>NC_133172.1:30797080-33319580 GCF_040802235.1 Manis javanica | reverse complement strand
TTACCAGTCTTCATAGTATCTTCACCAGGAGTGGATTCCATCTCAGGAGACCACTCTGCGTATCTGTAAGAAGCAACTCTGCATCTGTTGAATTTCCATCATGAAATTTCGGCAATTCATCTTCAGGCTTTACATCTAATTCTAGTTCTCTTGCTATTTCCACCACATCTGCAGTTACTTCCTCTACTGAAGTCTTGAACCTCGCCAAGTCGTCTGTTTCCTTCAAGAACCTGTCCTTTGCCTTCACTACTTGCTTAACTCTTTGGCGCAAGAAGCTGACCTCTTGACCTATCTCAGCTTCCAACATGCGTTCCTCACTAAGCTTAATCGTTTCTAGCTTCTGATTTAAACTGAGAGCCATACGACTCTTCTTTTACTTGAACACTTAGATGTCATTTTGTAGGATTATTAACTGGCATAATTTCAAAACTGTTGTGTCTCAGGTAATAGGGACACCTGAGGAGAGGGAGAGACACAGGGGAATGGCTGGCCAGTGGAGCAGTCAGAACACACACATTTACCAATTAAGTTATATGGTCAGGGTGCATGGTGCCTACAAACTATTACAATATAACATCAAAGATCACACATCACCATATAACAACAACGTACAATAATAATGAAAAGTTTGAAATATTGCAATTACTAAAATATGCCACAGAAACACAAAGTGAGCAAACGCTGTTGGAAAATTGGCACCGATAGACTTAGCTCAGTGCAGGGTTGTCATTCACTTTGTAGAAAGTGTAATGTCTGCAAAGTGCAATAAAGTTAAGCAATACAAAGAGGTATGCCTATATGTTAGAGTGGAAAATATCAATGTGTATAATCCATGCAAGGATTAGTTTTGTTTAATGAAAACTTTATTTTAATTATGTCAATTATATGTGAGTGTTCACATGTGGGTACATTAAGTAACAGTGTAAAATATATTTCTCACTGTGAGTCAAGGGCAGTTAGATAAAGACAAAGTTTTCTCATTTAAAGCTTGTAACTGTTCAATGAAGTTGATGTTGCTACTCCCATTTTCACAGGTTGAGAAAACTGAGATTCCGAGATGTTAAATAACCCATGCAGGCTTGCACCATAGCGAAGGGGCAGGGCCAAGGTGTAATCTCATCCACAGAATGTTTGCTCTCCCCAGCAGCAGCCATAACACAGTCAACTCTTGACAGCAAAGAAAATGTAAACCCTGTAGCTTTCACAAAGAGCCTGCGCTGGGAAGCCTCTGAGACCATCTGCTCCTCCAGAAGGCTTGCAACTGTTCTTTTCATGTTTGTAAGAAGAGTTTGGTAACAAAACCCATTTAATATCAAACTGGAAGACAGCAGAGTGCTCCTTGGCATTGTAGCATTGTTGATGTTGCCTTAATTTATAACATGGCAAATGGTTAGGCAGATGGAATTTAATATATTCCCAGACATAAACGTGAGGCTTAAGTTGTATATGGTATATGTTCCTGAGCTTCCATAAACTCCACAGGGGGTAAGTCTGCCTCTCCACCCTCCCCTCATCCACTCCCCCTCTCCCTTCTGCACATGAGCAGCATGCATTAACCATTCAGAGACACAGGCAGGACATAGAGAACTGGCCCAACTCAGACGAGGAGATACAGAGTGACTTATATGATAGGCTTTCCAGCTCATCCCAAATGCCACTAGCTTTGACTGTACTATTTCATGTTAATCACTAAAGGCAAAAGATAAGGCAATGGCTATATAATAGAAAAACCCTGGTTTTCATGTCTAGACTAGGGGCCAAGCCATACCCTGCATCTCACAAGTCATATAAATCTGTTTGTTTATAATCAGTAGACTTTATTTTTTTGAAGAACAGCTATAAATTTACAGAAAAATTGAGCAGATAGTTTACAGTGTTCCTGTATTACCCCCTCCCCCCCACACACACGATTCCTCATATTATCATCATCTTACATTAGTGTGGTATGTTTGTTACAGTTAATAAACCAATATTAATACATTAGTATTAACCAAAGCCCATTGTTTATTCATATTACCTTAGCTTATTGCCTGTTGCTCTTTTCTGCCTTAGAGTCCCACCCAGGATCCATATTATGTTTTAGTCTCCTTAGACTCCTCTTGGCTGTGACAGTTTTTAAGACTTCCTTGTTTTTCTTGACCTTGACTGTTTTGAGGAATACTGGTCAAATATATTGTAGGATGTCCCTCCATTGGACTTTGTTTGATGTTTTTCTCATGATTAGATTGGGGTCACAGCCTCTGGAAAAGAAGATCCCAGAGGTAAAGTGCCATTTTAATCACATCATATCAATGGTACATACTATAACCATGATTTATCACCACTGATGTTGACCTTGGTCACCTGGTTCAGGCAGAGCATGTCAGGTTTCTCCACTCTAAAGTTACTCTTTCCACCCCTCTCTGTACTGTCCTCTTTGTAAGGATGTCACTATGTGTAGGCCCTGCTTAGGGAATGGGGAGTTAAGCTGCCTCTCCTTGAGGATGGGGTACCCACAAACTTTATTTGGAATTCTTCTGTATGGGAGATTTGGCTCTTCTCCATTTACTAATTTCTTCAATTATTTATTTATATCAATATGCACTCATGGATATTTATTTATACCTTGGTTTGTAATCCAATACTACTTAAATATTTTGCTCAGATTGTTTCAGTTTTGACCACTGGTCAATTTTTCAGTAGGCTCCTGTTCCCCTTTGACATACGCCTGTTAATGGTTTTTTTTATTTTTATTTTTATTGTTCTTTAGCCCTTTCTCACTTTCTGGCACAACAAGATGCTCCAGGATCATCTTGTTTATTTCTCAGTCCAGAATCAGCCACATTTATATATTTATAATACAGTTAGATTCTTTTATTACAGTCTGCATTCTTTCCCAGGGTCCTCTGATCTCCAAAATTATTGTTTTCAAATCCACATGCATTAAGGTTGACTCTTTGTGCCATAAAGTTCTATGGACTTTGATAAATGCATAATGTCCATAATGTTATGTATGTGCTATCACAGTGTCATACTGCATGTTTTCACTATCCTAAAAAATCCCCTGTGCTTCATCTGTTCATTCCTCTCTCCTCCCCCACCAAATTTCTGGCAATCGTTGAAATTTTAACTGTCCCTGTAGTTCTACGTTTTCCAGAATATTTCATGAATTGGAATCATATAGTGTGTACTATATGAGTGGTTTCTCTCATTAAGCAATATGCATTTAAGTTTCCTTCATATCTTTATGTGGCTTGATAGCTCACTTCTTTTTGTCACTGAATAATGTTCCATTGTATGGATGAACCAAAATTTATTTATTCATCTATGGAAGGATAGTTTCTTACATTTTCTACATCATTACATTACAAATGATGTTGAGCATCTTCTTATATGCATATTTTACATCTGTATATATTCTTTGGTGATGTGTCTGTTCATATTTTGTGCATTTTTAAGTGGGCTGCTTATTTATTTCACTGTTGAGTTTTAAGAGTTCTTTGTTTATTTTGTATATACCAGTCTTGTACCAGTTACGTGTGTAAAGATTTTCTCCCAATATGTGGCTTGTCTTTTCATTTCCTTAACAGTCTCTTTTGCAAAGAAGAAGTGCTTAACTTTGATAAAGACCAGTTTATCAATTTTCTTTTAGATATTGTGCTTTTGGTGGTATATCTAAAAACTTATTGCCAACTGAAAGGTCTCCTAAATTCTCTCCTATGTTATCTTCCTGAGGGTTTATACTTTCAGGTTTTTCCTTTAGGTCTGTAATTATTTTGAGTAAGTCTTGTGAAAGGTGTAAGGTCTGTGTTTGAATTCATCTTTTTATGCATATGGGAGTCAAAACTGTTCCAAGCACTGTTTGTTGAAAAGACAACTCTGTATCTTTTCTCCATTGAATTGCCTTTGCTCTTTTATCAAAGAGCAGTTGGCTATACTTGTCTGAGTCTATTTCTGGCCTTTTTTTCCTGTTCCACTGATCTTTGTGTCCATCCTTTTCCCAATACCATGCTACCTTAATTACTGTAGGCTGATAGTAAGTCTTGAAGTTTTTCCATTCTATTTTAAATAAAGTCTTGAAGTGCCAACTTTGCTTTCCATTATCAGTGTTGTATTGGCTATTGTAAATCTTTTGTTTTTTTTGTATAAACTTTGAAATCAGTTGTCCATATCCACAAAATTGTGTGTTGGGATTTTGATTGGTATTGTGCTGAATCTACAGATCAAGTTGAGAAGAACTGAAGTCTTTATCAATATGCCAAGGTGTAATCTCATCCACAGAATATTTGCTCTCCCCAACAGCAACCATAACACAGTCAACTCTTGACAGCAAAGAAAATGTAAACCCTGTAACTTTCACAAAGAGCCTGCACTGGGAAGCCTCTGAGTCTTCTAACAGGTAACTTTTTAAAAATCAGCTTTACTAGGACATAATTGACATATAAAAAGCTGCACATATATAAAGTATACAATTCGATAAAGTTTGATGTGTATGTATTCCTGAAGCCATCACCACAGTTAACATGATGAACAAATCCATCACCCTCAGGAGTTTCCTCATGGCCCTGTAATGCCTCCCTTCTCACCATCCCCCACCCCCAGACAACAGATCCTATTTCTGTTACTAAATATTAGTTTGCATTTTCTGTGGTTTGGAGTCACAGAGCATTAATTCTTTTTGGTTTGGTTTCTTTCTTTCATTCAGTGTAATTATTACGAGATTCATAAGTGTAACATGCGTCCATGGTTTATTCCTTTGCATCGCTGAATTAATATTCAGTTGTGTAGACATACCACAATTTATTTATTCACTCATCTGCTGATAGGCATCGGATTGTTTCCAGCTTTCGGCTCTTACAAATAAAGCTGCTAGGAAGATTTGTAGACAAGTATTTGCTTTGTAAGAACATATGCTTTCATTTTTTCCTAGGTAAATACCTGGAGCACAGTGACTGGATCATATGATATAAGCTTAAGTTTACCTTTTTAAGAAACTGCCACCCTATGCTCATTAATGCATTCATTTTTACAACCCAATTCCAAAGAGTATTATGAGATGTTAAAAATAAACATTTTCAAGCTGTTCTTTGACAGAAGAAGGAAGTGGTATGACACCAGTTAGAAATGCTGGCTTCAGAAGTTGAGAAAGTTCAAGCCCAAGTCAGATACCTTTTCCACCCAAGTCTTCTCTACTCTTGGCTGGGGATATCTGTTATTATTTTATGGAACAGAAAGGTTTTTTTCTCTCTCATGGTTCAGTCTCTTCCTTCCATGCCAATGGATTCATAGTTTTGCCATAGGTCCTAAATCTCTAAGGTCTTCTAAGTGGTTCTATTCTATTTTAAATAGCATCATCTAAAGTGTTGCTCCAAACAAATGGCTCTTGGGAAACCCTTCAAATCTTGTTCTCTCTTTCTGAAGATGGTAGATTTCTGTGAGATATGTTCTCTTGAGGGAAAAAAACGTGGACACTATTCTTGCTTATGCCTCCTTCTCATGGGTTCTGAGGCCCCTGGTTCTCCTTTTTAGAGCTTTCTTTTCCACCTCTTTCTCCTCTATTTCTTAGACAGAGGCTTTTCATTGAGCACTTCTTTTACCCGTAAATCACCATCATAATAGTTTCCTGATAATGGGAACACATTTTGAAGTTGATCATGTTTATGTTTTCCTTTTATCCTAGAATGATTTTTATTTTTTAAATGTAGGGAATGTTTCCGTTTCTTTTTCCTCAGAGAGATTTTGATAGTTGAAAGACCGTAAAATCTTGAAACAGTGTTCCGCATGCCAGCATTGGTACTCAGAAAGTCTGCCCAGGTGAAGGTGGGCTGCGGTTCCATCCAGGACTGGGAGTGCCATGTGCGTAGACCTCTTCCCTTTGTCCTTCCATCCCTTCTCTCCCTTTCTTTCTCCCTTTCTTTCTTTCTCTCTTTTTCTCTTTCTTTCTTTCTTTCTTTCTCTTTCTTTCTTTCTTTCTCTCTTTTTCTCTTTCTTTCTTTCTTTCTTTCTTTCTTTCTTTCTTTCTCTCTCTCTCTCTCTTCTTCTCTCTCTCTCTCTTTCTTTCTTTCTTTCTTTCTTTCTTTCTTTCTCTCTCTCTCTCTCTCTCTCTTCTCTCTCTTTCTTTCTTTCTTTCTTTCTTTCTTTCTTTCTTTCTTTCTTTGTCTTTCTCTCTCTCTCTCTCTCTCTCTCCCTCCCTCCTTCCCTCCCTCCCTCCCTCCCTCCCTCCTCCCTCCCTTCCTTCTTCTTTTCTTCCCCTTCCTTCCTTCCTTCCTTCCTTCCTTCCTTCCTTCCTTCCTTCCTCTCTTTCTTTCTCAAACAACAACATAAATCATTTGTTTTTGATACCCTCTGTGGGCTGAGTATGGGGCTTTGGGTAACTCTAGAGCAGGCATTGGCAAACTTTTCCTTAAGTGGACAGGTAATAAATATTTCAGAATGTGCTCGTCAAGAAGAAAAATCAAGGCTATTATGCAGTTACTTATACAACCATTTAAAATGTAACTATTTCAAAATGTTAAAAAACATTCTTAGCTCTTGGACCATAAACCAACAGGTAGCTGGCTGTATATGGTTCTGTAGTTTGCTGTCCCTTGCCCTGGGGAATTAGGTAAGATCTCAGTTCTCAAGGAATTGGGGGAGTTTTCAATATATAGAGAGCAGCAAAGAATGACTTGGACAATCTGTATCCAATTATAGACTGAATTCACATCATATCTACCTCTGTCAGTGCTACCTGTCAAATCCACCTAAAATAATTCTCTGTGCAACTGGAGGAGCTATTATTTAATTTCTCACTGAGGTGGGCCTGATGTGTACAATGAGAAGGTGGAGGCTGGCTAAATGGTTCTAGAATCTTCTCCTCATTCAGATAATTCTCCAGTTTCATCTTTGCCTGTGTGATCTTCCCACTGTAAGTTAACCAATTCAGGTGAGCCTCTCACCCACTCTCTGTCCCAACCTCTACGTCTTTACTGTGTTCTCTCTCTGGCTGGATGGCACTCTGCACATTCACATTTCCCCCAATCTTTTGCTACTTGTGCCATGTTAAATCCACTGCAGTCTTAATGTGAGGGACTGCCAAAGTAAAATACAAATACACAGACTTCAGTGAGTGAGAAGGTTGATTTCAGATGTTGTCTTATGGTAGGCAGACGTCAGAGATGGCCTCTAATGATTCCCACCTCCCGGTATTTCCACCCTTGGGTAGTCCCCTCCCCTTTGAGCCTGTGCTGGACTTGCCTCTAAGGTGATAGGATACCACTTTCAAGATGTGGTTGGTTTGAAGACTGTGACTTCTGTCCAGTTAGTACTCCCTTTCTTACTCTCTGACTTGCTCAATTTAATGAAGCCACTTACCAAGTTGTGAGCTGCCCTACGGAGAAGCCCATGTGGCAGGACACTGAGGGGGGCCTCTAGCCAACAGCTAGCAAGAAACTGAGATCCTCAGTCCAACCGCCTGTCAGAAACTGAACCCTGCCAGCAACCCCTGAGTGAACTTGGAAGTAGGTTCTGTCCCCAGGCAACAGTAGTCCAACCGACACCTTGACTGCAACCACCTGAGGGACCTCAAGGCAAAGGCCAAGCTAAGCAACCTGAATTCCTGGTGCCTGGAAATTGTGAGTTAATGAATGTTGTTGTTTTAAGTTTTGGAGTATCATGTTACACAGCAATAGGTAACTAATAGTATATGTAGACAAAGATTTCCATTCCCGTGAGCCCATATTTATGTATAGTGAGAAAGAACTTGGGTTTACTAAACATTTAATTTTCTCTATAAATGTATTCAGGTAAAAAAAAATGAGTACAGGTGACATTGAGATGTGGCATGTATTTCAGAAAGTATGGGAATTAATTACTGAAGTTCTGGAGCTGCTGCTTCAGGCAATGGCTTCGAATTTATCACTGGCAACAGTTTGTCGCCAGTTAAGACCCTCACACCTGATCTCTGCTTCATCTCCATTTATCACTTCATTATTCTGCAGTGCTGTGTACATGCTTCTACCATCAAAGCGAGATGTACCTACTCAGCATTTTGTTGAGATTTAGGACTGTTTTAGGACTTAAAGGGAATAAATGGGTTCGTGGGTTTAATGTTTTAAGTGGAGCATCAGAATTTACTTTTATGAAACAATTTATACAATGTGCTATATACATAGGAATATAAAGATTGTGCAATGAAGCTGGGACTTGAATAAATGTTCTGGGATGACTTGGGCCATAAAGAGGAGGTAAAGAGATTGTAAAAGCCTAGAGAGGCTTTGAAGGAAGGGCCAATTTAACACTCATTAAGTGCTCTCTCTAAATAAGGTATCATGCTATATGTACCAGGCACGTACTGGTAGCAGTAAAGGGACACAACATCCTGGTCTGGGGCTGTGAAGTTTCCTGGGATATGGAATTTCCAGTGCAAATACCAGGAAAACCAGGATGGTTGGTCATCTTATGTGGTGGCTTCTGTCCTGTGGAGCTTTGAGTTTATGGAAGGCCACAGGTAGGCAAAAATTGTGAGAGGTGTTGTGGTAGGTTGAACAATGGCCCCCACATTATCTCTACCTGATCCCTGGAACCTGTGAGTAATACCCTAAATGGCAAAAAAAAATGATTTTGCAGAGGTGGTTTAACTGGGAATTTTCATGATGAGGACAGATTATCCTGGATTATCCAGGTGGGCCCAATGGAATCACAAGGGTCCTCATTTGTGTGTGTGTGTGTAAATATATATATGTGTATATGTGACTATATGTGTGTGTTTGTGTGTATGTATTGTGTGTTTCTCTGAAGAATCCTGACTAATAAACCTCCCTAGCCTAGAACAGGGTCAGAATGAAAGGCATATTGGTTAAGTACTTATTTCCAAAGTGTATAAAACAACCTGAAAAATGCAAAGGTAATCCATTTTAGAATGTGAAGAAAATAATAATATTTCCATGTTTTACACTTCTCTTTATTTTCATATTTCTATTTTGGGGCATGTTCTATAAAGCAGATAATGCAGATAGACATGCACATAACATAAATAAATACATATATATCAGCGGAAGTGCATGTTCATGCATGTTCAGAATGAGATGTGCAGTAAAAAAAAATTTTTGATCACTCTTCTCTACAGTTCAGTTTGGGTTAACTCGGGAGCACCCCATTTAATGCCTCCTGGATTTGGACACTGTTTTGGAACCTCTCCCATCCTCCACATGTCCATTGTAAAGTAGGATAATAATAATGATAATGATACTTTAACTTACAAAGCTGTATGAGGGTTAACATTGATGTTGCACATGACATGGAGCCCAGGCTGAGTACCCATGGTGCTCCCTCTCAGGGCGGGGCAAGAGCACCTTAACATTTCATGCCCTGGGGGCATGTGGGGCCTGTGGCATGTATCTGGCACACAGAGATCATTTGGTCGCAGGTGGCTGCCCGCATTGATGTTCATTCTCTGGGCACAGCCCCACACTGTGAGCCCTAATCATGACGCTTCCCCAGGAAGCCACAGATAGTGAGTTTCCCACACCCTTCGTCCCTGGTGTTCAGAGAGGAGTTTATTTGACCTTTCTGGAGTGAAGCCTCAACTCCCACCAAGCTTCACACTGGAGGCCAGCTCTCCCCACATCAGGCACACTCTTAAACATCTGTCTGTAGTGTGATTTATTCTATTTTAAAAGGAGGTTTTCAAACAACTCACTATCTTAATTTTAGCAGTTCAGCTCCTTTGTATGCTAACAATACCAAACATGCAAATGAGCTACCACTTCGCTTTCTAGCAAAAATGTTTCTGTGCAAACACTTGATTTTATAACGCACTTTGCAGCTTTCTCCTATAATTAGTTGTTAAATCTATATTTGACTTTGTCTGAATGGTTGCATTGCAAGGCTGTTTTTCTTGCCTCTCCCTTTGACTAGTTCATCTTACCCCTGCCCATGTGTCTGCCTGAACAGGGGAAGGGTTTCCTAACTGGCTTTTAGACTGAAAGTAAAAATTAAGAAATACGCCAGAAGTCAGGGTCCAGCAGTACCCAGAGACCCAAAGAGCTGCAGCTTGGGTGAGGTTCACACCACAAATATCTCATCCTCTTGGGACCAGCAAGTTAGACATGGTGTGTTCTTCTTAGGTGATAGCAGAAGGACAAGAGGGCAAGGTTAACCACACAGCTCACATTTAGCCTTTGCCTGCATCACATCTCTAGCATCCAAAACCAAATGATGCCAAGTATATTCCTCCCACCTTGAAGCCAAAGAAAGTCACATGGCCAAGTTCAATAGCAGTGCATGAGGAAGTATATTCCTCCTATGGCAATGGCTATAGGGAAGAGAGGGAATATTTCTGAACAATTATCAGATCTACCAAAGGTACCGAAAGAACCTCAGAGGAGAATCTTAGAGCTAGAAGGACTCTAAGTGAAGATTCATACAGTAAACATTTACCGAGTGTCAGCTTTACACTGGCCACTGCAGGTGTATTCATGATGGCACAGTTTAAACGAAAGACGATACAAACCCACCTTCCTTATGTTTATAGAATAGACTACAGAGGTCATTGAGGACAATCTCAAACCCTCCACTTTCCTACAAATTGTGGGAGCTTAAGCACATTCAGTTTTGCAGTCCTTATCAGGTAAAAAAAAATGCAAAGGTATGAACAGAAACTTACACATAAAAATAATGTTTATTTAGAATAAGAAAAGAAGTCATGACAAAAGACTAACTTTAAAAAGCTGACATATTGTTTAAAAAACCCACAAATCCAGAAGTATAATAATGTTTTAAGTAATTAACTGCTTGGGACACTTCTCTAATACCTTGTCTCTACAGTTTTGACTGTATACTCTTTGATTGCCCCTTCCTATGATAATGGCTTTATAATATTTTCTATAGAGAGAATAGAAATATAATTCAGTCTTTTCTCTAGTATGGTTGATCAAAATAATAAAACGTAATATTTGGTGTACACAAAACATGCAACTCCACAGACAGTTGCACTTGCTGAAGGATACAGGTTTGTATTTCCCAAATACAGTAACTCTGATAAATTATATTTTGTGGAACGCTCATATAAATTATGGTAGGCTTATAATTATATTGTCAATAAAATGTTGCTTTATTTAGTATATTCTGACAGGAAAGAGCTTCTATTTTGACTGGGAATTAATGTGAACAGAAATTTCTGCTTATAATTGTGCACATCTGAAGAACATAGAAGTTTTCATAGCCTCATTTATAGCTCCCTACCTTTCAAAATAGGTTTGTTCTTTCCTTTAAAGACTCCTACTTTGGGGGCCAGGTGCCACAGGGCACATTCCTATCTCAATCCAGTGTCTGTCTTTGCATTTTCATGTCATGATGCAGTGAGTTGGCCCAGGGACAGAAGCCGTATTCCTGAGCCCACACTTACACTGGGGCAGCGAGCAATAATTTACTGCCTATGGGCACCAAGAACTATATTTAGAGCTCACTAAATATAAGGTAAAAGTATCCCCAACTTAGTGTTCTCTTGACCAGCCCCTGAAAATGTCCACACTGCCCAACACATGGATAAGTGTATTCGAAGGCAGTTGGAGTCCAACTGAAGTTAAAATATCTAATTTTGGAGATTTTACAGAAACATGTTGTCTCAGTTCATTTGGACTGCTATAACAAAATGCCATAAACTGGGTCACTTGTAAACAGCAGACATTTGTCTCAGAGTTCTGGAGTCTGAGAAGTCTGAGATCAAGGTGCTGGCAGATTTGGTGTCTGGCAATGGACCACTTCCTAAAGGCCATCTTCTAGGCCTCTTGTATAAGGTCCCTAATCCCATTCATGACCTAATCACCTCCCCAAAGCCTCATTTACTAATATCACCACCTTGCGGGTTAGGATTTCAGCATGTGAATTTGGGGCGTATGCAAACATTCAATCTACTGCACAGGTGACCATGTAAACTTACTGTTAAGGTTCTCACCAGACTTTGGAAAGGGCCTGTGCAAATGAGGGGCCCTGAGAATCAAGTTTCATTTACTTTATGGTGAGTTCCAAGCTCCCTGAAATATCCCAACACAGACCTGTAACCTAGGATAGCTTCATGCCCAGCGTGGCCTGGCCCTTGAAGCAACTACTCCTATGATATGTACTGAGAACCAGCACAAAGAGAGAATCCGGAGCCTTCTTTCCCATTATGGGCTATATCATAAACTACTTGAATATCCTGGGTCCCGTCCTTTCCCTTTGTTTCTGTCTTTCTGTCTCTCTCCACTTCTAAACACGGACCTTGTAACTCAGTCTCCCTTTTGGCTTCTACTTGCCTTCTAGATTTGAGTGCATAGACCATGGGCTTGCTGAGGAATGCCTGTCCCAGTTTGCCCCAGCCTGAGGACCTCTCTCCGTGGAGCCTTTAGGAAGTTCTTCCTAAGTGAGACATTAAGGCTCACATGCATATGAAAACAATGTTCAAACTCACAAGTAATCAGGAAAGTGCAGATTGAAAACCACAATAAGATATCATCTTGCTCTCATAATTTTGGCAAAAACTAAAAAGATCAATAGTTTTCATAGCTGGCAAAATTACTGGCAAGTGGATGTCATTACATGATATTATTAGGTCTTTATTGGACTATGTGTGAAAATTTATAATGGTCATGCACACTGATCTGTGTATGTTTCAAAGAGCCTATTTTACAGAAATACACTCAAGTTCATTCAAAGATGTATTATGAGGATTTTAAAAAATGAACATTAAAATAATGAAAAAGTTGAGACATTATAAATGCCCATCAATGAGAAACAGGTTAAATAAATTATGGTTCACCCATACTGTGGAATAGTCTGCAACTGTTTAAAAATGATTGTTCTAACTTAGAAATACCCAAAGACACATTAATATGTGTGAAAATCATACAGGTGGTATGGTCCAATTTTTCATGGACCAATAATCTTTGAACAAATCAGTTAACCTCTTGAGTCTCCGTGTTTGGAGATAATTCCTCCCACTTTCAGGTGCTGGCAAATTAAAAGTGACAATGGATGTAAAGGAATCCCAGAAACTGTAAAGTTCTATATAATTCCCTAATTAGAATTTATTGAATAAGAGGAAAAATCACTTGAAGGTTTGAATTCTTGGCTCCCACTGTCTGATAAAGATTTCTTAAGAAATAAATTGTTTTGCTTTCTGCTGGGGCTGTCACAAGGCATCAGTGGATTAAAGCACACCAAGCCAAGTGTCTGGCACACAGAAGGCATTAAAAAAAAAAGCTGTGGAATGAATGACTAATGAATGAATGGAAGAATGAATGCCAGGGCAGACAGGGTCAACCCACGAAGGTAGTACTGGTCTTGGAGGCATTGTTGACACCAGAATCATGCTAATGGCTCTAAGATAATAGAGTTTCACCTTCATGGAGTTTGCACCATTATTTCTATGATCATCATTAAGTGAAAAGAAACACTACCAAAATAGAATGTGCACTATGATTATGACTATGAGGAAATAAAATGTTTTTAGAGATGAGTCCTGGGAGGCAAACACACAATTGAAAATATTTGGTTTGTTTAGTGTGGTGATATTGTGGGTGAATTTTTTTATTCTAGAACTGTTATAATGCTTCAATTAATGCACATTTTGTGTAGTCAAATTTCTTTTAAGCTCAACACCTTCGCATTAGAAAAAAAATATGTACTCATTATAGAAAATTAGGATATTTGAGAAAAACCAAAAGAAGAGAAACGCTCTCCCATCGCCAGTACCAAATGGCAATCTCTTTGAAGAGGTTGTATTTTTCACAGAAGTCTTGCTATATTTTAAAAAACATTTTGGGGGCAGATATTTTGCATATTTGAGTATTATACCATTACCCTCTCTCCCCCCACACACATACAATGGCAAAATGTTGAAGAGCTTGTGTTTTGGAGTACTGAATACTGCTTTGGTCACTTACCAGCTCTCTCACATCCTAGACAAAGTACTTACTCTCTCTGAACTTCAGGTTCTTCTGTAAAACAGGGATATTCTTAGTACATGCATCATAATTGACTTCCTTCATATGAACAGTATAGCTCAATTCCAGGCACATAATAAGCATCTAGAAGAAGGGATTTTGTGATAAAGAATAAGGGAATCGAGAAGGAGAGCTAAACCTGGTCCCGGAGATCGGAAAAAGCTTCCCAGAAATGACATTTGATCTGGGACCTTAAGGCCGAGCAGGTTCCCTTCACCAGGCAAGAGAAGGGAATGAGGAAGTGGGTGGAGGAGAGAAGGGAGGAGTCATTCTAGGTCGAGGGAGCAACAAAAGTACAAGTTCGCATGGGGAGTTAGAGGCAGAAGGGACCCAAAAGGAGGTCAGTGAGAAAAAGGGTCAGGGAGAAAGGGTGGTGTGATGCACAGACGCCAGGGAAATCAACAGAGGCCAGGCGGTACAGGGCCATGAAGTCATGACAGGAGTTGGGGCTCAGTCCTGGAGAACAATGGGAGACCATTACAAGGTTTTAAGGGTCGGAAGAGATGGTCACACTTGTGTATTTGGGACAGTGCTCTCCCTGCTGTGTGGGGCATGGTCTAGGAGTGGGGACAGAGTGGAAGCAGGAAGGCCTCATTGAAAACTGTTGTCCTGTCCCTGGCAAGAAATGGCCTTACCTTGATCTAGTTGGTCCTTCAGCCATGGGTCTACCCTTCATGAATCAACAAACACATGAACTCATTTTATCTGGTTGCTGCCCACCTCTTTGCTTTCAAAGCATCTGAAAATGCACCTTGCTCAGCCTCCCTTAGAACCTACCAGTGTGCAACAAGCTGGTTTTAGAGAGTCAGGAGACATTTCTGCCAAGCCTGAGAGAGGTTCAGAAGTGCTACTGTCGACAGAGGAGAAGGCTGATCTGCAGACCTGCAGCAAGCACCCTAGGTTTATATTCCAGACCACCAGCCAGTATAATTATACATTAGTGGGCCCCAGAAAGGCACAATATAGATGCTCTCAGCCAGGGTCCCTGTTATAAGGGCCCTGGTCTTGGTTGGTTATTAACTATACTGTACGAAGCCTCATAAACACCTTTTTACACATACAGTGCAACCTTTCAATACAACAATCAAATGGTTTTCAACAAATTACAGTCTCCTAGAAAAGGGACCCCTTGATTGCTTCCCAGAAAGAGGTGGAAGGAAACTTTAGACAGAACTTGTTCGAAGCCTGATGTTCAGAACCATGTTTGCTTTGGGCTGGAAATGCTAGCCTGGAGTTCAGACCTTAGGCAGCTCTGGGGAAATCAGCGCCAATTAATTCAAACCTGGCCAGAGAAGAAATCAGATCACAGAAATAATGTAACCAACTTGATCTACTTTACAGAAGAGCATAATGAGCTGAGACAAGAGCAACCACTGTCTCAGATCACCTGGGAACTCAGAGGTAGAATTGTGACAGTTTCAGAACCAGCTGCTGACATCCTCCTTGGACTCAGCTGCTAAGAGTGTTCAGATCCTTTCTTGGGCTAACTTTGCCATTTCAAAGGCTATCATCTTGTAAATGGAATGTTGAGTCCTTATTTCCAGCACTTTCTCCTTTCTGTAATACTTTCTCTTATGCCCATAATCAAGGAAATTATTTCTGCTCTTATAAAAATAAATCCTTAGATTTCATAGACCAGTAAAATTTACAGACCTAGGGTAGCTACCTTTTTATTTTGGCAAGTAAGGACAATGGCAAAAACAAGCTGAAAAGACAGTGATCCAAGAATATGCGCAATTTGCAATGGCCAGATTTCATACAAGTAAAAAAAAAAAATTATTAACAAAATAGAAGGAAACAGGGGGAAAAAAAGAGAGAGAAGGGAAGGTAGAGATAAAAGAACTACAAAAATTATATCGGCAGTTCCCTGGGGTGTGGGGGTGCAGTTTGACTGCAAAACGGCACAAGGGAACTTTATAGGGAGATGGAAATACTCTCTGTGCTGTTGGGGTGGTGGTCCTAGGACTGTATGCATTTGTCAAAAATCACAGCTCTTCACTAGGAGGTGTTCCTTCTGATACAAAATCAAATAAAATGCAGGACACAAAGGACAAAAAGCCCATATCCTGACCAGGCATATCCTTTTTGGACCCAGACTTGTCTCTGAGTTTGGAGTTGGACTGAGGCACAGGAAAGGGAAGGATTTGAGGTAGTTCCCTGATGGAGCTTCACCCCTGTGCCCTCCCCGTCAACATTCCCCCCAAGACGACACTGTGTCGGAAGGTGTTTCTGCTCAGTGTCCCAGACAGAAGTAAAGCAAACGCAGAGCCATGACATATGCCTGTCTGTCTGTGCCTGGAGGCCTTGGGAAAGGGGCACAACCATTCTTGGCTTCAGAGTCCTCATCTGCCTATTGAGAAGATCCTCAACCCCAGAGGTAAATGGGGGGCTTCCTACATGTCCTGAGTGTTCAGGCTTATACGTTCAAGGGGAGCTAAGCAAAGCCATCTGGGCTGGTGTTCTTAATCCCAATCTTTGCTGTTTTCTTATAAAACATGCAGCTTACAGGGAGGGGATTGAATGTTGATTTAGGCATCAGGAAGACCTGGATATGAATTCAGACTCTTAAATTCTCGTAAATTCAGAATTTACGAGCTGTGTTACAGGGGGCAAAGAACATCACCCTGATTACCCTCCATTTCCTCTGATGTAAAATGGGGATCACAAAAATGACTTTATAGAGATACTGTGAGGATGGAATAAGATAACATGCAGAAAGCTCCCTGCTCAGTGCCTGGCACCTAATAGATTCAGAATAAACATCCAGATATTCTTGTAACTTCTCCTAGACATTTCCTCATGCTTCCAGGCAACCAGCAGGACTGGGATAACTTGCGTGAAGTAGGGCAGGCCTCTTGGAAGCTCAGTTTCCTGGACTCTAAAGCTGCAAGGAAAAATGAGGAGTTGCATGGGAAACACCTCAAAGCCTGGCACATAGTAGGTGCTCACTACATGAGAGCATGGTTGTAATCATGTGAATGGGAAGCTCAATTCACTTTTGGCCAGATGTGGCCATGGGAGAGGCACACGTGATAGATGTCACTCAATTTCATCATCTTTTATCAGTCAATACACAATTTCCTGAAATTTTCTAAGACTTAAGTAAGAATGACTGGGATCTAATGCAAAAACAGGTTGTAAAATCAGAATTCTGCCTTTTCAGTCCCTCTATTTGCAGAAGCTCTGGTCTGCTGATTTGCACTCTCTCAGCTGCACTCTTTGTGCCAGGAAAAGTGTTGAGCATATAGCAGGTGCTCAATAAATATTTGTTGAATGAATAAACGAGTTCACAAGTGAAAAATAGATGATGGTAATATGTCTGAGGCCTTTTGACTTCTTTAGTCAGCCAAGAGTGATTATCTCTAAACACCAACTAAGGGAGGGAAGCAAATATAAACACTGTAGAGAGATTCTCAAGTGAATGGCTGCAGTTAAAAATCCAAGCTCAGTATTGTTTTTCCTTGAGCTCAAGCCCCTCTGGTTTGGGTTTGGTTTCAGTTTTCTGCAGGTTGAGAGAAGTGCCCGCTATTTCTCTAATCCCCAGATTACTTCTCGCATGAGAATGTCCCAGGATCAATGTTTCCCCAAATGACCAAAAATGGCTTACAACCTGGGTAATCATCCCTCCCTTAAACCAGAATGTGAAATTAAACTCGTGATGATTTGCAAAACCAGGTTTGCAACATTGCATAAAACCAAACAAAAGCAAACAATTGACAAGAATAAAAATCAAAACTAGCAAGCATTTCTGGCGTTCCAGGACTCTTTCTTATTTACACTTGGGTTTTGAAGCTCATGGGACAACAGGAGTACTCTAATTAAAGCCTGGGAGGAGGTACAGAATGGCCAGTCGCTAGTAAAACCGAAAGCATTTATTTATTATTTAATTTGTTTGCCCAGGAGACTTTGCTCCTGATGTAACATCTGGTTTTCATTTTAGCCCAACTTTTACCTAATTGTACAGCTGGGGAGATTAAGGCACAAGGGGTCACAGGCCGAGCCCAGCCGGGACCCAGCCCCCTATGAGAGCTTTGCTTCTCGCTTCAGGGTAGAGACCACACTCCTTGCCCCTGGTCCTCCGGTGGAGGCCTATAAATAAGAAAAGAATTACTCTTTCAAGTCTCCATTCTCCCTCCTTCTGATTCTCATTAATGGTGGGGCTGGGGACTGCGGGCAAGAAGGGGGACCAGGAGATGGAAGATGCAGGAGGAAGGGGCAGCCACTGCAGAGGTTCCAGACCACAGGCGAGGGGTGGGGCTGCGGTGTGGACAGAAGCTGCTCTTCCTGGGGGTCCTTTGTCAAAAGCTGGCTCCTCTGAGCCAAAGCACCTGGCATGGGGCAAGTTTGTTTTCCAGCCTCATGAGTGACATGGAAGAAATATTTAAACAGTAACATCAAGAGGCTGGGATGGAAAATAATAAATCCTACCTGGAGCAGAAGCTGCCACCAAAGGCCTAGGAGAATGTTCTTCAGTGGATTCAAATCTGATCTTTACCATTTCCAGTGTGACCTTGGGCACATTGTTTAACCTCTCTGAACTTCAGTGTTCTGATCTCATGGGAGTCGTGGAAGGAATAAATGAGATAATTTATGTAAAGTACCTACTAGAAAGAGCTGATGCTTAGTTAGGCACTGAAAAAGGTAATAATAACCAGTTTAAAACAATCATTCAAGTCGTTACACTTCATTCTATGCCCTTTTAAAGAAGTAAGCTCATCTTCAGGCCTGCCTTGAAAATGTCAGGCAATGAGCAAGGAATGAACACAGAGTAAAGGACTAGTTTGAGCCTCTCGCCATGCTAGCTGCTGGGGGTGGTGGTGACAAAGGATAATAACAATCAAGGAACTGAAAATCTGTCTGGTGAGACAGGAAGTGCTTGAACGGAATTGTTCAGTAATAATTCAGGGTGAGTACCTGCTGCAGCCAGAGTGCATGCAGGCTGCCCACGTCAGACTCAGCATCAGAGCGAGCATTGTTTGGAACACTTTAGAGAGGCAGTGGGACTGTGTCTGGGTTTTTAAGGATAGTTAGGAGTTAGGCAGAACGTGCCACAACACAGTGTAAATAGCAGCACAGTGGTAACTTTGGGTGAACTAGGCCCAGAGATGGTGTCCGGATAGTGAGACCAACCTGGATAGAGAAATGGCAGGCAGGTTGGATGCAGAGGGCAGAGAAGTATATTCCGGGTGGTTTTGAGGGTCAGGCATAGATGTGTGCCTCCTAGGACAATGGGCTGCTATCCATGATCTATTGTGCAGGAGGATGACAATTCAGGAGCCCCTGAGGAAGCTCACACTCACAGACGATACGGGAATAAGGATAGAAACACTGGGATGCCCTGGACATCTTCTGGTCTCCCTTCCTCACCAAGGCTGAGTCCTTCTTTCCCAGCTCATGAACTTTGGAGTCAGAGGATTCCTCTTCTTGGTGGGCCTAGAATCACGTTCCATTTATCTGCATTTCCTGCACACCCCACCAGCCTTGGTTGAGGGACATGATAGCATCTAGGTCAGGTGTAACCTAGCTTCCATGCAGCCCAAGGCTTCTCTGAGGGCCACAATTGGTTCATTAGCCAAGAACTTCAGAACATAGGAATGTAAAGGGAAAAAATCAGACTGGGAACCAGATACCATATTCAACCGGCATGGACTTCCACTGTGTAGACTACACGTTTGAGCATGGGAAAATAGGACAAGCCTGGTACAGAGACATTTATGCTGGGCATTTAGAATGAGTGGAGATATGAAGGGTCTAAACTCTTCATGTGTTCAGGAAGCTTTCATTCTTCAGGCTTTGGGTTCACTTGTTATTTCTTGCCCAGATGTTTTTTGGAGTGGTGAAGTAGAAAACACAGACACTTTGTAGGCAGCAAATATCAATTAGTATCCTTATTCCACCATGTGGCAGGTCACTGGATTTCTCTGCTTCTCATTTTCCTTGTTTATAAGAGTTTTTGTTTCAAGGGTCAAAGTAATCGGTGTTAAAGCACTGTGAAAAAGGATTCTTGAATATATGGTGAGCATCTATTATATGCTGAGAACTATGCAAGTTGCCAGGGGTGAGTGGGGATAGAGTCAAGTAATTAAGACATGGCTAATGGCTCATTTCCAAAACCATACTCTGGGTGAAACCAAGCGAAGGGATGTCACCTGGACACACCTGTCCCATTGACACATAAAGGTGTGATGCGCTGGATAACCAGATTTCTTTGCTACCAGGCTTCTCAAAACATGTAATATGCAAATGTATATGGGGATTGAAAAGAGGTAAAGTGTTTCTTATTTCTGTCAAGGAGCTCACAAAGTAGAGCAATCTTTAAATGAAAAGAGGGTACACACTTGCTGTCCTGGGCAATGGGATGCTCCTGAGTTAGAGCCCTTGACCTTGTCCAGAGCAACAGCAAAGGAAACCCTCTCTCTTTGCTAACATGTCTCAGTTCCCAGTCCATTTCACACCAAAGACATTTATCTCAAGGGACATCCAAATATCTCAAATAAAAATAAGTTTTAAATTTAACTTACAAAAGAGGAAGCCAAATGAAACTTCTTTTTTCAAATCATGCTTCTGAGATTTTATTTGATAAGCAGTAAGAATGCTGAAAATGACACTCTAAGACTTGGTAATGTAGCGACAATCTTCTGAGTGGGTCTTTTCTGTTTTTCATTTCTGATTTGTATCCTAACCTTGCCTCTAATCTGTTCAAACCCACCACTCTCAATGGGAAAAATCAACAAAATTGTCAGCAACATTATCCAACCATTTTGATCCACGGGCAAGTCAACCATCAATGGTATCACATAGATCAGTTCTTCTCCTTTTCCAGTAAGTTATGCTGCATAAAAGAGGGTTTTGCTGCCAAGTCCAGCTCCCAACTACTGGGAGCATGATCTAATTTGCCAGTAATTTATCTGGTTTCTATTTAAATGTCTAAGAGAAAAATCAGCATCTCAAGGTGACCAAGGTTGAGATGGATTTTTTCTTTCCCCCTATCCTAAACAATGACCAAGAGTAAGGGAGAGCTCTAGCCTTAAATATTTGATGATATTCTGAGAGGGGAAAGGTTGAGCTGTTTTGAACCTTGTTCCCAGAAGGGCAATGGATATTATTAAACACATCCATTATGGTGGACATACAAAGTGTGTGTTCCATGACCCTGGAAGAGAATGCCTATGAGACTTTTGGGGACCCAACTCTGGAAATCTTCCTGGGGTCATCTGGTCTGGCCCCTTCTACTTTCAGCTCACTTGAACATAGTTTAAAGAATTAAGATAAATGAATAGAAAATATATTTCCACTGTGCTTTACAAATGGAATACCTTGAAGCAAGACCTTACACAGCCCGAAACACCCTCACCAGCCTAGCTAGCACTCATTCAGGAGTCAGCACCAAAGAAGGCTCCTAGGAAAGCAAATCAGTCTACAGGTTAGAATCTTTTCCCCATTAGAATGAGGAAGAACCTTCCTGTCTACTAGGGTCTTGTCCTCACTCTCAGCTCACGCTCAACCTCTCTTCTGTTGCCTAAATCCTGCCTCTTAAACATGACCTTCCTCTTCATATCCATCACAGTCATCTGACTCTGAACTTGGGCAGACCCTATGGTCATTATCAGCACCCACTTTCTCTTTAATTGTCTTGGGTATGCTAGATTTGAATCCCTAATCTTGGTAAGAACTTTCAGAAGAATTGAGACCTAATTTCCTTGAACACTGAGCACCTGACAATGATGCATGCATAGTAGGGTCTTACCAAATCCTGGTTAAGTCTGTGGGACACTATCAACCAAATGTCTGAGATGGAAGTAATGCTAGTTTAATAGTGTCATTACATATTTGGTTCAAGGCAATGTAACTCAAGGTAGGAGGGGCAAACTAAAAAGCCATATTGTTCATTTCCTAGCCACCTTCTCTAATAAAGACTCCATCACATTAATACAGTATACACCTTCACTTATTAACATTGTTTAAAAATTTTCTAGAAACAAATATATTATATGCACACATACACACACACACTATCACCAGTGTTTTCGTTTGTTTTTTGGCCTCTGTAAGTCACACTAAAGAAATTAGTTCCCTAATGTGGATTCTCTGGCCAGGCATTAAAAAGCCTGAGAAAGGATAACATGTAGATGCTAGTGTCCGATTGTGAGAGGTGAAAGAAATCTGTATTCTTGCCTTTGACAATTCACCCTGCATAGGAAACAGGGTCGTGCATTGTAGAGGGAGAAAATGCTAAATCTGCCCTTCAGATAATACATCTCTGCTTAGGGAAGTAGAGATTGGGGGGCAAACACATTGAATCACTCCTTCTTTCATTATTTTTGACATTGATTTGTCATTAGGAAAATTTATTAGGCTCCAGATTAAATTGATTTGAAGAATCATTAATTCATGGGATGAAGCCAGAGCCATTTGGCCTGCCCATGCTGAAATGAGGCAGTATTGATAAAACAAAGGAGAAAATATCAGAGCTATTTAAAATCCACTTTTTCCCACCTGGAGGAATGTTTTGGACATAATTTGGGGGAGATATTTGAATAGTCAACCTCAGTCAACTTTTCACCAGGATAGGATTTTTCTAATATGTAAATCAGAGGGACAGGTGGATATGAATTTCAGAGAGGCTATTCCGAAAAAAGAAAGTCACCAATTGACCTATTTGCTCAAAAACAGGTGTTAAAATAAAGCCTTCCTCCTCTCCCCAAAAAACAGAACTAGAATGCTACTTATCTGTATCCCAGTGCTGCCCCTTCCCAGATAGCATCTCTCTTTCCCACCTTGCTGACTTGCAGTCAACCGGGGAGTTAATGCCTCACTCCAGAAAGATTATCCTAATGCAAGGCAGAAGTCCTGTTTGTCTGATTTCCTCTGCAAACCTTTAAAAATTACTGTGGAATATAAGTTGCTGTGAAACATACCATGAAACACATGTCTCTTTATCTTTTCTCTTAGTCACCTCCTTCTAAATTTTCAAAAGAAAAATGAGAATAATATCTACCCCTTCCCAGTCATTGTATTAATCAGTACTGTTTACAAATTCTCAAAAGACTTAAGGAAAAAAAGGAATGTTGGGGGATTCATGTGGCAAAAAAAGTCCAGGAGTGTAATGGACTTGGGCAGGACTGGAAGCAGGTGGTCAAATAATGTCACCAGGATACTGTTTCCCCGCCCCCCTCCCCATCCTTCCCACTCACTGTCTCTCCATTTCTTGGCTCAGTCAGGCTCTCCCAGTGTGGAGGCCCTTATTAACTCTAGATTCACATCCTCTTTAGAGTTGGCAATTCCTGTGGTAAATGGCTTCTCTTTCCAAAACTTCCAACAGAAGTCCTTTAACTGAGTCTTTTGTCTTAGAAGAGAATTTAGCAATCTCTCATTTATCCACTCATCAATTCAATTGCCTTTTTGTCCATCTGCCCACCTCTGTCCTACTCTCTGTCCATGTGGTAGGTTTTGGGGTCCACAAATAACCCTTGCCTTCAACCAACCCTCCTTTTGAAGCTAGTTCTTTCTCACTGACCCTCAGAGAACACAGCCTGCAGTGAAGCTATTGTGAGCACCCATCCTTGGGGTGTAATAAATCTGGTTAAGGAGGATGTGGCCATTTTTTACTTCTGTAGAAATTCCTCAAAATGGCTTAGTATTCCAGTCAAATATAGAAAGGCCTGGAAGACAAGCATTGTCTCCAAGAAAAGATGAAGTCTTTGAAGAATTAAGTTTGTAATTAACTTCACCACTTGCTGACACGGCGACATTTGGAATCCTCTGGAGCACAGAGAAACATTTGAGGAGAGAACGACCCTGGAATGTTGCAAATGGCACTGGAGCTGTAGGAAGCACAGGCCCCAAAGGAGATCCCAAAGAAGATTTGGGATGAAATGTCTGGAGACAAACTGAAAAGAACTCTAACTTACACACACACACACACACACACACACATACACTCATGCACACACGCATGTACACACAATCAACACACACACATTTTGATATTTAAATACACTGCAGACTCCCTCCAGGCTTCACTTAAGTTCTGCCGGTATTTGAGTGTATGTGTATACCTTGTATGTTCTTCTGAAAGCTGGGAGACTCCAGGAGAAGGAGCCAGCGTTAAAGGAAAGCAAAGAATCTCTGAGTGATAACAGGATGCCTGTTCTGTAAATGCTGACTCCTTCTTGAAACCCAACAAGCTCTCCCAGCCCCTGGGGATCTGTACTGTCCTGGGTGCCTTAGCACCTGATCTGGCCTCTCTTCAGTGTTATTTTACTCCTTTTTGGAGATTTGTAAAGGATATGTATTGAACCTTTTCACCAGTGTATCTTTAAGACGTCCAGCTTAGGAAAGATTCACAGACCGAAGACACTGTCACAAGTATGTAGAACTTCACAACTTTCATACCACTTTGCACCCGCTATATCATTAGCAAATACATGCCCATATTGAAAATTCCTAATGATTAAGCATTTGACTACATGTTATACACTATGTTGACTGAATTTTGTATGTCTCCTCTTGTTTAATCCATCTAACAACCATGCAAGCATAAATATTATTATTCTCACTTGACAGAGTATCAGAGAGGTCAAACAAATTGCCCAGGGTCACACATCTCATTAGTAGCAAAGCCAACTGAATGAATGAATGAACATTTTCACCATACCTACTCACATCAGTACAATGTCCCTGCTGTGTTTCAGACTCTGACACAGAGATAATGGTGAGAGGACTGAAAATTAAGGGACTCAGAACTCTTGCAGATTGCCCCACTCCCATTCTGCCTCAGGAGCAATTGACAAACTGAGTCCCAGGCAGAGATCCTTAGCTGAGCCTTATGGATCTCAGATGGGTTCATTAATGCCATTATGGTTCAAAGACAGTCAATACTCTAGCCACTGCCTCCAATCAGACTGCATTAAAGAAAAAAAAAGAATGCAACTTCTTCCTGTGTTTTGCTCAAGCACAGTATGTTGTGTGGGTAATTTCTGGTCTGGCCAGTAAAAACCTCCGGGAGCCTTCCTTTAGGTCTTTAATTATGAACTGTAGGGGACACCACAAAATAAATACTTAAAATGTCTAGACAACCAGTCATCAGAGTAGGATAATTAACTTCAAACATTTTAAATTGTTGGAGGAGTCATTATTCACCTTCTGTAGTTCCTTTCTATATCCTTCCCTGGCCAATATGTTTGTAGCAACGAAACCAGGGAACCAGTCGAAACCTTCTCCTGATACAAAGCAGCCTCTTTCCCCGGTTCTTAAATGACAAGTTGCAAAATAACCGGAGAACATACAATAAAGGAACATAAACTGAGACCATTAATTTTTCCAAGGAAGGAAAAAAATCTCTCCACTTTTTAATTACATCAAAACACAAAACAGCACTCCGGCAGATTTGGAGGAGAATTACTATTATATTTATTTAGTCTATTTTATGTATTTCTGTCTTAATATTTTATTACTAAAAAAATTAATCAAGCTGTCCCCATTCTTGATTAATGCTCAGTAAATTCATCTCCTGACCTCTGAAATGTGATTAGGCTGCTGTTGAACTTGGGGTGTTTCTCCCACTACGCGACTACCCGTTCTCACCTCCCCCAGACTTCCTCTAAGGAAGCATTTTTAGCATTGAGCACACATTAATTTTATCACAGTTTAAAAGCAAAACACTCCATGAAAGAGATATGGATTTTGTGATGAGAAATAGCTGCAAACCTCTCTCAGACTCCTGCCCTCACTTTAGTGGGGACCTGAGGGGGGCTTGCTGTTAATCAAGTCCAAAATCTAAACCCCAACAGTTTGTCTTTGGACAGTAAGTACGTCTTAAAACTAAGAGGCACGTGAGTTGCAGGGTTGAGCTTGGCTCTGAGGCAAAGGAGAGCTGTTCATAATGTTAACAGTTTCCTTCTATACACTCTCTCACATTATCCTAGCAGATAATCTTTCATAAGACACCAAATAATTAATAAGAATTCTCATTGTTTGATTCCAATGTCATTTTCCTTTAAATGAAAGAAATGTCATGTCAACTGTTATGGAACGATATTTTATATTACACTTATAATGACCATATTTAATTGCTACAGCTCTAATTAAAGGTGATATCCGCTTGCATGCATGTACTTTTTAAAAACCATAATTGTCTTGTGCAAGCCACTGAATAGAGTTAAGAATCTTCAATAACAAAATTACATTAATAGCATATGCTATTAAATATGATTGATGGCAAAATTGGACCCCTCCTGGATCTCTACCACACAAAGGCACACACTGCTTTTGAAGATGGCGTCTGGCATGTCAACAAGAGAGTCAGAGAAAATAGACCAGTACCACCAAGGCCTGTGTTTTCCCAAAGAAAGGGCAACATCTTAGTAAGAATGATAGATGCCCCTAGCATTTGAGTTCTGTGCTAGAGGGGCTGATGGCAATTTACTTGGCTGGCTCTGTGTAGCTGCCCTGCTCCCAGTGAGGGCCAGACAAAGCCGTTATAGATGGGTACTTGGAGGTGGGCAGCATTTTTTAGATGGTCCCCTGCAGATGGCCATCTCCAATGAGAGCCATCACCTCTAGGAGAAAGCACAAGCCAACAGCATGACTGTACTTAGATGTACAAGTTAATGTGGAGACAGAGAGAGACAGAGAGAGAGAGAGAGAGAGAGAGAGAGAGAGGGAGTGTGTGTGTGTGTGTGTGTGTGTGTGTGTGTGTGTGTGTGTGTATGTGTGTGTGTGCGCGCGCGCGCCTGCGCACGCCCCAGACCATCCCCAGCTCCTCTCCTCGACTCTTCATCAAGCTGGAAATTCTGGTCACAGAACAGAGTTAAAGTAAGAGGAGAGAAAGCTGCGTTCTAAGATCACTGACGTGACTAGAGCAAAATGATGATCGTAACCGAGAAGAGAGATGTGGCTGACTTTGTCCCATTTGATCCTTAACACAGTCATCTGAGGATAGAGATGAGGAAATTGAAGCTCAGGGACAGTAAGCCACCTTGGTCCTTTAGACTCCGGATCCCACACTCTTTCAGCAAAAGCGCATATGGCCTCTCACAAGGTGTAAGTGTGACTGCATGCTGAGAACAATGGTGTTCCAATTTAGTACACTGATTCTTCTGCTTCAGTTTCTGGGTCTATAGAAAGAACTCCTTACTGGGAAGGGCAACAGTAGCTAAACTAGTTTGAACAAACATTTCAGGAAAGATTTGTTGATGAGTGCCTGGGATCAAGGCGTGGTGCTCGTGGAATGCTGTTTAGGGTCCAGTGGAAAGAAAATGTGGAGACATGAAATGATTCCAAACTGCACTGAATTTTCTAATTCTTCTGAGAGTATTCAGTTTCTTTTGCTCTGCTTCTGTTTGGGTCTGTTTGGGAGGAAAACAGCACAAGTTAAACCCCTGATCTCTGAGTTCAATTACAGGACAACCACTCCTACTCCAAGTGACAATAAGAAGAGATATTGGGTGGAATACCCCTCAGTGTGTGCCAGGTGCTATACGAGATGGTTTACAGACCTGCTTTTACTGACTTCTTTAGGAAGTCGGTACTGTAATTACTATTCTCTTCTGACAGCTGAGAAACCAAGGTTCCAGGAAATTAAGGAACTTGTACTGGGTCTTGTAAACTACTGCCAGAGTCAACATTTGAACTCAGGACCAGCTGATTTTGAACATTTTTGCCCTCAGCCACAGGGTTGTATGGTTTCACTAGAGCAAGACGGCTAAAACTCCTGGAAGAATGACTCTTATCCATTCAGGCAGGTGGATGGACTTGGCCTGAAGGGCCTAGTTTGTTAACCTGAAACTAGTCTCATAAATGTTTATTGATACAAGCCCATTAATTTTCATTATATCAGTTCTGGGATGGGTAGGGAGAATCAGTTCTTGTGGTGAGAATAAATCAGAAAGGTAGAGAATGCTTTAGAAAGTGAGTCTATGGTTTTTTAGTCCCCCACTCCTTGAGGCTTAAGTGGAAAGAACTAGAATCATCTTCCCACCTCCACAAACATGGTATTTGGTAGAGGTGGTTTAATGCCCATCTGTTAGAGGCATGTGTCTCAACCCTCCATTACACACAGATGGTGCCAATATAAACTAGAGCAGAGATGAGATTTCTTGGTCAATTAAGTCTCCAAATACTAGACAGTAAAACCACATCACTGACGGACAGCAATGAGAAGAGTGAGAAAAACCTGACACATAGTATATTTTTTTCTGACTTTATTGAGGCACAATTGACAAATAAAGATTGTATATATTTAGGTTGTATAGTGTGATTTTTGAAAGGTATGCAACGTGACTTAATACATGTGCACGTTATAAGATGATTACTATAATGGAGTTAATTAATACAGCCATTACTTCACATAGTTACTAGTTTTTGTTTTTGTTTATAGTGAGAACTTGAGAACTTATTCTCTTAGCAAATCTCAGGTATATAATACAGTATTATTAACTGGACTAGCTACCATATACATTAAATCCCCAGAACTTTTTCATCTTATATCTTAAAGTTTCTACCATTTGACCAACAACTCCCCATTTCCTTCACCCCTCCACCCCAGACAACTACCATTCTACTCTCTGGTTGTATGGGTTCAACTTTTTTAGATTCCACATGTAAGTGAAATCATAGTATTTGTCTCTCCCACAGTATATTTTAAAGGATGACAGTAGGATTCACTCAAGAGAGAATTCTGATGGCCAATACATATAAAATATATTTCATTTCACTAGTAATAAAATAAATGCAAAAGTTAAAAGCAGAATATATCATTTTTATCAATAACATTAGCAGAGATTTAAAATAAATATGTATTAACAGCAATAAAAAAGAGCAATCTTCTGATACATGCAATAACAAATATGAATCTCAAATGCATTATGCTAACTAAAGGAAGCTCAAAAGGCTACATATTGCATGATTTTATTTATGTGACAATCTGGAAAAAGCAAAACTGTAGAGACAAAATAGAGTGCTAGGGATGGCGAGAGTTGGCTACATAAGAGTAAGAGAGAGTGTTCTAGTTGATGGGATTGTTCTATGTATCTTGATTAGGGTAGTGAATTTCCAACTATATACATTTGTCAAAACTTGGCGAACTTGACATTAAAATTGGTGTATTTTCTGTAGGTATATTTTACTTGAATTTTAAAATGGAATAACTTATATAATCTCAATTTTATGAAAAGGAAAATATTACAGAAAGTCATACACAGAATTTTAACAGTTCTTGTATCTGGTGGTAAGTGATGGGTGTTCTTTACTTTCTTTTTTGATTTCCTTAAATTTTATGAAATTCTTTAAAACAATCACATACTGTTCTGCTTATAGAGTCTGGAAAAATTAAATTGTTTTCACATTTATTAAAAAGGAAGAAAGCTAATGCCTAGTGTTAATGAGTGGATAAAAAAGTAAGCATCCTCATACACCACTAAGAAAAGTTTCTGTTAATGATGTGGTGATACATTTCAAAGGCATTATAATATGTATGCCTATTTTCGTACTTAAAGTAGGAAAAGTGAGAGTGTTATTTGCAATGGATATTCATTGAGTTGTTTATAATGAGAGAACTAATGAAGTCTAAATATCTAATGGCATGTGATTGTTTAGATGAAATATGATATATTCATTCAGTAGTGACCATAATCATACATTATTCATGATCATAAGGTAGATGATTGGTTATGGAAAGAGGTTCAATGACAAGCATATATTTTATATAAATATGCATAAAATATTCCAGTTGTGTATTTTCAAATGTTATTACAATAGTTTTGTGTTTTCCCTTTTTTTAATAACTAAATGATATGTTCTCAAATATATACAAGTACATCACTATTGTATCACATTATTAGATTTGATTCTTTTTTCATCTTATCTTCATCACCCTTATCAAGGCTTTTTTGTTTCCAATTCTGTACTTCCTGGTAGGAATATTGTCACACCAATAAAAAGGAATTTGCTGGGGTTTTTCTTCACTGCTTGATTTTTAATATTTCTGTATCACTTATTTTAGGTCACTTTTATTTTTTTAATCCAATCTAATGGTTGCTGCACTTCAAAAGATTAGTTTAAGCTATTATGATTTACAATGGTTGAGGTTATTTCTACCAATTTACTTTTGTTTTCTGTCTACAGTGTATTTTTTTTGTCCTTCTGTCTTTTGTCCTGCTTTTTGTTGCATTGCTACTGCTATCTTTGTTCATTTTTTTAATTTCCGTGGATAATTTGGAATTTATCAACTATTTACTTTTCTAGTGGCTCCCCTTTGAAGATAAATTAATGAGAGTTAAAAATCTGAGTTGATGGTTATTTTCCTCAGCATATTTAAAGACATCATTCCACAGTTTAGGAGTTGTTTGTTTTGTTGTATTTATTCTATTGAGATTTTTACTTTGAGATTATTGTGAGAGTCACATGCAATGGTGAGCAATGATTTAGAGGTCCCATGAACTTTTTACCCAGGCTTCCTCAGTGGTAACTTCTTGCAGACAGTGGTACAGTATTGCAGTCAGCGTGTGGTCATGAACATCAAAATGCAGAACAGTTTCCTCCCTCATGCTGCCCTTTATAGAGCTACATCCACTTTCCTCCTTCCTCATTTATAACGTTGCATCTCCTCATCTGCTCTCCATTGCTGTAATTTTGTCACTTTAAAAGTGTTACAGAAATAAAATCGTATGGTAAGTGCTCTTTTGAGAGTGGCTTTTTTCACTCAGCATAATTCTCTGGGGATTCATGCAAGTTGTTAATGTGTACCCATAGCTCCTTTTCATTGATCAGTAGTATTCCTTGATTTGGAGATGTCACAGTTTGTTTAATCATTTATCTGTTGAAAGACATCTGGGTTATTTCCAGCCCAGAGCTATTATGAAAACTGCGAAGAACACTCATGTACATGTTTTTATGCAAGTTTTCATTTCTCTGAGATAAATGCTTAGGAGTAAGATTGTTTTTTTTTTTTTTATCAGTCACCTCAACACACTAGAGTACTCTGTGAGCACTGAGGTCTTTCTTCAAATTTAGAAAATTCTCAGTCATCACCCTTTCCAAATTGCTTCTTCACTATGTAGTCTGTGTTTTTTTTCCCCCTCTTGAAACCTTGGAGCTTCTCAATGTAGAATGTTATTTAACTGCTATTTTGTCCATGTGCTTGGTGAATTCCTCAATTCTATGCCATTAGATTTTTTTATGATATTCCAGTCAAAGATTATCCTGTCTTTCCAGATTTGATTCATTTTCAGAATTCCTTTTCCTATTTTATTTCTGCCTGTTTTGTTTCATAACAATAGTTTATTTATAATTTTGTTAGTGATTCCAAGTATACTTATTTTAAAGTAATTTTCAGGTTTGTTTTTGTTTTATTTCGCATTGAATAAGTTCCTTTTCCTACTATTGATTTTGTGGGCTACTGATGTTCCATATGCGCTTGGGAGTTCAATCTTCAAGCTCATTTTAAGTGGCAATCTATTGTTTTAATTTTCATGTTTACATTAGTGTGAATCTTTCTCTCTCTCTCTCTCTCTCTCTCTCTCCTCCAGATATTTTGTATTTATCTCCTTCCAGGCCCCCAGAACTCCTAGGTACCCAGTCAAGGTCTTACGTAGCTGGCTTAGGGCAGTGTTCTTCACAGAATCTGTTTTGATGGAGCAGTGTTTTCCCAGTCCTTCAAGAATTGATACTTTTGAAAAATTTAATGAAAATGAATTACTAGAAATATAGTCACCTATTGTACATCTTGGTGATATCAAATTGCTATAAAAGTAATGAATGCTTATTCCCAATGTTCGTTTTTATCTTGTCACATACCAGTACTAAACAGTTCACAGACTGATACCAGCTGGGACACCTCACCACCCCTAGAGTTATGACACTTGGCCAAAGGACACTGGTGATTTTATAGATCCAGTCGTAGACCTGACTGCTGCCTTGGCCTGGAAGCGTGCATGTGCTTCCATCTGCCTTTCTAGGTAAGCAGCTTTTGGAAATGCCAGCCCCCAGCAGCAGGCACTACATTTCTTTTCCAGCCTCCTTTTACAGGAAGGGACATTTTGTCTGAGTCCCTAATATCAAAAAGTGAAACTGGTTTGGTTCTCAACTTCACTGGAGAAACTTCACAGAGAATCATAATTTGTACCTAGCAGACAGTGTGTTTATTCTTGTTCATATTTCTGTACTTCTGTTCTGGTTCTAGTCTATGAACATGAGGTTATCGTTTGGGGAATAGTCAAATCTTTTCAATTTTCTTATTTTAATGATGTATAGTGTAGCAGGTAATAAGCGTTTGCCTTCTAATGGCATTTTTCTTCCTGCTTTATAACAGAACCCCAGTGGTGGATCCACTCTCCTGTTTGGGGCCAGGCTCTTCAGGGAAGTCTAACTCCAGCCCCAGATATACGCTGGAACAATGATGGGTTTAAACTGGCCATGTGACACCTTCTAGCCAATGAGATTGGAGGAGAAATCTGGAGAGGTTTCTGGGAAAAGTTTCCTCTCTTCTTAAAAAGAAGCGTATGAAGAAACAGTCCTATTTTCTATATAAGAATGTTCTTGTAAGTGGATATTTGGTACAGAAGCAGCTACCATGTGTCTGTGAGGGAGTCAACTTGAAGACAAAGCCAACACACTGAAGAGAGCAGAGCTGAAAAATGAAGAGAAAGGCCCTTGATAATGTTGTTCAGTCACTGGATTAGCCAACCCAGAAGTCACCCTCCTCCATTCCTTCCATGATCTGACATAAAGAATTCCTTTGTTCTTTCAACTGAGTTGGGCTTCTTCATTACTTGCAGCTAAAGGCATCCTAATTACCCGTACAGCTACTGCTGTGTGTTTGGAATGAGCAGCAGTGTGCGGTATGAACCTATTTCACTATCTTAACTTTAAATCACTCTCATTACCTGTGTAACTCTTTTAGGGTAATTCGTGCTGACACTTTCAAGTATAGGCAATAATTCAAAATTAGCTTTGAAAATATTCAGACACTTTAGGAGGCTTCCTTAAGGAATTAATAAGAATATTTTCTAGTCAGTCTATTGATTTGATTGGTAAATAGGAATTACTGAAGTGTCCTTCATTCTCACCAGCATCTATTCAATGCCTGGTAAATACCAAACACCATAATAGAAGCCATGGGGGTTATCAAAGACAAGGCCTTTTCCCTTAGGGAATCCAACTAGGGAGACAAGACTTACAATAACAATATGCAGTAGAATGACTGGGCCACGTGAGGAAGACAGACAATAAAGTATGTAGAGAGTTAGAAAAAAGAACAAGCAGAGTTATGTAAACATTCTCAATGAGTGTTTGTTTACATCGATTGCTTAGTTATCAAATTCCTTCTCTGTTGATCAAGGCTAAACCCAACCCTTGCCCATAATCAAATGGTATAAATGCTGAACGAAGGTGAGCCACATTGTTGAAGACTTTATGTAATTAGATAAACTGCAGAATTATTTCCAACTGAAATCAAAGTCTCTAGTGAGCGTGTCTTTGAATGCAAGTAAAGCAGTTATCAAATTTGAAGAAATATTCCTTAAAGTGGTGTGTTCATTAAATGTGTAACTTTGTCAGAGTGTCACCACATTACGGATTTTTTTACAGCCAAGTAGTGAGAAAAGTACCTTTGGAGAGTTACTCACTGACAACATGTAAAGTGAAAACTGCACGTGTTCTCAAATCTTTACACATTGCTCTGACTGATCATTGGTTCCTTACAATGCTGGAGATCCGTGTGAAGCTTGCCTATGGGCTCCACATGTTAAAAGTTAATAGGAAAATGTGTACCAGAAATCAAATGTTAGATTCTCTTAGATCAATTCTTCAGTGTACCTGCTTACTGAGCTGAATTATTAATGGTTTCTTTACAGCTGAATATGAACCTGCAACCGAGAGCTTGTGTGGAAAAGAAATACTTGCGGAGCTGACGCGTGCTATTGTTTCGTGAAAATAAATGCCTATATTCCCATTTCTTCCACACTAATTACAGAGTAGTTGTTCAGTTTTATTTTTTTTTAGAAAATCATTAATCTTTTAAAATTAGAATAGAATAAAAAAATAAATATATAGAAGCTACACACGGGATGGATGTCCACCTATATGAAGGTAAAAATGTATTTTTAAGTCAACTATCTTTATACCAAAGAGATTTCCAAGCCCCAGCCAATAGATACTTGATTTTGAGTAGCTTCATTGCATCAGAAAAACGGAAATAGGCAAACAATCCTTTTAAAGATTTGCACAATGGAGGCTAAGCTGTCTGCTACTTTTCTCATCAATCACCCTTCTTCTGCTCAGCAGACCCAAGGTGTACCTTCAGTGCTATCAACGTGAATGCTGAGCAACTGGATGGGAGAACAAATAAGGAAAATCGAGTCTTAAAATACACACAGTCCAAGATATATAAAAAATGTCTCTTTAAAGAACTGATAATCTGGCAGGTGTGGCAATTTGTACAGTACGTCAAAGTGTGATTAATTTTAACATTTCTTTTAAAATTCAAAGTGGGCTTACCCTTTGTCCCCAAAATTCACTTCTCAATATCTGTCTTAGAAAAACACATGTGCACAAAAGCATGTACATGGTGTTCATCATAAGACACAAAAAATAGGTAATAAGTTATGTGTCCATCAACACAAGAATGGTGAAATAAATCATGATACATACACAGCAGTTAAATATGATGAAGTGAGTCTGCATTTGCCAACATGGAATCATCTTTAAGACACAAGGATAACTGGGGTAAAAATTCACCTTAGAGCAATACACCTTTGTATATTAAATTAATAGATAATAAAACAACAGTATTAATTTTCCAAGTATATGTTATTTTTCTATTTGCAAATCATAGAAGAAAATTTGGAAGTTTTCATTCCATATTGGTTAATAGTGACTATACTTCTCTGGAAGTCAGAGGAGACCAGGATTGAAGGAAAAAGGTTTTAAAGGGACACTATGCCTTTATTTGTAAGGTTTTGTTAATATATCTTTTATTTATGTACACACACACACACACACACACACACACATATATCACACACATATGACTTATAAAATTAAAATAGATAAACAAATGGGAAACAATGCAACTCTGATTCAAGTTTAAACCCATCCATTATCTAGGTAAGATTTGCTCAATATCCTTTGTGGTTCCACTTTCTTGAGCTGATGTCATAATTCTGAGCACTAAAGAGTCTTAAAATGTAGAAGCACTGGTACAGTGAAAGCCTCTTCCCACTCCTTTCTTCATGCTTTCATAGGGGCAAAAATCAAACTATTCTACAGAAGTTAGGGTAGCACCAATGATCTCTGTTTCTTCAGTACCTCCTGGCCGTGAGCCACCTCTAGGTTCTATCCAACAACCCTCCATCACTCTCCTCAAATCTCCTAAGTCAACAGTGGATTCTGGAAGCATCTAGCAATGTTTTGAGAAAGAATGGGGATGATGCACAGGCCAAGCAGGCAAAGAGAGTCAAGACATGTTGGATGGACCAGCAGTCTATGGGCTGGACTAGGAATTTTCTAGTCCCACAATGGGAATTCCTGTTAATGGATTACAAATGTGCTGACAAGAGACCCAAGTAAAGTATGGGATGGTCAGACATTATTGGAAGAGGGGAGCTCTCTCCCTTACAGTTGATGAAACTGTTTGTGGCCATGTTGCTATTGTAAGAGAAGAAAGGTCTGAAAATGGAGCCAAATGCAGCAACCAAAGGACACATGGTACAGAAGACAACAGGTTCTCCCCAGCACTGATTTGCTCTTCTGGATCCAACCATGCCTTAATGTAGAAACAGCCATGGACTTTTAAATTATGTGGGCCAAATTTCCCATTATACTGAATCCTTTGCCCTCCGGTATGTCCTAACACTCCCATCCTTCTGAGGCTCATAGGCCTCTGAAGGCTGATGAAATGAAGGCTACATCCCTTTTTTGTCTTGATTTGGTGGTGGGTGTGGGCAAGTCTTTGAGCTCCAGGGACTGGAAGCAAAGGGACTTCTTCAGGAAAGCGACAATCATCAGAGTCGGCAGGGCTGTGCAGAGGAAGACTTTCTGAACGAAGCTGGGGAATGCCATTCTCAGCATAGCTGGAAAACCTAAGGTACATGGATATCCAATCTGGACAGATCCCGGGAAACCAAAGTATATGACTTTTGCATAGGTTTACATTTAATCCAAGAACAATTGTGCTCCTACCTCCACAACTTTGGTTCATCTTCCCTGATTAATGAAAGTCTTCTCTTCCCTTTGGGCAGAATACACTCTGGTTTTGAGAACATTTTCATACACCGTATTGCATGTGATCCTCACAGCTGGTGTGTCAAGGAGGCTGGCAAGGAATGAGCATCTCCCTTTTACAAATAAAGAAAGATGCCCGGGGGTGCTCCCGATCAAAACCCTCCACGGCAACCATCTGCACAGGAATGGCATCTACACCCTTGTCCCTGGCCTCATGGGCTGTTTCTAATCTGCCCATCTGCCCTTCCCTACCTCCCCACACTCTCTCTGGCTTCCCCGGAGAGGCGGCCTTCCCACTCCTCCTGTGCCAGCACCAGCTGATCTACTGGCTTGGTGCTTCGCACTCCTCTTCTCTCCCTGGCTGGCTTTTCCTCATCTTCCAGGTCTCAATTCAAACACTATTTTCTTGGAAGAGCTTCCCTGCAGCCTCACCCAGCTGGTCCCTCCCATCATGCTGTATCACACGCCTCTTTTTATTCCCCTTGTACCTGCCTCTGCCAGCTGACCACATCTTGTTCTTGACTTCTGTGTTATCAGGGTTGCACCAGAAAAAACAGAACCAGAGGGTGTATGTACTGGTATAGATCTACATAGAAAGGGATTTCTTTCAAGGAATTGACTTGTGTGGTTTTGGGAACTGATAAGTCCCAAATCTGCAGGGTGGAACAGCAGTCTGGAAGCTCTCAGGCAGGAACCAACATTATAGCTGCATTTTATTCCTCCTTGGGAAACCTCAGTTTTGCTGTTAAGACCTTTCAATTGTTTGGGTGAGGCCTACTCAGACTGTCAAGAATAATCGCCTTTAATTAAACTTGACTGATTGTGGATATTAACCGTATCTACCAAATACCTTCACAGCAACACCCAGATTAATGTTTCATTGAATAACTGGGTACTATAGCCTAACCAAGTTAACACATAAAATTGGCCATCACAACTGATATTTATTATGCTTCCCCCAAGAAAAAGGAGCTTCCATGAGGAGAGAGGTCTTGTCTCATGTACGCTGAGTGACAGGCAGCCACTTTCCTCCAGATTTTCCCGATAAGCTCAGGTGACATCTCAGGGTAGCCACAAGGTGGCATCTGCAGGGCTCCTGAGAGCTGCCCAGGGCTCCCTAACTCAAAAGAAGCTGAGATTTGGTGCCCAAGGTCTCCAAACAGCTGTTGGTAGGCCCGACCAGCTGCCATGTGGGCCCTTCCCTACCCTCAGCAAGTAGAATTGTACCTCTGCCTTCTCCACTTTGGACCCTTCAGTCTTGCTCAAGAGGTTATGTCAGATTTCCTCAGAGTAGAGTCCTGAAAGGAGGCTTTGAAAGCGGCAGGCCATGGACCCAGGTTCATGGGCAGTGAAAGCATCTAGAGCTACTCCTTACTTAGGTAGAGCTGAGAGTAGCTTCTCTTTCAAATGGAGGTGCCTGACAAACCAGTGAATAATAATAGGTCCCTGTTGGCAGAAAGCATCTGCCCCTCACAGTAGTGGTGGCACCACTGAGCCACTTTGGAGGACCAGTGTGAGGGGAGTCAAGTGAAGAATGTGCCCAGCTGGGGCAGGCGTGAGCATCTTCATCATTTGTAGCTCATATGTAGTATTGTTGCTATTTATTTAGATATTACACATTTTCCTTACAGAATATAAACACCTTGGGAAGAGGAATCTGGACTGTTTGTTGAACCTTCATAGCTGGAAAATTGTTTGGCTGTAGTAGGTCCTCAATCAACATCTGAAGAAGGAAGGAAGAGAAGGAGAAATGAGTGAAGAGAGGAGGGAGGAAGGAAAGAAGGAAGGAGGAAGGGAAGAAAGAAAGGACGGTAGGAAGGAATCCAGTGCTAGTCACTGAACCAGTCCCAGAGACTTTGGGCTCCCAAAATCTGGGGTCTGTGGAGGTCAGAGAGGCTGGGTAGCAGGCTGCTTTGGAGTCCTGCATCCAGGGCTTCTTTACCTCTGTTATTAGGTCAAAATGTCATCATGAGACCACAACATGACCAGAATCACCAACAACTAACTGAGCACCAAGCTAAATCAGTGAGTGTGCAGAGGATCTGGGTGTTGCGGTCTTTTTGATCTTCACTGGTGGCTAGAGGTGAACCAGTGACACCGATTGCAAATGGGAAATAGGAGAGTGCCCAGAGAGAGACATGAACCGAGTATTCTGGATCCTGGTCCCAATTCTGCACCAGTGATTCCTTGGGCAAACCACTTTCCCTCTGTGCCTGAAATCGCACCCTCAAAATTAAAGGGCTAGAGAAAAATCAGTGGTACTCAGGCTTCATTTATACCCAGTGGACTCTTACAAGGAACCCCAATATAAAAACAGAGAATTAGAACTTTAGTATATGCATATTACATGTTCAAGTGTATAACATTTACTTCAGTAAGTAAGAACAATAATATGCCTTGGTAAAATATTGAAATCTGATATAATAGAAAAATAGGCAGTGTTATATCTACTGTAATCAACTGATTTATTTTTAATTTTTGTTTTCATGGCAAAACAAGATTCTCACAGACAAGCACTTGCAAATGGTAAATGCTCATTTTGCAATCTAGAGTCTTCCATTGTACCAAAATGGCAAATGAAGCCTTGTTCAAGGTCTTCAGAGAAGTGAGTTAAGCTGGCAACACAATTAAACATGTTTGGAGTCACCAACAGGCTAAAATATATTTTATTAATTCATGAGCAGCTGAATTTTTTTAGACTTCCACAATATAGTTAACTAATATCTAAAAGAATATTTTCAGATCCCCTGAAACACCCCCAAGTGTAAACAGTATGAATATCAATAGCTGGGAGATTTATATAGGTTCCTATGCCTCTAAAAGGCTTTAAATCTGATTATGCACTTACTGAGCACTGTGGGTGCTGGTCCCCAGAGGTAAAGGTGATAATGACACAAACAGTTCCTTTTATATGGAGCATTTTTCAGTTTTGTATAGTGTTTTTTACATCCCCTCAAAACAAACCACGATGCACATGCCGTTATTTCTTTTTTTTTTAAGTGGGGAAAGTGAAGAAGTTGAGAATTTTTCCAAGGATAACGGCCGGTAAGTGGCAATACCGGTTCTCAAACCCACACTGTCTGCTCTGGGTTTCCTGCTCTTAACCACTTGGCAACGTTTTTGGACTCTGCCAAAATCCTGGCTCAGAGCAGAACTGGTTCTGACCACTTCCTCATCCAGCAGGAAGATGGGATGGCCCCCAGCTATCTGAGGAGGTGGTTCCCAGCCTCCTGCAGGCCCTTGCTTCTGTGCTTTGCTCTGATAATGTTTCTCACACCAGCTCAGCGGCCAACCCACCCCCCAGGCTGCTGGCATGGCTGCCAGGTTTCCTCCGCAGGGAAGAAGAAAGCCTCCCATTAGCAGGGGCTGGGGCTTGGAGCATCCCTGGGACGAGAAGCATCTGTTGCTGCTCCCATTGTTCCAGCTGAGAGCACGCTAATTGTCCTCTCCAAAGTTGAACTGCAGTCTCTTGCCAGAGGGAAATTATGGGCCCTTTTTCAGCAGGCGCACTGTCCTTTCCACAGCTGTCAGCTGAATGGCCCCAGGGGGAACGGCTGATTTGGAGCGGAGGAGGGAGGGAGATCCATCGTGCATCCTGATCCACAGAGGGAAGGAAAGTTAGCACAGCCCTGTGAGGAAGCAGGACACCCACTAGAGAGACAGCACCCCGAAAAAACCACAGGGAGGCTGGCAACTCTTCTTTTTAATCATTCCACTTGACTCCGTGGCATGCGTGATGGCTAGGCTTCCTGTTGGATAATTCAGGGGCTTGAATGGAAGCAGCATGGTGGAGTAAACAATAATAGAAAAGTAAGCTGAGTTCAAATCCCAGCATTGCCACTCATTAGCTATGACCTTGAGCAAATCACTGTCACTTATCTACTTACACGGTGACTGGGAGGAGTTCATAAGCCAATAAATTATTATTAAAACATCTAGCAGGTGCTCAGTTAATGTGATTTATTATTATTATTACTATTACTGTTGTCACTATTATTATACCTCTAAATATTTGATCACATGTGCAGACAGCCCACATGCAGAATGTCTCCTAAGTAAGGTGGTGGAGTGGACAGGGACAGTATAGTAACATCATTCATATAAATTCCAAAAAATACTCTAAGTCACCTACTGTGTTCCAGGTACTGTGCTGGCTGCTAAGCATCTCGCTGCCAACAAGCAGACCTGGCTTTGCTAGGAAGTCTTAGAAAGTGGGTCTCCTGACCTGGGGCTGAAGGAGCAGCCAGTGTTAATGGAGTCATTGTAAGCCCTGGCACACTCTGCTGGGAGGCACTGAGCCTCTGCCGGCATCACTGCCTGCGGGGTACCCCTCTGTGAGTCTTTCGGGTCTCAGCAGCATGTGACAACACACCAGGAAAACTGCAGGTCTGGGGGAGTCCTGCTCACTCCTCATTCAGTTTCAGCCCTTCTTGGGGTGGGACCTTGGCAGCCCCCTGCTCCTATCTTGCGCTCATGTATCTACAGCATCAGGATAGTAATTGCTAGCTCACCCACAGGGCTGTGGTGCTACAGGGAGGGACTGAGCAATTACCCTGTGAATGTCTTTGGAATCCAAATGAAAGATGCCATCCACCATTTTCTTCCTTCTCTTAAAGATCTGGTTACCCAGGGTCCTCTAATTCCCCACCATGAGGCTTCCTATTTGCATTTGTAAGAAATTTAAAGAGTTAGTAAGTTCTGGTTCCCACACACACACACCACCCTAGAGAGCATAGAATGTCTTGCTCAAACGTTCTCATAATCATATCTTTGTATTCAAGGCACAGCAGTATACATGGTCGCGTCTATGGGAACCTTTCAGATCTGGCCCCCATGTACGCCAAGACCAGGCTTAAAGGGCAAGTACCTACAGGAGAGGAGAGCATAAATGTAAGTTAGCTGCATCTACCAACTGACTGATGTCTAATCCCATAACTGCAGACCATACTGGAAGGCCCTTAGAGCTCCTCTGTTCTGCCTTAACCATGGGTCAGAGGAGAGCATGAGGCCTGGAAAGAAGCTGTAAATATTCAACAAATATTCTTGAACTCCTCCCTGGTACTGGGACCCATATTTGGTGCTAGTGACAGAGCAGAGAGTGAGACAGAAAAATGTCATATTTTACATACCATAGAGCTTAAAGTGTAGTAGAGAAAAACAGATGTCATTCAAATATTCCCACAAATAACATCGTTTCAGACTGTGGCAAGTGAAAGTAAAGTACAGGATGTTAGCCAACGTGCAGCTGGGACCCTCATCAAGTCTGGACACAGTGAGAGGGAAGGCCTGCCTAAGGAATGGGCACTTGGCATGAGGTCTGAGGATGACCTGATGAAGTGAAGTAGAACTTAGTTCCAGAGGAACAAGGGCCCCCAGCAGAAGAAAGGTGTGAGCAAAGACCTGGAGACAAAAGGGAAGGGCCGATGGTGACCGAACTCAGAAACTGGGGAGCGAGGGCAAATGATTAATAGAATAGACAATGAATACAGAAGGACAATGTGTTAGCCCTGGTCATCTGGAAATCAGAGACTATGGGAAGGACTGAGATGCAGCACTTATGTTTGGGATGTACAAGCCCAGGACTGCAAGGGCGAGATGCAAGGGGAGGGTGAGGCAACGTGGCACAGCAGGGCTTCTGTGAAGGAGCTACACTTTGTAATGGGATACAGAGGGTCCTAGCAGACTGCCCCCAGGGCATGCCAGGGAAGTGCATGGGAGGGAGAAGGCGACGTATCTGCCCAGATGCATTTCATCCCATTTCCCATTCACCAAAATCCAACACTGCCAGCATGTATCACCTGGTCCCCTCATGGCCACTCGGCAAGTCCCATTCCCCTCCCCAGGAGGCAGTATTTTGTGCCCATCTGAAAGAGGAGGGGGCACCCAGCACACTGGCGCACAGACCAATAGAGAGCAAGGAAGAGGCGTCGAGGGACTGAGCAGGCCATCAAAGCTCGTGAGTCAGGCAGAGCATCCAGACATGGAAGGAAAGGAACTTCACCCTTCTTGACTGCTGCAGCAGAGGCCACGGTATCCACGCATACCTGAGCCTCCTTTCTCCCAGACAGCTGACTACATCTCGCAGACCCCCTCCTCCACTCTGCATCCACATGGGGACACATGACAGATTCTGGCCAAAGGAATCCAGTTGGCAATGATGTCTACATCACCTCCAGGCCTGGCCAGAGAGCCTCCTCTAGACTCTGTCTCCTACTTTCTCTTTCCCACAGCCTTGGGACTACACGCACGTTCACAAGGCATAGATGATGACCTGGAAGAATCCCAGGGTGGGAAAAGCCTGTGTCCTCAAGTCACCCCCCAGAAGACATTTGTTCTGGAGACTCATAGAGTCTCCCCCAGTGGACTCATCAGAAACACCCCCCAGTGGACTCACAGCAAGTGAGAAATAAACTTACATTGTCTTCAGTCACTGAGATGAGAGCGGGTTTATGAGAGGAAGTAGCCTCGCCCTTCCCTGACTCCTGAGCCCATGATGTTCTACAGGTGCTGTCCTAGGTTACCCCATGTAAACCTAACAACACTAAGAGAGGAAATTTTATCTCCATTTAACAAATGAATAAAGTGAGATTCAGAGAGGTTGTCACTTTCCCAAGGTCACATGGTGAAAGGAGAGTTTGGGTATAAACGTGATCCTGCCTTTGCCTTGAGTCATTTTTCCTCCTCCCCTAAAATGGGCATTAATATGAGAAGAGAATGTGAAGACTGACACACATCCAACAGGGGGCCTGTCCTGGCCGTGCCTGTGCTGGCCCATCCATTCAGGAGGGGTCCAGGTGCTGGTTTGGTCCTTACTCTTATTCCAGGGAAACCTGGAGTGAACTCCCAGGGCGAGAGGCTCCAGAAAAGTCAGTAGGACTGACTCAGTCCCCTAGAGTTTCCTCCTGTGCACTTCACGGACACAGTGGCATAGAGACTGGGAGGGGCTTCGGAAGTAGCAACAAAAGGGGTTACATAAAAAAGGAAAAAACACTGTTTAACCACAGTCAATGAAATTAGATAAAATTATCTGCTAGTCTTTATGAAAAGATCTAATGCCGCCCTCTACAATAAAGGCTCTATATGGCCTGTGAGATACAGTAAAATTAATTTTATATTGGGCTGCCAGGTGCTGTTGGAATAACCTGTTTATATAAGCAGTCCCAGAGCTTCAAACATTTGAGTTGTACAGGCTGAGCCTCAATGAGAGGCTTAGTGAAGAGAAACTCAAGTCCCTGCATTCCCCCTGGGGCAAAGTCTCGGAAACCTTTATGGCTGTGCACCCTGTTGGGTGTTTTTCTTTAAACAGCCCCTCCTGACAACACCTGGCAGAGCTCTGGACATGAATGGTGTGATCTGTCTCTGGGTTTTTGCTTCACAGCTTGTTGGAAAGGAACTGGAAATAACCGTCTTTACTTAAAAACTAGGTGAGGATAGTTCCTATATAGAGATACAGACTGGACTTTCTCCAGCTTCTGAGTCAAAGGCTCATTGCAGCGAAGAAGAACATGAGCTCAAGCCGGCTTGATTGGAAGAAATGTTTGAAGCAATGACTCCCTATCCAACAAAGGTGGTGTCCAGTTGTTCCGAGGAAGCTGCATCCCAGCCCTGACTACATTTGCCTGCTTCCCTTGTATCTAGGTAGGATCATGGAATGTCATCAATGGCATAGCAGTAGGAGTCATCAGCTACTCCTTCAGCCCAAGGAACTGGAGAAGCACGTGTGCCTGCACCGCTCCCCTTTTCCCTTTTGCTGGCCGCCTGTAGACAAACACAGTCACCTGAAAGTCAAGTTAGAGATCTCAGAGCCACAATGTGGAAAGAGTCCAAGTCAATTGCAGATTGGGAAGATCTACGTTGGACATTATGTGGGAGAGAAATAAACATCTACCTGTTTAAGCCATTATATTTCAGGGATTTTTTTAGAGCAGCTAGTAGTATCCCAAAAGAGGGACATTCAGTCCTAAGACTATGGAATAGGACTTTTTATACTCATTAATAAATAGCAAATATGTTGCTGTTCTTCCTCCTGTGCTCATTAATTGACTATAACCTTTTTATCGTCTTTATTTGACCTCAGAATCCTTAACATTGCAGTTATTACCAAATATTTGAGGATGGAACTCTGAATAACATCTATTTGTTATACCAGCATGGCTATAAGCTTCTTGAGAGAAAGGAAGGAAGGAAGGAAGGGAGGGAAGGAAAGGAAGGGAGGAAAGAAGGAGGGAGGGAAGGAGGGAGGGAGAGAAGGAGAGAGGGAAGGAGGGAGGGAGGGAGGGCACATGTTCTATAAAGATCTTACTCTGACATATTTATAGTCTTCCTTAGGCCAGAGAGCTACAAATTATCAGACAATTATCAGAGTAATTCAACTCAGGTATTAAGGCTCCTGACAGATTTGAAGTAGGCTTCCCAGGGTGGTAGGTCTGTATTCACTGATAGCATCTCACCTCTGTACGTCGCCTTGCCTGCATAGAAAATGTAGTCTGAGTTGTTCAGATCTACTTGGAGACCCAGTGTCAGGAGAGGTGTGGGGGGGAAATGTCCACAATTGTTGAGATGTTGTGTTGAATACCACAGTTAAACAGATTGTCTAATGGGAGAGCCCACAAAGAATATATGTGAAAGCAGTGATGAAAACCAGCCCTTTTCCCTTGTTTGGCCCCAACTCCAGTGGCAGGACTCCTGTATCACTAATTTCATTTGGTTGTTGAATCTGCTTCAGTAAAGAAATCAGAGGGGAATTTACCATTTACAGGTGAAGAGAGGGAATAGGATTTGACAACATCACAAAATGTTAAAGACAAGCTTAGGTCAAGAACCTAGAACCCTTAAAATTTCATCCATTCATTCATTCAGCTAATATTCATTTAGTACTTATTTGTCAAGCACTGTTAGCCTCTGGGTCTTGTTTAGCACATCCCCCTGCCGTGCCTCTACAGTGCAGACATGCATTTTTTCCTCATGCATGGTATATTTCCTTCCCTTCCATAGTTGTGGGCAAAATTGTGGGAGGAATGTCATATGGCAAGAAAACACTGAAGCCCCCTCTCAGAAATATTCACAGTCTGGGATTTGACAGGAAGTAATGAAGAGATTGTCTACATTCGAGAACTGGACAGTCTCTGATGGATCCCCAAGGGCCTGGACGCGCTCCCTCAGTGCCTGAGCCTGGGCTTCAGATTTGCAGCTGGAGAAGCACAGCTCTCGCTTCAGAGCCTGGATGCTTAAACAATGCAGTCCCGCTTTGCTGGCTACAAACGGTCGCAGCATCTGAGATAAACATGGGACAATCGCACACAGAACCAGCCTGCTCGGCCACTTCCACAGACACTGAAACACTCGGATTCGGGTACCAGCCTCTGTCTGAGGGCATTCCCATCAGAGCAGAAAGTAAAGCACAAGAGGCTCCTTCCAGGGCTTTCAGTGGGGCCAAGGGTGACCGTGGTGGCCTATTCCTGCAACCCCTGCTGAGCCTCCATAAATATCAATTCCTTGATATCCTTAGAAGGAAGTAGGAATTCTCTTAGGAGTATGGTGATGTCATGAGGTGAAAATTAATTGTCATACGAGAGTAAGATTTCAGAGATCTTGGAGCATGTAACAGTTTTTAAAAAAAGTCCTTTGGAAAACTTTCTTTTATAGTTCTCAAAGGCTGCTCATAAAAGCTCATTCCTCTTACATCCACTTACCACCACTCCACTCCACCCCACACACTCTCAAGCACACATTTCATTCATTCATTTATTTTGCTATCATTAATGTACAATTACATGAACAGCATTATGGTTACTAGACTTCCCCCATCATCAAGTCCCCCCCACATACCCCATTACAGTCACTGTCCATCAGCATAGTAAGATGCTATAGAATCACTGCTTGTCTTCTCTGTCTCAAGCACACATTTTATTCAAGCTTCCTAACATCACGTGAAGGGTAAGGGAAGTTTTCTTTCAATCTCTTTAAGGAAACCCCCCCACTCTTCTAAGTCAGATCCAAGTTTGTCACGTGATCTTTCCACGGTCTGGAGAGGGGTCCACACCCTGCCATTTGCCGTGTCTCCCAGTGCTTCTCATTGTTTTCTGTGTGTTTATCCCATCTCTCCTCTGAGATTATAAGCCTTGTGCAGAAGAGACAGTATTTCTTGTACTCTTTAGTGTCTAAATTAACACTCAATTTTTAGAAAGTTAAATGTCTTTACTGTTACTGTTTTTCATGCAATGGACAAGACCTTGGCCTCACCCAATAAATGCTGCACTCTGAAGAGATAATCCAAACATGGGATCTAAGTGGACTTGCCATCTGCTTTGTACAGTTTTATGTAGACAGGACTGCCATGTGCAGAAGACTTGGGGGCATGGGACAATCTGTATAACCTTCCGAGGAAGCCTTGAACATTGGTAGGGGAATTAAAAACAGTGACATACTTGCAAATGAGGTGACCTAAGAGCACCAGGAGTTGAGTGTCCTCCTCTTTCTGTACCATTTGAAAGTCTTAGAGAAGAGGCTATAAGCAGGTGGGTCCAAATCCACAGGCCAGGCTTTGCCCACGAACAGGCAGGACTGCTGGAGAGGGGTCCTCAGTTATGGCAGTGGGTGGCACACATGTCTGTTGTACCCACCAACTTGTGAGAGGCCCTGAATCAGTCGCTCCAGTTCTCTCACCTCTCAAGCTGGCCGAGGGCCAGACAGACCTCCAACATTAAGACCAGCAAATGAGATCTGAACCTTGATAACCCCCCACCTTTTTCCTCCCTCAAAGAGGATTTTGGTGCCAGCACCATATGTTGACAAGGCCCAAGGACAATCCTATTACCATTGCAGGAGGCATTAAATAATTACATTAATTTACCTAAATATGGAAAAAAGTCTTTACAAATCAGGGCCACTTGGCACATTTTCCGGCTGCACATTTTTCTCTTGGCACGACATACTGTCCTGTTGGGTTCCTATTGCTGCTTGGAGTGTTTCCTTTAATTGTGGGGCACATGGCTTCTCTTGTTCTGTTTAATTTTCTCAAAGCTGGTTCCATATTCTGGCTACAAACATATTATAGGAAAAAAAAATGCCCACAAAAGTATGGATTGTGCTGGAGTATACCCTAAGGCAGCATGCATAAAAATAGTCATTTCTTGTATATGAAACCTTCCACGGGGCAGTCTTTCACTAGATTGCATTACAAAGAAAGCTGAGGGGATGGAAAGAAAAAAAAAAAGCAGAGGTAAAGAAAGGAGTAAAATTGGAAGACGAAGAGGTAATGTTGTGGGGGAGGGGCTGGGCCCTCTGATTGCACGTGTAGGAGGACAAACTTCTCTTTGCTGGACTTGTCGCGGAAACACCTCTTCTTCAATCCGTATCTTCGCTGTCAGCGCCCACGGTGTCTACATGCCGCACATCCATGGGCTGCATGGAACTTGAGGGCTGAGGTGGGGAGGATGCCTGCTCAGCCCTGACCGCCCTCCCGGAGCAGCGTGTCCTCGCAGTCTGGAGAGGTCCTCACACCTGCCCTCAGAGGCCAAGGGCAGGGAGGTCCCTTAGAAATTCCCTGGATCCAAGGACAGACAGCCTGGCATTCCCTTCCTCGGGCCTTCTAGAAGTGCTTCTCAAAGGCTCTGTGAAGGACCAGGGCAGTGCAGATGGACATTTTTTAACATCACAGCACTTGGATGTTGTAGTAAAGTCAAATTAATGGAAAAATTCCTAAACATGCCCACATGATTTGTAGCCTCGCCTCACTGTAGATGACTAGCAGAGTGGGTGTGTACCAGTCTGTGGACCACAGGGAGAGGAGATGTGGGTAAAATGGCCCCTTCCGAGAGAGGGTGCCCATTGATGTTGTGGATAGCTGCCAACTGGCACATCCTTTCTGGGGGCAGAGATATAAAAGGAGCAGCCAGGGCCCCTGCAGATGAACCTTTCCAGCCCCCTGAGTTTACAGAGGGCCCAGCTGACCTGAAAACAGTGCTGGCTACCGGCCCTCAGCCTCTGTCCCTGAGGTCTTGGGGGACACCGGCCCTCAGACATGGCCAGGGTAACTGTAGAGGTCTAAGCGCTCTTTTTGAAAGTGTGGTGACATTTTAAAGGATAATAGTATATGGTTAAGACCACAGGGAAAAGATGTTAAAGGAAGCAAAGAAGGGTGAGTTTTTAAGTTCTTACTTCCCCTCCCAGACGTGGTCTCTGCCCCAGCCCACAAAATATTTACTGTTCTGAAGTCAGGATCTGGCAGGGCTTCTGGCTCTAGACTCTATAAATGATGTAATTTTCCTAACTCCACCGTGCTCCTGTACATCCAGCCCATTGCATGCACGACTTCTCTTTCCTGTTGTGAATTCCTAATGTTAGCCTGATACTATTCCCCAACAACATGGCAGTCTACCTGTCCATCTGGGAGCTTGTTAGAAATGCTGACTCTTAGGCCCCACCTCATCACCAACCTATTACCTCAGAAGTCACCTGCTGGAATGTGGAGTTCAAGGTGTTTTCATCTACATGCTCTTGGAAGCTGCAACAGATGCATCACGTGCATTCAGCTCTACCTTTTGGCACATAGGAGATGGTACTCAAGCACGACAATGCAAGAAAACTGAAGAACATTTAATTAATTAATTAATAAGGTAAAGCAGGGAGCTAGCAAACCAGGAAGCCACTACCACCCCCAGACCTGAAGGAGCAAAGAGTGGAAGTCACCAGCATCCCAGAAGCTGTGGGAGAGAGCCCTCTGACAGGAGCTGGGGTATTTTCTGATGCCCGCAGCCTTCACTGGAGGAACAGAGGAACATACAACCCTGGGGAAATAAACACCCCAACCTTTCTCTTCTTTCTCCTTCTCCCTGCTGCCATGTCTGTTATAGGCTGAATTGTGTCTTGCCCTCACAACTACAACACATTAAGGTATGTTGAAGTCCTAACTCCAAGTACCTCAGAATGTGACCTTATTTGGAAGTAGGACCATAACAGATGTAACTAAGATAAAGTTGTACTGGTGTACAGTGGGCCCTTAGTTCAATATGACTGGTGTTTTAATAAAGAGAGAACACACAGGGACCGAGTTGCAGGAAGAAGATGGCCATGTAATTACAGAGCCAGAGTTGGAATGATGTATCTTTAATCCAAGGATTGCTGGCAAACACTGAAAGCTGGAAGAGGCAAGGAAGGATTCCTCCCAACAGGCTTCAGAAGGAATTAGTCCCTGATAACACCTTGATTTTGGACTTCCAGTCTCCAGAGCTGTGAGACAATAAATATCTCTTGTTTTTAAATATCACTGTATCACTCAGCTTGTGATACAGTGTCATGGCAGCCTTAGGAAACTAATAGTCTCCCATTGGCCAAACCCAAATAAAAACCAGAGGACAAGGGAACCTGGCTGATGAAGTTAATAGGAGAGTATTTAATCTGGAGGAAAAACAAAGAATAACCACCCTACAGGCACTATCAGAATAGATTGATAAAAAGATGTTAGGTTAAAAGAATAAAGAGAAGAATATTCTTTTTTGCAAGTTACCAAATCTGTCTGTTGGTGGATCCCTTCTCTGGTTGCATTAAAGAAACCTGTCTGCAGAATGTGACATGAGGCCAGCACACAGAAGGGATAGGACATTGAGAGTGAGGTGCCTGATGATATAATTTAAGCCCTTGATCCAGCAATACCTGAAGCCTCGTTCCTCTTTGACTTTAGCTAATGTCTCCATAACCTGAATGACAGAGAATGATAATATGTTTTACTTAATGTCATGGCTCTGATAAATGTAGGCATCTACATTAAGTCCTTCTGGCTAACCTAGATATAAGAAAGTGACACTTCCCAGACAGGAAATCTGTTAGAACCCAATCCATAGGAAAGGAAGCTTTTATAAATCAAATATCTAGTATTTGAAGATATATTTACAGGTCTTTTTTATGAAAAAATAAGAAAAAATCCTAGATGCCCAACATAAAAGGGATTAGTCAAATAAATTCTCTACATCCATTCAATGAAAATTGTCAAAAATTATGACATGGAATGATAGTTTTTGAAATGTCCTCTCTAGGACCTCTCATGGATGGAAGGGTATGTGTGAGCACACCAAAGTACTAATATCATAGTCTTGATTTAATGACAGCATTTACTTTGATTTATTTTTATCCATTTGGCTTCCAGACAGGATTTCCATTCAATGAAGAGTTCCAGGCAACACCCATAGGTATGTCAGTTGGATTGAAGAGACCTGTTGTTTACCTTTTATCCACATGGGTAGCACAGGAGGAGGAGGAGGGCAGAAGAGAGGGTTTGATGAAGAGCAGAAGATTTGAGAACGACTGTGGCAGACAGGTGACTTAGAACTCATAAAAACTGATCAATGTGGATTAAGAGGACAAATGCAGAGAGGAAAGAGCCTGGCCTGGGAGCAGGGAGAACTGGGTTCTTGGCCCATTGTCTCACCAGGAGGCAGTGTGAGTGGAAATCTCCCCTGTGGGCTGTGTCTCCCTAGTCCTTAAAGGGCAAGAGCTCCACTGGATGACCTCTTAAGTCCTCATGGACCAATATTCTTGACAAGAAACAATGTTCTCAGTCCTATGGAAAATTGTATGCGATGTCAGAAAGAAATTTCCAAAAATACCCACACTCATCCATCTGCATATCCATTCTTAACTTCAGCTTCTCTTATGTATTTTCAGCTCCTTTCCTAGACTTGAACCCAATTTGTGGATAGAAATAGACCGTGTCACATAAAATATTATATTTAATCATCTCAACAATCTTATGAACTACGTTTCATCATTCCACACTCATATTATACAGGAGAAAATCGAAGCTCAGAGGATGTAGGCAATTTGACTAAGGTCACACAGATAGTACATCTCAGAACCAGGATGTAAAGTCTTGATGAGCCTTTGGTTTTAATGACTATGTATCACAGACCTGAAGATCAACAGAGACATCTTTTCAGATCTCAAATTTAACAGATCTGAAGATTTAAATACCTATAGGGACAGGTGATATGGGGATATATAAATATTTATAAGCATATTATATATATTTAAAGCATAAATACTATGCATACAATATTTTAAAACCTTAAATATATTTTAAATATATATATTTAAGATATATAAATTTACATGCTATATATGTATATATATATATATATATTTCCATATCATATATAGAGATCTATCTCCATGTGTATCTATATCTTCAGATATATATCTGTATATCTCCATATCATCTTTATCTATCATCTTATCATCTGTTATCTTATTTAGAGAGAGTATTGTATCTATAGAGGTTATCTATCTATCTAAAGAGAATAGACAGTTTTTATCCATTTTCATGGGACCGTAAAGCTGGGAGAGGGAATAAGCTATAGAGTCAAGCCTGTTCATTCTTCAAGGAACTGAAGCTTAGAGAGAGGGTGTGACATACCAAAGTCAGAGAGTCAGTTGACATCCAGTGCTCAATGAAAAGCCAAGATTTTAAATAAAAATTAACAGGTTTTAACACTATAATTGTTAACTTCACGCTAGACCCTAACCTCCACTTGCTGTTCTTTCTGAGGGCTTGAAGAGGATTTTTTAAAAAGTGAAAAAGGAACCTGTCTCTGAACTCCTGCTCACCTAATGAACTCATCTGATTTACCAGATGTACAAAAGTGAAACAAATCTGACGCACAATCAGTTAATCTTTCATCTTTCTTGGCAGCAGCCCTTAACCCAGCGGGAGGACAGTACCCACCCTCCCTCCGCCTGCAGTAGTGTGACGGATCACAACGGAAGCACATTGTCATCAGATTAATTTTCCAGCACTCCTACCCCAACCACAAAATCCTGAGAGAACGAGTGTCAGATACACTTAATAATTGCATAATTATGACATCTGTTATTCTCCAGCACCTCTTAGTGGAAAATTAACTGAAGAAATAGCAGGTTCAAAGATGTGTTAACACTCTGATAGCAGATTTAATTGAAATATGACGGGGGAGGATAATGGAGATTAAATTAAGCTCTCAGATAATCATCTGACACAAAGATAATTGAGCCAGCCTCTGCCACGTTGATGAACGCTTCAGAGATGCTGTGCAGGGTGGCATTTCGAGTATCTTATCCTTCAGGCAAAATGGAATTCTTCCCTCCACCCTCCTTCTCTCTCTTGTCATTCAACATTTGTATCCTCCAAATCGATAATGTGAACAGCAGCATAATTGGAAATAAAAGATGATCTGAAATCCACAGGAAATTAGGTTGGTGTGCATGGAGGAAATACAGTTGCATCCTGGACTCAGGGTGTTTTATGAGCTTGCCATAAGGGGTATGGGTCCCCACCCTGCAGGCTCGCTGGGGGTGTTTTTCCAATGCCTCTGTCCTCCATAGAGAGAAGGTCCCCTGTGTGAGACAGGGAGGCATAAAGACAGCAAGAAAGGACAAAACGACGATTTTGCGCCTTTTCTCCTGTCTGGAGGAACATTCTCCATGCTTTTTGGGGCAAGCTCAGATTGTGGTGTTTGGTAAAGTACTCGCACCCAGTGCCCAGTGCCGGGGGTACGGAGCGATCCTAGAAGGCAGCTAGTCCTGGCAGCTCTTAGCAGATGTGTGCGGTGGGATGGGGCGGGGCATGTGGGAGGCAGTTGAAAGCAGGAAGTGGGGAACAGAGCTCTGGCTGTTGTCATTGAAAGGGTCAGCCTTCAACAGTCCTAGAGTCTATATAAATACGCCCGTGTCTCCGCCTCCTCTGACTCAGGTAGCACCTCACACTTGAAGGGTTGTGTGTGGCAAGTCAAGTATGAGAGATAAAATGACACACAAGGGGCAGGCTTGCCTCTCCCCCTGCTCACGTACTAGGAGTTTCAGGTTTTGGATATCGTACCCATGTGGAGTATCTGCTTTAGCAATGTGGAGCTATGAGAATGTGGTCACGTCCATCACATGCCCTCTTATTCTTCTCTTTCCTGGCATCAGCCCATCCATGAAAACCAAGAATTCCTTAGCCTTGGCCACTCTTTCCTTACACAGTGACATAACTCGGAGGCCTTTCCTTGGGCTGAGGGACCCTGCCGATGTGAGACCCCTTGGAAATGGACTGCCTTGCAGACAGCCCTCTTGGCAGAGCCAGGGCCACAGACCTGATGAGGCTGAGAAAATGCCCCCAGACCCCGCCCCCATCGGGAGCAGCCAAGGCCGGAGCACACGGTGCGGGCCAGGGCGGAAACAAGGGAGCTGGGGCTGAGCCTCTAAAGCCAGCTGCTACCACCAGCAATGACTCTCCTCTAGCTCAGATCCGGACTTCTAATAGTCAAGCTTTTCAATGGACAGTGAAACCTGACGACCAGGGCATTTCCCCCAAACTTAGCAGGAGCACCCACACTACAAGTGGGCATCTCAGCCACACAGCATCTCCAGGGCATAGTGCCCTGGATTGCTGGGGTAGGGTCCAGCATCCAGGGCCTCACAGATGGTAAAACTCATTTGCTACTCAGCACTGAGATTTTATGTGGCTCATTGCTCCTCTTTATTATTAGTCTTGGGTACAACCTAAGATTATGAAAGCTTACAATAATATTTAAACCTGGGGAGAGAGATGGAGCTCTCTGTTCCCATCTCTCCCCTCCCAGAAGAGTTCCAGAAGTACATTTTCCCAGCTGTGGGATTTAGGATTTCACTGTAAATTTCATCTCAACCGATCCCCACCTAATCTATTGATGGCAAAGTTTGGAAGATGGGTTTGTCCCATCCGTCCTATAATTTCTGTTCTAAATTGTTAATTTATTGAAGCATCAAAGAGCAAGGCATCTCACAAGAAAGCAACTTAAGGGACTGTTTTAATTATCCTCTTGTAGCCAGATAATATGGCACCAGAAATTCCTTCCAAAGAGAAGATTCTTGACCCTTCTCTGACCTCCCTTTTTATCTGCAGGATGGGTGTGTGGGGCCCATAAATCAACTGAGCCCACTTCTCTCTGTCTAGTCTGATGCTGTCACTGACACGAGATTGCTACAAAGAAGAGACTCTGCCTACAGAAAATATTAGAAAACCTTAATGCATTCACAATGGTGACATGTTTTGTTGCTTCCACCCCTCTTAAGAATTTCTACAGTTCCTATGAGAAGTTGATTGTTTTTCAAATTTTCTTGGGAAAATTGCACAATCAATGATATGCTTTGCTGGGTATATAAATCCCTTTTACATATTTCAGAATAATATCTAATTAAAATGTCAAGGTTATAGCTCATGTGGCTAGAGTGGACAGGCTTCACCTCCTCCCTCAGTCTCTCAAAGTAACATTTAAAATATGTCCTATAATTAGGAGCAATTATAAATTCCAATTAAAAAGAAACCCACACAATCCTGAAGATATTTTTCTTAGATGTTTCTTGCTTTAATTTATGTGCTTGTTGCACCAAATTGTCTCGGTTTCCTCAGATACGTTTCCAGACAGAAAAGGCTCCCAAAATTGCAGGAAGAAAAGCAGACCAAATCTAAGAAAAGTTCATTAGAAAGGGTTATTGCATCTATAACTTCTAGACTTGGTGTTCATTGATTAAAGATTAAACATCATCCTTTGTACTACTCAGATTGGGATTTTTAATTAGGATGTCATTATTACACAGATATACTGAATGCCAAATTGATTTTTGAGACCTTTTGAAATAATAGCACTACTTCTGCAAAATGAAAATCATAATAGATTATTGACTTCTTCAGGAGTTTTGATCCAAGGGCACCTCCCCAATGTCAACATTTGCAATATTTTTAGTTGCATGCAAAGAGACACTCATAATTAGGCTTATATTAAAAGTTTGCACATATTGACTCTGTGTTATTAATGCCGATGGCATCATATTGATTACCCTTGAATTATAGCAGCAGCAACATTGCTTGTTGCTGAATTGTTTACATACCATATAGCCTTTGTCTTTTGTTTTAGTTTAATTTGAGAAGTGTTCCTATTCAAAATGAGTAGTGTATTTGACTAACAAGGTCAGAGTTTCTCAATTCATAGCACTCTTCATGTCTCAGTAATTTTTTCAGGGAATTCCTAGTTCAAAAGCAATGCCTAACACTTCCATTTATTAGGAAGTCAAGTCCAAACAACTTAATAAGTATTTATGTCATAACAACTTAGTAGGCATATAAAAAATACACATAAATTGAAAGAAAAAATATGCTTATTTTACTCTCTAATACCTACAATTACTTACTAATGGGATGTCTGTACACAATTTCTCAACTCAGAATCAGATTGGACCCTGCCATTCTCATTTCCTTTTACACATTGATTTTCATATGGTTCTTGCTTTTTAATACAGCAACCACCAAAAACCCAGCTTCACAAAGATAGGATGTCATCGAGAGAAATGTAGTGTGATCTAATGTTGAAGCTATGAACTACTTCAAGCTAATAGATTTCACAATGTTCTACAAATGGTACTGTGTTTTCTTCCAAAATTTAAAAATATCAGACTAGTGTCCAGGTGAATTCATCATGGCACCTTGGGTGCCCTGGCACACAGTTTGGGAACCATGGCACCAGCCTTAACGTTTCTTGATAAGATAGTTCTTGTCCATCTTTATATCCTCAGTGCCTAGCCCAGTAATTAATGTCCTCAACAGACATTGTTTAAAGAATGGTGCTTTGTGTTAGCACTTTTTCTTTTTTTGTCAAGATCATTTTAATTCAAAATACAAGGTGATAACATATTCCCAATGCACATATCTAGTCAGTACCAACAAGTGAGGATGTATTTTCTTGCACATACTTAGAGGGTTTAAGTGGCAGACATGGTGAAAAGTCATCTCTACTTGAGACATATCATAGATACTTCTCTTTGAAGGAAAGACTTATCTCTAAGGCTCCCAGATTTTCTCTATACTTAGCAAAACACCTAAAAAGCTCCCATCAACTGCTCAACCTAGAGCACTAGAAACATACACAGAAAAGTAAGTACTTGGACCAAAGAATTCTTATCTTATGCCAATGTGGATATGGAGGCTTCTTACCCACCCTTAGTCTCCCTCTGAACAGGGTGGCCTTTGCCTGTGGTTCCCACTGAAACCCTACATCTGAGTGAATCTGAAGAACTATATTCCACACACTGCAGCACTGGCTGAGCAGGAGTACCCAATAGCATGTCTACAGAATGGAATACCATACAGTCTTAATAAGGAAAGCAATGCTGATACAATATGAATGATCCTTGAGAACATTATGGTAAGTGAAAGAGGCCAGACACTGAAGGCCACATATTGTATGATTCCATTTATACGAGCTTTCTAGAATAGACACATTCATAGAGTCAGAAAGTAGAACCGTGGTTACCAGGGGATGTAGGGTGGGGTAATAGGGAGTTACTGTTTAATAGGGATCTGTTGGGGATGATTAAAATGTTCTGGAAATGGATAGAGAAAGTGGTTGTACAACTTTGTAAATATGTTTATTCCCATTGAATTGTACACTTAAGACTGGTTAAAAATTGTATATTTTCTTTTATGTGTGTTTTAACAAAAAAGATGACACCTATAAGTAAAAGTTAAAAATGCAAAATCTCCACAGATGCTGCATCTGTTAAGCCACGAAATTCTCAATTAGCACAGAAGTTGGCAAACTTTCTGCAAAGGGCCGGATGACAAATATTTTAGCCTTTACAGGCACACAATCTCTGTTGCAACTACTCAACTCAGACATTGAGTTCTAAAAGTAGGTATAGACAATATGTAAATGAATAAGCATGGCTGATTTCCAGCAAATCTTTATTTATAGACACTGATTTTGAATTTCATATGATTCTTACATGTCAAAATATTTTTCTTCTTTTGAATTTTTTTCAACCATTTAAAAATGTAAAAACCATTCTTATCTTTGGATTTTACCAGGCAAAAGGGGCTCTTATGTTAGTCTATGCACCCCTGAACTAGAACCCCAAATCAATGATAAGACAATAATTTACTGATAACAAGTGAAATTCCTCTGAATACTAGAGATGGTGTTCCATGGTAGGTAGGAAATATCACCATTGGAAAATTTGCTAGTTCTTGGCTAAGCCAAAATTAGGCATTCTGTGACTGGGTCAAACTTGAAGTTGGCTTTTATTTCCCTTCCTGAAATTTTGTCCCACTACCCAATCAGGCCCCCATCCCATTGAGCCAGGCAGGGAGAAAAATCCACTTGATTCATTACAATGTTTAACTAATGCCTTTTGATATCTTTTGCAGGATTGTTTTCACTGAAACAGAGACCTTCAAATAAACTGACAAGTGTAAGCAAAACAAGCAAACAAAACAGTCATAGTGGAATTTATGAAAAGCAGTTTGGGGGGGAATTTATGAAAAGCAGTTTGTGGACAAGGCACTTTTCAATGCCGCTGAAATAAAGTAACTTTTCCCTTCAAAATCAGTAATGGTAGACTTTCTGGAAGAGAAGTTTAGGGGAAAGGAACTAGGGAGCTTCCCAATACTACTAAAATAATATGATTTTTCAAAAAGCATCTGCCTCAAAGCGCATAGGCCCAGAGCTGTTTGATGAGCAGAATTTAATTCAACAAATTTTCCTGAGTACCTACTTTAAGCTAAGCATTGGGCAGTGGGGATACAAAGTTCTTGAGAAACTGTTTCTGAGTTGTTTTTTCTTTTTCTTTCTTTCTTTTCTCTCCCTCCCTCTCCCTCCCTCCTTCCTTTCCTCCCTTCTTCTTTCCTTCCTTCTTCTTTCCTTCCTTCCTTCCTTCCTTCCTTCCTTCCTTCCTTCCTTCCTTCCTTCCTTCCTTCCTTCCTTCCTTCCTTCCTTTTTTTTTGAGGGTCTGGGGGAGGGATAGCAGTATATAAATACCAGAGTTTCTAATGGTTAAGAACCTAGTTCTTCTCATGGCTGTTTCTGTCCCCTGAACCCTTAGCAAGAGGCATTTCTTCTGATACCAGTTACAGCTATTCGAAAATAGTCTCTTGTCAGTTGCACCAATATCACATGCTGGACAGATGGATGCCGTGGGCAGCCTCCTCTCTGCACACTCCTATAGCTCTCCTGATGGCTCTGAGTATCCTCTGACAGGTGAGGGCTGCTGAGGGGAGGAGCATTGCAGACCTTCATCCTGGGCTACTCTCTTGCATTTTGGCTTCTTCCTCTAATTCTTAACAACTCTCTCTTCGATATTTAGATTTCTCTTCCCATCTCTGCATCAGAAGTCTCTGTATCAGCTCATGGTACCATTCTGTCAACACATTGAACAATAATAGCTCACGGTGGGCTCTAAATAATTTAAATATTTCGTTACAATTAAGATGGCCACAGTCTATATCCCTATCTGAGCTCAGAAAGAGTTTCCTTCATTCATTATAACTTTATTCCCCATAAAATAGGAGACCATTTGAGTAAAATGAGAGTTGGAAAAAATTTTTAAACAGAACCAGCAAATAAACATGGTCTTTATGAGTTGTAACTTAATCCCCAGCTGATGTCATGTTGTATGTTTCAACTGCCAGAAAGTGCCTGACATCTATATATCAGGCAGATTTATGGAGACTTGGGGGTACGAGTTAAGAGGATTCCTTAAATAAGGATAGTGTGCTAGTCTGGGGGTAATTTGGAGCCTCTGTTATCCATAGATTGAAATGTGTGCATTTAGGTAAATTATAAGAATATGACTTTTTGCTTAATCTCTTTTTTATGTTTAAAATGTCTTCAGATCTGGGACACACGTTCATGAAAGGAGAGAGAGAGAGACAGAGAGAGAGAGAGAGAGAGAGAGAGAGAGAGAGAGGGAGAGAAAGGAGAGACAGAGAGAGACAGAGAGAGACAGCACTCAAAATATGGCATTCCTTGGCCCCTATTTGGTCATTGATGTTGCTCTGGCAGTACTAGAAAGAAAAGGAAAGATTGTGTATTGTAACCTCACAATCATAACCACACACAGGGCCTTCCCACTCCCATGAAAAACTTGGTGCCAGAATGGTTGTGCTGGCTTCAGGGGTAGCTGAGGATGTGGCCCCCTAGTGGTTTCCTATCAAGAAAGTCCACTGGATCTGCTGCATTCCAGCAGTTAGTCAGTCATCCCATGGGGGCTGAGCTTTCCAAACATAAATATCTGTTCAGATCATACAAATTGGTGGCCAGTTAGCCCAGAAAAATGATTTCAAAATAGTCCCAGCAAAAATGATTCACTTGGTTTTGAGATGCACTGTGTGTCGATTTACACTAAAGCTTCCCCAATGGGTCTATGCACTCTGGGGAGTGAGTGCTAGCTGATTAGCAAACAGCCCCAAATCTCAGTGGCTTACCACAGCAAAGATTTATTTGTTGCTTGTCTTGTCCTCCTATTGAGTATTCAGGAATTGGACTTCTGTGTGGTGATTCAAGTACTTAATATTCTTCCATCTTGTGACTGTGCCATCTGCAAAAACTGGAAGTACTACACTAGATACCCTGCATTCACCTGGGCAATGAGAGAGAAAGAGAAAGAGAGAAGTCAGGAGAACTACATGAGACGTTTAATGGATCATTTGCACTAAGAGTTCTGCACATAGCCCCACTTACCTGCAAAGGATGCTGGGAAATACAGACAATTGGCTTCCAACCTTTATTTTGATGCAGAATCCACAGTTCTGCACTGTTGAATGGCTGCTGGGATTTCCTCAGAGCAAGAGGGCTTGAAATAAATTTAAAAAAGAAAAATAGATTTTTTGCATTTACATTTCATTGTTGACAATGGGCTTAGTTTCACTCAGCCCTCATACTCATCCCCTGAGGGAAGCAGGAAAAGTTTTATTTTCCCTACTTCTAAAGGAGCTCTGAGTGGGGCAGGAACTTGCCTGGGACCTGGGACACAAAACTAATAAGTGACAGCAGTTGAATCAGAACCCAGGTATTTCAGCATTGAATTTGCAGTTTTTACTACTGTGCAGAAATTGTGGGGGTAAACGGTACCAGGGGTTGGGGTGGGGGTGGGTTACTTTGAGATCTTCGGGTTCCATCAAAGTGTTGGTAAAGACTCATAGGAAATTTGTGTGGGGGGCATGAAATTATTTCAGTTCTCTGCTTTGAAGCTAAATATCAGCCTAATCCAGAGATCTAATCCCTGTGTGCCCTTGTCTTTATTCTCTCTTTAAGAAATTAAAACCTAACTTTTCACTGTGTTTTGTTAATATAAAATTATTAACAGTACGACAGCAGCCAGGGCAGCAAGACCTCCCATTAATGGCTCAGAATGAATGAAAAACAGTTAAAAGAGAATTGGAATATTTGAGAGGGCTAAGGTTAGAATCCTTATGTGTGTTAATTGCCACAGCTGGTACAATCCTAATAAAATGTTTTCATCCTTCATGCCAAAGAAAAAGTGGAGCTCAAACCCCTTTGCTCTAGACATGCAGCTCCAGAGAAATGTTGCAAGGCTTCATAATCATAATTTCAAAGAGGTTTGTGGAAATGTTTCATTAATTCTTATAAAGAAATCTTTTTTTCTTAATTTTTTCATTAACTTCAGACATTTACTTGCAATTACATTTGTTCAGTGACTACAATGACAGAAATTAATAATTCATAGCTTTTGTCAGGGAAAATTTTAAAAAGGACAGTTGTTCAATCAAATGTAACTTTAAATGCACAATCTTTATTTAAAAAAGATTTTAGAAATAAATAATGGGAACTGTTATTGTATTTCCTATAAACCTCCTTTTTTCCAAATTATATCTATGCTCTACCCAGTGACATGAAATCTTCGGTTGTTCAGAGCACATCATGAAAATAACAGGTTCAGATCTGATGTTCTGAAAGGGGGAAACCTGACTCAAGCTTAGTATTTATGGCACTGCCTGGATCTTCTGGGGCACTGTTGTTAGCGACAGCTAATCTGAGCACAAGAAAGCTGAAAGGGGCAGAAAGTATTATACCTTCTTAATAACCTCTCCCCAGACAATCGGGGAAATTAAAATTTAGAAACAGAGAGTGAGCCTTTCCAATTCACACAGGGAGTTAGTGGCACGAACAGGCCTTGAACATAAGTCTCTTGACCAAGTTCTCCCAATCTGTGATGCCATCTTCGAGGTATCTTTCCACCAGAGCCTGCCTAAAAAGTGGCTACCTATGGATTTTGTTCTAAGTTGTTCTAGGCAGACCAAACCTTTCATCCCAGCTGCCTACCCCCTTATCTGAAATTCTACCATTAAAGATTGGTTACTGTGGATCATGAAGAGTTTTAAAATCACGTTTTCCTTGTTAACATGAAAGTACTCATCACTAGAAACCAACCAAGGTAGAAAGGAGAAGAACCAGGCTAAGGCCTGGCAGAAATAGGATGATGAGTGGAGCAGAAACAAATTCTTCAATTAAGTCTAAAGACAGTGGATGAGATGGCTCCAGGCCTCTCTTCTCTCCCTGCCTGTTCTTACTGATGAGCAGTAAGACCCTGGTTGGCCAATCAATTCTACCCCTTAATTGTTCCAGTCAAAAAGGTAACGATGAAGTCTGTCTTAAAAGCAAATAAAAACCAAACCTTGAGAAACTTCCTGAGAATTGCTAGTCCATCAGTATGAGAATCCCTGCGAAGAGCAGTTTAGCATAATGGTTAAATCTTTATTTACATAAGACTTTAGAAATAAATAATGGGGACTGTTATTGTACTTCCTATAAGCCTCCTCTTTTCCAAATTATATCTATGCTCTACCCACTGATGAAATCTTAGGTTGTCTCTAGGTTTGACTCTTGACTCAACCAGCTCTAAGTTCTGGGCCTTAGGAAAACCATTACAAGATCACTGAGTCGTACTTCCTTAATTTATAAAATGGAGATGTATCAGCTAGTTACTGTGCTGTAACAAAGTGCCCCAAGACTCAGGGGCTTACAACAGAAGTTATCTATTGTTAAGTGTCTGTGGGTTGGCTGTGGAGGCTTGGCTTTTTCCCGCAGCCTGTGGGCTAGCTGGGGTGGCTCTGTTTATTGTTTATATCTGTCACTATCCTTTCGGGACCAGAGGACTAGCTAATTCCTCCTAAGATGATGGCAGAAATGCAAAGACCAGGGTGAAATACACATGGCCTCTTAAGATACAGGCTCAGAACTGACACTGGCACTTCTGACTGTATATCACTGGCCAAAACAAAGACATAGTAAAACTCAAAGTCAAGGGATAAATTCTGCCCAAAACGAGGCAGTGACAGGAGTATGGAGGAAGTGAGGAGTGAAGAATTAGACTTCAAAATATAATTTACCACAGGGGATAATCAAAATACTTTCTTGCTGCTTTCTGACAATTAGTTATGAAAGTGTTTATATAGTGCTTACTGCTGGCTGTGCTGTCTCAGGGAATGGCAGAGAACTGAGAGGTGGGTATGCTCATGGTCCTCTACTGGGTGAAGCAGAAATGACGGATTAGGGGCTAAGGATTTCCCTTTTTGATTTGGAGAGTTGTTTAAAGGGTGTCTCCTGGAGGTGTGGAAATGTGTGGTCTTCCTGGATCCATCAATTTCCTGCTTCCCTGGACAGTATTGCCCCTCTTCTCACACACAAAGAGAAGCAAATGGATTTGATTAGCAAATACTTTCATCTACATCCTAATTGAAGTCTCTGGGACTTCCTTGTTTTGGAAAATCCATTTTAATGCGCCAAACATCAGGTAGCCAAAAGAATTCCCTCTCCCATCGGCCTCTCTGGCCCTCCAGACCAGGGTGTTTATCCACTGTTTTCCCCTCAACCCCACGTATCTGATCCTATACTGATGTGCCCAGGCTCCCAGCTGGGAGCTTCTCTTCCTGTTTTTGATTCATACCATCAATAACTCAATCCCAGCACACTTAAAACAGAGGCAGAGGACAGCCCCTGGTCTGGATGTCCTTCCACTGTGGACCTGTCGACTTCTCGCCAGGCCCCCCACGATGTGAAGCCTCTTCTCCCCGTTAGAGCCTGATGCAGCTGAACTAAATTGCAGCCGAGGAGGCAACCATTTGGCCATCTGAAAAGTCTGACCAGTTGGCACATTGTTACCTCCAAATGAGCGGGCAGGAAACGGGGTTTCCTAAAACTTGGTTTTAAAGCACTTAGAACAGGAAACCATTTCCCATGCATGTTAGATCTCTCTAATGACTGACTAACTAGAAACAGGCTATCTTAATACTCTGCCCCGAGCCATTACAAATGGCTTTCTTTCCAGACTTCATTAGAATATTTACTGCGATTTGGATAGAAGACTTTTGACACTGCAGCCATAAAATTTACAGGGGCCCTTTTTTTTCAGTCTGAGAAGTGTTGGGAGAAGCAGGGAAACCCCTCTGCTCCCCCAGTCACCAATCTCACTCATTAGTGGTCTTCATGTCTCATGACCTCTTGTTAAGAAAATAAACATCCCTGTGTTAGTCCAACAAATTGCCTTCAGAAAAAAAGAGCTGGATTTCTCTGTTGTCAGCTCCTTCCTCTTTCATATATATGTGGCATGAAAGAAAATTCACCATGTGTGTGAGTCCTAGGACTAAACACATTTCATGCTATGTTCCTGAATCTTCAAAACTGCTTTAGGAATAGGTACTATCATTATCCCATTTCATCTCTGAGAAAACTGAGGCCCAAAGTTACCAAAAGTCACACAGCCAGCAAGCGGCAGAGCTGGGATCTATGTCTTGTTGAAATGCAGCTCCTCCCTTACCTAGTTCTCTCCTTGTGTTGCTATCCCAAACAAAACTGGGCTACACGGTCAGTAGATGCTCTGTGCAAGAGATGGACTCACTTCACCTTGTTTTACATTTCATGCCTCTAGAACCTTCATAAAAGTCAGCAACCAGAGCTCCAACAAACTTGATGTGAAGTCTCCATGCAGAGGAAAGTTACCATGGAACAATGTGTAGCACTGTTTGCAGCACTGCAATATTTACTTACAGTTGTGGTTGCTGAGTGGTGACAACAGCCATCAGAGTGACCTCAACAGAGGGGTTTGGAGAGAAACACTGATTTTGATGACTGGTCAGGGAAGGACTGAAAGGTTCATTTGAGTAGAGACCTAAATGAAGCAAGAGAGTAGGAAGCTATGCAAATGTGTGTGAGAACATTCTAGAGTAAGGAGCAGGAAAGACCAGAGCTCTGTGGTGGGGTCATATGTGGTGAGTTTGGTGAGCAGCAGGTGGCCCCAGATATCTCTGATGGTGTCCCTGTGGTCTAAGGTCTCCTTGATAACTTGATGCCTTCAAAGTTTAGTGTCTATACTATGTTAGCCTGCCAGAAATCTGTGTATTCCTTTGTTACATAGCTTATCCCATGTCAGAAACATCTCCCCTAAATCTCACTTTAATGGCATGCCTTTGGTTTTTATCACAGGATATGATCTGCTCTGCTCTCAGTAATGTTCTGTGGAATACACAGTCTCTATGACACTCTATGTATCTACAGATGAGAAAAAGATGGCTACTCCTATAAACAGCATGCTTCCTCTTAGTAAGTAGTAGAGAGCATGTGACCTATCATGTTTCTCCCTTTTTGCTGTAATTCCTAAGAAGCCCAATGTTAAATGTAATATTCAATTAAAACAACAAAGTTAGCCTTCAAGGCTTTAGAATACTTCTAATGCTTACTTGTATATCTGCTTTCCATTGCAAGCAGCCTCTAGTCCTTTTGGAACTGATGTATAAGTAACACATGTACATAAAATCATGTATGCCAAGAATATAATAAATATTGATTTACCTAAAAAAATGTGATTTATAACCAACTCACTGGATGCTTATCTATTTACATAGAGGCCAACCATGTGACCAGATTGGATCAGAAAAGGAGAAAGAAACATTGTTGCAGAGTGATATGCTATTGCTCCCCTTGAGCCAATGAATCCATGAATCACATCTCCCACCACCCACACCCGTGGGTAGCCTGCTTGCACATGAACAATGGGCTTGGCCATGTGACTTGTCAATGGGACATCAGCAAGCAAGCTACAAGCAGAGGCCTGATAATTGATTACAGATACTGGGGCTTGCCCTCTTGAAATGCTGCTTCCTCAGTGCGAGACAGCTAGGTCCAGCTCATTGAAGATAAAAGACCACATGGAGAGAGAGACCCAAGCATCACAGCTTTCCTAGTTGAGTCGAGCACCATACTGATCCTCCAGCTTTATGCAGCCTCATGAGTGAGCTCAGGCAAACAGGGAAAAGAACCATCCAGACAACCCATGGATCATAGATAAGAATAAATTTTCCTTTCAAACCTGGAAGTTTTCAAGCCTAAGTGTTAGGCTTGTTACACAGCAACAGGTAACTGATACAGGTGTCCAAACACCTTTCTTAAGGGCACAATTCTAGAGAATTGTTACTAAGTATCAAGGTCTAATGGACACTTGGCACATACCTTGGAACTTCAGAGCCTCCTTGAAGGATTTATCTTGCCAGGATGTAAAACACATCAGTAGGAACACAGATTGTCTGAGAACCTACTGCATATAAGGCATTGCTCTCTTGGGCTGGGGGATTTATTGATAAAAATACATAGTAGCTCAGTAGATAACAAGGCCAAAATAATTTAGACACTTTGGGATTGCCAGAGGAAGAAATGGAAATATGAAAAAAGTAGAATAACAGCTTTAGAAACAAATCCTAATAAATCTAAGCATGCAGTATACCCCAAAATCAGCAAGCCATATCAAAGGCATATAAAAAATAGAAAATATAAAGATTTTTTCATGCATGGTACTAGAATAATAAATTGGCTACTAGAAAAATCCTCAAATTAAGATCTCACCTCATTCTAAATAGGGCATAGAATATTCACAATCAGTGGTATTTTGCTCCTATTTTCACAAATGCTACAAATCAGGACTTTTTTTTTGAGGGCTGGTTTACCAGGACATTATTGACAATGGGAAAGATTTATATATTTGGCCACATATATTTAAAATTTGTTTATGAAAAATCTAGAAAATAAAGTTGAAAAGATATATTTCATTCATGCGAGAAAATATGTATGTATAGAAAAATGTCAAAAGTATTTTCCTTTATATCAATCTGTGGTTTCCAAATTTTCCACAGTGAGCCATATTTATGTCATCAGTCAAAAAATAAAAACAAAAATTTAAATCTCATTTTACAAAAAGAAGAGAGAAAAATTTCTTACCCACCTCAGATGCATCTATGCCAGGCATTGCATGAGGGAATTGATGTTTATTTTATCATTGAATCTTCACTACATTCCCATTTTGCAGATGATAATATTATCAGAGCCTGGCATAGTGAAATGACTTGGCTGAAGTCCATACAGCTGGTAAATGGCAGAATAAACTACATTTGCTGATTCCAATATTAAATTGTGACAGCTGCTGAAAGTCATCTTAAATCACTGATTCTCATAAAAATCATAAAATCTCATAAAATTCATAGATCCATTGGTCCCTCAAGTTTTCACATAGAAGCTATTTATTTTCATTTTAGTTAGAATTATATGGAGCATGATTAAAACACTAAGTCAGCACGTGAAGACACTAACTCTAGAGGCACAGAGGGATCTACCAGGCACACCTACAGTCTGAGGCATCCCCTGATACATCCCCACACTTACCTTATTGCCATGGGAGGCTCTCCATAGCTATTTTTTAAATTAAGTTTTCCTTTTTTTAGTGTTATCAACTATAGTCACCATGTTTTACATTGGATCTTCAAACCTTATTCATCTTACAGCTAGAAGTCTGTACACTCTCACCAACTTTTCCCTATTTCCCTCAGCCCCCAGCCCCTGGCAACTGCTTTTCTACTCTCTGAATCTGTGAGTTTGACTTTCTTTTCCTTTAGATTCCATATATGAGTAATACCATACAGTATTTGTCTTTCTTCCTTTGACTTTGAGGACACCTGACATTATGCCCTCAAGTTTCATCCATGTTGTTATAAATGACAGAATTTCCTTCTTTCTCACAATTGAATAATATTCATATACATAAATATCTTAAACTCTTGTGAATAATGTTGTGATAAACATAGCAGCACAGGGGTGCTCTTTGAGACCCTGTTTTCATTTCCTTTGGATATATATTCATCAATGGGATTGCTGAGTTCTAAGGTAGTTCTATTTTTAAGTTTTTGAGGAACCACTGTGTTATTTTCCATAGTGGCTGCACCAGTTTACAACCCCAATGTATGTTTTTTGAATATGTAAAGAATGGGACAGAGAAAGGAAGGAAGAGAAGTAGAAAGGGCAGGAGTAGAGTAGGACAGTGAAAGATAGGGGAAAAGAGGAAAGGAAAACCAAAAGAAAATTACCAAGAAACAAACATAAGGGATAAAAACCATAGAGATAAAGGGCCAGTTAGTGTAAGAGCAGTCATCTGATGCATCCCCCTTGCCTCAGATTGTATCCCAGCAATACTAGAGCCAGGACAAGGGCTGATGTTCATAACTAAGACCACAAATCATCAGTTAAATTAAATAATACTATGTATAATCTTTAGCAGAAGGCATTGAATGATATAGAGTATATTTTAGAAAAATTTCTATCATAAGTGATTAGGTTTGCTATTTAGGTGAGCCAATACCAGCCATCCAGAAAATTCGTTTTTCAAGGCCAGCTCATTCCCAAACCACAAGGAGTCATTATCATTGACTATGTACACACTTCCATTTAAACAAATCCTACAGTGGAATCGATGACAAATGGACTCTTCCAAGGTCTAGTGAGATAGTCATATGTACACGTATTATTGGCATTCACTGTCATTTGGGAAAACCAGACATTCCTTGTTTTTGTTTCATTTTGTTTTGCCACAGACTATTTTATCTGTCCACAAAGTCTTTAGAATTGTATTAATCTTCCTTGCTCCTTGACCTTAGAATTATTATTCTTTCCATCCTAAACCACAATCAAGAAGCTGGGCAGGACACTGCAGTCGCTAATAACACCCAGTCAAGAATCAAGCAGATTTGCTATTTGCTGAGATCTGGCCACCTAATTGACCAGCTGTTTCCCTAATCTTTCAAATGGGTATAATAATAGTTTCTCCCTCAAGGTGTTTCTCTGAGTAGGAAATGACAGAATGTTGGAATCCATTTTTACAATGGTACGTTGTATATAGTAAGTACTCAAGAAGTGGAAACTATAATAATTGAGTTAAATATAAATTATCTTTCAAAGTTGTTTGGGGATTGTATTGTTTTTAAATATTGATTCTTGGGCTTTGTTTGAGTTAGAAATAAAACCCAGGCTCCAAATCTGTGGTTAAAATGCTAGATTCTAATCTCATCTCAAATCCTCGGTCATCTGTGGGGTTTTTATTATCTATACTCAGTGAAATTTTGTAGGTCACAGAACGTTAACTAAGTGATATTTAAATGGTGATCTTTATTTTTGACTGAAAATCATTTGTTGGAGTTTTACACAGTTGTTTAACAACTGAGTCCCACAACTAAACATTCTTCCTCTCCTAGATAGAGGATTTCAAATCTTAATTGAATTTGCCTTGGGTTGTTTTAGTCCAAAGTTTAGTGAACATTGGCTGGGTAACTCCAATTCCTGTTTGTCATTTTCTGCAGAAATATTTGATCCCACCTATTCATGTCCTTTTGATATCAGATTCAATAAACATACCAAGCAAACAAACAAAACCAAAAAATCCAGTAAATCCCTTCAATTCAGAGCCATGTCTAAAAAATCCAAAATCCATGTCTTCTGACCCAATGATTGATGATGTACTCCCACTGCTGCCCCTTAATGAGCAAGCTGAACAGGAACTCTAGGAAGGGGGGCTGCAGGGCAGCCCAAGCCTCGGGTGTACTCTTCAGCAGCATGGAAGCTCTTATCTACAAACCCTGTATCTGTAGATGGGCATTTCTTTCTTAAAGGAAAGGTCCTCGTAAAATGTGTTGTATTCTTTCCCACGACTTCCAGGCTTGCTTCTATAGTCCAGCTAGCTCCGTGTTCCTTTTAAAGGCAAGAAAAGTTCACAATACTCTACTTGTCTTTTCTCACTTGTTGGCCTTACTTTTAGATGAATGACATGAATTGCTGGGAAGGAAAAGGGGAAAAGGTACCTTAATGACAGAGATCCCAGTCCTTTATGTAGGATTCATACCTTTATCGCCTAGTAAAGATCCCATTTATTTCTAATGGGCACGTGATCTTGTCTTATTTCGGCCTCTGGTTTGGGAACAAGGGGCAAACAAGACATCCTCTAAGGAATCCCAGCCAACTTCAGGTTTTCATGGGCTTCTCTCTTATGTCCTTTCAAGAGTTATTTTACAGCAAACTCACGGTTCTCTGAATCATACATTTTCCTACCTTAAAATTTTACCAAGATTTACAGCATAAGGCAGCTCTCTGATGAAAGAAATGAACCAACTACCTTTATTTCTCTTCTTTCCATGATGAAAAAGCCACAGTGCCTCATTTGTTCTCAAGCTTGATTTTGAAAAGAGACCTGCTCCCATTGCTAACAAAAGGAGATTTCAAGGGAGTTCCATCTCTCAAGTTATTTCCCCTTGCCGGAATCACTGCTGTTTATCTCACGCTTTCTATCCAAAAACCATCCTTCCAGGCTTCCAAGTCCCTCCTCCCTTAAAAAGCTTGCCAGAATCATCTAGTCTGCACATGACTCTGACTTCTCAGAATATTGAACATCTATTTTATTCATTTTGGTAATTGATAAATGCTCTTTAATATATATATATATATTTCTAATTAAGTTTCCAAGTGAGCAGTCTCTCTCACAGGAGTGTACAGTTGCCTCAAGAGCTGAGACTAAGTCTGAAACTCCTGTTCTTCGTGCACCAATGCTTACTGTCTAAATAATCTAAACACGTAGTAGATGGCCAGTGAACACTGGTTAAATTGGAGTCATATCATGAATGTTTTCATACATTTTACATGTTTTAAAATAAACATTAAAGATAAAGAGACGTAGGAAGAAAGATCAGTTACTTTCACAGCAGTTAATACAAGTGAAATGAACATAATGATCTTTGATTTAAAGACCCGTTGGAACATTTGCATCGAAAATGCCTCATCTGGCACAAATTTCCATCTAAATCTTGAGTTCTTACTAACCTTTTCTAAGAAGTTACTGAAAGAAGCATTTTCCAATATGTTATGTATAGACATCTCAAGAAATTTAAACAAGCCAAAAAAAAAAGGATAAAGAAAGAAAGAGAAGAAATAAACTGCTCTTTGTGATCAATTATAGTATACATTACATATATGTATTTAACACATACACACAGACACAGTAGGAACAGCGTTTTCTGTTACTTGCTCCAAGTTAAATTCCAAGTAATTGGTCAGTAGGATTAAAAGCACTGGGATCTGGGATACAGTGAATGTTTAATGGCCTCACACCTGCCTTCCCGTAAAGTTGCAGCCTATTCCTGTTCTGTAACCTTTAAAGCCCGCCACCAGCAATTTACTGATGCAGCCAATTAGACGACAAAGGAGGCAAGATTTCAGAAGCCTTTTCAGCGGGATCAGCCATTCCCGGCCCACAACGCAAGGAGCTATAGCCTGCTGAGATTCTTGCTGAGAACATTCACGGCTGTCTTCCAGGTTGGAGCTACTCTGAATTCCTTTCACATTCTGAAATTACTAGTTTCAGGATACACTGTCAGCAAGATACATGTTGCCAGACCATCAGGAAATCTCCCCGTTTCCCCTCCAATGCTCATTTCTATCTGGTTACTTCTACAGAGCAAGTGTCATCCCACTGAGATTTCCCTTGGCACGTCCCCATAGTTTAAAATACAGACCCTTTGGCAATGCCTGCAACTTGAAAGAAGCGAGGTAGTTAGGAAGACCTTGTCACAAGTGATAATCGGCACACGTGTAAGATTAACAACTGTACACTAATGAGGTCTACTTACTTACTTCATTAAAACCTTACCTGTGAAATGTTGAGTCCCAAAGAATTTCTAGTAGGGAAGAATCAGGAAGCGTTAGGTCATTAGATGAAGACCCTCTAATTTTCTTGAAGATCTGGGCACTAAAGTTCCCAGGTAGTAGGGAATGCCCCTGGCTGACATAGGAAGGAATCCTTCTGGAGCTAGGAGAGGAATTGCCTGTGGAAAATACAGGCTCTGCTGTTAGGATTGGTGAGCAGAGAAAAGAGTTTCATCATGCAAGGAAATTGGCATGACATACTATCTGATATGAGAGATTTTTCTAGCAAAAATGTCTACTCAGCATTCTATATTTAGCATATTTCATACCAAAGGCTCCTGACCTTCCACTTATTTTATTTACATAAGAGCACTTAAGAAATAAAGGAATGAAAATCTTGACATTTTGGTGAGGATTCTGGTTAAAGCTTGAAAAAAGATTGCAACTGATGATTTTTAAGGAGATACATTCAAGGTTGTGTTTGCCTTCAAATATTTTGTAAAGAATGCAGGTAATAAAGATGCATGATTTAATTAGATTTCACTTTTTCAGTCACTAGGAAGACAAAAAGTAAAGCTCGCAGAATTTTGTCTCATATCAGTTGGCTGGCTTAAATGAATGAGAAATATTTATGTAATATTTATGACAGAAGTTACCCAAGCTTTCAACACAATTTTAAAAATGTGATAATTTGGAAGTTGATTTATTAATGTGCTCATTTGACAGCTTCAGTTTGCTTTTTTTATTTTTTTAAGAAATTAAGTAATTAGGCTTGCTCTTATATCTAGATATATTTTCTAGAATGGCCCTGTGGGATGTCTTCTTTAAACCCAAGCCCTAAAAATGCAAAAAATTTCAAATGACATTACATATCAGTAAAACGGAATGGTATACTCAAACCCCATGCTACATAATTTTCCTATGTAATATAGAAAACATAACTCTTCAAAATTTACCTCTCAAAACTTCATAAGACTAAAAGCAAAATACCCAAAACATATTTTTATATATAAAAGAGGTCAGCAGAAAAGGATTTACACTTCATGTCGGTTGTTTTTGTTTGCTTGTGAAAAAATGAAAACTCAGTATTGGTTGCAGTTAAGCTGACTTCAGGATTATATGCCCCAGAAGAATTTTGAAGATTAACATTTAAAAAAAAAGATCTTTTACACCCCTTTCAAAATTGCCTGGGAAAAGAAAATAAACGCAGGTGATGTGCTGATCCAATTTCAGCACTCCATTGAGAACTATCGAAAATTATACTATACAGAAAACAGTTTTCCATTAAAAGAATTTTGAACAAATTTGAGCATTCAATTGCATATGAAAACAAGAAGCCATGTGATGCAATAGCTCGATCCTTCCTAATCAGGGGTCTCTTTGAAGTACTTCGGGTGGGGGCGGGGGAGAAGCAAGGAAGAGAAACTTCATTTGGTTTAGAATCGCCAACACCAGTGGGCACTTCTCACTCCATGTGAAGAATTCTGCTGTCCTAACTGGCTGCCACCACCCTGCCCCTGCAGAATACCCAAACCATGAGAAGAAGCATCTCTGAAGAAGGTCTGGATTCTGAGATTAACTTCAGACAAGCTGGGTCTCCCTGGACAAAACACTTCACTAAGCTTCAGTTTTTCCATGTGTAAAATGGAGATCATAATAGAGGCTACTTCCAGAGTGATGCCAAGGATCAGTTCAGATAACTCATGAAAAATTTTTAGCAGAGTGCCTGGCACATGGTATGATCAACAAGCGCTATAATTGTTACAGCAGGAACACTACAAACGTTTGCAGAGTTGGGTCACATTGTAGGCTGAGAGGGGAGAAGCCTGAGCTGGCAAAATTGACTGGCAATGCATCTTGTGAAGCAGCAGGACATTTGGCCTTCAGAGATTTTTCAACTGAAAAGTTGTAGGTACATATTTCACTCAAGGCAGGTGGCAAGGGAGCTGAGCAGAGGTGAGGGTAACTGTTCCAAGAAGTGACTTGCAGAAAATAGTGAGAGTAGAAGCTGGGAGGTAGCATAGCAAGGAGAAATTCCTTGGTATTTGAAAAGTTTAAAAGTTCATTTACCATTTCTACCTATTATTAATTGCAAGGCTTGAATCTCTGTGCCTAGTTTCTCATTCATGTAAGTGTTATTAAGACTTACTTTATAGGTTTGTCCTGAGTGAAATGTGCATAATGTGTCTAAGAGTAGTGTCTGCAGATACTCCACAAAGAGTAGCTATTGTGAGGTGTGCTGTTCAGGTAGAGGGTATCAAACCGCTGGGGCAAGCTGGGAGAAAAGGTGTAGAGAATGCATTAATAAAGTGACTGTGTACAGTGACACTGGACCAATGCCAACAGGAAGGAGGAGAGAGGGAAATTATTGAAAACTTTGGGAGAAAACACCTGGAACCCCTGGTGGGAAGGGAAATTTATTTGTAATCTCTGAATGTCACAAGTGTCTGGAACATAATAATGTAATGAAACATAGTAGATATTAGAGATTGTGGCAGAGAGTGGCTTGCTGTTCACCACATGCAATCCTCTTTCCTCTTGTCACATGGCTGGGCTACCATTACCACTCTCTCTTGGAGACAGATGTGGCCAGGAGATAAGTGCTCTGTCAGCTGGTAGACTGTGGGCAGAAATGATGAGCACCAATTCTAGGCTTGGCCCATTAAAGTGCGTGTGTGATCCTCCACCCTCTTTCATCCCTGGCTGTGGGTGTCCCTGGACGCCCCACGTTAAGGATGGTGTAGCCACCATCAGCCTGGGTCCCTGAATGGCTACATGGAGCTGCCATCTCCCATTACTATTCCCATACTTATATCAGTTGGACTTCATGCAAGTGGAAAATAGACGTAGATTATAAATATCAAGCTACTGAAATAGAAAGATTATAATAATTGGATAGGCCTCCAGAGTACAACCAATTTTTTTCTGTAGCCCTTTTTACCCCCCTGAAATTCAGTACGTGTTCCAGCCTTTACCCCATAGGAGTATCTTCAATTTTGACTCCATTTGGTCTAAAAATATAAACAAAGCAAATTGTTCTTGGCATTTAATTAATTCTGTTTATGGAGGTAACTTCATCTTCAAGGAAACTCTAAGTAAATTAACATCAAAGCAACCGTATGGAGCTACATAAATTTTAGGACATTAAAGGACCACCCTCAGTGAGAAATGGGCAATATGATGAATCTGTGTTCATCTAAACATCTTATCCCAACTAAATACTCAACACAAAGGTAGAAAAAGAAAAACCCACCAAACAAAAGTATGAATCACTGCTCTACTTATGTAATATTTATCAAATACATTTTCAGGTTGCTTTTCAAAAATGAAAATAATTTTATTATTTTCTCTTATCGTGAAAGGCATACATCTTTTAGAAATATCCAGTGAATATGTGAAGTTATACAAATGAAAATCAAGATTATCTACAATCTCATCCCCCAGAGGCAACTTCACTAGTAATAAACCATATGAGATACTTATTCTCATCAATCCTCATTAACCATGGATAGCCTCATCACTATTCTTGGCAAAAGTATGAGAAGAATATCATATTCTTTCTTTAATTTTTATTTCTTTGATCATCTGTACATACTGGTTTTGTGTATTTCCTTTGGCTTACTGTATATATTTCTTTTGTACTTTTTAAAAAATATGGTCACCTCTTACTGGCTTTTAAAAGTTCTAAATAGCATATGAATTTGAATTTTCAAAATTACAAATAAATTTGAATATTCTCTAAATATATTTCTAACTATATTTAAATTTTTAAATACTTTGAAATAGATTTATATAATCTTTGTTGATAGAGCTTTTTTCTTGGGAAAATATGAATTGCTTTAATTTGCATAAGGATTGGGAATGTCAGCAGCTGAGTATTCTCCCACTATAGGGACCTAGGTTCAGATAACACTTTCAATTCTTAACATACAGGATCTCATTTAATTTTTGATGTAATTTTTCACAACTGGCAAAGAAAAAAACCAAGCTCATTAATTGACCATTGCTGCAGATATTAGATGCAGTTTACTTTTTATTCTTAATATTTTTAAATGATGTTAAAAAATTTAAGTAATCTTAAGTGATAACTAAAGCTGTCATTCTACCTTACTTGAAGATTTTCTGGTCTGGAGCACAAGACAGGATAAAAATAAAAATAATAATCACTTATTTATTTTTATCTGTTCTTCATAAGTCTCAAGTTGCTTTGAGTCCTCTTATCACAGGTGATTTAATATCACTCTTGTAATACTGACAGCATATATTATTATTACTTTGTTTTATAGGTAGTGATGATCAAAGTTTTGATATATTGCATGGCTTGTCTAAAATCATAATGAATAATAATAACAACTTATTATTATTAATAATAGTTATTATTATTAGTTATATTTATGATTCATTATGCCCCTATTACACAATACATCTGGTTTAGCATGTACTGTCTCATTGAACCACAACAACCACACTTTACAGAAGAGAAAAACAAAGCTCAGAGATGTGAAATGACTGCCCAAAGTCACACAGCAAATAGACAGTTGGAGCCATGACTTGGCAGATTCTAGACCATGGTCTCTTAAGCAGCACTGATTAACTCCATTGGAAAAGTGGAAAATCAGAATTAGCTACAGAACCAGAACTAAAGCCCAGGGATCAACTCCAAACATGAACTTGGAGCCTTGCTATTCACCTCTTCTATCACAAGAACATCTTAAAAGAACTCCAAGCAGTTTTAAGGCTAGGGTGGGGTTGCTTATCACAGGCAATCAGGGAAAGAATGGCATGGTTCACCGGTCAGACTTTTCCCAATTATGAGCAATTTTGACTTTCCTCAAATCTTTAATTATAGGATTATTACAAACTCAATATATAGGTTGCTGATTTTGAAGCACGCTTAAACAGGATTCTGATAACTGACCAAGACAAAATTTGTATGCCTTAAAAATGTTTAAGAACCCACTTCTTAATTTTCGTACAAGGAGATCTTCAAACATTACGAAGGAGATTCTAAGCATTGACTGTTTCAGGAACTAGATACTCTGCATTTAAGTGTGTAGATGAAAGCTGTCTGATCTTTTAAACACTGTTGCCTAAAACATCTATTTGTGTTATAAAAATAAATGCAGACATTACAGAGAAGCATTGGCAGGGAACTCTCCTGTCTTTAATGAATCCTGCAAACACTGTCCCCACTCCAAACCAGTGATTGAATTCTCTTCCCACTCCTAAGTTTGGACGGTGGAAGCGGTGTTTTTCTCTTTTCCTTTTTCTTTTTCACACATCGTCTGATAGTTCTCCATTTAGGTTCTCCTCTGACTGAGATGTGCTCTGGATAAAACAGGTGAGTCCTTCCCACAGGCAGTAAAATGTTCCTGAGAGCTTCTCATAGTCCCTTAATTTTATTTAAAATTGGGTCTGGAAGGCAACTTAAAAACTGAAATCCAACACCGCCTTTTTCTAAACAAATGAGGTAACGATGGCCCAGAGAAGTTTAAAAACTTGCCAAGATCACATATCTTACTGCAGTGAAGCCACGATTCCCACTCAGCTTTTTGATTTTGTCTTTCAATATCCTCCCACCGTAGCACTCGGACTGCCAGCTTCTCGGCATTATCTCCGTAACACCAACATCTGGAAAGAAGGGATGCGGGAAGTGGACAGGTCAGGCCTTCTGAGATCTAGCTGGACAGAGAGGCAGGACCTGGTTGCTTTACTTCGTGTCTCGCAGCCAACAGTTTTACACATTCCCACTTTGGTCTGCAGCTACAGGTGTAAAGCAACTTTATAAATTTACCAGTTCAAGAACAAACAAGTCTTGGCTGGTGTAGAGAAAAGGCTCATGGTAACCTAAGCACACCTCCAAGAAAACAAAAGCCTGCTCAGGCAGGGCAACGCCCACAGAGCACCCCACAGCCTCTGAGGTCTCGCACCCAAAAAGAGCATAAACTGGGATGGGGGTGGGGAGCAATTTCTGGGCATCTTTCCCAACAGCAAAATTAGGAGCAATTGGAAACGGAGTGGGGGAAGGGTTCATGCTTTTGTTATATTTTTTTCTCTTTTCAAGGGTCAAAAGCCAACAATCTGACACTTATTAAAGTGTCAGCCCAAAGGGGGAAGTCTCCTTGGAGGACATGATAGCTCTCCCAGCATGTATCAGAAACTAAGATTCAACACCACGCTTTCTTTCTCTTCTTTCCAACAGCCTCTGTTGCTAGTGGCAGATTTAATGGTGTGATTTACAACACTGAGAGACCTTTGTCAGGGCCAGTAAAATGACAAACAATAAATATATGGAGCAGTATGTTAACAGCCCGCCACACAATACCTTGTCAGTTACAGCTTGATAGCGATACATTTTAATTTTGTCTTTCATAAAAATCTTGGCATGTATGCCTCATTTGAACACAGGCTTCCAAGTCAAGTGTGTCATCCAAGCATGCAGTTTATCACCCTCTATATTTTCTGTCCTTTTCATTTAATGTCATTCCTATGGCAACAGACATCGCTCTGGAAATCATTTTCAAAACAGCTTATTTGTTGAAAGGGACTGAGAGAGGCTAAAATATGTGTTTGGCTGGGAAGGATGTCAGAGTGTGAATATGGCTTAGTTACATTAATCATATTCTTTGAGGACTTTGTGTAATCAGATACTTGAAGGAGGCGTATTGTGGGGTGGGATCTGACATCTCTACCCCACCCCCAGCTCTTTATGGTTTTGCATTTCATAAGGATAAAAATAAGAGAAGCAAACTTGCAGTGCACTCCACGTAAAGGGGTATACACTAGTTTATAACATGGCCCAGTATGTGCATTTGTGGGGTATACGGGTGGACTCTAACTCCAGTGTTAATACTGAATTGCCACTACTCTGAAGCTGACTATATAAATCCAGATATGTTCATTCATCACTTTCAGTATGTCTTTATCAAGCATCTACTATGTAATGGGTATTGTGCTGAAAAAAAGTGGTGAATGAAATAAGAGAAGCCTGTTCCCATGGAGGGAGCAGAGTTAGAGCTTAGACTCTTGTGGAGAAGACAGATCTTAAACAAGTAAATAAACACATTGGTGAAGTCATGTTCTCTAGAAATAGGTCTAAGATGGTGATTCTTGTGAAGCTGATTTATTAATGACTCAATAATAAGACTTACAGGGGACATCTTAGGAGGTATGGATGGCAGAAGAGAGCAGGGGAAGAAGCTAAGCAAAACTGAGTCTAGCCTCATACCAGGGAGATCTGAAGTACAAATGACCCTAAGGGCTCACCCACCTTGAGGCACTGCATTGTCTGGGATCTTAGATTCCGTAATGAGTCAGTCTTTGGTTGTAAGCTGACTTGTGGGGTCAGTGTCCGCCATCACAGCCTCAGAAGCATTCCTGGCCTATGTGGCTCCTGTTAACCAGGAGTGCTTCTTGGGAAAAGGATGCAATGCGAGTCATTAGCAGTCAAAGCTCACAAGACCTGGGGAGTAGGCATCTCCACCAGGCAAGGGGATCTGGTCAGAGCACATCTATTACATGCATAAATACATACAATCTTTTAAGTTAGTAAGTAGTAATGCTATAAATAAAAAAGGATAGCCAATAGTAGATGGATGGGCCATGAAATGCTTCTCTGAAAAGAGCACATCTGAGCTGCAACCTGAATGACAAGCAGAAGCCAGCAGCATGAAGATCTAGATATTATGTAGACAATACAGCAAGGGAAAGTAACCTGTGGGTAGATTTTGTTTAAGGGTGACAAGCTTAGGACATTGAGAAGCAGAAGAAAGTTCAGGTTGTTGGAATGTCATGAGCAAAGGATGGTGTGATAGAGGATAAAGTCAAAGAGATAGGCAGGAGTCAGATATATAGAGGGTGGCAAGCCGTGAGAAGGTGCTTGGATTTTATTCTAGGGTCAGTGGAGAGCCTACTATGCCAACCAGCATTAGCTATCCCCATCTAGAAATTAAACAACCAGCGCACATTCAGCTCCTCCCAGCATTCTGCTTGATACTCTGAGTTGCGCAGATCTTGTTTACACAGGATGCTGCCTGTTTCTCCCATAGACAGGTCTTTCTAGGTGGAGTGATTCCCAGAGGAGGCACTACTACCTGAACTTGGACACCAGCTACTAACACTGGCAGTTCCTGCAGTCAGACCACCTGGTTGCTCATTCACACAGAAGCCCACAAAAACGATTTGAATTTATGTCATGAATGACCTGTAGTTTGATAGAGATCTGAAGACTTGCCAGCATGTATTGTCCCTATATTTGGTATTTCAGGAACACATTTTCCCTAAATTAGAACCTAGAGCATTTTCCCATGGAGGCGACAACCTACATGGTAGATACTCATGTAGCTGCCCTAATAGTGATTTGTAGATTAGCAGCATGGACATTCTGCTTAGAAATGCAGAACCACAGGCCCCACTCCAGACCTACTGAAGCAGAATCTGCATTTAACAAGCCCCTCAGGTGATTTGTATGCACATTAAAGTTTGATAAACTATTGTAGAATGTTGTTTCTACAGGAAAATGTGTCCTGGAGTCCAATAACTCACCTATTAACAAACACACACTTGGAACAGTACAATCAGTGTGTAATCTGGCTTCTGGCTTTCTGGGAAAAAATGTTGAATTTTATGACATAATTAGAAAAGAGAAAAACATATCATAGTCGTTTTCACAATCACTGTCATATGCCTGGACACCAGGCAGATGCTTGGAATCCCAACGCAATTCAGAAAAGACACTGCATGCAAAGGGGTTTGGAGAAGAAAGGAGTGGGAAATACTGCTTGGATGGATGGGTTCACAGAAAAGAAGAGGTCAACATTAGTCAAAGTAGGTCTTAAAATATTATTTCTAGGAGACAAGACTTCCGTAATGGTGGAAATCTAAAAATCTGCTCTGCCAAGAGAAGTGATGAGGATGCAGACAAAGTGATCAAAATCAACTTTTTCAGAACTCTGGGAATTAATCAAAGACTTGCAACAATCCAAGGAGTATTTATTCAAGAAAATACCAGCTTTACAAGATGATACTAGATGTTACCCAAAATAAATTCTATGATAAAATATGAAAGTTTGGGATTAATATTTTTACACAGGTTTCTCTTCTATAGGATATTTTAGAGTCTTAAATATGCTAAAGATACATTGGATAGTATGTAGTTTTTCCCCAAACTTAACTGACCACAGAGCCCTTGTATTGTGAGCTGTTTGGCAGATCTAAATCCTACAAAATGCTCCTTGGGAAATAGACTTTGAGGTGAAATCTGAAAAAAGAGCAAGAATTTTAGATACTGGAAGAGGGATTGAGCTTAAAAGGGTCATGCATAAGAGAGGAGTCCGCTGGAAGCTCAAATGTTTTTCTGGAAGGTGTTTACAAAAGAAACTAGTTCAGAAGTAAAGGGATAGTAATTTGGAGTCTTTGAAAGTTGGACAGAGTAATTCAGGTTGAAGAAGAATGTCTTCAACAAGTTACACGAAGTGTAAGCCATAGAATAAAAGACTGACTAATTTGATTAGAATGAACATTTCTGTAAAACAAAATAATCTGTTAAACTAGGTGATAGGACAAGCCACACCCTGTGGGAAGATATTTGCAATACATGTAACCAACAGGGACTAGTATTCACAAAGTAAAAAGGACAAAGAATATTAGCTGGTGATCAAAAAAGGTGCAGATTCTCCCTCAGAACCCTCAGAAGGAACCAGCCCGGCCAACACCTTGATTTCAGACTTCCAGCTTCAAGAACTGGGGGACAATAAGTTAATGTTGTTTTAGGCACCAGTTTGTGGCACTTTGTTTCTTAACTACTTTGCAAACTAATAATAGATTTTATGAGACACCTCTAAGCAAAAATGCAGTCTTGAATAAGTCATCACTTTGAGTTCCTGAACAGAAAAGAGACATGGCAGAAGTCAGGGAAACACTTTCTGGCGGTGCTGTAAAGAATGCCAGGGGTGTGAGTCCAGAGCCAAAGTTGATGAGGGGCTGCTGGGGTGGCGCACGGGGCAGGGCACATGCTGAGCCCAGCTGAGCAAAGCAGGGAACAGGGAAAGGGCAGACATCGTACACTTTAGCTGTTGAATTTGGAGCCAAAATAGGGATGGCAGAACAATCGCTTAGGAGCCTGGTTTCTTGGGTCTCACAGCCAGGACTCCCTGTTTGCCCCATTGTTAAATGGCTTTGACAAATTACATAAACTCTTTGCTTCATTCTCCCTATCTGTTTAGAGCATGTAAACATAATACTTCTGTCATAAATTTGGTATGAGATTAAATGAAATAATGCAGGTAAAACAGTTAATGCTGCCATGTAGTAAGTATATTATGAATATTAGAAATGGTAGTAAATTAACACTTTAGGGCCCCATCAGTTAAGCTGAAACCAGGTGTCTCAAACAGTGGGAACCTAATAGAAGAAATTGGTTTTGTAGGTAATGTAAGGCCTGGGAAAGCGTACAGGGGACAGATGAAGCAATGTCAAGATTAGCAACAGCCAGAAGCTGCTGTTGTTTCCTGCATGGCATGACAGACAACGTGAGAAAAAGGTTATGTTAGTTTATGTTAGGCTGCCATAACAATAACCACAAACAATAAAAGTTTATTCATCCATTATTCTGGAGACTAGAAATTCAAAGTCAAGGTGTTAGCATAGTTGTTTCCTTCTGAGGGCTTTGAAGGGGAGTCTGTTCCAAGCCCCTAGGCTGGCTTCTGAGGATGGTCAGCAATCTGCAGCATTTCTTGACTTGCAGAAGCACCCTTCCAATCTCTTTCTGCATCTTCACATGGTGTTCTCCTTGTATCTCTGTCCTCTTCGTTTCTTTAAAGGACATAACTCATATTGATTTAGGGCCCACTCTACTCCAGTATGACCTCATCTTAACTAATTACATCGGCAAATACCCAATTTCCAGATAAAATGATATTCAACAATACTGGAGTTAGGATTTAGGCATATCTTTTTTAGGGACATAATTCAACCCACAATGGATATGTTGTCAATGAGAAGTCCAGGCCACCTAGGGTGGGCTACAACATTGGCTGATAATATCTAGTAGATGTGCAGACCAGAGAGGGTGAGGCTATAGGATGAGATCTACAACCACAGATTTCTCTGCCTAACCACTGCATAGTTGCACCAGAGGCACAGAGAGAAAGGGAGAAATACCCCTGCTTCTCCCTTCCACCTGCCCTTCCATCTCCAACTGGTGCCTCCTACCGGCCAAAACAGCTGGAAAGCAACTGACACAGAGCTTAAGAAACTTACCTTGCAAAAGTCAGCTGTCCCTTTCCACCATGTCCAGAGCACAAGGCCCAAGGCTGGAAATGTCAAGGTGCAATTACTTGAGGATTGTCAAGGCCTGCATGGAACTAGTCGCCCCAGCTGAAACAAGAGGTAGGGCTGAGAGGATTTTGAAGTGGTGACCAAGAATTATCTAATAAGAGAGAAGAACAAGAAACATTGAACTCTGTCCATGGAGATGTTGGTGTAATAGATGGGAGAGATATTAAATGAATATAATTTAAATTTTAAATTTAAATAAGGCATTATGAAAGAAAAGTAGAGTGAGTAACGGGGAATAGCCACAGAGCCAAGGATAAGTGATGATTTCGGAAAGGCCTCCTTAAAGAAGTGACATTTAAACTGAGCATTAAATACTGGTGTGGGTGTAGGTTGTTTTTAATCTACTCAGTACTTCTGATTTTGTGGAATTAATCCCTCCAACTTCACCTGAACCTAGAGAGAATGCTCATCATACATACCAATCCACTGACCATGGCAAATCACATGGTACAACATAGGCCAATTAGATCTGTGCTCCTGGAAATCAAGTTCAAATCAAACACACAGAACAAGTAGCACAGATGCTGAGATCTTTGCGCATAACACCCTAGAGCTGTCAAGGGGACATCCCTAGAAAAGCTGCAGCACATTATATTTTCCAAAACCTCCTGCAATAATATCTCTCATTCCAGCAGCTCTCCTTATGATGTGACTTTGATTCTGCTCCAATTGAGATGTAAGACCTGTGCTCCCTCCCCTTGAATCTGAATGGGCTTATGAGTGGTAGAATTGATGCTGATTTCTGAGGCTAGGTCATAAAATGCAATATAACATCCAACTGGTTCTCTTGGGTTACTTAAAATCCAGTCGCCATGGAACCTGAGCTACTTGTCTTCTATAACCCTCCATGTTCCAGGCTCATTGCAATGAGACCAGTACCAAAAACTTCACTGTGCCGTACAGAAACTCAAGCGTCTTTGAAGAGGAGCCATCTTTCCCAGCTCCCTGAGTTCCCAGCTGGTAACCAGCATTAACTTAGCCAGTTGTGTGAGCAAGCCACACTGAAGGTAGACCCTCCAGCCTCATTTGGGCCATGCCAGCTGACACCACATGGAATAGAGACTCTTTGTTCCCTCTGATTCCTGCCCAAATTAAAGATTCATAAGCAAAATAAATACTTGTTGTTTCACACCATCCAGTTTTGGTGCAATTTATTACCCAGCAAGGAATACTGAAATTACCACCCTCATTCTCCTTTGTTCCATGGCTTGGCTCTTCAGCTCCTTTCAGTTGTCTAAACTGGAATGCAGTGAGTGAAGGGGAACACAGCTCAAGGTGAGGTTGCAGAGGGAATAAATTAGTAGTAATTATTAACCAGGCATGTGCAAAGTTCTTAATACATAATGTTCATCTGCATATCAACAATAAGAGGAAAGTCCTACCTATTTTTAAGCAACTCCCCATCCCTACGCGCGCACGCGCACACACACACACACACACACACACACACACACACACCCATTAAGGAGAAATGAAATTGAGACTCAGAGAGCACTATTGAATGGTGACCTGGAACTGGACCCAGCTCTATCTTTCTCCAAAGCTTGCCCTCCTAACACACGTCTTGTGTTACATATAGATTTGTAACTTAGAAGACTGAGTATAGTAGAGTGACAAGGGAGAAATGCATGGAGGAATAAACAGCCTAGTTGAAAAGACCCAAACATATTAGGAGCCATAAAATTCATTTTACTAAAAAAGAGACCTAAGCATGGAAGATGACCACCATTAAGAAAGAATATGGACTTTGGAGCAACACAGATGCAGGTTGAATTTAGAACCTTCCACTGTGAGATGTGTAACTTCAGGCATTTTATGTAAATTCTCTCAGAATACATTTTCTCATCTCTAAAATAGGGGTGATAATATCCAGGTCTCTGTTTTAAGTTTTAATAATCTTCCTTGTAAATTGGATAACACTAAGTAGGTATCAAAATAATAATAAATAATCCTAGATATAAAGAATAACATAGTAAGAAGGTTGCGTAACAGAGACTCAAAAATTAAGGGGAAAGAAAAGAGGGAAAAAAGAAAGGAAACATGGTAGAATAGGAGAAAGGGACGAAAGAAAGAAGAAATTACGAAGGGAGAGAGCATTGGAAGCAAGAACAAAGAAAATCAAATCTCAGCACCTGATGGTTTTTAAGTCTCCATGCAGAAAGCTATTCCACAGCCTGAAGCAACTCATGGTGTCACTGCCCCTGTCCGAGAGGTGCCAGCCAAGGGCAATCAAGCCCTGAGATCTGGTAAAGGATCAGATATTCATGGTTAGAGCACCTGTAACCTGTCCCCAAACAATCCCATGCTCCCTTTGCAAAGACAGAAAGAAGGCAACTAGACCACTCCTGAGTTACCCCTCGTGGTTCCCCTTCCTTGGGCAAGTGCCAACTGCTCGCCGAATTCTTGGTTGTCGCTGGCTCACCCTCCCAGGGTAGCTGTGCTGCTTCTGACTCTCTGCAGGCGAGCTGCAAAAGGAATTAGGGGAGGGAATGGAGGGAGTCAGCCAAGGGCAGTGGGCAGAGTGGCCCACGAGGACGTCAGCAACAAGTTTCCATTGCTGCCCAGCACCTGTTGAAAAGAACTTGCTTTCAAACCATGTCACCCACGAATGTGGGAACAACAGATGAAAGGAACTACAGCAACTTTCCAAAGTCATCTAAAGTGTGGCCAGCATTGCTGGGACTCCTGAGGATGAAGACAAGGAAAGAGAATGGATCAAAGGCAATTTCTTTCCTGAAAGGGAAGTGGATCTGTTGAGAATCCTGAAGAGGGATAACTCTGGAGAACCCTGGTGGTTGGCTCCTTGCCATCATTCTGTCCTAGGCAGCCTTCTTGAAAACTCTTACCCTCCTGCCCTCTGCATTCACCATGCCCACATCGGGGTGGATGACTTTCTATGAAGAAAATAGGGTTGCAATGTTTGGCATATTAATTCAGAGCATATGGTCAAAAATATTGTTTGCTATGGCTTGTGGGCTTATGATATTTAATTTAAAATAGATTTTCCTAAATAAAAAGAGACTTTATACAGATGGCCATTAAAAGCAAACTGTTCTGCTGCTCAGCATTGTTAAAATGCAGTGTTTTTAAAGCATTTTATAGCACCTTGGCCCTTTGGCAAGTAAGGAGCGTTTGGAAAAGGTAGAGGTTTGGCACAACGACAAACTGGTTCTTATGCGATTGTCACAAGCCCTATCCTGTGGGCCATTTTTATCTCCATCAGCTTGGTTTCCTCTGTACAGAAAATTTTCTTCCTGAATCCCAAAGTTTTATTCAATCTGAAAAAGCACTACTCTTGAGATCAAGCGGCTGAAGTGATGGCAGCAAATGCTTTATGATGTCATTTCTCATTAAATATGAACAGATTGTTTCCATGGCAAACATCGAGCAAGCACAAGGCCAGGTGTTTTCCTATTTGTCATGTCTCCTTTACTGTGAGTGGGAGTACTGCGGGGTTTTCCTCTTTTCTCTTGCCTGGTCTCCCTTTAACAATTAGGTGAGGTCAAGGACTGCCACAGGAAGTGTGGCCTGGTGTTCGAAAGGCCCAGAGGTTGACTTGCAAGTGAAATATGACTGGTCAGCACAGGAGTGTGCGTAGTGGTGGTGCTTCTGCTGGTACTAGAGGTCACAAAGTAAAACTAACTTCTGATTCATCTCACCGAGGATCACATCACGAATTATGTCAATACGGCTTGTTTTCTTCAGCCGATTCATTTTAAACTGCAGAAGGTGGCTGCAGACCCAGTGGGCAGAGCTCACTAAGCTGCTTAACCATGAGCAGCACACGGAAAATGACAAGGAGAAGAATCTATGGTGTTAACTTACAGGCTCCTGCTCAGAGTGAGAACATTCTGAACAGCCCTGGCTTCCATCTTCCAACCTCCCCTTGAAACCAGCAACAGACAATATTCTTCACTGGAATATGATCAGGAGAGAGTACATACCTCAGGGTCAAATCTGTTGAGTTTGTTTTTATGATGCAATGTCAGCCGCTAAAGACTTTTGTTGGAAAAGCTGATACTTGAGAAATGGTTTCATATTAGTTTGGGATAGAAAAGAAAGCTGATAGCAGCTTCTAGATTGTCAGTAATCCTTTCTTATGAGTGGCCAAAGAGAAACAGCTCACTTCCTGATGGAGGCTCAGAGAAATGTCGAGGTACAAAAACAATTGTTCCAAACGCAGTCCCATCTGTAATTAGGAATGCACCCACCGTGGCATGGTTTGTTTTTCTAGTTCAGTAACCTTTAACAACACTTGTAATCTGTGGGGCTTTAAAAAGTGGAGGTGAAGGCAATGGGAAAGAGTTACATTACATTCAGCACAGCGGTTCCTAGAGAAATACTCAGGACTGGACACACCTTTCTGCCCCGGTGGCTTTTTAGGTCTTTGTTTAAAGGGATATAAACAAAGCTTAGGTGAACACACTGGAGAGATCCTGCAGTCCCATGTGGTAACTTTATAGGGGAAGCCGTCTCCTTTGTCCATGGAGTGAGGGACTGGGTTTGCAGGCAACCTGAGGACAGCAACCCTTCCTTTGGTGAGCTTTCGGGGACAGTTATTTACCTGGTCTGCACCTGGATATCAGTTGTTTAAATGGGCACAAACCTGCCAGGGCTTGAAAGAGTCAGAATATGTACCTGGCAGAGTTAACAAAACTAGAAGACACCTTTGCTGGAGCAGGCAGACCCCTACTGGGGCCTTTGCAATTCAACTCCAGAAAATTCTTCAGAAGGGTTATCACTTAGCACATGCTACTGGGAGCAAGAAGGTAAATATTGATTCGTAAATATCTCAGTGACTGTGAGTGAACTCACAAGGATTGACCCTTTTTACCCAGGTATTAAAATTGAAGAAAAAAGGGGTTAAGGTTTTTTTTTATCTTGGGAAAGTGAATTTTTTTTCCTGCTTATAAAAAGCACTTCATGTTCAGTACAGACAAATCAGGAAATACGGATAATAGGAATGGGAAAATCAACAGCATTCATAGTCAGCATTCTCCATTAGCTACCCTTTAACTGTGGTGTATAGCATTTCAAGCTTGAAAAATAAATATACAATTTCTAAGAAAAATCAGATTATATACTATTTTAAAATCTATTTTTGTCACTTCTGAGTCTCTTTTGTGGCCATTTGAAACTGAGAAATTTGCATCTACATCTTTTTTAACAATGGCCTAGTATTATATGTCATGCATGTACAAATGCTTATTTAGACATTCAGACTGCTTCCAGCTTTGTATGTGTGTGTGTGTGCTGTAAACAGCTTCGGTGAACCACCTTCTTGGTAAATATTTGCCTTAAAATGTTATTGTTGTTGTTCAAACAGAATAACTTGGTGATGTTTTAGAAATTTTTCTGAAAACTAAAATCAAGGCAAGGAGCTGACATAAACTCAAATAAGGCAGTGGCCTTCTAAATATGCCTGAATCGAAGATGTGAATTGAGTTTCCTAACAGGTGTGACTGAAATAGTTAGTAAAATAGAGAATGTTAAAAGAAATTCTGTAGAAATACCAGGCATTTAACCAAATTGAACAGGGACACCAATGACCTGTTAGATGTCTGTAATTTCTAATTTCTAAGCATGCTATTCTTGGAGCCTCTGTTTTTGTGACACATAAATGCATGTGGCATCTTCCTGAGTTCTTTCGACCAAATACTGTAATTCTTTCAGCTCAGCAGGCTGTTTTAAGAATTCTAAAAAAACTAGTTTAAATGGTGATATAGAACTAGCAAGGGGGCAGATGTCAAAGTGATAGTGGTGAAGGGCAAAATGCTAGGAAAATCAGATCTAAAGTTGTCCTTAGCTCAAAATATATGATTTGATAAAAGTAATCTTAAATTGTGCTTTCAAGGAGGGTGTTTATAACTACTGTGGACAACAATTAAGAAACTCAGGACACAGCCTTGGGAATAGAGGGCAAACGTGTCCTGGCTGTCACCTTGGAAGAAGGTTGCTACAACTATAGCTAGAGTAAAATGCAGTCCAGGGGAAGGTGAAGAGGTACCGCAAGAGGTTCAGATGCACCACCTCTGGACCAGCCCAGGGGTAGTCACACCGCCTGCTGCCTATGATGGAACATCGCTAGGTCTGATGATTTGTTCCAAGAAAAGCTTTCTCCTCAGAGAACCTCAGATTGCAGAGCCAGGCCACTCTGAGCCGTGCGTTGATGAATCAGCTTCTAAACTTCTCCCAGGGACTGTGACAGACTTACAAGTCTCTTCTATAGCCAAGGAAAGAGATGAAGAGGAGCAGTGGCATCTTTAAATATGGACTCTCACTGTTCTGAACCAGGAGCAAAGTCAGAAGGAGGAAAGCTAAGGGGCTGCCATTAAAAGGCATTAACCCCACGCAGACAGAGCCTTCATCTAGAAGAAAAACAAAATTCCTCTACGCCAGAGCTTCCAAACTAGAAGCCTTCCTTTGAAGGTCCACCAGTGACATGGTTTATTGAGTCCATTCATTTTTGTAAATTTTCAAAATCTGTTGCTGGCTTTAAAATTTGGGTGACCCCATGTAAAAACCCAGATTAATGTTTTCCCTTTCAAAATGAAATAAAATAAAAACAGTCTTGTTTTGGCCACAGTCAGCTGGACCTGAGTAGCAACCACCCTCTTTAGATGGGCCCTTACCCTCCAGGTCACTGCAGTCCCCACTACTCCCTATGGTATATGTTCCCATCATCCCCATTGCCTGACTGGCCCCCATAGATATTAGAGTTTGACTTCTATTCTGATTCCAGTTTGTTATTTTCTTTAGTTATTTAAAACTGTTTCCCAAATGCTTAAATAAACAGTGGAGATTTAAGTGGTTTCAATAATTGATTGCCTGGTGCCATGCTCTGAGACACAGACTTACTTTCCAGAAGTCTCTACAGTAAGACTTACTTTCTCTGCCTCTGAAACTGGCAGGGAGGCCTTTGGAGAATCAATTAACCTCTCTGACCTTCAAGGAGGGTTCCTTATGGTTCCTGTCATGATGCAATAGCCATTCTCTGCCTTCCAGGCCCTCCTTCCTGGTCATCTTACAATTGTGAGGAGCCACACGGTGACTTACATCTGGGTTAATGAACTGTGTGTAGACATGAAACGTGTCACTTCTGAACTAAAGATTAAATTACAAGTGTGTACATCCCAAAGCTCCCCCTTCCCTCTGGGACAGTACCCAACAGCACGGTGGCAGCTGCTCTATCAGCCTGGGCCCAGCAGGGGCAAGAATGAGAAGAACCCTCCCTCACAACCTGCAATGGCCACGCATCGTGACTGAGAATTAAATCTTTGTTGTTTTAAGCCAGAGGTTGACAATTTTTTTCTGTAGGTTTCCAGATAGTAAACATTTTAGACATTGTGGGACATACATCCATTACATCTTCTTCCTTTTTAACAACTCTTAAAAATTGAAAATTGTTCTTAGTCTTGGGACCATACCAAATAGACTACAGGTCAGATTTGCCCCATGGACCATAGTTGGCTGACCCATTTAAAGCTGCTGATATTTGGGGATTCTTTGTTACTCTAACCAGTCCTGACTGATACACAAGGACTTCAAACCCTTTCCTGAGATCTGGGTTCAATGGTTGCTAGAACCTCTAAAACAGCACCTGTATACGAATATGATCCTTTTCACATAGTGCCCTTTCCCTCTCTTTGATCTTCTCAAATTCCCAAACTCTCTACCTAATACAAGTGCTCCTTTACAATACAGCACAAAGTAATCCATGCCCACAAAACTACCATTATTCTTTTTATAGGATTGCATCTCATCTTTTCCTGTGAGATGATATAGACATAGATTTAGATATACCTATAGATATAAATATTTGCAGCCTGTCTTTTTTCCATTGGATGCTGTCTTTACATGTTTCTCTTACTTTAAATTATTTTAAATATGATTTCAAAAGTTTCACATTATTATATTGAAGAAATAATAATCCTATTTTTGGACATATAGTTTCCAGCTATTTCTTATCATTCATTCATTAGCAAATAGTGCCCAGTATGTATCAGGTTTTACTCTGGGAGCTGGGAACAGAAGCAAGACAGACAAATGTCCCTACCTTCATGGAATTTACATTCTATGGAGGGAGACACAAAATTAACCTAGGAAGAAATATTATATATAATAATTTCAGATAGTACTGTGTGTTAATAAGGGGAAAAAAGCACATAAGGGTTGAGAGTATAGGTAAGAAAGTAATTTCAAATAGGAATATTAAGAGGTAATCTCTCTGTGCAAGTGATAGGAAGGAACAGGCCTTACACTCCAATGGAAGGGCAAGTTCATAGGCACAGAGGCCAAAATGAGCTTGACATGTTCCAGGACCAGAAAGTCCAAAATGACTAGAGCCAAGCAAATAAGGAGAAAGGAGGTGAATGAACACAGATGCTGAGCTACAAAGGGCGTTATAGGCAGAGAAGGTTTTATGTGATGGTAAGGCAATGAAAACTTTGCAAGCAGAGGAGTAATACAATCTGATTTTTAAAAAAAACCACTCTGGCTGCAAAGTAGAAAATTGAGGATGGGAAGGGCAGCCACAGAAGCAGAGGGAGCAGGGAGGTGGTAATTGTTTAAGTACATGTAACAGACAAGGGTTGTTTCTTCTAGGGAAGTAGTCTCCAAACATCTTTGTTTTGTTCACCCTAAAAGAATTTCTAAAAATTATGAGTTCAGTCCCCATTTTTAAATTAACATCTAAAATGTTTCAACAGAACTGTAAGTAGTTACAAAAAATGTAATTTCTGCTTATTACAAATATTGACAGCTCAAAATAAAACTGTTATATGTCATAATTTTCAATATATTTAATTGAATCTAAATACCATAACTTATTAAATATTATTTAATACTTGCATTCTTTAAGAAGCTTTTTCATGACAGTCAACTGCTTTTTCTACTTTTTTACTTAAGTCATATTTTTTTATTCTGCTTTTCATTACATTTTCTTACAGATTTTTATCCTAATTAATATGTTTTAAGGCTTGAAGGTCTTGTATTGATCATCCTAATGCTATTCTCTGCATCAAAAGTATGTGTAAAATTGGAAATTGTTTTTTAAATTCCTATGGTCATAAAACTTCTAACCAGTATATTTTTATGATTGAATTATCAGAAATTCTAGCATGGAATTGATTACAATAATACACGATTGACTGCAATAACATAAACACATTACTAAAACATAATTGATTATAATAACATAAACTATTACTAATACACAACTGATTACAGTAACAGGAACATATTACATACACTATTGAATAATGATTAGACATAAAAAACTAAAGTTTATTAGAAATACATCTCTTCAGAAGGTTATAAGGGATTTTTTTCTTTTCTGTCTTTGATTAATTTTTACTTACTGTTAGGTTGGTAGGACTTTACCTCAATTCTATCCCAATTTTTATTTTTTATTGACATTCTAATAAAACTTATTCACAAAAATATGAAAGGACTTTTATTGCAGTGAGATCTGTCAACGATTTGAACTCTTTCTGAGTTATATGCCAAAATATGACAAGGTAATCTGTCTTCAAAATACATTCTAATGATCTATCAGCTCAGTTAATCCTTCATTTTATTGAGCACCAGGAATTAGGAACAACTGGACTTTACCAAGGATGTTTCCCAGTCTTCAGATGCATTCCTTCATTCCCTTCACCACGGAACCCACTGGGTTTTCCACCTCAGGACAGGTGCCATAACAAATTCAGGAATGCATGCTGGGGGAGCTTTTCTATTGTGAAAGATGGAAAAGGAAAGGTGTGAGAGAAGTGCTAAGAGTATGGACAACTCAACATCCGTCTCAGGCAGGTCCATCTGGGAAAGAATAGGGAAATTGATTGCCTTAGACTAGTTGTTTCTCATACCCCTGGGAAAGCTTTCATGTAACCCCACAGATGTGGAAAACCCTAGTTTCAAGCCCACTGATCTGTAATTTTAGCAATGACAGTGGAGAGAAGAGCTGAAGTTAGAGGAAATAGGGAAGGATGAGGCTCCGGACTTGCTGATGGAGATGATTTGGGGTATGAATAGAGGGAGTCCAAGATGGTACCTCAATGTATTAGGAAGAGAGGTGGGTAAAAGGGAGTCTGATGTGCCATAACAAATTAACTATGTAATCTCAGTGGTTTGAGAAAAACACTTATCTCTTATTCAGGCAAATCTTCTGTGAGTGAGCCCTGACTCTAGAATCCAGGATCTCTCCAAAGTGTGATGCTGTCATGTAAACAGTTGATTTCCTAGGCTCTGCAAAAGGGAAAGAGAGAAGTGCTCCAGAATGCAACTTTCTTGTCCTGGAATTGACTCAGGTCTTTTTTGCTTACAGTCCATTGGCCAGAGCCAATTGCATAAGAGGCTGGAATGCGGGAGACCACACTAGTGTTTTGTGAGTGTTGTCTTGGCCATATTAGGTTTTGGCATGTAAAATTAGATGAATGCTGTTTTAGGGGAAGACAATATTTGTACAGGTTTTTTACAAACTAGAGTTTTGGAAAAAGAGATAAGAGTTTTCATCTGGAAGAATAAACAGGAAAGACCAGTAGATAAAAATACAAAAAGTAAGACCAGTTAGAAGAACTTTCCCTCTCAAATATTGAAATATATTACCAATCTAAAATAATTACAATGGGCAGTTTCAAAAGAAAGAAATATAAAATAGAACTTAGTATATATACAAACTCTTAATATATGATGAAAAGCATTTGCATGGGACACTTGTACCACTCTTTATACCAAGACTAAAATAAATTACAGGTGGATTAGAATGTTGGGTGGAAGACAAAATGCTTATTTAAAAAATGGTCTTCAGGGCATTTAAATAATCACCTACATTTTTCTTTTCCTGAAAGAAATGTAGGTGATTACTTAAATTATCTCAAAATAAACAAGGAATTCCTGAGCATAAACCAATAGAAGAAATCAGGAAAGAAAAGACTAATACATCTGAGAAGCCCTTTAAAAATTGTCAGTAGGCAATACAAACAAAATTTAAAAGCAAATGACAAACTGAACAGAATATTTAAATAAATGTCAGACAAAGGGTTAATAACCTCGGCTTAAAGAACTCTTACAAAATTGTGATGCCACCTACCTACAGATTTTTAATGGCAAAAGATAAGAAAAGATAATTCACACTTGAAATACAAATAGTTTTAAAAATATAAAGTGTAAAATAATCTTTTTGCCCACCAAACTGTCAGATATTTTAAGGTGTTAGGAGTCAATGCTGGCAAGCCTTTAATGAGAATGCTGATGGCATATCTTGTTGGAAGAAGTGTGAATTGGTCCAACCTTCCTGGAAAACAGTTTGTAATATGTAATCAATACTGAGATGTTAAAATGTTCATGCCAACGTTCTACGTTGGGTGAATACATATACAAATGTTCATGAGCTATTCAAGAGTTGTGTACTGTGCTGTATATAAATTATAACCCCAATTTAAACTATATTGATAATAAGGGGGAAAATTTGTCATGTCTACATTCTGCTTAAAATCATCAAAAAAATATGTTCATGCCCTTTAACCCATTCATTCCACTGCCATGGATTATCCTAAAGAAATAATAAAATATATAGTTAAAATTTGTGTATGAAGATGTTCTTTATAGTGTAACTTAGAAAAGTGAAACTTAGAAACGACACTAATACTGCAAAACAGGAAGAGATTTTTAAAATATGTTATTTTTTTTTAAATGGAATTATAAGCATCCATTAAATATCAAGCTTTCTAGGAATATCTTGTTAAACTGAGATAATTATCACAATATGATGTCCAATAGTAACCCAAAATAAATAACTGTATAAGATATGACTTGGGCCTATTTTTAAATACAGTCATGTGGAAATTCATATGTCCAGAAAAGAAAATTGATAAAAATGTTAAAATAATAATAGCAGTATCTCTGAGTAGTTCTTATTTTCCTTTTCCTTCTCAGCATTATCTAATTATAATGAATATCAAATAATTAGTAATAAGGCAAATGAAAATTAATTAATAATATGGTCAGTGTTTTTTTTTAAGTATAGCCACAGGTGGGATCTTTGGCTGAAACCATGATCCTCAGGCCCTTGGAGGAAATTCAACTTGCACTGAACACAAAATCGCTAGGCACCCCAGTTCTCTCCCCCAAACCAAATCCATCATCTTGGCTTTGGTGCAGGACTCTGCAAAAGAAAGCACGTTGGGTTGTAAGTCATAGACTAACTTCTGAGGCAGTCATTACCATGAGTGCTCACCAGTGTGATTTACAGCAAGGGGACCTTGAAACTCAACACATCTTCTGAAATATTATAGGCGAAGGGAGAACAAAAAAGCTGGCTGGATTTTGTTTGTCTTACAGGAGAATATGTGTCATTTTGATCATGTAGAAATCACCAGTCATCATGGGTAGTTAACTTGAGAGTATCTTTTTCTTCCTCTGCTGGTAGCCCCTCCAACACCCCCAATCTTTCTCTGACCCGAGGTTACAAAAGAAGACAATGAAGGCAAAACGTGGCAGACTCTAAACCCTGCCAACCCAATAGCCCATCTTCTCTTTCTTTTTGGCCACACCTTGATTTTGTTTGGGGTCCAGCTCTGGGGAATGAAACATAATTGTTCCAAGTACTTATGGGCATCCCGTTTCTCATGAGCAAATATTCTTTCTCACAGCCTTCCTTGCAGCTGAAAGTGGACCATTATAAGGGAAAGTCTAATTTTCCAGGAAAAGCTTTTCTTTTAAGGTAAAAAGAAACTTAAGAGGAAACAGCCTTTCGCCTCTGCTTCGCTGTCCCACTGGAAGGCAACTGTGATGCCTGGAGCTTTTGTAGCCAAACTTGGGGCCATAAGAGAAAGTTTAAGAGAATTCTATAGACATCTACCCAATGCTCAGATATTGCTCAGCTGCTGAACTGGCTCTGGAGTTTCTGTCTATAAATTTCTTAACATATTGGGCCTTTAATGGCTAGCTTTTGTTACCTGCAGCTAAATGCTTCTTAATTAGATATAACAAGACTTTAGAGATGGTCTTGGTGTGCTCATAATCTTGTTCCTAACTTCCCAAATACAGGATTTGTGACTATCTGTGACAACTGTAATGGGGTTTCCTAAACACTTTTTTGTGTTGCTGCAAACTGACATGGTGAATGAAGAGGGCCATGCTAACCAATGGTCACCTGTGAAATCAGTTCCACATCCGTGAAATCTTTCTAACTCAGTGATGCTTGAGATCTCCATTATTCCTCTTGTCCTGGTGTTTACTATCTTCAGTTAACTTGTCTGGTGTCCAGTGTTCTAGTTTTGTTTGCTGGATCTACTCTTTGGGAAAAGTGACTTTTTTTATTGATACACAATATTAGTTGACACACAATAATAGTTGATACACAATGTTATATTGGTTTCAAGTATAAGACACAATGGTTCAACAGTTACACATATTATTAAACCCTCACCCCAACTAGTTCAGTTACTATCTATCTGTCAACACTGGAAGATGTTACAGAATCATTAACTATATTCCCATGCTATACTACTACCCCCATAACCAACTTATAATATGGCTGAAAATTTTTTGTGCCCCTTTATCCCCCTTTCCTCTCTATTCCCCTCCCCCATGGTAACCATCAGTCACTTTCAGCATCTATGAGTATACTGGTGTTTTGTTCATTCTGTTTTTTTTTTTTTATTCCACAAATAAGTGAAATCATACGGTATTTGTCTTTCTCCACCTGGCTTATTTTACTGAGCATAATAACCTCTAGGTCCATCCATGTTGCTGCAAATGGCAGGATTTTTTCTTTTTATATGGTAGAACAATATTCCATTATGTACATGTACCACTTCTTCTTTATCCTCTCATCTATTAATGGACACTTTGGTTGCTTCCATATCTCGGCAATTGTAAATTATGTGGCAATAAACATAGGGGTGCATATATCTTTTCAAATCAGGGATTTTGTTGTCTTTGGGTATATTCCTAGAAGTGGAATTACTGGGTCGTAAGGTATTTCTATTTTTAGTTTTTTGAGGAACCTCCATAATGCTTTCTACAGTGGCTGCGCCAGTTTACATTCCTACCAACAGTGCAGGAGGGTTCCCTTTTCCCCACATCCTTGCCAACACTTGTTATTTCTTATCTTTAGGATAGTGGCCATTCTGACTGGTGTGAGGTGATATATCTCACTGCGGTTTTGATTTGTAAATGTGCCATTTTTAGAAACATCTCCCAGTGCTGCTTACAAATATTCTATTTCTGTTTTATTTCCTTAATTCCTTGTTTATGTACCTAGCAGAGTTGACAAATAAACCCATGGAAAATTCATTCTTATCTAGAACATATCAGCATCTTGTCATGAGCTTCTTAGTGACCCATGAGGATCAATTTAAAAGCAGAATTTTGGGTCAGGTGTTTTAAAATAAGGAAACTCTGATATCAATGCAAAAGACTGCTCCCTCTGTCGATGTGAAAGTTCAGCTTGAATCATACCCATAGGGTTACAGACAGACAGACATATTCCAAATACTCATACATAATTTGAACTCAAGCACACAAAGGAACTTTTAAAACAATAACCTTCTAAAGATTTTAGTGAAATATGCAATGGTAACACTCACCCTATTTCCTAGAATGGCATAGACTCAATGTTCCCATTAAATGACAGCAGGTATGTAAGTCTTCCATATTCAAACACCACCACGAATGTGGTAAAGGAATATTGCCCAGGATGTAAGGACTTCAAGACCTAGTGCTTTTCCTGCTATGAATTCACTCTGATTTTTAGGGAGTCTCTTCTCATCTCCAGGCTTTAGTTTTTCTGTGATGTTAAAGGATACATTGGGCCATGTAATCTTAAAGGCTCCAGACTGCTTACAGACTTTCAGATTCTCTTGCATAGGAATTTAGGCAAACAGAAAGAAATTTTGCCCTCCTGTTGGAAGATACCCAGACTTTAAATAGTAATATATATGAGTATATATAATGTATAATAAATACTTAATAAAATATAATAAATAAAATGTATGTTATGCATAATAAATATATATAATAAGAAGAGTAATATTTGGAATGTCAGTGTTGACTGAATACTTTCTATATGCCAGGCACTAGGCTGAACAGCTTCTATGGATTAGCTCATTTAATCCTTATGGTAAGTAAGCATCATCACTCTCATTTTGCAAATAAGGAAACAGGTCCAAAGGTGTTCCATGATTGTGCCATGACATGAGAGGAGAGAGCTCAGATTCCAAAACCCAACTTCTTCATCCATAAGGAATTAAGCATGTTTAAAGCAACATTTAAAGTAACATACAAGCTTAATTGTAGAAAAGAACAAGACTCAACTTTCTCTTGTTTAAAATTTAACATGCATTTCAGTAAAATGTTGGGTTTTGTATCTGATGGCGACTGTGTTTTCGCTTCCCCGGGAATATAGCATTTTATTGAGGAAAGGCAGCTGAAAGAAGAATAATCCGTTACATTTGATCATAGGAATCACATGAGATTTTTTTATGGCCTGTTACGATTTGGGTTCTCACAAATTGTTGTCATTGAATTCCATAAACATTCCTTGTGTTCAGTATAATGTAGCACCTACTCGAAGGTATTGTTAATACTCTGAGTAAAAACACACTTACCCCCTGCAGGCTATAGTTTTGCTTTGAAATCTCTGTAATTAACACATTCTCATTTCAGGCACCGGGTATTATTGAGTTCAAAGAAACAAAGATGTATTTCATTTTTTTTTTTCTACAGATGATTCATCAATTCCACTCCTCCCGCCTACAGGCATCTAAATTTCAGTTTTCTGAGAAGCTACAAAGCTTGAACTGGCATCTACTCATTGAGTCAGAGGACACCGAGTGTTAAGCTGTAATACCGCCAACAGTTTGGTGTCAACTCTCTTAACCTGCTTTCCGGTGTAGGCGTCATTAACAATGCTCTTTGCCCTTGGGTACTAAAAAGAAAAGACTCTGGTAACCCTACACTAGCAGTTCCACTTAAGTAACTACCTGATGCATGGTTATCTTTCCAGGCTATCCGGTGAGGTGAGGGGAGTGAAAACATTTGCTTCTGTGTCCCGGGCAAACTGGGTAACAGCTCCCTCCTCCCTGAAGCTCAGTCCCTGACCTGTATTTGAATTTGCACACTTGTGATAACCAGATAATATTCAGGTTTGTGTTTGCAGGCCATGAGACAGCACAAACATGAGCGTGTCCACTTCACACACACACACACACACACACACACACATATACACACACAAAATAGACATTTAAGAGGAATTTTTATTCCACACGGCAATGCTTTAACTTCCTAGGTACATCAACACTAATTTGAAATACCATTCCTAACAATCCCCAGATGATGAGTTTAGAAACTTCCTCATCAATATTTTCTTCATTATTCAAGTAAATATATTCACCTATATTTCTTTATTTGCTCAAGTAAATATATTAAGTATCCAAATATTCACAAAGGATTTGGTTAAAAGAGCTATAAGCATTTTTTTTTTAATGTATAAAGATCGCCCCTGGCTATCTTCTTGAGTCTTGACTGGTGGGCACAGCTAATTAGGTTGAATATTCCAGATAAATGGAAGTCCCTGCAGAGAGAGATAATTCAAGCCATTCCCTATTTTGTAATGAACATAGTAAAAAATGATTTCTTCATTATGAGAGGAAAAGGGGCTGCTCAAAGGGGGTGGAAATTAGTAGAAAGAGTTCTTCTCAAGTTTTGCAAAGGCAAATTTTTCACCAGGCATATCCTCAACATGTTAAAATGTTCTTTCAAGGATCAAGGAGTCAACTCCTCCCAGCCAATCATCTTTCAGCCCAAGAGCAAAAGTGACATTTTAAAAGAAGCACATAAAGAAAAAGAAGAAATTGCTGCAGTTAAGAAATTCCAAGATCTTGTCGACTTGTATACAAATGAGTTCTGTGTTTAATCACATGCTTGTATGTAACTCTGACCTGAGCTCCCTGCCAGGAAATATCTGCGGCCACCCTTATACAAGACGCAGCCCATCTCGCCTGTGGCTCTACTGGTTCTGAGCAACACACAGCACATTTTTGTCCCAGGGTGGAGACAGTGAAGTCTATCTTTATTTGCTGCCTGCAGGTTGACTTTGGATGCCCAGTCACACTGGAAACCGACCCCTTTCTGATGTGTGATGAACCTGAAATTTTTCACACAACAGGCCAACCGAGCCTCTCCCTTTGGCCAAAACATATGTGTATCGCTGCAGACAGCAACTCTGTCCCCTAGACTTATATATACCCTTCTGAGACATGATAGAGTATATCCCCCAAGCAGCTAGGAATATCCCAAGAGGCCCCAAGCAAATTTCTAAAGTTTCAAGCTACTTTTCCACCTTGCTGAATAAAAGAACAAATTCCAAGTCAATCCGTAGATTCAGCGAAACAAATATCTCATCCTGAGAAGCAGCATTAGCATCTTCTCTATTATCCATTCTAAGTAAGCCTTTCCTTATGTCCATCCTAAGTCATTTGCCTCACTAAGCATAGGTGATGCACTGGTCATCTCGCCCCACACTAGGAATCCTCTCTAAGCCTGAGCACAGACTGCCTTCAGCAAGTGATAACTGTATCTGATGCTCACTGCCTACTATGCTAGTTCTGATGTTCTTGTTTAAATTTGAAGGATCTCTATCGTCTGACCTCAAACTATCTAACCCACACTGTATTCCCACTGATCACTTATGTTCAGCCTACTGCCTCTATCTCTCTGCTTTTCTTAATATTCTAAACTTGTCATACTTGTCCATACTTCTATGCCTTTGTCCACTTTTACTGACCCTTGACTTCAATGACTTCATGCTCATATCCAATGACAATAATATTTTATTTAGTGCTGGTCACTGGCATATGGTATATTATCTTACCTGTGTAATGCCCGAGGAAGATAAGCATATGTACACCTGTTACATCAAACAAGACCTGAGGCTTGAGATTGTAGCATCTGCTGAGGTGCGTCCTCAAGGACTGCCTCCCTTCTTAAGACTAAGGCCCTCATTCTCTTTGCTGCCGGTGGGGGGGGGTGCGGGCTGCTGACAGCTCATACTCTCAACCCTCCCCAGGGACTGGATGGGGATTGTTTTTCCCTCCCTGGAGACAGCCCACATCTTATGACTTCTTGATGCAGGAATGTTAAGTCTGGACCCCTTGCCTTAAATCAGGACATTTCTCCCTGCAGGGTCAGCTGGGACCTCTGGTGTAACTGCATCAAGGTGTAACTTCTCCCTCTGCCTATTCTGCTTCCCTCACCCTAAACCAGCATTGTTCCTGAGGGCTTATTCCCTGATAAACCTCCTGCACACAAATCAGGGTCTCAGAGCCTAGTCCCTGGGGGAACCAGCTTGAGAAGGATGGCTGTTTTATTTTCCCCAAATAAAGACCAAGTAACTTGTAGATCTGGGATTTGAACTCAAGTCAGTTTCAACAATTGTTCTTTTCTGTGTGCTGTTCCTTCAAAGACTGCCCATCTTCCCCTCCTCAGACAGGCAGAAGCTCTTTATCCAGCCTCTCTAGACTTTAAGTGCCAGGATGCTTACACACTGCCCCAGAGGAGAGTGTGGCAGGGCACAGCCTCTGGGGGAGTGTGTAAGCACATGGGTCCAGCACACAGATGCTTTTCCCTCGCTGGAGGGATGTGTTATTCGGTATGTCATCCAAAAAAGGTGAGCCAACATTTTAAAAAGCAGATTTCACCATGAAATACAGATTTCTAGCTACTCTTGAAAAATCAGAGTGGTGGTCATACTAAGCCCTCATTGCCACATAAGCACAATGCCTGCGGCTGAGTAGTGGCAGCCCCTTTAGACACTGGCAATTTGCTGCTGTCTGCACCATCCCCAGACAATCCCTGACACAGATCCTGGGGACAACTGCCCTCTATCATGCCGCTAAGTCTATTTTTATTCCTTTAGTGGAGATATAGTTCTCCATTTGTGTGCCCCTAACAAAAAAATAGAAAAACAAAAGGCTTAGAAGTTATATGTTTCAAGGGAAAAAAAGGGGGGAAAGCTCTGGGGAAGGGAAATGAGAGGGAAGCTTAATTCTGCCTGTTCAATGTGTCAACAGAACGGATGAGTTACAAAAATCCATCCTTCATTATCTTTCTGGCGCTGATGGAAATTAAAGTTTGGGTCCTCTTAGTCTGTGAACGACAATACCATCCTCCAGTGTTGCCCATGGCTTAGCAGAAATAGCCCCAGGAATGTACAAGAGGAATGAAGGAGAGGGTTCTGGCCCTGCTTTTGCATTGATATGGTCCTATGGAGAACCCCCAAATCCTGCCCTATCGCAGACACTGTGTAAAGTGAATACTCCATGAATAATCATGAAGGTTCTGCCCAGCCACAAAATATGAAGGTCTCTAATTGGTTTGCTCATTGCACTGGATTATTATGCTTGCCAGAGTAATAAACGTATGATAGCCTGGCTTGTGCCAGCTATTTCTTTCTATTCCTCATAGCATAAAATGAAAGATAATCACTGAATATATGTCAATTGATTAAATGATTCTCTCCAGGGCTCAGTTAGAACCTTGTTCCCAATGAGGGAGAACCTAATATAGACCACAGACTTCCATCTAACAGGGGAGAAAAAAACCAAGCAGACAGAAATACATTAGAAATAGTGGGAGCTGCATACCACATGGAAGAGAAGCAACCACAGTTCACAAATGGAAAATGTCGTAACAGTTCTGGGGGAAAACAGAGTCAAAAATGAGTTTCCTTCAGCACTACAGTTTCTCATAAACAGAAAGAGCTTTTTGGACATAGTCTGGAGGGAATTGAAACTCACTACTCTGGAAAATTGAATCATCAGGATGAGAGAAAGTCACAGCTTTCTACTGGAGGTCTCCCTCCCGCTCTCTGTGCCCACTTTGTATCAGAAGCATGTTTCAGATGGGGTTGGGGGATGTCTGAGATTGATATGAATCACCTGCTAAGTCTCCTCTCCCTCTTTAAAACCTTGCAATTTTCTTGGCATAATTGTTTTAAGATGATTTTTCCTGAATTAGTTCTTTAAGCCTATTGCCTTCTTAGTTGAGGCCTATGCCACACTGAAGCCTCTGTGTCATTTTCCTAACAAAAATTCAATCAGTTGAGGGCTAATGAATTTGGTAACTTTGCTGAACCCTGAGGAAGTGTGGAGGGGAGCCCTATTGTAGTAGTGTAGCCTTCCCCCATCTTCTGCCCCTGCTGTTTTTGGGCTTCAGTGCCTCTAAAATGCCCACGTTCCCACCGTGTCTCCCTCTGGCACACATCTGAAATGAGTAGCTTTGACTCCCTTCCTCAGCTGCTTCTTTTTCAGGGAACAGACTCTCCAACCTAGCCTGCCTATAATTACTGGGCCCCTGGAGTTCTAGGGAGCACAAATGCCTCCATTCCTGCTACACTTAAATATTCTCTAAAAGTCTTCCAGATTACCTAGCACCCTGGGCATAAAAGCATCTATATGTTTCTCTGCTTGGCACTTTTGTTAGTTTCTTAGTCTAGAATATTAAACCCGAATGATTGTTTAGTTTAATTTTTTTTCACCGCTAAGGAAACTGAGACTCAACAAAATTAAATTCCTCCAGAATTCCTAAATGTAAATCAATGATTTCAACCAGTGCTCCACTGAAGAAACAGCTCTTCATTCCACACACCAGCTTTGTTTATCTCCACACTATCTACACTCTATGTTTTAGATGATATAAAGAACTCCCCAAGGTAATTTTAACTATACTTGATTTTTACCCTACACTCTGACATGAAAACTCAGTGCCCACATAATGTAGAACCCTACTGTACATAATATGTGCTATGGGAGCACACCTTGACGGAGTGGCAAATATACTTTGGGCCCAGCAAGTACAAAGCAAAGCACATTGCATTGCAAAGTGCACATACTCTGTAGGAAACTCCCAGAACTATGGGGATTTTGGTACAGGTGGCCCATGAGGTAGATGTGGTATTGGAGGTGGGTGGCTTAGTGACCAGATAGGGGAGGATTCAGCCATGCATGGCAGCTGAGGATTTTGCATTTTGTCTTTTGGGTGATAGAGTCTCTGAGGAGGTTGAAGGAGAGAGGAAAACTTGGTAAATTTTTGCTTCTTACTTCTGCAGAAAGGTAAAGGACCACTTGCAGAGAAGTAATACTGTACAACAAGAAGATACTTAAGAGGCTCTTGCAATGATCTGGATAAGAAATGACCCAGAGTAGTGGCTGGAGGGGGAAGATACAGAAATAGATGGAAACATATTTAGGATATAGAAGCAATTGGATATGACCAGTGATTGACAAAAACTAGGCAGTTGAAATGTCTAGGTCCAAAAAGTCACTTACTTGGTAATTATCATTCAAATCATACTAGCTGGAGTATAATTTTTAGACTCCAGGTAATAATCCCATGCCTTCAGCTCCAAATGTTACAAAATTCTTTGGCCAAATTTCAACACACATTAGTAGATGGTGATCCTATTAATTCTTCAATGCTCACTTAATCACACATAAAGTTTTCCAATAGTTTCAAATTCTAAGAGTTGTTAAGGTCTGAGCCTTTTAGAGAATTAATATTACCGCTGTCTTCTCTTGCTGACAAGGTTAATTTTAAATATAACATTTTGATATGTCATAAATTGGTAGTAATGTCAAAAAATACATAGATTAATAGCTTGAGGAAAGAAGTTGACAGAACAGTATACTGGTTTCTGATTTTGGTAAATATCAGTTAATGCCATTCACAAATTGCACAGTGGATCAGGGTTGCAAATTCAAATGCCTGACACAGTCCAGGCCAGTAGCAAAGAAAAGTGAAAGTTTTAGGTACATGCATGTCATGTCTGTGCAGTGAGGACAGCAGAAAATGGAGAACATGTCTAATGGGGCTCCTACCTCTCTTTTGCCTTCTGTTACCATGCAAGGACTCTGGTCCAAGGTTACCAGATATTCTGGTTTTTTGAGGATAGGTAAAAATGTGGCTAATATTTTTTTAAACTCTGGGGTCAAACAAACCATGTTTGTGAGACCTGCTACCCATGACCCATACATTTGTGGACTTTGCTATTCAAAGTGTGGCCTAGGGATCAGCAATGTCAGCATCACCTGGGAGCTGGCTAGAAATGCAGGACTTGAAGCTCTGTCCTGGACTTGCGCAATCAGAATCTACATTTTTATCACAGTCCCTGGTAACTGGTGTCCACATTCAAGTTTGAAAAATACAGGCTTCAGCAGCCTCATGCACACAGCCTATCTTGCAGAATTTCTTCCCCTAACCCCAGAGCAGACATGCAGAACACTTTTCTGTAGCAAAATGAACCAAAGAAGAACATGGGTTGCTTTTTGGAGATAAAGGAGGCAGCATCCCACTCCAAAAGGGTCCTCTCTGAGTTGACTTCAGAAGTGACCCAAGATTTCTTCTGAAGTCTGCAGGTCCCAGGTGGGGTAGAAAGGGTGTCTTATGCAGAGCCAGGCCTCAGGTTCAAAATTAAGGGGCACCAAAACACTCTGTAATTGAGATAATACAATATGCTTTAATGCATCATTACATTAATTATTAATAAAATACTGCTTTAATGCAATGATTTAAAAAATAAACAGCAATGCAAAAAGAAAAAAAAACCCAAAACACCCCCACAATGAACAAAACACAAACTTTTCAACTCACCTCCATCTAGTTCTGTCTCTTCTATTTATGTGCCATTTTGAATATTTTTTAATCCATTGTCTCCTGTTATTCAAACTCAGCCCTCAAAACCACCAAGCAAGATGCATAATTTCAAATCTATAAAAGAAATTCAATAAAAAATGCTTTTCAAGTTAGAAAAATTCCTCACTCCAACTGCACAAGAGTTCAAGATGCTTCAGTCAAACAGACTCATACACAATAAAATCTATTTACTTTCATCATGTCTGGTCAACTAACCTCCATCCCTCGCCCCCATTTCTGAATGCCACATCAGAAGTTGGAGCTATGATTTGGAAATGAAACATTATTCTTTGCTTTGAAATTCCAGTAACTTTAGAGTTAAAGATAGGCTGGAAATGGGGTCTTGGCAAGCCAACAGAGACAAAAATAGCTGGGAAGCAGCCTTTGTGTGTCTATTTGACACATTGGTTTCCGTTTCAGGTCCAGAACTTGGAAGTACCCAGGGGTACAGGCGAGATGAAACTTGATCTGGGAATGAATGAATGACTGCTAGGCGTGTTTCAGTTCCTGTCTGGGGAGTAGCAGCTGCAGAAAGCTAGAAAATACTAACTTCTTACCAGCTATGCAGGCCAGAAACTGGAAGGAAGAGCTGACCAAGTGTGCCCCCAACCGCAGCTCCAGGAGGAAGTTCCTCGACATTCCCACAGCATTTGTGTCTGTGCCATCAATGCACAGTGTGTTCTAGGTTCTCCCACTGTTAATTGATTTCATGAGCAAGCAGGTGAGCTATGGGATGATCGGGATGGGCTTTGGATATGGTATCAGAGCTTTTCTCAAGTGTTAAAAATAGTAAGTGATCATAACTGACTGCATCACACCCCACCTCAGTTCCCTCACCCTTTCAGGACAGGTATGAGGCCACACCTATGAAATTCTTTAATATGTGTCCTCACATGGATCCGAAACCTAATTGGAGACAACAATCATCCTTCCCAACCAACCAGAAGATTCCAAAAGACAGGGGCCCTCTATTTTGTCCCTGACATTCAGCAGGAACTTCCATTTGCATAGTAGATTGAAAGTTTCAAAGCACTTTCCCTAAAAACTATTGTATCATGTCCCCCTAGCATCCCAGTAAGTTAGGCAAGACAAGAATTACCATTACTATTTTTAAATGTAAAAATTGGGGCAAGTGGTTGAAGACAGGTCTTCTGGCTTTGAGTTCAATAATATTTCCACTACTCTGCCCTCTCTGCTTTGCAAATAATAGGGGCTCAATATATTTGTTGAATATACAATTTCAGGGACCCAAATGAAATATCCAAAATTCAGATGCTCTCAGCCAACAAGCACCTTGTTGGGTTTTTCTGATGACAACTTACTAAGGTGTTCAAAGTGAAAACACTTGTCTTTAGATACCTTTGACTTACCCCAAAGCACCAAGAAGTGTGCTAAAGGAGTAACCAGGATTTATTTTTCTGGCTGATTGTTTTATGTCATAATTGATACATGGGCATTAGATGTTTTTGTACCTTAGGTGTATGCCCATGTTTTCCTGAATAAATGAAATGGAAAATGTGCTATGTTCATGTCAATTGTAGTAAAGTGTTAGTGCCCAACCCAGTGAACATAATCTACAGCCACCACTGTGCAGTCTCTTTGGAAGGGCTTCGACCTGAGTTAGCCAGAGTCGCCTCCCTTCTGCCTGGGTAGCCAGACCTTTGGGAGTTCATCTTTCACAAACACTTTAGAAATACTAAAGCCATTCTATGGGTCAGCGCTGAATTTACGGAGCTACATATCAACTTGAATCAGACTGATTATGACTCCTCTGAACCTAATTGGCAAAACCTAACTGCATTCATGTTTTATTAAAAGCAACTTTCATTACACAGGCGGTGCTGTCAGAAAAATAAATTACATCTGCAAGTACTTAGATATAAAATTTTGCAGATAACTTCCAGTCGTCGGTAATTTTATATTAGAAACTGTTTTTCCAATACATGCTAAAACTTTGTTCATCAGTATTAAACACACTTTACCTACCACTCTCAGAATATTTATGGGATTTGTAATATAACCTTTTTTTTTTCTTTAGAGATTTAGTAAACTGTTTTCTGCCAACTTTATTTTTGGCAGCCTCCCCAGGCCCTTTGGAAACTATAAATTGGTTTGCATTTTATATTCCACTGCTCACCATTCTGCCCCTTAGAATAGATTCCAATCCATTTTTTTAAAATTAGTTGTAAGTGTTGGCTGCAAAACAAGTGGTTTCTACTTGAAACTACAACAAATGACTCATATAACCTTAGAGATGGGGAAAAGTATAAGGAAGACCTATTGCATTCCTTAGTCTAACTGAATAGAGTGTTTGAACTCCCACTATGGGGAGTTGTCGTTGACTATACCTATAGGATTCCCCGAAGGTTCCCTTTTTCTTAATCATACCCCTAATTTGCAACAATGTAATTTGGGTGTATTTGTCACCACCACCACCATATTCCAAGTTAGAGCTTCATATTACTTCAGAATGTTTTTGCAAGCAATAAACATTGACTAATAGTAACTTAAGAAAGCAAAACTCTTTATTTTGAGATAATTTTAAACTAAAAGAAGCCTTGCAAGGATGGTACAGAGAGTTCCTGTATATCCTTCATCCAGCATCCCCTAATGATAATATCTTATATAAGACATTTGTCAAATGTATTGGGATATAGAGCTAGGAAACGTGTGTGTATATATGTATACTAACCCATATGTACACACATATCTAAGAAATTAGTATTGGTACAATACTACAAACACATCCACAGACCTATTTTGGGTTTTCCAAGTTTTTCCACTGTTTTTTTCTGCTCCAGGACTCAGTCCAGGATCCCACATTGCATTTAATTTTCATGTCATCTTAATCTCCTCCAATCTGTGACAACTACTTAGTCTCTCCTGGTCTTCAATGACCTGGAAGCTTTTGAAGAGTACTGGCCAGTTATTTCATATAATGTTTCCCAGTTTATGTGCATATGATGTTTTCCCATAATTAGATTAGGGTGAGACTTTACTGGGAAGAATCCCATAAGGTAAATGTCCGACATCAGGTGGCACATGAAAATGCTCTGTCTTATCATGGGTGATGTTAACCTTGATCACGTGGTGATGACAGCTTCCTCCACTGTGAAGTTACTATTTTTCCCTTAGCAATTTATAAATACTCATTTGGGGTGGGAGGAGAATTTCAAGACTATGCAAATATCCTGTTTCACCTCAAACTTTTTCCCACTAATTTTAATGTCCATCCATCAATCTTGCCAACAGTCATACTCCTGGGGTGCTCTGATGGTGGTTTTCTATTTCCTTTCTTCTTTCTATCTATTAATTAGAATTCTTCTACAAGGAATAGTTGTCCCTTCTACCCCATATATTTATTTGTTTAATTATCTATTTATCAGTATGAATTCAAGGATATTTATGTGCTCTTTTGGTTATAGCAGTAGTATCATCATTTATTTTGTTGCTTGAATTTTTCCCAATGGTTTGATCATTGGGAGCTTGTTCACATTGGTTCCTGTAACATTTTAATGTCCACCTCTTCCTTTTTTTCTTAAATTACTGCTTAGTTCCTGACAACACAATATACTTGAGGCCCATCTTGGATTTTCCCTGCCCCAGCCCTGCAGTCAACCAACTTTCCAAGGAGCCTGGATTCCTTTTACTGGACAATGATATTTAGGTACTAGGAGTGCTCACTAATACTAGGCTGTTGTTGCGTTTATGCCTTCTTGGGATATAGAGCTAGGAAATGTATGTGCATATACATATATACATATATACATATACTAACCCATGTGTACATGCATATCTGTATTCATTTTTATCTACCTATCTGCATATACATTCTTAAAACCATGAGTTTATTCTCTGACTCTAAACTCATACCATGGAGTTTATTCTAGCCTTCTTCACTTCCTCATTTGTAACCTCTTCCTCTGATAATGAGAAACCTGTTTCTTATAAATCTACAATGTATTTATTTATTTGCCCAACCCTGGTGTACATATAAAGGAGCTTCAGAATTACAAACTCTTCGCCTGTGATTTACCACTGGGAGTATGGGGTTTACTACCGTTCTTTGTGCCTGAGCCTCATGCTAGCTATCCAGTCAGAATACTGCTTCCCACACTGCTCAGGCCAGCTCCTCTCTTCTCCGCTTCCTTCAGGGGGCTTATTACTCATTTGCAACAGAATCTGATTCATTTGTCACAGGCTGTGTTCCATCTTGGTTTCTCCTCATAACCTGGTTGAGATTTTTCTAAATCTGTATCAAGCAGTGTTCACTTTTTCTGGTATTCAGTTCTCTAGATTTTGCACATGGATGAAATTGTGCATCATCCACTCATAGAGCAGTTCCATCACCCTCAAAACTCCCTCACACTGTGCTTTCGTAGTTGACTTCTCTCCCCATTCTCCAGTCCTGGTAACCACTGCTCTGTGTTCAGTTTCTACAGTTTTGCTTTTCCCAGTATGTCATTAAATGGTATCATACAATATGTAGCCTTTGGGTTCTAGCTTCTTTCTCTTCACAAAATGCATTTTAGATACAAGTATGTTTTTGCGTTTATCCAGAGATCGTTCCTTTTTCATTACTCAGTAATATTCCACAAAATGGATACATCTCATTTTGTTTATCCATTTGTTAGTTGAAGCACACTAGGTTGTTTCTCTTATGAAGCATGCATTCAGTATTATATCAAAAATTCTTTATCTAATTCAAGATCACACAAGTTTTCACCTATGTTGTCTTCTAGAAGTTTTAAGGTTATATGTTTTATATTTAAACTATTATATGATTCCATCCACAAAAAATATTCAAATGGTTTTTGTTGCAGTTCACAAGAGTGAATGTGGAAAGTTATTTCCTCATCATTTTAGCAGTAGAGCAAGAGCAAGAAGGCCTGGTACTGTAGTTGGAAAAGCCTTAGCCCTTCTTTGTCCCTCTGAGAACTTCCGGGGCCATCTGACTACCAACACATGTAGTGGCTAGGACAGAGACATAGGACCCCTCTGGCCATCTCTATGTTGGGACCAAATATCCTATGTCCTCGAATAATTGAACACAATCCAGATACTGACTCTAGCACTTAGGGCAGAGAACAAGATAAAGAACACTGCTTGAGACAGGAAGCATCCTCAGGACCCTGTATCAGGGTTAGCATGGAGGGTTGGAAGAGGCAGAGTTTCAGAAGTGGCGGATCAGGGAAATTATCATCAGAGAAATGATCAGGAAACCTGATAATTCTTCTAGAATCACCGCCTCCTTCTTCCCGTATCTGAACCTCCCCTGAGTTCTCTGGATCTGGAGCCCCTTTAAATCCTTCTGCTGCTTTTCGTATCCTCTGCAAACCCTCTGGTCCAAGCTACCATCTTAGTAATGCACCCAAAGCTGTATTCATTTCCTAGCACCACCATAACAAATCACCACAACCTGTGTGGCTTAGCGTAATAGACATTTATTGTTGCACAGTTCTAGAAGGCAGCAGTCCAAACTCAAGGTGTCAGCAGAGCTGTGTTTCCTCTGAAAGCTCCCCCTGTGAAGAATTTCTTCCAGGCCCCTCTCCTAGCTTCTGGCATTTCCTTGGCTTGTGGAAGCAGAACCCCAGTCTTCACACGGCCTCCTCCGCCTGTGCCAAACTACCAAATCTGTATTAGTCAGGGTTGCCCTGAGAATACAAGCCAATAGGAGATAATTGGAGGCTATATATATGGAAGATACACACACACATCCTCTTTCTCTCTCTCTTCCTCTTATCTACCTGTCTGCATACACGTTTTCAGAGATATCTAGAGAAAGATCAAGGAGAGAGAGAGAATCATTAATTGGTTGGTTAATCGATGTTAAGGAACTGATTCCTGACAGTGGGGGCTTGCAAGTCTGAAATGTGTAGGGCTGGAAACCCACATAAGAGTTGGTGTTGTATCATGGGTCCGAATCCACAGGGCAGCAGGCTAGAAACCCAGGGGTCATCTGCATCACCATCTCAAGGAGAATCCCCATTCATCATTCTGCCCTTGTCTGCTCTTGCCCTTCTTCAGTCCATTCTCCCCACAGCAGTCCCAGTGAGTTTTCACATGCAAATGCAATTATGGCTCATTTCTCCTTCAAACACCTGATTCCTCATTGCTCACAGAATAAGTTCCAAACCCCTAAATATGGCCTGAGAGGTAAGGCCTCAATTTGTCAGGGAAAGCCCTAGTTTCAGCACATTATCCTAGTTTTCAGTGGCACCATCTTTCCTCAGACATGTCCTGGGAAGAAGATAAGCCATATGGTCAGCCCCCCTAAGGCCTTCTGTGATCTGGCACCTGCAATCTCTGGCCAATCTCACACCACCATCCTCTCCTTCTCCTTACTTAAGCCCCACTGACCTGTAGGTTCCTCCACCCATCAAGCTCCCTCATCTCTTGAGGTCTTTGCATAGGCTATTCCTTCTCCTGGGAACTCTGTTCCTTCCAAGCCTCCTCCAGTTATTAGTTTCTAATCTTCCTGTAATCTCAACACAATGTTACCACTCCCCTCACCCTGAATGCATTAGGGTTCTCCAGAGAAACAGAACCATAGGAGATCAATCTTCCTCTTGTCTATCTATCCCTATAACTATATCTACACCTACATCTACACCTACACCTATGTAGAACTCCCTCATTTAATTTGGAGGCTGACAGGTCTCAAGATTTATAGTTAGCAAGCTGGAGAGAAGACTTCATTTGACAATGGAATGCTGCTGCGTACACTCAGCTTTGGGGCTTGGTGAGTCAGATAACACGCAATTCATGCTGGGCAACTCAGGTCATATGGTAATTTGGTGGCACATGGTTAAGTGAGCAGTCTCTGCTAATGCCCAGTAATGGGCCAATTGCTGATTCTCAAAAGAAGAGTCATTATCCACAAATGATTGGCAAGGCCTTGCTCCCCAAATCCTAAGGCCTGTGCCGTGATACACCTATAGGGCCCTTGGAAGGCTCCAGACAGCATTCGTGTCTGCCCAGGCCACTTAGAGCACCACTGGGTCTGACAGATCACAGGCCCAAGTGGCAGAGCATCTTTGCACTGCAGTCTGAACCTTGGGCCTGTGATCTGGCAAGCCTTCTCTTGTTCTGGGCCCAACCCAGCACTGGCATCTTTCTGCATCTCTTGGTAAATGGGCCAGAATAACACATGTGGATGAGGAACATGTTATCTCCAAAATCCAAAGAGGCCCACTAAGCACTGTGCCTCTTTCTTGGTTTTAGGAACCAGATGCAGCAACTTATCCTTTACCTTAGAAGAGACATCTTGACATGCCTTACACCACTGGTCCTCTAGAAATTTAACTGAGGTAGAACGCATACGAATTTATATTAATTTTTATTTCGCACCCTCTGGCATACAGATGTCTTACCAAAAGTCTTGAGTATTAGCTACTTATTGCACACAAGATCTGATCAACATAATGTCATCAATACAATGGACCGGGATGATACCTTGTGGAAGAGAAAGGTGATCAAGATCTCTAAATTATCTTATAACGAAATTATGACATGGTTTGGAGAGCTGATAAACTCTTGAGATAGGACAGTGACAGTAAAATCTGGCCTTGCCAGCTGAAAGCAAAATGCTTCTTGTGGGTCCTACACACAGAGATGGAGAAAAAGGCATTAGCCAGATCAATAGTTGCCTATCAGCCAGTTACGTGTCTATTTTCTCAAGCAGTTAAACCACATCTGGCAGAGCAGCTGCAAAGGGAGTCACCACCTGGTTAAGCTTACAATAATCTGCTGTCATTCTCTGAGCCCCATCTGTCTTCTGCACAGGCCAGAGAGACAGGTTGAATGGGGATGTTGGCCAGAATCACCAGCCCTGCCACCACCATCTTTCAAGTCTTTCATGGTGGCACCAATCGCTGCGATCCCCCAGGGATGTGGTAGGGCTTTTCATTTACTGTTTTCCTAGGTAGAGGCAGCTCTTGTGGCTTCTGCTTGGTCTTTGCCATCATAAAAGGCCTCATTCCACAGGTCAGGGGAACAATGTGGGGATTCTGCCAGCTTCTGAGTATGTCCATTCCAATTATGGATTCTGGAACTGGGAAAATAACCACAGGATGGCCCATGGACCACTGGGTCCAATGTGAGATAGACCTGAGCCAAAACTTCCTGATCACCTGGCCTCCATAGTCCCTACTCTGAGTAATGGACCACATGGGTCTTCTGGAGTTTTAGTGTCGATTCAGATTCAGTGTCTGATAGTCTCCAAAATGTCTGATGATGTCCTGGTAAAGGGCCATAGGTCCCTTTGGGAAAGGCTGGGAGAAGGATGAACAGTACACATTTTATCAGTACACTTGGGTCTTTCCTCAACAGGACTCAGCCTTCTGTCTATTCAAGGGGTCCTGAGCTCAAGTCTGGGGACTGATTGAGGGGCCATGAATCTGTTTCTCTGATTCAGTTTAGACTTCTGTTCACTTGACCTAGAGCCTTTCTGCTCGTACAGATCAAGTAAGGATTTGGTAGGCTTCCTTTTTCACGTCTAGGGATGCTGTGTTCAACTAGCCAACACCAGAGGTCTGCATGAGTCAGACTATTCTGATCACAGCTTCGACCGCCTTTGGCGGTTGAGTGTCACCACTTAGTCTCTGCACGGGACGATCCAATTACTTCCACCACTTTTAGGTTTCCCAATTCACTGACCACAGTTCCCACTCTAAGGTCTGGCCTACGGAGAAGAATGACCACAGAGCTCTTCAAGGATGCTGGGGCTCCCCCAACAAACATATTTCTGAGTCATGGAGGAAGGTATGTCTGTTACAGTCTGAGCTGCTCAGGCTTCTTCCCCTTCTCAGCTGTTTCACCTCCACACCTTCACTTACCATCCCTTTAGGAATCCCTGTCCCTTGTTCTTCCATGTGGCCAACTCTTCTTCATACTGGTGACATTTGGACTGATGAACTAACAGGAGATACTCATGTGTCTGTCTTCTGGCCTCTATCTATGTCTAGCTGGCAGTACTGAGTACTCCTGTCTGGCCTCCCAGACTCCTTGAAGTCCCGATCCTGACTTTGGGTTTATTTCTGCTCCCAGTGGCCATGAGATGCCACCTGCCAAACAGGAAGAACACTTCTGAGAGCAGTGGGTAAGGCTGATTCAGCCTCCTGACCCTTCCCAGGGGTGGAAACAGGCAGGCAACAGGGTGCACCCTTCCACGGCGCTCTCCCAGCTGCTAGGAGGGATGCAGAGCTGACTGTGGACTCCCCAGTCTCTTTCCATCCTGTGAAACGTGCATTTTCTGGTCTTGGCTTAATAGTGTAGCCGGGACACAGCAGGATTACACATGTGCTGCTGTGAAACGTGAAATCAGAGTCAGGCAGGACCTCCCCTGAGAAAGGCTGCCTGTAAATCGTAAAACCCTTAAATGAATAGCTTAGGGGCACAGGGTTGCCTTGGGTTAGGGTTAATTGGGTCGGGTACAAAGAGTTTTATGTTCATAACTTACTGTCCATCTAGCCTCTTCCTGATTTTCTGAAAGTTATTTTGCTGGGGGGAAAATTTGTATTTGCTTTCTGACAATAATCGGGGTGAAGCTGAACTCCTTTCAGCTGTCGGGAACTTGTAATGTGCTCAATATCTACCAGACTTTCTCTCTCTGATGCATCCGTGTCAGATATGTTGAAACAGAATTTGAGGTTTGGGGGTTATTTTTAATCCTCCTCCAGCTAATAATAAGTTTCAAACTTATTATTTTTGCTTTGCTTTTTAAAAGCCCTCAAAACAGTTAGCTTTTGTCTTTTCTGACTCTCCAGTACATTCTCTGATAAGACTTTAGCCTCAGTATGGGAGTGTTAAGCTCAAAAAGCTGAAGCCCAGTGGCTAAAAGCCCAGACTGTGTCCAGCTAGACTTGAATCCAAAAGCCGGCTCTGTCACTACTAGCTCTGAGACTTGAGACCAACCATTTAACTTAGCACTAAGTCTCAGTTTCCTCATCTGCAGGATGGGTCTGACTCCCAGTCCTGGCTTTTGCATAGATTTAATGAGACAGTATGTACCAAGTGAGACGATGGGCCAGGTGAGTAGTTAAATACACTAACAGTCACCACAGAATACTTATTTAATAGTGTTGTGATTGAAAACACAGACTTTGGAGTTGGGCCTCCGGAGTTCCAATCCCAGCTCCACCTTGGTCAAATCAGGTAAGTGTTGTGTGCCTCAGTTTCCCTAACTGTAAAAGGAAACCCACTACTCGCATTTCTACATGGGATTATCATGAGGATTAAACGAACCTATATGTGGGAAATGCTTAGAGCCCTGCCTGGCACTTAACAAGGAATCAAGAAAGTGTTAGAAGAGGAGTAGTTAAGAGTTCCTGGCTGCAAAGCCGTCACTTTCTGAATAACCTGCTCGTGATTAGCTTTTCTCTTGAAGTGAAACATACTCTCACATCATTCTAATCACTCTAGTTCTCCCTCCTTTTGCAAAGGCAGTTTGCCTGGGAATCCAGAAAGAATAGAAAGCAGTAAAGAATGCAACTTGTGCCACGCTGAGGAAGGAGCTCCAGCTTACCCTATTCACTGCTTTCCAGCCAGGGTGACCCAAATCTGATCACAGCCTGGACTGGAGGAAAACTGGCAAGGCCACAGTGCCCCCCTGGTCCAGCTAAAATGTCTCTCATTTGCAACTGAGAATACTGACTGACAGAATCTTCAGAAAGAAACAATAAGGAAACATCATAGAGAGAAACAAACTTAGATATCATGGCTCTGAAGTTGCTGTCCCTGAGTGGCCAAGTCCTGCTTCCTCTCTGCTGCTCCTTATGGGAGGTACCCTGTATCCTTTCAGCAATATCTCCACTGTGCTTGAGCTGGTCTAGGGAGATTTCTATTCCTTGCAAGTAATGATTCCTGATGAAGCCAATTTTCAACATGAATATGTTGGGCAGGACTGCATTTTCATCTGTCTCCCAAGAAGACATCATAGCTACTTAGCAAATATCCATTCAGTGAATGGCAGACCCCAACACCCCCACACGTGTGCACTCACAAAGGCAGAGGAAGGCAGACCTTACATATGCAGGAAGGACATGTGGAGAGTTTCCCCCACCAAAAATACTATGGCTGTAAGATTGTTTTTTTCTTGCTCACTGTGGCTGACAAACCTCTCAGTGTCACCATTGGCTCTAGTTCCAGTATTTCTTTAAATGGAGTTGCTCAGTGTGTCTTTCCTACACACACAAAAAAAAATCAGTGACTGGTTAAGCTAGGAAGGAACATAAAGTGCTCTGGTTTACAAACGTTTAATTTCTTGGAATTCTTCCCTCATTCCTCCAAACCAGAAAGTGACATTTGTCAGAGAGACGCCCTGGGAGGGAAAAGTTCCAGGATCAGCTCCTATCATGAGTCACGCCCCAGAAACAACAAGGGGGCAGCAGCCTGACCCAGAAGAAAGACAAAGGCTCTGGGTGTGGGGCCACCCGGTTTCTGGGTAGGGGTCCCCGCTCTCTCACTGTGGAAACTTGGTCCCCTGTCTGACTTCACTTCCTCCCTCGCTAAAATGAGGGGCTGGCTTTCTCACCTGTCTGTGCCTCAGAACCCCCGACAGAGCTGGGGGCTCTGCCTGGACTCGTCTGGATCAGGCACTCTGGGGTATATGGGAGTTGACACCGCTGATTCCTATAGGCTCCTCCAACTTCTTGCCTTGTCCTAAAGCAATTAGCTCAGATGAGACTTTGTTAGCCACTGATGACTTGGAGACTTAGTGTAAGATGAAATGAGATATAATGATGGCTTTAAATTTAGGCAATCCTGAAACCTAACTTTAGCCATTTGCCTTTGGAAGGGGATTTAGTTTCCCTGAGCCTTGGTTTCCTAGTGTATGAAATGGGCGTATTTGTGGTACATGACTTAGAAGGTGGTTAAGGGAGATAATTTATGCAAAGCACTTATTCCCCTGATTTGCACATCAATGTTCAGTGCATGTCATACAGCATTACATTCTTTTTCAGAGTTTAATAGAGTCTCACGCTGACCCCACTGTGCTTGCAAGATGAGACAGCCTGGGCCTGTCTGGCATGGGACCTTTGTTTGTTAGAAAGCTGAACACCTACCTTTGACTCTAAACAACTAATACATACTCCTAAGACCCATGATTTGAGTTGTAGGAAAAGACACTGAAACTACTGCTTTGTTTACCTCCAAACCCTTATGCAATATTTTTCCCACTATTTTTAAGCCCTCTGTCCCCTTTCCCTCCCCAGGCTTGCCCTTCCCCTACTTCACCCCCTATAACCCGGCTTCTTGTTCAGTTCAGCTATTTCAGTTTTGGGTTGAATGGTCTAGACAGGAACCAAAAAATGCACAGTCTGCAAACTGGTCCCCCTCTGGGCCTCACAATTATTCCAAAAAGAGCATAGGGACACGGGACTGGTTGAGAGAGGAACTTCAATTCAATGAGATAATCCACCTAAAGAACACACCACAGAGCCTGGCATATCATGCTCAATAAATTGTCAAAATACATTAGGATTATGTTGTGATGTTAATTTCCTTGGCCTTTTTCTATTCTTAAGAGAATATTCTGGAACCATGGCTAATTCCTTGGCTACCTTGGAGCAAAATAGTAAAGACAGTTCAGTCCAATTTGGTGGGCTTCTCTAGCCCTCAGCATAGTTTTGTTAAACACTGCCCCATCAGTTAGCTGTGGTTGTGTAGCCCACAACCCAGAAATCTCAGTAGCATAGAGCAGTAAGCACTTATTCAGCTCATGTACCTGTAGGTTGACTGATCTCACCCTCCTCTTGACTCCAGGAAGCTAGGCAGGGCGTGACTGTCTTGTAAGGATGGTGGACATGCAAGAGTACACACTCAGCCACCCAAATACACCCTGTCACTGCATATCCTGTCCAATCAGATCTCATTTGCCAACACAAGTCAGGCGACCATGTCTAAGGTCAAAGGTGAGGAACTATACTCCACTCTTGAAAGCCTGGGAGAGGCATTGACTATTTCTGAAAAGAAAGTGTCTAATCCACCAACACTCTCCAAATTCCATTAATTCCTACTGTACCACTGCATGCACCTCTGAGAAGCTCATAGGTAATGGCTTGTTGGGTAAATACGGAAAGGGAGATATGGTCCTTTTTGTTTCTCAGCAGCTGGAGGAAGTCCCTCTCTGCACCTTGATGTTGCCATTTTGTTTTCAGTGTCCACTTGGCTGCTTAATAATGTCCCATCTTCTCACAGGTGGACATGGTACCTTTCTTACTGAGTTGAGAATGTTCCATAATGGCAACTGAAGCTTGCCTCTTGGAGAGCTCCTGAGTGCCTTTCAAGATGTTTCTCATTTTATCTCTCCTTGGATGGTTCCCCAACAACCCAGTTCAGTCTTTCTGCTATATTCCTGCTCCATCCTTTGTGTACCTTGATCATGGCATTTATTACACAGTCATTACCTCTGTTGTTTCATCAATCCATGAGATTAGTGTTTCTAAGGTATGGCTAAGCCTGTCTCTTAGATTAGAAGTTTCTGGGTACCTGATAAAATGCAGGTATGCACACGCTGTCATCGTGAGTCAAATACAAAATGTAACAAATGATAAGGAATTGTATGGATCAGAGTGAGTGCTCCCTGCAGCACCAGCAAGGGACTTCAGGGCACCCAACTTTGCAATGCATTACTCTTCTGTTTTATGATTACAGGAAGAACCAAGGGGTCCTAGGTTGGGGACCAGGGCAGTTAGAATGGGGAGACGGAGTTTCCAAAGTGATAGGGGAATTTTGTATTTACCAAAAAACAAAGAGACATTGAGTTCAGCGGTCCTGGTGTTCCACTTGAACTGTCACTCTTGTCTTATTAGTCATACTTTCTAGGGTTAAAGCTCAGGGATCTGTATTTTGAAGAAGTGCTTCCCAAGTGTTTTAGATGTACCTTAAAATTCTAGAGTCATTGGACTCGTGTGTCAGCCTCTTGGAGATGGAGGTTATCTTTTTCATACTTGAATTTCTATGCACATTCTGGCACGTGACTGTTCTGGTAAGGGCATGAGTTCCCATAGAACAGCCCACCATGGCAGGCTCACCCTGATGTGATGTGGACTTTTAGGTCCCGTTCAGTACATTAGCTGGCTGCTTTCTTCATTATCTCAGTGCCAATTTCCAGTAGAGAGTTCAGCTTATCATTTGGAACTAGGTAACACATACCAAGATGGTCACCCTAGTGAATGAGCTCTCTTGGGGTCAGGCGAATAAATGGTAGGAAGAGAGGACAGAAGAAATAAGAAATTCCACATGGAGGGCAGAACAAGCGGAAAGATCATGAGGGTGGAATGAGCAGGACACTTTCAAAGGATCAAAGCCTTGAAAGGACAGTGATGCTGGAGCTTTGAAAACAAATTGGAGAGAGAGCAGTAGGAAGGGGCTGGGCCTAACAGAGCCTTGTCAGTATGCTCAGATATTAAATCCCACTCTGCTCCTTAGAAGTTATGTCACTTTGCTGTGTGACCTTGGGCAAGTCACTAACTTAAGTTCCAATTCTGTCATCTGTAAAATGGGGATAATAATACCAAATTCTGGTTTGGGAAATACCTTGAAGTTACTGCTTCCTAAAAAACTCACTTGAGAAAGTATTCGAAGTGTTATCCAAAGAGAAAACAATGCATTCAGTCCTCCAGATCAGAAGCTGCAACTAAATGCCAACAGGGACAAGGCAGGTACCATTCTGGAGTGAAAAGGACCAGCAGAGACTGTGAACTGGATGGCTAATGCCTCCTGTATAAAGGCAGGTGCTGCCCAGATCTGGTCAAATGTTGCCAGATACTTATTTTTTCCATAAAGGCTGAAACTTTAGATTTTCACATGTATCTCTAGACCTTTTAATTGGCAACTAATAAAAATGTTTTAAACATGTAGAACATATTTAAGATTCAGTTGGATTTGGTGGAAACACTGACATTTTGCAACTTCTCCAATATAGGCTCAAAATCTATCCCTTGATGAAGCCAGCTCCACAGAGTGCTGCGTGCCACAACCTGTGTCCTGACCCCTACAAATGTGCTGTCATCTAGTCGCACTTTAGTATTTTGCTGTTGGCCAATGTTCAAGGTTAGTATTAAAAGAAGCCCCATAAAATCCATGTGTTTGCTTAGGATGTTGCTGTAAATATCAGTTATTTCATCCCATGACACCTTTATGAGAAAAAAATTGAAATCGTACATTTTCATCTGCCTTTAATCACAAATGTAGATGAAATTACGGGATTTTGAACAATGGAATTTTGTTTTCAAATTTGACAGAAACTGAAAGTCATGCAGATACCATAATGCTTATAAACCATTTTGCAATGACTGCTAGAAACCTTAGAGTAAAAATTATGACTTACCTTTAGAAAGTGGCCTACCTAATAGCAGTTTGGTTGGGACATGAGCCTAGTTCTGGCCAATGAATTCTTGGGGGGAAGTGCACTAACTCTGAGCTGAAGCACTTAACTACTGGCTCAAGAACTTTCAGAGCTCTCTTTTCTTCTATTGAATCAACACTTGAGAAGGCAGTTGCTCTATCATTCTGATTTCTGGAGTCAGATGTGAGGAACAGACCCTCAAGTCACCCCTTAGTAAACATAGGCATAGGTGAGAAATAAACTTACCAGGTTAAATCACTGAGATCTTGGGATTCTTTGTTCTTGTGGCATTACTTACCTACCTATCTGATGCATAATTAATAAGTATCAAATCAAGGGTTTGGACCCAATGCTGCCTTTCTCTAGAGACCTTACCCATTACCTAATTTACAGCAATAATCATTAATACCAACTACTGCACAGATAAGGTCAAATGTAAGAATATAGACAAAATGGTTTGTAATCTGTAAACATTTTATGTTGTAAAAGCAAGGGATAGCAAAATTAATGATATTGATCTTGCCTCCTTAACAAATCTGTAAGGTTTTTAAAGGAAGGGATTCTGTCCTTGAGTACTTTTGAGTTCTTAGATATTCCTAGAGTATGCCTCCTTAATATAGAGCATCTTACAAGTTCTCAACAAAATTCTTGTTGAATTATATTTAATGGATTATGCAGAGGATCATGAAAATAGCTTTGTGACACAGAATCCTTTTTTTTTTTTTTAACTGGTCCTCATAATAATAGGAATTTGCCTGCTAAACTTTGGAAACAAAATTGCTTACCTATATATAAAGAACAAAAACCAGAAGGATTCCAGCAGCTAATATTTTGTTCCAGAGGAACTAGCAAGAGGAAGGATGGAGGTCAGGATGGACTGTTCCTGACCCCAGGGATGAGAGATGGAAGTAAATCATGAATATGATCACCAGTGGAGCTGAGAAAGAGCCTATTAATGTCATGTAATCAATTTCAAAAAGATACAGTTGCACTTAGGGTATTTAAACCTTGGAGGTTTAAACTAAATCATACTTGTCACATGCACACAGTGTCACTAATGAGCTTATGTAAATATTTGATCTTTTCTATTTGCATTTCTCAGCCCAACCTACCTCACCAGCCTCTTCTCCCAGACTTCTCTAATACCATAATCCGGTCTTATCGAGCTACTTCCGTTTCTGGAGTTCACCATGCTCTTTTATGCTTCCCACTTTCACATACGCATTTGCCTCTGACTCCCATCTTCCCTTTCTACCCACTAAACAATTAGCCCTTGTCCAAGGCTCAGCTCAAACGCATCCTCCCCTTTGGAAAGCTCTCCCAGAACATTTACAACTCTGTACCCTAGCAGGACTTTTAGTTCCCTTCTCTCTGCCCCATCACACCTTGTTAACATTCCATAATCCTGAGTATCACATTCATTCAATCAACACTTATGAAATCTTACTATGTGCCCGTCATGGGGCCAGGTGCCGATGCAGTGGTGAATAAGAAATTAAAATTATTTGTGCGTTCATGGACAGCAAGTGTCATTCATTATTAAACTTTCAAGCATCATGAGTTTGTAGGTTTCAAAAAAATTACACAATTCTTCTTTTATCTGTGTCCATTACCCTACTTCTTTGTATATCCATGAGGACTATTTTGAAAATGACAGCAACATAATTCAAACTAGGTTAGTCACAAAGGGGGATATATTGTCTCAAGAATTCCAGGAAAGGCTGACCATCCAAGCTGAAGGAAGGGTTTCTTTTCCCTAGTAAAATTATTTTATGTAGTTATAATACCCATCTCTAACAACTGAAAAAAAAAATTTTTATGGTCTTCAATTGAATCATACTTCACTTTTTTTATAATGCCCTATTTTTCATTAAAATAATTTCATAACCACTCCATATGTTCAGTATTCTGTTAAACACTCATATATGGATTTTTGGAAAGGTCACAGGTCCCTGGCTCCATGAAGTGGTAATTATTCCTTGGAGCCTAATTTTAGGAATGACAGCAATAACAATAACAAATAGTAATTCAGATGCTATTCAGAATGTCTCTATACTTTGTATGTCAGCTTTTCTTTGCCTGTCCTAATTTTCACTGTCTGCAGATTTGCTTCTTTGGCATGGCAGGAAGCATGGTCACCCCAGCCTCCCAAGTTTTATCTCTTACAGCTTTCACCACTGGTGACAGATGGGTGATCTTTCTTGGTGATAGACAGAAAAGTCCCAGGAAATGATTCTAATTGGCTCAGCCCAATCCTGGAGATACCTAGAGTTACGAGAAGATTAGATTGGTTAGGTTGTCTCAGATGTCCATCCACAAAACAATCACCAAAAGCTTGAAGGGTAAAGTGGTGCAATCGGTTTCTTAGGAGTAAAGGGAAATGGTAAGCATATAGGCACAGTTTTTTATGCCACCAATTCTATCATTTATTGAACATTCATTGAATACTTATTATGTTGAAAGCATTTGTGTTAGGATGAGCTAGGGAACATAAATAAATTACATGCAGTTTCTGTCTAATCATTGGGTAGGAGAAGCTAGTGAGGTGATTTGGCCCAGTGGTTAGGAATGTGGAGTCTACAGCCAAATGCCAGGACATAAATCCTACCTAAACGACTTACGTGACTTTGATGTTGAGACTCTGATTTTAGTCTCCGCATCTGTAAAATGGTTTAACAATCACATCTACCTCAGGGCACAGCTGTGAGGTTTAAGGAACACACGTGCAACATGTAGCATAGTCCTTTGCATGAAGTAAGCACCCAAACAATATTAGCTCTTATTTTGTGCATGATCATAAATCAGAGCAGAAAGATTATGTTTTGAAGTGACAATACATAGAGCTGGAGATCCAAAAGAAACCAGATAATTAATACTGATGGTGGGGCCCAGAGAAGGCATCATAGAGGAAGAAGCATTTAATTTAATCCTTAGCAGATGAGAATTAGCAGACATTTTAACCAAAGGGACAAAAGAAAGAAGACATTTAGGACTGACAATTCAGGAGGAGGAAACAGCATTGGCCAAAACAGAAGGATGAGGAATAAGCAGTGGCATCCAGAAGATTCAGAAGTTTTGATTTGTATAAGGTTGCTAGAGCCTCAGATTCACTGATATAGAGATTAGGAGATGTGGTTATAAAGGACATTTGGATTGAGATGCAAAGAAATTGAATGCCAAACTAAAGGATTTAGACTTTATTCAGTAGATAATGGGGAATCATTTAAGGTTTTTGAGCTGGGAACTGAGTGACAAGATCTAATTGCACATTTGTCATTGAATAAAGACATTTATTAGAGTCTGAAGGGCTAGAAAAGTAAATTAGAACTTTCAGTCTCTTTTATTGTTCCATTTTTGTTAGCTATAGGTGCAGAGAAATATTTCTCCATCATGAGGAAACAGTATCATAATGGCTATTAAAATGGCAACCAACACTCAGTCTCAATACAGTGGAGCAGCAAGGAGTAGTGGAGACTATGGCAAATTAGAGACCAGGTGTCCCTCAAAAAGGGACAACCACTTCTTAGCTTCATTAAATGTTTAACATGCAGGAGTACAGCCCAGTATTAGTAAATATCCTGAAAATAATAGAAAAATTCATCTATTGTGTGAAATCCCTGGGTTTCTCTTCATGTTGGCTCAAACTTTTTAAAAAATTCCATGGACTAAATGAAATGTGTCTGTGGACTAAATTTGTCCTAAGGGCCATCAGGTCAAGATCCCTGGATTCAAGCTGACCCAGAATAAGTACTGATTTGGATACCTGGATGACCTTGCTGTATGATCATTCCCTAATTTCTGCTAAAGGACAGAGAAATGAAAACAAAGAGAATGCCATGCACAAAAAGTATTCCCAGTAAAACAAAATAGAGATTGGAGAAGCTGAAGTCTCCAAATCTAAAATAAAATTAATTTTAAAAAAATAGAGAGCTCATAAAGCCACAGATTGATTTTCACATTTTGACCCATAAGCTAGGAGTCTGACTTTGATTTCTAGATGGTGTTTTTCACTGATACTTCTTAAAAAAAGACTAAGGTCCAGTACAATGGAAAGAACTCAGTCTTTGGAGTTTGAGAAATCTGAGTTAATGACAAATTTTGGCAATGACATTTATAAGTGTTTAAGTATTATCTATGGTAGCTTGTATCACTTAACTTATTGCTAAATAAGGCTACATAACAACTACAAAATACCAGTTTCACACAACAGTAAGCATTTATTGTTTATGCATTCGTAGAGTTCAGCTGATTTTGGTTGGCCTAGCTCACGCATTTTTTTAACTTACTCTGTTCCACGTTTTTCATCTTCCTCCTTACCTGAGCAGCCTAGCATGCCCATGACCTTCTAAGGATGATGGCAGACCTGGGGAGAGTAGGCAGAAATACGTAAGGCCTCTTGAAGCTTTGGCTCACTCCTGGCATACCATCACCTCTTTTTATTAGACGAACTAAGTCATTTGGAAGAGGGCATGGATATAGAGAGACATAAATAATTTTTGCAGACGACCACACCCACCAAAATGGAGAACAACTCGGATGTCAACCAACTTAGAATGGACACATAGTCAGTCATCAGGGTGCAGTCCCCAAATGGAATATACTGCATAATACAGAAGATGAGCATGCCATGGCTTCGCTCAGCAGCATGGATGGGTCTTACAAACCTACTACTGAAGAAAAGGAAGAAAACACAAATGCATAAGCACAATATACACCTAATCCTATAAAGTTCAAGAAGAGGCAAAACTCAACTGTATTGTTTATGAATACTCATAGAGACAGCAAAACTATATAACAAAGGGAAAAACCATTGTCAGAAAAGTGAGAATAGTGGCTCTATCCGTTCTGGTGTCCTGATCAAAAAGGAACGAAAGGGGAGATGGAGATTTCTCTACCTTGATTTGATTGTAGTTGCCTAGGTGGCTGCTTTGTAATTATTTGTTAAACTGTACATTTCTATTTTGAACATTTTTCTGTATGAATTTATATTTCACTACAATCAAATTTTTAAAGTTCAGTATGGATAAAAATGAAAAATCAGAAGTTAGGGATGAAAAAGAAGCATGGACTTTTGCTACTTAAAAGTGACATACCGCAGAATCCCCATTTTTTCTTTGGTGATAACAGGATGATGACAGCCCCTGCTCAGGCCTACCCTAAGGAGGGGTGAGAAAGCACCTAGGAGAGGATCTTCTTTTAATACTAATAAATACTTGCAGAGAAGGAAAATACAAGTCTTTGGCACCTAGAAAAGGAGAGGGAGACAATAATTCTGAGTCCAGTTTCCTAACAGTGCTCTTTACATACTAACATTTCTTTAGAAAAAGGGGAAAATTTTGCAAGGAGGGGAGGGACTTTATACTCAAGTCTGTATGATTCCAAAGTAACTAATTCGTGGGAGCAGGGTACCAATAACCAAAAACACACAAGGCAGTGTGGGACCCCACCTAAATACATATTCATATTTGGTATAAATATATAACAATATTCAGGAATCCATTTGGTATAATTGGATACTTAGGAGAGTGACCTCAATAAAAAGTGCTTGAATGATTTCTTACGCTCATTGCCCCTATTCTTTATGTGAAAGGAAAATGAGCTCCTAAGGGCGTAAATCAGACCCATCCCTGTGGTCATCTACACTGAGGACTGTCAGGGTGGCTCGGGTCCTGGAGCTGATGCAGGAGTGAAGCCTGGTGTGGCTGGCCACTTGACACAAGTCTCCCTTCCCTGCCTGCCAGATGGGTCCTCACGGGAGGTCTGCCCTCCTAGCAAATGGTTATCTTAAAGCCCATCCTTCATTTCCCCTTATCAGCAGAGGAATGTGGGGAGGTTGTAGGCATTAGCTGTGCAGGCATTTGGGATTTTGTGAGGGTGAGCATGTCAGAATGGGGGGTTTACAGGCCTTCAACACATTTTCAAATTAGGTGAGTGTGACCTGCCACAGTGGAATTCTCTGGGCCAACAGAAAGTGTGAGCCCATAATATACTGTTAAAAAGAACAAGCATTTTTTGAGCCCTTTCTGTTGGCAAACACTGTCTTAAAAGCTTTCCAGGAATGGCCTCCTCGGTCCTCAGCCAACAGTTTCAGCCAGAAACCAGGTAGTGTCCTTACAGCCTTTTTAACTTAAGAGAAAAGTGAGGCATGGAGAGATAGTCTATGAGCCTGATCACATCATACCCAGGAAACACAGAGTAGGATGGAGCTGACAGGTGTGCCCGGCTTGTGGACAGCCTTGATCTAAGCAGTGATTAGAGAGGATCTGGAGGAAAGTGGGTACATGACGCTGATCGTAGCCAAATTTCTAGGCCTTTATTCAGTGATTTTGTTATTTAGCCGATACCCCCCACCCCTTCCCCTGCCCGCACCACACACCACACACACACTCACACACACACACACACTTTCATATTTAGGTAGAAAACTTATTCTAAACCCAACTACCCAAGAGGCATTCCTTGATTCTCCACTGTTTTATATCATTTGCTCCAATATTTACTGTCTTCCTCACAGAAAATAGAGAAATTGACATGGAGCATGTGTTGTCAACTAAGGTTACTGTACCATTTTCCAGCCACTTCGGGTACATGACTTATTCATCTGCTATCAAAGTTGCCCTTTCTTGCTAGAAAGGCAGTAGTTGGAATAATCATTTAGAACAGGTAGAACACTCCTGAGCTCTTTCCCACCCCTCACCCACTTCTGTCACAGCTGCGGGGGCCTGGTCCTCCCCACTTTATAGAGAAGGGGAATTCCACGGAGAACCTCTGGCTGGTTTATTTTTAATTGTTGACCTCCAAGGCCTTCTGTTTGCATCTGTTTATTAAATTGCGAGCTCAGCTGTGAAATGCCCTTTATGATGTTGTTTTATTGGTGGGCCATTCAGGGACCCAGCACCAGACAAACAGGATAAATATTTTTCTTTGCAGCACACACCCCACATTGGGGGCCACAGAACAAGGGAAGCGAGGATCGTTTGTTTACGAGCTCTGATTCATTCATTACTTGGCGAGGAGCTGTGAAATGTAAATCTCACATTCCGCAGGACAATCCCTGCGCCAGCTTGAGCTCATTTGGAGGTGTGATGTTCCACTCTAAAGGAGGCTGTTAATTTTATTGACCAAATTTGGTAAGTGGGAACTCCAAAATTAAATAGAGCGTTTGGAAAAGAAATGAACATTCAGGTTTCTCAAAGAAAGCAAGGACTGGTCACATAGTTTTGGTTTTCTGTGTTCCTCACCCCCACCCCACCCCGGAAGGAAACTTCAGATGCCAGCGTTGTCAGCAGGGAGCATGAATTGAAATGGCTGTCGGCCTTGTCTTCCGATTTCAAAAGATTGGCTTTCTCTGTAGTGGGTTTCTCTATATTAATTACAGCCATCTCTATTGAGTGGTCAGCTCCCTGCTTTAAATGTATCATCTCCCGAAATGCACATAGTCACCCTGGGAAGTTCATGTGGTTACTGCCGCCATATTATAGACTGGAAACTGAATCTCAAAGCAGAGAAAGCTTTTGCCTCGGGCTGCAGAGCTGAGACCCAAATCAGGCCTATCCCGACTCCCGACTCCGGAACCTGGCTGCCTTAACCACTCCCCTCACCTGCTCTCTCTTTGCCATCTTTGTAGAACTAAAAAGTTGCTTTTCCTGGTGCGTTAGAGAGAATGAAAGTTTTCCAGTGGTTACTAAGCAGCTATGGGCTGTGGATTCTCTGTTTTGTTCATACTCAGAACAAAAAAAGGAACTGACTGGCTGAGAGATTTCAAAAGCCACATACTGTCCTCACCACAGTGTGCCCCCCGTAGTTAGACACAGGGCCCTCAGAGAAGAAATACTGTTAACTCCAAAAGTCACCCTTGGGCTTCCTTGGGCCCTGTTGCACTTTCTTTATGCCTGGCAGGAAAGGGTAAACTCGGACCGAATGAGGGAGAGTCCTGCCCGCAGTCTGAGATGGCTCCATGCGTTTGGGGCTCAGCTCGGGTGTTTGCCCACAGAATGAGTGGGCCCATGTCAATATTTGGACTTGGAGAAGGCTCAGTTATAATTGCTTAGACTTGTCTCTGAATTGGGCTTTGAAACGTACATTTTCCATGTTCCTCCAAAGCTGTATTCTTTTTGTAGGGGGAAAGGCTATTTAGGGAGATTTTCTTTAGAAAGGTTGCTGGGGTCAGTGGACAAAAAAAAGGAGGACAAGTTCAGAATGTGATATGAAAAATCACAGTGTGAATTGAAAAAAAAATAATTGTAAACCATGGTACAAAAGCTCTGCCATCAAGAAATGTTATTGTTGGTTGAATGGTAGGAACCATCTGGGTCTCTTTTAATGACTGGGGGCCCCTCTGTGGATGGTACAGATGCTTCTTTTGTTATTGGTGCAATCTTGTAAATAGTTAAAATATTTACCAAGGCACCTCTGAGCTGGAGCTATCCCATTTTATTATTTATACCTTTTCAGAGGGACAAAAATGGAGGTGTCCACTAAACGTGATGGATTAGGCTTATAAACAGCCATTATGGCCGTCAAACCTCGAATGTCAGCTTCTCCTTTGTGTCTGCGCATTTCTAAGCTAACCAGTGATCCATGCATAAGATAGGAGGTTAAGAATGCAGAGAAAAAGTGTTGGCTCCAAGCAAGATGTATCTTCTGCCGATTAGAAATGCAGCTATGGAAAGTGAGGGCGATGCTGGGCAAGAGGCGAGAAAAAAAGACGTGCGTGAAAAAGGGATGTGCGTGAGCATGTACGTGTGTGCGTGAGCGGCTGTGTGTAGGCAGGAAGAGTGGGATCTACGAAGTGCAGAAGTCCCCACAGCCCGACATGTTGCATTTCAGCTCTTATAGTTCGGGAATGAAAACCTGCAAGTCCTCTACCTGCCAGCATCCTTCAGCTGTTTCCTTAACTGACTGCAGCTGGCTTTTGTTTTCCCAAGATAAACATCAGGAAATGCAAAAAATTATATAGGATTTGAGAAGAAAAAGGATGGGCCCTTCTGGGTAAGAGGGAAAAGGGCGAGCCAGCAGGTACCAAGACTTGTGAGAGGAGGGAGATCCCATCTCATCGTAATTAAGTAAAACATCTGAAAATAGGGTTTGGGGGGCACCGTGTGCTGCAGCTGATCTGTGCCATGCCTAGAAGCCTAACTGGAGTGACTCATTTCTGAAAATTAGACCAAAAATACTAAAGTTAGATTTATGGAAAGGGGATATTTTTAAGTCAAACTACTTATAATTTATAATAGGATACATTGTCAATCCAATGAATGGGAGGAAACAAAGTAACTTTCTTGCAGGTAAAGAGGGTAAATGTAAATTATATTATTGTTGGCTCATGATTGCTGCACATGTGTTGGAAACAGTTTCTGTCAAAAAGTGGCTTCCATTATATTTTTACTCTTAAATCCAAACTCCTTTAATCTCTCAGAGTTTGTCGCTGATTTCCTGCTACACCACAAGCTATGCCTGCAACTTAGTCCCTTGATCTCTTTGCGGGAAGCTGTAGAATTAATAGACCAGAGAGCTCATGCTGACTTTAGAAAAGATCGGGGTCCGAGGGGCTGAAATATCATCTTGCAACTCCGAACATGGATTGGAATTTTAATTTTGGTAAAATACTTCCTAGCAGTCTCTTTTAGGATCTAATTAAGAAATTATGACCTCATTTATTTATTTACTTATTTACTTTTTAATCTTTTGGACTTGGATGAGATCTTACTGATATGACAAAGAGAAAATTATGTTTCTCCGCAGCTTTGCAAAGACAAGAGAAAAAAAAGTTTGGAAGACACCAAGAGCCAAACAAACTTCCTCCTCAGGTGAGGAACTGAGGGGCTGTGGAGGTCCCTCCTTGGGTCTCCTTTAACCACCTCGGAGAAATATCCCACCCCCGACCCCATTCCCCCTCCAAACAGGCTGCTCTCTACCACATTAGTATGCTGATGCACCAACTAATTTGCCTCTATAAATACTGGGATCTGAATCACAGCACTGTTGTGCCTTGAGACTAAATAATTTCTCTCATCACTCTCTGGAGAAAAAAAAAAGAAAGAAACATACATTTTCTAAACATCTTTCTTCTTCAGGCTATACAACTCACTGACATTACAAGCCCCACAGATGATGATGAGGCTCAGTGGGAAGCATTTTCTATAAAACGGACACTCTTAATAAACCTGTTCTAAGATAGCAATTTTCCTTTTTATTCATGATTATTAGTAATACTAATAACTGATCAGCTGACCCTCACATAACAGTCACGAAAGCCTACCCAGGCTTATTTGATTGTTCCCTTGGCAAATTCCAAAATAACACACTACTATGCCCCATGTTTGATTCCTCCTCTACTTAATATCACCCATTCATGAGTGAATTCAAACTTCCAGTAAGTTGGAAAAAGTTAACAAAGCAAAAAGAACTTGGAAAGTTTCAGGCATTTGTACCAAACAGTTTAATCATTTGGCTATACATGCTATAAGTATGTACAAAAATGAAAGACTACATACCACATAGTTCATGAGACCCATCAGCATAGCCCAGATACACAGAAGCCACTAATTGTATCATTCCCACGGCTACTGCTCTCCCAGCACACACGTCTATGCACACACACGCAAATATTATATTGAAGTCTAAAAAAATATAAAACCTCCAGAAGGCATATTCTTTTGTTCTGTTAGCCATTCATAGATGGTTACTTTAAGAATGGCTCTCCCTACCTTTATAAGGAACAGGGAGACGTGTTCTCATTGAGAATCCCCCACCCCCTCCTTCTATCTGCTCTGGAGTTTTTGAGCTTCTTTCTGAGAAAAGCCCACTCCAGAAGCCCAGCTGACTTCTGTCCACTTTAGGGACACAGGACAGTTGACCAAAACACCAGTAGGGAAAATCCTCAGGTAGGGCTGTTAGATTTAGTAAATAAAAATACAGGATACCCAGTTCAGTTTGAATTTCAGATAATCAATCAATAATTTTTTTTTTTAGCATAAGTATGTTCCCATGCAATATTTGAGATATACTTATCTGGCAACCCTACCCCAAGAGAGTCTGAGGCCATGTATGTTTCTGATGGCGATGGAAAATCTAGACCCAAGAAGAGGCCTGGAGCCTAGTGACTCTGGGAGAGTGACTGAATCCCAGGCATCTTAATTCTTACTTTGTGATTTTATATAAGAAAGAAGGTACTGCGTGAAATCACAGATGTCCAGGTTTCTCAATGACAGAACAATGCCCAGAGGACAGTATCTGAATGCCCTCTTGCAACAAGGACAGGAGAGTAGACATACACCACGGGAAGCCGTCACCAGCAACTAACCAGAGATAACATACAGTCTAGTGTATTAACTCACTGGTCCTCACAATAGTCCAATGAGGTAGAACTTTTGTGCCCATTTTACAGATAAGGAACCCAAGGCACAGCTTCCAGGGTCACGCAGCAGGAGAACAGAGATTTTGACCCAGACAGTCCAGCTCTACTTCCTGCACTTAAAATAAAATGATACCAAACCATGACATAAACAATTTCATTTTCAAAAGGACCTAAACTGTACATATGCTAAAATTTAAATGGTTTCTTCCTCATTTCCCCCACACCATTCCTACCTCTACCTCTGCTTTGTTAGTGCCCCAGACCATGCTTGGTGGGCCGAGTGAAGAATCCAGGGCTGGAGACAGGACGAGGAGGAACATGTGTGAGCCTGGGAGAAGGACAGCAAGACAATGGATGGGATGGCCCCCCCACCCCACTTCTCCCAACCTACAGGGGCAGAGAGCAATGAAAAGTATTGAGATTCCAGGCCCAAATGAGGGATTCTGGCAGAGACTTTTTCTAATTTAAAGACCACCCAGGTATGTGCTGGTCTGTCCCCATTTTAGGGTCTTTGCCTCTTGCTTTCCAGCAAGAAAGGAAACAGATGTGATGCCCATTCATGCCTAATGGAGACAGAAGGGGAGGGAGGAATGGGCGGGAGGCGGTTGGGGGAAGCTCAGGGCTGTCTTTGGCCTGCAAATTTTGGCTTGAAGGGCAGGGACATATTAACTTCCACAGGGTTTAAGCCTGTGGCTGTCACCTGTCAACTCATAGTCAGCACATAGTAGGCAATCAATACATGTAAGTGCAATCAAATTAAAATTAAATAAGGCAATCAAAAGTCTCGGAGATGCCCAGGGAGTGGGTTTAGGTTTGGGCTGGCCTTGGGATTTGGAGCCCGACCAGCGGAGTTTCACTCGGTTGGAGTTGCCAGTTGATGAGGTGGGGGTGGGGGTGCTGGCTTCTCCACCCCCTCTTCTCCTTGGACTGGGTCAGCGCAGATTGTCCTAAACAATTATCCCCCAAGGGGCGAAAGAACCATGTTGAACAAATCCTCCACTTTTGTCTCCTCTGAGGCTGCAGACCGTGGTCCCTGCTTATTCAGCCCTCCGTCCCCCCCGTCCTGTGCCTGGGACACTCTGTGGTTATGAGTCAATGATCAGACAGGGAAAGGGCACGCTTACCGTAGGGAGGAGGATTCGGCAGTGCTCTGGGCTTTGATGCTGGCTCTCCTACATCCTGAATGCATGAAAGGCTAAGGGAGGGAGAGGAAGAAATATAAAAGCAGAAAGGGAGAAAATGTTATTAAAATAAAAAAAGAAGAAGTTGAAGAAAGTGGGGGAGGGGGTGGTAGGGAGTGCCTGGTTTGAAATGTTGTGTCATTGACAAATATCTCTGGGAGACAAAAGCTAGTTAAAAATTGAGTTGAGATAAGCCATCTCCTTCAGTGACTCATCTTTCCAGGGAATAATGGCAAAGAGGCGGTGTTCAGAAGGGACATGATGTGCAAATAGCAGTGTCCGTGAAGCTGGGGTTAATTACAGGAAGGACTTTCCGGGTAATTGCCGATAAACAGCCGTAGGAGCAGAAGCGGGCATCAGAGGCTCACAAGTCAGCTCTCGGTGATTTGAACAGGATCCCTGAACACTGTCCCAGCGGTAGAAGCCGGAAGGCTCCCCGCATGGCTACTTCAGAAGAACATCAGGCTGGGCCCCTGTCCCCTTGTGGGCTGACCTGGTACCTCCACTGTCTTGGTCCAGGACGGCACCCCTCAGATAAGCCCCTGAAAATCCACTTGTAAAAATATTAGGAATAAAATGTTTACTATGCTGTTAGGAATTTACCAACCATAGTCCAAGGAAAAGCACCTCTCAACCTCTCCAGCCTGGCTGTGGAGAACCGGGGTTGGCATCTCTAAATGGTTATCTGAAGGAGTGGGTCTCACTGGATTTACCAAAAGCAGCCCTGTCTTTGCACCATGCCCTCTTGAATACATTAAGACTTGCATTAGAATTACATAATGGAAGTACCACTTGTGATAGTCAAGCTCAGACACCAAACCTACACATTCTGGAGAGGCTTGAAACCAGGACACAGAATCAGGAGGAAGCTGTGAGGCACTTAGAAATGTTGGCAAAGGAAAACCTCCATCCCCTGCGGTTGCTGTCTTATATGAACTGACAACATTTTCAGCTTCCTCTGTTCCTCTTCAGATGTGGCCCAGATCCTTGGGCCAAGTAACGGGGTGGGGAACTTTTTCCAAATCTCTGCCAGTATCTTATGGCTGTTTTGCTAGAGTGGTTCAGTGGAGACTGACATGTAGCAGATTCTCAGTCCAGAGGGAGTCCAGCTGGTAATCGGAGGGAAAATGGCAGAGAACTGGAGTACTGATATCAGCCACCACCCCCTGATCCAGACCTCCGTTTCTCCACCTGGGAAATGAAGGGGTTGTCAAGGGAGCGTCTCAGTGTGCCTCCAACCCTCTGGGTCTCTCAAACCCGGTGCCCCACCCCATCATCCGACCTTAAGTGAAAGGACACTATTTCGCAGTCCTTTGAGTCTTTCCTATCATCTTCACCATAGAAAGAACCCAACAAATAAATATTTTGAACAAATTTATGCATGCATGATTGGGCAACTTCTGTGGCTCTCTGTTTAATATAAAATGTTTGTGGGTGGGTCTGAGGAGTACTTCTTTATCATTCGACCCTGTAGAGTTGCTTTGAAAGACCAAATAAGAATAAATAACAGTAATATCTAACATTTATTGTGCTCAAACACATTACATACTTTCCCTAATTATGTCTCAAAATATCCCTTTATGGATGCAGCTATTATAACCCTTGGTCCACAGATGTGGAAGTGAAGACCCAGCAAGATTAATGATGAGCTAGTGAGCAGAAGATCTGGGTGTCAGGCTCGGCCCCTTTTGACTACAAAGCCATTGTGTTTAAGCATTTCCTTAAGTGCACCGAGGGTCTGGCTGTGACCTTGCTCCAGTTGTGCTGAGTGTCCTTGAGCAAGGGGTTGACCCTATCTCATCACAGGGGACCCTGAGCCAGAGGACATGCCTGGTTCCTTCTGCGAGTGGCATTTCAGGCTACTGTTCATCCCTCAGTTGTAGGTCAGTCAGGCCGTCCGTATGAAACCACCACAGCTGCCTACTAAATCAGACCATCATTATAAACTGTTCTTTTCACTTAAGTTACATATTTATTTTGTGATTATTGCATTCAGGGTGGTTCCTTTTTCCACTAGACTGTGAGCACCTTTAGAGTTAAGGATCACATCTGTCTTGTTAATCTCTTCACCCCATCCCCAGTAGTGTATCCCCAGAACAGTGTCTGGCATTAAGAAAATGCTCAAAAGGTACTTCTCAAAGCTCTAGGGGCCCCAACAGCTGTGAAATGTGCAGATCGTACAGGGTTAGCTTCCATGCCATAAAGAGATTCATAACCCTGGTCTCTGAGAACAACAATCAAAGACCCCCTGGAGCCTTAAAAGAGGACTTTGACAGTTAAAAACAAGACAAAACCAAAACAGCAAGGACATCTCTGACTTAGATAAGGAATGAACAGTATCCATCTAGTGAGAATGAATCACCCTAGAAAGATTCCTCAAGTTTGGTGACAGGGATGGCGCCTTGGTCTTGTCCTTCTTCTCACACACTCCTGGATGCAGGTGGGGCTCAGAAGGACATGGATCAGAACGCTGGAGGCTTTGGTGATTGAGCAACCCAAGCCTGTCTGGGAGCAGGGAGATGCCATTTGGGATGCACACAAGCCCCCAGAAACAGATCGTAGCAACCAAGCATGCCTCGGGGAGGGGGGCGCCTTTCTGGTTGTACACAAGAGCCAATAATAAAAGCACAATGGAGAGGCCTCACTCCCCAGCTGGTTGTGCACGCCCCATTCCGTTGGCGGGGATGGCCGTCTCCCTTTCAAGTGGGCTCTGGTCCCCCTCCACTGCCGCCTCCTCCTTGCTTGGTCTTTTAGTCACATACCAGACATGTCTCACAGAGCAGACCCGAAACCCCAGGTGGCAGAATCCCAGTTTCATATAAATTAGGCTGGGTAATGCTGTTCAGACACATTTTTTGTCTAAATCATGCAAAAATAGGATTTTCTCAGGGGCATAAATCTGGTCCAAATCTAAACTTGAATGTGCAATTGACTGGTATAGTTTATAGTGCAAACGTAGAATTATCTGGAAGACTTCTGCTTCCAAAGAGCACGGCCCATTTTTTATCTGATCTGAAAGAAATGATTCATTTGCCATCTCAAAGACACCGCAGAAGTCAGCACATGGCAAAGGGACCAGATGCAAGCCCTGATTCACCAGAAAAGCACACCATGCCCCACACACATAGGCATCACCTAGCACCACATGGAGTGACTGACCCAAACCCAGATTCCTCCACCATGTACCAAGGACACAGAAGTCTGGGCACTTAGCCTTGTTTAAGGTTAGATTTCTGTTTCATTTTCCAAAGTAGGAAGTAAAGGCAAAGAAGGGAGGGGGGTAGGTAGAAAATTGAGTGCATTTAAAAAAGAAAAAAGGAAAAAAATAACTTCACAAGAGCAACCAAGAATCAAATGCCCTTTGAATAAACCTCCTAAGGATGGCACATTTTGTGTTATCACGCAAGCATTGCTTTGCTGAAATCAGGTAAAGACAGTTTCCTTAACACTCTTCTTAATTTGTCCCAATCCTCTCACTATCAATGTCATCAAGTCAAGATGATGGCCTTGAAGTTCCAAGTCTTAGGCGAGGAGGATGGTCTTGGGCCCCAGGAATTTTACATTGGGATTTGGGGTTGTGAGAGTCCACAGTGACGGACAGTTGCCGCTGACCAGCACTTATCCCCACCATTCCGTGGGATGGCCTTGGAGAATTTAAAATGACAGGAAAAATAATAATAATATCCTCTCTCACGAGTTGTTTAAATTCTCATGGCAGCTTGCCATCAAACATCAAATTTATTCAATTCACAGTGACTTCAAAGAGTGCAGAACAATAACCTGAGGGCTGCATTTCTCAAAAAATATGTCAGCATAAGGAGGGGGAAAAAATGTTTCCTTAGGTAGATATAAAAGAAAATGACACTAGGTACCTAAACCCTAATGTTTGCCAGAAGGTTTGATTTACAGATAAGCTATTTTTTAATGTAACATGTTCCTAATTCTTATTCAATGACAGTTGAAAATTGGGTATTTAGGTGTAAAAAGAAAATAGAAAGGGGAAAGAATTAAAGAGAAAAGTAAATTAGAACCAAAAGGAAACCAGAGTAGGTGAGAGATGTCAGAGGCTGTGAAAGCAGCCAAAAATCTTCCTTTATGTCCTTAGGGAGAGTGATGTGGAAAGGCAATCATCTTTAATCTAGTCAAATGCAGGAGAAAAGTAACTTGTCTTGGTATAGTGTTGACACTATGGGGATGACGATAAAAGTGGATGTTTGAATGGCTGCAACGGCTTATTACCAGGTTGCCCAGCAACCTTCTTGCCCTTTCCAGTCAATTCCCATCACTGCGCCATGTTTTAATATGCCCACTGGATCAACCACACACCATCGCCATTGCTCTTCCCAGGGCCCATAAAGCCAGTGTGATCGAGCCCCTGCCTGCTGCACCAGAACCACTGCTCCTCCCTTTCCCAGCCCTTGGGAAATTCACTGGTATACACCTGAAGTCTAGACTCTAGAAAGCTGCTCGCTGGTGTCTTCTCCTAACAATGCCTACTCATTCTAAAAGCCACTTGCTCAGGGAACCGTCCCTAACCTGGAAATGCACGAGGATCCAGGTTCCAGCTGAGGAGGCAAATAACCCCAAACCTCATCCAGTCAATAGTCATGTTTCATTTTCTTTTAAATTGTGCCTATATTTTTAAAACAGGGATATTCCACATAAAAATCCAGATTCCCAAACCTCATCCAGTCAATAGTCATGCTTCATTTTCTTTTAAATTGTGCCTATATTTTTAAAACGGGGATATTCCACATAAAAATCCAGATTCCCAGCTGTTTTTGACCATCAGACGATCTTCTCATGCCGGACTCCCATACCTCAGAAGTCTGGCTAGAGGGATGGGAGTGGGAGTGGGGGAAGGTGATAGCCTCACCAGCCGTTTCAGGGAATCTTTTCCAAAAACAGCATCTTTTCAACAGTTAAAGAAATATGTTGGTATGGCTGAGCCTTAAACGATGCTGGAAGCAAGACTGAAGAATCTTTGAGTGTATCTCTTTGATACTTCTTTGTTGTAATCAAGGTGCAAGCAAAGGGATGGAGTTTTTCCTCAGGGCAGCAGATGGCTGGCTGAGCACAGGCTTTGTCCATGGAGGGGGGCATGGGCTCTTCATTTGCATAGCTCCCAATCCTTTAAGTTATCTCCCCAACAAAATGTCCATCTAGAAGGGCCAACTCACCCCTATGCTGGTCACTGATGAGTCCCTAGTATAACTAAGAAGAGGTGTGCACCCCAGTCTAAAGAATCACTCTGAAAATCACTTGTAAATCCAGTGATGCTTTTTAGGACAAAGGACTGACTTTGCCACTTATGTGCCCTGTGGTGTTGGGCAACTTACTGAGCCCCTCCTCATTTTATAAATATGTCTCATGATAATAATGATAACAATAGTGTTAATGACCCTCTCTCACAGTGTATTTTGAGCATTAAATGAGAATGTCTAAGTAAAAGTATTATGTCAACTTAATATGGCAACACAAATTTTAGTTATTCTGATGATTATGGTAACTAGTGGGCATGTACTATGTTCCAGGTACTATACCAGTCACTTTATAGTCAATATGTCACTTACCCTATGAAATGGCACTGGAAATTACCCATTTTGCGGATGAGGGAGCTGAAACTGAGAGAGAGTGTACATGTTGAAAAAAATTATTGATAAAAATTCTCATGTAAGCAGATTCCAGTTCAAACCCATGTTGTTCAAGGGTCAGCTGTGATTTGCCCAAGATCATTAACTGTTATAAGGCAGACTCAGATCTGAACCCACCTCTGAATAATGGTTCCAACAACATTACAGTGCTTAAAACAATATAAAAAATCACAAAATGATCATTGTAGTAGTACTTAAAAAACATTATTTGTATTGAGCTATTTCTTGTATTATGAACAAAGCCCTGTGTTAAGCACATCGCATATATTAGCTCTTTGAACAACAGTCATGAGGTGGGAAGCTGTTTTATTCTCTATTGTTCTTGGCTGGATGGGTATGACAAAATAGCACAGGTTTTATTGCTCTAAAGAAGTGATGACAAGTTAAAATTAACCAACGTTGTTAAGTTGCTGAAAGTTTACAGCTGCTCCATTGGTTTTGATCTCCACTGTATCCCAATGCTAAGCCCAATGCCCAACACACAGTAGAAGCCCAACTAATGTCTGGAGGTATCAATATGCACAGGATAAATGAATGCATAAATGACACTGCTGAGTCTTATGAGGTGCAGGAAACATGATTAGAGTGAAACACTTTAACTATTGAACATTCCACACTATTCAACCTTTGCTCTAGCCTGTTGCAGAGACTGTACCTTCCAGATTAAAAACACTTATTCGCACAGTTATATTTTTATGATTATTCACTAAAATAAGATAAAAATGGCTTATTTCCCCAGGATCAAACTGCTATTACCCCAGGAGTCTCTCTGCAATCATTGTGGGCTTACTATGTACAAGCTATATGCATTTTATTTAACTTCACCAAATGGATTATTATCATAGTCTCCATTTTTCTGACAAGGTAGAAGCTGAGAAAGAATAAGTAACTAGCCCAAGATTCTATAGCTACAGTAAGGAAGGAGCTAGGATATGAGTCCAGGTTTTGCCTGACTTCAGAACCAATGTTGTTGGCCAGAATGCCACAGGTCTCTGGGTTGGCACAACTCTCAAATTGGGCTCCAGAAACCTGAAAACCTAAAGCTGTGCCATATGAATGGACATCCCACCCATTGAAGTCTCAGGAACTTTTAAAACAGGTCAGCTAATTCCCAAGCTTTAGAAAAAAAAAAATTAAGGCATTTTTTTAACACAATTCTGTACCTGTGAATATTAGTACTATAGGCAATGACACCTTACAATAACAGTTTTATCATTTCTAGCTTCTGTTTCTGTTTGAATTGTTTCAAGTTCTGACATGATTTCTTAATATCAATAAGAATTTTCAAACTCGCCTGTCTGTGATAATCTGTCCCATAGGCTTTTGTGAATAATTTTCTACAGGGGGCAATCTTTCCAATTCATATAACTTTCCAATTATTCAAATCCATATAATTCAGTATTTGTGATATTTAAGATAAAATCTGAGAAAAATTTTCTCAAGATTCTTGAAAACTTTCAAGATTCAAAATTCGTGAAAAGTTCTAAAAGGCAGTAAACATATTACTTTTATAAATATGTTCATAAGAGGGGCATACAAGTTCCTTAAGAAAACAAACTATTTTCAAGCAATTTAGAGACACCCTGTCATTAGGTTGGTGTGCTAATTACAAATCATTCTAATTGATTCAATAGTCTCCCAAAAGACTTCCATAATGTACTAGGCAAACACTTTATTAGCCAAGCTGAGTTACTGTAGGTTCTTAAAAGAAAAAAAACAAGCTTCTTGAAAACACTATCAAGCCAAAATTTTCATGATTAGGGAAGGCCCCTTTCTTTGATTTTATTCTTAGTTGGTGTTTGTTTCACTGTTTTGACTTCCTGCTTTTATTTAATGAATGCTAATGTGAGACAAGAAAGGAGAAAATGGACTTGGTTACTTTCCCTACATCCATCTTGTCTCCCTTTGTGGAGAACACCTGTTGTTCATTCTTGACCAGAATCAATTCCCCTTTTTTAACTGTCCTGTTTTTAACTTTTTTGTTGTTAATTGTTTGTTTGCTTTCTTTTGGAAGTCAACAATCTCCTCTGTCTGTCCATATAGATTAGATATATTGACCCCATCTTCCTGGATTCAGGATGCACATATGACCCAAGGCTGGCCAGTCACTGTGCTCTGTACCTTGTTCATAATGGTGGATACAGGATAGGCACATGTCTCTAGGCAGGCCAGTGAGAAGTGCTGGTTGCACTAGAATTGTTAAGGGAGGCAAATGCAGGCCTGAGGACTACCACATGAAAAGACTTGCCTGAAGAATGGAGCCAACGCAGAGGTGGACACTGAGAGGCGGGGAGACTCCTGATAACGTCATCTGAATCTCTGGATCAGGTTGTGCCTGAAGTCATTTGTACTGGATTTTCTACTCATACAGACCAAGGCATTCCTTTTTTATTTTCTTTTTTCTTCACCTTGTGTAGGTTGTCTTTTTATTCATTTAAACAAGTGTAAGCGAATTTTTTTCACTTAAGGAACCCCTTAAAATAAAAAAGAAAATGATCTTTTTTTCCATGTGTATAATTTATGTCCTTAAGTTCCTCCAAACTTCCTCTAAGATGTTCTAACTGAAAAGTACAATAATTCTTTTATATCAGAACTAAATACTAACCATCTGACTTTTGATCGATAAATTTAATCAAGCAAAATATTTCACATTTGTATTTTTCCATCATTTTAGTTTTGATTCTGAGCCTCAATCTCCTCTCTTAATCTTTGGGAACCACTTTTTAGTGCCTTGAATTGAGCAATCCCTTTATCCTCATGAGCATGAGATTTACGAAATAAAAGCCAGGAGGCTCTGAGTTAAACCACCATAAAGCCAAGGAAGCACAGAACCTTCTTCCTGCCTGATGGGGGGAGAAAATTATTCAATAAAAACCACAAAGCACAAGGAAAAAAAATACATAATTCAGTGTAAAGTTTCCACTGCCACTGCCTCAGAAATTAATTTTAGTCCAACAATGAACAGCTTGAATCCAACAAGTTGGCAGGAAAAAAATGTGATGGCAGCACTCTTACAACACAAAAATTTGAATCTTGTTCTGTTGTTGGATGCAAGACCATAATGGGCATTTTCAATTTCTGGGCCTCAGCTTTGCCATCTGCAATGTGGAGACAAACAGACCTACTTCTCCAAAAACGTCACAAAGATACAAGAGCTCCTACCTACCACTATGCCCACAACAGCTCTGTAAGAATTTGAACTTAATATACAAATAAAATCAGTCTCTCTGACTAGTGCCTTAGGGCCATATTTTGTAAAGCTTTCCAGGTGATTCTGAAGAGCAAGCAAGTTTGAGAACCACTGCTTTAGGGAGAGGAAGTATTAATACTTTTATTAAATCGCTGGATCTCAAAATAGTCTAGATTCATCAGTGAAGCTGTAAATAAAAATAAATGTCCCTGGGCCAGACCCTCAAGCCTGCCAGGATGAGACCTGCCTGCCCCAAAAGGAGCATTGGTGACTCAGAGCCTGGGCAGGGAATCAAAGGTGTAAATGGCCCCCTAGGGCCCTTTCTGTCCCTGTTCGCTGGCTTAGCCTTCACTCTTCTAAGAAGCCCAGACCTCACAGAATGGAGACCCTTCCGGCTGCCTCAGGTCTATCACAGAGGCCTGGGCTAGTCATGTTGACTGGCTGTGGAGCCAATTTGGTCGGCTTGGTCTTCTTCAAGAACACAGAATTTAACTCTCTGGTTTCCACAAATGTAAAGTAGCAGAGGGTTGTTTTTTGTGTTTTGTTTTTAAAGTGAAGGGGCATCTTTTCTTTTTACTGCCCTAGGGGTAACTATTGACATTTAGTAACTGTGCAACATGCCAACAGTGCCCCCACTGAGAAATTGGGTCCAGGGGCAAAACCAGTGTTCTCTCTGTAGGAACGAAAAGCTCAGAGGGTAGTTATACTTAATTGAAGAGAACTTTTTTATTGGAAGATTCTGTGCAGTATTCAGTAACATGCAGTGTAGACCCAGTAAAAGTACACCACAACGTTGAAAGAGAGCTAAGGTAAAAGTGTGGTCTACCGGTGGATTTGAGAAGGGACACTGCTAATTCTAATTCCTTTGTGTCCTGAATCCTGTCCAGCGTGAATGGCAGGAGCAATGGTGGTCTTCATGGAAAGACTCCACCTTGCTTTCTTTAGTCCAGAGGTGGTAGACTATAGGCTACAACTAAACTACAATTTTTCAACTGAATACGTATTGCTTTTAAACTAAACCATGCAGAATTCTGAAAACTATTTTAGCTGCCAACACTTAAAATTCTTGAGATTTCACATTAAAATAGGTATCTCAAGCTTCTTCTGAAAAAATATAAAGATCTGGCAGCAGTGGGCTGTACTTCTGCGTGGCCGTGGTGCTGGCTCTGCGTCTGCATCACCCCCGGAGATGAGCCCATCGTGCCTCAGACACTCCTGTTCTCAGCTCGGCCTTCGCAGGCATGGGCATTTCCAAGCTTCAGGCAGTCATTTCCTTCTTCAGAACCCTTTTTGTGTAAGTCTTCCATGGGATCACCTCAACAACCCAGTAAGGTGGGTGGGACCAGGTGGATGGGACCCCCTTCACAGACGGAGAGGTGAAGCCAAGGGAGGGTCAAGGATCTGCCTGAGATCAAAGAGCACAGTGACCTGGGTAAATCAGATCACTGCCCCCTTCCCACAACACCCCCTCCACCTATTTCTCAGTGAGGTTACTTCCCTAGTTCAGTTCAGGTGTTCCTGGCTTTGTGCCTCCATAAAAGAATTGGATTTAGCTCTGTTTGGCTTCCCTGTCCTCTTCCTGGCAGAGCTATTTAATGGACAAACACTTTGTTTTATTTATCTGACAGAGTTTCTTCACATTGTTTCAGGTTATCATCCCTCCCCTGCAGATCATATTACAGCTTGTGCCGGGGTTTGACCCTCAGTAGGGTTCACTCTAAATCAGATCCTTATCGTTACTCCAGTGATAAATTGAGAGGAGCTGGAAGCCCCACAACCAGGTTATTTATTTAGTACCTCTGTGGATCATGTTTTATACAGCTGGGCCTTCGTGTCAGGCCTTTACCCATCCAGCTTAGGTTGCATTCAGGAACTAAAACCCAAAGCCTCTTAAATAACGTTAACTTAATAGCTGACATTTTTATGAAATAAGTCTGTGTGAAGGGGCAGAAAGGGGACAAGACGATGCAGACAGAGCACTGAAGCTGGGTTTCACTGTGTGGCGGGGGCGGTGCATGCATGTGTGCGGTAGATGGGGGCAGGCAGAGGAGAGAGGAGCTTTGATTTTCAGGTATATTCCAAACCAACAGAATGCTTTGCTTTTAGGTGAACTGTCTTGGAGGTCTATGATTTTTAAAAGCAGGAGGAAAGAAAGGAAGCCTTTGGAAGTGAAGTACACTGCTTCTCTGGGAGGTGGGCAAATCAGGGATGAGGTTTTCCATGGAGAGGGGTATTTATGTGATGGGGGGGAGCATGGGGACATTCTCTCTGGGAAGCATCATGGACAGAACCATCTGGGGTGGGGAGTGGGGAGGGCTAGGGACCATCTGGCAGGAGCCTCATTTTCATTCTGTTCTTCAAATACAAACTTTTGACATTATCCACAAATGAAGTCACACACACAATCAGGGTATTGTGTGTGTGTCCATGTGTGTGTGTTAAATGTGTTATTTTGCCTAAAGACATCATTTAATGTAGCCAATTTTTTTTTTGCTATCATTTATGGCATTTCTTTTTTGAATACACTAGCAGCCTAAAAGCTGGAAGTAGCATAAAGTGGCTTTGACCCTTCAAAGTCCACTGAGAATGTCCGGCTTTACAAAGCTGCTGCTCTTTCTTTCCAGAGCCCCCTGGGTCATCACTGGAGCCTCCCCCAGCTAGAATTTGAGGGGGAAAGGTATGATCCTGTTTAAATAACCCTAAAACTGAACTGTACCTTCCAATCAAGGCAGGAAGAATAGCCTTCTGATGTGTTCCACAATTGGAATGCAAATTCTCTCCCATCTCCTAGATACCTGGGACTGTCCCCATTACTGTAATCTGCTTAGCTCGTGCATAGAATGACAAAAACAAAGAGTCTTTCTGTAAAAGAAAAAGAAGAGGAAAGAAAGTAGATTCTGTACCCTCCTCCTGTCCTCACCAAATCCCTGCTCCTGGGCCTCAGCAGGCGGCAGTGTTCACAAGGCACCTTTCTGCTTGTTTTTAGCTACTGAAATGATGGCACTATTCCTGTAGTGAAGCCTTCAGCCAAGCTGCCGGGGCATATTTGGCAATGAGTCCCAGGCTTTGGACATGGGAAAAGGCCCAGGAGTTAGGGCATCTTGATAGCTCTGGCAAAGAAATGCCTCCTGTCCAACTACAAAATCCAAGATGGGCTTGGGCAGGAATGGTATAAGCCCCTTGCTGAGCCATGAGACCTGGCTTGAGGATCCCTGGATCAAAACACCCACCTGCTACCAGTTCGGAGTGAAATAATGGCTTTCTAAATGGAAGGTAGTTCTCAGAGGCACCGTGCTGGTATATAAACAGCTTAGAGGTCTGGAGGCTTTAGAGAAGCTAGGAGGTGTTTTTGGTGTTAGTCCTCAAGGACACAGGCCAGGGAAAGGGTAAGGTTGTGATACGCATAAGAGTGCCTAGCCCAGCACCCAGAAGATACTTCAGCTTGGCTTGCCAATCAACAGGGCAGAACAGTGAAGGCACAAGTTGTTGGGGGAAGATGCAGAAGGAAGCCATGTTTGGAACCACAGGTAGATCATTAACAAGAGAAATAGATCATTAGGAAGAGAAGACTATGACATTATTTGTATTTCTAAATTTCTAAATGACAGTGGTTATGGGTACTGAAAAGAGTTAAGTATTGTCAAGATATGCATTCCTTCACTACATATTAATTCTATTTAATAACAACAATACAAGTACTTATTTGGTACCAGGCACTGTTATAAGCACTTTACAAGTATTCACTTATTTAGACCTCATTACAACCTTATGAGCTAAGCATTATATGTCACCATTTCACACATCTGAACACTGAGACCTTGAGAGCTTATATAATTTACCTGAAGTCACTTAGCTTCCACGTGGGACTCAAACCGAAGGTGTCTGGCTCTGTCCATGGCACCTCTCGGACACTCCAGCAGCAGGTAACAGAATCATCATGCGTGTGTCTTCTACCTTCATAGGAGACCCATTCAAAATGGACCAAGGCAGTTCTTTGTCGTCATTTTCAGGGCTTGCCCTGTCACTAATACCCTAAATCTGTATTCCTCATGTGTGACCACCCTCTTCTTTGATCTGGGATGTCTGCTGAGCATTTATGTTCATCTTCTTACCTGTCTGTCTGGTTAGATTATCAGCCTCTCATGCCCCAGTCTCTGGTGTTTTGGGTCCTCCATTCCTACTTGTTACCTGATGCCTCTGTTTTTTGTGGTGGACATAACTGCTCACACTCAACACCAATGTTCCCTCACTTTTTGCACTTTCCTGGTCTTGATCTATTATGGTCTCCAGCCTCCATCATCTGCTTGCAGATAGAGCATTGCAGCCATTCTCTGATGGTAACAGATATTCAGTGATTATTTGTTGAATTAATGCGAAGTGAATAAATAACAAATAAACAAACTAGACCTCTGCCAAGTGCCAAGATGCTACACCTGGTCTCCAGTGGTGCACTCACACTTGAGACAATTATCCAAACACATTAATCCCTGAAATAAGCAGGAGCCAGGAGGTCATTCCTTGCAGTAGGAAACAGAAGACATTAAAAGTAGCTTTCTAAGAGTCCTCAGAAGTTGTTTCAGTGCAGAGGTACAAACGCATTCCAGCTGGAAGGATTCCATCCTTGACATCTTTCTGAAAAGCACTGGGCAAACCACTGTAGGGCAAAAAAATACTGGCAAAATAATGTTAGAAGAAGTGAACATAGCACAGAAATTTTCTTATAATCACATAAAAAACTACATCTGTCAATAGCCAAAGACTAGCAGAGAATATGAAAAAATTTAAATGGCTTATGTAGGGTACTGGAATTTTCACTTTTAAAAACACCTATTAGTGGTTTCTGTTGTTATTATTTATGTGTGCATATGTGAGTGCACATGTGAGTGTACACTCAATATAGTGAATAACAGGACAGGAGAACAAAGATTGTTCTACCTTCCAAGGGAGCTTTGCACTAAGCTATCAAATAATTCGGACTATTCTTCAGAAGTAGGTTGATCTCTGATTAAGTCATCTGGGTTACTGCCCAAGTCTTAACCTCACAATGACAGTGGTGGTCAACACCAAGCCAATACAGTTTCTATAATTGGGTCAGCACTGTACTTTGGGCTCAATGTGTCATTTGATGGCAAATGTAAGGTATTTGTCATTTAAAGGGCAGCTGAATCAACATTGTATCTGGCTGTTATGAACATACTGGAATGATAGCAATAGAAGAAAGCTAAACCTATTTAACAAACAAAAAACCCAAGCTTATTCCAGCCAATTTAGTGGCATGAATCCTGTTCATATTGAAGTAATATTTAGTGAACACTTTCTATGCACAGAGTTTGATATATTCAATGCCCAACATTGCTCAAAAATAATGTTCAACAATATTTGATGAATGAGTGATCTAATGATATATATTTGGGAAAATCTTTTTAATTTGACATTTAATTTTATTTTTACATAAAAATGAACTCCTGGGTTGTTATCTAAGCAATAAGAATATGGACTTTCACTTTATAGAAGGATAAATGTCTTCACTTGTCCAGAAGATCTTGACATTAGGGTGTGAGTGTAAGTATTTGATTCAAGCGGTCATCTCAAGAGGCACCAGTAGATAAAGGGAGAATGAAAGAGGCAAAGGAACTAATCCAGGGGCATTGATGAGCAGGTTTCCACCATGAGCAACTGGAGTCAATGTTTACATGGGAAAATATGTCTCAGAGTTGACCCAAGAGGCAAGGAAGCTGGGATATCTGCCAGCTCCCATTCATCACTGGTTGAGGGCTGCTCCTGTAGGCACTAAGCTTGTCTGTCCTGGACTCTGGCCTAGCTGCTCTTAATACCAGAGATTTTGGTACAGAGTCTGATGTACTCTCAGCAAGAAATTTTCAGCAAGAATGGTAAGTATTAAGGTTATATGGGTAGGGCATCAACTGTACCTGTTACAAGCAAGCATATTAATTAATTTACTACTACATCTTTTTGTATCCATATCAGAAATGCCTCTGTCCTTTTGCTTAATCTATAACCACAGCTTGGACACCACCATTTCCTATTGTCAGTCCCAGTCCTCATAGCTAGTGTAACCTCCATGGAGTAGATAATCAATCAATATTTTTTTAAATAAACAAGTAACGGATCAGTCAAGGCCCATTTCAAATCTCACTTCCTTCAAGAAACACTCTCTAATCTCTCCTATGGTTCCAGGACATGTTGCATTTCAGTTAAAGCTCTTATGTTCTTCATCTCTTGTTAAGAACATACTGTGAGTTGGCCTTGCAGTCAGCTTCTCACTAAAGGTCTGGACAGCACATGGGGTAAAAGTCAGCAGTTTTCTACATTTTCTGTGACAAGGTGGGTAAATCTAACTATCAGGTGCAGCGTTAAGAAGCCTCTTGTTTCCATGCTGTCCAATCTCTACTTTTTCAGCAATAAAGCTAATACTGCCTTGTGGGACTCTCTGTTTATGCCAGTTGGTTCTGAACTTAAGCAGGAAAAAGGTTATTTGTCGTGTGCCCCTCAAATTCTTAGCCACACTATACAGAGACTTCAAGATTATACATCAGCATGGCAGGCACACTTCCACAGTCCAAGGCATTAGGGCTTTCATGGGTAATACCCCTGCAGAAGGCAACATCACAGTAAAACCTCTAAACCAATGATGAAACAAACCACCATCAGGGAGAGCCTCACAAACAGGCATGGACCACAAATAGAAGAATTCACTCCCCTAATATCAGAGACAATGGAAAAATCTCAGTATGGTATGTGTGCTCCTTCAGAGGATTCATTTTCAATAATCCCAGTCCATTCTCTATACCATAGACAGACTGATATTATTTTTTAAAAAGCCCTGAATTTTATCAATTCACCACTGAATTTAATCAAACATTTAGAGAAGACATAATACCCATCCTCCTTAAATTGAATTCACCACTGAATTTTATCAAACATTTAGAGAAGACATAATACCCATCCTCCTTAAAGTTTTCCAAAAAGTAGAAAAGAGAATACTTCCAAACTCATTCTATGAGGCCAGCATTACTCTAATACCAAAATCAGACAAAGACACCACAAAAAAGAACGCTACAGACCAATATCCCTGATGAACATAGATGCAAAAATACTCAACAAAATATTAGCAAACGGAATTCAAAAATACATCAAAAAGATCACCCATCATGATCAAGTGGGATTTATTCCAGGGATGTCAGGATGGTACAATATTTGAAAATCAATCAACATCATACAACACATCAACAAAAAAGATGGACAGAAATCATAAGATCATCTCAATAGATGCTGAACAAGCATTTGACAAAATTCAACATCCATTCATGATAAAAACTCTCAACAAAATGTGTATAGAGAGCAAATATCTCAACATAATAAAGGACATATATGACAAATCCACAGCCAATATCAAACTTAACAGCAAAAAGCTGAAAGCTTTTCCTCTAAGATCAGGAACAAGACAAGGATGCCCACTCTCACCACTTTTATTCAACATAGTACCGGAGGTCCTAGCCCTGACAATGAGCCAACATAAAGAAATAAAAGTCATACAGACTGGTAAGGAGGAAGTTAAACTGTCACTTTGCAGATGACATGATATTGTACATAAAAAAACCCTAAAGAATCCACTCCAAAACTACTAGAACTAGTAACTGAATTCAGCAAAGTTGCAGGAGACAAAATTAATACACAGAAATCTGTTGCATTCCTATTTACTAATGATGAACTAGCAGAAAGAGATATCAGGAAAATAACTCCATTTATAATTGTATCAAAAAGAGTAAAATACCTAGGAATAAACCTAACCAAGGAGGTGAAAGACTGATACCCTGAAAACTACAAAACACTCATGAGAGAAATTAAAGAAGACATCAATAAATGGTACATCCCATGTTCATGGATAGAAAGAATTAATATTGTCAAAATGGCCATCCTGCCTAAAGCAATCTACAGATTCAATGTAATTCTTATCAAAATACCAAACAGCATTCTTCAGTGAGCTAGAACAAATAAGTCTAAAATTCCTATGGAAACACTAAAGACCCCAAATAGCTAAAGTAATACTGAGAAGGAAGAATAAAGCTGGGGGGATTATGCTCCCCAACTTCAAGCTCTAATACAAAGCCACAGTAATCAAAACAATTTGGTACTGGCACAAAAGAAGACCCATGGATCAATGGAACAAAATTGAGAGCCCAAGTATAAACTCAAGCATATATGGTCAATTAATATACGATAAAGGAGCCATGGATATACAATGGGGAAATGACAAGCTCTTGAACAATTGGTGTTGGGAAAATGGGGCAGCTACATATAAGAGAATGAAACTGGATTACTGCCTAACTCCATACACAAAAGTAAACTCAAAATGGATCAAAGACCTGAATGTATGTCATGAACCCATAAAACCCTTAGAAGAAAACATAGGCAAAACTCTCTTGAATATAAACATGAGCAACTTTTTCATGAACATATCTCCTTGGGCAAGGGAAACAAAAGCAAAGATGAACAAATGGGACTACATGAAACTAAAAAGCTTCTGCACAGCAAAGGACACCATCAGCAGAACAAAAAGTCATCCTACAGTATGGGAGAATATATTCATAAATAACATATCCAATAAGGGTTAACATCCAAAATATATAAACAGCTCACATGCCTCAACACCCAGAAAGCAAATAACCTGATTGAAAAACTGGGCAGAGGATCTGAACAGACATTTCTCCAAAGAAGAAATACAGATGGCCCATAGGTACATGAAAAGACGCTTCACATTTCTATTAATCAGAGAAATGCAAATCAAAATCACAATAAGATATCACTTCACACCAGTTAGGATGGTCAACATCCAAAAGATAAGTTGCAACAAATGCTGAGGGGATGCAGAGAAAGGGGAACCCTCCTACACTGTTGGTGGAAATGTAAATTAGTTCATTCACTGTGGAAAGTAGTATGGAGGTTCTTCAAAAAACTAAAAACAGAAATACCATTTGATCCTGGAATTCAATTCCTAGGAATTTACCCATAGGAAACAAGATCCCAGATTCAAAAAGACATATGTGCCCCTATGTTTATCACAGCACTATTTACAATAGCCAAGAAATGGAAGCAATCTAACTGTCCATCACTAGATGAATGGAAAAAGAAGATGTGGTACATATACACAATGGAATATTATTCAGCCATAAGAAGAAAACAAATCCTACCATTTGCAACAACATGGATGGAGCTAGAGGGTATTATGCTTAGTGAAATAAGCCAGGCAGAGAAAGACAAGTACCAAATGATTTCCCTCATTTGTGGAGTATAACAAGCAAAACTGAAAGAACAAAACAGCAGCAGACTCACAGACTTCAAGAAGGCCCTAGCAGTTACCAAAGGGAAGGGGCTGCAGAGGTGGGTGAGGAAGGAGGGAGAAGGGAATAAGGGGTATTATGATTAGCATACATAATGTAGGGGGGTCACGGGGAAGGCAGTACAGCATAGAGAAGACAAGTAGTGACTCTATAGCATCTTACTACACTGATGGACAGTAACTGCAACGGGGTGTGTGGCGGAACTTGATAATATGGGTGAATGTTGTAACTGCAGTGTTGCTCATGTGAAACCTTCATAAAATTGTATATTAATGATACCTTAATAAAAAAATGCCAATCAGATTCTCCCTATTCTTACATCTGCTCTATGTGCTTGCTTATAATTGTTCTTAGGATAAACATTCATACTTTCGATTATCCTGCAGGTATGATCCCTACCTACCTCACCAGGCTTATTCAAGAATGTTTGACCTCTCCACCTCCCACTTCAGCCACGTATCTTTCAGATTCAGAGCTCATCATGTTCACCCACGGCAAGGTGTTTGACCACACTGTTCCTTCATCTAGGAATGCTGTCCTGGCCCTTTAGCTATCTAGCTCCTTTATACTCACTCTCTGGAATTCCCTTCAATTGTTCATTCCTCATGGAAGTCTTCTCTGATCATCCCACGTACCTCCAATCTTATTATGGATTGTAGCACCATGTCCCTCTTCTTCTCTACACTTGCCAGAGTTGTATATTTACTTTTGTGTGTTTATTTGATCAATGTTGGAATCCTCCTGTAAAACATTATTAGATCCATTAGGCCAGAGTCTGCTTTGCACTCCCTGCACACCTAATATAGTGCCTGGCATGCAATAGGTTTTCTATGTCTATTGGATGAACAAGTATGGCAATCCCATTTCTCATTTACTGTGAATGTGACCTGTTAACAGCTCACACTTGCTCTTTCTTCCCTGGAGGCTGCTTTCGGCTGGTAGGAACTGCCTCACTCAGGAGATTAGATTCCCCAGGACAGCCTACAGCAAATGACAGAATGATGTGAGGGTGAGAAAGGCTGTGCCCCAAAGTGAGATGCCACTTCACATCCTCTAGAATGGCCATAATAAGAAAGATAGGAACAAGTTTGGCAAAGATGGGAAGGAATTGGGACCCTCATACATTGCTGGTGGGATTATAAAATGGTGCAGCCATTGTGGAACGCAGTTTGGCAGTTTCCCAAAAAGTTAGCCAAAGTAACCCAAATGATAAAGCAATTCCACTTATATGATGCAACTCAAGAGAAAATAAAACAATTTAAACAAAAATGTATACATATACTTTTGTGAAAGCACTATTCACATGAGCTGAAAGATGAGCAAAAACCCAAATGTCCATCAATTAATAAACTGGAAAAAAAGGTAGTATATCTATACAATGAAATACTACTCAGCCTTAAAAAAGAGTACGATACTGATACCTGCTACAATATGGATGAACCTTGAAACAGAATGTTGAGTGAAAGAAGTCAGACACAAAAGGCCATATATTGTCTGATTCCACTTATGTGAAATATCCAGAATAGGCAAACCCATGAGACAGAAAGTAGATTAATGGTTTCCAAGAGGGTGGGAGACGTGGAGAATGACATTGCCTTAATGGGTAAGGATTTCCTTTTGAGGTGAAGAAAAAGTTCTGGAATTAGATAGTGGTAAAGGTTTTACAACATTATGAATGTACTTAATGCTACTGAATTGTATACTTTAAATCAGTTAAAATAGCAAAATTTATGTTATGTATATTTTACCACCACATAAAAAAGGCTTTCTGGTGCACTGCAGAATGTCGCACAGGTTAGGCCGACTTTAAACCTTACCTAGGACCACATCCTTGGTCTGTATTCTCCTCTTCCCTATCCCTCACTGCCTTATAGTTCCCACCTAAAAGCACTCCCACAATAAATCAAGGCCATTTTAATCCCTGTCTCAAGCTCTGCCCCTATGGAACTTAACCTAAAACAATAAATAAAGCACTGAGTGAAATGAACATATACGTAAAATCCTTGAATGCCCAACCCCTCACAGTTTGGGGCTAGGACTTAGCCCACTCTCTAAGCCAATGCTGCCTTCTCTAATGGAGACTCCAAGGAAAACACCACCTAGTCGGGCTGGGCCTGTGGTGGGCCCAGCCCTTGTTCCTTTAGGGACCATGTCTCTGCATCTTCTCATGCCTTCCTTGAATGTCTGCTCTTCAGGCTAAATGGGAAGCCTGTATCACTGGTTCTTTCTCTCAATCACAAGTCCTGTATATAATTAAAAAAGAAACAAAACATGAAAACAGCCCCTCTCCCCACCCCTTGATGTAACAGAAAAGTTACTGTGTGTGGAAAACCAGCTGTCCAAGCTGACATCACCAAAGAGTCTCCAAGCATATAGAAAGATTATATTAACTCACTTGTCTTTGGGAAGACATTAATATTGTTCTATCACTGAGCAGTTGAAAACCCCAATAAATCTCCATTTAAAGGGAAATTTGTAAATGCCTAAATGTAGACATAATAATAGTATTGTAATTTTTATTGAACATGCTCAGAGCAGTGGATTATTTATAGCATCATGTTCAACATTAAACATTTCAGGACACAAATTATGCATTTTTGCAAATTATGCACAAACTCTCAATTTGGGAGAAGATTAAAGAAAGATAGGAACATAGAAACATAGAAGATAAACGTCATATGGGGGGAGTATGGTAAGACCTTACTTAACCAAATAAGAAATGATTTACTTCCTTTAGGGATGGTGTCCACACTGATACATGAGAAGGAAGATAAATAATTTTCCAGTAAATGTAGGCAGTAGTCAGAAATAATCAGGTATATTCCCATTCCTTACTCTTTCTTATAGCTAGTTATGAAAGAGAAGGGGTCTTTGTCAGCTATTGCTGTGTAACTTGTAACAAATAACCATGATAGCTCAGTGGTATATAACAATAAGCTTTACTTCTTGCTCATGCATCTGTGGTTTGACCGGATTCAACTAGGCTTGGCTTCAGGTAGCAAATCAGCTATGCTCTCCATGTTTATTACTGTCCTGGTCCCAGCAGGTTCCCGAGGTATGCTGTTCTCACAGCCTTAGCAGAAATGCATGAGAGCAAACTCAAATACACTGGCCCATGTCACAGCCAGAGCCTCTTGAACTCAAAGCATCAGAAAATCATTTCAGGAACATCACCATCACTATAGCAACATTAATTAACTTAAAATGTTCTAATATTTTTAAATGTCACCCCTGTAAATGGAAGCCAGAAATACATATTTTTTAATTCACTAAGAACCAAACAGAGATTCCAAAAAGTGTATTAAATACTCAAGTGCTGATATCTGTGATATTTGAAAAACACATGTTCTGCGTAGGATAATAAGAAACATGAGTAGATATACTGACAAGGCTAATAAAAAGACTGAGCATTTTTCTGTAATCTGCTTTCCTGCCTTTCCAATTAATAGTGAATTTATTATGGCTTTCTGCATGATGCTTTGGAATGTTGAGTCTTTGGTCTTAAAACCTCAGGGCAGATAAACATTTTAGGTGATTAAAAAAAACACATTTAGAAAATGATGTTCTTGAAAGCCTGTGGGAAGAAATTCACACCATCTCTACAATTTCATTACAGAAGATGAATAAATGTCTGTCAAATTAACTTTGCTCAATCTCATAAATGGCGGGAAACACAACAGCAAATGCAAATGCCAAGGCACAATTTGTTTTCCTTCAGTCACTTGATGGAAAAGATTTTGGTTTCTGCTATATGTAATGAAGGCTCCCATCAAAAACCTCAGTTTCTGGATCCAGCTAGCATAATATCCATGCTAAAGGATGCATGTTGAGAAAAGGTAGGAGGAGAAAAGAGCAATAGTGACAACTCTCGACACTTGTCTAATTCCATGCCCTTGTGACATGAACTTGAAAACACAGTATCCAAAAACTGTAATTCTAAAACTGTCTGCTTAGTGTCCATTCCTGCAACTAGGCCTGCTCCTAGGTACAGGAGACCCAAGTCAGTATAAGCATGAGTACCACTGTTGTTCTCCTATTTATATCATTAGTATTGCTACATAATAAACTATCCCAAACTTTAGTGGCTTAAAACAACAATCGTGACTTATTTCTGAGGCCTGGGAGTAGAGCTCTTCTAGGCCACTGGGCGGTGGGTAGCTCTGCACCACAAGCCTTTCATGCTCTCCTGAGACCAGACGTGTCCTTCTCACGACATTGGGAGAAGTGAAAGGGAACAAATGGAAACAATGAGGTCTCTTAAGGCCTTGACTTGGGCCTCACACACCTCACTTCTGTTTCATTTTATTGACCAAAGTCACTTAACTTCACCAAGAGCCAAGGGCAGAGAAATATACTTCTCCCCTTTGTGAAAGGAACTTCAGAGTCACAAAGCAAAGGGCATGCATAGAGCTATACATTAAATCTATCACATTTATTATTTTTTCATATTCACACATTTGTTTATTCATTCATTCATTCAATTAATATTTACTGAATACAGATCATGTACTGGAAACACAGAGAATCCAAAAATATAAGACAGATAAGATACCTGTGCTCACGGAACTTGTATTTTCATGAAAAGGACAAATAATAAACAGAGAAACAAATGAATAAAATAATAGGATATTGGTATAAGTGTTGTGAAAGAAATCAAGAACATCTAATAAAGAATTATGGCATAATGGAAGAGGAATAGAAGGTAATTTAGAAAGAGTAACCAGGGGAGCATACCCTTCCTCATTTATCACTTGATAAGCACATACAGTCAAGTCATGAAAATCAAACTTTAATGCCTGCTGTACACCACTCTGCTCGATACCAGAAATATATTGATTAGCCCAAGAAAATAAAAAATACTAAAAGCCCTCATAGTTATCTGATGCCTTACATGTTACATGTGTTTTCCCAAATCTTGTATTATTTGAGTGTCACAGCATTTTGTGGTAATAGACTGGGTAGGAATTAGATAGTAAAACAAGAATAATACAGGACATTGTGCCACATTGAAGAGTGGTCCCAGGAGGACTGAAATTTACTTTGCAGGAGGAAAGGTAAGCATGATGTAAGGGGCAGGAGATTTTGTGGCTGGGCAAGAGGTCTGAAACTAAGGACCCAAACACACAACTGCTGACATCTAGTTGCCCACCCCCACCCGATACAAAGCTTTCTGACAGCACAAGATGACATGAAGGAATGATGGGAGAAGGATTTTCTAGCTTCATATATCAGCCCTTAATATAACATTTTATGTATTTCTTAAAATATAGTAATATAATTCTGTTTTTTTCCCAATAAGATTAACAAGATTTTTACAAAGATGACTGCCTGATATAATAAAGATGAAATTCCTGCATAGAATGTGTAATGAACAAAACAATACAGGTATAAATTAATTTTTTTTTCCAGATTAAGAAACAGAGTCTTAGAGAAGGGAAATGCTGGGCTCAAGATCTCTCGGAGACTGAAACACAGGCCACATGCCTCCTCCTTGAGGGAGGCGATCTTCCATCCCACCGGAGACCTTAACTGGGGAATGAAGGCAGTGCATGTTTGCGTTGAATGCCCATTTGTTTCAAAGTTATAATTTCCTTTTTTTCTGAGAATTTTGTGTATGGCTTCATTATTGTATTTTTAACATTTTCAAATTACAATCCCCTTTTCTTCTTTGCCCACTAAGAAGCGCAGGCAGAATTCAACTCATATTGACTTTTACTAAGACAAATTCTAAATGTATTGACCTGAGAAATAAATATTAATGGAGGTTAAATTGGGGTCAATTTTTACCCTAAGACATGATAAATCTTGATATTTTCCCCTGTGGTTGTTTGGTCAATATGTTCCCTGTACCATCCATGTGCTCCCCACCAGGTTCTCCTGAGGAAAAGGCCAGTGCACAAGACAGACGCCAGAGGAGCAATATTTCCCTCATCAGCACTCTGCTTCATAAGGCATTTAGAACACACAAATCTCATTTTAACCTGGCTGGTTATTACAATGCTTTGACCACCGCCCAGGTCAAATCATGTGTCTAAGAAAATAATGACCTTTTTTGGTATTTCAGCAATCATTTTTAGTGCCTTCTTTTCATAAACACACACACACACACACACATTTCTCATCCTCTCTAGACCATCCACCACTGTGAGAGAAAGGTAGAAAACATATGTATGTAATCCTAGGGTTTTACTTAGGAAGATGTTCCAGCTTGCTCATCCACCGAAACTCTGAGGATGAGATTCTCTCTCTTATTCTGTTCACCTATTTCTGCTTTACTATTAAAAAGATGGTGTTGGATATTCCATTCAAAAAACATTGCTGCCTGGTACTTAACTCCTTGGTCATACATATATATGATAAGCACTGTTTTAAAAACTCTATGTGTATTAACTCATTTATTACTCACAACCACCCCCATGAGGTAGGTACAGTTATTATGTAGCATTATATCATCAGATGAAGAAACTAAGGCACAAAGAAGTTGAATAACTTGTCACACACCCAAGGATCACACAGCCAAGATTTAAACCCTGGCAGTCAGGTTTCAAATCTGTACTTGTCCCAACTGCTTTTCAGAGCATAACCCACCATGCCAGGTACTGAGAGTAAAGCAATGAGGCAGACATTCCAAGTATGTGTGCTTTTTGTTCATTGAGAAATGGTGGGAAATTTATAAAAACTCCAAAATTATAGCTGTTATCTCTGACAGGAATTTAGATCTCTTTCTTTTCCCTTCATCTACAGTTTTGTTTGTAAGGTCATATGGGTTACCCAAGAAATCTGACAATTATTATAAATGAGTAAGGAAGACAAAGGCATCACAACTGAAACTGCCATCAAGTCCAAGAGTACACTGAGCTACAGATGTTCAAAGAACTGTGAGAAATCATGCTTCATTTAGAAGGACTCTAAAGTCAAAGCCAAAAGCTTCCAGGACACAGTTCCATTATCAACCAGTAACATCTTGTAAGTCTGTTAGGAATGTAGACAGCTGCAAGTAGTAGAAAACCTGACCAAAAGCAGCTTAAACAGAAGGTTGATTGTCTATGTCTATATATATATGTATGTATATGTATGTATGTATCTGTGTATCCATCTATCTATCAACCTACCTATCTGTTTTGCTGAAATAGAGGTCCAGGGGTAGATGATAGCTTTGTGTTGGTTGGGAGGCTCAATACTCTTGTCAACATCAGTCTCAGGAAACCAGGTTTTTCTGTCCATCTGCAGCCCTGCATATCATTTTTAGTTCTCATGCTTGTCATTTCATGCATCACAAGTTGGCTGCCTTGACTCCCAACGTCATGTGCCATCAATAAAGTCATCACATGGTATTTAGCTGTTTAGGTTCTTCAGTCTTAGCCATTCTTGTGGATATGTGCTGATAACTCATTATGGTTTTAATTTGCATTTCTTTGATGTCCAATATGATTATTGGTTATTTTATGTACTCATTTGTCTGTTCAGGTCTTTTGCCCATTTTATGTTATATTGGGTTGTTTATTTTGCCCATTTTATGTTTTATTAGGTTGCTTTTTTTCTTATTGATATGTGGGTGTTGTTTATTTATTCCAGACACAAATTTTCTGTTGAATATAATGTTGCCTTTCCTGTCCAAACTATACAAAAAAGTGTAGAGAAATGTATATGTATTTATGTATACTTATTGTATACTTACCTCATTTCACTTAAGATCTCACAAAAAGCTTGTACACTGCATAAACTTCTACCTTTTTCAATTAGCAAATGTATATAATAATTTAGGACCATTTCTCCATTTTTTCTTCTAACTATCAATACTTCCAGTATGTGGCATATTTAAGAGGAATTAAACTAACCCAAGAAGCTCTTAATTTATTGTGAAATGATATTTGTATCTTTTATCATAAAAAGTAATGTGAAACTTGCCCCAACCTCATATGTGGATGCTCCAGTGATAACTCCCTCATTAGAGGGTATGATATTCTAGTCACTGGAATTTCCATTATATAATGCTGATGTTCTGTATATTAAAATAAGGGACAATTCAAATAAGAGGTTAAGATTTCTTCCATCTCTAACAAGTTGAGGCTTTGAAGTTAATTGTAGTTGAATAGAAGATCTATGTGTGGCTGCTTTAGCACTTAACCATGTACTAGTGGAGATATGCCCACACTAATAAGGGCTGGATCTCTTTGTTTATTTCAAACCCATTCGTCTTCTGAATAGGCACACTGGCATATTGCATGTACATTCTGTGGTGGGCTCTCATCATCAGTCCATGGTTATAAATACAATGCATAAGAAATTAGGTACTATGTAAAATAATAATAATGTAATTTTAGTTCTCTCCCTTTCCATTAGACTCACCTACACTACAATAAATTCCTATTTGGGAGGAGGGTAGCCAAACAACCACAAATCTTAACTAAATGGAGTTTAAATGGGAAAGTGGGAGTGCTTTATCCAGTAATGCGTGGAAGAGAACCTTTAGGGTTATTTTTTTTTCATTGTTTTCTGGATCATTAAAGGGAGCTTACAGTATAATTCAAGGCAGTTTATTATGCATGTTTTATGAATTTCTTTTGGTTTTGAAAACTGATGTATGTGTGAACTCTCAATCTACCAAAATATGAATTGACAGCTATTTCTTGGGTATTAACCATATGCCCAGAATTGTGCTGGACAGAGTAAAGGATACAGAAAAAGCATTTCAGGAGAGTGATGGAATTAACATTCTTAGAACAGTTGGAGGACTAATGGTAAGCTTTGTGACACAGACTCTGAGTGTGATAGGAGTTCAATAAACAGAAAATCCCGGTGTAATAAAACAAATGGAGAAGGTTGGACTTAATCTGGGTCTAAAATCTGAGATAGATTTGGGATGAAAGACTGGAAAATGCTACATAAGCAAAAGACCTAAATTCAGTAGTTTAAAGAAGATAGAAATATATTTTCTCACATAAATGTCTTCAGAACAATGAATTATCTGAAAAGGAAACTAAGAAGACAATTGTATTTACAATATCATCAAAAAGTATAAGACATTTAGGATTGAACTTGACCAACGATGTGAAAAACTCATACATTGGCCACATATGCTGATTAAAGAAATTAAAACAGACCCAAATAAATGGAAAGAAATCCCACATTAATTAATTAATTAATATTGCTGAATGTCCATACTACCCATACAGTTTCAATTCAATTCTTATAAAAATCTCAATGGCATTTTTCACAGAAATAGAAAAAACAATTCTAAAATTCATATGGAACCAGAAAGTTCCTAAATAGACCAAGAAATTTTGAGCAAGAAAAACACAGCTAGAGACATCATATGTCCTTATTTCAAAATGTATTTCAAAGCTACTATAATCAAAACAGTATGGTACTGGCATAAAGTCAGACATATAGACCAATGGAATGGAATAGAGAGCCTGGAAATAAACCCACACTTATAGTCAACTGATCTTTGTCAAGTGTGCCAAGAATATACAATGAAATGGGGAGAGGAGAGTCTGTTTAGTAGTCTCAGGAAAACTGGATATCCACATGCAAATGAAAGAAATTTGACCCTTATCTCACACCACACACAAAAATAAATGCAAAATGGACTAAAGACTTAAATGTAAGACTTGAAACTATAAAACTCCTAGAAGAAAGCATAGAGAAAAATCCTCCTGATTTTGGCCTTGGCAATGATTTCTTAGTTATGCAAGTAACAAAAGCAAAATAGATAAATAGGAAACATCAAATGAAAAAGCTTCTACACAGGAAAGGAAATAATCAACAAAATGAAAAGGCAACCTATGGAATGAGAGAAAATATTTGCAAACTGTATATCTGATAAAAGGTTAATATCCAAATATATCAGTAACTCCTCCAACTCAATAGCAAAAAACAAATAACCCAATAAAAAATGGGCAAAAGAATTGAGCAGACATTTCTCCGAAGAAGACATACAAATGTCCAACAGATATATGAAAAGGCACTCAACATCACTAATCAATGCGAATCAATGCATTGCAAGTAAAACCACCATAAAATCACCTCACCCCTATTAGGATTTTTTACAAAAAAATAAAAGAAACAAAAGATAAATGTTGGAAAGGATATGGATAAAAGAGAACCCTTGTACACTGTCGAGGAAATAGAAATTGGTACAGCCACCATGGAAAACATATGAAGGTGTCTCAAAAAATTAAAAATAGAAATACTGTTTGATCCAGCAATCTCACTTCCAGGTATGTATCCAAAGAAATCAAAATCAGAATTTCAAGAAGATATTTGCACTCCCATTTTTATTGCAACATTATTCATGATAATCAAAACATGGAACAACCTTAATGTCCATCAACAAATGAATAGATAAATAAAATGCATAACATACATACATAAATCAAATTTATTCAGCTTAAAAAAGAGAAAGTTCTGCCATTCATAGCAACATAGATAAAGGTGGAGGACATTACGCTAAGTGAAATAAGCCAGACACAGAAGGACAAATACTACACGATATGAGTTATATGATGAATCTAAAAAAGTCAAACTCATAGAAGCAGAGAGATAAATGGTGGTTGCCAAAGTCTGGGGGGAGGGGAAACAGATTATTATCAAAAAGTACAAAGATTCAGTTATACAAGATGACTAAGGCCCAGAGCTCTACTGTACAGCATAGCACCTATAGTTAATACTCTATTGTATACTTAAACATTTGCTAAGAGAGTAGGTCTTATGTGAAATATTCCTATCACTGAAATAATAACAAAAATAATAAATAAGAGGGTAAGAGGAATCTTTTGGAAGTGATGGATAGTTTATGTCATAGATTGTGGTGATGGTTTCATGGGAGTATACTTATCTCTGAACTCATCAAGTTATATACATCAATTATGCACAGAATTTGCTATGTCACAAAAAACTTTTTTCAAATAATAAAGTAGGATGAATGCGAAAAATATTAAGTGTGCTTTGAACAACATGGATACATAGATCTTCATTTTCAACTGTACATTTTACGAAGTATAAATACAGATGAAGAATATCTGATGAAAATTTGGGGTCCTAATTGAAAGAAGAGGCAAGCAGAAAAATATGCTGGATTTTGAAAGTTTAGTGCGAGAAAAAGAATGTAAAGTATCTCATTAATACCTTTTAAATATTTATTATATGATAAAATATTAATATTTGGATATTTATGGTTAAATAAAATATATTATCAAAAGTTTTTTTTTTTGTAATGTCCTCAGGATTGCTGACCATCTCTGTATCATGGGCAGCTCTACTCCATGGCCTCATTCAGAGGCCCAGGTTTCTTCCAGCTTATTGCTCTGTCATACCTTAGGATAAAGCTTCTTTAAGTGTGATCCCTGGGAACTTGTTAGAGAAATCAGTCAGAAAAGGCAAGTTTCAGCTTCAGAGCACAGATCCCAGAACATACTGCTCAAAGGATGGCTTTAAATACTTAGGTTTGAATTTCAACTTTGTCATTACACTGTCCATAAGACCCACAGACATGATTTTCTCTTCAAAGTACTTTTCTCCCCTCATGTTTCCATTTAGTTTTCATTTTAAGCAAAGTACGTTTTATAAGGTTAAACACATAGTAAGAGTGTAGCAAGTAGCTATTCTCATTGAATACCCACTAAAGGTCAGGCACTCTGCTAGGTGCTTACATACATTCCCCTATAGCAATGATGCTATAATGATGAGATTATGATGTCTATTTTACAAACAATAAAACTAAAGCTCAGAAGTTAAGTATCTTATCTAATATCACAAGGTAAAAAGCAGTATAAAACCTAAATCTGTCATGCTATAAACTATGATTTTTCATATTATGTTTTCACTTTAGCTTCATGTTTTGGAGTTAATGCCTATAACTGAATTATACAAACTCCATAGGCCTCTTTTGGCCTTGGGCCCTCAACTCAACAAAGCAACTGATCTCATTCCTCAAGGACATTTTCAAGGAACTTGGGGGTCTGGATCCTATTCCAGCTATTTCACTCAAGCAGGAGCTCCTGATGACGCCACTGCTTCCAGTCTCCAGAAAGAGCTGGCCATTTAAGCCACAGAATTTCTCAGGGTACTTCCCACCTCGAAATCTCACAATCCTACCAAATGTGTTGGTTCTTGACCTCTCAAAAGTAAATTCAAATTAAACTTTTAAGTCACTAAATATGAATTACGTTCAGATATTCATCTAGTGCTAAACCAAAGCAAGCCTATATCCCTGAAGCTTTACACTAAATCCCAAATAGTCTTGTAAGTGAAGTGATGCCTTTTTAACAAGCACCACTTTTATATTCAGTGAAACCAAAAAAACTCATACAAATTTTTTCTTATTGTTGAGCGACTCATCTAAGTCCCCCTATTAACATATGCTGTTTTTATGTTAATCCCAGTGCCCTTAGTATACTAGAAAGTATTCAGTAATCATCACTTCATTTAGGGTGTTCTCCTTCTTTTAGGTCTCAGCAGTGATCATATCATATAAGGTCCCTTGAGATGATTCCAGAGCAACCCATGCCTTTGCCCATTCACAGCAGTCAGCAGTTTTCAGAACACTACTAATGGCCTAAGCTTAAGCAAAAATGGCTGGACTGGGCAAGAATTCTTTGGGGGAGGGATATCTTGATTATTTCACAATGTCTCTTACATCTAATTTATTTCAAAAGTCCAACGAATCACACTTATTCATGCCTAAGGGTCTAACGGTGAGAAACAGATTCATGCTCACTAAAACACACTAACATAGTTGAGGTTTGCAACAGGATTCAGTCCATGAGAATGTGATATATTTGTTCATTTATTTAATACGTATTTATTGAGTATCTGCCTACTGACAGCCAAGCACCATTTTGGGTACTGGAGATACAACAGAAAACAAAACATGGAGATGATCTTCTTGTGGAGGGATAGATATTAATCAAATAGTCCTGCATATAGAACTGTAATGAAGACATATGCCACTACCAAAAGGCATATGGTACCAAGAGACCCTAACAATAAAGGGATATGGATCTATCTGGCAAGTCACAGAAGGCTTCGTTGAGTAGTTAACTCATTGAAGGGAGAGAGAGAACATTCTAGGCAGATTACCTTTGCAAACCCTATTTTTTAAGAAAATCCAAAACTTGGAAATTAAGCAAAAAGATGGCTGCTGTTCTTTTCAAAGTCATAATGGAGTGCTGCCTAAAAGGCTCACCTGAAGATTACAATTTTCTAAGGCCAACAAACTTTTTCTGTCAAGGCTCAGATAGTGAATACTTTAAGCTTTATTTTGATATAGGGCCATACATGCAGTGTCTGCCACATATTCTTTGTTTTCCAACCCTTTAAAATGTAAAAAATGTCTAAGCTCTCAAGTTGTATAAAAATGGATCATAAGCTTTATTTGGTCTGCTTACTATAGTTTGCCAACCTGTATTCTAGCAGAATCTTCCTTTGTTTGCCATTTTCTTTACTACTGATTAGGGCCCACACTCTGGGAAATTATAGTTAACTCGGAAATATTTTTCATCTGGGGGAGATGCAAATGATTTAGGCTAGTAGAAAAAATAAGCCCAAGATTATGGTTCCATTGTGTTGGAGTCCATAATCACTTTTGTATGTAAACTAACAACCTTATTCCCAAATTCTTTTTGCAGTACCTATAATGCTCAGTTTTTCAAATGCTCTTTGAACCAGCCTCACCACCTCACAGGTTCCTTTATTAATGAGCTAAATATGTCTTTGTGTCTATTCACTTTGTATTTGTCTAGGAGTCTTGTTTATTACTTACAAATAATTATACTTTGATCTTATAGCAGCAAGAGGAGTTTTTTGCACAGGAACTAAAAAAGACCAGTGTGGCCAGAGCAGAGAGAGCAAAGCGCACGTGATGCGGAGATGAAGCAATGTGGACAGGGAGTGGACTATCTGTGGGAGGGCCATGATGGCATGTTGAGGAAGGTTGTCTTAACATGAGCATTAAAAGTCATTGAAGTATGAATTGTGCACTACATGTGGGGGGGGGATGGAAGGGAGGGCAGGCTGGCAGTTTACATGATCATTTCACCCACAGATTAGGAAACAGATTGAAGGGGTCCAGGCTAAAGATGAATTCAGATTTTAGGAGGCTGCTGCAACAGTCCCAGATGGCAACTTGATAAAGGTCGTGAGGATGAGGAAAATGGAGAAAGACTATCAAGGGTCCTTGGCCATTCTTTCCATCTAGTTGAGGTCCAAATGTGATCCAGTGTGTTTTGATCGGTTTACCATGCAAAGTCACCATCTTGGAGATCCCAAAAAACTGATGTACTAAGGACACTTATTCCTTCTCTGTTAGTGTGTGTATGTGTACGTATGGAAGCCAAGTTATATTCAGGAGATTTCTTAGTGTGTAGAAAAGGAGGTCTTTTATTAACATTTATTGGCATCGGATTAAGACTGCCAGGGGTTTTCAACTGGTAGGAAAGACCGTCATTCCAGAGGAACTGAACAGTCACAATGCCCAAAGCTTACCTACCGCAGTGTCTGTGGCTGCAACACTAAATGATACTCCAGCACCCCCTCTTTTCAAGCTTTCACTGCAGATCAACCTCGTAGGAGTAACATGCTTTTACTGTAGATGTGTGAACATCCCCTTTAAGATACAGTCTTATTCTGCAGTTTTAGAATCTTTTCGTCTCTTTCAATTGACTTGGCCTATCTCTGCTTTGGCTTCTGAAGATGCTCTTACTTTTTTCATTTTCATATCCTTGGGGCTACCTAACTGCAGCCCCCAAGCACTGTAGCATTTGTTTCTAAAACTATTCAAACTTACATTACCATCAGATCACACTGGGTACTTCATGCAGAATATCCTTAGCAAATTATGGAATGCTTCTAGTAGATAAAGCATATTTTAATGAATGAAGAGGTTAGTATTTCATAAACCCAAGAAAAGTGTAAACTGACTTCCACTATCAACAGTTTAAAATCAATTTGGAGGCATTTGGAAAGCATTTTAAAGAGCAACTAGACATCAATAAAATTTAATTAATTGGTTCTATGGATGCACATGTAAATTGGGTGTTAATTATGCTAGCAATGCTCTTCCATTAAAAATTAAGCTCGTGATTAGTAACCGGGAAAAACAAGCCATCATTCTATAAACAAATCTCATTCCCTTGTATTTGAACCCAACCTTTTGGTAATTAAATCATAACTCTACATTTACTGAGATGAACCTGAGCCCTGATGGATGACTGGTGAGTTAACTGAGTGATCTTCACATGGCTGTTCCATAAAAACAATTGATAACCGTAGAGATAAGTTATGTGTGGTTGAGCTGCCCTTTAATACAGAACTATTGAATTATTGAAAGTTCTTCCCTATCTAATTGACACCAACCAAAGGAATGGTTGACAATTGCAAGAGATATAGTGAAGATTAGTGATCATTTCAGAGCTGATGACATTCAAAGATGGAAGGCCTTGAACAAGAGATTACAAACTGAAGAATCTGAGTCCTTTCTATAACCCTTCTCCCCTGCCCCCACCTCCAAGATGAATTTCTTACATTTGGAAATAAAAATGCAGTGGCCTTTTTTTAGATAGGCTAGTACACTTTGGGTTTCCCCAATTTATTTTTTTGGACTTGCTGAAAGTCAAAATCTAATCTGGACCCAGAGCTAGAATCAACTCCAGTGGGCTTTTTTAATTGACAAAGAGTGATATTTCAGAACTGGAAATAGAATAAAACTTGAAACACTTTACCCACACCACTTGGTTTTCTTTTGCCCCGTAGATTTTTCCAAGGGAAATTGAGTCCATATGCTTCTGATCCATCTTCTCAAGAACCATCAAGATACTGTTTTATTACAGCTATTTGATGGGGCATTTTATCTATTTCAATGAGCCCTTTGATGTCCCTTTTCTTAGTCATGGAAAATTGGTTTTGCAGAAAAGAAAGCTATACCCTCTTGTTCCCCACAAACAACAAGACAAAGAAATGGAAATGCTTCCAAGACACAGAAAATTTAGGAAAACTATTCAGGAGCTTCCTAACTGACCAACTTACAATGTCTTTATAAGAAAAGGAGACATTAGAAGAGATTTATCAGTGGGATTCTGCTTTCAGTGGCTTTTTAAGAGGATGTCTTTATTTTCTTTTAAGTCTGACCTTTTCAGACTGTTTCTCCTTTCCAAAATGCTATGGCAGAGGGTCAGATGGTAAGGGGCAACTTCACATGCAGAGGAGAACGTTTAAGGAAGGAAGAAGTGGTTGCATCTGGATGATTTTGAACTTCCGCTTCTCACTATATTTTATTTCTGGAGGCCTTCTGTGAGACCCCTCCCCCCAGTAAACCTTTCATCTTGTTGGACTTTGTGCCGTGCAGAGACCCTGGAGCCTATGCAAATTAGAATGTTGGCCATCATTTAATTATATAACATCTGTAGAAACCTATTCACGCTTCTGTATAAAAACACCTTTGAATATGTTGCTGTGTGCATGCCCCCATGCAGACATGATGCTCCAAAACAGTGGCTTCTAATCAAGAGCCACTCATCACACATGGAGGGGAAAAAATACCCTCCCTGCCTGTGTTGGGACTTCCAGCCCAACGCAGAGTGGCCCCGGACATACTTCCTTCATCTGCTCATGCACGTTCTGTTGATCCATTGCCTATAGAAACGTATAGGAGTGAGAGTTAGAGCAGATTTATGTAACCATTGAGCAATGTGGAGATACAGACTGCTGTTGCCTCCTTCTTTTAGTTCAAATCTACTGTGTGAGCACCTACGGGGCCAGTTTTGTGCTAAATGCTGAGATGAGTGCGGAATGGGAGAGACTAGTTTCATCTTCCAGCAGCAAGAAGGAAGGGGACAACTGAATGTCTGCTGAATCCCGTAATATCTGAAGATTGCCTGGGAATGTACTTTGGCAAAAGTGTGAAAATTTATACAAACGAGGGTTATAATTATTCAATGTGGAAAACAATTCTAAAACCAATAGATTAATATGAAAATATTCCTGAAACAGGGCGATTTTGAGAGCAAGATGAGTTAGGTGCCTGGGACACGCCATTTAAGGGCGCCCTCACTCTAAGGCGTCCACGGTGACCTTGCAGCATCCGGAGAGTGAGCGCCTCCTTAAATGTTGTACCCCGGTTCCTTACTCTCTTCATCCTAGTCCTACCCCCATACTTGAGCGACTACTCTTTGGTCTTTTTTAACTCCTCCTTTAAAGGATATGATCAGCCCCTCTGCTGCTGAAAACTAGAAATTATATTGTTTGTACGGCAAGCACTGGCTAATTATTCACCCAACTATTGCCTTTGTGATCCTGGGCACTCAGACACATTGATTTCCCAGCTTCTTTAGCAGTTAGATGCAGCCTAGCGAATGCATTCTGGCCAATAGACTAAGAGCAGAAGTGAATATGCCATTTCCAGTCCTGGCCCATACAGCCTTTCTCTGCAAACTTTCATTCTTGTCTCCCAGCCCAGCAAATGGGGAGGACTCCAAAAATATAGGGGAGGCAGGAGCCATGAAGGGCAGGGGCCTGGGTCCCGAATAGATGATGCGGTGGAGCAGAGTCCTGCCCCCAGCCCCACCCTCATGGCCCCATGACATAAGCATGACATCTCCTTTTATGTCTTCAGCTACAAATATTGGAGGATAGTTTGGTGTCCAGCAGTTTGTCTATTCCACCTAGCACCATATACAAGTATTGACTAAATCTATGGCTTAAATTGGGCAATTCAGTTTTTCCAACGAGAACCAGCCTTACTTATTGTAGGTGTTATAGACATTTCTGTATAATGTGATTCCAGGGGTCGAGGAAACCCCTCTCACATCCTAAACGTCTTCCTAATTTGACTACCACCTCCACTGAGACCCCATAATTAGAGTTGTCACTTTGGAGTAAGGAACCACTGGTATTAAAACACCTCAGAGGACCAACATGCTCTGTCCCTGCTTTCCTCTTAGGACTTTATGGGACAGTTAAATGATACAGTGAGTTGACAGCATTTTGTGATCTATGCACTTGGGGAGGGGGATGCTATCAACCTCTCTATCTAATTTAACATATCAAGTTATTTTCCTACAGAAGAGAGAGGTGCTCTTGGAGATGGAGGCTATTAATGGAACCAGGAAGGCCCATTAATTGGAAAAGAGGAGGTTGAAACATTTACTATACATGAGACTCTCCACACACATGATCTCATTTAATTCTCACAACAACCTTAGGAGGTAAGGGGAATTATTACTCACTTGATAGTCGAAGAAACTGAGGCTTAGGAAAAGCTCAAGTAATTTTCCCAATAAGTGACCAATCCAGGATCAGAACTCTGGATTTAAATCCAGAGCCTGACTTTTAACCAAATGGGATGCTGAATAATGACCTTCAGCTACTTAGGAAAGGAAGCTAGACAAGGGCTGTGGAAAGGATGAGAAAAGGAAGATCAGCTGGGGAGGAGAAAGAGAAATAACGTATGTGACAGGCCAGACACTGCCAAGAGATAAAACATCCCTGTGCTGCAAGACTGAAGCAGGAAAAGAGACTGCCGCTCAGTCTTAGGGTGTCTGGTGTTGCACTGGTTTGGGGGCACCCCTCTGCTGAACAGAGAGTCTCTCTTCCTCCCTCATGTCAGCTGCCTAAACCAAGGAAGGTGACTGTATATCTTGCCTTTCCACGTGTTTCCTCTCTAGCTTGCATGCCGGCCTGGCCCACCTGCTCCCCATGGCCCAGGATGCTTTGCCTTCCCCTGTGGTTCCCAGTTCACTTAGAGTAGACTTCTAGCAGAGGGATGTCAATTTTGCTTGAACTGCTCAATCACCACTGACATTTCGTTAACCACCCTATGAACTTCACCAGGCTGAAGTAGCAGCAACTTGTGCCCTTGAAAACGGAACAGAAAACAACCATATTGATTTTCTACTATCAACAAGAAAAGGACAATTGCTCTTTGCTGAGAATGTTCATAATGCATTTCACACCACTTATTCTTACAGTCCACCTCCTCCTGATATAGTGCTGGGCCCCTGCAACCCCCCGCTCCTTTGGACTCTGCTAGAATTAACCCTGACATGCCAGCACCATCCCTGGGCTTCCCAGTCCTTAGATAGCACAGTGCGAGTGGTGTGTCTGAACAGACAACCTGCTCACCTTGGAAACTGAGGTCAATGAAAAGTCACAAAGGAACTCAGGCTTGGGGTTGGGGTAGGGGGTCAGGGGTGACAGGCTGCAAGAATATCTTATAGTAAAATCATCCAGTTTTGCCTTATTAAAAGCACCATTAATGTACATGTGGGTTGTTGGAGATAAATAAGAACATACATACCCTGACCAAATTGATTGAAGAATCAGATCACTATTATTTAATAAATGTTACCATAGATGCAACTATCCTGGCTTAGTCAAGGCCCAAGATCTTATTTGTGAGTTATGACTCCAAATGACCAGAACTTTAATTTTTTCAACCTGTGTTATATCTCCGGAGTATCCTAATAGTCTGTTTTTTATATTATAACACACCATAAAGAGTATAAGGAGCCAAAAGAGATAGGAAAACCTTGAAAAAGCAAGCCTGACCCTCTGGGACAACTGTCATGTCAAAATCAGTCAATATTTATGCCTAGCAACCTTGACAATATCCTTTTAATTAAAATCAATGGAGAAATAAAACATGCATTAGAATGCACTGGGGATCACTCACCTCACAGGACAGAAAAGACTCTGATATTAAGCACAGTGCTGTTATGACAGGACACACATTCCTGATGGGGGGTCTGCAACTGGCTCGCTCCTTTCCCCAGACTCTTTCATTCAATACTACAGTCTTCTTGTTTTTGTCTTTTTCATTTGGTACTACTTTTTGGGACATCCTTTTTTTGTTTTACTAAGGTATCATTGATATACAGTCTTATGCTCAGGTTTCACATGAGCAACATTGTGGTTACTACATTCCCCCTATTGTCAAGTCCGCACCACATACCCAATTATATCATCAGTGTAGTAAGATGCTATAGAGACACTACTTGTCTTCTCTGTACTTCCTTCCCCATGCCCCCCCTATATTATGTGCATTAATCATAATTCTCCTTAATCCCCTTATCCCTCCCTTTCCACCCACTCTCCCCAACCACTTTCCCTCTGGTAACCGCTAGTCCATTCTTGGGTTCTGTGAGTCTGCTGCTGTTTTGTTCCTTCAGTTTTTGCTTTGTTGTAATATTCCACAAATGATGGAAATCATTTGGCACTTGTCTTTCTCCACCTGGCTTATTTCCCTGAGCATAATACCCTCTAGCTTCATCCATGTTGTTGCAAATGGTAGGATTTGTTTTCTTCTTACAGCTGAACAGTATTCCACTGTGTATATGTACCACTTCTTTATCCATTCATCTACTGATGGACACTTAGGTTGCTTCCATTTCTTGGCTATTGTAAATAGTGCTGTGATAAACATAGGGATGCATTTGTCTTTTTGAATTTGTGATCCTCTTTTCTTAGGGTAAATTGCTAGGAGTGGAATTCCTGGGTCAAATGGTATTTCTATTTTTAGTTTTTTGAGGAACCTCCATACTGCTTTCCACATGGTTGAACTAATTTACATTCTCACCAGCAGTGTAGGAGGGTTCCCCTTTCTGTGCATCCTCACAAGCATTTGTTGTTGCTTGTCTTAAGGATATTGGCCATCCTAACTGGTATGAGGTGATACCTCATTGTGGTTTTAATTTGCATCTCTCTGATGATTAGGGATGTTCATCTTTTCACATGCCTGTTGGCCATCTGAATTTCTTCTTTGGAGAAGTGTGTTCAGATCCTCTGTCCATTTTTTAATCAGGTTATTTGCTTTTTGGGTGTTGAGGCATGTGAGCTGTTTATATATTTTGGATGTTAACCCCTTATAGGATATGTCATTTATGAATATATTCATTCTCCCATATTGTAGGATGCCTTTTTGTTCTACTGATGATGTCCTTTGCTGTACAGAAGCTTTTTAGTTTCATGTAGTCCCATTTGTTCATTTTTGCTTTTGTTTCCCTTGCCCAAGGAGATATGTTCATGAAAAAGTTTCTCATGTTTATATTCAAGAGAGTTTTGCCTATGTTTTCTTCTAATGGTTTTATGGGTTCATGACATACATTCAAGTCTTGAATCCATTTTCAGTTTACTTTTGTGTATGGGGTTAAACAGTAATCCAGTTTCTTTCTCTTACATGTAGCTATCCAGTTTTGCCAACACCAGTTGTTGAAAAGGCTGTCATTACCCTATTGTATGTCCATGGCTCCTTTATCATATTTTAATTGACCATATATGTGTGGGTTTATATCTAGGCTCTCTATTCTATTCCATTGATATATGGCTTTGTTCTTGTGCCAGTACTAAATTTTCTTGATTACTATCACTTTGTATTAGAGCTTGAAGTTGGGGAGCATAATCCCTCCCGCTTTATTCTTCCTTCTAAGTACTGTTTTGACTATTTAGTGTCTTTTGTGGTTCCATATGAATTTTTGAACTATTTGTTCTGGTTCATTGAAGAATACTGTCAGTATTTTGGGACATGTATTTTTTTAAAATAATTCTTTAAAAAGTCAGATAACACATTCATCAGGTCAAAACATAACCTAGATTTGATGGGGAAATTGAAAACATGGAAGAGGGGACCACAGGGGTTAGGAGATTGGTGGTGTCAGCACAGCTCTGCCACTAACCAGCTGGGTGACCTTGAGAGGGCCATAGGCATTCTACACTTTTGATAAAATGAGATGATTATATACTCAATTCTAAAAAATTCTTTCTGACTCTATATGAATATTCTGTTAGACCAATGGTGTTAAAAAATAGTAGCACTATTGTTCATTGAACATTTCCCATGTAATAATGCTTATTTAACTCTTATTTAATAACTCTTATTTAATCTTTATCACCTGTGAGATAGGTTCCATTATTATGTCCATTTTATGAATAAGGAAACTAAAGCTAGAGGGATAGAGTCATTCCCCAATGTCACCAGCTGCTCAGTGACAGAGACTGAGTTGGCCCAAGGCCATGTGCTTCACTATTGTCCCATACTGCCTCCTTGAGTCTATGGAAAGTGGAAGGGACTTAGGTCTAAGAGATGCCACCTATTTTACCTCCACAGACTTTGAAGAGTATTCTCATGACCCTGTCCAAGCCAGCAGGTTTCTCTAGATCTCACTCAGCCTGGGGTGGATTCCCGTGACCTCAAGCCACTTCCACTGGTTCAGAGTTCACCAAACTTAGGCCAGTACAACTTTCCTATATATCCAGATCTGATTTCAAAGGCTCCCATGCAGGCAGATTTAACAATGACAGGTTAAGTTGGCCCAAGAATAGAAAGCAATTTAACACTGTCCACTCTGGCCAGGACAGGCAGATTAAACACCAGATATTAGCGCTTTATAAAATCCAAGCATCACAGAGGTATTTTTGTTTGTTTGCTTTTCTCATGTGGCTTGGCTCCTCTCAGATTGCAGACAGCCGCCTCTCTGGGGCTTGCAAGATGACTGTCATGTTGCTAAAAGCTTCCCTTCCTTATCTCACTTCCTAATCTCCAAAGAGGGATTTGAGAGCCCTCAGCACTGGTTTTTTTCTCTTCAAGGATCTGCTAGTGCAAGACTAATTAATGGAAAGGGCCTGGAGATAAGTTCCTTCAAAATTATGGAATGTCCTAATCAGACGGGCAAGCAAAGGCTTGACCTCTGGGTCAAGGGGTCACTGTCCAATAATATGATTAATTTAACTATTTCTGTCATTTTTTGTTACTCCAAAAGAGTGAGAAGAGAGGTTAAAGTAAGCCATGAAGGGCAAGGGGATGCCCATGTTTCTGCTATGGAGGTGATCAGTTAAGAAGCATTCTTCATATATTCCTAAAGCCTTCAAAATCCAACTGTGCTTATAAATGGTTCTTACCTTGTTAGTTTCCGTTACTGGAAAACTTTTCATCAGTCCTCTCTTTTGTGTGCTTTCCTGTCACTGACTTGGTTATTGCACTTTCCGCTCTGTCTCCATCAAACACACTGCTTTTCCCCCACTGATTATGCACCTGTCATCCCCCCAAATTCCTGTTCATTTTTTAAGTACTTATTTTAATCATAAAATATTTGAAATACATTTTTGTATTTTGGAAATTGTCGCCTTCAGATAAGATGGAGTAGACATACTTTGCCCTATTCCCCCTGTTGAATACAATTAAAAAATCTCAGGCATTACCTGTAAAACCAACATAAGAGGACTGTAAAATAGAGAAGAGAAAGCAGATTAGCTAGGGACTTCAGAACCCAAGGAACATGGTAATGAGTTCCCTGGGCTTCCTTGTTTCCCCCTATATTCTAGACTCAAAGCTGAAGAAGCTGGCATACTGGAATAGCCAAGGGGTACAAATCAAACAAATTTGCTCTCTCTAGCCAAGGGACCAGAAAGAGGTAACCTGTAAGACAAAAAAATTTTAGACAATAATGACTCTACTCCAGCCAAGCACCCACAGATAACACTGTGGTCCCATTCTACCCACACTAGCAAAAGCCAAGTAGGGAAGTTAGGCAGCTGAAATTAGGTACCCCAGTGCTACTACAGGGGTGATGTCAGAGAATACCAGATAGGGAGCCAGGACCTCCATCCTTCCCAGGTGGTAATGAGCATTCCCTCCATGCTTCACCATTTTGTTAGTGGAGACCATTCACCATTTTGTCAGTGGAGACCACACAGAGAGACTGGACTTGTACCCTTACTCAGCAATATTAAGGTACTTTTCCCTACTCCCCTCTGGGATGGTATCAAAGGAGGCCAAGTGGAGAGTCAGGACTTTTACCACTGCTCAGCAGTAATAAGACAAACCTGTGATGTCAGTGGAGACCATGTGGAATACAGTAATGAGGCCGTCCTACCCTCTCAGCCATAGAGGCATCAGAGAGGGTCTAGTGGGGAGCTGGAACTCCCACCTCCACCCAGCAGTACTGAGGAGTCCCCCTCCACACATACACTCAGAGGCCACTGGAGGCCAAAGAGGAAACCAGGACTTCTACTCCCACCTGGCAATAACAAGCCAGCATCCTCCCTTCTCCTGCCAGAACAGTGTTAGAAGAAACTGGCTAAACCAGAAGGTTTAAATAACATCCCAAGTCTTCCAACATAACATCCAAAATGTCTAGATTTCAACAAAACATCACGCATCATACCAAAAAACAGGCCTCAAACTGAATGAAAAAGGCAATAAACAGATGACAACACTATGATAACAGAAAAGTACCAGACAATTATTTCAAAGCAGGCAACATAAAAATATTTTAACAAATAATTATCAACATACTTGAAACAAATTTTTGAAAAGGCAAAAAAATAAGAATGTCTTAGCAAAGAAAGAGAAGACATAAAAAAGAGTCAAATGGAAATTTTAAAATTGAAGATTACGGCAGTCGAAATAATAAACTTAATAGGTGGGCTCAACAGCAGAATGGAAAGAACAAAGGAAACAGAAGTAAACTTAAAGACAAAATAAATTACCAAATCCAAACAGAGAGAAAATAGACTTTAAAACAAAACTAAACAGAGTCTCAGAAAGCGGGGGCACTGTAACAAAACATTTAATATATGTGTCACAAAAGTTCTAGGATGAGAAGAGAAAGAGAGCAGTGTTGAAAAATAGTTGAAGAAACAATGGCTGAAAACTTCCCAAATTTTACAAAAGACACAAAACATACAGATTCAGGTTAAACCCAAAGAAATCTACATTAAGAAGCACATCAGAGTCAAACTTCTGAAAACTAAACACAAAGACAAAACCTTAAATGCAATGAAAGAAATATCATCTTACCTACTGAGGAAAACAATTTGAATGAAGCATATTTCTCATTAGAAACCATGTGATACAATATTTTCAACTGCCAGAACTGTCAACCCAGAATTCTATATCGAATGAAAATATCCTTCAGGAATGAAGGGAAAATCAAGACAGTCTTAAACAAGTAAAAACAAATTGAATAGAAGGACATAAAGGGAGGTACGAATTTTACAGTTCACTCCAACTGGTAAAATGACAGTAGGAAACTATGTATATGTAATGTAATGCCTATTACCTATGCTACAGAAAGAGAGATTCAAAACTAAATCAAAGTGGAATTCTAAAAAAGAAAAGTGTTCAAGTAGCCTGGAAGAAGTCAAGAAAAAAAAATAAAGAAACAAAAAACACAGAAAATAAGATGAAAAAAAATTACTGGACTTAAGATCTAACATACCAGTAATTACATTAACTGTAAGTTGTCTAAATATGCCAATTAAGAAACAGAATAGCATAATGATTTATAAAACATGACCAAAATCTATGTGGTCCTCAAGAACTGACTTCAGTTATAGTGATATACTCATCTTGAAAATAAAAGAATGGAAAAAATTTACACAAATATTAAAACAACAGACAGCAAGTTTAGCTATATTAATAGTGGATTAAGTAGAATTCAGAGTAAAGAAAATTATCAGAGACAGAGAGGCACACTATGTAATGACAAAAGGGACAATCCACCACATAGACATAGTATTCCTGACTGTGTGTTTATCAAACAACAGAGCTACAAAGTATTTCAAATACATCTGATAGGAATTAAAGGAGAAATGGACATAAAAATAGTTGGAGACTTCATCATTTCTCTCTCAACAATTGATAGATCAGCTAGTCAGAAAGTCAGCAAAGATGCAGTAGAACTGAATAACACTATAAACAAGCATTTATAGAGCATTCCACCCAACAAAAGCAGAATACACATTCTTTTCAAGTGCTTATGGAACATATATCAAGATAAACCTTTTCATGGGTGATAAAAAAAATCTTCACAAAATTGAAATCATATAGGGTCTTCTCCATATAGAATCAAACTGGAAATTGATAATGGAAAGATAAAAGAAAAGTCTTCAAACATTTCTTTGAAGTTGTTCAGGAAACTAAATGACACACCTCTAAACAGTCCATGAAACAAAGAATTCAGGACTCAAAGGAAATTAAAAAATACACTGAAGTGAATGAATACAAAAATAAAACATAAAAATTTGTGGGGAAAAATTAAAGCAATTGTGAGAGGGAAATTTATAGCACTGATTGTATATATTAGAAAAGAGTAAAACTCACAAAGAAATTATCTAAGCTCCCACTTCAAGAATCCAGAAAAGAAAGAACAAAATAACCCCTAAGCAGCATAATGAAAGCAATAAAAAAGATATGAGCAGAAATCAATGAAATTAGAATCAGAAAAACACTATTGAAAACCACTAAAAGAAAGAGCTGTTTCTTTGAAAAGATCAATAAAATTGACAAACATCTAGCAAGACTGACAACAAAAAAAGAGAGGAGACACAAATGACCAATATTGGAAAAAAAACAGGGATATCAGTACAGACTCTGAATACTTCAGAAGAATAATAAGGAAATACTAAAAACATCTTTATCCACATAAATAGACAATTTACATAAAAATGGAGCTTTTGCACAAAAATATATAATATTGCATCTCATCCATAATAAAATAGATAATTTAAATAGGTCTATAAGTCTTAAGGAAACTGAATTAATAATTTTAAATTCCTAGCCCCCTCAAATTTCTAGTGCCAGATAGTTACACTGGAAAATTTTAGCAAACATTTAAAAGAATAATTAACACCAGTTCTATCCAATCTTTCCCAGAAAAATGGAAGAGGAAGGAACAATGCCCAATTCATTTTATAAAGCTAGTATTACACTGATATTTAAAACAGACAAAGACAAAGAAAGTAAGAAAAAAAGAAGGAAGGAAGGAAGGAAGGAAGGAAGGAAGGAAGGAAGGAAGGAAGGCAAGCTACAGACCAATATCCCTCATAAATATAGATGTGGAAATCCTTAAGACATTATTAGCAAAAGTAATTCAGTAATATGTAAAAAAGAATTAAATACCATGACCAACTTGGGGTTATTGCAGGGATGAAAGACTGGCTCAGTGTTTGAAAATTATTCAGTATAATCTACTACATTAATAGGCTAAAGAAGAAAGTTCATATGATTATAACAGTCAATCTAAAAAATGTTTTGACAAAATTCAACACCCATTCCTGATTAAAAAACAATTCTCAGAAAACTAGAAATCCAGAGGAGCTTCCTCAGCTTATAAAGAGCATGCACAAGAAACCGACATCTAACGTACTGTAGGAAACTGGAAGATTTCCCCCTGATTGGAAACAAGGCACTGATCTCACCATTCTTATTCAAAAAGTGCTGGTAGTTTTAACCAATGCAATAAAGCAGGAAAAGAAAATTAGAAGAATGGACAGGAAGAAATAAAACTGTCCCAATTTGCAGATGATTATTTAGAAAATTCCTAGGAATCTACAAAAAACAACAAAAAAGTCTATAACTAATAAGTGAATTCAGCAAGGTTGCAGGGCACAAGATAAACATACAATAATCAATTGTACTTCTGTATGCTAACAATGAATATGTGGACACAAAAATTAAAAATACAATACATTTACAATTGCTCAAAAATAAATGAAACACTGTGTAAGTCTAACAAAACACGTACAGGATTTGAATGCTCAAAACTATAAAACACTGATGGAATAAATTAAAGGTCCAAATAAATAGAGAAACATACCATGTACATGAATTAGATAAAGATGTCAATTTTCTACAAATTTTTTTACAGGTTTAACTTAACTTCTATAAATATTCCATAATATTTTTTTAGATATAAATTAAGTTATTCAAAAATTTACATTGGAAATGCAAAGAAACATGGATAGCTAAAACAATTTTGAAAAAGAAAAAGTAAAAGGAGTCACCATTTCCAATTCAAAATCTACTGTGAACCTACAGTAAGTAAGATAGTGTGGTACTGGCATAAAGATAGATATTTAGATCAATGGGATGAAACTGAGAGTCCAAAAAATAAACCCATATATTTATGGTCAATTGATTTTGACAAGAGTGCCAAAATAATTCAATGAGGAAATATTCTTTTAAACCAATGACAATGAGAAAACTGGATATCAATATGGAAAAGAGTGTATTTGAACCCCATCTCACATCATATAGAAAATTTAAACTGACAGTGATCAATGACCTAAATATAAGAACTAAAACTTGAAAGTTAAACATACATGTAAATCTTTGTAACCTTCATTAGGCAACAGTTTCTTAGATATAACATCAAAAGCACAGCAACCAAAGAAAGAAAGAAAGAAAGAAGGTGTACTTTATCAAAAGCTAGAATGCTTGTGCATCAAAGACATTATCAAAAAACTGAGAAGACAATGCATAAAATGGAAGAAAATATTTGCAAATCATATCTCTAATAAGGGCCTAGTATTCAGAATATATACAGAACTCTTACAATTCAATAATAAAAAGACAAGTAACCTAATTTTAAAATGGGCAAAAGATTTGAATAAACATTTCTCCAAAGATGATTAATAAATGACAAAAAAGCATATGAAAGGATGCTCAATATCATTTGTCATTAGGAAAATGCTAATCAAACCATAATGAGATACCACCTCACATTCACTAGAATAAACACAAAACAAACAGAAAGTAGCAAGTGCTGACAAGGATGTGGAAAAGCAGGAACCCTCACACATTGCTGGTAGAATGTAAAATTGTATGGTCATTGTGGAAAATAATTTGATAGTTTCCCAAAAAGTTAAACAAAGAATTACCTTATGATCTAGCAGTTCTATTCCTATTCAATTCAATTCCAAGAGAATTGAAATATAGGTCCACACAAAACTTGTACATGAATATTTGCAACAGCATGAATCATAATAGCCCCAAGTGGAGACAGTAGACATATCCATCAACTAATACATGGATAAGCAAATATAGTATATCCATAGTGAAATATTATTAAGCCATAAAAAGGAATAAAGTCCTGGCATGGTTGAAAACATTATGCTAAGTGACAGAAGCCATTCACAAAAGTCACATATTGTATGATTCCATTTGCATGAAATGTCCAAAACAGGCAAATCCATAGAGACAGAAAGCAGATGACTGGTTGCCAGAGACTAGGGAGGGGAGGAAGAATGAAGAGTGATGGCCAATGGATATGGGGTTTCACTTTGGGGCAATGAAAATGTTCTAGAACTAGATGGTGGTGGAAGTTGCACAATATTGTGAATATACAAAAAAAAATCACAGAATTGTATGCTCTAAAATGGGGAATTTTATGGTTTGCAAATTATATCTCAATAAAAAATAGTGATTTAAGAAAACAAATCACTTATGTATAAAACTTAAAACTATAAAATTTCTAATCATCAAAAATCTATGGTTTCTATGGCTGGGCAAAAAGTCCTTAGACTTGATGCCCAAAGCATGAGCCATAAAAGGAAAAACTCATAAGTTGGACTTCATCAAAATTTAAAACTTTTACTCTGAGAAAAACCCTATTAAAAGAATGAAAGACAGGCTGCAGAGTGGGCAAAACTATTTGCAAACCATGTATCTGACAAGTGACTATTACTTTGCATAAAGAACCTCTCAAAACTCAGCAGTAAAAAAAAAATTCAATTAGAAAATGAGCAAAAGACATGAAGAGACATCTCATCAAAGAGGACATACAGCCGGCAAATAAACCCATGAAGAGATGTTTGACATCACTGGCCTACCAGAATACTAAATAAGAGGTTTCTGAGCACCAAGTTCCACTGTGGGGAGGCAGAGAGTGGGAGTGGATTTCCCACAACAACAAGGATTGCTATGGGACACCAGCTGGGTGCCCTACAATTTAACTCAGTTCTGACACTATCTACCTGGAGATTCCATCTGATCACACAGATTAAGGACTCAGTCCCACAGATGGGTCCCCACTTCAGATGCCAATTGCAAGTCCAGGTTGACACCTGCGCTTCTGACCGATCATCTACAAATCAGAGGTTCCCATGACTCCCTCACTGGGTTTGATCATTTGCTAGAGTAGCTCAGAAAACTCAGGAAAAGAGTTTGCTTACATTTACTAGTACATTATAAAAGATCAACATCCAGGTGGAAGAGATGTGTAGAACAAGGTTTGCAGGAAGGGGCATGGAAGTTTCCATGCCCTCAGTGTGAGCACAGCTCTCCCGGGACCTCAACATATCCACTGACCTGCAAGCTCTCCAAATCCTGTCCTTCTGGGAGTTTATGAAGGTTTTGTTACATAGGCTTAATTGATTAAATCACTGGGCATTGGTGAAGATTCAGCCTCCCTGGGGTCAGGGAGTGGGCCTGAAAGTCCCAATCCTCTAATCACATGGTTGGTTCCCATGGCAACCAGCCCTCATCCTTAGGTATGGTCCAGAAGTCACCCCCTTAAACAACCAGACACCTCCCTTGCTCTCATCACTTGGGAGATTCCAAGGGTTTTAGGAGCTCTGTGCCATAAACAGAGACAAAGACCAACTATATATGTATCATAAATCACTATATCACATAAAATGAAAAAAGAGCAAAAATACCACTCTGAAAAACAATTTGCAGTTTCTTAAAAAGCTAAACATGCAAATATCATATGACCAGCAATTGCCCTCCTGAACCTTTTTCCAAGATTAATACTTATGCTCACACAAAAACCTGTATACAATGTTTATAGCAGCTTCATTCATAATATCCAAAAACTGGAAAACAAGCCAAATATCCTTCAGTGGGTGAATAGCTAAACAGATTGTGGTACATGCATACGATGGAATACTATTCAGCAATAAAAGTGAACTATTCATGCACTCAACAACCTGGATGGATCACTCCAGCCTTATGCTGAGTAAAAAAAGCCAGTTTCAAAAGTATCCATGGGTTATATCTGCATTATCATTATTTACAACTGAACTTGAATCTACAATTATTTTTTTTTAGATGTTGAACTTAAAAAATAAGTTTGGAAAATAACAGACTACCCAAATTTTTATAAATCTTAACAATTTGTTTTTGCTTCAGGCCTCTCACTTTTTTCAAAGGAAATAAAATAATTAAGCTATACTTACAGAACCACCCTTTTTTGATTTAGCCCATTTCCCTCCAGAACTGAGCACAGCGCTGAAATTCCCTATGCATATTCTAATACTTTATTTTACAAATATTATATGCGTACCATGGAATACTATTCAAAGTGCATGTCAAATTTTAATTTTGTTACATTTATGCCAAACTGTTACATGCAAAGATTGGACCAATGTAAACCAAGAAATAATATTGTTTTATGTGCTTTTCCAAAGATGGCATAGATATTTTCCCACTGTACCATGTAATACATCTCATTTTACAAATTGCTTTTCATTCTCAGCACTAAGTTTGATATTTAACCATGTTGTCACATGAAGATCTAGAGTTTTTATTTTTACTTTGATCATTATATAGTGGCAATAGTAAACATATAATACTATGTGCCAGAAACTGTTCTAAATGCTTAATATACTTAGTCCATTGGTCCTCATTAAGAGATGTATGTACCTTATATATTTATTATTCCTAGTTTATGAATGATAAAAGTAAGACACAGAGCAATTAAGTAATGGTCCTTGGTTGTACAGGTAGTAAATGGTAAAGTCTGGATTTGAACTAGAGCCTATGGCTCCATGATATAAATACCGCAGCTGTATATCTAGTATAACTGTGATGGACAGTTAGATTGTTTTTATCTTTTGCACTCCTTAACTATGAATATCCTACTTCTGGTCTCCTAGTGCATATGTATGAACCTCTTTAAGATATGCACCAATGTAGGTTGTAGTATAGACTTACCTTCAATTTCAGTATGTGTAGATTCACATTAGTGGCTATTTCCAAATCTTGAAATAACATGGAACAATTCCCACTGGTGAAGTGTAGGAGTTCCTATTTCCCTATATGTTCACCAACACTTGGGACTGTCAGGGTTTATATTTTTTGCCATTTTGATGAGTGTGAAATGCTAACTCAGTGCTTTTTGATGTGCACTTCCTTTATTACTAAGGATGCTGAGCTGCTTTTCATGTGTTCACTGGCCTTTTGAATTTCCTCTTGGTGAACTGCCAATACATACCCTTTGTGATTTGTTTTTCTCTGTTGAATTGTGTTTTTCTTATGATTTTATCTATCATTTGTTGGTGATATTCATTAGAAATATATTTTTCCAATCTATGACTTCTCTTCCGGCTATGTTTCTGATGCTCTGTTACATTGAAGATTTTGATCTAAACACTGGAAAATCTGTTTGTGTGTGTGCATACATGTGTGCATGTGTGTGTATACATACATATACAATATATACAGAATACATGTGCTAAGATTTTTATTTTTAAATAAGGAATTTTTATATAGTTTTCTTTCTGTATGGTTTCTTTATGGATTGTCAGATATACCAACATCATTTACTTTTTAGTCCATCACCCTCCCCACTAACAGGAATGTCACCCCAGGTATAAACCAACTTTCCACATTACTGTGAGTCATCATCTTTTCTTGCCTCGTGTCATGACATTGGTCTGTAATAAACTCCAAAGTATTCACTTAAAAGAATATTTTTAAAAACAAATGGAATTATACTTCTCAGACAATTTTGAAGGATTTTTTTCATTTAACAAAATGTCACTGATTTCTTCCCATGTGGTTGACAACATCTTTAATGCCTACAGAGTATCTTATTATTTTGGACAGAACACATTAACCTTAAGAATCCTATTGATGAGTATAGTTTGTTTCTAAACATATACATATATATCTTATGTGTAATGCGTAATGTATTTTTCCATATTTAGGATAAATTAGCCATTATTTAGGATAAAACACGAAAAAGTGGAACTTCATAATGAAAAAATATGTAAAATTTCTATTTTATTACATAATGCCAAATTATTCTCTGGAAAGATTGGACCAGTTTATACTCACTCCCTCACACCAAATCTTTCAACAGCAGGAAATGACAATTTCAGACCTATATTTTAGAAAACCCATCCTAGGAGAGGTGAAGAGGAATAAATAACACAAAAGCAGCATAGAAATGGTCAGGTGGTATTCTGAAAGATGTGTGCATATCTGATGACAAATATACAAATATTTTGTGGATATAGTGAGTGCCAAGTGGCATGCAGAGTGCCTGGATAAGTGGGGTTTCTCCGTGTAGACTGAAGGGCTATGCTCAGAGGTAGAAACTGCCAGAGGAAAACGCAATAGCTTCTAGAAGTTCTAAAGGTGTCTTGGGCTAGCTTCACAACAGAGAAGCATAATGATACCTCAGAAGCCACCCACAGAACTAAATTGAATAAATAGCTACTTTATGCCATCTAATGAAAGAGACTTAAAAATAAAAGGTACCTGGCTTGCTGCTGTCAAGGAGTTGAAACAAGAACTCTGAATAATCTGTGTGCCTTTAAAACGAATGTTTTGTTCCAGCACAATCCAGATATGTGGCAAACTTAAAGCATAGTTTCTTGGGAAACTTGAGCCACTGCTGGAAGGCTTTCTGAAGCACACCTTCTCTTATCCCTACTCCTCCTCATTCCAAATGGTGTCAAGGTTAGGAAGAGACCCCATTTCCCAACCACTACCTGAAGAGGGAATGGAGAATTCGCAAACAAAGTCTTTCAACCTCCACTTCCAGAACTCAAAACCTATATTCTCCTTTCGATAATATTTAAAAGAAGGAAAGCATTTTGCATGAAAACATGTTTTAACTGTATTTATAACACTCAATAAATAAATTACAGGTTTTATATCATTCAGAGAGAACTGCCAGTGATTTATTCAGTGATTAACTTCGCACGCTTGGGAGAATGAATTAAATGCCGGCCTGTATTTAAGACTTGGGGATTATACAGCAAGAATAGGCTACTGAAAAGTTTGGGCAGCTTTGTAGACATTTCAGGATAAGCAAGAACAGTTTGGTAGAAGCCACAGAGAGCAGATGACTCTGTCCTATCCGTTTACAGCAGCTTATAAATTCCATAAAAAGGAAATGAATTATGCATCATTGGGTTTACATAAGGTCACCCAGTGAACTTTGACCCCTCTCTTTTCTCATTTGGCTCAATTATTAGATGAAATGACAGATTTGATCTCTTTTCAAATTGTATTAGAAAGGGTCTCTTTATTTCACCCTCTAGCAGCAATCAGCTGACAAGAGTAGGCAAGTGCATTAATTATGATTGATTTAGAGTGTCTATAGGGTGATTATTTCTAGAATTCTACTCCTGAACCAAAACCTTTTGACCTATTTCAGGCCACACAGCAAATTAATCCATAAGAAGATTTAAGGGGAGACTGTTCAGGACAGCTTTTCCCCTCCTGTATTTGCAATCAAAACATTTAAGACACTGTGGGCAATCCAGAGGGACTGAATTATTAGAAACCTCCATGGCGAAGACATTTAAAAACTTGACAACTCAGTTGAAAACCATGTTGTGTGTATTAACCAAAAATGGCTCTGAATTAGCCGCCAAAAGAGGGAAAGTTTTCTGCTCTCTCTGCTCTGAGCTAATAAGACAACATAGAAAAAATATTTTTTTATGAGTTTGTAAATTTGTCACAGGGGAAGTTTAAGAATAACATGTCTGTTGTTGGGACATTCAGTCTCCCTGTTGTCTTTCTAGTGGATTAAAATGACAGTACTAATTAAAGAAGTAAAGAAGAGAGGCCACTGTCAGTTACAATGTATTGGCCTGAATTATAATAAGGCTCAGATAAGGAGGAGAAAGAAAAGTAGGGGAGGTATCATCATTAAAAGTTTTTTTCTAAGTTTGGAAAAGCATCCTGCAGATGAATTCTACTTAAAAAAATGGTGTTTACCCAAAATAGCCATCTCTTAGTTATTAGATCCCAGTAAAGATTAAAAGGGAGAGCCATCTAAAATTGATGCCAGCAGATAATTCAGTCAGTCCTACTACCTGCTATGCAATAATCCCAGATGATAAAGAAGAAGCGTGGGCAAGGACTAAGAAAATCCTGTCTGCAGCACTGACAAGCTGTGTGACTTAGGACAAGTTACCCGACCTCCCTGGTCTCTGCTCTTTTTCCTATGGGGTGCACATATACCTATCTCATTGCAGAGCTGTGGTAAGAATTTGAGACCATATGTGTTTAGAGAAATGAAAATATTTTATTGCTGCTATTTATAATCCTCATTGCCATTTATGGAGATAGGTCATGGCAACTGAAAGATCTTCTGTTTGCTGAGCACAAAATTTCTCACTTCAAACTTGAAAACAGCATTATGTAACAGCAGAAGATAAAAAACAGGGGAGAGCTATGTAGCTCTACATAAGAAAAGAGACAGCTGAGGGAGTGTACTAGGAGGAGTCAGGGCTTTGAGAGGTTAGTGATCAATTGACTGGGCAGGAGAGATCTGGTAGCCAGTGGGCCAAGGAGTGAGACCTGGGGCAACAGACTGGGGGACTTTCTCAAGTAAAAGGCTGGTACACTGTAACATAAACCACTTCTTCTGTCTGCATTCCAAGATCTTCAGTGAAATATACAACACTCACTAATGTTTTGGTAGCAGTGGGCTTTCCAAATGAATGAGAAATTCTTCAGGTTTGGCAAGGAACACTCACAGGCCATGGCAGATGACGGCTCACACATGGCTTCTGTGTTTCAGGGTCTGACATACTTAATGATGCTACCATAATTATTGTGGTTCTGCAGCTTTCATTCCTCTCAAAAAATTTCCAGCAGAATTGTCTCATTTTGAGACTGTAAACAGCTAAGACTCTGCTACCAGCTACTTGTAGTCCAGGGATGGTTTCATGTCACTTCTCTTGGACGTCAGAGTCCCCACTTGGAAATGTGGGCCTACAACTAACAAGTCATTTAGCTCCCTTTCAGCGCTAAACTCCACTGTCCTGTGTCCCTAGGGGTCATCTTCATATTTACAGAGGAAGTGCTAAATTTTGTCATTGTGTTCAGGGACCCAGTAGATTAACAGAAATGAATGAAACAGACCAGATACAAAACAAAAGGGAATGGTACAGATTGTGGCAAACTAGAGAATGTTTGAGTTGCTTTAAAGTGTTCAAGTTTAATTTCTTATAAAAGTATTGTGCAGGCCAAATTCACCCCTCTGGGGACAAGATTTTGGCTTCTGGTTAAAGAGACCCAGGATGGGGTGCTTAGAACTTGATTGGTTCTTTGAACCCTACAGTTCAGCGCATTTTTACCTCCATACCACCGACTTATAAAGACAAAGCCAACATCTTGAGAAATCAGTTCGATTAAACAGTGATTGCGGGGCAGCCAAGCTGTCATTATCCTGAGGCCTGGTCATCAGTTACAAAGCTAATAAATACCAAGAAGCATATTGGTGGTATTTCAGAGGCTTACTCATATAATTCTCAGATGATCGCACAAAGAGGAATGTGTGTGGCTTAATGAGAGCCAAAAAGTAACCCAAACAAGCACATGGCTGAGGACTCTGCCAGATAACCAGCATGACATAGAAAAGCTTGGAGATTGGGGAAGGAGAGAGCACACATTTCAATGCTTGGAGATGGCCTCCCCTACCTCCAGCAAGCTGAAGTGGCCTTAATACTGGTTGTTCTCTAAATTGAAGAGTAGCTGACTGTCCTTGCCAGGTGGTAGACAACCTCAATTTATGACTCACTTATTATTTTCACTTGGGTAGGAGACCAAATGAAGAATATCTAAATAAATATGAGGAGGCAGGAGCCAGTACTAACAGGCTCTTGGGGACAAGAGGTCAAAAAGCCTCCACCATTCTAAGAATGAGTTAGCCAACATTATCAAGCCAGAAGGAACTATTTCTTGAGCAGTTACCCTCAGGAGAGCCATTTGCAAGGCATGCTGGGGAGGCAGAGAGGAAGGGAAGAAGAGGTCTCCACCCAAGGAAGTTTACAATCTGGGGTGACAAGGACAGAGGAGAAGTAATGCAATGACTGTAACTTAGGGCAAACCCAAAGTCAGAAAGGTGACTTCCCAGGTCTGCTAGGATGCAGTCAGAGGAAAATCACACGAGGTCTGAGGACTTGGCTCCTGAGGAAAGGGATGAGAGGAGCAAAGAGAAGGTCACAGAGACCCTTTTGGTTTTGATAAGCCCTTGGGTTGAGTCCCTTTGAGTTGAGATAAATAACTAACTTGCAATGAGTGCTCCCATTACTCCAGGTAGCTTGGAAGGGTTTGATGTGTATTAACACTGAGAAGAGCACAGCACCCTTCTGAGGCCAGTTCTGTTACCATCCCCATTTTACACATGAAAAGACAGAGGCACTTGGAGGTTCAGTACCTGTCTGAGGTTATGTAGCTTGTGTAAGTGGCAGGGCCGGGATAAAAGCCTGCACTTTGGTCCCAGAGCCCAGGCTATTAATCTCTCCTCCAGCTGTCTGTCTTCAGGTGACAGTCCTGGGATTTCTAAGTAAGGGAGGGAAGGACAGGGTGGAAGGGAAGATGCAGAGAATTAGCACCAATGCTGGACCAAGTGCAGCAGCTCAGGAGTGTGCAGGCTTCGGGGGCTGGCATCCCAGGAAGAGAGCTCAGCTCTCAGGAAAGGAGGAATTGATTCTCCAAAGATGACTAGCATTTCCACTGACTAGGCATTATTTCCCCTTGAAAGGAGTTCTGCCTTAAAAATGAGTCTGTGTTTTGTACAATGATGGAGAACTTTTAATAGGGGTAGAAACTTCGTAGAGGACCTAACAGACCAACAGTCCTAAGGGAGGCAACACACGGACATAATTTGCCTACCAAGTGGCACTAGATGGAGAGCACTGGACTGTCAGCAGGGTGAGGAGGAGGAAGGGGAGAGGAAGGAGGGCTTAGGGGCCCTGTAGTGGGACGAGGAAGGAGGGCCAGGTTGAGGACTGTGGGAAAGAAAATCGTGTTCTGTTTTATGACACCGGCCCACATCTGGATGCTGATGGCATTCAGAGCAAGGAGAGAAATCTGTCCACTGAATGAAACAAAGGCTGGGAAGATATTAGTAGGCAGACACTGGTGAGTGTCTGCTCAGTTCCTGTTTCCCTCCTCATCCCACAGACGGACAGGCTTTACCATAGGGAGTTGTTTTTAGTCCCAGATTTGGGGCAGCATCTATAGCTTCTCTCACTTACAGTCCCATCTGAGGCTCTTGGGAGTGGCAGTGAAAGGGCCTTTCTGTGAAGCCATGAGAGTGAGAGAAAAGTCTTGAGTCATGGGGCAAAGATGCTAAGGCTCTGAGAGGTGTTGGAGAGGAGAGGATGTGCTTTAAAGACAAAGACAAGGCAAGTAGGGGAGGGGTTGAAGGAGGGAAGGGAAGAAACAGGGAGGGGGGCTGTGAGTGCCCTGCACTTGCAGTGGCAATGGTGTCTCTTCATGGCCTGGTTGGTGTGATAGTTGCAAAGTTGGCTAGTGACCATCCTGCTGGGTCTACCAGAGTCCTTCCAAGGTATGTCCCCCCCGGGGACACTGCTGCACCAGGGACTGTGGATGTACCCGCAGTGTGCAGGAAACCCAGCTCTCAGGTCTGCAGCCCCAGGCAGCACCCTCTGGGAAACAAGGCCATGGGAAGCCTGGTCGTTACCCTTTTGGTGGTCTGCAGAAGAAGCAGAGGGAAACCCCAAGACTTGTTCTTCCTGTCCCCAAAGTGTGGGGACAGCAGATGATGTAAACAGCCTCCAGGTGCCAGACCAGGGGGCACGTTGGGGGCTGCCACCCCAGGGGACTGCAGCTCCTCAGGAGGACAGTAAGTCTAGGGTTGCTGGATTTTTTTAGGAAAAGTGGCCAAACAAAACATTTCTGCAGGCCTGATTGGGCGTCCAGGCCACCATTCAGCTACATACTCTCATTAATTCTATCAGTCCAGCCACAGTTAGACCTCAGTAGCATCCCTCAAATCTCACTGGTCTAACATGGAGAAGCTTATTTCTTCTATAAAACACATGTGCAACATTGATTGGTGGGGCGGGAATGGGGGTAAACATTGCTGGGTATTAAGGGACCAAGGGTGCCATCTCAACAGGGCCTTTCTGCAGGGGGATTAAGAATGTGGAAAATTAAGCATTGGCATTTAACACACATCATTTGCACGTACACGCCATTGGCCAAAGTAAACTGCATGGCCACACTCAACTGCAAAGGTTGGGGGTGCTGAGAGCCTAAAAAAAGAATTGAAATATGGAAGAACTGGAATGTGAATCAATGACATTCTTTTTAACAAAGACCTTCGCCTTGTTAACGTTGGATATCATTTGTTCCTAAATAAGATGCTACTTAAAAGTGTAGGTACTTTGTGGAAGGTCAGGGTAACTGCAAACTCACTTCCCCATTTTTCCTTCCACTTCAAACCCACCTCTGCCTGTTAGCTGAGATGGTGAAGACAAGGAATATGGGCTGCCACGTTAGGAGGAAAGGAAACCCAGAAACATACTCTGTGGCCATGTGTCCTGTCTACAGGGCTTCTCTGCTCAGTCCATTTTCCCTAAAGCTTCATCTGCCAGCAGGGAGAACCCCCACCCTCAGGCCTCGTTGGGCACCTTTGCTTTCCTGGGCACTTCCCGTGGAGTTATTTCTACCCAAGCATGTGCAGGCCCAAGCTGCCTGCAAGCCCAAAGAATCATCTCTTGTGACTCCCCTTCTTAAACAGCCTCCAATTAGACCCCACTTAATGGCACCTCCAATTTGACTGTCTGTCCAACATTCCACAATGCATGGGAATTCTCCCAGACATTATTCCTGTTTTTCCCATCCTCAAAACAAGGAGCGGGGAATAATGCATGATTGAAAACTAGCCACCAAATGTTAAAAAAAAATAAATTTGCAGTTGTGTTGCTTTGAAAACTTATTGCACAGCTGGGGGCATTTAAGGAACTTAATTAACAAGCCTTGGCCGCAATGTGCCCCCTCTTTGGAATGGGAAAAAAAATCACAGTTAAGATTTGTCCAATTAAATTATAGGAGAGTTGGTGGATTCAAAGAGAGAGAGGATGGGGGGGATGCACTTCTAATTTAAAAAGGAGATTTTTAGTGTGATGGGAGACCTATAGTCTGATTAATTCAGTGCTAAGCTTTTCTGCACAGTTTCCACAAACTCATAGGCACTGAAGAATTTTTAACCCAAATGTAATTATAGGTTTTAATAATCAGGCTTTAGTTAAATAAAATCCCTCTTTCCTATAAAAACTGAGGACCGAATATTCTGTTGTAAGGTAAGCTCTCGCAAACCTCGCTTTTCCTCACGTCCATAGAGAACTCCATCTTGCCTAGAATCAGGGCCACATTGTGACTTTAGTGCACCCTATGCCTTCATCGGTCCCTTCCTCTATGAAAGCATATTAAAAATTATATTTTACAGCTACATTGGTATGAAGTTGATTATAATTCAGATGGGATTCATTCATGCTATGATTATGTTCATTTTCTTTACTTTTAATTTTAAAAAGAAGTTAAAACTAAACCATTCTCATGGGGCCCTGGAAGTGTGGTGGACCCTAGACACAGTGCGTAACGTGTAAGTCAGCCCTGCCTGGAGTTTCCCATTATGAACCCGGAGAGGAACCTTAGGGTGCCAACTGAGAACAGGTTCAGAGTAATGGTGACGGTGTCACAATTCATGGCAATGCAATTCATATCAGCCTAGATGAAGTAATTTTCTTTACAGCAGATCAACCTCCCAGTCTCCCAGCCTACACCCCCTGACACGAAAAAAAATTGTTATTCTGACATCATTGGTCTGAAAGAATACCCAGTACAGTATGCACTCTTGGGATGACGAGTTCGCTGCCTTTTCCTAGGGGGATGCTCAGCCGAAGACAAAAATGCGTAAGGGCAGCAGAGAAAATTCATTTGTATAAGCTGGCCCCCCTACTGTGGAATTTTCAATTATATATATCTAATTATGGCTGTCAGTTGATGGATTCAGAAAAGACATTTTGGTTCCCCCCTCCTTTTTTTTGTCTTTTCGTCATCTCTTCTGTTAGAATGATTATAGCACACTTACACAACTAATTGCCTTACTGCTGATTAGTGATACAATTATGCAGACCCGGCTCCTTGTGTGAACAACCATCTGCAGAGAAAAAAAAAGTGACACTATTCAAAAACTATCCATAATTTAACCAATGTTATTCCAATGCACTGAGCCCAGACAATCGTCTAGCCTTCATATTTCATACCCACCCTGGCAAGAGGAGCTTGCGTTTTGTGTGCCCAATTCACCTCTTTAGACACACTGTGAATCGGAAAGAAAGAGGAGAGAAGAAAGTACTTCAAATGTCAACCCATAGTGGGGAATTGAAGCGTGGTTAACATCCATTCCTCCTTTGGGTAATTTTTCTTCAAATTTTATACCACTTGGCAATTTTTTGTTTCCTTTCAAACTGCTGAGAAAGTGCAGATGTTTGAACTCCCCAAAGTGGGCTTGGATTTGCTGAGGTTTTTGTGGACAGCTCTCCCCAATCCTTTTCTCTCCTTTCTCCCCATAATGTTTTTAAAAAAAAAAAAAAAGAAAGAAAAAGAAAGGAAAAAAAGGGGGTTTTAATAGAACTGAAGGATGTGGGCTGACATATGATGTTTCAAGAAAGTGTGTCTTTTGTTCTTTAAGGCAAAGTGACCAGGACATCAAATTCCAAGACCTCAGGGACCGCAGGGAGAGTACAGGTGGACGGGCCGGACACTGTTTGCCCCAAGGAGTAAACAAAGACGGCGGCTTGGTCTTTCCCAGTGTGTGAGGCAGGATCAGCCCTGTCTGCCCCGGGGAGAGCCCGCAAGAGGCAGGAGGGTTCAGACCACAGAGCAAGTGCCAGAGTCTCCTCTACTTGTCACGTAAGACTGCAGGTGGTCAGTGCAGATAAAGGAAAAGTCTGGGGTCTCAGAGTGGCTGGGCTCTCCTCTCCTTAGATGTTGATGAAGAATGACTTTCTAGAGCACAGAAGGGTGCTGGGCATCAATGAGAGACCCTTAGGAAGATGCCCCAGAGAATGAGATGTCTGTAGGACACCTATCTCACCAGCAGGAGACAAGATGAGCGATGGGGGCCTGGTGCTGAGAGCTTCATGTGGGGGAGCCTCCTCTCAGGTCTCAGGCAGGGGCGTCCACTGAAAGCATCACTCCCGAAAGCTTGACACCCAGCCCCTGAGAGCCCCCCATCATCCAGACCATGCCTGTCAGCCAGGCCTGCCCAGGCTTTCACGCCCATGAGTCAGCCATGCCCACTTTGCTTTCATTCTCCTCTGCTCTGGGCTCTCGAGCAAGTGAAAGCTTCATACGCAGTGTGCTTTTCTGCAGTTGGAAAGCAGAAATTTTGATCTCTTGCTTCTTCTGAACTTCTCAAAACCAGGGAGGACTGAAGTTTGTCAGGGTGATCCCAGGGCTATACCCTGAAATGGGAAAGGTAAATATATATCTGGGAAGTTTCATTGTCTTGGGTATTTTGTGATAATAAAACTAAAAATGTCAGTGAATATTTACTGAGAGCTTACAGTATGCCAGGCTCTTTTATGTGCTGTATATTAACTGCTTCATTTGATCTTCACCAAATCTTCCAATGGAAGATACTTTGATTATCCCACTGTATGGAGGAGGATCCTTCAGATTAAGAGTTACGTAACTAAGGCAGGACCCACAGCTAACTGCTGAGAGAGCAGTGATTCAAACTGAAGCCTAATGCTCTCCACAGCCAGCACTCTGAACTAGAAAGCAAGACCAACGTCTCCTTCATGCCTTAAAGAGTGTTTGTTTGTACAGAGAGGACATGGTAACTTTGTTAACCGGAATGTTTGTTGAATGACTAATGAAAGGAAAGATGGAAGGAGGGAGGGTGTATGGGAATGAGAGAGAGACAGGGCAGGAGAAGAGAGGTGTGGAGGGAGGAGGCTACCGCCTTGCGAGCAGCGTACTAGGTGGGGCAGGGCTCCATTGGTGTTCCACTCCCCTTTCTCCGCCAACAAGCACACTGACCTGGGGCAAGCTGCCAGACATCTCCATGGGTCCACACCATAGAAAAAGATTTGGGGAAGGATGTGACTCTCCTCCCAAAGAGCCTCTCCAGCCCCTCTAGCAGATCCTAGTATCTCCTTCTCCAGGGCTTGCATAGATCTCTGAGTCATCCGACAGAGCTGCCCAGTACTATCTGCAGTTCTTTGATCCTACCATGGGCTTTGGTCTTGCCAACTGCTTTGAGTGTAAATGCTGAGAGGGCAAGAATCTCCTTTCCTCCCTTCCTTTTCTTCTTCTTCCCTTCCATCTCATCTTCCTCCTCCTCTACCTCCTCTCTTTTCCCTATAAGGATTAACTGAGTGCCTATTTGGGGTCAGCACTAAGTCTGCTCCCATTTCTTTTAAGTGTCCCCCCAAAGAGCTGAGGCTCATTAACTAATCCCAGTTGGTACTGAATACATTCTTGGCTAATTGATCAAAGGCAAAGTTCCTCACTATAATCACTCTAGGAAAAAGTAAAAGCGTTCATTGGTAGGGAAGATGGCACCTTTGGAGCATGGCAACTCACATGCAGGAGACCACTGGTAAGTGTGTGCCCTCCTCCTTGTTCTTAATCTCTGACAAAGGGAGAAAGGATCACTGATGACATGGTGTACATGTGAGATTGGGGTAGAGGTGGTTCTCATCTGAGTGAATTCTGGAGAGTTCACCCCACTGAATCTAAGTACCAGGGATCCAGGCCCCAGTGAAAGCTTAGATGTGTAGAGTTTTATGACTAAGAAACCATGTAGAACCTTCAAGCGAAAAAGACCAAGAGTTAAGACCCTTACAGATCAAGTGACTTCACACCGTAGTGAACTTTAGTTTGTAAAGTTGGATTGTCAACCTGGAGCCTCCCCACTAAGAACAGTCAGGAGGAGAGTCCCAAGCCTAGAACCTACTTTTCCCTTTCTTCTACAAAGATAGGTCCCAGGATAGCCAGATTTATCTGAAACATTCCTAATGCTCAGATGACAAATCAGGTTGCTCAGTGTGGGCACATAGGTCTCTGAGTGACACTGTGGCATTTTTGTGTGTTGAAAATGAGGAAGGATAAGTACAAATGTTTAGAAGTGAAAGGGTCTCAGAGGCAAACTAGTCAACTCTTCACCAGCATGGATAACAATGGAAGCACCAGCCTTCTTGGTTACTGGTTTTGTTTTGTTTTGTTTTGTTTTCTCCTTTGTCATCCCTGGTTCAAACTAAAGAGTTTGGAAGACTGTTTCTTGATCCTTCATGCTCTCCTTCTCCTGGTGTGATAGTCGATGTATGTCAGGAACCAAAGATGACCTAGCAGCCCCTTGATCTACCCACCTAGCCAAGGAGCAGCTATACAGCCAGCCATTTAAACAGCCACCCGTCCACCCATTCATCCATCTATCCATCCAACATCAAATTAACTTCCACATACCAGGCATTAGAGGTGGCACAAAATCTGAAATACAAAATCAACTCTAGTCCTATCTTGAAGACGTTAGTGGTCTAGTGGGGATAAGACCCCACAATATACAAGTATTATCATAACACCAAGTGTTAAAGGATATAACAGCTGTGCTCATAATGCTAAAATAATATAAATGAGATTTATTGAGCACTTGCTATATTCCCAACTCCATTCTAAGCTTTTTATACACTTACTCTCATTCAAGCCTCACAATGGTCCTATCAGATAAGTATTGTAACTTCTCTCCTTTTACAGGAAAAGAACTTGTTCCACATTGCACATCTATGAAGAGATGGAGTCATCTCTTGAAGCTGGGCAGTCTGTGTCCACACCTTATGCTATTAGCCAGCAAGCTACTCACCCACTACATGGAATCACTGCTGAAGAAAGGTCTCAAAGGGAATTTGCAAAGTTTCCCCAGAGGGGGTGACATTTATGCTAAGCCAACAAGGATTGGCAGGACATCCCCAGAGAAAAAGAAATCAAAAGGCACTGTAGGCAAATGCTCAAAGATCATGGAGGCCAATGAGTGTCTCTGTGTGCCCAGGGAGGAGCAAGCGGTCCAGTATATGTGGAGTCGCCAAGGCTTACGTGTGTGATGGATTCTGAGACAACAGAGATAACAGCAGCCATGCCATCTTCTGGGGCACCTGCTCTGCTGCCCGCTGTTGTGATGATACATGTTCTACCCCTCCTATTCTCACAACTCTCATGGGATAAGAACCGTCACCCTCACTGGAGACATTCAAGCTCAGAGATGTCAAATGATGGGCTCAAGTACACATAGCTAAGTCAGCTTCTTAAACAAGAATGGCCTGACCCCCAAGTTTATGCATTAAAGAGGTTAAGAGCCTGGACTCTGAAGTCAGACATCCTGGGACAGAATTCCCAGCCATGCCACTTACTAGTTACTTGGGCCAATTACCAAATCTCACTGTGCCTCAGTTTCTTCATCTCAGTAGGGACAATCATCTTACCCAATCTGTTTTAGGGCTATTCTGCAGACTCCAGGGGATAATGCATGCAAATCACAAAGCGTGATGCCTGGCACTGTCTTTAATAAAGGTTTGCTATTGTTGATGTTATTAAGTTGGGGTCCATTTTTTAGGGACATCTAAGTGCTGTTTAAAGTGAGAGAAATAACTGAGTGTTCATGAGAAGAAGAGTTCCTGGTTTGGTGATAGAGAAGTTGACAGTCACCACCGTCTGGCCCCAGCACAGGAGTGGAAAAAGGAGAGCTCTAACCTCAGGCTTTTTCAGCTCAAAGGAGCTACAGGCTCCTCTGATGACTATGAAACAATTCCCAAGCCCTTCCTTAAATATCCAGTGAACAGCTCTGGGGCATTTTGACCTTGGCCCAGGGATGATATGATGAGCTTCTCTGTGCCAGGCCTCAGACTGAGAGAGGGGAACATTGCCTTATGAGGAAGCCCATGCTGACTGGATTTTGGCCTTCTGGTCAACGAAACCCCAAGGTTTCATGTTTCTATGCAGAGCTGATTCAGTTTTACCCCAGTCCCCAACTTCCAAACATAGGCCCAGTGCTCTCAAGCAAATGTGGGCTTTCTGTGTCAAGTACATTGGGCAGTAGAACAGTATGAATCTATTTGTATTTTCTCCATGGGAGAATGTCTATTAAAATGCAACACATTTTTAACCCAGTCAGCACACCCTGCCAGTCAAGTCCTGGGTCCCAAAGGTCTGTACAAGAGCAGCCAGACGTAACTTGATTAGTTCATAAAGAGGATGCTTGTCCCTTGCAATAAGTGAGGTGAAGCATTATTTTTGCTTAGCAACATCTCATTTCTGGGGTTGAGGCTGCCATGATCACCATACTAAGAAGACAAGCTGTCTTCGTTTGGTATCCCCCAGAAACAACTCAGAGGCAAGGGGCCCAGTGCAGACAATTTCTCTTGGAGGTGCATAAAGTCCCCAGAGAGGAGTCGGGAAGTAAGCTAGGGAAAGGAAAGTGGCTGATAAGAGTGTGTCTCATCCAGCATAGGCAAATAGAGCTCAATCCCATGGGGAAACTCCGAGAAATGGTGTAAAGCACAGTCCTTAGTTAGGAGAGAACTTGGGTATTTTTATACTAACCCCAGTCATTATGCAAGAGCTGCTTCTGGGGGCTGTTAATTCTTAGCACTTTGGGTCTACCTCCCAGGCAAAATTATTTTTCGAGGTGTCAGAGAAAGCCCCTAGGCTTTGAGAAGCAGAGGACATTTGGAAAACAACTGGAATGTTCTGGAAGAGTAAGATCCTGAGGATGTGGACAAGAACTGGCTGCATGCCTCACTAACCTTTTTCAAACAAAAATTTTCTCTATCAGCTCCCTCTTCCACAGGACAGTTCTTGAGCAGTCTCAAATAGCCACGAAGGTCTTATGCCCTATTAGTAAGAGTAATTATTTATTCATATCAGAGCTTTACCCAGAATATTTACTCATAGGCACAGTATTAATAAACTTCACTGATAGAGGAGATTATGAGAAGAAATGAAAGAAGCAAGGGATGACAACTATCCCACAACTTAGAAATCCTACTTCTTAAAAGTTATCTTTCATAAATACATATGCATATGTATACAGATAAATGAACAAAAGTATTAAATGTTGCTTCATTTGCAACAAACAAAAAATGAAAATAGCCTAAATGTCCATCAAAAGGGAAAGCCTATGAGATCCTGCAGATATCAAAGAATAAAGATTTATCTATACTAACATGAAAGAAAATTAAATTGTAAGTGAAAAAATCTTGCTGAAGTATATGTGATCATGTTTCCCATTTATGTAGAAGTCATGCACATATATTAATTAATTATTATATAAAATAACATGAATATATGTGTAGACACATGCTCAAAGATCATGGAGAAAACACATCAAAATAGAATAGGGCTTATTTCTGGACCAGGAACAAAAAATGGTTTGAGAGGAACTTTTTCTTTTTAATTAACGTATTGTTTGAATCACTTACTGTGAACATGTATTCATGTCCTATTTGTGTAATTAAAAACATGACTGACAGTTGACATCTTTTCACTAATCCAGAAGACTTTAAAAAAACAATCAAAGCAGAAAGAACACCTAAAATCTCACAGCAGTATAGGTCATTTAGTATAAGGGAAATGAATATATACCCTCCTGTCCCCTGAGGATATCATTACAGTAGAGTATGAAGTGATGGTTGCACTCATACTCTTATCTCAAGGCAACATGAAAATATTGTCAGAATCTCTGCTTGAAAGACAGCACGCTATGTGATGTCCATTTAGAAAAAGTCCATGAAAACCAGGCAGAAGTGCAATAATAAAGACCGGATCCTGAATGAGTTACTTTCAGCTGCATATAAAATTCACTATATAGGCCAGATATTTGCCCCCAAGTGCACAAAAGTGAGGGGTTACTATGTGAACTACACACTTAGGGCTTTCCCGAAGGTTGCAGACTCAACTAAACAGACAGTATTGTATCCAGTGATCTGCTGGTAAATGTTTAACAGCTGGCTCTGGAAGTAGCATTGAGTGAGAGGGGCTGACTTAGCAGAGTTGCTGATTTCCACAGTGACAATATTTCTCCCAATGGCTGATTTCAAACCGAGGAGTTGGGAAGAAATGCTCAGTAGCACAACCTTCTATAGTATCCCTCCATACAGATACAATTTATATACAAGAACATAAATAACTTCAAGATATAACTTTGTACATAACCAGCAGAAAGCAGTATGGTGATTAAGAAGTGATACACTTTGAGTATTATTATCTTTGTTTTTAACATAACTCATTTAATGGTAAGATTATATAGTTCAAATTTTAGAAACGGTTGTTTTAAAACCAGTTTGCAAAATCCCTACCATTTTGACAATCAGCTCTTGAACTGATGGGGCCTGCTCAGGCTCACCACTGACTGTAGGAGCTCACAGATTTCTATCTGGAACATTTCCACAGAGGATACTTCAAGGAAAGGGCTAAGTAGATGCTAATCAGAATTATAGAAAACACCGTGTTTGGCTCTAGAAATATAAACAGACAGACTGTGTTTTCACAGCAGCCTGACACAAGTTTTGGTTGGGAGCAAGGCTTCCTCATTTCTTCAAGCAAGTTGTCTGGGCAGGAAAGCTAGTAAGGAATCTCATTTCCCTCCTTGTGGGCAAAAGATTTGCTTCTGGGACCTGATATTGGAAGGAAATTTATACTATGTCAAATGCTGAAAGGGGCCAGTCTCAAGATGCTTTTGGAGCTGGGATATTATCTAACCAGCAGGCAGAATGTAACGGCTGGTCTTGGGCTGGTATCTGACTATATTCTCCTTTATCCGGTTGTTTCCGTGTGATAAGATCATCTTCCTGACAAATGCTGTTTGGGTGGTGGTGTTTTTAACTTCATGATCACTATATTTATTTGGACTATTTTAAAGTGGGGTTATATTCTTGGCTACATAAAAATGGAGAGGTTTATAAAACAACCAAACCTAATAATATTATATTTCCTTACTTGTTAAAATGGAAAGGAAGGGGTGCTGAACCACTGAGTCGCTAAGGACCCTTTTAGCTCTAAAAGCAGATGGATTTTTGTTCCGTGGTTTTATGCAGTTAAAACATAGCCAATTGCAAGTGAGGAGAGAAAGCAAGAAGGGGCAGGAGTGAGACCCCAGCACCTGGGGTGTTCGCAGGGTCTGATAAATGCCTGGCTCACTGCTAAAGTGATATGGATAAATACCAACGAAATCACAGCCGCTCTCTGGCCTCATTTATTCCGCCCCCGCCTCACCCCCCCACAAAAGGAACGCAAACCAGGAACTCCAGTCAGGCATGACCAACCCTGAAGAATCTGACTCTTCCGTCCTGCTGCTACCAGGACTCCTCGTGATTCCTGCAGACTGTGGCGAGGTCTCGGGGGCCGGCTGGGCCGGCGTGGGGGTGGGAAGAGATGCGGAATCTGGCCGGGTTTGGGAAGGAAGGAGCCGGCCTGCCAGCTCCATGCAGTCTTTCATGAATAAACACTCTAATTGGGGACATCACAGATAATGGGTCTGACTCCTTTCACTGGAGGGCTGGATCATGATTTGCTAATTGGATATTCCTGGGGTGGTTGAGGCGCCCTCACTGGCCCTGAGTGATTACTAGTTAATGGGGTTTTAGAAGTTCCTATTTCAGACTGAAAAAGGGAGCCAAGCTAAGGAAAAGGAGCCAGTGCCCTTCCCGGAATGGCATCGGGAAGGAATCCCAGCATCTGGGACAACACACGGTGGCACCCGGCTGCAGGAGCACACGGACACGGGCACTGCCTTTTTGAGTTGAGCGCCCCTATCTTACCCCAGGACTGACCCCTCCCTTGCAGGGGTATTTGATCCTGGAGGTAAAATGCCCTCCCTCACCACTGGCCTTTGGGCTCACTCCTTTGCAAAGAACAATTCCACGGAAAGCCAGGCTCAGAGGCCTGCAAAACCTTCAGGATGAGTCTTCATATAAGGGCAGAGAAGTCTTTGGAGTCTCTGGAGTTGAGCAAAAGGCAGGAGGATGCCACCACTTCGGAATGGTTGCAGCGATGGGTGCCTCCCATCTGCCCCCTACAGGGCAACGGCGGCATCACCGCAGGATCACAGTGGAGGGAGCTCCCAGGGCAGATCGCAAGGCAGAAGGTGGGTGATCTTTCAGAGGTGGTGTTCCGCCCTGTCTTTTTTGGGGCTCAGGGCCACACTGGAGGCTGTGGCCTTCCCTAGCAAACTGTCAGGGGGACAGAGGGAAGAGGAAATGAGAGAAAGTTAGGACAGACTAAAAGAAATGTCTTTCTGCATCAAAACTCAAGGAAATTCCATGCCAAAAAAAAAAAAAGTTCTCATAAACTAAAGGTTAGCAGCTCTGGCCAGAGCCAAGAGCATACTATGTGCCAGAGAATATTCAGTTTCTCTTCCCATAAGAAGAATTCTTTCTTGATGAAATTTCTGGATAGTGCCAGGTCTATAGACCCTCCGTGGCTTTGGTGCATTCATGAGCAGAGTCCTGGCTTGGTTGATTCCCGGTCATTAGTCTTGCTGGGACTCTTCCTGGACCTCAGCTACTGGTCTTGTCAAACTGTCTTTCACTCATGTGTTAAAGACTTGGAGTGCCTGGAGTACAATAATTATCTCCCTTTATAGTGGGAATGCTGACTGCTCAAACTGTCTGTGTTCACACCCCAAGTAACAGGCAGACCTGGAACTTGACCCCAAAGCCTTGGTCCTTATCCATTGTGCCACAAGCCCTTCCTTAGATTTCACCCCATTCAGTATTTCTTTTCTGAAGACAGTTGACCAGATGGGAGACAGCTTGGATTTACCACGTAGAAGAGCAAGAAACCTGATTTTAGTTTTGTAGAAATGGAAAGAATAGATTCCTAGTAAAGGGTACTTGTTCTATTGGTAGTTTTTTAGAGCTCTACCTTCTTTTTTTAGATGCAGTGATAACTGGTCACTTCAAACAAACCAAACTGGAAATGATTATGTTTATCCTCAAAGAAGCCTTGTTAATGACCCCAGGCACATTGTTCAAGCTCTCAAAGACCAATTTTCCCACTGCGTATGGTCCATAGGAATTGATATCTTCCAAGTTCCCTCCCAGTTTCGTATCTGTGTGTCAAGAGTTCTGCATGTGTCACAAGAAGACAGTTTGCTGTCTCCCATGCAGTATTTCTGCCAGAGTAAGAGAATCGGTTATAGAGTATTAGGGGTTTTTAGGGCTCACGATTATCAGTACTTGTGTGTTTTCTTCCTTCTTTCTCCTTGCTTTCCCTCTCCTGGTGCCTGTCTCCGTTTCCTTGAGCCATCTATCTCCTGGCATCCCTGGTACAGCTCCATCTGGCTCATTTGTTTTTCATAAATTAACATGAGTTTTGCATGCATTCTCCTTTTCATGACTGTTCCAAAGTACACCATAGGGCAGCAATAAGGCTCTATGATCATATATGCCATCAGCCAACAATGTTTGAACATGCATCCTAATACAGGTGTGTTCACTTAGACATATTTAAATTAAATAATATACACAAATGCATATTTTATAATGAACATAAAAATAGAAAGTAAAAAATCCAAACATAGTTATACCATACCCTGTGGGTCATTTGGGGCCAGCTTGCCTCTCTCCAAAAGAGATTCCCCGTATCCAGGATAGTGGAGGCCTTAGCTCCTTTGGGCTTAGGTGGCAGACATTTGCAATTAAACACTTGTTCAAAAGAGGTCTATGACCCAAGAGTTTCCAGACATGTGGTGAAAGAGAAGATGAAGGATGGCAGGCCTAGACTCTTCAAGGGAGGTCAAACATCCAGACACTTACGGGAATTCTATTAATTTTTAACATCAATTTGTTGTTTTGGTGTCACATTGTGGAACCAAGACATCTAAGGACCAAATATGACCCGTGCTCTGCCAGTTTGTCACCCTGTCCTACATTCTAGAGGCAATATTTTGTACCTTGTTAAAACCAAAATCCCTCAAGGAGATATGGCATTAACCTGGATTAGCTCTTTTCACCAGAGTGTGAATGAATTTGACAAGTACAGATAATGGTGGTGAAGAGAGAAAACTTTAATAAGAGCCAGAGAAACTAAGAGGAAAGACCCACAAAGGGCATACCTCTGAAACTCAAGTGCCCAAGGATCTGATCCTAGTTTATACTACCCTCCAGTCCAGCACAGGCTACCCCAGGATGTGATGGAGGGGCAGAAGTATCAGACCCTTAAATAAGAGCTTTTCTCTGTCTGTTTGGGCAATGTTGAGTTCTCTGAACTTGAGAAACTAACAGGGCCTGCTTTCATGATCTGAACCTAGAAAGTGTCTATTTTCTCCAAGGTCTTGGGCAAGGTTAAACACCTCCCTGCACCCCCTCCAATACTTCCCAGCTCCTGCCCTAGTGACCTTCCTAAGCACCATGCAGTCTGCCTTCTGAGACTTGCTCTGGGAGGTGTATGCAAAAGATATGCTAATGAATTAATATAAATGAGGCAGGTGGAACTGGAATGAGGATGTCCAGAGAAAATTCAAGGAGACAGAGACAGGCTCAGGAAGAGGGAGAGAAAGAGACAAAATGACTAAGCAAGTAACCCACGGAGGCACAGAAGGGAAGAAAGAGATGCCTGCCTTGTTTGGTGAAGAAAACACATTAGAAAAGAGAAAAAGTGAGCAGGAAAATTATCCTACTACTAAGCAAAACTACAAGTCAAGGGTCAAGACAGGTGTTTCTCAATTCAGTGGACATATGTTACCTTGGACTCTGCTGGGAAATAATAGTGATACTAAGGCATTTGCTATATGCCAAGCTTTGTCAACACATACAAAATATCATGTAATGTATTTAATCTTCACAACATCCCTGGAAGATAGTTGCTATTCTTATCTCAATTTCATAAATGAGGAAACTGAGGCACAAAGATGGTAGTGTCATCAACCCACTGTCACACGACTGGCAGGTGGCAGGTCTGGGACTGATTACTGAGGTGGTGGGCTCAGAGCCTGCCGCCCTGCACAGGAAGATTCCATACCAGCTGCAGAGGACGCATGTGGTTGAAAATCCATCATATCCATCTTTGGACAGAAAGCCCTTTTAGCTTCATTACTTTATTTTTACTGCTAGCTAGTATTTAGTGGGCAGAATGGCCCACTCAGCTGGAAGGCAGTGTGCGGGCTTCAACTTCTAGATAAGGTTGTTTCCTGCTCAAGAAATCTCTGGTATATCTATTAACTATCATAGCTCATTAAGTACATGCTTAAAATGGGGTTAAAAAATCATTTCAGTATAGACAAACTATATTTGAGATCTGTTCATTTAGGAGACTAATATTCCCGCCAGAAACACTGAGATTCATCATACATGGTAAATATTTGTTTGGACAAATTTTAAATTGAGGATCACTTGATTGATAGGTAATTGTTTCCAGCGTCAGCTGAACACTCTCAGCTGTCATTGCCACATCACAAATTGATGTGTTGTTATCTTTTTCTGTTTTCTTTCTTTCTCTCTCATTTAAAAAAAAAATTTTTCCTCAAAATTACTTTCTTATGACCAACTCTTACATTGATTTATTCACTAAGGAAAAAGCACATGACAGTCTTTTTTATCTCCAAGGGACCCAAGATGTCAGGAACCCCAGAAGGGTTTAGGGCCGGACCCCTCCAGCTCCTGAGCGGCATTCTTCTGCACCCATGTTCTCCGGGAACTTCTGGCGTCTCTCCTCCTCCCCCTCACTCCCCAGTTAACCTGATAGCTTTCCAGGGGAGATAGTCAAGGTTCAGAGGGAGGACTGCCTGTGATGCCCTGAAAAAAAAAAAAAAATATATATATATATATATATATGTATGTATTTTTTTTTAGACTTAGACTTCCTTAGGAGACCTAGGAGTTAGAAGATGGGACAGAAGTGCATAGGTTCAAGTCAGGAAAGCTTCCTGGAGGTGGTCTTTTGATTTTTAATAAAGAAATAGAAGGCATAGGAGAAAATATTGATCAGTTCTTTTCCTTAGGGATAGTGACTAGATAAGAAGAGAAATATTCTGTTTACATTAAGTATATAAGTCTGATTCTTATTAGACCTGCTCCCTAGTTCCTTTCAATTCCCTGGCCTATAAGATAATGCTTAGTTTCATGGTTTCTTTACCAATAATAAATATGATTGTTATGGCTAATTAACACAGCAATCTGTATTTTCATTTACTCCTCACTGCTAGAAAAGTTAGTGGCCAGAAGGAAAAAAAGTGAGATTCTCTGAAAGGTAATTTATTCAAATACTTCCCTCGTTATTTTTTTAATAATAAGTTTAAAAATCTATTATTATAGAGTAATTGCTCATCAAATTTCTTTTTAAAAGTCAAAGCAATTTTCAAATTATAAAGAACTTCTCAAATGTGTCTAGATAATTATGAGGCTGCATTTTATATAGCTCCTGTACCACAGTAGGCTGCAAGGCCTAGTATAATCTTTACCTCTGGAGCCCAAGATTGCACCATGTTCACATGTGAGGCACCATGTGACACATGTTAAATGTACAGCAATTCCGTGGTTGCAAATGCATACATATGGAAATTATCTATCAGCTTCCTATAATATCAGTTGCTAGGACCAACACAAATTACTTTCTCCCATTGGAAATTTTAAGGATAATGCTCTGTAATGGATGGATGGATAGTAGATAGATAGATAGATAGATAGATAGATAGATAGATAGATAGATAGATAGATAGATAGATAGATAGATAAATGGGCTATGATTTCAACTTGTAGGAAGTGAAATGGGTAACAATCCCTGGAGAGTTGGAATGTCCAGAAGGACTCTTGCCATCAGCAGAACAGTTGCATCTAACCTTGGGGGCAGGATTATGGTGACTTTCAGCCCCTTCCACAGTTTTCCCATCAAAACAGAAAATCAGAAACCAAATGTGGTTCTGAGGTTCCTTGCCACAATTTCAACCTACCAAACAGCATCCAAATAATCCTGTTTTTAAAAACTGTAGATATCTATGTGTAAATATGAATCTGAGCATCTGTGGGTTTTCCTTAAAAATGCAAAGAAAGGCCGATTTTGGAATCTCTAGGGTTGTGAATTGATTCTAGGAAATAATGCAGAACTAATGCAAACTGGAGGATTTCCCCCATTGGTCACTGGTATGTGTGTATCCACACACAGGCAGTAGTATCTGCACATACACTGCACCTTAGTGCCCTTTTCCTATTCAGCTCTCTAATGTGAGTTTGAGTTGGTGTGCTCACATCCTGGGACCTCCCGGACACCTCTGGGGCCCTTGGTCATCTAATAGCTGCTTCTCTCAGATACCTAGGCAGTGAATATGCCGACAGCTGCCAGGAAAATGGTCTGGTTCGCTTTAAACATTGCTCTTCGTCATTCTTCTCTACCCCCCAATACAGTTGCCGGCTGTGATCTGCTGCCTTTCAACTTGGAATAAAATACATTACTTATGCAGTGAATGTTTTTAATGTAACAAAGCAAAGGAATAAAAATGCCTTACAACAGTTTTATTAAAAACAAATTCCCACAGTAAATACATATACACTCTGTTTCTGGGAGCAAAATAGCCAAGGACTTCACTGCTAAGTGCTCTGGGAAGTGCTTATAAATTACTTGAAATAAAAAACATTGTTGCCTGGACATCAGGGATGAAATGCTGCAGTTTGTAATAAATTAACACAGAACTTTACTTCCCCTCCTCGAACAAAGCAGCCATTTGTCTGAATAACCCACATTCAGCTGTGAGTTATATTTTCACAACCTCAACTGCATTCATTTGCAAATTATTCTGCAGTTTTAATGCTCAAGTTTTAAATACCTTAAGAACTAATAAATAAAGCAAAGTAGAGCAAACAGTTGGCTTGTAGTTTAAAAACTGCCCTAATTTCTGTTTTTCTTTTGGCTTTTTTCCTTTCCTCTTTTCCCTTTTTCTTTTTCTTCTTTTCTTCTTTTTTTTATAAATGGCATAAAGTTTCTTTAAACTACATTTTAAAAATAGGAGGCTAAAATGAATTTGGGGGTATTCACACCAGAGAGAAGTTTCCATAATTCCATTAACTGTGAAGGTATTTGGTAGTACTCATTTTACATTTTTAAGACTTTTCTTCTACCAATACTTTAATTTAGTGACAGAATAATTTATAACTATCTTTGAGGTTTTTCCCTTTGTGTGTAACTTTTGTCTGCTAGTCTTGGAATTGGTTAGATTTTTTTTCTCTCTCTCCCTCTACTAGACTTTGTCCAGAAAAAAAAAATCTCAAAAGAAAAGTCGTGTCACTTCCCTTGAGTTATTTTGATTATAAAACAAAAACTCTGCAAGAAAACTCTTTTCAAACCTGTTCTGTAAAACAAAACGAACCGCTTTCCAGGTTCTTGAAAGAAAAATTTGATAGAAGCACTTATAGATTCAATTTGAGATTTGAAGGTTATTTTCCTGGCCTAAAGTGGGGGGGGAGGCGGCGAAGGCCAGTTTCCTTGTGCAGAATTACTGGCTTTGTTGGATTTCTTTGCATTGTTTTAAATAAGGTCCTGTGTAGCCAGTTGCACCGGATAAAAGTAATGTCACCATTTACAGGAAGTGGATTTGGGGAGGAAAAGTCCTCAGAAGCATGTTATTTTCAGAAGAGTGCCTTATAAAATATTTTTATAAAGTAGGAGTTGAAATCATTTAAAAATCACCCTCTTTTTATAAATCTGTTTGGAGAAAGCTCTTTTGATCCCCTCTTTCTTCTGATCCTCATCTTTTATTTTGCTTAGAGGTAAACAACGTTTGCCTCATTTAAACAACGGCATTTGCCATTGTGGTTCTTAAATAGTTTTCCAGTCACCCTATGGCAATTCATCACATGGGATAAAATGAGGATACTTTGCATCTAAGACTTTTATCACCTCCCAGAAAATGTTTGTTGTTTTTTGCTTTGGTTCTTTATTCACTCCCACCCCTACCCCCACCCCGAGCTGCGGGGGATTGTTTTAGGACATTTCAAAGCCTTTTGTGGAGAGGGAACCCAAGTCCCTCTGTGGAGAGTAAGAAATGTTGATTACATGCACTGTAAAATGGGAGATATTCCCAAATTTCCTTTTAATTAAGACATCTACATAGCCATTGCTCTGCAGAAAGAGAGAGATTTCCAAACATTTAAAAAATACGGAAGCTTTTAGAACTGCAACAGATACCCCGACCTCTCCTCGACCCTGGGGTGAGGTGGCTGTCACCTGGGGGGAGGTAAATGGACATTAGTAACTCCATCAGAGTCACATGGGGAGGGGCACCCAAAACAGATGCAGAGGTAATCACAGGACTACAGAGCTTTAATACCGCCGTGGGCGTCAGTTAAGCGAAAGGCGCTTGTCTGGTTAGCCGGGTCATTTCTGCATATGCACACAACCTTTGTCCTTTTAAAAAATCACTCTGTGATGACTGGTTTGATTCTCTGACCATCCAAGCCTGATTAAGAGCATTTGCTTAGGCCCTAAAGACTTCATAGCTGGCCACCCATCTGGTGTTAGGCTTGAGTCCGTGAAAATCCCTCAGCTTAGCACTGAATATTCTTTTTTAAGACGTTTAAGTAAAAGGGCTGACATTAGCATATGTTCCCCCCAAGTGTCCTGTTGAACTTTCTGCCGGGCATTTACCCTACGACGGGCTTTCTGGATGTTGTCCAATGAGAGATTGGCTTGGAACTGTAAAATTAGCCATCTGCCTATTAAAAATGTAACCAGCTGCATCCGATGAAACACAGTGACTATTGAAATGAACTCATCCGGGAGAGAACTCGCGTCCCCTGCTTGGACATTTTTCCAACCTACTGCTGGACTGAGACACTCCACGAGCAAAGGCCCTCCGTCCTTGTTTGGAGGAAAACGGCATGACTCAAGGGTGAAGAAGGCTGAGCGGGTTTGTTTCATTGCTGAAGTTCTGGCATTTCTCAGGTTGACTTGGACCTTAAGTGTAGAATTCTCTGTTTCTTTGCTACTTGCTTTAAACATCTCTCTCTTGCAGGAGAAAGTAAAATATAAACGAGCAAATCCCTAATATCTCTCCCCTACTTCAGTATGCTGTGTTCAGATATTCCATTCCAAACCCAGGCTTCTAATAAACCTTAAAATGCAAGCCTAAAATACCCTAAGCAACCCATGATAACTTAACAACAGAGAGCTGAAGCCAGAATTATTCCTGCAAGAGCTACCGTTTCAGCAGACACTGGCTTTCCATATCTACTACAAGGTCTGTTTATTAAAAATGAGAACTTTCAATAGCTTGAGCTATTTTTCTCTAAAGCCTAATGGAGCATTAAAAAATAATTCATTAACTAATTAACAAAACTGTGTTTATTTACAGTATATAAAATGTTTCTATCAGGGAAATAACACACCATAACACAGCGTTGTGTTGACAGCGAAACATCTGCAGCTTAATTTAATGCATTTACTAAATGATGAGGGGAAATCAAAGGATGTTTAAACAGCTACTTCTCTGCCTGTGATTTTTGTTTTTCTCTCTTGAGGTCACAGGCACCAAGATGCCCCTTGGGAAGCTGCTGGAGCTGCTTTCAAAGGTGCAAAGAATAGTAATCTTTACGCAATTATGGGAGCATGGGCACTGCACACAGCTTGGCCTCGGTGCCCGTTAGAACTGAGGGATCCATACGCATGTCCTAAATGCAACAGCTCTGTAGCCATTACGTGATGTTAGATAACATGGAAATTGCCCTTTTTGTATGTCAAGATCAGTCAAATATTGACAACTTCATTACTTTCAACCTGAAATTTCCCATCTGGACAGTATCTTTCTCTCTCCTCTCTCTGTCTCTTTCTGTCTCTCCTCACTTTCTCATTTTGCCATGGGCAGTATTTTTGCAAACATACATAATTAAGCTCAGAGTGAGTATTAATCGATACATTTGCCTATTAGATTATTCTATTTTAAAATGTGTTTTTCTGGGTTCATTTTCCCACTATATATCTCCTCTCTATTGCCCCTGCCTGAAACCTTTCAGAAGCCAAAGGCTATGTATGCTTCTTTGTATGTTTGATTCCCTTATCATCCTCAGTATGAAACCCCAAGAAAAGGAGAAAGTAGTGATCATATTACAGACAATTCAGGCGGATGTGTAAATTACGACCTCTCAGGAGGAAAAATTATAGCCTGAGGAAAATAAATAAGTAACCCCAGCAACAATACATGCAATGTGACGTTCTGAGAATTTGTCCTCCATTCACTTAGACTTACAACTCAGAGTGACCTCAGGAATTACAAAATTAACTAGGAAAACATAAGCAGCTTTCCTCACAACATCCAGCATAGTCTGAGAGTCTGCCTTTGTTTTAAGTGCACAATAATAATAATAATAATAATAAAATGCTTAATTTCAACTCACCTGTGCAGAGGCCATCCCTATGCCCGTTTATAGTAGGACCCTGGATATACAACAGCCATAAGGAAATTTCAGTTTCACCTGTAGCAATTTCACCAGTTTCAGATGCAAAAAAAATTTTTTTTGAACTTTTAAGCTATGTGGAACAAATAGAATATATCACAGGTCTGTTTAAAATTAGATTTCCAAAAAAAAAAGCTAGTTCAGCAAACCTCACTTTACTGGACAAAATTGTTTTAACCATGTCCCTCTGGATTTATACACAGGAATTGTGTCATTTGTATCTTTTAACTTACAACACCAGTGTCAGTTGTGGGATTAGCTGAGTTTGGCCACATTGTGCTTTTATAGGTTGAGCATGGACTTTGGTTTGGTTCGCTCCAGGAGAACTGGGTTAGAGAACCGTCTAGGCCATGTCAAACCATTTTCCCTCTCCACTAGCTCCAGATTTGTTAAAGCAGGATACCAAATATCTGTTGCCTTGTGTCAGAGTTCCTTTTGATCAGAAACTTAGACATTACTTAGCAAATATGCTACCACAATGCTGTCTGTTAGCCTGGCAGACATTGCTAGTGGATTACCAACAGTGGTTCTCACTGACCCAGGGGCAGCCTCAGAAGGCTTCTCCACACACATACTACAAATCAATCTGAATAGGCTCAACAGATGAAATCTATTAGCTGAAACTAACAGATCCACCTAGGGATCAAATCAAGGACTCTATTACTTACCACTTTGTCTAATGTGGCCTCAATTAGCCACATCCTAACTGATCAGCTCCTTCAATTAAGCAGGTTTATTTTTCCTTTGGCTGTTCTCTGTAAGAAAAAGAGATATATATAAAAAAAACAACACATATTGAGAGTTATTGGGACCTGTAACCTCCCAGGCTATCTCCTATGATGAGGTCACAATTAACCTCAACTTGTGCTCCATCTATACTCCCCACTCTAGACCTGGACAGTGCAAAATGTTATTTAGGCTGACAACCTAAACCACCTTTGTTTCTCTCAACTGTAACTATGACTACTATTCCCAGTAGACTGAGACACTTTGGAAGACTAAAGAAAATATACCCTTAAAGAATTAAAAACTAAAACCAAAAGAATTTCTGACATATTCACATCTTCTGGTATCATTTGCATTTTGGACCACGGAGATAATACTCTAATCAGAGCTCAGTGAGTGCTCATCCCTCCATAAGTTCTTCAGTAGCTCCCTATTACCTGAAAAATAGTTAGCCCAGGCACTTTTCTGCAAAAAGACAATATACTTTATCAGTCTTTATCTCTTGCAGTCTCGTCCCTCCACACCCTCCTATTACTCAACCTCTGTAAATTATTTGCCTGTATTGTTTTCTCAGACCCAGTGCCCTTGCATGGACTGTTTTCTCTGCCCGGCATATGCTATTTTCTCTGCTTGGTTAACTTCTACTTAGCCCTCAAGTTTGAATATCAGCCCAGTCTGTGCCTAAACCATGAAAGCTGAGTCCATTGTTCTCTTCCTTATGCATAACTGTATAATTGAGTTGTGAAGCAGAGAGGGTCTGAGTCCAGGCCCAAGAACAATGCTCCTGAGTTTGCAAGCCTAGCTGTCCCCTTGATAGCTGTGGGTTTGTAGGCAATCATTTAACCTTTCTGTGCCTTGACTTTCCCATCTGTAAAATGGGCATGATAGCAGCTAACTGAATATTAAGAGATAATGATATGTAATATGCTTAGAATGGCAAATAGTGTCAATAAATGTTAGCTATAATTTTCCATCATAATTTTTAACCTCCACATCTGGGAACTCCCATGGCATTCAGGGACTTTACAGGGACGTTACTCTGTTCATCCTTATACTCCCAGTTCTTAGCCTGGAGCTTCACATGGCCTAGGCACCCAGCCAAGGTTTGCTGAGGGACTTGCTACATGAAGAATAAGAAAATGGGAAAGGTGAACAAAAGGGGAAGGGCTTAGAGTAGCTGAAACATAGAGAACATATGTATCCTATTAATACATATTTATTATAAAAAGGCAGCTGAAAACACAGCTTCCTACACATGAGGCTACATATAGCGATTCATCAAGGGAAAGCACAGAATTATGATTTTTGTAGGGAAAAACCCTCACTGGGCTTATTTATTTTTCTACCCCACAGTGAGGACAGGAGGTTTGATGAAACCTGATGCCTAAATGTATGATCTTTTATCAATCTATAATTGGATTGCCAGAAATCCAAACCGCGTCCTGTCTGGCCAGCGAAGAGTCATGGTGTGAGGGAGCCTCAAGAGGCAGACGCCCAGTTAATGTCATGGAAGCAATGTCTTGCTTGTGGTGTGTGGCCCCCATTAAAGCACAGGCTCTGGGTTTGTATCCCACAGAACTGACCAGCCAGGTGATCCTGCGCAAGTCACTAACACTCTCTGTTCTCAGTTACCTTGTCTATAAACTTGGAGATAATGTGGGCATTACATCATAGGTTATTGTGAAACAAAATGAAATAATCCTCAGCAATTTCTAGACACAGCATGTGGCACAAAATTTGTACTTTATTTTTATAAAAGGAGGCTTCTCAAAGGGGACTGAGAGGTTGGGTTGGTGGAGTGGAGTGAAAGGAACTTTCCAGATAAGAAGAGATAGGCTAGGAATGACATGGTGAATTTGGCATTCTGTGGAAAAAAGTGTGCTTTCTGCTCTGCTCTGTGTTTGGATCGGCTTTTAAAACAGCACAACCTCCGCTAACCTTAGTCGCAACACTGTGCTGAAATGTTACTCCCAGGATTTGACATTTCTTTATTCTTTCTACTGCTGTTTTCTCCTTTGTTGCTTTGAAAATATGAATTAATGATGAATACTAATGAGCTCTGTGACAAGGAGACTCCACTAACGTTGGGAGCTTCAAGACTCATGACACTTCAACAAGGGAAAGCCTAAGAATTTCCTTTCTCTGATTTCCAAACTCACATGGCCCAAATGCTTACTTTCTCCCCCTTTCCTCCTATCCAACTCCTTTATTTTAAAAATTGTTAAGGAATTTTCATGAACATGAATGAGGCTTTGAACTTGTTCATAAGAGTTTATGCATCTACCTGGAGAAGACATGAAATTGCTTTTTAAAAAAAGTATTTTTGCAATTTATGAAAATCTGAATGCCTTTTTATTGTTCTTTGCTTTCTTTTTATTTTTCTCTTTTATTGTCTCTGATGCTGTTTCATGGAGTTTGCGAATTTGTGGAGCAGCCAACCAGAGGGGAAGTTAAGTTGTTGTCACGGAACATGTAGTGACTTCCAGGCTGATGCCAATTTCCCTCCCTTTCCAATAAAAAAGCAGTAGTATTTGTCTGCCATTGACAGCAAAGACAATTTTTATGGCATAGTCTGCACCAGTGCCTCAACACAGTGGTAAATATTTCAGCATTAAAAGCTAAGGAGAAAACAAGAAAGACTATACTATGCAGAGTTTTAGAATAAAGTCACGCACAGTGGAGTTGGGTACTGAAAACAAAGATTAAGCACCCAACTTTCTCAGTCGATGTCAGTACTTACACTAAAGAGGTTTTGTGTGTATTCAACAGATGTGGTAGTTAGGAACAGTTTCAAGGAAGAAATAACACGTTGCCATTAGAGCCGTCTCTCCACCCTAAGTTCCTTTTCTTGGCTGAGCTTTTAGGACCACAGGCCTGGATGTTTACAACTGATAAGAAATACCAAGAAGAGAAGGGTGAGCAAGAGCCTCAGGGTCCATCACAGCTATCCCAAATCAGACCCCTACATCACCCATGCTTGGGAGGATGAGCATGAAAGGGGCATATCGCCTGAGATGAGCTCTAGCTCTGAAGATGTGGATTCAAATCCTAACTAGTGTGTGATCATGAGCCTACTGGTCCCAAGACTCAGTCTGCCTGTATGTAAAAATGGGAATATTGTTAGAATCTCCTTCTGATGGTTGTCAGGAGGATTAAACTGGGCAACACTTTGAAAGGGCTCAGCATAGTATCCAGCTAACAGTTAAGAGCTGAGTGAGTGTTTGTTGATATACACAAACAGGTCAAGTAATACAGGAGCCAAGCTATTCAGTGGCCTCTACTCATTACAGAGGAAAACATTCTATCCCAGATTTAGCAGGAGAAGGTGACCTTCTTGATCAGGATACCCTGCCCGCAGGACATCTTTGAACTAGAATTAGAATTGTTTCCATTTCACTTAAATTGAGCTTAGCAATATTTCCCTGACTTGCTTTCCCATTTCAAGGGCAGCCATTTACTATCCCCACTTCAATATTATTCTTCAAATTATGTGTAACCTGCTAGCGAGTACATTGACTGAACAACAAACTCACCCAGAACCTCCAAGTTCTGAGCAGTGGTTGTAGTGCTGATAAGGAGGGAGTGACAATTTGCAGGAAACATCAGTGATATTTGAAATAGTCTCTGTCCTTGAAAAACTCATAAGCATATGAGTGCCAATAGACACTTAAATAAACAACAATAATAGTGATGGTTTGGTATAAAGAATAAGAGTGTGGACTCTGAGCAAGACTGGATTCAAATCCAGGCTCCACCACTCATCATGTTACATTGGGTGCATCTCTTAGTCTCTCTATGCCTCATTTTCCTCATCTATTAAATGGGCATGAAAACTTCCTATTTCATAGCATTGAATGAATTAGTATGCATAAAGCATTTGGAATAATGCCTGGCACATAAACTTTACCCTAAAAATAACAAATGAAAATTAAAATTTGGTGTGTTTACTAGGGACCCAGCACTGTGTAATGGCTTTGTGTGGATTATTTTATCCTAGCCTCAAAAGCAAAAGCACATACTAACCTTAGGTAACTTACTTGACCTTGGATGTAAATTGCCCTTAATGAAAATCTGTCTATAAAATTGTTGAAAGGACTCAATAAATTAATATGTGCAGAGTTAGGGCCAGGCTTGTACGAAGTAAGTCTCAGCAAAAGGACCTACAGAGTTCAAACTGTTTGCCATATTCACACAGCTAATTGATTAGGATTGTATCATGATTTTATCCCAGGCATGCTTTTACCAGCTTACTATAGTGACTGATTCAATATGGCAAACACCCAGAGGTCTCTGTACTGCATTATGAAAGCACACATCCACCAGTCCTGCCTGGGAGGATCAGAAAGTTTACATGAAGCAGATGATTCTTTCTTTTCTCTCCTTCCTTCCTCCCTTCCTTCTGTTTTTCCTCCCTCCCTCCCTCCCTTCCCTCTCATTATAAAAATGGCAGTAGACATTCACTTACTTTGGTCTGATGCAATAGTAATGACTCAGCATACACTAAAAAAATGTTACAAACTCTTGTGGGTCAAGAGACATGATCGTTTATCACAGTCTGAGATGTAGTCACACGTCACGTGGTCATGCCAGGCTTCAGTCATGGCTGGTCTGACTCAGCCTGAAGCCAAGAGGAAAGCAAATGTGGCTAATTAAGACTAGAGGGAATGTTTAAACTGTGTGCAACTGATACTCCAGCCACCGTCTCCATGTTTTCCTGGAGATGAAATCCTGCTCACAACCGAGTATTACCGTACTTCTCAAGATCCTTGCAGTTGTCCGGGAGAGACTTGAGGGGAAGGACTTGGCACTTTGGGAATTATCCTGGTGGCACACCTGAAGAACGTTGACCGATGAGAAAGGACAAGTAGTGATTCTTGAATTATGCTTCTATTTACACTATAATTATAACATTGAAATCTAAAGCTTTGCTTCTGCAGGAAGAGCACAGGCCTTGTGTCCCTTCAAGGCCTCCATAAACACAGGTTAATGGCTCTCACATCTACAGTGCCTGTAAAGGAGCAGTGAACCCCGGAATGAAACAGTGCATCTCATCATTCCTTTGAAAGAACAACAAAGCTCTCTTGGCTGTTTGGTGAAAGATCCCCAAATAAATACATCCTTAAGAAGTACAAATAGGTTTCTTTACTAATGACTTAGAACCTACTGGGTAAGCACTCCCTGAAATTGTGTTGAGCTCCAAATAAAAGACACCTCCCCCTCCTGCTAATTTTTCTTTCAACTTCAGAAACCAACTGATTGGCACAAGACACTAAAACATACTTGTTCCCAGCTAGAGCTCATTACTGAGATCCTCTCCAATTTCAATCCCTAGATAAGGAAGCTTCACAAGCAGGTTTATAGCGGTAGTAGTTCCACAAACTCCTCCAAGGTAAAAGGATTCTTGTTCCAGTAAGTGCGGAAGTATCACAAGGATATATAAAGTAACTTGAAATGGGTTTTACAAAGCCATTTGTAATCCCTAGTGATGCACATTATTACATTAAGGGATCTGCAATAAAAAAAGAAGTATTGAACTGTGTTTAATGTAATGCTTCAACTGGCTTAATGCATGTTTAATGCAACACATTTGACCATAGAAATTTAAAACACACATATATATAAAATATATATTTTATGTATTTCTGTACCTAATTCTATGGAAAGACCAATATCTATCCTGAAGAGATGGTATCTAATGAAACACGTGACAAAACGCTGGTCTTGGTTGAACTGTGTTGGTTGTGTTGACATCTGGGTCACAGGTAAGTGAGACTGCTTTCCAAGGAGCTATATGCATGACTTGATGTCCGTGGGAAGTTGGCTATGAAGAGGATTATGTGCTAGAGCAGAAGGAGAAACTTGGAGTGCAGGAATCACTGAAAGTGCAAACACAATGGCAATGGAGAAAAACAGCAAGGCCTCTGAATAACCAACACCAGCTCCATCCCCCACCAATGCTTACATGTCCCAGCAGCTTAGTTTTGAACCCTGAAGAAGAGATGTTTAAAACCAAAGGCTGTCTTCCTGAGCAACTCTGTGAGGTCCAGTCACTGGCTTGTTGATTCAGGTGACATGTGGTTCAGTGACAGGTGACAGAGCACAAGGCTGAGGGCAGGCAGCTCAGGGGAGCAGGGTCCTCCTAGGGCAGCTGTGTCCCAGGCTCGACAAGGAGGTCAGACGGAGGCTCATGAGTAGATGCATTCCAGGGCATATGGTTAATACCATCTGCCCCGAGATGCTCCTGAAGACCTGGGGACATGCTGTATAATCCAAAGACAACCAGTTGTTGCAGTTAGTGTGTGTAGAGTTAGTCAATCTTGAGGACATATTAATTGTGCTTGCAATCTCTAAGACTTACTGGATTTTCACAAGACATTTTAATTTCATATGTAAAATACCCCAATCCATTCTTCCTCATTTACCCTTAAGCATGACTAAAATCAGCCCAGATAATTTGGAGTCACTCTGTCTGTAAATACATGCTTTGTAAAACCCATTTCAAGTTACTTTATATATCCTCTTTTCAAAATCTTGTTAATTCTATTCTAATTACCCATGAACAGCCATCTCCTCTCACCTCCTCAGTGAGTGCTGTGTGTGCATATTATGGCCCTGGTTACTGTCATGCTCATGGGACAGAGCATAAGCCTTAAGAGCTGCCTAAGAAAACAAAAACAAAACAAAAAACAGCCTTCAAGAAACAAAACCAAGAAAGTCCTGGTGTCATGCTATGGGAGGGACTTGTGATCTTGTAAGAAATATTTAACATGAATATTATTGTAAGAAAATGCTCATACACATCTAGCATGGGGGTCATTCTGCAGGATAATGTCTGAGAATCTTCAAAGGGCACAGTACGATGAAGAACAGAGGAAAGTAATGGACTTGTCTGGATTAGGGGAGACAAAGACATATGAGCCAATGAAACACAAGGAAGTTAATTGAATCCTGGATTAACATTTTTTTAAAAACCTCAAAAGAACATTCTTTTTTTAAATTTAGAAAACGAGTATAAGCTGCATGTTGGATAATGTTACTGAATCAATTATTTTCTCAGATATGATAATGGTATTCTGGCTGAGGAAGAAAATGTCCTTATTCTTGGGTGATGCCAGATAAAGTATTTAATCAGGGCAGGAAAATGTATGATGATGTTTGCAGACTATTCTTTTGGTGGTATGTGTGTGTATGTGTATGTATATGCAGAGAGAGAAAGAGACAGTATATGTAGCAAAATGGTAACACTTGGTGAACCTAGGTGAAGATATATGGTCCATTCATGATACTGTGTTTCCAACTTTCCTGTGAATCTGAAACTCTTGAATTAAACAAATATATTTTAGAATGAAAAATTCACAAAAAAATAAAGAAAAAATGAGGAAATAATCCATAGGCAAAAATGATATAGCTTTCTTTGGTCTAGGTTTTTTGGTACAGTTATCTCCCCTTCATTACCCTATGTTTCATGCAGTATTTTCTATCCTTTTTAAGAAATAAAGAAGGTGTCTAAAAGACTATGATTCCCTCTATATCTCCCCTTTAATAAATGTTTCTTTTCTCTCAGATAGCTCAACAAATCAGGGCACTCTTCCTCACCTGTTACCCAGTGACTTTTTCAGGAACCAAGAGGTGGATCTCACACATCATGACGAGTTAAGACACGCTCTTGAGTGTGGCTGAAGCATGGATTTCGAGTTCAGCGTTTCAAAACCAGAGTAAGTTAGCTGAGGCAATGCCTGGGTGGCTCAAAGAATTCAGGTTGAAAAGATTGATTGCTGACCCCCTCGAGAAAACCCAATCCTCACACCTCTAAAATGTTCCCAGAATATCCTCTTGGATGTTTACATGAGAAGGAATGACCTCTGTGCCACAGTTAGAAGCTCCTTGAGCAGATTTTCCAGTAAGACCAGGTAGGGCTAGACTCATGGTCATCAAAAGAAAGGTCAAAGGCAACAGAGATTGACCTAAAGAAGATAAACTTTGTAGAACACAGGAACACTGCTTCCAAGTATCCACATTGCTTAAATACAGAATAGAAACTAGATAAATTATCTGTGGCCCCAATACATAGATATCAGTCACAGATCAATTTCGACTGAAGAACAAGAATGAGTATTTTTAAAGGGAAGCGGCCACACGTGGAATAGTGCGATACCCCTATAGGTAGTAAGCACCCCACCAAAGGAATAATGGAAATGGAGGCTGCAGTACCACTGGGTGAGGCACTATTTTAGGAATAATTGAAGCATCAGGAGAAGGTGTAACTGGAAAATCTCTTCTAAGATCTCCTTTTGCCCAGTCACGTGTCTCTGTTCTTTACTCTCCCCGCGACAAAGCAGCCTCCTTGAAATAGGCCCAATGGCAATAGCGCTGGTCACTAAGACCCTGCTCTTTTCATGCACTGTGTCCTTGGCTATTTGGAAAAGCTTAGCATGGAACCATCAAAGCGTGTCACCTGGCACAGCAGGGGGGCCACAGGAGCTAAGGTGCCTCTTGGGGAGCCTTCTAACTCTCAACATTGGTCTTTGTGCATCACCCCTTGATCACCAGGTACCCTAGACAGCCTGCTGAAAAGAAGTCAGAGGCTCTCAAGCTCCCAGCGGGAAAACCTTGGAGCCCTGTTGTTGGAAATAGCTCCCAACCTGCATCTCAGGCAGGTATTTTTAGGTTCTGTCTTGAAGACACAGAAACTTTCACACATTTCAGCTTCTTTGTCTGGAGTCACTGCAACCCCAGACATGTCATTGAAATGGGGTATAATTGTGGTCTCCTCCACCCACCAATCTGAATGAGTCTAAAAGAGCTTCCTGCTGTGCAGGAGAGAGCATGGAGAGTCTTTTCTGGCAAGGGAAAGTCAAAATGGATTTTTTAAAATAATAATATGTTGATCAAGAAGAGAAAAAAATGTCTGTTGAGGAGAGGGGGCTTGGCATTTGGGCTGATATGGAGGGGAAGGTTACCTATTATTTTGAAATGTGGTCTTAGTTCTCTTTTGCAAGCTGCAGATTTCAAGCTTGGAGGAGCTAATGTCTCACATTTGAAGTTAGAAAATAAAGATGCTTGGAATCAGCTGAGTTGGATCAATGGCTGTTATTAATACGAGGCTTTCTGAGGAATAATTATAATTGTCAGTCACTGGGCATAGCCTGACACTAAAAGGAGAAATAGAAGATAAATCAAAATGATGCAGGGCAGATATAACTGGCAGGAGAATTCTGCTAGAGCAGAGGAGCTGGGAGAAGGAACGTGTGAGTTTCCAAGAGCATCTGGCCACCATCTCACCATGGGGCACATCAACCAGAGTGACCCAGGGCCTGTGTTTTCAGGGAGCTCAGAGACAATTGTCTCAAGGGCCAACTGATCCCAGATGTCCGAGTGGGCATTAGGTCCCTACAGCTCACTTGACCATGGGAAGCAACATGATTGAATCACTCACAATAATGTGCCAATTACCCCTGCCATCCATGGGTCTGGATACAAGACAACAAAGAGAAGCTGGCTGCAGTGAAGGGTATGTGTGAAATAGGTTTAAATGGATGATGGGCCATTTTCATAGGAGTAAAATAGTAAAGCATTTGCCCACACAGTCTAGAAAGGAGATCACCAATCGTCAACTTTCTAAACTTAACTTGATTGGAAAGCAAGTAACTTCCTACAGGAATGGGATTTAAGGAGGCTCAGGGGACCCTGCATGATGGCTTCTCCCAGTCCCGCATCCATCAGGAGGAAATTGATGATCAAGAAAAAAAAATTCTATTCAGGGTGGAGGCTCTGAGTTTGGGCAAATGAGTCCAACAGTTATGCTTCTAAAAGATTATGCTGCCTTCTGAGGCTCAATTATTTAATATACAACATTTAATCCAGAGATCACCTGACCCTTGCCAAGCTTCACCTCTCACACACCCACAGAGAGCAAGCCTGACCTAGTAGGTGACTATGTCCTAAGTTTGATCCTAAAAGCTTTTACTTGATCTTCATAACAACCCTATAAAGAAGGAACCATTATTATCTCTATTTTTAAAATGATGGAGCCATGGCTACATGGGATTAAATATCTGGCTCAAAGATCCACAGCTACTGAATGAGCAGAGTTTGAATTCTGAATTCTGACCTGGATTCTTAACCACTAGGCTACCCTCCCTTCTATTTGAAGCACTGTCTCACTTTCTCTTTATGACAACTATATGGAGTTGTTCATCCCACTGACAATCAAGAGGAGAAAGCTACTTGGAAAGTCACTTGGAAAAACAGTGGGCAAGTCGGAACCCAAACAGCCCCAACATTGAGCCCAGGGAAGATAACAGAGCATGGTCCCCAGCCACTGAGTATTCATGCAGCCACACCGTGTGAGGACCCCCAGCCAGCAGGGACTGTGATGTGTCACGTGGCCCACCCCCTCTGGCAGGGTGGGAGGCGGAGCCAGGCAGGCAGACCAAGAGGAACAAATTTCAAAGCCTACAGAAGAGACCACCATGTAAATACCTGTACACCTTTTAGGTTCAAACTGTGTATTAAAATAGCCAAAATTTGAAACAAACAAACAAACAGACCCTGGCCTGTCAAGTTGTGAAAGTTCAGAGCTGAGCAGAGAAGTGGTTTCATGCCAACTTTTCATAGAAAGTGAAAAAGCAGAGGGCAACTTAATGAAACCATAACTGAGCTGCTGAGAAAACTTCACTTCTTACTGGAAGGAAATTATGCTGGGCTGGAAGCATCAATTATGCAGAGTTGCTTATTATTACATCTTTTCATCTTCTACATTGGCTGGAAAGAGCAGGAATAAGGAAGATAAGGAAAAAGAATCTGAGATCTCCCCATTCCCAAGCAGCTCGCTTTCATGAAAGGAACTTTTTTTTTAGCTCTATTGAGGTATAATTGATAAATAACACTGCAAGATATTTAAAGTGTACAATATGATTATTTGATATATGTACACACTGTGAAAGGATCCTCCCATGAGGTTAATTAACATGTCTGTCACTGCACATAGTTACCAAATTTTTTGGTGAGAACCTTTAAGTTCCACTGTTAGCAAATTTTGATTATATGATGCAATGTTATCAACTATAGTCACCATGTTATACATTAGGTCCTCAGACTTTATTCACCTCAGACTGAAAGTTTTGTACCCTTTTACCAACTTCTCCCTCTTTCCCTCACCCCTGGGCAACCACTTTCTACTCTCTGTTTCTGAGATGGACCTTTTGTTTTTTAAGTTTAAAAGGAAGTGTTTTTTCAGTTATCAGTAAGAACCAAGCAGAAGCCAGTTCCATATTAACTCAGGAGCTGGACATAGCCTTGCAGAGACAAATCTGAAACCAGAAGCGGACTGGCTTATGAACTCCGGGTCTCAGCATCTCATGAGGTGTGTGATTTCCACTGTCAGCTGGAACTTCCATCTACTTTGGATATTTCTATCAAAGAGTTTCTCAAAGGCAGGGATTGTTTTTACTCATCTTTGTATCCTTTTGTGCCCACAGAAAGCTCTGAAGCTGAACTGAAATAGTTGAGATGGTGGGAGAAGGTGCTTGTTTGAGATCCAACTAACTGTTCTGTCCCTGTAAATCTTGGTCTCTCTGTATTTTGACTCCTACTTGTAGACTGAATGGAGCTGCTTGAGATTTTTTACTGTTACTGTTAAAAATGTTGACTGTTACTGTCTGTTTACTAACTGTTACTTATTTGTGACTATTACTGTCATTTTAATAAAAAACTATGCACATACAGAATAAAAAGAAAGAAACATTTGCTGCATTGAATGCTCTTCCTATACCTCCCAAGTGTCCAGGTCTGGAGAAAAATACATGTTCACCAACTAACCTGTGATACCATTCCCCCAATGGCAGATTCAGAAATATTAAGCGTGGTTTTTCAGAAGCAATAGCCATTCCTTGCCATGTCTGTTTTAAACAATCCTCGAAAAGGAAATACAGTAAATAAGAGCAAATGCCACCACGATCTTTAATTGCAGGTCCCAGGATACTTAAAAGATGTTGGGTAAAAATTATGCCCTGTTATTGAATGTCAGGGGCCCTGCTCTATAATTGTGTTTATTCCTGTTCATCCCAAGAAAGCTACTGGCTTTATGTAAGGCACACATTTTCATCAAGCATCTATTGTGTGAGATGCTAGTTTCTGCTCCCAGGCTGGTGGGTCTCTGCTGTTGAAGGTGAGTGTCTCAGCACCCAGCTAAGCAGTCCTAAATGAGTCTGTCCTTCATGCTTGTGCTGACTTGCCAAACACTTCCAGCAATGAAAATAACCAGGGAGAATCAAGAGCAGATCCGAAGAGATGCCCGGCTTCACCCCATCACGTACCACCTCCCCCAACAAGTGACTGTTGGATCCTCCCAATCTTTATTTTTCCATTCAAGTTGGGGAGGATCAGGACAAAAGAGAAAGAAAACAGGAAGCACGAGGAGAGGGCAGCCCGGCGTGTATGACTAAATGTCAGGTTGTACAGGAGAGTTATAATTAAAGTCCAAGATGACAGATAACCATAAAATCAGATTGGTTCCTTTCCACATGGAAGGAAAACATAATGTTGTCGTCCAACCCAAGCTTTTTTGTAAATTGAAATTACAGTTTTATTTGGAGCTATTTTTAAAGGTCCATTAATTAAAAATTGGAAGCCATGCCAGTGCAAGAAATACCATAAAAGGTGTTAGATTTAATGATCACCAAGGACTATAATTAAAAGATGATGTTATCTGAATATCAAAAGCTCTAACTCCATGTTTGTTTTTGATTGAAAATAAACAAATTCAGGAGCAGAAAAAAAAATAGAAAAGATATGTACAAAATGGTTGACTTCTAAACAGCTAAGGAAATTATAGTCATCATGTGTGGGAAAAGAACAAACACCTCTTAATTGCATTTCATTATAACGTACCTTTCTCTGCTCAGTTGTATATATTAATTATAAAAATCGTGTTGCAGAGCAGAGAGGCTCTACAATAGTCTTTTCTCCCCTCTTCCTCCCTTAATTCTGTCTGAAGCAGGATAGAAGAACAATATCATCTGTCATCTGCAGAAAGAGCTTTCAAAGACAAAATCATAAAAAGAATGAAAGGCTATTATATAAAATAGAAAAAAATGCTTTGATTTCACAGATTTCCCACTTATTAATGTTTAAGGTTATCTGTTCTTTTAGAAAAGTATCTTCTTATATTGTTTTGTATGTGTACATTCAGGTAACATTACTTTCTGATAACTGTATCGCATAGCATATGCATTACGTAGATATTGTTAATGGAAATGGGGAGTGGGTGGGAAGCAAGCATTATTATGGAAAGATTCCATGCAGGACTTGAGGAATTCTATAAGAAAATGATTGCTTGGCTTTGAAACCAATGTTTTGATAAGGAAAACCAGATGCTCTCTATCCCTACAAAGGGCGATGAGGGAAGTAATAAGCTTGCCGTACAGTAAGGAAGCCTCCATCTAGGCACTGCAAGGGCTAGGAGAATGCCAGTGTTTTAAGACAGTGGAATGGGGTAAGCCAAAGTAGCATTCAGAATCCTGCTTATCAGAAATCTATTGAAGCAGGTGAAATCCATCTGTTTGGCAAGGGTTACGGTATGATTATAGAAAGAAATAGAGATCTTAACCTGGGCTTTTCGGAAATGTATGTGCAGTATTGTAGTTTTCTGAACAGATGGCCATAACTTAGCAGACTTTCAGCTGAATCTGTAACCCAGAGAGACTTAAGAACTTCTCCTCTAGGCCCTTAGCACTTAATGTGTGGTCCAGGGACCAAGCACTGGCATCACCTGGGAACTTCTGGGATAGAATCTCTGGTTTCACCCCAGACTTGCACAATCAGAATCAGCATCTAAGCAAGATCCCTAGGTGATCCACGTGCACTGTAAAGTGTGAGATGTGCTGATTTAGATGAGCCAGTGATGACAATTGGTGGTGCTGGAGAGCCAGAGCCATGTTTCTCCAGCTGTGGCTGTGGGTCCTGCAGGCTCAGCTTTAATCCTGGGCTCTGCCACTGACTGGCTGGCTGTGTGATCTGAGGTCTTCAGGAGGAGGTGACAATACCTCTCTCATATGAGCATTGTGAAAATTAACTGAAACGTGTGTAAAGCCTTTAACAGAGTACCCAGCACATAGAAATCACTTAGTAACAATTACTAATCCCTGGGTCTTTGTCACATTCTGGAAATTACCCATGACATCAAAAATGTTGTGACCTATGAGTCAAAAGCAGTGGTTCTCAACCAGGGGCAATTTTTCTAAAGACACGTTTGACTGTCCTGACCTATCTGAGGGATGTTGTAGAGGCCAGGGATGCTGCTATCTCACCCACAGTGAATGAGACAGCCCCCCCACAAGAAGGGTTACCTGGCACAAAAATCTCAAACTTGTGCAGGTGTTAAGCCAGCATTAGAGTTCTATGAGTACTTAGAAGGTTACCTGTCTCTTTAACTTTAAAACTGAAAACGCAAAAGAGAATCGCTATGCTTGAATCAAAAATCTGAGTAAGGTTCCTACAGGGATTTCACCCCTGCAAGGAAAGCAAAGAGTAAATGATCAGCCTATCAGGATTAGGTCTCCCTCACCCTGTTCTGTCACCCATACTTCACCACCCTGTTTATTTGCTTGGCGCACACTTTGTGCTCAATAACTATTATTCACTTATTATTGCTTGATTTCGCTCTGCCTTCCTTGGAGGCCTTGAGAGGGGATCTTTCAGCTGCCTGTATCCCTGATGCCTAGTCCCATGCCTGGCATGGATGGGAGCTTCTGAAGTGTTTGTTCAATGAGTACATTTATGCCAGACTGCCCAGGAGATGTCAGTGAGACCCACTGGGCAGTTTAATATACCTGTTCTGGTCCCTCTGCCTCTTTTTAAAGAACTGACAAAAACAGAATAAAACCTTGAGCTCAGGATTATTTTGAAATCTCATAAGGATTCCCAGAAATGAGATGTGATAAAAGAGAAGAAGCTATGCAGATGCACGCCCATCCCTGAGCAGCAAGGCAGTGTAGAGAAGACAGCAGGTTTCAGTACTTTTTTTTTAAGAAAGTGAAAAAGAAGACGGACTCTGGGGTCAGGCAGAAATAGATTCAAATTCTCATGACCATTTATTAACCAAGTGACTTGGCTTCCCTGCTCGAAGCCTTAGTGTTGTCACCTAAAATGGGACAATCATCAGAGAAGGTATTCTGAGGATGGAAGGACGTCACACAACCATTCAACAAATACTGACTGCAGGCCTACATGTGTGGAGCACTGTGCCAAGTGCTAGTGCATAGAAACCATTAGCCACAGTTACATACCACTGACCCTCTCACAGGCCAGCAGGGTCCATGAAGTCCCTGGCAGGGATCCCGGACTTTGCCTACCACTTGGGCAAGAGTAATGGTGACTGGAGGAACATGCCATATTGGTGCCCAGTGATGTTTGGCTTAGTAAAAAGAACCAAAGAATGGTTTAAAATAGTTTGTCAGCAAATTAAGTTGTCCTTTGTCAACCCTAGGTGGAGGGACACATCAAAATAATCTGGTCAAATAAATGACTGCTTTTGGAAATTGCTTTTGTGAAAGGTGTGGATCTCTGTGTTAGTTCCAATATCTGAAAAGTAGACCTAACTTCAATATCCAAGGAAATGGAGAAACATTTGGGAAATTGGAAAAGTCAATGTAATGGAATTCCTTTTTAACATTTAAAAATTAAAATGGCAGAAATCCATGGAAAACATAAATATATGGAAGAAAAAGGTGTACGTACATATTCCTCCCTGAATAATCTAGCTCTTTGGTCATACTGTCCAAGATAAAATGCAAGAAATGAATAGAATTATATTAGAGTGTTAAGTACATGTTCTGTTCATTTTTTATCCAAAATCTTCTTTAATCCTTCTAGAACTTCTTTCCTATTAATCTCTATAATAATAATTAAATACTTTAGTGCTAGATTAATGACTAAGAATTTTCTATTTAGAAAAAAAATACTCTAAGGAAGGTCCCAGAAGAGGGAAATAAATAAAAAACACATTGGAAAAATTAAATATGGCCAGTGGGTAAACTGTAATTATCTAGCTCTTAACAGTTTGAAACAGAATGTTATGCAGATGGTCATTTACATGCTTAACTAGAGAGAAAAGAAGTAGGTATTTTATCTGGGAGGGAAAAAGGCAAACAACTGTGCTTTGAAAGCAAAGACTCACTGGATAAATTTTCATCCCTCCTCAAAGTTGAGTCTTCTTAGCACAACAAGATCCTGGACTATGGCTGCTCTGCCACAGGGCACATTGAAATGTTCAATGATCATGCATTGAGGGCAGAAAGATCTATTTCCAAATACCTACTTCACCTCTTCCTTGTCATTTGACCTTGGGCAGGCTGCTTAACTTGTCTGAACTTCCCTTTGTTCATCTGTAAAATGGAAATAATATTCCTTATTCATGGGCTGTTTAAAAGATTAAATTAAACTAAGCTTTAAGTAAATGTGTAATATCTAACTCTGAAAAGTATCTATCAATTATAGAGTTACTATTGCTACTCTATTAGAGTGCTCTTACACACTCCTTCATTCCTATTTGTGAGTGAGGAAATTTGGGGTGTTTGAATGAAGGGATCTTTTTTACCTTCAGCCATCTACACCCAAACTCAAACTCCCAACCTCTGGGATTCTAACCATCACTAATTGCTTCTCCCTGAGCTGTAACAGCCGTGCCTTTCCTGTTGGGTAGTTGATGAGTCAATCAAATGATGCTTTTATAATGCAGTGAGTGATATGGAGGTTGCTGAAGTACCTGGTGGACTGTGTGACACTGACAGTTCCCCTTGGAACAGGGAGTGGGATTTGATGCATTTTCTGCAGGATATTCCCAGGGGTGCCAAACAAGTGCCCCAACCCAATCTACCTAGAATAACCATCTGGCAGGCTGGGTAGATGCATACCCAACCTTAGTTCTCATTTCTATGGGAATGGTAGTTTGGAGACCAATATCTCAACAATCCTATCTCGATATCCACAGCATTGCTCTGAGTCCCCAGCCTGTGCTGCTTTGCTTAGTCCCTCTCTTTCTACCAATCATGCTACATCCCATGGTGCCAGGGCTCTGTCCTCTACCAGCAGATCTAGTTCTTTCATCAGCATATTCCTGGTAAGGACTCAACTTCCAGTAACAGTTTCTTGAGCAACTTCTGTATAGAAAACATTCAGATTCTAAGGTGGGATTCCCAAAAATCATCGCAATGGAAGTCACTCACTGAGTGCCCCGCACAGTTCCAGAGGCTGGCTGTGAGGGGGGAAGAGTGAGGAACGAGTGCATATGAGTATCGGTAAGTACCGTCCGCACCTCAAGGACTCAAAGTTGAGTTGGGAGAGCCTCAGAACGGTGCAAGAAAAACTAATAAGGGCTAATCAAAGTGTCAAGACCTGGAGTCTTCACCACGGAGGAGGCATTTTGATGATAGAGGCAGGGGAGGAAGCAGGGGAGGGTCAGGACAAACACTGTGGATAAGCGCTTCTTGAGCTCGGCATTTCAGAGTCAGTTTTTTGGTGGGCCAGATGAAGAAATGGCACCCCTGGCTAAGGGAACAGCATGACCAAGGGCTGAGAGCATTGAGTGTAGGGAACGGGAGGCCAGCAGCCAAGGGTGGCAAGGACAGTGATTCTATAGGGGAAGGCAGTGGGGAATAAAGTTCATGTGCTAATAAGATCAGTCATTATATTACCACCTGCTGTTTATTGAGTCCCTATTTTCTTCTAGACCCTATAAGAGATACTTTATTAATAAAAACAAATCTCCTTTATTAATAAAAACAAATCTCAGCTAGGGTGCATTGAGGATGTACCATGTTAGGCACTGCTTAACACTTGACATGAATTTATATCACTAGGTAAATCAGCTGTTATGTATTAGAGACTTTTCCTGTTCTGTTTCTAAGCAGATCTGTAATACACTGAAGCCTTCTTCAAGCAGTGTTGGGGGATGCATGGGTCTCCCACCCAAGTGCACCCTTTGCTAGCTCTGTGACCATGGACAAACTACTCCTCTCCTGAAGCTCAGCTTTCTCATCTATAGAATGAAACACAGTGAAATTAGTGCCGTCACAAGGAGTTTGGGAAGAGTAAATGAGAGACTGTCTCAAAATTACAGCACAGAGCCAGCTGCATAAGCACTTACCTACTAGTCATTATTACTATTACTCCACCAGGTGACTGAAAGCTGACATAGCCATCCAGAGGACATAATGGAGAACAAAGCAAAATACCCGGTTTCCCTTTTTTCTACTACCTGGCATGATCGCCTTTTTTCCAAGTCATCAATTCATGGTTGTGCCTGTTGACTTGAATGGTACTTTGACTCTGAAATGCCCATGTTTGAAGGACTCATGCATGTAGCCCTCCTCTAGGAAGCCTTATGGGCCCATTCACTGGGCCACTCTGATCCACAAAGCCCATCCCCTCCACCAACGGCCCAGCGTTGTTCTTCACAGGCTGCTCCTATCACGTGAGCTGGTGCAGGAGAAAGGCAGCTAGTTTACGTTCTCTGCGCCCTCAGACTGTCCCAGCTGGGAACAGGGGTGTCAGAAAGCCTCCAGTCATGCACGGACCCGCCCTATTCCCACAGACACACACCCACCCTCTCATCCTTTCTACCCATCTTCCTTCTGAAGGTCCACATCAAGACTGAATTCCCACTCCCAACACTATTTTCTTCTTGTAAACTTGATTGTTCTGATGAAAACCTGCCACGATCCATCTTTCATTGTCTCTTAATTTGATATCTCTACATTTTAAGGTGTTTGAGGTTTAGGACTTTAAAATTTTTTCATCAAGTGTTTAAATCAATCTCTCTCCTCTTTATTGATAGAAACTCAAGCCTGCTGATTAACTTTTCAATCAAAGCTGCCTGAAACACACACTAGTGCACGCAACAGAGACTGTAGCTTCCGTGGCAACTAACGCAGCCATTTAGCTGACTTCTCAGTGTTTCCAGCAGCCCCTTTTGAAGTAGAGGAGATTTAGGGGTTGACCTGAATTGCCCTGCTCATAGTGACTGTTGACAGAAGCTCTTTCATTGAACCTGTTTCCTGCATGCCTCTGAGATTTCTAGAACACACCTACTACGTTCAGGGTTGGAGCCAGAAGATGCAAATTTGAAAGGAGCAGAAAAAGGGAATAGCATTTTTTTCTCTCTGTTTTCTTCCTACTCTTGAAGCATTTGGCAGAGCTGATTAATACACCCTGTACTAGAATCACAATCCCTCACTAGGTACATAGCCATAGGTAGGTAGATAGTCTTTTTTACCATGTATGAGGCATTGCTCAGAATGCTTACCCAAAATGTTGGAGGAAAAGTGGAGAAAACAACAGAAATAATAGTAATAATGGCAGTAATAATAATACATATATCCAGCACTTTCTGTGCGCTTGGCTTTATGCTGAATCTGTCCATTTGTCATTTCACAGCCCTAACACAGTCCTCTGTGCATGTAAGGATCATTTTTCTCCCCCTTTAACAGTTGAGAAAATGGAATCTAGAAATGTTAGATAGTTTGTCAAAGATAATACAGCCAGGAAACAGCAGAGTCAAGGCACCTGGGCCCTAAGTCTGGCACCGTGACCCAGGAGGCCACTATGCTTAAACCTGAAGATCTTCTGTGTTCAGGCTGTATGCAACCGAAAACTCATTGAGGGCAACAGTTTTGTCTCCTACAAAGTCTGGTGCATGGTAGGTGCTCAAAAATGTTCAAATCAGCAATTCTTTCAATAAATGTATCTAATCAGAGCCAGACCACTTCTAGATCCTGGTGATACAGCAGCGAATGAAGTAGCCAGTGTCTCAGTCCCCATGGGGCTTAAGTTGTAGCGAGCTGAGGGCTCAGCTTTTATCCTTGGTTTGCTGCGACAATCACTGCCTAAAGTGGATTCTCTCGTTTTCTGGGGAGTGGGGTCATGAACCTCAGATGACCTATGTTCAAACTTGGGAGAGGCTGTAAAGATGTCTTGCTCACAGCCCCTGAACAGTTGCCCTGCATGTGACATGATTTCTTTTCTTTCAGAATCTAGAATATAAAGATAACTCAATCCAGGTTAGGAAATGATAGACAGAAACAGAGGGAACCTCCTGGCAGCTGGACTACAGAAAGGCTGGCAGGTGAGGGGCTTTCTCCCTGCTGGAGAGTCCATCCTCCCTAATTTACAGTCTAATTGAGGTATGTGTCACCCAATTTTGTTCGCCATCAACATCAAAATGTCTTTCTTGATTACAAACTTCTGAAAGGTGAGACTGAGAACATTCGTGGTTAAGCAAACAGTCCAGAGGGATATTAGATCACTGTTCCCACAGCAGACAGCCGACTTCCTTTAGCCAAACTTCTATCATCCTTTGGGGATCTTGGACTATTTACTGACACTTTCTGGGATTTAGCTTTTCCCTCAGTAAAGTGAAAGGTTACCCTGAGCTCCTTCACTAAATAGCTGTGTGACCATTTGGGTCTCCTACCATATGTTGCCTTCTTTGACGCTTTGGTGACAATGTCTAAGCTAGTTTTGCCCGTTTTAGCATCTAGTGTTGGGACAATAAAGAGGCCAAAGCAAATGAGACAAAAGCTGGCAGTGCAGCGGTCTCCACTGGGGATGCTGGGACCCACGAATAAGTCTCCTAGGTCTAAGGAAAGCAGTGACACGTACACCCCAGCAAGGCACTCGGGCGGGTCTTGCCAGGTAGGCATTGTATTACCTGCCTACTTCAGTGCCAGGAACCTTTTGTCAGGAAAGGTAAGGAAGAGCTTCAGGTGATGGCCGCCAGGTTCTCCTTGACTCAGGTTTCAATCTTCACACTGATTTCTATTCTCATTATTTAATTTCCTTCTCATCAGACAGAATTAAACACCAAATGCCATTCCCAGGTCTTCTAAAGTCCAATCCCCCCAATGCTTTGTTTTCAACTTACATAAAAGTTTAAATTTCCTCTTCCCCTGCTCAAATTTCTGCCACAACAGTCATCAGCGATGCAATTTTTGAAGATAATTAGCATATCAGATATCTGTAATAAGCTAATAATGTATTTCTTGGATTATGCTTCTCTGGTTAGCTGTTATTAATCACAAATATTATTCATGTCATTTGAAATATTTCTGGTGGCGGATGTTTTTATGCTTGAAGGATTCCAGCTAAAAGTCTTCAGCATTGAGGTACCCTCCCCCCACAACCCCTCATGAGAGGCCAGATTGGATCGTGTCTTGTTGAACAGTGTTAACCTTCAGGGGAAAGAGCATTAAGGGAAGTAATTATCCATTCACACTGAGCTGGTTACAAAGAAAGTGAGAAAATCACCTTCTCAGAACTCACATGAAAAACATAATGTAGTTAATATTAAATACTAAGATTGGGCAACCTCACCTCTTTTTACAGTGTGTTCTGATGTGTCCTTGATCAGGGGCTGTTTTGTTTATGATTAATGAATGACTCACCTTGGGCTGTGTTCCGTTCAATGCATACCTCATTATGAATTTGAAGAGGTCATTTGTTCTTTGGATTTAAAAGAAAAACCTCTTTGTACATTCAGAAGGTTAAGAGTTTGATATTGGTGCGAATTGAGCTCAAAGAGAACGCGAGAACTTTGCTTTGGGTTGTTTGTTATTCTTGTTAACAAACAACAAGTTAACCTTTTAACTTGTAGGATTTGGAGAGAAAGTCAAAGCTTGGGCTCCAACTTTAAAGTAGATCCTAAAATTATGTGGCTTGGGCTCCACTTCTCTGACAACAGTAGAGCCCTGTGGGGGTCATGAATCAGAAGGACTTCAGGTTGGTAGGACCAACGTGGGCAAGGGTTCCTCACGCTACCCTAGAAGGAGCTTGTGGAGGGAATTCAAATGGCAGAGGAACAAATGAAAAGTAAGCACAATCTGAGGCCCAAATACTCAGATAGAATCAGTTCCTTTCCTTCTTTCCACATAGTCTGCCAGACTCTCTTTTAATAGCTTATTTTCATTTTTAAAGTTGTTCATTATGTTCATTTTAATTTAATTTTACACATATCTAAATGTCAGTATGAGTAGTAATATGTAATGTGATTTACCAGACCCTACAGAAGATTTGATGCAGAAAGGCAAAACTGGGGAAACAAAACAAAACTGTATGCCTGTTTGTTTTTGCAAGTTCCTGATAAATAAAAACATCTGCAAGGAAATAATGTATCTTTTATCATGATACATACACTCACATATAAACACATTAATCAGAAGAAGATGATCAGTAGATAGATGGTGATAGATAGGTGGATAGATATAGACAGATGTCGATCAATTGAGTTGCAGATACACATTTTGTTTTTTAATACAGACAGGGGGACTAGTGTCTGAGAGAAGGATCTGTGTATTTGGAATCCATAACCCTAACTTGGGCAGTGAGCACATTCATAATCACCATCATTTCCAGTTGTGCACACACGAACGTGTGGTTACTACAAATGTGCTCACCATAGCTCAGTTAATGATCTTTCCACAGGGTATGCATGTTCACTTGTGCATTCAGGTGAGGACTTGTCACACAGAAATGAAAACATGAGCATGAACAGACCTTAGCGGTTGACTAAAGATACCCACTTCATGATAGACATAGTTCACTAGTCACCTAACCAACTTCTTTTTAACTAGAGTTATTTCTTTATGTGTGAGAGAAACTATGTGCTTTGATCACAGCCATTAAGATGGGAATAAATAACAGCCAATCTCAGGGACTGGAGGGTTACTCGTGGTTTTGTCACTAAATAGCTGTGTGACCTTGGGCAGGCCATTTCCCCATGCTGGTCTTTAAAGCCCTTGCTATAAAATGAGGGTTTGGACTAGGTAGAGTTTATATTGTTCCTTACCATCAATGATTTTTTTTTTCTAGAATGGTTCTCCTGTCAGTGTTCTATGATGCTGTTCCAGAAACAAATGGATGAATAGTTAACATGCGGTAGGAAACACATCTGCTTCAAAATGCCCCCTCTGTGAAGTCAAGTCCTGCTGTCTCACAAGCTAAACTCGGATCAGCGTTCTACCCTTCTCCCTAACCTCCATTTGCCTCATGGATGAAAGAGCACCAAGAAAACGCTAAATACGTCCACGTTTTGTTGATCACTATCACGAGTGCTCTCCTGACCGAGTAGCAGACTGCCCACTTCAAGATAATTTTTACAACTAGAAATAGAAGTTTCTTTTAACTTCTGATTTCAACAGTAAACTCTGACAACTGGAATCATATTATTGTTAGGAAAACACCAACCACAATCTCCTTATAGATACTTTAACACAACCTGGCAATTTCTAAAACAAAGTGACTTCCAAAAAAAATTTTTTATTCCATAGGAAAGTTTCCTTAGAGTACCACACAACATTTTCAAAAGATTCACAATCAAACAGCAGTAAGGATAAGTTTTTAAATACATTACAAAATTAAAGAATTTAGATGGAGCAAAGATCTTTTGTTTTTAGATGATCACTCCGTGCTCTTAAAAAAAAAAGACTCCCATCAATCTGAGAAATTGGAGAAGGAGCCAGAAGGTGGCTTGTGAATCAGTTTTATTATATGTCACACTGGTAGCCATTATCTATATGTTTTGGCTTGAAAGCGAATTCAGCCAGATTGGAAATACTAAGCAACAAACAAACAAAACCCCTGCATCGAAGATAAGGACTCTCCGTGCTTCTCATCTTCTTGGTCACGAGATAGAGGCCCCACCTCCAGAAGCCTGGAAACCCCACCCTGTGGTCTTTTTTACATCTCGTTGCCAGAACCGCTTCCTGCCCCTAGAACCCCCAGGACCATCCCTGAAGGTCCCCAGGAAGAAGGAGGTTGGACAGGAAGTGATTCAATTGTCCACCCACGTGTGCCTCACTTGCTCAGCATCACCCTGCTAATGAGTGACAGGCAACTCTAAGCCATGCTTGATGGTTGTCTTACTTTCATTAATGCCAGGAGTTACCTAATATGCTTACCTCCTGGGAATTCCAAGCTTAAAGGCCTGGAGACTCTTCTCCTTACAGGGTTTACTTTATTTTTTATGAAGGCACAGATGTAGGAGAAGCTCTGATCTTACCTGCTTTAATACAGAGAGGACCCAGCTACCCCACTAGCTTTCCCCTAAATGCACCCCCTGCCTCCTTCTTTCTGTGAGCAAGACCTCCTCTCACGCAATTTCATTTTAACATGAAGATGGTTGTGGAATATGATTTGCATTGACTGTTCATCACATGGGAGAGAAGACGTAGCTCAGCCCACTCACACAAGATGATTAGAGGGAGGAGATGGGAACCGAGAGAATGCCTTCATTTGAACTAGTTAATCTCCATAGAGAATACTTACTCCTTTTTCCAATATGGAAACCAGGAGTGATTAAATTTATTTCAGCTTTTGCTAGTGACACCCCACTTTTTTCTTGCACAATAAAACTACTACCCTCTTCTCAGTTCATGGAGTTCAGGGTGATATCCCCACCCCTAAGCTCGGAAGGTGTCATATGAGCTAGACCTGGCCAGTTTATCAGGCATAGCCCTCTCCAAAGAGTCTCAGACAGTGTCTTAGTCAGTTTGGGCTGTTATAACAAAATGCCACTGACTGGATGGGATATAAACAACGGACATTTATTTCTCTCCAGTTCTGGAGGCCGAACATCTGAGATCAGGGTGTCAGTATGGTCAACTTCCAATGAGAATTATCTACTGGCCTGCAGACTGCCAAATTCCCCTTGCACCTCACATGGCCTACAATAGAGAAAGCAACGTCTCTGGTGATTTTTATAGGGGCCTAATCCCATTCATGAGGGCTCCACCCTCATGACCTCATCCAATCCCAATCAACTCCTAAAGGCCCCACCTCCTATGCCATCACACCACAGGGGAGTGTTTCAACATATGAATTTGCGGGGTACACAAACATTTAGTCTGTAACAGAGAGGTCACGTTATTAAGATGAACCAAAGAGAATTTTCCATGGACTTTTGCCAGAACTATGAAAGAAAAAAAAAAATGCCCTCTCCCCGCTGAGGGTGCCAGACTGATATAATGTAATATGAACTGCATATTCTGTTGACCATTGTAGCATGAAAGCCTGGCTGATGATGGAACACAGGGAAACAGAGAAGGGAAGACCAGGAAGGAGAGAGAGGGAGGGAGATACAGAGAGTGAGAGAGGGAGTTATGGTGATGCCATTTCAACATCTGAATCTTGCCTTTATTACTGAATCTATTCAGTTTTACGCACCAAAAAATTCTTTTTTTTTCTTTTAAAAATAAGCCGATTTGAGTTGAATTTCTGATCACTTTGCAGTTGAAATGATCCTATAGGGTATCTAAAAATTACGTTACTCATACCTTACTCATATGTGGCCTTTCACGGTTGACAAAGGACTTACATATTTTTTTTCTCTCATTTACTCTTTACTGTGAACCTGTAAGGGAGGTGGTATTATCCCAGTGTTAACAAGGGGGAACAAGGACTAGCTGAGCCCTTGACATCTTCACTCTATTCACCCTGAGTAGTTATTGAGTCCCTGGTGTATGCAAGGCTCTGTGTTGTCTGCCAATGCAGTGAACAAGTCAGATGGCACCCTTGTCTTCAGGGGACCCCCAATCTAGTCAGAGAGTAAACAATAATAACCACCAATTAAACAATTAACTGCCAGAGGCCACCTGGGTACATGTAGTAAAGGAAGAGTACAGAAATGTCCAGAAAGTCAAAAGACATTCCCTGAAGACTTTACAATTAAACTTAACTCAAAAAAGCTGATTTAGGGAAGGGGAAGAGGAAATAGAATTCTAGGCAGATAGAAGAGCAGATGCAAAGATATTGAGTCAGGAACAAGTACAGTGTGTTGACGGAACTCAAGAGATGTCCGGCATGGCTGGAGCAAAGAGAAAAGAGAAAAGGGGCAGAGGGTCATGTGAATGGACAGGGAGTTAGGCAGAACAAGGCATGATTTGCCTATGGGCTGCATTAAGAATTTTGGTCTCCATCTTTATGCAAAGACATTAGGAGATTTTAAGAAGGAATTTGTGACCATATTTTGTATTATAAAGGAATACTCTACAAGGTGGAGAATATATCAGAGAAGTAAGAGAGGATTTGGGAAGAAATTAAATGTGCCTGGTATAGTATATGAATCTTAAACAATATTTCTATTCACTGAGCTTAATCACTTGCCCTAGACCATACAGCCAGATGGGGATCTGTAGAGTGAGCCTAAAGCCATACTCCTAACTAATGTGTAACCTGGAACATAACCTGAAAGCACATTTTCCACAGTAGAATTATTAGATTATTCTTCAATTGTTAGCAACTTGCCAATTAGTATTTTCTAAATTTTCCATTTGCCCCTCCCCTTTTTAATAATAGTTGCACAATTCTTTAAGGTGATTCAAGCAAAAATTTACTTGCTATTTATGTGGCAAAGTTCAAAACCTCTGAATTGTGTCATCGCTTTTGAAAAATGTATGACCAAGAACACTTAGCAAATTCCAGAAACCTTTGAACTTCAGTTGCTGAATATTGTAGTTTATTTTCTCTAATTTGTCCCAAGCCCTTTGTACCTTGAATTATTAATCTATAACCAAACACTGCTCTGGCAGGGCAACCTCTCCCCACCCCCTCAGTCCCCTGCACTCCCCAACTGGTGATGCCAGGGCCATAACCAAACCCATTATCTTTTCTTTGAATTCTGTCAATGTATTTATTTCAAACCTTTATTTTGATTTCTTTCTCCTTTTATTTCATGGAAAAACTCTCTAGATAAGATCAGAACTGCTTTGTCATTCATCAGTAGTAATCAAGTCTGACTCAAAAGCAGAGTTCAAAAACATATTTTTTCCCCACTCTCAGATGCAAAAATGCCAAAAAACAAAATTGTTGGCCACAGTGGTCTGCCTTTATATGGCATATGTAAATGTATTATGACAACTGGCTGTCCCTTTTAGTGAATTGACATTGTAATTAATAGACATTTGGGGAGACTGTAATATAGACAAGCTATTGACATACAACTTGAGGGATTCCAGAAGATTTGTTCCTAGAAGGCAAAGACAGAGTGTCTACAGAGCAGGGCAACCCAGTGGGTAAGCACCCTCACAGGAGGATCTGGGAGAACACTGTTGCTCCTTAGGAGCTCTTTGTACTTGCCCCTCCATTTCATCATCTGTGCAACCTGGACAACAATGGTATAAACCTCATAAGAATTAATTCCATAATTAGCCAGTGAATATTATTGAGTACCTGTTGTATGACAGGCACTTTTGTAGCCACTGAGTGTAGGTAAAATTGCAACATTTCCAGAATCTCTCACTTGGCCTTAGTGCATCTCCATATCAATTGAGATGTTTTAAGGGGTGGAGAGAAAGCACACATCTGGACAGAATTGGTATTTGTAGGGTCCTTTTGCAGCTGGGTCATGATGACAAGTAGACTACTGCTTGTAAGCAATAAACAGATTTCTCCCTCTTTATTTCTCCTTTTGACTGATTTTGGCTTCAAAAGTTATTTGTCCTGGGGTGGGGACATAGTTTCCCCCTGGAGTTACACTGGGATTCTAAGTCTACACCATCATGGAATTGACATTCTCATAGGAGAAAAAGTCAAAAGGCAAATGAACCCAATGAGGTAATTTTGGATGATAAAAATGAAACAGAATCTTGGGAAGGGGGCTTCAGATAGATTTTTAGATAGCTCATCAGATGTCTGCTCTCTGGAAAGTTGACATTGAAACTCAGCCATTGAGAAGAAGAAAGAATTAACCAGGAAATGATGTGATGGACAGAAGACTGTGTTAATGAAACTGCCAAGTCCCACTCACGAAATGAAAAAGGCCACAGTGTTGAAGCAGAGAGGAAGGGTATGGGGGAGATGGTAGGAGGTGACAGTGGAAATTTAGGCAGGGCCAAAATCATGTGGGATTGAAGGCCATGTAAAGAATTTGGACTTTAGTCTAAGTGCAATGAGAAATTCCTAGCAAGTTTTAATCAGAGGTAAAAAGATCTGATTAATGACAATAGAGAGGCTGACTCCCAATTCTCTTAGTTGGTAGGGATTTCCAACCTATAGCTCACATGGCATGGGTGCGTAAAAGTAAGTGGATCATGATTCAACATGGCTTCTGGATTATTGAAAGTATGTTAGTGGAGTGTGTGTAGAACCCTGACAGAAACCTGCATCCAAGATGATGCCTGGATGCCCTTCAGATGTAATAACCCATACATGCTCAGCTTCTGACAATACAACTCCCCAAAGGCAGTGACTTAGACAAGATAGAAGTTTATGTCTCTGGATGGTGCAGAACTAATATGGTGTCTCATTGGTGTCAATGACACAGACACTCTCTCCCTATTGCCCTGCCAACCCCAAATGTGCAGCTTCTTTCTCAATCACTGCAGTAGCTGCCAGCCAAGTTTGTGGCACCACATCTAGTTTTTGCCAGAGAAAGGGGAGAAGGGGAAAGGGAGAGAGCACTCTTTCCTTTTAGGGTCACCACCTGGAAGTCACATATGTCATTTCCATTCATTGACCACAACTGACCAGATAGATGGCCACATCTAGTTTCAAGGGAAGCTGGGAAATGTAATTTTTAGCTGGACCGCTTTGTACCAGGATAAAATTTTTCTTCTAAAAGGATTTGGTAAGGGTAATTCTGTTTTTTGCCATAGCTTCCACCCAGTGCAAAAGCAGCTGTAATTGCTTTCAGCCTTTGGAGAAGCGATTTGTTGAAAGAAGTTCTGTTCCTAGAGGAATTATTAATTAAATAAATAATAATAATAAATAATTAATACAAATAACTAAGGAATTGAGATGTCACCATATGTTGATAATTCTTCTCTGCATAATGTTAGGTCTGTGCCACATGTAAACAGCAGATTTGTTTTTTAACTAAAAAAAAAAAACAACTGAACATGCTGTTCATCCACCTCTCTTAGGGACTGCTCTTTGAGCTGCCTTCCTAGAAATGAAGACAGGTTTGTGTCATTTTATTTCTGTTTCTTCACTTGGTCCTCTTTCCTTTATGATTTGTGCCATGCAATTTCAAGTCACCTGATTAGGATGCAGGATCCCTTTTGCATATTATATAAAATAATTATAAATCATTCATTACTAATTTGTAACTTCAAAAACATTCATGATTAATTTTTAACTTTAAAATCATTAACACCATTATAACTATGTTAATAGGAATTTAACCCATGACCCCCATTTTGGTGTATGATATTAGTAAGTGTACAAATATAATTTTCCTAAACTATTCAAAAGCTCTGAGCACTTACTAAACTACTTAGTGGGTTGACAGTTGGAAGTAACTCCCTGTCTGGATGGGTAAAATAAGGTTGTGACTATACAGTATTAAGAGAATCAGGGTTTAGCAGTTAATCTGTAGGTTCCGTCAATATAGTTGGATACTAGAGGAATGCACTTTTGAACAGCAAGAGAACTGGAATTGAAGTGAAGAGATCAGCATCTGGCTGTAACATGATCTTTCTATATGATCCTCAATCATTTCCATTCTTTAGAATTGAGGTTTCTCAACTGGGAAAAGAAAGATGGCCCTGCTCTGCATGGCCAATGTGCCCTACTGCTGAAGCTTCTGTACCGCTTGCCTGTGCAGACATCACTAATCAATCACAGTGTTTCTCTCTTTTCTGATGAGATAGAGCCTCACATTTCTCTCAATAAAATCCTTATTCTACCACGATTAAACCAAAAAAATGAATCCTTTTTTTCATCCCTGAGTTAGACAGCTTCTAAGACCTCTACCAGCTTCAACACTTAGTCTCTGATAAAGGAAAAATAGGCAAAATGAAACCTTAGGTTGAATTATGTACTAATCTGATGTGTGACAATTTACAATTTGCAGCATTTGGCTTCAAATACTAAACATTAAATCTTTCTGGCCTTTGCTAATTAAAAAAGATGAATCATATATTTTGGAAAGAATGATGTGCTATTTCCTTACCTTAAAGCAAGAGGAGGCAGAGCCTATAAATGCAAATTATATGTGAATATACATTGGGGACCTTCCTATTTCTTACAGCTGGATTCAGCTTCCAGGGAAATAATAGAAGATGACTTCAAATCTCTATTTCCCAGGAGTTAACTCTGAAGGTTTTTAAGAGCCTTATGAAAATTGCCACCTTCCATTACAAAATATAACTTGGGCTTTTCATGTTATTAGTGAAGGAAGGGTCTCTGCGTGGGGATGGAGAGTGAAACCTGGCAGCCGTGACTCAGGTCTGAGAATCATCTTTCCCTGTGACTGTCCCTGAGAGCTACAGAGACATCCGCACTGGCATGGAGTGAGGTGAGGTGTGCCATGGCCCACTGCTATCCCCCAACTGTGGGCATAAACCTTCCCTTAATCCCTTATGTCATTAAGATGAGGTGACAGGAATAGACAGACACAGAGAGAACAATGCATGAGGTTGCCTGGCTTGTTCAGTTTGGCAAGTCCTCGCCTGACCTGCTCTCAGGTGCCAGGGATCACCCTGTGCCCTTGTCCGCAGGAAGCACCATCAGGCATCTTGTCAGAGCTCTCCAAAACAGTCCACCCCATCAGACCAAGACCAACACTAGACGGCAGTTCTGGTCTGGCCTACCCATGTCCTACCTCTTGGTTTCTTCTTTTCTGTCCTAGGATCTCCCTGGATGAATGACACTAAGAATGTCCACCTCTTCCAAGAGGCCTACACATCCCCAAGGGTCTCTATACCATGCTACATTCCATGGATTTAAGACAGATCTAGAAGTGCTTCTAGTTCTAAACAATTAGAAGCTGCTTTCAAAGCAGCTATAGTTAGGATAGTGCTTTTCAACAGTTCATGCAGGAGAAACACCAGAAGATCTAGTTAAAATGCAGATTCTGCTTCAGTGGAACTGGGGTGGGGCCTGTGATTCTGCATTTCTCATAAAAGGGACCAGGATGTGTCACCCCAAAATATGTCACTTTGGCATAAGAATTATTTTGAGCTGAAGGCATTTGAGTTCCTAAAATCCCTTATCTGCCTAAAAGCAGAGCCTTCCCAAAGAATTCGTTGTTATAAATCCCCTACCCTGGAGCAACTCTAATCTTATCTGAGAAAAAACTTAGCACAACCCAAACAGATATTGTAGGAAACTATCATGTCTCCCATCCATTCTTTTAAGAGCCCATTTATCTTTCCAAAAAGTATTTGCTTTTCCATATGTGTCCTTCCTCTCAAGTGATATATATATATGTGCCCCAAATGTTAACCACCCCTTTGAGTTATTCATCGCTGATCTCTTCCATGTATACAGGCTGCACATGTTAATACAATGTGCATGTTTTTCTCTTGTTAATTTCTGGTGTTTGGTTAATTTGCAGACACCCAAAAACAAAACCTAAGAGGGTAGAGGAAAAATTTTCCTCCCCTATACAACTAAGCTCCAATATGATATGAATGCTTCTTATTCAAGAATCAGACTTTGAGTAATCGCATGCTAGGATATGTGTCCCCATGTGGATCAGGTGGAAACTACAGTGCAGGGTTATCCAAAGAATAAGGAGTCAGATGTGTTAAAGCCACATCTGAGTCATGTCCAAACTACCCTCACTCCCCAGCATTTGGAACTCAGAGACCTGGAGCAAGGATCAGAGGTCTGAGCAGAAAAGTCCATGACCAGTCTCCAAGTACAAAGAGCTAGTTGACGAGTCCAGAAATAAGGAGCAAGTCACCAGAGCCACAATCAAAAAGGAATTTGATGCCTTAATGCCTTACTACAGAGGGTGGCAGACTGTGGGAGGGTTTTAGAAGCACAAAGGATGTTTAGCCTAGAGAGGAAAAGATCCATGTGTAGGATTGCAGATTTAGTGACTGAAATTATGGGATACTCAGTTAAATTTGAATTTCAGATAAACAACAAATATGTTTAGTATAGGTCTGTCCTGCATGATATTTGGGATATACTTATGCTAAAAATAATTCATTTTTTTAAAATCTGAAATTCAAATGTAACTGGATGCCCTGTGTTTTTTCTGGCAATCCTACTTACGCGGGATGTGGGTCATCATCAACGCCTTTAAGGACTGGGAGGAGGCAGTGCGCCACTGCATTTGGGCACCAGCTGGGAAGCTTGGTCCAGGGCTCAGCCTGCGCCAGGATGTACGGAAACTCCACAGGTGACTTGGACATGCCGCCGAGGTCACAGCCACAGGGTTAGACTGATGTAATCTAGAGCCAGGTCACAGAACTTGAGTCCTTAGGGACAGAAACATTTTGGCTCTTCGTGTGAACTTTCAAGCAAGAAAAGTCAAATTGTATCTCATGAGGTAATGACCTTCTGTCGTGTGACACATGCAAGCAGTGGTTTGCTGATCTCCTAAAGGCGATTTGTTCTCAGAAGGACCTCAAGGATAGGAAGGAGTATATAGAAGATTGCTGGGAACGCAGTGGATGATGTGATTGCCATGGCCTTTCCAGCTCTAAAAATCTCAGGATTGGTTCATTTAGCAAGTTAAAAAATAAATGAGTCATACAATGTTATGTAAAGACATGCAAAAAAGAATGAATGCGTGCAAAAAATGGTGAAATTTGAGTAAGACCCATAGTCTAGTTAATCATATTGTGTCAGTAAATCTCCTGGATTTGCTAACGCGCTACAGCTGTCACCATTAAGGGAACCTGAGTAATGGGTACACAGGACCTCGATGCACTCATTGCAGCTTCTTGTAGTCTATAATTATTTCAAAATAAAAAGGTTGTGATAAATTAATTAATTGCATTGACCTATCGTTTTTCCCGAGAGGCCCGGGAAATGGAAGGTAGCAGGATTGGCCTACCAGGATATGAAGGCTCCCCACGGGAGCAATGCAGAGTTTTCAAGGGCCCCTCTCTCACTCCACCTCGAGTAGGGGCATCCTTCTCTTGGGTTCTGACACCAAGGCAGATGGGGGCACCCCGGCCCTTCCCAAGTATGTTTACAGACAGAAACAAGGCCAGCTGGTCACACTGAAAATAGAGTGTGCCACCAGAGCTTTCCGAGGCTGTCCGAGTACCTCGAAGAGGAGGATGTCATCATTTGCCAGCTTTAATCAGTGATACAATTAACTACTAATAAAAATGAAAGCCAATCCTGGGGGGAGATGAGGTAACAGCAGTGGCTCCCAGGGACTCTGTTCCTGGGTGTTGAGTGTGTATGTATTTTTAGATAACGACTTATTCTGCACGTGGTAATTAGGGCCCCAAGGGGGTTGCGAATTTTTTTTTTTTTTCAGGGTTGGCAAGTGGAAGGAGGCAGCTAAAATTCCCACACATCTGGGGCGAACAGATACTGCACTCCAATTTCCTGTCGGCGCCACTGGTTTCTTGCGGAATTACTTGTTAAGTAAATGATTGTTATAAGACTATGAAGATTCGGTCAATCAAATTAACCCCTTTTGTCCATCGCCTCCCTCCCCCTACCCCATGGTTCCCTTCATTTGCCTAAACTCGGTGGCTTTTGAAAATGTGTTCAAGCTTGAAGGCCCCAGACTTCTTCGCATTGGCCAAGTGTAACCTGAGCGGGAACCGGAGGCCCCCAATTGTTTTGCTAATCAAGATTATTGCCCCATTGAGATGTGGAGGCACAGCCTGGCTGACAAAATTTGTCAGTTTCCCATGAAATAGTTCTGTCAGTTTAGCCCTGGTGCTGGCAACTATTAACATATAAATGAAGTTTCTCCCTCCTCACTCCCCCTTTCCCTCTACCCTTCAGCCACCCGTCCTAATGGATGCAGAGAAAATATAAACACACACAGCCCCACCCCCAGCTCCCAACCCCTCTGTGGGTTTAAATCAAACCAGCTTCTTTTCTCCGGTGCCTGGAAATCCTGTGGGCCATGGGGCTCAGAGAGAAAGGAGGAGGGGGGCTGGGAAGAGCTGATTTGCACAAAACTACTTTTTTAGGCGTGAAACTGCCAGGCCTTCGTTCCCCGCTGACAGCAGCAGGCTACTGGCTGGGCCTGGGATGGTACTAAGGGCTGCCTGAATGCCAGGGCAGACCTCCAAGGCAGTCTTTGGGGACAAAGTGGCAAAGTGAAACACAGGGTTTGAAAGAGTTATCTTTGCTCGGGGGTCAAACCCCCAAGATCTCTCCCTAGCTTGGCCCCCACCTGACAGCAAGACCAGGGCTGGGTGGGGGCTACTGATGGGCCCCCCTTGCTGGCCCTTTGCACACTGGATTCTGGGACACGTGTGGGGCTGGGCTATGGCCTGGTTGAGCTTGCCTTTTGCTTCTTTACATTCTTGTAAAAATGAATGCCAAATGTGCAACACAGAGAAGACAAGTAGTGAATCTACAGCATCTTACTACACTGATGGACAGTGGCTGTAATGGGGTTTGTGGGGGGGACTTGGTGAAGGGGGGAGTCTAGTAAACATAATGTTCCTCATGTAATTGTAGATTAATGATACCAAAAATAAATAAATAAATGACATTAAACCTTTAAAAAAAAATGAATGCCAAAATGCTTCATAATGCCAAAAAGAAGGAATATTAACAGACGTGTGTATATGTATGTATGAATGTTGACATATATATATATATATATATATATATATATATATATATATATATATATATATACACACACACAATATGTATACAATATCTCAGCACTCTGGTAAAGATAAATTTGATTATGTAATTTATATATAGAAATAATTTTCATAACTATATAATTATAATTTATAATTATAAAAATTATAAAAAGATATAAATAAATTATCTATAGACTTCAAAACTGTCCATATGAATCTGCAAGTCAACAATATTAGCCATCTGGTGTTAAATTAGTTCTCAAAAGAAAGGAGCCACGTGTGGCCAGAGGAACACCCAAGCTGGTTCTGATAATGGGGTCAATAGGCCGGACAAGGTGGGACCCTTCCATCACAATTTGCTCCTGCCATCTGGGAAAAAAGCAGATAATGCATTTGTGGCTGGCCAGGACAATGTCCCAGTGAGCCTCCCCACCCCCACTTGAAAATTTCATCCTAATTTCTTGTCTCCTGCTGCCTGATGGAAAAAGACACCCATTGGGTAAAGGGTCTCCTGGGACACCCACCAGGAAGAACCCCAAAGCCTGGTAAAGTTAAACTGGCCTGGGCCTTCCTTCAGGACTGGTAAATGTTTTCCTTACAATCATTACCGCTGAGATGCAATGAATCTGTGGGGTGTTCCACTCAGAAAGGCCTGGGTTGAAATGCCTTGAAGCCGGGGTACCTAGCTGTTAGCCAAACTCTGAGGCTTGTTTCCAGAATCAGAAGTCATTTTCAGTGTATGTGCTGTGACTTTGGAATTTTCATCCTGAGAATGTAGAAAGCTAATAGCAGGGTTTTTCACCATCCAATTTGTAAAACTAGCCTTTCAGTAAATACAATTTAATCTTTAGGCTCTGGAATCAGACTGTCTAGATTCCTAAGCCTATATGACCTTGGACAATTTATTCAATCTCTCTGTGCCTTGGCTTCTTCCTCTTCAAAATAGAAATAATAGTTTCCTACTTATCTATAGGTCATGAGAAATACATAAGATTATAAAGCATTTAGATAGTCTGGCATATATTAAGGGCTATGTGTTTGTCAAATAAAGCAGACTCTAGAAAGAATTCAATAACACTCCCTTTATTCACTGATGTATTTCATGATCACTTCCTATTTATAAACAAGGCAGTTTAAATTTCTGGGTAGTGAGCTAAGATTTTCTTTTAAGATGCATTTATTTAAGTGAAATATGGAGTCCATTTCAAGAGAGATGCTAAATAAATTATAATACAGGGAGAAGGCAGACATAGTGAAAACATATAGATGACAGAGAAATGACTAAAATTTGATAACAATATTATAAGCAATTAGATTTAAGGTAAATTCTCAACAACCAAAATGAACCCAAATGAATAGCATGCTTTAGCTATCTGTTAGCACTGCCATAACTTTGAATTTTACATAAGACTTGGGGTTAGGCTATGTTACTTTGTGCCCCCAAATTCCTGTGTTGAAGCCTTAACTCTCGATGTGACTGTATTTGGAGACAGGGCCTTTAAAGATGTGATTACAGTTTAATGAGGTCATAAGGCTGGGGATCTGACCCAATAAGATGGGTGTCCTTACAAGAAAAGGGAGAGACACCAGGAGCCCATGCACACAAAGGAAAGGCTATGTGAGGAGGTGGTCATCTGCAAGCCAAGGAGAGAGACCTCAGGAGAACCCAAACCTGCAGACCCCTAGATCTGAGACTCCCAGCCTCCAGAGCTGTGAGAGGATACATTTCTGTTGTTTAAGCCACTTGGTCTGTGGTGTTTTGTTATAGCAGCCCTCACAGACTAATACAGACTTTTATGGGTGAAGGGAAGAGATTTCATCAGAAAGTTCTTTGTTTCCTTATTTAAGAGGCAATCTGAACCTAAAAAAGAAAAGAAAACCAGAGAGAATTAAGTGTGTATCAGAAACAACTGCACAATTTCCAGCCATCTTTTAACTGTAACAGTACAACTAAGAATGGCTAAAATGGACAGAGTAAAAGCTGGATTGGACACTGTCAGGGACACAGGCGCCATGTGAATGATATTGCTTGATCCTCAGGACAAATCCAGGGAGAAAATTCTGGACATGTAAAAACTGTAGTTAAGAGAGGTTGACAATCTGCCAAGCTCCCTTATGAAGAAAGTACAGAAATGCTCTTCTAAGTTTGAGGCTTTCTGCCCCTAAAATCAGTGTTCTCAACCCTCCAACCCTCATAGCATTCTGCTGGCAAAATTTGATAAAATCACAAGGCTTTATGAGGGATGCTGGAGGAGCCAGGCAAACAGAGGAACCTCCTTGCAGGGAGGATGGTCAAACTTGATGGAAGGTTGATGGGTTCCTGGAAGGCCCCCTTAACTCTCCTGGGGGCCACGGTTTCAGGTCCTGGAATATTTTCTAAAATAGTTTCATTTTACAAATGAACACAGGCTCCCCTGGAAGCAGCCAATGTTGGCAGAGATTAAATAATTAGCATTTCAAAGTGTTCATTTTCATTTTCCTCTTTGCCAGGGTGAGAACTACCACAGGACAAAAATAAGCTTCTCTTTTTCATGTCTCATCCTGTAAGGGGTCTTCCCAGAGAAACACCACCACCCAGCACTGCCGTTGGCTCCCCAGAGCTAGTTCCAAAGGCTGATCCCATCCTGGCCAGGCCGGCCCCTGTAACCGCCCCATGAGGAATGGCTTATCAATACCATGACTCGGTGGTTCCCAGTCCTTCCCAACATGTCCAGCGGGTCAACGCTGGGACATTCCTTACGGGAATTAAGGAGAACACGATGCTGGTAATCTTGGCATCTTCAGATTATATTTCAGTTTGCAAATCTCTTTCATAGGGTTTAAGAACAGAGCTAACACACCCATTCAGTAAAGGAATGAGAAGCCGTTACCTGGGTTGATAGAGAAATCTAGAGCTGGGCTGTCAGGTACCGTGGTCACCAGCCATGTGTGGCTTGCCCTTGCAGCGTGGCAGGGGCACACTGTATTGTACTCTAAGGATGAAGTACACATCAGATTTCAGAGGTTGAGTACAAAAATACAAGGTCAAATGTCTCAAGGCTATTTTTTATATTAATTACATGTTGAAATCATAATATTTTGAATCTATTAGCTTAAACAAAGTATATTATTAAAACTAATTCCACCTGTTTATTTCCTTTTGCTTTTATAACTGTGGCTACTCTAAAATGCTTTCCTATTTCTCTAAATCTTTCTCTCTAGTGCAGCACCTTATTTCACTCTTTCTTAGGGACCTATCACCATCAGAAATTCTCTTATGGATGTATTGTTTGCTCCCAGGATTCTGTCGCTCCTTCCAGAATGTGAGGTCCCTGAGGGCAGGAGCTTTGCCTATCTAATCCACTGCTTTACTTCCAGTACTCAGCACCAGGCACAAGAAATGTGTTCAATAAGTACTTCTAGAATTCCCAAAAGGACAAGAGAGCACAAGTAGAAGGTCCTGCTCTGAAACGTCCCTGACCACCAGGGGGAACTGACCACTGTCTTGCTTATACCTGAGGCCACTCAGTACAATACCCTGTGGCATTTAGTGCAAGTATATCCTTACCTGTTCATATCCTGCTAGATGTCAAGCTCCTAAACTGCAGGAACCTTGTCTTAGCTAACTTTTCACTCCCAGGCCAGACGCACAAGAGGTATCAAATAAATGTTTAATAAATGAATCAACCATTGAAACTTTTCTGGAGCATAGAAGTCTAAAAGGAGCTAATTTTCTTAAACAAGGGCATTCTGGCCTCATATAAATAATGTTTGTTTCTGTCTCTGGTCACCTTAACAGCCCTCCTTTTTATGCCACAAAAGCATGGGCTCTTCATCATTAAGGTAGGATTGGCAGGCCAGCTGGATGGAAAAGCAGCACAATAGTACAAATTATTGTTTGCCTAGTGCTTTGTATTTTGCTAAGTGCTTTCATGTACCCTATCATTTCATTCAATCCTTAAAACTACTTTGAAAGGAAGAACAGATATTAGTATCCCATTTTACTCTTTGACAAACATAAGAAAGTAAGCTTTCTTTCATTAATATAACTCTGTCCAAAACCCCTCAATGACTCCCTCAGTTATAGGATGAAACCCACACCGTTTATCCCAGCATGGAAACATTCTGCCATCTTACCTTTCAAGTCTTCTCTGCTGATAGTTGGTCCCATGCACACACCATGAGCCTGCCCTCTTTCCCAATTTCCCTTGGGAAAGCCCTGAATTTCCCCACCGACTGCCTTTTCCACTAAAATTTACCCTACAAGGGCTGCCTTCCTCAAAACTCATTCACATTCTTTCCTTTCAACACATTTCCTGCCTTGTCCATACCCCTTCCTGGCCACATCCTTGTGCCCTTTCGCCATTTTTCTTTTTGGCCAATGCCTGGGAGATTTTCCCTATGGTTCCTCCACTTGTTTGGTGTTCCTCACTTATTGGCCACATCTAAATCACCTACGAGTGCCTCATTCAAAGGGCCTTCACTTATTAATAATAGGTGTCTGCGGTGTTCTATGCTAATAGTACACTAGTCTCATTCTTAAGGGGGGCGGTTCATTTTCCTATAAGACCCCAGTCTGGATGGAAACCCCATAGTTGCAGAATTCAGGATGGGTATTTCACTCAAGTATGTCTAATCAAAATGTTTGAACAGAAAAGAGTCTCTCTAATGGCTGCCTCAGGAAATGTAACAATAATGAGCTGAAGACAATGAGTGACAAAGAAGTTGCATAAAAGGAGATGTTTGTATGAAACTTGATTGGTTTAAAATATCTGCTGAACTGTGCTTCCACAGACACAGCCTCAGCTATCATAATGTGCAAATCATAGGCTCTGATCAGCCAATGGATTGCTTTCCCTTGAAATAACTGTTCTCCCCAGTCTAATCAGCTACAGTAGGATGACATAGTATGTCATCCTAGGCATATTTCTGGTTTCTAGGGCTGATATGTGCAATGGAACTTAACTTAAAGGCTGAAGCCTCTCTCTGTACTATTGAGTAGAAGGAAGGACACATCCTTTGAGAATGCATTTTGAAATTAATATATGATAACTCTGTGGAAGGCAAGTGACTGTCTCTACCACTAGCACAGTTGAGAACTATTCAGAATTGAAAAGTAGAGGAATGTATAAGCCTACAAGCCCAATAAAACGGTCTGTGTACCTGCTCACAGTGAATCATCCGGTCATTGATTTGGAATATTGCACAAAAGACTCCATACGTAAAGTGAGAAGTCAGACTGAATGATGGTTGATACATCTCACAATCTTAGAATACTAAGATTCTCTGAAATTCCCTAACAGAAGATCCTCACTCCAGCACATCTCCTGCCTGGTGACTCTGCTTGGAAAATGCATCCCAAGAGGTGTTCCTCTAGCCTACATGCTTCCTTTACCAAATGTGGCCAGTATTTTTACTTCTAGTACGGAGAAGAGGTTATATTTTTGACAGGCCTATTCTCTGAATTAGTCATCTTTGTGCACATATATATATATATAGTTATATATCTCATATCATTCATATTATATATATATATATATGGCACTCAGAATAGAGCATTGACAGATAAAACTAAAGAAACTTGGCTTGAAATAGGTAAGGAAGGATGAGACCCTCATTATATAGCTTCTTCCTCAATTTACTGGGAATTTTTAAAGAACTCACTGTAGGTGCATTATTTCACTTGGGCATAATATACAGGCATAACACAGAGGTGTGTCCCTGACCTCAAATAATTTTTTTAACATGGTATCAAATTGCTTGTTTATGGCTCCTCAAACCAACCCACTCCAAAGAGGACTCATTACCTCCCCACCATCTCAACTTTCCCACCTGTTCTATGCTACTGCCAGAATGATCTGTTTTCTCATATTTTATATATATATGTCTGTATGTGTGTGTATTTATATATTTTTCCATATATCCTATACAGAAGTCCATTCTCCATATATACACATCTCCCAGGTGTAGATGACATACAGTAAATTACATGTGTTCAAAGTATACAATTTTGTAAGTTTTGACATGAGTTCACATTTATGAAACCATGAATCAATATAACCATCAAAATTTCTTTTGACTCTTACAATCACATCTTCATTTTCCTCTCTACTCCCCTGGATCCCAGAGAGCCACAATTCTGTCACTACAGTAAGTTTGCATTTCCTAAAACTTTACATAAATGAGTTTTTCATATGTACACTTTTTTGGTCTGCATTCTTTCACTCAGTATAAGCATTTTGAGACTTATTCATATTCTCATGTATATCAGTAGGCTTATTGGGTTTTTGATGACTCAGCAGTATTCCACTGTGTGGATACACAATTGATTTATCAATTCCCCTGTTGATAAACATTTGAGTTGTTTCCAGTTTTTTACTTGTTATAAATAAGCTACTGTAAAAGTTTAGGAAAAGAGCTTGTATGGACATATGGATTCAGTTATTTTGGATAAATAGCTGATAGGAGGATGGTTGAATCATGATGGTACACATTTTGACATTTTAAGAAACTGCAAATTCTTTGTATCATTTCACATAACTAATAACAGCCAATGAAAACTTCAGGTACTCAACATTCTTATCAACACTGGGAGTCATACAGTTTTTATTTTTAATATTGGTGATTTGTATCATCTTTCTTTTTTTCCTGGTTAGTTAGGCTAAATATTTATCAATTTTATTGATTTTGCCAAAGAACTAGTTTTGGTTTTACTTATTTTCGCTATTGATTTTGGTTTTCCTTCATTTACTAATTTTCAGATCTTTGTTTATTGCCTTTTGTTCACTTGCTTTGGATTTAATTTGCTCTTTTCCTGGTTTCTTGTGGTAGTAACTTGAGATCATTGATATGAGACTTCTTCTTTTTTAATATAGACATTTATTGTTATACATTTCTTTCTACAAACAGTGAAAACCAAAAATGAAGGATAAAGTTAATGCAAAATAAAATAGACCTGAGAATGAGAGAAAGAGAGAGAGTGAAGAGAAAAAGAAAGATTTCTGATGACAATTTTGAGCTCCTGAATCCAAGTACATCTGAAGCCACATACCGCTAGGCTTTCCAGTTGCATGAGCCATTATATTCTTTTAAGCTAGTTCTAGATATCTTTGATTTGAAACTTAGAATCTTGTCTCAAACAAAAAACGTGAGGTTAAGCCACAGGGAAGTTTCACTGGGTGACCACCTGAACAAAGCATTATGACAGGCACTTAGTTTTGCATTTTCATATCATCTTCACAATTAGCCTGTAAAACTGATATTACTGACTTCCTTTAACTGAAGGGGAAATGCAGAACCAGAAAGTGAAGCAATTTGCCAAGCCGATACCGAGCATGACAGTGAGAGTTTGAACCTACATCTGAGCAGATCTAAACTTCTTTCCACAGCCCTTGACTGCCTGGCAGAAAGTTGATAACAAAGCCACTTATTTCCATTCCCCAAGTGCTAGAAGAGTCAAAGTTAACACAGCCTCATAGATATAGGCATAAACTTGGGAAAAGTCAGCAATGCCTTTTGTATTCCAAGTTTTTATTTGTGAGATTGTTGTCCACCAGTTTATAATTCTCTGAATCCACCTCACTCCAGCCCTGATTCTTCTTCCAGCAAGGAGATCTGTAGGAGACAGTGCCTCACTTTCTGGGCCCCAGCCCATCTTGGTATTGTTTGGCAACATCTTTCCTCTCCATGTGAGCAGATACACCTGATGTGATCCCATACGGAACTCCATTCTCCATCTATTAAACAGTGATGGAATACTGACAACCTCTTGGCACTGTGCTCTGAGCTGTCAGGAAAGTACAGGAGAGAGACTTCACCCTATGGGATGTGTCAGCCCTGTGAAGACAGGAGAGGCATATGGAAAGAGGTAACTAATCCTGCCTACATGTGTGAAAGGTTGAAGCTACTAGAAAATGAAGGAGGCCAGGAAGACAGGTCCCTGGGAATGGTATGGAATGGTTACATTTCTTGGAAAATATTACTTTACTTTGCCTTTAGAGATGTCTGGTTTTTGAAAGAATGTCTTCTATCTTTTCTTTTACTGTTTCATACTCTATTTTTCAAGACCCATCTCAGAGCTCACCTCTTCTGGAATAGAATAGAATGATTAAAAACACACTCTCTGGCATCTGAGATTTGGGTTCCAATATCAACTCCACTGTGGTTAGCTGTGTGACTTTGGGCAAGTTACTTAGCCCCTCTGTGTTTGGGTTTTCTTCTCTCTATGTACCACATAATGTTATTGGAAGGATAAGTAAAATAACGTATGGAACATGTTTTGAACAGTGTCTGATGCAAGATCAGCTCTCAATAGAGATCAGTTAGTAATTATTCTTACCACTTCCTCATCATAGCTCCTATATGCTGAGGCTGCTCAGGACATATACTATGCCTTGTGTATTGTCATTGTATGAGAGTAACAGTCACCTTAGTGAGAGCACTTCTCACAATATCTCTTCTCTTCTTTTTAAACCCTCTTTGCATATGTAGATATCTCTAACAATTCCTATTGTGAGGAATATTTTGATGGTAAGTCTCATAACACATAATATACTTAATTCAAATTTGCTGAATCAATGAAGGGTACTTTATGACTTTGTAACTAAAGAGTCAATATTTCAGACTTGTTTCACATGAGGTTTGATCCACCAGCTCAACCTTATCTCCAGGAGTATAGTTTTGTTTTATTTTTTTTCTGTTTTCCTGCTCTCCCTTCTGTGGTATCAATTTTATCTTATGGGTTATGTTAAAGAAAATAAAAATTCTGAGACTTCTTAAAGCAGAAAGAAAGACTTTATTCAAGACTTTTGCAATAGGGGCATAGCAATTATAGAAAGAAATAAGGCTCAACTCCAAGTACTAGGATAAGTGGGGATTTATAGCCAAGGAGAAGGGTGAGGGGGCCAGTGTATAGAAAATTACAAAAAGGAGACTTCAAGATAGGGAGATTCTTGGTAAACTGATGTAATAGGGTTCTTGTTAAGGGCAGCCAAAGTGGGGAATGCGAACTTGATCAGATGTCAAATGTGATCACATATCACATAGAGGGAGAGGAATGACTTAGCAGGATTCTTGCTAAAACTGATCGGGGCAGGCCGAAGACAAGATAGGGGCCAACATTAAGACCTACTTGGAAAGAGGGCTCGGAGAAGCCTCTGTGGTTAAGGGGAGAGTCTTTGTCAGTGGCTCCTCTGGTGGTTTAAGATGATGGCCAGTAGCTTCTTGTCCAAATCTAGAAGAAAAACAAAGATGACTTTGTTCTGAATTCCCAGAAGTCCAAAGAATCCCTCTGATTAGACCAGCTTAGTCATGTGGACTAGGAGGTTGGTATGTGCTGGTTTATCAGAAGCTGCACGTTCCTCCCTTGGGTCAATAAAGTAAGTGGTATTATCCAAACCCTAGAGATCCCAAATGGAAATGGGGTTCAGGCTCATCCCTAAATCTGCATGCCCCTAGGGCAAGAGGGAGGCCCACAGTCCATATGTATGAATTTTTAAAAGTTACAAATTGAACTAACAAATTGTTAAATAAAACATGTTTCTCTTCCCTGCCAGATTAAATAAAGAAGTCCTGAATTCTTTTATGCTCACTCTGGCAACCCTACTTCGACCTTGACAAACGCACCTTCAAAATTACAAAATTGCACTATCTGTGTGAAGTTATTATGAGTCCCTCCAACATCACAAATGAGAACGCAAAGAGAAACAGGGTAATGCGTGCTCCTTCTTACTAGAAATAGCAGTTTGTTATTTTAAAAATCTATATTTTCTCTATCAGAGAAGATGGTGTGATGGCTATTTAGTCTGTTTTTCTTACCCGAAAGCTTCCATTACTGAGTCCTTCTCACCCTCCAAAGTGGCTTCCATCTCTGACTTCAGCAGTGGGACATCCTATAACTCTTCATGGCATTCAAGCCCAGCTGCCTTTTATTTTGAGGAAGCACGGCTGGAGATTTGGGGAATCACTTCCCTGGGGCCTGAATGAGATACTTACCAAAGCAGATGTTAGGGTTGTAAGTCGCGCTGTGGCAGGGCTAAGCACCTGGTCCACATGACAGAGGTAGCCATGCTCTTTAATAAGTATTCTTGTTTGTCTGTTTGTGATACGCAAGACTCTCTAAAGCTGGGCTCAGGACAGGAGGCCTTTGTACCCAGATCTAAGGACATCACTGGTCCTTTTCCTCCTGGACATGCATACAGGTAGGCCCATTTCCCAGCCTCTTTGGGCCAGGTAATTGAATTATGGCCAGTGAATATAAGCTACTTCAAGGTGTAGCACATAAGAGCCTCCTATGCAATCCTTTGCATTCTCTTCCCCCATTCACTGGCTAAATGGAGAACATTCTAAAACTCAGAAGAGGACAGGGGGATCACAAATGGAACAAGCAGAGCCTCCCTGCAGATTCCACCTCTAATTGTATTTTACCTGAGCAAGTAATGTATTTCTATTATGTTAAGACCTTGAGATTGGTTTTTCTCTGTTATAACAAATATTACTGCCTTAACTTGTACAAGGGCTGATGAGAAGGGGGATAGAGAGAATGTTTGCTGGTATGCTAGTTAAACACCTACCCCAATTACCTTCAAATTGCTTTGAGGCAAATAGCTACAATAGTCATGTGGCATTGCTATCCAGATTCCTGGCTGGGTCATGGCAGGCTTTTATGCACTACAAAATACAAAACAATTCAACTTAGAGCCTGTGTGATTTATGTAATGTGCCTAACATAGCACCCTGCCCATGTGACTTCTAGTACTGGTATGCAAAGAATACAGGACCTGGAATTGATTTTCCAATGCCTGGATGTCATTTTTTTTTATCAATATGATTTTAAGCTATGAACTGAAAATAATTTTTTATCAAAATGATTTTAAACTATGAACTGACAAAAAAACAATAGTATAATAAGTGGCTATTAAAATGTTAGGGTTGGCCCACATTGAAGAGGTGATAGGTAACACAACCTGTTGTCCAAGACTCCATCAGGTCAGCAGTCCCTCTTTCTAGGGCAAATATAACGAAGATATCATCTATTTCCACTCTCAAAGAACTGGGATTGAAATATTATTCAGGGGAGGGGAGTGTGGAGTGGGGGTGTCCTCAGAAGTTCCTAAAGATGGAGTTTAAGGATGCATAGACCAAACTCCTAGTGGATAGGGAACATAAGGGTGGGAGGGCTGTCTTAAGCCAGAGGACAATATCAGCAGACAACAGGATGCTGAGTGGTAAAAACCTTCGGAAGTTTGGAGGGAAATGTGCAGGGTCAGGGATTTCAAAGTGAAGTATCAAAAGCGTTGAATAAGCATAAATTTATAAAGCTGATCTGTATTAAGTGGTTCTACTTGTGCAGATTTTAATTCCTTATCTTGTTTTTATTGCCTGGCTTGTAAAAAGTATAGTAATGACATTGGTGGTGGTAATGATGGTGATGGGGAGGTAACACCTTTCCAGCAAAGCCTTCCCTAATTACATCCTGTGGTTAGGTTTTGTCTCTTCTAGGATAAGTTGCATATCTTTATAGAACTAACCTGGTAGTGTCCATTTTCTGTTTATGTGTGGGTCTCCAGACCTGGAATATAGAAGGCTGGTAGGGTGCTTTACATATGCCTGTTTTCCCAGTACCTCTCTCTTTCCCAAGCACATAATTAGTGGTCAGCCATAGTTTGCCAAATTGAATGTGAGGAGGATGAATTATTAACTATGTAAAAAGAGGACATTTTTCTTTATCAGCCTTTATCGGTATCTAAATAATGTTCCCTTTCAAAACAGTAACACCCTACACTTCTTTTGAGATCGTGTTGTGTCCCCTCCACCAGAACTGTCCTAGTTGACAGAGAGGATCTCAACATTTCTGTACCAACTTACAGGCTTTCAGAGTGTTTCTTTGTTTCTTTTGTTTTAGGAAAGCAAAACTGCTCTCTTGCCCCCACTATGCAATTACAAAAATGAATATTCTTTTAAATACCTACTTCTCCAGATTTTGATCGACACCCACCTCCTGGGGCACAGGGGTGGGTTAGAGTCTTCCCCTCCTCCTGATTTGAGAATTTCTTCTCAGGTTAATCTCTGAACCCCTTTATAACTCAAATTCTGTGAGCCAATTTTTTGCCAACATTTGGTCAGGAGAAGTGTGGGAGATGAGAGGGATTTAAAAATATATTGAGCAGCTTTGTTCTTAAGCTGGTATTGGTGCCATCATGTATCTGGAGAGGTTTTGTGGTCAGATTTTGATTATTTGCTAGTTTTGGCAAACTGTTGAGATGTTAGAGCTCATATTGTTTCTATCATTTTTTTACAGTTTCTTGTTTAACTCTTTGCTGATGGAACTTTTTAGACACACATCAAGATCAGATATGATTGAAAACAGAAATAACATTTCTGCCTCTTGACTTCAGGCTCACCAGTGGGGCCTGACTGCAGGCTCTTGGGCAATGTCCAATATCCATTATGTGTTAGTGGATCATAGTGGGCTGTGTATGGTCACTGTGATCTCATAAACACACAAAAAAGCCTTCATTGTATCTAAAGAAGATAAGAAGTTAAAATCCTCACAAGTAGGACCAATTCATACAGATTGGCTTTATAAACGTATGCTTGTTCAACACTTTTGATACTTCTTTTTGAAACACCTGACCCTACATATTTCTCTCCAGATTTTCCTAGGTGTATACCGTTCAGCATCCTGCTGTCTATTGATATTGTCCTTTGGCTTAAGACAGCCTTCCCACCCCCATGCTCCTCACCCATTAGTTTAGTCTATGCACTTTTAAACTCCATCTCTCGGTGGAGCACACCCTCACTCCATGTTCCCCTATACTGCAAAATACGTCAACCCCAGTTGTTTGGGACTGTGGAAATAGATGAAGTCTTCTCTATGTTCACCCTAAAAAGAGGGACTACTGAATGGATGGAGTCCAACAGGCTGTGTTACACTTCAGCTCTTCATTGCCCTCCGTGATCACTGATATTGAGTAATCTCCTTCCATGGAGTAAGGACTGAACCTAGTGGTTCACTCCTAAAGAAAAAAGTACAAATACAGCAGAAGTGATGAGATGTCACTCTAAGGTTAGGGTACAAAAGGACTCTGGCTACCACCTCTCTCTTCCTTCCTCCCTCTCTCTTTTCCCCAGGAAGGAAGAAAGCTGCCATGCTGTGAAAAGCTACATGGAGAGACCAAGTCCCAAAACTCAACCAACAGCCAGTGAGGGCCCAGGGCCTGCCAACATAGAACCTTCCGCAGGTTCACTTTTGAGATGACAGCAGCCCCAGATGATTCCTTGAGTGAAGCCTTGCTAGAGATCCTGAGTCAGAGGCACTTATCTAAGCTGCATCCAGATTCTTGACCCCCTCAGCCACTCTCATAATTGTGGGCTTATACACATTTGTTGTCTGAAGCAACAAAGCGATGGGATAATTTGTTATGCACTAGTAGATAACTAATACAGACTCTGAACAAATATTGCAAAGAAGAAACTAACATTAAGAACCTACATGAATCTCACTGAAACTTCTGTCCTTTGGGATAAATTAGACAATTTGGGATCCTAATAAAATTTTACAAATGCTTATCTTCAAGAGGGAAGACTGAGGGCCCATGTGTCCTCTTTTCCCTGGCTCCCTGTCTAGGCATCCAGAGCAGCCCCTCTGAGGTGCAGCCCCAAGGCCCCTCCCAGAAGAGGGTGTCTAATTCAGAGCACTGCGCAAGGCCTCGGCCCCCTGTGAGCTTTTCTGTCACACTGCTCATTTTCTTGCTAGAAGCATTTTCATTTTTATGCTAAAAGATTTAGAATTTTCTCCAACCATGTGTTTACAGCTTCCCCTAACCTCAACTTTCTTCCCCAGAGGATATCATCCCTTTCCCTTCATAAATGTCTTCCGCTCCTAAGTGGTCCACACCAGGGTCATGGAGATATCAGGGTTCCTTGCAGTTCTGGAGACCTTTCCCCATCCATACCTTCCCACAGGTGGCTGTGATTCTCTGGAGCAGAAGTCAAATAGTAAAAGCTTCATCAAAAATAACTGACAGCAATTGGACCTGGGCTGGGCTGAACGCTACCTTTAAATCTCACCTGGAAAAAGAACTTGATAGGCAAATAGTATAAATGAGTAGATTCTCTATTATCTACAGTCTTAGTAAAATAATGTGACTCTGGAATGATACCACATTTAACACAGAACTGGCTCTCACACAGGTACCTGAACCAGCATCCAGAACCCAGCACCCAGCACTCAATCTGGCACAGAGCAGATACTGAATTAGTATTTGCTGAATAACTGAAGGAGCAGCCCCTATATGGACTGATACATTTTCAAGGAATTACAGCGCGAACAACATTTAACACTATGGTGCAACTGAAAACTATAAAAACCTCTTTGGTTCAGAAATAGAAAGAAGAGTAAAAGACACTTGAAGTAAATGTTCAAAAGTGGCATTAAATAAAAATTGCAAGTTAACAAAATATTTACTATATCAACATGTATCGTAGTTGGTCTATAATTTTTATAAGGGAAAAAACTCTATAAAGTAACTTAAATACATTGATTTTTTTAAATGCCAAGCATGTTAAATAGAATGGGAAGAATTTTTGAGTCCTGCTATATGTCATTAGCCTGTTTATTTCCTTTCTAGCACTAAGCACTAATCAAAATTGTTGTTTGTTTATTTATGCCCTCCCCAACATGCTTGCGCACATGTGTGCGTGTGCACGCGCACACACACACACACACACACACACACACACACACACACACACCACACACTGAATGTAAACCCATAAGGGCAGCAATGTAGTCACTTTATTCACCACTTTTCTCCAGTGAAGCACCGGCCTGCCGCATTGTGGGCATGCAAACATTTATATTTGTTGGATAACTGAATTAATATCTCATTGATGGCTAATTGATTAAAGCATGTTTTCACTTACTGCAAAGAATTTAAAGGCCAGGTTTTCAAAGGTAAAATTTTAGAATACCCCCCACCCCACCCTGTCCTTCAATATTTTTCTCTTTCAAGAACAAAATACTTAATCCTCTGTGGAGTCCTAGATTGGGGGAACTTCCCTTCCCCCTAACAAGGGATGGCCCCAAACTCAGCCCAGGGCTAGACCAATGGTTTGCTGAGGAGGGAGGATGGTGGGGAAAGCAGGGCCCAACAGCGTCTCTGAGCAAGGCCAGCAGTCGTGCCTTCCTAGAGACCTCCAGCTCCGAACGTTAGACCCTGTACCAGTTAGAAAATGAGATCTGACAAGGCTTTAATCCAAAGTGGCATTTCCCTCTGAGGTTCCTCTCAGTCTTAAGTGGAGACACAGATAACAGGAGGGAAACTGCAGAAAATATTGTGAAAAACTGGGGAAGCCGCCCTTGTTAACAGCTCAGAAAGGAAAAAAAAAGAGTTTTGGCATTCATCTTAAATTACCTAAGACTTCAGATTCAAGCTCAATTTGCTGCAAGAATTGTATCCAAATCTGGGATAACTCCATTCCTTTTATTCGGGTTCAATTTTTCTCCTTCTGGTTTTTATTTTTAGCAGTGCTTCAATTATTTTAAGATGATAATAATCATCAGACTTTTTTGATTCTGAATTTATGTAGAATGAGGCCAACAGTTCTTTTTCAAAGTCTTCAAGAAACCAAACTTTCACAGCCCCACATTCTGCTCCCAAGACATTAACTCTAATTAAGCTAATCAAACCCATGCACAGCTGTAAGAATAAAAAGTACTGAAGAACAAGCCAACTCTATGAGAAACAGATATTATACAATGAAAATAAAATGAATTCTCCAGACTTCTTTAACTACTGTTCCATTAAATACATTTATTTTTGAATGAGCTTTGATCTTTTTTTTCATTTCATAAACCAAGATGTTGTCATTAGAGGAATGAATTACTTCCTTTCAGTTGACCTCATTCATATTCCATACCAAGAGCCAATACTATTACAACTGCAATTGAGCATAATCCAATTACAATTTTTATTTCAAAATATAACATGATCCCATGCACTTGAAAACCAAATGTACTCCCACGTTGGCAAAAAATGCAGAGACTCCCATTTGCATGAATTACAAAAGAGGATGTATAGGCTGGCTTGGAGGAAAGGGATGGGAGAGTTAGAAAAGTGGAAATACCAGCCCTCAGTATCCTCATACCAGCAACGTGGATGGAAGGCTCAGATGTCTTCCTGGGCTAAGCAGGTAAGTCCTGGCATGGGATCGTCCAACAAATATCCTTCATGAATGGATTTGCCTTCCTTCTCACCTTTTACAAAGCCCACCTTTCTTACCTGTTTTATGTTTTCACTTTCATGGGAGCTTTATATCTTCTTTATTCTCCCTCACCTCTGGCCAAGTCTTTTTAGCTTCTGTTAAGGCTAACTTTAGACTGAATACCCTCTATGCATATGAATGCTTTTTTCCATATTAGGAAGTAGGCTGGGAAGAGGTTGACATTCAGCTTGGCCAAGAGTCCTACAGTTGGTTCTTTCTGGGTCTCTCATTGGTTCAATGACAGAAGAGGTCAGTTGATTCTCTTGGTCTACCATCCAGGATTGCTGTAGAAGTGAAATAAAATGTTTTGTAAAATAAAACCTATAAAGGGCTTCATGCAAGACTGACAAATACTGCAGCATATCATCTTGGAGGGACTCCAAGATGTCATTAGAGTTGTACACCCTGGAGTTGTGCAGTTGTACAACTGTATGCAGTGGCCTTGATGTTAGATAAGCGTGTCGGCCCTATGGATATATTCAAGAAAACTAAGGCATAAGAACTAAAGGAAAAATAAAGGTAGAAGAAGACAAAAGGAAAGGAAGACAGAAAAGTGACAGAGGAAATAGGCTGGTAATGTATAATGATGCCCATCAATGTGTGTGTGTGTGTCCATAGGGGAAGACCTATAAGGATAGCCACAAACTCTTAAATATGTGCTACATCTGGAGTGTGCAATGGGGTGTTATTTTAATTTTTTAACCACAACTTCTACAGTTTACAAAAACCACTAATGAAAGAAGCAACAGAGAGGAGGAGATTGCAGTGAATCATGGCTAGGGAGGAGGCGTGGTAGGGAAGACACACAACCACATGCTTCAGGGCCTTACTTTAACACCCATCATATGTTATCATCCACATTCTTATGCCACAGACAAGGATTAGAGATGGGGTGTTGGGAAACTTCAGAAAATAGATACAGTCAAGCTTGGGGGATGCTGCCCCCTACTATTGTCAAGTGAGGCACCCCTTGTCTCTTCTGGCTCTGAGGTTTCCCACTGAGGTGAAGTCAGGTAGTGAGTAAGATCACCAAGGGAGGGGTCACAGGTGAAAGAGGAGACCATGTAAGTCAGAAGCTTGTTCTCTTTGGGGAGAACAGGGGAAGAAAAAGTAGTATGAGAATAAGGAGTCATCTAGGAGGGAGGAGAATCATTGTCAGAGCTGTGCAGTGGATACCAAGAGAACTAAGCAAGAGCTGGTATTATTACAAAGACTATTTACATGGCAGGTGAGAGAAATAAAACTCATATTGGCTTGACAACAAAAAGAAAGGTATTGTTCCAATAGCCAAAACATCTAGGGTTGTCCTAACTTCACTTTATACAGCACATCCTGCCTGCATAATATTTGGGTACCATTCAGTCCACTGGTTGTACCCACATAATTCTCCCAAAATGTGTGATATATATGCATTTTATGTAATGGATTCTTTTACTGTATATTACAGTTTCATGCTTACTATTGAGACATTTATAACAGAAAAGCTGAAGACCAATTTGATTGTTTCACCAAATATTATAGGTTTTTATGGTGATGCCTGTAGGGAACATGAATTTAGTTCATCCTGAACAGTTACAAATAACATTGCTTTGAATATGAAAAACTTGGTACTTTTTCAAAGGGCTTTATCACCTACCATGTAAGAGTAAATTCGCACTTGGGAGCAACCCTGAAAATCAGGATGGATGATCTCACACCCGTTTGAGAGATATTGAACTGAGGCCCCCAGGGTTGTAGCTAGGTACAGGCAGAATTGAAGCAAAAACCCAGGGTTCTGAAATTTTTATGTAGGCATTGTGTAACTGTTAGGGACACAGGCTCTGTGCCCAGCTGCTCAGGTTCATTTCCAGCTTTATCATGCACTAGTTGTAGGCTCACAAACAGGTCATTTACCTGCTTTGTGATTCAGTTTCTTCACCTTTAAAATGGGATGTCATAGGTTGAATTGTGTCCTCCAAAAAGATATGTTCAAATCCCAAGCCCTGGTACCTGTGAGTGTGACCTTATTTGTAAGCGGGGCTTTTGTAGGTATGATCTAATTAAGATGAGGTCATAGCACACTAGGGTGGACCCTATGACTGAAGCCCTTATACAGAGAGGGAATTTTGAACAAAGACATAGAGAGAGCAGAAGCCATATGAAGGTACACAGACAGAAGGAAGAAAGCCATGCGATGACAGAGGTGGCGAATGGAGTGATACGTCTGTAGGCCCAGGAACGGCAAGGACAGCCACGGCCACCAGAACACAGAGAAAGGCCAAAGGAGCTTTGCAGAGGGAGCACAGCTCAATGCCTTGATTTCTACCTTCTAGTCTCCAGAACCATGAGAGAATAACAGTTTGATGGTTTTAATCCAGTTTGTGATGGTTTGGGATCGCAGCCCTAAGAAACTGGTAATGAGATGAGCACATTTCCTGCCTTTGGTAGATCATACTATTGTTCAATGATTTTGTTCTTCCCCACAGGAGAATGATCTACTCTTACCTAGTTGGTATCATGTTTGGCCAGTGAAATGGTGGAAGCGAGAAGCCTTAAGAGCCTTTTGTGGCTCTGCTGTCTTGCCTTTTCCCTCTCCCGGAAGATACACAGTTCTCAGAGAGGGACAGCTCCTCAGCCCATATAGCCAAAGGCAGGTGACCTGTAATAGAGTTGAAGCCATTCTGAAATGAGCATGAATGTGAGAAAAAAACAATCTCTGCTTTTATATTTGGGAATGTTTCTTACAGAAGCATGATTTAGCCTAAGGTGACCAATACACTACCTCATAAAACATTTGAGAACTCAGTATCAGCACAATTTTGGATATACTACTAACGTTATTTAAGTACTATAACTGTCTTCTACTCAAATCCTCTATTACAATTATTGAGTGCTTCTTATGTATCTGGATAAAGTATTTGGCTCCAAGATGGGCATATGAACCATGTTGGAGGAATACAAATCACTCCTTGGACCTTTGCTGGCACATCCTCCTCAGAGTATGGTGCTTTCTCTTACCTGAGCACCTGGCTACACGAGTAATTATGCCTGGCACTTGTGGGGGTTGTCTTTTCCACTACAAAGAGATAGTCTAGCTAAAAATAAATTTACCATAGAGAAAAGAAAAGCACAGAGCCAAGGGGCTGGGGGAAAATAAGGAGTTTTCTTAACATCATTTAAGCCCCCCATGGATCCAGCTATGCTCAACCAGATGCACTCTTAGATTTCTCAGTTACATGAGGCAATACTTTGTCATGTTTGTTAAGCTGCTTTGAGTTGACTTTTGTTAATAGAGTCTTGGCTACAGGGCAACTGTCAAACTTCTCTGCCACCAGATAGTTGTTCCTCAAAAGTGAGGCTATGCCTCATTCATCTGTATAGTGCCTGCAGCTCTCAGCTGAATGGCACATATGGGTGTACACTCAATAGAGTGTTTGGGAATTTAAGTAGAGGTATAGACCATAAGGGGAACGTTGGTCTCCGTATACATGCACCCCACAGAGGAAGTTGTAATATGCCACAAAACTTTCATCAGAAGATCACAGATAATGTATGTTTCAGAAAGTATGTTTCAAAAATTTGCATACTTGAGAAGAAGGAAAGCTTGATATTAAGAGCAATAATTTATCTTGTACAAAACATTTCCAAATAAATAGTTTAACCTCTCTGCAGCTCTGTTTCTTCATCTGCAAAATGGGATAATATTAATCACTTTCCTTTCTGCCTTGGGACCCAATGAAACAATATATGCAAAAATCAGACTCAGATATTTACTACAAACTGTATAGTGCCAGACAAAAAGTAGACATTGCTATCACACATTCATAGCTAAAAAAACACCATATTTAGACTGAACAAGACCTGCCAGACTCCCTGGGGACAAAGAATTGGTGTGATGGGGTGATTCCATTTGAGGCCCGAAGGCTTTTTCTACTGGTATAAGCAAAGTGACCCAATTTATCACAGCAAATAGGCACAGTAAAGTTACATTAACCCTAAAAGGAGATTAGCTAAAATAAAGAATAAAATATGGATTGTGAGCCTGATTCCCAGAAATCACAAAAGGCCATCAGCTAGAGAGATGACAAAGAATAAGACTCAGCAAGACTTGGAAGCAAAAACCACCAAAGAGAATGTGCTGGCTGATGCCCACTACAATCTGGGGGACACAGAGCATGACGGAGGAGGACCGGACAGCGGCTGGCCAGCCAGCTACGGACAGCAGGGACACCAGTTGGAGCAACCTGCGAGACTTGGGACTTTTTTCCTATGGCAAATATTCTCTTTTTCTGACTCATCATTCTCCTTCCACTCCTGCTTCCCTGTGGCCAATGTCCCATAAAGCAGCCATGGAGACCTTAAAAGAAAACAAGAAGCAAACTCTTACTTCCATATTGCATAAAACTTCTAAGCATTTCCTATCACAATTAGAATAACATCCTGATTCCTTACTGGGTCTAGAAGCTCCAAATGGTCTGGCCCCTGCCGTATCATGTCTTTCTCTGCCTAACCCAGCAGCTGCACCAGCCTCTCCTTAGTTCTTTGAACACAGCAGGCTCATCTCTGCCTCCAGACCCTCATACCTGCTGTTCCCTCTGCCTGGGATGCTGTTAATGAGGACTCTGCACTGCTCATTTCTTTCTGTCATTTACATCTTAGATCAGTGCCACCTTCTGAGATCAGATTTGCGGTCAGGCCTTATCTGACCACCTAATCTAATATTGCCCACCCCCCATATGACTCTCTTCCATTTTTAGTCTTACTAAAGACTAAATATCAGTCATCATCACCTGAAATAATGGATTTAATTCATTATATGTATATACATAAATATGTACATATATACATACACATGTGTACACATATAAGTATATACAAACATGTATGTATACATTCACATATGTATAGCTTTTTCCCAGACTAAAAGCCAACTTTCCTGAATGTTGGGCCCTTATTCTTGTCTTTTTCACCTCCTCTAAGAGAGGGTAGACAGGCACCAGGGCAAAGTCCATTCTCCTGCCTGCAGACAGAACTGTGCCTGAGCAATTTCTGATGGAGAGTCTTCCTTTATAAATGCCTGTGGATAGGTATATTGAGCAGAACAAGACCCACCAGACAGGAAGTTCCATCCCAGTATTTACTATTTCTCTGCCTTGCAAAGTAGAAATTAGGAGAAAGTCTTATTATATGGCAACTATAACAAGTTTCAAGTCTAGATTACTGGTGTCTGCCTGTAGTGCTGTATCGAACAATTTTAGGTTGTTATGAGCTCTTTTTTTAAAATAAAAACAATCCTGGGGTTGATTAGTGGTGTCTGCATGGGCAGAGGATAGATGATCAGTGGTCTTATGGATCTGAATCTCCTAAAATCATCATGTTTCCTTCTGACCAACATCTATACCATGCTGCCTGCTTTGGTGCTATCACCAAAAGATTGTAGATGGAAGTGTTGGATCACGGCTCTTTCTATACCTCACAATGAAATACTTTTACTAGCCCTTATTTTCCCTAATAATATATTTAAACTGCTAGGTACCATACCTCCCCATCCATGAATGTTATTTTCCTAGTTGGATCTTAGGTCTCCAAGGATATTTCTAAAGGTTCAAGGCTTCATCTATAGGTTGGTATATGTCTCTTCCTGGACTCGTATTTCCAACATCTTCCTAAACATGTCAACCTGGAAGCTGGGCAATTCAAACTCAAGATACAAAACTCTACCTTATTATTAGCTCTCAGAATACTCAAAGCCACTTTGCTTCCTGTCTTCTTTAGCTACTCAATAAATATGTCTTTACTATGTGCCATATACCTTTCTAGGATCTGGGCCACCAAAGTGGACAGTGCTGAAGATGTCCCTGCTCTCCTAGATAAGTTTACCAGATTATTCACCTGCAAGAGGCACCGATTATGTTGTACTCTCTGAGGCTAGTGCCTTTGGAGTTGTGCGACATGAAGTTCCTTTTCACAGAATCTAATTTCTAGAGGGAAAGATAGGAAATAAGTTTGTGTACACTAAATAGAAAAAACCTTTTCAGGTAGTGACAAGTTGTGTAGAAAACAGAGTGATATGAAAAAATCAATAGATGCAGAATATGAAGTGATGTAGTAGGGAGAGAGTAGCATTGGTCCACAATGGAAGGGAGCACCAGGGCAGGGAAGACAACTTTGAGGAAATGGCATGAACGGAGACCCAAATCATGACAAGGAGTCAGCCATGCGGGGACTGGGGCACAGCCTTTCACACAAAGAGGGCAACAGGTGCAACAACCAGGAGGCAGCAGCAAGCCTGAGCACTCAAGAAATAGAACAGAGAGCCCTGTGTTTGGGAGAAGTAAGGAGACAGTGGCAGGAGATGTGCTCTAAAAGCAGGGGCCACATCAAAGTGAATCCTGGAAACCATGACAAGGAAGTGGCTTCTGTCCCAGGCCTGTGGGTATCCACTGAGGTCTTCAGCAGGGAGTTGCAATTTCGCTGTCTAAGCTGGCATTCCCCATTCACTCAGTTACTCAACCTAGAAATCTAGGTCTCTTGCTCTTCATCGGGCTGGTCACCAAGCATTGTTTATTTTCTCCCTTAAATATCTCTCAACTTCTCGCCTTTCATTCCCTCACCAAGGCCCTGGTCATGTCTTACCTAAACTTTCCCAGGAGGCTCCTCGGGGGCCTCCCTGCCCCACCTTCCTAGGAGTCTCTGTTGTTGACATTGCCACCCAACGTGAAGTCCCCTGCCTAGAAATCTTGGGTTGGTTAGGACTGAGCACTAGTTAGGGTTCAAATCTCAGCATGGCTCCTGACTTTTGGACATCCTCCCGTCTCTAACACACCTCCTGCTTGGAGACTTATTGAACTCCTTGCTCTGTATGAAACGTTCTTTAGGTGCCCGTATTTATATATTCTCTTTCACCTCCCTGGAATGCTATTCTCCATTTGGCCAATATCTATCCACCTTTTAAGATCCATTTCAGATGCTACCTCTTCCGAGAAGCCTTCCCTGGTTTCATCATGCACAACTCTGCATTGATTCAGCATTCTGAGTACATGTCTTCCACAGCATTTGCCAAGTTGGGTTTGAAGCTTTCTGGGCACAGGGCCAATGCCTTCACTCTCTGAAGCTCCTGAGAGCAGAGATCATAGCTTGTATTTCTAAGAATGGCAGCACCAGACAGATGCCCAAGAAATACTGACCTTAAGCAAGGCATTCTATGACCCACAGAGACCCATAAAGACAGGAAGGAAGACACGTACCATTCTGTACAGCATCTTGGAGTGACCGTCACTGGCTACAGCAGCCAGCAGCCACAGCTCTTCAGATGCTGGCTTCCAAGCTGTTCAACTGCCAATTTGGGATCCAGGCAAGGAGGATATGCTGTCCCTCTTTCCTGGCATCTCCGGAATCCATCAAGTTAAATCAGTCTGCAAAAACAACACGAAAAGGACTAGATAATTTGTAACTAGTCATCAGACCACTTGTCAAGTCAAGTTAATGACAAGGTTACTTAAACAGCACACATCCGGCTAGACAGACACAAGCGTCACACAAACACAGATGGCTGACAGCAACCAACCATAGTCAGAAAAAGAAGAAAAAAGTAAGTGTAAGGCCATACATACAATCAGACCCAGGAACATTCCTAAATAGATATTCAGGGAGAATCTAAATGAAGTAGCCAGCACAACCAGAAATAGTAGTCTACATTTTCAAATTTCTACCATTTTTCATGTTTATAGCCTACACAAAGCACCACCTAGAACTGAGTGAATGCTTATTAGCAAATGATGATTATTTATATTATAATAATAGTCAATATTAACTCAATAAGAGCCTGGGAAGAATAACAAAAATGAAAATATGATACCTGGTCTCAATATGCTTAAATCGAACAGGGTAGGAGAGAAATTGATACGAAGTCTTATTGTTTGAAAAAGATATTGAGGAGGATCCAACCAACCCTTCCATCCTTGTGGTGGGATGGGGAAACTGAGGCCCAGATTGAGAAAGGGACTGGCTTATGGTCAGTTTGTTAGTAGCAAGATGTGGGGAAGTTGGGGTTCCTATGGCCAGGATCCTCACTGAACTTAAACCACCTGATGATGTAACTGGCGTGTTGCTAGGCTACCGCCTCCACACCTTTAGGCAATAAGCTATTATTGCGCTATATAGAGAGCTCGGCCCAGTGCTCTGGGCGGAGGCAGAGACGACCTGATGCAGGGAGAACAAGCTGGGGTAATAAACCCTTTCACCCCAAAGAACGTTTCACTGTCAACTTTTTTGGTCACATTGAATCCATAGCAAACTTGCCTGGTGCTGAAACCCATTGGCAAGACAAAGATGAAGACTAGAATCTATGCATGCATGTTACCCCAAAACAAGGTGGACCAGGCAGGGAGCCTGCAGGTGCATTTGGAGAAGCAGCCTGAGAACAAAGCCCAGAAGATGGAGAGATTTATTCCACCTGGAGTCAGGAAAAGGCTGCTTGGGGGAGAAAGCATGTGACCAGGGCCTTGTGGGATGGAGAGGATTCTGACAAATTTGAAGGATGGCTACTCCAGGGCACAGGGCCGGGTGAATCAGAGCACAGGAGGAGCAAAAAGAAATATGGTTCTGGACCCCAAGAACGTGCTCCATGTGTTATCTGGCCAGATGAATCAATGCATGGAGGCATCAGTTTCCCAGCCTGCTGAAATGGACCTTCATCCTAACTACATCATCATTTGCTTGGACTTTGTAATTGTCTCCACTTTTAGCCCTTACAGTACATTTGTTACCTTCCAGCCCACGTGATCTTTTAAAAATATAAATTAGGTTACTTTTTTTTCTTTGTGTTAAAATTCCCAATTGTTTTCCCCTGTGTTTAGAATAAACCCCAGTTCCTTTTAATTGCCTGTAATATTTGATGTAATATGATAGCTCTGAGCCTGGACTCCACTTACTCAAATATCTCATCACTCATTACATTCCAGTCCCTCTAAACCTTCTTCCTGCTCCTTAGGTATGTAAAGCTTTTCATCTCAGGGCCTTTGCATTCACTACTTCCTCAGCACAGAAATCTTTATCTACAGATCTTCACAGGGCTGTCTCCTTCTTAGTTCAGCTCAAATGTCATCTATTCAGTGAAGCCATTTCCTTATTTCCACGTTGTCAACTTCTCCCTTCCAACATCCCAGTCATTCTGCACCACGTTATTCTGTTCTGTTTTTTTCTTGGGACACATCAGGCTGCAGTGTGACTCCATGAACTATTTCAGGGAGATGGATTATTCAGTAAGTGGTGCTGAGGCCATTTATTATACACATGGACAAGAAAATAAAAGTAGAACCCTACCTCATACCATACACCAAAATCAATTCCAGGTACATCAACCCCCTAAATGTAAAAAGCAAAACTTTAAAACTTCTTGAAGAAAATGAAGTAAAATGTCTTCATGACCACCTGAGTGGGCACAATTTTTTTATGTAAGACCAAAATAATAATAATAATAATAATAATAATAATAATAATAATAATAATAACCACCACCACAGAGCATTAACAAGCATTTCTACATTAAATGTAAGAACTTCTGCTCATCAAAAATCAACACAGAGAGTGAGGGGAAAATACTACAAACTGGCATAATCCATTTTCCAGACAATTGATCAATAATCAATCAATAAAAGTTTAGCATTTAGAATATTTAAAGAACTCTGAAAATTAAGGCAAAAAAAGAACAATTGAATAGAATTAGGCAAAAGACATGGAAAGGAACTTCACAGGAAGAAACATAAATGGCCAATGGGCAGCTGAAAATGGACCATGTGCTAAGCCTTACTTATAAACAGGAAGAGAGAAATTAATACTAAAGTGAAAAATCTCTTCATACCCACTACATTGGCAAAATATTAAAATCTGACAATATCAAGTTCTGGTGAGGATGTGAGGTGGTGGAAACTCAGACATCAATGTGTGAGCATTGGTAAAAATAGCCACTTCAGAAAAACAATTTGGCATTATCTATAAGATTAGGAAGGTATATATGGTAGGATGTAAAAATTTGACTCATGGTCTGTACCTAGAGAAACCCACAAGTATGTATTCTCAGGGATGTCTGCGAATATTTGTAACAGTAACAGTTTTGTTTAAAATTGCTCAAATAGGAAATAACCTAATGCCTATATACAGAAGAGTGGATAAATAAATGATGGAGTATTTGTAAAATGAAATAATAAACAGCAACAAAAATGAATAAGCTATAGCTACATGCATCGACAAGGATGAAATCTAGAGCATAAAGCTGAATAAATACAAATTGTAGAAGACATACCAAATAATCCTGTTTTCATAGAATACATAGAGAAGGAAAATTTAAAACTCTATTGTTTAGAAATGTATTCATATGTGATCAACTATAAAGAACAGCAAGGAATTATGTTTTTCAAAATTAGAAGAAATAAAATGATATCACAATCACATGAAAGGGAAGGAAGTGGGTTGAGTAGAGATGCAACGAGACTGTCCATGAGTTGACAACTGTAGGAGCTGGGTGATGTCCATGTGGCCTCACTGTACATTATCTCTGCTTTGGTATGTGCTTGAAATGTCCCACCATTTAAAATGATCTGGTTACTTATTTATAGGTGTGTACATATGTATATATACACTGTGGTTAATTCTGTGGGAGTGCGGAGGCCAGGGCATGAGATCAGAGGGAAGCACACAGGTTGGGAGATGCAGCCATACTGGCCACTTTCTAGTTCTTCATGTGAGTGGTGGTAAGTGCATGGTGTTTATTATTAGTATGCTTCACAACTAAATAGGTGTTATATATATTGTGCATATACTATGTTTTATAATTTTAAAAATAAGAAAAAAAGAGACATAGCAAGAGTGAGATGATTGAGCCCAGCCTTCAATTTCCAAACTTTGACAGTTATAGGTTTCTCCCCAATCTACAGATGAGAAAACTGAGTCTCCAAATGGCTATATGCCTAATGCAGCACAGACACAGGCGCCTATGAAAGGAAATCAGGACGAGGTGGGAGCTAAGAAGAGGCAGGGAGGGGCGGTCGCCAGGGAACCAGAGCTCTGGCTCCAGGGCAGGGGTGAGTCTCAGAAGAGGGACATTTGGAATGCTATCTATGGCCACAGTACCCAAAGCTATCAGGACACACAGCAACTGCAGCCTCATACGTGGGTGCCATCCCCAAGTGGGTCATCTCTATTTCTGCCTGTTCTCTGTACATATACCTCAGAATGCCCCAGCCTGCGGTGAGCCTGAGAGCCTATTACCACAGGGTCTGGGCACGCAGGTGGAGAGAGCAAGCTAACTTGCAAATGACTGTAAGAAAACCCTGCCCGCAGTTGGTTATAGGCTTTGCTTGCTGTAGGTTCTACAAATGAGCATGATTATGTTCTAAATACCCAGCTCCTCTTCCCACCACCCCAGAAACACCCGCTGAGTAACTTGCATGTATGCAGATAGCCTTTGCTCCCTCACCCTTTGCCTCCTGGTTTTTAACTGTTCTCACAAAGGCCCACCCACCCCAATGACTTGAAGCATCTCATTGGCCGTCACAAAGGCAAAGGAACCCCAGGTTACAGCCACCATTCAGCCTCAACTCTCCCCCATTGTGCCAGCCACGGCAGTGGTCTCAGAGCCGTCGGGGGTCTTACATATCTCATATGTGCAGCAAAGTGGGGGAACAATGTGACAAATTATGAACAAGCTCAGAGCCGAGTCTGTGGAATTCTTTCCTTTGTGAGCCTCCATCACGTGTCAGCTAGGCTGCTGGGCTGAGCGGGGGACACGGGGGTGGGGGACATGCCAGCAGCCAGAGGCCAGGCCAGTGCTTGAAAAACTTTTCACACTTGAGAACACTGCTCCTTCTTGGCTTGTATGGAGTCACTCTACCTCTGTCTCTCTGTCTCTCTCTCCCTCTCCCTTTCTCTGTCTGGCTGTCCCCTGCCGCCTTTCCCCAGCTGTCCCCTGCTCACTCTCTCTGGCTCTCTGGCTCTCTCTCCTACTCCATTTCTCTCTGTGTGTCTCTATCTCAGGGCTTGGAAGGGAAAAGAAAATTATCTGACCCTACTCTTTTCTGGTAGGTCTAAATATTTGGTCAATACTATCCTTGCTAAAGAAAACAAAGACCCCAGCAAAGTGGCAGGTCCCTTCTCCCAAGACCCAAAGGCAAAAAAGCTCCAGAGGGTGGTCTTGCTTGTCCCTAACACTTCCTGGTCTTGAAGAGCCTGCCTTTTCTTAACCTCCAGGTGTCTTGATTTCTCATCTGCAAAGCATTATGACAAGAAGGGCACCTACCTCATAGTGAATGTCTCTGAGGAGCTTAGGACAGCGCCTGGTACCTGGAGCACCCTCAACATGTGTGTTGCTGTTATTGGCACTATTTACAGAACACGAGCAGCAATATCCACCCTGTGACCATCTGACCGTTCTCCTTCCTCGCCCTTGCCCCCCGCCTCTTCTCGGTGGGTTTTCTGTAAGAAGGCCCACCCCTGATGCTTCTTTCATATCCCAAAGTGCCCACAGAAGGCAGGGCTCAGGGACTCTCAGCAAGCATTTGTCTCCTAACTGCCCAAGATGACCCGCCAAAGAAGACTCTCCCTCACTGGACTGGCATCAATTTCCTTGATGAAGGTGCTGCATAAACTGAGAAGCCTCATTCAAGTTAGTTTTCCAAGTTGGGTTAGGAGATTTAGACCATCTTTTCTCAGAATAACAAGAAGAAAGCATCCTTTACGTGCACAACTTGTGAAACACACGATTATCATTTTAGAGTTACAGACACAAACTCCTAAGGGTTGCCCCTTTTCTGAACACAGTTTCATCACTTTCTTCCTTCCTTCTTTTCTTCCTTCCTTTAATGTAGAATGAATAGAAGAAAGGAACACATCACTCTTTAAATTAAATTACAGTAGACATAGTTGTATGGCAGTTCACTGCCTTCTCCCTAAGTATCAAATGAATACTTGTGGGTTTGGGCAATAAGTACAATATCTTTCTTGGTGAGACCTTGAACGTTACCTGGGACATACATCTTAGGCTCTTTCAATGTAGCCAGTAGGGGTATCAGAGGTAACTGTGCACTTCAAAGACAGAACAGAGCATGCAGGGCAGGGATTGATAGAGAAATACTCACGGCTCATTTTATAGCAAACCGTGATATTGTGAATCCTACAACTTGCTTCATGCTTGGTTACTGAGCAGTATCAATGTGTTCTGCATTTGGGCTGTTTGATAAGGGGAAGAAAGTAGGTCCCGTCCTCAAGAGTGTCTCATCTCACTAGGAAACCAAGCCACGCACCTAGGAAAAAGGGCAGTAGTCATTAAAGGTGGACGATGATTCAATTCCCAGTAGACACTGGGACCATAAAGATGCTCAGCAAGGGAGTAGGGGGTGGTCATTTGTACTGAAGGCTTCAGGGAAGAGGAGGGACTCCACTTGGATCCGGAGGACGTTAGCATTTGGAGGGAGGAAGGGAAAGGGTGGGCAGCCCAGAGGGCTACTATTGTGACAGTTCAGCGCAGTTGCTTCCTTTGCTATTCCGTGGCTATGGTAGGCATCACTAATCAATCATCACTAATCAATCAAACCACTCTTCTCTCCTACCCCTAGTGCAGTCTAGGCTTCAGAATTCTTCTCAACACAGCATTCCAGGTAGGCTTTCCCAATTGTTTTGAGCTAGTTCATAAAATAAAACTTTTTGTCCTTTTGAGGGAGAAGTGAGATGCATAATAAACATATGGTCCGAGAGGACATATGGTGTGCAAGAGATTCAGGTCATGAGTGAAGGTTTCCTGCTGGCAATGAGTAATAGAGGCAGGTCGACAGGATGGCAGGATTAAGTGGGACCTTAACTTGCACATTATCTTTAAATAATGGGGAGGAAAGAGGGGGCAGGATTAGAAGTTATCACTACATTTCTGACAAATCACTCCATGTTTTAAGTGAATTGGGGCAAACTCTAAGTCACTCAGTGAGCTACTTACATACAGTGGTGCGCCATTCAGGGTGCTGCTGAGATGAGTTCACACATTTTACTGTAAGAATATTATGTCACAACCCAATGGCATTTATAGTATCCTTGAACAAAAACCAACAAGAAGTGTGGACAGGCAGGCAGACAGACCTGCCTCTGGAGAAAAATTTGGCAACTCTGTGGCAGCCCCTCACCAACCATTCACCCCACTTCCTGCTCTACAAAAGCAGGGAGGGTGATTTCTCAGCCGGAGAGCCTCGTTCTGTCTGTATCCGGGAGCTGCTCAGAGCCTTGGCTGCTGTCCACTGCCCAGCGCACCACAGTGCAGTCTGAGACTTGGAATGCAGTGCAGAATCTCACTTTGTTGGACTGTCTTCCCTTCCTTCCTCCCCTTTGCCAGGAAGCACCTCCTTATCCCCCATGTTCGATAAAACAATGCACGTTCACGGCCATTGAGATGCAGCCGGTACACAGGTGCTAATCCAAGGCGGAGGCCCAGCTATTGGCAATAGGACTTAGTTCCGTCTGAAGTGTACCCTCCATACTACAGATGGCTCTTTCCCCATCCCAAACAAAGCTCTCCTCACTAAAATATGATTGCCTTGATTTATTGCCATCTACAGATTCACAGAAGAAACGAAACCCTAAATGAAAGCGTCAATACTCTCAGGCACATGTGTATCCCAGAGACACCAATTTCGTCAGGCTACTTCCCTCCCACCCTCCACATTCCAAGGGAGATTATTAATTGTCCCCAGAAGAAGAGGCCAACGGAAAAGGAAGATCCCCAGTTGATATGCAAATCCTACAAGAAAAAAGCAAGTGCTTCTCTGCTTGCCAGACCAATGTGAGAAAGAAGTCTGGGCCACAACTTAGCAGTCATCACTTATGGAAGCACAGCTGCTGCCCTCACCTCTGGATAAGGATTTTGTTTTAGTTTAGGAAGACAAAGATGGCTTTTTTGTTTAGCTTGAAATTACGAGGTGTGTAACCTTTCCTTTCTCTTTTCCTCCCAAAGGAGGCTTTCACACCAAATTTTTGTTTCCCGACAAGGGAAGGAAAAATCATTGGCCTCCCCATGACACTGAGGCCCCCCCCTTCCACCCTAGCTTTTGTGTTTGCGGGAGGTTTGGGGCAGTACCCAGGCAAACAGCTTTCAGCAAGGTTACACGGCTAGTCACAGCTTCAAGGAAGAAATGTCTAACACCTAGTTCCCTTTTGCAGTTCAAAAGCCACTGTCACTGGGGTACACTGGTGGTTTTAAAAAAGGCTATAATTCATATGCAAACTAGAGGAGGATTTTCATGATTTCATAATAAAATGTTGAACCGCTTTGATCGTGAGTTGTAAGGAGGTGTGAAACAGCGCCTCGGAAACAGACAGATATTTGTGTAAGCATCCTTTATGTATTGCCAGTGCGGAATAATAACATATCAAAGCCCCAACTTACCTCATCTGCCTGGTACAGCCAAGGCATAAATAAAGGGGAACAATGGAATTACTATTACTCATTCTCTGAGAGCCAGCGACATCACTGTATCCTTTATAATTGCTGGCAAGAAGATTAATGTTTTGTTAAATATCAGAGCAAGGTCACAAGGGGGCTTGCAGGCCTGTCTAAACATCTAGTTTTTAAGCTCCTTCTCTCTCACTTGCTCTTCTTTTGAGGAAATGAACTTGTAGCATTTCCCCTAATTATGGTGATTTTTGCTTTTGAAAGCAGGCCTACATCATCCCCTCACACCAAGCACATTCACACACACACACACATGCACATCTCCCCCAAATGATATTTGGGGACAGGCTTGATTTAGCTGCAGCATATGGACAATGTTGTTACATGGCGACCTTGCCCTTTTAACCAATGTGGATAATTCATTGCCTGTCACTGCCGCCCGAAGCAAGGGGCTTGTGCTTAAGAGATCGACTTTATTGGGGTTCTCAGGGGGCTCCCTACTGAAGACTGCTATCATCGTTCACCACACTTCTGTTATGTTTAGCCTGTTCACCCGTCCATACAGATGTTTCCAACAGCAAACAGTTCATGACCCAGAAAGAGTCAAATATTTTGGCTTTCCCCAGCTTTCAGCACCTGTTCAAACCAAAAGGCCTTCAGAGCTCTATGCACAGATCAGAAGGCCCAGCCAGCAACTGGAGAGAGGCCATTTCATGGCTGGAGCCAACTTTGCTACTTGGTAGCAAACGCAGGCCCCTTCAGGCAATGACCCTTAACTCCCAGAGTGTCAGAGGAAGACACATGGCAGGTCCCACAGAAGGATCTGTCATCTGCATGCAGAGTCTCACATATATCTGTCACTTTGTCTCTACCATGTCAGAAGTGAACCCAGAAATTCCACATCTATCCCTCCATCCCTCCATTGTGTTACTCTACATTTTCCAGGGCAAGGCCATAGTTTTGGAATAACACCCGGCTTCAGTCATGTGCCATTTGTGCAATTTCTGCAGGCCTGTGATTGAGTTTAGAGGTTCTTCTGGATTGAATGATTGAGAATACCACCCTAGGGGTGGTGGAGGCTCTTCACATTTTCCCAAAGAGCACCAATGGCCACACTTAGATGTTTGGGATAAGTAAAACTGTCTTATAAATAATGCTACTTATAAAAAGTATGCAAGAAGAAGCACTAAGGAGAACCACTAGCCCCTGGCAGAATCTGAAAGGAAAAGTTGCTTTGGAGGTGGCAAAGGGGGGGCAGGGACCATCTCCTGCAGGGCCAGTCCTCTCACAACCCCCCACCCTGTGCCTGGGCAAGGGGGTTTTAAGTTTCAGATCTAATTTTAAGATTTGCTTATTTGTTTGTTTTTCTGCCTTGCAGGTCAAGGAAAAATTAGAAGTAAAAGAGACAGCTTGAAATGAAGGTGGGTGTCAGAGGCAACTAGATGTGAAGAGGAGGATGTCCTGACTTTGGGGACTTGCCTCAGCTTCACTAGTCTCAGTGACAGCCAGAGCAGGAGAGCCACAATTACCGTGTGCCCTCTTGTCTCAGCATAAAACAAAAGCAATGATGTTCCACCTAATACAGGTGCTTATGCCTCATGTATACTACAGGCCCTCAACATATGTGCCCTGAATCAGTAAGTGGCTGGCTGGTGGACGGATGGATGGATACATGGATGAGTGCAGAGACTGGACAGGGGAGACTAGGCAAGCAGTCAGTCAGTTACATCAGGGGTTGGTGAGCCATGACCTGCACTCCAAGTGCTTCTGGCCACCTGCTTTTGTAAATAAGGTTTTACTGGGACATTGCCATGACCATTCACATGTGTACCATCTACTTTCATGATATAAGGCGGAGTTAAAGAATTGCTGAAGAGGCGATATAGCCCACAAGTCTAAATTATTTACAGAATAAGTTCATGAACCTCTGAGCTACGAAATTAGATTTTCTGAGTTTCATGTAGTTGGCCAGCTTTCTTTTCTCTGCTCTCTTTGCCATGCTGATAAAAAAAAAAACATAATCAGTAAAACCACATCATACACCTTTTTCAATTTATATAAGCTCTAGTAAATCTGCTGGACATAAATAGCGACCAAAGCATTTCTTTTCGGTAGAACAAACCCAGCCAGGCAAGCCAACCCCTTCATCTGAGGTTCATTTGAAGAAATGAGGATGCTTCCAATGCAAGACTAAGAGAACTCAATGTGGTGGACTTTTTTGAGAGGCTATATGCAGAACAATGTTTTCCATCCTTTTTGTGGGATTTACAGGGATTCTTCAGGGGCTAATTTTGATTATATGACTACTTTTTCACCTTACTACATTCGTGTTGGACGAGAAGCTGTCCTCGTGATACTGGTGAATCTTATACCCACAGTTCATCAATAGGAGCGCTGAGATTATGCTCACCGCAGTATGCAAGCCTAGTCTTTTCTGGATGAGGAGAAATCTCACTCTGCTTCTGATGATTCAGGAGGAACAACACAGCAGCTGCTCATGAAGATGAATATAAGGCTCCTTAGACACATCAGTAGAGAACATGGCACGTGTGAGAAGGTCCCCGTGATTTGCTCAGGTTCATCGCCATCAGCAGTCAGCAGAAGGACCATGAGGAAAAAATATGAGGTCATTCAAGAAAGTAGAGCTGTCAGAAGTTTCCCATGGAAAGTCTACCTTGAGATGTCATTGCTTTAGAGAATAATGCTACATGAACTTGGCAGAAATGATGAACAAGCAGGAAGGGTAACAGGGGCAGGAGATAGAGATGCAGATACATAGATACGTTAGGAAGGCAGATATTACTGTTTATTGCATGGTGTTTGTAATGGTCTCAGCCTATGCAATGTAATATTGTCACTGCTTCCTGCCATCTCAATGCAACAGTGTTGCTGGCTGTCAGGTAAGGCTGTAGCCTGACCCCATTAACTACATGGAAGCTCAAACATGGTGGGAAGCTTCTATGATGTCCCCCATAATGCCCTCTTCTTGCTCTTCCTGTCCTTGTATAATCCCCTTCTGGTGAGTATGGGCTGGACCTAATGATTTGCTTCTAATCAATAGAATATGGTAAAAATGATGAGAGGTCCCTTCTGAGATCAAATTTACTAGAGATTGTGCTTTCCATCTTGCTCACGTTCTCTTGGCCTCTTACTTGCTCTGTTGAAGGTGGGGTCATGTTGTGAGCTGCCCTACAGAGAGGTCTGCAGGGCTAGGAACCTGGGGACCTCCAATCAATGAGTGAGGAGCTGAATGCTGCCAACAGAGGCCCTGAGTTAGAGGACCACCTAAGCTGCACCCAGATTGCTGACCTCCAGAAACTGTATGATAATAAATATTTATTTCATTTAAGCCAGTAAGTTTTGGGGTAAGTTGTTATGCAGCAGTGGGTAACTAATACAGCTGGGATTTGCCTCCTGACTTGGCTTTCCCTTTAACTCCTTAGGCCAGTTCTCTCCTTGTAACAGTCGATATTTGGCGTATTTTGTTTGGGCTGGTTTTTCATTTAAGGCTAAAAAGAAATGCTGAGCTAAGGGTAGTTGACCGATTTTTAACTCTGTTAATTCTTTGCTGGAGAAATTATGTTCTCTTACTCTTGCTGCCTCAGAAACTACCCAAAACTTAGTGGCTTAAAGCAACACTATTTTATTATATCTCCTGGATTCTTTAAGTCAGAAATGTGGGCAATGTGCAGCTGGGCAATTTTTCTGGATGCCCTCTGATGTCGTACAGAGGTGCTCACTGGATGGCCACTCTGGTCTGGAGGGACTGAGGCAGCCTCACCACGTGTCTGGTGTTTTGGCAGGGGAGACTGTCAGCTGGGAGTTCATCTAGGGTGTCAGTCACGGCAGGGGTGGCCCCTCCACATGCAGGTCTCAGGGTAATCTAATTTCTCACAGGGCAGCTGACTTTCCCAAGAGCAAGTCCCAACAAATTTGGTTTCATGTTCATCCTCTAAAGAAATTTTTTATGGTTGGTTAGACTCATGCATAGAACACCAGACATAAGACACACCCATGCAAATATATATATATAATATGGCCCAAATACGTTGGAAAACTCTTTGTCTCCCTCTTAGACAGTTAAAATGCACATTAGCATATTATAGACCTTAAAAATCAAGAACACAATTTAACTTGTTTGATCAAGATTTTCCCAAATACATATTGACTACAGAATACTAACCCTACTTGGTATGTCAAATATTGCTCTGGGAAGTACTGTCCCATTAAAGCTTCCACAACCATGGAAATGATCTATACTGTCCAGTATGGTAACCACAAGCTATATGTAGTTATTTACTACTTGACATGTGGCTTGTGTTACTGGGAAGCTGAATTTTAATTTATTTCATTTTCACTCATGTAAATTTAAATAGACACAGGAATCCAGTGGCTACCCTATTGGATGATGCAGGTCTAGGAAACTGTGTTTAGTTCATTTCATTGTTTACTAGTGATTAAAAGTCCCACGCTTGGTGAAGTCACTAAGCTCCTAGTGCCCTCTCATCCTTTCAGCTACGGACCAATATGCCTTGACCCACAGCATCAACGTACAATCAAGCAATGAACTGAGTAGCTCCTGGCCCATCCAGGGACCTCCAGGACTCTGCTTCAAAGCTAACATTGTTCTAACTGGTTAATTTTACATATCAACTTGACTGGGCCACAGGATGCCAAATAGCTGATTAAACATTATTTCTGTGTGTATCTATGAGGGTTTTTCCAGAAGAGATTAGCATCTGAATTGGTGAACTAAGGAAAATGATGACCCTCCCCAGGATTGATAGGCATCATGCAATCCTTTGAGGCCCGAATGGAACAAAAAAGTAGAGGAAGGTTGAAATAGCTGTTTGACTGCTTGAACTGGGATACTGATCTTCTCCTACACCAGCACTCCAGATTTCACAACTGGACTGGAATCCCACCATTAGCTCTCCTGCTCTCAGGCCTTTGAATCATACCACTGGCTTTCTTGAGTCTGCAGCTTGCAGAGGGCAAATCATGGGTCTTCTCAGCCTCCATAACTGCATGAGTCAATATCTTATAATAAATTTTTTCACATATGTATTTACAGATATGGACATTTTTATACATATATGTCTATATCTCACACACACACTCACACACGTATATGCACATGCACACACACACACACACACACTCTGTTTCTCAGAAGTCCTCATATGCTCCTGGGGTAGCTGTCATGGTCTCTCTATTACACTGTGACATTGCATTACTAGGTGGCAATAATCTCAAGAGGAGGATCCTAACTCTTCAGCACATGGTATGGAACAGTGGATAAAGTTGTGAAGTCACAAAGTCCCCAAAGCCAAACTGTCCAAGTTAAAATCTAGGCCCCACCATCCACTCAATGTGTTTGTTAGAAGAAGTTACTTGACTTTTCCAGATCTCAGCTTTTTTTTCCATAAAAAGGAGACAATCGTAAGAAGTCATCACAGAGTTGGGTGAGCAGGTCCACTCCCAACTTTTGAGGGGCTGAAGAAAGAGTACACCAAGAGCCCTCACACAGACAAGCTACCTGTCATTGCCCCACACACCCTTCCACCCCAAGTCCACCCACCCCCATTAATAGCCACCTCCAGATCTAGGGAACCCTCACTGGCTGTGCCATCTCCTTTTGAAAGGACCCAGGAAAGAGGTATGTACATCCTGTATGCAGGAAATTCTGAGGTTCTGGGAACCCCACTGTGGTCTAGAAAGGGTAGCAGGAGTTCCAGGTGGACATACCTGCTTGGCCCAGAGTCCCTCACTTTGGAGAGAGCACAGTCAGCAAAGGGCCAGAGCAGAGCTCGAGGAGTTTGCAGGCATGCACTTACCCATGCACGCAGGGCCCAGGATTTTTTGCCTGGATCCAAGGTTGGTTCAGTTAAGGATCAAGTGATAGCATACAACAGGAGCTGGCACCTGGTAAAGATTCCGCAAGTCACTATCATATTGCATTTCAGTTTCGCTCTGGTGTTTAGCTGTGTAAGGCATGATTGACCACTGAGCCGAAGACCTACTAACAGATGACAAAGAATAAACTTTATTTGAGTTGGAGTGAAAATAAAGCCAGTTTATTTCTTCAAAGAGTGCAGGGGATGATGGCATGAGAAAGGAGGCCCAGGGACACAGGCGGCCTCAAGTTTCCAGCGGCCATCGTATTCTGGATTCATAAGGTCAAACTTTACAGCCCTGGTACTGCCACACTTGATGATCCCTATCAGAGACATGCTATCTTTTTCATTTCTGCATTAAATGAAAAGAAAAAGCCTCCTGTGTTTTCTTATAATGATACCCAAAAAAAGCAGTTTGTGACACAAGAATTAAGGTGAAATATATTTCTAAACAGATATGACACACACAGAGTTGTCCACTTGAAATGTAAGTTAGAAAAATATAAGGGACTCAGATTTTCAGGAAAAGAGTCCCAGGAAAGGATGCATAAAATGTACTTGCAATGACTTGACACACAGCGGCATCTCAGGGTTGAGAAGAAGAGGTGGCCAGGGTGCAAATTTAAAGAGATGTTCTCCCTCTCAGGGTGTGTAAGTGTGGGGTTGGGGCCTGAGAGGGAGCACCTCCCTAAATTTAAGTCCTGGGCCCTTTGACTCACTCTAATTCTGACCCCAAAGCATCCTGTGCATTTTAAATCATAGCAAATTCTTGAAAAAATTGGCTGACAAATTAACACACAGATATAATCTCCCAATTACTTGCACACAACAGAGTTTGCTGGCAGCTCTCTGGGCTGGAAACGTAAAGGCTGAGAATAGCCGGGGCTTTTCCCCAGAAGGAGCCACCCTCCCCAGATGTACAGAAAGCAGGCACATCTGCATGCTCTTCTTGCTTTCAGCTCAGCTGGAAGCTCACAGAGACTGCATGCCAGGGTGGGCTGGCATCAGGTGGGTACAGCCTGGGGCAAAGAGGCAGATGAGCTCCGGGGAGGGTCCCAGCCCCACCTTGTCCCCCGCAGGCTCGAGGGAGAAGGAGGGAACCAGGCAAGTCCACAAAGTAGTACATTTCTTCCCCTTCCACCAGAGACATTAGTCTTTGTTTCCAAAGGTACTTATTCATGTTTTCCTCTGACTGTTTTGCATGTCACTGAGAGTTAAAGAAGACATATTGTATGTTCTAAAGAGAAGCAGTAAAAATAATTTAGCTTATTTCTTTCATGTCTGAGTGTATTAATTCTTGCTTACATAAGGAAATACAAAAAACAAACTGTAAACAAGGAATCATTTGGAATCAGATTATGCATGAATAATGACACACATTCTCATCTAAGATGGGGGATCTAGTTTTATTGCTAGTGGCTTTAAAAAATGTTTTCCTTTTTCAGAGGAAATTATTCAGAATGTAATAAAACATGTTTTCTGCTCTAAAAGGATTAGTTTACCTTTTGTGTCATGAGAAAATAAATGCAATCAATACCTCAGTTCTCCTTCTCAATGGAGAAAGACAATTTCCAAGTTCGAATTCTAGGGAATGGTCATTTTAGCTTCGATTTCCTGATACTCAGATTCTGTTTCTGCTATGATTTCTCTGTTACTCAGATTCTTCTCAGGGCCTCAGATAATTTCAGGGAGTCTCTGCTTCCCTCTCAAGCTCTTCTTGAACGTTCCTTCCCATGCATTCCCCCAATTTCCTATGCCCCCTTTCTCCCTCATTAGCATCTGGAGACAGGAGCACAAAGGCCTCTAATGTGCAGAAAGAGATGAGTTAATCATTCAAGGCTCCAGAGATGGGGTCTGCTACATCTATGACCCCAGTTAGCAGTAGTTAGCAGTATGGCACGGGACTTGTTACCATCTTACCTCATCATCTCTCACTTTACTCATTTGCAAAAAAAGAGATGAAAAATAGTTTCTCCCTGATAGGCAATTCTAAGGAACAAATATATGAAAAGTGCCCAGCACAGTACCTTAAGGACTTCATGTTACTTTCTTCTAGCCATTTGTTCTTGCCTCTTTTTTCTTCATGGCTGACATAGGCATTCCATTTAGAAAACAACCCTTTGTTCTAAATTCTGTCCTTCCCACAGGAAGAGTTGTTCAACCACCAGTCGCCTCAAGGACATTTGAAAGGATTGTTCAGATTATTATTCTTTTCTTTGGTTTTATCTTTATTGAATTCCAGACCCAAGAGTTGGAAGGACCATTTAAGATCCACCCATCCATCCAACAGATAGTCAGTGAGCCTCCGCTACGTGTCCAGCACTATTCTAGCTCTGTGATAGACATGTGGTAAAACACACAGACCTTGGCTCCCGTGGGGCTTAATCTTCTGAGCAGACATTGAGCAATAGAATGATATACTGTAAGGAGGGCAATGACTTGGGTCAGTTTGGCCACAACTTACCCAGTTTTAACCCTGAAGTCCTGCATCCTAAGACTTTGTCCTCAGCCCTGGCAGATTGGAATGGTTGGTCACCCTAATTATAAATGTCATGAAAGGAAAAGCTACCATCAATGCTTCTAACTAGGGACCTGACCTGTGTCAGGGGTCAGAAGTAGCTCATTGGGGGAGCACCATTCTGTAGAGACCAGATAGACTGGACAGAAAGGATGTGGTGAGAAGGGGAAATCAGGTCAAGTGTACAAACAGAGGCACTGCTTTTACAAAGGCCTGGAAGCTAGAGGAACTGGAAGAGGAAGAGAAAGCAAAGTGAAGTGAGACTGCAGAAGTGAGTAAGGAAGACCCTGCAACCTCCATGGAGCAATGCTCTACATATTTCAGAGGGGCGCTGGAAAGAGTTGAAGCAAAGACATTGTGACAAGAATTTACTCAGTACTCTGGCTGTGCTATAAGGAGAATCAGTTGGAGGTGGGCTGCAGAGACCAGGTTAGAAAGTTTTCTAAGGGAAGCTGATGATGGCTTGAGCTTGGATCAAGAGCCCTCCTGGGATAGAGTAGACAGGACCAGCCCAGACTAGGGCAAAGAGGCAAAGGTAGAGGAAAGGCTGACTCCCAGGTTCCTGGTGGAAGCACGTGGATGCATGATGGAACCCGTTCCTGAGAAGGAAATGCTTATCTCAGCAAGTCAGAAGTTCCAGAAGTGTCTGTGCTTTGGGCCCTGGCCACAGACAGGGTACGTTCAGATGATGAAGATGTGGCACCTGCTCTCCAGACATTTTCAGGTTGTGGAGGAACACAGACTTACCAACACACACCACAGTGTAGTGTGGGGAGAGCTAGACTAGAAATGAGCACAGACCGCAGGGGAAGGCGACGGAGGAGCAGATCAACTATGCTCATGGGGTTGAGGAAGACTTCACAGAAAAGGAAATGATTCTCTTTGCAGTTAGAAGATGAATAGAATCCCAGCAGATGCAAAAGGAGGACATTCCAGGCAGGGGGCACAGCATTTACAAAGGCAGGAACTCCTAGACCCATTCAGGGAGTGCCCAGGAGTCTGGTCTGGCAGAAATCAGGGTGGCAGAGAGAGACTCTGGAGAGAAGGCAGGCTGTGGCCAGTTCATGGAAGTCTCGTCTGTCTGCCATGTGAGGAAGTTTGGATTCTATCTTGGAGTCCATAAGGGACTCCCAAAGGTTTTTGATTGTTTATTTTTGTCTTTTATAATTATTTTAGACTAACCTTAAAGTTGTAGAAATAAACCAAAGAATTCTTCAACTTCCTTATCAGCAAAGAAGGGCATTAGCTTTTATCTGCCTTATAAAGTATATTTTTAAAGACTACGTTGGATAATTATGATAATAATAATTATTACTATAACAGTAACATACTTTTATAGTACTTGCCATGTTCCAACCATCATTCTAAAGATTTTACATTTAATTCTCACATCAGTCTTACAATGTCAATCCTTTCAACATCCCCATTTTACAAATGAGGAAACTGAGGCATTCCCTAAGTCACGTGGTTAGTTAAGTGCTGCAACTAAGATGTGAACCTCCATAACTTACCCCCTTCCAGAGTCTAGACACACTTAACAAAAACATAAAAATCCTATAAATTTCTAGGGCACCCACAACAGGGGTATGGCACGTGCTATCCCTCCATTGCACAGGTGATGATAAAGTTTGGAAAGGGCACATTACTTATCCACATCCAAGTCTAGAACTCCACCTTCCAGAGCCTAGTCTTGAGTTTATTGCTTCTTCTTTTCTTCTTTTTTAAAACCTTTGTCTAAAGCATAGTTACTTACATGAGGGAAAAACTAAAAATGTGAGTTTAACAGAAAAACACCAGATTTATAAAACACTTCAAAATGGGAGTGTGATGTCAAAATAGGGCACATGATTCATTGCCACAAGAGCAAGCAGTGAATTACGCCAGAATTTCCAAAGAAACTGAGGAAATTTCATAAGGAAGTTACCAAAAGCTCTTGGAAGTGCAAAGTACTTTGTAAAGGCAAGGTGTTGTTCACCTGGGGGCTGTCATTTCCTTAGGTGTTGAAAGTTGTGTAGAGTGACTATAATCACCCAAGGGAGAGGAGGGCTCCCAGGCAGGGGAAATGGCATGAGCAAAATCCTGAAGGCCGGACCACAGATGATAGATACGATGAACATCAGGGCATCTTCCTACCGCCTTCATCCAGCAACTTCTCCTGGGCTCATGCAAAAAGGACCCATGAGTTATATTGTATCTTCTCTCTCAAAGCCAGCTCTAAATCTAGCAATCACAAAGACATGTTGTTGGCCTTCAAATGCCCCCCACATCAAAGCACTGAACTATGCACAAAATACGTGCTCAAGACACACCTTTTAGCTAACTGATCCTAGAGTGGTTTTGCAGGCAAAGGCAAAAAATCTGCCTGCCCTTTGGCACTGAAGTGCTCAGTATACTGAAACTGATTTCTTGCTATCCATCCATATTTGACCTGAAATTATTAATAGCAACATGCTTATTTAAGTATTCATGTGTAATTGGCTCTGTGCTAAACCCTCTTGCATTAGCTCCTTGGAACCTCACAGCAAAACAAGACACTATTATATCCCTGTTTCCAGTTGAGGAAACTGAGGCCTAAATTCATACAGCTAATAATGGGTGAGGCCTTAATTCTAATCCAGGGTGATCTGACTGGAAGCCATGTTTCAACCACTCTCCTACTGTATTCTAGAGAAACAGAACCAATAAGACATATGTATATATGGAGATCTATTACAGGAATTGGCTCCCACAGTTGTGGAGGCTGAGAAGTTCCAAAACCTGCAGTGTGCAAGTTGGAGAACCAGGAGAGTGGTGCATAATTCATGTCCAAAGACCTGAGAACTGGGGGGCCAATGGTGTAAGTCCCATTCTGAGTTCAAAAGCTCAAGAGCTGGGAGCACCACTATCTGACGGCAGGAGAAGACAGATATCTCAGCTCAAGCAAGGAAAGTAATTTGCCCTTCCTCCACCTGTGTGTTCTCTTTGGGTCCTCAATGGATTGGATGATGCCTGCTCACACTGGGTGGGTCATCTGCTTTACTCAATTCACCAGTTCAAATTCAGAACCCCGCCCCACACACACAGAAAATATTTTCTGCCAGCTACCTGGGCATCCCTTAGCCCAGTCAAGTTGACCATGACCACAAAATTTTATCATCAGACCTACCCTGCCACCTAAGGTCCTGCCCATTTATTTCTTTGAACATGGATTATTAAGCCACTATGAAGCATCAGACACCAGGGACATGTGAGAAAGTCATACAGACAAGACAAATCATTAGTTGATTCTTTCATTAGAGCTTTTTATTTATGTCAGAAGCTTTTAGCATGGGATTCCTGGGAGCCACAGCCTTGAGTTGTTTCTTGAAGACTTTCAAACCCAAGAAAGTTTATAAAAGCAGTGAATCTAGTTAACTGAGTTCAAATCCTAGCTGTCCCATTTCATAAAAATGTGGCTTTGGGAAACTTCTCAGCTTTCCTGTGCCTCCATTTCCTCATGGGAATAATGACAATACCAACCTCATACATTTGCTGTGAGGATTCACTGGGACATTGCACATGAAGCATTGAAAAAATTGTGCTTGGCCAGGCGGTAAGCACTACATGAGTGTTCCTGTAATTTTAAAAACAGCTTTAAGGAGGTATAATTTATGTGCAAGAAACTTCATGCATTTAAGCTGTACAGTTAGATGAGTTTTGACAACTGCAGTCACGTGAGGAGCATTGCTGCATCAAGAGCCACCTTTTGTTTACCTGTAGGGGAATTATGTTCACTTCATGGCATCACTGTGGGATGGCCTCCAGAACAGTGCTGGGCCTGTAACACACTCAGTAAATGTGAGATGTTTTTTCCATTGACATTAGCTATAAAGAGTTGCTAATTAGGGAGAGTTACCTAGAAGCTCAGAGCAAAAGAGGAAGCTCTAGTTTGGGGGAGAAAAACAGCAGAAGACTTTTCTGAGAAAGTACTGGCCTGGTCCAGTCAAGAACTAGAAGGGGAATGCCACTCAAGGTCTGTTCTACCCCTAAAGGCCTCTGAACTTGACCCTTTTCTAAATGCAGACACGCACTAGCAGGGCAAGCACCGGGGTTCACAGCGACATCCTGTTTCTTGGCTAGTCGAGGGTCTCAGATGGGGAGAGCAGGCTCCCTGGGACAGGGCCAGAGAGGGTCACTACCAAGAGAAAAATCCCTTTCCCTCTGCTGCTTTGATGGGGCTGCCAGATCACTGCCTCCCATCTGCAGTCCCCAAGTGTCATGTTTTAAAAAAGTCTTGCCAAAAAAGCCAACTGCGTAGACTCCCAGAAAAACAAACACTAAAAGTATTTTTGTCAAGGCAGGAGCCCTGCAGTGGCTGGCTGCTCTAACAGATAAGATATCTGTTCACCTTTCATAAATGTCAGACTTGAAGATAAAAAAGACAGGATAATGAGGTCTCATTTCCACAGAAGCAAGCATGCACCTACTAATTAACCCACAGACCACTAACAAACTGCTGTTTAGAATGCTTTGCTGCAATTGTCAGATACGCAAATAGCATGGGCTCCAATGATCTGATTTTCTTACCCTCCTCTGCTATTTTTAAAATATTTTAAATGGCCCTGATGATTCAACATCTGTTCATTCATTCAGCAGCCATTTGCATAATACCCACTGTGTGCAAGGAGATCCTATGAGGCTATATTTTGTCAGGAGCAGAGGCTATAGTGCCCTAAACAAGTTGGGATTTGAATTTGGCCTCATAACTCAACACATAGAGGTACATGTTGCCAACCTCAACTGACTCATGTATCATATAAAATGGAGAGAATCCTATTGTGTATTGTGAGTTGTTGTTGGGATTAAATGAGATAATATAAATAAAATGTCCAACAGGTGGAAAGTGTTACTTACTTATAAAGAAGGGAGAAGGACAGGGAAAGAAGTGAAAAGGAGAGAAAGAGGAAGAAGAGAAGCTGGTAGAGGTAACAAAGAAGTGAGGATGGAGACAGAGAAGGAAAAGATGAGATCTCTGTCTCGCTGACTTGTGGGTGTGGTGAGCAAGACTGACATATGTATGAATCGCTGGGATGTGGTTGAGGACTACAGAGATAGCCAAGTATGTGACACTTTAAAGAGAGCAACTAAATCTTACAGTGGACTTGGGAGACAGAGGTTGAGGGATGGGGAGAACAGAGGAGCATTATTTTTGAAATTATTGATGGTTGGACAGACTGAAGAGGTAGAGATGGGTGGGGAAAGGTATTCCCGTTGTAGGGAACAGCCTGAACAAAAGCCTGGAGACTGGATTGCATGGGCTGTTTGTGGCATGGGGAGAAGTCATGGCTGGCTGGGCAGGTGGGGTGTGGTAGAAAACAAGGGTGCAAAGATATGGTTCACCAGGACTATGGAGACCTTGAATGCTTTGTTTGGAAGGTGTTTAGAAGTTCTGAATGAAAAGGAGGTTCCAGAGTTGGAAATCCAAAATAAGAGAAATAATTCCAAATCATTTTGCATAAGGTACTATAAGTAAGTGTAATCTTTAAAGGGGGTTTGATTTCTTTATAGGGGAAACAGTGATGCTCCCTTACTTCTATAAGCCATTTTTAGTTCTTTCAGAAGCAGTGCTTCATGATGTATTGTGTTTAATTCAAACAACCCTGTAGTGGACTGAATGGTGACCCCATAATGATAGGTCTACATCTTAATTCCAGTAATCCATGAATGTGACCTTATTCGGAAGAAAAGGGTCTTTTTAGATGTAATTAAATTAAGGATCTTAAGATTAGATCATCCTGGACTAAACAGGCAGGCACTAAACCAATGACAACTATCTTTTTAAGAGACACACAGACGAGCAACAAATAGGTTGAAGAGAAAGCTGTGTGAAGACGGACTGGGGTAGCCACAAAGCCAAGGGAGTTCCTGGCATCACCAGAAGCTGGAGGAGGCAGGGAGGATTCTCCCCAAGAGCCTTCCAAGGGAGTACAACCTCCCCATGCCTTGATTTCAAACTTCTGGCCTCCAAAAGAGTAAGATAATACATTTTTGTTGCTTTAAGCCACCAAGTTTGTGGTAATTTGTTATGGCAGCTCTAGCAAACTTTTAATTACAATACAAACCCTTTGAGAAGGTCAGAAGAGGGGTTCTAATTCTTCTATGACCAATGAGGAAAGAAAGGTCCTACTTTCGCGTGAGTTTGTGGTGAAGTCTGGGCCAGCCACCTGGACCCAGGAAGTCTTCAGCACATTGACAGATCCTAAGTGTAGTCCATGAAGTCATGAGAGGTTAGGAAGACAGATGAGTAGGCCCATGAGTCATCCCTGTGAGCAACTGATGGAAGAAAATATCTTGAAGAAGTGGGACTTGAACTAAGAGGTGAAAGATGGGCAGGTCCTAGCTCCTGGTCAAAGGGCATTAGGAAGGGGTCCGGTGCTAGGCAAGGTAAAAGGGCGTCGGGGCCCAGCAAAATGGAGGGAGGTATAACCAGAAAAGACATTGCATTCCAGGCAAAGAAACTTGTTCCCTGGCCTGTAAAAAACCTGTTTACCAAAGTTGGTTCTGTAGATTCATTCATTCAATATTAATTGAATTGTCAATCATGGACCTTGCCAGGGCCCGCCAGAAAACCTGTCAATGGAGCAAAGCTAAATTTGTCAGACCTACGCCTGTAATGGACACCACCACACTGATAGAATCTCAATGTAGGGCCAACCAGAGAAGGTATTTCTCAGGCTTCAGGGCCAGGGCTGGGTGATTTCAAGATGAGCTTTATAAGGCAGGAAGCTGGTTGGAACTGGACGAAGATGGTAACAATAGTTTTGGATTGGTGGGTAGAGTGAGGTCAGGGTCTTGAAGGAAACCTTGATGAGCAAGCTGTTAGTCTTGGAAAGTAACTATTTCAGTTGATTCTCAGGAGCAGGTTCCCCCTAGAGCTAGAAGTTACTTTATTTTTGCTTGGTATCTGTGTTGTTTAGCAAAGGCAGAGGAAAGCATGTTGGTTTAAGTTATCACAACAAATATGTACTGAGTGAGGATCCGCCATGTTATAGACACTCACTCTTCTAGGTACATGGGTGTGTGTATCTCTCTAGATGTGTGTGTGTGTGTGTGTGTGTGTGTGTGTGTGTGTGTGTGTGTGTGTGTGTATGTCCCAACTTTTGTCAAAGTTGAATTTGAATGGGAGTATGGGGGAGGACAGACAATAGAATAGTCAATACATCCATACGTACACACAGAAAACTGAATTGCAGAAAGTGCGAAGTTCTAAGGAGAAAAATAAAGCAAGAAAAGGTGAGGATCACAGTGGGAGAGAGGAAGGGACAAGCGTGTTCCTAAGTGTCATGGGAAAAGTTGCCCTTTGACCACATAGGCATGGGGAGTGCGGGGTTAAACAAAAACAAAAAGATCCCCTTTCCCCCAGAACAGCTGGAAGCCTTTTATTTGCCAGTATGTATTAAGAGACTCCAAGAAAAGAATGAAAACACACAGTATTTACTAAATGTATTTGACCTTGTAGAATCTCTCTAAGGAGCTTTTTGTCCTTGGGAATATGTTTAAAGAAGAATCCTGTGGGTAAAGGATGTCCACCTGGTGTGCAAGACGCCAGTCAGGGAGGTGCTGCTATGACACCCAGAGGCTTGGCCGATGAGGAATGCAGGTGCAGAGAAGGGTGGGAGCCAGCAGACGTGGAAGGCGAGGATGGGAGAGGGACAACCAGTTCACTGCTTTCCAGCCGTTCTGCCAGAACACGGGACCATTTTGCCCGGGAAGTGAGGAAACAACTCGATTTTTCTCTGTCCTTTCTGTTCCCATCCCAGAACTGGGTTTAATGTTTGTTGAATGGATGAAGAGGTGTAATGCGCTGGAGAAGGAAACTAGGTAGATGTCATCAGAAAGTACCAGTTACTTAGGACGCAGTGGGGTTCCACATTTTTGAAACCCCTAATGACGAACTTGCAGACCCCAGTTCCCTTCATTGCCTTACTCTTAGCAGGGATTCCAGCTGCCTAGCACAGCTAAGTCACTGCAGAGTCCTCCGTATGCCTGAATCTGTCCCCAGGCAGCCAGGAGGGGGGCTTGCCCCACGCTGCACCTCCCCACCACGGCACTCTCTCCTCTGCCCACTGCAGCCCACATGCTGGACTTGGTCACCTCCAACTCTGGGCTGAGTTGCAGACGGAGCCGGAAACTAGGTGGTTGCTCCCTCTGTGTCTCTCTGCTCCAGTTCCAGCCACCACAGTGCCTTGGGAAGGAGCTGCCTTAACTTTGCAAACCCAGCAGTCCCCTGACTTGACAGAGGGTCCTTCCTGCGATTTCGATTTTGGCCTCTTCTCTCCAACCTTTGGGTGGTCGGTAAAGGCCACCCCCTCTTTTCCCTGCCCTCTGAGGCCTCCCTGTCCTGGTCTGCAATCTGCCTCACTCAGGGTGACCCCAGAGTCTGGACAGGCTTAAATGTCCCTGAGCCACAGTGAGGGGAGGGCGCAGCTCAGGGTAACATTTCTCCCAAGAAGCTTCTCTGACCTCCCGTAAATTTGGGGTGCAAATAGAAAAGGACGATTTCCCAATTCTACTCTGCTACCTCCAAGCCCCAAATGAAAATGTATGTGTTGAGAAGTTCAGGGCATAACTCCACCCACCAATCACATGTAGACCCCATTCCTGTCCAAACACTTGTTAACAATCATTTTCAGCACACCCTGAGCGTCTGCTTTTCTCAAACCGGAGAATGAGGCTGCTCTTCCTCCAGCCTCTGGCTCGCAGGCATGCCTGCCTGGTGGCAGTCTCCCACCCTTGCTAGACCTGGATTTCCCTCCAGTTCTGCGTCTCCTGCCTCCCACCAGGCAGGGTGCATTCTACGGGCTCTTGAATCACCCTCCTAAGAAACATTTTGTACCAAGAATTTTTTTCAGCTTGCCATGAAAACATGGAATTATTTTTTTTAATTTGAAATTCATTTTCAGCCTTCTTTTATAGATCTGTCATTTATACAATGGCTGGAAAACTTTCTAAAATCAGATATAATTTGTGAACCCCTTCTTTTTGGCATAATGGCATTTTGTACATTAAAATGATAATGACTGGAGGGATCTGATGTGTCTCTTTGTGGGGGAGGGATAGTGAGGGGGAGATAGTAGGTGGGGGGCTGTTCTGGCTCTTCAAAAATAAGTCCCCAAGTGCCTGTGCTCAGCCCTTACTGGAGGCTTTCATGAGAGGGAGAAAATAGAAAGAATGTATTTTTCATGTCCCTGAAGTGTGAATAACAGCAAAAACCAACTTATGTCCCTTGCAAGAGAATAAGACCTTGACAAATAGTTAATGATACCATTTACACATAAAGATTTCAAATTGCACTTGAGTCTCAAAAACATCCTTGGAGGCAGTTGAGAGCCACAGTGTAAAGCAATGGTTCTCTGTCCTAGCTGTGTAGTAGAATTGCTCAGGGGGAGCATTTTAAAATACAGATTCCCAGGTCCCTTCCCCTTATTCCAATTTAATTGGTGAGCATGGGGCCCAGACACAGGTTTCTTTTTAAGTGTTCTAGATGAATTTCAGCATGGGAATAGTGTCCCTCAGAAGATGGGGTTCTAATCCCAATCATTACAGTAGGTACAGTAATCTTGGGTCAACAATAAAAGCTAATGCTTACTTTATAACCACAGGCCAAGTGTTAGTCCAAGTTTTTTTCACATACTGACTCTTCTTTACCATCTGTGTGGTGCTGCTGTTATCATCCTGTTCGGCAGATGAAGAAAGTGAGGCTCAGAGACATTAAGTAATTTGCCTAAAAGTCACACAGCCAGGAATTGACAGAGGTGGAATTTGAACCCAGGCAGTCTGACCTGGGCACCCATGTTCTATCTGCTCTGCCTACTGACTTCCGAAAGGACCTAAGTATCTGTTTCTAAGTAGTCTAAATATTAATCAGTTTGCTCATTTATAAAATGAGATAAACTGAGCTAGGTGATTTTAGAAGTTCTGCAATTATAGGGTTTCCATCTTAAAGATGATGAAAACGAGTCCCAGAGAAATGAAGTCTCTTGCTGCCATCATACAGCTACCCAGTCAGAATGAGCTCTCTAATCCAGGTCTCCTGAGTCCTGGTGTAGAATTGTTTCCCAATCTCACAGCAAAACAAGTCGGTGGAGGAGTGAACCTCTAAAACATCCCATGGGAACTTGAACTACTTCATTAAACAAACTCAAGTTGCAGGTTTAAAATTGTGACACAAACTTTACCCCATATACTTACCTGTATCTTTCAAGTGACAGACTAGGGTGATATTCAATATAACCAAATTTCAACTGAGCACCTCTTGTTTATGGAACCCTATAGGAACCCCTATGAGCTGTGAGAGAGAGAAGAAAAGGTATGATCTTGTCTTTACTGGGGAAAAGAACACTCTAGAATGTTAAACACAGGCTGTGAGGGTAGTTCTTACACCCCAGTGCCAGGGTGTAGTATCCTTCAGTCGGGTTCTCTGCCTCTCCCTTCTAGCCCCATCCCGATGGAGGGAGAAGTTGTTTTCTAAGGCAACTGAAGGATGGCATTTATTGGAGGGCATGGTCAGCATGTTAAAAAGGCATTGGAACTTACCCAGACTTTTCTTGCCTTCCCCTCCCTGCAGTGGACAGGGGCGATGCTCCCCTCTGTCCTCCACACGCATGCTGGAGTGCCCTGCTCATTTTGCAGGTCCCGTACCAAGCAGTGGTCCAGGCAGAAGAGTCAGAGGTGCTGATTTGGATTTGGAGTCCAGGGATATGATGTCAATAGCAGAACCCTTAAGACCTCAAGAGTATAAAGACATGCACTCCAACCCCAAATTTTCAGAAACTCTATGTTAAAGAGCAAACTTCCAGCCAGCTGTTCTACCCCCACCCTCATGTGAGGAAGATACCTTATCTTAAATTATCGAATATTACACTGTGACAAGTAACATCATCTTCAGTGTATGTACCCTGTGGTGGCATCAACAGAGCGAACATCCAAATAGAAATACTGCTTCATGCTCTGTCCTGGAAGGAGTCACTTAGCACTTATTCAGGTCAGTGGGGACTAACTTCTAATTAACTCAGACACTTTGTCTTAGACACTAAGACAAATAAAAAGGGGAAAAATAATTTATTTTCCTAAGAAGTAAGATTTGTAAAGAGAAGGAGGAAAAGGAAAGGAAGAGGAAAAGAAGAAAGAAAAAGTAGTTCTTGGCCATCTGTCACCTTTTAGAAACAATATATTTATGAGCTAAATGCAAATGAATAAAATGAATAAAAAATCCTGTGGACCATATTCCCCTGAAAGCACTCATGGGATTTCAGTTTTAAGGAGTACACAGACCCAGGACCATTGTGGGTGTGGCCAAGTCCGGGTAGGGGGTTCTCTGGTCTGTGTGCATCAGGCCGCTGGGTTCCCATGTCCCTGCAAGATACCACACTGCCTGCCTTCCTTGCACTGTCTACACTCTTGGGAAACCTGCACCCAGCTTGGGTGACGTGTGGGTACTGGGAGCTGTGGGACCCCAAGATGGCTCCACCCTGCTGCCAACCAGCCACAATCCTGAGTTTTCACAACATGGCCAAAGAGCAGGAAGAGGCAAATGTGGCCAGGGTTGACTGTTGGCTCTCTACTCCAGATAAAAATCTGAAACCAATTGCTTCATCTCTCTCCCAAGCTTACAAAAGATAAGTTCTGGGCAAGGAAGGCATCAGATTCAGGCTCAGCAACAGATTTACTACCTGGAGATAGTGTGAGGGAAGTATCTGACAGATTTGGAAGAGCCTATTCCCATGTACATGAGCATATGGACGACTTGACATTTTGTGACCATCCCTTACCGAGCCCCTTTATTGATATGTGCCCCGGCATATGAAGAGCTTGACCCTGACCTGCACCACCTGCCTTATCAAAGCGGTTATCAGTGAGGATTCTTAGGCTCGAGTGTTCAGTGGCTTCTCCACAGTCCCCCATCTCATTCTGACAGGGGAGGAGCAGAGGGAGCAGGAGCCAGCTTATCAGATTATGACGCCATAGTCTTAGTGTCTTTAACCACTTCATGAGAGTATTATTTAAAATGTAAATTTGAAATATGTGCAACAGCTGTCAGTGATTCCACATGGTTCATCTACCGAAAATAATCACAGGGGATGGTGTCCCATCATCTCTTAGAGAGCTCTTCCAGATAAACTCTTACCTGGTTTGTGTGATTGGACAATGCTCTACCATTGAGCTAATCTGAGAAAACCATTAGACACATCATGTATTGAGGAAAAGAAGTAGAAATAATGTAGTTAATTGTCTACTCTCCCTCAAAGCAGTGTAGATAAGCAAAACATGGCTGTGCCACAAGAAACATGGATCTTTCTCGTGTGTTGGCTCTCTTCCTTTATACATGCCAATAGCATTGGTTCTTGTCATTTTGTTGTAATTAATCTCTTAATTATCTGTCTCTTTCACTTGACCCTGAAGGCAGAGGCCCTAACTCATGCACCTGTGCCCCCAGGTTGGATTAGGGTCTTCAAATGCCTCTTGCACCAAGGATGACATATGTGTGGCATGCATGCTGTTGCTCTACCTTCCCACACTGTGGAAGACATAACTAATCAATCATGACACTGAGTCTCTTGCTGGTTATAGAATTCTTTAAGATAGATCTGAGGGTAGCCACTATTAATTGACCACAGATGACATGAAAAATGAAACCTTTTCCATATCCTGTTCTAATGCCTAATATGAAAACTTCCTCAGATAGGAAGGACTCTGGAAACATGAGAACACTGAGACAAGGTGAGAAAATGGCAGAGACCACCTATTCAGCATCTCCCCTCTCCTGAGAGCTGGGCCAGAGAAGAACTCATCAAAGAAAAGACATGAGCAAGTGATCCGTGTTGGATGACCTGACTGGGATTTTTCAGTCTAGAGCTAAGAGAGGAAATGCAAGTTCTCTTCAGTGATGCAGCCCTGAGATAAAAGATTAGGAGGAGACAAAGACTATGGGAAACTACTCTAATAAAATAAAAACATTATGCAGAGGTGGCTTGAAAACATCCTGGCCCATGTGATTTTGGGGTCCAGTCATCTCTGAAGCTCAAATGGGCCACAAGCCTTCACTTTGGTTTGGTTGCATATACCAGTAAAGTCCCCTTTTTGATGAAACTAGTTGGAGCCCTATCTAATTCACATTGTAATTAAAGCCATGGAAAATCAAGAAAATGGTTTTACTCGGAGTTTTTATCATTTACATTGGTTTAAAAGTTTACTTGTATGGTTAGCAAGACATGTTGCCACAAAACTTTGGGCTGCCTGCACAGCATCATGTCTGTTTGGAGGGTTGGAAGAAAACACAATTTGATAGCTTTGGAGTTCTGTGTCATTTCCTCTTCTATACACTCAATACTCAATAATGACTCAGCCAGAGAGACCGCTTCTTTTTCTGGGTTCTTAAATCTGATTTGTCTTTCTCAGATCTAAAGTAAAAACTCATTTTCTTAGTATGAGGCATCTTGTAGGGTTCTAGCCCCGGCTTCACCGTAGATGTGTACATGGTTTTGGGGGTGACCCTTTCCTTCTCTGTGTTTATGTTAAATAGGGGAGCAAAGACAATGACCTCGAAGGAGCCATGCAAGAGCGAAGGTCCTTCACTGACTCTGCTCAGAGCTGGACCATGCTGAGGTCTCAAGTTGATCTCTTCCTCTGACTTGGTACCTTTCCAGGCTGGAGAGCTGGCCTTTCTCTAATGGCAAGAGACGTTAGCAAACCACAGAATATTTACCTGGTCAGCCTCCCATGAGCCTTCGCCTTTCCACAAAGGCCTATTGCTATTTTGTCTTATAAAGTGGAAACCCATTTCTCTGTTCTGAGCCCTATGCTGCTTTTTATCATGTCTGTCATTAACTTAAACTCCCTCCAGAATAACCCTCTCAGAACATCAACCCCATCGCTTAGGGATGCTAAGTGTTTTTCCTTTAATACAACCTCCAGTATAAAAGGGTGTATAAAACTAAGGGTGGGCTTAGTTAACAAAGTTCTTCTAGAGTCAGGAAACAAAAAAGCAAGGCTTCCACAAGAACCCAGGGTCTGTGAGGTCAAAGAGAGTCCTCTCTTGACCCTTTGTATATTGGATTAGACTCTTGCCTCTATAAAAAAGAAAGACCAAAGCTCAGGCCAATGGAGTAGCTACACCCTATGGAGGGGTGGGGGCGGGAGGTTCTCTTTTAAATGAATGGCTTCCAAAGAAAAGGCTTGCTTGTGAGAGTGGACACTCTTTTAAGAGCCACGAATCAGCCTCTGTCTGCTCTACTGGATGTCTCATCTGAGATTTCTCAAGAGATTGGCACTTGGTACCCAATGAGTAATCAGGTGGAAAATCTTTTTAATTTGGTAGAGTTAGGGATGTCAGAGCTGCTTTCACGATGTCATCGACCAATATTCATCATCATAGAAGTATAAGGGGGAAAGAGAAAGATGAAAGTAAGTGGACTTCTCATTTCTTGTACAAAATTGTTCCAGAAGACCTAATAACATCTTCATGGTTTACAAAGCCCAGGAGTCGACTTTGGAATCCAGGTCTCCTGACTCTCTATCCATGGCCTTTTAATTCTTGAAACTTTCTCCCTTTATTGAAGACCCACCTCAGCTGCCTTTTCTGCATCTCAATTGCCCAGACACTTACAGGACCATCATCTAGATCTCTCTAAGACCTCTTTAGAGTATGTCCTAGTAGAATCCATGTCAAAATGATTAATTGCACCAACAGATAACATTTGGTTTCCAAAAGGATTCTTCATGTTACTTCACTGGAGGCTTTCCTGAAGAACAGGTTCTTCTCTGTTTAACCAGAACTTTGTTTCCAGAAAGTGGAATTGAAGATCAAATGCTGAAAGCACAGGCTGGGCCCTGAAAAGCCACAAGCAAGACAACATGACGAGGACGTGGAGACTGTGAGCAAGCAGAAGGCGTGAACAGGGTAAGGGCACATGTATGGAGTAGGAAGAAACCAAGCCAGGGAGAGTAGAGAGAGGCCAGGAAAAGCACAGGCGCAGCGGGTAACGCATGTGAGGAGAGATCCTGTGATTCTTCCTACTGAGATCCAGAGAGCTAGCTACCTTGGACACAGTTCCTGCTCTCTGAGGCCTCACCGGACTGCCATCTGCCCTAGCAACAATAGCCCCCTTTCCATGATCGGCCAACAGAGACACTGTCCCTTCATCCTCTAGTGCCTGGCTGGATAGTTTGTTTATTTCAGGAATGAGACCATTGTGTAAAATTCAGCCCATCTGAACCTCCAGCAGTTTATGGCAAGGGAGAAGTCCCCCAGTTTGGCTAATGATCAGAGAAAGCCAAAGTGAGTCAGCAGGGACTCTCTCTTTGGGGCCGACCCAGTGTGACTCTTCCCTGCAGCAGAAAGCTGGGTAAAGAATGAGAAGAATGGATAGAGATATATCCCACCAGGGCATTAAGGAAAACAGCTAACTGATGGGAAACAATGGGCTCACGGCCCTGAGATCAGCTGCTTTGAGAAATAAGTGAAGTCTTTCTTAGTTATTCCTGCTGTTGGGTTTGACTCTTTATTATGTCCTAATCCCACTTAACTATTTTCATGCAATTCTTAAGGCTGGGTTCATACTAAGTCTACTGTACCAGGAAAAAAAAATCATGCAGATGCTCACAGAGTTGTTCAATACTTTTGAAAATAGATCGAACAAGCTGAAACTACTTTCCATTTTCAAAAAGTTGAGTTCACAGGAGTACCATGCAAGCAACCTGGTTTAAAAAAAAAAAAAGCTATCTATTTTTTTCTCTTCCACTCAAACAGAACTCTAGGAGTCCCCTGAGATAACAGGATAATTAATTTCCTTTCAATAACTAATAAGAATTAGAGGAAGCACCTCTGATTAGAGAATGTGAAAAATTGCACTGGACACCAGGCAATAGTCATGTGGTCTTGAGCAAGTCCTTGACCTCTAAGGGCTTTGGTTTCTCCACCTGGAAAGTGAAATTTGGTACTTGGAAAGTTGTTTTTCAACTATGCTTCCTACAGCCTTAGGGAACAGCAGTATGAGGGAATGGGAGCAGGCAGGGGTCCCAGGCTCTCCGCCTGCATCAAACAGGACAGCTCTGGACTTCCCTGTGTGACATAATGAGCTTTGCCTATTCTTTCCACTAAAAAGTTTAATTGCTCTAACATTTAAAATATTTTTAAAATAAAATAAAATTGAAACCACTGAACTTGGTGGCTTCAGAGTAAATTCTCAAAAAAAAAAATCGCTGCTGGGAAGGGAAAAAATATGTTTCTAGGACTTGTGCACAGACAGACATTACACAAAATACAGATGTGATCACTGAAGAACATTACCAGATTCAATTCTTCAATCATTTAACAGACCCTGAGACCAGGATGTTTGGGGAATACTTATATCCCACCTAAACTAATCCCCACCCCACATACATGACATATGTATAGTTGTTTAAAATAATCCTATAATAAATAAAACTTCATTAATCAGTATTTCTTGTTTAACAAAGAAATACACTTACTTGGAGACCTTGTTATAAAAACAAATTCTCTAGCCTGTCCCCCAAGAATCTGCTTTAATATGAGTACACTGAGGATTTGGAGGTTGATGTTTAGGAAGCCTGCTAATCTATAGACTGCACTTTGAGAAACACTACTTGTGTTTAGTTGGGACTCCTAAACAGAGGCAGACCCTGGCATGAAGTTTGTATATAAGTGATTGGTAAGGAATTGATCCCAGCATATACTGTCAAGAAAGTCAATGAACAGGACAGGAAAGGGAAAGAACATACACTAAGGTATAACTTTAGGTCAAGTCCCAGCTTCAGTCTGATCCTGCAGAGAGATGCCTGAGAGTGTTCCTAGAAGACTCAGGGGTCTGGGCTCTCACATACATAGCCCAGTCCATCAGTGCCTAAAAGCTGACCCACAGAGATGCAAGCAAGCACTGCCAGCTCTCTGCATTTGGGGGCACGACAGCGCCACAGCGTGAGGGGGGTTCTCATGAGGGAGAATCTGGGTGCAGCAGGGCAGGTGAAGTGCATCACAAACTGCAGGCTATTAAGTGGGTCAGGCTTTGGAGGCTGTTAAAAACACATTCAGCCCAAGATGCTGCACTGCTGGGAAATCAGGGACAAAAATAATGAAAAATAGAAAGAAAGAAAAGAAAAAAAAAACCATGAAAGCCCAAGGAAGCATTATGACGAGCTTTGGTGAGTAAGATAGGAATACCCAAGGTGAAACTGTATCACGCATCAGTAATTTCCTATAAAGTTCAAGACCTATCAAATATAACATGGTGATTCCAAAAAAATATTTTCTATTGCATTGGCATTCATTTTCTATTTGACACTCTTGGATAGCTTTATGCAATAACTTCCCATTTCACTGCCTCTTTCCACGTGAAGTATTCAGCTGTTAAGCTAGCCCACTCCATCCATTTCAATGTTTTCCCTTCAAGGCATTTTTATATTTGTACATTTCTGATTATTACATATATCCTTCTTTTCTCTGGTTCTGAGTCATAAACTCCTCAAGGGTAAAACCACATCTAATTATCAATACACTCCATGTCTACAGTAAAGGTCTTCACAAGCTCTCAGTAATAAAGGCTTGCAGGTTGACTTAAGTATCCACAGTCCAAAGCTTTACTTTGATAGTCCATGCAAGCAAAATTTTTCTTAGCCTTCCATTCTGTTGGATTCCTAAAGTTAATCAACTAAAGAATCCCTTAGGTGATTAATCCTAATTCTTCAAGAAATTAATCAACAAAGTATTTATTGAGCAGCTAGTCTGTACCCATCTTGACATTGGGAAGGTTACAAAGTGGTATAAAACACAGTCCAAGCATCTTGGGTACTTAAACTGTTAGGAGAAACAATGTTTAACTCATAGGAATCAAGAAAAAGGATAATGCAACAATACAATCAAGTGCTACATTATCAAATGCTACAAAAATGCAAATGGTAGTGAATATATCATAAACTAGTGAAGTACAGGTCATAAAAACAAAAGGGATTAGAATAGATTTCATCTCCACACCAGCTCTGGTCAGTTGGTAGGAGTTGCCTGAAGAATCATCACAATAAGTCTTAGCCCAAATCTGAGCTGAGTACGTGTCCAAATTGATAAGCAATGCCTGCTAGGGCAAGAAATGATGAGCAGTCACATAAGTGCAGCATTTTGCATCCTTGCTAACAACATCCACTGCATGGGCAAGAATGACTTAATAAGAGAGAGCTTTTGGAATCCAGCTACCAAAAGTAAACCCAATACCAACTCACTTTTAAAAATTCCATTTCCTATGAATAAGCTGGTTCTTCCCAGAGCACAGCATTTACTTCACTCATGGAGCTCAGTCCCCCGTGTCTCTTTCTTCCCCTTTCCAGGCAAATTGGCCAAATCAGATTTCTTCCTGGAGAGCACATGTATCTAAATCTACCCTAGAAAAATAAAACGTGCAGAAAATTAGGAAGGGAGAGACCAAGCTGGTCTGAATTCAATGTCAGCAGAGAAATCTCATCATTTACCAGAGATACCCCAGTGCTATTTGCACATCACTTGGTGAAGGATGCTGTAGGAAATTAATCATGTCATCTCAGGCTTGGCTATCTCCAGGTTGAATGGACCCTTGGAAGTTCAGGTAAGTGTAGTAAGGTATAGGAGAAAGAACACTGAATTTGCCAGCCCAAGAAGAGTTGGTTCTAGTGCCAGATCTAGATTTCCTTATGTGAAACCTTGGGGAACACTTGTTTCCTCATCTGAAAAACAGAATCAGTAATTTTGGCTTCTACCAAGAACATCTATTGCTTGGAGCAAATATCCTTTGTCCCTCTTTCTTGGTAAGAGTGCCCTGAATATTTTTTGGGTCACCATCCTCCCTCATTTTTAGGCATATAATTGGGAGGGGATTGGCCCACACTTCCAGCCCCCAAGAATGCCTATGTATGGGTTAAACCCATCCTTCGGGTGATTGATTAAAAGCTGGTACAAACAGAGGTGTGTGGTAAATGTTTAACTGGCTCTGTCAATAATAAGAGTGCTGATTTGTAGCAATTACCAATTTCTGTAGTGTAAATACTCCCTCATGGCTGATTTTGCACCACCAAAATGGTGGCCCTGAACTTGGAGCTGAAAAGAGATGCACAACTTGTAAGCTGACACCAGATCACCACTGGTACACTCCAATAGAAGTTAAGTGACAGACTGGATAAGCTGGGTTCCATGAAAATGTAAAGCTTGGGACTATTATAACTATCTGTTACGAAGAAAGGAACTTGGAGATCTGGAGCCTCCCCAGGGAAATTGTTATGGCTCTGGGTCATGTCAGCTGACTCTTGGATCATTTCATGTCTAAAGCCATTTCTACCTACAAATGCACATTTTTGCCTGAATCATTTGAATTAGGCTTTATTTCACTTACAACCGAATGAAAACTAACCATATACCATATACCATAGAGGCCTTAAAAGAATAGACTGAGATACGCTATGCAAAATTTATAAATTTAAGATCTTCAAGAGATCACACATATTCTCCCCTCTGAGCCCCTAAGACAAAGTTCTCTAATGGGTCGTAGTAATCCTGGAATAAGGAGAGTGAGAACAGGGGATTTTCCCTACCATCACATTGGAAGAGATGATCAGAGAGAGAACAGCTTAGGAAGGTAACAGTCCAGAAACTTAAGAACATGAATTGAAACTGTCAAATGGGAGTTTTCTTGGGGGCTGCCCTTTTGAAGTTTTTAAACAACCCATCTTTTACCATTAAGAAGGCCAAGAAGCAATGAAAGTTGAAGCTTCCCACAATACCATTGGCTACAGTAGCCCAAGTGACATCAAGCCAGTTGTCTGCTAAGAAGTCAACATCTAGAATCCTAGAAGGTACTAGTAAAGCTCCCCAGGCAGGCACAGAGAAACTGAGCAAGGCTATTGTTAACAGAACCAATTTCCAATGAAATAAACTAAATACCCATAAATAGAAGAAAGACTCAAGAAAATATTATATACTTTATGTATAATTAAATATTCAGCATTAGAAAAGAAGGAAATTCTGTCATTTGTGACAATATGGATGAAATCTCAGGACATTATGCTAAGTGAAATAAGCCAGACGTAGAAAGAAAAATAGTGCTTGGTATCACTTAGATGTGAAACTGAAAATAAAAGAAGTCAAACTCATAGAAACAGAGAGCAGAAAAGTGATTGCAGGGAGCTGAGGGGTGGGGAAAACAGGGAGAGGTTGGTAAAAGGGTACCAACTTGCAGTTATAAGATAGTAAGATCTAAAGATTTTATGTATAACATGGTGACTATAGTTGATGGCACTGTAGTATATAATTGAAATTTGCTGAGAGAGTAGAACTTAAATGTTCTCACCAATAAACAGAAGGTAAACATGTGTGATGGATGTGTTAATTAACTCAGTGGAAGGAACCCTTTCACAATGTGTGGGTATGTCAAATTATTACATTGTACACTATAAATATCTTACAATTTTATTTGTCAGTTACACCTCAATAAAGCTTGAAAAAAATTTTAAAAAGGAAGAAAGAAAAAGTAAAATGAACACATGAATCCTGGGAATTTAGGGATTTGTCTGAAAGAATAGTAAAGAGATGAACATGGAAAAATCCTATTTCCTTTTCAAGTTCATCTTTGAGGGACATTTTTCAGCCTCCTTCACTGACTCCTTGAGGGAGTACATACATACCTATGTGTCTGTGCAGGTACATATCACTAGTCCAAAGCCACTTCAATTTTCCTATCAGTTGAAGTTGGTGTCTTTTGTGAACAAGGTCTTCACCATTACATGAAGCCTTACCTACTGCCACAATAGTGCTGTATAATTAGAAGCTATAAAACCTCTATGGCATACAACAATAAAGTTTTATTGAGCTAACAAGTCTGGAACAGTGAATTGACCTAGATTGGGCTTGGCAGATGGTCGTGGGTACATTCACATGTCTTGGCTATTGACCCATCTAAGAAAAGGTCTCAGCTAGAATAAGTGGAGTGATTCCATTTTATTTCATATGTCTGTAATCATCCATATGAACACATACGTTCATGTAGCCACAGTAGAGGGTAAGAGGTAATAAGTCTAATCATACAAGTGGTACTCAAGCCTCTGTGTGTATCATATTTGCTAACACCCCATTGGCCAAAGCAAATCACACGGCAGATTCCAGACTCAGTGATGGAGCATGACAAAGTTACATGGCAAATGGTGTGAGTAGAGAATGGGGCCCCTTAATGCAATCAGTCTACCATGAGGGTTATAACAACTTGTAATTAACAAGGCAGGGAAAGGACCAGTAGGTACATGTGACCTGTTAGACATCCATCCCTAAAGCTTTCTTCAAGCCTTGGACACCGATAGGAAGAGGGCTTATATATATATATATATATATATATATATTTTTTTTTTTTTTTTTGAGTGAACTAGCTGAGCAGCCAGCATTTTCCCAAGGCTGTTCTGCTCGATTCAGAATAAAGACATGGGCAATAGGCCATGCTTGGATGCCTCAGACCATCTGCCAACAAAAACGGGAAAAAAATTAATTATGAATGGTGTCTTCCCATGCTAATCATTTATTGTAAAGGATTTCTCCAGCTTGTTTATAATAGCTGTTGCCTAAGGGTGCATGCTGTATAAATTGTCTGATTACAGGATACAGAGCGCTTCTTAATAGGCCTCAGCTGATTAGGAGAAGGGAAAGAAATTAAAGAGGCCATTTCCCTTTAGGTATGCAAATACCTCCCAGAACAAAAGACAAAGATATGATAGACCATGATGAAACACACCCTCTTCTCTTTCTACCTTAAATTATGTAACAGACAAGGAGCAAGCTTCATTGCATGTGTCAGATGAGATGTGAATGGTCTAGTAATTGAAACAATGCCAATGCCAGAAATCCATGTTAGATGTCGAGCTAAACTAGCTCCCTGGGCAGTCCTGCAGCAAATGGTACTTTGCTGCTTGGATCTTTGGAGCAGGAGTCACTTTTGACTTTGGGTAATTTGACTCTGCCTCGTTGAGCTAAATTTGTCTGTATCACACTGGTCTTCTAATTTCTACATCTAATGTCAACATCTGGCAGGGAGAGCAGTGAGAAAGGCATATTAAATATGTTTGAAAAACAGCAAAACAGAGAAGTACACAGATACATTTCTTCTTTTTAAGTACACACAGATTCACACATATATACCACATACACACACATGCACACCTCACATTCATGGACACACACACATATGTGTACAGGATCTTCTATTTTTATTCCTATAAATATTTTTCTTAAAATGTTTATTGGTGCTTTGATATATCAAACATGATATTTCATCATTATTTCACTCTTTTTTTTGCGGGGGAGTAGGTATCTCATAGGTCTCTCTTTTCCATTTACAGGAACTAAAATGCAGAGGTGCATGTAAATGTTGAGGGTACCTTCAGAGTGAGGATTCTAGCTGTTTGAAAGTAAATGCTCTGGGCCCCAGATTTCAGGCACTTCTAAGCATCAGTTACAGTCCCTGATGGATAAGAGGGATCAAATTCTTGCAGCCTGCCTGGGTATATCTTCCCTGCTTCAGAGTTCAGTAAATCTCACATGCATTTTATCAATGCTTCATGAGAGCTAAATCAGTTTTCCATTGTTGTTTAAAAAACTACTCCAAAACTTGGTGACTTAAGACAACAACATTTATTCTCTCACAGTTTCCATGAATTGAAAGTTGGGCACAGTTTAGCTGGGTCATTTGTCTCAGGGTTTCTCACAGGACTGTAAGCAAGGTGTCAGCCAGGGCTGAGGTCTCACCTGAAGGCTCGACAGGGGAAGGATCCACTTGTAAGCTCATTCACACGATTGTTAGCAAGATCCAGCTCCTGTAAGAATGTTAACTAAAGGCTGCCCTCATTTCCTTACCAGATAGCCTTCTCCATCTGGGCAAGCTGACAAAAAGAGCCAGAGAAAGAATGCCAGTAAGATGGAAGTGACGATCTTTTATAACCTAATGTCAGAAACGGCATTACTTCACGTTTGCTGTTCTATTCATCAGCATGGAGTCACTAAATCTAGCTCAAGGGCTAAATGGGATTACACAGGATGTGAACACCAAGAGATAGGGGTCACAGGGAGCCATGTTAAAAGGCTGCTTACCTCAAGACCCTTTTGGCAAGATTTACAGGAAAACCTCTCGGGAATCTCCTGGCATTTCCTCTCATAGGACCAAACCCCAGTGTCAGCTCAGACTGACAGCCCTGCGAGTGTGTGAAGACACGCTCCATAGGTCATTCATTTATTTTCTTATTATTTGAATATCAATTAAAATGTCACCCCCACAAAAAATTTTTCAACCCCTGTCTAGTTACTTACTAACTTGTTACCTAATTATCCCACTTCTCTTTTTCCATAGCCTTTGTAAAAAAAATTAGCTACTTATTCACCTGTTTATTATTGTTACTTTCCTCTCCAGGCTCTAAGCACCAAAAGAAAAGAAAAACATGGTCTGTCTTGTCAGCATTACATTAGTTAGAACTTAGAAAAGCACACATAGTAGGTATATTATAAGTATTTGATTAATTAGGGAATAAATTAATGAATCCCATGTAATGTATCTCAAGAAAACCCAATTCCCAAGGTTGTTTATCGCCTGATGCCTCAGTTCCTCAATATGTAAAATGAGAATACAGTCTCCCTATTCATCCCTTTGCAAAGGGAAAATTAAGGCTATCTGAGAGACATTTTAATTTTGGAGTAGTAAAGCAGTATTTCACAATTGCTTTTCATGTATAGTTACTGGGGTCAAAACCTTTTCTTCAAGCAAATTATGTGTAGCCAAATCCTAAACAGAATACTAGAGAATTGACTGGCAGACAATTTGATCATAGAATTATTTTGGGGTCAGAATACCTTAGTTCCAGTTTTTACTTTATCACAGACTATGAGACAAAGGATCAGTTACTTCTCCTGAGCCTCATTATCCTCAAACGAAGCTAAAGGACTTGGATCAGCTGATTAAACTATGCCAACTATGAGTTGCAAAATCAATGAAGCCACTGGATCCAAATATTAATTTTTTAGGTCATTTCTGAATCTTAAAGGAAATCTGGGAAATTCTTTTGAATACAACCTGCTAGAATTCTTGTTACATTCTAATGATCTATGAAGTCCAAATATAGAATATTTGGAACTGGGTTACTGAGAAAATTGAAGATGGATAATCACCACATCTGTAAGGCAGCTTCCAAGCTCTTAATTCAAAATCTAAACCCTTACCTTAATACACAGATAGATGGATAGTTATATAATAAAGCATGTATTATAAAATGTTGATAGAGTCTAAGTGGTGTGCATATATAGGTTTTATTGTAAAATTCTTTCAACTTTGTTATATGCTTAGGAAGATTCATAATAAAATATTGGAAAAACTAAACCTCAACATCAGTAGTTTAAGGGTTCATGCCTTGCTAAACACATTTAGGTATTCTGGGCTGCAGAGGTCCTCTTTCTCAGTCCATACTTTGTCATCCCATTTGCTAGATTGTCACTGTAATTGGTGGTTCATCAAAAAAGCAATTTTCAGCTGCTATCTGGAAACTTCTAAAGTCAACATGTGGGTGAGACATATCCCAGAGACATGTCAAAATGCAAAACACAAGGAGGAAAGGAAGTTCCAGTGACCATTTACTTGCTCATTCATGACCTCATTTGACCCCATGAGAGAGGCAAAATGCACAGAAATATAACCATCCTATAGGCAAGAAGATGGAAGTCCTAGGAAATGAAGTGTTGTCTCAGGGTCACACAATACATGGAAGAGTCATGATTTGAATTTGTGTCACTAATTCAGCTAACACTTTATTGAGCTTTTACTATGTGCCACACTCTGTTGTAAATGCTTTTTATGTACTAACTCTTATTCTTCCTCATAACAACTCCATGAAGTAGGAACTACTTTTATTATCCTCATTGTACAGGAGGAAATGGAAGCTCAGAGAAGTTAGTAAGCTTGCCCAAGGCCACACAGCTGGTAAAAGTAAAACTAGAATGTAAACATCATGATCTCAAAGCATCTTAGCACTGAGAAAAGCTATGCACTGATTGCTAACAATAATAATTTAATGTTCTCTAAGAGCTGATTACATTTCTAGTCAAATTAAGTTCCCGACGCACATGTATATAATGAATTTCTCATAGCTGTGAACCTCCCAACTCAATAAATGCTCTCCTTTACCTATATTTACCAGTATACAAATGTTCTGAGATTAAATAAATTTATTAAAATCACTATAAAACTGAACCATTCAAAAACAATGTTGGTTGATAGTACTATTTCACAACTGAGGGAAAAATACGTGACTTTAAAAAAAATCACACAAGTTTTTAAAACTAGTTCTGAAACTACTTCAAATGCAAATTAACTTGGTTCCCAATGTTCATAGCAATATTCCTGATAGACCAAAGAGTGGAAACAATCCAAATGATCATCAGCTGTTGAAGGAATAAATAAAATGTGGTATATGCATAGAATGAAATGTTAATTGGCAATAAAGAGACATAAAATACTGATACATGCTACAACCTGGAAGAACCTTGAAAGTAGTGTGCTAAGTGAAAGAAGCCAGTCAAAAAGGTTTATATGCTGGATGATTCCATCCATTTGCAATCTGCAGAATAGGCAAATCTACGTAGCAAGAGAGTAGACAAGTTGTTTCCTAGGGCTCTGTGGGATAAGGGTTTGGAATGGGGAGCAACAGCTAAGGCTTTCTTTTTGGGGAGTGAAAATGTTCTAAAATTGTGTTGATTGTTGCACAACTCTGAGTATACTCAAAGTCATTGAAGTTTACATTTTAAATGAGTGGTTTGTGTGATATATGAATTACATCTCAATAAAACTGTTAAAAACAAAAGAAAAAATGACCCTGAACTGACCCAGGAAGTTTGGTAAGCTAGGCATGAAGTACAGATAAAGTATTTTTTTAAGTTATAATATTTTTAACTTTGAGTTTTAAGAAACTAATTAGTAATATACTTTTCTTATGGCAAGAGTCAGTTTTATATTTATGTTTTTTGTTTGCAGTTGTTTCAGAGTTAATAAGATTATAGTTGAACATTTATTTCATTGTTTTAAAATAATTTATTCTTTATTCTTGGATGAGCCCTTCCTGCCAATTTGGAAAGGACTAATGTCAATGCTTTTTTGTACCCAGTACATATGTGAATGTAAAACATGCTTCTAGCCAACACCAGCTGCCTAAACTAAGACTTGTGTCTGTTCTCTCCCTGCATACATTTACTATCTACAGCAGACCTAAAGAATTTCTCTAAAGGCCTACTTCTGAATCTCTTGCTGCTAAAACTGAGCTTATTTTCCTTACTTCGAAGTTGTAAGAAGCACAAGAGGGAGACAAAAAGGGAGGATTGGCTGTATTAGTTAGAGCCATATTCATGCTGAAGGAGCCCTGTGGCAGATGTTGTCAAGATCCTGCCCAATTTTCTGGTCCCATACCGGTCCTTCGCACATCTGTCCAACTTTCAGTCACCAGCGCCTGCCTTTTTTCGCTCAGGGCTTTCTCTGACTGCCAGAGCCACTCCGGCTGTTCGTGCAGCAGGCTACAAATGCAGGGTCAACCCAGGGTGAGGACAGCCCTCAGTCAATGCCTCCATGGGGGACACCTCTGGGCACAGTCAGTGCCTTCTCAGTTCCCCAGTGGAGTGAAGCTCCAGTTGCCCTCACAGGAAATCCACTTACTATTGCACCCTTTGTTGGTTTCTTTTGTTTCCCTGTCTGACTTCCTGTGATGGTTACTTTTATGTGTCAACTTGGCTGGGCCACGGATATTTGGCCAAACATTCTGGAAGTTCCTGTGAGGGATGCCTTAGGGACGAGGGCTCTGTCTGGATGAGGTTTACATTTAAATCAGTGGACTCTGAGTAAAGCAGATTGCCCTCCATAAATGTGGACAGATCTCCCCCAATCAGTCGATGGCCTGAATGGAACAAAAGGATGACTTCTACTGAGCAAGAGGGAATTCTCCAGCAGACTGCCTTTGGACTTCAACTGCAACACTGGCTCATTAGACTTCATTTGCAACATCAGCATTTACCGGTTCTCCAGCAGCCGCCTTTGGACTGGAACTGCAGCTCTTTCCTGAGTCTCCAGCCTGCTGGCCTCCCCATCAGATTTTGGACTTGCCAAGCCTCTGCAATTAGGTGAGCCAATTCCTTAAAGTAAATCCCTTCATATGTGTGTATATATATATCCTTTTGTTTATCTGTCTCTTTATCACTCTATCTGCCCAGGATATATATGTATATATATTCTATTGGTTCTGTTTCTCTGAAGAACCCTGATTAATATACTTTTCCACGAGAATTTCATAGGATAGCCGCTCAAACAAATTACTTATACTTAAATCTTGGTCTCAGGATCTGTCTCTGGGGTAACCTAAGTAAGACAGATCCTGCTCATCTCCCAGAGAAAAGATGTGTGATTCTGGGTGGGTAGGGCCTTATGTACAAAACTGGAAAGGTAACAAATGTTACTATACACTATATATACATTGCATAGAGTATATCAATGAATCCCATCTACAACTCTGTGCATGCAGTAAGAACTATTACCGCCCCCATTTTATAGATGAGAAAAGTGATATCCGAAGAGATTAATATGAGATTAAACCCCAAAATGTCTGACCCCAGAGTTTACATCCAAAATCACCCTTCTCTGGTACCCAACATTTATTTATCTAGTGAAGAAAATAGAACCTGCTTTTTCCACACTGCAGCACTGTTCATTTCTGCCAGAGGCAAGCGCTTTGAAAGGATGGCAATGGAGAACGTGACTGGAAGCTTGACCCTACACCTGCGTCAGCTTCCTCCACAATGGCCAACATGTCTGCTGTTGGGGGCAAAAATTCCCTTTTCTAAGAAAAGGGTGCCTTTGAAGAACAAAAAGAGAGGAAGGGAGAGAAAAGAGGTGGAGGAGGCCAAATACACAAAAAAGGACTTCAGGAGTCTTCTTGGAAAGCAAACAGCTTTTGTAAAGCAACATTTTGATGAGTTAAGTGCAAATGAATCAGGAGTAATGAGAAACACATGGGCTAAATTTTCCTTAAAATATACGAGTTTAAAAATTAAGAGGAAAAAGTGCTTGGGGAAAATGTGTTTTAAGTTTTAGCAGAACTGAAAACATTCATAAAATGAATCAAGATATTTGTTGAGCCCACAAAATGACTAGGTTGGCCCATCCTGGGCAGATAGAGTGATAAAGAGACAGATAAACAGTGGAAGGGGGCCTGCTGGTCCAGCCCAGGACAGAGCTTTACAACAGAGCTGATCCAGACTCCCTGAGACCCGTAAATTAGGGATTTAGAGCAATATTGCTTTTCTTTCATTTATTTCTCCAAGTAACTCAAGACACTGCACTCTGACTGTAATCCTAATGAATAAATAATACAGTTGTTGGAAAAGCTGTTTCTTGAGAGCACAAAATATATTTAGTGTTGTTTTTAAAAAGTCCATCAAAATCTGTATTAGCAAGACAGTCAAGAACTAGAGAAGATGTACCAGGATTCCAGACGCTGGCAGAACATACAAGCCAAAGGGATTCAACTCAGTGGTTGCCAGCTTCTGGGTGGCAAAAAAGACATGTGTCAACAAGAAAGGACCAGGGAGGTCACTGTTGCCAGAGAGCAGCAATCCAGCCAGAAGTTTCCCTGGAAGGCAAAACAGGACTTCCTGTAAAGAACTCTAACCAGAGGAGCTGATTCTCTTCATGAGCACCAGGGCTGCTGATGCCACCCTCCTTTATATCAGTGTGAAGCCGTGACACTTTCTATTGATTTCCATTCGCACTCTCAGAAACATTGACCAAAGTTCATTTTTTTTTAAGCCATATAATTTTCCAGTAAGAGAAAAATGGAGGTTTGGGAAATACTTACTTATTTTTAAAGAAGCAACACTGCTGTCTAGTACTAACTTTCAAAGAGCTTACAAGGTCCAGAGCTGTCACCTGTATTACCAGGTATGGATGAGCCTGTAGAGCAGGTGTGATGGCCCAGAAAGAGCAGTAACACTTGGCCTTGAAGTTGGCTGTGTTTTTCATGAGAATGAACCTGGGATGCCCACTACTCTTTTCAACAAAAGGCTCTTTAATCCCCACCTGGTGCCTCTTCCCCTCCAGACGCTCCTGTTACCAATGGTGGCCTGCAGGGAGACCAGATGCCTTCTTGGCCATGGTTGACTTCACCCTGTTTCCCCAAAGGGCCAAGTAGAAGCCAAGACCCTGGATCTAGGAATAGATACCACTTTATGAGAACATACAGAATATTGGGTTTTCCAGTTGTGGAGATGGGCCAGGGTTGGGTACAGAGAACAAAAGAAGAGCAAGGTCCTAAAAAGAGACCCCATCCACGCCCCAAGCGACATGGAGATACATTTTTGACCCTTTTGCTGGCTACTTGCCCTTACCAGACTAACACACTTCCTGTTGTGAATATAGAGCCTTATAGAATTCAAAGTATGTGGACTTTGGGCTTTGTGCCCAAGTGGTCTTAGTCCTCTTCGATGTCTAGAACTTCTTTAGAAAGTAAATCACCTAATTGTAACTGGAAAAAAAGAAACCCAGAGGGAAAAAGTGGTTTTGCCCTCACATTCTCTCTGATGAAGATCAAATTAAAAAAAATAATGCAACCCTAAGGACTTAAGGGAGAAAATGGGAGAGAACACTCCTCCATAGAAAGGGAAAAAATGGTTTTTTTTGAGGCTTCTTTTGAAAGAAAAAATCTGCAATTTTAGAGGCAACCAGCTCATTCTATCACTTACCAAGTGAGCAAGCTAATTAACTTTTCTGAGCTTCAGTTTCTTCTTCCAAAAATGGGGGCTGATTTGCAGGGCATTGTGAGGATTAGCGTGGATATAGGTGATGCATCTGGCACATAGTCAGTGCTTGCGAGCATTTGCTATTACCATTGTTAACAGTTAGGCAGAGAACTTGAAGTGGATGTACAATTACATAGAAGCCACATGTTTCAGTCCCCATCGGTCTGCTGATCAGCATAGGTGGAGGGGAAACCTCGGAATGTTCTTACAGTTTCAGCAGAGCAGTGTGGGCTTCCTGCACAGTGACAATTCAGTGGAGTTGGAGTGGCATTTCTGAAATGCCTTGATTGACACCTGCAGCCATAAAAATAAAATAAAATAACATAACCTCTGTCTTATTAAGGAATACAGAGAAGCCTCCTGTAATCACCCACTTGAAATCCAAAAACGGTTGGACTTTGCAGGGAATGAAAGGTATTCTTAAGATGATGCATTTTGGGAGTTACTCAAGAGAGCAGCCTGGTCCTCCCTTGCAGGCCTGGCACTGCCACCAATGACCAGGAGGGCATGAGACATGTGGTGCTTCCCCAGGAAAGCAGCTTGGAAAGTCAAGGCCACTCATGTCTGGAAAATGCTACCAGCAATCAAGGATGGGTTATTTCAGAGGAATTACTCAGTGCATCTTCTATAGACACATTTCTTAAAGTATGTTCCTTAGGTTTTTGGAGATACTGATATTTAATAAAAGTAGTTCTGCAGTCAAGTTCCTTTGAGAAATACTGTCAAACATTCCAAAACATGTTTCTTTCCTCCTCCTCATAGTACATTTCATATACTCTTTAAAGAACCTGGGACTCTCACACGGGGAATGCAGCTTGGAGCTTTTCCCAGATTCACTTGTTTTGTGGAGGAGCATGTCAAGGTACTCACAGTCCCAGGAACACACCTGGGAGCTGGCTGATGCCAGCAATGCTGACCTACCAGCCGACTGTTTCTCATTCTTGGCTCTTGAGAGGACATTTTTATTTAATTATCTTATGTTATTATTTTCTGTTTTTATACCTCTGATTCTCAAACTGATTGCACATCTGAGTCATCTAGGCATCTTTTAAAGAGTAAATTATCTAAATTCTGGAACCCCATGCCAGATGACCAGAGAGCAGCTCATGAGACTGTACTTTCATTCTCCAACACTGGGAAGTTTGGGGGCAGCCAACTTGGTACAGCTCATCAAAGCCTAATGTCCTGGGGGGTCACCTCTTTACCCTATATCACTGACACCATCTTCCATCTTCTTACCGCAGATTCCAGAGCTGTTGACATGAGTCTTATCTGAAAGTGAAACTAGTGTGTGATGGTGTCAACCCAAAGGGAATTTTGAAGCCTGAAGAGAAAGGGATATTTTCTTTCCAGACTCCAGACTCAAGAAAGAGCAATCATTGACTTTCCCTAAAACCTATTAATTCTATATTTAGGAAACTAAAGGGAAAGGAAAAAAAAAACCCCAACCACAATCTCACACACGACGGAAAGGTTATAGATTCCCAATGGCTATGTTGGCAAAATGCAGAATGAGTGGCCTTCTGTGAGGTGTTACCATTCTCATATTGGATTTTTGTTTTTTAAAATAGGTGAGTTCATTTATCTTGGACCCACATCCTTGCAGACAGAGTAGAGATCTGGTATCTTCATCACCACTAGAGGTAGTATAATCGGGACATGCCAAGTCTCATGTATGCCTGCAAGCAGTTTTAAAAGGTTTTGGTTAGCTCCAATTTTATTAGAATGAAAGCTTTTCACAAGTAAGAGGTTTTATGGGAGTTATTTTTAAAGTAATGTGTTTTTATTGGTTTCTGGTAAGATCAGTGAAATCACATGGCATTTTTAAAGAATTTTAAAACAAAAAAAGATGTTTCAACAACTTGCCTGAAACACAAAAGCCCAGGAAGTCAGAATAAGATATTTGAACACAATGGAGCTAATGCCAAGATGAACACGGTTCTGAGGAAGCAGCAGAAAGCCAGGAAAAGATGAACATAGTCAGCGTCTAAACTGTTGTTTCACATTGGGGTATTGAGTCCTTGCACCTCTCTTTGACTCAGTTGCCCCCACACATATCAGATGGGGATCGCCATTTGTGTGTGTGAAAATTAAGCTCATTAAAAAAAGAACACACTCTTCTTTACCTAGACCTCAAAAGAGTAAAGCAAATGACACACAAAAACCCAACTGAGTGGCAGGAATATCAGTAGAATATCAGACACACAAATCACAGAACCAAAGCTGGAACTCTACCTTCTCTTACTCCACCTCCTTCTTCTTTGTCTTTTTCTCCTTCATCTTTATTATATTTTTTTCTGATTACTGAAGTAATACATGCTCAGGGGAAAGAATTCAGACATAGCTAATGCAACCGGTGAAAAACAACCTCTTCTTTCAGGTAAGAAAACAGGTCCAGAGACAGAGAAGGATAACTACTTGCCCACAGGCCATAGCAAGTGCCCATCTAGGACCAGAAAACAGCTGTTTCAATAGTTTTTTACCACAGCCTATCATTCAAATATATATTTACTAACTGCACATATACAGGGGTTTGCTATTAATTTTATTGCTATTAATTAATTTGTTTCCTACATTCCTGTAATGCACACATACGACCGTACCCCCTCACACACAGTAGATACTAAGCTCCATGAAGAAATGTCCACGTCATTCTAAGACACGATAAACCAAGTGTCTAGCATCAGGAGTTCAAGAAATGTGTGAATGATTAAATATTGAATGAATTAATCTTTAAACAGTGCTATCAAACTATGGGCAAGTGAGCTACTAGATAGATCTATCAACATAATGTAAACCCTCAAAAGGAGTCCTCAGAATCCTTCTCTCCAATTATAGAAAACAAATAAGGCCTGAATACTCACCTGACGTTTGAGAAGAACAGCATTAAGGCAACGGAGTCTTGTAGAAAGAGAACTATAAGGAGCTTCTAGAGACCTAAGTAAAGTTATTTCTGTGCCATTGCAGTTGTGTGACTTTGGATTCCTACCTTTCCCAGAGATGACAATAGTATTGCCTGCACTCTTTCCCCTAAGTTGGGTAAAGGGTTAGATGGAGCAGTAATTTGGGGAAGGAATAAATGTTACAAATCTTATAGACTATATAAATAATGCAGAATTTCGATCAAACAAAAGAAGCTTTCTGAGAATGCTACTCTATGCATTTAGGTACCATGCAGTGAAGTTATGTAGAAAATGTAAAAATGGTTCATAAAGTATGGACCCATCTTACTGTGAATTCTACATGCTTTCGTGAGTATGAACACTCTTTTTTGAAATGAAATCTTCAAGGAAATTATTCCTCCTTTTGAGCTCTGAAGGACTCTATCCTTTTCCTCCAGGAAAGGGTCACTGTCAACCTTGAAATACCAACTGGTTCCACCAAGACTCAGTTTACCTATGAGACACATTCCTCAGTACTAGGAGGTCACCCAGATTGAACATAAATTGGGAAAGAGAAAAGCTGAGCCTCTGGCTGCCACTGCTGTAAGATTCTTAAACAGAGAAAAGATTAAGCTGTGTTCAATATTGACCACCTACCTGAGAGTACACTGCCTCTGCCTTCTCCCCTTCCTCCTGAGTAATGGAATGTTGCACCCTTTTCCTAGTTGACTTCTAAATAGTCCTCACTGGGGTTCACTAAATATTTCTGGCTCTCCTCCTCCTACGCACATTGTAGGACTATGTTTCCTGGCCTCCTGGCATTTCATGAAACCATATGACAAGTTCCTACCAATAAATTGTGAGAATGATGTGTGTCACTTCTAATCTAGAAAATGTAATTGCTTAAAGAAGTATCCTGAGAGATCTCTTTTCTCTGCTATGGCATCCAGCAATACTTGAATTATCAGCCTACATCCCAGAGTACACAGAAATGGAGCAGAGTCCCCAGTTGACCTAAAATAGACAAATGCAAGACATTAATTTTGATCTTGTAAGATGCCGAAACTTTAGAATTCTTTGTGACTGCAGCATAACTTTGCCTGTTAAGATTAAGGCAAATTAGAAAGATAGAAAATGTCTGCATCAATTTACCTGTTGCCTATACTTATAATTAACCACCCCAAAACCTAGTGACTCCAAACAACCATTTCATTTGCATATGAGTCTATGGGCCAGCAATTTGGTTTGGGCTCAGCTGATTGGTTTTTCTGCTTATTTTACCCAAGTCACTTCTATTACTGAAAATCCACAGGTGTATTGGGTGGAAGGAGATTTGTCCAGGAGGCGTCAGCCAAGAAGGCCCACCTTTGTTCCATTTACTCATAACCTTCAGTGGTTAGCAGAGGCTTCTTCATCTAAGCAAAGCTAACTGAGGCTCCTTGCTTTGCTCCCACCCAATGCACTTGTGGATTTGTAGCAATAGGTGGCCTGTTATCAGAACTCCCACACTGTACTGATCAGATTGGGTCTCTCATTCAGACTCAAGGGGGTGGAAAATAGATTCCACCTCTTCATTGTAGGAGCAGCAAAATCCCATTCAAAGGGACATGAGTATAGGGAAAGGAGAAACTTGTGGCTTTTATTGCAATCTCCCATATCATCTCAGGATTAGAATATTGGCCGTGAAAGTTTAAGCACTGAAACCATATATTGTCCATTTATTTATTTATTTATTTATTTAGTATCAGCAAGATTTTTCTGAAGTAACATGTACTCAAAGAGCCCATTATTTAACCCCTTGCCCACAGAAAGCTGTCATTGACTGGTCTACATGACACTACATGGACTGTTTATATTGCATATCTCCTTTAACCAGTAGCTGCCCCACCTCCCCAGATACTTGGCCATTTCATCTGTTGTCATTTATACAATGTTTAAAAAAACACATCTCTCTCAGGAAGATGACTTGGGAAAATCAGATATGGGTCAAAGAATTCCCAGTTTTACTCAAGTAAATTGGAAATTCCTACAATGTCTCCTACAGCATAGGGCAATGACTGATATCTGAAGACAGTGAGGACCAGAGAGTAATTTGGGTATCATGCTGGCCAACTTGATGAAAACATCGATGAATAATAACAGCATCACTTTCTGAGTACTTACTGTTACTACTGCTAATATCATTAAATGATATTATTACACCCCAGGTCTAAACTAGGGTTCCTGATACAGTTGTTAGTGCTGCTTTCAATGTGCAGGAGGGACAGTTGGCTAGTTGACCTGTCCTCCCTAACCCTTTCATCCCATATGTCAAGGTCCAGCTCATCTCGCCATACCGTTCAGGGAAGGTTGTGTTCGGAGGCGGAACGGTACAACTGAAGTGGAAGCCCATGCCACCTAAGGTATCAATCAGCCAAGTCCGTACCGACTGCCCATATGAATGACAGCCAACAAACGGCAGGAAGGTGGAGAAACCATTGAGGATAACTTGCAGCCCCCAACAAACATATAAACAACAAAATAACCCTGGAGAAAACAGAAAATTCAGGAAACAGAAGTGAATGTCAAAATCAAATTCAGAGAGATTGAAGACAACATGGCATCCATATAAGAGAATGGGAAATTCAGAAAATAAAACAGAGGACAAGAAAAAGTGCTTTGAAAATAAACAGATGACAGTGCTGTGGCTGATGTTGCTTACCTATTCAGCACCTACTTTTCCCTTCCTCCTTCCCTAAAGAACTCCCATTTTGTTGAGGTATCCACTCATCTCAGGGAGCCCATGTGATTCCACAGGCATTTCTTTGCTGTTGTTGTTACAAGAAGAGGCTGGAGGGACAAGGAGATGGAGGTATCGTAGGCTGAGGAATAGGCAAAGAAGCCAGTGCTGTAAGCCTTGGATCCTGTGAATAAGTGACCTTACCTGGTAAAGGGACTTTGCAGATGTGATTAAGTTAAGGGTCTCGAGGTAGGAAGACTGTCCTGGATCATCTGGGTGATCCCAATATAATCACCAGTCCTTACAGAAGGGAGGCAGGGGATTGGGGTAGTAGGATATGTGGCAATGGAAACAAGAAGTTGAAGTGACATGAAGAAGAGCCCACAAGCCAAGGAATACAGGTGGCTTCTAGGAGCTGAAAAAAAGGCAAGCTAAAGCCTGCAGAAGGAATACGCCCTGCAACACCCTTGCTTTATACTTCTGACCTCCAGAGCTATATGAGAATAAGTCTCTGTTGTTTAAGCCACTAAGTTTATGTTATATATAAGTATTGTATTTTATTTATATTAATAATAATATACATTTATATTACATTATTATAACAAAGGTATTTGTTATAGCAGCAATAGGAAATTAATATAGGAAGTTTCATGGGCATCCAGGGAGCAGATGCCACTGCTAAATCTTCTGAAACACATGAGCAGTTGCTCACAACAAAGAATTATCTTGAACAAAATGGCAATTGTGTCCTAGTTGAGAAACACTGGGAGCTACTCAGAAATACCTTTTCCCCTTTCCAGTGGTTGGATTGAGAATGGACACATAACAAAATTCAGTCCAAAGAAATGTAAAGAGAGTTTGGCTAGGTTTCTAGGAAGCTTCAGAGGTCTCCTTCTCCGGAAAGAGGTTCACAAAGGAGCAAACAGAGCTGGTTCTTCCTGGAGGCCATCCTATAGCCTGATGGGAACCACTTCTAGGATGAAGATAGCTTGTGGATAACTGAACAAATGTGGAAAGAACTTCTATCCTGCATGACATGTTAAACCAGTAAACCAACCAATCCTTAATTCTGTCTCACCTGTGAACACTTAGTTCTACAAATAAAAATACCAGCTTACTGCTTAAGCCATTCGAATTTGACTCTCTCTTGCAGGAAATGAATTCTAAGGCATACCACTGTGAAAATAGCAATAGAAGTGTTGAAAAGTAAGGCCAAAGACAACTCCCCAGAAGAAAAAGAATGAGTGAAAAATTCATTGACTTAAGCCAGTAACACAGAAGTTCCAATATATGTAAAAATAATAGAGGTGTTAAAATAGCTAAAAAGTAAGAGTCAAACAATGGGATTTTATCTGGCATAAAAGGGATGAAGCACTGGTACGTGCTACCACATGGATAGATCTTGGAAACAGTGGAAAATCCAAACACAAAAGACCCCATATTATATGATTCTATTTATGTGAAATGTCAGGAGTAGGCAATCTATAGAGATGAAAAATAGGTTAGTAGTTGCCTAGGCAGGGTGATGAGAGAGGACTGGGTCATGGGGTGGGGGGCAGGAGGGTCATAAATAATGAGCCCTTGTTTGTTTTTTGCTGTATTTTTGGAGATGATGAAAACATTCTAAAATTGATTTTGGTGATGATTGCACAACTCTGTGAATATATTAAAAAAAACATTGTATTATATAGTATGTGAATTATATCTCAGTAAAGCTCTTAAAATAATCTTTAAATTATAGAAGACAATCTCTTACATATAAAAGTTTGTATTGAACAGAAACACCAAATTCTGAGCAGAACTGAAAAAGGAAATTCACATTTCAAGATTTCAATATATTTTATTAAAATTGACAGAGAGTAAAAACAGGTTATCTACAACATACAGGACTCAAACCTGTATCTACCTTGTTATAAACAGGATGGGATACTGGAAGAAAACAGATGAGTAATCTGAAAATAATGAAAAGAAATGATTTTGAGCCTAGCATTTTGTATTCAGCTAAACTGTAAGAATTGTGAGTATGAGGGAGGGGAATAAAGATATTTTTCAGACATGTAAGGATTCAAAGTTCATTTGTTTTTTCCCACATATCTTCTCCCATAGTTTACTTGGCAATATCATCTGGGAAACAGAAAAGGAAGAAGACATGGGCTTTAGTCAACAGGGGACCCTACTAAAGACTCAAGTAAGAAATCCCAGGGTGAGTCTGTGAGGCTGACCTAAAAAGCAACATCAGCCGAGGGTGCATTCAGAGTCAAAGGGCTACAAGGAAAGCTTTCAAGATGGAAGTAGGCTCATTCTTCTTGCAAACAATGTGATTAAATAGCTGTACCATGATCAAAAAAAAACACTTTGGAAAAAAAGACAAGAAAAATCTTGGTGCAAATACAAGCGAATTAAAAAGCAGCATCAATTGGAGCAACAGAAGGAGGTATAATTGTTTCCTATTCTTCCCTAACAAATTACCACAGACTTAGTGGCTTAAAATAAAAAACTTCTTCTCCGACAGCTCCGGAGATCAGCAGTCCCAAATCACTCTTGCTGCCCTCAAGTCAAGGTGTCCTTAGGGCTGGTTCCTTCCGGAGGTTCTTGGGGAGAGACCTTGCCCTTGCCTTTCCAGCTTCTAGAGGGAACCTGCGTTCCTTGGCTTGTGGTTCCTCCCAACATCTTCAAAGCGAGTGATGAGGCATCTTCAGATCTCTCCCTGACTTTTTGACCTCTGCTTCCGAAGGAGACTAGGATATGCCACCCCCAAATATGCCACTTTGGCATAAAAACTATTTTGTGCTAAATGCATCTGAGTTGCTGAAATCTCCCAGTTGCTGGGACTACTGCCCGCAGACCGTCCTCAGCTACCAGCCCTGTTCAGGTGGGCTTCAGGGGAAGAAAGCGGCCTTGTCTAAGCTCCCACATCCTATGGAGGCAGCCTACCATAAAATGGGTGGTCTGGGGTAGAGATAAAGTCCTGGCTTCCTCAGTGCCACACAGGATAATTCTTAAGGGCCATCCCAGTTTCAGGGTTCCCTATGGGGTCATCACACCATTGAGCAACATTGCAGCCCAACCATCATCCCTCTGCCCCTATCCCTCCCTTCTCCTCACAGACGTTAATCCCTAGTCTCCGTAATGATCTTCCCACTTGCCAATCTCCATCTCAGAGTCTGCTTCTGGGACTAACCGGGGATACACCCTTTTATGGTAACTTTTTAAAACTCTGCCTGAACTACTTTCAGAAATGTCAACACAGAGCTATGAGCACATCCTTGTTTGTCTTCTTCTAGACATGAAGGTCCATTTAACATTTGAAGGAAGACTAAATCTTTATTTTGCGAAAATACTTTCAGGGACTGTTTGCCTATGCAGACTTACTCCAGGTTCCCCATCTATAATGGAGAAATTCAAGACAACGAGGAGCTCAACTGTTCTGCACTGTCACAGAAGATTGTCTCCTTAGAGTGTGGGTGGCCTTGCATCTTCTCAGTACAGTGCAGCACAATGTCTTTCAACCACAGGCCTGTTTGTAGGTTTTAAACTCCATTTGGAAAGTCAAAGCCAACATGTTTTCTTAAAGGAACAGTGGTACTTTGCAATAGTCTGTTCAAATTCATTAATATATAGAAACTATTTCCAGAAGCCATCTCATGCCATGGTAAACAATGTGGTCTTAGCGATGACTTGCAATGGATTCCCATAACACCAAAATCAAATCTGAAATCCTCATCAACCTTTACCAGGTCCTATGAGATCCCATCACCACCTACATCTCAAGTCACCCCATACTACTCCTCACCCTACTGGTTACTCTGGAACCACATTGCCTCTTTGCCATTCTTGGAACTTACTAAGCTGATTTCTGCCTCAGGACCTTTACACCAGCAGTTCCCTTTGCCTGAAATGCCTGAAATATTCTTTCCTTAGATCTTTGCTCTACCTTGTCATTCAAGTCTTAGCTCAAATGCCACCTTGGCAAAGAGCCCCTCCCTGCCCATCCAAAATAAAGCAATGTTTGCATCCTTTCTATTATGTCACTCAGCTTTATCTTCTCTGGAGCACTTAACCACCAACTGAAGTTCTCTTGTATATTTGTTTACTTGCTTATTACCTACCCTACTCTCCTTGTACCCTAGAAGTAACCTCCCTAGAGAAGGAATTTTCTTTGTCTTGGCCCTGCTGTCTTAGCGACATCTAGAACAGTTCTTGGGCCTCATGGCTGTTCTGTAGATATTTATTGAATAAACAAACACTATAATACTATCTGAATTTGGTGTGTTTAGGAATGTTATCCCCAATTAGGGAGAAAGCACTTTATTTTTAAAGAAATTAGAAGAATCCTAAGTGTTGTAAACTTAACTCAATGATACTTAACACGTGGAGATGCAGAATGCCCTGGCAATCTGGGCACTGAATGCTATAGTCTTTCCTCCCAGGAGAAAAACAGCGCTTGTCTATACACTGTGTAGATATGCAAAGTACGGTGCAAACAATTTCAAGATCTCTTCCCCAAGGTGAGAAAGCTTACTTTATAGATTGTGCTAAGAATATTTATAAATGGTATACAGTTGTAGCAACTGAACACCTTTTCCCCATGATGGTCTACACCATTTAAACAGGTCTGGCTGAATGGGTGTTACCTCATGGCACAGGGAGAGCAGGGCTGGGCTGGCGGGATAGGGTAGGGTCATCTATTCTAACCCCTTGCCGGGCATGACTGCCCTACTAAACAGACTCAGCAGGCTCAGTGATCTTATCAGCTGCCCTCATGGCCTTAGTTAGCCTCTCTGAAGGGATGTTAGCCCCATCTCAAGTAATTTATCTTTAAATGCATCCATCTCCTATATTTGACTATAAATTCATTAAGACAGGTTCCCCTAAGAATCTCCAGTGCTGAGTTAGCACAACACTTGAACCTTTATGAAGCAGATATTACTCAGCAGACACTGGGCTCAGAACTTTACATTGACAAAATTTTATAATTTTCTAACATCCTATATTCACCACCATCCTAAGGGATCTATCTTAGCATTTATTTGCCCATTAAGTTATTATTTTACTTTCTTCACGAGAATATAGGCTGAATGGGACTATCAGTTACAAGAGCACACAGTAAATACAGCTGAGTACATGAATGCATGCCTATGTCATGGCAGGCACAATTTTAGGCACCTGCAATACAGAAGGGAACAGGATAAGCAGATCATCTTCTGTTAGAGTAAACAAACAGTGAGCAAAAAGAAGACCGTAAGTCAGTAGATAAATATATTATTTTATTTCAGATTAGGATAAGTGCTCTGAAAAAAACGAAGAAACCTGGTTCATGGAATCTGTGAGTGACTTGTGGAGGAAGGATGTTATATTAAGTAGGCAGTCAGAGGAGGCTTTCCTTAGGAAGCAACATTGAAGCAGAGATTGAATGGTGAGATGAATATAGCAATAGTTGGATTCCAGGGAAGAGGATCCCAGATGGAGGAACAGCAAGAACAAAGGCCCTGCAGTGGGGGTTTGGCATGGCCAAGGCACAGAAAGAAGGCTGTGGCGTCCAGAGCTAGTGGATGCCAGCAAGAGCTCAGATGAGAAGTCTGGGGATGTAGCAGGGGCCAGAGCTGAGTGTTTTTCCAGTTGCTATTGGAAGACACAGAATGGCTCTAAATAGGGAACTGTCCTAACGTCTTTTAAAAAATCAACATGGCTTCTGTCTGGAGAACGGGCTATCGGAACAGAGACACAGCCGACCCGGACAAATGAACACAGGCCTGGATGCAAGGCCAGGGGAGAAGCATCGCTGCCCGTGAGCCAGGAGACCTGAGGTCTAATTTCAGCCTCACCGTGGTTCCTCGGCAGGAGGCAGTAGTGCCTCTCTGCTTAGGCCTCTATTTTCCTGCTCGTAAAATAAGAGGGGCCATGGAGCCTTCTTTCAGGACTTCTTCAACTCTGACATTCTGGAAATGCCACATCTTACTTTGCTCTTTGTCATTTGAATCAGAGACAAATCTAAAGACAGCAGCCCTGCCTGCCTGAGCAGCCCTGAGGTAACCCACCTCACAAGCAGGTGACAAAGCTCAGACTGGCTTTACGATGCCCTGCATCTAGGGCCACTGAGGTACCCCAACCATGTCCCCCCCCTCACCACGTGATTCTGCTTCTCAGTCAAAAGACAGCACCCAGCTTTTCAAACAGCAACTCCTCAGGAAGCTTTGGATGGGGCTCTAGTTCTTGTTTTGCCCCTTGCTTCCCAAGAAGAACACATGGACGCCCCTCAGGGCTCACCCATAGTTTCCCCTGGGAGGGTGATGAGCACCTCCCAGGCCGGCATTCCAAATGCTGTAACTTATTGGTTTGCCCAAAGACAAAAGGACTTTGACCTGGTTGGTTATTGAATCTGGCTTCCACCCTCCTCCTTCCCTTTCATCTCTCAAAGTGGTCCTCTCCTGGCTGATGAGAGATGGCTTGTGCTGTGCTGGGGGTCACGTCCCCACCGCTCCCGACTTCCTCAGCCCCCTCGCCCTTCGGACACTTGCTTGTGCAGCTGCTCCATATAAATTCCTCACATACATCTCTGGCCAGCCAGTTTATTTTTATAAACAATAAATAGGATGACATTCCTACGGTGTCCCACTCCGGCCAGCCTAGCTTACAGAACTGGAGGACAGTGATGGAAGATTGGTGGGGTTTGCACAGATGGCGGCCCGTGTGTTGTAAATCTCATAAACACAGAGTGAGGGTTGTTTTGTTTTATTTTGTTTTTTTAAGAAACACAAACAACAACTCACTCCCCTACCCCATTTTCTTTCTTTCTCCAAGATCACAAGGCATTATGGAGTCCTACAAATCATGACCAGATGATATTAAGTTGCTCCAATAATCCTCCAGATCCCTTCTGGTGTGTTGTTTTTCTTCATTAGAACCGATGGCCCAAGTATACCAAATCCTCTTTCCCTCTCCTCAAAATTTATAGATCACAAACTCTAAACTAATTGTTAGTTGCTCACTAGGCCCCAAGCTGTTCATCCATGGAGCAATTACCTCTGAGGCCTTGATTTAAGGCAGGGGGAAGCAGAAGTGTGAGGAAAATGAAACACTCTGGTGACGTGGACACCAGGTCCTGACATTCTTGACACCTGCCTGTGTGTGAGAGCAAGCGAGCAGCTTCCTTGCCCATCACAGACCCTGTTCAAAGCCATGGATGCGACAAGCATGGGATGCAGGCTGCCTATGCCTTTTATTACGTCATGAACCAAAGCAGCTTCCAGGCTGCCGTGAGCGATTTCCCAGAAAGGAGATGCATTTCTTGATTCCATGTCTCACTCTTCCCACTGCTCATAAGCTCACTTACCTCCCTGTGGATAAGCAAAGCAAGAGGCAACTTTGCTCTAGAATGACCTGGGTGCCATGTTTCTTCCACCTCCAAGACATTCTCAGGATCTGGGGTGTTCACTCACTGAATGACCCTTAAGTGCTCTCCTTGGAACAGTGTCATCCCACCCCATGCCTAACTCCCTCCCCTCAGCAGAGCAAAATCTGAAGCCCCATGGTTCGAATTAGAAATGCTGCCTCACTGCTGTTTTTTAGAGATAGAGAAGCTGAGACTCAGAGACAGATAGCAACTTACCCGACATCACACAGCAAGCTGGTACCAGAGCGAAGTCTAACATCATACTCAGATCTGCTATGCTGTAGAAACACTGATGCCCTGGGTAGTCTTGCCATTTGGAAGTGGAATTTCAATTCAAAATGTCATAGGAGAAATGGTTCCCATTGAAGCCTCCAGCCGTGAGCTTGGCACACACAGCTATAAATACTAGGAGAGAAAGTGCTTATTTAAAGGAGTTATTGAGGTGATTGTCCTCCAAGTGCCTCACAAGAGAAACACATTATTCTGGTCTAGGTCCATCAAGCTTCTTCTTTCAGTCCGTGCTACAAGGAGTCCCTCACCCAGGGGCTCCACCCAGAGCCCCTCAGCACCCGCCGCTCCTGTCCACCCAGACAGCTGTCCCCTGCCAGCACCTGCACTGCTTCCAAAGGCATTTTCAGACAGAAAGAGGATTCTCCACCCTCTCGTGGCATTGAACAGAAATGCCAGCAAGTGGACACACTAGAAGAGGCTCTCAACCAAGGGAGGAAGAAGCAGGTGGACACATGCCTTAGCTTCCTTGCCCCCCATATGAAAAGACTCCAAGACATAGCCTGTGGGTCTTCCCGAGGCCGAAAGGAGGACTGATGGGCACGGTGTACCCTGCTTCACAGCACACGCTTTAGTGATGGTCTCCCTTTCCCCACCTCGCTTCCTGTTGCCCCCCACCAGTAATTCCAGAGCTCACTGACGATTCCTGGCACTCGACTCCTTGTCTCAGGGTCTGCTTACAGAGAAAAGCAAATCCATGAAACCGCACAACCATATTCCCCCTTGTAAATGGCATTGATGCCAGTTTAGTGGCTCATTCTTTTGCCTTTTATTAATCCAGAATTTTAAACTCAGGATATTTTAAATTAAAGACAAAAATTGGAATTTCTGTTTCTTTTAAAAATCAGAGATGCTGGCATTCACACGTGGCAGCCCAGAGCAGGAGCTGGGAAATGCCCCTTTGAGATGGACCTGTTGTCCCCAGGTCCCGATCTCCACCAGACCCTGAATCATTCTTTCATGCCAGCACCCAGGTCCAGTGAAGGCAGTCAGTTTTTGAACCCTAGATTTTGATATTGTCCTGGGCCTTGTCTGAAGGGCTGGACATGGCACATGAAACATTACCCTTGTGTTCATCTTCTTCCTTCAGTCCACTAAAGGGGGCTCTCCAAGATTTGGGAAAGTGCAGCTCTTTATACTCTTTTTGATTGCAGGTTTTTATAATAATGTTTCTCAATTTTTACAGCAGAGGAGATTCTCTCCCATCTCTAGTCAGATTTTGGTTATTAATCAAGCTCCATGCACCTGACTCACATCAGCAGAAACCCAAACCGATGGATTTCCCTTTGATTTTGGTTCGCAGTGGGCTCCATGTTCCAATTTAAGTGGTATTGACTTTTTCTTTGAGTAGATGAACTTCCAGAAATAATACCCATCCCCCCCACCTCATACCCTACCATTAATAACATTCATGGATTGTTTCCTCCTTGTTTCCCTAATTTTCAATCAATTCCCTTTTCCATTCTATCAGATTACTACATGGTACCATTGCTATCCTGATAACACAACCAGGTATGAAGAGAAAACAAATCCAAATATATATTTTAAAAATTATGTGGGACCTAATCTAATAGTTCGGTATAATATTCAAGTTCTGTCAGTTTAGTGAATTAGATATTTCCCTGAAAAATGTCATATTTCTGTTCCAGGGACAAGAACCTTTGCCAATGCCCTTTTGCTATAGCTGCCAAAAAGCTGGCATCTAGATTAAGAATGGAGAAATCCATTCCATAGTCTCCAGATAACGTGTCTACATGTCGTTAAAGGCCAGACACTGGGACACCATGTGTTTCATTTCTTTTCTGCTGAGCTTTTGCCTGCTGAAGAAGGGGAGACCATTGGACGTGAGTGAATCGAGTCCAGGGTGAGATGAATTCATGAGGCACAGCCCTCCCTCCCCAACAGCGCCCTTATTCCTCCTCTGGGTTTGGCCTGCTGAGCTAACAGGTGGCCGTGAATGAACTCACCTTTCAACATCACACCTTTCTCAAGTGAGCTCTGCAGCAGGTGCTTGGAGTTGAGAATGGCACCCCACAGATTCACAGACAAGTCGATTGCACCTAAGCATGGAATCCAGGGCCACCTGGCTGGCTCTGGCCAACAGGAGGAAGTGGTCCAGTGAGACAGGGTCAAAGGGCTGAGGCATGTGATATTTTCCAAGCAAAGAGTCTATAAGCTACAGCAGGGGATCCTAGCATTGCCATTAAACCCTAGGTGTGATACAGTGATCTGGGAGACTGCAGGCTCTGCGTAGTCTGAGCGTGGGTAAGAGGGCACATACTTTGCAGCCCGATGTGAGGAGTGGAGGGGTCAGCAGAGCCCAGGGTGAAAACTCAAAGCATCAGAACCAGAATGGAGAATGGGGCTCAGGTATGGAACTTTCTCTCTGGAGCAAGCGGGAGCCCGTGTCAGCAGGCCAGGGAGCCCACCTCCAACAAGATCCTGCCTCTTCCCTTCTTAAAACCCCTCAATGGCTCCTTATTGCTTTCATGATGAAGTTCAAACCCGTTATCTCTTACTTTTAAGGGCTCATGGAACTTGAGCTGTTCCTCACTGTCTGTCCACATACTGTCCACTGGGCCAGGCCGTGTGCCAACTGCTAGGCATCAGAGATGAACCATCCATGGTGCCTGTCCTCAAGGAGCTCAGAGTCAGAGGGGCAGATAGGTGGGTGTCAAATAATTTTCAGGGCCACCTAGTGAGGGCCATAAGTCCTTAGGTGGCAAGAAGAAAGTGGTAATCAGTTACTGGGCAGGGAGAAGGAAAGACGTTCCACCTGGCCTTGAAGACTGAGAAGCGATTTGCTGAGTGGATGAAGAGGGAAAGGAGAGCTGTCCTGGCAGAGGGACCAGCTTGAACAGAGGCACAGGGGTTCAAAACTGCCTGGGACATGAGCTCCATGGGAAGATGGTCACAAGGAACATCTGAGACAATGAAGCCAACGGATTCCCAGGCCAAAGCCCAATCTTCCAGTCTGAGGTGTGGGAGAGCACCTGTGCCTGGAGGTCACCTGTGCTTGGGGCGGTTCTGAGTCAGCCGGCACTGTTTAGGTTGCCTGTGGCACATCCTCCCCAGAAGGAGCTGACTGGCTCACGTTCCAGTGAAATGCAGAGGCTGTCCTGGCTACAGGCCTCCTGTCGGGGCCCCTCTGCTCCCTCATGGATCCTCTTTCCCCTTCGTTCTTCAGCCAGTTTTTTCAAGTCATGACAAAGACGGGCACTGATATCTTCAGACATACATCTATGATTTTAGCAACATTCTGGAAAGATAGAGTCTCTTTCCCGTTGAAAGAAATGAATGTTCCTGTGAAATTCCAAGGCAAAGAGCCTCACTGTCCCCGGCTATGTCATATGCCCATTTCTAGACCAAAGGCTGTGGCCAGGAAGACACAGTTTTTTCATTGGCCTGTCTTGGATCTTGGGCTAATTCCTATAGCTGGGGTAGAGTCAGTTCCCCCAGCAATGACTGTGAATAGTAAAGAGTAGGCACCCCATAAAAACTTGGGGTGTTTGTCCACAATGGGCAATGTAGGGAGGACAGATGAAAGCAAGCACTGTGTCCCATGCAAGGACAAACTGAGCACCCGCCCCCCAGATGTGTGTTTGGGCAGAGGACAACAGTCCTACTGCCAAGATGATAACTGCCTTGACTTTGATGTTCCTCAGTTTCCACACTGACTTTAGCTCTTCTGCCAGAGAAGCGTATTTGTTTGTTTTTTCTGGACAGATTTTAGTAATGCTTCTGCTGAGGGCAACAGCTACATCAATAAGGTCCCCTGTTTTGTTAGCTCTATCAAGTAGCACAACTTCTCTCTGGTGACTTGTTTTTGTGACTCCAGCTATCCCAGAGGAGCTATGGCTCAACATTTTCCTTGTTCTATGCTAATTTCTTTCTCCCAACCCACTTTCAAAAATTGGTGGGCTTTGTGGCAGTGTTCGTACTACCTGTTACAATTTGCTCCTGCCAGCAAAGGTGGTTCATATCTTCTACTTCTCTCTGAAATTTGATTTTGTTTATCAAGCAAATGTGTTCAGAGACAATGTCGTTGGCCTGATTTTATTCAGACAAGTCTTCAAAGCTCACAACAAAATAACCTGTTCTATTACTTATGCCCTTGTTGTGGCTACTTTGCCTGCATTATAATGACTAAAGCAATGTCAGAAAATCTACTGTAGAGAGCAGAGATCTCTGTAATACCCTTCCCTCCTTCCTTCCTCTCTCCCTTCCTTCCCCAAAGACTTGTTGAGCACCTCCTACATACCAGGTACTGGAGATTGAGCAGTATTACAAAGTTCCTCTAATAATAAACATTTAAAATATGTAAGTATTTATTTATAAATAAATAAATAACATATATTGATTATAACATGATACACATATATACTAACATTACTTTTTGAAATTGGTATTTTATATATATATATAAAACATACCTACCACTATACAAATACACCAAAATGGGCAATGGATGCAGACAGGCAAAAACAAGCACTGTCTCCTATATAAACACTAAGTGAGTCCCCCAGATGTGTGGTTTGTGCAGAGGACAACGTTCCTATTGCCAAGATGATATTATTTACATACATATGTTATACATGAATATATTAAAGCTTATTATTTGACAGGCACTTTTCTAAGGAGGTCCACCTGTAAGAAGATATACATAGGAACTCTTTTAATCATGCAATAATATAACATGATAAATAAATTTTACAAGATGAGGAAATTGAGGCAATAAACCACCAAATGAGTCTTCTAATATCACACAACCAGTTCTTGGAAGAGACAGAAACTTACCTGAGGCTCCAGAATCACTACACTTAACTATTACACTATCCATTCCATGAATAACCACAAGGAAAACAGTTACAAATAGAGCCTCATGTTATGACAGATAAGATTAAGGAACGCCTAAGGAGCCCAACCTCTTCAAATGGGTGTAACGAGGGAAGGCATCTCTGAGGAAGGGACAGGCGAGCTGAAACCTGATGATGAGGTGGAATTACATTGGTGTTGGGAGGTGAGAGGGAGAGAAAGGCAGGTGACAGGCAGAGGGATGGTGGGCCTGCCCCACGGACAGGAAGGAAGCCTGGTGGGCTCTATGTCTAAGAACAAGCCCTGCAGAGATAGTACAACTACGTTAGGGACTGTTGGGTCACACTTTTGGGGTTTTATTTGAGGCAGAAATAACAGCCCCCAATGTCCATGCCCTAATCCCCAGAACCTGTGAATATGTTATGTTACTTACATAGCAAAAGGAACTTTGCAGATGGGCTTAAAGGAACAGACCTTGATATGGGGAGAGGATCCTGGCTTATCCAGTGGGCCCAGCCTAATCAGGCAAGTCCTTAAAGGAAGACTTCCCAGCTGTGGTCACAGAGAAATACAACAACAGAAGAAAGGCCAGGGAGCTGCGGCCTTGCCAGCGTTGATGATGAAGGGAAGGGCCATGAGCCAAGGAAAGCTGGAAAAATCCAAGGAGCAGGATTCTCCCCTAGAATCTCCCGGAAGAAATGCAGCCCTACTGACACCTTGATTTTAGCCCAGGGAGAAATCATGCTGGACTTCTCCCTTCAGAACTGTAAAAAAAATGAATTTGGGTTGTGTAAGCTTCATTTGTGGTAATTTGTACAATTTGTATACAGAAAATGGCACAATCATGGAAAGCCATTGAAGGCTTGGAACAGAGGAATGGCACTACCGATTTGTTTTTTAAATAGCTACATAGTTTTATCTGGGTGCCACACTCTTTCACCATGATATGGGAATCAAGCAGGCACATTTTACTGAGCTGTTAACAAAATTTTCACTCAGGGCTGGAGAAAGCTAACTATTTCCCTGTGTCAGAGGAAAAAGTGTTTGTAGCAACTCCATGTGTTGTCATCAGCCACTGGCACCAAAGCCACTGGCATCAGAATAGAGATTTCTGAGGGTGGACCTTGATGCTAGTTTGATCTGTGTTCACTCAGGTCCTAGCTTGACTTGGGTGATCTTAGGCAAGTTGTATAATAACTTTAAACCTCAGTTTCTCATCTGTGGCTTGGGGATTCTGCCAATGCCCACCCCTCTGGGTTATTATGAGGATTAAAAAGGAAATGTTAACACAGTCCCTAACACAGAGTAGGGCTCCATAATCCTATCTTCTTCTCTAGTCTAGCTGCTTCCATTGCTCCAGTTTCTTCCTGGTCAGACAGTGCAGTAAAGGTCTCAACAAATACAGCTGTGGACATAGAGAGACTTTAAAAGGGTAAATAGCAGGTGAGACTAAATTATCATCCCAGTGATGATAGCCAAGGCCCTCTCCATAGAAACACCCTTGTAGCAATAGCCTGAAAGTATCACAATGCCTGGAGCTCTGCGTGGTTACTAGTTGGAGCAATAGGCCTGAGATACTGCTGGTGATGCTGTTGTTCATGACCACAGGACTGTTGGCTGGACAGCTTTGGGCAAAGGGAGAAAGTGACCCAGTTCCAGCATTAAGATACTGACAGTCTAGGAACTTAGGGAAGTAGTGGGAGGAAGGAAGTGGGTCATTACCACCCAAACACACACACACAGCCTTTCCATAAATACTATGGCCATTCCCTATATCCTTACCCCTTATTTTTTAAAACTTGTTTCTGAAAAAGACATAAACCTAAAGAAGATGTACCTAGCATGGGCCTCAGTCATTTTCAAAATAGAAATAGATTGATTGTCAGTGAGAACTGCAACAGATATCAGTAGGGTCCCTCTACCTCTTATGACCTAGGTAAGACTGAGTCAGGCTATGGAAAGTTTAGGACCTTCTTCAAGGGTCCTCTGATTTGGGGGGTTACCTCCAAGCCCCTACTTCTGCTGATTAGGAGAATTTTTGGAATTATCTGAGGTCCTGCCAGTTTCTAAGTGGCCAAATCAGCCAGGAAGCCAAAAGGCAAGGGTGCCTGTTGAATAGTTGGTGCAGCTCAGCCGCCCAGCACAGAAAGCAGAGTGGAGCTGAAGACACTGGCACGACTTGTAACTGTGCGCACACACGGGCAAGGGAAGTAGAGTCCCTTGTGTGTCTGCATGAGATCAGGCATGGCGAATGCAGTGTGCATCACTACCTTTGAGGAGGCTCAGCCCAGAGAGAGGAGAAACATGGGGTGGTCCTTTCCAGGTTCCTTATTTCTTTCCTCAAATGGAGTTGTGGACTGGGCTCAGACCGACAGCGGAGGAAAGCAGCTAGTTGATGCTTTTTCTGGCTTCACTACTGGTTTTGAGTTCCCTGGGCTCCATCTCAATGTGAGCATTACCTCCATGGAGCAAGTAAGACACAGGGAGAATGGTAAGGTTCGGTGGGAATGAAGACAGGAAGAAAGCCAATCTCAGGGCCTTCCCGGAAAGTCAGATCCAAGGGAACTTTCCGGTGCCCAGGATTCACTTGAGAGGAGGGGACATCACCTGGTAGGCAAAGAGTGAGGATATGGAATACCTTACGGGGTTTCTAGGACCCTTTCATCTACTTCCCCATGAGTCCTAGAACAACTTAGCACCTGCTCAAAGGGTGTCTCAGGCTGGTTGACCCCCTTTTCTATACTTCCTGGTTTCCCATCACATTTTTAGGCCCTTTTGGTTTATAACTCAATTTTTAAATATCTACCCCAATTCCAACCTCACATTCCCTTCAAACACTTCTTCCCATCACGTCCATGAGGCACCTCGCTCCCAGGGGCAATACTCTGGCCGCATTAGTCCCTGAGAACAGATCAGGAAAAATAGGACACCGTATTTGGAGAAGATACCATTCAACTTCTTACTATAACCTACATATTTTTCTAGCTAATATGCTCTGCTCCCAGACTTAGGAAAGACATGCCTTCTCACCTATATGATGCCATACTCTGCCACAGCCTGTTGCTTCTGGGGTATTTTCTTGACCCTGGAGGAGCCAAGGTGTTGATGGGCAATGCCTATTCAGATTCTAGATCACCTGACTACTCGAACAATTAAAGGAGTTGTGCTGAATCAAGTTAGCATAGAAGACTACAAAGATGTTCCAAGATCTCTTGCCAGTGACATGCCATTTGTGGACCTCTTTCCATCCTAAGTACCCTTGGTGTAAGTCTGTGGACTTAAACCAGAAGGCAAACCCAGACTTCAGATCATCTATCCAGGCACCATTTTCTTTGTCTGGCGTTCCAAGTTGAAGGTTTAGTGGAGTTTATGACTACCTGACTGTTTCTGATGAGGAGTTTAAAAACCAAAAGTAAGAGGGCCCAGGGCATAGGGTCAACTCTGTGGCAAGCTTCTGGCAGGGACTACCCTGCACAAAGAAGCTTTCTTTATAAAACCCAGTAGGTTTTTGTATTTTAAAATAATAGACATTTTCAGCTGATGGCCCGAGGGAGACCCCTGCAGCCAGTTCAAACCAAGATGAGGGTGGAAGGGATGTGTGTGTCCTCCTTGGGGCAGTAGTTGGTGTGGCCAAAGGACTTAGGCTTTGAAGTAGTCACATTGAGTGCAAAGCTCCAACACTTTGCAGCTGTGAAATCAGGCAGCATGCTTAAATTCACTTATTTATTATTTATATTTACTTATATTTATTTCTTCAGCAAACATTTAATGAGCTCTTATTCTATACCTGACTCAGGACTAAGACCTGGGGCCACAGCAAAGACAAGACAGACAAACTCTGTTTCTACAAAGCTTCAACATAGTGCAGAACTGAGCCGTTATCCTGTCTGTGACGTTACAACTATAACCATTCTGAGAACTTTTATGGGATCAGAGCGGTGCCTCCAGGCACATTTATCATGGACCTCCATCAACATGACGTCTGTTCCCTTTGGCCTGACTGAAACAACTTGAAGCTTCTTAGATCTTGGACCCCTGGCTATATCTGCATATTTTCTTCAATATCCAAAGAGCACTTACTGAGCATCAACTATCTGTCTGTCTGGCACTGTTTCAGTCATTTGGGATGCATCTGTGAATAAGACAAAGATCCCTGGGCTCATGGAGTTACCAGACAGAGCCAAACAGTGAATCACTGCCATAAGAGAGAAGCAAATTAAACTGTGTCTTAGTTTTGATGTCCCCAAAAGGGACTTGGAGAAAAGGACTTGGGGTGGGAGTTAGACCTGGGATGTGGTCCCAGTGAAGAGGAAGCGAGAAGGAGGCAGGCCAGGGGAGAGAAGAAAGATGGTTAAAGGTGACTCAATGGGCAGATTACAGCTATGGGCAACTGGGATTCACTCCATGGGGAACCTCCTAAGGAACTGTGCGAACCTCGCCTCAGAGCAGGAGGCTGGGGCATTACTGCACTGACAACCATCCCCCACTGGCTGAGAGCTGTCCCCAAGTTTGTGACTCCCTCCTACCTCTGGGTCACCCCTGCTTGCTAGGCAGAGCAAGCTCTGTGCTGCCACAGGAAGGCCTGGGACAGTGACGAATAAAGAGCGAGGTGGTTGGGAGGGAGCCCAGGCTGCAGGTGGGCCATGAGGGTAGGATAAGAGGTGCACATCAAGGCCATCTGTCCCTTGCGTGTTAGAAAAAGATGGCGTGTGCCACTAACCCAAAGTCCAAGCACAGCTGTCCAAGGCAGAGCAACTGTCCAAAGTCCTCATGGCCCTCTCTCCTCCAGGGAGGGCCACCAGTGGAGGAAATGCACTCCTGGCCTGGGCAGTAGGATGACTATGCGAGGACAGCGGCCTGCTCTTTGGGTTCAGCAACATCCTCAGCCAAGGGCCCAGTCCAGCGAGGTGCCCTTTGGGGTCATGCCTGGACTCCCACAAGCCAAAGACTTCCAGAGGGTCTCAGAACTTTGGAACAAACCTAGGATCTCAGAGTGGGCTCTGGGTATTATCAAGAGTCAGACAGCCACAGAGAGGAGCAAATCATTGCCCCAGGATGGCTCTCGCGCCCAGTCACTCTTCTCCAATCCCCTCGGGGTTGAGCACCTTGCTTCACCTGGGTTTCCCAAGCAGGTGGGAGAAAAACCAGATGAGAGGGCCCCTGGCCTCCCACCCTTGGGATCTACAGAATCAGATTCCACGTGGTGTGACTCCCACGGCAAACCCATGACCTGCTGTCCTTGAGGATATTCACAAACTTTCAACTTTTTAACCTAAACTCATAGAGAAACAACAAAAACCACAGTTTACCTGTCCATCCAGGACACATATATGTATACGACTTACAAAAGAAGTTTTATGTCATCATGTAATCCCTACCTTTACTACCTGTTTTACAGCCTGAAATGAAATCACTCTTATGTTATGTCATATGGTATTACATCTTGTCTTTTAAAGTGCTAGGCAAGACTTACTAAATTAATTTTATCCCCCACTGTGTGCTTACAAGTTGGTGACACCCCCTCCTCAGTTGAACAACACTGAGCTAGCAGAGAAGGGATTCAGTATTGAAATAGGAGCTCTGGATGGAAATAATAAGCCTGCCTGGGTCCCACCCCCACTGTGTCTCTGCAGAAAGACAGGGTTCGAGTACGGCTGAAGGCAACAGCCTTTTTTCAGGCAAGCTTTCTATTAAATTGTAAGATATTTAAGAAAAGGTTTAGATTACAGTGTGGCTACATCAGGGACGCCAGCAGCCCGGAAGCCCCTTTGCATCCCTTCCCAGTCACTACCCTCCCATCACCCAGGGCTAAACAATCCTGACTTCTAACACCAGATGTTTGTTTCACCTGTTTTTGAACTTTGTAAGCATCAAATCATACAGGATGTACCTTTCTCCACCTGACTCCTGCTCAGTGAACCTAAGGGGTGTGAAATTCCTCTGTGTCCCTGGGTGTAATTGAAATTTGTTCGTTCCCATTGCTGTGTACTAGTCCATCATGTGACTAAACCATAATTTCATTTATCGGCCCTGGGCCTTGGCATTGTCTCTAGTTTGTAGCTGTAAGTACTGGTCTGAACACTCATCTTTGGTGAACATATGTGCTCATTTTTAGTTGGTATTTACTCAGGAGTGGAATTGTTAGGTCACAAAATATGCATATGTTCAACTTTACAAAATATTAACCAAATGTTTTGCAGGCCAAAACTGAAAAACTAAAAATGGTTAGAGGTTCAACTTTTCATACTTGATGTGAAACTAGTTTGTAAAGGGTCCCATGGGAGGTAAAAAAATAAATATTCTTACAGCTGAAATTGCTTGCTCTGCTGAAAAGGATGTCAATGAGAAAATTGGCCCTCCTGTCCACCAATATCCAGGCATTTGGGGAAGCCCTGAGGAAACATTGTCCTAGTTTGTCATTTTGAAATAAAAACACACCATGTGGATATACCTGAAGGACCACAAGGATGTCAAATGCTATCTCTGATTCCCCCAACGGTGTCCTCCAGCTCAGGTTTCCAGAAATGCACACTTTGTCCCCATGATTGTCAGGCTATAATGCCAATTACACTTCAGAAGAGATTTATTTTAAAGTAGCTATCTAAAAGATTTGGTGGGGGAGAGACCATAAGGAACCACTGGTAAGGACATAACTTCCTGAGTCAGATACCAGGATTGAAACCTGAGCCCTAGTAGGTGACCTTGGGCACATTATTTCACCTTTTGGAGCCTGATTTCTCCGTCTGCAAAATGGGCATAATAATGACATTGCATAGGGCCCTTGGATGTTCGTGAAGAGGTAGTGTGAACAGGAGTTGGTGCAGTAAATATTAACTGCCATCAGCATCATTGCCATCATTATTCTTGCTTGCTTGCCCTCAGAGGAGGGGTGCTCCGAGCTGGCAGCACTCAAGCTGTGCACTCAGGCACAGCCCCCACCTGCCCCCTCCTTCACGTGTCATCAGAGCCTTCACTCTCCGAGCCCCAGATCTCCACAGTAGCAGGAACATCCAGGCTGCCAGTGCCAGAATCATATCACAGTGAGCCTGCTAATCCTCCTGGCTCTCAGATGTGGTTAGCTGGGGATGGGGATGGCAAGAGGGATGTGACAAAGTTGCAAACACAGGGAAGCAAAGCTGAGCTGCCTGAAGTTTGCAGCCAGGAGCAAAGGGGAAACAAATTAGCTCAAAACCAGAATGTAAACCGGCATTGACAGAGATGCATGAAAGAGCCATGCAAAGGAAATGCTCTGCGATTTCTCATCCAGTTGGCTGAGGAATCAATGCCATGGAACACAGGCCACGCAGACATGCACCAGCATGTAGAGGCTCTGGGGCCTGGGACCCCCCTTAGGAATCCCCAAATGCCATCACTTGCCACAGTCAGCTTTGGGGGAGGGGTTTTGCACTCAGATGTATCTGGCCCATGTGTTCTGATGCCTGAGAGTACTGCATGGGAGCTCAATTCAAGGACATAGAATTTGGGGACTTGGGGATCATTTAGTCCAGACATTTTCACACTAGGACTCTGTGACTGTACACGGGGGTAGATGTTGTAGGACTGGAGAAACACTGAAGAGGTCGAGTCCCAACTTCAGAGTGCTCATGTGTTTAAAATTACGTTGAACTATATGAAATTGCAATTTTTGTTGATCAGCAGTTCATTGACAATTTCATATGGTTCAATATACATATTATATTGATATTTAATATGTTATCATTTGAACCAAATGTTCTGGGGTTAAATGTATTTCATGTAGTCCAACCTCCTGACTTTCCAATGGGGAGCAGGCTGGACAAAATCCTGCTCCAACCACCAGCATCAGAAGGAGGACAGAGCAGTAGGGTATAGTCCACTTTTCCATCCCTGGCCCTGGCACAGGGCCTGGCATATGCCAGAACTGGAGTAGCGCATAGGTGAAGCAGGTGTGAATTCCATCACGGATTCTTTCCTGATTCATTCACTCATTCATAAACAAGTATTCATTGTACCTAGAACGTATCAGGTACTGGACTAAGTACTGGGTTACAGCAATCAAGCTGACACAGACCCTCCCCAAGGACATTTATAGTCCAGTGGGTGAAAAAGACATTAAACTGACAATGCCTCAGTTGTTCAATCCAATTGTTCAATTCAATTCAATACAATTGTGAAAAATGGAAAGAAGGAAAGAAGGCAGGTAATCCTCGAGCACTTACTAGGTGTAAAGCGCCGGGCTGGCTGGTACTGGCTGTGGTAGACAGAGCAGCGCTCACAAGGACTTGGGTTCCCTCCCCTGGAAGGCTTGCCCTTTACTCTTCTGCTGAGCTCCAGCATGGCTATGTGACTTGTTTTAGGCAACGGAATGTAAGCATGGGTGATAGGTCACTTCCAGGTGATTCAAGAGTCAATGTGTGAATCTCTTTCTTCTGCCACAACAATTGGCACTTCATTAACCAGAGTCCTGGAATGCAGGCCAAGTGGAGCAGAGTCCAAGATCCTTCACCATGGATGTAAAGCAAGAGCAAGAAATAAACATGTATGGTTATAATCCCCTAAAAATTTCAGGTTGCTTCAGCATAAGCTTGCCTGACTAATACAGTGATATGCACACTTAGACTTTAATCTAATAGAAGCAACTCACAGTTTTCTTTATTTCTCCCCAGTGCCAGGTGTAGTGTCTTCTATCTGGGCAAGTACTCAGCAAATGATTGAAATCAGGGAATCAACATAGGGTGTGGTAATTTCCATCAAAAAAGGGCACACAAGGTACCCTTGAAGGTTGTTGAAGGGATAGCCCACCTTCAAGTCCAGAATGAGAGCATCTTGATCACAGGTCAGTGCATCCTAAATACTCAATAAATTTTAACTACTATTATAATCATGTTATGATTCTCATCCAACTCATGTTTGGGGAATGGCTTGCAGGCAGGTTAGATGGGCGAATATCACACTGCCCAGAGCCTTTCTCCATGGACTCTAGCAGTCAAGGCCTCTCATTCTTAGAACTTCATGACTGCAGAAGAGAATACTTCCTTCCCTGCTCCACTTTTTAAAATCCCAGGAAACACTTTGTATTGGCCCAGTTGGGGTCACATGTCTGCCCTTGAACCAATCACTGTGGTCTCTGGGTAAGCACCAGTTGAATGGACCAGTCAAAAGTTGGTCCTAGCCTTCTGCCCAGATCTTTTATAGGGAGAATAGAGGTCAGAAAAACTGCGACAAGCAGGCTCCCCATTTTTGTATGTTTACTCAATCACGTTTGAAGTGCTTACTGCCTTTGTACTTGGCACAGAGTAGAGATAAAGGGAGCATAAGCGGAGGGATGTCAGGGTTTAAGGAAGCAGAAGAAAGTAAAAGGTATATCTTAGATCTTGTGTAGGCTCACTGCCTGGACACCTTCCTCTGATACCCTGCCCAGGAATATGGTTCTCTTCCCAGAAAGCTCTGGTCCCCTCCCAGCAGCTAGCTCTCCCCTCCTCTGACCCCCAAGGAGTTAAGAGGCAACACAGCTCTCTCCTAGGCCTGAGAGCCAGGTTGGATGAGAATGAACGGGGCTCTGTGAGGCATCCTGGAGCTCTCTCCACGCTGCTCTGCTCCTTTGCTTGCGGGTTCTGCCTCCTCTTGTGCTTGTAGAGCCGGCTGCTGCAGCCGCCCTCCTCCCTGGGGGCCCTCACAGTGCAGAGATGCAGCCACCCAGCTGTAGGCTGTTGGCCTGACTCTGTCCACATTTCAACATTGAAGCTGGGGTGACTTATCCCTGAAACTTCCCTGCAGGGTAACTGGGAACATTGAGGCAGTGGGGAATGAGTTGGGCAGGAAGTAGTATAAAGAATGACTTCAGTGACTTAAAGAAATCAGGGTTAATTTTTCCTTCATAACAAGAAGCTCTGGTGGCTCTACCACAAAAGTCCCAGGAGCTCTGAGGCTCTTTGAGCCTCTTCCTCATTTTGCAACCTGACCACAGAGTACAAGGCAGACACCTGTCAGCAGGTGAGCTGATAAAGGGAGACCTGTGACAAGTCCAGTCTCTCTTTTATGTGGAGAGCAACACCTTTCCCAGAAACGCCCAACAGACTTAGGTCTCATTGGCCAGATCAAAGTCAGTAGACACTCCTAACTCAGGAGAGGCTGGCAAGACAGGCATTTTGCTTCCTGGGTCCTCACAGTGGGAGGCGACAAGTGTTGGGAGCACCCATAGTTCAGAGAGTTATCCAAGTCTCCTCCAGAAAATGATCTCTCTAAGCCCCATGTATTAGTTTGTAGGGCTGCCATTAACAAAATGCCACAAACTGAGTGGCTTAAGAAACAGGAATGTGTCACCTCACGTTCTAGAAGCTAGAAGTCCAAGATCAAGGTGTCGGCAGGACTAGTTCCTTCTGAGGGCTGAGGACAGAACTGTTCCATGCCTCTCTCCTGGTTTCTGGCAGGTCACTGGCAATCTTTGACAATCTCTGCTCTCTGCCTTACAGAGCACCACCCTGATCTCTGCTTTCACCTTTACATGATGCCCATTCTCCCTGTGTGTGTGTCTATCTCCAAATTTCCCATTTTTATAAGGACAGCAGTCACATTGCATTGGGCCCACCCTAATGGCTTCATTTTAACTTGATTACCTCTGTAAATACCCTGTCTTTCTACATGACATCACTTTCTGAGGAACTGGGGGTTAGGACTTCAACACATGAATTTGAGGGGGACCCAATTTAACCTATAACACCTCTGTTTCCTCATCTGTAAAAGGAGCATAACAAGAGTTCCTACCCACACTATGGTGTGTGGCTTAAAAGGGGTGATCTGCTTAGGCAAGAGTGAGTACTCAATACACAGCTGCTGCATGGGTGGCTTCCATTGCTCCACACCCCTGTGGCTGAGCCTGAGACCAGAGCTTATAAAGGGAGGGGACCCATTGATATCCAGTCCCCTCAAATTTAAAGTATCCCCAAGATGATAGCCAAGATTTCTAGATTTCCGGCCAAGAGACTGTGGGACAGACAGGACTCAAGAACTCACTAGCTGTCCTTCATGTTCCAAGACTGTCCCTTCCCACCACTGGTTCAAGACAGCTGGCCCCCTGAGTCAGTGGGACTTCGGTCTACAATTCAGGGTAATCCCCACATACTTGGAGCCCCCTTTAACAGCCTTTAAAGAATGCTTTAGCAGTTCTCAGGAGGAGACAGAGGAGGGGACTCCCCATCTCTCACCTGCAGTCCATTTTGTCTTCTGTGCAGTAATGGAGTCCACCTCCTCTCCTGGGGGTTACTTCCCACCCTTGCAAGAGCAGGACACGCTGTGATCTCCCAGGTTCTGAGGGGCTGTTCTATCTCTGCACCATCATGTTCTGAGTAAATTACAAGGCTCCTATCAGTGGTGGGGGCTTTATTGTTCTGCCAGGACGTCTCCCTTTGTCAAAAAACAATAAGTTGTTGTAAGTGGTACTTTTTTAGGTTTACCATGCAGACAGACTAATTGCATCTTTTAATCTGGGTCAAACTGCTCTTGCTTATTACAAATTGGCTCTGAATCCTAAAAAGAGAAAATGTGAGGAACACTTGCAAATAATTTAGAGGGAGAATTACCTCCAGAAAAACACTAGGTCACATTGGGTTTAAATGTTTACCTGGTCCTCAGTCCAGTTATTTTCTACTTGACCAAAAGGAAGGCTGGGGGACACAAAGGGCTCCCCATTATGGATTCTGGGCACTAACATGGATTGGGAAGCAGGACACCCCATCCTATAGTAGGGTACAGAACGAGGTGAAGAAGGCTGGGAAATGGCCCCCAAAAGTATCAGGTCTTAATTCCTGGAAACTATGTCACCTTATTTGGGAAAAGGGTCTTTTTAGACATAACTAAGTGAAGGATCGTATCCTGGATTTATAGAGCAGGGCCCCAGCTGAAAATCACGTGTATCCTTGTAAAAGAGTGGTAAAGGGCATTTGACACAGCCAGACGGAGAGCAGGCAGAGACTGGGATGATGGGGCCACAAGCCAAGGAACACTTGCAGCCACCAGAAGCCAGAAGAGGTTGGAACAGATTCCCCCCTAGAGCCTCTGGAAGGGCCATGGCCCTGCTCACACCTTGATTTTGGCTCAGTAAAAATTGATTTTGGGTTCTGGCTTCCAGAATGTAAGAGAATAAATTTCTGTTGTTTTAAGCCATCAAGTTTGTGGAACTTTGTTACAACAGCTTTAGGAAACAAGGATTCTCCTGTCAGTGGACTCCTTGTGCCCAAAGAAGACATTCCATGACTGAAGAGGCTCCCAAGTGTATGGAAAGTGAAACAGGAATTACGGCCTTTAGATTGGGATCTATCTAGCTCCTGCATCACCACTTCCTAGTAGCATGACCTTGGACAAATGACCTAAACCCCCTATGCTTCTGTCTCCTCACCAGCAAAGTAAGAATAACCATAGACTCCCCCAATGTTGTTTAAGGATAAAATGACATAGGGCATATAAACCAGAGCCTGGCATGCCATAACCAATAAGCAATGGAAGTTAACCTTTTCAAAAAAGTTTTTAAAAATTTTATTATTATACCTGTGTCAAATTTCTGGAACTATTCTCTAAATGTTTTGGAGGCTCCCTGGGACACCATAAACTGTACCCATATCTTCTGCAAACCCAGTAGTTTTCCAGGAAGTGCCACTTATTAAAATCATGGCCTCAGATGAATTCATGGATTCAGAAGGCTAATTTCTCCTAATCTCAAAATAATTTACAGAAAGGGTTGATGACAATGAAAACAAACTAGAGCCCAAGCCAGCAAGGTAACTCCTATGAAAAGGGGGTCAAAAAGCATAAAGTTCTCCCGATTCACTGAAGAAAAGAAAGTTCTTTTGACAAAAGTGATAAAAAAAAAAGAATTAGGCAAATCTTAGCAGCTCTGACCATTCTTCTGGGGCTAAAGCAAAGGTGGCATTTGTCATATCCATGGTTTGTTTCAAGGGTCCTCCTAGATAACCCACTCCTAAATGCCTTCACTATCAGACCAAAAATTCCACCATTAGAGGTTTATTCTTTTGGTGAGTTCAAGTATGGATCTATTAAGAACCAAGTATCACCAAGAAGCCAATTCTAGCCATTAAACCCTAATGCAGTTTGCAATTGAAACCTTTCAATGGATTCTTGATGCTGCAGGGAAAAACAGAACATCTTTTCTGTGGTCTCCAAAGTCTTTATAGTCTGATCTTCTCCTCCTTTCTCTTAGTCTTTCTTCCAATTGCTCAAATATTTAAAGGTCTCCTCTGCCTTGGGCCTTTGAGAAAGCTGCTTTTATCTGGTTAGAAACTTCTTTCTATTACTAACACCTGAACTCTGAAAGACAGGGGCAGGGTCACTACTGCTCACTTCTGAATCCTCAGAACCAAATTCAGTCCATGGTGCATATAAATACATATTTGATGAATAAATAAATGAAACCAGTTCCAGAATGATGGAACATTCTCTGGATGGAACTCTGAAGACAGAGTTTTGTTTGTTAAATGTAGAGAAGACTGGAAAATAAATGGCAAAGTTAGAAAAAAAGAAAGAATGCTAACAGGGGAGCTGTTTAATAAAGATTAGGTTTGACTACATATAAGAGAAAATAATGATGACTTAAGATAGATAGGAAGTCTTGCAGTGAGCTGTCCAAGACTGGTACAGTGATGTATGGCTATTAGAAACCAATCTCTGATATTTGTGTTCCATTAATTTTATGACTGGCTTCAATCTTCAAGGTTGCTTCAACCTTCAAAAAGGTTGCCAAGGCTCCAGCTATCACATTCAAATTTCAAAAAAGAAAAGGAAGCAAGGGGTAAGTGCTACATTACCCAGATAAACAAGCTGCTTTTAAGGAGCTGTCCCAAAACCCCCATCCAACAACTTGTGTTTGCCATATCTATCAGAAAACATAATATTTTAGCTAGACAAATTGTCAGCCAAATAAAATTTTGATTCTGATGGTAACGTAGAAGGGCTGGATGCATATTGGGAAGACAACCAGCAACCTCAGCCACAGGGGTCAAGACTTTGGAAGAGAATCCAAGGCGAGGCTCCTCATTAGCCACTCTACTCACTCATAGAGACATAGTGACCTCTTGGAGCTGCATACGGGACAGGGAAGGGAAAGAGGGACTAGGGAGACAGTGGAATACAGTCCTCACACTCCAGATGCTACAGTCAAGTAGGAGGCATGGGCTGATAAGAAGTTGGGTACAGAGCAGGAGCTGACAAACAGCCAAAATGAGGGACAACTAAATGCTACGTATTGATAGAGGCTGTTTTCCTAGAGGAGGCTGGGGGTATCCAGGAGGAAGCAGGAGCTTTAATGGATGAATAAACGTTTGCCAAGTAGGAAACATTGTTGTAGAGAATACATTTCACTTGGAAAAACAGCTCAGACAAAGACATAGGGGTTGTGGAGTATGAGTACCCAGAGATGGACAGCAGGAACAAGAACGGGCGATGAGAAGTCACCCGGGAACCGGGGTCAGCACCCTCACTGGCTGCCCGGGCCTGTCTCAGTGTGCTCCCACTTGGTCTGGCCCTTTGCTACTTAGTTAAGATAAAAAGGTGCAATGTTTTACTGAAATTATATTTTGGGGGGAAAAAGTTTCACAAAGTCTTTAAATGCTGCTTATATCATTCAAACTTTAAAAATGTTAATATTTTCTAGGCGGACATGTGTGTACAAGGACATATTTTGCTACGGACATTGTACAGGTTGTTTTTTGAGCATTTGAAAAAATTTAGACTGAAATATTTTCTGATTTAAAAATTTTTTAATCTTGTTTAACAAATCTTTCAGATATCAGGATACTATTTCCCTTTCATTGTAGAATTTGTTTATAAAAATTCATTCCTTGAAAACTTTGGGACCTTTTTGATATTAACCATAGCATTTGTGCTATTTTATATTTTAATATGTTGGAAACATTTTCTAAAAAGCTATTTACCTGGGTAATACGGCATTTACCCCTTGCTCCATTTTCCTGTCTGGAAAAAGGGTGGATGAAAACAGATGGATGGCTGAAGCCTTAGCAACCTCTTTGGAAGGTTGTGGCTACAAGTCTTATGGGCCTTCTATCTGTGTCTACAGTGAGTCTATGATGACCCGCCTGAGAGCCTTGGGTCTTCTTTTCCCTTTGTCTGGAGGATCTTCCCCTCCACTTTTTACTTGGCTGATTGACCCCTTCTTATCCTCTCCACCTCACGTCAAACATCACTCCCCACAGAGGCTTTCCCCATCATCCTCTCCAAAGTATCTCTACTCTGTTATTCTCACTCAGTGCACCTTAATCTGTACTTTATGACATGTATTATAACTTGAGATATTTTTACTTGTAAGATTATCCGATTAATGTTTGTCTCCCTCATTAGATCATGAGCTGTGAGAGGCTAGGACACCACTTTTGTACACCACTAGGCAAAGCTTATTACAGAATGAGCTTCCAATGGAAATCCATTGGATTAATTGATATGTATGTGTGTTTGTGTGTGTGTGTATATTATAGCTAAAGACCTAGGGGATTAATGTCCAACAAAGATAAAACGTAGCAAATTAATTAATTGTGTTCTTGTATACTTTAATTCTAAAAGTTAATTGGTTATTTGATGAAAGCTCACTGCCTTAGTCAGAGATGTTAGCACAGAGAAAGATTTGATGAGCAGTGGTTTCCCAGTTTAAAATGAAAGGCATGGAATTCAAGCACATTTATGAAATGCAAACATCACTTAGCAAAGGTCTGGAACCATGCACAAATTCTTCCTCAGACAATTCGTTTTGGGCATAGCCCAGACTGGATATATGGAAATGCCTGTCATTCATTTGTAGACATATTCTCTCTGGTGGGTTGCCTGCTGTCATTCATTCACCCAGTGACACCTAGCTTCTAAGATTCCACTGGCTGGGAATTCATGATTACTCAACTCAGACAGGCCAAAATGTATTCTGGGCCCTTTGAAAAGAAAGTTTACTGAGTAAATGAACCAAAATCATGAAATTTCCATAAAGCAGGTCAATTATCTAGGAAATAGAAGTGCCCTGTATCAACATAGAAGAATCTATTCGCATACAAACAATTAATAAATTACTTAAAAAGCATTATCTGCTATTCACTGAAGTAGGGGATACCTAAGGATATACATACTAGGTAATGCTAGAAGCCCTATTAGGGTTTCTCTGTGTGTTTAAAAGTAACACAGTTACCTTTTCATTGGACAAGAGTGAAAGGAAGGAAGGAAGGAGGGAGGGAGAAACAATGGGAGAGGGGAAGGGAGAGAAGGACTTGCAGCTCCACTTACTCAGGGAATAGTGTGCCAGTCCCTGGCTTAAATATTCTACACACGACATCTCTTAATTCTCCAGCCATTCTGAGCTAGAGAGTATTATTTTTTCCATTTTACAGATGAGCAAAACTGAGGCTCAGAAAGGTAAAGCCACCTACTCCAAGCCAGAGCACATCTAACAGGAAAGCACATCCTTCCACCATTGCAATCAGAACACCCATTTCCAAATCCTACAGCTCTGATCTTCGTTTATGCAGAGGTCTTACACTGATTAACTCAAGTGCAAAAGACATTAAATGTTTCTCTGTGTGTGTGTGTGTGAAATGCCATGTAAACCATTATAAAGTACCTCATTTCCAATGAGATCAGTTGGGAAACATTTTGAAACTCTGACAAGTCAATGCTACTGAGATAGTGGAGCATTGAGAACTTTCTTACTTCTTTGGTGTAAGTACAAATTAATAAGATCACTGAGTGCAATTTGTTGATACTTAGAAAAGAAAGCTGGAAGCACATATTCCCCATAACCTGACATTTTCTGACCATGTGTTTAAAAAAGCATTTGCACACTTGCATAAAGAGACAGGCACAAAAATATTCATTGCTATAATGCTTGAAATGCAAAACAATGCAAAGTATCCATTAACAAGATAATGGATAAATAAAGTGTGGTCCTCATTCTAGGAAAGGTTGGGTGGCAGACTGAACTGGAACCCCAGAACTCCAGGCCATCATGAAGAACTATCAAAACAATATTGGGAGAAATTGCTGCCAGATACTACCTACAGTGTTATGACTTTCTTTTTTAAGTTTAAAAGCACATGGACACATACAAATGAAGTAAAATTATAAAAACATGCATAGGAAAATTTGGAATAGTGGTTAGCACTGGGAGAGAGGAGGGGAATAGCAAAGGGAAGAGGCTTAGACTGTATTTGTAATGCTTCCTCTCTGAAGCTGAGTGTTGGGCACCCCAATGTTTATGAAAATATTCTCTGTGGCCTTTTTATTTTTGCATGAAATATTTCAGCATAACATAATTTTAAAAGAGGGAAAGGGGAAGTAACTATTTTACCTTCTATTAGAAATGCAACTTGTTTAAAAGTGAGAGGTGGCCAGACTGACTGTATGTGAGCCTAGGAAAAGATTCTGATTTCCCGTTGCTTAGCCAGAGGCTTCCTGACATTGGCAGGTGGCCCGGCCAGTCACACAGCCACATGTGGCAATGCCTGCAAGCAGTAAGCATGGCAAACCTCCCAGGATGCCACCCCCAGCCTGCTACAATGCAGTACACATTCCCTGGGAAGTCATGTTTCCTCCAGGTGAAGGATGGGATCGCTCCATCTCTGTCACCTGCACAGAGAAGGAAGTGCTCTAGAGAGACAGATTAGATCATCTATTATCAAGTAGGCAAAAGATAGACTGAGGAGGCACCTGCAGTTCACCAGATGTTCTATCAATCATCAGAGTCATGGGGAAGGTGGGCCTTACCTCCTCCTCCCTGTACCACAGGTATTCCTGGTACCTCCTCCCTGTATTCCAAATAAAGCATTAGACAAGAGACTGGATCATGGACCAGTTCTTCAAAACTAGCCTGATGATGGGGTGGGCTAGGGAGCGCAGCAGGCACTGAGAACATTGCTCCTGGGCTGCGGAAATACCAAGAACACCGGATAATCTGGAAGGCTCTGTACTTACGTCCGTGATGCAGCACGTTGAATATGTCCCTTAGAACTCTTTAAATAAGGCCCAGCTGATGCACAGTTGTCACCGTCATCCCCATCATCATCATCATCACATGCTTACTCTAGCCAGGAATTCTGCAGAGAGTTTCACCCACATTTTCTCATTTATCCCTGGCAACATGTTTACAAGAAAAGCGCTATTAAGGTCCCCATGTTACAGCAGAGGAGACTGAGGCAGGCGGAGGTAAGCAACCAGCCTGAGGTCCCCCAAAGGGGATTCCCCCAAATATGACATCTCCTCTCCTGCACAACTGGCCTGTTAACTATAGTGGCACCCAGGCATCCTTCTAGAGGTTGGGGGGCAGCAAGTCCTGTTGCTTCCTTATATTCCTGAAGCACCCGGAGCAGGGACAGCCCACCTAGAATGTCCGTCTCTGACCTGGCCAAAGGCCCAGGCCTTCAGAGCCTAACATCTAAAGTGGGAACCTTGGAGAATTACACAATGTTCCCCAAAACACAAAATGCCCTTCACAATCTTATGAATCTTTGGAGATGATGGATGGCATGACTGTTAGGGAGGAGCAGAAGCCTGGCAAGACTAACCCACCTCCACTCAGAGAACCCCTGCCCCGGCAGCCCCTGGGACCCTGTCATCCCCCAGCCGCTCCTGGGCCCTGGGGAACAAGCAACAGAGCGTGATGTGCATCCCCACCACCATGTACTCTAAACGTTTGAAGGGGAGCAAAATATACCACCCTAAAATAAGCTTCTTTGGCAAATTATTTTAAGCTGAGAATTTTTAAAAAACAGCAGATATAGGTGAAGCTCTAAAAACAATAGAAGTTACTCTTTTATAGGATACATTTACATTTATAAGGGAAATCTTCATTTCCCTTATAACATGGGAAATTTAATAGCGCTTTTCTTGTAAACATGTTGCCAGGGATAAATGAGAAAATGTGGGTGAAACTCTCTGCAGAATTCCTGGCTAGAGTAAGCATATGATGATGATGATGGGGATGACGGCACACATGGAAAGAATGTCTACCTTGATGTACAAGAAGAGGGGCATTATTCTAAATCTCTAGGAACTATTAGCCATGCAGAAGACAATGACTTAAATCTGCATAATAACCTTACCCTTATTTACTGTGCTTTTCTTGGTAACTTCCCATAATTCACTTCCCATCCCACAATATCTTCTTTGATCTTTAGCTGAAGACAGTATTTAAAGTGATGGCTTCAGCCATTTTAGGGATTTACTCACTTTTCCTGGGTCTCTTCCATGTATATGAGAGGTATACATGTTATCAAACTTTCATTTGTTTTTCTCCTATCTATCATACATCAATTTAATTATTAGGCCAGACAAAGAACCCAGAAGGGAAGAAGGGAAACCTCCCCCCGCAACACCTTCCATACCCAAAGCACTTCAACATATGATCTGAAACCCTCTTTTTACAGCTCCAGATGTTCTGTTTCAGTGAGGCTGAGAGGGTACTTAGACATGGACATTCTGTAAAACACCCTGAAGCAATTTGGCACACATGGCCTTAGGCTATGGAAGGTTCTGTTATAAAAGGAGACAGCAGGCACAAAATGGAGGCACTTGTGCTAAACCCCACATTCACAAACCAAGACTTAAGACCTAACCTAACTGGAATTTCAACCCCAGGAATATAACCCTTAACAAGTCAGCACAGAATTACCTGGCCAGCACTAGTGAGATTACCTGCCTTATAGGCCCTTCTGATCATCTTAGGAGGACACCTTGCCTGAAACAATGCATTCTATATAAATAATAGCCTTTTTCCACAGCCCTTTCTGCCCTTAAAGACATTTCCTTTTCTATATCTTGGCAGAGCTCTTTTCTACTTGCTAGATGGAATGCTGCCTAATTCATGAATTGTTCAGTAAGGTCAATTGGATCTTTAAATTTACTCAGTTGAATACTGTTTTTTGAACAGTTTTGATGACAGCAGTGGAACCTGAAATGAAATTCTGATGGCATTTAGGAACAATGAGAAACACAGGCATGGTACCCCAAAGCCTCTTTTTAGCTCTTCCTCACCATTTCTGAGAGTCATGGGTACCCTCTTCTTCATTCTGAGCTCTGCTGTCTTGGTGTCATGCCTCCAACCTAACTGGCCAACTAATATAAGGCAGGTCAGCCTGAGCTGGCAGACCAGCCTGAGCTGGCAGAGGGTTCCACCCCAAACTAAGCCTCTAGCCTTTCACACTGCAATTTCCAGGTTTTGAGTGGAAAACCCTCAGCCCTTGATTCTGTCTAAAGATCTATAGGGGGACTGTCAGTGACAATATGCAGTTCCCCAGTAATGTAGAGCCCCCAGTCCACAGTCCCCTGTGTTGAAGTCTGCTGGTTCATTTCTTTCCTAGTCCACAGTACCACAGGAATTGGTGGCACACACAGGGCCTTCTCTTGGTCAGGATTCAGTAACACCTCTTGGTTAATTCTAATATAGTAAGTTGCACATGTTTGTTGTCTTGCTTTGTATAGATAAAAAGTAATTGTTAATGGGAATCTTGGAAGTAAAAAAAAAAAGAAAAACATTTTAAAATTGTCAGGTGTAGGTCAAGATTTTAAAAGCTGTTAGAGCACATGCCACTTAACCCAAAGACTCCCATTTTAGAATGAGTTGGTCACTGGATGTGTCAGAGTGACACTGGATCACCTGCAAACCTCAAGAAAATTTCTGTGCAATGAAGGACACTGTAAAACACACAATCCCCAAACCAGCAGCACATCCCTCTTAGGTGTTAGTTTGGTTCTAACAGGCCCAAAAGGCTTAGTTAAAAGAAACAAGATCCTTAAAATATAAAGAATTAAGCATACATCTTCTGGCACACCTGCTCATTTTATATCTGAGACCTATGTTCCCAGAAGCTATAAATACCCACAAAAATGGCAAAATCTTACTAAACTTACTATGTCCTGAGAGCTCGGCTTGGTATCCATCAGGTTGGGGACCCCAAAGTATGGTTAGACAGAAATGTGGATTGAACTCCATTTGTGGCTAAGGTCTTACCAAACAGCTGCCAGCCCTCAGTGGAATTACAATGGCTATTAGAAAGAATGTTCCAATTAGATAAGATCATTTAAGAAGTGCACTTAAAAGTAAGAGTTCCTAAATTAAACAAATAGAATACGATACCTATTTTAATTGCTATGCAGAAGTTTCCAAAAGGCTTTAAAATTCCAAAAGAAATACATTGAAAGTTTCATTGAAAAAAGCTGATGAAAAATTGAAGACACAAGAAGCACCTAATACAAAAAACTTTAAGACTGATGCAATTCCTACTCCTCCGCTCTATCCTCCTTTGAGTACTCTTTCTAGTAATCTTCTGTCTGAATTGTCTCTCCACTGTGAAGAGACTACAAGACCATAAATGGAAGCCCACCAAGCTAACCCTTGCAGACACCTCCAAATCTACCTTCAAATGGGCCTCTCCCAGAATAGATGAGACACTGAGAGACTTTCTGATATGTATCAGAGCTGCTACATTCACCACTTTAAACTGCACTCAAAACCTGTAGATGGGATACTGGCAAAACTGGCAAAACTGGCTATGGTGAGAATTCTTACCAGAGTCAGTTCCCTGGATCTCTGTCTGTACTACCTGATAGAGAAAGGAAAATAAAATATCCTTTGCACTCTCTTTGGGGATGCCTCCTGAGCCCATGAGGCCATTCAATACTGCCAGAAATATTGACTGTCCCAGCTAACATTGACAAGATATTTAAAAGAAAATTTTAATTTGTTCTGTAGTCATAAGGCCAAACTGGAAGCTGATATTCAGAGCCTAACAGAAACTTCTTTTCTTTAGGTCTTCTCCCCTACGCAAGTTAAATACATGTAGTTGGAAGGGTGGATCAATCTACTACGTTATTTAGGTTGCAACCTAATCCTTCGAAAAATGGAAAGCAACTGTCCCTATCTTACAAATCTTTACAAAATTAGAAATGCAGCTCTAGAGGCAATTCAAAGTTCCCCTATTCCTTTTTGTCAATCCCAAAATCTCCTCTATTTATCTTAAGAGGCTTGTATCATGCATTCTTCCCTGTGCCTTTGAGATGTTAATTTTATAATACAAACTTCAGGGAGGTAATTCTTATCAGGAGAAAAACAAAAGGGGGAAAGTTCATTTAAAATTTATCTTTAGTCATCCAAATAGGTAGCCTTAACTTGTTCCATCTACCAGAAAAACAACTTAGATCTAACCTCTTTTGTACTTGGTAAAACAGAAGCTATTAGATCTCTGTTTACATGTGTCTGTATGTTTATGTTTGTCTATGTATGTTATTACAGATGTGTGGTATATCCTACCTCAGGATGGTATTACTAAAATCAATTTGTAAAAGAGTGCCATTTAATTGATTTAATAAGTGCTTATATGAATTAACTATTCATAAAAACTTAAAAAATATATAATAGAAATTAACCCAGTGCTTTTCAGGATCATGTGATACAGGATAATCTTTGGAAAATAAAAGTTAATTTTAGTTTAATTGAAATAGGCATGTCTTCAGAATTACCAATATTAGATATAGTGCAGGCATACAACTTCTATTCTACCTGAGCTTACCAGTCAAATAAGTTCATGTTCTCTTTTACAAAATATGTCAACAAAAATGTAGCTTGAGAAAATAGCTGACTTTGCCTAATATCTCACGAAGTTTTTGTAGCTAATCCAAGTGCAATTTTCAAGAACAAGTAAATTAAATAAATGAAGGTAGGATAAAAGTTTTTAGGTGAACTTTTTAAATAACTTTTAAGTTTACCAAGTTAAGTTAAATTCATTGAACATCCAGATCATTTCCAAATAAGAAAAACTGAAACATTAATTACTGAACATAGGTGTGTTCAGTTATTGCTTCATTTTACAGAGGAATTAAAAGATATCTGAGTCTACTTGTAAAAATGTTTTATGCTATGCTGAGAAATTTCTATGAGAAAACCTGTTGCTAGAAATCATCAAAACATTTATAAATCTGCCAACTCACAGAATACTAGTTTAAAAAACAACTCATAATTGCTTACTTCTTAGTTTTCACTAGAAATTAAAGATTTCTACAGATTAAAAAATCTAACAGATTTTTTACTAGAAATAATTAGATAAAGGAATTTTATGTGTGGTCAGGAATAGCTAAAATTGGAATAATTTAATTAAGTAAATGAGTTTTAATATCAAAAGTAAACTGGTGCAAAACTGGAATTTAGTTTTCTCTCTGTGAAAATCACAAAGTTTTCTTAGGTTGTTGGTCTGCTCTTGATAAGAAATTTAAACAAAGGTTTTTCTTTACCTTTTAAGTAATTTGCCTACAAAGCAAAGATTTTGTATTTTGTCAAAATAAGTTCCTATGTTCTTTTTAATAGGTTTTTCATTACTTAAAAAAAAACTGACTCTTCTATATTAAAACATCTAAGTTTTACTTAAAACTGTTTAAGTTTCTGTACTTGCCTGCAAAGTCTCTGTCATTATGATTAAATGGATACCTATGTATTGTTTCACAGTGACCTATAATTCTATTTGACCAAGTGTTTTAAAACCTTCTGATATTTTTTACAAACTTCCCCAAATCAAATTCTAACTGAAATCTTTTTTGACCTCAAATTAACTTTGAGAATTTCCAGAGGGCCCCTGGAACATCTCAAAAAGCTTGTTCGCTCTCCTTATAAAAAGAAAGATGTTAAACTAATTAGGTTTATTTGCTATGTTGAATTACATGAGAAGAATTGTCAATAAGAAGTAAAACTAAGCTTTTTAAATACTGCATTTGTATAAACATATGTTATAAGTTTTCTAGATGTTGTATGAAACCCCTAAAGTCTAGTATGTCTTGCTATATTTTGTATGTCCTAGTATAATGTTATCAGTCATATTCCAGTTATTATCTTAAAATATTGTATTATAGAAATAGTCAAATTTCCTTGTCAATGCCATTATAATAAAACTCTCATCAAATCTCTAACAATGGGCATGTTTAAAAGTCTTTTGTCATGTCCATACCATTATTATATAACTCATACTTTGCAAAATTGTTCCTGTAAAAGTATTTCATCTTCAAAGAGATTCTAGGAAAGGACTTTTGACAAGTACAAGTTTCTGATTATTTGAAGATCATAAAACTGTGCTGGGTAAGAATGTCCAAAATTAATGGAAAAACTGGATTCAAGCAGAACAAGAATTCATAACATAGGACTAAATAAACTGAGGAGGAGGATTATAACTTTTTATGACTTTTGTTTGAAACATTAGGGATTCTCTAATGTTTTGCTTTTCTAGATTTATGTAAACCTTTTTTCTTAAGCTATCTATGAGTTACAACCATTTGGTAAAGTATACCTTTGTAAGCAAATAGGAAACATTTACTTTTTCTCCTACCTGGTCACTCCAGATTTCAGAAGGTTTTTTGAATATTCTTTTCATGGCAATACAGTTAGTTACTTGCATAAGTTCAGTGCAAATCTGTTCTTCTTGTAACAGGACACAACTGAAAATATTGGCTATATTATCAAGGCTTTGACTGGGTTGTCATATTTGAGAGAGATGTGTATAAACTCAGATATGACCAAACAGTTTTAAGGAATGAAGGTTGACTTTACAGAGTCCAATAAAGCCCTTTCAAAAATTTGGCCTGGTACCTTGTTTATAAGGTTCCAGCAAAGTAATCTTAAAAGAGCTTGTATGGTATTTACTATTCTTGCTACACTTATGTAAATAATCAAGTCAAAAGTAATGTAAATAAATTAGTTTTATTGTGATTACCCTTAAGGAAAAATGGGAATAATTATATAGAGAAAAATTATGTTTGGATCTTTGCGTGTATTATATTCTAATCCTGTTAATTGTCTTTGAGGTTTTCTTATATGCCTATAAACTGGACTGGACCCTTAGTCCTTCTAGTGTCCTCAAATATCTAATTATGACTCTCCAGCATAACATTTCTAATTTCTCCCACCCTTCTGATTTGGAAATACCAAGAACAAAGACTGCCCTTGAATCTCTTTGACAGGGACTATACCAGGTTCTTCTCACTATCCAGAAGGCAGCCAGACTTCAAGACTTGAACCCTGGAAATGCATCTCACAGCAGAAAAAGGCTGTGCCCAATACAAACACTGGATGGAGACTGACCCCCAAGTGAAATTGACCAAGAAGAGATGTGGCCAGCCTCAGGATAGACTGCTTTCTCCTAAGGTGCCAGATTAAGACTTCCTTCTTCAGCTAAATACTAAACTCTTCTTTTTCTTCCCTTTACTCTGTCTTTGGCCTGGTAAGATAACATGACCACTTGTATCTCCCAGGACATTTCTAAGAAATTGAAAGGGTAACTTCTGGAATTTAGAGCAATGTTTTATTTCAGGGTAGAAAAAAATCTAACTGACCTCTGGCTTGAATGGGCAAATGCAACAATCCTTACAAGCGAACCCATTAACTGTGACACCTTAGCAGGAAGTGGTTTGTTTCCCAACAGGATTTGTCTTTGTGGTGGTGGTTACCATTTTCCTTGGACCTGTAAATGCCATGAGAGCTGGCACATAGCTGGACGATATCTCTCAGGTTATCCAACTGTGTCCCTACGTTTCCAAAAAGATACCTCATTGGTCAGCTCCCCTGGATTTACATTGTCAAGTTTGAAAGGAATTACTAGGAGGCATTCATGACTCCAGGTTGATTTCCTTTGGCAGGAACATACCTCCCTGGTTAGGAATAAATGTAAATGAGAATGTGATCAGAAACCTCTCTTAACTCTTAAAGATTTTTCAGGATCCATTGCAGGGACAACAGTTACCCAAAAAGATCCTTATACTCTCTGGCCCAAGTTGTTCTTGATAATAGAGTGCCCTTGATTACCTTTTAGCTGAGCAACGTGTCTGTGCCATGGCCAATACCACCTGTCGCACTTGGAGTAACACATCTAGGAAAGTTGAAATTCTATTACATAAGGTCACTGAGAAAGCCACTAGGTTTAAAAACATGATGCCCTCAACAGGCAGAGACTTATTTGATTTTGATTAGTTTGGTTCTTAAGACCATGGTTCTGAAGTGCAGTCCAAACACTGGGAATTGTTCTGCTTATAATACTCACAGTGATCTCCCTGGTACATTGCATTCTCTCAAAAGCTTTAAATGCATATTCACAGCCACTAACCACCAAGCAAATGATCTCCCTAAGACTGGGACATCAGAGAAGGGCGGAAGAAAATCTCCAACTTAAAACTGTGAATTTGAAGTTGTAACCATGAATATCACAGAGATTAAGCAAAAAAAATTATGACCTGTGAATACTGCATAGGGGATCAACAAAAGCTACAAGCATGACAGAGCCAGAGCTGAGAGTGGGAGGAATGCCTTAAATTTTGATCACATCTCTCAATCAAACAGAAAGTCTTATCAAAAGGGGGAATTGTTAAAAAAGAAACAGCAGGCCCCAAATAGAGTCACCTGTGCTAAATCCCCTATCAGCAAACCAAGACTTAATATCTAGCCTAATTATAGTTTCAGTCCCTCATCCCCTTCAGGAATGTAACTTTAACTTGTCAACAAGGAATTTCCTGGTCAGCACTAGTGAGATTACCTGCCTGATAGGTCCTTCTGATCCCCTTAGGAGGACAACCTTGCCTGGAATTATGCATTCTTTACTAATGATTTCCTTTTTCCACCCCACTTCCACCTTTAAAAACCTTGCCCTTTCTACAGCTTGGCAGAGCTCCTTTCTACTTGCTAGATGGGATGCCACCCAATTCATGAATTGCTCAATAAAGCTAATTAGATTCTTAAATTTGCTCAGTTGACTTTTGCTTTTATTAACAGTTGTAATGGCAGAATTGGAAGCACCTGGCTTATAGGAGAAAAAGGAGAAGATGGGGAGACAGATAGCAGCTTTCCTGGCAGAGAACGGAACTGTGTTATGAAAATACACCCCACTCATCTGCCCACTGCACCTACCCCTGAAGACACTGGCAAACAATTAGGTCACACAGGGAGGAATCACCCTTCAGTATGTCACAAGCTGAGGATCTATCTCAGTCCACTCTACACTGACCCGGATGCCCTTCCTCTTTCTCCCAAAATCATCCCATCCAAATCCAGACCCACTTTCAAAGTCACATCCAGCTGTCTCAGCCACTGTGTGATGCCAGGGCAAATCACACCTTCCCAATAGAAGGGAAGTGTATTAGACTGCTTAGGCTGCCATAAGGAATACCACCAACAGGGTGCCTCAGACCACAGAAATGCATTTCTCACAGTTCCAGAGGCTGTGAAGTCCAAAATCAAGGTGCTGGCAGGTCAGGTTTCTTCTGAGGCCTCTCCTTGTTTTGTAGATGGCACCTTCCCCCTGTGTCTTTACAGGGCATTCACTCCATTCCAGTCTGTGTCCTAATTTCCTCATCTTATAAAGACGCCAGGCAGATTGGATTAGCGCTGTTCTGATGACCCCATTTTTACTTAGTCACCTTTTTAAAAAACCTATCTCTAAACACAGTCACATTCTAAGGCACTGGGGGTTTTAGGACTTCAACATACAAAGTTTGGGGAGACACAATTCAGTCCATAACAGAAGGGAAAACAGGTTGCAGAGAAATGCAGTGAGCTTATATGCCGCTTGATGATTCTTTGATCCACTGGGATCATCAACTTCGATTTACATTCCTTCTCATTCTCTTCCTTGTTCCCCCAAACTCTCTAAATCTTGACATATTAGAGGCTTTCACATTCACTCATTCACTCGTGATATTATATTTTCTCTTTATAGATGAATTAGAGCAAATTTAAAGCATCACTCTAAATGCAGGAGATGAGCCCTGGAAAAATATTGTTATCGTGTTCAATATTGGCACATGTTACCTTCCAGGTTGGATTCAACTATGCTAATTAATTAGGTCATGAATAGCAACCCTTAGTCACTGGTGGACTCCTCTCTAAAACTCTCCTTATTTGATTTTTTGGAATTATCACACAAGACAGGGCTAACAGGGGATACATAAAATATTCATAATTCCATATGGCTTAAGTAGGGCCACACCAGGCATTTTTCCCCAGTCAAACTGAATTAACTGGGATATACAAAACCTGGGGTAAGGATGGAGTGGTTGTGGAAACATGAGGATGGAGCAGAGTCGAGGGAACCCAGTTTGTTACAACTGAATAGACAACAGCAGCCTGTCCCTCACCCCCACTGAACCCCAGGTCCCTGGTCATCTCCCAGAAAAGGCTGTTCAGAGGTAGTCTCCTCCATTACCCCATCGGGAGAATGAACCAAGAACACCCCATGACTGACAGAGTGGTTTTAGCAAACAGTATGGCAGAAGGATGCAGCATTAGGGAATTATTTGCATGACAAGAGTCATCATTTTAAGAAGCATTTGCCAAATTCCTCTGTCCAAGATGTATTTTTAACTGTGCCCTCCTCTTTCAAGTTAAATCCTCTACATGTGCTGTGCACAGAACCCATTAACCTGTACTTCCCTTTGGGTACATTAGAAAGGCCCCCCTCCTGGAGAACATGGTGTCCACCCCACCCCCATCATCACTTGCTAAGTGGAGGACACACCCATGCAGACAATATGGAACCACATCCATCTACTGAGGATGCCATCCCAAGCAAGGGTGAACAGCTGATGCAGTGCCTGGGTGTAGAAAGCACTGTATGCTAAACACCATCATTATTCATGGTAAGCTGCATGAGAGTGGGGACTGTACCTTTCCCATGCACCACTGCTTAATGTTCCAGAGCTGTGGAAGGGAACAGCAGGTCCCAGGCAGAAGAAACTGGTGCTACAGCAAGCAAGAGCCAGGCATTCGTCTTCTAGGATGTAGAATGAGAAAGCTACTCATTCCACACTGGAGCCCTCAATTTGTACTTTATGACCTTAGAACAAGGGTATTATGTTGGGTAAAAAGCCAATCTCAAAAGGTTACATATTATATGATTCCATTTACATAAAACTCTTGAAATGACAAAATTATAAAGATGGCTTCATGTCACATTTCTGACAATGACCTCTCCCATCCAGTTTCTTTTAATTCTTTGTATATGGTAATATCTAATTCATCTCTCAATACCATGGCCTATCCAGGGTCTGAACCCAGAGTAGCAAAATATCAGCTTCTTGAATGAATGAGTGGAGCAAATCATGACTCCATGAAAGGAAAGAAGGTAGACAGCCAGGAATTGTATGCACCTTGACAAGAAATTTAGAGAGAAGTCCCAGTGGTCCATAAAATAAATCCACAGGGGAGGCCTGCCAACATCCTTATATAGGCCTTCTGCCAGGAATGGTATGGCTTCAGAGAGTCAGATATCCCAGATGCTGTATAAAACAGGTGAGTGGCTGCAACTGGCCGGCAGGCAGATAAGGGTTAGAGGCAGATCTTGAAATCAAAATCCAGAAAAGAGCACATTTGCCCAACAGACTCTGTCCTTTGGGAAATGGCCACTACAGATGAGGGATGGCTGGGCTCCCTCCCAGTGCCAATCTGGAGTCAGCTCTGTCCCCAGATTTCCCTCATTCTCCTTATGCCATCAGTACCTCCAGGTCCTCCTACCCACTAGGCCCAGATGTGATTTCCTTCCACACACTGTCAGTGACTCTTGCCTTAGGAGTGTGTCTTAAATGTTAACTCTGTGTGGATCAGATAGTGCACACTGCCTTCTGGGAGCTGGATATGTGTAAGTTCTTTTGGAGCAATTTGGAAATGACTGTGTTGAGACTGGTCTGCCCAGCTCACACAGGAGCAAAGGGGAGGTAGCATGAGGCTGACTTCCCCTTCCCTTCAGGGGCCTGCTGTTCAGAGACCAGCAGTCGGTAACTTGGGAGGACTGAAGTCTATACTTTGGAGAAAATGGAGCTGTAAGTATTTGATCTCAAATCATAAACAGAGACAATAAATTAGAGAGAGGCCATGGCACAGGAAATCATAAGGGAAGAGACCCGTCCCTGGGAAAGAATTTTGTTGGGTGATGACAATCAGCAGCTCATCATGGAGTGCTGGTTCTGGGCTGGCCTGGCTGCTTGACTGCTTGAACCATTGTGGGAGGGGTTTGAACCATGGAATATTCCAAGCCTGTCTTTCCCTGAGTTCTCTGTCCACTTGTCACCAGAAGGCCAACCCCAGTCATGGGCCTTTTAGGTCAGGAAACGGGACACAGATCTCAATAGGTACTCGATGGCATCCAAACAAGGAGCACATAGTGTATATAGGCTCTTGCGGGGATTTCCAAAGAAAGGGTATATTTCCAGCCCTTCTCCAGCTACTAGCCTGATTCATGTCTTTGGGAGACTTTCATAAGTTCCCTGGCAGTGCAACTCTACAACTGTTCTGAAGATTTATTCTGGGGCTAGAAAGACAGAGATGAATGAAATATAGCTCTTGATTTTAGAGCTTCCCAGTGTAAAGGGAAAGAAAGAAACATTAGCCACAAAGCTTAATCTCAAGCAAGGTAGCTGAGGATGAGGTGGCCCATATCAATATATTTTTTTTATAAGTCAGACTCAGGTTGCAAACCCAGCTTTACCATATCCTACTTGATGAACTGTGGGCAAGTTATTTCACCTCCTGGAGTCTTGGGCTCCAGATCTAAGAAGCAGGGACCTCATCTCTGAGATCTGCTAAGCAAGGAAGGTGGAAGAGTGTGAATCACATGGAAAGAAAGGCCCAGGACATTGTTCTTAAGCTGTCCACATATGAACTGAGGCTTAGGGATAAACATCTAGAAGCCCTATTAAGACTTGTATCATCCAAGAACTAAAAAAAAAGTCTGAAAAAGTCATTTGGAGGTGAGACTTCTTGCATCCAAGGTCAGTTCTTAACAAATATTTGCTGAACAAATGAGAGGGAAAGCAAGAAAATGAGTACAGTAAATAAGAGCATTAATTCACTATGGACTCCCTTACCACTGAGCAAGACCCTTAGCTAAACCCCTGCAAATAAAAGAGATTTTGTTTGTTTGCTTAACAAACATATGGAACTTAATATGTGTCAGTCATTGTTTTCAGTGCCTTACCTAAATCAACCAATATTCACTACAACCCAGGGAGGTGGTAATATTATTATCCCCATTTTATAGCTGAAGAAACCTAAACACAGAGAAGTTAAGTACCTTGTCCAAGGTCATGTAACTATAAAAGTAGCAAAGGCAGGTTTTGATTTCAGGCATTTTGACTCTGGAAAGAAGCACTGTCACTCCAGTAAGGTGGCTGAAATGTTGCCTGAGGCCTTGAGGGAGCATGGTTACTGTCACGTCCATCTACAGCAATCAGCTCAGATGGGAAGCCCTGAAATGGTGCCCAGTATCCAAGTCCTACTCTCAGCCTCTGTTTGGAGCCAAGGGCGTCAAGTTTAAGGGCCTCACCATCAAGCTGCTTCAGCACTACCAAGCCCTTTCCAAGCCTGGGCCCCAGTTCTCTGACATGTCCTTGAGTCTATGGTGGTCTTCCTATCCAACTTCTCCCAGAAAAAGTCCCTACCTGGCGTCTCTCTGGGTCCTCAGACAAGAATGGCAAATAGGTCTGTCCTTACATCAACAGTGGCTGATCAAGAGTGACTACCTGCCACACGGGGTGGAAAAGGGCTTGAAATTATATCTGAACTCAACAGAAAAGACTCCCTTATCAAACACTCATGTCCCCATGGTCATAGAACACAGACTTGCCATCACACTGGCCTGGCATCTTTCTCAAGCCTATTGCTAAGGTCCTGAGTCCTCTGCCCTCTTGACCACCTGGGCCAGACAACTTCCTCTGGTCTCCTGGAGGTGATAAGCCATTGTGTCAGTCAGGACCTTCCTGGTTGCAAGGAACAGAAACCCAGATCCACATGAACAAACAAAAAAGGAAGAACTGGTTCACATCACTGAACATTTCCAGGGCCAGATGTTTCACTCTCTCCATCTCTGTTTTCTTCCATAGTAACCAATTCTCACATAGGTTCTCTGCATCAGGATAGCAAAATAGGCTGCCAGGAGCACCAAACATGTTCTTTATCTATATTTTCAGTGAAAGTCCCAGAATTGAGTCTCATTGGCTTGAGTTGGATCACATGACCATCCCTAAACCAATCACCCTGACCAGAGGATCCTCCCGAGGTCCATGGCTGGGTCACATGACTGCCCCTGAGATAAGATGGGGAGTTGGGAGTGGAGGACAATTCCACTGACATTTTACAAATGTAGACTGGAAGAAGGCTGGTTTTCCAAAGGAAACTTGGGATCATTTTTCCAGAAGAGCTGTAATGGATTATGGGCTAACAAAGACATCGGATGTCCACTATAACTCCAGACCATTCTTTCTCATTAACATGGATATATTTAGTTCTTAGCTCTCCCTTTTATTCTGGCCTATTTCTTGGGGTGGTCTATTTCTAGCAGAACAGTCAGCTCCTTGTGGGAAGGAAGAAGTTGTCTGCTTTTGAAGTAGGATTGGGTTCTGGTCATTTGTGTGTCTTTCCTTCTTTCATTGTGGTGACATTAACTAGCGATGCTAGAGCTGCCTTCTTCTCAGTACTTAAGGGAAGAGAGGCCAGGGGTCAAAGGCCATGCCACTGGACTTGATCACCCTACCCAAGGGGAAAGAACATGCTGGAACTGGAGCCACCACTCCTGTGTCTACTTCTCCCCCTTCACACTACCACTGATGATCCTGCCAGGCTCCAGGTGGGAAGAAGGTGGAGGAATGAGACATCGGACCTTAGAAGTAGGCAAGGCCCTGTTGTAGCAGATCTTGAATACCACAAGAAGGAATTTAGCTGGGGAAGCTGAGCCAGGAAGCCCTTGGGGCTCCTGATAGGGGAGTGATGAAACAATGTTACAAGCAGGTTTTTCTGGGAGAAGTGTTTACAGGATGGATTAGAGCAGAGGGTCCTACAAACTCTGCCAACTGGTCAACCTTGTCTTCTGTTCTCTGGGTGTTTTCCCATAGAACTCAGTCCTGGGGAGATGGGTTATTTGCTGATGTTGTAGGTCACTCACATTAGAAAGACATTCTGCTCCTTCAGAATTTTCTAATTATGGAAAATTTCTAGATACAATCAAGTGTGGAGAATAGTATAATAACTCCCCCCAACCTGCGCCCACTTACTGGGCTTCAATGGTTATTATTAACTCAGGGTGACTTTTGTTTCATCTGTAGCCCCACCCATCCCCATTCCAGACTGGATTACTTTGAAGCTAATCCAGACATCATATATCTTTAAGATGCTCAGATTGCAAGTGCCCCAGAAGAACTGGAGATTCCATTCTCTTTGAGAAGAACAGAATCTGGTCTGTTATTACTACGTCATTTAGCAAAGGAGAGTATTATGCTTCCTCCTCCACAAACATGGACCACCTCTCCTAACTTGACATTTTACTGTGCATTTTTATGGGAGGAAAATTGCACTCCAGTTATTCTTGTCTGGAAATGCTCAGCTGGAGTGACTGCAATGTTATCGCCCTGGGCTCCCTAACTGCCCTCATCCTGCCATCTTGCCCAGCTCAGCTTGGCCTAATTTCTGGGTCTCTAGATTGCTTTCTGGCCTGCTCCCCAACTCCCTCTTACCTGATTTCTAGGGTCCCTCTTCCATCTTTCCTTCTCTAGGATTCCAGGACACACAGATGGTCCAGGGAATCACAAGAGCCTGAAAAAACTGATTTCCCTTTTCATAATCCCAACACAGAACTATCTCTGTCCCATGCATCATGCCAGCCTGCAAGTTGCTGCAGATGCAGGAATCAAAGAGAGATTGGGCTTCTAGCATAAACATGGCCGACCTTGTGCTTTCAAACTTTGCTATCTCTGCCCCCCCAGCGCTACTCCTTGAATAACTAATAAATGCAAAAGAAAATTTGGGAGAGAAAAAAAAATTATTATTATTACTTAAAGAGCCAGAGAAAGATAGCTAGGTCCTTCTAAAGTTACAACATCATCTTTAGCAGCTGCAGGGTACATTAAAGTGTGGGGCCGGGGGAGGGAAGATAGAACATATTTCAAAGCTGACTGCTGCAGTAACAAAAAGCAAGGGGGGCATTGTGTGGAATATGCCAAGTGTTTGAAGTGGACAAGATTTCTAGCATGTTGCCTTGATGCCTGTACATACTTAATAACAGATGTTTGGTCTCTCTAGGCAGATAATTGTCCTGCTGTAAGGTTGACTTGACCTGCCTGAGCAGTCCAGCTTCGAACGCCGCAGAAGTAACAAATGATCCCAGTTCCTCTTTTTTACTAGGGGAATGCTCAGCCACGCTTCCTTTTAAGCACATAATTACTCGGCGGCAACTGAGCCCATACATCCCCCTCTCCTAATGGCCATGGAGCCATTCGGCCATAATTTATGGGGACAGGGTTCAAAGTTTTAATAATATTTGGATAATATCATTGCCCACACGTCGGTGGCGTCATGATGAATAGAAGGAGAGTGGGCTTATTTCGATTCCGTGCATGACAGTGTGAGCATTAACGACTGGGTGCCCGGCATGGCCTTTATGGAAACTGCCACCAGGCCATCAGCTCATGAATTATAGATCTGGGTGTGAAGGATTATAAACAGCAGTGGGGATCATACAGGGACGCTTGTTCATGAGGAACTGTCCTGTTAGCGCCTCTTCCTTATGCAGATAAATGAATTGCAGGGAATACCAAAACAGCGTAAATAAACCCTTAGTGGATAACAGATTAGCACATCAACATAGAAAAACCAGTGCTGTGGCCTGCTCGGGGATATTTATGTTTATACTCTCTGCTCAAGTGGCTCCCTAGTTTTTTGGCTTCTTCCTGCTCACCTCATAATTCCCACATCCTAACAGCACCTCTGGGCATGTTTTTTGGATGCTCTGCAAAGCCTGTTGGCATCTGTACACCAGTTTGCTCAGAGAATCCCTTTTGGGCAGTCACATAGGTAGAAGATGCTCATTAGATTCAAGACAGACTTAGGATTTCCTTGATGAGGTCATGAAGTGCCCTCAAAACCGGGGCTGCACGCAGGAGAAGTGACAGTGGAAGGAGAGAGGCCTCTGTACCCAGAAGAACAGAAAGAAAGGACCTTGGTCTCAGCCATCAGCGAGGTAGGAAAGAGCCTTAGAGATGATCAAGTTCAACTCACACTGCTGCCAAAGAGCAGGTGGCAAAAGAGTCTCAGGAGAGGAAGGAACTCCCCTTAAATTATACAACTTTGTTGCCAAGCCAAGATTCCTGACTCCCAAGTGTTGCCCCAGGCTGCCTTATCTGGCCTGAGTTTTCTCTCCCGAAAATGTAAACATTCAACACCAGCCCAAAATGATAGTGTTAAGACTAAAACAACGTTTGCCAACTTCCTCCTGTTAATCTAGACTGACTCACCCTGAACTTTGACAAGATTCGCGTGCTGTGAGCAATCGCTGAATTTACACACTCAATATCCATTTAATTTGAAGGATTTATTTGGAAAGAACAGCAATTATAGCTGCACCTCAGCATAACTAGGAAACAACGCATTTAAATCTCTTTAAATAGCTTACCGGAATTTGAAATAGTTCCCCAACGCTCAGGTTCTGATCTTGAGCTATACTGGCTTGGGCCTTCTCACAGAGGCCAGGAGCAGTTTGGAGCAGGTTCCAGATGTCTCTGCTTGTTTCTCTACTGTGAAACACTGTGTTCAATGCTTTCTGCTTTCTGCAGCATCTAAAAGCATGTTTTTACCTTGTCAGGAAAGAAAAGGTAAGAGAAAAGCAACAACATTCATTGAGCCCCAACATTTTCTTAAATTATCATACAAAAATTTAACTTTTTGGTTCATGGTTTTATGAATTTTAACGCATGTGTAAAGTCCTGTAGCTACCATCAAAGAAAAACTCATCACCTCCAAATCTCTCTCCTGCTAGTCTGTTAAGAAGTCAAACCCTCTCCCAACCCCTAACCCCTAAGCCTCATCAACCACTGATCTGTTCTCTATCACTATAGTTCTGTCTTTGAGGCATGTCATATAAGTGAAATGATTCAGTATGTAACCTTTGGAAACTGGCTTCTTTCAAGTAGCATACTGCCTTTGAGTTCCATCCAAGTGGTTGCCTCTATCCCAACCCCGGGATATGCTTTTTACTTTTTTCTTTTTCTGAGGAGTGATTGATTAACAAAGCCTCTACTTAGAATCAGAATGTGTCAGACGGTTTATGGGATGATAATTGTAAGTCCAGGGAGAGGAAATCTGGGGCAAAATACCTCTAAAAACCAAAATCAGTCAAAGGGAGAAATAAAGTTTAAAATCCGTTTATTTCTTACAAACTGCAGTCTGGGGCCCTCTCTCTTTCCTGCTCCAGCAGAAGCAAAATCAACCCTCCCCCTCACCTACAAACTGCAGTCCAGGGCCATCTCTCTCCTCTTCTCCAGAAGAAGCAAGCCAGCAAGCAAGCCAGTCCCCTCCCCTTAACTTCTCAGGTTCAGTCACACCCTTCGTTACCCAGGTAATTACCCATTGATATGGAGATGAACTTCTCTCCATGCCTGGGGAATGACGCAAATGCCCTAAAGCCATACTTCTCTCCATCTTTTAGCATCTGTTGATACGCAGATGTACTAAAGCCAGGCAAGACATTTGGAAATATTACAATTTTATCCATATGCCACCTCTCCAGAAATTTTGCCTTACATTTTACTTGTTCCCCTCTTCTGACCAAACTAATGACATACAACAGCAACAACAATAAAATCATGATAGTCCTCAAACCAGAGTATTCGGCCTATGCAGATTAAGTAAATGTTCTTTACAGCACAGTCTCTCACTAAGTACAAAATGTTTCTATACTTTTTACTCATTCTTAACAACCATGCTAGATTGCTCACAAAACTTTTACCAAACATTAGACAAAGTCAAGCCTCTTTTTAAACATTTTTTTTTCTTGACAAGAGCAACACAATCATGATAATTCTCAAACCAGAGGATTCAGCTAGGTTCAAAGTCCCATGCAGATTAAGTTCAAAGCTCGTCCATTCCATCCATCACATGGCAGCTGCAGCCAGGGGGTGCATCCAGGACACAAGGACTGTAGAAGCAAATAACCATAATTGTGGGGGGCAACTTTCTAGTTATTCCAGGAATACACAGGAAGCCAGCTTCCAGGCCTTTTCCCCAAGGTGCCAGAAGAGCCAGCCATTGCTGGTCCATGTGCCAAAATGTCCAGGGCCACATCCATTTTATTCCTAATTGCTGCACCCATCCTTACAATACATGTCCAATAAAGTGGGTGCCTTGATCACTCCCAATCACCAGCGACCAGCCATTGGCTGCAAAGAGATGCTCTAGGCCCCTCTTGGTGGTTTGCTGATCTGCACAACATGCAGGGCACTCTTTTCGAGCTTGGCTGACTTCTTCAAAGGTCAATGGCAAGCCCCACTGACAGGCTACAGCCCACATTGTCTTTTGCCCCACGTGCAACAAATGCTGATGTAGCCATTGGGCCACATCAGAGGCAAACTTTCCTTCTAGCCAGCGCACCTGGGCCAATGCATCTGCTTCATCATTCCCTGGGAATGCCAAAGGCAAATGGCCAGTCACATGGTATGTGGTAGGTGTCCATGCCACACCACTCTGTGGCCTTTGGGTCCAGTCTCTCACTCATCCCATGATGGGATAGGTGGTTATCACCTTGGTCGGAGCTGTTCTGGCAATGGTCTCCATAGCCAGCAAGGTGTGGTACACAGCAGCAGTTGCTTCTCTATCGGGGTGACCTGGACCTCTGTCTGCTCCTTTCCATCGTCGTGACCAGGCTCCAGCCGGCAGCAGGAACAGCAGCAGTAGCATAAGCAGTAGTCTTAGGCTTGGGCTACAGGCCGGGGTTGGTGCAGCCAGCAGCAGTGGTAGTGCCTCCACAACCACACGAGTGTAAACATGCGTCCCTTGGCACAAGCACCACTTCTCCCCATCATTTCCAGGGGTGGCCCTCCCAAAGGTTGCACCCATTATAACAGATTTCGGTTCAGAGGCACCCTGCCAACTACACCAGATGTAAGTCCAGGGAGAGGAAATCCTGGGGCAAAATACCTCTAAAAACTGAAATCAGTCAAAAGGAGAAATAAAGTTTAAAATCTGTTTATTTCTTACAAACTGCAGTCCTGGGCCTTCTCTCTTTCCTGGTCCAGCAGAAGCAAAACCGGCCCTCCCCTCACCTACAAACTGCAGTCCAGGGCCATCTCTCTCCTCTTCTCCAGAAGAAACAAGCCAGCAAGCAAGCCAGCCCCCTCCCCTTAACCTCTCAGGTTCAGACACACCCTCGGTTCCCCAGGTAATTACCCACTGATACTGAGATGAACTTCTCTCCACCACTGAGGAATGATGCAAATGCCCTAAAGCCATACTTCTCTCCATTCTTCCTTGAGCACCTGTTGAAATGTAGATGTACTAAAGCTAGGCAAGACATTCTGGAAATATTACAATTTTACCCACATAATAATAGCTAACACCTATGAAGCTGTGTCCTAGTGTTTCATGTATTAATTCATTTGACCTCTCAAAAACCCAATGGACTTTAAGTCCATTTTGCATATTCAGAAATCAAGAAATAAAGAGGTTATTTAGTTTGTCCAGGGTCACCCAGCAGGTAAGTACAGGGATCACCTGTAGGGAAAGAGCAGTGTCCAGCCTTGTGTCTCATAATGGGAGGTCATCATCATAAATATCTCTGAGAGGGAGGTGAGAAATTTAAGTCCCCAAGGGGGTGTAAATGGCTGATAGAACTCTCTTCTAGAAGCAGGCTGTGCTGGGGATTGGAGATGATTGACATGATCAGAAGGAAAACAAGAAAAAGGGGTCAGGGGCTCCATCCACCCCATGTCACTAAGGACCACCTAAAGAGTCTGCATCCACACATACCCCATGAGAAAACAGCCCTTTACATGACTACAGCAGTGGATTAAAAGAAAACATCTCAGCCTCTGCTCATCCTGCTTGGTCTTGGGGATTGGGAAGGGGACCAGAGACCTGAGAATTTGAAATGAATTACTGTGAAGCCTGGAGCTGTTAACCTCAGGCCTCCAGAAAAGCAGTTACCAGCCATTTTACCCAGCACCCTTCAAAGCCTGATATGCTGCTGCTCTTTGGAGCTGTAACTGCCTAAAACAATAGATGTGGATTCTAGGTATCATTTCACCAAGTATTGTACTTGTGGGGGAAAAAACTGAGGCCCAGAAAGAGAATGGACTTGCCCAAAAGCATACAACAAATCAGTAGCATATCCAGGACTGTAGGTTCCTTCCTCCACTCATTCATTCATTCATTCATTCACCTATGCAGCCACTACTAGGCTGACCATGTGCCAAGCACATCTCTAGATGGTGGAGACAAATGACGAATAGGACACAGTCCTTGCCTTCATGGGGTAACAGTTTGGCAGGAAGAAAGACATTAAACAAATGATCATAAGTAGATCATTTAAAACTATAATAAAGACTATAAAATTGTCTTCAGATTCTCAGACAGTGTGTTCCCCCATAAACCCAGCGGCTCCCATTTCCTGTAGGATTGAAGGTGAAGTTTCCTGTAGTAGTAGAAGCTTCTGTGGACCCTCTAAATAATATGCTCAAGCAAAAATATAGTTTTACAGCCTTTTATAATAGATGACAAATGCTGGCTCCCCAAATGTCATTAACAACCTGTTGATAAGGCAAAGCTAAGTATCATGGTCACTGCAATGGAGATAACCATTTTGATAGGGCTTTAACAGCATCTAAAAGAGAGAAAGGCAAGGTCATTTTTACTGAGGTTCTGAACTCTTGTCTAAGGAGTGTGTTCAAAGCGGCAGGAGGGGGGGCAGTTACAATTGGGTAACAGCCATGTTATTATAGTTTAGGACTAATGGGAACTGCGAAGTGATGATTTCAAGGGGAGGGTTTCCAAGAGTCTAGGGGTATAAAATGTTATTGGATGCTTTATATTGAAGAGTTTATGGGATATTCCTGTAATGAACAATAAAGTTAATTGACTGGGCAAGAGTAGTCACGGAATAGTAAAGTTATGCTAATGAAGACAATAGACTAGTAAAGTCATGTTACTATAGATACTAAGCCACAAAGAGTAGATGATTTGGGTTCTCATAGAAGAAATACCTGCTGTGGGTAAAACTGTAATATTTCCAGAATGTCTCACCTGGCTTTAGTACATCTGCACATCAACAGATGCTCAAGGGTGGAGAGAAATATGGCTTTAGGGCATTTTTTGCATCATTCCTCAGGGGTGGAGAGAAGTCATCTCCATATCAATGGTAATTACCTAGGCAACCGAGGGTGTGTCTGAACCTGAGAGTTTAAAGTGAGGGTCTGGCTTACTTGCTTGCTTGCTTCCTCCGGAGCAGAGAAGAGAGATGGCCCTGGAATGCAGTTTGTAGAGGCAAATACCAAATTGTATACATAACTCCAGAATTCTGTTCAGGTAACTTGGACCTACTTCAGCAGCTTTAGGCTAATGTTGAGGTATTTTGCCCCAGGATTTCCTCTCCCCAGACTAACACCTGCCAATAGGGAAAACAATAAAAATAGTAGTTATAGTAGTAGTAATAATAATAAATATTTACCACTTTATGTCAACCAGTGAGTGTTAGGAATGTGTAAGAAGACCTATTTTACAGCTGTTTAACTATGAAGCTGAGAGGGGCAAAGACGCTCAGCCTGAGTTCTCTAGTTTGAAGCAGGAGAACCAGGATTCAAATGCAGGTTTCCATCTCTGTGCACTCTTGTCACCCAGATAAAGGGAAAGAAGATAATTACTCATGATCCTGTCACCAGTAACCATTTGTAACCTCTTGGTGATTATCCTTAAGCCCTTTTTTGTGCACATATGAACATACATAATTTCAGTAACAGTTCAATTATTTTTACTCTGCTCAAGTCACAATATTCTTTCTTGCTAGCCCAAATCCATTGCTGCTTTTCCTGGAGAAACACTGCAAAACTCCAGTCTCAGCCATGCCATTCAAATGGGGTTCACTATTCCACCCTACTCTCCATTTCTGAGCAACCACGTTACCCAGGTCTGCACAGCTGGCCTGGCCTGGAGCCATGGGGACTGATTCTAGGAGAGTACATGATGCAAACCAGGCCCATGAGAGTTTTCCTGGGACATTTTCTGAGACCCACTGGGGGAAAATGCCCACTCATTTCCAGAATTTCTAGGTATAAAGATAGAAGATGCTTAAAGTTGCCAGTGGCCATCTTTGTTATGAACTGTGGAGACTTTCTGGCAAATGAAGCCCACAAAGAAGAAAACAGGGTCAACAAATAATATTCTACCAGTTGCCTGCGCTTCTGGATTCAGCTATGCCTGAAGCAATTTTGAACTCTCCAGTAAGTCCCTTGCATGGCTTAAGCTAGTACGAGTCAGATTCTAGCCTACAAACCTAAAATGTATGGGATTTTTCCAGTTGTTCTAAGTCCTTGGATCTCGTAACTATGGCTAGACAATTGAGCTATAGCCCTGGAATCCTCAGTAACTCACAATTCCCTCCTGACCACCCCCTCCCCAAACTCCTTCAGCAGCACATTGCACTGTCCAAACTTTTGTACCTTGCTTAAGTTGCTCATTCTGCCCCTGAATGTTCTTTTCTCCAAGTCCAGCTGAAGAACTTTGCCTCAGACTGAAAGGCTCAAATTAAGGGTTTTCTCTGTGAAGGCTTCTGTCCATCACCACCACTACCCCCTCAGCACCATCACCTCTGTGACCACCTCCACCACCATCAGCACCTCCTCCACCTCCATCGCCACCACCACCATCACCATTTCTACCACCACCACCTTCACTGGGCTGGTATGCAGCCTTTGTGCCATGTCAGGGGGGCTATCACAGCACTGGCCAGGGCTTTGAGGGTTGTTCGTGCAAGTTATTTGTGAACTCACTGGACAGGAAGCTCCTTGAGGCAGGGATCCTCTGATTCAGCTCTGAGCCTGCAGCAGCTTGCACATGGTCTTGAGCAGAGCAAGAGTGCAGGCAGGACATACTTGCTGAGTGACACGACATGAGATTCTGGTGAAACCCAGATTCCTGAGCAGGAGGCCGAGGCAAGGTTCTTGGCTCACTCCCGACCACCGTGATGATGAGGAGGATATCTACCACATCGTGCCAGTCATTGTGCAGGGGCCTGAGACTTGGAGAGGAGGCCTGGGCAGAGTTCCAACCCGGGGAGTTCCCTCTCAGTAGACTGGGGACTTCTTGGAGGCTTGTACCAGCTCTGAGTCAATCAAAGCTCAGACCTCTGAGTCTTGCCAAACAGAAACCGGAAGTCTGCCAATATGTGTTAAAATAAAATTTATTTCCATGTATGCACTTTTCAGCCTTAAAATTAAATCCCCTAGTGCTATAGTTCTCAGATTTCAGGGGTGCACCAGAAATCCCCTAGAGGACTTGTTGAAAGACAGATTACTGGACCCTCACCCAGAGTTTCAGACTCAGCAGGTTGGTGTGAGTCTGATGGCTCACATTTCCAGCAAGTTCCCGGATGCTGCTGCTGGTCCAGGGACCCCATCGTAAGAGCTGCTGCCCTAGTGGAAACTGAGTGAGAAGGCCTGGAATTGTGGAACAGGATCCCCAGGGAAGACCAAACTTCCCTGCTCCACCTTCTCCCCCTCTGCTCCCCTCCTTGCAGAGGCCTACTTGCAGTCCAGGCTAGAAGCTGGAGCAGGCCCTACCTGGGGAAGGGGCACATCCCCAGGGGTGCGGGGCCTCCTGTTTAGCCAACAAACAGAAGGGGCTAAATCCCCAGCCCGACCTGCTTTTTTGAGTAAACACGGTGCAGGGCCGCCTGGGTAAACACACATTGTCTACTGGAGGATTAAGAGGAGCCGGGCTGGGTTTTTTTTTCTTTCCTTCTTTTTTTCCTTTTTCTCTTTTTTTTTAAGCCCTGAAAAAAGCCATTAAGGGATTAACACCCCGATTTATGAAAATGGAGAATGATAAAAGAACAATGGGGTGACAGCATTGTGTAAACGACATTGATTCATTTCAGAGACAGGACTGTTAACTGGGAGAAATGGAGAAATAAATGGAACAATGAGGAGATGCTTTTACCAGCTTGTCATTAATTAGCCGAGAGTACAATTGTTTTATTGTCCTTTTTGAAAAATACAAAATTGGTAGGAAAATACAAGCACTGAGCAAAGTGATTATTCTGTGTCACAGGCTGACATCTGCTTTTCCTTTGCTCCTGAAGCTCGCCTCCGGAAGTGGTTTCCTAAGGGAGGAAAAGAAACTTTCCCCTGGCAGAAGGGTCTTGCGGAGTTCAGGGATGAAATGACCCCCGCCAAGTACACCTTGAACTTCTTGGCGGTGGAGGGTGGTCTCTAAGCTGGAGAGGCCCCCTTGGTCTTCTCTGGCCTCCACCAACGAGGGAGTGAGGGGCTGGGAGGCGGGAGGTGAGCCGCCTGCTCTGGGAGGTCTCTGGCAGTAGGTGGGAAGGGACAAGGAGCTCAGGGAAAAGGAACTGAGCTTCTGGGGGTAGTGGGGCTGGCACAGCGGTTCCCGACCCGGTCACCTCCCCACATTTGATGGCTGGGCCAGGGCAGCCATGCTGGCTCACAGAGGTTCCCCTCTCACCTACAACTGGGAGCTGAAGTGTTGGAAATATGCCTGCCTTGGGATGCCTATAATGAAATAGCTCCTTCAAATCAGGAAAATGGGCTCAAATCCTGACAGCAATGGTTTTCTCCAGAGCCTGGGACATTGCCAGCCCTGTGGGGGGGGGAGGTGCACATTTCTGACTCCATGGGAGTTTAAATATGACTCCTCTGTGCCCAGGAGGGCTCTGTTAGCATGAGATGAAGGGGAATTGCATGGCGTGGGCTGAGGGTACCGGAGATTCACAGGGCAGATGTATGGCATGTCTGTGGGGACTCTTCCTGCAATAAACTGGGGATATACTGTCTGGATTGCCCTCACCCAGCCCCCGGGGACAGAGGAGCAGCTGGGGAGAGGAGCAAGGCTTCCTGGATCACAGTCCTGGTCACCCTCCATTTGTAAGGGCCGCTGGTATGTCTGAGCACGGTATTTAGATTCTACCATGTCAGATAGAGAAAAGTTGGACAACTGCGGATTTTTAGTCAAACAATCACATAAGAGTTAATAGCAGTTATATAAAGAAAAGGAGCTCACAGAAACAGTGTGCCTGGTAAGGCAACTGTAAACAGCTTTCCCATTGTTCCTGCCTTCTGTGACTATCGGTCATTGTTTGGCCTTTAATCTGGAAACACTATAAATATAAATATAGCCATCTTTATAGCATTGTATCTTTACAGACAGCAATAAAACAATGCGTCTTTACATCTCTAAGCTTTATATTTATATAAGGGTATCTTTATTCAGGAGGAGTAAGTGGAGCCACCACAGACTTATCCATTCATACTACACACTCAGTGTCTCCTACGTGCCAGGAACTGCCCTAGTCCCAAGCACATAGCAGAGAACAAATACGAATTCCCCCTGCCCTCCATTCCTTATAGAATTTATATTACTGGATATGAAAACAGAAAATAGACATGAAGTTATAGAAACAGGTCACATAATAATTAGTGCTATGGAGGAAAATGAAGCAGGTCTAGAAGGCAGGGAGCTGGAGGAAGATGTTATTTTGTATGAGGTAGTCAGGGAAGGCTTCACTGATAAGGAGACAGTTCAGCAGAGACCTGAGCTGGCAGCCATTGCTGTGGGAAGGTTGTGCAAAGGGCAAAGCAAGTGCAAAGGCCAGGAGGCAGGGGCATGCTTTGTGGGTTTGAGGCAAAAAGGGAACAAAGTTCAAGACAAGGTCCTCTTAAAGCCACTGGTGTTTACTCAGAGGGCGATGGGGGCCCCTGCAGGGTTGTGACAGAGGAGTGATATGACATGTGTGAGGTAATGGGACCACTCTGGCTTCAATGTGCAGAATAGACCAAAGGCTGTGGGCATATTTAATATCCTCAACTAGAACATACATCTCAGGCACCTAGAGAGGCTAAGCAGGCATAAAAGGCATGAACAATAGAGAATGGTGGGAGTATGACAAACAGGAGCCTGCCTGCTTGTCTAAAAGGGCAACCACTGCTCAGCTCCTGCTGCTTGTTGATCCAGAGAGATATGAGCACACAGTGGCCATATTTTGTAATCTTAAAGGAAGGCTGGACTTCCAAGTGAACTCTCCTGATTTTAAACCTTTACAGTTAAACAAAGGAAACTTGAAGCCAGACAAGCCATCAGTTTGTACTCTCTCACCCCTAAATCTCTTACCAGGCAAGAACTCATACAACACATCTACTTACCCTTTATTACCTGGTTTCTGGGAAACTCAGGAGTAAGTTTAATTTTAAAGCATTGTAACTACAGTGCACTAAAATTTGGGCAAAAATCATCCCTCTTCTTTCTGTTCTCATAGTTTAATATGATTTTTAAATGTCCAGTTGAAGACTGTGTGCTTTTTACTACAAGCAACCTCATATTATGTTAAGTGAGGAATAAATTCTAGGAAAACAGGGCGGTAGGAGGATAGCTACTATGATCACACTCTTTTGTAACCATTCATTGTAGACGTCTGGGGGGAAAAAAGCTGTATTGTGATAACACATCTTATTACATGTTTGCCTTTTGTTTATGCAGCTTATACTGTCATGTCTGTGGGTGTCCCCAGGAAGCGTCGGCTGCCATGCCTCTGTGTCCTCCTTGCTTATAGATTCTATTGCTGCCATTCTGCCCTTTTCCCAACCACTCCTGCTTCCCCTGGTGATTTGCCCTATCTCCAGCATTTACACTCCCGATGCCACCTGAGGCTGCCTGCGCTTTGATTCCCTGGAAGGCACCTCTGGCTCATGCCAGCTGGAACCCATGCAAACCCTTTACATCACGAGGGGGAAATCATCCGCATCTCAGGTGCCAAGTTTGGTCAGTTGAAAGTGGCTCTCAAAAATACTTGTGTTAAGAAGGAATCTGAGGCTATACTTAGGTTAAGCAGGAAAACACAGGCTGGTAGATTAGGCATGTCTGCCATCCTTAGCAATTAGGCCTTTCCCCATGCTGAGGGAAAGGACAGGACAGAAGTTGTTCCATTCTCTTCTAATAGTGTTGCATATAGGGGTCCAGGTGAAATCAAAGGCCCCCAGCTGCAGGTGCACCACTGTTTCATTTGGCCAACAGTTATCAGCCTTTAATGATAAGAGTCCTGGATTCAAACTCATTCTGTCTCTACAAGTTGTATCAAGTGCCTGTTAAGCCTCTGAGCCTCAATTTCTTCATCTGTAAAATGGGGATAATAGTTGCATCCTACTTCACAGGACAAAGGGGACAGTTAAATGGAAAAGTCGCAACTCAGTTGTTATAAGTAAAAGCGGTCAGTCATTATTATCTATTACTGCTATTGTTGTCATTATTTTTCGGAGGCTTACTCTTGGGTCTGCCATAGCTCTGTCAACTTGGCTGGCTCCATAACTCATCACCTGCTCAGATCGTGCCTGACCATATTCCCTACCCTCCCGTCCCCCCAGTTGCCCTCTCTGCAATAGGTCACCGTCTTTTATGGTCTCCCACTGCTGCCAAGGCTCAGCTCTCCTCAGCGTCCTGCTCTCTGCCGCATGGCTGCTCTGTTTCCAAGGTTCCAACTGCTAATTCTGTGTCCCAGAACTCGAAATCACTGGACCCTGCGTTGTCTTGATCCATCATGGCCACTCTCCCAAAGAGGAGCCCACATCACAGCTGTGGGCAGGAAACTCAAGCCCAGCCGAGTCAGGCACAGCAGATGCTGACACTGAACCCCTGACATCATCCATAGCACTTCCCTAGAGGTTCCTTGTGGGAAATTTTCACAGGCTGACTGATTCATGGTTGAGGTATCAGCCTGTGGCCTTGACTGTCCTACACTGACCATGAGTAGCCTGGGGACTAGATATATCATGGTCCCCGTGTGGCCCCAGCCCAGGCACCAGGCAACAGTCAGAAAAGATTTGGCAGGTGAAAGCAGGCCACATCTGGATTCCAGTCCTGATTCTTCCAGAAAAGAGTGGAGATAACAGGCTGGGCCACTCTGACTCTGCAGGCCTATGTTTTTAAATCAGTGGGAAGTGATAAAATTGCTGTTATTTTGCTGAGTTATTGCAAAAGCGTATGATTTACTTATGGAAAGAAAATGATTAGTCTTTTTTAAAGATGTTTCTTAAACTTTGTATTAGTCAGTCACTGACTAAAGTGTATTAGTCACCACCCTTCTTCAAGGGACAGAAGCCCCATCTACACTGCCTTTGGATGAAATCAATATAATAATAATAACAATAAGGAATTTTGTGGCTCATGAAACTGAGAGGTACAGGGGTCAGAAATTCTGACTCCACTGGCATCTTGACCTTTTGATTTGAGAGGCAACTCAGCCTGGTCTCTGGAGTCACACATCCTGGGTTCAAAGCCTGGCTCCACTACTTAGAGTTACAAGATCTTGGGTGAGTCACTCAACTTTCTGAGTCCTGGTTTCTCATCTACTGATATGGATACGGCCACTTCCCTAACTGAACTGTTGGGAGGATTAAATAAGGTGATGTATGTAAGTTTGAAGAGCATGTGGCACAGAGTAAGAACTGTAATATTGTTAGCTTTTGTTATTCTGATTTTTTTGTGGATATGTTTGGATAGTTATTCTTTTGGTTACCCAGCTTGTTAACTTCCTTCTTATTTGGAGGAAACTTGCCACTTTTGAGTCTCAGAAGGAGCAGAGCCCACCTCTCTCAGTGAAGTATAAAAATGGCAGATATGTATCCTGCCAGGATCCCTTGCAGCTGGGGAGGATGCAGGTTACCTGTGTTCCACCAATCAGGAGCATCCATCCAGGTCACTAATTGGGTCCCTGTGATATAAAAAAGATTGGGATTAGGAAGCATTCTTGGGGTAGTGGGGCCTTTGGAGCAAGTTGGAGTTCCTGGGGCAAGGATTAGTGGAGCAGCCCACAAGGCTACCCCCAGCAAGGTCACTGGTGCCCCTGCTGCACAGAAATGGTGGCATCAGGCCCTCTCCAGGCCTCTCTGTGGGATGACTGAGGCATCTACCTGGCTGCATGGCCTCTGAGCCCAGCTCTCCAGCTCTTCTAGTGAGGCAGTGAGCCACACATATCCTTGAATTAATTTCTTTCCTGCTTAAGTCAGCCAGAGTCTGCTCCTGTGACAACAAACTCTTCCTGATACAATAATGCAGAGCAGAAACACTTCTCAAAGCTCTGGAAAGATTTCAGCCTTATTTCTTCTAAATTACTAACATCATAAAGATGTCTCTTCCCAAAACCAAGCCAGAATGGCATACATAGGTGTTAGGACTCTGCAACTGCCATTGATGGACACCCTTGCCTTCCCAGGATGCCACCAGATCATATGCAGCCAAGACCATCCCCAGGAGCCCTAGAGATGTCTGCTTTGCCTACTGTCCACCACACTGGGCGCTGCCTGGACTCCTTAGGGGCGAGTGGGGGATGAGAAGAAGTGGTGGAGGAAAGAGGAAAAGGAGAGAAGCTGACAGCAGCTACATGCTTCCTGTAACTAGAATCAAAGACAAAGATCCGTGAGGGTACAGAAAGACCTGGCAAGACAGCCTGGCCCCTGCCTGCAGGAAACCCAGGAGACAGGGCACCATAGCCAGTTTCAAAAGGCTTTCGAGGTATTGCTGGTAAATAAAAGTCAAGCAGCCTGGTATCTTTGGGTAAAAGCTCCCTTGTGCCATGACCAGTGGAGTCGTGCCCACAGCCTGTGAGCCACAGCATGACATGGATACCGGGCATCATCCTTCCTTCGGAGTTGGCAAAACCACTGTGGGGAGCTAGCTATGGTAAAGGTTGGGGGGTTTGGGTTTGTTAATTAGCCACAAGGCCAAGGACAGCCATCAGAATTACCTTGGAGGGGCTGCTGAAATGCAGGTTACAGGGCCCTGCCTCAGAGTTGCTGACCCAGAAGGTCTGGAGAGAGGCCTCAGAATTTACATTCTTGCAAATTCCCAAGTGCTGCTCACACTTTGGGAACCACTGGCTTAGGACGAGTCACAGTTTTTGCATCTGTAAAATGGGAGCAGGGACCCACCTCACAGGATGGTCCTGAAGACTGATTGTATTCATGGAAGTACTGCATATGGAACTGGATACACATGTAAATACATGTCAAATACATATAAATCTGATTTGCTCAAATAATGCTAATGAATATTCCCTGAGTTAAGTTGGTATGCAGCTGCATGATCATAAGCAACATACTTACTGAACACTGCTGAGAGTACAGAAACTGTGGAATGATCTCATCACCCCCTAGCAGCAGACTGTACCATTGGATTTCACATCTTGCACTCAAAAAAATTCTTTGGTTTAGTATCTCCATTTATAGGAAGTTATGGTACCTTCAGGCAGTGAAAAGACTTCCCAGAGGCCATTCATTGTGTAGGCCACACATTCTGGGGTGCCTAGGCATCTCCCAATCACCCCCTGTCTCTTCCTTGCTGAATAGACTTCCCACCCTCAGGGGTATACTGGATGTCATCTTCATGCTCTCTGACCCTGACATTCTGGCCAGAGTTTTTTAATCAAAGGTTGATTCTTGACCTAAGCTGGTCCAATTAGTACCTCCTTCCTAGGAATGTAGAACCGCCACTAAGAGACAGCAAATAAGTGCGTTGACCAGAGGATGCCAGCATGTGTAAGAAGGAAGAAGAATGAAGCCTGCACACAGAAAGCATCAGACAAGAGCGAGAGTGTGTTGGAGTTTCTGACATCCTGTTTGCAGTATCTTCCTGGGATCCTACTACATTCCTGACCTTGAATTCTATGATACAGCACAGTAAATAGTTAAGTTTTTGTTTTTTGCTGTAAGTGAAAGAAAACTTACATCTTTATATAAAAAGATATTACTGAATGTCACTCATACAATTGTAAAATTCAGAGGTAATTCTGGCTTTAGATAGGGCTAATTTGATAGTTGAAATATGACAAAGGACCCAGTTTCTCTCTGTCTGTTTCTGCTGTCTTTCGTGATGTAGAATTCATTCTCAGGAACTATAGGGACCTTTGCAGCTCTAAGCTTTTCTTTTGATGGCAGCAAAATGGCTGCAACAGTTTCAGACCTTTAACTGTAACCCATGCTAACCAAAGGAAGAGAGAATCTCTTCTAGTTGACCCTGTAGAAGTCCTACGATTCACTATCATTGGCCCAAACTAGGCCATGTGCCCATCCCTAAACCAACAGACAAGGAGATAAGATATGCTGTTTAGATTGAACAAATAAGGACTCTCCCTTTAAGCAGAGGGTGGGATCTATCCCTCTCACCCCATGTGATTGAAGGTAGGAGGAATCCTCCTAAATATAACTGGGCATTTTTGGTGGAGATGGAAGGCAAGGGATAGATATTACAAAAACAATCAACAAGTGCCCACTACATCTTATAGCCTTAATAAAGGTTTCTTTTCTGTTCAATCTTCCTTCAGTTAATTTTTAACTTTTAACCAAGTAGTCCTAGCTAAATAGGTACATGTGATCTTTACCCTTTATTTTCACTAATTTTTTCTAAATCATTTCTGGGAAGCTGCTGGGATACTCTTGCCCAGTATTAGTAGACAAAAAAAATAAGCCAAATCTCATTCATCAGGGAAACAGAAAGTTTAGTCAGATTTGATCAAGCTCTTCCTTTCTATAAAAATTTAACAGAAATACAGTTATTGTGACCAAAGTAATGAGATAGGAAAAAGATCTAAAAGAATGATACTAAGTAAAATTATGAGAATTAATTGAAAATACTAAAAAGGCAAATCCTACATATTTCATGCTTCATTAACATACAATAATCCAATTCTTTTTTAATAAGAATAGCAAATAAAGTTTCAGACCATCACAACTGCTTAAGCCACAAATAATGCTGTATAATTTTCATGATGGGTGTAATTACCCAAGAAGAAGATGCCAGGGACAGTTGCCACTCAGTCTTTTAGGAAATGCTAAATCACCAGTGTGCACAATGGCAGAGAACAGTATTGTTTGAAGAACACAGACACTGATTTTTTGCCCAAGAGAAAATGTGATTAAAATCATGTCTAAATATGTATACAAAAACTCTTTCAATCCATTTAATTTCAAAATCCTATGATAGGAAAACCTTGCATGGTATTTATGTGAATGGCATTTTTACTTCTTAGCAGTATGTAAAAAGATCAGCATACCCTGACAGCATCCTAGACTTGATAGGAATACGGTAGTTCAAGGCTCATAACCTAAAAGCTCATATGATGCAACCTCAGTGTATTACCATGGCAGTTACAGTTAACTTTTCTGCTGCTATCCGCCACTCTTCTATATACTCCATACCCTGTTTTCCTTTTCCCCTCTATGTAGGCAACACAGTCCAAGTACAGTGAAGCTTCAAGTCTAGCACATTCACTGGTGAGGACATTATTTGCGGTTCCATCCAAAAGGATAAGTGCATTTTACAATGTTACATCAGTACAAATGCCATTATATTAAAACTTTGTGGTTGAACACCCGATTGTACTCCAGGCAACTAAGATCTGTAAAACAAAACATAGTAACCATACTCTCACACATTACCATTTACTGACAGGCACTGATGACTCCAGTGCAAATGTGAGAACAGTTCAAATAAACAAATGCTTAGTGTTGTCCAATGAAGTGTAAACAAAATCCAAATAAATGAGTGGGCACATTTACTTCCTGCTCAGGCATCAGTTCCGGATTGGTTGGTCTTTAACTATGCCTTCAATGCCTCCATCCGGATGGGATTCATCAGTCAAGTTGCCATACATTTCTGGCTCCTTTCAGAAAACTAACACTAGAATTAATGCTTGAATCATGTTAAAGCATGATCATGCCTCTTGCAAATCTTTCTTGTTCATAGCTGATCATTCCTTTACGTCATAATTATCATACAGCTATAGCGTAAATACATAGTTATTTCCATTTTTCCGTCCAGATGGTCGGTTACACGATAATTACAGTATGTTTGTACTTACTGGGTTTAATTACCAGATAATCAGGAAGAACATGCAAATTGCTAGGTTGTTGTAACACAGTACATTGAACCAAGTAAAACCTGTGTATTGCATATAAGTAAACAAGCTCTTACTCAGAACTATGCACTGTAACCTGTGATGGCAAGAAGGCCTGAGGTTTGTTATGGGTCCATTGTGTGGGTTAGCATTACACTTGCTGAGCTTGGATTAACGTCCACATCATGAGGAAATGTAACAGGAGAGACACTCATGCTGCCACGCCTGCTAGAGGGACAATGGGGATCTGGTCGCAGGAGTGGCTGAATAAGGCACCGGCTCTTGGCTCTGGAGTCCTACACTGTTCAACCTAGTGCATTCCAGAATCACGTGCAAGCATCTATTCTCAGCCTGACCATGTACCTGCCCTGGTGCTGGCAAAGAGAGATTGTAAATCATCAACCCAATAATCCTTTCCTAGGAACAAAGTAGCTCCAGGCAGAAGCCAGCATATAGTTACCTCATATATCCATTTTGCAACCAGTGCTACAGCTAAGATTTTCCCTCTTTCATCCAACCAAAGGGAACTGCTCCGATCAACATATTCTGATTTCTGGGATCAGATCACTGTTGCACTTTCGTGGTTGCCTCACTAGCATATTTTCCTACTTTCCCCTTCCTGACTTCCACCTGGAAGTCCAAGTTATTCTAAAGAAGCTAACTTCATCCCTGCTTCAAGGAGTGAAACATAGGACTTTGCAATCAGCATCTTCCGCCACCATGCCTACAGTGATTGGTTAGGGTTGGACACATTCCTCAAGCCATTTAAACCAATCTTTGAATGGAACATTTTCTGGAAATGCCACATGCAAAACGCTTTCTCTTTCCTCTTGGATCTCGAGAGTCACTAGAGGCCATCTTGCAACCATAACAGAGGAACTGGGCCTTTATTGACATCACTGAGCCACAGGCTCAAGCTTTACCTGAAAACTCTATCTGTATTTCCCAGTCACATGAGCAAATAACCTTTCTTTATTGCTCATGCCACCTAGAATTGGGGTTTCTGTTATTTACAATGAGAAGCATAACAATTTACAGAGTTGCTACCAGTTATTTGCCTGGCTTGCCACAGAAAGTCCTCATAGGTTTTCTTAGCAATCTTCTGCCCCAATGCCTGGACGTGAGCAGTCTTCATGTTCTGATATGTCATTTTTTCCCCAGCTTTATTGAGATATGATTGACATATAACATTGTTTAGTTCTAGGCTACAACATGATGATTTGATATACTTGTATATTGTTAAATGACTTCCACAGTGTTTAGTTAACATCTGTCTCCTCATATGGTTATAAATTTGTCTTATGGTGAGAATTTTTAAGATCGTAGAGACTTTCAAATATGTGTTACAGTATTATTAACTACAAGCATCATGCTATATATTATACCCCCAAAATTTATTTGTCTTATAACTGAAAGTTTCTACATTTTGACCCCCTTTACCCATTTTACCCATAACCTTAGTCCTGGCCTCAGAAACTACCAATCTGTTCTCTGTACCTATGAGTTCAGTTTTTGTAGATTCCACATATAATTGAAATCATACAGTGTTTATCTTTCTCTGATTTATTTCACTTTGCAGAATGCCTTCAAGGTCTGGCTATGTTGTCACAAGTGTCAAGGTTTCCTTCTTTTCTTAGGGCTAAGTAATATTCCACTGTGTGTGTGTGTGTGTGTGTGTGTGTGTGTGTGTGTGTGTGTGTGTGCCACTTCTTCTTTATCCATTCATCTGTTGATGAACACTTGGGTTGTTTCCATGTCTTGGCCATTGTAAATAATGTTATAATGAACATGGGGGTACTGGTAACTTTTGGAGATAGTGATTTCATTTCCTTCTGATATATAAAACAAAAATGGGATTGCTAGATCATATGGTGGTTCTGTTTTTAATTTTTTGAAGAATCTCCATACTGTTTTCCACAGTGGCTGCACCAACTTATATTCCCACCAAAAGTGTATATGAATTCCTTTTTCTCCACATCCTCATCAATATTTATTATTGCTTGTCTTTTTACTGATGGCCATTGGAACAGATGTGAGATGGTATCTCATTATGGTTTTGATTTTCATTTCCTGATTAGTAATATTGAATACCTTTCCATGTTCCTGTCATCTATTTGTGTATCTTCTTCAGGAAAATGTATATTCAGTTCCTCTGTCCAGTTTTTAATTGTATTGTTTGTTTGTTTTTGTTATTGAATTGTATGAGTTCTTTATATATTTTGGATATTAACCTCTTATTAGATATATGATTTGCAAATATTTTCTTCATCCCATAAGTTGCCTGGTACATCATTTCTAAAGCTTATACATTGATTGTTCCTCCTGCTGATTTGAAGATAGCATCCCAGGGTCTAACTATAAGAAAGGCAGCCCCATCCCTGGGAAAAAGAAACCAAGAAAGTTTTCTTCATCCATGGGTTAGGGAGGGGAGAGTACACTCGCCAAGTTCTGCTCTGCTCCTGTGGAGAAATCTGGTAGAAGGACCCAGAGGCAAGCCAGGAGGAGTGGTCCTCGAGGTTACTCAAGGTTACAGGCCAGGATGGAGGGGGCAGACACTTCCAGATACTACCAGGAAGACAACTGACTTACAAACCCAGACCACAAGGAAAAGACATACTGGAGGAGTGCAGAAGAGCCATGGGGCAGAGGCAGAATGAGATGGGGTTGGGGGATGTGTCCCACAGTCAGAGCAAAGAGCATGCCCTGGGTCACTCCTGAACAAGGGGCCTATAATCTGCCTCTAAGTCAAGGCTTGAAGTAGCCATATTAGGCTGGACATTCATTCACCCTTCACCGTTCATTGCATGTCGAGATATAGAAGGCCAGAGCTATCTCAGACACCAAGTTAAAGATACATACTCCCCCGTATGGCCCTTGCCCTAATCCCTCTTGTTCTTGCAAGGCAAACCATTAAATAAGCAATTGCAATAAAACATGAAACTTGCCAGGCTAGAAGTATGACACGTTGTGGTGGGATACAAGGAGAGAAACCAACCAGTTCAGGCTCAGGGACAACTTCCTGCAGGAAATGACATTAGTGCTGAATCCTGAGGGATGAGGGGCCAATTTAGGGGCAAGCAGGAGGGGAAGGCTTCAGGCAGAAGCAAAAAGTATTGGTCAGGAGACCAGAGTGGACAGACAGGTCTCTAGGGACTGGAAAGGGCTTGGTGGAGTTGGGAGCTGGGGTTGGGAGAGGGCGACCATGAGGGCGAGCCCAGCTGCAGACGCAAGCGGGGGCCACCTTCCTGGGGTATCTCAGCTGCACAGGGAGCTTGTGTTTTTTATCCCAGGGCAAGTTTGTAGCAGGCAGAATGACCTAATCACATTTGCCTTTTAGTGGGCCATTGCCACATTTTGTTTTGAACACATCTCCAAACCTGTTTTCCAAGTTCGTCTTTGGTGGCATGAAGGGCAGGGGGACCCTATCAATACAACCCCGACCATATTTTCCTATAAAACCCATGTGCCGCAGAAGTGACGATCAGCCTGCCAGGGTTCACATGCACTTGCGCTTCAACCACCAGGCCCCTCTTCACAGTTGTTTGATGTTCAGAAAGCTCTTGGAATACTTTCAATAAATCTTTTCAACTCTGTTTTTCCTCAAAGTAGGAAGCCTTGTCCCCAGCATGTGATTATGTTGCAAACCTGGCATGTTCCAGACGTTATTCATCAGGCATGGATGGAGCTCCCAACCCCACCAAGTTCCCTGCCGCTCACATGAAGGCATCAATACCCCCTTTTCCCTGGTACTATAGAGCTTAACAGGGACCCTAACCCAGGGTGATATCAGATTCAAAAAAGAAAGTTGTACCTTGAGTCTGATAACCAAAATTGTGCACTCAGCTGAGCTCCTATGGACCAAGACAGATGACAAAGAAAGGTGGAAAATGGGTTTTTGTTTCCATGAGTTGGCCTCCTTGATATTTAATTTTTTTTAATGTGACTAATCACCACCTTCATTATCAGAGGAGGAGGTTATTAATAAAAATAACGATCAGTAGCAGCATTGACAATAATGGCATCACTCACTGAGTTTACAGTGTACCAGGTCCAGAACTAAGCATCTTTAACAAACTATCTCATTTAATCCTCACAATAACCTTGTGAGACAGATAATATTATCATTCCTGTTTCATAGTTTAGAAAACTGAGGCCCAGAGAGGTGAGCATCAGCTAGTTCTGTTGGGAGGGTTTGAACTCGGGCTGTCTGTCTCCAGAGCCCACACATACTTGCCAGAGGAGAAATTCATTCCTTATGAATTAGTAGGAAGTTGGTCCCAGGTCCCTGTAGCCCAATAGATTCTGTGCTGCCCAGTGTAGGGTAGAGCTCCGTCTGCTTCCCCAAGCATTTCTCCCTGCTGAACTTCCCAGTTAGAGCCACAGTACTGAGCCAAGAAAGGTCCAATCACCTGGGCCAAGTTTTCATTAAAATGTGTGCATGTTTAGGGGTGGGGGAGCTTAATGATTATTTTCAGTCCTGGTTCCTGCTTATTTGGTTTGGGTTTTGCACGATTAATTAGGAGACTAAATTAATGAGAAAGGAAACACGTGTCCAGCTGGTCCTCCCAGATGTTTCTGGAAACAAACTCTCCAATTTGCACAGCATGACAGTGTAAACATGACTTGGGGAAGTTGCTCCAAGCTGGTTCAGTCCCCAGCACTCCTGGCTGTGGGAAATGGGCCCTGCCTGGAGTCTGTGCTTTCCCAGGTCTGAAATAACATCTCCCATGTAATTGCAAAGTTGGTTCTCTTAGGTTCTACAAAAGTGTAGCCACAGTTACACTCCCGCACCTGAATCCTTAGAAGGGAGTCTGAACACAGAGTAAGAGATAGAAAAAGAAGGAAATGAGGAATGAAAAGAGGCATTCAAAGTTCTCGGATTATCAGTGGTGATGTAAATTTTACAGGCACCCATCGATAGTGCAGAGTCTAGTTTTCTTTCTCATCTTATCCGTGTGTCTTTTGTCCTTATAATGAGAACAGACTGATCTATCTGTCTCAGTTACATCTAGTTTGAGGTGGTGACTGAATGAAAATATATCAGGATCCATCAGGGTCATGCGGTATGTCCCTCCATGATGGAGTGAATTGCCCCCAGGGGACCCACCACATGTGTGGCCTTGACTTACATGGAACATGGGAGCATGTACCAATATCGAGGTGGACAATGTAGAAAGTCCACAAAAGGTTAGGGGGATTTACAGTGTCTCTCTTTCAATGTTTTCAGCCACAGCTCTATGCTGGTGCTGGACACTAGGGTTGTGCAGTTAACAAGGTCAGCCGGATCTCCCTCCTCAAGGAGTTTGTGGTCTAGTTGCTCTTGCTTCACCAATCACAAACCTGACCAAGAATATTGACACAATCAAGACATGCCCTTGGAAATACACACTGAATATCATTCAGCCTTAAAAAGTCATTTGGGAAATGTAAATTTAAATCACAATGAAATACCACTATATACATCTTAGAACAAATTGTCTAAAAAAAAAAAACAAACAGTAAATTTCTCTCACCTAAAAGGAATGAAATTCTGATACCAGATACAACATGGAAGAACCTTGAAAACATTATTCTAAATGAAAGAAGCCAAACCCAAAAAGACAAATATTGCATGATTCCACTTGAATGAATACCTGGAGAGGTCAAATTCATAGAGACAGAAAACAGAAGAGTAGCTACGAGGTCCTGGAGGGTGAGGGGAAGGAGGTTAGGGTTTAGTGGGTGCAGAGTTTCAGTTTGGGATGATGAAAAAGGTCTGGAGATGAACAGTGGCGATAGTTGCCCAAAATGGTGAATGTTCTTATTGCCACTGAACTGTACACTTAAAAATAAAGAAGAAAAATGAAATAGAAGAATAAAAGAAACACCACAAAAAAAAAGAAAAAAAGAAAAAAAGGAAGCTGATCTCTTGGGTCTCACTGGATCCAAGATCCTGGATGAGGAACAAGTTGAGCTCACCCACTGTAAGCAGTCACCCCACCCTACACCTATGCTGCAAGCACCTTATTCAGGCTGGATCGTCACTGGTCTACAGAACAATCATTCAACAAATACTAATGATGTGCTCCCAATGCCACTTCAGGTACTGGGGATATGGAGGTAGTCAAGACAGAGGAAGTTCCTGGCCTCATGGGCTTAGATTCTAGCAGTGGTCAGGCAATGAGCAAGCAAATGGCAACTTCCACCTCCAACATGGTCTGTCATCGCCCTGCTTTATTCTTATCCTTAGCACTTAGCACTTAGCAAAATAGTAACCTATGTTACTAATATATTCTTTGTGCCTGTATCTCTCCACTAGATTATAAACTCTATTTTAGTGATTTTATTAATGTAACCTTGCCTAGGTGGAAATACTACCTGATACATAGTAATCATCAAGATACAGGTAACACAAATAAAGTAAATTAAAATCTTAAAAGGATAATTTTTTATTCTAAAAAAATATTTTTAGAAAGAGACAGGTTTCTGTGATGAAATGTAACTTCTGGAGGAAAAAATAATAAAATAAATTGGGGTACAAATTTTATTAATTAGATGATCAGGGAAGTGTTTTCTTTTTTAATAAGATAGCATTTGAACTGGCTCTGAAGGACAAGAAGATCTCCATGGACCCGTCTGAAGGTAGGTCATTACAGAAAGGTAAAAAAGTAAATGCAAAGGTTTGATGGCAGGAAACTTTTAGGGTATTGAGGGTACAGAAAGAAAAATAATGTGACTGAAGTGTAGTGAATAAAGTTCAGACTGATCACTGGATCCTAGATGACCTTGAAGGCCATGGAAGGAAATTGGATTTCATCCTAAATGTAATGGGAAGCCACTGAAGCATTTTTTTCTTTGTAAGATAGCTGTTTTTAAATTGTAGTAAAATGTATATACCATAAAAATCACCATTTTACTCATTTTTAAGTGTGCAATTCAGTGGCTTTAGGCACTTTTACTTTCTTGTGTAACCATCACCACCATCCATCTCCAGAACTTTTTCATTATCCCAAATTGAAACTCTATCCATTAAATGCTAATGCCCTATTTCCCCTCTTCCTGCAGACCCTGATGACCACCATTCTACTTTCTGTCTCTATGAATTTGAGTATTCTGGGATCCTTGGATAAACAGCATCATACAACATTTGTCCTATTGTGACTGGCTTATTTCACTTAACTTACTGTCTTCAAGATTCATCCATGTTGTAGTATGTGTCAAAATTTCATTCCTTTCTAAGTCTGAATAATATTTTGCTGTATGGATATACCACATTTTCTTTATCCATTCATCTGTTGATGGATATTTGGGTTGTTTCCACCTTTTAGGTATTGTGAATAATGTTGCTATGAATATGACTGTATAAATATCTCAGAACTTACTTTCAGTTCTTTCAGGTATATACCCAGAAGTGGAACTGCTGGATTATATGGTTAATTCTAAGCTTAATATTTTAAGGAACTGTTCTATTATTTTCCACAGTGGTTGTGCTATTTTACATTCCCAGTAGAAAATCATGAAGATTCCATTTCCTTTACATCCTCACCAATACTTGTTACTTTCTGCTTTTTTTTTTAATAGCCATCTTATTGGCTGTCGAGTAGGATCTCATTGTGATTCTGATTTGTATCTCCTAATGATTAATTATGTTGGTCATCTTTACTTGAGCTTGTTGGCCATTTGTATATCTTCTTTGAGAAGTTTCTATTCAAGTCATTCACTTATTTTTTAACTGGGTTTTGGTCCTTTGTTGTTGAGTTGTAGTTCTTTATATGGTCTAGATATTACTCCCTTATCAGATACATGATTTACAAACATTTTCTCTGATTCTGTGAATTGCTTTTTCACTCAATGATAGTGTCCTTTGATGAATTTAAATTTTGATGTTTTAAATTTTGATGAAGTCAAATTTATCTATCTTTTCTTTGCTGCCTGTGCTTTTGGAATCACTTGGAAAAAAACACTGCCAAATTCAGTGTCCTTAAGCTTTTCCCCTATGCTTTCTTCTAAGAGTTTTAGACTTTTAGCTCTTATATGGAGGTCTTTGATTCACTTTTAATTAATTTTTGTGTATAGTGCATTATGGGAATCCCAAGAAAAGATAGAAGGAAAGGGGAAGAGAGTTTATTGAATAAATAATGCTTGCAAACTTCCCAAATTTGAGGCTATAAGTAGACATACAAATTCAAAACCTCAATGAACTCCAAAGAGGATAAACCCAAAGAGACCCATATCTAGACACATAAACTGCTAAAAGAAAAAGACAGAGTGAATCTTGTAAGCAACAAGAGAGAAGTGATTCAGAGTCCCTTAGGCTCTGTTTACTTCTTTTCATCGTTTTTTCTTTCTGCTCCTCATATTCAATAATTTCAAATGTCGTATCTGCAAGCTTGCTTATTCTTTCTGTTGCCTCCTCAAGTCTGCTGTTGAACCCTTTAGTGAATTTCTCAATTCAGTTATTATATTTTTCAGTTCCAGAATTTCTGTTTAGTTCCTTTCTATAATTTCTTCTCTTTGTTGGTATTCTCATTTTGTCCATATATCATTTTTCTATTTTCTTTAATATCTGTCCATGTTTCCTTTAGCTATTTCAGAACATTTATGATGGTTCTTTTAAAGTCTTTGTCTAGTAAATCTGATGCCTTTAGGAGTGACTTCTGACACTTTATTTTCTTTTTTTTTAATAGACCATGTTTTCCTTTTTCTTTGTAAATCTTGTGATTTTATTGTTGTTGTTGAAAACTGACCATTTGGAAAAGTAGTTATTTCTCCCAGTCTTGGGAAGTCCTTCACTAATTAGCTGGGCATTTTCTGAGCCTTGGGATAAGCCTGAGGAGAAAGGCTAAGAACTTAACAGATGTTTTCTGAGCATGAGTTTTGCCTGTGCCTGGGTGCCATTTTTGATACCTTATATTCAGAGCTGCCTTTAAATGTTTTAATTTCCTATAATGTCTCACCCAACTTCTCCTGGGGAGTCTTAGATGGTCTGTTGCAGGTCGTTATGCATAATCTCTTGTTCCATGTGTCTGGGATCTTATTTTCCCTGTAGCTTTCCTAAATAGCACCCACTGTTTCTCCCCACCTGAGATTCTTGCTAGATAAACAAAGGTCAGTCCTTAAAGCAGTCCCCAAACAGGTTAGAATGTTGACAGTAAGGACTTCTGTGCTCTCTCCAGTCTGAGTAAGGGAACTGAGAGGTGGGCTGTTGCCTCCTCCAGGCCATGACTACACTGCACTGGGGAATGGAGAGGGCAAGGGCAAGCAAAAATGCTGAAAATTTTCCTAACATTTTGTATGTGTTTTCTTTTCTTAACTGAGCATTTCTTTGATTGCTGTAGATCTTTGATTGTTAGGTCCTATAAGGTAACTTTGGCAAGTGTGTGGTTGTTTTTTGTTGTCTCCAATAGGGACAAGGGTTTGGAACACTCTAGTCTTGCTTTTGCCTATGTCACCCTCACTGGAAAGTCCTTGTGAACCAGTTTTTGCTAGAAAAAAATAATTAACAGATGTCTCAGGAAAACACAGCACAGAAAGGCTGCTAGAGGTTATCTGACTTGGGCGTCAATAAAACATCTATTAAGATGAATGGTTAGCACCAATTAGAAATCAAAGAAGAGGGGTGGGGATAAGGCTCAGGAGGGATTGGTTTATCCCAGGGAACTGGGGAACTGTTTTATGGAGGTATAATTGACCTACAATAAACTACACATTTAAAGTATATAATCTGATACCTTTTGACACCTATGAAAGCATCACCATAATCAAGATAATGAACATATCCTTTACATACAAAAATTTCCTACTGGTCCTTTGAAATTCCTTCTACCCTTTTTCCCCACTCCCCACCCCCACCATCCTCAGACAACCATTGACCTGCTTTCTGTCATAATAGATTAACTTATATTTTCTAGAACATCAGAAAGTGGAATCATACAATATGCATTCCTTTTCTGTACTCTTTTGCTCAGCACAATTATTTTGAGATTCATGTAAATTATAACATGGATCAATAAACCATTCCTTTTTCCTGCTGAGTAGTATTCCATTGCATAGAGATGCCACATTTTTTATCTATTCATCTATTCACAGACATTTGGGATGTATCTTCTGTTGACAAACTGCAATGAAATGAACATTTTGGTACATGTGTTTTTATGGACATAAGCTTTCATTTCTCTTGGATTAATAGGTAGGAGTTGGATTAGCTAAATCATAATAGCAGGAATACATTTAACTTTCTCAGAAACTGACAAATTGCTTTCCAAAGTACTAATACCATTTTATATTCCCACCAACAATGAGAGTTCTAATTCCTCCACATTCTTACTAACATTTCAAATGTTCAATATTTTTAATTTTAGCCAGTCTAATTGGTGTGTAGTGATATCTCATTGTGATTTGCATTTGCATTTCCCAAATGACTAATGATGTTGAACATCTTTGCATGTGTTCATTTGCCTTCCACTTAATCTTCTTCACTTAAGTGTCTGTTCAAATCTTTGGCCCATTTTCTCAGTGTATTGTTTGTTTTAATTTTCTCATATTGAGTTTTAAGGGTGTTTGTGTATGTGTGTGTGTGCACATGTGTGAATTGTGTGTTTCTGGGTATAAGTTCCTTATCAGACAAGATTTCCAAATATTTTCTCCCACTGTGTGGCTTATTTTTCCATTGTCTTAGCAATGCCTTTCAAAGAGCAGAAGTCTTAAATTTTGATGAAATCCAATTTGTTATCTCATGGGTTATGTTTTTGGTGTCACATTTAAGAAATCTTTGACTATCCTAAGGTCAAAATATTTTTATCCTATTTATTTCTAAATGCTTTATAGTTTTACATTTTGCATGTATGTCTAGAATTCATTTTTAGTTAAATTTTAGTATGTTGTGAAATATTAATCAGAGGATTTGGGGTCTTTTTGTTTTGTTTTCTTGGGGTTTTTTTTTTGGCATATGGCTGTCCAATTGTTCCACTACCAGTTTAAAAAGACTGTACTTTCTCAACTGTCTTGCCTTTGCGTCTTTGTTAAAAATCAGTTGTACATGTATACATGAGTCTATTTCTCAGTGCTGTAACTATTCCATTCACCTGTTTGTCTACCTTTACACAAAACTGCACTATCTTCATTACTGTAGCTTTGTAAGAAGCCTAAGATCAAGTAGTCAGTTCTCCACTTTATCTTTTTGCAAAGCTCTTTTGCCTATTTGTGGTCTTTTGCATTCACATAAGAATTTCAAAATCAGCTCATCAATTTCTACAAAACAAAAACTTGCTGGAGTTTTTATGGCAATTGCATTAAATCCACATCTATAGGTACATAAATCAACTTGAAAAGAACAATATTGAGACTTCTGACCCATGATATGATCTATTCTCTCCATTTATTTAGATCTTTTTAATTTCTTTCAGCAAAGTTTTGTAGTTTTCAGTATACGGCTCTTTTATCAGATTTAACACTGATGTACCTTAAGCAGAGGGTTGATGGTCTACTTTAATTTCTAATGTAAGAATAAAAGACTGGAAGAAGATGAGAGTGGGAACATGGAGACCAAGTGAAGACTACAGCATAGTCCAGGTAAGCACTGATGGTGACTTGAATCAGGATGGTAGCAGTGGTAATGGAAAAAAGACCTGATCTGAAATTTAAGTTTTGTCAAATGCAAGTGCCATTTTGTGTAGCTCAAAGAAGCTATATTATTGCAACTTCATGCAGTTCAACCTAATATTCTGGAGATAAATCAGGACTCAGGACTCATTACTTGACTAGATGCAGGGAACCAATGAAAGGAGAGAATCAAAGATGACTCTTAGGAGCAAGCCAATGAATGGAGAATGATGCCATTTCCTCAAACAGCAAAGACTAGGGGAGGAACGAGGTAGCCCCATTCTCTCTGGCTATCTCTTTATTCCCAATTCTTTTCTCTTTCTCTCCATCATCTTTAGTTTTTCAGGGAACACAATTATCACAGGGCTAAATGTTTACCTTTAAACATGCATTTTTCCCACCCAGCTCCCTGTCTGACATTTTAATGACTTTTGCTGGCTAAGCTTTTCATAGGCAGGGCATACAGAAAGAACATATTTTCTGTGCACAGTTTGAAGTTCATGCATACTCCCTTGATTTTAATGCCATAGCAACATGCCCTTAACTTTTTATTTCTCTGAGCCCAGCCCTCATCTGGAAGGGTTCTGGGCCACATTTTCAAGCAATTTGGTGCCGATCATCGTGAAGCTTCTGAGTTTATGGAGGGAAGGCTAGGAACGCATGCTTGAGTTTATACTCAAATTACTATTCTAAATGACTCCATGGGGGGTTTCTTTTAGGGGTCACTGAGAACCAGAGTGGAATGTTTTTCCTTCTTCACTTTATCCCAGGCCTTGGGGCATGAGGACCATAAATGCAGGTAATGTGTTTTATAGCCAGATTCTCTAGGTTCATTTTTCCACCTCTCCCCACCCCCAATGATAACCATGAAACTCAAAAGAGCTGGCTGGAGACTTACTTCATAAAGCCTTGTTTCTACAAAGCCTAATAGATTTGGGTGGCTGAGCAACATAGCAGGGTGTCTTTGAGGAGCATTCACTTCCTGTCTGTGGCTTGGCCAGACATGTGTGATTACCCTCAAGCCCAGTGGAGAAGTCTAAACTGAAGAAAGCCTGCCTGTAAGACAGTGAGCTCTCCAACACCGGAGGTGTACAAGCAGTACACAGACAATTGCTTGACAAAGGTGTTGTAATGGGAGATTTATGCATCTGACAAGGAGTTGAACGATAAACTTTTAAGTGTCCTTATGGAACAGACTTTTTCTGATATTAAGATATCCATTGTTTCAACAGATATTTATTGAACACCTTCTATGGGGCTGGCAATTGTACTCTGAGGACACAGCAGAGAACAAGAGGGATATGGCCCTGCTCTTGAGGAATTTTTAATCTAGTGAGGGTGACAAATAATAAATAAGTCATTTACAATGAGGTGCTGACAATAACTGTGGCTCTCAGGTACTGGGCCAGGGTCCCTGTTGTCATTTTGCATGGGTTATCACAAAGATGCTTCCCTACCCTAAGAGGCCAAACTCCACTTTACACATTATGAAACGCAGGTTCAAAAAGCTTCATGGGTTGTCTGCTTCCACAGCTGTTACCTGCTGATGCTAGAGCAGCAGCCAAGACCTCTCCGTCTCGGGAGTCTATACTCAACTAACCCTCTAGTAGAGATCCTTACAAGACCCAGTTAGCACTTGCGTCCTGAAGGCCCAGGCCTCCACACGCCCTTCCCCCACTCTCACCTCGAGAAAGGTAAACAGTACAGGTCCACTTACTCCCTCTCCCCTCGCTGAACATACTAGTCCTCAGAGGTTTTCAAATACAAACCATCTCTATGCCTGACGCAGTTAACCTTGCCAGCTCCAAAAAAGTTTTTACAATAACACTTTTTACTTAAAACTCGAGACCTGATACTTGCCAGAACTCCCACTGTCATGGTGAAAGTTAATAGCAGAAGAAGCAAGGCAAGCTTTGTGAAGGTCTGTGGCCCTACTATGTGGCCAGCTGTAGGAGGGAATGAAAGTTGGGTGGCTGGAGTGTGGTACATAAATAAAATAAAAGATATGCTAGTTGGCCTTGAAAAATCTTACATCTCATTCATTGCAGAGACAAAAAAGAGATGAGCAGGGGATGAGAAACAGGACCAAGGAGGGGATCATAACAGGCATTTTTCAAATCCTGGGTCTCTCATTGTGTGTCTTCGAACAAATCCTTCTGCCTCTCTGAGTCCCAGACTCTTCATCGATAACAGTGCTGTCCGAAAGAACCTTCTGTGATGATGGCAATGCTCTTTATCTCACTGTCCAGGAGGGTGGGTGTTAGCCACATGGGACTTTGAGCTCAGAAATATGGTGGGTATGAGTGAAGACTAAATGTTTTATTTTATTGTAAGTTTTCAATATTTTAAATATCAATAGCTATATGAGGTTAGTGGCTACCATATTGAGCAGCACAGATCTAAAAACTTAGGAATTAGGAGGCTTCATCTATTGCAAATAGTATATTGAGAACCTCAGAAATGGACATTTTGTCTCTGAAACTATCTTAAGAAAATAGTGGTGAAATGCTTGGCCTCTGGAGACAAGGTCCACATGTCAGCTTTAATATAGCTTGCTCTGACGTCTTGGACAGGTCTCTCCCAGTGCCTCAGTTTCATCATCTGTAAAATGGGGATAACAGTAAAGCCTAATTCACAAAGTTGCTGTGGGAACAAATGAGATGATAAATGGGACTCTCTCAGAACAGAGCTTGATATTTGGTAAATGTTCAAAAAAATGCAGCTGTTTTTAAAAAAATTTTGTATCATTGTAATTATTAATGGATCTCAGCATTACTCGGCCTCCTAGAATCACACCATGCGACCCTAGTGCTCACCCTTCTCTGGAACATCAGGAATGCCCAGGGGTCATCTTCTCAGCTGCCAAGGTGGAAGGATGAGGAATGAGAGTCTGAAGCCTAGAGGCACCTCTGTATAAAAAGAATGTTTCACATTTAACAAGCATTGAGAGTCTCTCCTTTCCAGCACCTTAGAAGACATGAAGAAAGTTTAATGTCTTTATGACTACAGCACCCTGGACACTTTTTCCAAAAGGATTAAGATTGTCCTCAGGTTTCTAGATTACATGGTAAGTTTAGATCAACAAGACGAGATATTCTGGTATTTTTATCTGGAAGAATTTTTCTAAGGTTGTAAACAAAATTCAGATGGGCCTAACAAAGAATACACAGTTTTCTTCTTTCCCTGTCTTTACTAATTTCCAATGCGCTTGAGAAGGGAAAAAATCCTTGTGCGGAAATCTCATCTTAAATTGCTTTAGAGTCAATTCAGTTTAATGTTTGCAATGGGAATTCTGTGTATGGGCAACTCCCTGTGGTGTCCCACTGCTGGCACCAATGCTGTGGGTGACCATGGGCAAGAATTCTCTTCTGTGGGTTTTGATTACCCCATGAATTCAACGGGGACTGGGACTGGAGTGGAGAGTGGTTCCTTAAAGACCTTTTTAACTATGAGAGTCTAAGATTCAATGATACTCTTCCTTTTCAAATTGACAATATGACACATTCATAAAGGATTCATCATTGAACAATATTTCCTCTCTCTATGGTCAGAAATGCACAGATCGGGAATCAAAAACTCAAATGCCCCTAGGTGCCACACATCACAGAAATGAGTGACCTGGGCTAAATAGGGACTCAGGTGAGCTAGAAAGCCCAAATCCTGTCCAAAAGAGGTGGCTGTTGTATGTCTCCAGCTGATGTTACCATGTGGAAATATGGGCATTTCTTGACAGATCTTCAACTTTTCCAAAAATGCCAGAAATCTGGTTTTCAAGTAAAGCAGCCTGATTTTAAATGTTGGCTCAAAAAAAAGGAAGGAAGGAAGGAAGGAAGGAAGGAAGGAAGGAAGGAAGGAAGGAAGGAAGGAAGGAAGGAAGGAAGGAGGGAGGGAGGGAGGGAGGGAGGGAGGGAGGGAGGGAGGGGGGTAGGGAGGGAGGAAAATGAAGAAAAAAAAAACCTCTGTGAGCCAAACTAAGAATCCAGGTAGGATGAAATGGCCTTATCCCTGCCCCTCCAACATCAGGGATAGAGGGCTGGAACCAAAAGGGCCTGAGTCCAGGACAGACCTTGGAAGATTATTTTTGAAAGAAATCTAGATAACAGGCCAGTTCTTTTCATCTGACTCCTTCTGCTAAAAATCAGCACAATGACCTTTGGCCAAATCAGTAAAGTCCAATCTGGACTAAAAACCAACAGCAAACAAGATTCCTGCTGATTACAGGAAGCTGGCTCTCCTGTGTCAAGAGTGAACTTTCAGAGCCCTGTATTGCATTCCATCATATTTCCAGGTAACTGGACCTGAAATGTCCTGGACTATCTTCAATTCCTGGGCAGCAAAGCAATCACAAAGTTCCCATTGCTGAGTCATAGAATCACTTTCCCAGAATTGTGAGAAAACAAACATCCAAAGTGATGTCCAATTCACATTTACACCAACCTGGAAATGGTGGTGGTGGGCTGCCTTTCATTCCCTACCATAGCAGGAATCACAATCTATGATTTTAAAACTATTTTGGTTTCCTTATTAATGCTCTGCGTCCTTCATGCCACTAAAATGGAAGCACCATGAGAGCAGGCCCCCTGCCTATCTTCTTCACAGCTGTTTCCCAGCTCTTATAACAGAGCCTGGAACAATATGGTTCCAAATAGATACTACAGAACACTACATTAATGAATGATCACCAAGGTTGTAGTTTAGTGTCTCCAGGAGCAGAGAACTTACTACTTCCCAAAGCAGGCCATTAATTCTTTGGACACTCTTGTCAAATAGAAAGCTTTTCTAAAACAGACTTGAATCCACATGACCTCCACTAGCTCCCATTTTTTGGGTCGCACAAGCTAAGCCTACATTCTCTTCCAACTCATAGGCTAAAGACTAACTCACATGTCCAAAGACAGGTGTCATATCTCTTCTAGTCTTGTTTTTAATCCAGGCAAAACTTACTCATTTCCTTACTCTGACCTCTTGAAAGGGGAGAACAATAGTGGGGGGTAGGAGAGAGGTGGGAAGAGGATAAGAGGAGGTCAGTAACCGGAAGTCTTGAACAAAGTACATAGTTGATGATCTCACTGGCACTTGGCTTCTTTTTTAATATTTCTTTATTTAAGTATAGTTAATATACAATATTGTGTTGGTTTCAAGTAAACAACATAGTGATTCAACAGTTATGTACATTATTAAATCCTTACTTCAACTAGGTACTGTCTGCCAATACAGAAAAATGTTAGAGTTATCGACCACATTCTTTATGCCATACTTTCTTCCCGTCATTAATCTGTATTAGGATTGAGATTTTGTGCCTAGTAATCCCCTTCATCTATTTCACCCACGTACCCCAACCCCTCCCCCATAGTAACCAACAATCATTTCTCAACATCTGTGAGTCTATTGCTGTTTTGTTCATTTTGTTTTGTTTTGTTTTTAGATTCCACATATAAGTGAAGTCATATGGTATTTGTCTTTCTCTGCGTGGCTTACCTCACTTAGCATAATACCCTCTAAGCCCATCTATGTTATCATAAATGGCAGGATTTCTTTCTTTTGTATGGCTGAATAATATTCCATTGCATGTATTTACCAGTTTCTTTATCCATTCATCTGTTGATGGACACTTTGTTTTCTTACATATCTTGGCTATTGTAAATAATGCAGTAATAAATATAGGGGTGCATTAATCTTTTCAGATCAAAGATTTTGTTTTCTTCAGGTAAATTCCAAGAAGTGGAATTGCTGGGTTGAATGGTATTTCTATTTTTAGTTTTTTGAGGAAACTCTATACAGCTTTCCACAGTGACTGCACCAATGACATTCCCACAAACAGTGTAGAACATTTCCCTTTCTCCACATCCTCACCAACACTTACTATTTCTTGTCTTTTGGGTAGTGTCATTCTGACTGGTGTGAGATGGTATCTCACGGTTTTGATTTGTATTTGCCTGATGATTAGTGACATCGGCCATATTTTCCCTTTTTGTTGGCCCTCTCTATGTCTTCTTGGGAAAAATGTTATTCAGATTCTCTGCCCATTTTTTAATTGTTTTTTTTTGATGTTGAGTCATATGAGTCCTTTATACATTTTGGATGTTAATCCTTATCAGATATATCATTTACAAATATATTCCCCACACTGTTGGTTGCCTTTTTGTTTTGCTGATGGTGTCCTTTGCTTTTTAGTTTGATGTAGTACCACCTGTTTATTTTTGCTTTTGTTTCCTTTCCCTGGGGAGATGTGTCAGAAAAAAATTACTCAAGCTTATGTTCATGAGATTTTTACCTATGTTTTCTTCTAAGAGGTTTATGGTTTCAGGTCTTATTTTTAGGTCTTTAATCCATTTCAAGTTTACTTTTGTGTATGGAGTTAGGCAGTAATTTGTTTCATTCTCTTGCATGTAGCTGTCCAGTTTTCCCAATACCATTTATTTAAGAGGCTGTATTTTCCCCCATCATAGATTCATGGATCCTTGTCATATATTAATTGACCAAATATTCACAGGTTTATAACTTGGTTCTGTATTTTGTTCCATTGATCTACGAGTGTTCTTGTGCCAGTACAGTATTCTTTTGATTACTGTAGCTTTGTACTAAAACTTAAGTCAGAGAGCATGATATCCTCAGCTTTGCTTTTCTTTCTCAAGATTGCTTTGGCTATTCAGGGTCTTTTGTGGCTCCAAATAAATGTTACGATTATTTGCTCTAGTTCATTGAAAAATGCCGTTGGTATTTTTATAGGGACTGCATTGAATATGTAAGTTGCTTTGGGCAAGATGGCCACTTTGACAATATTAATACTTCCTTTCCATGAAAATGGGATCGATTTTCATTTATTTGTGTCTCCATCAGTTTCTTTCATCCACATAATTTTCAGAGTACAGATCATTAACCTCCTTGGTTAGTTTTATTCCTAGGTATTTTATTCTTTTTGGTGCAGTTGTAAATGGCATTGTTTTCCTGACTTGTTTCTGCTAGTGTGTTGTTAGTTTATAGAAATGCAACAGATTTCTGTATTGATTCTGTATCCTGCAACTTTGCTGAATCCAATTATTAGTTCTAATAGTTTTTTCAGTAGAGTCTTAAGGGTTTTCTCTATATAATATCATGTCACCTACAGATAGTGACAGTTTTACTTCTTCCTTACCAATTTGGATGCCTCTTATCTCTCTGTGTTGTCTGATTGCCGTGGCTAGGACCTCCAGTACTATGCTGAATAAAAGTGGTGAGAATAGTCATCCTTGTCTTGTTCTCAATGTCAGAGGAAAAGCTTTCAGCTTCTTATTATTAAGTACAATGTTGGCTGTGGGTTTGTCATACATGGCTTTTATTATGTTGAGGTACATACCCTCCATATCCATTTTGTTGAGAGCTTTTATCATGCATGGATATTGAATTTTATCAAATGCTTTTTCAGTATCTATTGAGATGATCATGTGTTCTTTTACCCTTCTTTTTGTAAATGTGGCATATGACATTAGTTGATTTACGAATATTGTGCCATCTTTGCATCTCTGGAATAAATCTCACTTGGTCACGATGGATGATCTTTTTCATGTATTTTTGGATTTAGTTTGCTAATGTTTTGTTGAGGATTTTTGCATCTATATTCATCAAGGATATTGGCCTGTAGTTTTCTTTTTTTGTGCTGTCTTTGACTGGTTTTGTTATTAGAATGATGATGGCCTCATAGAATGAATTTGGAAGTATTCCCTCCTCCTCTAGCTTTTGGAATACTTTAAGGAGGATGGGTACTAGATGTTCTTTAAATGTTTGGTAGAATTCACATGTGAAGCCATCTGGTCCTGGATTGTTGTTCGTTGGGAGTTGTTTATTAAAAATTTAATTTCATTACCAGTAATTGGTCTGTTCAGATTTTCTGTTTCTGTTTCTGTTCATTGATCCATTGATTATTCAGAAGCGTGTTGTTTAGCTTCAATGTGTTTGTGGTTTTTTGGGTTTTTTTTCATGTATTGCTTTTTAGTTTCCTACGATGTATTCTGAAAGTGATACAGTTTCAATTTTTTAAATATATTGAGGCTCTTTTTGTGTCCTAATATGTGATTTATTCTGGAGAATGTTCCATGTGCACTTGAGAAAAGTGTGTATCCTGCTGCTTTTGGGTGGTTCAATACATATCTGTTAAGTCCATCTGGTCTAATAGACTTTTTGAATGCTGTGTTCTCAATGCACATGGAACATTCTCCTAGATAGACCATATATTACACTCTGATTTTTTATATGAATTTTAAAGCCATATGATCTTATTTTTCAAAATGTGTGTTTCTTAGTCACATTTGGATACACACATGGAAAAATATGCCTATGTCTTTGGTCCCAATCATATTCTATGTGAATGCAATAGAAAGATCCTTTAGCAATGTTATGAGAGAGTATCTTGGGTCCTGCCAGCCTTAAGATTCTAGGACTCTATGAGGAACACCAAACACTGGGTCCAGGAATGGTGCTGGCCTTCAACAGCCCATACCCCTTTGGTGTCCTGAAGTGAATCAATTTTTATGGAAAACAGGGCTATGCTTCTCTTATTTTCCAAGTCTCCTGATTAACTGACCAAGCCTTTTAGTGACCTGACAGACTCTGGCTGGGAAGCAGATCAGGAGGCCCAGTCAAGGCCCTCCGGAGGGCAGGGCATCAAGCTGTGTGCCCAGCTGGAACCCACATTACTACTCGCCAAGACTTTGCACTGATATGGTCCAATGGCCTAGGAGGGGCAACTTTCAAAGCAGAAAGCCAGAGGAGAAAGATTGTATATAGCGTGAGTGTGAGCCTTTTTATGAAATAGAATGAAAACAATACTATATACAGCTAAAGACTATGTGTGCATGAATATTAGGCAAGCTTATTTTTCCCTAAAATCATTTCTTGAATAAGAGGAAGTTGTATTATACTTAAATCTGCTTGAAGTCTCTCACATTGTAAAAGGCTCTCTCAAATACTTTATTTTGAACAAACAGTACTATTTCAGGAAAACAAGTTAGCCTGAAATAGCCTCAACCAGCTGGTTTGGGATGCTAAGAGAGGTCACCTGACAGAATCAATAAAGAAAGAGGGCGAAGACATTTAAAACAGCTTTACTCACTCTCCCTGGGGGTACAACTTTACAAAAGCAAGTTCTGAATGTTTTTATACATAAGCTTTGGAATGATTGGTTCAAAAAGCAAAGTAGTAAGTTATTAGTACTTGAAATCATGAATAATACTTGTGCATTGGCATAAAATTTCAAATGAAAGCATCATCCAAAGATTCAAAAAGTGCAGTATCCAGACACAAATAAAGACAGTTTGTAATGGTAAATGGGTCATTCCAATAAGAAGATTTAATAACTATAAGCATATATGCACCCAATAGCACAGTCCCAAAAGTTGTGAAGCAAAAACTGGTAGAAATGAAATAAAAATAGACAACTCAACAATAATAGCTGAGGACTTAAATATTCCACTCTATATAATGGATTAAACAATTAAACAGACTATCAAGGAACTAGAAAACTTGAACAGCACTATAAACTACTAGACTTTACAGACATCTATAGAATACTCCACCCAAAATCAACAATGTGCATTCCTCTCAAATGCACATGGAACATTCTCCTAGGTAGGCCATATACTAGGCCATAAAACAAGTCTCAATAAACTTAAAAGTATTGAGATCATTTGAAGTATATTCTCCAACAGTGATCAAATGACATAGAAATCATTAACCAAAATAATTTTGAGTAAAACATAAATATGTGGAAATCAAACAACACTCATCTAACTAAACAATGGGTCAACAAATCACAAGGAAAACTGAAAATACTTAAGATGAATGAGAATGAAAACACAACATACCAAAATTTATAGGATGTAGCTAAAGCAGTGCTTAGAAGAAAAGTTATAGCTATAAATGTCTACATTTAAGTAGAAGAAAGATCTCAACTCAACAACCTAAATTTCCACTTTGAGAAACTAGAAAAAGAAGAGCAGAATAAGAGCAAATTCAAAGCAAGCAGAAGAGAAAAAAAATAAAAATTACAGTGGAACTAAATTAAACAGAGAGTAAAAAACAATAGAAAAAAATACAAAGAAATGAAAGACTGATTCTTTGAAAAGGTCAATAAAATTGACAAATCTTTTGCTAGAATAACCAATAAAAAAGGAGAGAAGACTTGAGTTAATAAAACCAATAATTAAAAAGGGGACATTACCACTTACTTTACACAAAAGTATCCATACTTTTGTAGGTGCTGACAAGATGACTCAAAAATGTATATGAGAAGACAAAGGAACTCAAATAGCCAAAATAATTTTGAAAAAGAACAAAGTTGGAGGACTTCTATTCCCTGTCCTCCAAGACTCAGCACAGATGTCAGATTTCCTGTGTAGCCATCTTGACCCCCTTCAGTCTGATTCCTCTGGGCTCCCATAGAAACTGCACAAACCTTCAGCAGGGTGCTCATTGCACTATATTGTATGACCCACTTCTTTAGGACACCGATAGTATCTTTCCTCCTTGTAACCACAGGTCCCAGCACAATGCCCAAAACAGAAAATATGGTAATAAATGTTACTTTAAAAGACTGGATGATGCATGCATAGTTGTATGGATGATGGTTTCAAAATCCTTACCTGGGTACAACGGATGATGCAGTGTGGTCCCTAGATCATTACTACAGAAAGAACACTAAAATGAGAAACCAGGAGACCTCCAATTCTGCCATGAAACCCCTATACAACTTTAATCGAATCATGTCTTCTTTCTGATCCTCAGTCCCATCTGGAAAAATGTGTGAGTTTTACTAGCTAATCCCTAAAATATCATCCAGATTTAGGTTCTACTATCCCAGGACTGAGCAAATTCTAGCCATGTCTAGTACATTTACCATTTGATGGAACTGGTCTTTCAAAGGCCAAATTTAGTGAGCTTATTCATTATATCTTTCAAAGTGGTCAAACCAGCTAAGTACCTAGACACAAACTCTATCACTCTCAAAACCTTTTGCACAACCTGAACTCAGTAGTACCCTTTGAGCTCCTTTCATAGAAAATGTACATGGCACCCTATCAGCACTCACAACACGTTTTTGGCATGGGTTATTTGTCAACCACAACAATTTCACCCTATAAACTAGCCCTAAATTCTACTTTCTGGTACTGATGGGAAAGGCCATGTGATAGGAGTTTATGGGATGCCTCGGGTTTGATAGACAGTCATGTGCGTTAACAAAAAATAAAAGGGCAAAGAAGGCCTTATTTAGTATTTAAAAGTATGGGTCCTTCCTAAGACCTGGGAGTTGTTTTGAAAGTGAAATAGCAAAGATATAGCTCCATCCTTTTCTTGCCTCTCAATTCAAACACATTCTAGTGAAACTGTATTATTTCTCAGAGATTTTCTTAACACAGAAAAAAATGGCTTGACAAAAAGTCCTGATTGAGACCCCTACTCAATTTCTCATTCTGAGTCCAGCCACAAGAGACTTGACTGGACTTAATTTTCAACATCCTTGTATGGGCCAACATGGTGGTTTAAATCTAGCATTAGAACACAGACTCTTGAAAGTATTTAATCTTCCCATCTATGCAGCAATATCAGTTGATTTTGCATTAGCACATTTTCCAAGGGTGCTTAGGACCACAAAAATTCCTTGTTTTGCTCCTAAAAAAGCATAGCCCTTGTAAGCAAAAGAAAAAAGTCATCCTTTAGAGTAAGAGAGTTGGCCAGTTTTCCATTGGTTCCCTAGAACTCATTGTTCTTATTCTAGAACTGTTATACTTAGAAACACCAAGAGCTAGAATCTGCTTTATATAAAGCACCATTTTATAGTAATTATGCAAAGTATTTCCTTTCAGCCACTGTCAGAATTCTTACACAGCACTAAATGAAACCTAAAATTTTTATGCAAAAATATGATTTTGGCTCACCATTTCCCTAATTTGGCTTCTTACAGAGAAAGATTGGACACTAAGCTAAAAAGGAAAAAAGAAAAAAGATTTCTCTGCCTTTTAAGGCAGATCACAAAGAGGCTATTAGAAACTAATGGAAATGCATCTGGTGAAGGATACAGACCTATTAAAAAATGTCTCTGTATGTATTTGGTTAACGACCTTGGACATATTTTCAGAATTTCAACAGCAGCATACATCCAGGGCCAGAGGACTGAGATTTTAACTAGTGAGAACGCAGAGATTCTCCAGTGCACTCACATAGGAGCGCTCTCCCTGACCCACTGCATGCCTGTGTACAAATTAAACAAGGGGAATTTGAATGTCTGGCTTCCTGTGAAATAAAAGGTCAGAGGGTTTATTAGCACCATCAAGCCCCTGATTGCCTAGATCCATGGAAAGGAGCAGCGGCCTTTACTCTAACCAGCACTGGCATTGCCATCCCAGCACCTCTAGGGATTTTCCTTGCCTCATTTTCGGTTCCATTACCATCCTACTTTGCCAGTCTCATTCCCTGGGAGAAAGTAGTTTGTGGACCTTAAGAACTGATCCAAGGAAAAATCTTTTTTGTTTTGCGGAATCATCTAAAAGCCATCTGTGGATGCATCTTAGTGTGTTACAGGCCCAGTCGAATGGTGAGATGAATGAATTTTTAAAAATAAAACAAGATGATTCTGGTCTCAGTGGAGGTTTGGGGAGCAGAGGGGAGAGGGGATGGGGCCTGGCCATAGGCTGTCCTTACAGTTCCCCCCAGCAAGGCATCCTCTACACTTCTCAAGAAGACAAAGGAAATGGTAATGACATCCCTCACATTGAAGCTGTTGCTTCCCATACAAGAGTCAGTAATTCCTCACCATCAGGACCCAAGCACCATCCCATCCTGTGATATAAAAAGTAATCCCTGCACAGGTAGGCAGATTTTATACAAAAAAAAAAACTTAATGATATTAATATGGTAGGCAGATTTTATACAAAAAATACTTAATAATATTAATATGCAGATGGATAGACAGTTGACAGATAATAGATGATTGATAGGTAATAGATGATAGATAGATAGGTAGATAGATAGATAGATACATAGATACATAGATGATAGGTGATAGATGGATAGATAGATAGATGATAGATAGATACATACATACATAGATACATAGATAGATAGATAGATAGATACATAGATACATAGATAGATAATGAAAAGAAGGAAGGAATACAGAAATACAAGGAGTTGAAGATTATGGTTTCCCGGCAATGCCCATCAGGATCACAAAACATAAACTTCTCCTATCATGAAATCTGATATCCTGTATTTCATCCATGGCCAATTGCAAAACATACCCCTTCAACAGACATTTAGGAGACCCAGATACTTGTAGAGTGAAATACCTCATAGGCTGTAAGGCACAGATTCCCATGCCTGGCTTAATCATAGGGAGAGCTCTTCAAAAACACTCATTCCTAGGACCCATCCCAAACATCCTGAGTCTATAGATCCAGGGTGAGACTAAAGCATCTTCTCTGTCTTTCTCTCTCCCTCTCTCTTCCCTGTGGATTTTACTGATCTTGGTCATTGAGACCTCTGCTCTAGGGTATGCAAAAGAAAACCAAGAATGGGGACTTGTGTCCTAGAGAAATGTAAACATGCTCAGATTCCCATTCTAATCCAAGCACATCTGAGAAAATGCTGGGAGAAGGATGGTGGTACAAGCTAGAGCCAAAGCTACATTTGCTGCTTACTCACATGGTCTTCTTGGCTAAGCCATTTAAATTGAGTTTTCTCAAGTTTCAAATGAGGATACTAACAGCCTCAATCCCATGGGGTCATTGAATAGATGGAATAAAACACCACATATAAAGAAAGCACTTAGCACAAGGCCCAGGACAAATAAGGAGAGCTTTAAAAAGCTGGGATATGTTCATCTTTGCACAGCCAAATTAGACAAGTCAGGCCCTATTCAAGTGCTGTGAAAGACCACAGAGGGGAGATAGGTTTAGAAACTGATATAGTCAAAGAAAATACAATAGTAATAATAATAACAGTTGGGGCTACTTACTCTATACCAGGCTCTGAGCTCCTACACTGAATTTTGCCTCCAGAAGCAGAACTAATCCTGCAGATTCCTCCCACAGATTCATTGTTCAGCAGATTTCAAACTCTGCAGGGCCTTTGCCTTTGACAACACAGATTGGACTAGTTGCCTGTAACAGGGGCTTTCTGAAATTACCTCTATTTAGTAATTATAAATATGTTAAGGTCAATGACATATACAGCGGAAGTAAATTTAGTACATTGCAAGGGAAGTTGGGGTTGGGGAAGCAGGTAGTTTAAATGGAAGAGAGAAAAATTTTAAAACAACATAGTCAACATTGGACAGCTGGAGCACACATTCTCCACAGAGCTGTTAGCATGTTCATCTACCTGGGATGGGCACCTGGAGTATAGTATAGTTCTCATATTAGGGAGTAAACTTTGTAAACACACATACAACTGTTGCATCATACAAGAATTTGCTCAGAGCCAGCGTATCAAGCTTAGGAGAGATTTGAGAAGGAGAAAGATAAAGATATATCTAAATAGGACAGGATGCCCCAGAAGTAGTGTGAGGTGGGGTTCATGAACCAGCTGGTCCCCCTGTCAGCCTCAGCTTCTGCATGCCTCTCGTGTATGACTGTCTTGCTCTAGTGAGTATGACTTTCTATTTTCACACATGGTCCTAAACTACCTCATTTAAACCTCAGCTGACAGGGAGTCCCCAGAGGAAATTCTAACAGGCAAGTCTTGCTGAGAAGATGGTATAAAGGAATTGAAATGTTTTGGTTTAAAACCCTTTGTGATTTTTTTTTTTTTGCATTTTACAGCCAGAATTAAAGCTAATTTTTATTTATTTGTTCTGGTGGAGTAGCACAGTCAGTGTGTGCCCATGTCGTGTCACCGTTCAACTCTGCAAGCCGAGGTCTGCTTGAAAGGCATGATTCTCTGCCTAGGGCCTCTTTTGCTGGCCTTGGGAGTAGGGAGAGGTGGGCTGTGAGGCCCCCTGGAAGCAGCCCTCAACTAAGAGCAGACAGGCAGTTGGTGGGTAAATAAAGCTTCCTCCACTTCCAGAACGTTTACCTCTAAAATGAGTGTTCTGCTCTGCCTTTCGAGTTCTTGGTGGGACTGAGTCCCATCTACCCACAATGACAACTCTCCCTTCCCTTGGTTGCTTTTCCTTCCCTGTCTCATTTATAATCCACTTCTTTCAAATTCTTACCTGGAGATCTACTTCTGGGGGAGCCCAGACCAAGACTCCTGGCACTTCTGACATCTACTGTCCTCACATCGTTGTTCTACTCCAAAAGGGAAGCTTTGTGGTGTTTGTGGATCAAAATCTAGTATTGCCTACCAAGGCATCTTCTCACATAGAAACCACAGATACATTTATAGCCTGTGTGCTTCTCAAGGACCTGTAAAATGTTTGAACCCCAAAACAAAGGGCCCTAGCTACAAAAAAGCAAAAGAAATCTGCCAAACCAAATGTAAAAACTGTTTGATTAGATGTCTACAGAATGTCATGTGAGGGCGACTAGTCAGCCACAGCTGAAATACATTGGTGTGCAGGCACACGTGAATTATAATTAATGTGGGGCATGGGTATCTTCTGTTGCTTGACAGGAGGTAAGGCAGATTGTGGAAAGCATCCTGATAGACTACAAATGTTATAAAATAGTCCTGGGGGTTGAGAACTGGGATCTGCTTGGACTCTTCAAACAGAGGAAAAAATGTCTTTCCTGCTCACCCTGCCTCCCCCAGCACTATAGATCACTATTTGCAGACAGAAATCTTTTCTGGGGAGAAGTCACCCGCATTTAGAATCCAATCTCTGTCCTGGCTTTGTTCTGCCCTCACAGGAATCCATACTCCACAGCAGTTCCGAGGAAGTCACAATCTTCCCAGCCCCGATTCTGACACCTCTGAGTCCCTCCCCCACATTAGCTTTCTATCCAAATGTGACTCAGAGGCCGGCAAGGCTCAAGGTGATCAATGACAGCTCCAATCAAAGCCATCCAGATAGGCAAGTGCACTCACCACTCCTTGATATAAAAGGTGTTTTATTTGTCATCCTTTTATTTTTGTCACTGAAAGAATGCTTCCCATGTGTGGATTAATTAAAGTGTAAACATTAAATATTGATTGATGCATTATCAGCACGGAGCAGTGGCCTCCCGTCTGATTGATTTCTGCCGTGATTTATTGTCATATTTGGGGAGTCATTTCACTTGATAACCAAGAGGAATGGCCCTTCTCCCCCCGCCACACCGGCTCCACTCCCCTCTTTTTTCCCGGTACCTCCTCTTATTCTTCTAGGTGACATCTAAGTTCCAATAACTAAAACATCTTCATCTTACTGTCGAGAGAAAACCATGTGGCCCGACATTTGGTTGGTGTATGTGTATGTGTGTGTGCCTCCCAGGCAATTATCAAATCAATTAACAACTTAACACAAATAACAAATCTACTTCCTTCTATGGGATATTTCTGATTAACAGAGCTTGCCCCTACAGTAGAGCTCTGTGAAATATGATTATGGGCAAGGTTGGGGGAGAAGGGAGAAGACTATAAAATGAAACAAATAGAGACCACCCACCCATAAGTCCAGTGTTGTCATTTCTGTGAGCTGTGCTTTTCCCTGTGGAACTAGGACATGGAGAGAAAATAAAGTAACAATTTATATTTATAATCAGTTGTAAGTTGCTATAGATATGAAATGATATACCATATACCATCAGCTTGACCCACATGAAATTACCATTTCTATAGGTCAAAAATGACCGAATATTGACAATTTCTTGTGACTCAATCTTATATATTTAAACTCCCTTCCGAAGTAGGATATGATGGTTATTATTTGTTCTGTTTTTCAAATGAGAAAACTGGCACAAAATTGGGTAAGTCACATATCGTCACCATTTAGTTTGAGTTTTGGCATAAACCAGGCATTGATCTAAATCCTTTATATAATTTCCTCATGGAAAATTTAGCCCAGCCTTTGAGGTAGGACTATGGTCTGAACATTTGTGTCCTTCAAAATTCTTCTGTTGAAATCCTATTCCCAAGGTGATGGTGTTAGGAGGTGGAGATTTGGGGAGGTGATTAGGTCACAAGGGTGGAGCCCTGGTGAATGAGATTAGTGCCTTATAAAACAGGCTGTAGAGAAATTCCTTCCACTGTCTCCCTTCTACCATGCAAGGACACAAGGAGAAGTCTACAACACAAAAGGGGCCCCTCATCCTACCGTCTGGCACTCTAGTCTCAGACTTCAGCCTCCAGAACTAGGAGAAATAAATGTCTATTGTTTGTAAGCTACCCCATCTGTGATATTTTGTTATAGCAGCCTAAACAGACTAACACAGGAAGGCACCAACATTTTACCCATTTTACAGATCAAAAACACAAACAACAAAACAAGACAAGGCTTCAAGAGGCTTCATATAACAGTGAACACCTAGACACAGCAATCTAAAGATGGCCACACCCCAGCAGGGTGTGTAGTTCAAGGCATTCACCAGTCAGGGGGAGATCCCCAACACCCCAGGGACCCTAACTCCAGTCAGTGGTGTGCAGGGCCCAGCAACCCCATGAATGGGTTAAGGACTTTGGCTCAGAAAGCTTCTCGTCTCCTGGTTCTGTTTGGCAGGAGAGAAAGTGCAGGCACCGCCACCGCACCACAAGACCAATGTAGAGAAAACATGGAAAGGAGGGTGTTTGAGCCCATTCTCTAAGTTGCTGCTCCCTCCCCAAGGACCCTGCACATCACTCAGGTCTCCAGGTCCTCGGTAATGCCACTACCATATTGTACCAATTGCATCGCCCAGCAAGATGACCTTCACGTGGCCAGGGGTCTGAATGAGCTCCCTGCTCTTTCCAGGACCATTCCCTCCATCTTCTTGTGTTGACACATGATAGACTATTATAGAATAGCGATATCCTATATTTAGAATAGCTAGATCTGCACAGGTGAGTATAGAATTACCAATTATCGAGTAGAGAAAAATGTATCAATTGGTACCACCTTAAGAAAGTCTCCTGGTACAAGTGTAGCCCACTATTGTGAGACTTTTCCATGAAAATATTCAGTTGAAAAATTTTCTTCCTTTGTGTGTGTGTGCATGTGTGTTGGTATTGGTGGTGGTGTGTTTTCTAGCCTCTTGAGTTGAAAGTTCAGTTTGTATATTTTCAATCTTATATTTTGATAAATTTATTTAAGGCTATAAATTGTTCTCTCAATTCTACTTGAGTTATATCTCATAGGTTCTGGTTCATGGTGCCATTAATTTCTAAATAGTTCAATTACTTCAGCTGTGACTTCTTAACTCAAGAGTTTATTTGGAAAAGTGTTTTTAAATTTCTAAGAGAGAATATATGCAGCCTATCTTCTAGAAATACTATTTACTCTAAATTCTAGGGCTAGCTAAATTTCTTTAAGTTGCTGTTGACAAATCAACTTCACAGCTCTTGAAATTCAAAGGTCCAGTAAGATTTGATTGGCATCATCCCAACCCTGAAGATAAAGCTAGTATCATTGACATACTAAATGGATTAAGTCCATAGAGGGGTCAGGTGGTTTTTCCAAAGCTACAAAGCAGAGGAAGGACACACTTTAAGGCCTCGTGGCACCTAGTGGAGTGCTTGTTCTTGCCACCCTCAGTCCTAGCTCTTGATAAGGTCTGTCTCAACAATATTTGTTGAATGCCTAGTGTATACTAGGTACCAGTCTAGGCACTGGGAATGCAACAATGAGTAATACTAAAATAGAGTACGACTAAAATATCTGCCCTCTCATGCATTTGTTGGGAAGCTTACTTTAAGGAAAATAAGGTCAAATGTGTGAAAATAGGACCTGAAAATAGCAGAGGAACCTGGGGTGCAGAGGGACTGCTACCGCAAAGTGAGAGACACAACCTGTCCCTGTCTGAGGGGGTCCCAGCAATCCTTGCCACTTATCTTCACCCACCCCCTGGGGGCACTTACGTTATGGTGGAGCTGCCATGCACTACTTCTCTCCAGAGTCACTCAAAGTCCTACCCCAAGACATGGCCCTCTAATCACAGACATCTGCTGGATACCCACCATGCCAGGTACAGTGCGAAGTACTTGTACCCAGGATCTCTTTTCATTTCATCTTGACATTTCTGCCACTTACACAGATGAGCACACCAAGGCTTCCACAAGTGAATTCACCCTCAGCCAGTATCTGACTCTGAGGTCTCCTGACTCTAAGACCAAAGTTTTATTCCAGGACCCCAAGATTTTGGGTTTGGGTTTTTTGGTTTTTTTTTTTTTTTAATCAAGAAAAGACTGGGGAAGAATTTGTGGAACTTCAGCTGGTTTCTTGCCCTGTTGTCAGTAAGTCTGAATCTTGTCCTCTCAACCTTTTGCCATCGTCATCATCACCACCATCTCTTCAGCAGGATAATCATCCTCCACTGTTTCATGTGCAACCAGGGAGTGTGTCCAGCACAGGATGGTGGCTGAAAGCTGGGACCCTGGCATGAAGCTCCTGGGTTAAAACACTGGCTCTGCATCTTACCAGCTGTGGGAGGGGCCACTGGGCTCAGTGTCCCACCTGGTACTGCAAGGAAGTAAATGGAAGTCTGGACTAAACCCAGGTCTGTCGGTCCACAAAACTCATGTTATCCTGCCTCCCAGAGGCTGGTCGTGGCCTTCAACAGAGTCCTTGAGGAAAGAATTCTAACACCCTCCGGGGAGCACAGGTCTCTGTGACTCCACAGACCCATAGATGACTTTGAATGTACCTGAAGATTCCAATTTAGTTTTGGAAACACATCTTGTATCTATACGTAAAGAGGAAGAAATTAGAAACATGGACACTTTGGGATCATAGGTGGACCTGGGGAAATAGAGGCCAAGTTTTCTCACCATGCAGAGCATTCTTGCCTGAAAGTCGAATGACTTAGGAGGGTTCCTTAGAAGTACAGCCTGAGACAGGAATGTGAGGGCATGGGATTTGTTGAGAGAGTGCTCAGAGGAGGGAAGAAAGTGGAGGGAGAGAGGAAAGGGACTGAGTAAGGCTGCAGTCTGGAGCAAGGTCTAACATAGCCCATGGAAGTGAGGGCTCTAAATGGTGAACTGTCCCTTAGGGCCGTCTCCTGACAGAACTGGACATCCACTGGCTGTGGGAGGCTCACAAAAGAATGGGTATAACTCTCTAGGGAAGGTGGCAGCTCTGAGCCATTGGTAGCCAACACTCCCAGTAGTTGGGGAGTGGGTGCCCTGGCCCAGAAATTGGCAGCAGGATGAGGCCCCAGCATTTAGCCACACACAGACTGATGTATGTGTGCATTCCTAAAGTACCCTCTGCCACAGCACACTGACACTTTATCACTGGTGTTGGAATTGCTGGCTTAGGGTGATAATAAAAACGAGACCACTTTTAGTTGGTGTTTGTTTTTAAATCCTCTGCAGTCCGTTGCACTCCTGATTGCATGCACACCAGCAGTGGTACACCGTGCACATGGCTCCTGAGTGGAGGGCAAGCCAGGGGCCCTTCACAGAAATGACCAGGAAGAGTCCCCTGGTACCTCATGCTGCTCAGGACTGTTTCTCCTACCATCCAAAATCAGCTACCTGGGAACCCAGCAGGATGGTCTGAGGTCTTGTCCTCAAAGGTTTCCGCCATCCTCACCTCCACCCTCTCTTCCAGTAAGAGAATAGATTTTCTATCCACAGGAAGAATAATTCAAGTCCCATCCAGCCTGACCATGCTTCACTCTTACTTATAAAAGCCATAAAGCCAAATACTCCTGTTCTGACCTCTGAGGAAAGGGGTTCATTTCTGATCTCAACAGTCAACAAGTTCAAAAATACTTTCCAAATGCCTCAAGGATGATCTTCATCAGAAGACATGGAAATGTGAAAGGTACATTCTTACAGACATCACCCTACAGTGGGAGACCCTTTCATCTCAGGAAAGAAATCTCTGATGTCCCGGGAGTGTCACTTCCCCCGTGGACACACTTGAGACTAACTTACTGCAAGTCAAACTGTGGCTGCATTTACTGAAAAGGATTCCTAGGAGGCCAGAAGACTGAGGGCACCTCCTCTCTCCGCACCTGGCAGCCCTCCACAGACATTAATACAGAGACAAAGGGATGTCCGTAAGTCCCTCCTGCAGGCCCGAGGGAGCCCAGAGCTGTGACAGAGCAGCAGTCAGGTAAAGGAATGTAGAAACGGTGTTTGAAAGGCAAGAGGAGCTTTACGGAAACATACTTTATAAAAAAGCATGAGAATTTCCTTTTATACAGAAGCGGTATCTGTATACAAACTGCTGGTCTCTTTTTCACTGTCCAGGAGAAATTATTATCTGAAAGGAAAAGCATTCAATATTTTACTTTATCTGCACCCCACTGCTCTGTGCCGCCCCAACATGACACAAAAGACATTCTCATCACACAAGCTCCATGATTCTACTTGGACTTGGACCTTCTTCTCATTCAAGTTTACCTCATGTTTCAAAAATGAATATCTGGGAAAGAAAATGGCATCATTTCTTCTTATAAAAATGACTTTCCCATTTATTGGTCAACAAACACAAGTCATCATCTATTGTTAGTATGTTACTTCCTGAAATTATATACAAAAGGTTTAGGAGAGTTTGAAAAAAAAGTCCTGAAGTTTGCTAAGTGCCCACCATCTCCATAACCACTCAAATCAGGCTTTTTTTTTTTTTGTAATTCCTTTAAATTAAATATCTTTGATAATAAATGCAAATCTGGGAACAATAAATTATAACTTCTAGGTTGACCAGTGACTAATTATATATATTATAATTAACTCCAGTTTCCAACACAAGGTATTTATCTTAATAATCAGCCCATATACATTAGCATATCTTAAAGGGATTTGTAAAAGAGACTTTCCCATTTGAAGGGCCAGCTGAGCTTCCTCCCATGGACTATGAACGGGCGTGGAATCAGGAGACATGGAATTACTTTAAAAAGATGTTTGGGCTAAATATAAGCTGAGAAACTCAGATTATAGGCATAAAACCCTGACTTTAAAATATTTATCTGAAATATACCCTATGACTATCACTAAAGAGCCTGCAGGTCTAAAAATCTACAATTTCCATTAATCTGTTCAAAATATCTTCAGCTCTGCTGGGCTCTTGTGAATGCATCTGTTGAAATTTAGGGGTAAGACCTAAACTTTACCAAAGGAGACAGATATTTCAGGGAGCCTCTAACCATTTTCTATGAAAATCAACAAGGAAGGAGAACCCACTTTTGGCAGTGGCGGGACCAAGACCACTGATCTCGTTCCTATCCCTGCCCTTCCTTTCCCTGCATTTTCAGAAACGTACATCTGACACGCAGTCAGCTGAACTCTTACCATTATAAATAAGGCAAAGAGGGCCTGCATGGGCTTTCTGAGGCCCAGTTATCCACTGACTTTTTGTAAGATGGGAAGTTGCTTTCTAGATTTGCTGCAGAGTTGCTACCAGGGTGCAGTCCAAGAGCACAGGACAATGGTCCCAAGGCACCCCCTGCTCTCTGCTTGCAGCCTGTGGTTCTTTGAGACCATGCTAGCCTCCTCCCAGGGCTTTTTCTCTGGCGCTTGGGAGTCTCTGGGGTAAGCGGTTAAGCCTTTTGATACAGCTGGTAATCCCAGCTCCAGCCATTATTGCTGCATTTTCCAACTGTCCCTGGGTAATTGTCCAAGGGACTTAGACAAGTCAGACCAGCCAAAGACACCACGAAGGTCAAACCACAATAGAGCATGCCCTGATTTTATCCAGGAGATTGATGCGCAAATCACCTTGATTTCGATTTGGCACCAGGGTTATAAAATGCACTTGCAATCACCGATAACATGTGAGATCAGACCCAAGCACAGGACACTGTATTTTACACCCTCTGTGGAGTTTTCCCTAATGCATCCATAAATCAGCCTGCAAAGCAGGGCATCTGGCCCATGTTCACAAAGAAGACAGACATGGAGACAGGGCATGTGGGGATGGAGGCATTTTTGAAACTTAGGGAGAGCCTGAAATCTTTAGCTTGTATCAGGGCCACTGGATGGAAACTTAAAGGGGGACAGAGCACAGCAGAGTCTTTAGGAGGAGCCACAGAGGAAATCAGGGTCACTCAGGGAGAAGAGAACTGCACGCACATGTCCATGTGTGCATAAGGTATGTTTCTGAGTGCTTGAGCAGTGATTTGAAATTTTGAGGTAGGAGAAAAAAATACAAAATAGCAAACAATGTTTCTCTAATACACATTTAAGTGTGTAAAAGAGGGTAAATGTAGCAAGAAGAGAGGGAAACATTGACAGGGAAAAATCAGAAAACCATTCAGTTTGCAACAACTTTGAGCAGTAGCTACAATATCCTTCCTAGAGCTTCTTTCCTGTCTGCCTGCATGAAAGGCTGAGGTCAAATTAATATTTTTTAAAAGAAAATACAGACTTTAAGTACTTTTTAAAGACTCACTAGCACCAGTCATCATAGTTTATGTAACTATTTCATACAGTTTCCTGAGTAGGCGATTTCACTGGTCTTGGGATGTTGAACTCAGTATTAAAAAAAGAAAGCAGCAGTGCTACCTCCAGGCCTATCTTCACCTTGGCATGATGGTCTCTGGCTTAAATTCAGCTCCCAGTTCTGCTTGTGGACACCACTCTGCTCCCCCAATCTTCCTTCCCTCCCTAATCCACTCCCATTCACCTGTGGGAGTCCAGCCAGCAGGCATCCCGCCTTGCTCCATGGGGTGCACAAGGAGTGTGGGGACAAGGTCCAGCACGCCTGGTGGGCAGTCACAGAGGAAGAATGAAACATCAAGGTTGGAAAAAATACAGAAGTAATTACTTGCATTGTTTTCTCCTACATTTTTATTCTTCTAGAGCTTCAAGATTTCAGCCTTCATCTAAAGAAAGTAAAGAAACCTGTAATGAAAATGATTCCTCTGCTTGGGGGGTACACAGATAGCCCTCTCTCCCCAGTGGGCTGAATTGACAGGAAAAAATTTACTCCACTTAACGCAACTAAAATTTCCTTCGATTTAAGGAAACACTGCTTCAAATCCTAGGCATGTTTAAGTCTTTCGCAAAGTCTCATGTTTGTATTTCTGAGTGCCATTTAAAAGCAAGCATGATTTGGATTGAAATTGCAGACCCTAGAGAAACCCAGCCGTGGTACTTGCCTATAACCCCTAGGGTAGTATTTGCCAAGCAGGAAGCCTGCTTCTTAGCAGACTATATTCCCCGTTCTACTTTTTCTTTCAACTAAACTGGAACACACAAATGCACCCCTTCTTTTTCTAACCACCCTTCTTCTAGTGATATCCGATCAAGGTAGGAAAAGAAGTTATGAAATGAAGAATCTGCATGGAGTTTGGAAAGGGGAAGAATACTACAAATTCTGAAGCTCAGTCTTGAAGGTAATTTATGTTTCTGATCTCTGGCTTCGCTGTATCCAAATTAAACTCTCCAACAGTTTTACACAGCTTAAACCTACACAAAACTAAACTAAACAAAACAAAAAGATAAGAATAAAAGGAAGCGCCCTACTGCACTTTGCCTGAGGTCATGATGTCAAGTTGAAATAACAACAACAACAACAAAAAACAAAGTAGAAATCACATTCCTCCTCCAAAAGGCAGAGGTTGTGCTTAGAAAGAGAAAATCCGAAAACCTTTGCTGCACACAGTCCTTCCCTGTCACAGCCCACACAAGGCCTCTGCCCACCTGTGTACAGAGTGCATCACCCCCAAACCAGGGGCAACCTTCTCGCCAAGGGCCCCTTGCTGACCCCTCCAAGTGTGCGCGCAAAGTTTTTCCTTCTGCTTCCAGGGGAGAGGGATTTTTTCCGGATTGTACTGCCTGGAGAGAAGAGAGAGATACTGGAGGAGCAAGCACAGATGGAGAAGGCCTGTGCTTCTGCTTTCAGCCTCCTGGGAACCTGGGCAGCCACGTGATTCCCCAGCCAAGGGCAGGAGGCTGACCTGCTTGTAACATGTATCCCACCTACAGCTGGAGAAGGGGGGTGTACATTTTTTGAGGTAGTGGGTGTGTGCAAGAGGCAGGGGGAATACGTGGTGCTGATGCAGGATGGGTTTTATTGTGCATCCTTCATCTTCTTCTTGTCAGCTGCTCCTCAGCAGGCCAGGGTTCCTGGTCTAACCTGGTCTGCTCAGTGCCCTGGTGAGCTGCCAGGCCTTGGGAGTCACCTTCTCAGGGCCTGGGAAAAGGGGTGATGACCTTGTGTCTCACAGTGCAATTCTGGTAGCTTGCCTTGGCCTCTCCGAGAACCGGCCACCTCTGAGCTCTGTGGCAGGGCAACAGGGCCCCATGCAACCCCTCTACCCACAAATGAGGAATGAAACAGTGTCTGTTGGTACCACTGGTTAAGTGACATAATGCTTATAGAATACTTAGCCCAGTGCCAGGAACACAGTAAAGCCCAAAGTAAAATAAGTTTATCTGCAAGTGTGTTTCTTTCAAAAACTAGTATCCTTACAAAGGATCTCAACCTATTTGTGTCACAAAAACATTCCTCCTATGAGAGTCTTTCTAATATATTCAGGACACATGTCAATCCCAAATGACCTCAACGAATGGGAGACACTTGCTTGTAAAGGTTACCAGATCAAAATGGGGGCTGTAGAGGGAGGATGGAGAGATCTGACAAAATACACACAGATTTAGTCATCCTTCTTGGTGGTAAGACCTCAAAATGTAAGTGTTGGGGATCAGGGAAAGGAAACTTTTAAAGTGGACTTCAGAAAAGTATCAGGTAAGTGGCAATGTGGCAGAGCTCACAAATAGCCCAAATTGAGGCTTGCCTTTAAGTAGGAAAATGATCTATGTATAATAACATAAACATCTATGCATGATAAACATTATACACAGAAGTGCCAAATCAAAATCCTCACTGCATGGTGGGCCCATGAAGTAGTAATAAATTCAGGGATGATGAAGACCCTGGTGGTGTCAAAGTAGTATTTCTAACCTAATATATTACAATCTATATTGTTTTAATACTCAGCCTAACTAAATAAGTAGATCAGATATTGTAAGTGGACATTAGAAAGCTTCATTTTTGCATCAGAGAGTTAATACAGTATTTTTCATAGATTTTATATTTAGGCTTTTCTATTCTATTAGTAATTCAAAGGACAGATGTGGGAGAGGACCTGGGAAATATAAAGAACCGCCTTGCATGGATAGCACATGGGTGTCAGTGCTGTATAAAATAGGGGAGACGCTCCCACTTGTGCCCCTTCTGTCCTGCCCACGGAGGCAGGCCTGCCCACAAGGACTGGAGGGCCCCGGCATGTCCCGCACTCCCAGTTCTGTCTTCTAGCATCTGCCTCTGCCAGTGCACACTTCTTCTGCATCTATCAGAACATGCACATGCCTTGCTCTCACTGTCCCTTCTCTCGGGCATCTTCCCACCCCTCCTTCGTCTGTCTCTCTCTCTCTCTCTCTCTCTGCAGGACTCCACACCTCCCACAGACACCATCCTTGATAATTATAGTTTATTGATTCTCCTGGTGTTTGCTGCCCCAGGCGCCGTGTTCTTCATCTTAGACGGGCACCTTCTCGTCCATCACAGCCTGCATTTCTTAGGAGGCAAAATGCTGCAGGTTCCAATCCCAAGAGAGGCTGCCTGGACCAAGGCCAGGCAATCCCTCAGAGGTGGATCTGATCCCCTCCCACATGCCCCTGCTAAGGCTTTGGGGGCTCAGGCAAGGGGGCAGTTGAAATAAGAATCCTAGCAGGGAACATGTATTGACACTTACACATGCCAAACAAGCTACAAATGCTGTTCACAGGCACAGTCTTCACATCCTCCCAAATCCCCCTTATTCATCACTGCAAATGAGGCTCAGAGAGGTGCAGGGCTCCCCAAAGTCACACAGCTGCTAAGTGTCACAGCTGGGGTCTGCACCCCAAGCCTGAGTGCACAGATCCCCAGCTGTCCCCCAGAAAGGAGTTAGGACCAATGATGTGGGTAGTGCAGATAGTGTGAGGTGAGGGAAACATGCCCCAAGATGCTGGTTAAAAAATTTTAAAAAATGCCCCCTGAGACTAGCGTGACTGGCAGATTCCCGCCCATTGCCACCCAGAAAGAGAGGGTCCCCAGCCAGCCTGAGCCAGTGCCCCAGCTGCTGTTGGAGACAACCTGGCTCCCAAGCTGTTTACTTCTCAGCCATAAACAGGAAGGCCATAAAAGGGGCCCCTTTTGGTCAGCCACTCAGGGGCTTCTGTCTCCTCCTCCTCTTCCTTTTCCCTCCCCACCTCCCCCCCCAGTCCATGTCCCCAGGCAGAGGGAGTGTTTCCTTTAGAATGCTGCAACCTCCCAAGCGCCTCTGTCCCTTTGCCTTACAGAGCCTCTCCTGGGCTTGAAAGCCACTCCTGAGTGGAGAACAGGGTTCCACCAGGCCAGTGTCCTCCCAGAGAGCCCAAGGGCATGCCATTACCATGACACTTATGCAGTGATCTCCCCCAGGCTCCACTGGGGCACCTAGTTTTTTTAACTAATGGATGAGTAGAAATGACCCATTCCCTGAAAAGTGAAAACTCCAACTCTAAAAGAAACCTGGAAAGAAAGAGGCTGGGAAACTGAGAGGTGAGGAGAGAAGCCACAAGTGAAAAAAATTAGACAGCATGTTTTTCTTTATCACATTCACTCCTAAGAGATTCTGGGGGGGAAAAAAAGGACAGAGAAAAAGAAGAAGAGATTCCTCAGTCAAGCAGGGTGCCTTGCTGTCCTCTTAGAGGTGCACAATGCTGGTGGCCTATTAAAGGCTCTGAGAAGTCCTGCAGCACTTCTGGGGCTTGTTCCATTGTACGACTCAATTTTCCAAATGTCTTTGCCTGCAAGAGCCCATTTCTGCAGATGGCCCATTTATTCTTATAGCATTTTACGTTCCCTTCTATGCTTTGGGAAACTGGGTTAATGCACATTGTCAGATGTTCTGGATGAGCACTAGTCTCATCTGACCATAACTTCTCTTGTCAGAGCCTTAGTATTAACAGTCACATGGACAGACCTTCTTGACTGCTCATTGTCCCACTCCCCAGGGATGAGCAGAGCCCCACAGACAAAAGGCTGAAGAAGAAACAAGGAAGATGGGAATACCTTGGCCTCATCAGGGATTCATCAAGGACTGGCCTCCTTGGGATCCAAGAAAATCTCCAGTTTTCAGAAGACTTGCTCCATGACAGCCCCTCTCTCTGGCTCCATGACGTTCAGCTACATGCTGCTCAATCCCATGTGCTCATGGTGATCATCAAGCTTCTAAATCTGCAGCCTGTGGAACAATTAGTATTTCTTCAAGGAGAGTTTGTATGTGAGGATGGTAGCCTCATGTAAAAATTTGAATAAGCCTAACAAGTCATTTTCTGTTGACTGACTCCTTGAAAATCTATGTGACTCTCTCTACTTCCAGGGGCCCCCCTCCCCACCCCACCTGCAATCCTGGTCCTCTTCATGCATGAGACCTCTCCTCTCTGGGCACAGGACATCTGACACCTTCCCCGACTGTGTGTGTCTTGGTTACAGTTATACCCTGACCACGTCACTTAGCCCATACCTGTTACTGGCCTGAATTTTCAGGGTTTTGTGTTTTGTTTCTTTAAAGAGAAGTTGGATATGGCACAGACTCAAGCTCAATAATATCTTGGCCTCACAGTGTTGGGAAAAAAGAAAATGGCTCAGTCAGTTGCCTACATATTATAATCAGGATTTCACATTGAAACTCTGGATTTATGGTTGTCTTTTAAAAAATCAGAAGATCTGGCAACAATTGGACCACATTCCTCTTTTACAACCATCAGCTGGAGCTGAGTAGATGGGATGAGTATCTTCAGTCTACTAACACCCCCACCATTTCCTGATGTCACTGGGAAACTAGGACACTGAGCCATTTATCCCAGGTCCACCACTAACTAGTTGTGTGACCTTGAGCAAATTACTAAACCTCTCTGTGCCTCAACGTATCATCTGGGACACTGAAACAATAATAGTACCCTACCTAGATGAGTTAAGTTTGCTTTGGTTGAAAAACATAATCACCAAAATCATAGTGAATTAGTAGAACCAAAGCTTATTTCTCACTTATGCTCTACGTTTACTGCAAGTTGACATGAGAGGGTGAGAAGAGGGGATGCTCTGACCATTGTCATGACTCATAGTCCAGGGCAAAGGAAAGTCCATCTTAACATGCTCCCTTTGTCAGTCTAGTCACCTCAAATGTAAGGGTTGTGGAGAAAAACAGGGAATCATACACTGACTCTTAAAATTGCTCTTGGAAGGGACACACCATGAAGTTGTTTCACATCCCATTGGCCAATGCATGTCACATGACCTTGCTGCCATCACAGGGGGCAGGAGCATGCAACCCCAACATGTGCCGAGGAGAGAGAGGAAAACCAAGACAGATTTACTATAATGCTTCAGAGCCCTTCTCTTCCTTGGGTGCTTTCCAGGGCCTTGTACCTAATTTTACATTTGTAACTTTCTGTTCCTTTCCTTTGAGAAAGCCCCCAAAATCTTACAAATTTTAGGCCCTATAAAAACCTGACCCCTCTCTTCAACAGATGGTGCTGGCAAAACTGGACAGCTACATGTAAGAGAATGAAACTGGATCACTGTCTAACCCCATACACAAAAGTAAACTCTAAATGGATCAAAGACCTGAATGTAAGTCATGAAACCATAAAACTCTTGGAAAAAAACATAGGCAAAAATCTCATGGACATAAACATGAGTGACTTCTTCATGAACATATCTCCCTGGGCAAGGGAAACAAAGGCAAAAATGAACAAGTGGGACTATATCAAGCTGAAAAGCTTCTGTACAGCAAAGGACACCATCAATAGAACAAAAAGGTATCCTACAGTATGGGAGAACATATTCATAAATGACAGATCCGATAAAGGATTGACATCCAAAATATATAAAGAGCTCACACACCTCAACAAACAAAAACCAAATAATCCAATTAAAAAAATGGGCAGAGGAGCTGAATAGACAGTTCTCTAAAGAAGAAATCCAGATGGCCAACAGGCACAGGAAAAGATGCTCCACATCGCTAATCATCAGAGAAATACAAAGTAAAACCACAATGAGATATCACCTCACACCAGTAAGGATCACCATCATTGAAAAGACAAACAACAACAAATGTTGGCGAGGTTGTGGAGAAAAGGTACCCTCCTACACTGCTGGTGGGAATGTAAATTAGTTCAACCATTGTGGAAAGCAGTATGGAGGTTCCTCAGAATGCTCAAAATAGAAATACCATTTGACCCAGGAATTTCACTTGTAGGAATTTACCTTAAGAATGCAGCACTCCAGTTTGAAAAAGACAGATGCACCCCTATGTTTATCGCTGCACTGTTTACAATAGCCAAGATATGGAAGCAACCTAAATGTCCATCAGTAGGTGAATGGATAAAGAAGATGTGGTACATATACACAATAGAATATTACTCAGCCATAAGAAAAAAAACAGATCCTACCATTCGCAACAACATGGATGGAGCTAGAGGGTATTATGCTCAGTGAAATAAGCCAAGCGGAGAAGGACAAGTACCAAATGATTTCACTCATATGTGGAGTATAGGAACAAAGAAAAAACTGAAGGAACAAAACAGCAGCAGAATCACAGAACCCAAGAATGGACTAATAGTTACCAAAAGGAAAGGGACTGGGGATGATGGGTGGGAAGGGAGGCATAAGGGCGGGGAAAAGAAAGGGGGCATTAAGATTAGCATGTATAGTGCGTGAGGGACACACGGAGGGCTGTGCAACACAGAGAAGACAAGTAGTGATTTTACAGTATCTTACTACACAGATGGACAGGGATTGTGAAGGGGTATGTGGGGGGTACTTGGTTAAGGGGGGAACCTAGTAAACATAATGTTCTTTCTGTAATTGTAGATTAATGATACCAAAAAAAACCTGGCCCCATCTCTGGCCAGGAACATTTGTTCAGGGCCCCAATGACTCCTCCATGACCTCATGATACTAGAATCAAGTGAGTTAGCTCGTGGCACTTTCAGAACACTGCCCCGCACCGGGTCTGCAGTCTGTCAGCACTGAATTCTATTCTTATTAGGACAATAGTAAACACACAATTCTGACTCATGCCAGACATAAAACAAATGCACACACACTAAATTCACTTGATGGGGAACTCTGGTCCATCAGGAAGTGATCATTAATCAACATGGAGAATTGCCATAATATAGCTCAATAGCATGTGTGTGTGTGTGTGTGTGTGTGTGTGTGTGCGTGTGTGTGTGTGTGTGTGTGTTGTGTTGTTGGGGGATCCTTGAACGGAAAGTCAGGGCACTTATGACCTTGAAGACATCTTGTCCCTTTTGCAGACCTGAGTCTCCACCTGTGTCCACAGGCAGTGGTCCTAGATGACTTGTATGCTCCTTGATGCTAAGTCAAGGGGTGCAGACAGCACTGGTAGGAATGCTAGCTGTGGCAAAGAAAGCAGATTAATTAGACAGGCAGTCCCACCTCTGCAAAGCACCCATCTGGGAGGTCAGCCTGAAGACAGGGTTCTTCTTAATATTATAGGACTGTGTATCATTGCCCTTAGTCATCCAAATAAAGCATCCCAGCAGTCCACTTCCGGTGGCCTCCCCACACCCTGCCCCCACACATTGTCACAGGCTCACAGCTGTGAATCCTTTTTCTAACAAGCTGTTCTGGTCAAAGACCAGAGATGAAAGAAAGGGCCTCTCAGATGAAACAGTCAGACCCTTTGCCTGATGTGTCCTCTGCATTTTGTCATCTCCCTTTGCAAGCTCCCAATTGCAATGTCTCCAAATGCTCATGCTTTTCTTATTTGAAAGCAAAAGAGAGTGAAGGACCGCTTCAAACCCTAAGTCACAAAAGAGCCCCATTCAAGTCTCCTTGCCTCCATTTCCTGGCTGAGCATCTTGAGCAAAGTGCTGAATCTCCCCACCCATATTTCCTCACTGTCAAGATGGAAACACCTGCCCTGCCATACCTGAGCATTGCTCATAGGACCGATTGGAGGGACATGTTTTGTTACATGTAAAACACCTTATAAATACAATGGGGTAAAGAAGAGAGTACCACAGTTAACTGTTTGGATTTCTCTGAATCAGCATGTATCTGTCTTTTATCCCTCTATAATGAATTACCACAAACTCAGTGGCTTCACACAACACCTATGTATCATCTCACAGTTCTGTGGGTCAGATATTGGGGTGGGCTCACCTGGGTTCTCTATGCAGAATCTCACAAGTCCAAAATCAAGGTGTCAACCAAACTGGGCTCTTATATGGGGGTTCTGGAAGATTCTGCTTCCAGGTTCATTTCAGTTGTTAGCACAACCCCATTCTTTGTGGTTGCAGGTCTAATATCCCCGGTTTTTCACTGGCTGTCAGCCGGGTGTTGCTCTTTGCTCCCCTAGGCCATCCACATTCCTGCCCATATGCTTCCCTCACCTCCAAAGCCAGCCAAGGGACTTCAAATCCTTCTCACTCTTTCCATCAAGGGCTCAACTGGTTGGCTCAGACCCACCCAGACTCACTCCCTATCATAAGGTCAATGTCTTGGGGACTTTACTTCAATCTTCAAGATCCCAGCAGAGCAGTACCTGTGTTCAGGTTTGATCAGAGAATCAGAAGAATCTTGGAAAGGCGGGAGCATTGATAGAACCCTGCCTACCATGTGATGATTCTTAAATTGCCTTTCACAATGGTAAGATGATGACAGATATTCTTGGAAGACAGGAATTCATAGCCAAATAAGTGTGGGAAACATTGGGTTAAACAGAGTGAAACCATTTTTATTTGCTAGCTTTTCACTCCAGGAAATTTCAGAGCTATTGATAAGCTACTGGGACTCTTTAAGATGTACATTGCCCAAATATATTGAGCTAAACCTGCCAAAATACCTGATACTCCTTATAACCCAGTTTGGGATACAATTATTAAATTTTTCAAAGGAATTTTAGCTACTTGTATAGCCAAAGAGCCAGGATGAAATGTACTATACCAAGGAGGGTATGCCAAATGAGGTACAATTTCCACTCTCAGGGTGCTCACCACCTCAGAGGCAGGCCCCCACCCCAGAGCTCACTTTGCCTTTGGTTAAGTCTGTGAGATGGCAGTAAAGTCCACACCCACGAAGGCTAGAGGGAAGGGACATTGAGTACAGCAGTCCGCTGAAACTGAGCCTCTGTTCATTGCCCTTCCAGGCTATCCTCCTCTCACCATGCTCTGAAGCAGACATGAATGCCCCTTCTTGGAAGGTGTATGTCCCTAGCTGCTCTGTCCTCTACTGCCCCCTCTTTCCTCCCTGGTACAGGCCTGGCACCACTTTCAGCAACAGTCCCATAGGCTGGACCAATGGCCACTCGATGACTTAATCTTGTGCATCCAGGATAAGAAACTGGTGCAAATTTTACTTTATTTCCCCTGACATCAGCTTCAAGAAATAATTTTCATTTTTAATCTATTCATCTGTGACTCAATACCTGCTTTCAAATTGTGGTTGGTTTTCCCTCTAAGGATCCCCTGGCCATCTTTTAGGTAAATAGCAAGTATGGTCTGGGCACTCTAATAAACTGCAACTTTAGACGGAAGGTTGCTCTGGATGGGGGCAGATGATTAAATATTTTAATGGCATAGCAAACTTATCAACAGACATACAAGAAAAAAAAAAAAAGGCAGGTGGGGGAAGCGATTTTATTCTCCCAGCCTGTGTTTCAGAGGATTCTATCTACCATGGGGGTCAAATGTCTGTCAAAGAATTATGAAGCCCAAATTTGGCTTCAAACAACCTCAGAAGGTCTCTGGAATGCACACTGCTTCATGCCCTATAAGCAGCCAAGGATTTTGCCAGCACATGTCTAACTATCCAGTTCAATATCTCCATGGCACCTAAAAGGTCTGTAATATAGATATTACATATATCCATATCATCGCTTCGGTGAGAGCATGAGCAGGGCTTTTTCCTCTGGGGTCTTCCAAGCTATTTGCTGCTGACAGACACTATTAAAAATAAACCTACCCTGAGGAACTAGTCATTTTACACGGTATTAGGACTAATGTTATCATTTAAGTAGCGGCAGAGATTTGCCAACTACAGAGGCCCAGGTAACGATGGAAACACGATCATGTGAGATAATCTTCCTTGCAGAAATGACTTTCATCATCTGTAATATGTCATTTAGATGCTTATTTAAGACTTATACTATTGAACAAATATTGATGCCCTTCAACAGAATAAAAACTGTCAATGGCATGGTTCAACAAAGGATAGGATTCACTTCTGAGGCTGAGGACCAGACTGGGCATGAAATATTCCAGAACCTGCATAGTGAGTAGGAGAAATCAGGTGGAGAAGAAGGAAGAAGGGGATCCATTTGAAATCCATTACCTTCCTTGTAGGAACATGCCAGGTACATGTAAAAGTTTAAGGAATCTGCACAGTAATCTTATAAAGGTGTGAATATTCTTATCCCCATTTTAAGGATGAGGCAAACTGAAATTAGGCACGTTTCCTTAAAGTTCAAACAACATCACTGAGATCTGAAGGTGGGTCTGCCTCTAAAAGTCCATCTGCTCTATGCAAGTAGTGTCCTCTTCATTTTTAGAAGAACCAGGACTCTGACAGCTTTCTCTACTCTGTCCATGGGGCAGAGAAATACATTTATGATGCAATTCAGCATCTATTCACCCATTGATTCAGGCAACCAATAAATACTTCTTGAGCAACTACAATGCACTAGGCACTGTGTTAGGCACAGAACATATATAAAAGGCACAAGCCTAGGCTCCAACCCCAACACAAAAGTTGGATGTCCACACACAGACCTTCACAGTTTGGTAGAAGTTCGACGCCCACACTGAATAGCTGCACATCCTGGTAAAAGTCAAGTGTCCATGTTGTATGCCTGCACAGCTTTGTAGCACTTTTCATAGACTGGATGGGGGCAACCTGTGTCAGGCCCAGGGCTTCACAAATGAGACTCCCCTTCCCATTAGACTGGGAGCTCCCCAAAGATACAGATACCGTATTCCATATACATCACTGTCATTTACTGTTGTATCACACCATGACATCCATCCTCTGTCTATTTGAGCCTCCTAACAACCCAGGAAAGCAGGCCATATAATCCCATTTTACATATGTGGAAATTGAGGCTCAGAGGAGTAAAATGATTTATCCAAGGGAATGCAGATGGAGTGATAGAGCAGAGTGAGGGCACTAGGCCTGATCCTTGACTCTACCCTCCCACAAAAATATCACGAAGAATAACATTACCTGAGAGCTTATGAGAGCCTACAACTTGCAGGCCCTGTGAGGTAGGTGCTGTTAAGATGCCCACTTAGGTAACCGGAGGCCCCAAGAGTAAGTCCCTTGCTCAAGCCTACACCCCCAGGAAGAGGCAGACATGCAACTTACACCTGCGCCTTCTGACGCCTGACACCAAACTTGCAGGAGCTCCAGTTTGGTCCTCATAATGCTCCTCTCTAGTCATGATGTTACCACCTGGAGTGGAACCCTTATTAAAGGCAAAACATGGAAGAGAATTTCTCTTCCTATCCCTCTTTCCCTCCCTTGCCTCTCAGATGTAGGGATCACTGCAGCCTCCTAAGATCTGGGGCTATAGAAAGAGCCTTTTCAGAAAATTATGGGGCTCTATTTTTATATTAAAAAGAAAAATAATTTGCATGAGGGATCCAGGGTAGGGGAGAAAAGGGAATGAAGAGAGGGCTCCAGAGAGGGTTCTGGGGAAAGTGTGTAGGGATGGTGTCAGCCTCTGGTAAAGCTGCACAGCTGGTCTGATGGGATTTGGCAAAGCCAAGCCCTGTCTCGCTGCTAGTCATTTTTACCTGCTGCATTTGCATATACATATGATATCTGTTATCCTAATTATATCTATTTTCCCAGGTACAGACAGACATACCCCAGAGTTGGGGTGCCCATTAGCAGATCACACAGGCCTCTGCAGCTGTGTTTTGATTAGCAGAAAAGGTTCTTTGGCATCAGAGAACTGAAATCACCTTTTAGGGTATGACAAGCGCAGCCAAGCGTCTCACAAGTGAAAATCAGAGGTTTCTCTAAGGAAGAAGTGAGAAGGACCACAAAGAATTAATAGGAGAATAACCTTTAATGGTTTCAACTGTGAAAGCTCAGTCACGCTTAAGGCCTGCCATCCATCAGACAGCATGGCACTGGAGCTCTCCTCATGCCTGGATTCGCCCCCATACATGCTTCTGGAAGAAGGGGATGGCAGTGGGAACCCCCCTCCCACCCCCTGCAGGGAGCCAACCCACCATTTTTCCAGGCTGGGTTCCAGCAGGGAGGATATGAAGGTAAAGAGTCCAGGGATGGTTGTAGGAGGGAAAGCAAGAGTTTTATGCATTATGATGCATTCCCACCTGCCTCAAATAACTTGCAAAGAATATGCAAATAATTATGCAAATCACCAAAGCCCCACTTTAGACCCTGAGGCTTAGGGACTCCTTTTAGGAGACATTGTGGGTATTTTCACATTTGCGCCCTCCCTCCATGGACTTGTATGCCCATGCTCTGGCAGCTTTGGTGGAAGAGCTATGCTTCTATGTCACAAATGTGGCTTACTGGTCAATACTTTAGGGGTTAAGTTTGTGAATCCTTCGCAATACATAGCATGTTCATAAGTTCTATCCTACTTGACCCTTGACAGCTCTATAAAGCCTTGAGCAGGTTTTATGACCTTGATTGCACTGAGCCAGAAAGCATTCAATGAATTACCTGAAGTCAAACAGCCAGGCCATGGTTGGACTCTGTCTTGAACCCAGGGGCCCTCACTTTGAGTCTGGCACTATTTCTTCTACATTTTCTGATTAAAATATTACACACAAAAAAACAGTTGGGGATTGGAGAAGCAAAGGACATCAGGAGAGAGGATGCTCAATCTTTATCACCCCTCCTTCCAAAATAGTGACAGTTTCTCACTGTAAAAAGCCATGTCTGAGAGGATGTCAGGCTTTGTGGATTGAAAATCCTCCTTAGGGTGATTACGATATGTTCTGTGCCCAGGTACATCTGGTTGGGAGTAGTCATTAATATATTCTTTCCTTCAGCAAATACACTGAGGACCTACTATATGCTAGGCATCATCCTACGCAGCTTACATTCACAGACAAGTATCAATTGTGCTAAGGGCTATGATGAAAAGGAAATAGACTGGCTGTGAACAATTTGCACAGGGCAGTCTCTCTGAGGAGAGCCATCTGAGCCAACATCCCTATGGAGTATGAGCTAGTCTTACAAGAGCTGGAGGAGAGCCTTCCGGCAGGGGCACAACATAGTTGGGAAGCAGAAAAGGCTGAGTTTGAGAACCAGACAGGAGATGGGCCTGGCTGAAGCTGGCTTGAGCAAGGTGGCCAAGGGCAGATGGTACAAGATGAGTTTAGAAAGGGAAGCAGACGGAGCCAACACAGGGCTTCAGAGGTTTCTTTAGGCAGCCTTTAAGCTACCCCAAACTAGTGGCTTACGACACTTATTGCTGTTGTTTTCATTAAATAGATGAGACTAGCAGAGCATATTACACAGAGGTTCTCAAACTTCAGCATGTATCAGAATCACTTGGAAAGCTCAGACAGCTCCAGGAACTTCCAATACCATGTATCTGGGGTGGGGCCTGAGAATTTGCATCTCTAACATGTTCCCAAGGGATACTGATGCTATAGTTCAGGTAAGAACCACTATGTTTAAGAAAGCATCAATATATTACAGGAAAGTTCTGTTTTTTGAAACTCTTGTTTCAGCAATACATGTTCCTATTTACTAGATCTTGGTGTAAAAATGTATTTTCAAGACTGGGTCGGGTTCAGAAAAGTTGGGAAGTCCCTGAATTAAAGACTTATGACCTTTCTCTGAAGAAAAATCATCCCCTTCAATGCTCTAATCAACACTGCTGGAAATCTTGTGACTTTCCTAAAAATAAAGAAGCCAGCAAACATGCAAATAAAAAATAAAGATAATCTAGCTGGAAGAAGAAATAAGATTCTCCTGTTTATAGCCTCACCTTGACCTTAATTTGCCCCCTGATCCTTCTAAAATATTGTGTCCCACTTGAGCGTAGAGCCCAGGGTCATCCTCTCCCTGATCTCCATGGCTCCTTGCCTCAGTGCTCCAGGGCCCTCTGGCTGCTGTGACCATGTAGTCCCGCTCTGGTGCATCTCTGCAGTGCTGTCATTCTCTAGAAGGCCCACAGCACTCAGTGTTGAAGGCAGAGAACCACTCACCTTGCTCAGCCTTGGCCCAGATGGTTTTCCACGCACACCTGTTGAAGTGTGCAGTTTAGCCCTGCTTCTCCTGTCAATATACACTGGTTCCAGATCCCTTAGGAAACTGGGGGGAGGTCCCAAGTTCTTGCTTTTGGCCTGTTCTGACATCAGTTATAAAAGGGTTGTCTAATCCCCATTCAGGAACAGACAGACCATCCTGCAGGGAAGTTGAAGACTTCTCTCTGAAAGCCCAATAGAAAGGCAGAAGCCTCTGGAATCTACTCTCTCAAGCTGGTTCAGCCTGCTGTAACAAAGTGTCATCGACAGGGTTGTTTATAAACTACAGAAACGTATTTCTCTGAGCTCTGGAGGCTGCAAGTCCAAGATCAGAGTGCAAGCATGGTCAAGTCCTGGCGGCAGCCCTACTTAGACCTGGAAATGCTGTCTGCTTGTTGTATCCTCACATGGTGGAAATAGGACCAGAGAGCTCTCTGAGGTCCTTTTTACAAGGGTGCTAATCCCATTTATGGGTACCCCCACATACATATGACCTAATTGCCTCCCAAAGGTCCCATCTCTAATACCATCACATGAGGAGTTAGAATTTCAACATCAGAATTTTAAGGGGACACATTCAGTTCATTGCATACATTAACCCGGGAGTCCAGAAACTGCACTGAGTCCTTCAACAAGGCTTTACTGAGCACCTATCATGCCCTCGGTGCTATGGCTATCTCAGTGGTCCCTGGCAACGCCGGCCTCGTCCTCCTGCTGCTCACAGTAGGTTCACTTGCCGGCAACTTCCTCACCTTGCTGGGTAATTTAGGCCAACTGCTGCCCTTCTTGGAAACTTGGCACTTCCCACAGCGCTCAAGAGGGAGTAGGAAATGTTAGAGCTAGAAGGACCACAAGGGTAACTGAACCCCGTTCCACTTCTTATGCACGGGAACTTGGATCGCAGTGAAGGAAGGGGATGTGCCTGGGGCCACGTGGTGCACTGTTGGCAGAACTGGCTGGGAGGCTGGCTGAAGCCTCAGAGGCCCCATGGCTTCCTTACACTCCTGCACTTGGCCCCTTGCAGCCCCACCCTTCCCTCCTGACCCCACAGGGCTATGGTGAAGATGAATAAGGCTACCTAACCGGCAGTCACTGAACACCTGTGAGGCCTGGTGAACACCAGGCAGTTGCACTTCTCAGGACAACTCAGGTTTAATCACTAAACCTGTTCTAGGTAGTACATTGTGTGGTCAGAGTCCAGGCCAGGGACAGAAGCACCAAGGAGCCTGCACAGCTGTCGATGGGGTGCTGACCCCCTTCTTTCCCTTTCTATATGCATTTCTTCCCACTTACTGGTGCCCCACAGCACAGTTCAGTGGGTACTGCATCTGTGATGCCTTCCCTACTCCTCCAGTGTCAGAGCCAAGCTCTCCCTCTTGGGGAGCTAGCATGCCCCTCTCGTTAGCATGTCTCTCATTCAGCCTGGGATGAGGGAGAATTTACTCATTCCATCACTTGCCTGCCACACCTATGCAGTGCCAGGAGAAGAACTAGGGGCTAGAGCACAGCAAAGACTCAGACACAGTCTATGTGATTTAAGAAGCCCACCCAGAAAACTGATATGGGGGACAGTGAGTGTTATAGCCAAGGCCTCAGCAGCACCCCAGCAAAGCCTCCTGCACTTGTTCATGTCTGTCTCCCCACCCAGCCTGTAGTCTTCTTGAGGACAGAGACTGTGCTGTACCCATTTGACCAGTTCTATAAACCACCATCTCCTGCTTAACCCAGAAGCTTCCAGAGAACTCTCGGGAGGAACAGGTGAAATCAGAGACTTCCAGGCAGAAATTCCCCAGCAGAGCTAAGTTCATGGAATCACAAGGGAAGCTCCCTTCCCCCTCTGCTGCCACCCCACCCCTCAGTGGCCCTAGGTGACTGTGATGGAGTCTATGGGACTGTCCTCCCAGAATTCCCTTTCCAGGAACTGCCTCACTCCCCCTCCACCACCTTTTATAGGGTCATCAAGGGCATCACTCTGTAAAGCCAGTATGACCCCTGAGCATAGGAGATGGGCCCGGGGGGTGGCACTGAAGCCATCTGAAGCAATGGAAGGCCTTGCCGGGATCCTTGAAATGAAAACTGAAAAAGAAGACCCCGTATCTTGGAGCTGGTGTGGACTATGCTAGGCAGCAGCTGGATTAATGAACTTTTGAGAGTGGGAGCTGATAAATGTCCTTACTATTACTCAGTCTGAGTAGAGTATCATGTCAGCTGAGCTCATTCTAACAGATACATCCCTAATGACAGGAAGAGACGCTTAGTGGATCTCAGGGTCTGGAGTGCAAGGATTCTGTGTGCAAATCTCAGCTCCGCCGTTCGATGCCTGTATGAAACTGGGCAATTTACCCAACCCTCTTTGCATCAGTTTATTAATCTGTACAGTGGAGTTGTTAACATTACAGTGGTAGTTATTTACCAATTTGGGCTATCTGGAATCCAAGCCCCCCCAAACATTCCAACCTCCTGCTGGGGATCCCTTGGGGATATATCATGGTGGAAGATAGACCCTGTCTGGCATTTTTGCTGCTTAACAGATAAGATCTTTCTTTTTCTGCCCTGGTCCACCCAAATGGCAGATCTTGATGTAAACTCAGCAAATCCAGATTAAGTGACTCAAGGGCTTGGAGGGGATCGGAAGTTACACTGATAGGAGCAGCAGAGCTGGTACGCGGAGCCGTCCTCCCCTGCACCCAGCCCTGGTTCATTCAGTCCCTGCCTTTCTTTACAACCTTGTGTTCCAGCCGTCTGACGACTCTTAAAGCCCCCCGGATCCTTCCCATAAACTCCTTCCTTCTGGAATAGCAAGTCAGCATTGGTTGCTTCCAGCCAAGAACACTGCCACATAAAAGGGCCTTCTTTGTAAGGCCGTTGTGAAGCTTAACTGAAATCACACTTGTAAAGCATTTTGCTGAATGCCTGGCTCAGTACATGTCAGCTATTGAGATTATTACGGACTCAGATGGCTCCATAAAGGGATGAGCTGAGTCAAACACAAGGTTTTAATTGACCAAAAAGGGTACACAGACTCCAAGTTGCCGAACTGGCAAGTTTCCTGCCACGTTCAGCCTCTGGCTGCCTGGGGTCTCCCGTTTGCCATATTCACCATGAATTGGCAACACTCGATAAAAACAGTGGAGAAAAGGCACAGACCATCCACACGCCAACACCAAACAAGAAAGTTGAATGACGATTCTGGCAACAAATTCTCCTTCTTAACCAGGGTTGGGTAGCTGTAATGTGTAGATCACTTTCCAGTCTCGGGACACACTGCCAATGGATGGCACGAGGAAATCAGGTGGTAGAAGGACAAGAGCTCAAGGGACAAGGGCTCAAGGGCAGAGGTCAAGACTAGCCCTGGAGTTCAAACAACTATCCAGCAACATGCTCTGTAATGACTTTGACTTCTACCAGCAAGCACACTTCAAAGTGGTTGAACCTATACCTTGCCTGACAGTGATCCAAGTAGGACGAGGAAGCCACATAGATGTACTTTGTAATTTGGTACAATCCAGACACCAAGTGATAGTGACCATCAACAGCATCACCATCTGCAGCATCTTTTTCTTCTCCCTAACATTTATTGGGCTCTTATTAAACCCTGGGGACAGGCTGCACATGTTATACATGTTAGTCCCTTTAATCCTCATTAACAACCACATAAGGCCAGGTACTGCTATTGTCATTAATAAACTGAAGCTTAGAGGACTTGAGTGACTTGCCCAAGGTCATTTGCTAGTAAGTGATGGAGGCACAACTCACCACCAGGTTTGGCTAAGCCCTCAACCACTCAGCTCCACCACGGCCACATGGTCCCAGGAATGCCCTTCTTCCCACACACACTCACACATTCTGGCTCCAATTTCAGCTTGCCTTATTCTCAACAGATCTTTCTCTGCAGCCTTAACAGGCTCAGAGAGAACTTTTGCTAAAGTGCCTTAGTGTTTTTATTTGGAAGATGGGTTTTATGCCCTGGTTGGGACTGATGGCGGATCCTGTCTCTTCTACATTATAAACTCTAATGTACGTACGATAAAAATGTCCCCTCAGTGCTTACGGCAATATATTGATCATGGCCATTTAATCTCATGTGCAGAGAGGGTTGGAACACATTCTTTCCTGCAAGTTTGGTCTGCAAGTCTTGGGCTTGTAAATCTCCCCTCACACACTGGTGAAGTAAGGGGGTAGGGGGTGGCTGCACTAAAAAAAAAGGATTATTTATGAATGGAATTCTCAGGCATTCCACCTCAGATTAATTGCTTTCAGTCCTATTTAACAGAGTGTCAGTGGTGAAAAAATGAATCAGTCACACTACTTCGATGAGGGAAAACAATCAGAGGAGGCATGCATCTTTCTGAGAGGTCATTGTGCAAGCAGGCCTGGGTCGTCTCTGCGGAGGCACAGTATGCAGGTCTGGAGGGAGCAGCCATGAGGACTATCATGTAGCCATGTGGCCATGACAGGGGTGGTTGCAGCCCCCCAGTCCCACACTGCTGCTTTACCCTAACTTTTTTACTCCTCTTTTATCACTCCAGGGAGGTGAGACCACAGCCGATCAATGAGATGCATTGACGGAAATGCCTGCAGCCCAACCATTTCTCAGGCCAGACACTGATGGCACCTATCACTAGCAATAAAAGGCTGCTGGAGACAGAATCAAGGCTCATCCCATTGCGGGCCTGTCTACCCATCTCTTATAAACATCCCTTGCCCAAGCTCGCAGCAAAGAAACCATTTCTAGGATGCACTTTCCCAACTGACATGCCCTTGTGTCATTCAGCAGCTTTCTGCAGGCCCGCTAGTGCTGGCCAGACTGTTGCCAAAGATCCCCCATTTCATTCCTAAATGCTGTGTTGAGAGAGCAGATCTCACAGGGAATGCTGCTGGAGGGTTTGGGGTGGCTCCTGACCCCAGAGGAGGTGTTGCAGAGACCCAAGTGCTGTCAAGAGGCATTCCAAATTTAATTGCACTAGGGAGGCCACACCTCGCCAGGCCTTCCTCATTTTTTGGAGAGATAAAAGGATTATTCTGCCAACCTAACATGCTTCCTCTACCTCCTGTCTTTCTCTGTCTTTGAAAAAACAAAAACACAAACAGAAAATGAGTCTGGATACTGCAGTCAAGGTGGATCTAAGCATTCTGCCTCCATACCCCAGGCAGCAGGCAGCATCCCTTGCTGACCTGTCAGAGCAGGGAAGGCAGCAGTCAAAGAGCTCTACGGTCTGGTTCTGAAATAGATCACACACACACACACACACACACACACACACACACACAGCCCCTTTCCCCCTTCCTCCCTATATATATTAAATGGGAAGACAAAATCACCATACCCACAAAACTCTTACTGTAAAAGGCAGAAGGGTAGAGTGTGGGGATGGCAGGGAAGCTCCTGCTGGCCTCAGTTTGAATACATAGAACTGAGAGGCTACCAACCTTAGAAGTGAGGAAAATAATGTAATGATATTTTTCCACTTCCAAGCCAGCTTAGAGACTTGCAGAATAGTCGCAGGTGGATCTGGGGAAAGCACTTCCTAGAGAAGGAACCATCAAAGCCAGGGGTTCTTAACTTGAGCACTCTGACCCCTTGGGCCCCGCAGCTGTTTATCATGGGTGCTATCCTACACATTACAAGGTGTTTCACAGCATCTGTGTCTTCACCTACTGGCGCACCCACCAGTCATGACGACCAAAAATGTCCCCAGACATTGTCAAGTGTCCCTGCAGGTGGAAATTGTCCCCAAGAGGAAATCACTTCTCCAAGCAAAGGTTCAGAGGTGGGAATAAACCCAGTATGTCCAGGATCTGGCGATAAGCATTCCAGAGCCTGAGCAATTAATACTCAAGAGAATGAGAAGAGATGTGAATGGACTTCCTAAAACAATCAGCAGCAGCAGCAGCAGCTATCTTTTCTGGAGTGCCTGTCACATGCTGAGCATGCACCAGCTGCTCAACACCCTCTATGTCTAACAAGTATTAGTGGTTATTAATGCCAGTGCCATGCTCTGATGGCTCAGAGTAACGGGCACTCAGAGCCATCATCTTCACCAGATATGGCAAGCATGAGATACCATGGCCAAGCCACAGTCACTGCTGCATGAGGAGAAAGAACATGTGCTTTTTGCTCCTTCACAGATGTGATGTTGTTAGGACATATTTCTGGATACAGGATGAGCCAGAAAACTAAGCCACGTGCCTATTGAAAGATCACTAGCCTAGGTGACGCCATTGCCCCACCACACTCCCACATTGCATGACTTGTGCACTTGTTGGCCACTTATTTACACCATTTGTCCACAGAGTGGTCATGACTAGCGGCAGCATCTCCATCACCAGGGAGCTTGTTAGAAAGTATTCGGAATCTCAGGCCGCATCCCTGACCTTCTAATTCAGAGTCTGCATTCAAACAAGATCCCCAGGTTATTTCAGGGCATTAAAGTTTGAGACACTGCTCTATAATGACAGTACATGGCTGTTAGCCTCTGACAGCATTTTAGACTGTGCACACATGCACGCAACAGCCCTTTTCTTCATAGATTCATTTATTCAACAAATATTTAATGAATGCCGGAGTGTGTCCTGTCCTGTGGAGCCCAAAGGCTTGTGGCTCCTCTCTGCCCCCCAGACATGTGACTACAGGGATGAGGTCACTCGGTTTACACATAGAAGGAAAGTGAAGCTCCATCAGCTCCAGAGACCTGAGAAAATCCTGCTAATAATCAGAACAACAGTTTTAACTCAGACATCCTTTGCCCAAGTCTCAACTCTTTTTACTGCACCCATGCTATTTTTCAGTTACAATCATCAGGCCAAAAGGAAGAAACAGAAGTTTCTGTCTGTCTGCAATACATCATTGTGCCGAAGGCAGGGTTGGGGTCTGGGACTGGCTTGGATGGACTCGAGGCTTCGGGCATAAGCTCATCTGGAATCAGAGACAGCTTAATTCATGGGGTGGTGGGTTAGATGTACTTAAAGCTCTCCATCACTTTCATCAGTTCCAAATCAAAGGCATTTGAAGACCCCCCTATATAAAAATCTACAAAGCAACCACAACTCCCCAGATTTTAACAAATCTGCATCCTCAAACTATATCTCCTTATCACTTTAAATCAAAATGGAGGTTCAGGTTTTGTCCGTGCTGGGAATTCCAAAGCTTCACCCTGAGTCTCTTCTTCACCTCGGCTGCCTAGAACTTGAAATATTTCTGTTGTCATTTAGTTCCATTTCTTCATAAAGATGACATGAGACCTGGTTTTAGGCATCCAGCAGGTCCAAAGTTTTGTGATTCCAGGGAAAGTACTCAAGAGCCTAAGTTTTCTCATCTGTAAAATGGGGAAAACAGAAACTGTGTCACAGAGCTCTGGGGGGACTCGTTGAGCAGTGTATATACTGTGCTCAGCCCCAAACGTGAATCCTGGCAAGTGTGCAACACATGGCAGCTACCTTCTCCTCTCTTCCTTCTGAGAATATTCCAGGGGACTGCTGAGGGCTGATGGTGCCTGATGAGTCTTCGGAATGCTCCAACACCTGGAGTTAAACTGCTAGGAGTAAGAAAGAGGCAGAGTCCCTTTCAAAGGCAGAGGATGGAGCTCAACAGGGTTGGTCTGCCCTGAATGCCTGAGAGTGAGCTGGCTGCCATCTTTGACATGTGTTCTGTGGGTCTTCTGTGATTCTCAGGAAAATAAGAAGACAGCTGTGAGCATCTCAGATGAGGGATACGGCCATGAGAGTCTGTACAGATACCTGACATTCTTCTGGTTCACCAGCTCGAGGATCTCTCCGCTACATGAGCCTTAGATCACCCCTGAGACAGAAGCTGGAAACACCAGACATCTCTTTTCCCAGCTTGTCTTGAAGCTATGAAGCAAATGCCCCTGCCAAGACTCTAACCCAGGAGCCAGGGCCTGTAAAGAATCCAGTCTGCAGAGAATGTCACAGGAGCACGACGAGAGGCAATGCCCAGACGCTGGGGTGTCCAGCTTCTGTGAGGTCAGCAGTGGGCCTGTCGCCAACAGCAATAATGATGCCTCCTCAGGAGCTATTCTGGAGGCCAACTCTAGACAGGCTAAGCCTGCTTCTCCTGCCTTCCTAAAGACTCTGGGAGTGCCCCAGGTCCCTTAATGGGGATTTCTCTGTTGAAATTCAAGTGTCTCTTGCTGAAGCTAAGAACCCTGATGGAAAGCATCTCTTGGTTTCATTTCTGATCTTAGATTTTTCTTGTAGAGAGAAGAGAGTACAAACTGATTTGACAGAGAAATTCCCACTGCTGGCCTACTTCCACTGTGTCTGCATGAGTGCTTCTCAGAATGAGGTCCTTGGAACACACACCTGGGAGTCAACTCTGATGTATTGGCAAAATGCAGGTTCCTGGCCCTCATGCCACAGATACTGAAATAAATTCTTCGGAGCTGTGGTTCAGAAATGTGCGCTTTTAGCAAGCCCTTCCCCCACTCCCCAGGTTGTTATGCTCACTAAACTGTGAGAACCACTGGTCTGTGGTGCTTCCTCACCTTTTTCATATAAACAATTGTCACATCTGGGTGGCTCAGTGTAATAAAAGAAAGAGGCTGCTTGTGACCAGAGGCAACGGACCTGAGGGACCTTGCAGCCATGTTCCATCCAGCTTCTCTAAATCAGTCTCTCACTAACCACCTTGTGACCACACTGGCTTCCAGGTTCGAAACTACTCCATGGTTACTCAAACTGGTCTGCAGACCAGAGCTTGGTCCAACGTTTTGTTAGCCTGCAACATCCCAACTAGAGAAACTGAGAACAAGCACTTAGAAGCTACGCTGGCAGTCTCCCAGAATAATTTTATGCTTTCTGAATCTGTCATACAATGTTGGGTTTGTATTTTCAGTGACTCTAGTAAAATATTTTTATTGTATTCTACAAAAGTATCAGTCTATGACATTTTGGGGGGAAAAAATTGGTCTTCCAACAAAGATGACAACTGACCTATGGCATTCCAAGATAATCATCCCTCCAGTAACCCACAGGTCAGTATGAATAGTGTCAGTTCAGCCTTAGACCTGCCACTGGATGGGCCTGCCCCTGGGGGCTGTGCCCTTCTGTCTTGCTACCCACAGGCCTCTAACTCCAAGATTAGTTGAGTACTTGGCACTCAAATGACTTTTTATTTCTGAATAAAATAATAGAAAGGGTCAACTACTACTCAAAATCACAAGGAAAACTACTTTTTCCAGGGTCACTATAGGTGGCTTGGTGCCAGTCCCAGTCCCATCCCCACCCAAGCCAATAATTGTCCCTAGACCACGTGTGACCAAGCCCCAAATAACTTTAAGGAGTTAATATGTTTAAATATGACAATGGAAATTTTCATTGTCTCTTAAAATTTCTTATCTGTAACATCCATTGCCAACATTTTTCAAAATGAAAAGCCTAATTTTTCAACTTTGAGATATGATTAAATACTGAACCACACATATGTAAAGTATACAAATTGATCAACTTTGAAATATGTATATAAATGTGGAACTATTGCTACAATCAAGATAACAAACATTTCTGTTAGCCCCCAAAGTTTCCCTGTGCCCCATAACTATCTCTTCTTGCCTCCACTTCTGTCCCCAGGCAATCATTAAACCACTAATTTGCTTTCTGTCACTATAAGTTGGTTTGCATTTTCTAGAACTTTAAATAAATAGGATGATACTTATGTACCCTTTTGGTTCTGGCTTTTCATTCAGCAGAATACTTTGGAGATTCATCCTCATCACTGCAAGTATTAGTAGTTAATGCCTTTTTTCTGGCTGAGTAGTATTTCACTACATAGCTATTCCACCATCTGTTCATCCATTCAACTGGAAAAAACAATTTAAAAAAACAATATTTAATTTCTCAAATCCTCCTGAAAGTACAATAACAAGGAGAAGGAGAGAGAAAAGGTAGAAGAAGAAAGCAAACTTCTCCAAACCCATTCCCTCCTCAGGACCTTTGCAACTGCTCTTTCCTTGACTCAGAATGCTCATGTCACCAAATCTTGGCATAGCTGCCACTTTCTTACCTTTCACATCTCAATGCTAAGTTCACTTTCTCAGAGGCATTCCTAGTCCCCCTCCTTTTCCTCCCCGTGCCTCTACCCAAGTCCCTGTTCATCATGTCATGTAGTGTTACATTCTCTATAGTACTTACAATTCTCTAAATTTATTGTATCTTGTTTTTTTAATGTGGGCTCTAGAAGACCTCAAACCTTATCTGCTTTCACCATTATATCCTTCATGCCTAAAATACTGACTAGCATATAATAGATGCTCAATAGTGAATGAATGAAAAGATAATGGATCACTATAGACTGAACTATAGTTTTTAAAGTTATAAGTCTTTTGACAGATCTCAGAACTCCCTGATATAGTAAAGACATTTGGGAGGCCACCCACCAAAACCAGGGGCTACTCATAGATCAACTCAGAGGCCAGAAGGAGAATGGACAGAGCAGCTGAGACACGGAAACCTATTTAATGCACTGGTGAGAAAACCAGCCTGGGCTATCGCCACCGCACTAGCTGGCTCCAAAGCTTCTACAAATCATCTGAAATGCTAAATCATGTTTAAATCCCTCTGATTGTGACCACCGGGAACTATGAAGGACACTCACGCATAATTTACATACTGCCAAGCTCCTAAGAGCCTCTAAATAAAGCCCCTGAGGGCCCCCAGGCACTATTTTTGAGGAGAAGGACATCAAGTGACAGATTAAATCGAGTCTGAGCCCTCAATACTCGGGAAAAGAGAAACCTCACCTTCCACTCGCTGACATCTGCAAATGTTTTAAACTACGTTTGCTGTCAGATGCTTCCCAAGGAAGCCGTTATTACACTGAAAACAGCGCACATGTGCTATTGTATCTCCCATTTTACACAACTCACGGCTAACAGGTATTTTTTGCTCAGACTTTCATTCTTTTTCCAGATTCTAACCATAAAAAGCATTTTAATCTCAAAGCAAGACTAGGGGGGGTTCATAAGGGCACTTTGCATTCTGCCAGTAATTGTTAAATTACATTTGGTCACAACATGGTTATAATACCAATAATGAGTTGGGTGCAGCAGCCATTAAGGGGCTGCATCCAGACCCAGTTGACACACACCCAGGAGGGCAGGACAGGTTAGGAGAATTCACATTCCCAAGCATTAGATCAGGCTGCAGAATGCTCATTGCAATGACCATGATTAACTTTTATAATCTGACAAAAATGGGAAGCAAAAAGGCAGAAACATGAGGCCTAGGGGCCCAGAGAAAAACAGCACCTGTTTTATTGTTTTGTTTTGTTTTCTGTACAACTCAGAGGAGCCTACACAATCAAAAATCAAAACAAATACATAAGCCAAACAAAACAACAGGGTGAATATAGACAGGCTAGCAGCAAAGCACACTTGTATGTCCACCAGTGCTCAGGAACCTTCCTGAAGCATGAAGATGACCTGTCCCTAGCACAAGTGAGCACATGCACACGTGGGCTTGGATTCTTGAACAACCTGCCCTAGCTTCGATTTTCTGTATTAGTTGGGATTTCTTATTAGAATGTTAGAAATTCCCTGAGATCAAACACTGTTTTTACTCTGGCGCCTATACTGTTCCACTCTTAACCCAACACAGACCCAAGCAATAACACACTCCCAGGATATAATCTAATTAATTGCCTGTATGCAAGGAAAGGACTAACAGCATTTGTTTTACAGTTGTATCCCCTATGCCTAGCATGTTACTCCGTAAAGAGAATGGATGGATGGATGGATGAATGGAAGATGATATTTTAAACATATTATATCATCTGATCCTTATAACAACCCTGTGAGATAATAATAGTTAACACTTACGTTGTGCTAATTATATGCCAGCCACTATTCTAAATTCTTCATACATATTAACTATTTCAACCCTCAAGAGCTCTATGAAATAAGGAGCATTATTATCTCTATTTAACAGAAGAAGAAAGTATTGGTGGTATATGGAGGTCACACTGGTAGGAAGAGGCAGAGCTGAGTCCTTGCTGGATGTTCTCCATTAGCTACATTTTATGAAGCAGGAAACAGAGGGTAGCAATATTAATTTGATGTAGCTATCCCCTAATGCTCATTGCAATGACCATGATTAACTTTTATAATCTGGCAAAAATGGAAAGCAAAAAGGGTGTACACCTAGGACTGTGTTCCCAGAAGACTGTTAAATGAACCCCAACAGCCTGACTCCGACAGCCAAGTAGGACATGTGAATAAGGCTGACCCATAGTAAATATCTGCAATCAATAGAAGACAGATTGTTGAGGCGGGGCTGAGATAAGAGGTCAGTTTTCTCAGCATTATTCTCCCAAAGGTGAGGTGCTACAGGGTCCAGGAAAGAAAGAGAAAATCAAAACAAACCTGGAAAATGGGGACTCCACCCCAATTCTCTTGGAGTTATTTTGTTTGGGTTGGAAAAAGAGAAATTCACTGACACCTTCCTATTTTCAGCCTCCAGGAAAAGGCCACAGCAAGTCCTGAGCCAGGTTCTAAGCATGGGAATACCCATTTCTGCATGAGCAAGGCTTCTCAGGCATTGGGTTTTACTACAAAATATGTCAAAGAGACTGGACAGGTGGGGACAGGGGACCCAGGATGAAAGAGTAGAGGGCAAGACAGAATGACAATCATAAATGGGAAAAAGAAGAAAAAGTTGGAGCTAGTTCCTGACATTAGTGTGTAAGTGTTGACAGTTTCAGGATTATGACTTAAGAGATAATTGTTTCTACTTGGAAAAGGCACCAGAAAGCACAGAGATACAGGTATGGAACTGGAAAATGTTAGTATCTTAAGTTTAAAACTTCACATTAAACTGGATATTAAGTTGCAACCAAGTTGTTACTATGGCTGGAGAGATGAGGTTGAAAATTGAGAATAAGAAATTATAATGGGAAAATCAAGAACATTTTGTTGGGCTGGAAAAGGGGAAAGGAGAAAAGATAGATGGGTTACCCATGACTCCCCCATCTTTTTTTTTCTTTTTTTTTTCCTCATCACACATACAGAGCTGTGAAGGATACTGGTTCAAACTGCACAGGATTAATGAACTCAAGTTTGCTGTGGGGACAGGAGAAAGCTACAGCTCTGACTCAAACTGCAGCCCTGTGAAGAAATGGCTCTCTCCCTCAGAAAGATTTCTCAGTAGAGAAACCCAGAGAAATATTCCCTATGAAAGTCATAGTTCAGCTGAGACTTGTGTGATTTGTAAATTACTGATTGTGCGCATGACAGGTGGGCCTTGCTCACAGGCAAACAAGAGCCAGGCCCAGAGGATGGTTCTGAAACCAGACTGGGCCATTTGATTTCTACCAAACAGAAATTAAAAATGTGCTTTCCTCCATGAACACTGACCAGAGAGAAGCCATTCCTGGGCAAGTTCTCACTGCACACAAGCTTTTCATAAAACCAAGATGCACATTTCTGAAAAATGTTGCAAGGTTATCTAAAAAGGGATGTTTTGCTGGAGAGAATAGCAGAGTATAATTCTTTAAGTATGTTAAAAGAGATTTGCTAAATTAGTTTATCTAGGAGTACTATCGGGAGGTCATTTGAGAGGATCTCCTATATGAATGAAAAGTAGTTTTCACCCATCACATCCCCAAATGCACACATAGTCCAAGGTTCCACTGATCACATACCTTTTCCCAAGATGACATATAAGAACTAATCGCTACTCATTGGATTCAAAAGTCCTACTTCCTGAGCTTGAAGACAGGAATCTAGGAGCTCTTCTGGGCTTTCTGAACATCCTTCTCCTAGTTTCCAGAAATAAGCCACCCCCCATGGAGTGGTGATAATTTTTTTTCTCGCTCAGAAAATCGCAAAGGTATTTAACGGAAAGGAAGCAAAGGTTTTCTTTTTATAAATTCGATTAGTCTTTTCTACTTTCTCTACCTCGATACATTTCCTTTAGGAGGAATTTTATACCCAGAGACCTTTTAGCAAGGCACTGTTGTATGTGAGGCACAATGAATTAAAGTGCAAGATGCTTAGTGTGGAGGGCAAGTAAATATCGCAGGCACTTGCAGTCGCTAGTGAAGTCAGTTTCTAAATGCTGGCGCGGGGATGGCCCTGCAAGAGAAGAAAGACGAAGTTCGCCACAGGCAGCCGGTGGGGAACCTTTGGCTGGGATGCGTGCGGGTGGTTACCAAGCCCGTCCTCCGTTAGCCACGGCAGAATTTCCCGCCGGAGCCGGCGCCGGGGAGCCTGGTCCTAGCACTGCACCCGGCGCCGGTCTGGAGATAGCCTTGGCTGTGAGCGGCGGGAGTCCCCTAAAAAGTGCACCTTTTCGCCGCCGGGACTTAGCTTATGGGAGAGAGCGGCTGAGAGATCATAGAGTCAACTCCTCCGGGACTGGGGGTACTACCACAGCCTGTTGCCCCAGGTCTCAGGTTCGAAGCCTCTGCAGTGACCGAGGAGAGGTTAGGACTTAAGCGACAGCAGTTCCGTTAAGAAAGGAGTTTCTGAAACTCCTGGGAAGCAAAGTCCCGGGGCTTGGAAAGTAAACGAGCCTACAGTGGAGCTTTCCAGATTTGGTCTTTGCTTTCTGTCATTTTTGCTGCCCTCTCTCCCACCACTCTAGCGTCAAGTCTAGAAAAGAGTACTAAGGGCTAGGGTACTAGCCATGTCAATCCTTCCTCCCCATCCCGCCCCACCAAACTTTCAGGCAAGAAAAATACCAATAAACCTCAGGAGTGGTTTCAGGCGCCCCCATCCCAACACCTACGCCGCCACCACCACCACCACCACCATACCGTCCCTCCCACCTCCGGGTAGGGGAGGGACTGGGAACCTGATCTCCGGCCTCCTGCCCGAACGTTTACCCATCAATAATTTTGATACCATCGATGTGCCTCCACCCCCGCCCCCGGGGCGCCGCTGCAGCCTTTTCGCTGCTTTTTACTTGGCATAAGAAAACGAAACCTCCTCTACTACCCTTCTAGCCTCGGCCAGGGGCCAGCGCGGCCGGGGGGTCGCGGGCTGTGGAAGCAAGGGCGTGGGCAGGGCGCGTGGGGGTGTCCTTCACTTCCAGTGTGTCCAAGCGCCGGCGGAAAGAGGAGGGTCCCGGGCCCAGGCCAGGCCTCATTTCAGGCTCCATCCCAAACCCGGGCTCAGGCTGGGCCAGAGTAAGGTATTTGTGTGAATACAAGAACCAGGCCTCGCAAAAAGGAAGCTTAACATCTCTCCCCATTCCCAGGATCGGGGATGCAGCGAAGAAGCTTGGACACACCTCTCCCGCCCCCTTCGCTGGGAACTCTGTTGTGGCCCGCGGCCTTGGGGAACAGCCTTTTGGCCACGCCAACCCATCGAGGACGCTCTAGGTCTTGAGAAAAGTAGGAAACATGTTGGTAGAAACACAGGCATCAAGCTTCCAAAATGTGAGTTTGCCCAACTCGATAGGAGTCTCCCCGGGTGCTATTGTCTGCCCACGAGGTCACGACCCTGGCGCAACCGCTGCCTCACTTCAGGCCACCCCCATTTTCTAGCGTGGATCATCCCCTAAGTGTCAGGCCCGTTGGTCGGAACCCCAAGTCCGAGTCCGGTCAGCCCCATTCCCCCAGCAGCTGCCCCACCAAAGGCTGGGTCGGCGCGACCCCCTGTAGAGCACGCTGGTCTCTCGGGTGAGCGAAGCGTGGGATATACTCGCTCTCGCTGCCTTCTCTCAACCCGCTCAAAAGTAAAAATCAATCTCCACTGTGTCTTGGGTTTTATTAATTTATTTCTTTGCCTCGCGGCACGCGAAGCCTCACCCGCGCCCTGACATTGCTACGCCCGCGTCAGCGAACCACGGAACTTGGGCCCTAGACAATGGCCCGTAATTGATGTATTGCCATCAACAATAAAAACCAATTCTCCTCTCCTCGCCATTCTGACCATCCCCCTCCTCCCCTCCCCCTCCCCAACCTCCCCTCTCCTCTCTCCCGGCCAAAGAGGGAAAGAAAACAAACAAGAAATTAGCGGGGGACGCTGCGCACAGAGCGAGACGCCCGCCTCTACTCCGTCGAGGAAGCAAAAGAACGAAAAAAGTTATTAAAGTTTGGATCCCCCCAATTAATTCGTCTCTGCTCGCCCATTTTTAATTAAACATCGCGAAGCTGCTTTTGCGTGTGCTTTTCGTTTGGTTGTTTGTTTTGGTGTTTCGAGGGGAGGGAAAGCTATTTTTTTTCCTCCCTTAATTTTAATAACACATAGAACAAGTAACGAACACGTGTAAAGCTATTCCCGGGAGCTTCCAGCAGCGCGATCGGCGCGTCCGGGATAAGGTTTGCGGGGTAGCCAGCTCGGCTCAGTTACTGGCAGCACGCCTCGCCCCGGAGGCCCGGACTTGCAAGAAGCCAGGAGACGTATGCTGGCAGCTCCAAACGCGGGCATATTCGGAGAAACCAGTGTGCAAGTGCATACGGACGCGTTCGTGTACCCGGGAGAGTGCGGGGTGGTGTTTGCGAGGACCACAGTTGGCGGGGCCGGGGTCGAGTGCGGAATTCACACGTGCTCCCGAACACTTTCCCGGGGGTCTGGGGGAAGTGAGCGGCTCACACCCCAGGAGCACGCAGATCCATCTTTGCCCAGGAATCTCTTTAAATATTCAGTGAGAAATAATGGCATCTGAAGCACTACCTATAGAAACATTATTATCTTCATTCTTCAACATCAGCCCCACTGATAGCTTCGTTTGTCTTTTTATCAAAATCTACAGTAACCAACGGGACCTGGGGAAAAAGAGGCGGAGAAGAGGGTATGCGTGCGTGCGTGTGTGTGTGTGTGTGTGTGTGTGTGTGTTTTAGGGACCTAGCGAGGGCAGAGGAGAAACGGTGAGAAGAAAAGGTGAAAAAAGGGCGAACACGGAGAAAGAAGTTATAACAAGAAAGAAAGAAAGTCGGCAGGAGAAAAACATTTACCGCATACAAAAGATTTAGATTAAAAAATAAAAATAAAAAAGACCAAAGAAGCTAAAAGAAAAGGATTCATTTGGGGAGCACAGTAAGGGCCCGGTATATTGGTGCCCGAAACTCTACTCGGAATATTGGTGCCCACTTCGCGCGAATTGATGGTGGTGCGATCCAGACACAGGGCGCTCCCGAATTGGGGCGTCCTTACGAGACCTCTTTCCCGATGGCGAGATAAGGCAGGGATTGTGTATCTGCCCTCCCCACCCCCATTATTCAACCGAAGTTGTTTGTTCTTCGGGCGCAGGACTTCGGGAACCTTGGAGAGAGGAGACCCCGAGGCTCGAGTGGGAAGACCTAGGCTGGGCCGAGGACTTAGCCTCAGGTTCGCGGGCGCCCGAGCTCAGTGGAGGGAGTGCGAGACCCGGGTTCACGATTCCGGGTTCTTGGGCGCGGGTAGGGAAGCTGTATCCCAGCCTGGGGGGATGGAGCTACTGTTCAAAGTTTGGGTGCCGCGCTCGCCAAGTGCCCGAGAGGTGACGGCGAGCTTCTGCCGGGTCAGACAGCTGTGCACAGAGACACCCCCGCCCAACCCAACACCCAACCCCGCCTCACTCACTCCAGGCTCAGCGCGGCCACCTTGTTGCCAGGAGCCTGGGGTGCGACCCCCTCCCCCAGGGAGGGGAGCCCAAGGGTCCTGGGCACTGGCCTTGCGCTGGGCCCGCCAGGCTGGGCCGCGCTTCCCGAGGCCAGAGGCGGGTTGCAGCGCGCAGGGTAAGCAGCGGCCCCTCCCCTCCCCCCGGCTGGAGCTGAACTCGGAACCCAGGCCGGTCCTCACCCTCGCCCGCCCCGGGCTCTGCGGCGCCACCGCCGCCGCCGCCTCCCCGCGGAGTGACGCGCCCTGCAGCCAACCCGGGCAGCCGGGGGGGAGGTCCGGGAGGGGTCCTGGGCGGAGCCGGGCCGCCCCTTATCCCACGGGCTCGGGGCTGCTTCTCCCGAAAACTTCAGCCCTAATTGTCCTGGGAATGTCCAAGGTAGAGAAAGGGAGCAGGGAGCAAGCGAGAGGCTGGAGGATCGGGGCCCTCTGAGGAGGAACCGGGTGGCGGAAGAGTTGCTCCTCCCCCCCCAAAAGCCCCAAACTTATCATGTTCCCAAACCTTTCCTCGATCCTCTTCTCCGCGCCCCCGCGAGCCCGGGATCCAGGGGATGGAGAACTCGGGGCGAAGGACAGCCGAGCCAGGCGGCGAGCGGGAGGGAGGCCGGGCCGCAGGCGGGAGGCGGACCGGCGTGGGGCTGGCTCTTCCCCACTCGTTTACTTTTTTTTTTTATGGGGGTGGGGGTGGGCTGCTTTCTGGTAGCTCTTAAAGAAACGAAGAAACACTCATGAATCGGGACTCCCTCCCCCCGCGGGCCGGCGCGCCTAGCGCCGGAGTTGGGAAGTTTGCCTCGCGCCGGCGGCCCGGGTCTCCAGCCCCCCGGCGGCCGGCCCCACTCCCCCCACACGGGGAGGCTTCATTCCGGGGAGGGCATGCTAATTTGGTTCAGCCCAGCCCGGGATGGGGGGGAGGCGGAGAACGGGGGTGCGCAGACCGGGCCGAAGAGGCAGGCCCCCGTCGGCCGGGCCGCGGAGTCCCGGGCGGTCGCGAAGAGGGTTAACCCAGTGTCGGGCGGCGCGGCGCGCAGAGCCAGCCCCGCGGCCGGCTTATTGGGCCAGCGCGCGGAGAGACAGGGGTCTGCAGCAAATCACGAACTAATTGATTAAGGCGAGCGGGTTTGAATAGCGCTGGCCCGGTGCCAATCGCCTTTCAAAGAGCCCCTCTATGATTAATCGCAATGCATTATTGATAATCATAATTATAGCAGGACACATGCGCGCTGCGCCCGGGGCCCGGGAGCCGGGGAGGGGGCGGGCGGGCCGGCGGGCGGGGGGAGCCGCCGCCGCCGCCGCCGCTCGATTTCCGTAATTTTGAGAAGATTTTTTTTAGTAATTTTTTATTCTGCCCCAGCTGATGTTTGAGCCAGCATGTCGCGGAGGAAGCAAGCGAAGCCTCAACATTTCCAGTCCGACCCCGAAGTGGCCTCGCTCCCCCGGCGAGATGGTGAGTGCTCCGGCCCGCGCCGCGGACACACACACGCACACACACGCACTCGCACTCACACTCACGCACACCCGGACCCACGCACACGCGGCTGGCCCCCGCGCCCACCTCCCCTCCACCGCCGCCGCGTCTCTGCTCGCCTTTTTGGCTCGGCGTGTTTTTCCTTTTCCTTTTTCTTTTTCTTTTTAAATTTCAATTTACCTTTGCTGGGTTTTCCCCTGGCCCGAGGAAAGGAAACACTTCTCCCGGCAGGATCTTTCCGGAGTCGTTGGGACCTCCAGGGGGAGGAGAGAGGGCATGCCGGCCTTGCTCCTGCGCCCTGCTTTTCCGGGGAGCGGAGCCCGGGACCCGCCGAGTCGGGGCAGGGGCCCGGGTGTGCGGCGGGGTGCGGGTGTGGGCAGAGGCCGTCCGCGCCCGCCGGAGCGGGGTTCCTCGCGCTTCCCGCCCGGCACCCGGGGCCCCGGGCCGGCCTCTGCCGCCCAGGCCCTGCTGCTGGCTGCGGGAAGGAAGTTTACTTGGCGCTCCGGGCTGAACTCCGAGCGTGGGGGAGCTGCCTGTGCCGCTCCGTCCCCATGATTGCGCTCCACCTGGGCCAGCGCCGCGGGATGGTGTGCCTTTGGGGGTTCAAAGCTGCAAGAAGGTGGGGACCTGTGTCGGGACGCCGGCGCCTGGCACGCTGTGGTCGTGGCCGGGGTGGGGACTACTCTTGGCGGCTGGTTGCCCCCGAGACAGTGCGGGCGGGCCGGGTCTGGCTACCCAAGTTTATCCCCGCACCTTTTCTCCCAACACAGGCAGTCACTCCCTGTCCCCAGAAACCTCTAGATTCGGTATGCGCCACCGAGAATCGCGGTACCCCGTACGAGTCATAAGGGTCGTTTAACAGGGGGGCTATCAGCCAGAGGAGAATACCCCTGAAGCAGAGGGACTCGCTTTCTCCGATGGAGGCGACAACTGCGGGGTCGCGAAGCAGGGTCGCGAAGGGAATGAGCAAGTCCAGAACAAAGTTTGTGTGAGGGAGCGAAGGCCGAGAGCGCGAGAGATCCTGGCAGGGAATTTGGGCTACGGAGAAGAGGACACCTCGAATCCCTCCCTATCCTTGAAGGTGTTTCACTTTAGGGGCCTCCGAGCTCCCTTGGCCGGTCGCCGGGGGCGATGGAGCGGCGCCCGGGCTAGGGTCCCCGGCACGATGCTCGTTTCTCGGCTGCGGAGGGTGAGGGGCAACTCTGGCGGGGGTTCCGGGCGCCTTTGGGGATGCTCATGTCCCGGGCAGCATTTTGGGGTGTGGGGGAAGGAGCTGGATCCCGACAGCGCTCAGTAGCCTGCCCTTAGATCGGCACCTCTGACCACTCAACTCTGTGGCCGCCCGGGCCCATGGTCCCCGGCTCCTTCCCCCGAGGCCTGCTTCTCGGTAGGACTGGGGCGCGGGGACGCGCAGAACTCAAGCAGAGAAGCGAAGGCACTCCCACTGCCTTCACCCGGCTTTTGGGAAAGGGGACGCCTGACGAAGGGGGATGGGGGAGACCTGTTAAGAACTGGGGAGAACTGAGACCGATGAAGAAAATTGTTTACAAAATGCGTCCCCACCCCGTACTTTATCAAGCTTGAAGCCTTACCCAGAGCCTCTGCGATTTCTCAGTCCGCTGAGAAGAGCCCCTGAACCCCGATTTCCGTCCACAAGCGAAACCGGGGACGCGAGGTAAACCGAGGTGAAATTACTAAGGCCGCTGCAACAACGCCGAATATTTTTCCGGGTTTTCTCAGCTGGTTTCTTCTGCTTCTCGCCCCCCCACCCATCTTTGCTAAAGTTTCTGATGAGACCTTATGCACCGTAATACTGTTAAAGTGAATAGTTTGCATAGAAAGAAGCAAACGGGAGGAGAAGAATGTTTTTTATATTTTATTTTTTGTAAATTTGTACTGATTTTATACATTTTCAAAAAAAAAAGAAAAAGGCCTTGGACTTCGCAGAGAAATGATCCTTGCTAGATCTTGGCCTTTCTCCTGTCCTACTGAATCTGGAATTTTTAATAGTTAAAGCTTCTCATAAAGCTATAGCATAAAAGGCGTTCACTACCTTTTACCATTATTATTTATTAGGACTTTTTAAAAAAGTTTATTTGTGCTTTGAGGTAAGTTAATTAAGTAACTGAATCAAGTTTCCTTTCTCTTCTCTCTTCCTTCCTTCCTTCCTTCCTTCCTTCTTTCTTTTTATCCCCCAAAGCTGGTTCATTGTCCTAAGAAGCAGTAAACTGTTAGGGGCACCGTAGGAAACAGCCCTCCCAGTCTCCTTTCTCACCTCTCCCCACCCCCTCTTTTCTTTGGTAATAGTAGTAATGGTTTTAGGTTATGACTGTTCTTACATGGCTGAACAATAAGTTTGGGAGAAGCTGCCCAGAGGGTAGATTTTGTAAGGTTACAGGATTTAGAATGTTGTAATAATATTAGTACACAAGTAATCCTCCTCAACGCCAGACTTACAGGAGGGCCTTACATACTCCAGTTACTTTTATTTGGGAATAGTTGGAGGTAATGGCACCGAGTACATGACATATCTCTAAGTTACCTTTAAAAAGTCACTACTTTTCTCTGCAGTGAATTCAGCAACTCCCTCTTCTCTCCATTTCAAGGAGTCGCTGGGTTTGGAGGGGGGTTGTTTTTTGTTTTTTTTTAACACCTATTAATATTAAAGGTTACTTTTTTAGAAGATAAACCCTTACTCAAACAATATGGTTACTTTTAAAGTAACCATCTTGAAATGGTCTTAAAATACGAAAACGAAATACTGAACATACTGAATTAAATCTAGTTGTGCTCTCATCTGCTAGAAATTTTATGACTTCTGCCCAGAGTGGGACCTAGAAAAGTTCGTAGAGCCCAGTTCCAGTAGCCCAGAAGGACAACTCTCAAGGCTGAAGGCAGCCAGGGCTGCTGTGCTGTGTGTCATGCATGTGTGTGAGTGTGTGTGTATGTGTGTGTGTGCATACAAAGAAACCCGGAACCATACTCAACAGCCACACCAATAACTTAATTGGAACAAGTTCAAGGAAACAGGATTACTTGGTCCATCTTACAATATTCATATTTTAATTTTACTTTGGTACAGCTGGAATACCAGAAACACCCTAGAATAAACTTGGGGATTTTTCTGTTTCTCATGAAACCACGGTTATGGCACATATTACTTGTCTCTTAAATGCTATTTAATAAGTCTTGAGTTATCTGTAGGAAGGTGATTGCCATTGGAGAAATTACTTACCAAGATAAATAATTCTGAGGAAAGGAAATATTAGAATCTAATGATTTTATGTGTAGGTTTTTACAAATTGGATTTGAGGGATGTGTGTGTATGTGTTAGGTTTTTCTTTGGATGGTGTTTTTAAGATTGCTGTAACTATATGGATGGCCCTTCAGACTCCATTTGCTAAGAAAGTATTTTGGCACTCACCTTTGTCGAGGAAAAGATAATATTGGAAGAAAGATAAAAATATCTTGAACTGCAGATAAAACATTGACTGTCATATAAAGTACCATAAAATTTCCTGTTATTTATATTAATAATGAAATTCTATTAGTTACCAAAGTAATTTACTCATTGTGAGCAGCTTAATGGCAACACATTGATTTCTGGGCCCAAAAGGTTAGAGAGAACTATAATTAATTGCTTTTTTTGAAAAACGGACACCTGCAAGATAAGGCAGTTGGAAAGAATTCATGTTTAATCAGGCCTGTTTTAAGTTTGTGGCATAGTGGAAGATTCTGGATGAGAAAATGCAAACTCTTTTTTGGGATTCACTTTGGGCTGCATATACTTCTTAAAATGTTAAAAACAAACACATATACACAAGCAAAGTGTAACTAGGCATGAGAGAGCATGTGTGAAAGTGAATTTGAAATACTGAATGTTTCGTGGTTTATTTTCCATTCAGTTTATCTTAAGAGCTGCTAGGTACCAGTGCCAATGTATAGGTTATTCTCTGAGGATTTTATTTCCTTTTTTTATACATGTGCAGATAGCAAGTTGTCTTTGCCAACACACAATCCTTTGGAAGGCAGAAAGCCACGTTTGAAATGTGGAGATCTTATTGTGAACCCGAGGACAAAATAGGTAGACTAGTAGTTCCTTAAGTTTTTTGAAATTGTTGAAAGCCAAGTTCTACATAGTAACCAGAATAGATTCCTTCTGCCGTCCTGGTTTGGCTTTTCTAAGACATATCCTGGTGCAGCAGCTAGCCGTATCTTCCAAAATATTCTTAGATTACCAAAACAAGTAATTCAGCAGTTTAGCGGAGATGGTAAATTATCCTAAGAACCAATACCCCTCCCCCCAAAAGGAAAAAGCATGTGCCAGGCTTTAGAAAAGCTAGATGTGCCGAGCTGTTTTAACCTTTGCTAGCCTCCTCCCCTGCAGAGGTGACAAGGTCCAGATCATAATATGTCCTTCAGTATCTTCCCAGTGACCCCAAAATTAAGTCTTGCTAGTCACTTAGCAGGAAGTTAGTAGTTTATTTTAGTTTCACCTTATCAGCCTGGCTTCTTTTCCTAACCTTATTCCCCTGTCACCCTCAGATGCCAGACCCCCAAAGGGGAAGATTGACAGGTAGTTCCCATAGCTCAGTTTTACCCTCAAACAACAGGGATTTAGTTTCTTGTGCCTTTGCCAATGTTTATGTAGTCAAAGTTTAGATCTAGCCTTAAGGAGTCTCTCTTTTACGCGTCACTGGAATAGGAAAGCCACAAAGAAGTTTTTGAAACCCTTGCAACTGGAACCCCATCTAGTGTTCAGTTTGATTCATCCAAGGGGAAGACATTTTCCCCCTTTCATTTACTATGTGCATTAGGTGGGCTTGGGTCACTATTTTAAGGGAGTGTCTTGTTTGTGGTAGGTTTTTTTTTTCCCCTCAGAGATTTTACTTGTGTTCTGTTCAAGAGTATACTAATCCTGGTCTAAACACTGAGGAAACTTGAAGGGTACCAGTAAATTTGTCATTTGGTTGCATATCACATAGAGGAAACAAGACATTACAGAAAATATGCACAGCATATGTTGTAGTGTTTAAGATTTCCTAGGAATCTTAAGCTGGACGTTCAGATTCAGGCTTTTCCCAGGTCTGTGCAAAAAAAAGATAAAAGACCCATCGATCAAAAATATTTGTGATAGCCTTCAAAATTGGTCTACAAAAGGGAACAGCCTGTTAAAATGATAGGCTCCAAAATCGCAGTCATGAGAGGTTCTACTAAAAATGTTAATGCGATCTTAAGGTAATGGGTAGTGAAGTGAGGCTCCTTCTCAGGAGCTCCAAAAAAGGGAAACTAAATGTGGTAGAGTAGGGTTGTTGTTTTGTTTTGTTTTGTTTTTTTTCTTGGCTGGCTAAACCTTTCTGTGTGGGGCATAGTGTTATTTTTGTTTTCTCAGTAGACAGATACAGTGGAACACTTCAATTTTCTGCCTCCTATTCTGCAATGTTTGGTTCAGAGGATGAAAAACTGACAAACTTGAATTGGCTTCAAGTACCTAAGTAGTACAAGAACTAAAACATCTGGAATTTTAGTATAAATTGGATAGAGCTGTAAAATGACCCCTCCCTCTCCAAAAAAATAAAAATAAAACACCCAAAAAACAAAAAAACAGAAATTTCCGACTATCTTTTTGGGTGTACATACTTAGAAAACCACTACTTACATTTTCCTGTGTAACCAGGATGACAGAATTACTTTAATTTCTATATAAAATCTGTAGAAAAGGAACTAGAATATTATTTTCACAAGAGTGCAGGGAATCAGGCAACTGTATTTACTACAATGAGGTCACCAGTTGCAGTGCAATACTGTGTAACAGATTATTGAGAGAGATACAAGGTAGCAGACCATCAGAAAATGAATTTGAACAAGTTAGTTTGTATGTGTGTATCTTATTACAACTTAAAAGATTCCCATGGGGTATAGTTAGGGATTCAAACTAGTCCTCATGTTTTGTCTTTTTTTTTTTTTTTAAGCGGCTTCATTGGAATTCTGTTCAGAATGCAGATAGAGTTAAAGTTAAGAACTATTACAGTGTAGCGACACCTGCTTTTGAAATAAATCAAAATAGGTACCAGGAATTTTTTTTTCTGGTGTTCATAAACATCAGAAAATTAAATTAGTGAAATCAAATGTCAGTTTATGAAAATGGTATGAAAATCTAAGCTAAAATATGGGCAGCTTTTTAGCACAGTGTCTTTCTTAGAAGCAAGGAGGCGTTTATTTTTAAGCATCTATATTTTCCTACCAGTTAGCACACGCCTAAATATAAAAAGGTTCAGGTTGAAAAGCTTGAAAATTCTCAAGTGAGTCTTGAAGCAGCACAAATGTAGAATTCGAGAACAGGAAAGCAATAATCAGCTAAAATCCTGTAAAGTAACCTTTTTATTTTCTCTATATATTATGAGAATATCAGATGTTTGCAAGTTATAAAGAATTAAAATGCCCTTTTAATCGTGATCACAGATGTGCTAAATATTTGAAGCAACTACATTGTAATGTGTACAATTGATGAAGTCAGTTTTCTGATTTCCCTTGCTAGTTATTTAGTTCTGAATCTGTCATTATTTGTCTAAGCCCAGCTGACCAAGCAAAACTGTGTTTTAAAGTGGCTTTATGTTTTGATAAATGTGAGCTGGTTGAAAAGTATTTTCCACTGAATGCAGAGCTTAATAGAACATGCTGACATAATAGTTTTAATGCATTTTGTTGAAAATGTGTGAACAAACAGAATAGCTTTTGTTCCTTCATAATTGGCTGTAAAAGTAGATGGAAACATAACCATTACATATGGAAATGTGCAAAGAGAAAGAAATAACATTTCTGTTGAATATATTAGGAATTGCATTTCCTAGTTTAAAATAAGCATCTGAAATGGATGCATCATTTAAAATTGGTTGTCAAAATAAGAAGCTTTAAACAGAATTTTTGTCACATTATTTTTGTCCCAAGTTAAGCAACGTAACTTTAGTGAATTTCATTTAATATTTTGTTTATATCATTTTAAGGCAGGGAGAAAGACAGAAAGTGCTTAAAACAGCACCTTGAATGTGCATAGGAATCCGGTGCCAATTAGGGTGATTAAACATTAAAACGAATCATTATTGGTATTTTCTACGACAAATACTTGTTTAGTACTGTTAATGCATTTTGTGGAGATACTGTATGCTTGTGGAGATTAAAAGATGGGTATTAGGAAAGCTAGCTTGTTAAGTGTAACTTAAGTACTCAAATTTTAACACTTCCAGTAAATAAAGTGTGCACACATTTGGCATACTTTGCCAGGGCTTCTCAACTTCGGCATCACTCCAGGTAGATAGAGTTAAAGAATTCTCAGAAGTTAGTGTTTAGGTATTAATTATATTTTCTGGAATGCAAAACTACTCAGGCTTTATTTGATGTTTACTCCAAAAAGGCAAAGGGTTGGCTCTTTTGAGTTGACTTAAAGTTTACGAAAAGCAGCATTTTAAGTTTGCATTTATTCATATTTGTAATTACTTTTTTTCCCCTGCAAGTTTTCTGGGAGATTCAATTTGGAAGTCATGGAAACTAACTATTATCTGATTCAGTTCTGCAGAAAAGCATGCAGGGAGGTAATCCTTGAATTAAACAGTTTTTTTTTTTTTTTCACAGCCTTCGGAGATGACCACACACCATTTGTACAACAGAAGTTGGTGTTCCCCATGCTGGGCAAACAATGGGACGCCATCCTGTCTTTGAATAGGATGTTAGCTTGGAGTTGGAGATTTTTATGTTTAATTTACAAATGGATCTTAGTGAGAAGAAATCTGAGCAACCAGTGGAAACAAACATGAAATAAAAGGATTTTTATAATGAAAGGTTCAGGACAATCTGTTAAACAATTGATAACAGTTAAGAGCAAACTGTTTTTAAAGGCATTCGAACCAGGAGAATTGCACAACATTTCCAAACTGTAAACCAAGAATTATTTCTTCACTACCCTTTAACTGTACATCCTTTTTTAAGTTGATGTTTAATCAGAAATGTGAATCTTGTGCCTGTTTTTATAGATATGAAGAACATTTTTGATGAGATATTTAGAGACATAATGTTGTCATTTGGAGCATTGTGGCATATATTCTGTGAGTAGTGGGTGGGTAGCCAGGGCTGCATTCTTTAATTTGAAAAATAAATATGCCATGGGGTGATAAACAGGTGCCGGGCAGGCCTTGTAACAGACTATGATCATTGTGTTTCTGTCCTTGGTGTGTATGTGTTTTCTCTTTTGTATTCAACTGAGTCCTGAGGAGCTGTCTGGAGGATTTGTTACTATGTGACTTAAGTGTGTATGTCAGGGATCAGACTTAGCTCAGGTTCTAGGTAGGGGCTGGAGGTGATTTTCAAGTTGTCAGTCTTCAGCTTGGTGATTTTTTTTTTTTCCTCCTTTGTCAACAACTGATTGGAACCTGAATAACTACAAATTAGTTTAGTGACAGAAGAAACTGTCACAGATATCTTTGAATCAGTTGAAAATGAATAAGGTTGACAGGAACTCAGGAGCCTAATAAGTCTCAGAATGGTTGCTGGGCCCTCTCTGGATGAGTAGACAATAAGATGCATAAAATATTGGAAATCAATATTTTGCTATGAAATTTCATTATGCACCGATGTCTTCAGTTCATAGTATTTTATATTTTGATGGATTATCTGAAGGCCATGGCTCCTGGAGATACCAGATTGATAGGAATTCTTCCACTTCCTTAAAATTTAATAATGAGCATTCCTAGGTGATATTGACTGGTTTGCTGGGGGGATAGTTTTGAGTTTTGCAGGTAGAAAACAATTGATCAACCTCTTTATGTTTCTTTTTAAGTCCTAGGTGACTCTGTGTGGCCTGGCTCCTGTCTAACCCTGCGCCTTTTGATGTTTGCAGGAGACACAGAGAAGGGTCAGCCGACTCGCACCACTAAGAGCAAGGATGCCCACGTCTGTGGCCGGTGCTGTGCGGAGTTCTTTGAGTTGTCAGATCTTCTGCTCCACAAGAAGAGCTGTACTAAAAACCAATTAGTTTTAATCGTCAATGAGAGTCCTGCCTCCCCACCTGCAACCTTCTCTCCCAGCCCCACTCCCGATCATCCCGAAGAACAAATGAATGACACCATTAACAAAACAGATCAAGGAGAAGGCAGCGACCTTCCAGAATGCCACGTGCTTGACAGGGAGGAGTCCATGGAGGTGGAGGCCCCGGGGGCTAACAGAGGCAGCAGGGCCACCCCGAGCTGCAGCACCAGCTGCTCCACAGGTACCTCAACCATCACAACCTCTCTACCTCAACTTGGGGACCTGACGACGCTGGGCAACTTCTCCGTGATCAACAGCAACGTGATCATCGAGAACCTGCAGAGCACCAAGGTGGCGGTGGCCCAGTTCTCCCAGGAAGCGAGGTGCAGTGGGGCCCCCGGGGGCAAGCTGGCCGTCCCCGCCCTGATGGAGCAGCTCTTGGCCCTTCAGCAGCAGCAGATCCACCAGCTGCAGCTGATTGAGCAGATTCGCCACCAAATACTGCTGTTGGCCTCTCAGAACGCAGACTTGCCAACACCTTCTAGTCCTTCTCAAGGGACTTTGCGGACATCTGCCAACCCCTTGTCCACACTAAGCTCCCATTTGTCTCAGCAGCTGGCAGCAGCAGCTGGATTAGCACAGAGCCTCGCTAGCCAGTCTGCCAGCATCAGCGGTGTGAAACAGCTACCCCCAATCCAGCTACCTCAGAGCAGCTCTGGCAACGCCATCGTTCCATCCGACAGTGGCTCTTCTCCCAACATTAACATTTTGGCGGCAGCCATGACCACCCCGTCCTCGGAAAAAGTGGCTTCGAGCGCTGGTGCCTCCCATGCCAGCAACCCAGCAGTCTCAGCATCATCCTCACCAGCTTTTGCAATAAGCAGTTTATTAAGTCCTGCATCTAATCCACTTCTACCTCAGCCAGCCCCTGCTAACTCGGTTTTCCCCAGCCCTTTGCCCAACATCGGAACAACTGCAGAGGATTTAAATTCCTTGTCTGCCTTGGCCCAGCAAAGAAAAAGCAAGCCACCAAATGTCACCGCCTTTGAAGCAAAAGGCACTTCGGATGAGGCGTTCTTCAAACACAAGTGCAGGTTCTGTGCGAAGGTCTTTGGGAGTGACAGTGCCTTGCAGATCCACCTGCGCTCCCATACCGGAGAGAGGCCGTTCAAGTGCAACATCTGTGGAAACAGGTTCTCCACCAAGGGGAACCTCAAAGTCCACTTTCAGCGTCACAAAGAGAAATACCCTCATATCCAGATGAACCCCTATCCCGTGCCTGAGCATTTGGACAATATCCCCACTAGTACCGGCATCCCATATGGCATGTCCATTCCTCCAGAAAAGCCAGTTACCAGCTGGCTGGACACCAAACCAGTCCTGCCCACTCTGACCACTTCAGTGGGCCTGCCGTTGCCCCCCACCCTCCCGAGCCTCACACCCTTCATCAAGACAGAAGAGCCAGCCCCAATCCCTATCAGCCATTCTGCCACCAGCCCCCCAGGCTCAGTCAAAAGTGATTCTGGGATCCCTGAGCCAGCCACAAGAAGCCTGGGTGGGCTCCCAGAGGAAGCTGAAGGGTCCACTGTGCCACCCTCCAGTGGCAAAAATGAAGAGAGCAGCATGGTCACCACCTCGGCCCCAGCAGTGAGCAGTAGCACTCTGAGCTCCCCAGCGGCAGACTGTGGCCCGGGTAGTGCCACCACCTTCACCAACCCTTTGTTGCCACTCATGTCCGAGCAGTTCAAGGCAAAGTTTCCCTTTGGGGGACTTTTAGACTCAGCCCAGGCATCGGAGACGTCCAAGCTTCAGCAGCTGGTAGAAAACATTGACAAGAAGGCCACTGACCCCAACGAGTGCATCATCTGCCACCGGGTGCTCAGCTGCCAGAGCGCCTTGAAGATGCACTACCGGACACACACCGGGGAGAGGCCCTTCAAGTGCAAGATCTGTGGCCGTGCTTTTACCACGAAAGGGAACCTTAAGACCCATTACAGTGTCCATCGTGCTATGCCCCCCCTCAGAGTCCAGCATTCCTGCCCCATCTGCCAGAAGAAGTTCACGAATGCTGTCGTCCTACAGCAGCACATTCGAATGCATATGGGAGGCCAGATCCCCAATACCCCAGTCCCCGACAGCTACCCTGAGTCCATGGAGTCTGACACAGGCTCCTTTGATGAGAAAAATTTTGACGACCTGGACAACTTCTCTGATGAAAACATGGAAGACTGTCCTGAGGGCAGCGTCCCCCATACGCCCAAGTCCGCGGACGCATCCCAAGACAGCTTATCTTCTTCACCTTTGCCCCTCGAGATGTCAAGCATTGCTGCTTTGGAAAATCAGATGAAGATGATCAATGCCGGCCTGGCAGAGCAGCTGCAGGCTAGCCTGAAGTCGGTGGAGAACGGGTCAGTCGAGGGGGATGTCCTGACCAATGACTCATCCTCAGTGGGTGGTGACATGGAAAGCCAGAGTGCTGGCAGCCCGGCCATCTCAGAGTCTACCTCTTCCATGCAGGCTCTGTCCCCAGCCAACAGCACCCAGGAATTCCACAAGTCACCCAGCATGGAGGAGAAGCCACAGAGAGCAATACCGAGTGAGTTTGCCAATGGTTTGTCCCCCACCCCAGTGAATGGTGGGGCTTTGGATTTGACATCTAGTCATGCAGAGAAAATCATCAAAGAAGATTCTCTGGGGATCCTCTTCCCTTTCAGAGACCGGGGTAAATTTAAAAACACTGCTTGCGACATTTGTGGCAAAACATTTGCTTGTCAGAGTGCCTTGGACATTCACTATAGAAGTCATACCAAAGAGAGACCATTTATTTGCACAGTTTGCAATCGTGGCTTTTCCACAAAGGGTAATTTGAAGCAGCACATGTTGACACATCAGATGCGAGATCTACCATCACAGCTCTTTGAGCCCAGTTCCAACCTCGGCCCCAATCAGAACTCGGTGGTGATTCCCGCCAACTCGTTGTCATCTCTCATCAAAACAGAGGTCAACGGCTTTGTGCATGTCACTCCTCAGGACAGTAAGGACTCCTCCACCAGCCACGTCCCTTCTGGGCCTCTGTCATCTTCCACCACGTCCCCAGGTCTGCTCCCAGCTCTGCCCAGGAGAACTCCCAAACAGCACTACTGTAACACATGTGGCAAAACCTTCTCCTCATCAAGCGCCCTGCAGATTCACGAGAGAACTCACACTGGAGAGAAACCCTTTGCTTGCACTATCTGTGGGAGAGCTTTCACAACAAAAGGCAATCTGAAGGTACCTCTCTCCATCTGTCCCTCCCCCACCTCCCTATCAGCCCTCCTCTGGGTGCCACTGATGACTTGTAAGGCATGCTCCCAGAGTTCTCAGCCCAGCTAGTCAGGGAGAGTGCTCACAAGGGTACCTGCTGCAGGTGGTTGACTGGAGAAATAGGGGTACCTAGGAGGGTCAGAATTATGGCAAGGGCCAGGACAGGCTGCCGCTTGCTGGATGTCAGAGTGCATTGAATAATTTGGTACCTAAGCGAAGCAGCGGCCTATCTCTGTTGTCTCGCTAAGTGCACCAAATGAATTGCTTTACCTACCAAGTAAGACAGCCCGTCGTTGCCATGGGGTATTGATTGAAGACCTCCATGTGGCCTGTGTACTGCCCGTATCACTTAATAATTACAGTTCTCCTCTGCGTGTGCATCTATTTTTCATAACTATGCAGTCCAGCGTGGTTTGTTTTTCTAAAAACAGTAATGTCACTGCTCTGCTAATGGGTATTATGATAATTGATTATACAACATTTCCTACAGATATGTGTTGGAAATAAAGCAAATATGCTTAAGTTCTAAAGCAACAGTTGAGTGCTCTTACTGTGTACATTTTTCTGTTGACAGAGTATTTCTCTAGAGATTGCTGCCAGTAATGTGAGATGAATAATTACTTTCTGGCTTTTCTCTCCATGCACGGGCCCTCCAATGGGCAATCAGCAAGGGGTACTCTCTTCCCATCTAAAAAGGACATATATAGGGTAAAGAGTGTCAGATACAATACTTACATTGCAATGAGAGTGGACATAACAATTCAAACCCTGGAAGGAACTATCTGCAACTGACTGGCTTGCTTGAGGCCATTGTAAGCTAAATACGGGTAATAAAAAAAAAAGTAAGTAAAGCATCTTAGCCCAGGAAGAGGCCAGGCAGCCCAGGGCTACAGAGAGTGAACACCTTATTACCAGTCGACGGGACTGGATGGTTCCCGTTACCTTTCCACTGTCTGGCACATAATAAGAATAGACACTCAGGCCACTTGCTTTGTAGGGTGTTGGGATATGAGTTGAGACAGATTCAACTATTAAGCTTCTCCCTTCCTCTCTCTCCCATCATTCCCTTCCCCCCACCCCCATCTCTCTCTCTCTCTCTCTCTCTCTCTCGCTCTCTCTCTGTCTCTCTCTGTCTCTCTCTCTCTCTGTCTCTCTCTCTCTCCCCTAATCTCAGGTACACATGGGCACTCACATGTGGAATAGCACCCCAGCACGACGGGGCCGGCGGCTCTCTGTGGATGGCCCCATGACATTTCTAGGTGGCAATCCCATCAAGTTCCCAGAAATGTTCCAGAAGGATTTGGCGGCAAGGTCAGGAAGTGGGGATCCTTCCAGTTTCTGGAATCAGTATGCAGCAGCACTCTCCAATGGGCTGGCGATGAAGGCCAATGAGATCTCCGTCATTCAGAATGGTGGCATCCCTCCAATTCCTGGAAGCCTCGGCAGTGGGAGCAGCTCACCTATTAGTGGGCTGACGGGAAATCTGGAGAAGCTCCAGAACTCAGAGCCCAATGCTCCTCTGGCGGGCCTGGAGAAAATGGCCAGCAGCGAGAACGGAACTAACTTCCGTTTCACCCGCTTCGTGGAGGACAGCAAAGAGATTGTCACTAGTTAAAGCAGCTCTGGCTGGAGGAATGGCATTCCTGTTCAGAATGACACCCATGGTTGCCTCCTAGTCCTTGCCCCTTCCATCCCCCCACCTTCTGGTTCCCCCAGATCTCTGAACTACAACATTATGAAGACATTCTTTTGTACCTTGTTTAACTTCTAGAGTTATAAGAAAGCTTATTTATTAGTGATATAACCTTGCTTTGCAAACAATGCAAGCATTAACTTTGGTCTTCTGTATTTTGAACTAAATACTAATTGACTAGAGTGCTGTAAACTTGCTGTAACATTTATGGCAATTTCAAGTTGCCCTGCTAGGCGGTCTTAATCTGGCATTAACTTATTTTCTATTTCCAGTTTAATATGAATCTGGTGTTGATGCAATGCCTCAGTGATGCATTAGGTCCCTAATAAAGTCTGTATATAAATGTACACTTTGATCCTGCTGGAAAATTTTATCAGCAAATACATTGTCTAATCTTTTGAAACAAATATAAGGAAAGGACTGAAAGTACAGACTGAACAGTGGTTCTTTGAAAGGTTTGGGTTTTTTTAATTTTTATTCTAAATTTCAACCCTTTTTTTTTGTTTTTGTAGGTTTTAACCATTTCCGTTTTGAACTGTTATTTGTATTGTGCTTTTTACTTGTTGTACTCAATGTTAATAAGTTTCTGTACAGTAATAAGCACGCAGAATTCTTTAGAGAAAATACAAGTGTTGTTTTGGTAGTTGAAACTGAGACGTAACATTTTGCCTTGTAGGTATATTCACAATAGAAAATGTGTGCTGGAATTTCACAATGCTGCTAAGTATAGCATCTTGAACAACCTTCAGTGGAGAAAATGTAGATGCTCTTGTGTATATACAATAAGAAATATCACTTTGATTAAAATGTACATATGTTCCTTACAAGAGCAAATGCTTCTTCTTGATCGAGAGAGCAGGTATAGTGGTTGTTTATTTTGTATTAGGTATGGAAGAAAAAATTGGACTGTTACATGCACTTTCTCGGAAAGTTGAAAGGAAACGGGGGGGGGGGGGTCCAAGTTCTTTAACATTTAATACTTACTAACAACAGAGATACTGTAATTTTACTCAAGTAATCAAATACATTTTTTTTTGCAACAGATAACACAAAATACCGTGTCTGTGTTTTTAGAGTACATTTCTATTTAATCAGGCCCCAAAATGTATTTTAACATTTCCCCAGGCACCAGTAAATTATGTATGTGAGTGTGTCTGTCTTTCTCACTAAGTAAGGAATTGTAAAAGGCATAACAGAAACAGGTTTGCATGGGCCTGTGTTTTCTTTTAATTTGGACAATCTAGATGTTTTCCCAATATCTGTTATTTGGCCACTCTTCACACACCCACCACCACCACCACCACCACAAAGAAAAAATGAAATAAAAAGTTGTTATGAGAGGTTTCATCCGTACAGGTAAATTTCCTTAAAGCAGGACATTTGTGCCCATTTAGGCTTTATTTTAACTGCTCCTGTTTCACTCCTTTGACTCAGTGGTTTTTGTCTCAGGCCGCAGAAAGCAGCATTGCTGAAGAATTGGCGGTGCAGCGGGGTTATATAATCTGACTCTGAAACTGGGCCCCGGCCCAGAGAGGTCAACATGTTCTTTATTTAATCAGTCTTTCAGGCATTTAAACACACATGCGTATTTGTAAGAAAAAGTCCATCACAAAGATTATGTAGAATTGACTTAAATATCTCTCATCAAAATCCAATCTGATTCTCCTCTCCCTTTTGTTCTAGGGGAAACAGGTTTTTCTCCTGAGCACTATTTTGGGGTGAGCAAACGCTCAGGGTGGAAGTTGGTGTCTGGAAGGGTAGGTGAAAATTTTCTTTCAGGGAGGCGGTGAACCGCCGGCAGCCCGTGGCCCTGCGCCCAGGGAGGGGAGAAGCGTCGGGGCTACCTTCCAGGAGAAGTTTCCACCCGGGCTCAGGCCAATCAGAGACCACTCGGGGTCAGAGAGACCACTCGGTGCGCGCTTGCCCAGGCTGGGTGGTCCGGGCGCCGAGGGGGCCCCCGCAGCGCCGGCTCAGCCCGGGGGCCCAGGGTCGGCGTTCCGGAAAGGGACAATGCGGGGCTGGGCGGGCGCGGCGGCACGAGACAGACGATCCTCCCGAGGTTTGGGCACGCGAACACTAACAGGACGCTATTTCTCCATTGCGCTCCCGATCCGTGCCACGCCGCCCCAAGAGAGACCCCTCTGCTCAGGAGTGGGGACGGAGAGAAGGCCGAACACTGGCCAGGAGTCGGTTCTGCGCGCTCCCAGGGGGCATGGTTTCGTGGGGCAGGAGGCGTCCATCCCCCTCCTACGGCCGGGCACAGCGAGGAGCGGAGGGGGGGGGGTGCCCCGGGCCTGCGCGCTGTTAGGAGCGGGGCGCCTCTGCGCGTACGGTCTCTGCGTCCCGGGACGCAGCCTGGGGACCGGCCGGGGGCTCAGAGCTGCCGGCCACCGAGGGGGGCTCCCTGCCACGCACACCGCCCCCGTGCCCCTGCGCCTCGCGCGCCTCTCCAAGGGGGTGAGTGGGCTGAGCCCCGATGCCCTTCCGAGCGCCCGCCGGCAACTGGCCCCGCTTCCCGCTCTCCTCCGAGCGCCGCCGCGCGGTCCCCGCCCCCGCTCGGGTCCCGGGGCTCCCACACGCCTGCCCGCGGGGTCATGGCCCCGGCCATCCCGGGCTGCACCTCCGTTTCCTCGAGGCGGCGGTCCCGGGCGGGGAGCCTGCCGATTTCTTCTGTTCCCTCTCACCACCAAGCTCCTGGACCCTTCTGGCGCGTTCTGAAAGTGAGTTCAGGGGAGCAAAGGCAGCTTTTCGTTTGGGCAGACTTTCCGAGGCGACCGAGGTCCTTAGGAAGAGGTCGGCGCCTGGGGGTCTGGGGGTCTCTCCCTCCACCCCCTCCCGCTGCCCCTCCTTATCCGTCTGTCGATCGACTTTCCAACCTATTGATCGTTACCTGCCCAAGCCCCTTTCCGTTCATTCTGAAACAAGAGATCGTCCTGAGCCCCGCTTCGCCTCCCTGTGTGATAAATACCCTCAGCCTGCCGGCTCAGCCCAACAGAGGAGAAATGGATTTATATTTATAAAGCGACCGGGTTTATTTTGAAGCCGAATATGTGAACGCACCACCTCTGCCCTCTCCCGCGCAGCTTCGCCCTGCTTTCTATCCTTTCCTCTCGCCTATGAAGCTTGAGGTGCGTCGAGGTAGTTTTAGAATCAATGGGAACGGAATTTCCTTGGGCTGTCGCTGCCTGGAATGATGATAGCTAAGTTCACTACAGTTTGAACTAAAAATACTCATCTTGGTGTCATTTTCCTACCATTTCCGTCTTTAAAAATGTGAAGAGCTGTTACAAAGAAAATACAGAAAAATACAGCAAATAATGTCACAAGTCCCCTTGTGCCCATCACCCAAAATTTACAAATGTGAGCAACTTGAGGTTTTTCCATCTCTTTTTTTTTTTAAGTAACTATGTGCTTATTTTTTTCTCTTCTGTCTCACTGTGTCATTCTCATTCTCTAGCCTTTTCCTCTTGTCCCTTCTCTCCCTATGTCTTTTTTTTTTTTTTTTTTGTATTCCTTTGTGTTTTTTCCTTCCATCTCTGCCGGCTTCCTTCTTTCTGGAAAATATACTTGGAAGAGCAATTTGGTGATTGACAAGCACCTGGGGATGGAAGAAGAGAGGCCAATGACTAAGCAAGCCACCAAAGACCCTCCCTCCCCCCAGTAGCTATGAGGGAGGTGGGGGGTAGAGTAGGGAAGGGACAGGTTCTAGCAAACCAGGTGGAGATACCTGAAACTAACTCCTCATAGGCCAAGTTTCACCTGACGTTTCTAGGACTGGGGGACAATGTCTTTTCTAATTAGGAAAAAAAGTATCCCTACAGAATATTCAAGATGATTTGCAGTTGACATAAATTTCTAGCAGATTATTTGCTTATTGTTTTTGGTGTTTGTGAACATCAAGAATGAGAGAACCTCTAGAGAAAAGAAGAGGGGGGATAAAGAAGGAAAAGAAAAGGATGAAAAGAAAAGAAAAAAGCTTCCACTCTGTTAAAATTTCGCAGTCCTGTTAGAAAAATAAAACATTGGAGTCTTTACTAGGAGTTACACACTCCACCCCAAATGAAACAAATGTCAGAGGGGGTAACAAAGTGGGAAAAAATGTAAAGTGAATTTCAAAGGGTTCCACAAAGCACAATCTGAGATTCACAGAAAGTGGAGACGGATAAGACAGGAATTAGGTCATCTCGTCCAGACCCCAGGAAATATGTTTAGATCAAAGACAGCTCCGTTAGAATAAACAAAACTGGGCCCACTGGGCCCTACCAATATTTTCATCTCCATGCTAAGAGCTGCTAATCTAACAGCTCTTTATTCGATGAAAGGGGGTAAAAATTACAACTGTAAAAATGACTAAGTAAAAAAATGTCCTCTCAACTATAATAGGAAGATAAAAATTTAGATTTGAGCTAAAAGTAACAAGATCAAGGCCCAGATCAACACAAACTTCCTGGAATTTTAGCACTAAGTAAATTATCTAATCCCAGGCCATTGTTCCCTCCCTGTGCCCCCTCCCAACCCATGCAATTGAGTATACCAGATGATTTACATAAAAAAATTGTTAAATTTTAACTGCAGCCTTAAAACTTTGCAGGAGACAGACTTTTGGGTTCACTTACTGCACATTCCTTAAGGACCTTCCCCCACCAGCCCCACTGTCACCAGCCCCCAGGCAGTTGTTAGGGTAGTGCTGGCCTTTATTGTCATGGATGGTTCTTTAAACCCAGGCTTCACATTTGGTCTCTCTTTCCATTAAGGGCGGATAGACACAGGCTGGAGCTTGTGTCATGTAAGCCTGACTTTGGGTCCACACCATTCAGCAACCGCTGATATTTTAACAGCTAAGCCCAAGTACTACGTAAGGCTTTCTTTCAGCACAGAGTTGATGTGATGGCCTTAAACCAACTGCCAGGGAATATTTGATAGATAGAAACATCCAGAAAAGGGACAGGAAATCCCAGAGAAGGAAAATTCACCGAGGCTAAATCCAGAGTTATAGTTCCTTGCTAAGGCTGGTTTCCTCTTAACTTTAAACATATGATTTGGTTCCTTATGTTTCTACATCCATCTGAACTCAAATTTAAAAAAGACTCAGGGACTGCCTGTCAGCTTGACTCCAGCCCTCTCTCTAAAGCCAGGGCAACAGGGATGGGGGACATGAGGGCCTTTAAAAACACCAACAGGAATAGGCCATCTTCTGTTTGGGGTCCTTGTCTGTTTACCTGGCAGAGGGCAATTACAGGATCGGCTGTTGACTTACATTCCATGGAGGGCTTGAAGACAAGTGGCACTCTGTTGGGGACACACAAGTGGATCTTTCCTTGTTGGACCCAGGTGGACCTCATCCAGCTTGCTAGGTGTAGCTGAATCTTGACACAGCAACATCTATTAGGACATGGATGCAGAGAGGCCAGGGGTCACATCATCTTGTAATCACAGTTGCATCTCGTATGAACTCAGTCATCTGTAATTATGTGCATGTCATGTGTAACACATGGCAGGCCCCATTCCTGATGTAAGGGACAGAAGGGGAACACTCAGCCAGCAGAGTTGCTTCAATATTCAGAATTTGGGGTGCTTCCACATGTCTCCACTCAAAACGATCCTATGAGACAGACAGGGCCACTGTCATTTACCAGATAACAAGACTGAGGCCCAGGATCAGAGGACCACATGCATACCAAAATAATTTCACATTATCAGAGTGCTACCTACACTGTTACTTATTTGATAATTTCATTTAAGTTAGTCCCTTCTTAAAAGTTAAGTATATTTACTTTAGAAGGAATAGGAAACACAGGATTCAATTCTCTCCCATAGTCTTTTCTGTCCTGTGCAGGAGAAATCCGTACATCTCACATCTATTCAGTGATGTGCACTAAATCAAAATACAACATGTCCTGCTGCTTCAGTGAGCCTTTCTTAGTTTTCTTCTAACCACTGTGTCTCGATTTAGACAAGTGTGAGGTCTTTGGGTCTGAAAGAGTTTAATGTCCTGATCCCCATCTCCCACTTTTACTTGTCAACACACCTTGGCACTGGTCAGGGATTTTTCAGTGTGTGGGTTGGGACCCATTAGTGCATCAGGAAACCAGTCTAGTAGGTCATCACCAGCATTGCTTTTCAAGTGGAATAGAATAGAAAATATCAGTCTGCTGCACTGTGCTCTAAGTATAAGGAACGTCTTATGAAGTTCTGGCTTGGTTGTGTGTGCGTGTGCACGCACCTGTGTGCGCTAGGCCACAGTAATAAATATACTTGTTAGTGTGGGTCGCCATCGAAAAAGTTTGAAAGCCAATGACAAAGGCTCTGAAAAATATGATTCTCCCCTCTATTTCACAGCTGAAATCGCAGAACCAGGGGCTCTAAAGAAGGGGCTGCCTGTCTGGCTTGGGGGTGGAAAGAGCTGGGCTGAAGGCCCAGGTACATAACACAGCTCCCCAGGTCTCTTTGCAAGCACTCATCTATTATGCAGTTTCTAGCTGCCGCTTTGGCAAAGACAAGAGAGACTAGAGGGGCTATTGGTGCTGGCTTCTAGCTCTCCTCTCCAGGGTGCTTCCTCGTGGAGGGTTTTAACAGCATTTTGCCACAGAGGGGATTTCTCCTTAAAGGCACACATAAGTGCAAAACAAAAACAGCGATCGCTGAAGCTTAATTACGGCAACAAGCTGTGCTGTCCCTTTAAGATCCCTCCTCCACTGGTAGCTGGGCCCCAGCTCTTGGGTAACTAAGATAACATCCCTCCCAAATCCTGCCATTTCTAAGCATCCTTAGTCGCTATGCTAACTCTGGGCTTGCCGCAGCCTAAGAGTATGTAGTCCTGAGTGATCATTGCTAGAAGGGTCCTTTAAGAAACACTGCAAGTAGGGTGGTGGTCTGAGGACTTTATCAAAGATCAGTTTCTAACACATGCAAACACACAGACACACATGCACACACACACATTTACCTAAATCTCCAGAGCTGGGAGAAGTCAGGAAATAACTCCTTTGGATGCAAAGAAGTTTGTCTGAGAGCTGGGCCAGAATTATTTATATTTTCCTTCTCAGTCACAGGCCAATACTTCTTGTGTAAATTACAATAAAGGGGTTACTATAGTAGTTCACATTATTGGCATGTGTTCTCTAGCTTTCTTTTATCCATAGCATTTGACATGTAACTTGCAGTGCCCTCCCCTGGGAGCAGGGTGTGCTTCCCTGCATCTTTGGGCTTGGCCATGGCCACGGGGCTTACTTCTGCCAGCAGAATAAGGCAGAAGCACTGGTACGTCAGTTCCACTCCTGGGCCTCAAGGGGCCCGCAAGTTTCTGCTTATGCCCCTATGCCTCTCTCATTACCATGGGAAAGGCATGCCTACTAGTCTCAGGAAAAGAATAAGTCAAGTCTAAGCCAGCCTCAGGCCCCTGAGTGAGCCTAACTGAGCAGAGCCTCCCCACAGATCTATGGGAATTCATGGGTATTGTTCTACACCATTGAGCTTATAGGTGGTTTCTTACTAAGCGTCACTGGGGCCACGATTAACTGTCTCAGTAAGATGTATCTAGACATTGTTCCAGATCCTTTCCTTGATTCAACACATTTAATCCCTGTAACAACCATATGAAGTGGGTACTATCATGGCACCCCTTTTACGGAAAAGAAAACTAAGGCACAGAGAGGTTCAGTGACATGTTAAGGGCATGCATTGGCAAGCAGAATTTAAACCTAGACAACTCAGCTCTTAACCACTATGCTATCCTTTGACCCTCCCTACTGCCAGTCTTTCCCTAACTAAAATTGAATCACTGCACCTCCCCCTTTTCCTACTCTGTTCATAGGTCTCTGAAGAAGTAGAATCCTCCAGGATTCACACAGGCTAGTGATCTGCTGTCTGAACAATCCCCTTCTACCAGACGAACGCTCTGAGTAGGATCTTCCATATTTAACATATAGTATAGACAGAAATAGCAGGGATCCACACTAATTGTGAATCCACACACTAATTCCAGGACCTTCCTTCAGCTGGGTGCTTTATGAATGGGATAATCATTATGTACCCTATAAGGACCTTGTTAATGCATAGAGATCAAAATATTTTTGTATCTTTTCTATAGAGGAAATGATCCATCCACTTAGTTGTGTGTGAAGTTTTATTTCCCTCCTTCTTTCCCTCTTTCATGGGAAAACAAATCAACTGTTTTTCCTTTTGAATTTTCAGACTACAAGTCATACAGTCTTTCACAGGGTGGGGGGGGGGTAAATTTCATCTGAATTATGGCAGTGAAGAAATAATTTTCAGGCATGAGCAAGTGATGTATTTTTGTCTCCCTGTGAAGAGAGGATCAATGAGATTCACATTTTCTTATGTGCACAAAGCTACATTTGCAAATTCCTGGAAAATTAAGGAAATGTTTCAGGAAATAGTTAAAATTGAGGAGATTTAGGAAATCTGGGAGGAGGGTCAGGTTTTCAGGGTCTGAATCTGCTGCAGGAGACAAGAGGATTGTGGAAGGATGAGGGTTGCTTCCTTTTTCTCTTGGTATTCCCCCACCCCTGATTGGCCATATTAATTTCCTAGGGCTGCAGTAAGCAATAAAGTGACAGAAGTTTATTTCCTCACAGTTTTAGAGGCTAGATGTAAGTCAAGGTGTTGGCAAAGCCATGTTTCCTCTGAAGGCTCTAGGAGAAGTCTGTTCCCACACCTTTCTCTTAGAGTGTAGCTGGCAATCTTTGGTATTCCTTGACTTAGAGACATCACTCCAATCTCTGCCTCCATTTTCACAGGGTGTTCTTGTGTGTGTTTATACCATCTTCCCTCTGTGTGTCTGTCTCTGAGTCTCTTCTCTTCTTATAAGGACACTGGCCATACTGAATTAGGGTCTATCCTCATGACTTCATATTAATCTGATTAGATCTGCCAACACTTTATTTCCATATAAGGTCGCATATGCAGATACCAAGGGTTGAAGGAGGCTGTCACAGTGGCTCAGATGAGACACAAACCCAGGGACCCGAGAGGACAAGGAAGGGTAGAAGGAACTTTGGGTGTTTTTGAGCAGATTTCACATCCAGAAAAGCCACAGCTCTCTGAGCTAAAAGGATGCCCAGAGGGCTCAGGTCACAAAATGGAGGCTCACAGACTGAGTTCGGTCTGCATATGTGTTTTATTTGGCTCACAGGCATATTTAACAAATTTGAAAGTGTTGCCAACATTTGAAAGTCAGGAGATCTCACATAAGAGTTCAAATTTCCAGATTTTTTTTTGAATGTCAGATGATCTAGTATTCTCACCTTCCCGCATTTCAACAAATGACCCACACAAAGGCCTGACTGTCCCCTTTGGATGGAGCAAACAAACCGTTCTCCACTTTTCTTCAGTTTCCACCCAAACCATCTCATTCATCTACCAGCCTGCTGGTCTCTGTACACATTTGAGTTTTCTCCCTAAATGTGGTCCGGTCAGCTCGTTTTGCAAGTGAGGAAAAGAAGGGCAAAAGACAAAAACACCTTGCTTTAGTGGTGAATGCAACACAAATTAAAGCAGCCCAGAAGCATGGAGGGGATGCATGCAGATACCTTCAAAGTAAACAAAGATATCAAAGAACGTGATCCACAGCAGCAGGGCATTTCAGAAGAAGGGCTCTATCAGGAAACAAATCTCTGGGTTCAGAAAGGACACGGCATTTCCTACAGACATCTTTCCTAGAGATGCTAGACAGAAGGAGTGAGAGAAAACACATGACTTTAAGGTAGGCTTGAGGTGAGGGAAAGGAAGTTTCTATGACCATCCTTTGCATGGAGGAGGCTTTATGCTTTACAAGCCACTTTCATACCCACTGTGTCCTTCAGCCCTACAGGGAAGAGCAGATGGTAACACCATCCCCTTTAAACAGATGAGGAAACTGAGGTCTAGGGAATTTTATGAGACCTTTCTAGGTTTATATATATATGTGGCAGAGAACTGTTTAAATCCTGCATTTCTCTCTACTGGCCCAGCACTGTTTCTCATGGAGCTCTCACAGTGTTAGGAGCTGTAATTGCCCTCTGGAAAAAAGGGCACCTTCCACCTTTGAGTTGGGAAAGTTGAACTCAGACCCAGCCACAACGAAGACTAAAGAAGGTTAGTTCCCCCCAGGTCTAGATGGAGTTGCCTAGACAGCGTCATCTCTCATGAAGCTCTTACCCAGAACCTTCTTCCTTTCCCTCCCTTCTACTTCTCTCTGTCCTCACCTTTTCCTCCCTTCATCAAACGGTTCTTAAAGCTCATTAAACTATGAAGTACCTCCGAAGTGCCAGGCAGTTTGGTGAGCCCCAGGACTGCCCTCTGGTGCTCACAGAATGGTGGACACTACCTCTGTGAGGCCCACAGAGTTCAGTGAGATGCTCCAGAGGTCCACACACAAGACAGTAAGACAGAGCCACAGAAGGCAGAGAGGCTCAGAGAAGACTTCCCAGGCCCTGGGAGTATGCCTGCTTGCTGAGTGGGGTTCATTCATTATTCAGCAAATATTCAGTGAGCACCTGCTCTGTGCTGGGCACCGTGCTTGGTTCTGGGACACATCAATGATTAAAGAAGAATAAATCTCTGCCTTCAGATTGCTCCTCTGAGAGCTGTCACCTACCCAAGTGGAATATTAGTAGGTACTGACAACAACATCCACTGCTCTAGAGATGTTTACATTCTGCCTCATGAGGGCAGAGAAACCCAGCAGCCAACAGCCACAGAGAGGAGGAGTAGACCCAGTCACCACTGGTCACACCACGAGTGAGTGACTGCACTTTCCAGGGCTTCAGCTTCTGGCAGTCTGGGGGACAGGAAAGCCCTCCTGCTATAGGAGTCCTAGATGCAGGAACAATCCTTTTCACAAGAACTTAACCAGGAGAGAGAGTCCTAGACAGCACCAGAAACCTGAGTAGAACAGCCTCCATCACTGCTCCAGGCCAGGGCACTCTCCTTAGGCGAGGTGTTCTTGTCTCTTACAGGTCAGATTACCTCCAACCAGATTACCAACCAACCTTACCTTACAGGGTAAGAGCAAAGGCCCGATCTTTTCTTCAAGTAATGTCTTTATGACTGATGCAGACAGAAAAACAACAGCACCAGCTGCTGCTCCCGAAGAAAGAAAGAAAAAGTGAAAAGGCAGTATTCCGTATTGAGGCATCCTCATTCATAGTTCAGGGTAAATCTGCAAGTACCTGTGGGTAGGTGGGCTTGACCATGAGCACAGCAGGAGAAGGGGCTGGTCGGCGAACATGGAGAAGGCACACTTTCTGTTCTCCAGTCTTGTTGCATCCTAGTTTACTAACCTTTTATAAAATAGAGTGCTGATAAAAATTGGGCCTTTCCTAATTCTAGTTCCCTTTAACAGAATACAGCACTTGGGGAGAAAACCAAGTGTTTATTCTTGAATTAGTGATGGTTGCTAGAAATAATAGCTTTCAGCTTCAAAGGGCAAGGAGATAAAGTTAGGAGCGTGGTCAGCTGAAACTCTTCTTGATTAGAGAGCCACAGTAAACACGGGGCTCGTATAAACGTGGTCTTGTCCTGACCACCGGAGGAAAAGAAGCAGGACTAGTTTTCAAATTGGTGAAAGCTGGTGCATAAAACAAAAACAAAATAAAACAAAACAAAAACTTGCCATGTTTATTAGAAAAGAGAGAGACAAAGATTGTACAGAGTGAAGGGAGGAGACATAAATGCTAACATAGGGTGCAATGAGATGTATCATGTATCACAAACTATCCTGGGTAAGAGGAAGGTGAAGCGTGAATAAGATTCATGGTTCTTCAGGATTAATGATGTAAGCCTCTACTGATATGATAGTGTTTGTATTTCTTTAAGCTTTGCATACTTTTTAAAAAATATAAAGTACTAATATAACATGGTAAATATGCTTAGCTGCTTTAATAAAGAACTTGCCCTCCCTTAAAAGAAAATCTAAATGGTAAAAATAATTTCAGTGTCTATTGGTCAGTTAAGTGAACCTTTATAAAGCCAACCAGTTCAGATTTCAAGGTTTCCATTCAGACTCTACAGTTTACTCCAAGGAGGTTTAACATAAGAATAACTGGGAAAAGATTTTTACTGGGCTTTTTTACTGGGAGGCCCTCATACCAGAAAAAAATGATAGTATAATCAGGTATTTTGTTGCTATCTGGTCTTTTATTACTAAGTCATATAGTTTCCATTTTCTTATTTACTAGGATATAGAGTATACTGGTTTAACTGTGCTTCTCGAACTTTCCCATGTATTTGGATCACACAGAACATTGTTAAAATGCAGATACTGATTTAGTAGATCTGGGGAGGGACCTGAGAATTTGCATTTTTACTAAACTCTCAGGTGATGCTGGAGATGCTGGTTCATGGACCACACTCTGACTCAGAAAGCTCTGAATTAAAGTTTCCTAACCACTTCTGTATGAATCACTCCAACAATTTTTGGGTAACGTGAATACTCTAGAACCATGGTTTCCAAAATTTCCAGTGCATCAAAGGCACCTTGAAAACTTGTTTTAAATAGCAGGCTCCTGAGCTCTGGCTGCAGAAATTCTGATTCACTACTGCCATGCCTCACTGTGCATAGACCCAAGCCAGACTGTACCAAGCCTGTATGATCAGGGCCCTGCTAACTGTCCAACCCAGGCCCCACCTGCTCTCTCCCTTGCTTGCAAATCTCCAACCTCAGTGGTCTTTATTCTGTTCTTTGAATTTTCCTTGCTTCTTCTGTATGTTTAAACATAAAAATTCATATCTGGAAAACTTCCCTTAGATCTTCCCATTTCCCCATGACTCTCTCCTCTTGTTCTTTAGTACTCTCAAATGTCACCTCCTCCAAGAGGCCTTCTGTGACCACCCATGTTATGTCTTTAACACATCGCCAGGTTTTATTGCCATCACAGCCCCTATTACTCTCTGGAATGGTCTTGTCCAGGTAGATGTTTATTGTTTTACTGTCCATCTTCCATGAAAGCAGGGACTCTATCTGCCTTGTTCCCTGGTGAATTCCTAGTACCTAGCACAGTGCCATGGTATTGAATGAATGAATGGATGAAAGGATTAGTAAATAAATGAACAAGCAGACCCAGGTTGAGAAGCAAGGTATAAAACAAAATAAACAATGTCATGAATTCTGGCCTTAGACACTTAAGACTGCAAAGTGAAGCAGATGTGAGGGTTTAATGAGGAAAAGAATCAGATGAGTAGGAAAGGAATCGCTATGCTTCCTTCAGGGTGTGGAAGAAAATTAAATTAGGACTAGAGGATGGCAGTATGTTTGCAGCTTTTTGTTCATGTGCTGTATGTTACAAGATTCTTTGTTCTTTTTCTGTCTGCTTTAAAATGATAAAAATACATGTTCATGGTAGATGATTTGGAAAACAGAAATTTTTACATGAGAAAATATATACTGCCTTGTCTTACCACTCACAGATAGCAATGGTTTTCATTTTTGTGTTATTCCTTTTAGAATATGTTCAATATTTTCAAATACATGAATGCTACAGAATACACATATAGCAGTATGCTCTCATGTTCTGCTCTTTTATTTAACATTATAGGACAAGCATTTTCTCATAACTATAAGTATCTTTAAAAACTTATTTTTAGTGGTTGCTTAATATCCATCAAGTGAATGGAAATACATGATTTATTTTCTTTCTTTTTTTTACTCTGTTGTCCAGAAAAGCACTCTAACTTTGTGCTATCTTTTAAATGGAATAGAAATGTCTAATAAATGAGTTTTTCCCTTGACAAAAGTAATGATTTTCAACTGGGGGAGATTTTTGCCCCTGGAGACCTTTGGCTGTGTTGAGAGATATTTCTGTCATGCCGGAGGAAGAGGCCTTGCTATGGGTATCTCATGAGTAGAGACCAGGGTTGCTGCTAAACATCTTACAGGACATAGGACACCCCCACAGGAAAGAATCACCCACCAGAATATCAATCCTGCTGAGGTTGGGAAACTTGCTATCCAGGACAGCGTCTGGGTTAATGTTCAACATCCACTTAAAATTCAAATTACCATTCTACCATTAAAGTACAGGACTTTGCCCTGGAATTCTGCTTCAAAATAATTAGAACTCCAGTTACTAGAATCTGGAATAACTGATCATTTTACTTTCAAATTTTTGATTTTATTAGAATTTTTTAAATGACAATAAAAGAAAGTGAAACTAGAGATCATATTTTAAAAATTAAGTTCCAAGGATGAACTTCATGGTCCTGGCGTTCATTCACACTTGGGTCCATAGTTTCATGTAAGCATTGAGCCCCCAGAGAGTGGACGGTCCCAGGCTGTTATCTGGGCTCAATAGGAAACACCTTCCAAGGGAGGGAAGTCGGCTGATAGAAATAGGGTTTCTAAGTTTGAAAGGGCATTTTGATGAGCTCTTTGTTGAATTTGAATCTTAAGAATCCTCTTCTCTGTGCCTTTTCTTGAATGGAGGTTTTACTCCTTTACAGTTTTTGCAATACATGAACTTGTTGGGTAAGCCCACATTTAGTAAGCAAGGTCATCAGAACCAACCCCCCTTCCCTTCTGTTGAGACATGTGCACATCCCTTTCATCCCAGATTTTAATCTTTGGGACTTTACCCGACCTTCGTGGAGACAATTGGTGTGGAGATCATTTGTTATGATACATCTCCAGGGATGATCCAAATACCATTGGTTCAGCACAGAACAAAGGGAATGTTTGCTGCTCCTTTTCTTCTACTCACATTTACTGCGAATGTAAGAGGAATTTAACTTGGAAACATTTAGAATTGTGTTTTGGATATTTAAAAGATTAAACAGAAAGCCTTCCCAAGTAGGTGCTGGGTAAGAGATATAATACAACAGAATCAGGAATCACCTTCTGCGCTGTAACAATGGAAATGCGATCTTTAGTTAACACGGACTCAGAATTTAGAGCCAGTGAGCGTGGGCTAAGGTCAGTGATTCACGCCTTGAGATCGATTTGTGCCTCTGACCTAGATCATTCCTGTGGGCTGCATTTGTTAGCAACTCTGCCGTCTGCTGTATGTTACATGGCTCCTCTGCAAGAGTCTCAGACCTGCAGCGAGGGATTAGCAGAGTTTTGCTTGCCATCAGATCATCTTCCAGTGCAAGACATCTTCCCTTCTCCTCACCTTCTCTCCCTGGGGTTGGCTCTTCTGGGCTCTAATTGGCTGATGGTACAGGCTGTTTCATTTGGGAGGTCTGAAAAAAGGGGTGTGGGACAGGAAAGACAGTGCGTCTGGACTGGAAGACAATTTAAAATAGGTAATCATGGGCTGAAAGAGAATATGCTGGCTATAAAATAAGTGCAGGAATAAAAGAGATGGATGGGAAGTCAATTCTCAGGCCCTCTGTCTTTGAGGTATAATGTGCAGACTTTTATTTTTGTGCTCTTGGTTGGCAACCTTTGGTTTCCAAATACTCCTTTGCTTTGTAATTTTCCATTAAAATATTGATTCAACAGCTGAAAATGATACAGCCAATGCTTTCAAGATTTGCAGGCTGTAGAAAGGCAGGCCCACTCTCACTGGAAGCTACACACATCTGCAGATATACGTGCACCCAAACATGCAAGTGGCAGCACAGAACACACACTTGCACACACACATACAACTGCTGTTAACTTAGGCAGTGTAGCAAATGTGATTTGTTCATATTTGACTGATCCAAGATTCAAATTGTTTGGACTGGAATGGGTACAGGTGGTAAGAATGGAAATCTGAAAGAAGGAAACTTCAGAATAGGGACAAACATACTTCCTATTGCAGAATTCCTCAAAGTAGTGACTAGCTCAAGTTAAAGCCCCAGAGTTAGATCTTGATTTATTATCTCAGTCAATTTCATCTTTGACTGAACAAATACTTAGGCAGATACCACAGTGACACCCGGTGAATATGACATCAAAGTTGTTCTCAAGAATTAGAATCTAAGTGGGATAAGACAATTTCACATATAGTCCTAGAACAAGTTATCATGTCCTGGTTAAAGCTGAGTTTTCAATTCTAAGTAAGAAAATCCTAGGTAATTGGAATTGGCATCTAAGATTTCTTTCAAGTAGTTCAGTCAATGCAACAGGGCCTCCCAGTGGACCAGATGGACCAGGTTGTGGTTGACACTTTTTACTCTCCTATGAACAATGGGATCTGTGAGTCAGATTTTTCATTAAAAACGAAGGGAGCTTCCTTATCCACAGAGCAATTTTTAGCCCTTGAATTATTTTGCCTGACAGTAAAGGAAACTGAGGCTTACAAAGGATAAGTGCTGTACCCAAGGTTACACAGCTTCTTATTTGAAAGAGTTAGGAGTAGAACATGGAGTTGCATGTTTTTTTCCATTTTACCAGGGTTCCTCCTACTACGGCATGCTTCATTCATGCCTAGGGACCGAGTACAATAAGGATCTTCACTGTGTTAGGCTTATGTGCCTGGTCCAGGCAAGAGAGATGAAAGTTGATTCTATTGAGGTAAACCATATAAAATAACATAGCAAAATGCCTGCTACTTAACAGCTCAAGGGACACAAATGACCAGCCTCATCTCCATCATTGCCGTGTTTTTATCATCATTTTGTGTCTTGCTTTTTAAGGAAATCCAGTTTATGCAGATCTCTGTTTCAAAAACTGGCAAATGTGTTTCTCTGAAAGATTCTTCCCATTACAAAGTCATCTTCGATAGTATTCATCCAGTTTTGATTTGCATTCCAAAATATTTGTACACAGATGGGATACATTATTGTGTGGAGGAAGTTATATTTACTCTCAACTTGAGCACATATTTGTATCACATAAAAATGTTAAATAGATGTTCACTGGTGCTGTCTCCATGACGGTGATAATAAAAGATGTCCATAAAGTCTGGAAATATAGATATTATTAGTTGTTTTTAAGATTGAAGATGTTCTTGACCACATTATTTACATTTGCCAGTGTTTCCAGACTTTATTGACATCCTGGCAGTCTTGAATGTAGTAAACAGGAATAAATTGCTTGCCATTTTGAAGGAATTCCTAATGTTTTGTGTACTTGGTTTAAGAAAAACATATATTTTATGATGGAATCTCTGTGTTTATAAACAAAACCCCAAAAATTTACAGAGAAAGAAATCATTTTGACTTTCTTACTCAGTTTGAGTTCCATAAACCATGACGGAATTGTGGCAAATCCTAATCTGAAGGATGATTGAGCTATTTTGTTTGAGGTAGTTTAGTAAGTTCAAAACTAGGCTTTTTTTCCCCCTAAAATTTGTCCTTCTCTGAAGTTCTAAAATTCAGTAGTCAGAGTGAAATTTTCTAAGGCATTTCTGAGCTGTACAATATGGGAAATTTTATTCTGCAAGATTTTTCTTTTAGTATCATTCCTGAGGTACATGCAGGAAGTGAAAACAGTTTAATTAAAAAAAACAAATTTTTAAACCTAAAAACTACAGAACAAGTTGCTTTTTAGTTTGGCTCTTAAAATGATCAGGGGCTTATTGATAGGTATCAGCCCAAGTAGAAATACAAAACTGTTTCTTAGTTTTCTGAGCTCAAATTAAATGGGTTTCCAGGTTCTGCAATGACAGATCCTAGCCTTGGTGACCATCTGCCTGGTCAATAAGTGGCCAGCGCTGGCCTGAGTCAGCTAATTGTTCGTAATTGGGATTAGGAGGCAGAGATGACACTCCCCTCTCCAACAAAGAAAATCACAGTTGTGCTGTTTCATGTGACCACTGATCTTTCCTGGCCAGTGAAAGCAGAAACTTGGGGCATCACAGAGTCTGTGTCCACAATGGTCAAGATGGTAGGAATGATCAATCTGGGACAAGCAGGAGCCAACAGGCAGTGGGAGGGGAAGAAGAACAAGATCAGGGAGAAAAAGTCTAGTGCTAGAAAATTATTGTCACCCAGCTTTTAGATTCTGAAATATAGGCACATTCAGTTTCTAGTGCTTGTATTTATACTGCAATCTGAAGTGTTCATCCAAGTAGCTTCAGAGGGCAAGTGCACCATGGGGTATAGTCGGGGCTGCGAGAGGGGTCTGTGTGTGCAGTAGATGTGAGGAGTGTTAGGAGTGGATGTGAGGAAGGCACTATGTGTGCATGGGGAGGGGGTTGTGAAGAGCAGAGGTAGTGCCACTGATTCCCAGATTGATGATTTATTTATTTGTACAAGCCCTTCTTGTAAGGTGCCTCCAAGGCCAGGCAGGAGCTGGAACCACCAACCCTCAGCAAGTGGGTGACTAGCTAGTGTGTTGTAAGGGGTCAAAAGGAGGGCTTGTCCTCAAGTAGCCCTGGGGCAAAGGCCCAGAGCTGTAGCAGCAGTTGCTCACTGGGGACGATGGCCGTCAGTGGCTATGAAGTGCAGAACTGGAACGAGGCCCTGTTACCCAGCCATGATATCAAGAGACGCGCATGGGCTCTCACATTCCCCATCCCTCTTCTCCTGGAGAGAGCATCAAAAACACTGCGCTGTTAGTTCTGGCAAGAAAAAAGCCTAGGTGCAGACCTCTTTGCCCAGGATTTCTCAGTGTCCGCACCACTATCATTTGGGGCTGCACAATTCTTTGTTGTGGGGGCTCCCTTGTGTATTATGTGATATTTAGCAGCATGTTAGCCTCTACCTACTAAATACCAGTAGCACCATTCCAACCTCTTCAACTCCTCCTTTCAACCCCTCCTACCCCCCAGTTGTCTCAGGATATTGCCAAATATCCCCTACGGGGCAAATACTCCTGGTTGAGACGCCATTTGTGGCCCTCATATCCTGCTTTGCTGGGCTCTACTGAGTCCGACAGAGTCTTTCCCCAAACTGAGAATGTCTGGGAAGACATGCTTCCATTGACCCGGCTTTGTGTGTGCGTCCATTCAGGTGTGAAGGTTTGCCTGTGTGTGTGTGTGTGTGTGTGTGTGTGTAGTATACACATTTACACATGGCTGTTCATGTTTTACTGATCACCTGAGAAGGTTCCAGGAGACCGGCTATTCTTGTTTTAACAGTCAGTCCAAATTCCAAATGCACAGTGCAAAGGCCACCCGGTGAGTTAGAGGATAGACAAAGAGGCCACCCTAGTCAAGGCCTCATAGAAACCTCTGCAGCTGAGACACGAGCCAGTGGCCCCCCAGCAGACCATGCAGAGCAGACCACCCCAGATCCTTCTATTCATTGTATACCTACTACATGACAGGCTCTGTGCTCTGGGGACATGGAGCCCAGAAAGCCAGACAAGGCCCAAGCCCTCAGAGGGCTTCCATCCTGGAAGGTGGGGGCAGCAATGGAAATGCACGGAACAGATGATTTCAGGGGGTGGGGCCTCTCTCTGGGTCAGACTCTCCCAGAAGCCCTGAGGGTCCAGTTTGGGATGTGGGATGGGTATCTCTCAAGCCCTGTCCAAGGCTGGGACGGGCTTTGGCAGTGTATTCGTATAATTTTATGAGATTTGCAGAAGGAAAATAACTTTTCTTTAGGAGGGTCCCTGAATTACATAACCTTCAAGCCTCCCTACCCCCAAACTTGGATCTAAGCCCAGTTTTTGGCTTTCCATACATTATAGAATCAGGCCCTCTTACAAAATTTATCAGGAAGGTGAAGGAGAAAAATGTATTTGGTTTTAATTCACTGACAGTGTGGGAGAAAAACACCCATTAAAAAGCAAAGTAATAAGAAAGCAGTAGATCACCCATCGGGTGGCTATTTGGGTGCTGGCTCAGTTATTGGGGTCCTCAGATTCACACAGACCAGAGTAGAGGAAGCAATAGAAGCTGGAATCTCCTGGCCGTTAGGGGGGAGGCTGAGGAGGGAAGCTGCAATCTCTGGTTAGGAGGGGTTGAGCAGCTGGCCCAAGCTGGCTAGTTCGGTCTGGACGGGAGGCTCAGCTCGGGGCGGCAGGCCGGCCTGCCCGCGGCGCTCTCCCGGCCATTGTGCGCCGTATTGATCAGAACGAGAAGCAATAGGGCTGCGGCAGCTGAAGCTCTGGGGTGGGTTGCATTGATCCGGCCCCCTCCCCGGGTTATTTATAGGATGCGCCGGCCTGGCAAGTAACCGGGAAGAGCTTGTTTAACGAGGGTTCTGGGCGCCCTTCGCTAGCTGGTTAACTTTAAGTATTGGAAATGGAATTGATGCGCACATAATAATATTATGATTCATACAAACCACTTCTCAGGCAGCTCAATATATTTCATTACCTCCTTTCTAGCAAATGTATTGATTTCTGTTTTGCGGTTTTATAACACAATTTCAAGGCTGTTGTGGGCTTAATGAGCCGTGTTCTTATGATGTTTAAAAAGATTTGAAGCTATTGTTGAAATAAATATTATGGATCAACCCCTCCCGAGGCCCCTCAACCCCTGCCGCCTCCACCTCCCTCCTGCCGCCCCCGCCCTGTCCCCGCCCGGGCGGTGCCGCCAGCGGAGAGTGGGGGGCTGCAGCTCTGCGGCCCTTTGTGGCCCAGATCAAAGGACCTGAGCGCCACAAAGGCGGCCCCACTCGGGCCGCACGGCCACACACAGCCGCACCTGCAGCGCGGCCAATTGTCATTGTCGCTTCTGCGGGGCGAGCGCGGGGGACGCACCTCCGCGGCGGCAGATGACTCTAATAACGCTTGATGGGAATTGATGGGGAAGGAGGCGCGCAGTGCCCAGGGCTTTTTATTAGCTGCCCCGACTTCTCGAGACTGAGCCCGAGCGCCTGCACCTGTGGACCCCCTTCCTCTCAGCCTTTATGGAAGTTGACAGATTTTATTAACTTTAAGGAAGAACTTTCCAGCGTGCGGAGGGCCGCAGTTTATTTTGTATTCATGCGAAACGGAAACCGAAAAAGCCATGTTTACATATTTACCGGCCCCAGTGACTTCCCTCTGGGGCTCCATAAGTCACGCTCCAGATTAATTTTGTCATAAAATTGACTAGTGTGCTCAGGGATCTTGGGAGTTTGAGGGCTGTCGTTGGATGTGTGGGTTTTTTTTTTTCAATGGGAGAAAGCTATATTCAATTATCTAATATCTCAGAAGAACCTCCGAAGACTCTCCAAATCGTACAGAAATTGCAATTTTTTAAAAAGCATTTGCTCTGGGGAGAGAGCCTTCTCAGGCACCCCAAGGAGCCTTAGCTCACAGAAAGATTTCTCAAATATTTTTGATAAACTAGAAACAAAAGCAAGGACCAGAAGCATCTTTAAACTTTGTTAGAGTGATTCTCTCGAGTTTTTGGGGTAGGGGAACTTTGTGTGTATGTGTTGTGCTCAGAAATTGGAAGCTAAGCCCCAACACATGTGAAAGAACACATCTGTGTTTTAGTAAAACGAAATGCTTGATAGGGAAAATATTGCTACATAATCCAACACAGTTTTATGTAACTCCTACACTGTATCAGAAAGCCCTAATTGAGAAAGAAATAGAATTTTGCTTATATTCCTAGCTGTCCATGGATCTCAGGATATTTTCAGGTTTTATGTCTCATGACAAATGGGAGTTCAGAACTATGAAAATTCATGTTATATTAATGGCCAAGTGTTGAAAATTCAGCCACAGAGTCAGCTGGGTATATTGCTTATTAGCTTAAAAGCATAAAGCTCTTTGGAGCTTCCTTTTGTGTGCCAAATAAACTTCAAATGAACCGAGGATCATTTTGCAGGAAACTCTAAAGTTGAGCGATAATAGAAGGTAGTTAGTAGAATATTACACTTTTCATTTGGGCAAACAGATGGGATGCCTGCTTTTAGATTTAATCAGGGGCTGACAGACAGGTAGGACGCCGGCATATTTTAGTTGGAGTCTCTTTCTTTTCTTGAAAGAATGAAACTACTTAATATTCAGTATATCCGCCCCTCACCATCAATTCCACCATGCCCTGTGATGTGATCTCTAGTAACTAACTTTTCCTCATTTCTGATGACATTACAAAGTACAAAGGGCATCTAACTGCAAATGAATTTGTTTATTAACATCTTTTACTCTATTCTTCCCTTGCAAAAAAATTATGAATGTGTGTGGGTGTGTATGTATATGTATGGTTAAAAAATGAAACAAAGACTGTTTAAATCATCGAGAACACACCCAAATCTCCATTTACATAGACACAGACGTAAATAAATGATTTAACAATTTGAGAGTCATGAGTCTCTGACCTCATGCTTTCTCAACTAACCTTTTTAAAAGATTTTGATATCAATTGTTTCTCTTTTTTCCCCAGAAGCATAATACGTGGTAACCTTAGCACACACAATCTGTTTTAACAGAGGCATACAGACAAGGGCAGCCGATGGTGGATTTTAATATCATGGCAGAGCTTATATTACCTTGCACGAAACAAAATCCCTCCCTTCAAATGCAAGTCCCTTGACACCCCCATCGGAGATCATTTGTTATGCAGAGTTTTGTGAGGCAATCAAAATTAATTCACAGTGATCTTTTCACCCAGAACCTCCAGCTTCTAATAATGGTCTTTCTCAACAGGTGTTCATTGTGGCAGTCTGACTTCAAATTGCCAGACTAAAGGTTTTATTCTTTCATCATTTCTTTTTTAATCTCAAACTTGTAATTTACTAATCTGCAGCAGCTGCCAAGAAGGGCCCAGCTGCTTACCAAAAGGGGACGTGTACCTCTGAGGAGGCGATCGAGAATTTCACCTCTGGACATTCAGGAGGGAGGAATTGAAATTCCAGGCCTGGAGAGAGGGTGCAAGGAGGCTAGGGCCCTGATGTTGTCTCAGCGATGCCTTCTCATGAGGCTGCCCTAAAATTGGTGATATCTGATTGGTGGTAAGAGACCCCCTTGGGAAGACAGAAATATGCTGGGTTTAGCCCAAGTAAGTGGGAAAGGGATTTTAACCACAGCAACCCCAACAGAAAAATGCAGAAGGACAGGATTGAAAACACTGGCACTTTTTGGTTTGGCCAGTTTAACTAGCCTGGGCTAATGTGCTGTCTTTGTCAGCCTTCAAATCTGCCTCCTTTGAAGGTGACTCTCAAGTGAGATGGGAGGACTTCATGGCCCATCAAAATCAAGCTGGGTGAGTGTGTCTGGGAAAGCATGAGACCAGACTCATGATTTCCAGATTCCTAGTAGTAAGTTCTGATGTAGTAGGTTGGTATGAGGCCTGGGAATATGCATTTTAATATAGTATCATATTAATGGGAAGGGTGGAGAGTGACGCTCAATTTCCTGTATGCCCCCATATTTATAGAAAAAAGATTTGGGTTCCTTTGGTTATGTGCTGAAAGGAGTAGACATACACCCAGGCGGCATCAGGGAAGCAAACCTGAAGTCTCACAGGAATCCAAAATGAAGATAGAGAGTCTGGAAACACTAGAATATCAGGGCTTTACTGGAGATCTCATTGTCTTGTTGGCCACCTTGTCCCTGAGGCCACGCGTCCATGGAATAATCCCCATTCGGAGGCAGGATACCACAGTTCAGGAGACAACCACTCCTTCGCCTTTTAGCTTGCTTGTTGCCTTGTGAAGATCCCCCTGAATCCATCCAAAACTTGGCTATAAAACTGTGCCAGGTTCCCCTCAACTCTCCTCCCCCAGTTAAACCAATGACCAAAGACCTTTCTTATGCTGGAAGCAAAAAACAAAAAAAACTGTGCCAGGAATGAGGCCTGTTGATATATATGTTGCACAGGGTCTCCTCTGGCACATCTGTCCACACGTGGGGCAGCGTAGCAGCTCCGAGCACTGATGGGCATTGATTCCATAATACATGAGCGACTTGGTCTGTTCTGCTCTGGTGAGCCCTTTCACTTTGTGAGGGGGTTAGAAAGGTTTCTTAGGCCCCAAACACCAGAGCCCCCTCCCTCACCAATAGCCTATGGATGAGGAATCATATTTACCAGCCTCATTTCTGCATTGTCCAAAGCAGCCCCCATGTATTTCAAGTGAGAGCAGATGCCCACCAGTGTCTTTAAGAAAATGTTTTTTTTTTCTTGGTCTCAGTGAAGGCCTTTCCATGGTAGACATTGCTGAGAGGCATCCCAAAGAGGTTTCTAAGTGGGAGCTGTCATACTGGGGGAATTAGGCAGCTTGCAGGGTTCAGTCATTGACACATCTGGACATGCTGGCTGCTGTCTCCCTGGAGAAATATAACTGGGGATGGTATTATTCTCTAATTACCTGCTCAACATAATGTATCTAATACGTAAAATATGTAAGTGTATTCCATCTCCACATGTGGAAGATCCCAGAAAAGATTACTTTTATTTGACAGATGAGAAAGCCAAGGCAAGGCCCAGAGATGGGGAGACTTGTGCAAGGTCACACAGCAAACTCAAGACAGGGCATATTGCTCAGAGAGTAGGAGCCCTTGACTGGCCATTCAGAGATTTTAATCTGTTGAACTATTAAACTCTTGCTGGGGAGATGATCATACTTTTTTTTTTGGTCTAATGTGTCCACATACTGGTATTTATGTTACCATTCATCTTAAGTCAATCATTCTTTTGTTAACTCATTCAACAAACATTATTGAGCATCTAACATGAGCCAAGCACATAGAAGCTGGGGATACAATGGTGAGCAAGGCAGACATGGTAGGTACCCTCTTGGAACTTTTGGTCTAATGAAGGAAACACACATTAAACAAATAATTACATGTACCTAAGTAATTGTAATCATGTTAAGGGATCTGAAAGGAGAGTTCCTGGTGTTAAATAGAGACCTGGCCAAGTGTGGAAGTGAGGCCAGGTGTATCAGCCAGGTCAGGTCATGTTTTGCTGTGTAACAAATAGCTCCCAAACCTCAGAGGTTAATAGGATATGTGTGTTTCTCTTTCAAGCAGATCTATTCCTGTGTTCACTCAGGACCTGAGAGAGGCTCTGTCTAATATGAGCTTCCACAATCAAAAGAGAAGGAAATGCATTGCAGTGTTTTTTCCTAGAGGCAACACAGGTCACTTCTGCTCACACTTCATCAGCCAAATGCAGTCACATGGCCACACCCAACTTGAAAGGGTTAGGAAGGGCATCTTCCATGTGCCCAATGGAGGAGGTCCAGAATGCCTACCATGCAGGGTTAGGGATTGCTTCTCTGGCTTTAGCAGGGATCTGGATTATGCACAAGAGTTAACCAGGGAGAGGTTAACATATGGAAGGGTTGGGGAGCAGCAAGGAAGTGGCCGCGGCATGTGTAAAGGCCTTGAGGTAGGAAGAATCATAGTCTGAGCAGTAGAAAGAAGGCCAGAGTGGCTACAACCCAAGGGGAAAGTGGCTCCCATGTCAACAGGACATGTGGGGACTTCAACACCAGTGGAAGACTGTTAGTTTATGCCCCAGAGGGAGGAGAGTGGCTGGGCGATGTTCACTTTGGTTTCAATATGAGGGACAAGCGGGCGGGGAAGGAGGCTTTGTGGAGAGGAGCTTACGCATCACCATGTACCTCTGAGGTGGGCAGAATGCCCATCACATTGGGAGGAAACTGTAGGCCAGAAAGACTGAGTTGCATGACTTGAGGGTTGCAGCCAGTAAATTCTGAAACCAAGATTCAAAGCCTCTCCTTCAGACTCAAGACTGTGCCTGGTCCCATGTCTACAGGGGCCTCCCTCTGATGTTGGAGAGTCTTCAACAACCTACATCCTCCCTGAGCACCTCTCTGGGCCATGCTCACCTTTGCAAGGCTCACTTACATTTTACTCAACAGAATTTCGGGTTGAAGTGAGCTCTGGTGTTCAGATTTTCAATTGCTAAGGATCTCCTCTGTGTCACGATTCTGAGAAAATTTCGAAAAGATGCTATTAGTGTACCAAAAAAGATGAAGTGTGAGAGATATCAAAGAGAAGTTTCAGAAATGGCTGCTGGAAAAAGCAGAGAAGCCTTTTCTATGCTGAGCGCCCATCTCCCAATTAGCATTCAAAAACATTTTTAAAGGAATAACCTTTACTAATAAAATGCTATAATCTCAATAAGACATTTCAGCAGGGGAATTATTAGATATTAATTCATGCCTAGTTGCACTGACAGCTCTCGGCCATCAACGCTGGCCTAATAGCACACTAGGTGGGAATTAATATGCCATAATTCATGCTCTGTCACGCATTATTGCTTAAATAAGATACATGAAGAATAACCTATTCTGGCGAGATAACTGGGATTCTCAGAGTTCTCCTGGCCAAGTTATAAATAGTTGTGTTAGGATCCAGAATTTTTTTGTATTACTAAATTTGAAATAAATTGCATATATGTATCCTCATCTGTAATTACTGTGAACATTTTTCTTAAGTACTAACATTAAGTTCAGTCATATTCCATGTTTTAAAATTGAACTTAAGCAAAATTGCATAATTTTCTTGAGACCAAAATAGAAATTTCTTTCCTCCATATATAATTGTAATTTCTTTCCTCCATATATAATTGTATCTGTTGCTATGGTATGACATAGCATATATGGACAATGGCTCAGCAGAGGTGAAATGGGCCTGACTTAGAGGGGTACAAAATAGAAAGAGGGGCATAAGGGGGCCCAGAGAATAGTCTATTTATGTTTATGAAGAGTTTATATCTCTCTGGACATTTATAGTTACTCATGAATGCCTGTTGTCCTAGAAGCAAGTGAAGTCAGAGAGAATCCCTGTCCTATAGAAGCTTAGAGTTGCCTGAAAGAGACAGTGTTGATGTAGGTAGTAAATGAACCTTGCCTCAAAAAATAATACCTTAGAAATGCCAAGGTGTAAGGAGGAAGACTGTGGAGTTGATTTAAAGAGATTGTAGGCAGAGTTATGAGAGACATCATTAATAAATCATTCATGTGTTTATCATCTCTTTATGGGCATCTTCCTCTATGCGAAACCCTCTAACAGGCTCTGAGCACACAAAGAAGCTAGAGGTCTAGTGAGACAAGCCCTTATGTGTAGGGTAACCATGGTGCCACATGGCAAAAGCAAAAACCAGGATAGCACCAGAGCCCAGAAGGGAGACCTATGTCTCAGACTGGCGACGGGGAAGTTGGTAAGGAAAGTTGATCAAGGAAATCTTCATGGAAGAGGTGATACCTGAGATGAGTCTTAAAAGACAGAGAATTTGCCAGATAAAATTTTGGGAGTAAGGTCAAGTGTGAGTGAAAAGGAAATGGTGGTTGATGTAAGTCCAGGAGAGGCAAATAGAGGCCAGAAGGTGCAAGATGTTGCAGAGCACAGTCAGGGGCTTGTATGTTGCCTTCATGTGGCCAGAGTTTTGAGATTCAGCCATCAGAGTGATCTGGAAGTTTGTATCTGTACAGTCAAGTCAGGAAGCAGGGAGACCAGGTGGGCAGCTGTCGTGTCAGTCTGGAGAGGGGATGAGCCAGGGTGAGAGCAGAGAGAGTGGCAGTCAGGAGGCAGAGCAGAAGCATGGTGAGATGGAAGAAAGAGGATGAGTTTGATTGGGGACATGCTGCGTTTGCAGCCTTGAGCTCATTGGGGGAGACACTTGAGCTGAAGGTCAGGCCTTGAGGGTCATCTCCATTCGTAAACTTGGAACATCAGAGCTGAAAGGGTAATTAGAGGTCGTCTTACCCATTCTACCACCCATTTTGAAGATAGGGAACTGAGTTCCAGAAAGGGGAGGACCCTTGTCAAGATCACAAGAGATCTCTGAATCCTCTTCCAGATTGATGACTTCCTTTCAATGGAAATTTTTCCATGTTAATCATCAAAGAAGAGAACTGATTCTGAAAGCAGGGGAGAGAGATCACAAGTGGGGGGATGGCCCACCACAGTGTTTCCCAAACTTCAGTCATTCTCAAACAGTGTGCATAAATTTCACCATGACCAGGTGCTTAATATTTTAATGAATATTTTTGTTTTAATAAATTTATTTAAAAGAACACATATCATTTCCATATGTGGAAATTGATCTTCCTTTTCTATTAAAAAAAGTAGTAGACCTGAAAATAACTCCATGAAAATAGAGCAATCATAAAATTTTAGCCAGATACTGTTATCTGCCTGAGACCCAGTCTCTCTTTTTTGGAAAGATAGTTAAACTATATTAGCACCAAAATGAGCCTCTCTGCTTGTCATTATAGAACAGAAGAGAATTGTAATGGAAAATTTTTTTTCACTATGTGATTCAAAGTTATTAAGTAGTATGGTCCTGTGTTTCCTAAAACATGCCACAGTTGGAGAGGTACGGGGTTAGAAAAAGACAGAATAAAATGGATGGTTTCCACATGCCCCAAAAATGGGTTGTTTTATTGCTTTACCAAAGTAAAAAAATGAGAAAATACCAAGCTGACATTCTTTTTTTGAATGACTTTATTAAGATGCAATCAAACTTATTTCAAAGAATTTGTGAGAATGCTTTCGGTTTTGCCATTCAGTCAACTGAGGATTCCTTGTCCTGCCCTGCCTGTGGGATGGAAGTCATGGGCTCGAATGAGAATGTCGTACAATCAAGAACTATACTTGTGCCAATGAGCTATCTCCAGAGAGGTCTAGATCATTCCTGTAGGCCACCCTGCTACAGGAAGGGAACAGTGGCACAGCTCCAAATGAACACTTCTGGGAGTCATTTCTGCTGTGTGGGGCATAGCAAGGGCACAGCACACATCCTCACTTGCTTTGGAACAAGCCAGGAATCCGTTGGCCCTCAAATGTTTGCCTCTGGAAGGTCCCCTGATCTTTTGTGTCTCACAAGGCTTAAGTTTGGATTCACACAAAAGCAGAGCCAAAGCAAAGGACTTAGGTGGAAAAAATTTACTTGACAAATGTCCCAGGAGACAGGAGTTGAAGGAGCAGAAGAGTAAGAGAAGAAAGGAAGGAAAGTCACACAAAGTTATTGAGCTGGTTACTGCTATGGGTGAAAGGGGATCTATTCCACGGGGCACGTCTCAGAACTGTGCTGGGTCAATCAGCATTGTGTCCCTGCGGAATGAGGCTGGAGTTATCTACTTCTCCCACCCTGCCGGTGAAGGGTCAGCCCTGGGTGTGTGAGGACACCTCTGGACTCGGGCTGTGCCCGCACTAGGGCTGACCAGCTGCTTCCGCTTCCCAGACCCCCAGGGCTCTGCTGTCTGTTTCAAATTAACCTTGATTTCTCGTTTCCTTTGCTCCTTTATACTTGGCTAGAGGGGGCTTTTCAGGGCCACTGGCTGTCAGGGCTCAGTGGCCTCTTCATCAGTGTCATTTGTGATTTCAGCAAGTTGGTCCTGTGGGAGGAGGGAGAGGAGATGGATGGAGAATTAGGACTCAAGGAGGAACTGCTTGCACCCTTGACCCTCCCCTAGACCATGGCTGGGTGACCTCTCCATATTCTTAAATCAATGCACAGGTGGACCCTGCAGGGAGTGAGGGGTAGAGGATGGATTCCCTTTGCAAGTCGCCCTGCCCCCTTCTTTCCCCAGCTTGTCTGAAAGGGATGCAGAAATGTCAATTTTCTCCTAGCTCAGTTACTTTGCTAACCCAATCAATCCATACGAAAAGAACAGATTAAATTGACTGATCCTCATATATTTAATGATTGCTGCTATTTGACCAGGATGCATTTCTCAGGAAGCGCTTGTCACAAGCTATTGATAGTCTTTTAATCCCGTGAAACTGAATGTTGGGCTTTCTTGCTCCCCAAGATGGCTGGTCTCAGGTGATCTTGCACTGCAAGAAAATGAGATGCCAAATGGCTCTTCTTCACTAGTGGATGACTGGGTTTAACTCTTGGTTTATGGATTTTTCAGCAGATGCAGCTTTTTGTACAAATGATTCCATGACTTCCCACCCTATCTTTATAATTTCTAGGGAGGTCTCAGCTAATCAGCAAGGGTGCCAGGAAATTCTTAGGCCAAGAAAAATTCTCTAGTTAAATTTGTCACTATTTGCAATACACTATGTGTCATGATAATATTACCTACCATTTTTGGAGTCTTTGTTTTACACATTTTATTTAATTTTATAGTCACAGAAACCAAAAAAGGATGCTATTTTCACTTCCCTATTTTGTGATGAGGATACTGAGGTACAGAGAGGGTCAGGAATGCATCTGAGATCACACAGTAAGCCCTTGGCAGAGCTGGGATGCCAGCCCATGCTGTTAGCATGTATATACTGAGTGATTCATCACTCCATGATGATTATAAAATCATGTGTGCTACTGAGTATTGTGTGTAATGGGTATATGCCCTGGGATATTTGACTAAGATGCCAGGCTTAAAAATATGACAACTACAGTCTCCTGTATTGTACACTGCAACTATAGCCTTGAGGATATAGAATCTCTAAGATTACCTGATTCCAGATGAATGCCTCATTGTGCAGCAATATAGTGGGAACATGTATATTTCCCCCTTCTTTGTCTATCTCTGTCTCTGTCTCTTTCTCTCTGAAGCTGAGCATCTGGAACTTTCAATTTAACATACATTCTAACTATTAATATTTTGAAGACCTGCTTCATATATTCATCCAATAATCATTTACAAGTACCTACCATATGCCAGCCACCGAGCTAGGACAAAACTGAATGACATAGTTCCCGTTCTCAGCAAACTCACAGTCTATTTTCTGCAAATGCATAGACAACTGCAGTATAGCATGAGACTTGTGACAGATACTTGGGGTGCTGTTGTGGCACATCTTAACCTGGGCTATGTGGGGAAGGCTTCATGGAGGAAGTGGTGTTTGCACTAAGCCTTGAAGAGATTGCGACAAAAGCCAGAGGATAAAGGAATGCCTTCAAGGATGATCTATTTATTTGAAAGCATGGTTGATTACTTTTGGCAGTTCACATTGTTTGGCTCATGGTGGGAAGACACGGTGGGAAGGAAGATGAAGATGGAGGGGGTGGGGAGCACTAGGAAATAAGACTGGAAGGTTAAGCAAGCTTGACTTCTATCTAGAAGGCTCTGGGCTCCACAGAAGAATTTTAAGCAAGCTAGTGAAAAGAAGCTTATAGCTGGCAGCTAAGAGTATGACCTCAGGCATTGGGTGCCTGTGTCCAGCTCAACATTCTCATTTAGGAGCTGTGTATTTTGGGGCTAATGTGTGTCTTACCTCTCTAAGCCCCAAGCGCTTGTCAAGTCATACCATCTCAGAGGATAGCTGCAAGGCCTGCAGGAGACAAGGTTGATGACATGCTTAATGCTGGAGCCAGGCATATAGTAAGTGTTAACTAAACACGAGTTGCTTTTATGATCAGATTTGCATTTTAGAAAGCTCCTTCAAGGAGGAATTTATATGAAGAAATGCAGGCTGGAGATAAATTAAGATAGAATCATTGGGCAAAAGAGGACAGGAGCCTGAGCTAACACTGTAATGGGAAATGGAAATATTAACAAAGAGATCTTAAGGAGGTCTAATTAGCATTCAGCACTTAGAAGGGGATAAGGGAGATGGAGGGGTCCAGGATGACCTTCCAGTTTCTGCTACGGTGACTGAGTAGTCAACGGTGTCATTCCCTGGGACAGTTAATATAGGAAAAGCCACAGGCTTGGGGGATGGAGAGTTCTTCCTGGGAGGTGTTGGGTTTGAGGTGCTTATAGGCTCTGGACTCCTGATGACTTCCTCCTCCCCAAAGGACTGAGAGGTCCTCATAGCCTAGGGCATGATGTGTTCTTTTGTATTTTTCAAGGAACCACCCTCAGAGCAGGGTTCAGAGAATCCTGTCAGTCTCTTAAGGAGACCCCAGAACAGAGGACCACCATCTCCAAGAAGCTTCTCTGACAACTCCCCAGCCCAGAACTCTGTCTTCCCTGAACTCTTACAGCATGACGTTTTCTTTGGGGGTCACCTAGTAATTGCTGCCATATAATTAACATATATGCACCTTGCCTCAACTAGGTTACAGACTTCTGGATGGTGACAGCAGCGGGGTGATTCGTTTTCTGTTACTTCCCTCCATGCCAAGCTCAGGGCTGGGATCTCTTGCCAACTCACAAATAAATGAGAGGATTCTGCCCCCAGAGAAAGCTCTGGGGCTCACTGCTTTGTCCTCTCTGTCTACAAAAATGGGGACCTTGCTTAACCCACATGTAAGGGGTCACCTAATCAGGCAGGTGAGCCACCAAGGACCCTGAGATGTCTGTTCTGAGCTCACAGGACCGGCCTTGACAACGTGGAGGCTGGGGCTCTGGGAGGCAGATCCATTTTTAGCTCAGCCCCAACTCCTGGTTTATGAACACACAACATCACAGTCCCAGGCTCCAAGAAGGCGGAGCCCACGGCGGAGCTGACTCTTTTTATGGCTTTACCCTCCCACCCTACCCCGACCTTCCATACATCATTCTTGACTCTCCCGCCCTACCACATTCCTGAGCATTTGATCTATGTTCTATAAGTAGATGTAATGAAATGCCAAGTTTCTTTAAAAAGAACCCCCCCCCCCCCCCCCGCCGAAGATTTAACCTGGGGATCATCCAATAACAGACAACAAGATTCTGCTCACTGGTGGCGGGCTGGGGCATTTTGCCTGACTGGTCTTGAAGTCCCAGAGTCTTGCTCATTTTGCCAATCATTAACTCTAAACCTGTATTTATTTTCATTTTGCTTATAGGAAGCCACGAACAACTTGTTTAAGAGTAACATGGAAAGCATAAGCGAAAAGGCTCTCTGCTCTTCCCTAGCAACCTCTGCTTCAGCAAAGAGGCGAGACTGGAATGAGAGGGAATGTTGGAGTCGGTCCTTACTGGCTTGTGAGTGTGACCCATCTAGGTACCATGGGACAACACTGTTCCTTTACTTCAGGGTAAAGTGAGAAGGGAGATGCCCCAGACTCCCCATCAGCCTAGACTGATAAGTCTATTCCCTTATTAGATCTCAACCTTTCTTTTGCTAAATGATGGATTCCATTAGGGAACTCCTATCAGAAGAGTTGGTATACCTAACCTGACTAGTGAGAGAGGGTTAGTGGCCTTGCAGAACTCTTCTGGCTTGATTTAGAGGGGACTCCAGGAGTTAAGGGCATACCTGTGCTATGCCCCTGCCTGCCTCTTCTGCAAGGCTTGCCCAGACCATTAGGTAAGGGCCTCCCCTTCACCCCACCTTTGCCTCCATAATGAATTCTATATACTATTCTTTGTCTATAACAGTTTCTCAACCTTGGTACCATTGACATTTTGAGCCAGAGAATTCTGAATTCCTTGTGCATCATATAGGATGTGTAGTGTCCCTTACCTTGACCCACTAGATAGTCAGTAACACCTCCCCCCAGTTGTGACAAACAAAAGGACATTGCCCAGCGTCCCCTGGATGAGGTGGGGGATGCAAAATCATCCCTGGCTGAGAACCACGGTCTACACTGTGATTACATTGGACTGTATTTATTATTTGTCTTTTGCACTAACTCTGAGCTCCCTCCAGGCCAAGGCACATTTATTCATTTCTGCAGCACATAGTAGGCATGTGGAATTAATGGCATTGGTAAGATATACAGCAGGTCTCTGGGTCAGATGGACTTTTGTATTTCTTATACCATAAGCAACCTCTTACAATAAATATTCTTTAATCACTGGTAGGTGCCAGGCACCTCTGTTCTTGGAGTACAATGGAAAATGTGGCAGTCAAGGGCAGAGCCTTTAGGAAACTTAGATTATAGTGGCAGCAGGCTGGAAAGAGACATGTGCAATAAATAAATGGGTGAGTCAGAAAATAATTCCAGCAGTAATAAGCCCTATGGGGAACATACTTAAAGGGCCAAGGACAGACTGAGTAGACAGGAGTGTCTTAGACTGGGTGGTAGGGAGGCCTCTCTTAGGAGGTGACCTGGGAGCTGTCACTAAAACTTAGTAGGCAGAGTGAAGCTTTTACATTCACCTTTGTCACCTAACTCCTGGGGCCTGGCATTTAGTAGGTACTCGATAAGTATTTGTTGGTAGAATTAATGTAAGGAGAGTTGGTGCTGCGAACACTCATTGTCCTTTGAATTTCAGTGTAGGTTCTAGAATTAACAGCCAGGGGGGTGTGAGAGTACAACGTTTGTGGGCAAAGCCTGAATCAGCCCTTGAACCATCTTGTTTCCACTCGGTTCTGTTTTGACAAAGAAAGTTTCTTTAAAAATAGACGGGACAATAATCTCCTCTTCTAATCAATCATTTAATCACACATCAGTCATCGTTGTCATTTAAAACCTGAACCGGCATCAATACACTCTGACCATTTCCAGGCCCAGGTGTGAACCCCACGACCAACTGGGGGAAATATGCAAGCTTCCTACCCAGTGATCTACCTTGCCATCAAATGCACTCTGAGGACGGGGTAGCATTACCATTGTGCTTGGATAAGAAGGTCTCCATTCCGGCCCCCAACCCACAAGAGCTGGGAAGGAAAAAGAGCTTAATCATTAATAACACTAACTTGCATTTCTAGAGCCTTGAAAATGAGAATTTTGCCCTTTTTTCCCTGGGAGTAAATTGGGTCAGAGTGTTCCCAGAATTTACATTTCAATTAAAAATACAATAATAACACATTGTGCTAATAGTGAATGATTCCAACTCAGGGGAAGATGACACCGCGGCTACTTTGTTAATGAAAAGCCCCCTTCATTCGGACGGGCCACACATCAGCGGTCACAAATCTCCCATCTTGCTCTGGGTCTAGCTGTGGAATGGGCGGGGAGGGGTGCGCCTGGGGAGGCTGTGGCAGAGCTGGGGGCAATCCTTGCTCCCCCAGCCTGCCGTTCAAGCTGAACCTGACTTTGCCTTTCAATGAAGCTTTAAAAAATTTAATATGGTGGGGTAACTTGTTTCCTTTTTGGGTAGTGGTAGTGGTGGTGGTGGTGGTTTGGTTTTGCCTATTTTTCGCTTTTCTAGGCAATAGCTGATGGCATCAGAGGGCTTGCCGTAGACAACCCCCACCCCCAAGGCCTTTGTGAGTGGATTTAATGTAAAAGCATCCCCCATCAGCCTCTCCAGCTGGAATCTGATAGAAACTTCAGCCCAGGGCTGCATGGAAACCTAAGTGCTTGGTGGTGCTGCTGCTTTGAGAAAAAGCCATTTGCAGGCCAAGGGGATGGTGGCTGTGAAATGACCGCTGGGGCTCCCTTTGAGAATGCCCCCTGCCGTGCCAACTTTTAGAGTTGGTCCAAAAATCCCACAGACATATCCCTTTATCTAGATGCAGGAAATACAGGAAGGGGAAGGGAGAAGTTGCCTGGTGGCAGGTGGGGGCTTTGGAGGCCAGCTGCCAGCACCTGCCCAGAAAGGCTGGTCTCACTGACACAGGTTGATGACGTTTGCTCACAGATTGGTTCTGAAAATAAGTAATCTGGCTCAGTACTGTTTAAGTCAGAAAATGAAATTCATATGTGGGGAAAGAATATCACTCAGCACCCCCTCTCCGGGAGAGAGGAACTTCAAAAGCAGGAATGCAACCAGTGGGGGAGGGCAGGCAGCATTTGGGAAACCATGGCTGTCTGGACTCAGACCCCTAATCAGGTTTCTTCATGGACCCTGTTCTGGTGGGCCCTCTTACTATGCTCTGTGCTGGGCCCTAAAGTAAGAGGGAAGCACCCTAGAACATATTAACTGCAGATGGCAAATGTGGGCCATTGCCTTCCGTTGTGCATTATTCAAAATCTTTTAGTGGATAAAAAAAATTGCATATATTTATATATGTATGTATATATGTGTGTGTACCTTTTTTTTTTTTCCAGGCACATACTGAAATGAAATGGCTCAAATACTCAAATACCTAGAACCCTGGAAAATTTAAATAGGCACAGAACAAGTGTCCTGGACATCATGTCTGCAGCCAGAGGGAGTTGGGATGGGACCTGGCCTCAGGCTGCTTCCTTCTACATGGGTGAGGTCACCACTGTGCCCTTCTTGGCCCAGAAGCTGGGCCTCTTTCTCTCTTTCTTTCAGTTTCTTAATCATTTAGGGAAGAAAAGATCATTAAAGTTCAGTTACCCAAGTTTTGAATAATTATCAGAAGTATAATTATCATTCCTGATAATAACACTCTGTTTACTATGATATTTGTTTTATTACAAAATGTGGGCCAAGGTGCCCTAGGTATAGACAATTCACAAAGGTAGCCTTCACTAATATTGGTCAATTATTCCTTTTCCATTGTCTTTAGGAACTCAAACTATCCTCCCCTATGATCAGCCTGGATGCTGAGAACAAAGCCACACCTCACTGTCCCCATAAACGTGATTTTGCTATTCCACCAGCTTGATTAGCCTGACTTTATTTTTCCAAGACTGCTCTGCTCAAGCAGATGGTTTGACTGTTCACAAAGAAATCTTCCAAAAGACCCATCAAATTCTACTAGAGTATCAACAGACAGTTTGCACCCTGAGATTCCTTTATCTTCCCACTCAAGATCTTTGCCTTGCTGTTTCTACCAACCCTGAGCTGTTGTCTTCTGCTTCTTACCCAATCCTAATCAAGTCCCTGCATTGAGAGACCTCCTGACAACAAATTTCCAATTCTCAGCAAATTCTGATCTAACTTTCCTTACTCTGAAACTCCACCAGAACTCTTCCAAGATGGTGATCCCCCCTCACTGTAGTAACAATAAACTCAACCTTAGCTAAGCCACAGGCCATGTTGGTACTCTTTTGGGAGCCAGCATTTGACATCTTTCTATCTTTCTGATTATGTGCCTGGGAGAAATCTCTGTTGAGTGCTAGCTTGTCTTTGCCATTTCTCTAATTTTTCCTAATCACTGTTTTAAAATGGAGAGTAGACTTCCAGTGCAGAACTCTGAACTGGCAACAATATCTAGCAAAAATTTAATCATATTGCTGTGCTTTCATTGTATTTGTTTTTGATTCATTTAAAAAATTCTATCAGAATGATACATAAATGTTACCTAATACATAGGTGAATAGTGTAAGGCTTATAATGAACAGCAGGCCCCTTGGTTCACCCCTCCTTCCCAACCCCCAAATGTGAGTTCCCTGAAGCAACTGTTGTTGATTCTTACAGCTGTTTCTTCTGGGTGTTTTTGCTCTGTGCTTCGAAATGACATGTGTATGCTACTATCTCCTGATTTTTCTCACATATCAGGTGATATTATTTATTTCCAAATATGAACAATGAGTAGTCTCTCAGACCACTTCTTATTTGCATATTGTTCCTCCTCCTTCCAACTTTCTGTCACAGGTTTGTTGTATCTTTTATTAAATCCAGAATTAGTGTTTTCATTATGACAAATGAGCAAATATTATCCAGAGCTTAGTCAGGTGGTGTCTTACTGAGGATGTCATTCTTTACTGGCCTTTGCCTTCTTTGGCTTGACTTTCTTTGAATTTCTGAGTGACTCTTCCCCCTCTCCAGTGGCTATGCACAAAGGCCCTCAATCCAATTTTACACCTGGCCACACCTGTCAGTTAATCTGTCAGTTCCATTTTTTCTTGGAGACATCCCTCCTGGAGCCACCTATCCTTCTGCTCTGTTGGATCTTGTTGCTCTCCAGGTCAACAATGCAGATGGACTTCCCTTGCTGTTGCTCTGTGTGTGGGCCCCTGTGCCCTGGATCTCATGTCTTCATCTTTCTTGATTTACCCCCTTGTTTTGGTGGAACACATCCTCTAATATGTTCCTGAGAAAGGGTACACATTTTTGATACCTTACATACCTTTAAAAAAATCTTGATCATTCCCTTTCCCTGGATTGATAATTTGGCTGTGTATAAAATTCAAACATTGAAGTAATTTTTTTTATGAAAGGTAGTGTTCCATTGGCTTCCAGTATTTGCTGAGGAAAGTCCATTGCTTCCCTCATTCTCAATTCCTTATATATGTGACCTGTTTTTTTGTTGTTGTTGTTTTGTTTCTTACTTTCTCTCTGGGAGATTTTAGGCTCTTCTTTCCATTCCTGGTGCTCTGATTGGTGTGACTGGTTGTTCATTCATTCTGTTGGGCACTCAGTGGACCCATGTAATAAAAAAACCAAAATCTCTACTTTCTGGGAAATTTTCTTGTATTATTTCTTTGCTAATTTCCTCCCCTCTGTATCCTCTTCTTTGTGTATCTCTGGAGTGTTTACTATCTAAATGGCAGACTTTAAACAATTCACTTATTTTCTTATTGTTGATCTGCTCTCCTCCATCTTCTTTACCTTTTTCTTGTTCTCCTGGTATTCCTTTTATACCTTTGTGTTTCTAGTTCATGGATGTAATATCTTTTCTTATCTGAGTATAGCAGAAGCTGCAGTGCCTACAGTTACCCCTTGGGCCTTGCCATTTTAGTGCATGCAAGCCCATTGCCTGAGGACAATGTGCCATATAGGTAGTAAAACACTAAGGATTTGTTTTTGTGGTTAGTTGCATTTTCAACTTTTAGAATGTGGATCATAAAGTTCTTTTAATGGTGAATTCCATTATCAACCTCCCCTCCCTAGTAGGGTGCTGGTGGGGAGGGAACCTAGGGGTGTGACAGATTCTAATTCAGGCTTCCCATTAATCCTACTGGCCTTTACCTTACCTGAGCTACCACCTTTCCAGCAGCCTTTCCAGGCACTCCTGCTCCGAGCAGCTTATCTCCTTGTTTCCTTTTCTCTCAGACCTAGATGTCAATTACTCTTAATTTGTTTTCTCACTAGTCTCTAAAACTTGGTTGACATCTGTCATTTGCTACTGCTCCTCTTCTGTTCTTTTTTCATTCTGTAGGTTTATGCCTTTTTGTTTTTATCCCTTAACTATTATTTCATTAGGGTTTTAGCAATGATCAGAGTAAAACATTTGTGTTTAATCCACCATGAACTCCCATTATGCTTATTTTTGTAGTCAGAGTCTATTTATGGTATGCAATATTGGTTTTCCAGTGTGTGCAGTGATGAAAATCTTTCCTTAAAAATAAATACATTCTTTTAATTTTTCTACAAAAATGAGTCCTTTTTTAAAGATTAAATGAAATGTGGGTTATGGCCAAATCATGCTGAGGGTATGACGATGACAGAAATTTGAGATTTACTAGATCAGAACATCATATTCTCTTGTTGTGGCAGATAAGACAAAATTATCTGTGGGGCATTCTTGGACATCCCAGGGATGGACACTAACACTGATGCTGAGGTGCTCACTGAATTCATAATCAGGGATGACACCAGTGTCCCATACTTCAAGGTTGAAGTGGATCTTGGGATGTGTGACTCCTAAAATTTTCCCCACATGAACTTCAGGATGGGCCCGTGAGACAGGAATTTAGGAGCACAGCCAAAGTGGGAGAAGGCAGTTTCTGACCACTCTTAGTGAGTCAAGTGCCCTGGTATTCTGGCCCAAGGGCCAGCATAGTTCCTGTCCCACTGGTATCCATCCACTGGGAAAAGGAGACCTGTGTCCAGGGCCCTGCTAGCAATAGTCCCTGGACATAGTCACATAGTCAGGGATCACCTAGTAAACTCTAGAGACTGGTGTAGGGGCTGCTCCTGAGAAGACCTGATACTTCGTCATGTATCTCCCTGTTGGCTCCAGGCAGCTGGCCAGTGGTAATGGAAGATTCTCCCTATGAGGAGTTAACTCCCAAGAGCCTTTTCAGCCTTCATTTTTCCCTCCGTCTCAGGCACACAGTCTACTACTTTTACTAGCAGAGAACCCCAGGCATGTGGGATAGGGCTTGTAGACTTTATCTGTTATTGCCCTTCAGTACTTCAAGAGGGTGGAAATGGGGATTACACCCCCACCCTGTGTGGGAGTAAGTGCCCAGGAGTGTAGAGCTGTCTAGGGATGTGTGCGTGCTGTTTGAGCACGTGGTGGTGCGATTAAGGCACATTGATTAGTCTTTGCATCTAGTGAAAGGAAATCATTCCTGTAGCTGCTGAGGTTCTGGCTGCTGATTGCCTGAGGGTTATCTGTTTATTTAAGTGAACAAAGTAATGGGTAGTGTAGATGTCTGAAAATTGCCTGGGTTTGTTCCCTTTTTGCTTACCTGTCCCTCCTGGGTACCATTATTCTCAAGCACCTATTGCTAGGGTGATTTCACCAATCTATCTCTGTTGGGTTAAATCAGTCAGCTCACAGGCTGGGTAATGGAGTGGTGGCAGAAGAAGGGTAATTTGATCTTTAGGCACAAGCTGGGGAGCCAGGGAAGAAGCTCAATCCTTCCCCTGACTTGGGATCAACCTTGAGGGTATGCAATTGTCAAAGCAGAGATGGTTCTAGCTGGAAGGGAGCATAGAGCCTTACTGTACAAAGAGGAAGCTAAATGATGGGAGTTTGTGTCATCTTTATCTAAGGTAACAGCTTCATTGTTACATGCTTTATATTTTGAGTTTCAGAAAAAAGATTTGTTAAATCAAAGTAATTATAAGTAAATTAAAAAAACACTCTCCTGACCCAACTGGTTTATCATACAGACAAGGCAACCAATACCCTGAGAGGTGAATGTTGGTGTACCTTCAGCCTGGTTTCTGGTTTAGGCAGATACAAGCTGTGGCTGATTGCATTTTCAAAAATAGCCACAGTAATATTTCAGGTTCTTTTTGTTTGTCACCATCATGCTGGGTGTATTTTCCCTGCCGTTGACCCTGGGCATGCCTTTGCCTTGATGAACAGAATGTAGTGAAGTGATACCACATAACTTCTGAGGCTGGTTCACAAAAGGTGAGCTGGCTTCATCCTGGCCCACTTTCCCTTTTTCCCTACCTCTTCAGACACATGCCTTTGGAGCACTGAGATGTCATGTAAGAAGTTTGGTTATCCTTAGGCCACCATACTGAAGAGACTTCAAGGAGAGATCACCTCAAGAGATGCTCCAGGGGCCCCAGCTTTTCCAGACCCCAGTTGGTCAAGCCTGCACAGCACAAGAAGCTTTCAGGATGATTCCAGCCTGACTGCAATGTGTGTCCATCCTCCCAGCAGCTGCACAAAAACTGCCCTGTTGAGTCCAGCCAACCCCAGAACTGGGAGAGAAAAAATAAATTGCTTTAAGCACTATTTTGTGGTGGTTTTTATGCAATAATAGGTAATGAGAACACAGAAGGGGCACCACTATGAAATGGGATGATCAGACATCTTCACCCCTTGGAGGAAAGATCTAGTGTCTTCCCCATTCCCCACTTTCTCTTCTCACATCTCTCTGTCCTATAGATACCAGTGCAGTCTGGAGCCCTGAATTTGCTCAATGAATTCCTGCTATGCCTTCGCCTGCTCCCAAGGGAAAAATTCTAGCTGGGCTTCCTATTGGAGTTCTCTATTGTTGTTAGCATATTTCAATAGGACATATGAATGCTGGCTGGAGACTTTTCAGGCTGTATACATTTTTTAAAGACCTTTTTAATTGGTTTGACAGGCACCGATTGATTATCTGCTTGTCACTGTGCTGCTCATCCCAGGAATGGTAAGGTGAGTAGAGTTCAAACCCTACCTTCCGGGGGCTTTTAATCTTATAGAAGAGGGAGATCACGAGGATCAACTATAAGAGATGATGCAATGCAGTGAGTGCTAAATAGACCTGCAAACAAGGTGATGTGCAAACTTGTAGTAAAAGACAAGAATCTGTAGCATTGTGCTAGGTAGGAATGTGCCTGGCAGACTGCATGAGAAGAGGACATGCCAGACAGAAAGCAAGCCTAAAAAGGTGTAGGTATGGAGCTGTGTTGTTTTGGAACATTAGAGAAAAAATTATGGAGAGGAGTTAAAAGTGACAAGTGAGATTAGTGGGAAAGAGCAAAGGTCAGCAAAACAAGAAGGAATGTATATACATCAAAATTACACATTTTGGTTTGCTGAAGGTCACTAAAGATAGTCAACAGGGGTGACAGACTGAGAAAAAAATGACTAGGTAATTCACAATGGCTACTCTGCCCATGGAGAGAAGCTTAACCTTCTCAACCTAATCAACCAAATAAAAGTCAAACAAGTAGGTAACATTCTATCCCCATCAGATTGGTTTTCAAAGAAAAGGTTGAATACTGCCAAGTACTGGTGATGATGTAGGCACATAGGTTACTCATGGACTGCTGGTCGCATATAAATGAACCTAGTCACTCTGGTAGCACAATACAAACTTGAGTATGCATAGACCTTGAGAAATTGTAACCTTAGCCCTGGTCTCACCCCCAGAGAAACTGTTCCTCAGGCGGAAGGTATACAAAGATATTCTTTGCAACCCAGTTTTTGAGGCAGGGAGCTGGAGGTGACCTGGTTGTCCATCCCTAGAACAATCCGATAGATGAAATGTAGATATGGATGGAATACAAGACCGCATTTAGGAGCAAGATAGGTCCATCTTAAAGACATGGAGGTCAGTGGGAAAAGGAGGTCACAGAAAGAGTTCTGTAGCACCATACCACTTATATTAATACATAACACAACACTCAAAACAGCACTAGGCATTTTATTAACACACATATATGAAAACTATTTATCAAATGTATGAGTAGTGATGCCTAAGGGGTGGAGGTGAGGGATGGGTATGGGAATCAGAGATAAAAAAAATTAAATAAATGGTGAAATAGAAGGCTACTTATCTAGGAGCAAGCTGTCTCAACTCTGTACCTGAACTTAGGAAAAACAACAATCAGAGAATATAAACAGCATATGGCTTAAATAAGGCGTGCAGTACATGTGTTTTGAATGAGAAAAGGCGACCATATGGTGGACTGGTAACTTCAAGACCATTGTCATTTTAGGGACCTGCACAGTAACTGGCTGTAATGAGAACTTGTGCTCATCAATGAAGGTGAAGCCACGTGCTGCGTCCTCATTTCCAGGCTTAAGGAGGTTTGCGATACATTTGGGAAAGATTTCTGTCCGGTCTGGTTAAATGGCTTGGCGCCTCTAGAGGGAAGCAACCATTATCTGAAAAATTTGCTTCTATGAAACTGCTCCTCTTCTGACAGTGGGGATAAATGAAGTATTCCTGTAATAGTATGTAAATCATGCTTCTAAAGTGCTTGAAAAGTTTGGTGTCTTGAGCAGGCTAAATGTCACCCCCTGCAAGTTTCTTCACCCTCTTAATTTGCTTAGTAAATTCCTTTTTTTCAGAATGTGAATTACAGTAAAAGCGGTTTATCTTTTTGGCATTCTGTCAACCAGCCCTCGGGTATGGGACCAGCGAAATGATAATGGACGCTACCAGGGGTGACCCACCTCCCACATGCTGCAGGCTTCTGAGTCATCTGAGAAAGTTGAAATGAATTTCTGCAGAATTTTAGCATTAAATAGATGTGATATAAACCAAGCCTTTGAACGCAGGCCATTTTGCATGTCGTGGTGTACTTTGGAAACCTATGCAATCAAGGATTTGATTGGCCAGAATGCCCATCCCCGCTCCTATGGGGTCACAGGGGGTTCCATTGTGTGGAGCCTGAAATCATGATGTTTTGGTTCATGTAGCTTTCCTAGATTATGTTTTCTTATAACCAATGATTAGGAGTGAAAATTGAGGAAGAATGCTCTTACTTTCTGTCACTGTTCCATCATCCTGTGGTAGACTTAAGATGGCCACAGATTCTTGTCCCTCTCCCCTTTGAGAAGTGGAGTCTATTTTCCTGCCTCTGGAAAGATGGCTGCCTCTCACTGCTTAAAACCTAGACTATGACAGAAGTGACAGGTGTCATCAGAGCTAGATTTAAGAGTGTGGCAGCTTCTGCTTCAGCTCCTTTCAGTACTCATTCTTGAATCCTACAACCACATAATGTAGTCCAACTGGCCCCATGAAGAGACCGTGTGAAGAGAGAGAGAAGTCCCAGTCTGCCAACTGTCTTTGCTCAGGTACCAGGCTTGGGAGGGACACTGTCTTTGACGATGCACTCTAGTCACCAGCTGACTGCTGCTGTGTGAGAGATCCCAAGCCAGAGCAGCAGAATAATAACAATAATAACAGGCTGTGGTGTTATTTTAAGCCACTTAGTTTTGGTACAACTTGTTAGACAATAGGTAACTGAAAACAATCTCTATTTTTTTAACTGAGAAACTATGGAAATGTTTGTTTCATCCTTTAAAAACAATAATTTCATTACCAAGGTAATATTTTTTGTAAATACTTTTTAGTAATTAAACAATTTTCCATCATGGTAAAATTACATAACATGAAATGTATCATTGTAACCATTTGATGTATATAGTTTAATGGCATTAAGAATATTCACATTGTTACACAACCATCACCACCATCTTTCTTCAGAACTTCTCCATCAACCCAAAGTGAAATTCTACCCATTAAACAATAGCTCCCCATTCCTCCTCCCCAGCTCCTGGCAATAACCATTCTACTTTCTGTCTCTGTGAATTTTATTAGTCTAGGTACCTCATACAAGTGGAATAATCCTGTGGTTTTTACCTTTATATTTTGTAAAACCTGTATCTACTGTGATGGTTAATTTTATGTCTCAACTTGATTGACCCAGGTATAGGTCAAATATTATTCTAGATGTTTCCGTGAGGGTGTTTTGGATGAGATTAACATTTAAATCAGTTGACTGAGTAAAGCAGATTACCCTCCATAATGTGGATGGGCCTCATCCAATCAGCTGAAGATCTGTATAGAACAAAAGGCTAACCCTCTTCCCAGTAACCTTCTTCATCAGTCTCCTATCTGATGACCTTTGAACTGGAATGCTGACTTTTCCTGTCTGATGGTTTTCAAATTGGGACATCATATCTTCCTGGTTATATAGCAATTTACAGCCTTTGGACCTGAAGTGAGACAGGGGCTTTGCAAATCTGGATTTTCCAATCTCCATAACTGTGTGAACCAATTCCTTGTAATAAATCTCTTTGTGTGTGTGTGTGTGTGTGTGTGTGTGTGTGTGTGTGTGTGTGTGTGTGTGTTATCTTATTAGCTCTGTTTCTCTGGAGAAGCCTGACATATACCTACTATGGCCTGGATTGAGATTTTTGCTGCAATATGGACAGTTTGGAAACCAAGTTGAGTCTAATGTCTAGTTAATACTTGCTACTGTAATTCTCTTATGTCATATTCAGACATAGATTTCTCTCAGGGACTTCCTTTGTGAGAAAAGAAAAATCTGTGTTTTCTAGGAGGTGCTTTGGGAAAGACTATGGATATTGTCTATGTCTTTGCAGAAGTTCCAGCTGAAATATGCACCTGCCTTGAAAATCCTCCTTGTTTGGCTTGTTGTTGGTTAAACAAGATCAGACACATAAAGAAAAGTAGAGCAGAGGTAGGTGGCCAAAAATCAGGTACGGACTCACGAGACTCAGATTTAGCACCACTATGTTTGTCTGATAGTGGTCAACAGATTAGTGCCAGGTCTTGGTACATTTTGCAGGCAAGTAAAGAAGCCATGTATAGTGAGCAGAGTCCATGGGGCCTCTTATCCACCATTCTTACCCATCAGGGAACTGGAAAGTGCTATTTGCTGAAACACACTGAAATATTTTATCTTCATATCTGCCTACACAGGTAGTATTTTTCCCTGCTTGCACTCATTCTTGGTAAAGACCTGCTTTCTGGTATGAGAAATAAGGTCAACAAATGTAACCAGCTCCGTACAATTTTAATTGAGATTGCTTTTGTGTTTTTCTCAAATGGTCTCATGTGTGTCCATCTCTAGATTGGTCAAGTTCAGGCCAGAAAAGCAGAGTTTAGCCTAAGTATTATGAATGGAAGGAATTTAATATAGGGAATTGGTTACACAGGTGGTAGAAGAGCTGAGAAGATAAAAGAGACCATGGGCCAACCAGAGATTAGAATCTACCACACCTGTAGGTGGAAGCAGCTGCTGGAGTCCAAGGTAGGAGCTGTCAGGTGGGATCCCGAATAGAGCAGAAGCAGCCCTTCCCCAGTCACCACCATTGGCTGAGCCCAACTGGAAGCCCGAGGAGGTGGTAGTCTGGGACACCCTGCAAGGGCCAGGCCTCCTGACATCCAGAGCAGAGCGCAGGAAGGAAGCTGAATGAAGGCAAATGGTTTTCTAAATTAAGACAGAACCCCAGTCACCCTAGTCACACATGACCCAAACCAAACAACAACAAAGACAATAAAACCTTTTTTTAAATCAATATCTCATAGAAAATTCTAAAAAGGATCAGACTTGGGTGTAAACACTGGCTTCTGCATTTGCTAACTTTGTGACATTGGGTGGATTTTTTTATCTCTCTGAATTCCAGTTGTAAAAAAGGATAATTACAGTACATTTCCCAAAAAATGTCATGAGATATTGTGGGAAAAAGACCAGACATGAAATATGGCTTTTCACACTTACTCAAAATCTGCAGACAGGAAGAAATAAAGGCCCCCAAGTTGAGCTGGGAACTTCCCCACCTCAGTTCTAAATGCATGTCTTATCAGTTCTCTTTTATCTATAAATGCTTGCATTTATACATAACCTTGTACATAATACTTAATCCATAATACAGGTATTTATACATAAATAAGAATAATTTTAGACAAAAATACAATATATAAACACAATATCCTCTACCTCTACCCCACCCAGGGCTTCCAGAAAACGCTTTGGAATCTAGAGGAAAAGAAGGTCCTTGCCTCACAAGTAAACAAACTTCAAAAGGCTATTATACTGGAAAAGACATTCACATATACATTTTGAAAATAAGGGGAATCATAGTCAATGAGGTCAAACATGCACGTGAAGTGAAACTCAAATGTTCCTTTAGAAAGTAAGAGTCACTGGCTCAATTCAGAAGAACAAAGGGAAACAAGACCCTGAAAGTTGGAAGGGGTCCTGAGAGTTAGTCAAAGAGTAAAACTAAGAATACCTTTTGTTGGTGAAGTGTTTCCATTTTTATTATGTGTGGCATGAAACTCTGTTGATTGTGAAGGGACTGATTTTAATATCAAAGGATTAAATAAGATAACATAAAAAACACATTTAGGGTCTGGAGTGGAAAAAATGCTTAAAAATATTAAGCAACATCATCCTCATTTTGTGTGTGCATGTATGTGTGTACGCACATGCATTAGTGCATGCATAACTTGAAGGAGTGTACACTGGTGGCTTTTCTCTTCTGGGGTCTTTCTTTCCTGGAAGTGTCTAAAGTGATAGGAGAATTGGAAAAGTAGGGGCAAAGAGAAGAAATGGGTGGATCAAAAAATTCTGGCAGCCCAGACATATTTTATGTGGTCATTAGTTGGAGGTGTGAGACAAGTGAGTTTTGTTTGTTTTTAAACTTTAATGGTTAAAATGCCAGCGTTTGCTAATAATCCTCACACATTAGAGCTATTCAAGTCTATGCACACACAGATGGCACTGATTTACATGCTGGGCACTTCATTGGGCAGGTGTGGAAAGGAGACGTGGCCACACCTCATGGGGAATGTCACATCTACCTGGTTCACCTAAGGTCATGTGTTGCTTATGGACAATTATCCACCTGTTCATGGATGTTGTTTGCCATGTGTGTTTCAGGCACGAGAATGTTCGCCTAAGTGTCAGGTTAGAAAAATAGCTTTGAACAGGTCTATGGTGCCTTTTTCTCATTGCATTCTCTTTCCCAAGAGGACTCTCAGCTTAGAGTGATCTAGATTTCCTTGGCAAAGGTCTAGCAAAATATTCCTGGATGCTAGTTCACTCTTTTTGCTGAGGGAGGATGAGGTGGAAAGGGACTAGAGATATTTAAGCCTTCTTGTGATCAGCAGTAATTCTTCCTTGTGGTTTTCTCCCCTTTGGGTAGCCTAGCAAACCAAGCCCACCCTCAAACTCCAATCAGGACAACTACTGTCTAGAGGTGCAAGTCACAAGGTCTAGTTTTTCATCATGGATGAGGACTAGAATATACGGGCTTGGAGCTCAGATGTCTTTGGTGTTCATCATTCTTGACAGGCCCTGCTGTGGGAATCCCAAACAAACAGCTACCATAGTAGTGAGCCTGTTATTTTCATTTATTCGTGCAATGCTTTTTAAGCAGCAAAATCTTTTCTCTGAGAATGTTACTCTTTGGCACACAACATCCAGTGTGACTTGAGAGACCAAGGGCTCACTGCTTAAGTAGGAAGGTGGAAAGACTGGTTGAGAGAAAAAAGAGGAAGTGGGAAGTCCCAAGATTTTGGCCAAAGATAGGTAATCTCAGGTGATATGGAGAAAGAATCTTGGAATTAGAGGACTGGCTGTGAGTCCCAGTCTGGGTCACACCATTCATACCCCTGGCTGGCTTGTGTCATCTCGGACAAATCATTTGATCTTTTCCATCTCAGCTTCTTAATCTGTCACATGTGAATAATCATAGCCCTGGTCCTGCCAAACTCTCTGGGGTACAGTGAGGATTTGAACGTGCTTTGTAAACTTGCAAGTATGGCTACATCAAAAGGATTGTCATTTTGTAATCAGTATTATTAGGCATTGTTCCTGTTCAAGTTGCGTTCATTGTTGGGGAGATAAGACAATCCATGAAACAATTAGGGAACTGCCCAGGATGGTATTTGATTAATTGTGGGGTTTTTTGGTGCCCACTGTATGGAGGAATAAGACCCAGAGGAATATTCAGAGGAAGCTTCAAGAAAAAGTGGTAGTCCTTGAGGTTGCCTGGGACATGAGAGAACTCGTTGGGATAAAAAGTGTGAAATGATGGAAAATTATTCTTGTTAAGTGACTTTCTCCAAGAGTGATGGTCGAGGGGATCCTTGGGCCCCTACCATGACGGTCAGCCTTACAAACACACCTACCTCTACCTGATTTTGCATGGCCCAGGGGATTCTGAGGGAGTTTCCAAAAGGACCTATTTCCTCTGTTTATGCTGGCCACAAGGGGTGGCCAAGCCTAGTAAAGTTATCTTGTGGCCATCAAAGACCTGGATTCAGGTTTGAGTTTCATCTTTTTCAAGATATGTGTCTTCCAGCAAGTCATTCCCTTATACGAAGCCAGTTTAGTTCTTTGTACATGTGCTTTGGCTTTGCAAGGTTTCTGTGGCATATTGAAAGAGGTAATGGATGTACATGACCTTTAACACCTGAAAAACGTTCATCACTCCGTGGAAGACTGATTTCATCAAAGTGAGTATAATTCTCTCTAGAGATGAGATAGTGATTTAAATTTTTCAGTCACCAGTCACCCAGTCCTGGGCTTTGCACTCGGCAGCCATGCAAATAGTTTGTGGATGGATATTTAGTAAATGTAAATTATTTTTAAAAAAAGATCTTTCCAGTTGGTCTGTAGTTGGAAAGCACAAGGTAGTGAAGGAAGTTAAGAGGAGTTGCAAGTTAAGAGAGGGTCCATCTTGTGTTCAGTTATGATGTGTTCAGCCAGGGGAAAGGTAAGCCCCCTAGGACCCCTTCCAGATTCAGTCTCAATTAAATCCCAACATGTTGATCCTTTGGATTCACCTGGCCACTAAAAATTGAGGTAAATCTGACAACAGAAATGTATTGGTCACCTTTGATATAGAAGGCATGATTCTGGACAGTCACAAATGAAGAAGTCCACCAAATGCTAGATCTGATTTGAAAATAAGACAACATCCTTTCTCTTCCATATCTTTTGCCAGGTAATTCCTAAAGTTTCAGCTTCAAGAACCCCCAAGTCATTTATTCATTCTTTTTTTTTTCTTTTATTCAACAAATATTATTGAGTCCTTGCTCTGTGCCAGGCTCTGGGCTAGGTGCAGTAGATTTCATGATAATTAAGATTGACCATATCCTTGCCTGCCTACAATTTACATTCTAGGGAGGGATGGAGAGAATACCTCATTGAGCCAATACTTAATATTTCAGGTGTCTTAAAGGGTTTTAAAAAGAAATAAACTGGTAATATCTCAGACTTACAGATTATTTGAGATAGTATAGTTAAGGGGACTTCCATGAGGCAATGGCACTTGAGCTGAGAGCTAAAGAATAAGGAGAAGAGAGTTAACTGAAGAGTTTGAGAAAGAGAGGCATAGAGAATAGCAAATGCAAAGGCACTGGGACAGCCAAAAGTTTCGAATGTTTAAAGAACTCAGATAAACCAGTGTGGCTAATAAGGAAAAAGAATGTGCAGATATGAAGGTGGGAGGAGGAGGCAGGGCCAGATCATCATGGAGCTGTGGAAGTCTTGTTAGAGGTATGGATTTTGTTCCACATCTAATGGGAAGCCATTCAAGGGTTTTAGGCAAAGAAGTGACATGAAGTTCAGGCTGGGACTTTCTCCCTTGGGGTTCCACCAGCCCCTGTAAGCATGGTGTTACAGCACTCACAGGCTCTTAGTGTAACAACCTGGTGCCTTGTCTGCCTCCACAGTCCCAGAATGTGTTTCCTGAGGACAAGAACTGTGACCCTTTTTATTACTGAATCTCTGACACTTATTCCAGTGCCTGATATTTGGTAGATATTCAAGAAATATTTGAGTTGAATCAAATTTGAAGAGATAATTAAAATGTTGGGATGGTCAGGGAAGGCTGCCTGGGAGAAGGAGCCTTGAGTCAGACACTGAAGGCTGAGTAGGATGTAGATGGGAACAGCAGAGGGGGACCTAAGCAGATGAAGCCATGTGTCCAAAGACTGCCAGTCTTTTAAAGAATTAAAACTGGTGAGTCTTAATTGCACTGAGCTTCTAAAGCTAAGTGGATTGGAAACACACACAACAGATAATTCTGGGAGAACTATACAGCGTGAGTTCTCTCCCGCATGTAGATCCACCCTTTGGGTTTATGTAGTTGATTGTGTATGCTCTAGGGGATTCAGAAAAGAGTCTTCCATTCCATCAACTGGTAAATCTCATCTTCAGCCATGACAGCCAAACCATGCACCAGTCCCATCCCTCAAAACATCCCAATATTTCTTGATAGACACTTTTGTTGTCTTATGTGCAATAGAATTGTAATCACCTGTATTTAAAACTAATGGATTTGAAATAACCTGCAGGCTTCCACTTTAATGAGAGTTAGATTAATGAAAAAGGACCTTTTGCCTCAGATTGCATGACAACATTTTCAAATTACATTCCTGGAACAGAGAATTCACTTATTCAGAGTAATTGGATGCTGACTTGGGTTAATACGTACAATGTCCTTAAATGAAAATGTTCTATTGTAAGTGGAACTGTATGATACCTGAGGCTTTCTCAATAGATTTGGTTGGACTCTGAGTTAATTATACTGCATGCTATTTTTTGAATGAATTCAAGCATGAATTCTACACGGTCGAGATTGGGATAATTATATTCAATTCTGCTTGGTGCCCCGCTGAAAGAATTGACCTTTTAGATAAAACGAGTCTCCCGAGCAAGAAACCTGAAGAAAGTCTACACAAAGCCGGCAGATGCAAGAGCAGAGAAAGTCTTAAGTAAGAGGGGAAATGGGGGCGGGGTGGGGGCAGGCAAGCTCGAGGAACAGTAGCATCAGCAAGATTGATTTTTTGTCATGGAAAAGTATTTCTGTTTTGTAGCTTGTTTTGTATCCTTGGTACATAAAGGTATAATTTAAAACCATTGATTTTACTAAGCTGTGTTCTCATCAGTAACACGGCTAAAAAGTAACAGCATGAAGAATGAGAAGCCGACAAAAAGCAATCGCTGGAAGATTTCAGGGTGTGAGGCCCCCAGGAATGAGCAGAGGGGGCTGAGTGGGACCAGCACAATCCTGACCGCGAGGCTACCCTGCCTTGTAGCATGACCTGGTTCACAGAGTGTGGGCCTGGAGGTCAGATTGCCTGTTTTGAAGCATAGTTTTGCTGCATACTAGCTGTGTGGCTTTAGATTAGGTACTTGTCCCTTCTGTGCCTCAGTTTCCTCATCTGCTAAATGGGGTGAACCCCAGAGGGTTGCTGGGAGGATTAAACAGCTGTAAAGCACTTTGCATGTGAGTGTCCAGTAGCCATCAGCTGCCTTTATCACTACTGTTCTTCCCAGCCATGAAATCTCTCTCTCTCTCTCCCCAGGATGATGAAAGAAAGGTAACCCATTAAGAGGATTAAATCCATAGGAGGATTAAAAATACTTCTCCCCTTGGGGAGAGGAGGAAACTGTAAGGAGAAGGACCTTCTGGACACTGTTTGTCCTTTGAAGGCTGCAATGGGGACAGACTGAGATAACCAAGCCCTTGTTTCCTGCCCAGCCGCAGGCCAGCCAGTATGCTAGCCAGAGGGCAAGCCAGTGGACCTGGCTAAAGGGATGCGTCCCGCTCCAGCAGCTTTCTTGAAAGCAGAGGACTACCATTGTCTCCTTGGCCCTTTCAAATGAGAGGCCTTATTATTCCAAATGTATGAGCTGGCAGCATACCACATACAGTATGTGTCTTTAAACAAGTCCTAGACTTGGACCCCCACTGGGGATAAAGATGACTCAATCCTTCCATGCAGCTCTGGAAGCATTGAGGAGATTCTCTTTACTGACAGTGCTTCACGCCCATTGGTCTTGCTGTTTCCACAGGTCCCGTCTCCTGGTGAAGTGCTAGTTCTCCCTTCTATACCAACCTAAAGCTCCCTGCTGTACAATTGCAAGTCTGGGGAGAGGAAATCCCAGGGCAAAATATCTCTAAAAACCAAAATCAGACAAAGGGAGAAATAAAGTTTAAAACCCATTTATTGCTTACAAACTGCAGTCCCGGGCCGTCTCTCTCCTCTGCTCCTGAAGAAGCAAGCAAGCAAGCCCCTTCCTTTAAACTCTCAGGTTCAGACACACCCTTGGTTGCCCAGGTAATAATTACCCATTGATATGGAGATGAATTTCTCTCCACCCCCGAGGATATGCAAATGTACAAAAGCCAGGAGAGATATTCTGGAAATGTTAACAATTTTACCCACAATACAATTCTCTTGTATGGTTTGTATTCGTTTCCTATAGCTGCTATAACAAATCACGCCAAACTTGGTGCCTTATAACAGAAGAAATGTAATCTCTCACAGTTTTGGAGGCCACAAGTCTGAAATCAGTGTCACTAGTCAAAATCAGGGTGCTGACCACGCCACCTCCGGAGACTCTAGGAACGGAAGTGTTGGTCACCTCTTCAGGCTTCTGGGGGCAGGCACTCTGTGGCTTTTGGCTACATCAGTCAGACCTCTGCCTCCACAGTCACACTGCCTCCTGTGTCAAATCTCCTTTTCCCTCTCCTTATAAGGACATATGTGATGTCATTTAGGGCCCACCTAGATAACCAGGGATAAACTCATCTCAAGATCCTTAACTTAGCCACATATGCAAAAAAAAAAAAAAAAAATGTTATCATGTAAGGTGACATGCACAGGTTCCAGGAATTAGGACCTGATATCTTCCGGGGCCACCATTCAGCCCACTCACCAGCTCCCAGTTTCACTGCTGCCCCTCTCCCCTCCATTTACCAGGAGACCTTCACCTGGTCAGCACGCGGCTTTTGCTTCACTCTCTAGGTAAGAACTCACTGACCACTGCCTTCGTGTGGGCTTCACGGGCTCCCACCCCTGCCGCGCCTTCTTCCCGACTATCAATCATCTAGCCACCTCTGAGGAGCTCCTCGGAAGTCCCCCATTCTCCCTTACCTCCACTGGTAACACCTGTGGCTGGGAATAGCAGAAGCCTGGATTTCTTTGGGGGAAGCATCTCCCTGTGAAGAGGAAGGTAGCTCTATCCCTGCAGTGTGAGTGCTTTGAATATACCTTACTGAAAACTTGCTGGAGACTTAGTAAGTCTTGGTAAGAATATATGGTGGCTGGTGGGGGATCCAGTATGGCCAGAGCACTTCAATCCCCCTATCCAAGGCAACTGCTTCTGGGGTGGGCATGTGACCTACATCACAGTGAGACTCAGACCTGGACTTTTACTAAGGGTCTCTCTTCCTCTCAGGTGGACTTGAAGTTGGGAGAATAAACGCCCACAAGCCACTAGGTGCTGCTGCATGGGGGACCTGCCTGACAAGGGAGCCAACAAGAGGGAAGAAGAACCAAGACATTGAGAAGAAATCTAAGGTCCCATGACCAGCTCTGAACTCCTGGATCCAGCCACCTCTGAAATTACGTCTACCCTTGACATTTCAGTTTCATGAACCACCCTTTCTGCTTAAGCAAGTCTGAATTGGGTTTCTGTCACAATTAGGAGGGTTCTCATTAACAAATTTACCACACAGCTGCCTCATCGGAGACTCACTCATACCATGCAGTGTCTAAAAGCCTACCTGCTCTTTGCTCAGGACTATGTTTGGGCCTGACACACAAAAAGAGTAAGGCCCCTGCCCTACTCTCACAGGTTCTTTCCTTGAACTGGGGGGCCAAGGACTCAAGAAATAAGTGAAGTCAAGCTTCTAGCTTATGTAATTTATGATGGTTTTCCTCATATCCTTATCAGCTTGTTTACTCTGACCTGCAGATCTTCTTCTATTGTCCCTGAAAGAGCTAGTCCCACCTTAGCTCTTCTAACACAGTTGGGTTTCCCCTTTGTGTGCCTGGGTGTTCAGTGGCGAATAATCTCTCTGACTGATTGAAATCAGTGCTGTTTTGCTTATGGCCTAAAGAAGTCTGGCTGTGGCCTGGATCCTTGAGGATATACTTCTCTGCTAGTGTCATACGGGACAGAATTAGGTTGTTCTCTTTGTCTTTCAGGATGGTCAGGATTGCCTTAGGACATACAGGAAACTCTGAGAGGTGCTTTGTGGGAGGAGAACTCAGGTTCTTATATTCTCTTCTCAGTTCTGATCACTAACCACCTTATGACTCTGGACAACCCCTCACCTTTTGGGGTTTGAATCCACATTGCTTAAATGAGGGTAAGTTTGGCATCCACGTCCTACTGCTCCCATGCCCATACCACACATTTCTAGCTGATCACGGTACTCTTTTGTTGGACCTACACACAGCCTCAGAAGCCTTCTTTACACTGTACTACACAGTCTTTGTTTCTTCCAAACCTTAACATTATATGATGTGAAGGATTCTGGGCCAAGAAATTGACACTTCCACTAAATGTGGTTTTTGAATCTTAATTTGGAAAGTTTCTCCCTTTTCAACAACAGCTGTGGTTCCTTTGTCCAGAGATGTGGGGCAGGGATAGACCTGTGTGGTCTCTCCAGGTACTAGGGTGCCCACCCAAACAGCAGAAAGACCCTATCCCCATAGCTCTGTGGAGATTTGGAGGCAAAAAGACTCCAGCTATGAATTTCATCATGCAGCTAATATAATTAGTCAGACTTATATGCAAGGACCAACATTTGTGACTCAAATTTTTTTGTTGTTCTTCTCTCCTTCCAAAGGTTCCAGTCCCTTAAATTTGTACATTATCTGGGACTGATCTATCATATATCCAGAGAATACAGTTGTCATTCACTTCATTTAATTAGCTTATGGATTCTAAATTATCTGCTACCATAAAATTTGATTTTATACTGCAGATTACAAAGGATTTCAGAAATTTAATATGCCACTTTTAATTTGTGAAAAGTACCCTAAAGGATTCATAATATTTTTTACTACACTTGCATTTAGGCTCAAGAGAGAGACATGGAAGATCTTTAGTAAGAAATGGGATTTGGGTCAGTGAGATTGGTGATGATTTATTTGGAATAAGGCAAATCTGGAGGGAAGGAGTCGTAAATACAGTCATCAGAGGATTGTGTTTGAGCAGTGAGACCAGTGAATTGAAAAGTGAATATCTTCTGGTTTTCATACCACAGTTAGTCATTTTGATGGGCATGTGATTCCAAGTTCGTAGAATGACTGAGAATAGTCTATTTTCCACTCTGATTTTCCCACAATCAAATCCATGATCTTCTGTGTGTATGTTAGTATCACATCTTCCCCAAATACATTTTTGGTTGTACAGCTGGTTGGCTGTTTGCTCAGCAAAAGAAAATGGCTCTTTTATGATACTGGGACTGTAGAAATGCCATATGCAACGAAGTTACGGTGATAAGAAAGAGGCTGAGTTTCTAAGAGCAACTTCAAGGATTTTCATGCTCAACCTGTCTTAATACGCTGTGAGTAAAAGTTTATAATATATGGCAATGGCAATGGGTGTAAAAAGTCTAGAGCCTTAAAGAGAGAGTTTGGAAAGAGTCAACAGTCAGGAAACATGGGTAAGTGCTGTGAGGTCTTCACTCCCCTCTGGGACCCTCCCTCTCTCCGGAATCAGGGCCTGATCATCTGGTAAAATCTGCATAATCACATGATTGCCTGTTATTTTGGGGTTACAGCATTGAAGGTGATGTGAAGCTCTGATGACCTCTTAGTACTTTCATAGTAATTAATTTCATTGGTTGAGTTTAGCTATGAGAGATTGATTCTGGTCTGGAAGGTTTTCTCCAGGGAAAAGGCGAAAGATAAGACTTGGGTGTTGGGGTGAAGGAAGGACCAGGCCTTGGGAAGGCTAAGCTAGAGTGAGAGCCTGCACAAAATAAAGGGAGGTACACAAAATGATAATCATATCATTATGATGAATAGATCATCACATCATAATCATAGTGGTAAGCAAACATTATAATGCAAAGACCTACATTTTATTGAGTACCTACTATGTGCCAGGCACTGTGCTGGGCTCTTAGTAATATCAGTTCCCAAATCCTATGAGGTAGCTTATACTGTAGTGCACATCTTATGGAAAGGCAGACAGGGGCTTAGAGACAGAAAGTGATTTACTTGCAGTCTCATTGCTGATAGAATTGATTTGCACATATGTCTGTCTACTTCCAATGCCTCTTGGGCTTCTGAGAATCCCAGAGTGCTGAGGAGACACTGTAGGGAGCGAGGCACCCTTGACAGGCTTCTCACTCAGGCCAGCCACTTCCGGAGGGCACCCAGGGCTCTGCCAGATTAGTCCACCCTGACAGAGCGCCTGCTCCTGGAAGCAGGATCACATGAGACTAAGAAACATAGACTCCGCCCCAGTTGAACTGTCAGGGAATCCCTTTCAAGGACATTATTCTAGCCAGTTTTGATTCTCCCTCTCTAGAATAGACCCACCCTTTGTTGCCAGTAGGTACACGTAGAGTATGGATTCTCAGGGGCAAACTTCCTTTTCCAATCTTAAAATGCTTTTGCCTTCTCTAGTAAAAAGTCAAGTGTACAGTCTTATTTTGGAAAAAAAGAGAAATACAGATGAGCAAAAGAAAGAAAAAGCAAGATGATTTATAATCCCCCACAAAAAGGAAGAAACAACTATGTGTATATTTGTGTGTATATGTGTGTATATGTACCATTGAGTTATATTTGCTTTCACATTTCATAGAAGGAAATATGACATTCAGTGATTTCAATCTCAAGCTCTCTCAACCTCAGATTTCTTACCTATAAAAGGGACAAATGGTGTTCTCCTAACATAATTTTTGTGATGATTGAATGAGAGAACCTGGTTAAGAGTTTAGCAGAGTGGCTACATGTAATAGTGCTCCAAAAATATTATTCGTATCATTGATAGTATTATTAAAACTGTAACAAACACCCATCAATACTATGTATTCTAGCCTAGCAGCACTTTGAAACAATTTTACTGTTTTTCATTATGCAAGTAAATATGCTTATTTATAAAGCTAGAGATAAACAAAATGATAAACAACAAAACCATCCACAAGCCCATTGATGAAGAAATTACTACTGTTAAATTTTAATATTCATATTTCCAACTTCATTTAATATATATACATGTCTAAGCCCATTTAGTACTTGTTATTATATAACCTGTTTTTTCCCTCTAAAAAAAGTGTTGTAAATATTCTTATGCAATTATAGGATTTGCTACATACAAAAATTCCAATAGCTAAATAAAAGTCTGTAGATTAGTTTTAACATAATCTACTGAGCCAATTCTGTATTGCAGACATTTCGTTTGTTCCCAAATGTTTGCTTTCGTAAACAGTGTTGCAATGAACAGCTTTATACCCAAATCTTTGGGTCTCATTAGAATAAACTCCTGGGATTGGGGTTTATGGGTCAAAGAGTTTGCAGATTTTTAAGGCTCTTGATAAACAGTGTCCATTGAACTCTTGGGAGCTGTCATACAGTACCCGTAAGGCAATCCTGTTAGTGCCTGAGGATTTTGTTCTACTGCTTCACAACAAATTTTGAATCCCATCCTGGTGACTGTATTATGCATTGTGCTTCTGGGCTACTCCTCATGGCCAGTTGAAAAGCAATCTCAAATGCTTACTCGCTTTTGTGTGTGTGTTAGTCTAAGGATAGCAGAGGGCATACTTAAAAGAAATAAATGATTAGGATCAACAATGGAAAGGTAAACACAATCATAATTCCTGATATTTCCCATTGTTCTTTCCTGACCTCAATTCTATAATCATAAAGCAGTTATAATCATCTATTCAATTCAGCAAACCCTTATTCAACACCTACTTTGTACAAGGCTGGGAGATAGGTGAGAAAAAAATACTGAATATTTGTATGGTGTTCACACTTGATAAAGTACTTTCATACGCTTTAGAAAAAAATCCTTGGGCCAGGACTCAGGAGACCAGACTTCTGGAGTCATCTCTGCCATTTAATTGAAGTATGACCTCAGGCTGAATTCCTCTGCTCCCTGTGTAAATACGAGGCTAAGAATCCATGCCTTTTCTGTCCTAGAGGGTTTGTGTGATGCTCATGTAAGGTGCTATCAGTGTTCGATATGTCTACAAGTTTCAGAAAATTACAAAAATGGAATGTGGCATTAAAATATTTTGAATTTGATCTACATTGAAAAAGACCTGGATGATGGATCAGGTAGCGACTTTTCCAGCTGTGTTCTGGGGAGCTCAAAGGTGCTGGGGTCCCCTGTGGGGATGATGGGTGTGGGGGTGAGCAGGCAGCTTGGTTCCCCACTCCTCACACCCTTACTAACTTGAGGCTCTGGAAGCAGATTGCTCACATGTGACTCTGGGCAAGTTATTTAAACTCCTTTAGAACCTGATCAGTTTTCTCATCTGTAAAAGAACATACATGGTTGTGTGAAGCTAAGGTAAGTTACTAAATTTGCAGCATTCATCACTGTAGTAGGTACACATCTAATATTGCTGTTATTTCATGATCCACCTTAGGATTCCTGCGAGCGTCAGACTGAAAATAATGTGTGAAAAAAATCCCTAGCTTCTCTTCTTTATTTTGCAGATGGAAAATTTACAGCCCAGAGAAGCCAGTGTTCATATACACACTGAGAACCTGGCACACACACATATCACCAACATCACCATCCTCCCTGTCCTCTGTGATCGGAAGCAATGTCCCCAGCCTCGGTGACTGCCCAGCTGCTCGTGTACAAGAGGCCGTGGTGAAAACTGGCTGCACACGACGTCCGGGGCTTGGGCGCTTTGTCAGAAGACCTTGCTGTCCACATACTGCACAGCGAAGTTCTTCTTATTGAGAAACTGCTATCCTCTGTGACAGCACTACTGTTTCCAAATTTCCAACAAATATGACTCTTTGGCATCTGGAAATGAGAAATTGGAATTCCCCAAATCATAAATTATTTTAAAAATGTGTTTGACATTCTTCATGGATATCTAAAAATGTTGTTTGAAAAATAGGAAACAGTAAGTTTCATAGTATTTATACAGTGTGCAAAGAATTTATAAAGAATATTTGCCTATGACAAATATTCTCATCCTGGAAAGCTCCAGGGAACATGGTTGGGTAATATGTGAATAATCCAAAATCCAGATCTCCTGGCAAGGGTGAAGCACCACACAGCATCAAGAAGGCTGCAAAGGACTATTTTGCTTCCAAGCTTGCTCTTTCTTGGAACTCACCCACAGGATTTTAATGAAGTATGCTATGCATATAAACATTAATATTTATTTTATTGCAAGAATGACGCACCATTAGCGGCATCAGGGCCACAAACAGACAACTGCCAGCAAGATGAACCAAGTAGATTACGACCGATTCTCCCACATGCTCTGGTCCTTAACCTTCAAGTCCACATGACAGTTTCCTGCCCTGGCTTTCCACTTAATGTCAGAGGATTCCTTCAAGTGAGTCATGTCTGCTTATTGCTTGCTAAGCTCTAATTCTTACATTAAGAGTTATAATATTTTTCTCATTTTCCCAATTTCTTGTCTGATCTTTTCCTGGGAGTTGGGTCAACATGAATTTCCTGGAAAAAAAAATGCTAGAAAACAAAATGCAAACATGAGAGACATGAAAATAGAGAAAATTGAGATTCCAGGTCTCATGGTTGGTGCTGACCACAGATGCTATTAGTGTTTGGAGAAGAAGGGAGTGGATGGAACCAGTGATGCTTCTAAAAGAGGCGGTAACTGAGCTCAGGTTTGCAGATTATGCAGGATTTAAAAAGACTGGCATCATAGAGAGAGGCATCCCGGGGAGAGAGGTAGCCTGGCAAAGGAGGGAAGGAGGGTAAACCTCAGGGGAGGAGACCTCAGGGAAGAAGAGAAGCAGGTCAGGGAAGACCCAAGAAGCCAGGTGTTAATATCTCAAGGATAGTAATGGATTGGCTTGTTGATTTTTTTAGTTAGGATTTTTAAATTATAAAACACATGGGAGAAAATTCAGAAAGGTAAGAAATAAAGGATCCCCTACTTATCTCTCAAACTCTCAATTCTGACCAGTGTTCTCTCTGAGTCGTATACATGCACATGTAATAAATGAATACCCTTTTTCTTTCAAACAAATCAAGTCACAACAAACATTTGTTGCTTTGTGCCATTGAAAAAGATGTAACTATTCAAATTTTTTTTAATGTAGATATTTTTCTGTTTTAATACAGGCAATTCCTTGCCCTTATATTTAACTGTTCCATGGTATTTCATTGTATGGACATACGGTCATTGTATGACCGCCCTTTATCAACAACCAGTTACATTGTTTCATTGTTTCCGGGTTTTGTGTGTGTGTGGGGGGTGTTTGTATTATTAAAAGCACTGCAATTCTTATTCCCCTACAACTCCCTTTTGCAAGAACGTCTCTGGGATAAATTCCTAAAAGTGAAGTGGTCAGGTCACATGATACGTGCATTTAAAAATTTGACAGTTACTGCCAAATGACCCTCCAAAGAGATTGTACCAGATTTACATTTCCATCCATGGTGTGTGAGAATGTTTCTTTCCATCTATGGGAAGTACACTGGAAGGAGACACGGCTCTGAAATGAATCATTGCTCTGCCACCTCATTGCTGCAGAACCTTGGGAAAGTTATTTCACCAAGCCTTTTGTGTCTCTGTTTGCTCATTTGAAAATAGGGTTAAAAGCAGTACCTATGGCATAAGGTGGTTTATGGTCTTCTATGATGATACAAATAAATGCATAAATCAGTGCCTCGAACATTGTAAGAATTGAACACGTGTAACCTTCTGTAGCAAACCTTGAGGATACCTTGATCTTAGATGCGTTTACCCTTATCATTTTAGTGCATGCTACCCAACTTCTACTGTTAACTTCTGCATTTCCTGGCCTCAGGCTTTGCTGGCTTGCCAGGGACTGCTTTGCTCTCACTGGCAGGCCAGTGGGGAATTAATGACCTCCATCCCAGCATCCTTCAATCCATGTCCACTGGGAGTGGTGTGTGAGGACCTGAGTTCCTTACCTCTCAGATGGGGTAAATGTGGGCTCCTCTCTCTTTCCGCATGCCCCCGACTTCCTGGGTGGCATTAATCTCCAGTCTCCAGGGGAACCTGCTTTGTTTCCTGTCTTCAGGTCCCTCCCTCAGGCCCCCACAACTCTGCTTCCAAGGATCCCTCTCAAATCAACTACCTGTATTCAAACACTTGTCCCAGGGGCTGCTTCTGGGGGTGTCAAATTAGGACAAATTTTAAACCTTGCCAATCTGTTTCTTAAAAGATAATATTTTCATTTTCTTTCTTCAATTATGAGTGAGACTAGACTTCTTTTCATATGTTACTGGCCAAATGCATCACTTCTACCCGTTTCTTTGCCATCTACCTGTTTCTGCACTTCTGCTCATGTATCTATTGGGCTGTCTCTTCCTTTTTGATTTGTACAACTTCTTCGTAAATAATAAAAATCATCCTTTGTTTATCATGTGCTGATATTTCCCACATTACAGCTTAGCTTCTGACTTTGTCTAGGATTCTTTTTCGTTTGTTTTTTTGGACACACAGAAGTTTAAACTTTTAATGTAATCAATGCACAGATCAGATTCAAGATCAGTTTCTTCCCACTCATTTACTGCTTGGGTTTTAGTTCTTTCCATAAAAGGGGCAAGTATAAAGGTTGGCACACTGAGGCATTGCGAAGGAGCCTTGCCAAAGCGCTCTTGTTTCCACAGATAGCAGATATATACAGTGTAAATTATAGACTTATAGATACCAATATTACACATGCACAGAGTAAAGCTGTAGCCTTATTTTCTAATCTCTCCTCTCTAGAAATATCCATGTGTGACTAAAGAAATTTCCTGTTCTATGTGGATTTCCCTGTTGTTTTATAAATCAAGTGTTGTAGCATCAACATGCTTCTCCGTAATTCAGGGCTGCTACGGTGAAAGAAACCACTTCCTTTATTTAATACCCATTGCAGGGAATCCTCAGTTCCTCCATGTACAATGTGTCAGAATTAACTATTGAGAATGATCATTGGCATGTCTAATGTTTCATCAGTCTCTCCTCTTTATATTTTAAGGTTTAAGGTGTGTTTTGCTGTTTGCCCTCCACCTCTTTTGCATTCTGCAGGAGGCCTGCAGCCTGGGGTTGGGCCATTTGCTTGGTGCTATGGCATCCAGGCTGGCCTTAGCTGTGGCGAGGGGTTTGGCTAGACTACAGGGAGAGGGCTTTGCCCCACTCAGGTGGCACGTGCATGTGATGTGCAGTGTCAGGTGGACTCTGTGGGGGTTCAGGCAAGGTTTCTCTGACTGTCCTCCTGCTCTGTTATCAGGGGCCCCCTTGGCTGCAGGCACTTGATGTGTGTGCAAGCTGGGAGCCACTCTCTGGCCATTGCATGTCCACTGTAGTGTCAGAAACACGAACATATCAGTGATGCAAGTGGAGACTCCAGACATCACCCCTGCCCCCACTTATCTAGATCACCAAATGATACCAAGAAATATGAAAGCATTTCTTTCTGTTCCTTTATGACACCCAGTTCATTCCCACCTCAGGGCATATCTATTTGCTCTTATGGTTTTACATCATGTAAGTCTCTGCTCAAATGTTCCTCCAAGTGGCTGTCCTGCCCACCCTATCTAGAAAGCCCACCTTTCCCAACAGTCATGCACTGCCACTTTCCGATAGCATTTGTGCAAAGCGTTGGCCCCTACCTGGAGCTGTGTGTGTGCTGGTTTGCTTGTTGTAGACTCTGTGCTAGAAAGTACCCTCCGTGCAGCAGTATTTTGTTCCAGACCCTTAGGGCCAGATGGACACACAGTCGTGCTCCAAGTGACTGCCGCCACGATTCTTTCTGTGAAAGGAGGGATCTGGGACGCTCGGTAGTGGGAATCAGTACTGGCCCTTCAGGTCGGGGTGGCCCAAGACCTCATGCCGGCACGGTCACGGTGCCTAGGGAACAGACACCTCCCCGTTTTCTGGGACAGTTGAGAACTAGACTCTGTGCAGCACATCACTTGTGTTTAAAATTCCCAAAGGGCCACAGCTGACCCCGAGATGTCAGGCAGAACTTAGAGTCTGTGGTAGGAAGTGCGGCTAGAATAGCGCAGAACAGCAAGGTCCTGGGAGGAGGGGAAGGCTGCCTGGGGAAGGGCGGCCGTGGTGCGGCTCAATGGCTGTGTACGTACCAGGAGAACTTTTCAATGCATGCGCCAGTCGGCACCAGAACAGAGGAGATGACTTACAGAACTTAGAGAAAACCGGTTAATGGTCTTTGTGTGTTCTGAAAGGCAGCGCGGAGAGGTGAAGGGCTTTGCCTCTTTCTCAGTCTGCTCCTCAGCGCCTTTCCGTGAGCACTTCTCCGGCTCTGGCTCTCTGCCGCCCATCCCAGTCTGTCTGTCTTGCTCCTGCTCTTGATGTCTCTTTAATGCTCTCTCTGTGTTTTAAAATGTCTCTATCTCTTTCCTTCTGAGGTCCTTTTATGGTGGATGTGTAAGCGGATGGTTTTGCGTGCGAGCTCATCAGCAGTCATTTGAGCGGATTCCATAAAAACTTTCTGAAACCAAATCAAATGAAAACCAAGCCATAAACTGAGTAGAACAAAAGCACTCTTTGGACTTGAAAAGGTTAGAGAAGACTGCAGGGGCCGCACACACTGTTCGATCATGTTCAAAGCTGGGGTTTTAATTTGGTTTTCCTATTTACCCCATAGAAGCTCCTCGCTGCTCAGCTGCTAATGCATTTCCAACTGAAACTTTGTAAATTATATTGGGAAACATTCTCAGCTAGAATAGATTGTGCAAGCGCTCATAATGGCTTCCTGCTGCTGCGCCTGGCAATCTGGGGCTCTCCGGGAGCAGTGTGCGTGTGGACCTACCATCTTTACCAATCATCTCCAAGTCACTCTCGGCCAGTGGCTCTATGCTCTTGGTGCCTGGCTGTGAACAGACCCAGACTTTCCATCGGCTCTAAAAGCTGGGCCTTGGCACGCCCCCTGCCATCTTGCCAGGGCATCCCCTGAACCCTCCTTGTCCACCTTTAATAAAATCACTTCCCCCAAAAGTCTATGAAAGGACATGACTTTTCTGAAGTATAGCGCTCATCATGCATTTCTCTGCTCTAAAATAACCTACAAAATAACCCCCCACCCCACCGCACACCTTTTTTTTTTAGCAAGGCATCTACACTTATCCAAAAGTTTGCCCCCAATCTGTTCTTCTAGCAACACGTGCTATTACTCTTCTTCAGGAATAAAAGATATCTCACCACTTCTCACTGCCCTCTGCTTTCACCCAGAGCAGGGTCTGTCTCTCACCTGGACAAGCATGTAGCCTCCCACCTGCTTCCTGCCTCCACCCTGTCTCAGTCCTCCCACACACAAGCGCCCAGGCCTGTGCTTCACCCTCAGAATAAAACCCAACCCCCTCCCTATGGTTCAGCTGACCCTCTAATCACTCTCCAGCTGCTTTTCTCAAATGCATCAAGTTCATGTCCACCATCAGCACCCCACACCAACCTAACCAAGGCCTGTATTTGTCACTCCCTCCCCTGCTCCCTCTTCTCTTAGCACATGGCTGGCTACCTTAATTCATTCAGTCATCTGCTCCAATGTCATCTCAAGAGCTTGTCCACCTCAGTTATAGTATATAAGTATTTATTTGTTGTCTTTCCCAATGAGGCAGAGAGTGCCCCCACATCTGTCCTTTTCTTCCCCCTTTTCGTAATAAAACCCCCAAGTTTTACCTGGGCAGAGGGCCATCCAGCTGAAGACTACATCTTCCAGGTTCCTTTGCAGCTAGACATAACCATGTGACTGAGACTAGCCAAATAGGATGTGAGCAGAAGTGACATTTGTGACCCTCAAGTCAGGCCCTTCAAGGACACTGCTTGCCCTACACTTCCCTCTTTTCAGTTCTGACCATGTGAAAGATCACACCACACTGGGGGCCGGCAGAGCAGGTGGAAAGGACCAGAGACCCTGGGTGGTTCTTGGAGCAAAGCCACCTATCATTACCCCCACCTCCAGACTGCCCACCACCCCAGACTTTCAGTGAGAGAAACAAACCTGTCTTTTAAAGCCACCGTTACTTAGTTTTTGCTAATGCAACTGAGCCAATGTCCGAGCTAAAATATACCAATAAACTGCCAGCTTCAAGAGGACAGGGACAAGTGTTTACCCCCAGCACTTGGACTTGGCACATAGAAGGCACCAAATAAGTATTTGATGGCTGAAGTTGTGAAATGAAGGTGGGAACAGGGACATTTTTTGAGGGCTTAAGGATGGCAGAGAATAAGACAACGACTTGAATGCAGGTGTTCATCTGCTCAAGTGGCAAGCTCAGTTTGAACACCTGTAGTTGGGATGGAAAGCCCTGGACTGGCGGCCAGGAGGTTGACCTGAGAACCGCTGTCTCTCAGCCTGGGCAGCCTCTGCCAGGCCTCACCACCCTGCTTAGTCTCAGTTTCTCCTACTGTGAAATGCAAGCATTGGAAAGATGCAGAGACAGAGAAGTGTGAGCACTACTCAGGAAGCCCACCAAGGCCCCTTGGGATCAGGCTTCACTGTGCGACCAGGGCTCAGACGCCTCCCTCAACACTACCCATGACTTCCTGGAGAGAGCATCCTTCCAGCTACCCCCGCCCCACGGGCTTGGCCTCTGACTCAGGAATGATGACTTGAGAAGAGCCAGGCTCCAACCACCCGGAGCACAAGGGGATCTGGTGGATGTGGGGCAGGTCCATCTTGGCTTTGCTCCAAAGGGAGGTGAAGAAAGCAGGCAGTGCTGACACAGCGACAGGTGGTTTCCCCAGGCCTCATTGCCCAAAGCAACAGAGCCAGAAAATTAGTAGAGGGAAAACATATTCTCAGGGCAAAGGCAGGTTCCCAATGGGAGTGACTCTGGAACACAGGAGAGTCACATTCTGACCTCTCAGAGGGCAGATCATCCACATGTGGATAAGAAACTGGGGCATTTCATTTATTTACCCTTTTGTTGACTTAGGAGGTGCATCCATTCAGAGAGCAGCCAAGTGACTTTCAAGGAGGTCTGCTTGGTCACTCAGCAAGCAATTATTATGTACCTACTGCATATCCTGCATTGTGCTGGGTACTCTGAGGAAAAGAGGAAGGGAACAATCTTTTGAGTGAGTGTCCACTGGGTTCCAGATATTGTGCCAGCCTTGGAGGCATTTTCTTATTGTGTCCTCAGTGCACTCTAATGAGCTCTGTGGTATTTTTACAAAGCGTAAGGCTGAGTCTCAGAGAGGTTAAGCAACATGACAAAGGCCACATAGCCAGGAAGACGTAGAGATGGGAAGGGCCCTGGGTTAGCAGGTCCAAAGACCATTGTATTTTCCACAGCAAGTTCCCACCCTCCCAAAGTTGACAATTAGTCATATATTAATAATATTTATTATTGGGTTGTCTACCTTAAAAATTCTTACTGGAATGTACCATGTACTCAAAACCATGCACATACTCATTAGGATTTTTCACAAGTGAATGCACCTGAGTAACCAGCAGCAGATCAGGAAACAGAACACTGAAGTGCCCGTGAAACTGCTCCCATGTCTTTTCTGTTACTACTCTCTGCTTTTCTGACTTCTGACAGCACAGATCAGTTTTGAACTTGTTATCAGTGGAATTGCACAGCATGTCCTCTTCCATGTCTGGCTTCTTTCATTCAGCATAGCTCATGGGCTTCATCTCTGTTGCTGTGTGCAGTGACAGTCCGTGGTTCTCATGGCTGTATGGTATTCCATGGTGTGGATATGCCACATGCTGTCTGTCTGCTGCTGATGGGCATGTGGGCACTCTCCAGTTCTGTGCTGCTACAAATGGTGCTCCAAGGAGCAAGAACATTCCAGCACAGTTTCAGGGGACACAAGGACGCATTCCTGTGGGAGTGATGTGCTCACTGTCTTACAACCTTTTACTGCATTCACACAGGGACCCTGTGAACTGGTACAATTATTAGCCCACTTTACAGATGCGTGAGCTTAGGCTTGAAATAATATTCCTGAGGTCTCCCAGGAAGCAAGCAGCAGACCACATATGGCCCCAGGTTTCTGACCTCAGAGGCTGAACCCTCAACCATTGCATTATACTTGAACATTCTGTGCCTCAGCTTTTTCATCTATGAGCCTAAAAAAACCCCAAACAGACAAACAAGACCCACTCTGAGAGAGGTGACATTGCAGAGGGGTGACTAAGAGCACAGATGCTGGAGCAAGATTGCTTGAGTTCAAATCTCAGCCTTACCACTTAGCAGCTGTGTGACTTTGGACAAGTCACTTCACCCTTCTGTGCCTGTTTCCTCCTCTGTAAATTAGGGCTGCTTCTGAGGACACTGGGTGGTTATGGACCAAATCAAAATAACTCTATTAGCAGGTGCAACACTGGTTTGCACCTCACCATTACAGCTGCAGGGAACCTCAGTGGTCTTCAAGTCCAAAGTGCCCACTTTCCAGAAGGGAAAACTGAGGCCAAAGGAGGGGAAACACTTAGTCCAGGCCACACAGCTAGCTAACGGTAGCGTGGGGACTCGCTGACCTCCAAGTGGGCTCTCTCATGAAAGCCCACAGTGCTGTAAGATGAGAGAAAGCTCCAGATTTATTCCTTTGCTCCATTAAAAAGCTTTTAAATCAAGAGCAGAACTCTTCAACCCTCATTTCCTCCTCCAGCTGCTGATCTGGGTCCTTGCTTAAAGTCCCATTTTCAAGAGAAGTCCTCCAGCTAGGGTGAGAAATTTGTTTCAGTTTCCTTTGGACTTTCCAAGTTTTTGCCTAAAAACCTCACTTCAGTCCTGGGCCAACCAGGGCATTTGGTCTCAGCTCCCAGCTGACTGCCTGGCTGCTGTACCTAGTCCCCCCAAAGCTAACCATTCCGGGAGCCTATGTGATTCACTTAGATGCCTCACTGCAGCTGGCAGACAGGAACCCAAGGAGCCAACACTTGAATCAAAGCAGTTATTTTCCCAAACAGAGACATGGGCTACGCTTTCAGAGAACAGTGGACAGGAAAGGCAAACAACCTCCAGATACGCAGACAGCCATCTGAGCGCCCGGAGTCTGTGAGGCATTCTTCAGTTTATACCCAGTTCACGGGCTGCACCTCAGGGGACGCTCACCCCAAATCTGTGAGAAGAAGCATGTGTGTTGAACACCCCTACCTACACATGCATGCACACACATGCATCCACTCATATATCATACTGCTCACCACCATCCCCAACTGCCCAGAATGGCTACTCCAAATATTTGTCCAGTGGCTGAAAACACATATGTTTTATATGTCCAGGACTGTGCTGCGGTCCACTGGAAGAGTGGCAGCATATTGGAGTCACATGGATCTGGCTTTGAGTCTCATTTCTATGGATGTTAAGGGTGCTAAAATGCAAACGTCAACAGGAGCCTGTATGTAGTGTAAATACATGAAAGAGGGAGATTAGATCACAGGATTTGGGGCTCCCCCAGTCTATCTAAAGAGAGCAGCCTCTACTCACTTCCAGGGTCTGCTGCCAAAGAGCAAATCTGGATTTTTTTTAGGGGGGAAAAGGGTCAAGTTTTCTGATTTCTAAATGTTGGAAGCTAATAAAAAACACAAACCAAACCAGACAAAAAATACTGCGTGTGCCAAATAAAACAGAACCGAGGGCTGTACTAGGTTCTCAGGCCCCTAAGTTTGCAACCTCTGACTTTCTAGTCATGGAAGCTTCGGCAGATCACTGAGTCTCCCTGTGCCTCAGTTTCCTCAACTAAGAATGAGACGCTCACTTCTTGCCCTGCTTTTCTCTCCAAGCACCATGAGGCACTCATGTGGATGCACACGAGAGCCAGTATCACCCTGTGTAGCTGGGGCAGCGATTTACGTTTAGCATTCTGTAGGAAGTGATTCATTTACTGATGCATCTAAATTTTCTAAATATGTTTGGAAGTTGTAGTGCTTCTCTCACAAAGTCAGTTTACGCCAGGCATTTTTTTCTCCTTTCCTGGTTTTCTTATTTTTTATTGCAGTGTAGTTGATATGCAGTATTTTACTGGTTTCAGGTGTACAACATAGTGATTTGACGATTATATACATTACAGAATGCTCATCACAGTAAGTGTAATTACCGTCTGTTCCCCTACAGAGATATTATAATACCTTTATATTGTATATGTTGACTCTGTTCCCTATGCTGCACTTTTATCTCCACAACTACTTTATTTTATAACTGGAAATTTGTATCTCTTTTCCACCTTTCAACAGAAATATGGAACTGATAACTTTAGGTAGTAAATGTTATTTGTGGCTTTGAAAGGAGTTGTTTTGCTGAAGTTAGAATTCCTCTGAATTTGCAGCAAATCGGGTATCTTGTTACAGCAGCCTGAACAGACTGAGACATGCAGGAACCCATCAGTGCAGAGTCTTTGGGGAGCTCAAGAGAACAGATGAGGCCCGGTTCCTGCTCCGGGGCTGTGTGATACGTGGCAAAGAGCTGAGGTGCCACCTCTGAGCCCTCCTCCCAGTCCAGAGGTAGAAACACAAAGAGGGACATCTAGGAGGATGAATTCTTCAGAAAGATTGAATTGCATGGTCACGGGAAGATTTATTCACCCATGCAATAACATTCACTTCCTGACAGACGGTGTGCTAAGCCCAAGGGAAATCGTGACATTTCTAAAACTTGGTCACCACCTCAAGAAGTTGGTAGTGTGTGTCAAGAGAAAGACCGAATTACGGTCAACAGACAATAGCCTATTTCAGAGATAAGGATCAGTAGGATTAAAAAAATAAAGAGAGCAAAACAAGTAGCCTTTGTACAGCATGCTTTAACAATTCTCCTCTTCTCAGACATCACCCCTGGTCACCTCACCCCGTGTCCAGCTCCCCACGGGTGGAGCACCTGACTGTGGGGCCGTTCACCCATTGGCTACATGCTGAGCCCACCAGATCCTCCCTCTCTGAGGAACCTGAAGCAAGAGACACGGAGCTGTGAGGAAACTGGGCGTCAGCTGTGGGGCTTGAAGCAGAAAGGTTGGCAAACAGGGGAGGCAGGTTGTTAGAGAAAGTGGCCACCTTGGGCCATGCTGACGGATGACAAGAGAAACTACCAGAAAGGAGCAGAGACTCCTAGAGAGGGAAGCCCCCTCCCCAAACCTCCCCACTCCGAAAGGTAAACCAGCCTCAGGACACCCTCACCCCTGTAAGGGGGCTCTTTGGGGGAGGCCTCCAGATCTCTGTACCCTTATAACCATTCCCACCCTGACTCACTCCCTTTATTTTTAGCTAAATGAGGAGAATTTCTGTTACTTGAGCAACAAGAATAAAGCCACACTTCTGACTCACCCCATTCGCACATCAAAGACTCCAGAATCCTCATTTTTCTAGAAAGTGAACTGAGACTCAGAAGAGCCGAGTAGTATGGCCACAGTCAGCCAGGGTTAGGCGGGTCTGGACGCACACCCCAAATCTGTGCTCCTCTTCTGTACCAGCTGTTCTTTCCAGGGTTTGGCAAGTTAACGACTCTAAGGAGGCAGTCCATGTTGGTGTCTCTTCCCTTAGGGCTGCAGAGGGGGCACTGAGGGTAAAGAGAGACCTGGGGCTCCTCTGAGGCTCAGGAAACAGGATCCCCTCTTGCCTTCTGCTTTTGGGGGTGCAGTGGAGGGAGCTCCATTCAGCAGCTCTGTGGGTTGGTCGGGCCTGGAGGACTCTGATGATAAGGTGACAATTCCTAACTGATGCCAGCAGCCTGTGGTCCAAGGTCTTGGTTCGTGCCCCACTTTGGTACACCCTTCCACAGATGGGGTCTTCTGTTTGGAAAGAATAATGTTTAAGTAAGTGAGTGACGTGGGCCAATTGGTTCTGAAAGACGTGTAAAACAAATGATCTAAAGAAAAATTGGTCATGCCCTTGTTCCCCCCTGGGAATTCTTTGATGGAGTGAATCCTTAGGAAGAAAATACAATTCTGTGTGCAGAAGATGTTTGGGCATGGAAAGGGGGGCTCTGCCTTCTGGGCTGTAAAATGAGTTATATGAACCCAGGTATCTACAGACACCATCCATGCGAGTAACAGTGCCCGGGTACACCCAGAATTTCAGCCTCCCATCCACATGCCCTGGTCTCCTGCCCTGGTCCTGTGCAGGAAGACGGCCTCAGGCTCCTAGACCTGGGGCCCTCGATGAGCTGCTCCCGGCACCACCATCCACATCGCCCCTCCTGAGGCTGCTGCCTCTCTTATCACATGGTCCTGCCTCTCGACCTGATTCCCTGGGATCCAGTCACCCTGGCAGCATTTCCAGTCTTTAAACCTACCAAATACTTAGCCTCAGAGCCTTCCCACCTACAGTTCCCTTTGCCTGGAACTTGTATAGACCTCCTCAAAAATACCACAGACTGCGTGGCTTAAACAATAGAAATTTATTCCCTCACCGTTCTGGAGGCTGAAAGTCTCCACTCTCACAGCTCTCTGGGTGTCCAGATATCTTTCTCTATTGAGGACACCAGTCAGACTGGATTCAGGCCCACCCTAATGATCTCATTTTAAGTTCAACAACTCTGGAAAGACCCTGCCTCCAAACACAGTCACATTCTGAGGAACTAGGGTCACAGCTTCGATATGAATTTGGGGAGGACACCATTCAGTCCATAACACCACCCCTCAAGTGTCCCTTGAATGTATCCAAGTAGGAATGTGCAGGCTGCACCGCGGAGTGAGGCTTGGCTGCAGCCAGACCACAGTGCCCTGTGTGGAGGTGGACCCACCTAGCAGTGGAAGAGCCTTTTCCTTTGCTGAAGGCACTGGGGCCGCAAAGGCTGGTGGAACCACACACACATGGCCCAGACGGGACACCTTTTTCTAATTCTTATAAAGGCCACATAGGCAGGTGGGGGCACCGCTTCCCCTTTGTCCCACCAGCCACCTGCATCCCCTTCAATTTCTCACCTTATCCCCATTTTGTTTTCTTTAATCCACTTACAACCACCTGTCATGTAGTCCAATGCTCTGATTTGTCTTGTTTTTGACCTCTGGCCCCTCTAGAAGGGACCTTGCCATATTCAGTGTCATATCCGCAGCCCCAGGTGCAGAGTTGGCGCATGAGCAAATATCTGTAGGAGGAAGGAGAGTGCTTACGGGCCCTTCTGAACACTTGCTGGCATCAGAGGCAAGAGCAATGGGAGGGAGGACGCAGAGGTCCTCTAAGGAATGGGTACAGAGCTGGGTTCACCAGAGGTCAGGCGGCTGCTGGCCAGCCTGAACCCTGGCTGGTGGAAATGCTGAGTGAGGTGGAAAAATGTCTCGAGCAGACGGGAAGGAGCTGAGTGAGCCTTGGAGACATATAAGCTATGCTTATGGGGGATTGAGAAAGCCAGCACAGCAGCCGTGTGAAAGAGCCCACAGTCTGCATAAAACTGCCACCAAAGGCAGGACCAGTCTCAGACTGGTGGGAAGTGCACGAGGCCGGACAAATGGTTCCGTGTCTCTGTGAAGGCAGCCCATAATACCTGTTAAAGCCAGTGTGTAAATCACTCCCATGGCTGGCCTGTTGTAGAAGACATTACTCTCTAAGGAAAATCGTTTCCTGACCCACTGGTTCATCTATTTCAGGGTGTTGTTTTTGGAATAATTGCAGGCACATAACTTGCAAAAGCATCATTTGGATATATTTTTTTGGAGGCATGGTGAAAACCAAAATCTCCCAATTGCCTTTTCCTGCTAAGGATTGCCCGGTCAGGTCATTGCAAGCCCAGAAGAACATTTTGAGATTTCCTTTCTTACAATGGCTCAGTGGGCCATTGTAAATCCAGGGTAATATTTTTCTTTGCAGGTGAGCATATTCGTTTTTGGGTGTTGTTAGGTCACACAAAGTTCTAGGAAGTGGCCTATTGTTCAGAGTTGGAAGGCTAAGGCACCTAAGTAATGACATTCTTATTAGGTGTTTGATGAATGAAATGCAATAATGAAGTTTCTTTTGTCCTCGCCTATGGGGCCCACAATTGTTAATCTATAACTCACTATATGGATTCAAGCTTATTAATCATTTTAAAGCAAAATTTTATTTAATAACTGAAATGGAAAATGAATACTCAATGAAATGAAATGTCAATCTAGCCCCATTTTCCTCCCCTGTGGATGCCAAGTGGCAGAGTTTTGAGACCCTTACCCACCATGCTCAGGGAGGGTTTGCTGGAGCTGAGGTGGCAAGACTGGGTAGAGCTGGAATGTTCATGGGTGAGGGAGACTGGGGAGAGCTGGAATGTTCATGGGTGAGGGTGTCATCTCTGCCCCGGGTACAGGTGTGGGCAAGGCCTTCTGGCTCCAGGTGAGGCCTCTGGTTTGGCCATGTTGGCGTTGGCAGCTGCTTACTGGGAAGGCAGGCCTTGCTCCGTTTCCTGCCCTGGTTTGCTGCCAGGATTAGGAAGCTGGTCTAGAAAGGGTTCAGACGTTTTTGACCAGAGCTCATCATGAGAATCCTAATTTCTTATACCTATCAAGCCCTGTTTCATAACCACAGTCCCACTGAACCTCACAGCATTCTTGAAAGGTGAGCAGGACTGGATTTGTTCTCCTATTAGACAGGTGAGCAGACTGAGGCAGAGAGAAAAAGTGACTTGGCCAGATCTTCAAGTGAGGACTCCAGCCAGTTCTTCCAACCTGCAGCCTGGTGGCCCCTCACACCCTCCATGTTCTAGGACGGGCCTGGCCAGGAAATCCAGACCTTGAGGCAGAATATACTGAGGCTTGCCCTGGGAAAGGAAAATCTATTTGCTTCTTTTTCCAGTAGAATTGTGCAATGGAAAAAGTCCTGGCCCTGACAGTGTGGGGGAGGCATATGACTTTTTTGGTTTATAGCCTGTCCCCCATCAGAATGTGAGGTCCATGAAAGTGGGGAAAGTAGTTCCTTTTGCTCACTGTTGTTTCCTCAGTGCCTAGAAGAGTATCTAGCACATAGTAGGTGCTCAATAAATATTTGATAAGTGAGTTAGTGGATGAACAAATGAATAAGGCAATCTATCTCAAGACCAAGGGTCCTCTTCTCTAAGCATCGCCTAGTACCCCTTCTCTGAGCACTTAGATCCTCCCTGGCTCCTTCCTGTCTGAGAGATCCTATGTCCAAGAACCAGGAAGTCCTGTTTGGAGAAAAGAAGTAGCATCTGTCAGCTGCAGCCCATCCTGGAAGGAGGACACTCTGGTTGGGGACCCATCCCATGTCTTACCTCCCAGATGTTCTTTGCTTAAGAGAAAAGAATAAAAAACATATATATATATTTTAATGAGCTAGGTGTTGGTTTGTCTTTCTTTAGAATAAAAGAAATGAGTTCATAATTTTTCTGAAAATATATAAATATCTAGAATTTCATAAGTGGAAATAATAATTCATAGCAAAAATGCATATAACAATTTACATTTCATGGACATAAATCTATAATTTCTATAGTTAAGATCCAATGAAAGGTTACAGAGTTTTAGGCATAAAAGACTAAATAGTTAATTCTCAGAGCAACCTAGCAGATGCACGTGGGTAGAGGGATCAGAGACCAAATGTCCTTCGATGGATAAGTGGACAAACAAAATTTGGTATATACATATAATAGGATATTATTCAGCCTCAAAAAGGATGGAAACATCTGATGCATGCTGCAACATGGATAAACCTTGAAAGCGTTATGTTAAGCAACTGAAGCAGGACAAAAAAGACCAAATATTGCATGATTACACTAATATGAGGTCATAGAGTAGTCGAATTCATAGAGACAGAAAATGGAATGTGGTTGCCATGGACTAGAGAAGGTGGAACAGGGAGTTAGTATTTAATGGAGACAGAAGTTCAGTTTTGTAAGATGAGAAAATTTCTGGAGACGGATGGTGTTGATGGTTACACACGATGTGAATGGACTTAATGCCACTGAACCATATACCTGAAAGTGGTAAATGTTATGCCATATGTATTTTACCACAATAAAAATAAAGAAATTAATTTATTTATGGTGCCTGACACAATGAATGTTAGGTTAAAAAAAAAAACCTAAAATAAGATGCATTATAACCTGTAATGTACCATCAGAATAAATGACATTCCCATCCCAATTTACCTGAAAGCTAGATCCCAGAGGAGGAACTTCCATGATGGGAAAGCAGAAATTCAATTAAGTTGGGAGAGGATGTTGCAGTGTGGGGAAAGAAAACTGGTTTTGATGCCCAAACAGTCTTATGTTCCAGTGTAACTGTGTGGCTTTTGGAAGCTTGTAAAACCTCTCTGATTCTCAGTTTCTGTGTAAAGTGTGGGTAGCAATCCCCTTTCACGATTCTTGTGAGAGTTAAATGAGATGATGTAAATACATAATACAGCCCCCTTTGTCCCAAATTAAATATGACCACAACCTTTTACTGCTCCTTCTACCAAGAGATGGACTCTATTTTCCCCACTCTGAACATAGGCTGCCCTTGTGACTGGCTTTGACCAACAGAATGAAACAGAAGTGAGGTTATGTAACTTTGGAAGCAAGGCCTTAAGGGAAAATGCAGTTTCTGCCTTAGGCCTCTGGGAGTACCTCCCCTAGACTCCTGGGAGGTGACAGGCCACATGGAGGGGTCCCAGGGTACCAGGCCAAATGCTCCAGAGCAGCTGTTCATTGTGTGAGCTAGGTCATCCTGGGACCTTCCAGCCCAGCTGAACTTTCAGGTGAAACATGAAAGAACTGCCCAGCCACCCTATGGAATTGTGGGAAATAAGAAGCTAATGTTGCTTTGACTTGGCGAATTTTGGGGTGGTTTGTTACATTGCAAGGCAACCTGACAGAGTCCTTGGTACAGACTGGTTGAACTGAGTAACAGTAGCAGTGAAAGACCTTTGGAAAATACAGCAGGTGCTTTTAAACACAAGCTGCTATCATTATTATTCATACTCAGTAGTTATAATAATAGCATAATATAAATTAACAATGTAATTATCACTAACTGTTGGTTGATGACTTCTTATTCCCCGTCCCCTGGGAGATGACCCCGGTCAGGTGCAACAGCTTCTGTAGGCACAAACAGCAGTAGCCTTTTTTCTTTGCACGTGAGCATTTTCAATCTCTGTCTTTTCACGTCTGCAGTAGCTCTTCATCGCCTCATTTGGCCACCTGGGATGGTGCCACAGCTCCTATTAATATTGCCATACGTGGCAACATTGCACTCAAGTGCCACGCTCTCGGCTGCCTGTGTGGGGCACAGAGCCTATTTTTAGTGTTTTACATCTATAATTATGTATGTTTCACTGCCTCTCAAATGCATATTTGCTGTGGGGAGAGGTTATGGTTATGTAATCTCAGTTATTTTTGATAGGGCAAATGTGTTCTACCAACCTGCTAAGTCTCATTCAGCCAGAGAAAACCATCCAACTCTTTCTTTCTCACTCAGACACCCATGGAAGTAAATTCATGATATTTAAATGCTGGTAAAGCAGGGTTACTGACAAATCAGGAGGGAAACAGCCATTCCGTCAGCTGGTGTTTATGGTAAGAATATTAGTTTAGCTCTTAAGGGCCAATTTGGTCTACAAATCAATTTGTGATTTTTACAAATTAACGTTCCCTTCAAGGAAACCAGTCAACTGGGTATAATGCTTAACAAGATGGCATCAACCTTGCTGGGTCAGGTAGAGATGTGTACAATTGGCATATTGGCCAAGAGGCTTCTCCAAGGGCAGTTTCTATTCCAGAAGGAGGAGGAACCAGCAAAGTCAAGGCTGTGTGGGTGAGTGCCACTGAGGGAGCTCTGAGGCTCAGGACTGGCAGGTGGAGCAGATGACCTAGGGAAGCCCCCACTCTGCAAGACCAGAGAGTCTGGGTGGCATCCACAGAGTTTGGAGCTGCAGGGAGACTGGTGAGGGTCAAGGCAGCCAAGCAGGGGGCAGCAGTAAGCAAGCAGATATGCACCAGGGTGACAGGCCTGGAGAAAGCACACAATCTTTTATCCATTCATTCACTTATTCATTCAACAAACATTGGCAGAGTACCACTGTGAACCATATAGTGTCTTAGTTACTAGGGAAACAAAAATTTCCCTAAGCATCAGCTTACTTACAAAGTATCTTTTTGTCCCAATGTATTAAAATATTCGAGTAGAAAACTTAGAAAATAGAGAAAAGTATGAAGAAGAAAACTAGTCCTCTGGATTCTTATCTCTTAGACATAATCCTTGTTATTATTGGTATATATTTATCCCTATTATTTTACATAAATATATTTTCTAATCTCAGAAATGGGATCCTATTACATCATATCAACTTTATTTTCACTTGGTTCTATGTAGTGAGAAGTTTCTTCTACTTTTACTTCTTATGAATATGATTTTTAATAGATGTAAAGAATCCCATCTCAGGAACACGCAGTAAATTATTTAACCAGCTAGCAGTTGCTTGTCATAAATGTTGTCTCCAAATAAAGAATTTTATATCCCCCTCCAATTGTCATTTATATGCCATGAAAACATGCTACCTAGTAGTTTCATGAAAAATGAAAAAGATCTAAATAAGGAGTGGAAGTCTTTCTTATTTGAGAATTGCATCAGTGCAAGTTTTAGAGTTACAACAAATACTTCAGTTTCCTCTAATTTGTACCAAAATATTCAAACTTCTGCACTGCTAATGCATTATTTTTTGAACTATGATTACTTGCAGAATGATAGTAACCAGAGTTGGCAAAAATGAAGAGAAATGAACACTTACATATTTCTGGTAAGAGTTCAAACTCCCATTATGTTGAAAGATTTTTAAATGCTTAGACCCAGCATTTTACCTTCTAAGAATTTATGTTAAGGAATTAGTATTAGAGATGTGTACAAAGATTTATGAAAAACAATATTTATATCAGCATTATTTTTGTTCTTAATACACAGTAACTTCTAAAAATGGAAGCTATAATTACCAGTATTATCATCAATTCCTTTTCCAGCCCCATCTGGCTTTTAGAATAAGAATATTATAATTAATATATTTTTGCATTGTATGTAATCTCTTTCCAGAATTATTTTTTGACACTTGTATTGTTTTATAATCATGTTAACTGCAATTATTGAAAAATTAACTCAAAGTTTTTTGGCTCTTTACTTGGCAGTCTTTCTTTGATACTGCTTTCCCTCATATCTGAATTATTTATTTTGCTTCATTTTTCAGCCACCTGGAGTATTTCTTTGACCATTTTTTTTCCAAGAAAGTAATAGCATGGCGTATGTTCTGGGTCCTTCCACATAAGGCTGGTCACATACAAGAATGGTACTTTGCCTGCATATATACTTCTTAATTCCCATGTCGTCCTTGGAAAGCCTTTAGATTTTGGAAGATTTTATTTCAAAATTTGCCAAGGAGTTTGGCCTAATGGAATTTTTTCCTTCCCTTTTTCTGAGGGAATTTCAGAATTTTTACCTAAATTTGTATAGGATTAAAAAAATTTGTCCTTGAAATTCAAGCATTTTACCCATGTATGTTTCAAAGAATGTTTAGAGGGTCAGCAGACCTTTCCCAAAGGGCCTTACTACTTTGTGGGTCATAGGATTTCTGTCAAAACTATGCAACTCTGCTGCCATAGCCCCAAAGCAGTTATAGTGAATATGTAATTAAACAAGCTATGGCTGCATTCTCATAAAACTTTATTTACAAAAACAGGTGGATGGAGGTAAAAGGCCCACAGGATGTTGTTTGCTGTATATTCTAAAGGCACAACTCTTTCTCAGCTCAGGGGAGTTTTCCATCATACCTTCTATTAACTTTTCTCCTTCATTTCTTCAGTTATCACCATTTCAAATCTCTCCTACACAAATTTTGATCTCTCTCTTTCTCCTTCCTTTTTCAATCTTCCTCTTTCATCAATATCTCCACTTATTTTCTCCTTTTCATTGACTTCTGGGAGAGTTCTTTGAGCTCATTTCTTAATTCACATATTCAGTTTCTGCTCTATTAAATCTGTTCTTTACTGCCTTACTGGCAATAGCACATTTCCATGATTATGTTTTTCACTGGGGAACTATGTTTATGAATTTCAGGTTTTTCCATTAAAAGAAGCAAAATCTAATCTTATGGGATATACACAAATGAGATATTTTTTTCTTATTTGTTGGTACATTTTTATATCATGATGGAATATTTGCTTTGGTTTCTCAGAGAAGCTCATTTTTATACATCACAGAAACTTTTCTGTTAAATTTTCTTTTATTGTATACAGTTTCAGATGGAAAATGGTTTACCCGTTATTAGAAATTGAGAAAGATTCTGCTAGCATCCATATTTAAATATTTTGCTCCCTGAAGAAAAAAGAACTTCCCCACCTCTTCTATAGTTCCATCTTTTAGTCTGGGAGTTCAGTAGTAGTCTGCGAGGAGCAGGAAGTGACCTGAGAGCTGGGATCGGGGGTGGCAAATGCACAGGACGGAATACACTGTCCTGATTCTTTCTGATTTTTTTATTTCAGCCACCTTCCTTCTCCATCATATGTACATATTTTTAAACTTAGCCAAGTTTCTAATTTTACCATGGCCTATTTTCTTACACTAATACAGGCCCTCCCTCCCTCCCTCCCTCCTTCGTTCCTTCCTTCCTTCCTTCCTTCCTTCGTTCCTTCCTTCGTTCCTTCCTTCCTTCCTTCCTTCCTTCCTTCCTTTTTTAAGTTTAGTCATAATGAGGTCTTGAGAGGAAGAGACACTACACAGATAAACTTAAATTGCTCTCTGGAAATGGGAGTCAGTTTCTTCTTGATTCCTTCTGACAACTTGAATTAACAATCTTGGAATTTTTTTCTCTTTCTTCTTGTGGTAATTTTATTGGAAGACACCTGTGGTTCCCCTTTTGTTGAGCAGTTCTGTCTTCTCATATGTCCTGTGATTTTTCCTTGCTTACTTCTCTTTTGATCCATCATTAAGAGTTCCACCGAAGATTGTTTGGGTCCCTGTCTGAATTATTCAGGCCTGGATGACAGGAGAAAGGAATGGATTAAACATAATGGAGTTTTATTTTGCTAGCTCAAAGATCTGGGAGCTGAAGAAGAAGGGAGGTAGAAATGGACAGGGTAAGAAAGTCAGAGCTGGAGGTAACTGAAGCAAGAAGTTTTAAAAGTGCTCAAGAATTCCTTTTTGGGCTTGGTATTTGTATCAGAGGTCTTTCTATTGCACATGACACTAAGTCCAACTCAGACTGGTTGAGTGAGGAAGAGAAATCAAGGGGCCATTCCAGTTTCAAGCAAAGGTGGATTCAGAGTACAAACAATGTGCTTGAGAATCCAGTTCCTTTCAATCACATTGTTCTGCCTTCTGCTAGGTTACCTTCATTCCCAAGTTCATATGGTAGACCCTGGAACTTCTGGGTGGTAAAGTGGCTGCAATAGCTCTGGCCTCATGTCCCTGCAGTTCAATTCCAGCAACATAGAGCTAGAGTCTTTCCCTTGGCTCCCACTCAACTTTTTCAAATAACAGCTTTATTGAAATGTAACTCATACACCATACAGTTCACCCATTTAAAGTATAAACTTCAGTGGTTTTAGTATATTCACAGAATTATGCAACCATCAGCACAATTTTAGAACATTTTTGTCATCTTAAAAAGAAGCCTGTACCCACTAGCAGTCACTCCTCATTTCTCCATTCCCCAGACCTCAGCAACTACTTATCAACTTTCTGTCTGTATGGATTTACTCATTCTGGACATTTCGTATGAATGGAATCATATAATATATGGTCCTCTCTAATTGGCTTCTTTCATTTAGCATAATGTTTTCAAGGCTCATTCACATTGTAGCATGTTTCAGTACTTCATTTCTTTTTATAAATAACACTCCGTTGTATGGATATACCACATTTGTTATCCATTCATCAGTTGAAGGACATTTGGGCTGTTTCCACCTTTTGGCTGCTATAATGCTACTATGAACATGCATGTACATTACGTGGACATTTGGTTTCATTTCTTTTAGGTATATATTTAGGAGCAAAATTGCTGGGTTATATAGTAAGCCTATATTTAACCTTCTGAGGATCTGCTAGACTGTTTCCTAAAGCAGCTGTTCCATTTTACAATCCCATGAACAGTGTGGGAGCATTCCAAGTTCCCCATATCCTTACCAATCTTTGTTATTATCCATCCTTTTGGTTATAGCCATCCTAGTGGTGTGAAGTGGCATCATATTGTGGACTCTCACTCAAGTTTTCGAGGCATTTTGATTGGACCATGATGGGTGATGTGACCTTTCCTGAACCAATCACTGTGGCCAGGTGTGTTTGGTGCTGCATTAGCTAGAACCATTTGGTCATGAACTCCACTCAGGAAATCCACTTAACACCATGTGGACTCAGAATGGAAGGATTGATTCCGAGTTTAAAATCAGAGTCACTACTAGTATCAGAGTTGCTAGATGCTGGGAAACTGGGAAATCAATGTCTACTGAAACTCAGCAGCCAGGAGTCTGTCAGGCACTGCCCTGATCCAGGTCCTGCGTGGCAGTCTGCTTCAGTCCCAGGGAGCCTCTGCTGTGGGCAACCCTCTCGCTGTGCCCTTGGGACTATAGGCACTTCCTCACGGCACTGAGAGCTGGTGCTCCAGTCCAGTCCCAGCTCCAGTTCTCTGACAGGGCTGTGGGTGACCTTCTGTAAGGACCTCTTGAAATTCTTCTCAAGCAGATGACTCCTATACATTCTGAGAATCGTGGATCCAAAACTTCAGTCTGGTCCAACCACTGTGTATCTAGTATTCTTCTGATCTTCTGGCTTATACACAACACCCTTCTCTAATATCCAGTACTGACATAAGTATGTGCCTATTTTTATATACGGTTGGTCATTTCTTTGGGAACGTTAGAGACAGTTAGACATGTGTGCTTAAGTTGTTGACTTCTTGCACTAGGGAAATAATTCCAGCTTATGGAGTTACTTGGAAACAGCTGTGTGCCAAGCAGTCTATTTCAAGACTAGGTTAGGAATGATGCTACTTCCAAACACAGTGAGTCCCACTGGACTTCCCCCACAGGGTCAGTAATATAATAAAATTCAGCTATCATTTAATGAAGGTTTATTATGTGATGGACAATATGTATGTTTTTTTCATACATTACTTCATTTCATTGTCATCAAAGCCCCATGGGTAGATGATACTATCTTCATATTAAAGATTAACTGAAGCTCAGAGAGGTTAATGACTTTTCAAAAGTCACACAGTAAGTCACACTTAGCTCTAGGATAGCTGAGTGTCGCTGCCTGTCACCATGATCCTCCCATCACCTCCCTCAACCACAGTCTCTCACCAAGCCCCACAGAGCCTCCTCACAAACATCGGAAGCTCGTCCTGTGCTTTGCCCCTCCCTGATCCGGCCGTTGTCGTTGCTGGCCTCACCTTTTGGCCCCCTCACCCATCTTGCCTCCTCCAGTACATCCAATTCTCTGCTTTCTAGACAGCTTAAACTTTCTACAGGACACCACTGGTTGTGTCACTCTCCTGATTCAAAACTTTGCTAGCAGAGAGTTCATAGCTCCTTAGTGCAGGACCGCTGGGGGCCCCCGGGATGCAGTCTCTCTCACTCTCCCTTCAGGCACCCAACCTTGATACTGGTATGGCCGTTTGCAGTTCCCTCAGTGCACCATGCTCCTGCTTGCTTCTGTGCCATAGCATACATTGTCCCTTTGTCCTCGTACCTCTCCCCCGACTCCTTACACTTCGCCAAGTTCACCTGCTGATCCTTCTCAACTTTCAAGGCCAGATCTCCCTGGCAGCCTGTGGAAGGAGCCCCTCTTGGATCCCACCACTTCCACAGCCCTGGGGCTTTAGGCAGGGAACCTTCTCCTTGCATCCTGGAGTCACACCGATCAAGCTGGTTGACCTACTTACCAGACGTCTTCAGGGTCACAGGAAAGAAACCACCATGGCCATCTGGTCAACCTGAAGTCCTCTTTTTTTTTTTTTTTTTTCTAACAGAAAGAAGGCTCAGGCCATTTTCTCTGTGATCCAGCTCATTGTCTCTGGGCTGCTTCAGCAACACAGTACCTGTGGAACCCTGGGTTAGTTACCACAGTTTTTCCATCTGCAAATAGGAAGAGAACACATCTCCAAATAATCTCCAAGTCTCTTTGCCCTATAAATTTCAGGATTTCACTTATTATATACCAAGCTAAGAAGGACCTCATGTTTTCCCATCTCAATTCTTCTGCCTCTGTCTCTCTGTCTCTCTCTCTTTCCACATCACTCCCCACCACATCATCTGGATACCTCCAAAGTGCAGCCTGCTCCCAGGGAGCTGTCTGAACTGTAAGGAAGGGTTCTACTTCTATTGTACCTGAGTCTTGGGGTCTGCAGTCTGGTAGGTGGTGGGTTTTGGCAGCAGGTCCCCAGCACGCTGTGTGTCCTACTTGAGGAGGAATAAAAGGCAAGCTGCAGGATGGATAAACAAACTCATACATTTGCTACTAAAAAAAAAAAAGAGGATGGAAAGAATGAAAAGATATTGATTATGTGGCATTGAAGTGCCCGGGGCTTTAACAGACATTCGAAATTGGACGCCTTGCTCAAAATCAATAGTAGGTTTTATGTCTCTGACCTAAAAAGTACCAGCACCATGTGATTTAAATACAAACAGCTAGGGGTATATCTCCCAACATCTGGCATTCTTTCCTCAGGTACCTCTGACACGTGCTCACTTCTCTGCAGCCATTTTCCCCTTTTGTCAGAAGATGACAGAGGATAAATACAAGGACATTAGGGAATGTAGAATCAACTGTTTCTGATACCATTACTTCAAATGATAACCTCACAGAGCAGTGCTGAATGGCTGGGACTGAAACTGATAAGAGGAGGCAGAGGGTGTGTGGTTCTGAGGTTGAAATGAAGGAGAAATGGGTTGAATACCCACTCTGGGCCTGGGGCTTTTCTGGGTGTGAGCAGGTTCTCCTCGTCTCTGTAATAGCCCTTGGGGAGGGAGGACACCCAGTTTACAGAGGAAGAAAGTCAGTGCTTCCTTGATTGAATGGGAGTTGGTTGCAGCTCTGGGGATGGACCAGATGATTTTTAAGGGGACATAACAAGAATTTCCATAAATGCATGCATGTATGTACACACACACACACACACACGCACACACACTTCTCATTGGCATGGGAACAAACAGAAGCAGCACGATGTCACCATTATGGCTATGGGCTCTGGCAGCCTGAGGTTCATCTTGGCTCCACCAATTACTAGCTGTGACTTTGAACCAGTTACCTAGCCTGTGTGTGCCTCGGTTTTGGCATATGTAAAATGGGGATAATATTTAGCAGTAATATCTACATTTTGAGGTTCTTAGGACAATTACAAGGAGTAATACAGGTAAAGTTCAGCTCATAACAGGCATTCAACAATTGTCAGCTAACTTTAGTAACTAGCAGATGATCAGGCCTGGTGCAGAGGTCGCCAGAACACAGGTTTACATGTCAGTTTCAATAGAGACTCTGGTTTGGTTTGGCTGAGGTGGGCCAATACCCACCCCTGCGTTCCAGGCACACACACACATATGAGGTGCAGCTTGACTCCAGCTTTCCACACAGGGATTCCTACCTGTTGCCCCAGCCTCCCTCCACACCATCCAGCTCCCTGTAAGGCAGTGCCCCCCGGGGTCCTGCAGGGAGCCCCCTAACTAGGTGAAGCTGCCGCTTTCCTAGTGCCTGGGCTCCCACAGCCCCCAAGGGAACAGTCCCCACCCCCTCTACACTTTCTTTGTTTATAGGCACATGTGCATTTGTTGGGCAGAGTTGTACAAAGTTCTTTCCCTTAATTTTGTGGCAGGATAAGACGGCTAATCTGTTTTGACATGCTATCTAACCGGCGCTCAGATCAGTATACGGAAGAAGTCATCCATAAGTCATGTCTTTTATACACATGTACTGGTGTGTACAAGAGAAAGAGTTATATTGGCTGTGAGAGGCTGAATAATAATAGCTGTTATTTGGTGAATTCAGGGTCCCCACATTCACTCCACATATCAAATCCTTTTTCAATGAGGCCAGTTCCATCAGCTGTCAGATTGTATTAAATATATCCCTCAGACCTACTGACCAGCTGACAGGAGAGAAACTCAAAACCATACACCCACCATTAGCATCATAAAATGTGAAATCAGCTGGAAGGAATGATAACAGAACTGAAAACAGAAGAGATGAAAATCTGCAATGCCCTTGTGTGCTCCTAAATAGAAACCCCAAGAGTTACAAACACACCCATAAAATACCGAGGTAGAAAAACAAAACAAAGGTCGTCCTGTTGTATGCTTCATAACATATAATGGTTCTTTTACCTTTTGTTAATGTGAGATTTGCATAAATGTTTCATGAGGTTAATACAATGCATAAACCAAAACGTTTATTAGGCACATCTGTGCTATTCTCCCAGATAATGCACTGTTTCTCCCAAGTCAATGAAATATAACCTATCATAAGGTTGGGTTGTTAAAATACTTGTGCAAGGGCTGTGATCATATTTTACACTTTTGTAAATGCTCTGGTCCTTTCAGAATTTCTTAATTAGGCAAGAGTAGGTGATAGCTGGCACCGTAGAAGATGAAGAGGTTCCCTTGGAGACAGAGCATTGGACCAATCAAGGATTTGGGCTCTGTAAAGGAAAGAAAAAATTTCTGTGTGTTGACTAGATATGCTTTACCATTTCTTTGGTGTAACTTTCTAAGCTTGAATTTTTTGCTAGATAGCCACTTCATGTTCAAGAAAAAAAAATTAGATCTGCACTTAAAATCTACTAAGAAGCTAGAGTGGGTCAAAATGCCCAATGACTTTGTGTAGCTATAATCCTATCATGATATTGGTTCCATATGGGGCTCTTTAAAGCAAAAAAACAAAAAAAGTTATGAGACCAATAATTTTTAATGAAACTTGGCTTAGCTCACAAGCAGGTCTAACAGATGAAACAGCAGTCCAAGCTGGAAACATGACTTTCCTTCTTCCTGGCAGGATGAAAGAAAGCATCGTTTCAATTAAAGAAGACCCTAATGGAGATGTGTTTTGTATTATCAATTTTATGCAAGTAGGGATTTAGGCATTACCTCTTTTACCACATGCCTCCAAACAAGTCCCTCCTTTCTCTAATGGGTGTGTCAGGCCATTTGAAAGTGGGAACCAGCGTGATCCTGCATTGTGAGCTGAATTTTTTATGGAAATTTTTAGTAGAATGTTTGTATTACTCAGCTTGGGCTGCCATAACCAAGTATCACAGACTGGGTGTCTTACACAGGAGGAATTTACTTCTCGTGGTTCTAGAGGCTGGAAGTCCAAGATCAAGGAGCAGGCCAATTCAGTTCCCTGGTGGTGGCCTGCTTCCTGACTTGCAGATGGCCACCTTCTCCTGTATCTTCACATGGAGGAGAGGCAGAAAGGAAAAGAGCAAGCCCTCTGGTGTCTAATCTTGTATGGGCACTAATCTCATCATGAGGGCCTCACCATCACGACCTTCTCTAAACCCAGTGAGACCCCAAAGGGCCCACCACTATATTCCATCACTTCAGGGATTAGGGCCTCAACATAGGAATTTGCAAGGGAACTCAATTCAGTCCCAAGCAGTATTGTTGACAGCTCTTGTCCCTAAGACTTTGGAAAGATTTTAGGTACAGGAGTCTTCAGAAAATGAAGATGATGTTCTCTTGTGATCTCTTTCTCCATACACATATAATCACTTTAATAGGAGGTTTCTGAACCTAGGCACTATTCACATTTGGACAATGAAGGGGGCTGCCCTGTACATTGTGGCATGTTAGTAGAATCCCTGGCCTCTAGCACCCCTCTCCCAGTTGTAATGACCAAATGTGTCCCCAGATACTGCAAATGTCCTTGTGGGGAAGGCAGCAGGGAAGCAAGATGGCCTCCCTCCTGCTGACTTGTGAATCACTGTTTTTAGTGTTTCCCAGTCTTTGGACACTTATTTGCTTAAGGACAAAGGTGACTTTTCACTTGGGTATCATCTAACTCAGCTCATATCTAATGGTCCTGCTCTATCTGTGCTGGGACTCCCCATGTGTTAGAACACAGAGGTAAGGGGTTGTGATAAGTGGTGAGGGCTACCTGTACAGCCATAGAATGAAGGGAATCCCGGAAGGAGCCTCTGGTCCAGCCTCCTGCCTTTGATGGGACACCAAGGCACGAGGAGAGCCCATCCTGCTGTCATGGGGCCAAGGTGGGGAAGTAGGCTCCTCTGGTAATTTCCCCTTGTCACTGCTCCTAAAATAACTCTGCTCTATACTCTCCAGCACTCTTACTGCTACTTGAAGTTGTCCTCCTTCTTTTTATATTTACATTTGCCCTAATTTTCAATGGATTGTCTAAGAATGCAAACTCCATGAGAGCAAGGTCTTCACTTGCCTTAAGCGGCAGTGCAGTGATTTAGCCAAACTTGGTGGTCTTGGTGTCAGACTGCTGGGGTTGAAATCCAAGGTGTGTGCTCATTAGCGTTGTTGACCTTGAGCAATCATTTTGCCTCACTGAGCCTCAGTTTCTTCCTCTGTAATTATAAGTAAATAAGACCAGTTCCTGTCTGATGGAACTAAATGAAATTTTTATCGCATCACATGTGCTCAGTAAATATAAGCTATTGCTGTCCACCACTGTAAGTATACCACCCAGCACATTCCCTGGGACAGGAAGAAATACAATCAATATTAGTAAAATGAATGAGTGAATGAATGAATAAACAAATTCTCTTGTGTCTGTTTCTGATTTTTAATTCTTGCTGTTGGCAGTTGATAATTTGCTATCTATCCAATCCCCTTTTTAAATTTTCACTAAAGCTGGGAAGCAGAGATCTAATCAAATGTTTCTAAGCAAGGAATTACAGTAGTCACATGTAGATAAAAGGTCCAGACCTGGGAATATATATATATATATAATGTGCCCCCATTAATTTTTCATGGTAACATCCCAAATTCTTTGCAAGGACTCCATTGTTCTGAAACTCAACTTTGGACAGACCCAGACATACTGGTGGATTTGTGGGAGTTATCAATGCCCCAAACCAGACCCAGGTTGGAGAGGGACGGTGACAAGTTGAGTAAGTGGCATGGAGAGGAAGTGCAGTTCTGGGTGGAGAGGCCAGGCTGCCGGTGCCCATGGCATCCGCTCAGCCTCCTCCTGCACCCAAGGGGTAAATCACCATTTGGAAGAAATGTGCTCAGTAAGAGAAGAAAAAGAGATGTAATTATGTCGTTTATAATGAATTCTGGAGGAAACAAAGAATTTAAGGAGAAAAACTCAGGAGAGGACCAAAGAGCCAAAGCCCCTCGGATCATCTGAGCCGCCCTGGAGAAGACGCATAGCTGATCAAACATTTGTGCTGCTCACCAGGGGCCCTCCCAGCCCCTGAGAATGCTCGCAAGGAAGCAGGAAAACTCAGGAGGCCCCCACAAACACAGTACGACTTTTATGAAATAAATTACGCACTCCTCTCAGCTTCCACCAGCATCAATAATATCAACTTTTGGACAAACGGTTCTCTCCGGGGAATGGATTGTGAGATGCGCTCCTAATCTTCTTTCTTTGAAGAATCCAAGGGCTTAAAGGCATGTGTCAATATCTGGGGCCTCTGGCCTTTGTAGGAGGGCGTGTGAGAGGGTCCTGCTGTGGAGGGGAGCGAGACCACCAGCGTCCACACCCGCCTCTCAGGCTGACTGTTCTCACGCAGTCAGTTTCCAGGGTACTCCTTATCTCCACCTGCCCACATTGTGGTGAGGATTCCCTGAGGACCCTGGTGTCCTCAGTTCTTGCACAGGCCGTGTTCATGGTCTTTGCTCTTAAGAATCAGAACAGAGGAGGTCTGGGATAGTAAGCATGGACCTTGGACTGACATTTCTGAAAATTTCTAAAAGATCAGTTATGGCCTCTGTTATACCATAAGACATGGATCATAGACCATAACCACAACATGATTAATGAACTCCCTTAAAAATTAAAGTGAGAAACATATTTACTAATACCTTTCTGGAGTCTCTTCACCAGTATTTCCCAAGTGTGTTGATAGGACTAACAGCCAGCACTCGATACTGTATATAGCAGGCAGCAGGCTCAGTGCTAAACTAACTCCACAGGCTGCATCATATGCATTCTTCACACCAACCCCCTGAGATAGGTATTATTATTCTCATTTTATTGGATCCAGACTTTATGTTTTGAACCTACGAGCTATTAAGATTTTGTGGTCCAGTGACTTTGTAAAACTCAGAGTTCACCAAGATTAACAGGTTTTGTTACTATAGGAATTCTCAGCCTTTCAATATACTTACATGCATTAGAAATCTCCAAGAGGGAGAGTAGAACATACAGGCTCTCCCAAACATATTTTATGATGGAATGCTTTTTCCTCCAGTGCATGTCCAAGGATTATTGTTCTATAGGAACAGGAAGGTTATGCTTCTAACCTTTAGACACAGGGTCATCACTCTGTGGATTAGACACGATGCTACAAACCTGATCACGGAATGCTTAGTTTTTGTAAATAACTCATTATATTTCTACAAACCGCTTTCAAAATTGTAATTATCAGAATTGAAAACTCAACATACAGCCATGCTTACAGCATGCCAGATACAAAAAACCATAGGAATACTTTGGCAGAACTTTTCAATCATTATGAAAGCTCTCACACCCCTCCATTTTGCCCTCAAAACAATTTCCTAACCTACAGGATTTTCTCCCATGCTCAGAAGAGATTCTGCTAACAATCATTACACTCTTACCCTAAAGCAAGGGTCAGCAAATTATAGCCTATAGACTAAATCTGACCCGCCACTTATTTTTGTAAATAAAGTTTTATTGGAACAGAGACCTGCTCATCCATTTACGTATCATCTTTGGCTGCTTTCATGCTACAACAGCAGAGTTGAATAACTGTGACAGAGACCATCTGGCCTGCAAAGCTTAAAATATTTACTATTTGACACCTTACAGAAAAAGTTTGCTGACCCCTGTCCTACAGCTGCCTAATTACAATGGTTATAGAGTCTAACTGCAAAGCAAAATCTCTCCAGTAGGGCAGCCACCGCCTAAAATACTGTGTGTTCAATTTAAGGCAAGCCACCACCATGACTTGTCCACTCTTTAAGTTTAGAAATCCTATGTGATAAATGTTTCATCCAGTGGGAGAAGGGAGAAGACACCAGCATTCACTGAGCTGTGGTTATGTATCTGGAAAGGTGCATATGTTGTCTTGTTTGCAATAATCTGGATAAGCAAGTATGACCCCATTGTATGGAGAAGAAAACAACTCCAAAGAGGTGAAGTCATCTGACCAAGGTTACAGAGTCAAGAATCTGCATCCCAAACTCTAACTCAAGGGTGGGTGCTGATTCCATAGGCATGGTTAAGAATGCAGGCTCCAGAATTACCTGGCCCAGATTGGAATCCTAGCTCTGTCATGGACTAGTGTTGTGACTTGGGCAAGTGACTTAACTTGGGAAGTGGGAGGGAAACTACCTCATTCCTCTCAGGGTAGTTATAAGAACTAAATGAATGAATTCATGTAAAATTCTTAGAATGATGCCTGCCACAGTAAGGTGACTGAATAAATGCTATTGTCACTGTTTGATGGGGAGGGACAGGGAAGGATCAAGGATAACATCTCTGTTTCTGCTTGAACAAGCTGGCATGGCACGTTTGTTCGTATATAGAATGAACACTTGAGCCAGAGTAGATTTTCCTGTGGTTTCTGTAACCTCCTCAGGGTCTTGGATAACATATCCCATCAAAGCTTACCAGCTACTGGAAGGCAGAATTGCAGTAAGAGTCCGGTCAGGGAAGTAAAATCTTGACCTCTCAAGGTTGTTGGCAGCAGGAGCCAATGTGAGGAGCTTGGATATGTACTTTAACTCCCGAGGACTGGGCCTTTGTCTGACAGTTCTGTTATCTACCATCCCATGCTTACTGCCTTACAACAATAATTGTTCATCATCTCTCAAGACTCTGAGGGCTGATGGAGCTCAGCTGGGAGGTTCTTCTGTTTTGAGTGGTATCGACTGGAGCTGGGCAGTTATTCTGGAACAGCCAAGATGCTCTCTCATGCAGCTAGCAGTTGGTGCTGGCCGTGGTGGGGAGTCCTGTGCGGCCACTGACACCAGCACCTTGGCTCACCTCCACGTGGCCTCTGCACTTGGCTCAGAATTCCCAGAAAGTGGTCATGGGGTTCCACAAGGAAAAGAGTATAACTGTTATCTCAAGATCTGCACTTGGAAGTCCAAGAAGGACCTTTCCTCTGCATCCCCTGGTCAAAACACATCACAGGGAAGCCCAAATTCAAAGGGAAAAGAAATAGATCGCTTTTCCGTGGGGGAAATGGCAAAGCATTTGTGGCCATCTTTAATCCACCATGCCTGAACTCCCTGGACCTCTTCCTCAACTCATCATGATTTTGTCTGCCTCATTACCCAAGCCCCAAGTATCAGTGGGCAACCCAGTATTTGACTAATGCAGTCTGTTCAGTGAGGCTGGCAGCAAGGAGCTCATATTCTCCATCCATAACCTTTCAGTGAGCTTCCTAAAGCAATGCCAAGATTGCTCTCACTTCCACTCCATCAGGTCTTCCTCCTCTATACCTAAATAATTTCCACTTGCCCTTCACATTTCAATTTGGAGACACCTCCTCCAGGAAGCATTCCCTACTTTACACCCACCCTACTAGCTCTGTGCTCCCATAACATTGTGCTTTAACCTTCCCTCCCCTCCCCACCCAATCATTGCATTTTTCCACATGGGTTACCACTAACTGTTCACATATTGCTCATCTCCATTAGACAGAGGGTTTTTTTTTTGGTTGGGGGTACAGAGACTCTATTGCATCGTCACAGCCTCACATGGTACCTGACAACCAGTCATCACTATGAAATCTTCCCACTCACTGTTTCCCATCTTATAGCTCCCAGAACCTGAACCATCATAAATGCTCAAGTTTAGGGATTAGAAGGAGGAAGGCCAAGGAGAGGCCAGGAGGAGAAGCTAAGCTCAAGGTGGCCAGTGGCACGGACAGCCTTGCTGAGCCAAGAGCGCTGCTGTCACCCACTCAAGGCCGGGCAAATGCGGCTCTTCCCGTGGCTTCCCAAGCTCTAGTAAGGACATAAACCCCCATTACTGTTTTTATTCACAACCAAGCACACCTGGCTCCCTGGCATGGCTCAGAGATTCTGACTGGGAAGGAAAGGAGGGCCCGTTAAGAAGGCCTCATCTTTGGGCCTCCCTGAGAAGTACTCTTCCAAAGCAAACACATGTGTGTTTGTAAGACAGGTTCAGAAAAGAGAAATCAGTGGGGCAGTAGTGAATCCAATAATCCCGCAATCCCTTATTCCTCTCCAGAGGCATCTGGGCCTGGCACCTAGTCAGGTCTGGCTGCCCACCCAGACGATGACTGGCCTCTGAGCTGGGGGAGCCTAGGGAGGCCTCTGTGGTCTCTCTACTGGAAATGTCACCTCATCTGGCCTGTAACTCCAGGGTAGAGGGTGGTGAGCATTTATTCATAATAAGCAGCACCTGGTTGAGCAGGGGCTTCCCCCCAACCCCACATTCCAGGCTGTACAGACTCCCCCCACTGCAGGATAGGTTTCAAAGCAGCCCCTTGCAGGCCTTCTCTCTGGGATTTAAACAGAACTGCTGTATCTTGCCCTCCCCCATTTCTTCTTCCTAAAAGCAACATGACATATCCCCAGCTCAGAACATCAGCCCCTTACTTCCTCTTACAAATACAGTTGTGTTTTTCCTGCACCTTTGCTTCTGAGACACCAGAGCAGAGGAGAAGAAAGTCTGAACTCTAGCTTCGGGGCAGAAAAAGTAAAGCTGATGTCTTTTGGAGCTTCCTGGGTACAGCACTCACACGCCAACATTTGTCACACGCAAATGAGTGTGCTGTTCCCAACATGATAAATTTCACATCAGTCCTGCTGACGTGGGCTTACTAATTGCCCGATAGCGTTTTCTTTGTTAAGTTTCACTGTGATCATCACACTTTTTGTTGAACTGACAGTAGAAATATTCTGCAGCTGACGATCCAAATGCAGCCCCATGCCTGACTGCCCTCATCTTTCATGATGGGTGTGTGCGAAGGCAGCACCGTGTAGGCCCCCAGCACCCTGGTCCCTGAAACTGATCTCTGCAGAGGGCTCCCCAGGACTGCCATGATGCACAACTCTAAGTAGGAGCCATTCACACTGAGCTCTGTGCCCAGGCTCCCTGGAAATGAGCAGGGCACGTGCTGTGCCCTGTACACCATGGCCCTGGGCAGCCCCATTCTGAATCTGGGGATTTTGATGGGCAAGAGGCAGAGGACTAAGTGAGGCTGTTTATTAAAAGTGGTGGCAACAGGGGTGAGGCCCAGGAGGAGAGTGGCCCTGCTCACAACCCTGTTCTAGGTTGTGCTTTCTAGATACTGTGCTGTCCACCCCCCTGCCTAAGGCCTCTGATGCATCTTTAATTTTAGCTAGCCAAGTCCAGATGTCAAATGATACCCAGGGAAAGAGGGGCAGCCTGGATACCACTCACTGACTGAAATGCAGCCTGGGATTGACGCGGGTAAGAGGAGACCCTGTGGAAGATGGGGGTGCCTTTCCTGGAGGGGCAGGGAAAGAACAAATCACAGGGAGGTCTCCTCACCCCCAGTTTGCATGCTCGCTCTTAGCAAGAGACTCTTATCAGCCGAAGAATTCAGCCAGCCAGTCAGGGTCGCATACCACACGGTGGCTGGGCCTGGCTCGGCTGTCTAGCCCCGAACAGGCTGGTCTTTGTTCCTGTATGACTGGGGGTGCTGCATGCGGATGGAGCATCCAGGATGGGCGCAAGCAGGGGATTTTTTAAAGGTATAGAAATTATATCTCCTATCTTGGGCCTTGGGAAAATGAACTGAAGAAGGAAGCGTGATGTTAAAGGGGCAGGCAGGGTGGTTTTCATTGCTGGTAACTCTTCTTTTCTAAAGTGACTCTATGAGTTCATATGTCTTCCTATTGTTGCAGGAACCACCAGTGGTGTTGAATAGTGAGGTTAATTTTTTCAGACTCTGTTCACCTTACCCTAATGTCTCATTCTCTAAGGACTTAGAACCCTAAAGTCTTGGAGGTTGAATAATCTTTATAGGTCATCCATCCATCCACCTATCCACTCACCCACCTACCCACTCATCTACCCACCTACTCATCTACCTATCCATCCATCCATCCATCCATCCACTCACTCACTTATCCATCAATCCACCCACTCATTTATCCCTCCCTCCTCCAGCCAACCAGGCAGCCGGCGAGCCACTCATCTATCTATCCATCTATCCACAAAGCAGTTATTGAGCATTTACCGTGTGTCACCCATTGGTGAACAATGCTATTGGGAATAGACGGATACCATGCAAATAAATTAACAAAATGAATACAAGATTGTGGTAAGTGCCCGTAAAGAGAAGACTAAGGAGATGTGAGAGAATATACATAGAGGCTGGGATGATCAGGAAAGGCCTCTCCAAGAAGACAACATTGAAACTGAAAACTGAAAACTTATTGACAAAAAAGGAGCAAATCATACCAAAAATGGGAGAAGAGCACCCCACACAAAGAAAACAGCAAGCATTAGGTGAAGGCTCTGAGGTGGGCATAAGCTTGGCAAATGTGAGGTGCAGAAAGGCCAGCATGGCTGAGCAGAGTGAACTTTGCAAAAACCACTTGTTCAAGTGAAATATTGCACAAAATCTAACATAAAATAAACCAAAGCAGAGGGATTCAGACAAAGCCAGTTTAAAACCACTGACAGGATTCGACTGCTGGAAGAAGCTCAGATCTCCCTGTAACATTTATTGGGATGCTTTGGGGATGCTAAATCACTTCTGCCCAAATCAGCCAAATTCATGGGCACCTAAAGATTCTACATGTCTCAAGGGGTTGGGGGGGTGGGGGTGGCGGTGCTGAAACATCCTCCTGGACAGAAAGCCTGCATATATGCAGAAGGGTTGATACTCTGTTGGCCAAATCACGCTGTGGTTTCCCCCTCCTGGCCGTTGCAGGCTTATCCCAGCTGGTTCTTGCTGAGCAGCATACAGGACATATTTCAGACCAGGACACTTTGAAGTATGTGTTCTCTTAAGGCTTAACAATGTCAAGCTTCATAAGCCAAGAACTGGCTTGCTAGCTTCCTACTTTAAATTGCTCATAATTTGAAACATGCAAACATTTCCACTTTATCAAGCAGGGCTACTAAACATATTATTGCTGGAACCTGCATGTTTTATGGTCTCCATACAGCCAGGGAGCTGAGTTTTATTAAAATAGACTGTTAAGAGGCTCAACTCATTATGGAATCTTCCAGGCCCCCAGAATGGAAGAGATTTGTTTATTCTAAGGGCAGGAAAAAACGGGCTGGGATGAGGGTGGGGATGAGTGTGTGTGTGTGTGTGTGTGTGTGGATACATGCATGAGTGTATGGTGAGGGGAGAGGTGGGAACGAAGCAGAGACCACCAACAGTCTTGGCCCTGCCCCTCACTGCCCCTCCCACCCCACTTCTGTGTCAGCTGCCTGTCCAAAGCCCAGCATTTGTTTGTAGGGCTATCAATCTGTTACTTATGGCAGAGTTGGGGTCTGGCTGCAAGACAATTGGGATTTAGCAAAGAAAGGCTATGTTTCACTCAAAAAAAAAAAAATGGCCGAGGGCTCCACTGAGGGCAAGCCCATCAAGAACATTCACAATGAGATCTGACAAACATCCATGCACTGTGCACAGTTTTTTAATGGATGTTGGTGGTACAAACACAGGTCTGGCTACATCTGTCCTTTTCGTGTGGTCCTGGGCTGGGGGCAGTATTTGATGATTGAAGGATAGGACCATGTAGTGCAATCATTCCTATATATTTGGGTACTTCTTTGCCAGAGCAGGGAGAGTGCACTGCTTTGAGCATGCTGCCCCCATATCTACTGCTATACTCCTCCCCATGCTATCCTTGCAGAGCAGAGAGGCCCCAAAACTACATGGCCTGGTGCAGAGGGACCCTCACATCCCAGCTGAGTCTGCAGATAGACCCTAGCCCCCAATTCCATTTGGCAGCAATTGCATGAAAGACTCAAGTGAGACCAGCAATAGAACTGCCCATCTCAAGGCAGTCACCCATAGATACAAGAAAGACAATAAATAGTTGTTGCTGTTTCATGTCACTGAGGTGTTTGTGTTGGGTGAATAAGTAGCAACAAACAGCCAAAACAGCACACTTTGCTCCCTTCCTTCTCTTTGGGGTTTTGAGAAAAGGAGCAGTTCTCCAGGAGCTGACAAAGATGTCTCCCAGTCATCGTGATTATGACAATGACAGTATGGCAGCTGCCATTTACTGAACATCTAGAATACACCAGGCACCACTGCTGGGTGTTTTATATCTTGTGTTGCCAAAGATACACTCAATTAGTGTCCCCACTCTACAGATGAGGAAACTGAGGCTGAGGGTCTGATTCCAGAGCCCACGTCTTTGATTCCTATGCAGCACTAGCACCACAGTCTGGCTCCCTAGCCAGGGTGCCCTATGGCACCATGGGTGTCAGCACAAGGCCCTGCATACACTAAGTGCTCATACTGCTAGCTGGCACAAATTATGCCAGCACCTCTCTGGAGTCACCTACACTTACTGAGCACATACACTTACTGAGCACACCTGGTGCCCAGGAACTGTGCTGGATTCTAGGAATGTCCTCAGAGCTTGGCCTGAGAGCCACTGCCCTTCCACACCGAGAGGCTTCAGCAGCCCTCATCCAGGCATCCTGGAGTTGCCCACGATCCCCCTTAATCCCTGCAGCACGGTACCCAATGCAGTGGCTGAGCTTTTGTATAAGCAACCAGTGTTTACACATTAGGTTTATCAGTGAATTATAGTTGGATAAGCAAGAGATGGGTGAATGAATGGATGAACTATGGATGGGTGAACAGACAGATGGACGGAGGCGTAAACAAACAAATCGCATTCTGGTGCACATACATTTTCAGAATCCCTTGTATCTTTACAGTGGTTTTAATTTTACTGGAAGTGCCTTTCTCACCAATCTATGCTTTTTATTTGGCCTGGGTACAAGGCAAAGAGGACTGGGGAGTAGAATCTGGCCATGGAGGTTGGAAAGGTGTTAACAAGCTATAAATGACCTTCCCAGCCTATTCAGGCATAAGTAATGCCTCCAAATTGCCTACAGTCAAAACTGCCAATTCCAAGCTGATTGCGATGAATCAGGCTCCCCCTATACGCAATAATGTGATCAATTTCTCATTTCGCTGAATAAATAAGCTGGAAGATGGGGAACTGTCTCTGACCCACTGTTAACCTTCTGCCTCATTATTCATATCAGACCTATGACATGCATGTAAGAAATCCCTGGTTCAATTTTAGCTAATTATTTCTTAGGACTGAAGGCTCTGTGAAGTGTTACTGATGGTACAAGTGCCCAGGGACCTCTGGGTGGAGAAAATCAGACCAAGAAAGCCTTTGTCTAGGAGGAGCGAGGCTGGGAGCAGCTGCCTTTTCTTTCCCTGGCCATAGCTGACGGCTGGTGTGTTCATGCACTTGTGTACGTGTATTTGCCTCCAAGTGTGATGAATGCCCCAGTAATTTATGACATCTTGACTATTGTTAACCTGCATCTTTTTATCATACTTAGCAAAGATCACCGTCACAGATGAGTTCTTTCACTGGGAATAAATCCTGCCATAGTCTTCCCTCCTGCCCCACACCATGCCACCCTGGTATGGACACTGAAGGACCAGAATTTTGGGAACCATGAAAAATTTTGCTTAATTGTCTGCCCACCTCTGGAGAGATTTCTGGGAAAGCTGTAGAAGTAGGTGTATATGTCCTGGGAGGCACGAAGCCCATGTAGGGAATATGCAGGGGCTGCCCACAGAGACACTGGGGACTCCTGGGCTAGTGGAGGGACAGGATAAAAGCCATTTTTAGTGCATTTGTGTTTTCTTTACAGAACAGATTTTCACCTAGTAGCCCTCTTGCCTTTAGAAAGATCTGGTCCTTCCTTGTTTTCATAATTCCTGAGAATTTCCCCTAAGCACTCACTTGAGGAGACCTACTAAATCAGCATGTCCATCCATTTCATTCATGGGTAATGCTCTGGGCTGGACTGCAAAGGTGCAGCGAGAGAGGAAAAGTGTTGTGAGGGGCAGTCTTGCCCTTAGGGAGCTTTCAGTCCAGTGTGGAGACAGTTAATATCCACAGTGTCATTGTGATGAAGGATGAGTTAAGGAAAATTCATGGGTGCAGGGGGCACAAAGGAGATGGACTTGGGGACTCTGAGAGGCTTCCTGGCAGTGATCCCAGAGGATGCAGAGCTGTGGCACAGGGAAGAGATGTGGAAAGGGGGAAGGGAAGGATGGTAGGGAAGGAGGAGGTCCCACTAGGAGAAGTAGCATGTGAGACATCTCAGATATAAGAGGGAGCAGGGTGGGCTGCAGGGCAGTTTGATTACAAAGAGGTGTAAGAAGAGGCCAAAGAAATAAGTGGCATCAAGTCACGGAGTTCATTCGACCACTTCTGGATGTGAATGTTCCAGTCTGGGGGACCAGGGGAAGTGGGATCTACTCATAAGTCCTCTAGATCTTAGAGTCGAAGATATCAGTTTTCAGTCAGGACTGCCTCAGGCAAACCAGTGTGCGGTGTTACCTTATTTAAAAGTCATGTCCAGGAACTCGGATTTCTTGAATTTTATCCCAGAGTTCCTCAGAAGCAAAGGCCAAGATCAACTTTGCATCTTAGGAAGATCTCAGGCTGCCTGTGGTTGATGGTTTGGAAGAGGTCACAACTAGATGAGAAAGGCAGGAAGAAACTGTGCCTTCCTTGAGGTGACCTGGTGCATAGACTAGGTAGGATTATCTCTGTTTTACAGATGCAAAGACTAAGTTCAAGGAGACCAAGGGCCTTGCTAATTATTAATAATCATTGGGTGACTGTCTTCACACAATCAAACAGAGTCCCCACACGGACCAGTTTGCTGTTTCTCACCCTTGGAAACCTATTTTCTGTTTGGGAGATGGGAGCAGCCCCAAGCCTCATGTCCAGGATATAAAGCCAAGGAAGAGTGAGAGAATGTGTCACTAATAAAACAGAATGGCTCCCACAGGACCAAACCCTATGCATGCAACAAAAGAACTAAGGGGTCTGTATTCCTGAAAAGCAGTAACCCAATGTTTTAGGTAATCAAGAACAAGGATACCCTCCTTCCCCTGGAGTGCAAATGACTGAGCCAGGGCTCAGCGAAGCTCACCACCGGCCTGGCGCACATATCCAAGGGCATGCTGACACTGTCTCCTTCAGGGCTTCAAAGTGCTTTCCCTTTGCTTGGAACATTGTCCCACTTAAAAGTCACATAGTTCTCCCCCTCATCTCACTCTGCTCCATTGTTGCTTCTCCAAGAGACCTTTCCTGACCATCTTGTCCAAAACAGCCTTACCCTCATCACCATTGATCACCTTTGTCTGCCTGGCATCAGATACTCTGGTTGTTAGGTCTATGAGATCGCTCAAATGTGAGCTTCCTAAGGGCAGGGACTCTGTTTCATTCACCCTTGAATCTTCAGTGCCTTGCATACAGTGGGTGTTTAATACAAATTTGAAATGAATAAATCTGTGTTGAAGTCACAGCTCCTGTGAAGGGCCCTTGGAGGGGGTTCTCTGAGATGCTGAGCAAAAAGAGGGTGCTCTGCTGCCCGGGGCTTCCCTTGGCACACCCCTAGACCAGCGGGTCCCTCTGTCCCCAGCCCCTCTGAATCCAGCGGCCAGGAAAGGGCCAGGCACAGGGCATGGGCCAAGAGAGATTTGTTTGGATGATGAATGACTGAATCACTTCAACGAACAGCCCATTAAATCTTTCCTGGGTTCAAACCAGAAGTGGATCCCTGCCAGAAAGAACTCTGGGACCACGGGGAGTAATAGTATTATCATTATCAGAGCTACCATGTATCAATTGCTTATTATGTGCCAGACACAGTCTAATCATTTCACATTCATTATCACATTTAATCAGTACTATTATGGTCCCATTTTATTTATGTGAAAACTGAAACCCGAGAGTCAAAAAATGATACCACAAGGGCACAGAAGAGTCAGGACCACAATCCAGACTCCTTGCCTCCCCAGTGAGCAGGGAGCATGACAGTAGCCAAACCATGCTGATGGTAGGTCGTGTTGGTAAATGTGCCCAGTGGAGGAGGGCCTTTGTAGAGAGTTGTCTGCAAAGAAGTGGAAGAAGATGAAGTTCTCACCCTGGTGATACATGCGTCTGATGGGGGAGGCATAGCCCATCTCCCCTGATACTTTGGGAGACTCAATCTGGGAGAGAGAAGCCATCCCTACCTCTGCATCAACAACTATAGAAAAGCAAGGATAAAACACAAAACATCCTTCCTTTGTTTGTTCACTCATTAATTCAGCCATTTTATTGAGTCCCTATTATGTGCCAGTCACTGTTTTAGGGGCTGAGGTTCCAGCATGGCACTGGGTAGGCAGGATCCCTGTACCCCCAGCACTTACTATCTCATGGGAGAGAGACAGTCTGGAAGCTGAAAGAGCAAAGGGCAGGGGTGCTGATGCTCTGTGGAGGCTTGTGCCCTGAGGACTGTAGGGAGAGCAGGTGAGGCAGGTAAAGGTGCTGCAGGAGGGGAGGAGAGAGCCACAGCCCGTCTTTAAGGAACTGAATTCATAGGCCCAAGAGGGCATTCAGTGCAGGTGGAGGAAGTGATCTTCATTCTGAGGAGGGGAGCAGAGCCTGTGCTCAGACTTAAGAAGGAAATCAGTTTCCCAAAGGCATCCAGCCAGGGCAGAGAGTGGGGTAGAAACTCTACGCACTGCACCAATGTTGCATCTGCCAAAATGGATGCCTTTTTCATGTCCACACCAGGGGGGTCTCTCTCGGATCGCTTCATGAAAATGCCTCCAGTGGGTTTCTGCTTGCTGGAAGTAGCTTGGACTATGGCAGGCCAAAACAAGTATTTCCAGAAAGGAGCCTGATGTGGCTCCATGGTGGGGACGGTTCATGCTCAGGTGGCTGATCTTGGGAGCTTGAAGGCCAAGGACTACACACAGCCTTCTCTTCTCAAACCAGTGTGGGATGGGTTAGTGGGGAGCCTCCTAACCTGGAGACAGGAAAAAGTGGCCCAGGGACATTTCCCACCCCCATCTTTAAGGCCCATTTCATAAAGTCACCTTTATATGTGTTTCAAATTTAACACAAACTCCATTTAAATTTTTTCTTGCTTTTTCCATTTCTCAGGATTCCTCCAAAAATCCATGCTTACATAGTTGCAGATCAAGGTCCTGCCCCTGAGCGGTCCAGGCGGAGGCTGGGTCCTCCTGGGGCTGAGCCCCTGGGCTGTGCAGGAAATGACCCTGAAGAAGTTCATGTAAAGAAAAATGAAGGCTCCCTCTCCACGATCCAGCGCCCCACCGACCACTCTGACCCAGAGCCAAGGATCGGTGACCAGTATCTCGGTAGCTGTTTTCCATGACAACTTGCATGCCTGAGCTCATTCATCAATTTCTGTGCCACAAAATCAGTGTGTGGAAAACTCACATATGAGTTCCTGAATCCGGGGGCGAAAAGGGGACATGTGAGATACAAGACAGACTTTTCCTGTGATGGTAGGAAAATTCCCAGCTCCCCCAAAGCCTCCCTTCTGGCCCCTAGCCACAGACTCACTTTTTCCATGGCCTTATCAATTTCTGATAGGCAGGGATGAAACCAGCATTCAAGGGGAAAGGAAACCATGAGAAAACCAAAGGCTTCCAGATCCCTCCACTGCACACATGCACAGCCCCACACGGGCCCAGCGCCGGCCCTCAAGTGTGACATCAGCCAGCTAAACACATCCTTTTCCCCTTGCATGTGTGGATCCTGGAATAGGGAGGAAGCTGAGCTGGACAGGAATTCATCAGTGTGAGAAGCCATGAATACTTGGAGGCTCTGGCCTCCAAAATGGAGGACAAGATGGGACTTTCTGGGAGTTTTTATTGGTAGTCCTTGAGTGTACTTGTTAGTTATTAGTGCTGTTCAACAAGTATTTCTGGTTCTCTTTCCTCCTGGACTCTAGGTAGGACTGCACTTCCTCACCCACCATATGGGTAAATAAGACCATGTGACTGGTGCTAGCCATGTTATTACACTTGCTGGTGGAATGCTATGTATCACTATGAAAGTGGCTGTGTACCATGCATCACTGCCTGGCTAAGCACTTAAATGCCAGTGGGCTATATCTTTTCTTTCTGGTATTATGATTGTCAGTGGTTGAGATGGTGGTGGCTCTGATTGTTTGGATGCCTGGGTGGCTATGGGATGACCAGGGCCCTTCCACTAACCATAGTGGACTTGTAGCCTTAACAGGAAATAAACCTGTGTTGATTTATATTTCTGAAACTCAGTGCTGTTTGTTACTGCCCATAGCCTAGCCTATACTGACTAACAAATGGTATGGAAACATACAGGCTAGGAAGAGGACAGGAAGCTCTGGTTTCAAATCACAGGGCTTATTCCTCTTCAGCTCTTCTTAATAATATTAGTAATAACTTTATGACCTTGAACCACTTAATTAAATTTCTCTGAGTCTTATTATTCTTATTTATGAAATGAGGATAATAATACTTGCCTCTCAATAAGGAGTCAATGAGAAAATGCAGGCAGAGTGTCTACCTGCTGTCTGTGCTGTCCTTACTGTTTCATTGATTCTTATTTCATATTCAACATTTCTGACACTTGCAATCAAGGCCATCTTCAATTGCTTGGCAGTTTTCTTCTTTCTTAGTGGCACATAAATAATACTGTGCCTTACATTCAAGTGGTGTCAGAGTTACTTAAGTACAGAAGCTGGCACTCAGCAAGCAGTAGAAATTATTTTTGTTTTTCATGTTATCCCTTGCACTTTTCTGGGTTTGTTTTGCATCCAGAAAATGGGAATCAAAATCATAATCTCAAAGGAACAGGTGAAGTGGAAGTGCTTTCAGAGTATTGAGTGCCAACTGTGGAATGGGGTAGTAGCCCTCTAGGGGCACTGCCTCCAGGAAGCCTTCTTGATCACAGCCTTTCAGAGCGTGTGTATTTAGAACATTTAGGTCTAGCAGAGCTCTTAAGGATGACAGTATTTAAGGTGTAATGGGAAATGGCAGTGCCCAGCCAATGCCCAGCGAGAGAAGTAAAGCTGTGGTGCAGAATTATTCAGCCAGAGCCAGGTTGAAATGTCAGTTCCATCTCTTAGAAGCCATGGGCTCTAAGACGATCTGTTTGTCCTTTTTGATCTCAAATTTATCATTAGTAACATAGGGACATTGGTAGATTTCTTACAGGGTTGTTGTAGGAGCTCAATGTAAACTATATATAAAGAATACAGAATTTTGCTGTCAAATATCATAAGCCACTGGCCACTTGTGGCTTATAAAGCACTTAAGATGTGGCCAGTCCAAACTGAGATGTGCTTTAGTAAGTATGTAGTATGTACCAGATTTCAAGGATTTAACATGAAAAAAATAATATAAAATATCTCAGTGATAATTTTATATTAATATTGTAATTATATCATTGAAATGGTAATATTTTTTTATCTATTATTAAAAGTAACTTCACCTGTTGTGCTTCTCACTATTTTTTATATGGCTACTAGAAAATTTTGAATTTCATTTATGGCTTGCATTTGCAACTGCATTATATTGGTCTAGAGTAATGTCTGGCCCATAGTAAGTTCTCAACAAATATTGAACAGACACAGACAGGGTGCTAAGGGCATACAGGAGAGAATTCCAGGATTATCCAGAGAATACCCCAAGAGGAAAAGAAACATTAAATAGTGTTTAATGTGGGCAAAATTGCCTTCATGGTTCTAATATGACAGAGCTTCTTATTTTGATTATGGGTAGAGATGAGGGACAATTCATTTTTCTCTCCTATCTCCTGACCCCTCACCTCCTCCCCTAGGCATGCTGGTAAGTATGTTTCTCAGGCGTCAGCGAGGATCTTCTTGTGAACTTGCTTGTCCCCCTTACTAGAATGCCAGCTCCCCAAGAGCAAACCCTGGAGCTGTCTTTTAATCCCTAGCCTGGCTCAGACTATGTACTCAGTATATGTTTTGTAAAAAAATGAATTAATTTCTCCAGAAGTAGTTAATTTCTGCATTTACTGCTCTTTTTTTAACCCCCACATTTTAATATGTGAGCAATGTTTTATAGGAGCAAGAGCTTGGGGTGTCATCTACGGATGCTCGGGCAGGAACACAGCCTCTTCAGCCTCAGTATCTCCAAATGTCAAACGGGAAGGTTCCTACTCCTCATGATATTTACGTCACAGGGTTTTGCGGAGGTCAGATAACAAAGCTGGACAGAGAATGGAGAAGGTGAGAGGTGGGGACATGTTGGCCCCCCTCACCACAGAGAGAGCATCTTCAGCAACCTTGTGAATGTGATTTTGCTCATGTCAGGCACCAGATATTTTACTGTTGTTCTCTGCTGCTTTGGGCTGAGAAGATGCATTGCATTCCTTTCTTTGGGAAGAGCACCTTCTTCATGGGACTCTGAGCAGAAAGTTACTTTCCTCAGTGGTCAGGCACAGAAAGCTGGGCACACTCTCAGTATGACACCATTAAATGCACACTGGCATGCCACACACACACCAGGATATACAGGGGAGAGAGGATGGACACTTCTATATACCTTTGCATGACCATTAGTGTGGGGGCACCAAGAATATTCTGCCAGTGTCTGTATTATTATCTACAGTAAAAGTAAATCAGTGGGTGAAAATTACCAAAAAATGAATTTGTGGTGAAGGGAGGTCACCCAAAGTAGTAGCAGAAGTCCTGAATTCAAGTCTGGTTTCTATTCTTTTAAGCCTCAGTTTCCCCAACAGTAAAGTGGGGATGGGCTGGTCCCTGTCCTGCTCATCTTGAAGAGTCACCAAGGGATGAGACATGACAATGGATGTAAAATCACTTTATGAACCATAATACCCTTTACAAATGCAAATGATTATTGATTATCATTAGAGCACCTGTCAGCAAAATAGGCTGCCTCATGAAGCCATGTCAATCGGCCAAAGATGATCTGGAGCAAGAGTGGATCTGGAAAACAAGGTAACATGGAGAGAGCTGAGGCCTAGATCAGAAAGAATTCTAAACGACGGGAAGTACATGAGCTCAGGCGGCAGCCGGCTCAGAAGGAGAGCTGCGTGTGGGGTGTTAGTTCTGGGAAGGTGGAAGCCCAGGGCCCAGCGCTGCCAGCCTCTTTAAGCAGGACACTGTCCTGGCCTCTGCATGTCCCGGTTGGTGAGTCTTAGCCTCACTGTCTACCACAATTCCTGGTTCTAGACTCAAAACCATGCCATGCAGATGTTGGCTTCCTTAGGGGACCAGGCATGTTTCAGTTTGAAGAAGCAATGTGTTGAGTGCTAGAGCAGACGTCTCTAATAAATGGCTGGCATGGGTCTCTGGGCATCAAACAGTTCTTAGAAATAATATTTTGAGGAGTTAGGTGTCAGTGAATAGGAAACACGTGGATTAAATTTCCTTGGAGTACGTATGGATGTAAAAATGAAAGAAAGGCTTTGAGCACTGCATGGTGGGATTCATTTTACCTAGAACAAAATAATGAAATGAAAACCTGAGGCAGAACCCATATCCCAGCATAATTATTTCCCTCTAGCCCCAAACAGCACCCTCCAGTTCCAATAAGGTGGGTTCTGAGGAAGAAATGGGGTGGAGGGAGAGAAGAGAGAGGCAGCCAACCAGGCAGGCCACGCAGCACCCTAGATATCGCTGTCAATGCCTTCTTGCTCTACTGCGTGTTACTTAGACTGGAGGGAGCAAGCGTGACAGCCTCTCCAAGCTCTGACTGCAGAAGGGCAGTGAACAGGGCTATTGAAAAGCCAGCAGCTGACTCCAGGACTGCCGGAGAGCGAGCTCTAGAGCTGACTGTGTGATACATCAGAAGAAATGCAAGCTAAATAATGTTTAATTGACAGAGCAGATTGTTTACTTTCGAATAATTGCACTAAATTGCAGTGCTTAGAAAGTACTTAGACTTTGTAACTTGGCTCTCCCGGCTGCTCCAGTGAGGAAGGGGGTGGGCCGGGAGGAGGGGGGAAGACCCTTGGAACGGGCAGAGGGAACACTGTGCTGAGGGAAGGAGTGTGGGGCCGGCTGGTCACCAGCCCACGCCTCTCCTGGCTTTGCTGAAGCTCCTTCGTCAGGCTGCAGCTCAGCTGGGCACCAGTTCTCTCTGTTTGGATGCCATGCCTCACCCCCACCCCTGCCAAGGCAGTCTTCAAGGGTACCCACATCTACTGCACCCACTGTGGTGTTAATGGTTCTGAAAATCTGCTCCCTTGAGAGGCAGCATAATTCCCCTCCTAACAGGGGAGCCCAGGCATTAGCCAAGTGCCCCCAGGAGACGTAGACAGGCATAAGGCCAGAGCTGACTTTCAGGGAGTGACATTGAAATACTTCTGCACTGGTTTGGACCCAGCTGCTACCTGAGCGCCCAAGAGCCCCCTTCCTTCCTGGCTGCTCCTTCTCCAGGACCCTCAAGACAACTCCTCACTCCAGAAATAAAAGAGTCAACCCCTAGCACCAAAGGGATCCTGCACGACCCTACACCAACACACTGGCTGATGGCCACACCAGAGCAGTTGTTCAATGCTGTGACATCACTCTGAGGAACACCTGAGACCAGGTAGGGAACAGAGTCATGTGCGCACCATCTGGGTGGGGACGTCTAATGTGCCCAGATTATAAGACGTTTTTGTCAGGCCCTGGCCCACACTGTTCACCCCCCTACCTCTGCCACCTCCCCCCAGGCTGGGTTGTGTAAACCATTTGGTATTACAGGCAAAGTATCCAAGCTTTATAATATGCTTCTCAAGGGCCTGTGAAAATATCTGTGAACTGAAAAAATACAGTTGGCTCTAAAATATGAAAAGAAAACCACAAAATTAAAATTAATATATTTTTAAATGTCTACAAACCATAACATTACATCAATGACTCAACTCTTAGCCAATGCAATTTGCATATACATAAAAATTATAGTTAATGTGGACTGTGGGTAAGTTTTAAGTGGCTTGATAGGATGGGGATGGGACCTTTTAAAGAAAGAGTCCTTGGGGTGAGCAGAGTCATAAATGTCCCGATACCCAGAAGGCAGTCCAGCCCTTGTTCTCCATGCCTCTGCTCGCTGATCTGTGGACCACCCCACCTCTGGGATTGCCTTCTTCCTTGGCCCACTTAACATGACAGGACACCTTCTCTGACTGTTCCCAGGTCTCTTGCTGCAATATCTTTGATATTTGCTATTTAACTGAGTGTTTGCTTGACCTGGGCTTCAGCCCTCTGCTCTTCGCTCTCACACTCTCTAACTCCGAAAGATCATCCGCTATGAAGGTGTCAGCTGTCACCTCCATGTGGCCAGCTTCCAAATCTGTGTCCTATCCCCAGCCTCCAGCTGAGTGCCAAAACTGTATCTCCAGGCGTGGATTGAATGCTTCCTCTCGGATGTCCCACACAAGCCTCCAGCTCAGCATGTCCCAAAGCCACCTCACCGTAACCCAAACTGCTGCACTCCACTCCCTCCCCAACCATACTCTGTCTCACTTGCTTTTAAGTTACATGTTTTCTCAGTCCTTCCAGAACACTAAAGTCATCCTAACATCTCCCTCTCCTTCATCCTTTCTGTCACTAGCCCATCTGGTCCTGTGCACTCTCTTTTCTTTCTAGTGCTCACTTTTATCCTTCCTTTTTGTCTCTATCCCACCATTGGGTCAGACAAGCAGGTTTCCTCTCCAGTCCCAAAACTGACCAATAATTGGGAGCTGCCTGGAACACAGAATGGAAAAAGATTTGAGGGATACATCTGGCCTTGATGTGAAAGCTGGCGGTGATCAATTGGAGATGTCTGCCACGGACAAATAATGAGAGGAAGGTGGCATGATTTTTGCCACCTCCAGTCTAGTCCATTTGAAGTTGGCACCTGAACCAAGGCAGTTGCTTCCTGCTTGATTTCCCAGCCTTCAAGCACTCCCTTCCTCCGTGTTGTCCTATATGTTGTTAGATGATCAATCGCATTCAATAAGTCCTCCACCCAGAAATCATCTTTGATGATTTATCTGACAGGAGATCAAACCCAGTCTTCTGGGATGGCATTTAGAGCCTGTATGGTCTTACTCCAGCTTCCTTCTCCCAACCACTTTCCCATTAAACCCCAGGGCCAATGCTTTGCTCCAACTGACTGGACCTACTCATTGGTGCCAGACTGTGTCTTGCTCCTCCCACCTCTACATTATTGCTCACAATCCTCCAGCAGCCTGGACTATCCTCCTCTTTCCACTCCACCTACCCACATCTCCCACCCAAGTGTCAGGCTTAGCTTAATAATCTCTGATGCACTGGAGGTCTTCTCTGCAACCATTCTGATTCTAAGTGATTCACTCAGATTAACTCACTGAATCTCCATAAGAATGCTATGAGGGAAGTATCTCTTATGATCATTCCCATTTTTCAGATGAGGAAATTGAGGCACAGGAAGGTTAAGTAACCAGCATAAGGTCACACAGCTTATAAGGAGTAGAGGTGGAATAAGGACCCAGGAAGTCTGGCTCCAGAGTCCACACCTTGACTATCATGTTACTTGTCCATCATGTTACCTTGTCCCTTAGTCCCCACCTCCTTCAGGCAGACTTCTGTACCACCTGGCCCCTACCTCTGTGGTGCTGATTGTCTGTGCCACTTAGCTTTTTACCATATGCTGCCTTTGTTCAATTATTTTAGCCTCCTCTGATGTATTTCAGATGTCAGTGAGAACAAGAGCATATCAAGCCCATGAGTCAGTAGTAATAGCATTAATGATGTAATGACTCTCATCCATCAAGTTCCTCCCAAGTACTGAGAATTCCCTCTCATTGTGCTTTATACACCATCTCTTATTTAATTTTTACTCTGGGAAGTAGGAAGGTATTATTATTCATAGCTTATATATAAGGAAAATGAGACCAGAAATGTTAAGAAATTTACTCAAGCTCACACAGCAATCAGTAACCCTATTTCCTTAGCCAGCAACATCCTTTTTCTGGGTTTATATGGAAGAGAAGAATGTGGGCAAGGCATAAATGGTGGGCTTCTCTTTCCTGTCCCGCTGCACAAATGTGCTGAGAGGATGAGACCCCTGCACAGTGCACATGGGGACATGATGTCCATCCAGAGTGGGGGGACATATCTGTAGCCACAAAGCAGATATCAGACACTGAGATAAGAGTGGACACAACCTGGGAGGCCCCTTGACCCAGAATCTCTTTTTCTTTTATTCTTCTCCTTTGTCTGCTATTCTTTCATCTATCTCTTCCTTTCCAATCCACCACCTTCTATAAAATATGATTTTAGGCTTCTCTGTGAGAATATGTCTGCAGGATTCTCTCCATTGGCCAAGCAGGCCCAGCCCACCAATCTGAGCCACAGGTGGTAGATATTCACTGTGCAGATGTCTGTGGGGGACACCTGGTAGGTAATCCCAAGATCCAGGTAATCCAAAGAGAAGAGATTTCTCAAAACAGAGTCTGTCGACTTTAATTCCAGAATGCAAGTCGCATTTATGTCTTTGAGCAAGAGGTGAAGCCAACAAGACCCCTGCACACACCCCCATCAATGAAACAAGTCAACTCCATCAACAAAATGAGTTCATAAACCTTTCGAATCCAAGACAGTTTGTATTACCTGAGTTTCCCTAAAATCCTAAATGAGGGCAATTGCCAGCTTCTAAATTTAGGCATTTGTGGGCGCCTGTTGGCAGAGAGAAGAAAGGCCTGCTTCAGTGTGTGGTTTGCCTTGAAACCTAGTCAAGCCCCAAATTCCAAACACAAAGCAGCTGTTTGCCCAGAATCTGAGCTGGGATGTTTCATATCGATGGTTCTTCACCCCCCTTTGCCAGCCCCCTGCCCCTTCTCTGTTTTCATTACTAAAGTGCCAAAAAAGCTCAGTGTCAGTGAAAATTGGGATGGGTGCACATTCAAGCCAGCATTATCTGCCATAGACGATCACGGATTCTGGGGCGGTCCTGTGGGCAAGCCATCCGGGCAGAGCTGCCCCAGCACCACTGTTTACAGAAGAAAGGAAAAAATAGAAATCGATCTATGGCATTGGTACAAGGGCTGGGTCAGGCAGGGCAAAGTATTCAGTTGCCACTCTTTCAGCCACACGAAATGCCAGCTGATCTCTATCAGGCCCCAACCGGGGTATCTTTTAGGTAAATCTCCTGTTCCACACTCAGAGCCAGGTCTCTACTTTCCGATGCTCGGGCAGAGCGGTTCACAACAGAATCCACCCTGATCGGGTGGCATCTCGGGTACTGCAGCAAAGAGGGCATTCTGACACAACTCCCTCCTCTTTGCTGGTCTTTTGGCCTCTCGGGAAGGAGGTTCTGTCCCCAGGCCTGGCTCCATCAGTCTTCATAAAGCTGTGTCACATTCAGATGTGGCAAAGCCCCATGGAGTTTGGCCTTCTGTGAAATGCCCACTTCTCAAATTTATTAAAAATCAATAACAGGGGCTGGTGTACAGTTGCTAATCTGATACCTAGGGAGAGAAGCTAGGTGTGTTTGCTGAGTGCCTCTTACCTGCTGGTCCCCATGGACAGTGGTTGCTATTCATTATCCTCATACTGTGATCGGTGTGCAGTTTCCCACTTTGCAGATAAGAAGGCTGAGATGCAGAGAAGTTTGGTGATTTTTCCAAGGTCAGGCTGCTAAACAGACAAAGTGAGGATTTAAACAAAAGTACACCTGATTCTAAAGCCTATTTCTTCTCCCCACAGCCAAGTACCTCCCACCAAGATCAATTATTTCTTTGTATCAATCTATGGTTTATTTTTAAATGTCTCAATTTCTCTTTGGGCACCTCCCCAGGCCTCAGTGTCTCCATCTGCAAATAAGGCAGTCAGAGCAAGGCAGCTCTGGTATTTGCTTTCCCAGCTCTGACATTTCTGAAATCCTGTGTCTATGGATACAGTCAGAGGCTTTCAAGCAATAAATCAAGGTGTTTGAAAATTACAAATAAGCAAGGGAAGCCAGAGCTGCAGTGGCTGGGGCCTTTGAGCCATGGTCTATAAAAATAAAGACCGATTTGAGAGGCTTTCAATTGGCAGGCAAGACACCCAGCTTAACTCAGCTTTCACTGGCATCCTTGGAGCAAGGCTCCCTAATGTGGCTGGCTGGATGGAACCCACTCTACAGGTTGGACCCCTGGTTCACCATGTGTCTTTATCCGGCCATGGGCCAAGGTGAAATGTGACTTCCTGCAAAGTGGTGGGAGGCGGCCTGGGGAGCAACCCAGGGTGCTGTCAGACCATGTGGCAGCCGGATTTGGCAGGCCCCATGGTGTTTTCTTTGCACAGAGAGCTCTCAGGAACCCGTTTCCCAGACCTCCTGTGCTCCTGTCTATGACCCTCACCTTCCCTCGCCTGCCCCCTCTTCCTGCTGTCAAAGAGTGTGGCGGGAACCTGGCCAATGACTGGGAGAAAATGAAGACATTTCTCAAATGGCATGTTCCAGTGGCTGAGCTCTGGCAGGCAGAGCCTGGGGGGCGTGGGGCCGGTTCCCTATCCATCCCTAAATATCCTAAGTATGTTCCCTCGTTGGCCGCAAAACCACAGCAATGTCTCCCTTCCTCCCCTCCGCCCTCGGACCCTGGGTCTGCAAGGAGATCAGCCTGCCGCAAGGGCCCAGAGGCGCCGCTGCTGCCAAGGGAGGGGCCTTGGCCAGCTTGGCGCTCGGCAGCCCCTAGGCTGGCGCTGACCATCATCCGCATGTCCTGCCCCGGTTCCTGGGTTCCTGATTGCGCAGGCCTGGCCGCTGTTCCCAAAGCTGCTTTTTGTGGGGGGCGGGTCCACTATGGGGAAGGCCTGCTAGCCCCCTTGTCACTCCCCCAGAAAATACACTTCCCTCCTCCCACAATTCTTTACGCAGAACTCGGTGCCGTTGGGCCTGGAGCTGAGCTACTGGGCATCCACTCCCAGGCCTGTTTCTGACACTGACCATTTGTGTGACCCCTTGAAAAGTCACTTCCTCCTGTAGGCCTCTGTGGTACCATGGGGTTTGGAACTTTCTTTTGGGAGTTTGTTGAAAGGGGCTCAGAAGAGAGGGAGATGGCTGACCGGAGGTACCAGGCCATGAGCTCTTAAAGCAGCCCTGTTTTTACCTGTTTCAAACATCTACTCAACCAACATTCTTTGCATGTCAAGCCCACTGCTGATGTGACAGGTGTCTATGACATGGTGGCTCTCTTCATGGGGACTTCTAACATGACCAGGAATAGAATTTACACCAACAGAAATGGCCAGGAATCCAATCTAACACATGAAGGTTGGATGAGGTCCTGTAGTCGACTTAAGGAGGCAGGTCTTAGGTTGAATGACTGTCCATCCTTGCCCTTCTACTTAGGGTTTTCCTAAAATCTTAGGATCAGAGAGTCCTCTGAGGCCTTTCTGTTGGATTGGCCTTTCCTGCTCTCTTTCACGACACCGTGTTCCGAACACCAGAGCTCTCAGCTGTCTGCCTTCTTCACTTGATTCTGTGTTCTCCCAGCATGCTGGGCTCAACCATAGTAATGGCTTCCAGCCCTGCCTTGAGTCCTTGAATTCTGTATTTTCAGCCACAGTCCACTGTCCAAGATCTAGACCTAAATTTCTGCCCCACTTTGGGCAGTTTTCCAACATGCCCTCATATCTTTCATTCAACATGGCACCAAAGTAAATTGTCCCAAACCAGCTTTCCCCCTATATCCCCTCTCTGGCTCTCGGCACATCCCAGAGTTATCCAGGCCCGAATCTTAAACTTCACTTCAGATGTGCCTTGTTTATTCTAGTTTGTATCCCCACTGTACAGCTCCTGCCTCTATCCTCCTTTTAATTGACACCTCTGCAACGCAGTTCATGCTTGTGGCCATTGTCCACTCCCTTGAAGTAGCCACCACTGAGGTTTCCCTCACTTCCTCAGGGGAAACTTCCCATCACTGTTCAGCTGTTCACCAGCTCCACTCCCCAGATCAGATGCCATTTTTACTTCCATGCTTCTAGGTCTTGGCTCATGTGCATAATGGAATCCAGATATGGCAGAAAGTAGAACAATAGTTCCTGTTCCACATACTCTTCTAGAACCTTGCCACACCCTCACCAAAATGTGAAGGCTCAAGCACCTTCCCCTGGAACCCGAGAGGGGAGATGACTTCAGGACCGCCCCAGCTGGAGCAGCGCCGTGGGAGGGATGCTAGACCACGTCCAAGGCTCGCATGTGTAAGGTAGTACCATTTCCACCTGACGTTCTCTCCCTGGAGTCCTGAGCCACCATGCCGGACAGACCACCTGGAAAAAGAGGTGCCCGAGTCCTAGCTGTTGCAGCCCCAAGCCCAAGAGCCAGCCCCCGTCTTGTTCAGTTAAAGACCCTTCAGATGACTCCAGCCCCGTCGCCATCTGGCAGGGACTGTTTGGGAAACACCAGTAAGAGATGCAAGATGAGGTGGACTCCATTGACCCTTAAATCATGAGATAATAGTAAATGATGATTGTTGTTCAGCCCACTGATTTTAGAACGGTTTATTACACAGCAGTAGGTTACTGGAACATCGGGCTCTGGAGCAAGGAAGCTCTCGTTTCCAGTCGTAGCTCTAGACAAGCTGCCTCAGCCGGCTCGTTTACCTTCTGGACCAGAGTTTCTTTTTCTACGAAGTGGAAGCAATAATACTTGCTCAGCAGGCTCGCTATGAGGCTCACAGATGCTTTGTGAAAATGCCTAGTGCAGCATCCCTCCCTCAGGTGGTTCCTGATGAGTAACAGTGATATTTTTGTCTCCCCTAACTAGAACATGTCTCATGCCCCAAACCTCTGGCCCAGGTTAGTCAAATTCTACCCTGCTCAAATCCCTCCTCTCAACGATGCTGTTCCCACCTCACCAGCTGGAAGAAAATCATCTCTACGCAGACTTGGTGCTAACTGAACAACACTTCCCAGATTTCCTAGTCACATACATACCTTACTGACCAAGGAATTGCTTATGGGCAGGGGTCATGGGTCACATCTCCGTTATCCTGAATTGCCCTGAATGTCTTCTTACTCAGACATAATGGGCTGTGATAAATATTTCTTGACCAGGATAAATGGACACTAGAGCATTTCCTTTCAGAAGCCCTTACTCATTTCTGACCTGAAGTTCTTGTGCTGCAGAGTCCTGGACCCCTCCTGACCCTGTATGGGGGTCCTGGTGCTTCTCTTTCCTGTACTATATAATCTCTTTAATGTGAAGCCCACAACCTCCCCAGTGTCAACACTATCCAGTCAGTCGGCACCTACCACCTCCAACATGTGGAATGTGAGTAATGAAAGAGAAACAGATGTTCCCTGAAGTGACTGACACATGAGTGAGACTGAGGCTGGACCAAGCAGGCACTGTGAAAACTGTCATCTCAGCAAAGTAAGCAGATCTCCCCAGTGGGAGGACCTTGGCCTAGAAGGAGATGCCACTCAGTGGATGAGGGCTCCACGCACCACCTTTCTATTAGGCGATGAGAATGGGGTCCGTCCACCAACATCGGTATCAGGATGGGCCAAGGACAAACAGTCCCCACTTTCCCCAAAGCTTCCTTCTTTCCTTCCTTCCTCCCTCCCTTCCTCCCTTCCTTCTTTCTGCAAACACTTACTCCAGGCCCACCAAATGCCAGGCAAATGCTTAGAGACAAAATGGTGACCAAGACAGAGCCCCTGTTCTGGTACATGCACATGTGTGCAAATAACTAAAACAAGTAACTGTCACACAATTTAATAAGCACTGAGGTACAGTGTAGAGGTTACTGACCCACCCAAAATTGGCATTCAAGGAGGCCTTATAGAAGAGGTGGTAGCTGAGTCAGGAATAGCTAAGCAGGCAAAAGGGTGATTGCAGTGGAGTGTGTGTACCTGAGGAAGGGCACTCCCGGCCGCTGGGACAGCAGGTGCAAAGGCCCAGAGGTGAAGGAGGACCCAGGCTCTGACCAGAGAGAATGGATGAGGTGGAGTGGAGAGAGAACAGATGGAGAGGAATCAGAGCTCTAATCACCAGGGCCCTGTGGACTATAATAAGAGGCTTGGCTTCATCCCTGGGTAACTGATGGACCCATGGACCACTTCCATATTTTAGAACTATCCCATCAACAGGATAAAGAATGGATTGGAGGGACCATGACTAGTGTAAGGGACCAGTTAGGAAATAATTGTGATCACTCAGACAAGTATTTGTTCCAGACAAAGTGGGTGGTGCAGGACTAGAGAGGGACAAGTGGACATCCCCAGAGAGGTAGGAGAAACAGAAAACACACAGAAAGCTGAAGTACATGGAGTACAAGGAGGTATAAGAAAACATTTCAAAGGAGAGGTCAAACAGGCATTCCAAGGCAGGTAGACCACTGGAGAAGTGGACACCTGGTCAGTCTCAACTATGAGCACCTGTTGCTTTGACCCCAGTTTCTAACTGTGTGAGTTTCCAGAAGACATGGAGTGGTGTGCACTGGGAGGAGCAAGAGTCCTGGGCCACCACCTACTCACTCCAGGTGCCCCTGTCCTCATGATAGGAACGTGGCAGACCCCTATTCCTCAAGGCTGCAGAGCCTGCCATGGCCCCCTGGACTCCAGAGTAGGGGGGATTCTGAGTCACAGGAGGAGGCAGCGTGGAGTGGGAGCACATGACCTTCCAATAGCATTGCCATTGGAAGTCCAAGGCCTGGCAAACCGAAATGAGAGGAAAACAAAACGAATGCTTACAGAGAAGGATCTGCGGTTTGCATCCAACCTGTCATGCTTGCAGACCCACAAATGTCCTAACTCCTTGCTCTGCAGTGGGGCCTCAGTCTGTCTGTGAAATGGGCTAGGCTGCATGACACTTGTTTCCAGGATCACTATCTTCCTTCTGCCAGCTGAATTCCAGGAAGTGACTGAGAACTTGGCCCAGGGCACTCACTGTCCACAGAAGGTGGTCAGTGTTTACGTATATGTTGCACGTGCTGCCTCATGTATGGTAGGCATACTTGTATGTGTGCTGTTTATGCATGCACATGTGAATGCCCATGTGTGTGATTACCGACATGTGTGTGAGTTTATCTTTCTGTGCTTTTGTATACAGATAAGGTAAGCAATGCATGGCTATGCACATGGTCTACATCTGGATATTCCTGTGAGGGACTGCTCATATCAGCTAGCTGGTGCTGTGTAACAAGTCACCCCAAAGCTCAGCAGCTTAAAGCAACAAACATTTATAATTTCTCATAATTTTGTGAGTTGGCTGACAGGTTCTTCTCTCTTTGGCTGAAACCTGCTGAGCCTGTTCACACATCTGTGGCAGCTGGTGGCCCTGCTGGTGGGTAGTCTACAGAGGCATCACTCAGATGTCTGGGGACAGATGTCAGGGGACCACTTGGCTAGGTGGTCTCTCACTCTCCAGTGAGCTAGCCAGCACTGGCTCACACAGTGGCCTAAGGTTCCAAGCACAGCAAGAGCAAGCCTTCATGCAAACTTTTCAATCTCTACCTGCATTACACTGGCTATGAGGTTAAGCCCAGAGTCAGTGGTAGGGAAAGAGATCACTAAGGGCATGGATGCAGGGATCATTTCTCCTGTTTTTACAAAATATTTACCCAGAGTACATGAGCGTGTGCACTTATAGGGGTATACCCATGTGTACCCATGTATGCACACACATACCTACTTGTGTACATGCATGGGGTTGCCCCAACAAGCAGATGCAGGAGGCTGTGTGTGTGTGCCTCAGTGTGTGCATGCACATGTGTGCATGTGGACAGGCCTGGGTGTCCATGCATGCATATAAATGTGTGCATAATGTGCATGCGTGATTGCTTAAGACAGCAGCAGCAGAAACGTGTGAGCACACCAGGATGTTCCTCCATGTACATGCACACATATTCATGCAAGTGCATGTGTGATTGCCCCATGGAGCAGGTGCAGGAGCCTGTGTGTGAGCACCCACCCTGAGTCTGCCTCTGTGTGCATCTACCCGTGCAGATGAGAAAAGAGCCAGAGCCTAGGCTAGGTAATAGGCCTGGGCCTGGACCTAGTTGTAGAGCTTTCCCAAAGATTATGCAGTTAATGAAGGCCAGCCTGTTTTTCCCAATTCATATATGCTGCTAATCAGCTCAACCTGCTGCCACAGCCCAGCATCCCCCACTTCAATCCTCCCTGTTTGAAAGCTCAGCTGACATTCTGCCTCCTCCAGGAGGTCTTCCCAGGTGGAGCTGTGCAGCATCTGCAGGGGTCTCAAACCCTTGCCTGGGCTGCTGGTTGTTCAATGTTAACTGCTGTCCACCTGGCGCCCCTGTTGCTCATGCAGGTGTCTGTCTCCTCCTTTTGCCCAAGGGCCCCCAGAGGACAGCAGTCACATCATTCAATGCCAGGCCTCCCACCCTCCTCTCCAACATGGTGCCTACACACAATAAGGGCCCCATCCACACTGGCTGGACTGAAAGGGGTGCAGTCCATTCCTCCTCTGGAGCAACAGCCAAGGAGACTGGTGTCCTCTCACTACTTTCCAGGCACCCCAAGGCCAACACCACCCACTGCCTCCACGGGTCCTGTTTCCTGCTCTGAACCACAATATGCACACACCTGCATATGTGCTGTAAAACTCGTAACACTCCCCAAAATACGAGGAGCAGCTACTACATAACAAACACTTATCCCCCTATTTCATCAATTCTAAGATGGCTTTTTTTCTTCCTTTTTCACATCCTTAAATTGGGCCCCATCTCCTGAACGATGATGTCTCAAACCATCGTCCAAGTGGCTGTTGTGATGCAGTTGTCATTGCCTGGCAAGCGCGCTCATAGCTGTTCCCATGGTTGTCACTCTAACAGAGTGCTCTGCATTGTTGTACTACCCGCGCCGAGGGTAATTGCCATTTTACGCGTCTCCAAAAAGATCAGGCTATGATTCAGCAATGAAATCAAAAGTTACTGTGTGTGCAGAAAGGCCCAGAGAACAGCAGGCGTGCAGCTGGAATTAGTGAGGCAAATGCTTATTGTCAGAGCGACCACAATGCATTATTTTCTTGCAAAGTCACAGCAAAGTGCATTACAAAACCAAGACAGGAAGAATCCTAAGGAGATGAAGGAGATGAAGCTGTGCTGCTCTGTATTACCGAGATACATTTGGAAGAATTGTCTAGCACCTGCCAAGAATGAACCAAAGGCAATAGAAGTTGCCAAATACCTGGGAATACATTAAACAAATTCAGAAGCAACAAAAGAATGGTCTGATTAATTGTTGCCTCACACAATTGTTATGACATTGCATCAGAGCTTATCAAAAAGTTTTCTTTCTTAGTGGTACGTAGCAAACTGGCTTGCCCTGTAAGTGACAGAGTCTTAGATGAGATGTAATATGGCACACACCCAGCACTTTACTGTCATATTTTATGAAATCTTCTCAAGACTCTAGGATGTGGGTATTAGAAGGGAGTTAGGGGTCCTGATGGTCCAGTCCACCCTTGTCAGCCTCAGCAGGGTCCCACAAGCCCCAAGTGTGCATCCCTGAGGCTGAAAAGGTCGACACTGGCTTCTCCTCTGTATCTCACCTCTGGATGGTAGGTAGAAAACCAAGTTGTCCCTCTACTTTTTAAATAAACTCCCTCCCAGTAAAAAATAAGCATAAAGGCAATGTTTGCTCTGCAGGTGCCAGTTATTTTCAGCCTACTAGCCTGCTTTTTGCCCTATCTACATGTTCTCTGCTATCACTTACTTAATCGCCTTCTTCTCATACCTGTATCAGTGAGGGTAAGTCAGATCATGCTGCTGTAACAAACAACCCCATAAGTCATAATGCTTTATAATAATCTGGGATTCCAACCCAAGGAAAGGTTACATGAAGGAGGCACACTCTGACCAAAAGAGATATGCTGAAGCCAACAGGAAAAGAGGAAAACATCCCAGGCAAGGGAAAGTCAGTCTCCTCTTGAAACCACACAGCCTCATCTGTCAAATGGGAATTATTAACCATTCCTTCCTTGCCTCCTCCAAACAGCCCCTTCAAGAATCCAAAGAGATTGTGTAGTCACTTTAAAATGTTGCTTTCCAGCTGTTGCAGGTGAACCTGTCCATGTCTTGCCCTTCCCCCCATGGGCCTTACCACTTCTAGGTGTCCTGACCAACACTCAACTGTCAATGTCTGGGTTGCTTTGCTAGAGAGCTGTTCTCCAAAACTTGGGAAGGCTACTCTGGCTGTGTGCAAAGCAGGCCGGATACCAGGGCATTAGCACCCTGCAGGAGCTACCCTTCATCAGTGACTGATTAAATTTGACATGCAATTCCCCAGCAACCTTGCCCTGTGGTAGAGTTCTGCCTCATTTTCTGGAGTTCCTGGAGGATTACGCTGCAGGTACCCACTGTGGCAACTAACTAAATATTGCACCCTGCATTTGCTGCCTTCCGTGCCTTATGGCCTAGCTCCTTACTTCCTAAATAAACCCCATACACTCACACCTCTGTCTCAATGTTTGCTTCTGGGAAACCCAAACTAAGGGTGCTACAAAACCCCCATACGTAAGATGAATGGAAGAGGTATTACTCGGCTTGTGCCAGAGATGCCCCTGGTGATTGCCAACACAGTCAGGAGTAGCTTGGTTCAAGGGCTGCGTGGGCAGCAACCAGGCTCACCAAAGCCCTCCTGGAGGGCCCTGGCAGCTCTACCCCAACTCCAGGCTCACAGATAAGGACATGGAGGCCCAGAAAGGGGGTGTCCAAGCTCACATAGACTGTTTGAGTGGAGTCAAGGGTTTGGTATTCCTTTTAAACACATCTCAGGACATGAACCCACAGAGGGAATTGGTTGGGGGCATCTCCTGACATCTTTTTGCCCTCCTCCAAGTTTAGAATGCTATTGACAGTGGAAAGTTCATCCCTTTGTGGTATAAGACAAAAATATATTTGGTCTTGGTCCCTGGTTTCAGGCACAGATCTCCTAAAACCCTTGGAATTTCCTAAGTGACAGGAGCATCTTTGATTATTCATAAGGACGCCCTTTTGCACGCTTGAGTTTAGACTAATGAGGGGACTTAGGGTTGGGCCCCTTCATGATACCAGGATTGGGGCTGGTCACCAGAAAGACCAAGTGATTGGAGGGCTGGAACTTGCCACCCCACCCACCAATTTCCGTGAAGCAGGGATGGTGCTGGAGATGGAAATCTATAAAAACTCGTGATTTGAAGAGCTTCTGGGTTGTGAACATACTGAGGTACCGGGTGGGTGGTGCAACCAGAGAGGGACGGGAGCTCAGTACCCCCACCCCCATGCCTTACCTTATGCCTCTCCTTCATCCTGCAGGTCCTGAGTTGTATCCTCTATAACAAACCAGTAACTACAAGTGAAGTATTGGCCTGAGTTCTGTGAGCCATTTTAGCAAATGATTAGACCTGAGGAAGGGGTTGTAGGAACCCTCTAGATTTTATAGCTACGTCTGACAGAAGTGTGGGTACTCTGGGAACCCAAAACTTGTGACTGGCATCTGAAGTAAGGACAGTCTTGTGGAACTGAGCCCTTAAACCTGTAGAGTCTGATGCTAACTCTAGGTAGACAGTGTCAGAATTTAATTGAGTTGTAATCCTACAACCTAGTTAGTGACCCAAGAATCAGTTGCCTAGTGGTGTCAGAAGTGTTGATTTGAGTAGAATAGCAATGTCAGACCCTCGCCCAACCTTGGCACCTTCTTGGGCCCTTTTTAAAAGAATCTGTTCCTGCCATCTGTCTTTCTGCCACCCAGCCACTATTTACCAAGGTCACCCACTCCCTGTCTTACACTCTCTGAGCCACACTATCTCTGCATCAACATCTGGGCTCCACTCAGTTTCCAGAAGGAACATTCCCTCCTCTTCACACCTGATCCCTAACTCTGCTCCTCCATTCCCTTCCCTAGCCCTGCTTCACCCAGCCAACTCCTGCTCGTCCTCAATTCCTCAGCCCAAGGGTCACCTCCTCCAAGAGGCCTCCCTGCTTTTCTCTCTCACATCTCCTTGCCATTCCTATTTGACAACTCCTATTATCTATGTGGTGTGTGTCCGCCAGATCACTGCATTCATGCCCGAGGACCATGTCCTGTCCACAGCAGGCACATGTCCAGCACTCGTGGAGCAGATGAGTTTGGGCTAGGCCCACTCAGTACCATGGGAAGAGGGCCCAAGAGGTTGTATGTGTTGAGACAGGGTCTGGGGAGAGAAAACAAGATCTTCCTTTGATTGAGCCAGTGAAGTCACTGGTGAGAGAGTGAACCCAAGGAGTTATAAATAGCCCTGGAAATCATGCATATTACATTAGGGGTGTTGGTGACAGCTTAAGTATATTTCCATAAGGTTCCATTATATTTACGTATTAGTTAATGGATACTTAAAATATTATGTTACCGTAATGCTCATGTTTTATTAGCAAACTATCACATCAAATGGAGTTGCTAAGTGTGATGGAAAATTAGCTCTGCAGCTAGATTTCTGTATTTTCACACTGAATTTTTGATTTCTAATTCCCTGCCCACCCACCTCTGGTGAGGTGGTTTTCTGCAGAACACTTGTGATCTTTACCCTCCACATGACTGAGAGGCTTGGAAGTATGGAGGGAGGATCCTGGCCCCTCACTCCAAGGCAAGAGTTTGAGCTTAGCTTTCCGAGTGATCCAAGCTCAGTCATTAATCTGCTGTGTGACCTTGAATAAGTTATTTGCCCTCTGTTAAATAAAGAGTTAGACTTGAGTATTAGTATTAATCAGGGTTCTCCAGAGAAACAGAACCAATAGGATGTACACAGATATAGATGGTATAGATAGAAAAAAAGAGAGAAAAACACTGGGTGTCATGGTCCAGCCAAGATGACACATAAAATTAACCACCATTGTTTCTAAGCTTCTTAAGGTTCTGTGGGTTGAATTTGGGGCATATATGCAAGGGAACCTCAGATCCTGTTGTCTTCAGGTTGAGAAGGTGGCTGGAGGTGGCCACACGTGCCAGGAACCCCAGACTTCCCAAAGGGTGTGGCAGGACAGAACTGAGGACCTTGCCCTTGGTGGTCTTCATCTCTTCTCTTCTCTCTTCCTGGAGGGGCAGCTCCAGATAATACCTGCTGAAAGGTTGGGTTTTTTTTTCAGACTTTGTTCAAGGATGCCAAGAATCTGAATGGGAAGAACTGGGAGAAAGGTGCTCTGGGTGGAGGAAAGCTTGCGGGCAGAGAAACTGGGTGGTGAGAAACTGCTGGCGTGAAGAGGCAAAGCGAAAGCCACAGGAGCGCAGGGGTGGGTGGAGCCTCGGGGACTCTGCAGCATCCTCACACCCAGCCCAGAGCCCTGGGGCGTCCCAGTGTGGTCCTGGAGGTGGTGATTGCATCCTGCTCCCATGGAAGCTGACAGCTGCTGAGGGACAACCTCAGGGTGCCTCACCTCCCAATGAGCAAATGGAAGTCAGTGAATAGGGTTCCAATCCCAACTTCCCCATTTGTTAGCTACCTAACCTCTAAGGCAAGGTACTTCTCTGAACCAATTTCTTCACTGCGCAAGGGAATCAGAGCAGGACCTCCTATGCTACAGGGCTGTAAAAAAGTTTTGGTAAATTCATACATCGAAAATTATAGATAAAACCTTGGTGAGGATTCAAGTATGAACTTAAGACACTTCCTAGCTGGGTGACCTTGGATAATTCCTGCAGCTTTCTGATCCTCAGCTTCCTTGTCTGCAAAATGGGGATTTAATAGCACTTACCTCCCAGGACCATCTGTTCCTGTTATGTGCCAGGCGCTGCGCTAGACGCTGAGAATGCAAGGGAGGAACACAAAGGGGCAACTTCCTGTCCTTGTGGAGCTGACATTCTAGTGGGAGGTGTGTGTGGTGGTGGTGGTGGTGGTGGTATTAATAGCAATATAACGAAGCAAAACGTATTTTGAAATTTATAATAAGAGTTGTGGGGAAAAAAAAGAGAACAAGAAAGTGGGCTAGGAAATACCCCGAGGTTAGTTTGACTTTAAATAGAGAAGACCTCACCAAGAAGGTGACATTTCAGCGAACACCTGGAAGGAGGATTAAATGAGGTAACAGCCTAAAGCAGAGAGAAGGCAAACTAAGGTCTGAGGGCCAAATCCCGCCCTGTCCACTCCTTGACGTACTGCCTGTGGCTGCCTTCTCATTAAGATAGAGTTGAGTAGTTTTAACAGGGATCCTATGATCCACAAAGCCTAAAATATGTACCATCTGGCCTTTTCCAGAATAAGTTTGCCAACTAGCATAAAGTACTGCGTAGATTATCTGAACCCTACCTGGACTTTATAAAATTATTATTATTATTAGGTCACAACTAAATGATGCTGCCCCTGGTGGTGGCAGCAAGCAAGGGATCAGATGGGACTCCTCTCCCTGCACCAGGTGGTGGATAAATGTCTCAAATCCTGTATTTAGAAAGTATAGCATCTTGACAGACAGAGCATGGGGAGAGGGGACTCCAGGCTGAGCAAACAGCCTGACCCAAAGGCTGGTGGGGGATGACAGATTGTGTCTGGAGAAAGGTAAGTGGCATAAGGAAATAGGCCTCCCATTTCCACCTCCAAAAATATCCGTCCCCTGCACGTGGCCAGCAGCAGGGTCGGCCAGACCCCCGGCTGTCAGTGGGCTGCCGGCTGTGGCTGTGGGCTGGAGGAGCCAAGCGAGTTAGCCGCCTGATTGAGTTATGACAGCTCTTCGCGCCCACCGGGAAGCCTGGCAAGGCGGTCCTAGCGGGGGCCTACAGACAAATGATGATAAAGTGCTCACTTTAAGGAACCATCTCCATAATATTTCATGCTCACGGCAGGGGCAGGGGGCGGGCAGGCTGCCCTGGTGGCACAGCTAACTACTCCATCAATTGATTTGATTCACGGCAGCAGCTACTCCCAGTCATAATATTTCAAATAAATGGGGCCGTGGATAGAAATAATATCTGCATCAATATTAACCCTGAAAGAACTAATGGACATAAGCTATAATTTCCTGGACACCCTAATCATGCATTTTGACCACTGTTGGCATGGGACAATTTTTCTTTCTCTCTTTTCTCTCTTTTGCTCGTCTGTCTGTCTCTCGTCCTTAACATCTGTCAGACCTGCTTTGTTCACCCCGAGCCTATGATTTTGGGAATTTGGTGGTCCCTGTTCTCATCTTCCACCAACCATAATACCTTATCTCAGAGGAAGCAGAGGAGAGCCTAGGCCTCTTGGCCCATTTATTCCCAGCTGCTTTTGAAATGCCCCTAGGGAGGGCTGAGTAGCTTTGCTTGGTGGGGGAGTGCTTGCCTGACAGGCTTGTTGGCAAGGATGCCCAACTGATTCTTTCCTGTCATTCATTCACCCACAGATACTCATTGTGTACCTACTATGGGCTGGGCACTTTACAAGGTGCTTGGGGTACATCACTGAACAAAAGAGAAAAATGTCTGTCCTGTGGAGCTTACAGTATAGGCACCCAGGAAGACAACTGTTAAGCCCCAAGCACACAAAGAATGAACTACATGGTTTATAGCGCGGCTTGGGTCCCCTCCAGTCTCAAGACTGCAGACCTAGGGGACAGGGCTTCTCAGAGGAGGGAAGGGTGATGGTTGAATTAGAGACTTGCTGCACCTTTTCTTTTCTGCACTGGTGAGGAACCACTGTCAGAAAACTAAGTACAGCCATCAAAGGTGTTTTATTTGGCCTGCATAATATATACTTTTAATTCATTAATTAAATGTAAAGAGGAGATTTTGCTTAAAAATCAGTTTCCACTCTTCAGAAATGGGAAGATCCAGCATTGCCCACATTCTCACATGGCAGCAATTGGCTGGACAGGGTTAGCATCTACCCTGTTAGACAAAGCTCATGCTCTGGAGCATACCGCAGGCCCCACTGCTCCCTGTTGTCCGAGCCCAGCCTGACAGTCACCACTCAGTGTGACCCCATTTGGGCACCCGCACTCCTGGCCCCTGGGTTTCATCTTGGAGCTGGTTTCTGAACTTCTCGTGCCTGCTCAGGCCCCTCTCCCCACATAGCCCCTACTTCTGGTCCATCCTCTGCACTACAGCCTTTTCTTCACTCTTCTTTTTGATCCAATTGGTTTCTTTTCTACCATTTTGTGGCTCTATAATCACAATGCCTGCCTGGGGCACCGCATCATTTCATGGAAACAGACACATTTAGAGGTGGGTTTGGAAGCAAGATCTCTTTATTTTATAGGATCAGGGCACTCAGTCTTTCCTTTGCTCTCTCTTCAGCTGAATTGTGGTCTTTTATTCCATAATTAAATTAATTCCTAATTAAAAATAAATAAATAAAGACTAATGTGAATACATAAACACAATTATGTAAATATATGTGTGTGTGTGTGTGTGTGTGTATATGCTGTATGATGTTGGCCACCAATACAGATGACTGAGTTTGATCCTCTGCATGTGTGTGTGTGTGTGTGTATAAAATGTGAGTAGCAATTTCCAGAATTGGCAGATGCAGAGCTTGTGAGAGTGTGAGATAGTCACTAGAACCAGATAAATCTGGTTTAACCCAACCACTCAGCTCTTGTTATCTGTGGGACCTTATTCCTTCACTTCCTTATCTTTAAAACGGGTATAACAATGTGACATATGTCATAGGGTTGTTTTTGTGAAATAAAGTATTTAACACATTGAAAGTCTAATAAGAATGGTAACTATTATTATTTTTTCTATTATTCTGACTCTTACCATTGTATTACCACTCATTCTCCCCAGGGACACAGGGTGGTTCAGTGTGGGTGGGAGCTGGTGGTAATCTCTGGAGGTGACCCAGAGGTCACAGTCTTGTCAGTGCTAAGGTCTGGGCGGTGGTTCGAAGTGGCTTCCTAGCTAAGCAGACCACACCTTTGGATGTCCATCCATACTTCTGCTAGAGAGTAGCTTCCACTCCAACCCAGAGGGCAAATGTGAGGGCCGCTGTGTACACACACACTGAGTAAGTAACCCCAGGACACCATTCTTCTAGACAGTGGTTGCCAGATGTCAGCATGCAACGGAATCACCGCGAAGGCTTGTCAAAGCAAGATTGCTTGGCCCCAGACCCGGAGTCTGAGAATTTGCATTTCTACCAGATTCTTGGATAATCCTGCTGCTGCAGGTCCAGCACTTTGAGAAGCACTAATTTGACTACAATATGGCAGGGAAGTCATGTTGAGTAAGGGAATTCAGAAAAATGTACCCACAGGATATAGGAACCAGAAAGGCTCTGGCTCTCCACTGTTTGTGCCAATAGGCTGCCCAGACAGGTGAATGAATGAGCAAATGACCTGACTCTACTCAGAACCCTGAATACCTCTGTTTCTCCAGTTGGTTTCCCTGAGTGGGGCTGGCACAGGCAGTATGGAATGCAGTCTCTGGCCAAGGACCCAGTGGCTGACAGCCAGGGCAGATGGGCCAGAAGTGGGTAGGGAGGATAGGGCATTCTCATGGGGCAGGATGTGTTCATGAGAAGTGAGGGTGATGTAGGGGTCTAGCAGAGATGGTGCCTCCAGATTTAATCTTCATACCTGTCAGAGGGGGCATGCAGTTAGCACCCACTCATGGTCTGGGGAGCTCCCTGCTCCCCAAAGCCTGGCCCTGCAGGAATCTGTTGGCAGGCCATTTCCACCTCCCTTTTTGGGTCTGAGGGTATCCCCATCCACTCCCCATTCATGCATAGGAAGGGAAGATCGATGTATCACACATCTCTTGTGCACCACTTCAAAACCTCTCAGTCTCCCCTCCCTCCTTAGACACTGCTATAGTAACCAGTTCCACTTGGGCTGCAGTTGCTGGGCACAGGTGCAACCTAACAGCACATCGCCTTGACCCATGCCCCGTTGGTCTCACTTCCTGCCAAAGCTTCTCTAACACCATCTCATGGGATGCTCAGTAGTCACACATGGGCGACCTGGGAGTGAATGTTCTTGTCCACAGGGGATGGAAACTGATGGGTCATTGCTTCCCCGCTTCATTCTTCAGGTGGCAGTTCTGATATGCATGTCTTAAGACTCCCAGGTAGTCCCAGAGGATCATCAGCTCAGTCCCCCAAATTGGTGTCCAACAGCACTGGCCTTCCAATGACTTCCAACTGACCTCCGTTCTTTCTCGCCTCCTGTCCTGCATGCCTGCATCCTGGCATCGTTCCTTAAAGAACCTCTTGAACATAAAACTTTGTATCAGGCTTGGCTTTGTGGGGAGGCTCTGGTTAGACAACTCTGGTCAGGGAAACTCTGGTTAGAGAACTTCCTAAATAGAGACTCCAAGCTTGACAGAGATCATTCACCATCTAACCATTCAATAAATGCTCTGACCCTGGGGGCATGTGCTGGGCCCAGAGCTGAACAATGGACAAGACCAATGAATAGGTCATTAGGTCATGGCCTCAAGGGCTCCCAGTGCCTTGGGGAAGGAGTCAGAGAGCTAACTGAGTTTTGAAGGAGAATAAATGCCATAATCAGGAGAAACAGAGTGGGCACCCAACCGGCTCTGCCCAGAAGAGGTGATATCTAAGCTGAGATCCATCAGTAGACCAGGACAAAATCCAGATCAGCTCTTCAGTTTTCAAAGTCCATCCCAGGAGGACAGGAATTGAATATATGCAATGAATATGATTTACCATGTCATCCTTTCTAGAATATACTGGAATCTACTGATCTTCGGTCATGTCTCCCTTGAGTCTAACCAGAGCCTGGTTGCTCCACTTGTCTTTGGTTCTGGTCCTTGAAGGTACAGAGAAGAGGGGTTCCCACCACCAAGAGGGCAACTTGGTCAGTCCTCAGACAGCCCCCCACAGCCGGGGGATTCTGTGCCCGCCCCGAGCCTCTGCCTTCTCCCTCTCTCAGCCACCTTTGGCTGAGTATGGGAGGGGACTTGACCCTGGGGCATCGGGATTGCAGGCGGTATGTCTCTGAGGGAGACAAGCCTCCATCTCCCAATGGGGATCAGAGGCTCACCCGTCTCATTGCCGCCATCCTCCTCTCAAAGTGGAACCACCTGGGGCTGATCAAATGGCGACTGGGGGACACTCCACACGTGTCCTGTCATCGCTGGGGATTCTCCCTCCAATTCTCACAGGACTTCTGCTTTGATTTCTGAAAAAAGCATGAAAATAAAAATGAGTCACACAGATCTTTTCAGATGAAGCGGCAAAGTCAGCCAAATTAAGTGTTATCTTCCCTAGTGACACAAAGATTCTGGGAGGGCCCCCCTTAGATTCGCCTGACCTGCAGAGAGGTGAAATGGGCCCACCTCAAGAGACTCGCCTCCACCCTAGCTGTGCCGGGCCTTTCTGTGCTAAGGTCTCTCTTACCTCACATGGGGACACCATCCCTTGGTCCCTGGGCTGTGCTAGGGGACTGGGTTTCTGCTCTGCTTTGCTGAACTCTTGTTCTTACTCATTCTGGGAAATGTGGGTGCCACCTCCTTGAGAGAATGTGGGATTTGGCTCTTAGTTTCTGCTGAGAGCCAGCATTTCCTGAGGCTGACATTGGGCCAAGTCCTCTGTGTGGCAGAGCAAATCCTGTCTAACTCTCAGACCCCCTAGGTGGTGGGGTCAGCAAGGTCAGTTTCCTCCCTCTCTGGCACCAGGGGAATTTGGCTGAGACCAAACCAAGCTACCGTGGCAGCCATCCCAGTCAGAGACAACCTGCTCCTTGGCACAAATTCCCTGAGGAAGAAGTCAGCTTACCAAGTTGGTGTAGCCTGGTACTGGCTTGGCAGCCCAGAAACCTGTGTTCTGGTCCCAGCTCTGCTTGCTGTGTGACCTTGGACAAGTCACTTTCTCTCTCTGGGTCTCAATACCTCCATCTATTAATTGAGCAAGCTGAGGCATTTCTCACATTCTGAGATACTAAATATGATTCCAGGAGCCCAAGGAAAAACATATAGATAAACACAAGCTTTAGGGAGGGGCCCTTTGCAACCCAGCAGCCTGCAGCATCCTTGGGAACAAAGTAATGGATTCGGAATTCAAAGATCGTGAGGTTCTTTATTGCTGAAGGGGGAAAGGTCCGAATATTGCTTAGCAAATTACCATCTGCTAGGGGCACCATTATGCCTTGACACAACCATTGGTCAGCAAATTGGTCACATTATTGGTTAGTAAATTTGAGGCTGCAGAATTATTTATTGGCAAATTAGAGATGGCAGAATTATTGGTTGGCGAGGCCAGAATTGCAGCGATTGGTTAGCAAATTAGAGATGCCTGTTTTGGTCTGTGAATAAATCATGGCTGGTCAGGGTATTGGAGGCCAAATTAGAGGTGGCCGGGTTATTTATGGCCTAGCCAGGAAAGCAGAAAGCGCATTTGCCTGGCAGAAAGGGGGTCAGCCCTCAACGTGGGGGGTTACTCCTTGAGAGTGCCTCCAGGTTGGCACTTTTCAAAGGGATGATTATTATTTTCTAAGCACTAATGATAAAGTGGCTTGAGCCAGATTCTTGTTCTGCGCCTTCTAGACCCCTTCTCCTAATCCTTGTTTCCAAAGAGAGCTGTAAAGATGTTTGCAGTCCTAGGGCTGGTCAGTGGAGTAGAGGCCCAGGGAAAGATCTGAGCAGAGTTCTTGGCTAGAGAGGGAGCCAAGTCTGATCCAACAACACGCTATCCACAGGTAAGACTTCTCCAATTGTCCGCAGGCCCAGCCTAGTATGAGGAACCACAAGACATGTAAAGGCCCTGATCTCAGGAGCTCAGGATCAAGTTGAAACTGCATTTCTCCAAGGCTCTGGCCAGATCCCAGTTTTCTGGGTAGTCCACCTCTTCCCTGGCAATCTCCAGTGACTCACTCCTGTCTGAACCTTTTCAGTCTCAACCACTTAGCACTCAGTTACATTCACCTGCTTTCTAGTTGCCTTTGACTCTTGTTGAGCTTTTCATAGCTCCTTTTCTAGATGAGAAGTTTCTGACAGCAGTATTCCATGGAGACCGGCAGAGGATTGGACATATGTAGGTTCATATTGATGCTTACATGGCTATATGTATGTATCTATAGATAGATGGATATATCATAAGGAGATGAATGAAAAATAGGTAGATGAGTAGATGGATGGATAGATAGATGGGTGGATGGACTGATGGGCAGATGGCTAGTAGGTGGATGGCTGATGGATGGACAATGAACAGATGAGTGAGAAATGGATAGATGGATGGATGGTGTTTGGATGGTTAGATAGAAGAATGAATAATATTGCTGATGTTTATAGAAGCCAGAGATCCAAAAGTGGGGAAACTTGGGGTTTCAGAGTTCCAGAAGTAGGATTTGAAGCCAAGCTATCTACTCCCATCCTTGCCAAGCCCAAGTTTTTAAATTAAACAAACAAAAAAACAAAGGCTATTGTTACTGTTCACCCATCCTGGGCCATAAGGGAAAGACAGCCACAGTTTAGTTGCTCCAAGGGCAATGAGCCCTCCTCATCCTGAGCCTGCAGAGGAGAACAAGTGACGGGGAGAGCCCAAGCACCTCAGGCTCAGAGAGAACACGGTGTCACGGGGCCCTTCGGCCTCCACAGGCCTCATGAAGTCTTAGCAAAACAGGGAGTCTCATCAGCTTGTAATGACAAGCTGAATTTCAACTTTCTAAGGTGACTATATACTCGCCCCATCACTTATCCCCATCTCATCTTAGGAGGCGACTTGGGGTGAGGGGTGTCATCTCTTCATTTTACAGATGAGAAAACTGAAGTTCAGAGGGGAGGAGTGATCTTCCCAGGGACCCACCATGTGATAGGACTAGAATCCAGTCTGCTGATCACCACCTCTGCTCCCCCATAGCCCCACCTCCAGCCAGACAGAAGCAGCTCCCCCTTCCCTTCCTCTAATTTTTGATACCCACGAGCACACCTGCACCACACACACTCCGTGTTGGATGCATGGAGAGAAATCAGTGATGTTACAGTTTCATTGTAGAAACTCAGTATTAATCCCCCGCCTTTATGTTTTTAGCCTTTCATTTATTCCCCAGAAAGGCTGCTCTGGTGTTTTTCAACAGCGGTCATTCTGTATGTCCACCTCCCAGGTCTGTTCTCCTCATGGTTCCCTCCCCTGGGAGGGTGACCCCCGTGGATCTGCATTATCCAAACTTCCCTGCCCTCCTGGCTTCTGGTTTGGCTACAAGAGGCACCAGCAGGACATCAGAAAGTGGGAAGAAAAAGAAATTGTGACATTTCTTCCCAGGTCCCTCCATGCTTTCTTTCTGTGTCTCTGCTTAAACTATATCCCTTCATGATGGCAACTCCCACCAGCTGGTCCCTTCACTTCTAAATTTCTCCAGACTCCAGAAACACTACTTCCTCTCCTCTTCCCTTCAGCCCTAAGGGTGATAACAGAGCAAATCTCTGGGAGTGGGGATCTCAGCATACCCCCTTGCCAACTCTTTTAACCCTGCCAACACCTCTGTCTTTAGTTTCTTGGTTAAGGTTAGTTCATTTGAACCATCTGTTGACAGAAGAGGAAGCAAACCAAACAGGTGCCAACGCCTGGCTTCCTCCTCCTCCAAGCTCAGCTCAGACCACCAAACTCTGGTCATATTCTGCATGCCGCTTTCCCACATAGTCTTAACAGCCACTGAAAGGCACCTTTTAGGGAGAATGAGCTTGGGACAGATAACTACTCCCCAGCTTCCTCTACCCCCAAAACCCACCACCAGCTACTCATCTGTGCCTTGAGACAGCATCATGATAAACCCACCATGACCTCCCGTGGGAGACTTTCCCCCCTCTGTCCTCAGTGTCCTCATCTTTTAAATGGGGACAGTAACACTGTTATGAGGATCAAAGGAAATCTTGTGTATGTAGTGTCTGCAACACAGAAGGCACTCAATAAATGGGAGATGTACTACCACTCTAAATGATAACCATCATTCTATTGTGGGACATTTCAGTTGTTTCAGTTTTTCGCTACCATAAAGGATGCTGTGATGACCATCTTTGTACGTACAGCATTTTATTATTATTTTCTTAGGGCAGGTTATTGGCCTAGTGAAGTTGTCAAAGGAGGCAAAGTAGAGTTGGTCAGTTTGTAAAGACAGCCAAATTAGTCTTCCAAAGCTGTCTGCCTGAATGGTTTTAATAGTAACAGCCACCATTTATTAAGTGCTTGCTGTGTGCTTAGGAGTGGCTCATACCACCCCCTATGAGGTAGGTCTTTCATTATCCCCCACTTAGAGTACAGAATCCTGGAACACAGAGCAGTTCAATAACTTGCCCAAGTCATAGAATCTGGCTATGAAACCACTAGAGATTCAGGTTCAGATCCACCTGACTCCAAAGTCCCTACTTTGAACTGATCGCTGCTGTGTTTCTGTGACTTTGTTGCAGGAGGCTGGCCCGGACTCTGTCCCTGACACCTGACCTCTTTAGCTAAGCCTGGGCAAACTGCTCCCCACATGCTCCCTGGAGCTGTGGGGGAAGACACTGGGCCTGCTCAGGTACAGCTGGAATGAGGAGGCAGGAACCCTGTCACGACTGTGTCCCACCCTGAGGTGCCCCAGCTCCTACAGCTCAAGAGACCTCTAGGTAACAGCCTAGAGAGCTGGAACCAGGTGAGGCCTCACAGAGCCCGGAGGACGAGCCTTTGCTCGCATGGAAACCACCTGGCCCCCACCTCCCCGGGACTTCCCTAAGTCAAGTCCTGACTCTTCTAAGGTTGGACAAGGCAGGGCTGAGGAAGAGCCACTACGCTGGGCAACGCCTTCTCCAGACGGCAGTGGGGAAGGAGCAAGCGGGGTCATTCCTCCGGCCTGCTTTGCCTTCCTCCCTGCTACCATGTTGTAATGCTCTGTTGGAAGGCTCATTGTACAGATTTGGTCCAGTCATTGCAGCTCAAATCTGTGGCCTCCCGTGCCCAGAGCTCAAAGGGGAGCCAGTGCAGGGGAGACCTCAGGCAGCTGGCGGAGGAGGGAGACCAACTGCTTCAGCTGGACGTGCTCCCCTGGCTGCCCCCACCAAGTCAGCTGGGCTCTGGCACCCTACCATGGCCTCCGATAGGATGCAGGGGCTTCAGGAGAGGCACTGGCCCCCAGCCTCCCTGGCTCTGAGGACAAGCAACAGGAGCCCACGAGAGGATTTAGAGCAAACGCTGAGCTGTCTGTTGGGTCACACATGAGGACAGAGATGGAAAGCTCAGTGCACGGCTCTGTTCCCTTTCTGGGTTGGCCAGGGGGACAGGCAAGGGCTGCTCCCCCACAGTGGATGGGGCTCCAGCTGATGGGTGCCAGGGCTTGCTTCCCCAGAGTGAACGGGTCCCAGCTAATGGCTGCCCAGCACAGATGTCCTTCACTGTCTCCCATTCCACAGGCCTCCTGGGTGCTGAGAACCAGCCCGACATGACCATGGGGCCATGAACTGAACCCAAATCCATGACCATTTGTAACACAAGCCCAGCCATATATTTTTTGTCTGTGTAGAGTTTAGAAACAGGTGAAACCGTGTCCAAGCTTTCAACATTAGAAACATAATAATCAGGATTTGTGACTGCTGTCGAAAACACCAAGAGATCTGAGCATGGCAGACCCAGGTCCTCATGGCAACAAGCATGCAGAGCCAGGTAGCAGCTGCTCCCTGCAGAAGGGTTTGAGCTTCCCAGTCCACCACAGTCTCCACCCCCTGCACTCCTGGCTCTGTACTTGGCTAACTGCTCCCATCGACAGACTCTGCCCAGCCGCTAGAGGCATTTCACTATCTCGGGATCTTGGAGTGACTGAGAGCTGGCCCTGCCTTCAAGGGGACAGATGCTTGCCACTCATCTCCAACATCAGGTGACAATGGGAGATGCCAACAGGGCAGAGCAAGGGGTCAGACACAGCACTGCAAAGGACTGACCGGGCACCACTGGGTAAGCAGTTCAGACAGAGGGATTGGGCAGGTCTCATGGAGGAGGTGGCATCTAAGCCAGGCATTTGGTGCTGGTTACAAGGGCAATGGCTGGAGAAGAACAAGTTCCCCGGGAGAGGCAGCTCCAGCAGCCAGTGGCATGGATGCTAGAACTGTCAAAGCCTTTCAGGGAAATGAGCCCAGGAGAATGGAGATGGGATGTGAAGGGGCTGGGAGCCAGCAGCAGCTCATTAAGTCCTAACCCTTCAAAGGACATCTTGCTTTGAGTCAGAAAAACCTGGATTCAAATCCCAGTGTGGTTGCTTCCTACTTGTACAAGTCACTCAGCTTCTTGACTTCAGTCTTCCCATATGTAGGATTAACTTAAAATACCCATCTATAGACATCTGCTCTGGCTGCCAGCTGACTGGGCAGCTTAACCAATGGAAATTCATTCTTCACAGTTCTGGAAGTTGGAGCCCAAGGTCAAGGTGCGGACAAGGTAGGTTTAATTCTGAGACCTCTTGTCTTGACTCCTAGGCATCCACCATCTCACTGTGTGCTCACACGACCTCTTCTTTGTGGGCAGTATCTCTCTCTCTTGTCCTCTTCTTATAAAACCACCAATCCTATTGGGTTAGAGCCCATGCTTATGACCTCATTTAACCTTAATTGCCTCCTTAAAGGCCCTGTCTCCAAATATAGTCACACTGGGCTCAGGACTTCAGGATATGAGCTGCTGTTGCAGGCAGCATCCCTGACTTCCATGATTCAGTCCTTAGCACTATCTACTAAGTGATGATAAACATTCAACTAGATCAATACATGAAGCACCTAGAGCATGTTTAGGGCTGGATATAATAGGGAGTGGTGTGGAGTGTAACAAAATGGAGACCCCCTGGCCAGTTGACAGGCTGCCCTCTATTCAGTCCCAGCCAATGGTGCTAGGTGGGGACACAGTCTCAACATGTTCAGAGCATCCAATTTTTCAAGAGGCAGGAAATTCAGACTTTCACATAAAATTCCTAAAATTTGAATACTATTCAAATACTTTTAAGCACTGAACAGCTCTAAGAAAACACATCTGCTAGCTGTATATACACTTTTGGTTGTCACTTTGCAATGTCCATCTTAAGACATAGAAGATGTTCAATAAACATTACTTCTTTCCCCAAAGAGAAACATTTACATATCACTTGTTTTCCTTTGCATTGTTTTCTGAAATGAAGCCATCCCTCTGTGAGGTAAGGCAGGACCCCCACAACCACCACCCAACTCCTCACATCAAAACACCTGTTTCAGTGACTCCTATATAGCCTGAAACTCTAGCACTGGTATCACTTCTTCATCCAGAATTGCTCTTTTACCTGCCTGAGTCCCCAGTTTAGGAAGACTCATTAGCCATCAGCGTTGGGGGCTGTAAGGGGACTGCCGCAGTCCAAGACTTCAGCTACAGATGAGGGGAGGTCGGGGGCCAAAGTAAGCTTTGCTCTCTGCCTTGGTCAGGAGGCTGCAACTTGTCCCTGGATGGGAAAGATTTTCATTGCCCCCGACTTCCAACCAACAATTCCTGACTCCCATGATGGTACGGTCATATGCAGCTTCCCCTGCCCCTTCTTTGCTATAGACCCAGCGCTCTTGCTCAGGTGTGGTACCCAGGAGTTGTACAATCATTTGTTAAAGGAAGGAAAGCAGGGAGAGATGAAGGGGAGGGAGGGAAAGAGGGAGGCAGGAATAAAGCAAAAAATGGGGGTGGGGCAAGTAATCTATTTTACAGAAGAGAAATATGGCAGTTAACTCCTAGTTTGTGTTCCCCGAAAAACAGATCTAGACACAAAGTTTCAAGTGCAAGTCATTTATTTGGAAGAGGAATCCACCCAGACTGGAGAGCAGGAGGAAGCGTGACAAGGATGGGATAAAAGCCAGCAAAGCATGCATGAGTGAGCAAGTCACTGCTGTGGGAAACCAGAGCTGGACCCTGCTAGGCAGCCCCAGGATAAGGTAGAAGGTGCACCTCAACTATTTCACCCAAGGGTCGGGGAGTGGGGCTATTTATACACCATGCCCAGTGGTCATTGCCCGAGGGTTGTTCCTAGGGAGGAGTGACTTTCCTGGCCCAAGAATGGCAAGGAAAGACACATGCAGACCTCAGATGGAGGCCTCTGCGACCAGAGATGGTTTGCAGGTGGAGATGCAGCTGCAGGCAGCAGGCATGCATGACATTAGTAATGCCCTGAGGGTTATCAGCTGCTCTGACAGTATCTGCATTACAGGCTGAATTGTGTCCCCCAAAAATTCACATGTTGAAGTCCTAAACCCAGTGCCTCAGAATGTGACTGTCTGGAGAGTAGGTCTTAAGGAAGTAATTAAGGTAAAATGAGGTCCTAAGGGTGGGCTCTAATCCAATATGACTGGTGTCCTTATAACAGAGGAGATTAGGACAGAACACACACAGGAGGAAGACCTGGAAGGCACAGGGACTACAAGGCCCTCAGGAGTGACCACCCGGCAGGTGCCTTGGCCTTGGACTGGCAGCCCCCAGAGCTGTGAGGGGAACACTTGCTGTTGTGTAGGCCGCTCAGCCAGTGGGACTTTGTTACGGCAGCCCTAATGACCTGATACAGTCTTCTAAACTCTAAGGCAAGGGAAGACACACGCAGACCTCAGATGGGGGCCCAGGTTGGCTTGCTGCCTGAGGAGCGATTAACAGGACCATCCAGAGAGGCGGGCTTTCACATCCATTGGAGGTACCCACTTGGGCATGTCCTCTCTCTGGCCTCAGTTTCCTCATCTGTAAAATGGGACTTGTCAAGGTTGGATGAGGTGTCTAGTAAGGCCCCTCAGGCCCATCCAGCTCTGGCTCTGTGATTCTAGGGAGGTTCCCGTAAAATGGAGCAAAGTCATGTGTGATGGGCTCCTCAAATTCTACCCTCCACCTTCCTTCTTCAGCTGGGCCTGCCTGGCTCACCCTGCTTTTCTCTGCAGAGCTTCACTTCACCATGCACCAAACAGCTACAGAAAAAAACCTCTGTGTTGGCACTACAGGGTTATAAACACTGTGAACACAATAAAATCCCCCTTAAAACTAAGCAAACCAAATCAAATCTGGCAGCAGTTGCCTCTGTATTGCCACAGTGACCAGGTGAAATCCTGGGCATCTGGATTGGCTGACAGCACAGGGAAATGTCAGCTCCAAGGGCTGCCTGCAGCCTCAGGCTGCTCACATGCAGAGACCCAGCGTTAATGGCCTCTTGTCCAGCAAAGTACTTTAGTTGGTGAGGTTTTACTGGTGCCAAGGCAGACTGGGATTTAGTTTGGGCACAGCTGAAGACACTGGGTCTCTACGTACTACAATAGCAGATGTTTTGGTTTGCAAACCAAAGTACAGAGATGGAGCCCAGCTCCATGCTAGGAGGCAGGATCCCGGTTAGTAAACAAGCAGGAAAAGGTTTACCAGTGTCGGGATTAGCTAAGGAACACTTATGAACAGGATGCACAATGTCCCATTTCAGGTTGCTTACTCACTGTCTATGGCATAACTGCCCCTGCAAGTCCTCCAACCTTGGTAATGTTATATAGACAGTCTTGAGTTGCTATTTTGAGGAATGAAAGGATCAGGGCAATTCCTACAGAGCTGATGATGTCATGTAGAGATGGGCTAGCGTAGGGTTACCAGATCAAATACAGGGCACCCAGTTCAGAAAAGCAAGGAATAATTTTTTAGTATAAGAATGTCCCCAATATTACACGGGACATAGTTTTACTTAAAAACATCACCCATTATGTATCTGAAATTCAAATTTAACTAGGTGTCCTAGACTTTTGCTACATCAAGGCTAACCTAGGCTTATGAGAATAAAGGTGCAAAACAGAGAGAAGAAGCAGGAATTTGGATGCAAGAATCCCTTAAGATTGTAAGGGAGGGGGTAGGCTCTCATCAGTGAAGGAATGAGGGATCCAACTAATTATAATTAAACCTCAAGGGACAACTAACCATCAGGTGACAGCTAGGTTTCTCCAAAGATGAATAAATCTTCATTCAAGCTCACAGTGACCCACCCCCTCCAGGAAGAACCAGTCCAGTGGGGGAAGTGGGAAACCAGCAGGAGACCAGCAGGCAAGAGCAGTGAAGCTGAGGTAGGGGCCTCCTAGACTCTCTGGGGTGATGGATGGGGGCTGGGATTCCATGGGGCTCCCAACCCAGCCTGGGGAAGGCAGAAGCTGAGTCCTGAAGAAGGAGTAGGAGATGAGTTAGATAGGCTGGCTCATCTAATCAGCAAAGGAGACATCTTCTCCCCACTTTACAGAAGAAATTGAGGCCCAAACAGGTTAAGTGATTGGCCCAAATTTCCACCACTAATAAGTGGGCTGGAAAAGGAAATGGAAGATGCAGTGTTTACCCCTCAAACCAAAGGTGAGCCGTGGTACCGGCGTGAGGCCTGAAACCCTGCTCTGTTGCTTATCTCTCCTGACCTCTGCTTTCCCATCCTCAAAGTAAGTGTAATGATGGTTCCCAGCTTGAGGTTGTTGGGAGGGTTAAATGAGTTAATAGATGTTAAAAGCTTAGAAACCACAAGCATGTTTTAGGCAGTATTTAAGTGCCAGCCATTATTTATTCATTCATTCATTCATACATACTAGGAAGACACAGAAAGAAAAGTGAAGTAGGAGCTTTCTCATCATCAGAATGAAGCATTCGAGAACATCAGCCTCTATTCACAAAAGTATCTTCAGCTAACCTAGAAAATCAGAGGCCAAAATGTTCAGAATTTTAGGATCCAAAACTAGGTAGTAGGTAAGAATTTTGCTGGTGGGTACACTCCAAGCAATCCGAATGTTACACTATGCAGGCATTAACCTGGACAATGAACTGGCACTGTTGCCCAACACCTCCCGATCATTTGATATTTGGAAATACGGACATCCTTCATATGGGGTCCAGGACAGTGACTGGCCAGTAAACTGTTAGGGACTTTTCCTTCTGCACACACTTCTGGCTGTAGCTGCTTGATCACTAGAAGGTAGAGAGCTATCCCAGAAGTTCAGAGACTTTGATCCCAGTGGATTCATTCCCAAGCCTTGTGCATCTAAGTTGGAGTGTGTGTGTGTGTAGCACATGCATGCTGGGGGTAAGTTGGAGAAATATAGAAGTTCTCTGAATTCTCATCGGGGGAACCCCAGGCCCACTGCCCACTGTTTATTTCAGATTCCTTGCCTGCCATTCAAGCTGCTGACTCCAAATTCTGAACACTCAGCTGGTTCAGGGGTCCTCCCAGATACTGGCTGAGCTTCTTTCTCCTCCAAGCAGTGTCAAGGAACCCAACAGGTGTTTCAGGATTATTTGTTTTCCCCCCTCTCTTTTATTTTATTTTTCTTTATTTCTTTCCTACTTCTTTTTTTTTTTTTTTAGTAAGTTTGCTCTCTGGGTGGGTTTCTCTGCTTGCTTTCTCACAGCCCAGTTGTTACATGAAAAAATAGCTACTCACACCTGAGAGAAGCTCTCTTACTCCAATAACTAGGAATTTTCAGTGGCAGTCACTGAGCAATTATACACTACGATTTACACTATATCCTCCAGTCTATTCTTTGACAAAACGAGTCCCTATTATTAGTCAAGCAATAATCAAATGCCTAAAATAGGCTTATAAAAGATCTCTGAACTGCAGGAATGGGTTGTTCCTGGGAGTTATGACTTCAGTTCAGGAGCAGGTTTCCAGAAAAAAATATGCAACAAGACACATATGTTCTCTTTTTGCTGAGGAGAAGCTGCATAATACAGAAAGGGAAAGAGCAGGGTGGGCATCAGGGGGTGGGAAACCACAGATCTATCAAGTCCTAGTTCTTAACTCATAGCAAAGCTTCTGGGATCTAACATATTCTCCCAGGCATTTTATGCAAAATGGTAATTTGTTGGGCACTGGTTGAATTTCGTTGCCCAGTAAACCACTTGAAGAAGTCATAAATTCTGTTATATTAGACACTATTTTATAAATGCATACAGACCTGCAGACTCATTCTTTCTTCTTTCTGGCCTGTTCTGGAGGCATCCTGATATATAAGAGTGTATCCCAAACTCTGGTCATTTTTGTGTATCATTCTCAAAATTTTCTTCATGTCCATGTGCCTAGTGCACTCTATCACTGAATGGTCATTTTTCTTTACAAACCTGTTCTAAACAATAAATAAAGCTTTTCATTCATTTATTGGAGCAGCCAACTTTATAGCATTACTGTAAATAGAAACTCCATGTCTTTCCTTTCTAGCTAAAAGCGGGACTCACTTCTGTCCCTGTGTCCTCCTGACTGACACAGATAAGCCCTCTCCCTCCAACCTCTGGGCCCAGGAGCCTCGGGCTGCCCACCGTTAACTTCCAGCCTTCTCTAGGGTTAGGTAGAGGGATGGAAGAGAGCAGCGTTAAGAGCTGACGCCACCCATGGACAGATGGGAAAGTATGTATGTGCCATGGATTTCTGCTATTTTAGTATGTTTTGTCATGATACCTAAAGAAGTCTGTTTCTTTGAAAACTACCCAGTTTTGTGCTGGGCTTCCCTTTCCTAGTATTTTACATACAGCAAACAACCCCCTCTTCCATCACTTCGTAATCCAGTACAATAGGGGTAGAAGGTCCATCTCCCCAGTTCACAGTTTCAGTGTTTCATTCTTTACTTACTCTTGGTCTAAAAGAATACTCCAGGGAGGAGCCACATCCCGTTCAAGTCTTCTAACTGCTCTTTGGAAGATTTTGAGCTGTTGAGATAATCTCCAAAGAAGTCCCTTGGTTCCTGTTGGGTGTGAAATATGCAGCCCAGTCCCTACAGACACAGGACTGGGCAATAGGAACTACCATCTCCTCTCAGCCTTTGTAACAAAGCTGTGCGCTGCAGGGCCCAAACACTTAAAGACCTAAGGCACAGTCCCTTATTTTCTTTGTAGGAATGCAGCATGTCAGCACATCCTGCTATCCCAACTTCTGCAGGGCTCTCCAGCTCTGCCTTCAGGGAAAGTACTTTACTTCCCTAAGTCTCTATGTCCTCACTGTGAAAAGGGAAAGATAAGGAAGGATGTGCCCCATGCCCCTAGCCTGGTGGCCATGAGGACTGGTGGGGGAATGCATACCTCTTACCCCACAGCACGATGCTAGCATGGGCCTGCCACTGGAAGGGCAAATCTGTCTCTAGAGTAAACAGGTTAGTGGTGCCAGGCAAGTGTGACCAGTTCATTCATGTCCATGAGTGAAATTCCTTTTGTCAACCCCCACAAACACCTGGGGTGTGTGGGTCTGTGCAAGGGGTCTGAGGCCCTGCATCACCAGAAGCAAGCAAGAGTCAGCTGAACGTGGGTGATTGCCAAGGGTGTGGTTTTCAGTTTCCTCAGTTGGACACCTCAACTTATGAGGACATTCTTGGTTGTAATTAATATTTCTTAGAGTAAAAGACATATATTTTATTTTCTGTTCTATTTCTTGATTGACCAACTAGTGTCACTAGGATTCCAGGTACTTCCTAGAGTTTTTCCCTTTCCTATATGTAGACCGTTCCTTGAGAGGGAAGGTAAGGGTAGAGGCCAAGGCTCTGGAGGAATCAGCTAGTGGATCCTCGTCATCTGGAGGGTAGGTCCCCTTGCTTCCCCACTCAAATTCTCCCTCCTCCCGAGACCCCCACACCACCCGCAGTGCTAAGTGTCATGGCTTCCCCTTCAGGTTCTGATTAGACCTTATCAGCCATGTGGGAACGAATCGAAGGTAGATCACTGGAAGATCAAGACCCCCGGTACCTCATACATCCTGTCCCCAGCTGCCCTACTTGCTGGCTGCAAACAGAGCAGATCTGGCTTTGGGTGATATCATTCCATGTCCTCAACCAGAGACATTGAGATAATAACTTTCCAAATATTGTCTTACGAGATGCTTATCACTGTAAAACAATATTTTGTCACCAGGCAGTGAGCAAGGGACAGTATCATCTTGCAGAAACATGCAGGTTGGTGAGGGGAGATGAGGTCATCACAAGGAGGGGAGGGCTGGTAGAAGCAGTTGATGGGGTGAGACTGTGGGCTTCCAAGAGACTCACAGGTCCTTGGGACAAATGAAGGGGGGCTTGGCAGAGGAACTGTTTTTCAGGCTGTAAACAATGAAAACCAAATCAAAGAGAAAACACAGTTTGCTCTTAATGTGGAGTGCAATGGAGGATGTAGATATAAAAGACCCCTTCCCTGCTCTCAGAGTTCACAGTCTCAAAAGGGAAGACACAGGGGGTAGACACAGAGCAGGGCAGACAAGATTAGGGCCAAACTGAGCTTATCACACAGCTTTGTTTCACCGTCAGATGACCAGTTTAGGCTTTTCATCAAGGATACGGTAAATCACAATCCTCAGCCACATACCTATTAGGTATAAGGTGCATTGGCCCTTGGCTTGGTAACAGGGGAGTCTTGCTGGAGGTGAGCTTCAGTCCATCCATCCAGGTTTCTGAGTCTGGAGATGGAGAGAAAAGGCAGAGGAGGAAAATGATAACAGAGAACTGAAAGACCAGGCCAAATCTTCTGTGGCAGTGTGGCCATAGAGCCATACACAGACTGAAGACTCTATTCCCCAGCACCCCCTGCCATCAAAATTCCCTTTGGAAATTCTAGTCCTCTATGGGACCCTTTCTAGGGAGATCTTGCACAAGCGAGTAAAGGTAAAGTGAAAGGGTGAGGGGAAATGCTGCGTGTTTTCTGTTCTGTTGTGTTGTGTTTTGTTTGGGGCTTTGAGAGAGGACTAGTGCGGGGTCTAATGCTGTCTTGACACAGTGAGCCAAGCCTCTCATGCTCCTGGATTGAAACATAAGTTGTGGTGACAGACAAGGCATCCACAGGCCAGCTGGCTCGGCCTAAACTCTGCCTCTACCACTTACTACTGGCTGTGTGATCTTGGGCAAGTTCCTCAACCTCTCTGTGCTTCAGTTTTCTCATCTATAAAATGGGATATCTGTGGGGTTGTTGTGAGGATTTAGAGACCTAATCACATGTAAAGCACTTAGAACACTGCCTGCAACACAGAATGAAACCACTGTAACTGTCAGCTTTATTGTTATCCCAGAGTTGTTATGAGGGTTAAACTGGAAACCGCATGAAGTCCACAATACCTATCAGGTTAGTATGTCAGGTCTAGGTAAAGGCTGCTTAATGCAGAAAGTTACAGTGTCCTGGGAAGACACACATTGATTGATACTTTAAAGTACAATTTCAGGCAGTGATAATCATTATGAAAATGATCATTGCTATGGAAAACAGAAAAGTGAAGCAAGAGGCTAATAGAGCTGGGAGCTGCTTTAGGCAGGGTGGCTGGCGCACGTCTCTAGCTGTTGCTGACATTTGAGCAGAGATTTGGAGGAGGCAAGGGAGCAGAGTGGGAGCCCTGCAGAGCTGGGTGCAGCAAGTCCCAATGCCCCAGGCTTGTGTGGCTCGGAGCAGTGTGCCTGGAGGGAGGGAGGAGGAGGTGTCCAGAGCTGTCCTTGGCTGGGTGGAGAGGAGGCAAGCCAGGTAAGGTATGAGCCATGGAGAGGACTTTAGACTTTTGTCTGGGTCTCTTAGTTTCCGAGGGATGCTCTAACAAAGCACCTCAAACTGGGTGGCTTAAAACAATAGGTATTTATTCTCTCACAGTTCTGGAGGCTACAAGTCAGATGCCAGGCGTCAGCTGGACCATGCTCCCTCTGAGACTGTGGGTAGAATATTTCCTAGATGCTTCTGAGTGGTGGCCTTCAATTCTTGGCTTGCAGCTGCCTCCTTCCAATCTCTGTCTCTGTCGGCCCATGGCATTCCCCTTGTGTGTCTGTCTTATAAGGATACCAGTCATATTGGGCTTGATGCCCGCCCTACTCCAGCATGCTGTCATCTGAATAATTGTATCAGCAGCTACCCTGTTTTCAAACAAGGTCACATTCTGAAGTACTGGGGGTTAGGGCTTCAACATCTATTTGTTGGGGTTGGGGTGCTGCTGGAACAACTTGTGCCATAAGACTGGATAACACAGGAAACCAGTGAAGGGTTTTGAACAGTGTCATGATACAATTTTATTTATGTTGTCAGAAGATCATTCCACTTGCTTGTGCAGGGAAGACTCTAAAAGGCTCAGGTGGAAGCCAGCATATACTGAGCAGGATGTTGCAGAGGTCAGGTAAGCATGCTTACAGCTTGGACCATCAGGGAGCCATGCAGGAGGCAGGGGTGGCTGCAATCTGGATACATCACGAAGGAAGAACACAGAGAATCTTCTGATGGATTTGCCGACAGGTGGGAGGCAAGAAATCATGGTCAGGATGGCTCTTTGGTCTTTGACCTGAGTATCAGGGTAACAGTATGTGTCCATTTGCCAAGATAGTGACCAAAAGGGCAGGACAGGTTCACTGTAGTGTGGGGAACAGTAATTCCAGGATCCCATTTGGCACACAGTAAGTTCAAGCTGCCTTTTAGATTTCCAAGCAGAGATGCTGCCTAGAGAATAGGGCCCTCAAAGTTAATTGGTCCAAAACCAACTCATCACCTTCCAGTCTCCAGCTGGTGTCTCCTCCACTTCCACGTCTCAGTTAGTAGCCCCGTTGCCCACCCAGGTGCCCCGGCAGGAGTTCTGGAGACTACCTCAATCAGTAATGTGTCACCAGATCTGGGAATTTTGCCTGTTAGGTGTGCCTCACACACATCCACGCTCTCCATTTCCACCATCCCCCTCCCAGCCAAATGAGCACAGCACCATTCCCTATAGCCTCCCTGCTCCAGGCCTTACTTCATTCTGACCCGCTACCCATCCTGTAGCTGGGGGATTGGCTAAATATGAAAGGAGACATCTCTGGGCCTCTTCCTTCAGCTTGATGGTGTCATATAGAAAGGCTTGCCCAAGAAGACTTGGCAGTATTTCCACATTCTCACGTTGCTCAGAGGGAGTCTTCTGTGACCACATTTATAGTGCAAAAATTCTGGGCCTTGATACCCAAGGTTCAAATTCAAGTTCTGACTCCTGGCCTTCTTGGCTGTTGGTTAACCATAGAATGTATCATTTCAACTGGTGCAAGGGATGCTCTTGCTGTTAGGGCAATAGGCACCCATTGCATTGTCACGGAGGGACCACAATGTACAGCCACCCTAGGTGTTGGGCAAGTTAATAAATCTCTCTGAGTATCAGTTTCCTTAAGGATAAAGGCTAAGAATTGTGCCAAATAGCAGGGTTGCCTGGAATAAGGTGACGTGGGTGCAGACCCTAGGAAGGCATCTGACCCCCCAGAGGTGCTCACAGCTAACCTCACACACAGGGCACTTCAAAACCGATGTCCCACACGGCCTTGTTTACTGTTCCCTCTACATATTTCAATTGGAAAAAGAGCAATTCTGAGAAACTATCATCATTTGAAGTCTCCCTTCATTATTAATTTTATAGTCAGTTATTTTGCGGTTCTGGCTTTTTTTTTTTTTTGGTAATTAGATGCCTGTAAAAAAATTTTTAGTGATTTTCTCTTCTTTGTAATTAGAAATAGTGATTAGAGTATCTTTTATATTACATGGCATTTTTCCTTTAAACAATTGTATACATTTTGTATTCTTTGCTTTTCTTCATACAGACTTTAATGAGAATGGATTCATTGTGTACCATAATTTGCTATTATTATAGTGTGTCATGAAAATGAGTTATTTCTGTCACAGAAATATAATGCCCAGTGTAATGTATTTTTGCTGGTGGGTTTTTATTTTTTCCCTCTAGGGACAGGAGAAATGCGTTTGCCAAGTTTAGTACCCACTCAAACCTGAAAGGCTAGGGATTTCAGCAAACTGAACTCAGCTTTCTGGGTTCAATTTTTCTCCCTTTGGCTGCATGGAGTAAAGTGTGTGGCAGTAGAGAGGTGGTTTTCCACATTTCATTAAGAAGCTCACAGGATTCTAAACAGCTCATTCCCAGCAAATGGCATCTATTCAAGCCGGGCATAGGAAAGCCAAAGCAGGTTGCTTCTTAAGATTTGAGCAAGCTGTGTAATCACTGAGGTTTGTCAGGGAACCCGAAGTACCTCTGGAAGCCTGCCTGTGTTGCTCTGCCGCCCCCACAGGAAACGCCCCACACTCAGTTGGAGGTGGCGGAGCCTGGCCTACCCACAGAACGTGCTACCTGCAGAACATGCCAGCAAACTTTGTACTGGGGAATACGGCCTGTCTGCTCCGGCCTTCCACCTGCATGTGGGAACCAAGTCAGGGAAGGGGGACAATATTGCTCTGCAGCTCACAGTGAGGTAGGTGCCCTCTGGCTGGGTTCTCCCCAAAACAGGCCACCTCCACACTCCTGCCTACCAATCAGAGCATGTGCCGCTAGAGATCCCTCTCAGGGGCAAAGATGTGATTTGGACGTTGTGTCTAGATTCTAGGAAAGGAAACTGGGCAGAACTAGAAGAGCCATATTTGGCCATGGGGTGGTCCTGTGCACTGTGGTAACCGCATCTGGTTAGGATGGGGGCCATGGAGCTGGAACATGAGACACCTGTCACCTGTGTCAGCAACGGGTGGGGGTCCCAGCAGGGAACAGATGGCACACTCCAAAAGGGTACCTGGGAAGTTTACGACAGCCCTCCTCACACAGGGGTGGATGCCGGCAGCTCTGGGAGCTCCCGGCCCTCCTCGTGGGTTTGGAGGAGGCAGCCTCAGAGCCGGCCCTCTTCCCACATAGGAGCTGCAAGGGGACGCACCTTATCTCAGAAAGCAGGAGGGTCCCGGGCTCCTCCCTCTGTCCTGTGGTTTCTGGTTTGACAAGTCCCACTTTCATCTCACCTCCTTTCATCCCAACTCTCCCACAGCCCTGGGAGGCAGCCTTCCAGTAAAATTCTTCCCATTTTACAGAAATCAAAATGGGAGGTTCAATAACTGGCCTGAAGCCATAAGTAAATGCCTGGGGCCGGGAGTAGGCTGGGGGAGGTAGGAACAGGGGACCACCCGTGGAGGGCTGCGGCTGGTTGGCAGGGACTCTCAGACACCTCCTTCATGCATCTCCCCCAGCCAGCCCTGACCTAGTTAAGAGACCAGGATCAGGGAGCAAATTGCCGGAGTTCAAATCCCAGCTCTGCTGCTTACTAATAGCCATGACCTTGGGCAAGTTAGTCAATGTCATGGTGCCTCAGTTTCCCAATCTAGAAATTGGGGATAATTATAGCATCAACCTCATGGGCTTATTATGAAAATTAAATGAGCTCATTCAGGAAAAGCTCCATGGATCAGTGGGGTCAGGTTTCTGTGTACAACTGTCCTGTTTGTGTTGTGCACAAAGTGCCGTTTTGGGGGTGAGGGGACCACAACGCCCACAGGGCCTGGTCTGCAGAGTCTTGCACCTGTGAGCTTGTACCTGCACCTGTGAGCTTGTACCTGCCCAGAGAGGACACTTTTCCTAATTCATCCACCCTGAAGGGCACCTTTTTCTAATTCATTGGCAATCAAGGGCCTGACTAGAATGCCAGCACATTCCAAGAATGCAATTAGTATCAGTTATTACGGCTTTAGTTCCCCAGATGCTCCTCCTTCCCCTACTCACTGTCCTCTGAGGAGGAACAAAGCCAGCCCAGTTACTGAATCTAGAGGGACAGGGTGGGTGTGACTCCCCAGGACATCCCTATACACAGCCCAGAGCTTGGACCTGGGCTCCCTGACTCTCGGCTGCCTCAGCCTGCCCCTGGACCATCCAGATTCTGCAGGCCTCTGCCCTTTCCTGCAGGATGCGAAATCAGGTGAACAGAGCACAGCCTGTGCCCCAGGAGAACAATTCCTTTAGATCTTAGAATGATTCCCTCTTGCTTCCCCAGTGTGGGTTGCGGCTCTGTTCCCAGCTGAGGACTCATATTTAAGCAGGGCAAAGTGACATGCCATCATTAATACCTAACGCAGCTGTATTGAGTTGTGTAAACATGCTTCCTAGTGCAGGGCCCTGTCCCCCCCTTCTTGTGCCCCCTCCCCATTATAATTGTTTTCACTCCCCTAAATTCAGATGTAATTCAAGTCAGAGAAATCATGGCTGGATTACATCTGCAGCCAGGGAATTATTAGTATGACTTTTTGGCGGTGTGACAGTGATGTTTCGACAATCTATACATATTGATTTAGGTCGATAATAAACAATTTGATTAGCCTCCCCATCCATGGGCTGTCATTTCAATCACTGACAGGGGCCCAGCAGAGTGGAAGGGAGGCAGCACACACAAGTGGCAAGAATTCTCAAAATAAGAAACTCTGTCCTGATTAGAGGCCTGGCTTCAGTGAATTGGACAAGACAGCTCAGCTGCCACGTTATTAACTCCCTGGGAAAATACTCGGCGGGCCCCCCGGGCCAGCCCGCATATTCTGATGTGGATCGATAAGCAATCTCCGGTGTATATGGAATTCAGACTGGAATCATTTGTCTCCGACTCCTTTCTCCAAAGGGAGCCCCGTGATCGGACCTGGCCGGCCACCCTGGCACCCCCCCGCCCCCTCCCCCCAACTCTCCTTCTAACTAATGACCCGCCACAGAGGGGGCCAGAGAGCAGAAACCTCTTCCATCACGGAGAAAGGCTCTCTCAGGTGGGTCTAATGATGGTAATGGCCTCCTTTCAATGTTTTTAAAAATGATGCCCGCCCTGACATCTTGGGGGTGAATTTGTGTAAGTGAGAGACACGCCCCTTGATGACAGATAGACAGATAGCCCAGTAATGGACATCCCCCCACCGTGTCCACACCCGAGGGTGACACTTTAAAAGAGGACAGTGACCCTTCTGCCAGGCCTTTGTTGGGGAGGCAGAGGGTGGGTGCTGCCCAGGGGTGCTGGCCACCTGGGCCGGAGCTGGTTCAGGAGAGAAGCGGTGGATCAGAGCGAGCTTGCAGGCTTCCCTGTGAGCTGGCTTCTTTGGTCCCTGGCCACCAACTAACAGAGTTCCTTGGTCTGCAGGGACCCTTAGTGACCACTGGATGCCATGCCCCTTGGTTCCAAGTGGAGACTGCAGGGCACTGAAGGCAAGGGACCAGTGGGGGACCACACAGCAGTTCAGCTCTGGCCAGGGACAGCAGCTCCCTCACTCCTGCAGCGGGGAAGGCAGTGCGGCCTAGGGGTCAGGAAAGGCTTTGGGCGGGCAAATTGGGGGGCGCCTCTGGGCAGTTACTTCACCTCTTTACTCTTCAGTTTCTCCATGTGTAAAATAGGCTACTAACACTTACCTTGCATACATGTGATGAGAATGTAATGAAATAATGAGGGGAGAAGGCCTAGCACAGTACTGGTGGCCTAATGGATGCCCAATAAATAGTTGTTTTAGCATGAACAGGTGAAGTGAGTTTTACACATTTTTATTTACACATTATTACTATTTTTGTCATCACACCTCTCTTAAAAAACGAAATCTTAGAAATCCAACACATGGCAGACAAATGTAGCCCTGTGCCTTATGCCGGGACCAGAGAACCAGGCTTTGCCCACCCCGCCATGCCCCCTTCCACCACCACACACGCGCCCCACCCCACCTCTGAGGAGCCCGGAGGGCTCTCTGGAACCAGTCCAGTGAGCTACTAGTACAGTGGAAAGATGATGGTATCAGGAGGCATGAACACAGGCTTCTGGCCCCAGCTCTGAAATGCTTGACCTATTCCTTTCCGGAGGTCTCAGTTTCCCTAACTGTAAGATTAGGGTGGGTCAGGCAATCCCTGAGGGTACCTCACCCCCAGATTCTGTGCATCTGTGGAAGGGAAAGATTCTATAAACTGTGGAGTCCCATAAAAATGAATAGTCATAACAGCAATGCCATGGGGCAGCAGTCTCCACACTGCACGTCATGCAGAAGGGCCTCAAGAGTCTCTCAGTTGGGAGAGGTCAGGGGTGTGGCCCTGAGCCCCCCTCCCCACAAAGCAGCCTGGGTCTCCACCCAGGGACTCTGTGTCCCAAATAGAAACAAGCAAAGGGCAGTATCAGTTAGAACTGGAATTGTCTGTGAGAAACAAAGACCTAAAATAACAAGACTTGAGCAAGATCAGACTTTATCTGTCTTCTGCATAAAAGCCGGGAAGTCCGCTGTCATCCAGGCCATCATCCAGGCCCAGTGTGGCTGCTCAGCTGCATGAAGTGCTCGGGACACTGCTTCCTTCCCACTCACTGCCCCACCGCCCTTAGGGTCCTGGGCTGGCTGGTCTTCATGTCCTGCGATGATACCCCATAGATCTATGTTCCAGGAAGGAAAATGGAAGACAGGATAAAGCAGAGCTGGGCAAAGGGTGCATACCAATTCTTTTTTTTTAGTATTAATACATTTTTTGTGTGTTTAAATTAGTTTTAGAGCTACAGAAAAATTGTGAAGCTCGTACAGAGTTACGGCACCCACATTTTGTTTCCCCATTATTAACATCTTGTGGAAGTATGGCATCCTTGTTACAGTGAATGCACCAATATTGATACATGATTATCTACTAGAGTCCGTACTTTATCAGATGTCTTTAGTTTTTACTTAATGTCCTTTTTCTGTTCCAGGATTCTATCCATTATACCACTTACCTTGAAGTATCATTTCTCCTTAGATGCCTCTCAGTTGTGACAATTTCTCAGTCTTTCCTTGTTTTGAAGGACTTTGATGGTTTTGAGGAGTATTGGTTGGGGATTTTGCAGTATGTCCCTCAGCTGGAATCAGTCTGATGTTTTTCTCTCGTGACTGAATTAAGGTTATGGGTTTGGGGGAGGAAGACCACACCGAGTTTCATCACATCCTAAGTACATCTCGATTGCTTCCAGTTTTTAATGACTATGAATAAAGCTTCTGTAAACATTCACATGCAGGTTTTTGTGCAACTTACCAACTGTTTTTAAAGACAGTCTTCAGAAACAGCCCTGCAAAGTTTCAGCCATATCCCATAAGTTAAATTCAGTCATCTGGGCTCACCTACCTGCAAGGGAGGCTGGTAAGTGTAGGCAGTATTCTGTGCCCAGCTAAATTGCAAGAGTTCTCTTACTGCAGAGGAAGGGGGAGAAGGGAGATGGCAGATGACCAGTAGCCTCAGCCAAGGGACATAACTGAGAAGGAAGGAGGTGGGTATGGAGGAGAGAGTGAGCCTCGGGTACTGAAGAATCGAGATACAGCTGTAACTGTCACTGAGCTATCAAAAAGAAAAAAGCTTTATGATAGAGAAATGTTCAATAATTCTCTCATCCAAAAAGATACTTTGCTAGATCCAGAAAATGTATTGTTACATCCAGACAATGGAATGTTATTCAGCACAAAAGAGAAATTAGCTATCAAGCCATGAAAAGATATGGAGGAAACATCCATGCCTATTACTAAGTGAAAGATGCCAACCTGAAAATGCTACACAGAGTATGATTCCAACTGTATGACATTCTGGAAAAAGCGAAAGTATGGAAAATGCAAAGATCAGCGGTTGCCAGGGCAGGGAGGGACGGAGGAATGGGTAGATGGAGCCCAGGGGATTTTTAGGGCAGTGGAAATAGTCTGTATGACACTCCAGAATGGTGGACAAATTTGTCATTATACATTTGCCCAAACACACAGAATATCCAAAACCAAGTGAACTCTAATTTAAAGTATGGACTTGAGTGATAATGATGTGTCAGTGTAGGTCCATCAGTTGTAACAAATATGCCCCTCAGGTAGCGGTGCTGATAATGGGGGAGTTTGCATTGTTTGTGTAGGGTTGTGGGGTATTAAGGATATTCTTCTTGATTTTGCTGTGAACCTAAACTGCTCTAAAAAATACAAGTCTTTTACAAAAATGATATATTAAGCATCTCAGGGAACAAAGTGGGAGGAGCCCATGGCCCTCTCGAGGTTTACAGTCCAGTGATGAGGGTCTCACAGTATTTTGGGTGAGAAGATGTTTTGTGATGCTCTGAAATGTCTCATAGCCCAGTGGGACAGGGTGGAAGCCTGCCGAAGTTTCTATAGATCCCAAGATCCATGAAGCATACTCTAAGTTTGGTCAGATTTTTAATTGCAGAGGAGTTAATTCTCTCTGAACTATGACATAGGACAGCCCCTGGTTTGTACGGTTGCTGTTAGTGTCTGATTTTCCTGCACATGAAGCCATTTACTTGGGCCTGAAAGCTGATCTTTAGTTCTGTGGGCTTGGGGAGCAGCTCTCATGAGCACAGTGGATCTCTTCTAGTCCAGATTCTTCTGTCTGTCTCTTCTGAGGCTCTCAGGGACTCCACAAATTTCCCTGGGAAACTAGTTTGATGCCTAATCTGAGGCAGATGGGGATCACCTGGAATTGCCTCCAACTATAGGCAAAGTTTTGCTTAGGGTGAAATTAAACACTTGGGAATATTTATATATTAGAAAAACATTTAATTTCTAAAGCTTTCCAGTGATGCCAAGTGATTTTTCAATTAAGGAATGGGCAAGATCACACCTTGCTGAACTCCCACCTTCAGAACGCCTCTAAAGTTTATTATAACATCAGAGGAATTTCCTCCAGAAGACCAGAACCTGGGGCTGAAGGTACTCACGGGCATAAAGAACAGGGTGAGCGCAGGACTTCCCAGGCGCTGCTCAGGACTGATGAGCGGGCAGGGGAAGCCTAGTTTCCCAAAGGACGTGGGGGTTCCACTATGTTGCATATCAGTGTAAATAAATATGTGTAGAGATTTTACTCCCTCTGTCCTTGCTGGAGAGCTTGAAAATTTTGTTTTCCAATGGGACCAACCATATCTGGACAGTCCAAAAAACCATAATGTGATATTTCCAACTCTTCAATCCCTAAGTTAAAATGTGCTCTCTTTGCCTCCTTTGTTCCCCATGATAACTCAGGGTTCACAGGACAATCGCACTTACTTCATCCCACTTTGTCTTACTGTGAATTGTGTACAGGTTTGCCTCCCAACTAGATGTAAACCTGTCCAACGTCTTCGATTTGCTCCCTTTTGTTTCTCCAGGATGCCGCTGAGTTTAGCACCTGACTGTAGCGTGTAGCCCAAAGCCCCAGCTTTCCCACTGATCCAGCTACATGATGTGGGACTAAGCTGCAGAATTCACCTGAGCCTCAGTTCTCATCTGTACAATGGAGTGAACACCCTCCTAGGGAGTGCTAAGTGGTATAATGGTTCAAAATGCCATCCACTGTGACTGCCCCACAGCAAATGTCCAGAAAGCACTGGATGAAAATAAAAACAGATGTGCCTGAGTGTCAAAGGGAGGGATGAATACATGAGTGCTAGGCTATTTCTCTCTGCAACAGTACAGGCAGCTAACAAGAAAAGGCTGGCGTCATGTTAATTCCCATTAATATCCTCAGAGGGCGTGGTAGAAGAAGATGGACTGGTGAGCCTTGAAACACAATCAGATCTGGTTTTTATCTCCTTTGCTACAGCTTTATTGTAGTGAAATATGTTCATCCTAGCAGAGGGCAATCACCCTAAATAGACAATGCGAGAGGCATGAGATGCCAGTGGGAATTTTCAGAGCGTCTGCTCTGGACGCCCAGCTCCAGGCCGTTATGGTTTATGTATTAAAACCTCCAGCAGATGTGACTGTGTGTAGACGGCTGATGTATATTTGCTGCAGTTAGGCTGCATTAGACTCAATTTATCCCCCAGCACTCATTGTTGCCATTGATTGATTTTTAAATTAGATGAAGGCAATCAGTAAATACCACCCAATCAAGTTCTAAAAACATACAGGAGATTAGACAATTTAGGGTAATCAATGGAAATATTCCTTGATTTGCTACCACTCAATTTTGACCATAAATTACAACTATAACTTGCAAGTTAGTAAGCTATAAAGCAAGTGGATGTGACAAGAAAAACTATAAGAAATGAATTAAGGGGCCTAAGAAGAGCCACTGATGTTGTCCTATAATGAGGTGAAATGACTCCTTCGTGTCTCCCATGCCTGGTTGGGCTCACCAACCAGTGTTAGGTTCAAGACATGCAAGAAACCTCAAGGTTTGCTTGGCTTAAAAAAAAATTTGGGTGAGGGGTAAGAGGAGAATTTGTGTGTAATGGGAGTAAAACATAATAGTTATTCTCTTTAACAGAACCATCTGAACAATAACTGATCAACCTAATTCTGTGGTTGCAAATAAATGTCATGTAATTTTAGTCTCAAAACCCCACAGTTTGTTAAAACCCTCACCTACCTCACAGACACTTTCAAATGCTAATTGAAAGTCACACTTCTGTACCGTTATTTCCTACAAGGTCTGAAATGTAACAATAATTAAATGTAATTTTAGACCAGAACTTTATACTCTTAAAAAGCTATATTGGTCTTCATTGTACAATCTGCCCATCTTCCAAATTTTTAAGAGAAGCACATTCAGACTATGAATTTTCTTTTTCTGTTTCCATCCAACGGGCATATGATTTAGAGGAAGTAAATTTGCTTTCAGGAGCTCGTGGTTTCCTGGCCAAGGCAAATATCCCCCAGCAGCCTGCATCCAGCATTTATTGGTGTGCATGAACATTGAGAGACACACAGGTTTTTCATCTCCTTTCTTTTTCTTGATGTTCACAGGAGCTCTGCAAAAACGGGAAATGAGTACTCAAACTGTAGTACTCTGCCCAAGTTCATGGGTGATCTGAGGACTTCCTGAGAGATCAGGGTGAGCTGGCCAATTCTTCTACCTCTTCCCGGGGCAGTGGGCAGGATGGGCCTGGGACAGGTCTCTTCTCTCTTGGGGGGATGACTTGTGACAGCCCTCTGCCCTGGTGGGACACGCTGGTAGCCAAGGTCAGTGGGGTATGGGGACTGGATCAGGAAGTCACAAGACCCTGCTGCTCAGGGATCCCAGAGAGAGTTATAGCCGGGGGTCTGCTCTTGTGACGGCCTTGAGAATTTAAGACGGGGTGGGTGCCTCTGAGGGCAGACGATTTCTCTGGAAAGCAGTTGGCTGGGTGGGGAATGAAAGTTTAAGGCTAAAATCTTTTCTGGAAGACTGGAAATTAAATTTTTTAAAATCAATTACCCTGCTCTGATTTTTAAATTAATACATGCTGACTATAGAAAATTCAGAAGATTCAGAAATTTATAAGGCAGAAAATTTAAATCACCTATAATCCTAGTACCCAAAATTACTTCTGCTTTGATGCATCTCCCTCCCTGTTTCTTTCCAGCTTTTGGCTTATGTACACACAAACAAAGTTTGTCTGGTGCCTGAGTTTTCATTTAACATTGTGTAATAGATATTGTCTCATATCATTGAATTTTCCAGATAGTTTCCAAATAGATTCCCCATGATAGTGGCAATTCTGCTGCGTGCTGACTGTGGCCAAGAACTTCTGTGCATCCTTGTAGTACATCATCATAACAGCCCCATGAAGTAGGTACAATTGTCTTCATCAGCACCATTTTGCAGACGTGGTGACTATGGTTAGGAAAGTTTGAGAAATAAGCTCCTGGTGCAGCGGCACAGGCAGGATTTGAACTTGGTTAGTCAAACACTGCATGCAGCCTTTGACTCCAAACAGCCACTGTAGGATTTCTCTTCTGGGCCTTGCTGTGACAGAGAGGACGACCTCTCTATTCCCAACAGGAATCCGACTTCTGGTCCCTGATCTTTCCCCACCACTCATACCACATTTGAGTTGCTTGATTTCTCCGAGGCGTCATTGGCCAAATACACCCTTGCCTAGGAGGTTGAGGGCGCATGGCCCATCTCAGATCATGTTCATTAAGAGAAACTCTGAATCCAGCCTTCCTCCCAGGGCTATTATGAGTGCCACATGAGGTCTTCTCCGGGAAAGTGTTATACACACTGAAACAAAGGGCCCAGTCACCCAGTTAACAGTGGTGCAGAATGATGCTCCAAATCAGAGATTACTGGCTGCCTGGCTGTGTCCAAATCTGGCCAGCAGATGGGTGTCATTTGACCTGTATGATGTTGAAATGTTTTTGAGTTAGTGGCTAATATTTAAAAATCAGGATATTTCAAGGAAAAAAAGACTCAAATTTTCCCCATTCTCTAGGAAAATGAGTTGTGACCACTGGGCCCACATTCCCACGTGTCAGCTGTTGGCTGGAACTGAGCAGCCGCCACCTGCACACACAGGAACTTGCTCTCCAGGCCACCGTAGTTTTCTGCTTGATCACACTCACCAGCTCCATTCATTGCCGCTACTTTTCCACCTCTGGAAGGAGTGAGAGCTTACCCCTCTCACTCTAAATATTTCTGGGAGATAGAAGTCTGTCTCCATCTTCTCTTGGTAAGCCCTGAAGAGGATGGCAGGCTCTGTTTACTGTCACTCAAATATAAGCTCTCAAGGTCCAGAGTCTATCCTCTTGTATTCTCGCTGCTTCCCAGGTGGCCCAAGCAGGAGACACTCAGTAAGTGTTTGTTGCCTGGTTGAATAAATTAAAGGTGGCTAGATGCAGGCAGCATCCAGGGTGACTTGGATGAGAAGTTTGACCAGCCAGCTGGCATTGGTGGTCCAGCAGGTGAAGGTACCTGTGTGGGCCAGTCAGGAAGACCAGGAAGGCCCAAATGGAAGGTAGAATTGGCCAGAAGCCTGCTGCTCCCTGTGGCCTGTGCCTCAGGAATGGATGTTAGTCATCCTGCAGCAGAAGGGAGGGAGTTAGAAGGCAGGCAAGGCCCTCCCAAGGCCAGGTGCAGCAGGGATCCTTAATCCTCCCTTGACTCTGTTCTTTACTTTGCAGGTGACCAAGCTTGCACTCGTCTTGTCCTTGTAATGTCTCACCACCACCCTGGGGGATGAGAAAGCTCACGCAGGCAGCTTACCCCATGTCTTAGGCAGCATGGAATGGGGGCTGAGCTGAGCCTTCCATCCTGCAAGGAATGTCTGGGTGCAGGCTCAGAAACTCTTCCTGCCCCAGGTTCCAGACTTGTTACCTCAGAACAGAACCAGAGGAACCATTCCCTCCCAAGGAGACTGGCTGGGGTTGGGGGGTGCAGGGTTTGGGAAGCCTGCTGGTTAAAGGTGAGTCTGTTGGTATCTAATTCTGAACCTGCCCTTTCATAGGAGCTCCAGCAATTGATGTAACTCTGTGCCTCAGCTTTCTCTACCTGTGAAATGGGGACATTAATGGTACTTGCCCGTTGATATCAATAGAGCCAGCACCCCAGAACTAATATTCCCTGAGCCCTTACCACATGGCAGGTACTGTTCTAAGCCCTGGACTTGCATCCACAGTGCCCAGCACATTGTAAATACCATACAAGCACTTGTGAGATACATCACCTCCCTGTATCTCTAGAACCTCATGAGGTAGGTTTCCTATTATCCTCATGTTGTAGATGAGGAAACTGAGGCATAAAGAGGTTGTATAACTTGCCCAAGGCTGTGCAGCTGTGTGGATAGAGTAACTGAGCTCCAAATGAGACAGCATGGTTGCAAAGTACACATTCCTCAACCTCTGTCCGCCTCTCATTCACAGTTTCGCACATAGTGTCAGGGTGAACAGTGTGAAACTGTAATCTCTGTTGGATCTCAAACCGTCGGCTATCAGCAGTGCCAATGGATTGATGCACCAAGGGCTCAGCAAACTCTCCTGATGACAGTGATGGAGATAAGGATGGGGACGACTTGGGTCCAAGGAATATGATGTGAGAGCACATCCCAGCTGCAAGTTGGGGCTCTCACCCAAGGATGGCCTCCCCGGGGGTCCTAGGAGGGCCGGGGAGCCTTAGAGGAATTGCCTGGGAGATGACCAGGAGAAGTGAGCTTTACTTTATCATGGTATGGAACTAAAAGGGCAGACCAATTAATCATGGAAGTTTCTAAAAGTGCTTTTATTTTGCCATTTAGTATGCCAGCGAGATCATTTCCCTTAATGTATACTCCTGGTATTAACACGCCTTAATCCATCACACGCTGTATTATGAAATTACTGTGTTTTACTCCTGGGTCCCGCTGAAGATCATTAACCCAACTCTTCTCCAGGCCATACATCATCGGAGGGATTACCTCATGGGTCCAGACATCCCTCTCCTTCGGCCATGCAGTGGGGCTGTCCCAGTCATTTATCCTTGGCTCCCCTGACAGACGCGGCTGTTTGCATTAGTGAGCAGATGGCTCCTGGGTGAGAAGCAGACATCACCTCTTCTTCCAGTGACCCAGGTTTCCAAGGGACACGCAGAGAGCAAAGCGATGCTCACCCAAGTTGTCCTCCACCTAACCTCTCCTGCCGCCGTCAGTGTAGCCAGCGGCTGTGTTCTTCTGCCCTTAAACCCAGTTGGGACCTCTGCATCAGATCTCACCATCCTGGGGCTCATCTCCTGGGGGCCCTGCTCCGAGTCTGGGAGAGGCAGAGGGAGCCATAGGTATCCCTGCTTTAACCAGTTCAAGGAACGGCCCCACTCCATCCTTTCTTTCCCCAGCTGCCCCACTGCCCCACAATCTGCAACGTTCTTGAAGCCAAAAAATCTGAGGTGTCTTCTCTAGTCCTTTCTTGCTCTGACTCATCTTAGTCTCTCCATCAGCAACTCTTACAGGCTCTTCCAATAAAAAGCACCCCAAACATGCCATTTCTCTCTGTTTCCACTGCATCTATTCTTATCCAAGCCTGGGTGCCCGCAGTTGCCTCTAGCTGGTCTCCCTGTTTTAACTTTCACCCCCTGCACCACCTCCACAGAGCAGCTGGAGGAACCTTTTAGAAACACAAATTCTGGATGTGCTAGAACTGTCTCATATGTATTTCGACCTGAGTATACATGTGTGAACATTCACTGAGACATTCGCAGAAATATGTGCACCAAGCACATTTCCTGTGTATGTTTTATACCTTGATTTTTAAAAAGAAAAGAAAAGAAAATAGTGCAAATCCTATGTCATTCCCCTGCTGAAAATCCTCCTGTGACATCTCCGTGTCCTTATATGGGACTGTGGGGCTCCCAGTCATGCCCCCATGTGAGCCACCCAGCTCTCCTTCCTGAACCCCTTGCTGCCCCCCTCTAGACCCTCTGTCCTACTCCCCACATCTGAAACACACCAAGTCCAGTCCAGCTTCACCTGATTTGCTCTTTATTTTGTCTTTCCACATGGTTCAGATATTTATTTATTTATCTATCTATTTATTTACTTAATTGAGGCACATACAATAAAGAGTACAAATCTTAGTGGACAGCTCGGTGAATTTTGACTTGTGCATACACTCATGTAACCATTACACAGATCAAGATATCAAGCATCCTCACTCATTTTTTTTTCCTTCACCTATTTCACTCCTCCCCCACCTCCATCCCCTCTGGCAACCACAAGTCTGCTTTTTATGGTTGTGATTCTATTTCTGTTTGGTTTGTTTTTTAGATTTCACATACAAGTCAAATCATACATTATTTGTCTTTTTCTGTCTGACTTACTTCACTCAGCATGTCTCCTAATCACAAATGGTAGGATTTCATTCTTTTTCATAACCGAGTAATATTCTTTTGTGTATACATACCACACCTTCTTTATCCATACATCTACTGATGGGCACTCAGGTTGCTTCTATATCTTCACTATTATAGATAATGTGGCAATAAACATAGGGGTAGGGAGGTGGAGCCAAGATGGCAGGGTGAGTAAGGCAGCAGAAATCTCCTCCCAAAACCATATATATTTTTGAAAATACAACAAATACAATTATTCCCAAAAGAGAGACCAGTGGATACAGTACAATAGCCAGGCCACAACTATATCTGAGAGAACTCAGTACCTCACAAAGAGGGTAAGATAACAAGCCGTGGCCCAGCCAGATGCAAGCACTCCCCCACCCCAGCTCCCCAGCAGGAGGAAAGGAGTCAGAGTGGGGAGGGAGTGGAAGCCCAGGATGGCCAAATAACCAGCCCTAGTAATCCACATCAGAAGAGCAGACACACATTGCACAGTGTGCTGGATATTATAGAAACGGAAAAGTAAAATCTGTGAGCAGGTCCCCGCAGCCAAATCCCCTGGGCCAAAAGAAAAGCGAGTGCTTTTTGAAAGTCTTAAAGGCACAGAGGCCTCACAGCTGGATGGAAGCGTCCCGGAACACTCAACCCAGCAGGCTGGGAATTCTGAGGAACTTCGGGTGCCCCAGCCCCCTGGGTGGCAATGCACCCCTGAAGCCTCTCATGGTGATAGGCAGCCTGCCAGTCGTTCCCCCAACTGGCATGGCCCAAACACAGTGGCCAAGCAGCTGTGCATGCCCACGGTGGCAGAACAGCCACAGATTGGCTGCGTCTACCTGCAGAGGCAGAGCAGCCAGAGAGCAGCCGTGCCCACAGCAACTGCCCAGTATCTCCCCCTAGCACGCAGCCAGCCTGGGCCAGACCCAGAGGCCGCTGATGGTGTGCAGCTGCCTGGTGTAGGGAGAGGAAACTTGGTCAAGGCACGAAGGAGCGCTGTTCTCTCAGGTGAGCACACCCGGTATGCCTGCCACTCCCCACAGGGATCAGGGCTACCCTGATGGTGACCCCACCCATGGCAACTTAGGGGATTTATCCAGAGGCTGCTCCATGTGTGCGAGTAACTGACACAGGCAGCAGAGAACAGCAAGGCAACCAACAAGCAAGAAAGGACTTTGTTCTCCCAGGTGACACACATGCTACTTGCCTACAACTACCTCTATTGCCATGTAAAGGCAGAAAAATTTGGTCCAGTCCACAATTACCCAGACAACCCCTGAGAGAGGGCCTGGGGAGATAGATTTAACCAATCTTCCTGAAAAAGAATTCAAAATAAAGGTCATAACCATGCTGATGGTCCTGCAGAGAAATCCTTAGCAAGAGCTAAAGATTCAAGTTGGGAGGGAGAATACAGAAATAAAACAATCTCTGGAAGAACTTAAGAGCAGACTGGATGAGGTGCAAGAGGCCATTAATGGAATAGAAATCAGAGAACAGGAACACAGAGAAGCTGAAGAAGAGAGAGATAAAAGGATCTCCAGGAAAGAAAGAATATTAAGAGAACTGTGTGACCAATACAAATGGAACAATATTCACATTATAGGAGTGCCAGAAGAAGAAGAAGAGAGAGAGAAAAGGGTTATGAAGTGTCTTTGAAGAAATAATTGCTGAAAACTTCCCAAAACTGGGGGAGGAAATAGTCTCTCAGACTATGGAAGCCCACAGAACTCCCAACACAAGGGACCCAAGGAGAACAACACGAAGACACATAATAATTAAAATAGAAAGATCAAAGACAAGGACAGAGTATTAAAGGCAGCCAGAGAGAGAAAAAAAGGTCACCTACAAAGGAAAACCCATCAGGCTATCATCAGACTTCTCAATAGAAACCTTACAGGCCAGAAGAGAATGGCATGATATATTTAATGCAATGAAACAGAAGGGCCTTGAACCAAGGATACTGTATTCAGCACGATTATCATTTAAATATGAAGAAGGGATTAAACAATTGCCAGACAAGCAAAAGTTGAGGGGATTTGCCTCCCACAAACCACCTCTACAGGATATTTTACAGGGAATGCTCTAGATGGAAGCACCCCTAAGGCTAAATAGATGTCACCAGAGAAAATAAAATCACAACAAAGAAAGCAGACCAACCAAATACTAACTAAAGGCAAAAAATAAAATCAACTACACACAAAAGCAGTCAAATGAAACACAAAAGAGTACAGAATAAAACACCTAACATACAAAGAATGGAGGAGGAGGAATAAGAAGGGAAAGAAATAAAGAATTATCAGATTGTGTTTATAATAGCTTAATAAGAGAGTTAATTTAGATGGTTAGATAGTAAAGCTAACCTTGAACTTTTGGTAACCACGAATCTAAAGCCTGCACTGGCAATAAGGACATGTCTTTCAATAATCACGCTTAATGTAAATGGACTGAATGCACCAATCAAAATACACAGGAAATAGAAGGGATAAAAAAGCAAGACCCATTTATATGCTGCTTACAAGAGACACACCTCAAACCTAAAGACATACACACACTAAAAATCAAGGGATGGAAAAAGATATTTCATGCAACTAATAGGGAGAAAAAATCAGGTGTTGCAGTACTTGTATCAGACAAAATAGACTTCAAAACAAATAAAGTAACAAGAGATAAAGAAGGACAAGTACATAATGATAAAGGGGTCAGTCCAACAAGAGGATATAACCATTATAAATATATATGCACCCAATACAGGAGCACCAACATACCTGAAACAAATACTAACACAACTAAAGGAGGAAATAGAATGCAATGCATTCATTCTAGGAGACTTCAACACACCACTCACTCCAAAGGACAGATCCACCAGACAGAAAATAAGTAAGGACACAGAGGCACTGAACAACACACTAGAACAGATGGACTTAACAGACATCTACAGAACTCTACACCCCAAATCAGCAGGATGCACATTCTTTTCAAGTGCACATGGAACATTTTCCAGAATAGACCACATACTAGGCCACAAAAACAGCCTCAGCAAATTCCAAAAGATTGAAATTCTACCAACCAAATTCTCAGACCACAAAGGCATAAAACTAGAAATAAATTATACAAAGAAAAGAAAAAGGCTCACAAACACATGGAGGCTTAACAACATGCTCCCAAATAACAATGGATCAATGGCCAAATTAAAACAGATACCAAGCAATATATGGAGACAAATGACAACAACAACACAAAGCCCCAACTTCAGTGGAATGCAGCGAAGGCAGTTCTAAGAGGAAAGTATATAGCAATCCAGGCATATTTAAAGAAAGAAGAACAAACCCAAATGAATAGCCTAAAGTCACAATTACTGAACCTGGAAAAAGAAGAACAAATGAGGCCCAAAGTCAGCAGAAGGAGGGACATAATAAAGATCAGAGAAGAAATAAATAAAATTGAGAAGAATAAAACAATAGAAAAAAATCAATGAAACCAAGAGCTGGTTCTTTGAAAAAATAAACAAAATAGATAAGCCTCTAGCCAGACTTATTAAGAGAAAAAGAGAATGTACACACATCAACAGAATCAGAAATGAGAAAAGAAAAATCATGACAGACTCCACAGAAGTACAAAAAATTATTAGAGAATACTATGAAAATCTGTATGCTAACAAGCTGGAAAACCTAGAAGAAATGGACAACTTCCTAGAAAAATACAACCTTCCAAGAGTGACCAAGGAAGAAACAGAAAATCTAAACAGACCAATTATTAGCAATGAAATTGAATTGGTAATCAAAAAACTACCCAAGAACAAAACTCCTGGACCAGATGGATTCACTGCTGAATTTTATCAGACATATAGAGAAGACATAATACCCATTCTCCTTAAAGTTTTCCAAAAAATAGAAGAGAAGGGAATGCTTCCAAACTCATTCTATGAAGCCAGCATCACTCTAATACCAAAACCAAGCAAGGACCCCACAAAAAAAGAAAATTACAGACCAATATCCCTGATGAGCATAGATGCAAAAATACTCAACAAAATATTAGCAAACTGAATTAAAAAATACATCAAGTAGATCATACACCATGACCAAGTGGGATTCATCTCAGGGATGCAAGGATGGTACAACATTCAAAAATCCATCAACATCATACACCACATCCACAAAAAGAAGGACAAAAACCACGAGATCATTTCCATAGATGCTGAAAAAGCATTTGACAAAATTCAACATCCATTCATGATAAAAACTCTCAACAAAATGGGAATAGAGGGCAAGTACCTCAACATAATGAAGGCCATATATGATAAACCCACAGCAAACATCATACTGAACAGCAAGAAGCTGAAAGCTTTTCCTCTGAGATCGGGAACAAGATAGGGATGCCCATTCTCCCCACTGTTATCAACATAGTACTGGAGGTCCTAGCCATGGCAATCAGACAAAACAAAGAAATAAAAGGCATCCAGATTGGTAAAGAAGAAGTCAAACTGTCACTATTTGCAGATGACATGATATTGTACATAAAAAACCCTAAGGACTCCACTCCAAAACTACTAGAACTAATATCTGAATTCAGCAAAGTTGCAGGATACAAAATTAATACACAGAAATCTGTTGCTTTCCTGTACACTAATGATGAACTAGCAGAAAGAGAAATCAAGTTAACAATTCCATTCACAATAGCATCAAAAAGAATAAAATATCTAGGAGTAAACCTAACCAAGGAAGTGAAAGACCTATACTCTGAAAACTACAAGATACTCTTAAGAGAAATTAAAGAGGACACTAACAAATGGAAACTCATCCCATGCTCTTGACTAGGAAGAATTAATATGGTCAAAACTGCCATCCTGCCTAAAACAATCTACAGATTCAATGTAATACCTATCAAAATACCAACAGCATTCTTCAATGAACTGGAACAAATAGTTTAAAAATTCATATGGAACCACAAAAGACCTCGAATAACCAAAGCAATCCTGAGAAGGAAGAATAAATCAGGGGGGATCTCACTACCCAACTTCAAGCTCTACTACAAAGCCACAATAATCAAGACAATTTGGTGCTGGCACAAGAACAGACCCACAGACCAGTGGAACAGAATAGAGAGTCCAGATATTAACCCAAACATATACGGTCAATTAGTATATGATAAAGGAGCCATGGACATACAATGGGGAAATGACAGCCTCTTCAACAACTGGTGTTGGCAAAACTGGACAGCTACATGTCAGAGAATGAAACTGGATCATTGTCTAACCCCATACAGAAAAATAAATTCAAAATGGATCAAAAACCTGAATGTAAGTCATGAAACCATAAAACTCTTAGAAAAAAACATAGGCAAAAATCTTTTGGACATGAACATGAGTGACTTCTTCATGAACATATCTCCCTGGGCAAGGGAAAAAAAAGCAAAAATGAACAAGTGGGACTACATCAAACTGAAAAGCTTCCATACAGCAAAAGACACCACCAGTAAAACAAAAAGGCATCCTACTATATGGGAGAATATATTCATAAATGACAGATCTAATAAAGGATTGACATCCAAAATATATGAAGAGCTCACGCACCTCAACAAATCAAAAAATGGTCAGAGGAGCTGAACAGACAGTTCTCCAAAGAAGAAATCCAGATGGCCAAAAGACACATGAAAAGATGCTCCACATCGCTAGTCATCAGAGAAATGCAAATTAAAACCACAGTGAGATATCACCTCACACCAGTAAGGATCGCCACCATCCAAAAGGCAAATGACAACAAATGTTAGCAAGGATGTGGAGAAAGGGAAACCCTCCTACACTGCTGGTGGGAATGTAAATTAGTTCAGCCACTGTGGAAAGTAGTATGGAGGTTCCTCAAAAAACTAAAAATAGAAATACCATTTGACCCAGGAATTTCACTCCTAGGAATTTACCTTAAGAATGAAGCAACCCAGTTTGAAAAAGACATATGCACCCCTATGTTTATCACAGCACTATTCACAGTAGTCAAGAAATGGAAGCAACCTAAGTGTCCATCAGTAGATGAATGGATAAAGAAGATGTGGTACATATACACAATGGAATATTATTCAGCTATAAAAAGTAAATAGATCCTACCATTTGCAACAACGTGGTTGGAGCTAGAGGGTATTATGTTCAGTGAAATAAGCCAGGTGGAGAAAGACAAATATCAATTGATATCACTCATCTGTGGAGTAAAAAAACAAAGAAAAAACTGAAGGAACAAAATAGCAGAAGACTCACAGAACCCAAGAAAGGACTAACAGTTACCAAAGGGAAAGGGACTGGGGAGGATGGGTGGAAAGGGGGGAAAGAGAAAGGGGGCATTATGATTAGCATGTATAATGTGGGGGGCGCACAGGGAGGGCTGTACAACAAAGAGAAGACAAGTAGTGATTCTACAACATCTTACTGTGCTGATGGACAGTATGTGGTATGTGGGGGGGACTTGGTGATGGGAGGAGTCTAATAAACATAATGTTCCTCATGTAATTGTAGATTAATGATACCAAAATAAAAATAAAAAATAAATAAATAAGCATAGGGATACATGTAACTTTTCAAATTGGTGATTTTGTTTTCTTCGGGTAAATTCCCAGAAGTAGAATTACTGGGTTGGATGGTATTTCTATTTTTAGTTTTTTGAGGAACCTCCGTACTGCTTTCCACAGGAGCTGCACCAGTTCATTTTCCCATCAACAGTGTAGGAGGGCTACCTTTTCTCCACATTCTCGTCCACACTTGTCATTTCTTGTCTTGGTGATATTAGCCACTCTGACTGGTGTGAGAGGTGTCTCATGGTGGTTTTGATTTGTATTTCCCTGATGGTTAGCGATGAGCATCCTTCTGTGTGTCTGTTGTCATCTGTTCATCTTCTTTGCAAAAATACTGACCTGTTCTTTAAAGCATTCTCCCCTCACCTATCATTTTCTCTCACTCTACAGTAGTTTATTTTCTTCATAGCACCCACTGCTACCTGAAATTATCTTGCATATTTGCTCCTGTTTATTCTTGTTAGTCAGCAAAGCCCCACCAGAACAGGAAACCTATCCCTCTTGTTTATCCCCATCCCCACAGGGTCCTCCCCATGGCTTCCTGGCCTGGCCCTGCCCATTCTTTGCCTGAGTGATTGTGATGTCACATTCAGACTCAGAGGGAAAGACGGGAGGTCATGGGCAGTGTTGGCCATGAGGGCATGAGGGTGGCCCTGGGAGGTGGTAGCGGAGCCATAAGTATTGGCTCTCTCTGCACAAGTTGAAATGCAAAGACCTCTCCAGCTCTAGATTCCTCAATGCTACTGGGCTAACCCCTTCCAGGTAACATGGTGCCTGAGCCCGGGGAGAGGTAAGCATAATGAAGAGGCAGATGGGCCCCAGCTAATTCTTTGTGATTCAAAACATGTCATGTAGGCCTTAAGAGTCATTTAGAGACCCAGGGATTTAGGCTTCTGAAGAAACTCATTTATATATGGACAAGAGTAGGAGGATGGGCCAAGGGTGTGCACAGGGACCCTCAGCTTTTGTTCTTCACTAGGAGAGGGCAAGAAATGCACCTTCCATCTGCGGAGATGTGCGCCAGCCCTGAGGCGCTCAGCTGAACCACAGAGTGGCCTCACTCGAGTGGGTGGGCCTGGGCCCGTGATGTGTAGGGGTAAGGGTGGGAGGGGAGGCACGAAGGCCCTCAGAGGAAAGCAGGCAGGATGGCGAGCCCCTGGCAGGGCACGTGGCTCATGGGGTGGCCAGTGCGGAGCCCTTAGAGGAGGCGTCAGGGCACACTGGGTCCCCAAAACTTGGGGCAGACATGTCAGGTCTGTTTTAGTTTTAAGTTTCTTTAAAGCAGATCCTAGCTGGATGCAGGTGGTTTATTAGGGGCCTGACCCCAGCCAACACAAGGGAGGCAGTGGAGAAAGTGAGGCAGGGAAGGAAGGGAAGCCAGCATACCATTTGTCAGTGAGCCCGGATGGTTGTGTACAGTGGGCTGAGCCGCATGTAGACAATGCCTCAGAATACAGGTGCCTGGAAGTCAGGGAGGTGGGCTGTTCATCCACGGACTCTCTCTCATCCCCATTGACTGATGGTGGCCCCAGAGCCCATGCACACAATCTCTCTCTCTCTCTGTGTCTGTCACACACACTGGCATTTACCCAAGCAAGCTCTCTCGGTGCTTGAGAAAAAGAGAAATAGGCAGATGGCTAGGGTGGCATCTGCCCACCTACCATGACCCGTGTATAAGGTCAACTCAAATGGGCCAAGGGAACACGGGCTAGGGTGTCAACAGAACGTGCTAGGAAGGCACAATGGCATAGACTCAGGGGCAGTCACCCTGTGATCAAGGAGCACAGCCATGGACTCAGCCCAGTGCATCCTCCAGGTGGCTGCATGTCAGCAGAACCGTGGGCTGGGCAGCAGCAAGGCCAAACGCCCTGCCCACCTGCCCCACCAAGCCGATCACCTATCATCACCCCCTTCAAGGTCAGCGCCTACAGCCTAGGTGTCGGTGGAATCCATCCTTAGGTAATTAACCTTCATGACTTACTACACCTGCTGAACGGTATGTTCTCTCCTTTCATCCTCTCAGAAGCCCTAAGAAGCAAATGCTGTCAGTTTCTCACTTTGTCTATGAAGCAGCAGAGGTGCCAGGAGGGGCTGTGACTCAACAGCACACGATGGAGAGGCCACACCAGGTTTGTCTGAGTCTGAGCAGCTGCGGAGAATGCTCCCCTGCAGTAGGGCTGCATGAACCGTGGTGAGTGGGCCAGGCCTGGAGGCCAAGGCGTTTGCCTCAGAAACCTGAGTTTAATCACAGGAGCACCTCAGCTTCCCATGGGCCATATTCACCACCAACCTGAGCCTTGCAGAAGGTTAATGCCAGTCTTACACATCCTGGTGCCCTCTGGGATGCAGGCCCCAGCCAGAAAGGAGGGAGGAAGGGCCTGTGGTGAAGGGCTCCAGGAAGCTGCTCTGGCAGAGGGGCAATAGCCGGACTGGCACGCCATCCCTGTGGATGTGCCACTGGGCCACAAAATCAGGACATGCTTGCCCTCTTGCCTGGCACAGGGCCAAGCATGTCAGAAGAACACAGAGCTTGGCACTCGCCCCACTTCCATTCAGGGCTGAGTGACTGAGATAGATGGGGGTCAGTACCATGGTCCCCTTTCATGGGCTTTGCCCCTGCAGACTCCCTTCTTGGAAGGAGCACCATCTCAGGAAATGCCAGGAGAGGCAGCTGTGAGGAGCTGACATCCACATGTAGGCCAGGGAAGTGACATAGTGATGGGTGGCTTTATCACTAGCCCTTTGCTTTCCCAAACCAGCAGGCAAATGCTTGGTCACAGATTAGTGGTCAAAGCCCAAATCGTTCTGGATGAATCTGATGGAAAGTTGGAAACCACACACTGATCAACAGGTGACCAGACTTATCAGTAATCCCAGACTGCACTGTTCTTGGGAAAAAGGACATGGATGGGGGCTACTGGACTTTGTAACACTGACACCAAAACGGCCTGATTGGTGGGGATGGAGAAACCAACAAAGGAGCATGAGGTGAAGCCACACGGGCTGGGGAGAGAAGATGACTCGGCTGGCCTTCTGGGATCCCAGGAGTGGGCCAAGCAGGCTGTGGCTCAGTCAGTGGAAGAGAGCAGCCAACAGGCAAGCAGGGGTCTGAACAGACCCCGTCCTAAACTTTCCACATGATCGGGCCAAGTTTCTTTGCCTCTCTTGGCCTTGGCTTCCTTCCCATGTACGAGAGGTGAGCTTTGAAGCAGCGCACCACCTACCAGGCATGGCCCGTGGAAGCCGTTTCCTCTCCTCAGGTGGCATCTCAGGCAAGGAATCTTTTATCCCCAGCAGGTATCCAAGTGTCATCTTTTTCTGGCCCAAATAATGGATATATATATATATCTTACAGTGTCATACAAGACATCTCAAAACCATGGAGACCGCTGCTGATCTCTTGGTGCCCTTTGCCACCTAAGTTGTGGACAACAAAGCTCAGGTACTTTCCTGGCCTGGGACCTTGAGCTTTCACCCCTGGTTTCCTCAGAGACTAAAGGAAAGCAAAAACCTCACAGAGGAATGATGCCTTCAGGGATTCCAAATGAATGGATGAAGGGTAAGGAAATGCAATAATCTGAGCTGTCCCCACTGCAGGGCTTCTGGGAATATTCATTTTGCCTGAAATGCCCTTCTCCAGAGCCCTCCCATGGCTGCCCCCTCTTTTAACCTCTGTGGGAAACCATCTCTGACCACTCTCTCTAACTAGACCCTCCCCATTGTTCTCTCTCAACATCCTGTTTATTTCTGTCACAAAATCTGCTTTTTACCAGAGCTATCTGGATGCTTCCTCACCTGTCTGTGGTATCCCACCAGGCCCTAAGCTCTTAAGGGTGGGGATTTTGTGTGTGTGTTTTGCTCACTGTTGTATAACTAGCTGGTGCCAATCATAGGATGGATGGATGGAGGCAGTGATAGATGGATGGGTGGAGGGAGGGAGGGAGGGAGGGAGGGAGGGAGGGAAGATAAATGAAAGATTACCATGAGGAGCAAATGAGAGAGCATATGCGGGAATCTTTGGAAACTGTTAAGTATTATATTAATGTAATATGCATCATTGTAAAATGTTAGTGACAGGTACTGTGACAGATTCTTTACAATCATTATTATCTCCAGTCATCCACCTCTGCCTTGTGGCTGCTATTGTCCCATTGCACATGTGGAAAAACAGAGGCTCTGGGAAGTTGATTAACCTAAGATCACAAGACTGGTAAGATAAGTCCACCTTAAAGCTTATACTCTACCCAGTATATCCCAAAGTCCTCATTGGAAAAAATGTGCAGTGAAGCCCTGTGGTTTCCAGCAAGTGTGTAGCTATATCACTTAAACAACATAGCCCCAAAGTCATGCTTGAGTTACTTTGTCTTCTTTTTGAAGTTCATGCTGTCCCCTCTCTCACTGCCAGTTGTCCTTCTTCACTGCTGTCCTCAAGGAACCTACACCTAACATCAATCCATCACTAACAAACTACTTCTAATCACTTCTAATATGAAACCAGTTCTTGTTAAAATTGGGTGGGAGTCAAGAGTGTGTAATCAGGGAAGGGTGTTTGTGGATGGTTTGCGATCTCCTTTGATTCCTCTAAAAATCTTTAAAATATTTCTTCTTGGTTTCAGAAAGTTCACCCAGAAAGTTGAAGTCTGGTGGGTAAGCAGAATCTAGACATGTGAGGACCATCTTGCCTATTTCATAGGGTTCTTAAGAGAACCAAATGAGAGAATGAATGTGACAGTTTGTTGGGAAAAGTGTATTAGCTTGAAGATACAGACATTTAAGAATATACTGTGCTACTGTTACCACTCAACACTTATTACAAGTTTATTGTGGTGCCAAGGTGACCTACTGCATTTTCTTATTTAATCATCCCATAACCCTCTGAGGCAATATACTCATTTTACAGAAATAGACGCCAGTTTTCAGAGAGAATAAAAATCTCCAGGCTTGAATAGTCATTACCTTGAGCAGGGGTTTGCAAAAATGCAGATTCCTGGACCCCACTCCAGACCTTGAATTACTATCTGTGGAGTGGGACCTAAAAATCCACACTCTTCACTAGGTCCCTGAGGAGAATGGGGTGATTGCCAATCTGGAAAGTTACTGGTGTAGGAAAGAGAGCACCTGGGTGTGGGATCTGTATTGAGTTGAATAGTGTCCCCCATATTTTAAGGGCACCCAGAATCTCAGAATGTGATCTTATCCAGAAATAGAGTCTTTGTAAATGTAATTTCAATCAGTTCTCATTATTCACAGTAGTTAGGTTCTATAAAGTAGCTGCAAACACTGAATTAGTGAATGTGGAACCATTCTTTCTAGGGGAAAAACAGAATTAAGTTCCTGAAGCCTCTGGTCAGAAAATTTTCATCAGCCAACAATGTACACATTCAGTATATTTTATGTTTGAAGATACCTTATTAACTATGTACTGTTAACTCATTAACACTGAACTCATGGCCAATAGCACTGTGACTCATGCCTGAATGAAGCTCATCTTATGCACATATTTTCTCTGGAAGACATATTATAGTCTTCTTGCTCATGGGAACATTAAATGCAATAATCAATAATATGCATATAATTAATTAATATGTTTATTATTACTAATAATGTGCTGTATCAACATTGGGGACCATTCTAAGCAACAAAATCACCAACAGAAACCCCAAATTTAGAGAAATATAGCCCTAAATAAACCACAAAAAAGTTCGTTGTTTATGAAATACATGACGGCAAAGCAATTCATCCTCAGATGAGAATGTGCACATAGGGAGACTCAGATTTTTGGCTGCTCTGTACCTGTCTGTAAATGACTACCTGCATCCATTTGGGGTTGCAAAAAACTTTAGCAATTAAGTCAACTAGCAAATACAGAATCCATACGTCATAAGGATCCACTGTTAAGGTGAAATCCTACTGGATTAGGATGGACCCTAAATCCAATATGACTAGTGTCCTAGAAAAAGAGAGGACACCCAGAGACAGACAGACATGGAGGGAAGAGGCTAAGTGATGGCAGGGATGAGAAGCCCAGCAAGGTGCCTGCAGCCAAGGAGCTCTAAGGACTGCCCACAGCCACTGTAAGCGGGAAGAGGCCAGGGAGGGCTCTTCCCTACAGTCTTCCTGCCAGCCCCTTTATTTCAAACTTCCACTCTCCAGGACTATGAGAGAGTCAATTTCTGTTGTCTTAAGTGACGCTTTTTGGGACACTTTGTTCCCGCCGCCCTAGGAGTCTGACCATGCCCATGCCAGCCTGGTTCTTGGAATGATGAGCCACATGGTTCCAGGGAACCTCTTCCCAGAAGGCAGCCAGTCCAGCTCCCAGCCCTACAGCCTTGCCTCAAAGATCGGATGAGAGAATGTCGGGAAGGAGTTTAGGGAACTGGAATGTGTTATCTCAGGCCAGCAAATTATTGTTCAAGTTCTCAGGGCCCCACATCACCTTCCAGTATCCTCACAGCAACTTTCCCAAATGCCTAGGTTCCAGCAGGCCTGGGCTTTTTACCCTGCCAGGCAAACATTTGGCCCAGGACTGCCTCCATACATTTATTCAGGCTGTTCCTTATGCCAAGAGCCTCATTCCTCAAATGCCACAACGTTGCTTGGCCAAGAAGATGGAGATTTTTCTCTTCTCTGAAACCTCAGTGGCATATAGAATGCCTCTCTCTGGTATCATATGGATTTTGCCTTCAGGAATAATTTGTATCCATAATGTAATTAGAATCCTTCAAAGCAGGAACTTTACAGTCCAAGTGACTTGCATATGCCTGGCACAAAGTAGGTGCTTCATAAATAAGCTGGAGCAGTCCAAGCACTCAGTGGAGGTGCTGTGGAAGGTCCTCAAGGATAAGAGGTCCTTTGGGCCAAAAGACCTCCCCACTGGGACTCTGGGATTGCTGGATGAATGAATGAGTGGTCAGTTCTAAGACCCTCCGATGGCATATGGGAAGACAGAGGCTCTATGGCTTGAACAAGATCAAACAGCTCCAGGGCTCTGGGGCCAAGATGGAAGGGCCATGTCCTAACACTGCTTCTGGAGGCTTGTTCCAGCCCCAAGGCACACCTGCATCCCGGCGCCTGGCCTGCCCTAATGATACCAGTTTGAGGGCCCATTTGAAGGGCAGGGATGACTGTACATTGGTCATTGTGAACTCAGGGTTTCCCACGTCCCCATTTGTGCATTTGGTCAGAGCAGACTAGAGAGTGGTGAGCAAGGTGGTGAGAGCTGCTGAGCAGAGCTGAACTGTGGTACATCAGAGACCAGACAGAAGGATCTGGCTGCAGGACAGGCACTCAGAAGATCTGGGGCTGTCTTAGTCAGGGGCCTCCAGAACCAATATGATCTATATAAATATAAATAATTGCATATATATATATATATATATATATATATATATATATAAAAGGGTGGGGGCAGGCCCACCAGTGGTGTAAGTCTCATTTGAGGGTAGCAGAAGACTCATGTCCCAGCTCAAAGCAGTCAGGCAGAGAAGGCAAATTACCTTTTCCTCTACCTTTTTGTTCTATTCAGGCTTTCATCAGATTGGATGATGCCAACCCACACTGGGAAGGTCAATAACCTTTACTCGATCCACTAATTCAAATGCTATCTCATCTGGAAACACCCTCACAGACACACACAGAAATGCTATTTAATGTAGCACCCCATGTCCCATCAAGTTGGCACATAAAATTAAGCATCACAGGGGCCCTTTCCAGGAATCTAGATCTTTGTTCTGGCAGAGTGATCACTGCCAGGTCCACACTTCTCCTTATGCCTTCCTAGAACCACAGAATGTGAGCACTGTCCTTGGGAGGACTCAGAGAGAGATGGCTCTTTGGGGAACACACACAGGACCAGACAGGGAACCCCTACGGGCGACTGGGCCAGGTGTGTGCCTCCAGGGAAAGGCTGGCCTGCAGCCCTTCCTGGAGAGGAGATGCTCTGCCCAAAAGCATTGGGCATCATCGCCTTTAACGCTGCCCAAATACAAAGCACCTGGCAGGCCAGACTCCATCTCATATCCATCCAATCCAATTCTCTGATTGTCCTGATGGAAATTTGATCCCTAGAGAGAGGCAGGGCCCACCCCGGGGCTCTGTGCCCAGAGTTGGGCAGTGTCAGGATGAGAACCCAGCTCCTCCCATTCTTGAACCACCATCTTTTTTTATTCATTCATCTAATCTACAAACCTGCCACAAGCCAGGCAGGGAGGAGACACAGCCTGTTTACAGGAGTTCTGGAGAGCTGAGCACCACAGAGCTGGAAGGGCCTCAGGTAAGCCCCATTATACAGACAGTAAAAACAAGACCCACAGAGGGGAAGAAACCTGTCAAACTCACTAAAAAATGTGACAAGTGTTAGGCAGAACAAGGACTCAAGCTAAAATGTCTCATTTGTGTGTGCGTGATTGTGTTCATTTCTTTCAAGTCCTCTGTGAGGCCAGAAGCGTACCTGGCATGGAGCAGGTGCTCAATTAATACATGGTTTTGGAATGATTGCCTGTTGAGAGATCTTGCTCTGGGACCTTGCAAGCTGGCATCCATTTACCCCCAGAAGTCTTCTGACCAACAACATTTTTTTTCCCCAAACTCCTGAGCATTCAACTTGGGTGCCAAGTTCGACATGCCCTCTTCAAATTCATAATGAGCATGGAAGAAACAGAAAGCAGCCCAGGGTGAGTTATTCATTAATCATAAACAAAACAGGCCTTGACCAAGGACACATCAGCACAAACCTTAAAAAGGAAAAGGGGGGAAAGCGTTGCCCAATCCCTTTATTTAATATTAACTACATTATGTTTTTCCATTTGAGTTCTGAGAAAGATTGCTCCCCCCACTTGGTTTTCTATGAACTCAATCCAAAGTCAATTTTCCTTGAATACCTGGGTGCCTGCCTCATGGGTACTGAGAGTGAGAGGAGGGACTTTGGAACCACAGTGACTCATGCTGGACGAATGAGCAGCTGGCAGGACCATCTCCACGTGGCATGCAAGGGCCTTATCCTCAGTCAGTTTTTGGCATGGCCTGATGTACGTGGAGGGAACACAACAACCAGTGTGAGCACTGTCCTCGGCAGGCACACACTCCGCTGGGGTGGAAATAGCGAGCGCCCGAGTAACTGTGCAAAGAGCCACCTGTCGGCACCACTAGGCTGTGGCTCACGAACGCATACCCTCACTGCAGGGCACAGCAGAAGGGAGCATGGGCGTTGTATAGTTGTGGACTGCTCTATTACAGTTACATTTGCTCTTCACAAGTGTCCCGTGACATAGTCAGGTCAAGGGGTACGGTCTCGTTTTAGAAATGGGCAAACTGAGGCCCACAGTATGGGAATAATGCCCAGCACAGGGTTTTTCCATGACCCACAGCACCTCCAAAGCAGCATGACAGGGGCCCCATGCTCCTACAGGGCAGCTGCTATTTCACGACTGAGCTTCTGTTCTTCCCAGGGTGGCTTGTCTGTCTGAAGTGGGAGATTTTTGGTTTGGCAGAAGCTGCCCTTTGCTCTCACTGTGATGCCTGAGCGCCTTCCCCTCCTCTGGCATCGCAGCCGCCAGTCATCTGCTCCATTGTCTCTCTCCAGCTGCGGAAATGGCTGATTTCTACCATGCACCCTGATTAGAGTGTGGAGCTCCCGGGAAGGTGGAAGGGCCCGACTGGCGCAGGCCCGCCTCCATGTAATTTGCACAGCATGGGAGTACTGTGATCTGAAGGAGAAATTCAGGAGTTTGCCCCAAAGAAAGCCCAGAGGTGGAGGGGAAGGACAGGGAGATGAGAATAAAATCTAATGCAAATTACCTGGTGCTTGCTGGAGTGGAACGAGGTGGTGGGAGCTGCCAGGGCAAGCCTGGTTGGTACCATTTCTGCAGAGCAGATGCCCGCCTGGCAAGTGGGTGATGTGAGGGACACAGGAGAGGGGAGCCAACATGGATTCGGCATGGGCATCATTTGGAAATCCAAGGATGTAGGAACCGGACAGCACCATTTCTTGCCTAGGAGCTCCAAATGTCGGGTGCCTAGTGGACTGCACTTTAGTCACCTGGGGGTCTGCTAAAAGTGAAGCAACTAGGTCCCACCCTCAGAGATTCTGAGTCAAAAATTTGGGATAAACTAAGTAAGTCCTGGAGATGTAGATTCTTGGTTTTTCCCTTCCCTCCTTCTTTTCTTCATTCATGTATTCATTCAATAAGCATTTGTCAATTGCCTGCTATCTGCCAGGCACTGTGTTAGGTGCAAAAACTGCCTTGCTCCCTCCCCCACCAAAGCAAATACGCTGGTGGGAAAGACCAGCATTAATCAAATAATCACACACATAAATGTAAAATGATGACTACGATCATGAGAGGCATGGGAGAGGCTGGATGAGCAGATTCAGCATTGCCTACTGTCCTCATCTGTAAAATGGGGTCTCCCCACTTGCCTTTCCTCCTTCACCACCTATACAGCTCACACAGATTGTTAGCCAGAAATAGATTTCACAAACAAAAGTAATTCTCCAAATGCTGGGCTTATCCTAACTCTGATAAGCACTCAATAAATATTTGTAGAATTGAATTGCTGAATTGAATTATGCTACAAAAATCAAGCAGGGATTAGCAGGAATCCCCAGCCCCAAACCAGTGTTCACTCAATTTTCCTGTTAGTGCTAACAAGATATGGGTTGGGTTCACTGGATCTGAACAAAAACCAGCAGAAAGACTGCCTTCTGGAAACTCTGAGCTCTGGAATTCAGTGCTGAAGGGACTCACTTATCAACTGGTCCGTGTCTGCCCTCAGCTCCCCAGAATGGGAAACTGAGGCCCAGAGAGGGAGAAGATTATTCAAGGTCACACACAGGAAATGTGGCAGAGCCAGGGCCAGGACCCAGGCTTCCTGAGTCCAACGACAATTGAATATATGATAGGTTGACAGAAAAATGACATGTCATGGGTACCCAGATCCTAGAAACCATTATTCTCTAGGTGGAAAATTCCAACATCCTCCTCATACCAATCAACGCTCTGCTGCAGGATCAGTCCCCAAGTCCCCAAGGATCATTCCTCCACAGACCACAGCCAAGAGTAAATGTCTACATGTGTTTGGTAGAAGGTGATTGCTTTCACTGCTTCTCTTTTGGCAAAGGCACCCGTATTTCTCTTTGAGGCTTAGGTCGGGTTGAATCCATCAGCTTCCAGCAGAGGTGGGTACCTGTCTCAGGCCTGGCCAATCAACTTATTCCAACTCACTAGCCAAAGCGGTTGGTTAGGGGAAGGACATGAGACTCAAGAAGGTCCAGCGCTGGGATTCTGCCTGGAGTTCTTGGGAAAGAGGCACTGTATCCATTGGTTTTACTAAGCTGGTGAGATGTTATCCTAGAATTTCTGGCTCCCATCCTGCATCAAAGCTGGAGAGCTTTTCTGTAACTGAGTCAACAAAACAGGGAGAAAAAGCCAAGAGGTAAGAAGAAACTGAGTCGTGATGATATATATATATGTATGCATGTATAGTGGGGCCCCTAGATGCAGCAATTCCTGAGGCTAAATACTCTGTACTTTGTAGTTAGAGGAGGCAGTAAATTCCTGGTAACCAGTCAACCTAGTATGGCAGAGACAGCCACCAGAGATTCATTGCATTTTTGCTGGGAAATCTGGTCAGGGATTCTATTTCCCAGCCTTCCTTACACATGCCATGCAACTAAATTCTGGCTAAGATTGGGACAGATGGGAAGAATGCTACTGACACAAAAATCTCCCAGGCCAGTTCTCACACTCTCTTTTTCTATCCACTGGCTAAATGTCAAAATGCCAGGATGACTTTGGGAGCCATATATTGAAAATAGCAATGGGCCGGGTCCCTGAATAACTGTATGGAGGAAGGTGCTGCCTCCCCCTCTGCCAACTGGACTGAGGTGAATGAGAAGTGCCTTTCCATTGTGTTAAACCAGCAAAATTTGGGGGCATCTTTGTAATACAGTTACCATTATCTTAATTCATTCACTTGGTGCTCCAATCAGGGAAGCACTAAGCAATCTTAGTCATAAACAGGAGGAATCCATTCTGGCTAACTTAGGCTGAGAAAGAATGTGCTAAAAAGACGGCAGCTGCCCACCAACACTGCATGAGAGCAAGAGGACCAGGACGGGAGCTGGGCTGCTCAGCACCATGGCCAAATTCATGCATGGAACTCGAGCCCAGGGGACACCACTGGGTGCCAGGGCCTCACCTTGCCTGCTGAGGCTCCTGATGCTGGACCCTGATGCTGTCCCCAGGACTACTGGCTCTGCTGTTTCTGGGAATTGGGTATAGCTTCACTGTAGCCATGAGATTTTTTAGAATGGATTCTGAAACATCCCTGCTTCTCCATGTCTGATGGCAAGTCTAGGGCAGCTTTGTCTTACTGGTGGAGTCTAGGTCATATGACCATACTCTAGCCGCAAAGGAGACTGGGGAAAGAGAATTTTTCCACTACTACAGTGGAAGGTGGGCTCTGCTTCAAAAGGTGGGGAATTCTCCTACCATAGGAAGGGAGTTCAAATATGAGACTACCAAGGATTGAAAAATATATGTGATAGCTTGAAATGGGCTTCTGCCCCCATAAGAGCCTGATTAATAGTGTGTACTCTTAATAATCTCCAAATTTTGTGCAGAACAGAACATAGCCATGTTCCAAAGACAGAGATTGTGCCACGCATTTAGCATGTATTATTTTATGTAATCCCATTAATGACTCCATAGGGGTAGAAACTGTTATCCTCATTTTGCAGATGAGGAAACGGAGGGAGAAGAAAGTTACCTGCCCACAGTCACAGAGCAAGGATGTGATGTCCTTCCAACTCAAACACTGGTGCCATGTGACATTTCCCAATGTAGCAAGGCCCCCAGCCTGATATCACAATGGGATTTGTATGCATTTAGAAAATGGTGGTGCATATCCATGGGCAGCTGCAGGGTCTTTTGGGTATAAGAATAAAGAACCTCTTTAGAAAGCCTACCCTGAGGAAGAAGCCTAGTACAGCCAGCCTGACCAAGGAAGAAAGCCTTGGTTCAGTGACATTAGGGAAGGAATGTGGATTCTGAATCTGAGAAATGGGGAGAAGTTTGTCCCTAATACGTGCCAGCCTTGGGAACACTCCCTGGAGTCCTGACAGTAAGAGATCTGACAATGAAAAAAGAAAAGGATATTTCCCTCAAAGTTTCACCCAAGATGTTGTAGCCCGCATCATTGTTCTGGGTGCCCTCTGGTGGGGTTACCCTGGGGTGGGGAGGCCTTCTCCCTCTCTTGTCTGCACACCACCATGAAGCTTTGCAGCACAGAGTCCCAGGGTATCAACAGAGGTGCCCAGGGCAGCAGCGCTCACACCAGTGCTCTGGAGAAGGCTTGTTTGTGAGACCCCTAAGACATCCTCTGAGAATTCTCCAAAATACATGGATAGGGAGAGATTCATAGGAGCAGGGAAGCCCCATGGTAGCAAGTGGGGACAACAGACAAGGAAACTTGATGTCTCACTGTCAGTGTGAACTTCAGTGCTACCCCGGGCGGAGTCAAGGGCAAATGTGCTGTGTGTCTTCTGTCTGCTACTCCAAATCCTCTCTTCCCCACCCTGTTGTGGGTCCTGTGGACTGAAATGTGTAAGAAACAGCACTGAAGTCCCTTGTCTTCTGGCTTCTGGTTGGGCTCAACCAGTGGAACGCACTAGCAGATCCGCTCCCAGGAGCACCATACTGGCTGCCTCATCCACCTCCCCGCCCTCCAAGGTCACAGTCCCTGCCAGGCGGCCCTCTCCATACAGCCCTCTGTCACCAGGATCTGTTCATGGCCCCATCGTGTGCTGCTTTAGGCCTCAAGGAGGTTATGGCTGCTCCATCCCAGTGGGTTTCCTACATGGTGCTCACATCCTTGTGGAAGTTCCAGAACCACACTTTCCCCCAGATCCCCAGATTGAGCATGCCATTCGTTTTCAGCCAGGACTCAGACTGATGTAAAGAAACTTTGATTCCCCAAAGAGATAATCTACTTCATGATTTCAAGAGGTGACATCGTATTGATGTCATTTTGTTTCATCTTTTTTTTTTTGCACAGGTGGATCCTCCAGCACCAGAATGCTGGTGTGGATTTTGTAGACTCCCTGACATCTAGTAATCTTGTCACAGTCCTCTTGTTACTTTTGGGCCCCGTCCAGTTGGCCTCAGATCTGTCATTGTTGGAGAAAATGCCATAAACCAGAGAGTCCCTACAAATGGCTGGGGGAGGGTGCCATGGAAACAGCTACTCCAGGGTCTCAGAAATAGTCAGATGCCAAACCCTTAAAAGGCACCAAAAGGATGAGCAGGCCTGGACTGACCCATGACTGGATTCAAGCTTAGGGAGGGCTTTGAGATATACCTGGGGATGCAGACAAATAGCATGGAGAAGAGGGTCACCCATGTTTCTCCCATTGTCCATCCACCCTCATCAGACCCTCGTGTGACCCATTTGCAAATGGCCTAGGCTGAGATGAGCTCGAGACAGCCTCTGATCCCACCCTGGTCCCAACCTGCAGTTTGGCAGCATGGGGCTCTCTCTGCAGAGTCAGAGTGGTCAGGATCCCCAGGCTGAGCAAGGCAGGCGGTGAGGGGGACAGCCTGGGACCACTCACTACCTCCCTCCCTAGTCACGGAGAGGAAGCTACAAACGTGCTCCCAAATCCATGAGCTTGCATTTGTCAAGCCTAGGTTTAGGAAAACAAATTTGCCTGCTCCAGCTTAAGGAAGAGTGACTCACGATGACCCAGAATGTCCTCCCCAGCGAAGGCCTGCTTTCCTTCCTACCACATCCCCAGCTCTGCCCATATGTCTCCCTGGGAATGGGCTGAGCCTCTATGTTACTCTCTGGGGTGCCTGATGGGAATACTATCTTCCAGGGAAGGTATCTGGATGGGAGCCACTGTGGCCAGACCCTGCCTCCAAGTGGGCACTCATGTAAAACCCATCGGCCTTTATGATTTGAGCCACAGCCTCAGAAAGGAGGCCATTGCTCAGATAAAGCTCTACCTGCTTAGGGATTTTTACCCACAAGTTGTGTCAAATAAGCAAGGAAGGGGGTTAGACTTGAGACAGAAATAATATGAAAGAAAGAGAGGCTTCATTTTGACCACTGGCCGTCCCCAAAGGACAGCTAAGCAAATTACATTGCACAACAGCAGGAGGCATTGTTCACTACATGGTCATCCCAACCTGATATCGCAGTTATGACTGTTATCTGTTCCCTTCCTCATTCTGTAAAAGGATGGGACTCATTCCCTGGGGCACCTGTGTCACCCTGAGTCCTCTGCTATGGCCTCCTTCTCCATCTATCCCCACAGAGCAGCGTAGGTACCAGTAAGGCCTCAGGATACCACTCCATAAATTTTCTTTTCATTGGAGGCCTTGCAGATAATAATTTAAAGAACTAGTCACTGCTTGCAATTAAGCACAGAGAAAATAGATCAGGGCCATAATTTATGTCTGTGCAAGGTTGGGCTGGATTTGTAATTAATGTTTGCTCCCTTTAATGAAATACTCCAAAGGTCTGCACTTCTGTCATTCATGAAGGTAATTTTTCAATTGATTAGTAAAATAATACTTGAAAAGTAAATGCACCTGCTTCTTCCCTGAAATGTCTCAGTCAACCGGACACTAAAAAAATACCACTCCAGCCCAATGGAGACCAGAGTCCGTACCATCAGCATGCAGAGTGCCCGGGAAAGAGGCAGGACAAAAAAGTAATTAAAGCAGCTGTGGTGACCAGAATCCCTGGGTGGCCCTGGCTGCTGAGATGCTGCGGTGTCCTGCCTGGCTCCTGCCTGCCATGGAGGGCTCAGGAGGGAAGGTGAAGGAGCAGAGGAGGCCCAAGACCAAAGATTCTCATTTTTACAGCCCAAGACCATATGGGGCCCCAAACTATGCTGGGATGGCCTTGGGGAAGATGCATCAGAGGCCGAACAGAATGCAGTGCCCAGCTGAGGAAGGCACAGTGGCCGGGGGGATGGGGTCTGGCTAGGGCACCTGGCAGAGTGCTGGGCACAGAATAGGTGCTGCTCCTGAATGCCTTCATTAACTGGTTCCTGTTGAAGCTACTTAAAGTGGGACCCAGCATTTCCTAGAAGTCAGGGGATAACAAGATTTGATTGGGGCCTTATCTTGAAAACTGACACTAAAAGTTATGAACATGACTTCCCTTATGTTTGGTGAAATAAAATATAGGCAGTAAATGTAATACAGTGTTAATTTTTAGAATAAAGACTCAAGTATTGATTTAGGGGGTTAGTTTTTAGTCAAAAGTTTTGAATAGCACTCTATAATATCCTTCCCCTTATGATGGATTCACAGCACAGGCATAATAAAGAGGGTAATTTGGGCAAAACCTTTCAAGGGCTATATCAGGTTTTCTAAGTCTGCTCTTCATCTTCGATATTGAAAGGACTTGACTCTCAATTACTGAGCATGAAATATCGAAGCCCTCAGCCCGTCGTCATCCATGACGACTGATTCCTCCAGCTCACAGGTCATCATCTACCAATGGTGTGGGGTCTGGTGGTTGTCTAGTATCAGTTCCACAGACTTTATGAAATCCTGTGGTTTGGATCTTTGGAAAGATCAGCTATTTCTCTTTGCAGTTGATCAACATTTTAATGTTGAATGTTTGCCACAAATGGAGGTGTCACTACAGATGAGGGGGCAGGAGCACATTTTCACAAAGGAAGGTTTCCATGTGTTCTAGCCATGCTGGCTTTTCTATGGATCCTTGTAACAGTGGGGTCTGGGGTAGCAAACAGTAAAATAACCGGGCCTCCCATGGACTGATTGCTGCAACTTTCTGGACAAAGTTGGTTGGATTGCACCTTAAAGGAAAGTGTATCATTTAAGATCTGTTGCAGTTAACAGAAATGGAGGGGCTGCTGTAAAAAGAAGTCACTCCCTGGGAGCGCCCTGAGGATTTACTAAGAGAACTGGGGCTATTATTTAACTGCCTTCTCTCAAAAGAGGGCCAAGAAAGCAGCATTTTGCAAGAAAAATGTGAGACAGGAGCTTTGTTTGTTTACCTGGTAATCTCACTGACTTTGATGCACCTGTGCAGACCCCACAGATGCTGATTTTCCAGACCCTGCCACCTGGGACACTCTCTGCCTCACAACTGTCTAATATAGACACATGTGACTGCTTGAACTTAAACTTAATTAAAAGTAAATAAAATTAAGATTTCAGTTCCTCCATCAAACTAGCCACACTTTTAACTTCTCAAAAGCCACTCATGGCAAGAGGCTACTGTACTCAATGCATGGCATTATAGATCATGTCCAACACTGTATAAACTGTCCTGGACAGCACGCCTCTAAAGCCGCAGCCCCCCGTGCATGGACCCTCTGCCTCTGCCGCAGTGTTCGACAAGCCCTTTCCAGCGAGCAGCTGGTCTGGTGCAGCCTTTGGAGCTGCCAGGGCACAGTGACCCAGGGCGGGGCTCTCCTCGGCTCCAGTGAGGCTTTGCGCCTTCTCTCACAGATGAGACTAATCTGTATTTGCAGCTCCTTTTCTTCGCATGAACAATGAGGAGCAGCCCTGGGAAATGGCTGGATCACTTTCTCCAGCACCTCCTTTACGACTCCCTTAATAGGTGGAAATGCTTGATTATTTCAAATGAATATAATTACAAAATCCTCTACTTAGAGTAATCTTCCTCCTTTGTGGGAGCAGACATCTCCTTTCTCTCATTATCTCCTCTTTGAGAGGCACTTTGCTGCTTTGAAAAGTGAAATTCAATGGTCCCCACAGGATGGTTTCTCCCCACCCTGCCGAGGAGCACAGCAACTTTGGAAGGTACTGGCCCAGGAGAGCACCGCCAGGCTCCTTCTCTGGTGGGCGGAATGTTGCAAGAAACCACACACTGGGAGGGTGCACCACAGGCCCCGTGGTTCTCTGAAGCATGCTCTCCCTCCATCTGACCCCAGACCTGCAACCTGCCCCTCCCTGTATGGGCAAAGACAGCCAGGCCTCTGCCCCTGCAAACCTCACACCACTCGCCTTTCCCTCTTCTGCGCCTCCTCATTCTTGACTCTGTATGCTAGGAGGAATGCCTTTGAATTCCAAGACACAGAACTGCACTGAGGTCTGGTCACAGAACTGTGAGCAGAGAGGCCTGGCTGCCAGGAGGCCAGGTACCAAGTGCAGTCACCTTCGCGACTCCCTTCCAGACATTTGTATGGACTCCTGTCTCCCCTTTGCCATGGGCACCTCCCTCCCCTGCAGAACCTTGTACCCAGATGAACATGACCACAAGGCCTGATGAACATCTACGGATACCCTGTGGGTGATTTGAGCTTCAGGGCCAATTTTGCTTTATCAATAGAAGGCAGTGAGATCTGGAGACAGATCTCATTCCAGGTCCCCTTTCTGTAGATTGGTGCCATGACCATCACCACTGGCCATTCAGCTACTGCTGGGCCCCTGCACACAAAGTTCTGGAGGGAGACTAATGGAGAAGGCCCTGCCCCAAGGGCCTGTGAGGCAGACACACAAACGGCCAGGGCAGGCCCAGCACTGGCATGATATGAGGATCAAGGAGGGCTTCCTGGAGGAAGGGCCACATAGCCTGACAAGGAAATAAGGATTTGGATATTCATGGATGAGGTGGGAGTGAGGGGAAAGTGCATCCCAGGCAAAAGGAAAACCCTGAGCAAGGGAAGGAAAATCATCATCTCTCTTCCAGAGAAACTGAGCCCGGGAACAAAACAAGCCTTATGACCACAGTGTTTCTTGTCAGCAGACTGGAGCCAGCTGCCCAGGAGAGCTAGTGAATTATCATTCATTGTTTCAATCATTCATTTGTTCCTCCATTCATTTAGCACCTACTTACTGAGCCTGAGAAACTGAACCTAAGACAACTGAGCAGAAATTAAAAACTGTACTCAGAACCATTTTGTTCTCTATATAAGGATACAGAGGTAAACACATCAAACACTGCCCCTGCCTTTGAAAGAGGAAAGAGGCAGACAAGGAGCAAATAAGCAAACAAACAAAATCCCAATGGGAATCCATGCTGGAGTGTGCCAGAGGGATGGTCCAGGGGGCCAAGGAAGGCCTCTCTGAGGAGGTGGCATTTTGAACAAAATATGAAATCTGAGAAGCAGCTCACCACCCCAGAATAGGTGGAGGACGAAATAGCCCAGACTGAAGAGCAAGGCAGGTGCTGAGGAGGGGAAGGGCGGACAGCAGGCTGTGGGGCTGGTGGCAGCAAGGGGACGTGGGAGTGGAGGGAAAGGAGGCTAGTGGGGCAGGTCACAGGTCGTAGGTCACAGGGCCTAATAGGTCAGACAAAGGGACTGTGGATTTTATTCTGTCTCTGCTCTGGCAAGGAAACACGATGTTACAGAAAGTTATGTAAGCACACGCTTCCACCTGGAAAAGGGATGGGCAAGCACACAGGGGTCGCCATCGTTTCTGTATGCCCCGCAAGCTGAGAACGGCTTTTACATTTTTAATGATCCTTCTGTAAGTGCCTACATAACATCCTTGATTTTGTCTGTTGACTTGCAAAGCCTGAAATATTTACTATCTGGCTCTTTGCAGAAAAAAGTTTGCTGATCCCTGGCCTAGAATGATGCCAGATAAGCAATTCCTCTCAGGATTAGACAAACAGGTTTATCATCACATCACTAGGGAGAGAAATGCTCTTCTCTTTCAGGAGGAAAACAATAAAATAACCAAGCAATATCTGTTCTAAAAAAAGGCCTTGGTCAACTTTCCAATAGGCATCATGGGTACAGAGCAGAATGGAAGTCCCTTCCCACCTCACCCCACACCTGCTCACAACTTGTGCTTCCCATCTCCCAGCTCCTGGAAATCCAGTCTCCTAGCCATAGCTGTGCTTATTAAAAGCCTGATTGTGAAGGCTGTTTACCCCAAGACCTATTTTTTGTCATAACTGTTTGTAATGGTTAAACTTCAACAACTTAAACATGCCATACAAAATAATGTATCTTCAATAAACTGAAATATTAACCAATCATATGTAATGGTTCATTTCTAACAAATGCCCAGCTCAGGGTCCTCAGGGCATCGTAGAAATTGAAAACCGTATTGATGGACCGGCCAGCCTTCAAATTACACTGTGTGGGGATGAAAAAGCATAGGAAAAGTTCTCATTATGGCTCCCTGACATTAATTTGAGCATTTTTATATGTGTGTCCTATTAAGCACTTTAAGTGCTTTTTGATAATTGTGCTTTGTAGTTTTTACAGCACTTCAGCCTATTCCCAGTTCAATTTCCTCTTTTATCCAATGTTTGAAATATTGATTTCTGACAGATAAAAGCAAACCTTATAATCTCAGCAGCAAGTAATAAGTGAGTGGGACGAGGCTTCAGAATGCATCGGGGAATGGTCATATTTGAAACAGTCTTTGTTTTATTACATTTCGTCAACAGAATTTACTTACTGCTTGCTGATATTTATGTAAAAAGCCCGGCTGCTGAGAGGGCCACAATATTGCCAATTTCAGTTCTACTTTCTGCATTTAGTAAGATAAAAGAAGCTTCTCCCTTGGAGCCCGATGATTGCAGTGGCTTAAACTGCTGTCAGCCAGCTGCAAGTAACTGTGATTTATCTTCTTCAGATTGTGCCATGTCGTGGCTGCAAACTTTTCCTTCAGCTTTGCATTAAAAAACTGACAGCCCGTCAGGATGCTTAGAGCCTCCCCTCTCAGTTTCAATCGGCCCCAGTGGAGACCATGGCTCTGGGAGAAGCATGGTGTTCTTCGTTAATCTGGAAGTGACTTGAGAGATCACACTGTGTGCGTTTCCCAACACGCAGCTCGTGGACATCGGTTTGCATCCAGACCATTTCAGGTGCTTCACAGAATTCCTCCCAACCCCAACCTTTTAATGATTCTTTCACCAATTTCTTCAGCTCAACTGTTACTTATTGAACCATGTTCTGGCTGCTGAGGGGTACAGAGATGACCAAGGAAGGTGATTGCTTTGCTCTTATGACACTCATGTTCTGCAGTAGTGAGTGGTTCTCTACAACTGGGTATGAGTTTGCGCATCACTTGTCTGGGACATTTTTGGAGGGAGTGCTCCTGGCATCTCATGGGTGGAGGCCTGGGATGCTGCTGAACATCTTAGGGTGCACAAAAAAGTCTCCCCCAACAAAGAATTATTTGGCCCAAAATATCATTATGGCTGATGTTGAGAAACCCTGGTCTAGGGAAAAGAGATAATTGACCTGTAAATGGACAGGAAAATAAAGGCAATAGGAAAATAAAACCAGGCAATGAGATAGAGACCAGGTGACCTATAACTGAGGCCAAGATAACAAGGATCCAGCCACAAGGAGCTCCGGGAGAGGGTCTCCTGCCTGTGCGGAGGCCAGACAGCAGGAGACAGTCCGGTGAGCTTGAGTTGCAGAAAGGAGGCCAGTGTGGCTGGAGTCAGGGATCTGCAGGGCCCAGGCCAAGGAGCAGGAGGAAGAGCAGCAGCAGGAAGGGAGCAAGGATGTGTTTTTGAGGCAACATGGACAGAACTTTGAGATTAAATGTGGTTTGAGAAGGGGGCACAGGATTGAGAGTGAAGCTAAAGTCTTGCCCAGCTATAGATTTCACTTCATACGGATTAGAAATATTGCTTAGGGTAAGTATATAAGTAAAGAAAGGAAAAAACATTAAGCGAATCATCATGAAGGTGACACATACATACAACAGCAGCGTGAAGGCAGCACCTGAATGAGCAGAAGTTGGGATGAGGAAGCAGAGACCAGAAGGACTTGCCCAAGGCCGCATGGCATGCACTAAGATCACATTCAGAGAACTTTCTAGTTTTCCTGTAATCTGGGGGTTAAGAGCATGGAATAAGGAGGCAGGGACTGTTTTTCCAAGAACTTTGGGAGTCATTTACAACCAAGGAAAGACTGTTGAAAGACCCAGCCAGGCTCTACCAAACACTACAATTGAGTGCAGCCTCCCTTGGACTCCTGACCACCACCCTGATGCCTGAAACACTGTTATGTGCCAAACACTCATTCATTTAACAAATATGTTTTGAGCACTTCTTATGTGCCAGATGCTGTGCTATATATGAAAGACACAGCAAAGAACAAAACAAACCAAGCAAAGGGTTGCCCTTACCATCGGCTCCTACTATTTAGGGTCTTTCTGGGCTCTACACAGCTGGGCATAAACCCATGTGGGTAACAGGGTACTGGGAACAGTCAGGATCAGCTAACGTAACCACACTTGAGCTCTCATTCACTCTACATGTCCACTGTAGGGCAACAAGGTATTGTGCTCTGGAACAATACCAGTCATGGTGGCAGAGGAAAATAAAGCATGGTGAAGCCTGTGCTGGCTCTCCATACTTCTGCCCATATGTTATGTCTGCTCCCATGTTCTTGGCGGAAGGAAATCACATGACCACAGCTGAGTTCAAGAGGTTGGTTGGAGAAGAGAAACCAAATTACCTGAGATCAACCCTAATGACCATCACAGTGCTCCAGGGCAGGAGGACTGGGGTTTGGGGAGCTGGGGTCAGGGAGCAGAGTGAGCCCCTGACCCTTGAAATGAATCCTGAAACTTCTAATAGGTAGAGCTGTGGGGCCTGAATGTCAGAGTGGAAGCCTGAAAGAAGCATTCAGCCCACAACTAGGCAATGTTTAAATTTTTAAAAGCCAGGTACCAATATTATTCAATGGGGAGATTTTGCAAAAAAAATCCCTTCCCTTTAAAAAACTCAGGACTAGCCTCATTGGGTTGGCATTCCCACGTGGCGGCTGTGCGCTGGTGCTGATAACAGCTGGCCCCGCAGACAGGGCAGGATTTTGCACACTGCCCCAGCTTGATCTCAGCACTCATCATTTTATGTCACTTGCCAGCCCTTAGGATTTTGAGTTTGCAACCCTTGGTCTAATTCTACAGATAAGGAAACTGAAGCATGGAGAGAGAAAATGACCTGCCCAAATTCAGACCGATTGATGGCAGACTCAAAACCAAAGCCATCCCAATCTCTGGCTGCACGAGCTGCTGGAAAAGAAAGGGGTTCTGACAAAACTGGGAAGCAGGCCATGCTGATGGGAGGGGTGGGGGACAGGCAGGGTGGGCTGGGCCATGCAGGCAGTTCCAGTATCTCTGCCATCTGGGCAGGCACACTCATCCCTGCCAGGCCCAGGCAGAGCTCTCAAAGCCCGGCTGGGCTGGCATCACGGGGACGCAGTCGGCCATGCAAGGTGGAGCACTGCTCACCCTTAGAAGACAGTGGCAGTGCTCTTCAGAGAAAGGCCCGAAAACTGGAACCAGACATGCTTAGAATTTCAAGGGGGATGGTTGGTGTTTTCCATACTGAACTGGTTATTTACAGTTTATTAAGGGAATTTACTCTGAAACTGGGTTCTTCTAATAATCCACCAAGAGGGAAACTTCAGGAAAGAGGACAGAGAGTACAGTGGGGAGCAAGCCTCCCATGGCCTGGCACCTATGAAAGTCTAAATACTCCCTCACGGCACATGTGCCTTGTCCGGGAGGCCTCCCCGACTCCCATGTGACAGAGGGAAACCAGGCTGATAAGCGTCCTGTCATGAGTCAAGCTCACGTGAGTGGGGCTGTGCAGAAGGCTGGGTGTCCGGGCAGAGTGGCAGTCCTCCGTCCTCCATAGCCAACAGGTGCTGGTCCTGGGGTAACAACTTGCTTTTGTTAAAAGTTCTTAAAGGTCTTGTAAGAAGAAACTGTCAAACTGTCAAGGCCTTTACACACTGTACCACAGATGATACAACTCTATGGGGTCATGGCAGATGACTGGATAGGAACAGAATGAAGTCAGGCCCTCGACCCTAAGAAGCACCACCTGTCAGAGCAGCGAAGGCCCCTGTATGAAAGCCCTAATCCAGAGAATGAATGTCTGCTGTGGGGATTCCCAGGACACTGGTAGGACCCTTGAGTTGCTTGAGAACTGGTACTATGCCTTCTTCCTAGTTGTATCTGCAGCATGTGGTACATAGGCATTTGCAAAATTGCATTAGTAGAGCACTAGATGCATGAAGAAAGCAGAGGCCCAAGGAATACCTACGGAAGGGAAGAGAGCCTGAGCCACACCTTGTATGCCAAGTCCTTGAAATGCACACTCACTTTGGGATCCCAAGACCATGATAGACATAACTAACCTATCACACTTTCCATTTCCCCTGAACCATAATGCAGCCTCAGAATCCTTCTTAACGCTGCATTCAGGCATCTAAGCAGAATTAACACTAGATGAATTCTCTCATTCCTGGACCTTTTGAGGTTCATTCCAGCACCCCCTCCCAAATGGCAAGATAGTGTGAGACACTCGGCTAGCAAAGCTTATAATGTTATTCCTCAAATGGCCAGGCTATCAAAATAGCTGCCTATGAGTTGAGACCAAAAGCCTCCAAACATTCTGCTGGTAGGTTTTCTGTTTTCCCAAGAAGCAAGACATCCTCACAGGCCTCACTTGGTGAAAGGGGTGGACAGGTGATCTGGAGGCCTCTCGGTTACAACGTTCTCAGGAGGCAGCACCTCTGCAAAGTGGTTCACAACTGCCAGGCCCTCCATATACCTGCCACCTCCCAGGCCTTAGGGAGCAATTCCAGAGAGAGGGCAGGGACGGGAGCTGGAGCTGCCCAATTTGGCCAAAGCCATTCCCCAAGCCCTCCAGGGTAACCAGAGAGAGGGGGTCACAGTATCCAAATCCTCAGGACAGGACTCCCCACCACAGCGCCCCTGAGAGATGGCTGGGCACACCCTGCTGGCACCCCTCCTTGCCTGGGAGGCCACTGCCTTCTCACCCACCATAGTTCCAACTGCCAGAAGGTCTTAATTTTTATGCAGTCATTAAGAATGATGTCCATGAGGAATCTTTAGCAACCTGGAAAAAAAGACTTATAACATAATCTTAAATAATGAAAAGCAAGATACCAAGTGAATGTCACTCTGGGTGTTTTTCTCAGCTTTATTGAAGCAATTATGAACAAAATTATGACAAAACTATGACAAAATTGTATACATTTAAGGTATATGTCTACACTGTGAAATGATTACCACAATCTAGTTAATTATGTACATCACTGTTTACACATAAGTTTAAAATGCATTAAAAAGGAGTGTGTAGGGGCAGAATTTACTTTGAAATATCCATAGCTGAATTGCAGTAACGAGGTTAGAGGTGAATATTTTTTGTTTTATTTTTCTAAGTTTTCTGTAATGTCACATCACTTTCACGATGGATGGAGTGGGTTCCTGTGGTTTCTGCCATTCAATTGGCCATGCCCCCTTCCTCTGACAAAGGCATCCCAGTTTCCTTTCAAAGCCATCCCTCTGCGTTCTCAAAGTGCAGTTTGGTGGGGCTGAGCCCCCTCCCACTACTCCTGAGGATGGACACAGGCCCCAAGGATTCCATTCCCCTGGCTCCAGGAGGTGGTTTATGGGGAAATTCACTTCCGGGACTTCTGGAGCCACTGGGGAAGAGATGAAAGTTGTGAGGGTAAGTGTCCAGGGCTACCCCAAGCAATTTTGTCTCCTTGAGAAAAGAACCTGACTAAAACTGAAGCTGGAAAAGAGGGAAAATGGCAGACAGCTCTCTGGAGCTTGCCCAGAGCACAGTGATGAAGGGACTGATGGGGAGAGAAAATAATAACACCGTTGAGTGCTTATATCCAGTCATTGCTGCAGTCTGTGCTTCCCAGTAGATACATAAACCACTACATTCCCTTTACTGCTTAAGTCAACTTGACTTGCAAATCTGTCCCTTGCAACTATGGGAGACCTGCGCAGTTCAGAGGAAAGAGAAATTGTAAGCAAAGTAGCCAGCCCTGTATCCTCTCTTGTTATCCTCTTAAACTTAGCTTTGAGTCCTGGGAAGAAAAGAACCTTCTCCTTTTAGACATTGAAGGTGATTCTCAGCTGCCGCCTGCCTTCCCCTGCCATGCCTCTACCATGCACATGCATGCATGCACATGCCTACACACACAAGCACATGTGCACACACACACAAAGCCATGCCCACACAGTCTTCTCCAAGTCAGACTACACAGTTCTCCACCCCCATGGACCACCCCCTCCTTTTTTCCCTCTATCCTCAGCATTGTTGTTTTTAGGAAGCCTCTACTCAGGCCTCCTGGATAACACCGTCCACATGCAGGGAGCTCCTGCAGCAGCCAGGGCATGAGCTGACAACCAAGGACAAGCAGGTTCTGGCCCTTTATGTTCAAGTGCCCACATATAAAGAGTGCAAGGGATCCGATGAGGGAGATTCAAGAAGAAGCTCCGGGGTGGGAGGAAGTGAAGTCGAGGTCAGCAACACCAAGTCAAGCCAGCTGGTCAGCTGGAGGCAGCTTTGAATTGACACCCATTCTTGAGGACAGGAGTCACTAACCAACAGCCTGCTCACTGGACCCGGCCCATACACGTATTTCATTTGGCACACACAGTGGTTTTAAATTATTTGAACGGGAATATGTCACATAAGAATCCAAATTTTCTAAGTCACTTAACAAAGAGCTGGCACTACTGGCCTACCTCCTCAAGGTGCTGGTTGGAACAAGATGCGGCTGCCCCTTTACACAGGGCACCCAAGCCCCCATCTCCATCCTCATCACCCTATATAACTATCTGACACCCTGTCTCTGCTGCCATTTGTCCTCATGCTTGCACTATAGTGTATATTTCAGAAAAAAGAAAGATTCTCTTCTCCCTCTGCTTATCAAAAGGGAAAAATAAAGATTTGTGTGATGGTTTTTCTAACATTTGGCCTACTTCAATCATATTACCTCCCTGAACCTTGAAGCTATTGTGATCAATTTTATCAATTGCAAATATTTTCTGAGTTGACATACAGTTAATAATCACTGGTATAACTCAGTCAAATAACATACCAAAATAATTCTGTACTGCTTGGTTCATTACCCCTTCTCTGAGCCCTGGAGTACCTTCCCTGAGTCCAGCCCGTGTGCTGGAACCTCCTGGACCCCAAGTGATTCCCATCAGCAGGTCACCTACACACATACATCCCCCGCAGTACAGCAAGCCAGGGTAGGGCCTGGCCCTGTGGTTGCATCCCTTCTGACCGGACAGTGTCCCAGCCGACCCCATTGCAACTCACCCCTGAAATCACTCAACAGTTGGCTTCCTTTGGGTTCCCCTTGAAGACTCTCTGATTTCTGGATTGCCTACTCACAGAGCAATTACAGCATTTTCTTGGGGAAAAAAAAAGAATGTGGAGAAATTTCAACATTCTAAGAAAATTTGGCTCAACAAAGATACGATTGACTCATTGCCTGATTCCTGCTAATCTAACCATTTTCAAATCCCCCTTCACAATTACTGCAATCAAGTTATTATCAATCATACTATCAATTGCTTGCCCCACTCTAGGATGTAGGTTAAATATTCTTGTGTCGGTGGGATGCTGCCTCCTAGATTTTCATTGAAATCTAATGACTTTCATCTTCAAAGAAACTGTCTGGAGCTAGCACTCCGTCCCCACCCCTGCTGGTTTAATTACAGCACGTCATATATTTCACATTCCAAAGATAAACACCCTGTTCAGTATTTTTCCCAGTGAGATGCTTTTCAAGGAGTAATGTTTCTAAAGCGTGCACTCAACAGGATGGTGACTCATCACCCTGACCTTAGGAACTTGTGTTGGCCTCTGGTGGGCATGCAGCCTGGATGCATCAGTGTCTGCTTGCCTGTGCTGGCCCTGGGCAAGGACTCCAAATGGCTACAGTGAGTATCCCAGTGACCAGCACTGGAAGTAACACCACGTCATAAGTAGGCACTTCTGAAAAGTGGAGTATTTAGTGTTTCTGAAGCATTTCATTATGTTAAATGCTTCCACAATTTCCCCACCAGTTATTGAACATTCATTTGACAAGTACCTACAGAGTATGTGTCATCTGGCAGGTACTGGGGGCACAGCAGTGAACTCTACAGGGGTCCTTCAGTGTGCCCCATGGAGTTCCCAGTCCAGAGGGAATGCAGACCATGAATAGGCAAACCCTAATATAAAGCGACTACAAATTCGGATCAAAGCATGAAAGGGCAAAAAGGGAAGCCTGGGTGGAGAAATACAGGTAGGAATGTGTTTAAGATGAATGTGCAAATGAGGGGTGCCAATTCAGGTCTTCTGAAAAGCCGATGTCTGGACAGGAGTGGGTGTGTGAGGGACTTATTGGGAAAAATATCTGTGAATGGTAAATGAGGAAGAGGAGGAGAAGGGAGGACCTTCAGACTGTGATGCGGGTCTGACCCCTGTGACAGGGGATTGAGAAGGAGGGATTGTGTAAGAAGTATCTCAGCCTGCAGCCAAGTTCTGAGAAAGTCTCAGTTAGGTCAGGGCAGAACCTGAACAAAACAGGGTGCACACTGGGTGGGAATGGCCCAGCTCTAGGACCCCAGGTACCCAGTCACAGGCTCTGGGTGTCCTCAGGGAAGCATGGGCTCAACTCAAATGTGCTGGGACCACTAGAAGTGGCAGCTGCAAGTTCCTTTGAGAAGAGAGCTAAAGGAAATAGAGTTGTGGCTGCCACAGTTCACCCATTGGCCACACAGACCCAATTCTCCATGCATTCTGGGACAGCAGCTCCTTTCTAGGTCCCCTGGGCTTCTCTTCCTGAGGGGACCCTTATCAGGGTGAAGGTAGTGAAATGAACTATAGCACTCATCACTGCAGCTGGTCTCATGTGCATAAATGATACTCATCCTCTTCTTCCTCCTCTCTCCTTTTAAAATTCCCTCCATCCTCAGCAGGTCTTCAAGACTTACTTGGTGGTATGACTCCCTCCTTCATGCCTAAGGACTCTGAGCCCTGGATAATCATACATTTCTCATGCTGGAATTGCTGTATGTGTCCACTCACAGTTGTAAAGGGTCAAGGGAGTAGTAAGAAACATGTAACTGGCTCACCTGGGTCCACAGGTGTTCCTCTCTGTCCCTATTATGTATCAGCAGCCTTAGCCCTTCCTGTTGACAGGGTCAGTTACCCCTGCTGGTCCCTGGACACAAGGTGTCCAAAGCACCTTTTTGGCAGCTATAGCTTGTAATTCAATGGAACTATGGCTATGTCCCTTGGCAGACATATTATCGCTTTGGGAACTAGAACCTTTAATCCTAGCAAAGTCCAGATTTGGAAGGATGGGAAGGACAAAGTCCTCTGATGGATCATTGGACTGATAGTGGAGTCACTCCTGCTGCCATCCCTTGGTTCCAGGGTCCTGTGTATTTCCTATCAGGGACCCAGTGCCATACAGTGATCTCTGATATAATACATATGTTGCATTCTGAAAGATGGCACCAGATACTTGCTGCCAAGCTGGCAATTCACATGTACATTCAAAAGGCCATTCTATCTATAAGGTAGTTGTTTCTGGATGGTATGGTATATGATACATCCAGTAGGTCCTGTGATTATAGGCAAAATCTCATACCTCCTACACTATGAATAGTATCCCTTGGACAGATGCAATGTTGTGTGAGATTCCATGCCTGTGGATCAGTCCTTCCTTAAGTCCCTGGATAATTGTGCTGGCTGAGGCTCTGCAGGCAGAAAAAACAGACTCAAATCTGGAACAGGTATTTCTGTAAGGTTGAAACACTGGTCCTTCTAGGATAGAAGGGACCCAGTGTAGTAAGTAATCAACTTATTACTCAGTGACCCATTGGCCTCTTTGAGGATATTGTCATATCAAGAGACTCAGTGTTTATCATATATAGTGCTGACAAGTTAGACATTCAGTGGCAGCAGTAACTAAATTAGCCTTCCTAAATGGGACTCCATGATATTGGACCCATCCTGGCCATTCTATTGATTTGTTCAGTGTGCTAGTTCTGGGATGGCCACTGATGAAAGGTGGTTAAAGTCAACCGACTGAGTCACTTTGACTATTTAATTGTTCAGGGCTTCTCCTACAGTGGATAGCTTCTGCTGGAAGTTAATGTGCAAAAATATTCAGACTTCATACTCACTCCCATATGTCTATTTACATGCCTCTGCCCTAAGACCTGCTTGTTTCCAATCCTACAGTCTTTCTCCTTCCTGAACCTTGACTAGTAAGCCAGGCCATTGGTCTCTGTCCAGACATTTTTTGTGTATTCTCAATTCAAGCCACTTCTCTTTCCCTTGATAGGTGGTTCTGCTGCGCATAGAATTCTAAGTCGACAACCTGTTTTTTTTTTAGTCCTTTAAAAATGTTGTTTCTCCCCTGTCTTCCCATGTGCATTCATTCCAACAAGAAATCTGCCCTCCTCCTTACCTTCATTTGTATATACCATGTCTTTGAGTAGTTTGATTCTGATGTGCCTTAGTGTGGCTTTTTTCATGTTTCTTGTGCTCCAATCTTACTGAGTTTCTTAGATCTGTAGATTAATGTTTTTGTTTTTTTTTTTAAGTTAAGAAACCCTTTCATTTCTTTTTTTTTTTTTTGCTTTCTTTTTCTTTTTATTAAGGTATTATTGATATACACTCTTATGAAGCTTTCACATGGAAAAACAATGGGTTACTACATTTACCCATATTATCAAGTCCCCACCCATGCCCCATTACAGTCACTGTCCATCAGTGCAGTAAGATGCCACAGATTCACTATCCGCCTTCTCTGTGCTACACTGTCTTCCCCGTGACCCCTCACACCATGTGTACTAAAAACATAATACCCCTCAATCATAGTCTCCCTCCCTCCCCACCTGTCCTCCCACATCCCTCCCCTTTGGTAACCACTAGTCCCTTCTTGGAGTCTGTGAGTCTGCTGCTGTTTTGTTCCTTTAGTTTTGCTTCATTGTTATACCCAACAAATGAGGGAAATCATTTGGCACTTGTCTTTCTCCATCTGGCTTATTTCACTGAGCATAGTATCCTCCAGCTCCATCCATGTTGTTGAAAATGGTGGGATTTGTTTCTTTCTTATGGCTGAATAGTATTCCATTGTGTATATGTACCACATCTTCTTTATCCATTCATCTACTGATGGACACTTAGGTTGCTTCCATACTTGGCTATTGTAAAAAATGCTGTGATAAACATAGGGGTGCATATGTCTTTCTGAATCTGAGAACTTGTATTCCTTGGGTAAATTTCAAAGAGTAAAATTGCCAGGTCAAATGGTATTTCTATTTTTAGTTTTTTGAGGAACCTCCATATTAATTTCCATGAAGGTTGAAATAGCTTACATTCCCACAGCAGTGTAGGACAGTTCCCCTTTGTTCACATCCTCACCAGCATTTGTTGTTCTCAGTCTTTTGCTGGCCATCCTTACTGGTGTGAGGTGATATCTCATTGTGTTTAATTTGCATTTCCCTGATGATTAGTGATGTGGAGCATCTTTTCATGTGTCTGTTGGCCATCTGAATGTCTTCTTTGGAGAATTGTCTCTTCATATCCTCTGCCCATTTTTTAATTGGGTTATTTGCTTTTGGCTGTTGAGGCATGGAGTTCTTTATATATTTTGGATGTTAACACCTTGTCAGATATGTTATTTACAAATATATTCTCCCATACTGTCGGATGCCTTTTTGTTCTGTTGATTGTGTCCTTCGCTGTTTTAGTTTGATGTAGTACTATGTGTTCATTTTTGCTCTTATTTCCCTTGATCAAGGAGATGTGTTCAGGAAGAAGTTGCTCGTGTTTATATTCAGGAAATTTTTGCCTATGTTGTCTTTTAAGAGTTTTATGGTTTCATGACTTACTCTCAGGTCTTTGATTCATTTTGAGTTTACTTTTGTGTATGGGGTTAAACAATTATCCAGTTTCATTCTCTTGCATGTAGTTGTCCAGTTTTGCCAACATCAATTGTTGAAGAGGCTGTCATTTCCCCATTGTATATCCATAGCCCCTTTATCATATATTGATTGACCATATATGGTTGGGTTTATATCTAGGCTCTCTAGTCTGTTACATTGGTCTATTGTTCTGTTCTTGTGCAAGTACCAAATTGTCTTGATTACTGTGGCTTTGTAGAACACCTTGAAGTTGGAGAGCATAATCCCTCCAGCTTAATTCTTCCTTCTCAGGATTGCTTTGGCTATTTAGGGTCTTCTGTGGTTCCATATGAATTTTAGAATGATTTGCTCTAGTTCATTGAAGAATATCATTGGTATTTTGATAGAGATTGCATTGAATCTGTAGATTGCTTTAGGCAGTATGGCGATTTTACCAATATTAATTCTTCTTATCCATGAGCATGGGATGTATTTCCATTTACTGGTCTCTTCTTTAATTTCTTTCATGAATGTCTTGTAGTTTTCAAAGTATAGGTCTTTCACTTCCTTGGTTAGGTTTATCCCTAGGTATTTTATTCTTTTTGATGCAATTGGAATGGAATTGTTTTCCTGATTTCTCTTTCTGCTACTTCATCATTAGTGTATAGGAATGCAACAGATTTCTATGTATTAATTTTGTATCCTGCAACTTTGCTGAATTCAGATATTAGATCTAGTAGTTTTAGAGTGGATTCTTTACGGTTTTTATGTACAATATCATGTCATCTACAAACAATGACAGTTTAACTTCTCCCTTGCAAATCTGGGTGCCTTTTATTTCTTTGCGTTGTCTGATTGCCATGGCTAGGACCTCCAGTACTATGTTGAATAGAAGTGGAGAGAGTGGGCATCCTTGTCTTGTTCCTGATCTTAGAGAAAAAGCTTTCAGCTTCTCACTGTTAAATATAATGTTGGAAGTGTTTTTGTCATATATGGCCTTTATTATGTTGAGGTACTTGCCCTCTATACCCATTTTGTTGAGAATTTTTATCATGAATGGATGTTGAATTTTGTCGAATGCTTTTTCAGCATCTATGGAGATGATCATGTGGTTTTTGTCCTTCTTTTTGTTGATGTGGTGGATGATGTTGATGGATTTTCTAATATTGTACCATCCTTGCATCCCTGGAATAAATCCTACTTGATCATTGTGATAATCTTTTTTCATATATTTTTTAATTCAGTTTGCTAATATTTTGTTGAGTATTTTTGCATCTATGTTCATCAGGGATATTGGTTTGTATTTTTTTTTGTGGTGTCTTTGCCTGGTTTTGGTATTAGAGTGATGCTGGCCTCATAGGATGAGTTTGGAAGTATTCCCTCTTCTACTCTTTGGAAAACTTTAAGGAGGATGGGTATTAGGTCTTCACTAAATGTTTGATAAAAATTCAGCAGTGAAGCCATCTGATCCAGTAGTTTTGTTCGTAGGTAGGGTTTTGATTACCAATTCAATTTCCGTGCTGGTAATTGGTCTATTCAGATTTTCTGTTTCTTTCTGGGTCAGCCTTGGAAAGGTGTATTTTTCTAGAAAGTTGTCCATTTCTTCTAGGTTATCCAGTTTGTTAGCATATAATTTTTCATAGTACTCTCTAATAATTCTTTGTATTTCTGTGGTGTCTGTAGTGATTTTTCCTTTCTCATTTCTGATTCTGTTTATGTGTATAGACTCTCTTTTTTTTCTTGATAAGTCTGGCTAGGGGTTTATCTATTTTGTTTATTTTCTCAGAGAACCAGCTCTTGCTTTCATTGATTCTTTCTATTGTTTTATTCTTCTCAATTTTATTTATTTCTGCTCTAATCTTTATTATGTCCCTCCTTCTACTGACTTTGGGCCTCATTTGTTCTTCTTTTTCTAGTTTTGTTAATTGTGAGTTTAGACTGTTCATATGGGATTGGTCTTCTTTCCTTAGGTAGGCCTGTATTACAATATACTTTCCTCTTAGCACAACCTTCACTGCATCCCACAAATTTTACGGTGTTAAATTATTGTTGTCTTTTGTCTCCATATATTGCTTGATCTCTGTTTTTATTTGGTCATTGATCCATTGATTATTTAAGAATATGTTGTGAAACCTCCAGGTGTTTGTGGGATTTTTCATTTATTTCTAGTTTCATACCTTTGTGGTCTGGGAAACTGACTGGTACAGTTTCAACCTTTTTGACTTTATTGAAGCTCTTTCTGTGGCCTAGTATGTGATCTATTCTTGAAAATGTTCCATGTGCACTTGAGAAGAGTGCACTTGTATCCTGCTGCTTTTGGATGGAGTGTTCTGTAGATGTCTGTTAGGTCCATCTGTTCTAATGTGTTGTTCAGTACCTCTGTGTCCTTACTTATTTTCTGTCTGGTTGATCTGACCATTAAATGATATATTTAATGCAATGAAGCAGAAGGACCTTGAACCAAGAATGCTTAATCTGGCAAGATTATCATTTAAACTTGAAGGAGGGATTAAACAATTTCCATATAAGCAAAAGTTGAGAGGTCTGTCCTTTGGAGTGAGTGATGTTTCAAATTCTCCAAGAATGAATGCATTGCATTCAATTTCCCCCTTTTAATTCTGTTAGTATTTGTTTCACATACGTAGTTTTCAAAGTATAGGTCTTTCACTTCCTTGGTTAGGTTTATTCCTAGGTATTTTATTCTTTTTGATGCAATTGTGAATGGAATTGTTTTCCTGATTTCTCTTTCTGCTACTTCATCATTGGGGTGCATAGATATTTATAATGGTATGTCTTCTTGTTGTTATGTTTATGTGTATAGACTCTCTTTTTTTTCTTGATAAGTCTGGCTAGGGGTTTATCTATTTTGTTTATTTTCTCAGAGAACCAGCTCTTGCTTTCATTGATTCATTTGATGCAATTCATTTGATTTCATTTGACGCAATTGTGAATGGAATTGTTTTCCTGATTTCTCTTTCTGCTACTTCATCATTGGGGTGCATAGATATTTATAATGGTTATGTCTTCTTGTTGAATTGACCCCTTTATCATTATGTAATGTCCTTCTTTGTCTCTTGTTACTTTCTTTGTTTTGAAGTCTATTTTGTCTGATACACGTACTGCAACTCCTGCTTTTTTCTCTCTCTTAGTTGCATGAAATATCTTTTTCCATCCCCTCACTTTTAGACTGTGTATGTATTTGGGTTTGAAGTGAGTCTCTTGTAGGCAATATGTAGATGGATCTTGTTTTTTTATCCATTCAGTGACTCTATGTCTTTTGATTGGTGCATTCAGACCATTTACGGTTAGGGTGATTATTGCCATTGCAGGCTTTAGACTCATGGTTGCCAAAGGTTCAAGGTTAACTTCTTTTCTATCTGCTTTTAAAACCTTCCATTGTATGTTTCATTTATGATACTGTGTTCCATAATGATTGGATCTCCAACTGGAATTCATTCCTGAGTTCTTGAATATTTTTTTGTACCTCCATGAGCATGTTTATGATTTTTATTTTGAACTCTCTTTTAGGAAGATTCATGAGTTTAGTTTCATTTGACTCTTTCTCTGGTATATGTATGATTTTGCTTTGAACCAGGTTCTTTTTTCTTTCATATTTGTATGTGCCACACTCCATTGCCCAGAAGCTCTACCCTCTGGAGCTGCTCGGCCCCTGGGGCAATGTCAGAGGTCACAGGGGAGTGGTGTTGGTACCTGTTGTGGGGGGGGGGTTGGCATAGAAAGAACTGTTTCCTGCTTCCTGGCTGCTATGCCTATCTCCACTGCCAGAACCAGTGGACTGAGTATACAAGTATAAGTCTGTATGCTTTGTGTTTGTAGCTGCTGTAGGCAGGGCCATAGAGCAGGGTTTGCCACTTTGTGAGCCAGGTGTGGGCTGGCCACGAGGAAGGTACAGCAGACTGAGTATCATGGAGTGGGTCCTTGGATGCATAGCCAGCTAAGGGGCTGGTGCACCTAAAGATTGTGAAAGTTTCCAACCTGCTGGATAGATTGCACCTGGAAAATTTTGTCTACCTGTCCTTTCTCCTGAGCAGTAAGCTCTGTGCAATCCTTGCCCCTTTAGCAGCCCTCTCACTGTTAGGATGTCTCTCAGAATGCCCACCTTTCTTTTGTCCCAGAGCAGCCAGATATGGATCCCTGTTTTCCACAAGCAGCCGAAATCTCAGTCTTTCCAGGTATTCGGCCTGTCTTTGCTTCCCAACCCCCATAATTACCAGAGCACCATGCCATGTAGGTTTGTGCTCCCATAGCTGATTTCCAGAGCTAGGTGTTTAGCAGTCCCAAGCCTCCACTCCCTCCCCGCTGTTTCTCTTCCTCCTGTCAGTGAGCTGGGGTCGGGGGAGGGATTGGGCCCAGCGGGCCATGGCTTTGGTACATTACCCTGTTCCGTGGGACCTATTCTTTTCTCCAGTCTGGTGCAGCCCTCTTTCCTGTTGCTCTTTCAGGATTAGTTGTATTAATTACATTTTCATATTATATGCAGTTTTAGGAGGAGGCCTCGGTCTCACCTCTCACACTGCCACCTTTAATCCTCTCTCCAATTTATGATTTTTAAACTGTAATTTGAAAAGTATTTTTGCCACTATTTCTTCAAAAAAAATTTTGTCCCCTCATTTCAGGATACTGCATCTGTTAGGCCACATGAAGTTGTCCCACTGATGCCCTGTTCCTCTTTGTCATTGTATTTCCCATGTGTATTTCAGTTTAAATAGTTTCTATGCTACATCTCAGAGTTCACTAATCTTTCTTCTGTGCTATCTAATCTGCTGTTCATCCTATCTAATGTATCGTTCGTTCATCTCACACATTGTTGTGTGAGATCTAGGAGTTTAATTGGATATCTTTTACTATTTTCCGTATCACTACTTAACTTTTTAACTCTATGGAATACAGTTACATTAACTATGTTAATGTCCTTGTCTTTCAATTTTAAATTTTGTGTCAGTTCTAGTCAGATTGATTTCTCTCCCCATTACGTTATTCTTTTCATGCATTTTGTTGTTGTTGGTATTATTCAGCATGCCTGGTAATTTTTGATTGGATGTAAAACATTGTGACTTTTACTTTATTGCATGTTTGATATTTTTGTGCTCCTAAAAATATATTTGAGCTTTGCTTGTGATACAGTGAAGTTACTTGGAAACATTTTGATCCTTTTGGGTCATGCTTTTCAGATTCGTTAGGCAGGACCAGAGCAATGCTTAGTATGGAACCCAATTACTCCACTCTACTGACTCAAGATCCTTCTGTGTATTCTACCCAGTGCCCCATGAATCTTGAGGTTTTCCAATTTGGGTAGTTGGAACAGGCATTATTCCCATCCCTGTGTGAGTACAGAATATTATCCTCTGCAACCTTTTCAGACAGTTCTATCCTCTGCTTTGAAAAGTTGAAAAGTTTTATTACACACATGTACTAAATGAGTTCTTTGCTGAATATTTGAGAGGAGTCCTTCTGTAGATCTCTGGAGTTTTCCCTCTGTTCAGCTCTCTCCTCTTAAGACCAAGGCTGCTTGTAGGAGAGGTCACTGCAGAATTGGGCTAATTGAGATGGTGGGTTTCTGAATTGTCAGAAACTATGGAGCTGCAATTATCATAATGATTGGCAAGGGTAGAAGGCTAGTCATGGTGGCTTGACCTACAGGGAAGTGAGGTGCAAACTCTGTCCTGCAAACTCTAGCTGCTTTTGTCTCCCAAGACTCTCAACTTTGTCTTCTCAACTCAAGAAAGCCAATCTGACTTCCTCCTTCCTATGTTATGGCCTGCAAATTCTCTCAAGATTGTAAGCTAAAGAACCCACAGGACTCACCTCATTTAATTACCACTTCTTGGAGTTTGCTCTTCTTCATTGCCTGAATTCCAGTGTCTTGCAAATAACTGTTTCACATATTTTATCCATTTTTAGTTATTTCAAGCACAAGAGCAAATCCCAAACTTGTTGTTCTATCTTGGCTGGATACAGAAGTTCTCTAGATTTTTTTCTTCCATATTTGCCTTCTTGTGTTTATAAATGTTAAGCAGCTATTTTGCCTCTAGGGATACCATGCTCCATTATTCACCACCTCACTTCCCTGTAGGTCAAGCCACCATGACTAGCCTTCTACCCTTGCCAATCATTATGATAATTGCAGCTCCATAGTTTCTGACAATTCAGAAACCCACCATCTCAATTAGCCCAATTCTGCAGTGACCTCTTCTACAAGCAGCCTTGGTCTTAAGAGGAGAATTTTCATTGAGTTTCTAAGTGATGCTAGTGTCTGTCTCTCTCACCAGTGCACTCCTGATGTCATTACTTGATAATAAATGATGTGTCCTCTGGAACCCCCAATGGAACGTAATTCTTGGGTGGGTCTTCTGGCCTCATATAATACTACATGTCCATTTCCCTCAGCCTTTTCCTTCCTCTGTTAGCTACCAAAGCAACTCAGGTGTTTCTATTTCACCTCAGTGTGGGCCATTGCCTTCCCCAGGCTTCTAAAAGCCTGCTCACAGTGAGTTTGCCCAATTTCCTGGGGCCTTGTGTCCCAAGAAAGTGCCTCCAATTCAAGGAATTCTTGCTTATTCAGTTCTGGTTCCTTAATCAAACACTCCAGAAATCTTATCATAGGGGTACTCTCCTACTCCTGCCAGTAAATGCTTGCTAATTCATTCAGCTTCTTCAGAATGTACTCTCTCTCCTCTCTTATTAGGCCCCGCATGTGCCCAGCAGGTTTATACTGGGTTGGTATTAATATATTTATACAGAAATTGAAGTATATTATACATAACAGTGCTGCACAAATCCTAAGTGAACAGATGGATTAATTTTCATAAAATGAACAGACCCAGTCATCCAGGAACTAGATCAAGAAATAGAGCATGACCAGCTCTTTGGGAGTTCCCTCATGACACTTTTTAGACTCTGCCGCCACCAACACCTCCCCCAACAAAGACAAGCATGAGCCCGAGTCCTGTACCATAGATAAATTTGGTCTGGTTTTGGACACTGTATAAGTGGAATCATGCAGTATGTCTTCCCTATGTCTGGCTTCTTTGGCTCAACACTATGTTTGTTAGTTTCACCTACGTTGTTAAGGAAGATACTGGATTTCACTCATTCTCATTGCTGCATAGTATTCCCTATATTATTATATCACAAGGTAATTATGTCTCTTACTGTTTGTGGGCATTGGTTTCTTTCCATTTGTGTGCTATTATGAATAGTGCTGCCCTGAACATTCTTGAACATGCCTTTTGATGAACATATGTGCATATTTTGTCTGGGTACATATGCAGAAGTGGAATTCTCAAGTTACATGGAAGGTGTACATGGATCAACTATACTTTTGAGACAAGCTAGTAAATGGGACTTTTCTCTCTAATGCCCAGAGCTGAGCTATAATATAATAAGTGATAAGCACCCATATTCTATAGAAGAGCAACAGTATACATCCCCTCAGACTCTTTAAGGGTGGCTTAACAGGTCCTATGAGCATTGCTCATCACCCACTTCAGTCTAAATGAGGTGAAGAGTAAACATTTGAGGAAAATATGAGGAAGTAAGAAAATCATCAGCTTTTGAGAGTAGTCAGCCTCAGCAGAAAGTGTTTGACTCATAAAGAGGGAAGTGAAGAGGTGGGATGTGGAAGGCCCACCTGCCACCAAGCCATGGGAGTTTGCTGAGAGAATGGGTACAGGGATCAGCCTAATGCTCCTGGATGGCTTCTTGCTGAGCCATGGAGTTTATGAGCCCCATCCTACCCCTGCTGAATGAGATGAGGTAATCTAAGAACCATCTTGGGAGTGTACTTGGAAGTGTAGACACACACATCTTAGACTGGGTTTCCCCCAGAAGCAGCCTCTGTGCTAAGGATTTGTGTGCAAGCAGTCTGAGAAATGATCCCAGGAAGCACTGAGAGTGGAGTGGGGAAATGAGAAAGGGATGAGAAGGAAGCCAATACAGATGCATTAGTGAGCAGGTTGCTGCTGTGGGCACTGAGCTCAATGTCACTGAGGACTGTCATACTCATACCGGTCCCGCTCAAGGCCAAGGAAGCTGGGGTATTGATGTACCAACTCTGTTTGGCTTGGATTGAGGGCTGCCCCAGGGGTGTGAATTCCCCTAGCACACTGAGTTACACTACCAGCACCAGAGAAAGCCCTCAGGGTGAGAGCCACAGGGGCTGCCTGTAGAAGGTCACAGAAAGGTTACATATATATGCCTGCTATAGCATTTGTGTGCACAGAGGTTCAGGCTGCTTCTTACCCAGAGAAACTCTGGAGGCAGGAGGCAGGCTGGGGCAGCCCTCAATAGCAAGGTGAGGGGAGAGGGCAGCAGCAAGCAGCGTGTACCACCTCTATTTCATAAAGCAAGACTGCATAAATTTCCTTTGAGTCAAATACATGTCACGGCAGGTAGCCAGGCTCGAGATGTCTTCATGGTTCATGTCTGCCACTTGTGGGATATTCTAGGAAGGAAATGAGCAAAAAGAAGACCCCATGAGGGTAGTCAGAGAGCAAGCCACCCACATACAGAAGCTTCATCATGCAGAGACCCCTCCCGAGGAAGCCTGCGCTGGGTGCCACTCATTCGTGGCTCTACTGACCGCTGTACAGTGGCCTGTGGAGTCTGACATCTGTCCTCCCACCCCAGGACCCCACACAGGACAGGGGCCAGGACACTCAAAGCAGTAGAGGAGGAAAGTGGAAGTAAGAGTGCCAGACAGACCCTGCCCCCATCCTTTCCCATTGCAGGCTTTCTAGCTCCAGCCAGGCTGAGACAGAGGAGGGAAGAAGATTGACGCAGGCTGTGAGACTGAATTTTAAAGAAACAGGGTGGGACACTTTCATACCTGAAAAGGAGTCTCCATTATAAAAGTTAACAGGAAAGCAAAACTAGCCAAGACAGTGACAAGGGGAGGGAAATGCAACAGAGGTTGGAGATGGTAGTGGACAAATACTGCTTTGTGAATCAGTGACACTGGTCCTGCGCCTCCACCCCTATATCTGGAATGCTCCTGCCCCTCAACCCACCCAAGACAGAATCCTTTCTCTCCGCTGAATCAGACTTTCCAACCAAGCATCACCTCTCTGGGATGACATCCCTCCCAGCCATTACTGCAGCTTGCTGCTATGATCCAGGTGGGGTTCCTCTGGACTCCAGGAGTAGGCACACCTCCCGGGCCTGACCACTCAGAGAACTCACCCCACTGAGCTACCAAGAAAGAGTTGCTCCTAGAGTCTGTATTTGTTTATTTGGCACCCCTTTATCTCAGGGCCAACTGTATTAACTATTTTTGCTTATTTTCTGCATTCTGGATGTTCTGGCATTTGTGGCCTCACTGACTGGGGAAAGACTGCCCCTCCGAGGGCTAGCTAATTCTTTAGACACAGTAAGCAAGTCACCTGCAGACACACTTTGCATATGCACCCAACCTATCCCAAGCCCATACCCCCAACCACCCCTCCATCCAACTCTCAGCATCAAGCCAGCATTTCCCCTGCCCTAAATCAAGCCAGCCAGATACCCAGAGGCTAAGGGAGGGGTTCAGCATCCAAAGCCTCCAGCATCAGGCGAACAAACAAACCCTGGTTGCCCCGCCCTGCCCTGCCGTGTCTTTCATGGGGAATCCCCAACCAAGGCTCTGGCCTAGATTTTCCCTCACTCCTTCTGCCTCCAGATCAAAACTGGTGCTTCCCTATGTGGCCCTGTGTGCAAGGCATGCCCCTCCTCCCAGGAACTGTAATAAACATCTTTTTTCAATGGCATTGATCTCTTACTTCCATAAATTAAAATCCCATGGGTACATTTCAAGGCACAGTATACAAGGACCTTACAACCTGGAGCTTCCAGGGGCACCTTTCCAGGCCCATGCAGATAGCTGCTAAACTCTGAGAGCAACACAGAAGGGTGCAGAGCTAAGAAATGGCCAGACAGAAACAGAGCCCAGACCACATTGTTGAGGCACCCAGATTCATGAGCTTACCCTAAGTGTTCTGGTTATATGAGCCAAAAAAATTTTTTTAACTCTGCTTAAACCCAGTTGAGTTGGGCTTTCTGAACTTACAGCCAAAAGTCTTAGTCAACATACTCTCCTCCAAATCCCGGATTGAGTCACCTCTTCCAGGGAGCCCTCCCAGGTTAGTCTCTCCTTCCTCATAATGCCAACTGCACCTAGAATTTCATAACACTTTGTATTACTCCCTCACATGCCATCTCATAATATTCTCTAACCATTTCATGGTTTTCTCCACTCACAATTTCAGAAGGGCAAGAATGCTGTCTGCAACTACCCCTTGGGTGCTCTTATGCCCCTAATTATTTTGGGACCTTCCTAGAGGTAGCCATTTGTGATCAAATTATCTTTGGGCCAACCACAGATGATCTTTCTGCCCCCAGATGTCGACATGTAGCCCCCTTAGAAGGCCTACAAATCCAGTTGCAATTTCCTCCCCAGTCTTGTTCCACAATTCGGATACATCACAAGTTCCCACTAGACTTTCCTGGGAACATCAAGAACCACATCACTTCTCAAGGGTCACCTGACCTGACTCACCATGGACAGTAGTAGAAAACTCTGAAAGGGCTCAGACGAATGCAAGCCCATGTTGGTACCTATGTCAGCTTTGCTGCTTACTCACCTTCCATCTCGTTAATGGTGGGAGAGGAGCAGAGTAGTGACATGATTTCCCAGCCACCATGGACTGACCCATTCATGGCCACAGTACTTTGGAGTCATGTGGCTCTGGGTTCGAGTCCTGACTCTACCACCACCTGGCTATATATCTGCAGACAAGTCTTGTCCACTCTTCAGTCCTCAGAAGCTTTCCTTTTAGGATGGGGGCATCATAACCCGGCAAGGTGAGTAGTATTTTGAGGCTCAAAGAAGATGTTGTATGGGACAGAGCTCTATAGACCAAAGTCCCGTGCACATGCTGTTGCCGTCCCTGCCTCCTCTCCCACCCTCTCTCCGGAGCATCCAAGCTGCATGGAGAGTTAGAACCAAGGTTCCTTCATCTTTGCTTTGCCTTTATGACCACACGCCAAGCACCTCTAAAGGGGAAACATTTCAGTTCTGCCTCAATTGCAACCCATTCAGGAGCTAGAGTCCAAGCACCCTGGATCTCTCACCTGGCACCCATGTAAAGAAAGAAGCTGTCCACCCATCCCAAGAGACCCTCAAAGATTCAGTTACCCTGGGAAATAATTTTGGGGACAATGACCCAGTATTTCCAAACTAAATGAGTAAACTGGGAATTCTCATGCATGACTGATCCCTACTTTTTCCTTTTGTATCGTATAGCAGGGGAAACCTTGGAATTCAACTCCACCTGCCCAGCTGTTCTCAGGAGCCCCAGGGTTTGCCAGAGACACCCCTGGATTGCCATGGTCTGAAAGAAATCTCTGGGACCCAGTTGTTTCTCCAAGCAGCGAGAGAAAACACTGTGGTTATCTCTAAAGTTTCAGGCCCCTCTGTTTAGTACTGGACTTCACATGAGCTTCACTTACTCCTTTACATGTGCCCAAGGCAGAGATGCTGCCAGGATGGCAAAGTCCTTTGATGCAGAAGAGAGAATGTTAGTAGTCGGGAAGCAGTACAAGGGCATCACCTTGACCCATTTTACAGATAAAAAACTAAGGCCAAAAGTTGTAAGTCTGCACTGTCTGGATCTGCTCATTACCGTTTTGATCCTCTGTGCAAATCCAATGTGCTCCAGAGCATTTGCACACCTGGGCTGCTCCAAGTGTGGCCTGCAGACAGTGCTGGCTCATGGCAGTGCTGCAAACAGTGCTGGGCGTCACTGATTCATGTCGAGGGCAGAAACTGAGGGTAATTTAATGGACAATATTTTTTAATAATAATAAATATTTATTTTCACTTGTTCTGGAAAAGGTATAACTAACCCATAAAACATATGAGTTCATGAATATTTTGGCTTAACATGAAACTAACAGGGGTAGTTAAGTAAAACCTTTTAAAGTAAGACAGTCTGAAGAAGAATGTCAACAAAATGTGCAATCAGTACATGAGCAGATACAGCAAAACTAGTAAAGGTAATATGTGACAAAGGTGAGGAGAAATACTCAATGCCAAATACATTTACTGAAAATTAGAAGCAAGTTTCATAATAAAAGCTTCGAAAACATCATAATGAGCAATACCGTGCTTCACTTTCCCTTCTATGACAGACTGGGCTGCTAATTGCCTTGCAAGGGGAATATTCTCACTCCCCATTTTACAAGAAAAGAAAAAACTGAGACAAAGCTAGGGCTATAAGTCACAGTGATCTGGAAACTATTTGGAAAAAGGGAAATCACCCCCAAACACAGCCCCACTAATTCTGGAAGAATTATTCTAGAAGATTCAATGTGGGCCAGACTCGCCTCACCATCTTCTGCTCTCAAGACAAACCCCAAGGTAGCCGGGCTCATTCCCTCTGGACCTATTCTTCCAGGTCTTAAATTAAAACATATTCGCTTTGTGACTCCAAATGACTAGCTGCTTCCAACCCGGGCCTCTCTTCTCAATCCACCCCCTTCCTCCCCCACCACGGGCTCCTGACACGCCACTGCAGTGGGGATTCTTTCGAGGATGCTAAAAATTGCTTTATTTTTTTGCCACTAATTTGCCAACAAGCTCAGCCGTCAGTCCAGTTGGCCCGAAATGAAATTCTATAATTATACAAAAGCCTGGGTCAGTGACCTCCTGGCTGCAATATCTTGTCGCTTTTGTTCCTCCCTTCCACCACCTCGCCCATGGGACAAAATTGCTTCGGCTTCTCAAGCAGCCGCCCAAATGAGGTGGTACTGGAAACTAGTGAGGCGTGGCCCTGCCTTGGTATTCACAGCTTTGCAATAATTTAACCATTTTCATTTTGTTTGATTTCATTATCACCTGGGTCTCAGGGGATAGTTGGGAAGGGGGGAAATAAACAAGTGATTTCAGTCGAAATGGAGTGGTTATCACTGCCTTGTCCTGCGATACCGAAGCAATATGAAATGCCGAGGGTGCTGTTCAGTCCAGTCTTGAGGATGAAGGAGGCCTTTCCTTTGAGACGCCTGCACTGAGAAGCATTTTGCTTCATGCTCCAGGGCCCCTCTCTCCACATGCCCCACGCTGGTCCTTCCTTACCAAGGGCCCAGTCTTGCCTGTCCAATGGACCAAGGTCACTGGGGTGACTGCATCCGGGCACTATTTCTCTGTGGTTAAGGACATGGACACCCAGAACTAAGTTCTAATCCTGGCTCTACCTCCTGCTTGTCTGGTAGCCTCAAAAATGGAGACTTACCTCTATGAGACCCACTGGTGCCCTTAACAGTAAGGTGGGTGATGGCATCACCCACTTCCTGTGGTTGCTGCAAGGATTAACTGGGGCAGTGGGTGTGGAGCATCGCACGCTGTGCCCGACACATTGAGTACTCAGCTAAGGGAGAAGGAAGGGCGGTAACGGCCGTCCTCTTCAGCATTCTCTCCTTCTCCTCCTTCTGCATCATCATTTTCAGATCTTGTCCTGCCATCTCATCCTCTTTGGCTCCCACCAAACAGAACCCAGTCTCAGAATGAAGGCTGACGTGTTTTCTGGGGGTGCTTGTGGGATGAGGAGCATATTGACCCCTGGCTTAGATTCCTCCAGAGAGAGATTTTGACCCAACACAAGCCACACTCCTGACCTGCATGGCATACTCTTTCTCAAAGGCTTAAGAATTCTGGGTAACTTAGTGATGTCCAAGTGATAGAGAAAAACGCCCCACTGACTGATGGCAACCTGATGGTGAGATGACCCACCACAGCCAGGCTGGGTCTCTGCACTGGCACCCTGTTTATTCCTGGAATTTCCTAGGAGACACCTCAGAGAAGGGCCAGCACTGGGAAGCAAAAGCCACTGCCATTTTGACCCATGACAACAGTACATAAGTAGAAACTTACCTAAGGGTGGAAGAGCCTTCTAGATGCCCTTCAAATCTCAAGGGTCATCACAGTAGGTTGGTCTGCCTATAAGGGCAAGTCCTTCCATTCTTAGTAATAAGAACATAATGACAAGTGCAGCTGGCATTTATTGAGTGCTTACCGTGTGCAGTGTTCCCAGCCCTGTCCATTTATTTACTCATTTCATCTTCATGAGTGGTTGCTATTATTTTCCCATTCTATTGGGGAGAAAACATTGACAGCAAGCAGTTAAGTCCCTGGTCCAAAGCATGACAACTGGGAATCAGGGCTAAGCCTCCACCCTGCTCTGCCTGACCCTAGATGGGCATCTCCAGCCATCGGACAGCTCCAGCCATTACAAAGTTCTTCATTGTCTTGAACTAGGATCTTCCTCCTGGAACGTGTTCCCCTCAGTCCTGGTTCTGCACTGGGGTCTCTCTGCTGAAGCTATCTCCCCTCCAGTGAGATAGCCCTGCAGGTGGGTGCCTTCAGGTCTGAGCGCCCCTGCCCCAGATCCTCAGTTCCAGACTGAAATGTCCTTACCCGGGGCTCATGTGCCAGCCCCCTCCTCCCTGGTCGTCCTCCTCTGGGCTTTCCTCGGCATATGAAAGGTCCCCTCCACAGGAGCACCTGACCAGGAGCCCCAGAACATGCTGATGGTGGCAGAGGGAGAGAGAACATAACATCATCGCCATCCTTCCTGGACACTTGGTCTTTAATCAGGAATTCTTGGCTACACAGTTCTCAAAATGCCATGTGCTCCAGAATCTTCTAGCTCAAACAAGCAGATTCCTTGGCTCTACATCCAGACATTCGCCCTTAGGAGGATATGGTGAACCCAAGAATCTACATATGTAAAAAGAATAGCAGAGGCTTTCTAAGTTGAAAAGGTGGGGTACAGGGGGAGATGGCCCTCAACCCTACTTTGAGAAACTCAGCCTGAGGTCCCAGCACCCCCTTGGCCAGCCATCTACAGGCAAGGGTTAGTTCAAACATCCAGGGGTTCTCTCTGCACCCCGGGGAGACCCCACCTGCAGCCATGCTCCGCTGTCCTGCTCCAACCACCACAGGGCCGTTGGGAAGCCCAGGTGAGAGCGCAGCAGTCTTCCTCAGCAAAACCACCTTCCCTCGGGCCCAGCCCCCTTCCTGCTCCCTCACTCGCCCAAGCTTATTCCTGCTCCAGGGCCTTGGCTCTTCCTTGCCTCCCAGGATCCTCCTGGGACTCGCCCCTTCTCACCACCACTCCCCGCTGAGGCCTTCTGACCAGCCTACCTGCACGTGGCCCCTAGCAGGCCCTCTCTTCAGGCAGTTTGGCTCCATTGGCTCCCAGCCTGCAATTTTGTCTGTCCCCCTTATTAAGGAAGCCTGTGTCTTTTGTTCCTCTCTGTGCCTCCGTTTCCATAACTGTAAATCGGGAATCATTTTACCTCCCAGCATTGGGCTGGCTGAATGAGCTGCCATGTGTAGGATGTGCAGGCCAGTGCAGGGCACTACAGTAAGACCATCTAAGTGAGGCCTTGTATTATTTGTATGAATAGTATCATTCATTGTTTTGTTCTCTGCGTCTGGAACTATACCTTATACATATCAGACACCAAATACATATTTTTGAATGAATATATAAATAAATGGATGAATGAGCCAAGATGCTGAGGGCCTAAAAAGTCCCATCCCATCTGCTTCCCAAGACCCAGGCCCCCCTGCTTGTGGGCTGTGATTACCCAATATTGGGAAAACCAGCCCCTGAGAGCTTCACATTCAGCACATTTTCCAAAGATGAAAAGCTCATTTGTTAATAACTACATAGCAATATCTAAAATTTTGGTTGCATTGTGAGGCTGGGTGCCTTCCCCATTCACCAATAATGACAGACCACTTAAAAAATAAATAACATGTATAATTTAAGCAACTTAAACAAATAGCAGTGTTCACTTTCCCTGGGAAAATATTTTCACTATTTCTCAAGGCGTCCCCATGGGTGTCCCTGCCTTGGCCTCCCCTGCTGAGATGCTTTCTCAGCAGGTGGCCTAGGAGGAGAGCACACAGAGCAGTGGCAGGGAGGAGGTCTCACCCAGTCTTCCAGAGCCCCTTCCTAGAGAAGACTGGGGTCGTTTCCTCAGAACTAGGAAGGGGGAGACGACTTTCTTCCTCCACACCCAGCCTCCACTTCTTCCCTCACATCCTCTACCCACAGAGAACACACTCAAATGCCTGTAGGAGCAGACTGGCCAGGTACGTGAGCAATACAGGTGAGCATATGAGGCAATAGGGATTAGTGGGGCTTGTAGAAAATTGAAGAGCAAATGTCACTCCCACAGAGGACAAACCTGATCAATGGTTGCTATACAAGAATGGAATAACGGAGGCCAACTTTTGTCAAATCCCACACTTCAAAAGAAGCTACATCCTACCACCCTTTTCCCATACCCACCCCCACCCCCACCCCCACCAATTGCTGTCATTGGCAGGGTCATAGTATGAAGTAAGCATGAAATTTGGAGTCAGAACACCTGAGTTTGAGTCCTGACTCCAACACTAACCAGCTGTGTGATCCTGAGAGCATCACTTAACTTTGCTAAGACTTGGTTTCTTCACCCTGAAGAATAAAGTTGATAATAATACTCACCTTAGACTGTTGTTGTGAGGACAAAACTAGATGTGAGCAAAGTGCGCACTGCCAAGAAAGGATCTCCCTTGCCACTAACAACTCACTGTTCTCAATATTCTATGCCCCCTCATGTCCCCTTAGCTGTCTTCAAGAATTTAAGGGACACTCAGGCCAACTTTGTGCTTGATTTTCAACTTGCTATCTACACCCTGCTCCCTTCTCAAAGATGTCTTTTAAAAGACACACACACCCATGAAGGAATAAAAAGGGAGGGAAAGAGAATTAAGAAGAGAAAACAAGATCAATTGAATCCAAGAATTAATAGAGCTGCTATGACTGGGCACCGAGCTGGGCACCTGGTGAGGCAAAACAGGAAAGTCAACTGTTGCTACATAACAATCCAACCCAAGCCAAAGCTTGAAATGCCACTTGTAATGGATCAGGGGACAGCTCTGCTGCTCTGGGCCAGACTAGGCTGATCTTTGTGGAGCTCACTCATGCATCTGGGGTCAGATGGCATGTTGCCAGTTGCTCTAAGACAGCCTTGACTTCCCACGGTCTTTCATCCTCCAATAGGCTGGCCCAGTCTTGTCTACATGGCAGTAGCATCATTTTAGTTCTTTTAAATATGAGAAGACTTGTATAAAGCTTAGCATATAGTCTATGACCCAACAGAGTAAACCAGCAAGCCCTCTTAGAAGGCCTCCCTTCAATGTGTAGAATTGGCACACCACCATCCTGCCACACTCTACTGGCCAAAGTAAGTCACAAGGCCAGTCCAGATTCAAGAGGCAGAGAACAGACCCCACCTCTCATCAGGAGGAGTAAAGGATTGCCACCATTTTTGCCATTTACCACAGTGACAGACTGCATAGCTCTAATTATCAAAGAAGAAATATGGTAATTTCTTGGAGCAGAACTGTTACCCTTAACCGACTCAGAAGAATGTTCCCAGGGGGCACACACCACACTGGCTTCATTTTCTTCCTAGCAGAGATCATTTATTGAGTACATATTATATGCCAGACCTGCTAAGTAATCTGCATTCATGTGCTTCAAAAAAGCAGGAAGCAGTGTGGCTTTCAGTGGTGAAGATTTTAGCTGATACACATATGAACATTTATGCTGTGGTCTTTTGTTTTATCTCATTGCTCTCCAGTTGTGATAATTGATAGCAATTTTCCTATGCAAATAAAAATTTCCTTTTGAAATTGATTAATCTAAGTTTTTTAAGAATAAGTCAGATCACGAGAAGATGGCAGCATGAGTAGTTCAGAGGAAATCTCCTCCCCAAAACATACATATTTATGAAAATACAATAAATACAACTATTCCTAAAAGAGACACCAGTGGATGCAGTACAACAGCCAGGATACATCTACATCTGTGAGAACTCATCACACAAAGGGGATAAGATACAAGCCGCGGCCAGGCAGGACCCGAACGCTCCCCCACCCCAGAACCTGGTGGGAAGAAAGGAGTCGGAATGGGGAGAGAGTGAAAGCCCAGGACAGCCAAACAACCAGCTCTAGAAACTGCACCTGCAGCGCAGACACAAGGTGCATGGAGTGCTAGATACTAGAGAAATGGAAAAGCAAAACCTGTGGTCAGGTTCCCTCAACCAGCGCCCCTGAGTCAAAAGAAAAGCAAGTGCTTTCTGCAAGTCTTAAAGAGACAGGGACCCCATAGCTGGACGAAGTCATCCGGCACACTTAGCCAGCAGCTGGGAATCCAGGGGAACCTTAGGCGCCCTAAACCCCAGGGAGTCAGCACAGCTCTGAAGCCCCTCACGGCACTAAGCAGCCTGCCAGTCATTCCTCCAACTGGCATGGACCCCGACACACCGGCCCAGTAGCAGAAGAGTGGCAGCACACACCGGGGGCGGAGGCGCCGGAAGGGACCCGGGAGCAGATTGCGAGCACCAACAGTGCCAGATGGGACCAGGAGAGGCTTGTTTGAGCCCAAAGCGGTGGCAACCAAACAGCCCGGATGCGGCTTGCATGCACCAGCAGCAGTGGAGCCAGAGGAGGCAGGTAGAGACCCACGCGGGAGAGCCCCGTGCACACCTACAGCGGAGCCAGAGGGAGCAGGTGTGCTCCCAGCAGCCAACTGGAATCCCAGCCCAACGCACAGCTGCCCGGGCCAGACCCAAAGGGTGCTGCTGGCACACAGCTGCCCAGCAAGGGTGCCGCTATCATGGAGGAGCACATCTAGTGTGCCGGCCACTCCCCCTAGGGCTCCACACTGCTTTGATGGAGACCCCGCCCCACAGCAGCTTAGGGAATTAACCCAGTGGCTGCTCCAGGAGTGCGGGTAACTGACACAGGCAGCGGAGAAGGGCAAGGCATCCAGCAAGCAGGAAAGGACTTTCTTCTCCCAGCTGACACACCCGCAACCTGCCTACAGCCACCGCTATCACCATGAAAAGGCAAAAAAATTTAGTCCAGTCCAAGATAGTTCAGATAACACCTGAGAGAGGATCTGCAGAGACAGACCTAACCAGTCTCCCTGAAAAAGAATTCAAAATAAAAATCATAAACATGCTGACAGAGATGCAAAGAAATATGCAAGAGCTAAGGGATGAAATCCAGAGGGAGATTACAGACGTCCGGAGAGAGATTACAGAAGTGAAACAAACTCTGGAAGTATTTATAAGCAGAATGGATAAGATGCAAGAGGCCATTGATGGAATAGAAACCAAAGAACAGGAATGCATAGAAGCTGACATAGAGAGAGATAAAAGGATCTCCAGGAATGAAACAATATTAAGAGAACTGTGTGACAATCCAAAAGGAACAATATCTGCATTATAGGGGTACCAGAAGAAGAAGAAGAGAGAAAAAGGGATAGAACATGTCTTTGAGAAATAATTGCTGAGAACTTCCCCAAACTGGGGGAGGAAATAGTTGCTCAGACTATGGAGGCACACAGAACTCCCGAGAGACAGGACCCAAAGAGGACAACACCAAGACACTTAATAATTAAAATGGCAAAGATCAAGGACAAGGACAGAGTATTAAAGGCAGCCAGAGAGAGAAAAAGGTCACCTACAAAGGAAAACCCATCAGGCTATTATCAGACTTCTCAACAGAAATCTTACAGGCCAGAAGAGAATGGCATGATATATTTAATGCAATGAAACAGAAGGGCCTTGGAACCAAGGATACTGTATCTAGCAAAATTATCATTTAAATATGAAGGAGGGATTAAACAATTCCCAGACAAGCAAAAGTTGAGGGAATTTGCCTCCCACAAAGCACCTCTACAGGGTCTCTTAGAGGGACTGCTCTAGATGGGAGCACTCCTAAAAAGAGCACAGAACAAAACACCCACATTATGAAGAATGGAGGAGGAGGAATAAGAAGGGAGAGAAATAATCATCAGACTGTGTTTATAATAGCTCAATAAGCGAGTTAAATTAGACAGTAAGGTAGTAAACAAGCTAACCTTGAACCTTTGGCAACCATGAATCTAAAGCCTGCAATGGCAATAAGTACATATCTTTCAATAATCACCCTAAATGTAAATGGACTGAATGCACCAATCAAAAGACACAGAGTAATAGAATGGATAAAAAAGCAAGATCCATCCATATGCTGCTTACAAGAGACTCACCTCAAACCCAAAGACATGCACAGATTAAAAGTCAAGGGATAGAAAAAGATATTTCATGCAAACAACAGAGAGAAAAAAGCAGGTGTTGCAATACTAGTATCAGACAAAATAGACTTCAAAATAAAGAAAGTAGGAAGAGATAAAGAAGGACATTACAGAATGATAAAGGGCTCAGCCCAACAAGAGGATATAACCATTATAAACATATATGGACCCAATACAGGAGCACCAATATATGTGAAACAAATACTAACAGAATTAAAGGAGGAAATGGAACTCAATGAATTCATTTTGAGAGACTTTAACACACCACTCACTCCAAAGGACAGATCCACCAGACAGAAAATAAGTAAGGACACAGAGGCACTGAACAACACACTAGAACAGATGGACCTAATAGACATCTATAGAACTCTACATCCAAAAGCAACAGGATACACATTCTTCTCAAGTGCACATGGAACATTCTCCAGAATAGACCACATACTAGGCCACAAAAAGAGCCTCAGAAATTCTAAAAGATTGAAATCCTACCAGACCACAAAGGTATAAAACTAGAAATAAACTGTACAAAGAAAGCAAAAAGGCTCACAAACACATGGAGGCTTAACAACATGCTCCTAAATAATCAATGGATCAATGACCAAATTAAAATGGAGATCCAGCAATATATGGAAACAAATGACAACAACAACAACACAAAGCCCCAACTTCTGTGGGATGCAGCAATAGCAGTCGTAAGAGGAAAGTATATAGCAATCCAGGCATATTTAAAGAAGGAAGAACAAACCCAAATGAATAGTCTAATGTCACAATTATCAAAATTGGAAAAAGAAGAACAAATGAGGCCTAAAGTCAGCAGAAGGAGGGACATAATAACGATCAGAGAAAAAATAAATAAAATTGAGAAGAATAAAACAATAGAAAAAAAATCAATGAAACGAAGAGCTGGTTCTTTGAGAAAATAAACAAAATAGATAAGCCTCTAGCCAGACTTATTAAGAGAAAAAGAGAGTCAACACACATCAACAGAATCAGAAATGAGAAAGAAAAAATCACCACAGACCCCACAGAAATACAAAGAATTATTAGAGAATACTATGAAAACCTATATGCTAACAAGCTGGAAAACCTAGGAGAAATGGACAACTTCCTAGAAAAATACAACCTTCCAAGACTGACCCAGAAAGAAACAGAAAATCTAAACAGACCAATTACCAACAACGAAATTGAATCAGTAATCAAAAAACCACCCAAGAACAAAACCCCCAGGCCAGATGGATTTACCTCAGAATTTTATCAGACATATAGAGAAGACATAATACCCATTCTCCTTAAAGTTTTCAAAAAAATAGAAGAGGAGGGAATACTCCCAAACTCATTCTATGAAGCCAACATCACCCTAATACCAAAACCAGGCAAAGACTCCACCAAAAAAGAAAACTACAGACCAATATCCCTGATGAACGTAGATGCAAAAATACTCAACAAAATATTAGCAAACTGAATTCAAAAATACATCAAGAGGATCATACACCATGACCAAGTGGGATTCATCCCAGGGATGCAAGGATGGTACAACATTTGAAATTCCATCAACACCATCCACCACATCAACAAAAAGAAGGACAAAAACCACATGATCATCTCCATAGATGCTGAAAAAGCATTTGACAAAATTCAACATCCATTCATGATAAAAACTCTCAACAAAATGGGAATAGAGGGCAAGTACCTCAACATAATAAAGGCCATATATGATAAACCCACAACTAACATCATACTGAACAGTGAGAGGCTGAAAGCTTTTCCTCTGAGATCGGGAACAAGACAGGGATGCCCACTCTCCCCACTGTTATTCAACATAGTACTGGAGGTCCTAGCCATGGCAATCAGACAAAACAAAGAAATACAAGGAATCCAGATTGGTAAAGACGAAGTCAAACTGTCACTATTTGCAGATGACATGATATTGTACATAAAAAACCCTAAAGACTCCACTGCAAAACTACTAGAACTAATATCAGAATTCAGCAAAGTTGCAGGATACAAAATTAACACACAGAAATCTGTAGCTTTCCTATACACTAACAATGAAGTAATAGAAAGAGAAATCAGGAAAACAATTCCATTCACAATAGCATCAAAAAGAATAAAATAACTAGGAATAAACCTAACTGAGGAAGTGAAAGACCTGTACCCTGAAAACTACAAGACACTCTTAAGAGAAATTAAAGGGGACACTAACAAATGGAAACTCATCCCGAGCTCCTGGCTAGGAAGAATTAATATTGTCAAAATGGCCATCCTGACCAAAGCAATATACAGATTTGATGCAATCCCTATCAAATTACCAACAGCATTCTTCAATGAACTGGAACAAATAGTTCAAAAATTCATATGGAACCGCCTAAGATCCCGAATACCCAAAGCAATCCTGAGAAGGAAGAATAAAGTGTGGGGGATCTCACTCCCCAACTTCAAGCTCTACTACAAAGCCACAGTAATCAAGACAATTTGGTACTGGCACAAGAACAGAGCCCCAGACCAATGAAACAGAATGGAGACTCCAGACATTAACCCAAACATATATGGTCAATTAATATTTGATAAAGGAGCCATGGACATACAAGGGGGAAATGACAGTCTCTTCAACAGATGGTGCTGGCAAAACTGGACAGCTACATGTAAGAGAATGAAACTGGATCACTGTCTAACCCCATACACAAAAGTAAATTCAAAATGGATCAAAGACCTGAATGTAAGTCATGAAACCATAAACCTCTTTGAAAAAAACATAGGCAAAAATCTCTTGGACATAAACATTAATGACTTCTTCATGAATATATCTCCCCAGGCAAGGAAAACAAAAGCAAAAATGAACAAGTAGGACTATATCAAGCTGAAAAGCTTCTGTAAAGCAAACGACACCATCAATAGAACAAAAAGGTATCCTACAGTATGGAGAATATATTCATAAATGACAGATTCAATAAAGGATTCACATCCAAAATATATAAAGAGTTCACGCACCTCAACAAACAAAAAGCAAATAATCCAATTAAAAAATAGGCAGAGGAGCTGAACAGACAGTTCTCCAAAGAAGAAATTCAGATGGCCAACAGACACATGAAAAGATGCTCCACATCACTAGTTATCAGAGAAATGCAAATTAAAACCACAATGAGATATCACCTCACACCAGTAAGGATGGCACCATACAAAAGACAAACAACAAATTTTGGCGAGGTTGTGGAGAAAGGGGAACCCTCCTACACTGCTGGTGGGAATGTAGATTAGTTCAACCATTGTGGAAAGCAATATGGAGGTTCCTCAAAATGCTCAAAATAGACTTACCATTTGACCCAGGAATTCTACTTCTAGAAATTTATCCTAATGATGCAGCACTCCAGTTTGAAAAAGACAGATGCACCACTATATTTATTGCAGCACTATTTACAATAGCCAAGAAATGGAAGCAACCTAAGTGTCCATCAGTAGATGAATGGATAAAGAAGATGTGGTACATATATACAATGGAATATTATTCAGCCATAAGAAGAAAACAAATCCTACCATTTGCAACAACATGGATGGAGCTAGAGGGCATTATGTTCAGTGAAATAAGCCAAGTGGAGAAAGACAAATACCAAATGATTTCACTCATCTGTGGAGTATAAGAACAAAAGAAAAACTGAAGGAACAAAACAGCAGCAGAATCACAGAGCCCAAGAATGGGCTAACAGTTACCAAAGGGAAAGGGACTGGGGAGGATGGGTGGGAAGGGAAGGATAAGGGCAGGGAAAAAGAAAGGGGGCATGACAATTAGCATGTATAGTGCGTGGGGGGCAAGGGGAGGGCTGTGCAACACAGCAGACAAGTAGTGATTTTACAGCATCTTACTATGCAGATGGACAGTGACTGTGAAGGAGTATGCCGGGGGGACTTGGTGAAGGGGGGAGCCTAGTAAACATAATGTTCTTCATGTAATTGTAGATTAATGATACCAAAATAAAAAAAAATTTTTTTTAAGAATAAGTCAGTTTAAAGTAATCAAGTAAATAACTTTTGTTAAAACAAAATAATTTTTATAAAAAATAATTTTATATATAATACTGAGAAATAAATATAGTATAGGTAGCATGTGGCTATAGTAAAACTCGAAGATACAGACAATGGACTGAAATTTAGGAAACACATTAAATTATCTCAGTTATATCCTGAAGTATAAATATTGTGATATCCATTTTGCAGATGGGGAAACTGAGAAGAGATGGGTCCTACCAGTGGCTCAGATCCAAGATGCTGCCAGATGTAGGGCTCTGCCTGTGAAGACCCTGAGTGAAAGCTCCCATGTGGCTGGTAATGGGAATCCTGGCATACAGCAGAGGCCTGTGGCAGCATCTGTTACCAAATGAGACCCCTGGGGTTCCCTGTGTGTGCCCCTCCCATTCCTGGCTTCTTTGCTTAATGAGGACTGCAGGCCAGGGCCCCAGCAAGACACACTCAGAATTGGAATTGAATGGAATTTGAATCAGAAAGTTCCCTGGAGACCCAAATGAGGCTAAAATCTCCAGGAGAGGTAGGGGAAAGCGTGGTGCATGTAAACCGAAATCACTTTGCTCCTGAGAGGTGGAGCACACCAGCGGCACTGAATAAATTAGGAGAAAATAGACATGCTCCTGGGAAAGAGAGAAGGCAAACCTGCATCCCTGCCCCACTGTGGCTGCACCTCTTCTATGAGGACAGGGCGTCCCATGGGGCCAGTCCTGGGCTGAGGGACCGAGACTCAGTCAGGGACTCAACCAGGGGCCCCTGATTTTCAGTATCACTTGGAAGTTCTTCCTGGTGTCTAGCTGTTTCTCTCTCCCTTCTTTAAACATGTCCCAGCCAGGGAGAAAAGAAGACCAGCATCTTATGGGGCACTCATGGCAGGCACCCTCCAAGCTGGGGCCAACACAGAGGTGTCACATGATGTCTCAAAGCCTTAAGGGTACCTGGGAGAGCCCTGGGGGCAGCAGACAGAACCAGGAGTCAGGTGGAAAGATGATTTCTGCCTGAGCAGACCAGACCCTTATTCTGTTCATTCGTTTATTCATATATTCATTCATTCATAACTGGTGGATGCCCTGGTCCCACCTTTGAACCATCAGCAGAAGCATCTTGTTACCCCCAGTCCCACCCAGCGTGGTGGTGCCTCTGAGGGCAGAGAGGAGCAGCGCTGCATGAAGCCAGATGGTCACTAGCCTGGTCTTGGGGTTTGAACCTGTCTTTGTGGGCTGGGTGGCCTCGTCAAACACCACAACGTCTGGAGCCTGGGCTTCCTCACCTGTGGGATGAGAATAGTAATTAAATCTACCTCCTGGGGATTTCTTGAGAATTAAATGAGACCATCCAAGTAGAGTGCTTAGAAAACATCTGGCGCATGGTCAGCACTCAAAAACAAGGTAACTGTTTATAGCGGGCACTGTTGTTTCCACCCCTCCCCTCACAGCTCCCCAGCCTGCGCCCAGGCTCGCCTTCACCCTGTCCCACACCCATTTCATGTCCCCGGGTCTTTGCTCAGGCTTTCTCCATCACCTGGAATGTCCCCCTTCCTCCACCCCACAATCCAGCAGGCTCCGGAGCCCCCAGCTGCCAGCTCCTCAGAGAGCCCTGGCACAGCTCCAGCCTGCACACCCGCGGCAGCCGCCCCACATCACAGCGGCTGCCCATATCACTTCTCAGGGGGCTCGTCTCCTCTGCTCAGGCCTGGGGGGCTCATTGGCCAAGCCCAAACCCTCCCCTTTTCCATGCCCTTCCCAGCCTTGCCCAGGTGTGCTTCCTGGCTGTCAGGGGGAATTTGTTCCAGAAAACATCTCCAGGGGTCATCCTCTAAGGCAGCAGTTCTCACTGGGTGTGGTTTGTTCCCCAGGTGGCATTTGGCAATGTCTGGAGATTTATTGGTTATCACACCTGGGGGGTGAGGTGAGTTGCTACTGTCACCTAGCAGGTAGAGACCAGAGCGGAAACTAACCACCCCGCAGTGCACAGGACACCCACACACTCACACACACGGTAAAGATTTCTCCAGCTCAAAATGTGCATAGTGCAGAGGGAGGCCGACCCTGCTTTCAAAACACCTGTTCTCCTTCAGAGGGCATGCGCTCCCAGGTTCCAGGTAATTCGGTTCTCAGGACAGCGCAAATCAAGGCCGGCTGGCGTCCCCACTTTGCAGCCTGCAGTACCTGGAGCTGTGTCTGTGCCTGCGGAGGAACCCTCTGCACCGCCCCTTGTCAGAGCTGCCGCTGTCCCTGCGGGTTTGTATGCAGCAACTGACCTGTGACTAAGACCAGCTGAGCTCGCCTTGTTCCTGCAGGGCAGGGACAACACCCATTAATGAGCGGCCCGTCCCGCTCTCAGCACTGAGCATGGACTGCTGATGGAGAGAGTGGGGAACAGGGCCTGGCCAGAGCAGTCCTGGGATGGGAGTGCAGGGGCGACCCGGAGGAGGGGGAGGGTCCCTGGTACTAAGCATTAAAATTAAGATAATACGAATATCAGTATCTCTCCTTCCAGATGCCCACGACCTGAGGGCTCATGCTTTGCACACACCCCTGTCAACTTTGGGGGAACCATTAGCTGTCCTCACATTCCCCATGAGGAACCTGAGGCTGGGAGGAGTCAAGGAGTCAGCCCAGGAGCCAGCTGGGCAATAGATAAGCAGAGGCGGGAACTCAGATTATTTACTAAGCACCTATTCTGTGCCAAGCACAGTGGAAGTACCAGGTAGGGAGATGTAACCTCAGGGGATCCCAGAACCTGCAGGAACCTTCAGAAACCCTTCATTCAAGCCTCTGCCACTTGCCAACCACCAGGCTCCACCCCTGCCACCTTTGATTGGATGAGGAGAGGGTCCGACCCCAGGTGAGCAGTGAGCACTTTCCCCCCAGGAACTGGAAATGAGGACAGACTGTGTGCCAATCAGACAGTGGTGAGCTAGGAAGAGAAGGTCATTGGGGAGCAGCACCCTTATCTGATTGGGGTGTTCAGAGCCAAGGGCAGGTGGAGCTGAGGGAAGGTCAAACCTTGCAGACTTTGAAAGGCCCTCAGCCTGTGGAGAGGTGGGGAGCTTTTCACTTATAGAGGTGGTCTCCGCAAACTGGTCCTCTGACCACAAAACTTCCTGCATTTTGATTCCAAAGGAATTCCTGAATAGCAGAGTTTAAATGTGGGAATCACAGAATTTAAATGTGGGTTTGGTCCTTGCATCTAGATCTGAAGTCGGCAAACTTCCTGAAAATGTCCATTGCAGCACAAAAGCAGCCTTAGACAATAAAGAAATGAAGGTGTGTGGCTGCGTTCCAATGAAGTTTTAAATGCCAAACTGCACAGAAGGCAGAATCTGGCCTGCAGGCTGTAGTTTCTGACTCCTATCCAAATAAAGCCCAAGGTCCAATATGTAACATTTGTCTTGGGTCTTAGGAGATGGCACAGCCATTTACCCACTGGTGTAGCTGAGCTGTCAGTGCCCCCACCCCACACCCCCTGGGCACTGGCCTCTAGACCTGAAGCTGCTCTCCACAAACCCCTGCCGCTCTGCGGGACAGCACACGGTGCTGACAGATGGGACGTCTGTCACCCATGAGCTCCTGCAGACCAGGGGTGCTTCTTGGGAACAGGACTTGCGCTGGAGTCCTGCTTCCAGGAACCACTCCCCTCAACTAAGACATGCAGCAGTCCGCAATGGCACCTCTCACCCCATACCCAAACTTAGCAAATTAGCCCTTCCTTCAAAATACATGGAGAATCCAGCCATTTTTCACCACTGCAACTGCTTTCTCCTGGGTCCAGGCCACAGTCATCTCTGGGGCCCCTACAGTCCTTTCTCCACCCAAAGCAGCCAAACACAACCAGTCAGCCAAGTTCTACCCCTGCTCAAAACCCTCCTGGGATTCCCATCACATTTTAAATAAAATGCCAAGTCGTTAACCTTGTCTTGTTCATAAAGCTTTACAGAAAAAGGGCTCCTGACCACCTCTCTGATCTTTCCTTGCAGCCCTCTCCTTCTCCCTCCCTTTGCTCCATCACCCTGACCTCTTACCCACTCTTGAACATCCCACACATGTTCCTGCCTCTGGGCCTTAGCACTGGCTGTTGCACTTGCTTAGACCTTTATTCCCTGAAATATCTACATGGTTCTTCTCACTACATTCAAGTGTCTACTCAAACTTGACATGATTAGTGAGGTTTTTACTATCTGTCCTCCTTAAAATAGGTCCCTACTCTTACTCACCTTCCTGTCCATCTCCTTATCCTGCTCTCCTGCTGTATATCTTGCTGTTGATAATATATTATAAATTTATTTGCTTATTTGTTTTTATTTCATCTTTTCCAGTAAGAATGTAATCTGCTTAGGCCTGTGCCTGGCCTATACTACTGATTTAATACATATTGATTGGGAAGGAAAAAGGTGCTTGGCTGTCTGGGTTCAAATCTTGGCTCTGCCAGGTAATAGCTGTATTACCTTAAACAAGTTGTTTTCTCTCCTCAAGTCTCAGTTTCTCATCTATAAAATGGGAATAAATTTTTAAAAACAATAATAATAATACCCATCTGATGAGACTGTTGTGGGGATCAGGTGAGCTAACACATATGCAGTGCCTGGCAGATATTAAAGTGCTCAAGAAATGGCAGCTATGTTTATTATTGGGATGACCATGGGGCCTCAGTTTCCCCAGACATGAAATGGAGGTGTTGTGAGCACTAAATGAGATGATGAATGTAAATTGTTTGGCAGATTAGCCCTCTATAAAAATTAGTGATTATACTTTATAAATACACATACACACACACCCAGCCCATGAATGCTGTCCATTTCTGTGTTCTGATGCAAATTCTCTATAGGGCCTTGTTTAGCATGAACCTGACATTGAAGTCAATGGCTAAAGAATCATGGCTCCAGCTTAGCCACTTCCAAACTCATTGCCTCTAAGCTTCTGCCAGCACAGTCTTTCTGGGAGTTCTGTCTTCCTGTGCATGGTGCAGCCCCTGGTCTCCAGAAGACAGGCAGCCTGGCATCCCTGAGAAACAGCCCACTCTTCCTGAAGAGCCCAGACCACCAGGCTGAGCAGCCACTGTGCCTCTGTGTGATGCTGCTCCTTATTAGGCATCATTAGGTACACGGTAATTATAATAATTACATGCACTACTTAGGCGACCATCCTCAGTAACAACCACTGCTATTCAGAAGTCATAATTGCTGCATCAGGACTTAAAATGAAGGCTAATTTAATGTCAGTTGCTCCCCCCAACAGATCGCTGCCCCGTACATAATCTCCATACCCAAAATGCCCCATGACCACTGGCCGTTCTTGATTAATCTGTAGAACCCAAAACAAAGAATTTGGTTGACAGGAGAGAGTGGCTGTGCCTGCCGAAGTAAGAGGAAGCATGTGACACAAAGAGGACAACTTGCACGGTGTTGAATCACTTAACAAGAAAAGAATTTGAAGGGAAGAAAGGCTGAAGAACTTGGGTTGAGGGTCAGGATATAGTGTTTGAATCCTGGTTGTGTTGAGGTCTTGCTGTAATATCGAGAAGATCACCTCCTCCCCCATCTGCAAATTTTGAGGGGTTCATTTAAAGAAGTGCTGTGAGAGCTTTCTTTCAAGTGATATTTTTAAGGAGAAATAAATAAAAGATGCAAACAGAGCTTTGAAGAAGTGAAATAAGAGGGTCTAGCAATTCCCTGCCCTGTCCCACCCCCACAGCATCTTCTGAGATATCTTCTGCAAACCTTTAGGTTTCCTGGTGCTGTCACTGCTCTCTAGAGCACTGGTTCTCAAACTTGGCCCCATGTTGGAATCACTGGGGAGGTTTAAAAACTGCTGATGCCTAAGTTCTACTCCAGAGATTTTGAATTCATTGGTCTAGGATGCAGCCTGAACACCAGGATTGTTTACATTTCCCCAGGTGATGCTAAAGTATAGGCACATTTGGGGAGCACTGCTCTATAGACATATACCCAAACATTCAAAAGGGCTGTGATTCTGCCCAGCCTGGTGCAAGGGCTTCCACTCCCTAGGCCTCAATTTCCCCAATTTTCAAAATGAAAGTGTTGAACACATGCCCTCCATGGACCTCCCAGTTCTGTTCCATTCAGAGTAGGATTGCTACAGAGGTTGGAGTGCAAACAGTACCTGAAGCATCAAGTAAAGCGAGGCTACTTGGGTCCTGTTTTTCACCATCAAGATATTTGTATCCACTCCTATGCATGCAGGCCTGGTCCCAATGCATATAGCATAAAAACATAAGAAAACAACTAAATGCTCCTTGCCCTCGGAGCATATTAGGAACCAACAGGGACCCATTTACTGAAAATAAAAGAGTTGACCAGAAACACATACACACAAAGAAGCCATCAGCACTCAACTTCCCCAAAAACAAATGGTAGCTCTTGTTACTGCTGTGCTCAAATTCAGCATTTCCCCACATAGGTTGGACAGAACACCAATCTCACAAGAAGATACTCAGTAAAGATACCGACACAGAGGAACACTGATTTCTGCATACTGGAGAGTTCTGTGGTGCAAGTGAGCAGAGTAATAATAGTCCTGCAATAAGTAATCCTGTTTCTTTCTGTTCAACCTATAGTTCCCAAACTTTCTGACCACAGAACTCCACTAAGAATCTTTGGACCTAGTAGTACATGAAACACAGACTAGAACAGACAGAGGTACAGATATGGACATCTAGTTAATGAGGTCTAGGGAATGGAGGCTTAATCTTGAGCAACTTTTGGCATAATGTTGGTGAAACTGCTACAAATTTGTCTGACTAGCTTCAGGAAAGACACTGTTTTCAAATGGTCCAGCAAGCAGTGAAGACAAACCATGGGTGCATGTCAGGAAGCGGGGGACAGCACACACCAGCAAAGGCTGTCCACAGGAATGCAAACCACGGAGTGAGCAGAAAGATGAGGCAATCCACATGGGACTCAGACAGAAGCTCCTACTCTGTCCCTTTCTTTGATGGGTCAGTTGTTTGCAGTGAACCCTTTTATTGTCTTGTCTTTATAAAATCTCCGGTGTTAAAAAAAAAAAAAGACTCTTTATGCAATCAAAGAATGCACTAGACATCAGTAGCACCTCATCAGGAGGGATATCTTGAGGCAGCAGTGGTTGGCAAGTATCCCAAAGAACCTAGACTCCTCACCTCTCTACCCTGCAGAGCCACCACCCACCCCACATTGTTTCTGGATTGATAAAATCTTAGAGGGCTTCACAGAGGAAGTGGCAGTGAGTAGGGACTTTGTGAATGGTAATATTTCTCTCCAGAAAGCAGTCACTAGCTGGTTCCTTAGAGAAATCCATTCATGAAGCAGGATTCTTCCAAAGTATGATTACTTTATTTATCTGCAGGTACCACAGAAATCCTTTTATGGAACTCAGAAAAGGGCCCAGAATGAACCTCTCTCACCATGAAGCCCCTCTTTCCAACTGCTGCCACAGTGTTTATGAGCCATGGACTAGCTTTGCATAGCCAAGAGGAAAAATAGCAGATAATTTTATATAGACACAGTACATGCTAGGCATTGTTCTAAGTACTTTACATGTATTATCTCACTTAACCCTTAATATAACCCTATCAGTTAAGTATTGCTATTATTCCCATTTTGCAGATACTGAAACTGAGGGGAAATTAAGAAAGCTGCACTGATCACATAGCTGTAAAGTGGTAAGGAATACATTTTAGGAGTCTTTTCTCAACTTCTTCTCATAGGCACCTCACCAGCCTGAACTCCTCCAAGTTTTCGAGGCAGGTACAGGAGTAGAGGGGGTGGCAAAAAGCTGCGATTTCTGTTAGGATTCCCTGAAGATCTTTGCCCAACAGATGTGCCGTGAATACACAGAGCAAGACTGTGCGAGGCTAGTTGAGAGCTGCTGCTGAGGGCTTGTTTCCGACTTTCAGAGGTTTTGCCATGCAGGGAGTTCTGGTCTAGCCAGAGTGAAGAGACCCTCACTGAGCACCTCAGAAATTCAACTAATAAATAAGAAAGTCTGTGCTTTAGGAAAAAAAGACCACATACTAGAGTATGAGCCATGTCCTAAGACTAAGGACAAAACTTACATAGACCTACCCTAACAAAACATAAAATCCAGCCTAACAGAATCAAGAAAATCCACCAGTAATTTTACTGCCTGTCAGAACAAAAACCAACACAACTTAAAAGAAGACAGCAAAATCCAGAATACAATAAAAAGTGCTATGCCCTCTAAATTTAAAAAAATATATTTTTAGAAAGGAAAAGGGACCCAAAAAAAGGAGAAAATAGATAGTAGAAACAGACTTGGAGATGTTCAGAAGTTGAATTTAACAACTAAAGACTTTAAGACAGCTATTATAAATATGTTAGAGAACTTAAAGGAAAACATAAGCAGGATGAACAAAAAAATGGGTTATCTCATATACAAACTACAAAAGAGCCAAATGGAAATTCTAGAACTGATAAGTATCATAAGTGAAATGAAAGATTCTCTAGATGCCTTAAAGTCAGATCAGAGGTAGCAGAACAAACTCAGAGAACTTGAAGATAGACCAGTAGAAATTACTCAATTTTAAGACAGAGGGGAAAAAGAACAAAAAACTAAAAAAGCCTCAGCAATTGTGGGAAAATATTAAATGGTCTAAAATGCATGCTACTAGTGTCTCAGAAAAATTAGAAAAAGAATGGGGCAGAGAAATATTTGAAGGAATATTTCCAAAATGTGATGAAAGTGTCAGCTGATAGATCCAAGAAGCTCAGCAGAGCCCAAGATAAATATGACAAATAGGAAAGAAACCACACCTAGCATTTCATAGCCAAAATGCTAAAAAAACAAAGTAAAAGATCTGAAACACAGTCAGAGAACAAGATAAAATACATGCAAAAAAGGATATAATAGCTATATAAAGGATATAATCTCATCAGAAAATATGGAGATGAGAAATAAAAAAGGAATAATGTATTTAAGATGTTAAAAGAAAATTAAAATACATCAGTCCAGAGTTGTATATCTAGCAAAAATATCTTTCAAAAATGCAGGTGAAATAAATACATTTTTAGAAAATAAAAGCTTAGAAACTCATTAGCAGACCACCACGAAAAAGAAATATTTTTAAAAGTTCTTTAGGCTGAGGGCTGATTAAATCAGAGAGCAACTCAGATCTTGAGGAAGAAATAAAGATAACTGTAAATGGTAAGCATGTGGTTGTAAAAACATTACTTTTTCTTCTCTTTGGTTTTGTAACAAGACAAATGACTATCCAAAGCAAAAATGATAACCTTGTTTTGTGAGGTTTATTACATATATAGATGATGGAGAAAGATGACAACTAGATAGAACTTAGATATCTATAAATACAGATACTTAGGTATCTACATAGATATAGATATATGAAAATAATACAGCAAAGAATAGGAAAGAGTAAATGGGATTGTAGTGCTCTAAAAGTCTTAAACTTTAGGTGAAATGGTAGAATATTAACTCTAAGTAGAACTAAAAATAGAAAGTGGTATAGCTAAAAAGAGAATAAAGGAATTAAAATTGAATACAAAAGTATTCCATATGCCCAAATTAAAGCAAGAAAGGAAAACAAGTTAAAAAACTCAAAGAGAACACAGAAGTATGATAAAAGATTTAAGCCCAACCATATCAATAATTACAGTAAATGTTAAAGTTTTAAACACTGCACTTAAAAGGCCTATATTGTTGCCCTGATTCATACGAACAAGACCAACTTTATTCCTACAAAAGAAACATTTTAAATATTAAGATCAATCACAAGAAAAAAGATACACCCCATACCCTTCAAACAGTAAACATAAGAAATTTGGTGTAGTTACAGTAATATCAGAATAATGAACTTCAAGACAAAGAGGGTATCTAGATATAAGTTGGTACATTTCATAATTATAAAAGGGAAATTCATCAAGGGGACACAACAATCATAAATGCCTATAAACTTAATAATAATGTTTCAAAGTACATGAGCCAAAGACAGTCATAACTAAGAGAAAAATAGACAAATCCACAATAATAGCAATTTATTTTAAAGCCCATTTATAGTAATTAATAAAAACACCACACAAAAAGATCAAGAATATATGAACAATATCAACTAACCTGATTTAGTAAGAACTTATAAAAACATTACACTAAACAACTGCCGAATATACATCCTTTTCAACGGCACATGAAGCAGTCACAAAAATAAATCATATACTTGACCAGAAAATGAATCCAATACATTCCAAAAGATGTAAATGTTATAGAGCACAATCTCTGACAACAACAAAAATTAATTTAGAAATCAGTAACAATAAGATATCTAGGAAATCCCAGAATATTTGGGAATTGTAGGACATATAACTCAAGGATCAACATATAACTTCTAAACAACTCAAGCATCAAAGAAGAAATCACAAGGGAAATTAGAAACTATTTCAAAAAAAATAATAATAAAAACACAAAATATCCAAAATTTGGATAATGTAGCTAAAGAAATGCTGAGAGGGACATTTACAACTCCAAATATTTATGCTAGAAAAAATGAAAGATTTATAAATCAATGCTCTAAGTTTCTACCTTAAGGATTAGACAAGGAAGAGCAAATTAAGCCCAAAGTAAGAAGTTAGAAAATAACATAAAAGAGAACAGAAATCAGTGAAATAGAAAACAGATAAAAAAGCAAAACTAAAAGATGGTACTTTGAAAAGATTAATAATACAATTGATAAACCCTAGCAAGAATGATTTTTAAAAGAGAGATATAAAATAGAAATAATATCTGGAATGAAAAGGGAACATTACTACAAATTCCACTGATATTAAAATAATAATAAGGGAATAAACAACTTTGTGCTGACAAACTTAACTCCTGTAAAATGAAAGCATTTTTTTAAAAACAAAACTTGTCCAAATGGACACAAAATTAAATAAACAATGGGTATAGCCTTTTACTTATTAAATAAATTCATTACCAAAAACATTTCCACAAAGAAAACTCCAGGACCAAATGGTATCAGTGATAAAGTCTACTAAATACTTAGGGGGAAAAAGTCCCAATTCTACACAAAATCTTCCAGAATATTTCAGTAGAGGAAATATGTTCTATGAAGCCAAGATTACTTTAATATCAAAACCAGACATAGTAGTGACATCACTGAAAATGATGGAGTAGAAAATTCTAAAATTCCATCTCTCCACTAAAGCAACAATTAAGCTGGCAAAAATACCAGAATCAACTTCCTCAGAATTCTGGATCTAACTTAAAACTTAAGTAGGGGAATGCTTAACAAAGAAGATGTTAAATTTTGGTAAGAGAGAATTGTGGCAGTTTAACACCCCTATCTTCCATCCCCTACTCACTAACTCAGCAGTGGCCATGGAGACACCAGCCCACACTTCTGGTGTGACTTTCTGGTAAGAGAAAGGGATATACAGACTGTTTTCAAAGAATTGTGGTTGCATGTGTGTGACTCCCTGAGGAATCAGTTCAGGGGATTGCCTTTGTTCTTCCCAGCTCAAAACTTTGTCAGGTGGCACTGTCAAAAGCATTTAAAAGCAAATATACTACCTGCAGCCACCTAGGGATAATAGACAGGGAAAGTGGCAGATAAATCAAATATTTGAGATGAAAAGCTGAGAAAGGAGATATGTGGGGGAATAAAGTCTTTGAAAAGCTCCCATGCATACTGGGGCAACTAGAAGGATACACATATGCTCAGGACTGGATACATCTCAGAAAAGTAAAGAAACCCTGATAAGATGTTAAGCTTTTATTTATGGCTGATATTTAGTCTCCAAAAAAGCCTGAAGTGAAGGCTGAAACACAGTTGGAAATGAACAGAGAAAAAAGACATGACTAAGGATTGTAAAAATGCTCCAAACAGAGCCAATTTGTGAAGACAGGGAGAGGTTTGGCTTGATTTTTATGTGTGTGTTTGTGTGTTTGTTTGTTTATTCCAGGCATTTAAGGATATCTTGTCAAAACACTACCTGACTACTAGTCTAACAGAACAGAGATTTCAGTGGCCACACAAGACAAAGAATCGAGTCTTCATAAAAAATGTTTAGAAAAATCACTAAACAAACAACTACAACAAACAAGCAGCAATAATAAAGTCAAGAGCAGGAGGATCTGATATCCAAAGGTATGCCATTTAATATTTAAATATTCTGTTTCAACAAAAATGCATACAAAGAAACAAGAATGTCTGGTTGATTCACAGGTGAAAAAAGAAATTAATATAAATTCCCCCTGAGGACACACAGACAGGAACTTACTAGAAAAAAACTTTAAATCAAAGAGCTAAAGGAAACCATGGACAAGATCTAAAGGAAACCAAGAGAATAATGTTTTAACACTTATCAATAAGGAGATTTCAATTACTGTAAAAGAAACCAAACAAATTCTGAAGCTGAAAAATGCAATTGAAAGGAAAATTTCACTAGAGCGACACAATAACAGGCCTTATCAGGAAGAGGAAAGACTTAGTGAACTTGAAGATACATCAGTTGAGAATATCCATTCTGAGGAGTAGAAAGAAAAAAAGAATGAAGAAAAATGATGGTAACTGAAGGACTTGTGGGACACCACCAAGAATACCAACAAACATATAATGAAAGTTTGAGAAGGAGGAGAGAAAAACAAAGAAATAAAAAAGAACATCTGAAAAAATAATGCCCCAAAGCTTCCAAATTTTGATGAAATAATCAATCTACATATCCAACACTCTTAACAAACCCAAAGTAGGATAAACTCCAAAAGATTCACTAAACACATTATAATAAAACTACTAAAAAACAAAAAAAGAGAATCTTGAAAGCAGCAAGAGAGAAGTGACTTGTCACACACAAAAGATACTAATAAGATTAACAGCAGATTTCTCTCAGAAACCATGAAGGCCAGAAGGAAATAGAACAACACAGTTAAAGTATTGAAAGAAAAAAAAACCTGTCAACCAAGAATTCTATATCTGGCAAAACTACTTTTCAAAAATGAAGTGGAAATTAAGACATTCTCAGGTAAACAAAAGCTAATGGAATTTGTCACTTGTAAACCTGCACTACAAGAAATCCTAAAGGGAGTCCTTCATGTTGAAATTAAAGGACAGTAGACAATAACTTGAAGTCAATGGAAAAATAAAGTACAGTAGTAAAGGTAACTATGTAGGAATATATAAAAGCCAGTATTCTTGTATCTTTGGCTTGTAATTCTTTCTTTTTTCTTTCCTGTATGATTTAAAAGATAAATGTGTGAAACAATAATTATAAATCTATGTTAATGGGCACATTATTTATAAAGATATAATTTCTGGCAATAACAACACACAGAGGGAAGAGATGTGGCTGTATAGGAACAGAGTTGTGTATAACATTGAAGCTAAGTCAATATTTATTCAAGATAGATTGCTATAAGATTATGATGTTAGTTTCAGTTCCCAGGATAACCACTAAGAAAATAACTTAAAAATACAGGAAAAGAAATGAGAAGAGAATCAAAATAGTGCACTAGGAAAAAAACAAACACAAAAGAAGGCAATAAGGAAGAATCAAGGAACAAAAAAGAAATATACAGAAATCAAACAGTAAGTTGGCAGAAGTCCTTCCTTATCAGTAACCACTATTATAAATGTAAATGGATTAAATCTTCCAATTGAAAGGAAGAGATTGGTATAATCAATTGAGAAAACATGATCCAAATATATGCTGGGTACAACAGACTCACTTTAGATCCAAGGCACAAGTTTGTTTAAAAAATGAAAGGATGGAAAAAGACTATATATGCAAATAATAACAAAAGGGAGCTGAGGTGGCTAAATCCATACCAGACAAATTAGACTTTAAGTAAAAAATTTTTACAAGAAACAAAGAAGGACATTATATATTGGTAAATGGGTCCATGCATCAAGAAGACATAACAATTATATACATATATGCACTGAACAATAGAACCCCAAAATAAGTGAAGAAAAACTAACATAATTGAAGGGAGAAATAGACAGTTAAATACTCAATAATAGTTGGAAATTTCAATACCAAACTTTCAATAATAGAAAAACTAGGCATAAAATCAATAAGAAAGTAAACTGACCATAAACCAACTAGACCTAACAGATATATACAGAACATTTCACACAACATCAAAATATATGTTCTCCTGAATTGCACACAGAACATTTTCCAGGATAGACCATATAGGCAATCACAAAACAAGTCTCAGTCAATTTTAAAAGATTGCAACCATACAAAGTATCTTCTTTGACCAAATGCAGTGAAACTACAAATCAATAACAAAGGAAAACTCTAAAAGCCACAATCATCTTGCAATTAAACAACACAGTCTTAAAAACTAATGAATCAAAAAAAAATCACAAGGGGAATTAGGAAATATTTTTAAACAAATGAAAAAAGAAAACAGAGCATACAGAAAGTTATGGAATGCAGCAAAAGAAGCAGTTTCAAGGGAAATTTATAGCTTCAAATGCCCATATTTAAAAAGAAGAAAGATCCTAAATCAAAAATTTAACCTGACACTTTAAGAAAGTAGAAACCTTCCCCCTAATGAGCAAGACAAGGATTGTATTTTCACCACTTCTTTTCAACATTGAAATAGTTCTAACCAGAGCAATCAGGCATAAAAAAAGAAATAAATCATTCAAAATTGGGAAGAAGTAAAACTGTCTCTATTTGTAGATGAAATGATCTTATATACAGAAAACTCTAAAGAATTCACAAAAAACATAAGAAACTTTTATGCATCAAAGAACACAATCAAGACAGTGAAAAAGGCAACCTATAAAATGAAAGAAAATATTTACAAATCATATATCTAATAAGGGTCTGGTATCCACTATCTATTATCTTACGACTCCACAACTAAAAGATAGCCCAATTAAAATGTGAGCAAAAGACTTGAAAAGATACTTTTCCAAAAAAGATATGCAAGTAGCTAACAAGCAAATGAAGTGAAGCTCAAAGTCATTAGTCATAAAGGAAATGCAAATCAAAGCCACAATAGATAGCATTTCACACCCACTAGCTTGGCTATAATTTTTTTTGAAAAGCTAGAAAATAACAAATGATAGCAGTGTAGAGAATTTGGAGCCTTCATACATTGCTGGTAGAAATGTAATATGGTACAGCCACTTTGGAAAGTCATTTGTCAGTTTCTCAATTAGGTTAAACATAGAATTACCATAGGATGCAGAAATTTTATTCCTAAGTATATACCTTAGAGAACTGAAAACAGGCAATCAAACCAAAGTTTGTACATGGATGTTCATAGCAACACTATTCATGACAGCCAAAAGGTAAAAACAGCCAAAGTCTATCAACTAATGAATGAAAATATAGTCTATCCATACAATGGGTATTATTCAGCCATAAAAATGAATGAAGTACTTATACACACCTTAGTAGATTCATAAAAAGTACTTGACAAAGTTTAACACCTATTCAAAAGCTTGCCAAAAACTACAAATAAAAAGTAATGTCCTCTAATAAAGAGAAATTTTTTTAAAAAACCTCTACAATAAGCATCATACTTAATGGTGAAGTACTGAATTCTTCCTCCCTGAGATCAAGAATAAGGCAAGTATGTCTGCTCTTTGCATTTCTATTCAAGGTTGTATTGTAGATACTAGTCAGGGCAATAGAGCAAGAAAAAGAATTGGAAGCATATATATTAGAATGGAAAAATTGCATTTATTTTCAGATCACGTGATTCTTTATATAGAAAAATCCTAAGGAATCTACCAAAAACACAACTAGAACTAATTGAATTTAGTAAGCCTGCAGGATATAAGATCAATATATAAAATTAATTCTGTTTTTATATAGTAGTAAATAAAATACAGCAATTATATATTAAAAATTGTACCATTTGCAATAATATAATTAAACATAAATGTAACAATATGAACAAGAACTCTACACTGAAAATTACAAAACTGCTGAGAAAAATGAAGGAAGCCCTAAATAAATGAAGAGATATATCATACTCATGGGTTGGTAAATCAATATTGTGAAGATATCCATTCTCTGAATTTAATATAGAGATTCACCACAGTATCAATCAAAATTGTAGGCAGTTTTTTTTGTACAAATATACAGGTTGATTCTGAAATTTATATGGTAATTCAAGGGACCTTAAATAACCAAAATAATCTTGAGGGAAAAAGACTAAAGTTGAAGGAGTCATATTACTTCATTTCAAGATGTAGTGTAAACCTCTAGTAATCAAGATGGTATGGTAATGAAAAGTATAGCCAAACAGACTGGAGAGCCCAGAAATTGATTCACATATATACAATCACTTGATTCTCAGTAAAGTCATCAAGGCAGTTCAATAAAGAAAGTAAAGTGTTTTCAAAAAATAGTGCTAAGACAATTGGGTGAACACTTCCGATCAAAGAAACTTCAACCCCTAACTCATATCACATAGACAAATGAGTCAGAGCATAGACCTAAAACTATAAAAATGTACATGAAAGTATAGAAGAATATCTTCACTACCTAGGGGTAGGCAAAGTCTTATCAGACAAGACCCAGAAAGGAATAACAATAAAAGAAAGGAATAATCACTTAGACTCCATCAAATAAAAAACTGATCATCAAAAGTCATCATTAAGAGTGTTAATAGGTAAACCATGGATTGGGAGATAGTGTTTGGAAAACATACCTGATGTAAGACTGGTAACCATAATATATAAAGAACTCTTGCAACTCAATAATATAAATAAAATAATCCAATAAATAATAGGCACAAGATTTGAATAAATACTTCACAACCATGCATATATGCATAGCCAATAAGCATACAAAAAAGTGCTCAACATCACTGCTCTTCAGGGCAATGTAAATTAAAACTACAAAGAGATACCACTACACACCTATCATAATGTCTAAAATTAAAGACTGATAACACCACATGTTGGTAAAAATCTGGGGCAACCAGATGTCTCACACATTGTTGGCAGGAGTGTAAACTGGTACAACCATTCTAGATAAATGTCTGAAGTAAATATACACTTGCCCAATGACCAATAAATTCCACTCCAAGGCAGTATTTACCAAAGATAGATGAAAAGAAATGTGTCCCAAAATACACGTACAAGAATATTCATGGAAGTTTTAGACATAATAGCATCAAACTGGAAACCACCAAATGTCCATTAGCAGGTGAATTATACATATACTGTGGGTTCTCAGCAAATGAAACTAATAAGCAACCTTACTAAACATGGATGGATCTCAAAAACATAATGTTGGGCAAAGGAAGCCAGACACAAAAGACTATATGTGTATGATTGGATGTATATGAAGTCCAAAAAAAAGGTAAAATAAATCTATGTTGATAGACATGAGAACTCTGATTGACTATGGTGGGAGGAAAGGGGATTGAACTGGTAAGGGCAACTGGAAGGTCTCTGAGGGATGTTCTATGCCTTGATCAGGGCATTAGTTACACACTTGTCAAAACTCATCAATTTGTAAATTTAAGATCTATGCATTCCAGTGTTTGAAATTTTATCTTAATGTTTTAAAAGCATTTCTTAAACACACAGAAATCAGGATTGTAAGCTGCTCATGCTTGCTGCACATGCTTGCTGCCCTCTCTGTGGCCAAGCACCTGTGACTGAACCAAATGCTACAGGACAGGTATCTGAGGCTGGGAAAGAAGCAGCAATAACAATTGTAGCAGTAATAGTAGTACTGATACTAATAGCAACTTTATATTGAGTGATTAAAAGATAGCTGGCTGTGCATTATTTTAGTTCATTCATTACCCATGATGGAGATGTTTCATCTACTAGCTTGCAAGAATCAATTTTTAAATTTTCCAGAATAATGGGAGCAGATTGTTAAACACAGCCATTATTAAAAATGAAATTGCATAATTTGCAATTAAATACATCGTATTAAAAACAAAGATAGGATTACTCAAAACTTACCACTTCCTAATATTTTACTTTTCCTGAGGTTATTTACATCTATTGTATGTTTATGATGAAAATGCTAGATATGTGTATGCTATTGTGCCTCTCTTCCCAACTCCAGGTTCAGTGACATCTCATTGGTAGCCTGAAACTGGCCATGGGGGGAGAATCCATCCCGTAGGAAATGGAAAACACTACAAAGCATGGCTGATCTATTGTTACATTGGGTGTCAAGAAACTGATGAAGAAAATGTTAATAATACATGTTAATAATGCAATGTCATGTCTATAGCCACTACATCACTAGTAGCACAAAATATTGAGGAAATATTCTTCAAATATTCAAAAACTGTTACTCAGTTCAGCAAGTCACTCATAACATTGACAAATGAGTGAAGTTTTGATATACAGTTTAGCTATTTCAACCTTTTGGAACTACCCTCCTTCATTAATTGTAATTACAGGTTATTTGTGAATAGGGGAGTTTGGCAAAAACAAAAGCATTCTGGGAGAATTGAATGACTGTATGAAATTTACAATAAAAAGTACCATATACTTTATTATTTGTAAGTTTTTAAAATATATATATAAACACACACATTTTTCCTTCAAGCTAGTTGTTAAACATTTACCAGCACATTACTGATCTCACTTAGACTTGACACAAACATTTAAAGTATAAATATTATTAGACGTATTTCCTTTCATTACATGTATCACATGTTTTTCAAGGAAAAAGAGACAAAAAAAGTTAAGTAACTTACTCACGGTCAGAGCTGACTGTCTCCAAAACCCAGATTTTATTCATCACACAGTCAGAGCAGCTCTACCAAAACCACAGTTCTCAGAGCCCTGACGTTCCATTGCTAGAAAGTATCCCAGATACCACGCTAGCCAATGCCTTGCTGCAAAAACTGAGTCTCAGAGAAGAGGGATCCTCGGCCAGAGGATGACTGACCGGCAGCACAGCTCGGACAGGGTCTGCCCTGACAGACAGGCAGGGAGGGCTCGGTGGCCACCCTCCCTCCCAGCCCGCTAGCCCAGGCCAAGCAGAGACCAGGGGGATAACCAGCCAGTATTTCCCAGTGAAGCCACAGGAAGTCTTCCTGTACATACTCGGGTTAGCAAGGAACTCCAAATTCTTTGTCTAAATCAAATAAAACTCCTCCCAGACTTCATCGAGCAAGCCTGGCTAGAAAAATCAGTCTCATCTACTCTTGGTTCACCCAAGAGCCTACAAAGATTCCTTGGGGCAAATGGGGAGGGGGCCTGCTGTCTTCCCTCCTCATGGTCTCTGTAGCTTCATTGTGAAACACTCTGTGTGGCACCCTTCAGGGAGCCACCTTTCCCAGGCCACTGGGTTTCCTAGGAAAGTTGGATGCTCCCACATGTGGCCAGACACATAAGCACATGTTCACAGACATCTACACAGTCCTAGAAATTCACACACCAACACAGGCACCCCACAGACCAGCCCACTAGATACATGCCACACCGGAAATCCCAGACACATGGCACATACTGATACAACCGAACCATGCACAATGTCCTTACGTGTACACCGCACACTCACACACAATGACCCAGGCACAGATATTTGCTGAGGTTCCCATTCAAACTGACCTGCGCATTCACTAACAAAGACATGTACACACATTCTCAGCCAGACATCAGAGACACACACTGTCACCATGGGCCACACGCAGACACAGGCACCACAATCACACAGGCATACACACTCCCACTCAAGCAGACAGACGTGCAGACAGGCACACCCTTGCATCTAGGCAGCACAAACACACACCCACAGCCTCACACCCGGCCTCCCGCACAAAGGCAGATGTGTTTGCACACCCAGACACCAGCATATGTTGCATATATGCTGAGAAACAGAGCACTCTGCCAGCATGTGCACGCACACAGACTTGCCTGTGTGTCCCCAGCGCACAGGCGGCAATCCCTGAGCCCGCACTGTTCCCTGGCCCATGCTGCCACACAGTGGAGACGCAGCATCCTCCCCAGCGCCCCTGCCCAGTCCACCCCACCCCACCCCAGCCCAGCCCAGCCCATGCAGTCACGTGGAAGAAAAGACAAAAATATGGCTGGGGCGGGGGACGTGGGTAGCGAGGAACGGAAGGGGCAGAAGATGAAATAATAATACTGCTGGGTTTGTTCATTTCAGTGATAATTAGCGGTGCATTCACGCCGCCTCACCGGCCGCTCCCGGCTGATCCCGCGTGATGGATGCCTGGTGGTGCTGAATGCAAATTAGCATAATTTCATTACCGAGGGACCCGTGAAAAGGTTCAATTATAGAGCAATCTCATTAATACCAGGGCTTGTTAAACTAATAGAAAGAGACAGGCCCCGCAGCTCCGAGAGGTAGACATGTGCTCAGAATGCAATTAATGCTGGAACCCCTAGTACCTGGGCCACACCTTGCTCCCTAGGACCTGCCCCCAGGCCCTGCAGACTTGGGCTCCCAGAGGGACAGGGGACCTGACCGTGGTGACCCACAGCCTGATAAACAGACCCCCATTAGCAAAGTAAAACATCCGGGCTGGAGCAGCCTTTTCTAATCATCTAGTCCAAGGTTACAGGTGGGTAGACTGAGGCCCAGGGAAGAGCATTGGTTTACCCAACATCAGTGGCACCAAAGAGGCAGCATGGCAGCAAAAGGGACATTCAGGTGGGTGGAGGTGGTGTTCATCCTTGTTTTAAGGGCTGGCCCTGTGACAACCTCTCGGGAGCCTCTCACACTGTGACTCAGTTTCTCCCTGATTGTGAAGCCCCTGGGTCCACTCAGAATCCCTTCATGTCCCCGTAAACCTTATCAAAGCAAACACACAAGCTTCAGTCTTCCTCGCCTGGATCCTGCCACTTCAGCCCCCAGGTCCTCGAGAGAAAGGCTCTGTTGGGGCACAGCAGGCTGAAGCCTCGGCCATTGGAGGAGACAGAATATCAGCACTGTTCCCTCTGGCCCCACTTTCATCCAACCCCTGGCCTCCCCAACACCCCCAGCGTAAAGACTAGAGTCTCAAAGGCACAGCTCCTTGAGGGTGGAACCTTCCTTTCCTTCCTGGGCCCTCAGGAGTTGGATCAAAAAGCCAGCACATACCACCTTTGGCAGAAGATTTCCTAGGGGTATCATACTCACCCCCTTTTCTGACTTGAGCACAAAGGGGTCATGCTCGGCATTCAGTCTTACCCACTTCCCCAAAGAACTCTTTGCAATGACTTCATGGCCCTGCTCCCTTCTGGATTACACATACACTGAGTTGAGTCATATGAATTTGCTGTATTTTTTATCACCTCTGTAATATTTGATTTTTTTCTGCAACTGTAAGTAAAACAGCACAAGTCCCAAAATACCCCCAAGCTGGAGAATGACTCACACTGTATATTACTGAACACATAAAAATATGCAGTGACTCAGAAGGGCCCAGCAGAAGCGACAACCCCCACAAAAGGCCCCGCTGTTCATATTTTGAAGGTAAAGGTGGGGGCGGAGGCCTCAGCAATCACAACACTGAGAGCTCCGGGGCCTTGGCTGCTCGCGCTTGTCCAGTGCCCATCAGTCCTTGGTGTGTTCTGGTTCTCTCTTTTCCTAATGACACAATGAAGCCAGATAATTTCATAATAAGAGAAAGCCCCATGGAGAACTCCATCTCCATTCCAACGTGCTGATGGGGAAGGTGGGGAGGCGACATCAGAGACAGTAGGAGTCCGCGAAGCTGAATGTCCACAGTAAGGCTGCAGGGCTTCTGGCCAGGCTGACGCCCCTGGCCCTTGCAGGGAACCATGGCAGAGCCTGGGGTAGGGGACAGAACATAGAGGCAGAACAGAGTGAGGAGAAGAGGAGCCCAAGACTCAGGGCCCTGTGTCAGTTGTTGCCAGCCTGCTGCTGCAGGCATGTGCCTGGAGGCCAGGAGGGGGCTTGCAGAGCTGCAGGGAAGGCCAGGTCGTGGAGAGCCTCATCTCAGCCAGAAGGGTGTTGGGAGCTGCCGGAGGGTCCCAGCATTGAGGGACCAAGAAACAGAGGGGGAGGTGAGTCCTCAAAGTTAAAGAGGTAACAGGGAAAGGGCTGAAAATTATTAATGGGAAGCTGTGGTGAGTGCAGAGGGGGTGTGAGCACAATCCTCATCTATCATAGCAGAGAGTCAATAGATAATGTCTAAAACTGATGAATCAGGAAATAGTGACAGGCGTGCATTATTTAGAAATATGGGCAATGGTCAGGAGACCAGATCAGGAGAGAATGTGGAGGCTCTGGGGAGTAGGCCTGGGCCAGCAGGGAGGGAAGGAGACTGTTCTTTGCATGGGAAGCCACGTGGCATTTTTTATTGTTTTAGACTTTTTCTTATGGAGCTGTTGTTTCTACTCCTAACTGTGCCTCTGCTTCACCCATTCCACATCACCCGGAGAGGTTTAAGTCACTTCCTGAGCACACAAATGAGGGTGTGTGTGTGTGTGTGTGTGCGTGCGTGCGTGCGTGCGTGCGTGCGTGTGTCTCACACCTGTGCTGTGCATCTCATAAACCACCACCCAACTGGAAAGACAACCACACAGCCTCTTATCATCTGGGCCTCAGGTTTCCTTATCCGCATTTTTGCAAGCTTGGACTAAAGCCTTTCTTTCCCTTTTGCCAGTCTGAGGTTTTGCAAGGATGAAGTTTAAAGCCAAAAGACCCAGATTCTAGTCCCAGTTCTGCCACTTACTGCCTGTGTGATCTTGAACAAGTCACTCACTTTCCTTATGTCAGTTTTCTCTCTCTAAAATAATCAGGCTAACTGCAGGATTACCACTGGGACCCCGTGGAGGATAATGGGCACAAGTGGAGCCTGTCAGCCCCACAGGCTGTGTAAAGCGTGGGACCCTCAGTTCTCGGTGTCCTCGCCTCAAATGGTGCATCTCTGCTTCCCCATTCCATTGCCTCCTTCCACTGTGTCTTCATTTCCCTCATCTCCTCCCCTACTTTTGGTGACCACTGGAAAGAAGAAGACAAAAAGCTTGAACCACTGTGAAGGCCCAGGAGATAGAGAGGAGCTAGGTAGGTGGGAGATGCCCAGGAGATGATAGGCAGATGAACGGTGCAGGAAGGGGCACTGAGGGGGACTCTGAGTTAGCCAGGACTCCTTGCGCTGAGTCACAGAACCCAATTCAGAATAGCTAAAGCAAAAAAGAGTATTGATTGGCTCAGTAATGGGGAGCCCAACACCATCTTCAGGCATCGCTGGATCCAGAGGTTACGTGTCCTCAGGAACCTCTCTCTCTCTCCAGGCCTCAGTTCTGCTGTCCTCTGGTCAATCAAAATATCAAGCAGGCTTGTATCCAATGGGCAGGGAGGATGGTCTTCCTGGTCTTAACAGCTTCTGATTTCAGAAGATTCTCTCCCAGCAACATAAGCAGTCTGATTGAATCACATGCCTAGTTCTGGACCAATCACTGTTTCCAGACAGGTAAGTTCTCCTGATTAGCTGACTGGAATCACATGATCTTCCCTGGGACAGAGAGGCTAATTGGAAGTCTCACCAGAATCACATGGAGGAGGGAGGAAGCAAACCCTACAAGAGGAAAAGGAAGGAGGCAGAGAAGAAAATACCTGAAGGCCACTTCCAATGCCAAGGTTCTCAACCTGGGAGTGAGGTTTGTGGCTGGATGGCAAGGTCCACCCCCAATGCTCCCACAGAATTCTTCCCACCACCACCCCATCCCAATAACCAAGGGGCTGCAGCTCTTCCTGCCCTTGACCCAGGGTGAAAGAGGGTCCCAACAGGCCTGTTTATCAATCACTGCTGGACACTTTAGCTTCATGATCTCATCTGATCTTTATTCCAACTCTGATGTATCCCCATTTTGCAGATAAGGAAATTGAGGCTCAGAGAGGTTAAATAATTGGCCTGGGGTCACACAGGTAGGAAGCAGTGAGAATGCAATGAACTCTAGATCCTATGCTCTAACAAACAGGTTCTGTATACATAAAAAACTCATATTTATTTACAAATCCTTATTTGCTCTTACTAAGGGCCAGAAACTCTCTACAGCACTCACTCCACATGTACCATCCCATTTAATCCTTGCATAATCCCAAGAGGTAGATACTTTTGTTACTCCCATTTTACGGATAAGGAAATGGAGGCACAGAGAAATTAAGCAGCTTGCCTTGGTCATACAGCTATGAATGGCAGGTCTTTGGCCCCCAAGCATATGCTGTACGGCCTGAACTTAGGCCAGTGCCCAGCCAGTCTCCTTGGGGGAAACATCTGATTCCCCTCCAGGCCCAGCACTAGCCCAGGAAGGTACTATGGGTTTTTGCTGAATGACATTCATTTTGGCAGCAAAAGGCTCTACAGAGAATTCAGCACACTAGCCACCCCAAAGCTCTGAAGTCAGCTTCTCTGAAGAGGCCTGTCTCTGTACCTCAGTTTCTTCATCTGTGAGCAGGGCTTAGACCTGGGGAAGAGACACATTAATGCATGCAGATCCTGGGTGAGGCAGGAATCCCCCAGCTGAGCTGCAGTGGGAGGAATCCTGAGGCTGGGTCTCAGCAGCCCAGCTCTCAGGGCCTTTCCTGCTGGCCCACCACCCAGCTGGCCTTCAGCAGATCACTGTGGGGACCTTTGGGGATCCACAGCATTCTCCTCCCTCCAGCACAGCAGAGATGGGAGAGTGGGATGGAGTTGCTTGGAGATGAGGAGGAGACTTCAGGCCGGCAAGGGTACGTCCTCGGCCACCTGCCCTTCCCCCAAGACTGCACATCCAGAGCAGAAATGCCCTCCTTGCCATCTTCCCTGCTCTCGCACCTGCCACAGCTCCCCAGTCCCCAGCAGGAACCCACATGTCCCAGCTGACTTCGTGGCCCTCTGCTGCTTCTCTCTGACATCCCACCACATCTTCTACCCTTGGCCAAACTACCCACACCTTCCCTCTCACCCCAGGATGTCTGATCTCTGGGCCTCTGGTTCAGCTGTGCCCTAAGCATAGAGCACCCTTCCCACCGCCACTGCTGCCCCAAATCTGAACTGTCCTTTGAAACCTGGCCCAAGTGTAGGACTGCCAAGGGCTTACCCCTGACTCTTATCCCAGACCCCTCCTAGAATGTTTTCTTTCCTCTACTTCCCCAAGCCTACCTTCCATCACCAATTCTACTCCTTCAAAGATCCATTCACCTGAACCTGGCTACCACCCAAGCTCTCTCAAGTCCCTTTCTGTGCCTTAGTTTCCATCTGCAAATGTGAATAATGGAAATATCCATATCATGGGGTGGCTATGAGCATTAAAATGAGATAACACAGGTAACCTGCTTAGAACAGAGCCCAGCACTTTGTAAGAGCTCAATAAATACTAATACTATTATTATTACTACTATTGCTACTACTAATACCTGGGAGGGTATGGCAGACAATATTTTCTAACATATTTTCAGTCCCATGTGCTCTTGAAGAACCTTGTCACTTCCCATCAAGGGTTGGAAAAGAGAGAATGATGCTATATGACTGCTTAAGCTAGGACTGAAAAGTAATATGGCTCCTCTCCCCTCTCTCTCTGATCACCTTTGCAACCCAGGCACTAGGTGGTGAGGATGCCCAGGTCACATGGAGAGACCATGTGGGGTGTCCCAGCTGACTGCCTTACTAAGGTCTCAGCCAACAGCCATCATCAACCAGCAGATGCATGTGTGACTAAGCCTTCACACCTGAGTCCGGTCCCCAGCAGAGTAACGCCCCCACCCAAAGGTCTCTGTGCACTAACCCCAGGAGCCTGTGAATGTTATCCACTGCACGGCAAAAGGACTGCAGATGGAATTAAGGGTGTGCGCCTAGATGGGAAGAACAGACTGGATGACCCAGGTGGGCCCAGTCTAGTCACATGCACCCATGCAAGCAAAGAAGCTTTCCCTGCAGGCTGGAGAGCTCAGCAGAGGGACCAGCAGAGAGGTGCAACAGGGGAAGAAGCCAACGAGATTGAAAGCATGACAGGGGCCGGCCGACTGCAGGTAGCTTTGGAAATTGAAGAACAGAGCTACAAACCAAGGAATGCAGGATCTCTCTAGAAGTTGAGAACTCCAGCAAGGAAACAGGGACCTCAGTCCTACAATCGCAAGGAACTGAATTCTGCCAACAACCTGAATGAGCAAGAAAATGGATTCTTCCCCAGCATCTCTCCAAAAAGAACACAGCCTCGCTGTCCCCTTGACTTCAGCCTTGTGACACCCTAGGCAGGGACCAAGCCAAACCAGCAACTTCTGACCTGTAAGAACTGTAAGATAATAAATTTTTGTGGCTTTAGGCCTCTAAGTATGGGGTAATTTATTACAGCAGCAGTGGGAAATATAGCAGCCTTCAAGTTTTCCTTCTGAAACCCCAGACATCATGGAGCAGAAGCAATGAGCAATGGCTGTTGTGCATCACCATATTTGGGGCAGTTTGTTATTATGCAGCCCTAGCAGCAGCAACAGGGAGCTTCCCCAACCCTTTCCCAGAGGGACCTGCTCTCTTCTCTGAACTCACCAAGCTGCATTTTCTTCATCTGTAACATGAGAATAGTGATAATAAAAGAGGCAACCTGTATGTGTTGTGTACAAAGACACCATGCTGTTTTTAAGTGAAAATTTGATGACCGGTTTGTATTGCATGATACCATTTTTGTGAAATTAAAATCCTATATGTATCACAATGAGATACCACTTGACACCTGTTAGAATGGCTATTATAAAACCAAAAAACAAAGAAGTTTTGGCAAGGATGTGGAGACACTGGAACCCTGTGCACTGTTCAGTTTTAAATGGTGCAGCCACTGTGGTAAATGGTATGGCAGTTCCTGGAAAAACTAAACACAGAATTACCATATGATTCACCAATTCCACTTCTGGGTATGTACCCCAAGAACTGAAAGGAGGGAGGCAAACACACATCGTAGACCCATATTCATGGCAACATTATTCATAGTAACTAAAATGGGGAACAGCCTACATGTCCAATCATGGGTGACTGGATAAACAAAATGTGGTAAATATATACAATGGAATATTATTCATCTTTAAAATGGAAGGAAATTTTGACACATGCTACAACACTGATGGACCTCAAAGCCATTGTACTAAGTGAAATAAGCCACTTACAAAAGAGACAAATACTGTATGATTCCACTTCCATGAGGTTCCTAGAATAGTCAAATCTCTATCAAAGGCAGTAGACTGGTGGTTGCCGGGGAGAGAGACGGGAACATGAGGAGCTACTGTTTAACGGGGACAGAGTTTCTGTATGTGATGATGAAAAAGTTCTGGAGATGGACAGCGGTGATAATTGCACAGCAGTGTGAATGTACTTAATGCCACTGAACTTAATGCCACTTTAAAATGGTTTAAATTGTACATTTTATGTTAGCATAGTCTACCAAAGGAAAAAAATTTAACCCCTATGTGTTTATGCTTGCACCCATACAGTGAGGCTTGGAAAGGATGCATTCTACATTGTCAAGACCCGGAATAAAGGGTGGGGGTGTGCGATGGGAGGCGGGAATTTCACCTCTTCTGTCATACACCTATGTGCTGTTTGATCATCTTACAAGGAGTAAGCATTAAGTTTGCAGTAATAATATAATCAAATGTGTATGCTTAAGCGGTGACAGCAACAGCCACCTCAAAGAGGTGGTGTGAGGAGGCACAGCCTCCATGTAGGAAAAGAACCGATCCTGGGCCTGGGACCCTGAAGTCCCTTGCCTTCCTTTCCCCATCCTGAGACTCTTCGGGCTGTAGGGAATAGCTCAGCAAAGGCTGGCACTGGAGTTGATGCAGGTCCATGTCCGCTTCACTGTCCCCAGCAGCCAAAGACCGAGTCAGGGTCTATGCAGGAGACCCACTCCAAGCCTGATGATCCCATCTGGCCCTGGAAGCCCCTCCTCATCTCTGGAATTTCACAGGGTGTTTTAAATCTTGAGCATCAGGAGGAAAACACGATCCTTTCTAGGTGGCCACATAATTAGGAGCAACAATCATTGCCTCCTGGATTATTCTCAAAAACCCCAAAAAGCTCTGGGAATGCCATTTCATTGCCCTCTTGCCCTAATGCCCATGTCCTCGAGGAAACAAAATTCCATTTACCCTTCCCCTTGAATGTGTCACAGCATTTTTCACCTCCTGAAAGTCCTTCACACATCTAGTCCGTGCCAGTGAAGAGGCTTTGCCTCTATACATCAGTAGCTTCCGCCCAGCACAGAAAAAACTTTACAGATACTCTTCCTCTAAAAGCCAAGCCTATTTCCCTGCACACCATGTAAGCAACACAGCAAATATCTTCAGTTCAGTTTTGTATTCGGGTTCTCCAGAGAAACAGAACCAATGGGATTGGTGTACATGTACAGAAAGAGTTAGATTATAGGGAATGCAGTTATGATGACTGCAAGTCCAGATTGCTGTGTGGGCCAGCAGCTGGGGACCTGGGAGAGCCAAGAAGCAGATGAGGTCCTTGGGCAGTCTGCTGGAGAAATCCCCTTATCTGGGGAAGGATCTGTCTTTCTGTTCTATTCAGGCCTCCAGCTGATAAGACGTGGCCCACTCACATTATAGAGGGCAATCTTCTCCACTCTACCTATTAAAATGTTAATCTCATCTAACAACACCTTCACAGAAATACCCAGACTAATGTTTCACTGAATATTGGACCACACCATGGCCCAGTCAAGTTAACACATAAAATTCACTATCATAAGCAGATAGGGGTATAGGCTGCCAGCTATCCCCACCCAGCAGTGATACTGAATATAGAAATACAACCAGATCTCAGCCTCAAATGGAGTGCCCCCAGCCATCACATGTGCCTCTGGGCCCATAAACCCGAGAGCTGTCTCATGTCATGGGATAAGTGCCAATCCCAGGGTAACTGTACCCATCCTAGATAGAGCCTGCATCCCCAATAAGGGCAGTCCTTTCCGATAAGCCCACACTGGCCATCCTCTGAGTACCTGTCCCCACCAAAAGGCCTATTTTCTGGTAGAATCTGTTTCTGGGCTGGGCAAACCCCAACTTCCCTCTGGAGCCACATGCCCAGCGGTTGCAAGCCTAGGCTCCAGAACAGGAGGGCAAGGATTCCAAAGCTACCTCTGCCACTTACCTGCCTTGAATTCTTGAAAAAGGTATTTAACCTCTCTGTACCTCGGTTTCCTCATCTATAAATTGGAAATGATAATGGTATCCACCTCACAGAGTGTTTCAAAGGGTCAGTGAAATAATACTTGCATGGTTCTATGGAACCTGATAAATAACAAGTCCTGAGTAAACATTTACTGAGTGAATTGTTAGTATTATTGTCATTATTATTTTTGATTTGGCCTTAATACATTGAAATGGATTGGCAACTACTGATAGTTTTACATAAAAACCCAGCATTATACTATGCCATTGGTCTTTTTAACAACTCCAAAAATAAATACAGGTATTTTCTTAAGTCTAAAAACCCCAAAGTCATAAAAGAAAAATTAATTTGTATCATAAAAAATTGCTTAATGACATAAAAATTAAAGTATTTCATCATCAGATAACAAAACCAACCTAGACAGTAATTGATTTGGAAAAATATTTCCAAAATGGAGACTAGAAGGTTACTGTTTATAATATACTAATGAGCTGTTAAAAATAGAGGGTATTATTTTTTAATTTTAAATTGGAATAAGGACATGAATAAACAAATCCAAGAAGAGCAAACCCAAAAGTCAATTAATTTATGAAAAAATGTTCAAATTCAGAGTGGGGCAAATTGAAATAACAATGAGATATTTTTCAGCAATCAGACTGGCAAAAATTTATTGTGTCAGTATCTTCTGCTAGGAAAGATGTGGGGAAATGGGTTCATCTGTTCAAATCTAAAGGAAATATGAATTGTTTAAGGTTTTTTGGAGTACATTCCAGAAACAGCCATGATAATGTAAAATTACATAAATTATTTGACGTGGCACTCTCTCCCCTGGAAATGCAACTCACTCTCTCCCCTGGAAATGCAACTCACCAAAAATATATCTATGGTTGTCATACAAATGTTCACTGTGACAAGACACTAGATGCCATCAAGAAGCAAATAGATGGATAAGACCTGTGCTTTGCAGCCTCTAAAAATAATGAATTAGAGCTATGCCAGAACTGAAGAGATTTCTTCAAGATGTTGATGAACAGAAAAGGCAAAAAGCAGGAAAGTATGTATAAAATTATCCCATTTTGTAAAATAAAAATAACGTACAACCTCCAAATTCATGCGTTATATAAATATTTGTGTGAAATTAAAATTATTAAAAACAAATTCAAAACAGTATGTGCAATTTTTTTATTCATATTTAAATGTCAGAAAAGTATTTAAATGGCCTGCCTGGAGATCAGTTCAAGATGGAGGCATGAGAGGTGAGACAGAGAACTCCTCCCAAAACCACATATAGTAAGAAAATATAGTTAATACAACTAATCCTAAAACAGCAACAGGAAAGAAGTCTGCACCAGACTAAATACACCTGGATAACAGAGCAGACCTCACGAAACAGGGTAATGTACCAAGCCCTTCCCCCACCCCAGCTCACCAGCAGGAGGAAGAGGAAAGAAGGTTGGAAACCCAAAACTGCTGAACACCCAGCCCTGGAGACCTACATTGTGTGGTGATCTGGAGGGTGGTGGGGTTGGGGAGCTGGGACAGGCAGAGTGCTTGAGAGACAGAGATTCCGGCCATTTGTGGAAGACAGGGATCCACATTCAGCCATTCTGGGACAAAGGAAAGGCGGGCAGCCTAAGAGGCTGCCCAGCAGTGAGAGGGCTGCTGAAGGGGTGGGATTTGCACAGAGCTTGCTGTGCAGGAGAAGGGATAGGTGGACAGGGTTGTCTGGGTGTGCTCTGCCCAGCAGGTTGGGAACTTTGAGGAGCTTCAGGCTCTCCATCTCCCTGGCTGGCTACTCAGCTCCAAGGCCCCCCACTGTGACATGCAGCCTGCTGCACCTTCCTCCTTGCCTGCTGGCACCAGAACACAAACCGGCAGTCACTGTACTGGCATCGGGCCAGCCGGAGGGAGGCCCCACTTACAACAGCTAGAAACGCAAAGCACAGAGGCTTACACCTGTGTGCTTGGCCCACTGGCTCTGACACTGGAGACAGGCACTGCAGCCAGGAAGCAGAAAACAGCTCTTTCCTCCCACAAGGCACCAGCACCACTCCCCTGAGACCCCCAAACTCACTTCAGGGGCTGAGCAGTTCCAGAGACTACAGCTTCTGGGCACTAGAGGGTACCACATAGAAATATGAAATGTCAAAGGAGCATGGTTCAGACCAAAATCTCACAAACCCCAGAAAAAGGGTCAAATGAAACTGAACTCACCATCCTTCCTGAAAGATAGTTCAAAATAAAAATCATAAACATGCTCATGGATGTACAGAAAACTATTCAAGAACTCAGGAACAAATTTAAGATGGAGATTCAATCATTAAGAAATTCCGCATATGAAATGAAACATACAATGGAGGAATTTAAAAGTAGATTAGGTGTAATAGAAGAGATGGTAAATGGAATAGAAATTAGACAAGAATAATACAAAGAAGCTGAGGCACAGAAAGAAAAAAGGATCTCTAAGAATGAAAGAATATTGAGAGAACTATGTAACCATTCCAAAACAGGGGTACCAGAAGAGGAAGAGAGAGAAAAAGGGATAGAAAGTATCTTTGAGGAGGTAATTGCTGAAAACTTCCCCAATCTGGGGAAGGAGATAGTCTCTCAGGCCATGGAGGTGCAAAGATCTCCCAACACAAGGGACCCAAAGAAGACAACATCAAGACATATAATAATTAAAATGACAAAGATCGAGGATAAAGATGGACTTTTAACATCAGCTAGAGAGAGAAAAAAGATCACATACAAAGGAAAACCCATCAGGCTATCATCAGATTTCTCAACAGAAACCTTACAGGCCAGAAGGGAGTGGCATGATATATTTAATGCAATGAAAAAGAAGGGTCTCAAACCAAGAATGCTCTACCCAGCAAGGTTATCATTTAAATATGAAGGAGGGATTAAATGATTTTCAGATAAGCAAAAGATGAGAGAAATTAACTCCCACAAACCACCTCTACAGTGCATTTCGGAGGGACTGCTATAGAGGAAATATTCCTAAAGCTAAATAGCTGTCACCAGGGGAAATAAAACCCCACATCAATTTGGAAAAAATCCCAAATCAACAGCCACAGCAAAGTAGAACAATTAATTACTAAGCAGATGCAAAATCAAATCAACTACCTCCAAAGTCAATCAAGAGATAGACAAAGAGAACAGAACATGATACCTAACATATAAAGAATGGAGGAGGAAGAAAAAGGAGGGGGAAAAAAGAACCTTTAGGTTGTGTTTGTAATAGCATACTAAGTGAGTCAAATTAGACTGTTAGATAGTAAGTGAATTACCCTTGAACCTTTGGTAACCATGAATCTAAAGCCTGCAATGGCAATAAGTACATACCTATCAATAATCACCCTAAATGTAAATGGACTGAATGCACCAATCAAAAGACATAGAGTCACTAAATGGATAAAAAAACAAGACCCATCTATATGCTGCCTACAAGAGACTCACTTCAAACCCAAAGACATACACAGACTGAAAGTAAAGGGATGGAAAAAGATATTTCATGTAACTCATAGGGAGAAAAAAGCAGGAGTAGCAGTACTTGTTTCAGACAAATGACTTCAAAACAAAGAAAGTAACAAGAGACAAAGAAGGACATTACATAGTGATAAAGGGTTAGTCCAACAAGAGGATATAACTATTTATAAATATCTATGCACCCAACACAGGAGCACCTACATATGTGAAACTAATACTAACAGAATTAAAAGGGAAATAGAAAGCAATGCATTCACTTTAGGAGACTTCAACACACCACTCACTCCAAATGACAGATCAACCAGGCAGAAAATAAGTAAAGAGACAGAGGCACTGAACAACTTATTAGAAAAGATGGACCTAACGGACATCTACAGAACACTCCAACCAAAAGCAACAGGCTACACATTCTTCTCATGTGCACATGGAACATTTTCAAGAATAGATCATATACTAGGCCACAAAAAGAGCCTCAGTAAAGTCAAAAAGATTGAAATTATACCAACCAGCTTCTCAGATCACAAAGGTATGAAACTAGAAATAAATTACACAAAGAAAACAAAAAAGCCCACAAGTACATGGAGGCTTCATAATATGCTCCTAAATAACCAATGGCTCAATAACCAAATAAAAACAGAGATCAAGCAATATATGGAGACAAACGACAACAATAATTCAGCTCCGCAAAAATCTGTGGGATGCAGCAAAGGTTGTGCTAACAGGGAAGTATATTGCAATACAGGCCTATGTCAGGAAAGAAAAGCAATCCCAAATCAACAGTCTAAACTCACAATAAAACTAGAAAAGGAAGAACAAACGAGGCCCAAAGTCAGTAGAAAGAGGGACATAATAAAGATTAGAGCAGGAATCAATAAAATCGAGAATAAAACAATAGAAAGAATCAATGAAAGCAGGAGTTGGTTCTTCAAGAAAATAAACAAAATAGATAAATCCCTAGCCAGACTTATCAAGAAAAAAAGAGAGTCTACACACATAAACAGAATCAGAAATGAAAAAGGAAAAATCACTATGGACACCACAGAAATACAAAGAATTATGAGAGAATACTATGAAAAAGTACATGCTAACAAACTGGATAACCCAGAAGAAATGGACAACTTTCTAGAAAAATACACCCTTCCAAGGCTGACCCAGAAAGAAACAGAAAATCTGAATAGACCAATTACCAGCAACGAAATTGAACTGGTAATCAAAAACCTACCTACGAACAAAACTCCTGGACCAGATGGCTTCACTGCTGAATTTTATCAAACATTTAGTGAAGACCTAATACCCATCCTCCTTAAAGTTTTACAAAAAGTAGAAGAGGAAGGAATACTCCCAAACTCATTCTACGAGGCCAACATCACTCTAATACCAAAACCAGGTAAAGACACCACAATAAAAGAAAATTACAAACCAATATCCCTGATGAACATAGATGCAGAAATACTTAACAAAATATTAGCAAACCAAATTCAAAAATACATCAAGAGGATCATACACCATGACCAAGTGGGTGGGATTCATCCCAGGGATACAAGGATGGTACAACATTTGAAAATCCATCAACATCATCCACCACATAAAGAAAAAGAAGGACAAAAACTACATGATCATCTCCATAGATGCTGAAAAAGCATTAGACAAAATTCAACATCCATTCATGATAAAAACTCTCAACAAAATGGGTATAGAGGGCAAGTACCTCAACATAATAAAGGCCATATATGACAAAAACCCACAGCCAACATTATACTTAATAGTGAAAAGCTGAAAGCTTTTCCTTTAAGATTGGGAACAAAACAAGGATGCCCACTCTCCCAGCTTTTATTCAACATAGTTCTGGAGTTCCTAGCCACAGCAATCAGACAACAAAGAAATAAAAGGCATTCATATTGGCAAAGAAGTTAAATTGTCCCTGTCTGCCAATGACATTATATGGTACATAAAAAACCCCTACAGAATCCACTCCAAAACTACTAGAACTAATATATGAATTCAGCAGAGTTTCAGAATACTAAATTAATACATAGAAATATGTCACATTCCTATGCAATAATGAAGAACTAGCTGAAAGAGTAATCAGAAAAACAATTCTATTCACAATTGTATCAAAAAGAATGAAACATCTAGGAATAAAACTAACCAAGGAAGTGAAAGACCTATACTCTGAAAACTACAAGACACTCATGAGAGAAATTAAAGAAGATATCAATAAATGGAAACACATCCCATGCTCATGGAAAGGAAGAATTAATATTGTCAAAATAGCCACTCTGCCTAAAGCAATCTACAGATTCAATGCAATCCCTAACAAAATACCAACAGCATTCTTCAACAAACTAGAGCAAATAGTTCTAAAATTCATATGCAACCACAAAAGATCCCAAATAGCCAAAGCAATCCTGAGAAGGGAGAATAAAATGGGGGGAATTACACTCCCTGACATCAAGCTCTACTACAAAGCCAAAGTAATCAAGATAATTTGATACTGGCACAAGAACAGAACAATAGACCAATGGAATAGACTAGAGAACCCAGATATAAACCCAAGCATATATGGTTAATTAGTATACTATAAAGGAGCTATGGATATACAATGGGGAAATGACAGCCTCTTCAACAGCTGGTGTTGGCAAAACTGGACAGCTACATGTAAGAGAATGAAACTGGATTATTGTCTAACCCCATACTCAAAAGTAAACTCAAAATGGATCAAAGACCTGAAGGTAAGTCATGAAACCATAAAACTCTTAGGAGACAACATAAGCAAAAATCTCTTGAATATAAACATGAGCAACTTTTACCTAAATGCATCTCCTTGGGCAAGGGAAACAAAAGCAAAAATGAGAAAATGGGACTACATCATGTTAAAAAGCCTCTGTACAGCAAAAGACACTATCTGTAGAACAAAAAGGCATCCAACAGTATGGGAGAATATATTTGTAAATGACATATCTGACAAGGGGTTAACATCCAAAATATATAAAGAACTCATATGCCTCAAGACCCAAAAAGCAAATGACCCTATTAAAAAATGGGAAGAGGGTATGAACAGACAATTCTCCAAAGAAGAAATTCAGATGGCCAACAGGCACATGAAAAGATGCTACACATCACTAATTATCAGGGAAATGCAGATTAGAACCACAAAGACATATCACCTTATGCCAGTTAGGATGGCCAACATAGAAAAGAATAGGAACAACAAATGCTGGTGAGGATGCAGAGAAAGGGGAACCCTACTACACTGCTGTTGGGAATGTAAATTATTTCAACCATTGTGGAAAGCAGTATGGAGGCTCCTCAAAAAACTAAAAATAGAAATACCATTTGACCCAGGAATTCCACCCCTAGGAATTTACCCTGAGGATGCAGGAGCCCAGTTTGAAAAAGCCATATGCACCCCTATGTTTATCGCAGCACTATTTACAATAGCCAAGAAATGGAAGCAACCTAAGTGTCCATCAGTAGATGAATGGATAAAGATGTGGTACATATACACAATGGAATATTATTCAGCCATAAGAAGAAAACAAATCCTACCAGTTGTAACAACATGGATGGAGCTAGAGGGTATTATGCTCAGTGTAAGATAGGCAGAGAAAGACAAGAACCAAATGATTTCACTCATCTGTGGAGCATAAGAATAAAGCAAAAACTGAAGGAACAAAACAGCAGCAGACTCACAGAACCCAAGAATGGACTAACAGTTGCCAAAAGGAAAGGGACTGGGGGAGTGGGGAAGAGAAGGGAAAGAAGGGGTATTATGATTAGCACACATAATTTAGCAGGGAGGCCCAGGGAAGGCAGTATAGCACAGAGAAGACAAATAATGATTTATAGCATCTTACCAAGCTGATGGACAGTGATTGCAATTGGGTGTGTGGTGGGGACTTGATAATGGGGAAATCTAGTAACCACAATGTTGCTCATGTAATTGTATATTAATGATACCAAAATAAAAAATAAAATAAATAAAATGGCCTGCCTATCTAGAAGATTTACCACCAAAATAGTGTGAATCATGATCTCTGGAGAGTTGGGAATGGTTAAATGGTCTTTAGCTTTATGTGTAATGCCTTATTTCTTTGAGGAAAAACAAGCTGGAAGCAAATGTGAGAAATTTTCTTCAGTAACAGCTGAGCAGTGAGAGCAAGGCTGTTTGTTACATTATTCTTTGAAATAAAAACAAGAAAGTGAAATAAATCTGTCTATACATCCTGTCTTAGTCCATTTGGGCTGCTATAACAGAATACCATAGACTTAGTGGCTTATAAACAACAGAAATTTATTCCTCACAGTCTGAAGGCTGGAAGTCCAAGATCAAGACACCAGTGAAGTCCGTGTCTGTTGAGAGCCTGCTTCCTGTTTCATTGAAGGCTGTCTTCTTGCTGTAACCTCACATGGCAGAAGGGGAGAGGGAGTTCTCTAGAGCCTCTTTTATAATGGCACTAAATGCATTCATGAAGGCTCCACCTTCATGACCTAATTACATCTGAAAGTTCCGACCTTTTAATATTATCACTTGAGAGTCAGAATTTCAACATATGGATTTGCAGATTGGGGGTAAACATTCAGTTCCACCGCACATTCAATGTATAATAAGATGTCATCAAAAGCACCTGTCTTGGGGGTAGATCTACCATATACAGTTTTCCCCATCTGTACAAAAAGCATAAATGTTAACACTCAACAGGTTGTTGAGAGAGTCAAATGAGAGAATACAGACATAAAAGAGCCCATCGTTCAGCCAATGTCAGTGGGTCCTATCTCCCCAGGCACTTGTGCAGATGTCTGTGAAGGCGCTATACTGCTTCTTCCAGGGGGCAGCTGATAATTTAACCCAAGTATGGGGACCTAGATGACTGTTTCTGAACTCTGGGAGATTCTCAGAAGGCTAGAAGTAGAGAGAATATCACAAGAAAACACACCAATATCTTATGAATATGGATATCAAAAATCCTCAACAAAAATATTAGCAAACTGAACATAGAAACATAGAAAAACAATTTTATACACCATGACCAGGTAAGATTAACCCCAGGAATGCAAGGTTGGTTCAGCATTTGAAAATCAGTTAATGTAATGTATCATATCAATAGAATAAAAAACAAAAATTACATAATCATTTCAACTGACACAAAATAAACATTTGACAAAAATCCAAAACACCCTTTGTGATAAAGACACTCAACAAACTAGGAATAGAAGGGAACTTCTTCAACCTCTAACATCACACATAAGGTAAAAGATTGGATGTGTCCCTCTAAGATCAAGAACGAAACAAGGAAGTCTGTTCTCACCACTTCTATCAACATTGTACTGAAGGTTCTAGTCAAGGCAATTAGGCACGAGAAAGAAACAAACGGCATCCAGACTAGAAAGGAAGAAGTAAAAATATCTCTCTTCACAGATAACATGCTCTTCTATATAGAAAATCTTAAGGAATCCACTAAAAAGCTTTTAGAACTAATAAATTCAACAAGGTTGCAGGAGACAAGATTAATATATAAATATCAATTGTATTGCTATATGAACAATCAATGAAATTTTAAAAACAATTGCATTAACAACAGTATTAAAAAGAATAGTTAAGAATAAACTTAACAGAAGAGGTGTAAGATTTATGTGCTGAAAATTATAAAATATAGTTGAAAGAAATTAAAGAAGATCTAAATAATTGGAAAAACATTCCATATTCATGGATTGGAAAACTTAACATTGTTAAAATGGCAATACTCCCCAATCTGATCTACAGATTTGATGCAACCCCATCAGACCCAGATGACTTCTTTATAGAAATTGACAAGCTGATTTAAAATCCATACAGAATTTCAATGGACCATGGTGGATAGCCAGAACAGTCTTGCAGTAGAAGTCAAAGTAGGAGGACTCACACTTCCTGATTTCAAAACTTACTACAAAGGAGTAACCAAAACAGTGTGATACTGGCACAAAGATAGACATATAAATCAATGAAGTAGAATTGAGAGCCCAGAAATAAACCCACACATCTATGGCCAACTGATTTTTAGCACAGGTCCCAAGAACATCTAATGGGAAAAGAAAAGTCTTTTCAACAAATGGTGCTGAAACAGTTGGGTAGTCACATGCAAAAGAAAGAAGTTAGTCCCTTAGCTCACACTATGTGTGGATCAAAGACCTCAATGTAAGAGCTAAAATTATAAAACTTTTAGAAGAAAACGAAGGGAAAAATTCATGACCCTGGATTTGGCAATTCCTGACCTTTCTCCGTATCTCATGGCCACGCCCCAGCACAGTGCATGACACAGGGTAAGGACCAAGATGGTTAATGTTAAATGATCAGGGTCTTCCTCCAGTAGCAAGATTAATGATTAGAACACACAGAGTACAGGCCTTGTCTTTGCATGTGATCCACATGCATGAACTTAGTCTTTACAACAGGCCCTAAGATACATGCTACTGTTAAACTCATTTAAGGATGAAGATACTGCAGTTCAGAGGAGTTCAGCAACTTGCTGCAAGTCACACAGCTCTAAATGACTGCTGGAATTTGACTCCAAGCCATCTGACTCTGGAGCCCATGCTCCCAACCATACTCTACTGCATTTCTCAAAAACATTAATCTGGACAACCTGTCTAGACGCTGGTTCTAGTAGGAATCAAAGATCCTTCAAGCAAAGAGTAGAAATCTGGGTTGTAGTCCCAGGGCTTAATATGCTAGGCTTTCAGAGGAACTCATCTCTGTAATGGGACTCAGTCTCCCCATCCCAACAGTGAGCAGGTTGGACTGGATGTTCTCAGAAGGTCTGTCCAGCTCTGAACTTTTATGAGGTATATATGAGCCCATGTGAGCCTTCAAGGACACAATGACCCCTGTTAGCAGCACTGTCCCATCTTGATGCTAACCTGAGAGAAACAAAGCTTAGTTGGCAGGATGGCTCACAGTAGAATGAAGAGGTGCAGCCTGGGTGAAGGTTTGGCCAAACAGGTCTACTGGGTGGAGGTGAAAATTAGGGCAGTCTGGAGTATAAGCTGCAGTATGTGTCAAAGTGTAAGACCCACCTACACTTGAACCCAGTGATTCTCCTTGTAGGTCTTCATCCTATCAAAATTCTCTCACATGCCCACCAAGGCACATCTAAGGTGCTCATTACAGCATCCATCATCTGTAATCTCAACAATTTGGGAACACACTAAAGGTACCTCAGTGGGGAAGTGTTTAAATCAGTTACAGAACAGAACACCCCTACTCTGAAATCCTCTGCAGCACTTCACAACAAAGGGGTCGGTTTGTGTGTCCTGACATGGAAAGGAGGTCCCCAAGACATTGTTGAGTTTTTAAAACACAAGAGCAATGCAGTTAACATAATCACAGTTGATTTGGAAGAAACATTTCTATATATTAATACATATATTCATATTGATATAAATGCACAGAGAAAGGTCTGAAGAGATAGACACCTAACCTCTGGGGCAGGCAGTAGGTTGGGGCAGAGAGGGTGAAGCATCCTTTCCTTCAGTGGCATCTACACTATTCCTTAACTGTATGAATTTTCTTACAGTGCATCCTTTTTTTCCTGTATAATGTCTGTAAATAAACTGAAATGCAAAAAGAAAATATAATGAGGAGTGTGGGAGCAAGGCCAGTGCCTGCCCCATTTGTCCTGGCACTGTCCATCACCTCACACACTCTGTGCTGAATTTTGTATTGCCTTAGTTATTGTCTGTCCTCTGTGAGAACAGTAGTCTCGTGGGAGCTGGAATTCCGCCTAAGGTAAAGCTGGGGACATAGTAGCCATTTCATTGGTATTCTTGAATGAATGAATGAATGATCAACCTCACTATCCAAACCCAAGTGGAAATTAAACTAAGACACACACATATCTATCTCCACTGTGGGCTGCACAAAACTCCTGTTGAAAATCCCTTTTTCTCTTCATCCTCCTTCCCCCTCTGTTCCACAGACTCCACATGACAAAACCCAGTATGAATGCCTCTCTTTCTTTCTCCTGTTATTCAGTGATTCACTCAACAATCAATCATCGAGCATCTGCTTAAGGCCAGGCCCTGAGCCAGGTGCTGGGGACACAGCAGGAGGACAGACAGACACGGGCCCCAGGCGCAGAGAGCTCCCAGAAGTGCGAGCCTCGCACCCTCCCCCAAGATGATGTGTTCTCTGCTCTGTACTTGCAGGGCAGCACCACACACACCTTCTACTTGGATAAGCAGCGGGGGCCATCGAGTGGCTGTTTGCCATTTGGCCAGGATATAGAGAGGCCTCTTGCATTACCCAGCAGACAGAGCGGAGGAGCAGAGAGGGTGGCCGGGTGCCCCGATGACATGCATCTTGGTTGCTCATTAGTCTTGGGTGCTCACTACTCACTTATCCAGATAATGCTCCTGAAAAGATAAAAGCTTGTTTCTCCATGATAGAGCCCCAAGAAAAAGAGCCAACTGCTAATGCTGGCAGGGGAAATGGAAAGAATGAGAAGCAGTTTAAGAAAGAGAAGAGTAGAGTAAGTTACAAAATACCATGTCGCATTATCTGAGCATGAGGCAGTGTCATGCCCATCATTGCTCCAAACAGAAACAAGGAAAAACAAATCCATGAAAGGCTCAGAAGATGGGGAAATGGCTCATCAAATGAGAAAGAAAACTTTAGGCAAAGTTTGAAAGTGGCAGAACTTATTATAATACCATGATTCAATCATTTAGTGACTGAAGCAATCACTTAAATGACCCCATTATATTTCTCTTACTGTGGTGGAGGGAGCAGAATGTTTTATTCAAATTGGGGGATCTGAGAGCATCTTGAAATGCATTTTTCCTGGAGATACAGGGGTGAGAGGGACCAGCCGTCTGGACAAGACATTCATAGCAGTGTTGGGTGAAGTAGCAAAGAACTGGAAAATGTTTAAATGTCCAAAAACTCAAAACCCCTCTAAACCACAGGGACTCATTCACCTCATGGAATATATGCAACCTGGAGAATAAAGGTCTCAGCTTCTGTGGAAATGCATTCTCTGGGTAGTATTCTAAGTGGAGAAAAAAGCACATACAAAATCCTATCCCATGGAAAGTGCAACTGTAAACCCATGCATTCATGAGGACAGACAAGAGAAAGCATAGACAGAACACTAAATTTAGAGGGATTGTACCTGACTTTTTTTGCCTTTTAATTTTATGGTTGTTGCTACAATACTGTTGGTGCGATTAAAAATGCTGAAATCAAAGCCAATCTGTTTAAGACTGCTTATAACACAGGTTTCTCCCATGACGTTTAAATAGTCACCCAGTGAACACAGAACACCAGGTCTGTGATGGCCCTGAGCTGGGATTTTAGGATCCTAGACATGGAAGGATATGGAGACCATGCTTGAGAAACTCACCATCAGGGATGAGAAGAGGAAGCTAGAATCTGAACAGATCATCACAACATAGCAGAAAGGCTTTGAGTGAGATGGGCATGGGAACCGTAATGACAATATTAAGAGTAGTAATGATGGTCAGGATGTCCACATTCACAGAATTAGTCAGAATAAACCTGGTTATGCTGCAGTAACAAGCAAACCCATGTTCTCAGTGGCTTAAAGCAGCCAAGGTTTATTGGTTGACCATGATACTGTTCATTGCAGATAGGCAGGGTCCCAGGGCAGGGAGAAGACTGCCTATTAGAATTACTAAAAGAACCCAGCAAGTAAAGCAGCCACCATCTCACAAGTTGACAGTCATTGTGCAAGAGTGAGAATTCAGGGGAGTCTTACACCCACAGTTAAATACTCTTGCCCAGGCAGTGACACCCGTAATCCTTCAAATAATTCATTGGCCAGAGCTAGCTCCCACCTACCTTCTGGGGATAGGATCGGGGGGCAGGAAGTGCAATTCTCCCATGCTTTCCCAAGTCAGGGAGACAGAAATATTTACTAAAAAGTATTAATAACTACTATAAAGGCTAGTTCAGGTACTATCCAAATATATTACATATATTAGCGTATTTAATTCAGACAACAACCATAAGAGGGAGAGACTATTATCTCCATTATGTAATTGAGGAAAAGGCAGCCTAGAGAGGTTAGTGTACCTAAGGTCACAGAATAAGTGTTGGAAGTGGAATTTGAGCGCAGGACTCTAGCTCTGGAATCTGGCCTCTTAACCACATCAATCTATTGTACTAGAAGGAAGACAATCTCCTGGGGCTTGGGGACAGAAAGGTACCCTGGAGAAGTTTGAGCTGGTGGTCCAAAAGCATTACTATTACCATCATACCCATCCAGTCTTAAAGAATGCTCTCACACAATATCACGTATCCATCATTTTTGCCAAAAATATGTAACCTAAATATAATCAGAAGGAAACAATCAAACAAAAATGGAGGGACATTCTATAAAGCAACTACCCTGAACAACTCAGCATCAGTGTTTGAAAGACAAGTGGGGAGGCTGGGCAGGGGGCGCAGCACAGTCCCTGATTAAAGGAGATGGACATGTCAGTACCACCCTTGATTCTTCAGCTGGATGCCAACTTGGGGAAGGGGTGGGAGGATGCTTTAAAGGTCTTTACTGAGACAACTGGTGAACTTTGACTGTGGATTGGATATTGGATGATAGTATGTATCAATGTTAACTTTCCTAAACTTGATGATTATACTTTGATATGCCAGCAATAATCATACCACTATATGTATTTAGAAAGAGAGATAAAGCAAATGTGGCAAATGCTAGCAATTGGTGAATATACATGACAGTACACAGGCAATCATTGTACCATGTCTGCAACTTTATATAGGTTGGAAATTTTTCCGCAAAAGAAGTATTATTAAATAAAAAGTGCCACCTACCTCCGTCCTGGTCATACTGTGCATGCATGTGTGTTGTGTCTACCTTCCAGCTGGTGACACGAGCAGTCCTCACCCACTGGCTGCCACTTGGAGGACTGGCTCATCCTGTCCAAATTGGCCTGAGCAGGTGCTCAGGGCTGTGGCTGCCCAGCTCCGACCTTGTCACTTGTCACAGCCTCCCCTCCCTCCACAAAACTGCTCTGGGTCACAGTCCTGCTCTACCTCGCCTCCTCCTGCCCCCTTCCCACCAGTGTTTTCAAACCTGTCCTCCCCCTCCTTGAATTGGAAAGGGAGAGGTTTGGGGCCTCCACTGTGTGACCCATAGAGAGACACTGTCCCCCTCCCTGCCTCCAGGGGAACTAATGCCCATCCCTCAGGCAGGAAGCAGCTCATCCCCCTCTGCCCAGAGAACCCAGGGCAAGCAGGGGGACAAAGTCACAGCACACATACTCCATGTTCCTTCCCCTTAGAAAAGCAAGCACAGCAGTGGAATCAGCTTCCCTCTCCTCCTCCGGCCCCTTACTCTGCCCACACCACGCCCAGTGGGTCTGAGGTGGTTCAGTGTAGACACGCACATATGTGACCATTTGCTCCTGTGCAAGCAACTCTCTAGTCACGTATGAGTCTTTTATCAATTATCTATTATTATTATCATCATCTAAATAATGATTTATATTAAACCACCCCAAAATTCAGTGATTTATCTAACAACAATTAATTATTTTCATGATTCTACAGGTCAAATGGCAGTTCTGTTTAAGCTGGGCACAGAGGGACTCACTGATGTGTCTCTGATCCCCTGCAGTAAGACTGACAGCTTTGCTCAATCCACCTCCAAAAACCTAGAGTAGAATTGCTTGGCTGACTCTTCTGTGCTCCATGCAGTCTCTCACCCTCCAGCCCACTAGCCCAAGCTTGCTCTCATGTGGAAATAAAATCCAAGAAATAGAGAGCTCAGAACTGACACAGGTCCTTTCCACTGTATTCTATTGGCCAAAGCTACTAACAAGTTCAAGGGGTGGGGAAATAAACAGACTCCACTTTGTGATAGGAGGTGCTGCAGTCACATATCCCTGGATACAGGGACAGGTGGAGAACCAGAGCCAATTTTGCAAGTAATCTACCAAAAAATGTGTGTACCCTTGGGTCTGTCCATATGTGCATGCCTGAATACATGGGCTTGTGGGAGGTGCATACACATGAGAAATAAAGAAATTGTATTTTCACCATAGCAGGCTTCTCACACACAGGGATTGTTAATGCCAGACTCTTCTGTCCTCCCCAAAACACCTCTTAGAGGCAGACCTCCATCAGTGGTGGTGATACTACCTGGGAGTCCTTGCCAGTCTCTTCCCAGACCCAGTGTAAAACAAATTAATGTCTGGTAGCCCTGTCAGTGAGGCTGGCCCCATAATTTCTGGGACCGAGTGCAAAATGAAAATGTAGAATCCCTTATTCCAGATTTACTAAAAATGTCAAGACAGTAACAGCAGAGCATTAAACCAAGCATTGAGTCCTGCTAAGCATGAGGCCCTGAAGAGATCACAGACTCATGAAGGGGGCCCTGCCTGCCAGGCCTCCTCACCTGCACTGACCCTAACCATCCCCCCTTTGCAATAGGAGCCCCACACAGCTACTGCTGGGCCTGCTTCATTCATTCATCCATTCAGTACAGATTTATTGGGTGTCAACTGCACCCCAGGGGCTGTTCTAAATACTGAGGATGTAGCAGTAAACAGACAAGCTTCTGCTCTCAGGGAGCATATGTTCCAGAAAGCAAGATAAATACATATGTCATGTGTCAGAGAGTGATAGGGGCTATGAGGAAGAAACAAAATGGAAAGAGACTCAAGAAGTGTGGGGCAGGGGCCCGGCCCCAGAATGGGAAGGAGGTGGACAAATTATAACTAGAGTGGTCAGAGCAAGCTTCACTAAGAAAAGGCTAGGAAGAACATTCCAGGGAACGAGAACAGTCAGTGCAAAGGTCCTGAGGCAGGAACATGGAGTATTTGAGGAACACCAGGAGGAAGGTAGGACTGCAGAGAAAGGGTCTGGGGGAGAAAGCAGGGGGTGAGGGCAGAGCAGAGGCGGTCAGATGTACACGGCCTTACTGGTCAGGGTGAGATGTTTGGTTTTCATTCCAAAGAGGAAGGAGGAACCAGCACAAGGATTTGGGCAGAGGACTGACCTGGCCTGACTTATATTTCAAAAAGATGGGCCTGGCCGAGTGAAGGGTAAATGGGGAGGCAAGAGCAGAAGCAGAGAGGCTGGTCAGGCAATGCTGGCCTTCCCCACCACACACCATTCTAGTCCAGGCCATCAGGTCCCACAGCCACACCTGTGGCTCTCCGCTTGTGGGCTTCTGCAGCCAGCATTCAGACAGCAGGAGATGCTGGGATTAATGCCCGAGGTGCAGCCCTCGGCCACTGACAAGTGAAGTAGAAGACAAAGTCCTCCCGCTTCCTCGCCACCATATATGACAACCCCAAACTGCACCCTACAGCACTGCCTGGTCCCCAGCAAGACTGTGCCCCAGTTGCCCATAAAGGTCACCTGCTTGATAACATACCTCTATGGACTTCCTTCCCTTCTCCACATGGTCTCGTGGGGTCACCTCCCAGTGAAACCACACACCCTCACACCCCTGTCTCAGTTTTGCTTCTGGGTAAGCATCACTAAGAAGGCTGGCAGGACCCGGTGGGTGGGGTGAGGCATTACAGATGGTAAGGAGGGGTCAGCTTCGGGCTGCCCTGGGGAGGGATTCAGGACAAACAGAAGGTGGGGTCGACAAGCTCAGGCACCTGTCTTCACCTGCTCAAGTGTCTTTGCCCCCCAAAAATAGGTCCCCAGGCCTGAGAGGCGTTCAGCCTCCTAGACACTGAGAGGCGGACTGTGGCCTGCACGCAGCCCTTGGTGCCCAGCGGCCAGCCCGTGGCCTGCAGGCGGAGGCGCCCAGGCTCCCCGAGTTAATGAGGTCTCAGCTGAAGCAAACTGGGCTGAAAGTGACAAACGGAACAGCATTACAATCCCTTCCCACAATTACCGTCGGACGGCTATAATATAAATATGCAAATTCCCTGGGCTTGAACTTTAACATCCTCTGTAGAGACCATTCATCTCTTTAAAGTATTAATTTAAGTTGTAAAAGGGCCCATACATCACCGCGTGTCATTTTGAAAACAAATATTAATCAATTTTACCCTCGGAATTGCTACTGCGGAGGCGGCCCCCATTACCGTGCAACAAGGCAGCAGCGGCAAGAGATTTACATATTCATCCGAGCTTAAGGAAGCCCTTGATAATGCAAGTACAACCCCAAAACTTGGGCCTCCAGACCTTATCTGCGCACCCCGCTGGCCCATGCTGCTTGGCATTCCTGCCACAGCGCCATGCAAATGAGGCCCGCCAGCTATTCGGATAACCTTGAAGGCTGGGACTATAGGCCGAGGCCGGTTCCCACCTTCTCTCCCAGAAATAAAAAAGTATTAGAAAAGGTTGGATTCACCCTCCCAAAACAGTGGAGACACAGCTCTGGCCTGGGGAGTGCTGAGCAGGACAGGCTGGTGACTGTGCTAAGTTTTCTTTTGCAGCAGCCTTAAGACCAGGACCCGGAGTGGCAACCTTGGAAAGAGGGCTCCAGCCTCAGGGCCAGGAGCTTTGGGGATCGTGGTCTTCTGGGGACAGAAAATGGCTGTGCATCATTTAGCCCCAGGTTCACAAGTAGACTCTGCATAAACATGCTGTGTAAGTTTGCCTGGATTGTTTTAGTGTCTCTGAGCCTCAATTACATCTTCTGAGAAATGGACCTAGATAGTAAATACATCAACTCACAGAGTCATTGTCAGGATTAGAAATTATCAATGAAAAGCACCTGGCACAGAAATGGGTTACAGTAAGTGCTCAGATTGCATTATCAACACTTATTACTATCCTCAATTCTTCTCCATACTAACCAATCTCTAGGGGACTCTTCCCTCTGGTTCTCCATCCTTGCATTTGAAGTGCGTTTAGAAGGACAAAACCCCCTCCATGTCCACCCTGCCAGCTTCTAATATCCAAGTCTAACAGAATCTCCTGTCACCTGCCTAAATATCCACCACTGCTTTACAAAACGCCAGAGCCTCTACAAAGTCCCTAGGATGAAATGAGTACAGGTGAAAGGTTAATCATCCCAGTCCACTAGACTCTGATAACCCTGTTCCTCTAGTCATTCTCCTGAGCCAGGCTTATAGGAGTCCTGTGGACCCGGTTCAGCACAAGGCTGCCACTGTCCTCTGATAAAGCCAGCAGAAGACACATTGCACCCGGACAGGTGCGTGAGGTGCCCTTTAGTGACCTGCACACATTTGTGGGCACCCACTGCATCATCTGCATGTGCACACACGCTCATGCACAAAGAGCACTCACTGTGTGATCAACCTCCACAACACATCCCAGAAAACTCCACTTCCCTTCTTCAGCCCACCTGCAAGGCTGGGACAGGCCTTCCCTGATGGACTTACTGGGTGGAACTGTGCACAGCCTAAGGGTTTTCCTGGGAATGTTATGCTGACTAGCGAACATTGTCCACCATCTCCTGGGAACGTTGGGTGTCAGTCAGTGTCAAACATTCACTGGGGCAGCTGCAGATCCTGGCTCACTTGACAAACAGGAAGAGCTCCCTATCCTTCTCCTCCATATTAGGGCAAGAGAAACTTATTTCATCACTTCTAAGCTTAGGGAAGGCTTTGGGATCACTCAGGGATACAATGAAACCCCCACCCCACAGGTGTACCTGAACCACACCAAGCATATATACATGTATATGTCAAACCACATGTAAACATGTGCAGTGGCACATGTGTGTTGGTCCATATGTAAGTATGGGCATTCATACAGGTGTGTGCTCGGTCACATGTGTCTGCCCATCTGTTTTGCACTATATAAGTGTGTGCACCTGCGTATGTTGAGCCACATGTAAAAATTACAGGTAAGTGTATGCACACTTTTCTATAAGAGTAACGTGCAAAGAATGACAATCAGAGGTAATGACAGGAAAAAAATAAACACGGTAAGTGGCCAGAAACAAAAAAAGGATGGGAGAGAGAGAAGGAGGGAGAGAAAAAGAAAAGAAATCATTGTTCACAACACCATATAGTCAAATTTTCAATTCACCAAACATTCATCCCACAGATGTTTATTAAAGATCTAGTAAGTCTCAGATAAAATGTCCAGCCAAGTGGCCCAAAGACTCAGTTATGGGATGTGGAGCAGGCAGTTCTAAGTTTTCATACAGTTCATTCAAACTACCCTAGGCTGTGAATGAAGGTAGGCTGTGAAAAAGTCAGGAAGTCCCAAGCCAAGTCCTTTTTGTCTGCCCTACATCTTAGAAATCAACATGAGTATTCTCCAATATTTAAAGAAACCCCAGGATTTGGAAGGTCAGTGATAACAAAAGAGGTAGAAAAATCCAGAAAACAGGATTTTTTTTAAAAAGGGATAGCATATGTTACTTTTCTAAATAAAATGATGAAATAAACTAGCTTTGCCAAGAAATCTGTCTTCAGACACAAACTCTATTTACCAAACAGTCCCAGAGTCCCTTGTCAATAGATCTCCAAGTTTCTGGAAGCAAATTGCCTGATTAGCTGAACAGCAAGGATAATGACCTTGGGACGTTATTCACTGTGATTCTACTTCTTCACCTGTAAAACCGGGACAACATCAGTACCGGGCTTATAGCATTGCCAAGAGGATAAAAGCAAAACAGTCCCTGCCAAGTGACACCCACTCAATAACATTAGCAATCAGCTGTCCATCATCATTGTCATCACAATTCATCAAGTCAATAGGTATGTTGAGGTTTTTAAACTTAATTCAGTACCAACACTAAAAACTAGAAGTTAATATAAAAACGTTCAGAATTCCAGTTTCTCTTAAAAAACCCAAACCTCTGGGTCTGCCAGGCCTGCATTCACCTGTGACATTTGACTGCAGGTGAGTTGAGGTAGTGCCCACCAGTTTGCCACATATCCCACCTGGCCCACTTACTCATCTCTATTGCTGCTTGGCCCCAGTAACGAATCTTGATGTCCTGCTCACTCGCCTTGGTAAACAAGTGGGAGGACTAAGGCCCAAAGAGGGAAAGGAAGCTGCCATAGCTGGGCCCTAGCAGCTAAGCGGCCCCAAGCCCTAGCCCAGAACCCTTTCCACCCTCTCATACTAAATTCTTTTGGGCCACAAGACCAGAGAGAGGCTGAACCCTCAGCTCTAATTTGTCCAAGCTCTAAGAGACCAATTCCCTCCCTTACTCAGTATAATGGGATTCCCAAAGATGGATGGGGACACAAGTATAGGGTGGGGTTAGGGGTACTGCAGGAGAGCTTAGCTTGTCTGGAATTTGTTTTAGCCTGTCTTCCATGTTCTTTTACATTTAACGTATTACCAATATTAAGGCAAAGTAGATCTATTAGACAATTACACAAGGGAGCTCAGCAGCTACCATAAAGCCAATGAAGTTATGACAGCAGGACCCGGGAGGAATCAAAGCTGAGTAAAACCTGTCAAGGCTGCTGACAAATGATGATAAAGTGATGGCTTGTGCCATCGCGGGATGGAAATTGACAAGGTGAGCCTCCCCACCTAATGAACAGATGCAACCCTTGCTCCCAATGAAATGCACGGCAAGTTTAATCTCAATAAGCATCAAAATAAATTTGCTCCCATGTTTAGCAAGGGCACAGACACATGAATAGGAGGTGTGGCCTTCATAGGAGGACCCCAGCGTGTGGTGTCGGCCTCCCCATATATAGTATCCTCGATGTACCTTCCTAAAAATACCTCCACTGCTCACCCATCCTGCTCCTAGAACAGAAACCAGGGCTCAGATGGCACCTACTTCACAGGGACCCAAACTGCTTGGAGCAATTGCCTCCATGACTCCTATTAAATGTCCGCAGCTCTGGATTCTTATAAAGTAATGTCAGTTATAGAACAATACGAGCCTGCCAGACAAGACACATTAGAAGAACAAGGCGGGTGGTGTGGGGGTGGGGGAAGACACTCCCACCACCAACCCTCGGAATACAATGCACCAGCTGCACATTAATAAATATGTAATGTTTGATTAGAAATATGTATAGTATTTTTCCCTCCTCAAATGCCGGCTCACCCTCAGGCGGAAGACGGGATCTGGCCCACACTGACGGGTTTCTTTCTTGCTTGCTTTGAAAATACAAACTCAAATGTTTTCCTGTCCCAGCTGTTTCCCATTGTTGCTGTTTATCAGCTTGAAGGATGAACAGTGGAATAAAAAACACGCTTGCATTTCAAATGTGCCAGTCAGTCACTCCATTGTTCCAAGAAGAAAGCTTAATTGTCTATGCTGGCAAACTTCTTTTTGGTGAATGTCCAGGTTTTAAGAAAAGCTATTCAGCTGTGCAATTTGTTTAATACATGCAGAGAAAAGCATATAAAATCACACGTTTTCTAGAAAAAAATAAATATAGGAAAAGAGGAATTTTGGAAAAGAACGAGTCACATACTCAAGTTTTCCAACTTGCCCACGCTGGGCCCAGACTTCTTCTCCCCTCTTTCCTGAAGTCTCAGCATTCTGTGGGGTTGCTCCTGGAGAGTCCCACCTTGTGGTCAAGCGTGGTGCAGACAAACAGCACAGCTCAGAGGCAGCAGCAAAATGTGACTGTGCTGTCCCAAACCCTGCCTTCCTGGCCGATTATGCCACCTTCTGTGTGAACAGCTCCTGCTTTCTAGGAGTGAAGCACAGACACAGCCACACTCGGGACATATCTGGGGAAGTTTCCTCTGGAACCCTCTCCAGATTTGAAACTACAGTGAGAAAAAGTTCCTTTGGATAAGGTTGGACATGCCCGAAGCAGACAAGGCTCATCACATTATGTCTCAGCCAGAGCCTGTCAGGTGGGCACACAGGAGCATGCCTGGGCACCCCGCACAGGCACCCCCCACCTAGCTGGGGCAAGGCTGCCTGGTCAACCTGTAGGGAGAGCCCACCCTTTCCCACAGAAATGCCATTTACAAGGCAGCATGGTCTTCTGCTAGGGGGAAATGCACTTAGCTTACCTCCAAAGGGACCTGGCCCCAGTAGGCTTCACATGAAGCTGGTTCCTAGGGGTCGGAGAGCAATTAGAGCATCAGTATCAGTAGGAAGACCCTTGTGTCCCTTCCAGACTCAGGTGTCTAAGAAACTGCCCCTAAGATGGAGATGACTGATAGCAGAGCTTATGTGTGGGGTAGAAAGGAGAAAAACTGTACATCCAGGAGTTGAGGGGTGTCTCACCTGAGAAGTTTCAGTCCCGGGCTGGTTCACTATGGATTCAGTGAGACTGAGAAATGAGAACAGAACATGCTTGGAGTAAAAGCATTTATACCCAGCTTTAGTCTCCCAGCACTAGGTCGAGCACTAGGATCACGTCTGCATCCAGCAGTGTGCAGGTCCATAATCCAGCTCCGTCTCTGCCTACTCCCAGAGCGCTGGGCGGAGCTCTTCACACAGCGACTCAGCCAGTAACAGCCCACTGCCTACAGGTGTGAAAGCAGTAGCCTAGCAGTAGGCCAATTACATCACCAAGTAGTTTAGGGTCCGGTGAGGATTCTGGCCATAGGAACTTCCATTTTTCCCATAAAGAAACACCAAGGAATTAGGGGAAAGGACCTAAAAGTAGAGTGAAATAAGAGTTATTGTCAAATTTAAATTTTGACATTTTCACCCATTTCAATCTCTTCCCCAGTTTGACCTCAGCAATGCTTTTCTGCACTAGAAAGAAATCTGACAGCTGTATCATTAAACCCAATTCATTACAGTGTCCCCTGAACTTGTGAGAGAACAAGGGGCTCAGAAAGGGGCATGAATTTCCCAGGACCCCACAGTTTCTAGGTAACATGATAGCTTGAACCCAGACCATCTGAGTCCCGGTCCACCTGGGTCTGGGAAGAGAATCCAGGCAGAGAAGTTTAACCTGGGCCTGCCCAAGTTCCCCAGCTTCCAAACCAGCACCCTCCTCAGAGTGACTGGGGACTGGCCAGGGGCAGCCCCTGAGGGCAGGACATCTGACCCAAGGGCTGGCCCCCCAACACCCCCAGGGAGTGCATTTCCCCGGCCAGCTCCTACTCACACTCCCCACAGTGATGGTTGCCAACACCCACCCTCTCCAGAACCTCCTGGCCCCTCTCTTCCATCCTCTCCCTCTCCCCATGAAACCTTACATCTTTTCTCACAAAGAATATAGAAGGACAAATGAGAAGAACGCTGTTCATGTTTACTGCCAAACCTGTGAACAGACCCACCCAGAGCCGGCTGTGGCCATGCTGCCCGTCTAAGGCCAGGCCCACCTCCCTCCCCTGAGCCCAGCCCGCATGCTCATCAAGGGGCCTCTCTGCTGCCGCCATCACCTCTCCCTTGTATCTTTGGCTTCCCCTGCTCCTCTGGCCCCCCTGATGCCATGAACACATATCTAAGAGTCTCCTGACTTGAGAAAAACAAACACACAAAACAAAAGGATCTGAAAGGCAACCTAGGCATCCCATTTCCCTGTCCTCCTGCCCCAACTCCCTGAAAAGAAAAGCCACCACATTTGAAAAAGAAAGAGTGACTCTATAGCCACCCTAGAGAAGCAAGCACTTGTCCACAATTCCTGGGAGATGGGAAGCAGATGAAAAGGGGTTGGCAGGAGCAGAGGAAATCAGTGAAAACCAGCAAAGCCAGAGTTGCTGAGAAAGGAAGAGAAGACCCAAAGCACCCTTGGATTCAGAGGAAACAAATACAGAGAGTCAGGGTGGGGCAATCAGCAGAGTGATTAGCAAAATAACTATGTTCAGTCAGCCTTCCTTGGAGCTCGAGAGGCCCACCTGCCCCATCTTCCAGACAGAAGGCTGCAATGGCATTTAAGCCCAGGGTAAAACCCAGGAAAGCAAACTACTTCTGTGGTCAGTTTTACTTTCTGATTTGCCAAGTGGAGGTTAAGCCACCTTCATTCAGGGGTTAGAAATATTTATTTCCAGCCAAGCCTAAAAATCCTGTCATGATGTAAGTACAATCCCAGAAACCCTCCAGGCTCATTCATAGTGAAACAAAAAATACAAAAATACCTCGGAATAAACCTACCAAGAAATGTTCAAGACCTATGAGAAGAAAACTAATAAAAATTTACTATGGGACATAAAAGAAAACCTGAATAAATGGAAAGACACAACCATAGACCTGGATGGAAACACTCAATATTGTAAAGATGTCAAATCTCCTCAAATTAAACTATAAATTCACTTCCATCCCAATGACTATCCCGACAGGATTTTTTATGGAACTGGACAAACCAAATGTCATTTAAAAAGGAAAAATGCAAGAGAATAGCCAAGAAAAATTTGAAAAAGAAAAGCAATTGGGCATTTCTTCTACCAAATATTAAAACAGCCCATAAAGTATGTAAAAGAGTATGAAACAGTGGGATTAGGAAAAGAAACCAAACAAGCGAATAAAAAGTCCAGAAATAGACATGCATGTCAAGGAAATATTCAGGGAAATTCTGGAGTTTCAATACATGAGATTGTAACATCTGGCACTTAATTTGAAAAAAAAAAAGTCTGATCCCTACCTCACATCATGTATAAAAATAAATTCCTACCTGATTTAGAAGTCGGATATAAAAGACAAATCTGGGAAAGTGTTAGAAGATAACCACAGGTTTTATCTGATGTGAATCTGAAATCATGTAACATAAAAATAATGATATCTTCCTGTTACATGCAAAATTAGAAATCTCCCCAAAGTAAAACAACTCATCAAGAACTGTGTAACCTCAAAGTCAGTGGACCAAGTGAGCTGAAACTATGTTTACATCATTGCAACATGGTGATGCCTCTTTAGCTGGTGGAAGGGACCTGCTGTCTTTTGTCATTTCCATGACACCCATGCAGTTTTTCCCCATCACAACTGATGACAGTAATTTTGGTAACTAATGTGCATGATCACAAACATAAACTGATCTTATGATTAAAAATATATTTTAGTCTTTTAACATCATCCAAGCATGTAGTAAAATGTGGTAGTAATGCTCGATTTTCTGCTAAAACACACATACACAGATACACACCCATGTGGGCACACACCCCTAAACATCAGTAACTCTGAGCTAAAGAATGGAGAGGATAAAGTTACTTTGAAGACCAAACACCCACTATGATGTGCTGTCACTTTAGGAGTGCGTGCCCTGTAAAATATCAGAAACATCACTGAAAAGAATTCACTATCATCATAGAGTTGTGCATTCCAATACTATACACACTACCTCATGGAACAATTAGTCTTGCTTTATGTTAGCTTTGAATTAGATGGGATGTTTAGGATGCTGTTGTACCCTCCCAGAGCCTCTTTCTGGACCCTGGCTGCTAGAGGTAAACTGCCCCTTCTCTGGAGAATTGCCCTCAGCTGATGGGAGGTACTTTGCCCTGGAAGTTAAGCCCCAGCACATAATAAGGGCAACCCACAGCCAATGACTAGCTGATCGGGGGGTACAGAAGACTCTGGCCTCAAGGAGGTACACCTGCTATGTGCTTTATTAAGTTTCAGAGTTCCCTACCATTGTCATGGTTCAGACAAGACTGAACTTTACTGAGGTTACGTCTATGGCCTACTCTTCTGCCACTTATTGGGCTGGATTCTTTCCCTTACAGGCTGCCTTGCCTGAGGGTTTCAGCCCTGGGCTGGTTCACAATGGATTCAGTGAGACTGAGAAATGACAATGGAACATCCTTGGGGTAAAAGGGTTTATACCTGACTTTATTCTCCCAGCAGTAGGTCAAACACTAGAATCACATCTGCATCCAGCAGTCTGCAGGTCCATAATCCACCTCTATCTCTGCCTCCGCCCAGAGCACTGGGAAGAGCTCTTTATATAGTGACTCAGTCGATAATAGCTCATTGCCTCTGGGTGTGGAAGCATGGGCTTAGCAGTAGGCCAATTACATCATCAAGTAGTTTAGGATCTGGTGAGGATTCTGGCCATAGCAACTTCCATTTTCCTCACACAGGCTTTTCCTAAAGAGAATGCTCTCAGTTGACTATGTGATCCTGAATCCTTCTCTCAGGTTCTGCTTCTAGGAAACCTGAGTCAATATAGCTGGTACCAGGAGTGAACCTAGGAATGTTTCCTCATTCAAGGGATGGGATTCTGAAGTTGTTAGCTGGCTAGCATCAACGACCCATCACTGGTGGTAGAGAAGAAATGTCTGTGACATGCAGGACCAGTGTAGTTGCTAAGACATCCATCTGGGGTACACTAAGGTATGGGATACAGATGGAAGGGACGCACCGCCTTATGGGAGAGTTCTGACATTTGAGAGGCATGGGAGAAAAAGGGCTTAGAAAGACATGGAACTCCATGCCTATTGATGAACACCAGTAATACCTTCAAAAGAAGAGAAAATAGGCTCAGATAATCAATCACAAGATAAAGCAAACCATGAGAGATCAAAAGCCATGGGGCTGAATTATAGAGCCCCACATCCCCTGTAACTGGAGGCAGACAGAGCTGACCACCAGGGACAGAAATTCAGGGAAAGCTAATTTCTCAACCTAGGCAAGTTTCCTACACCAGAATCAGGACCCTAAGAAGAAAGGTTGTAGGACTCTGAAACTTAGGGTAGAATCATCTGAATACACACATGTGAGAGCTTTGAATCCTCTGGGTCTACAGAAGTTTGTGAGAAGACACTGTTGGCTCGCCTCAGGATCTGGAGCCACCTCCTCCTCTGGCCACCAGATGAATTTCTAGGGTTAGATCTGAGCATGAGTCAACTATGCTAGGACTACTAAGGGACCAGAACACTAATAAGCTGAAGTTGCAGGACCTGGTGAACATGTACAGGCAGAACATGTATAAGCCCAGGAGTGGGTTATGGGGATGCTGGGTCAAAGTGGACAGAACATAATGTTCTGGGTAGGAGAACATTTGTTAATGAGTGAGACATCTCCTTTGACCCAGGATTTTACACCTAGGAAATGTGTCTAATACACAGCTGGGATGGCTCTCAAAAACTTAGAAAAAGTCATTGCTCACATTAAATCAAGTAGAGAGGCCAGAGCCTCAGAAGGGATAATACTTCCCAATGCGTTTTATGAAGCTAGCATTACACTGATGCCAAAACCAGATAATAATATTACAAGACAAGAAAATTATAGATCAATACCCTTCATGAATGTATACTCAAAAATTCTTTTAAATACAAACAAAAAAAAAAAAGTCAACAGTATATAAAAAGACTACTACATCATTACTAAGTGGGGTTTCTTTGCCCCAGAAATGCAAAATTGGATCAGCACTAAAAAAGGTATAAACTTACCACATCAACAGAATGAAAAAAGAAAAATAAAGTTGTCATCTCAGTATATCTAATGCAGAGGTTCAAAGAATGCCCACTTGCACCGCTTACATTCAGAATTGTACTGAGGCTTCCCAGCAGGGCGGTAAGGAAAACAAAAGGAGTACAAAACATCTTTGTTCACATTCAATATGATCATCTGCATTAAAAAAGAAAATTTACCATAGTTTCTTTTTACCATAAAATCTACTAGCTAGTATATGAGGTTAGCATGGTCATAGGACATGAGATCAGAATGCAGAAGATCAATTATATAGATCTTTATGTGCTGGAAATGAACAAATAGAAATGGAAATTTTAAAAAAACATTTGCAATAGCTTCAAAAAATATGAAATAGTTATGGATAAGTCTAACAATATATGTGTAGGATTTGTGTGCTGAAAACTATAAAACATTGCTGAAAAAAATAAGTTCAAACAAAGTAAATGCCATACTGTTAAAATGTCAATTCTCCCCCAAATATTTCTATAGATTCTATTCTATCCCAATCGAAATCATAGCAGGCTATTTGTCGAAATTATTAAGACGATTTTATATTTACATGGAAAATAAAGGACCTAGAATCGCCAAAGCAATTTTTGAAAAAGAAGAGCAAAGCTGTGGGAATCTTACTAAATTCAGACTTACTACAGCAGTGTCTACTATAACCAAGATGGTATGATATTTGCAAAATGCTAGCCAGATAAATCAATGGAGCAGAAATAAGAGTCCAGACATAGACCCACCATAATGAGCAATTTATTTTTGACAAAATGCCAAAGATCATGGAATGGGGAAAAAAATAATATTTTCAACAAATGATGCTAGAAAATCCAGCATTCATTTCAGAATAAAAAGAACATTGACTATGAAATGCCTTTTTGAAATGACTCATGGACCCAGATGTCAGAGCTAAAAATATGAAATTTCTAGAAGAAAACATAAAAGAAATGTTTGTGATCTGGGCTTAGACAAATAACTTTTAGATAGTAAACAAAAAGCTCAGACCATAAAAGAAATAATTAGATTTTGTCAAAATTAAAACCTCTGCTCTTCAAAAGACAGTGTTAGCAAAATGAAAACACAAGCCACAAATTAAGAGCAAATACTTGCAAAACACATATCTGATTAAGATATGCAATCTCTGTAGAGATGATATTGCACTCAAGGGGGAAAAAAATGGCTCCTCGGGGAAAATTGTTTAAATATCACAATGGTGTGTGGCTTCTCCAAAAGCAATAGTGCATAAATAGATACACAGTGTATGTGTGGTCTATCCATATTTCATGATGTGTGGCATTAGGTAGAAAGGTCTAAAATGGTTCCTTGGGTTGGGGGAGTAATATCAGAATAATGTATTTAGAAACACTGGATAAAATGTTGGCAATCCAGAATACAGAAAGAACTTTCTTATATCTCAATAATAAGACAAAGAATCCAATTTAAAAAAAAATTGGGCAAAAGTCAGACCAGATCCTACGTCGGGAAAAATATGTGGATGGCAAATAAGCACATGAAAAGATGCTCAACATTATTAGTCATTAAATAAATACAAACTAAAACCACAATAAGCTACTAGAATGGCCAAAATGAAAAAGACTGGCAATCCAAGTGGTGGTAAGAATGTGGAGCAACCAGAACTCAGAAAATATTTTGCCAGTCTTTGATAAAGTCATAGTACACACACTTACCTTATGATGCCACAAAATATAATGCTAGGTGGACATATGTCCACACAAAGTCCTATATTCAAATGTTTGTGGCAGCACTATTTATATTAGCTTAAAGTAGAAACAACCCCAAAAACTACAAACCAATGATGAATGTGATGGAATACTGCTTAGCAATTAGAAGAATGAACTATGGAATCTCAAAGCACTGTGACAAATGAAAGAAGTGAGACCCAATTTGTATGGTTTCATTTACATGATATTTAAGAAAAGATAATACTAGGACAGAAATCATATCAGTGGTCACCAAGGTCAGGAGTAGGGAGGGTATTGACTGCAAAGGGACGTCGAGATTTTCCGATGCAACAAGTGCCCTATATCTTAGTTGTGCCACATACAGGAATGTATATATTATCAAAACTCACTGAATTGCTCACTTTTTAAAGTGATTTTTACTCTTTATCAATTATACTTCAATAAACCTGATAAAAATTAAAAATTTAGGGAGCTTCAACTACATGCTAAGCATTAAGCTGACACTGGCCTCATGAAGGTAACAGTCATGTAGTGATTTATTTATGATGCATGGTTCCAAGACCAGAAGCGGACTCAGTGGGTGGGAAAGTGTAGGAACACAGACACCACCTCAGTGCAGCAGTCCTCTCAGCCACCTTGACCATCCGACTCGTCTGAATTACTGCAGCTCTCCCTCTGTACCGTAGAACACAGCAACTGTCAGCCACAGCTCAGATGCTGCCCTCACTGCCTGGTTCCTCAAAGTGTGGTACCCAGACCAGTAGGGTCAGCATCACCTGGGGGGAAGGGGATTGCTAGAAGTGAAGAATTTCTTACCCAGCTTATGCCCACTGAGTTAGAACCTGCATTAACCAGACCCACCGATAGTTCAGATCAACACCTGAACTGGGCTGTGAGGGCTTTCCACACAGGGGGAACAGAACTGAACCATGCAGAATGAAGGACTAGGTCAGACTTGATGAACAGATTAGAAGTAGGCACCAGGAAAACTGTATTTAGAAGGATTCTGAAGCCACAGCCAAATTCAATAAAACAAAAGTTCTGTGATCAATTAATGATGTCTGCTATGGAAGTAGGGAAGGAGGACAGTGATATACAAGTCATCCTGACCTAGGCTGCCACCAGAATGATGTGACACACAGAGACACATTAGAAGCGTAAAGAGACATGGTCAGCTATCATACAGTCCACGCTCTCATTCATTCACTTGTGGAGAATGGTAAAGCACCGCGCTTGTCCCCAGGGTCCTCCCCTGTCCGCTCCAGCCCCTGGCTGGTCTTCCAGAAAACAGGTCCCAACATGCCAACTCTTCCAGTTTTTCAAGAAAAGCTGGAGATCCAAATTTTATGTGAGAAATTCCATTTCTTAAACTCCGACAACTTTTCACTTTTATTTCCAAACACCACGCAGACTTTGCATTTGAAACCTCCACAAAGCAGAGAAAGGGCTGTGGTTTACAGCTTCCAGCGCTTCCCCAGGAAGAGACAGAACTTTTGGGACGCATACCAGCCCCACCCTGAAAGGCCAGTGCATCTATCATGACAGCAGCCTAGCCCACAGTCCGTCCCCATCCGAGGCTCTTAGGTTCTCAAATGCATGCCTATTATATCTACCACCACTGCCGTGCCCTCTTCAGATAAAGAACCCAACTTTTTCTGCCTCTGGTGTATGTGATCAAAGTGACCTTTCTTTGCTGGAAATATAGATCAATATGGGCTACTAGGGGCCTGACACATACAAGGGCCCTCCTGGAGGCCCCACTGCCCTACCAGCCACCCACGGCCCACCTGCCCCTCTACTGGCCACCTCCTGCCCACACAGCCATCTCTGCTCAAAGGGACATGCCTGCCGCTCCAGTGACAGGTGTGTGAGGTATGGAAGGACTTGTAGTTGATAAAAGCTCTTCCCCCGGATGCCTCCTTGGCATCTGGGCAGACGTTCAAGACAGCCTGGAAGAAAACTAATTACCTTATAAAAGCACCTAGGAAAGCAGTTTCTCTCTTACCATATGCCAATCCTTTAAAAAAAAAAAAAAAGGAAAAAGAAGAAGCTACAGTCTGGAATCAGAACTGGCTCCATGGCTAGGCCAACAGCAGGACCAAGCAGCAGGACACTGCGTAGCTGTGTACAAAAGCAAAGTGCTCCCTTCCTGGTAAAATGGACAAAGTGAAGCACAGAACCCAGGGCGCATGCGTCCCCATCTGTGTCCCTAAAACAGTGGCACCTATTTGCCTGCATCTATCATGAAAGGAATATTTCTAGAATGAAATTAGAAACTGGTAAAAAGGCTTAACTCCAGGGACAGGAACTGGGAACTAGGAGGCATAGTGGGAGGGAAGTGTGCTTTCCGCTTTTACATGTTTGACATCTTTTTAACCATATGATTTTATCAGTGGTTTTTTAATAAAATTTTTTGTTTGGGATTGTTTTTAGATTTACAGATATGCAAAGATACTATAGTTCCTGCATATCTTCATCCAGTTTCCTTTAATGTTAGCATAACTATGGTACATTTGTCAAAGCTAAAAAATTAACATTGGTGCAGTCCTATTAAGTAGATGAGACTTTGTCCCCATCTCAGGAGTTTTGGTACAAATGCCCTTCGTTCTGTTCAGGGTTCCCATCCAGGATCCCCCATTGCTCTGAGTCCTTCAGTGTCCTTAGTCTCCTAAGTGTGCAATAGTCTTGCAGACTTTCCCTCTTTTTCACGACTTTAACCCTTGGGGAGAGGAGTGGTCAGATACTTTGTTGAACGTCCCTCAGTTTGGGTTTCTAACTTTTCCCCATGACTGGACTGGGATTGCAGCTCCAATACAATCACTGGGGGAGAACAGCGGAGAGGCGGCACCCTTGTTACCAGATTGTACCGGGTCCCGGAGAGCCACACGACCCACCACCAGCGGTGTTCGCCCTGGTCACCTGGTTATTAGCATCTGCCCGTTCCCCCGTAAGCACTGCTGTCCTTCTCTCGACACTTTGGTCTCCAGAAGGGAGTCCCTGCGTCCAGCCCACACTCAAGAAGAAAGGAAGTCCCACCGCCTGGGGTGGGCTCGTCCACTTCAGCTATTTGTGATTTTCTGAAAGGGAGACTTGTCCCCTCTGCCCCATTCTCTAATGTATTCAATCATTTGTATCAGTATGGGCTTGTGGGCATTTATCTTATTCTTGGTGTTATCATGCAGTTCTGCACCTATTTATTTTGTTGCCTTAATTTGTTGCCTTTCGTGATATTTGCTTTTTAAAATGTTTTTTTATGATAAAAACTTACAGCCATTTAGGGAAACTGTGACCTAGGATAAAAGGTTGCTTGAGATCATCAGAAACTATCTCCAGGCCTCAGTCTTCCATATCAGAGGGGACAGTCCTGGGGAGTGACAATGGGTTCAGGCTTCAGAGTGAGACCATAGTTCAAATCCCAGCTCTGCCACTTCTGTGCTGGGCAACTTTGTGCAGGGTGTTAACTCCTGCTGCCTCAGTTGAAATATCAAAAAAAAAAAAAAAATGGGATGACTGTGAAAAATAACAATGCCTCCTACTCCTCAATTTTTTGTGAGAATCGATTATGACAGGATCTGGACAGCATTCAGGTCACCATCAGCTGTGTCAGCTCCGAGGCCTGAGCCCACTGTCACTCCCCAAGACTTCCCTGTCTGGTATGGAAGGCTGAGGCCTGGGAATACTTTCTGATGGGTTCAAGCAACATTTTTATCCTTGCCCAGCTTCCTTAAAATAGCTGTAGGTCTATATCATTAAAAACCATTTTAAAAGACAAATATAAACTAATATAATCCGCATGGTGTGGGGCGCACCTGTTGGCTTGCTGGGGGCTGGGCGGGTTGGGGTTCCTGCACACTCACCGCCCCCCTGCAAGCAGTTCTGGTCATCAGCAGCACTCCCTAAGGAAGGGAAGGGCGGGAGGCCTGACTTGGGGTGCAGCCCGCCTCTGGCTCTGCCTCCTGGGGCAAGGGTGTCATGCCCTCTAGGCCTGAGTTTTGTCATCTGTGAGGAGGGGCTCACAATGCTGCTACCCTGCCTTTCTCAGTGAATATGTAAAACCTTTGGAAACTCCCAAGTTCAGGGCACTTGACAAAGTTGCATGCGGTTGATTCTCAAAGCTGTTGTCCCCGGCAGAGAGTCCGGATGCCTTTCCTGCCCTGGACACCCTGGTCTGTTCAAGGGGTCCTCTTTCAAGCTTCAGCAGGCTCGGACGACCCCAGCCTGCCTGCCTCCTCTAGTTGCCCCCACGGCCCCATGCGGAAGCTGAGTAATGTGGAAGACCCCCATCCCCCACAACTACTCCACTGGGCCTCCACCTGGCCTTGGTGACAGGGCAGGGCTGCACTCCCTGTCCTTCCTCAGAGCAATGAGTGTCCCGGTGCCCATTTCACAGCCCTGGAAACTGAGGCCAGAGCACACTGCTCACATCAACATGGTGAACAAGTTTCCAATCAAGGACTGACCCGAGGTCTAGACCCCCCGGGATTACCCTGCCCGCCATCCCACCCTGGGCAGTCATCACCCCTCTGGGCTGGGGAAGCAGCAGGAGGCCAGTGGGATGAGCAACTCTCTCCTCTCCACGTCTGCACCTCCTGCCCTGATCCTGTGCCCCGGGAGGTGGCCCAGAGCATCCCCCCAGCCCCTGGGGAGCCAAACCTTGCTTCAGGGTAGCCGCACCCCCTCCTGCTGCAAGCCCCACTGACCGGAAGAAGGCCCCAGGAGCGCTCTGGGTCCTTTTGGACCCGCGTTTGAACTCTGGCTCCATCATTGCTGAGCTGAGATATCTGGGAGAATTACCAACTTTGCAAAATGAGATACCCACACCCCCTTAATGGGAATGTCACAAAAACAGCTGAATGTGTAAAGCCCTTGGCCTTGGTAAATGTTCAGGAGGTGGTAGATGGCACTCCTCTTGTTCCAGCAGGACTTGCACAGCGGCCTGCATCCTTCCTTCCTGCCTTCCTTCAGCCAGGCTCCGTGGAGGTCCTGTGAGCAGCAGAGTCGGGGAACCGAGTGCCGAGCAGAGCAACAGGGTGGCTCCCCCAAGCCTGCGTCCTGGTACGGGAGCCGGCCCACCGGCAGACAGGCACACAGGTGTAAAGTGACTGCTGGGGTGGGGACCCGTGTGGCCCTGAGAGCCCACACGTGGGGCCTTGATGGGGGTCAGATGAGGCTTCTTCATGGCCAGGAAGCACAAGCAAAACCTGAGGGGTGAGTGGATGCCAGCCAGGCCACGGGGCAGCATCCCAGCTCCCGGAGGAAGATGTCTGAGAGAGGAGGGTGAGGGGAACAGAGTGGCCCGGGGCCCCGAAAGCTCTGGGGAATGAGCGAATGAGGGAGCCAGGAAGCCATCCGGAGGTGAGCAGCCACTTGTGTCCAGAACTTCTACCCCCATCCACCCCAGCTGCCAGAGGGGAGTCCCTGTGCTCCCTATTCATTACCTGACATAACTAATTGCCTGGTGACATTTCCCATATTATAGACAAATGTGAATTATGGGCCCAGCTGTTCCCCTTCTCATCACCAGGAATCGGTTGATAAATATGTTTATTCGAGGTCAGCCTCGCCTCATCCATTAGAAATATTGTTTTTCTAAACATTACATTGATTTAATTTAACTCTAATCAATTTAAAATGGTTCTGACAATTAACAAAAGCTTCAAATATGACCTTAAAGTAATAGGATTCATTAGCTATGTTTAGGATTAAACTTACCCTAATAGGGCAATTTTTCTTCTGAGGGTATTTGGTAACCGACTAGTGGTCAGTCAAAATGAAATCAATTATTATAAATTATACAGTTAAAGTTGATTATGTATCCCCTGCTAATTTGTATAAATAAGGGTCTCTGACAATAGGAGTAATTTATTAATAACTATCTCTACCCCAGCCCGGTATCACACTTCATGTAACAGCTGCCAGGGCATGTGTAACCAATGAAGTATTATTTTCCAGAGCTGCTCTCGACATATGCTAATTAAACCCATAATTAATTGGAGCAGTTATAGTTAAGACACAGTGCTGGCGCCCTTTGCCCTATTATTCATGACAGTCAACTCATTCAAAAGGCAATCTGATCAAAAATTCATATGCTAGCACAGGCACCCCAGAAAGAAAGGCGATCCTACCATAGAATGCCTGTGATGTGACAGCTGGCATGCTGGGGAGGGGACGAGGCAGCCAGGATTCAGGCCCTAAGCCTTACTGGGTCTCCCACACCGCCACCCCCAGCCAGTACCCCTTGCAGAAGGGATGTGGACAGAGCGGCAGAGCACAGGGGCTGGGACAGGCTGTCTAGGCCAGACCTCACAAATCGGTGGCCAATATAGTGTTTGGAAACAAACAAAAAAACTCAGTTTTTAGGCAAGGCCCTGCATGCATCCAGATGCAGGTCCATCACCACCCAGGAGAGCCTGGGGCTCCAGACCAAGCACCAGCCCCACTCAGCTGTTCCCTGTGCAAACAGTGCACCCCATGGGCAAAGGGCCTAGCCATACCTCCCTTCCTATCCAGCTCTGCTTCTAATTCCACACATGGATTACATGTTTCTGGGTGCAACCCTATGCCCTGCAGTTAGGCCATAGATTCTCCAACTTTAAAATGGAAAGTTGGACCTGATCTCAACCCCTCCAAAGACTCCTGACTGTAATGGTACACTGTAAGACAAGGCCTGCTGGCCAACTTGACCTCCCAGAGAGTTTTCTCATCCTTCACTAGCCCTGGGTTTTAAAAAGAAACAGAAGGCAACCATTGCGGAAAGCAGTATGGCGGTTCCTCAAAAAATTAAAAATAGAAATACTATTTGACCCAGGAATTCCACTCCTAGGAATTTACCCTGAGAATGCAGGAGCCCCGTTTGAGAAAGACATATGCACCCCTATGTTTATGGCAGCACTATTTACAATAGCCAAGAAATGGAAGCAACCTAAGTGTCCATCAGTAGATGAATGGGTAAAGAAGAGGTGGTACATATACACAATGGAATATTATTCAACCATAAGAAGAAAACAAATCCTACCATTTGCAACAACATGGATGGAGCTAGAGGGTAATACACTCAGTGAAATAAGCCAAGCAGAGAAAGACAAGTATCAGATGATTTCACTCATCTGTGGAGTATAAGAACAAAGCAAAAACTGAAGGAACAAAAGAGCAGCAGACTCACAGAACCCAAGAATGGACCAACAGTTGCCAAAGGGAAAGGTACTCGGGAGGATGGGTGGGAAGGGAGGGATAAGAGGGAAAAAGGGCATCACAATTAGCGCACATAATGTAGCAGGGGTGTGGGGGCACACACGGGAAAGGCAGTATATACAGAGAAGACAAGTAGTGATTCTATAGCATCTTACTACGCTGATGGACAGTGACTGTAATAGGGTATGTGGGGGGGACTTGATAGTAGGGGGAGTCTAGTAACCATAATGTTGTTCAAGTAATTGTACATTAACGATACCAAAATAAATAAATAAATAAGAATCAGAAGGGACACACACACCTTAAGCTGGAGGTAACTAATCAAAGTTCCTAAACTTGAATGCAAGAACAAAGTTCATCGAAACTCATCTATTTGTTTAAAATACTGTGTAAATTATAGCTAAGTGAAACTGGTGTTAAGTGGTAACCTGAAGCACACTAAAATTTTCAAGAGTTTAAGCACATGTGGATTCCAAACAGGCAGCTCCAGACCAAAGGTGGTTAAGAGCACTCCAACCTCAGAGAGGCGATTTAGAGAGCAATTGTGGAAGCAAAGCACGAAAGCTTGTGATTGGCTACCACTTACCAGGTGCCTGACGTGGGGATGCTTCATTGGCTGCTTGTGATAGGTTGGTCTCAAGTCTCATTTTCTCGTGTTCCAGAACCCAGATGTGGGCATCGGTTCTGAGTTGCTTACTTAGGCTACCAACACATTAGAGCCACCCAGTCTAATGGCCTCCTTGTTTAATTACTTTGATGTTGGCTAAAACTAATAATAATAATAAGGAAAGGAGGGAAAGTAAATTGGAAAAACAGCTTTGGAAAAATGGTGCAGCAATATCTTCTGAAGTTAAGCATGTTACCTCTACTGTGACCCCGCGGACCACTCCTGGCGCTTCCAGGAGGAAGGCTTACATGAGTGGTCAAAACACCCACTTAAGAAGGTCCCTAACAGCGTTATTCATAATAGTCCCAAACAGGAAACAACCCAAATGTCCATCAACAGGAGAATCAAGAAACGAATTATGGTATGCTTACATAATAGAGCATACATCGCAATGAAACAGAACTCCTGATATACATGAGTGAATGAAAATCACGGACAAACCATTACGCCCACAGGAGTCTGAAACCGGGCTAAAGGAACCCATGGTGACAGAAACCAAAACAGTAGTTGTCACTGGAGGCAGCAGGAGGAACTGCGCGGAGCAGAGGGGGCAAGCCCAGGTGCTGGTAAAGTCCCTGAAGTCGACCGGAAAGGTGCATAGCCACGCAAAATTCGTGGGCAGGGCAGAGCAGTGAGTGCCCCGCTGCGCCAAGAGAGCTGGACGAGAAACCTCAGCACGTGAGGCTGGGAGAGTGCAGTGACATCGGGGGCGGGATCCCGGGTCCCCAGCGCCCCTCTTTCCATTCTGCAGAGAGCAGGCCCCAGGCTCTGAGCTCAGGGTCTCTGGGGAGCGGGGACCCGAGCCTGCTGCTCTGGGTCCTGCGGTGCCTGGAGAGGCTGCTTAGTTTCCAGAGCCCGCGCAGCCTCCAAGCACCCACCACCCAAGTCTAGTTAGCATGTAACTTTGGGCACATCCTCTAGCTCCCTTGGCCCCAGTTTCTCCATCTGTAAAATGAGCCTCTCCTCTCCACTCAGAGTAAGGAGCAGAGAATGGAGCGTTTACGCCCGAGTTCCTTCCTTAGGTCCAATCCCGCAGAACCAGTTCTTCTCCTTCACATAAAGCCTAACGACTGTTCAGCTGCCTCCTCCCAAGAGCGATCTGACAGTTCAGGCTGTCCCTTGAGACCCCTCACACACACACACACACACACACACACACACACACACACACACACACACACACACACACACCCCTCCCCACACCCCACACCCCCACCCCCTCGCACACAGAATAATCCTGCTGTATTGGTAATGGCTTCTGTTTGGGTCCAGCCTACAGCAGCCGCCCGACCCACACCTTTGATGTGGTGAGGTCTTAGCGGCCTCCCCCTCGGGTGCCAGCTGCTGGTCATTCCCTCCCTGGAGTCGTAAAAGTGCTCTGATCTCTGTGGCCCCTCCACACTTCCTTGATTTTCCCAGACAGTCTTTTTCCTTCCCAGGCCTGCCAGGAAGTGGGTATCATCTTCTTTCAAACTTGGTGGATGTGCACCTGGGGCTTTATCTTGCTAAATGACCTCCAGAATTACCACTCCAAACTCCCAAACATCCCAATAGTCCTTGATTTACAGCTCACAAACTTTCCCACATCCATTATCTCCTTCTGATTAATGGCTCCTGCCAGGCACCTCACTCCATATCCTGTCATTCAGTCAACCTAGGGTTTCAATTTGGATGATACTGACAAGAGCAAAAACAAAAACGCGCAACTCACTGGCATACACTCTAATCTATGGAGTAGTGTGTCTACTGCTAACAGATATTCAGTACATTCATACAAATCTCTTTATAAACAAAATTATGCTATGATATATAACTTTTTTATAACCCACATTTTTCACCTAGTATACTGTGGACCTTTGCTCATGTCATTAAAAAATCATGCTGTAGAAGAACCTTCAGTGGCTGCAGAGTACTCCGGAGTCCAGGTATACCCCAAACTGATAAAGGTCTTGTACATTAAAGTTTGTCAACTTTAGCCCCATTATAAAAAAATGTTGCATGGAGCCTTAGAGCTAATCTTAGGCACCCCTGTGATCATCACATCCTTAGAAAACTTCCCTAGCAGTAGAATTGCCAGGCATAAAGTATACACATTCAGGCTTTTGAAAAATAAGCACCGATGTATCAAACACCCACAAGACTCATAATTGAGTGCAATTGTTCAGGGTCAGGGGCTGAGAAAAAACCAAAGAGAAATCAGTCTGCGAAATGGGACTGTGTGCATATAGACCCAAACACCATCAGATGTGTGACATGGAGAGGGGGCTTATTAAGCAGCTGAGCCCCTGAATGTCACAGCTGGCTAGGACATATATAGTCCAATCCCATTGTATTAGGGATGGAGAAACTGAGGCTCAGAAAGATGGTGACCTCCAGTTCTGGATCTTTCCAACACACAGCCCTGTACTTTCTTTAAAGTGAGCCTTGCTCAGGAAGAACAAGGCAAGTGTCAGGCTGAGCCTGGGTATGAGAGTGTGAACTAGCCTTATCCACCTCCTAAACTGATCAGGAACGAGAAAAGGGCGTGAGACCCAGTTTACAGCAGAGGCAGCCATCATTTAAGGGCTTTGGGTCTGTTATCACTTAATCTATAGCATAAATTAGGGAAGATGGGAATGATAGCTTTGTAAGAGATTCTGGCTTTCAGGCACACAAGAAGCAGTTTATGCAAACTCTGGATTTTGCTGAAAAAAATGGCAGGTCTCAGGCAGTGGTTCTCAAACTTCAGTGTATATAAAATTCACTTGGTGGGGTTAGAAAGAGGTGCTCAAATGCAGATTCCAAGGCTTCACTCTGAGAGCTTGATTCTGTCCATTTTGTGTGGTGATTCTGCAATCTTAAGGCCCAGGGAACTTTGATGAGAGCGTGGTTGATTTTCACATGTCGCCCGACAATGTTAGCCAGATTAAAGTTACTACAATAGATACTAGGTTCACCCTGACAGCCTTTTCCTACACCCCATTTCCCCATAGAAAAATGTCACTAATGAAAAGAGAAATCTACACCAATTAAGGACCTTGACAAAGGATCCTATTGTTTGCCTACTTTCTCACTGATTTGTAATTCATTCCTCAGCAGATCCGAGACCTCCTGTCCGACCTTACAGCATTTGCCCAGTAGATGGCAGTACCTCATTTGAGGTGCCATTTGTACGCGAAGGAAAGCTGTAGATGGAGAGACAGGGAAAGGGCAAGACAGAGATGGTGAGAAGACGGTCACAAGCAGAAATGTACAACACTAACCAGCTGTCCTGAAATAACACAGAGAAAGCATAAGCCGTCCTAGATGTAACCGATGTGTAGCCCTGCCCAAATGCCACATTTGCTTTAAAAAAAATCACCTGCGGCTTCCCAAACCTGGGATCTGGCGTCTGGTAAACTCACTGGGAGTTAAGATCTTGGACATTGCCATAACCCATTATGACCACAAGATGGCGGTGCTGCGCCAGAAGGACAAGTTGACTAAGAAAGTAAATCTTTAAAAACTCCAGACTTGAGAATATGACCAGACATGGCAAAAATTCTGAAATAAATTAAGTGACAACAGGTCCGAAGAATGAGGAAGAGAGGCAGGGGAAGGTTATCAGTCAATAGCCATGGGCCATGGCTAACCAGAAAATCCATGTTTCGGGATGAAGTCATTTCAACAAGCATCTGTCTAGATCCCCAGAACCACTACATCCCCCTTGGGTGTGACCAGTGTCTGACCACCATCAACAACCAATCCACGAGCCTTCTTTATGGACTAACCACCCATCCCGGACTTACCCTGCTTCATATTTAGCCCACCTTCCTTATCTGCAGCCAATGTGAATTTAGAGAACTTTTCTTTCCTTGAGACCCATCCCCTCCATAAATGTGCCCTGTTTCTTGATGTTGGTGGACAAGTTATTTCTGTTAACTGGCCTTGCTGCTGGTGAAGCAGAAGTTTCCTGTCCCAGGACTCAGTCATTATGTGGTTAGCATTTGTAAAGACCCAACAAAACCTATTTCAGAGATCTTTCAGTCTCCAGAGTTTTTGATTGGTCAAACTTGAGAATAAGATTTTGGAAGTGGTGAGTCCCAAACATAGTATACAAACACGATGGACCACCAGGCCTGTGGGGGTCATGTGAACAGGAACAGTGGCCTGCTCAGCATTTATGTATGTATCTCGAAGACCGAAAACCAGATGCCCCACCACTCCACCTTCATACTTTGCATGGTATAAGGCCCTGTATTCGTTTCCTAACAAAGGACCACATACCCGATGACTTAGAACAACAAGTAGTTATTGTCTCAGTTCTGGAGGCTAGAAGTCCAAAATCAAGGTAACATCAGTGCCACCCTCTGTCTGACATCTATAGGGGAGAATCATTCCTTGCCTCTTCTAGCTTCTGTAGAATCAGCAAATCTTGGTGTTCCTCAGTCTGTACATGCATCCTTTCGATTTCTGCCCCCATTGTCACTTAGCTGTCTTCTGGCTGTGTGTCTCTCTCCTATTCTTATAAGGACACCACTCATACTGGACAAGGGGCCCATCCAACTCCAGTACAATCTCATCTTCACTAATTATATCTGCAATGACCCCATTTCCAAGTAGGGTCACATTCCAAAGTACTGCAGGTTAGGACTCCAGCATATCATTTTGGAGGAAACAGTTCAATCTGTAACAGTCCCCAACACCTCCACCTAACTCCAAGAGTGAGAAGGGACCCCAAAATTCCTGAGGTGAAACTCTCCACAAACTGGCAGTATCAGGACTGGTATACCAAAGTAAGCCAATGGAGAGGATATTAAGAGTAAAAATTTGTCTTGTATACTTAAGTTGGATGCTATAATTTTCCTTCAGATGTTTAATATTATATAATGTGCTTAATATTTTTAACAATCTCTTGTGTGCAATTGGTTGGGAAATTCTCAGCAAAGGCTCCCTACCCTCACCCTCAGTGTTTCTGTTTTGCACGGTGTAAGTTCCTGTCAATAAATTATGAAATAAATGAATAAATAAGTGTATCACAGAAGATTCCAACAGAAAACATATAACTTAATATTTTCCTTTGAATATATCAAAACAAGTTCTAATAAAGTCAGTTTGTACTTTGACAAAAAAAGAAGAGATCATGGAAGTGGAAGACAGGAGGAAAGCGATGTGGTGTTGATTAGCCCTTTACATACACTGTTTCATTTCCAGTTCATAAAGCCTAAGAGGGAACTTCTACCAGGTCTCCACTTCAGAAAGGAAACTGTGTGGGAAACAAGGCTGGGACCTCTTATATTATCACAAAAGAAATGGGGACAGTGATCTAATTCTGTTTACATCAAAAGTACTGAATGGGGTGGCTTCTATGCATAAAAGTTCCTTCTTTCACTCAGCAAATATTGGAGTACCTTCTTTGTGCCAGGCACTGTGTGTTAAAGAATAAGAACTGGAGGAATGAGACAAAGTCCCTGCTTCTACTGCAGATAGACCACCGTAAATCATTAGGTCCAGGCCCGGGGCCTATAGGGAAAACGCAGAGTGCAGGCGCTGCAAAGTGCCTGCAGGTGCATTTCACATGATGTCAGTAGTAAACTGGACCTGGCTCCCACTGGCTCACAAGAGCCAATTGTTAAATTTTCAGGAATTTTGAACCAGTTCTTAAATACATCCATTATTGAAATTAAATTATATAAACTTGCAATTAAGTAAGTTAAAAGTTATAATTAAATATAATTTAATTTAAAACTCATCACTTCCTAATTATTTCATATTTTACAACTGTCTGTGCCAGGGGTAAGCAAACTTTTTCTATAAAGGACCAGATAGTATTTTAGGCTTTGTAGGGCATGTGATTTCTGTCATAACACCTCCACTCTGCCGTTGTAGCATGAAAGCAGCCGGTTATGTAATATGAATGGGCATGACTGTGTTCCAATAAAATGTTCTTTAGTAAAACAGGCAGCCAGCTGGGTTTGATCCACTGGCCACAGTTGGCCAACCCCTGCTCTTGTTCAGGTATTTATGTCTATCATAACTGTGTGCTGGAAATGCTCCATACTGACGTGCTAATCCTACTTGTATCTCTGTGAACTGCACCCTCGGTGGTGTCACACTGGTGGCTTGCAGTCAGCCATGTGAGAGTATTTACACAAAACCAGCCAACGCTGCCATCAGGGCTTTGCTTCTCCCCGGAGAGCTGCTTGTTAAGCACTTACCAGAACACCACCAGCTTGTGCGGTCTGTGAGGGCCTCTGAGGAGGCAGACTTTGAACAGGAACTTGGAACTGCACTTAGCCTTCCTACCCTGCGGAGCAGGAGCAACTTCTCGTAGGAGTGGTTAGAGACTGGCAACTCAGGGCTTGGACATGCCAGTATTTCAACAAATGACACAGAATCATGATGCCAGTGTTGCTGGGCAGCTACATCTGAGGAGATCTCTCCCTGCACACCGGGTGAAACCATGACCTGGATGACAGGGGATGGTTCTTGACTGAACAAGAAAGAATTCTCCATCAGGTCAGAAGAGTGTAAGTAAGGCAGGAATTCATTAAAGCAAGAGTGGTATTGAATGGCAGCTGACTTGCAGGTAGCTGAGAGCGGGAAAGTGCAGAGTGGGGAAAAGCTTGGTGAGCTGCTCAGCACAGGGCAGATCCCCTTGCCAACTCCTAAAGCCAGGGTCACCTGGCATCCCATGTCCACTTGGATCTGCATAGTGTGGGGTCTAGCCCCTACAACCCCAGAATTTGAGGGAGCTGCAGACCATGGGATGGAGTGAGATTATGTTCTGAGAACTTCCCAAAGAAAAAAGATTTTCAGGCAGGCTACTAAAGAGCAGATCACGCAGCTGCAGTTCCATCCGCGTCACCCAGGTGATGGGAACGTGCAAGCCCTAATCAGAGCTCTCAGCAGCCCCTCCCTACTCATCTGGAGTAAAACAGAGACAGAGTGAAGCCTTGAAAATAGAATGAAATAGCAAAGAGACAAAGATGCTTACCACTGGAAGAGTGCAGAGACAAAGCTGTTAGAAGTACGCACTTAAAGAAAGGGGAGTGCAGGCAGCCTGAGAGAGGAGGTGTTTGAAAAGGCTGGGGATTCTGTATTTTAAGGATTCTCAGGAATGTGACAAAGGGCCAGGGGGTATAGATTTCTAAAGCACTCTGAAGATTCTTATCTCTGGTGAGAGACAGTATGTCTCCTCTCCTCCATTATCAGTCCTCCAGGTAATTCTGCAAAATCAACACAAGACACTGGTCAGTTCCTCGCCAGGATAGCGGCTTCCCTCTGGGAACATATTAGTTAAGACCACCCACCCTGCCCCCATGGTGGATTGTTATTGTCTGTTTACCAAAGAATATGTTAGGAATATTACCTCCTAACTTCCTGGTTTTTAAAATGGAATCTTCCCCTTAAGATGGAGTCCCTCCTGTTCTTACTATGCTGTTTATATCTTGGCTTCTTGGCTTTTTTGAAAATTAATCATGATGCCTGTCTCCCATCTCTGCCCTATCTCACCAGAAGGCAACCTAGAGATCAGAACAGGAACAGTCTGTGAGGTTTGCTGAAACAATCACAATGATGGCAGAGGCCTGACGAAGGTATTCATTTTCAGGTAGCACATTTTCCCAAAGGAACCTTCTTTCCTGGTACCACTGCAACAATGGAAGAAGTCATCCTCAATTCCAGTTTTCCCATAACCCAAAACCCTTCCCCAAAGAAATCAAGGAAAAGGAACCATAAAAATTTAATTTTAATGATACAGAAATAGTATATAGTACATTTCTTTCCACAGCAGCACTTCATTCATCTCTAGAAAATTTAACAAAATTAAGGCTAAATCAGAGCGATCTGATAGTAAAGGGATATTTTGTGTGGTGCTATTTTTAAAGAATGTCTTCATAAATATATAATGTTCTTCAGAGAAAAAAAAAACATTAAACAAGATACTAGGTATGGGAAATGCAGTACAAAATGTTCTCCTTTATGCCAGTTCAAAAGAAATGACCACAACTTCCCTGGGAAGTTTCTAGTGGGTTTTTTATTTGTTTTATAATGAATGTTTACAGGCTATTAAGACTTTCTGGAGGTAAAATTCCACAGTCCTAGAGGGCATTTTATAAAATGAAACCAAGAACAGTTGAGTCTCCAACATAATCTCTCTAGAAAAAACTGAAAATCAAAGTGGATTGTTTAAAAGTGCAAGAGAATTGTATCTGAAGCTGTGGTGCTTGAAGGGACAATCCTCACAACTGGCCTTTCCTCTGACCTGTAATGGAATGAAAGACTTCAGAATAGGGTCAAACAAAATGCCGAAACAGAGGGGCAGAAAATCAAATGTTGAGTGACGGATGTAAGTACTGATATTTACTATGATCAGAAAGTGGGAATCTCCTTATTTCCACTTTTTTACAATCATTGGCCATATGTGCTGGGTAGCTTTTCACCCCGGCTTTCTGACTCAACAGAGACCCTTCAGTTGCCTTAGGATTTGGAATAAGATGAAGAGTCTCTTTTTCTTTCTTTCCCTCCAATAAGACTTCCTAAAGGAGAATAGACAAGTCCAAAGTAACTCCCTGCAGGAAGCCTCACTCTAAAACGCTCCTCTCCGGCAAGTGCCCCCCGCCAACCCCACCCCCTACCCCTGAGGAACACAGAAAGCCTGACTTTCAGGGGCCCAGGTCCCCACAGAAGCTGTAGGAGGTCTGCCTGCTCTCCTCCTCCACCCTCCCTTCTGCGTGCTAGTTTCCATTTTAATGTGCTGTTCTCTGCCACCCCCCACCTGCCCTGGAGAATGCAAGTACTATTTTCATGGAAGGAGAATGGTAGGTGTGTTAACATCACCAACCCCTGGAGAAGGTGGTCTTGTTTTTCATCATAAGCCATACAGTCCATCATTTAAACAAGGACATTTTCCTTATAATAAGAAGACCTATTACCCCAGAAAAGTATTTTCTCATATAATGTTAAAATGTTCATCATAAAGTAGCAGGTAGTAAGAAATAATTTTTTTCTTTAATTTTGCATAATAATTTTGTTTTTCCATTTCTTTGGTTCCCAAAGCCTCAATTTCCCCTAAAGAAATAAAGTGGAAGGCAAATGTCCAGGTAAGTAACATCGAACATCCTCTTAAGACTTACGTGCATTCTAAAGACTGCTAAAACCTCTAGGAAACAGTGGGTTGAGGCATATACTAAAATCCATTTTCTTACATAAATTCATATGTAAACACAGATAAACAATATGATAAACATCCAATTACTCACAATTACATAGAACAATTAATACAATTATTATTATATGATCACACAATCACATAAAAAAGGATATTTTTTATTATTTCAATGTTTTTCAAATCGGCTGATCACCAGTTTCACCTGCTTTTCACTAACAAATTTCCTAGGCCCCATTCATGAAGAATTAGAGACAGCAGGTATGGCCTAGGACCCAGAATTTTGGGGGGGTTTCCTATAAAATTTGATATTCCAACCCTCTTGTTATACAGAGGAGGACACTGACGTCCAAAGAAGTCGAGATGTCATCTAAGGTTGACAGAGCAAGCAGCAGAAAAGGCCTGAGAGCCACGGCTCTCATCTCCTAGACCTCTACGAGCTTCTGTTACACCACACTTGCTCACAGCTTTCCCTGAGCCCTGGCACCCTTACAGCTAAGCTAAGCAACCATTAGTAGACATGCTGTTGTTAGAAGTAGGTGATAAGTTGTTTGAGAACAGGGACCAAGCCTCATATTCCTTCTGACACAATCCTAGTAATTAATGTCCAATAAGTATTTGTTGGCTGTCACCCAGCTAAGGCATAATGCCATATTCTCTGCTCGTACCTCAGGTTATGACCACTCAAGCAGATGCAAAATTATCTAGCTGGATATCGAGATCCACCCAAGAAAGGTCACGTCGCCTGAATTTATGAAGCTGCCACGTTCAAAGCAACAGTAATTTGAATGACAATACAAGTTGCACAAGATTACCATGTCTTCCCTTGTTCCTGAATTCTGTGGAAAAAGCTAATTAATCCAAGGGATAGAAAGAAGCCATTTGTCTATAACATTTGGCAAATGTGAATTCTACAATACTAAACTATTCTAAGGAGGTACTCTTTAGTGACTGTAACAACTCTATTTTATTGAGTTTTATTACTTTTTCTCTTGGTTTTCAATGTTTTCCCACTCTTACAAAACATTCTTTTGTGGATGGAGTCAAACTCCTTTATAAAGCTGAGAGTGAGGGACTGAACACATTTAGCTTCTCTATTATAACATGGTTGCTCTTCTCTCCTTGTCCCTCCCCCCTCCCTGTCTTTTTCTCTCCTTTCACATGTATACACACACATACACACACGTATTTATTTGGAGGTGGGAGAACATTGCTTATTCTATTTTCTATTTGTAGCTATGAATCATGAGCCACATTACAAATAGATGATTCGACTATGTTGCCATCTCTACTGTAAAAATGTAAATATGAAAAAAGGGATAATGAAAGCATTTAAAAAGCCAATCAGAAAATACTAAAGAAAATTTAAGGCTAACGTCAGTTAAACAGGTACATGGGTCACCGGTGGCACAGCAGCACAGCCTTGCTCGCACCCACTGACACACTGGGCTTGCTGGGGTGAGGAAAAGGGGGCCCGGCCACAGACCACCCAGGCCAAGGGAAGGGCCCAACCCCCGCAGGCACCACCGCATGGCATCCCTCCATTGGGTGCTCCCTCCCCTGGGGAATATAAAGATGACCTAAAGGTCTACTTGAGGAAACTGTCCCTAGAAATCATTTCTGGATGAGGCCCCTTCCACCCAAAAGAGCCCCACACCCCATGGGACCCCATGCCTTCATCCAGACAAGTCTTCCTCAAGTCTTCTGCTATGACAGGCCAGGCAGGACAGACCTTCCTGAGTTGTATTTTGTCTTAATTTTTACAGAAAACAAACTGTCTTTTCATCTCTTTTCTTTTTAACTGTTAAATCCAGTCTTACCTAGTTACAGGTTCCTAATTATTCCTCCAGATAAATCTTCTAAAATCATACTGATGACCTCATTCATCTATGTATTCATTCAACTCATATTTAAGAAGGGGGGATTGGACTTGTGGATGGTCAGGGCCAGAAGAGACCCAGACCCTCTGCAGCCCAAGTCTCTCATTTACTAACGGGTGGAGGCAGGCCAGCCCTCAGCCCAGGATTCCTTCCCAGCCTGATGTAGTATCCATCCCACCAGCCCACCCAGGCATTTAGCATAACCCCATGAAAAATTTCTGTACTTCTTCATTTCAAAAATGAAAAACTTACAAGATGAATTTTTGTACCTTATGACTTACAATGCTAATAAATATTAGCAAAATGGAATGATCAACCAAAGGGTAAACATGCCCTTAAAAAAAATAATTGCAGGGCTTATAAAGATTCGTTCCATTTTTTTTTAACATTAAGTGTTTTATGAAGTCATATGCTGAACACATATGACAACTTCTCTGTCTTCCTGCATGGTTAGGAAGTCATTCCAGAAAGACAATACCACAGAACAATACCTGGATAAAACATATTGCACAGCACATCTCAGAGCACTAACACTTAAAATCTATATTCTAGTCTACAGCATCCACTGTGGTCTGGACACACACTATGGGTATTAGCTAAGAAAACATCCATTTTCTTATTTAATCAGGAGGATAAAGCTGCTGATAACGTTTCAATAAAATATCTGATTTATAACTGTCATTCTCTCAAGTGAAATCAAACTGGATTTACTCAGGGGACTGCCTGATCAAACTGAAGTTCTGGACAGTCTCCTTAAAATAGCAGAGGGTGAGGTGTCCAACACATCTCTTCAGGGAAATTTTGATGAGCAATTCTATATGCCAAATGTATTGTCTTATGGACAATATATTTGTGTTGGAATATATTACCCCAATCCTTTAGTAAAGTTCACTTTGCCCTGTTCCATAAAATAGTTAGAGAGCCTTAAGAAAAAATGTTAGCTGACAGTTATTACTATGAATGAAGAGCTTCAATTGCTGTACACTCTAATCCCCCAAGAAAATTACATCAAAAATGGACGCTTTATGACAAAAATCACTCATTTATCTCAAAACCAGAACAAGTAGAAAACAACACCATTAAAGGAATTTAAGTACTTTCCTGACCACTATTGCAGAAACACAGAAACTCAGCAGAATGCAGACATGCAGGAGTCAGCAGTATATAGAAAAGAATTAACAAAAAACTCAGTACAACTTTAATAACTGGATTTCATGAAAGTAGACTCTTAATAAAACCAAAATATTTCCTCCTCAAGGCAACCATTAGCTACAAAGGAAAAATGATTTCGTATCCTTGGTCTATAAAGAAGACACATTTATTTACACTCTCAGTGGACTAAAAGAGGTTTTAAACTGTCACAATTAAAATTTTATGCTTCCAAAAATATTGTATGATCAATGCACTTAACTTAAAGCTTCTGGTATTAATAACTTCATTTAGACTTCTTAAAAAACCAACACAAACATACTTTCTAGAGTGCAAAATGCTTCTTATTAAATACTTCAGTAACACAAAAGCAATCAGCTTTTAAACACAGGAATCCTTTTCTGAAGGCTCATCACCGTGAAGACATCCATTGCCGGCAATGGATGCTGAACAGAACTGCCAGCTCCAGTAAAATGCAAGATTACAATTTTGCGTTCAGTTCTTGCACCTGTCCAAATGACCCCATTTATTTGTACAGACTCATCGTTGGACTCTGGTACATGCACATGTATGCATCACAAAGAAGTCTTCGTGCACAGCCTTGAATTCTTCTGGAGTCCAAGGAATGCAGGTCTTCTAGAGACATTTTTAAATACTCTCCGACTTCTGGGCATGGGGTAACCTGAGGAATATTGAAGCCATTCTGACCACCTATGGAAAAGAGGAAGAGCTCTATTTAGGGCAGTAAAGTTCTAAATTCTTTTGCTGCCCTGGCCCCGGAAGCAATTTTATAATTGCTTTGTAATGCTTTCTACATTTAGTTTCTATGATTTAGTTAAGGCTGATTTCCAGAATCTGAAACACCTTATTTTACTTCTGATTTCTAGAAGTTGAAGCCTCTTTGTAACTGGACAGTTTTCTCATTTCTTGGTTTCTGAAAGAATTCTAGGGCCAATAGTGAATAAAACTGGTGAAAGGACACATATCCTGAGCAAAATCCAAAGCCTACTTTTTAAGCCTCTGTATTCAATTAGGGACTGATGGCACATGTACATAGCACACAATGTTCAGCTCCTCGTGTTTCCATAGCCCTTTCCAAGATACAAGCACCCCTGTATACTTCACCATGAGATTATCCAAGGGTAGAGCAGATCTAATAAAATAAATACTATTTTTTCCCCTAAATTAAAAAAATTTTTTTTAATTTCCCTAAAATTTAAAATTTTATTTCCCTAAATTTGCTCTACTTGTTCAACTCTGGGAAGGTTTTGATTTACATATCATTAGATTGAACAGAGATGCTGTTAGGGAATCCAAAAGGCTCTTCTGGTTCAGCATCCCAATGACTTTTCCAAATGTCTGAAACTGCTATGCTTTTGAATTACACTGTTAAATACAATTTTAACTGGGATAAGGGTACATTTACAGATGGGGTTGTGCTGTATCTGTCAAATGTCTGACAGCTGAGAAAATGTTGAGAACACTTGGTCTAGACGTGGGGCCTCTGATCAAGAAGCTGCCACAGGGGGACTGGAGTTTGAGAGAGTGGCCAAAGGGCAAATGGGCTATAGAAGAAGAATGTGGGATGTGGAAGTGGCCTCACAACCTTGCCTGGGACTAGTTCTAATCTGTGAACACTGTACAGGGGTGTAGCTCCTTTGACAACCTTTCATGCCTGAGACCTACCAGAGCTGCTGGCATTTCACATGGTCTTATTAAGCATTTGTTAAATAATGACTAAGCATCCTAGAAAAATGGCCTAGAAAATACAGCATTTTCCCTATTTCAGAAAGAAACACATTACATACAGAATAGGCTTATTTTTCCAAACACAATATGTATTTCTATTCTTAGCTTTGTCATTTAGAAGACAACATGGTTTAACAGAAAAACAAGGATAATCCCCATCTTGCAAGGGTTTAGGTATAATGACTTAATATTACCCCCATAATGTACTTCCAAGTACAGCTTGGCACATAGGCACTTAAATGGCGACTATGGCTTATACAGAAGGTGAGAGGAACCTGAACATAGAAGAAAACAAAGCCAGAAAGAAGACCTCTCAGTCCTACAAAAAGAATTTTAACACTCTATTTTTTAACAAAGACAATATGCATGTCAACACATCACAGCAATATTATCCCATAGTTGAGTATCAGGGCTGTTAACACATTTCAAGATTTAAGATTATTGTGTCTCCAAGATATTCCTGAAAGCTATTTACACAAACTATTTTATTATGCAAAACACATCCCACCATGAATTATCCCACCACAAACTAAAAGTGCTACAAGCAGAAGGAAGGTTTTTAAAATACCATCTCGATCAGCCATGCTGTCAAAGAAGAGCCAGGCAGAGTCGTCTTTCCCATACTTCACAAAAGCAACATAGTGGCTTGTTTCTATACACAGAACAGCAAATAATTCCATTTTCTGACAGGGGATGCAGCCATGTCTCCAGTCCCAGTCAGGTAAATCTTTGGGAAGGGACACGGGGTTATATTTATGATTCAGTCGCTTGGGATGAAGGTGGACCTAAAATGGAACATGAAGAGAACATCACTAATGAGCCACACTCAATGTTTCAAGTGAGTGGATTCCACTTATTCCAAATGAATACATTTCTATAAACAGCAACCACATACTCACATAAGTCTATCAACTAACAGAAGAGACATAAACACTACCACTTAATTATAAATTTCTAGAAGTTAATTATGATTTTGAAAATTTCAAATCCTGAAACCTATTTTCAAACAAATCATTTACTGTTTGATAGGAAAACATCCATTAAGTGAAATCAAACTTACTTGAGTGTTGCAGGTTTTACAAAACTGCTTTATTTTTCCAGCTGAGATGTCAGGATCATCATAGCATTCTCTACACTCATACATTGCAAGCCCGCCACATATCCGGCACTGCCTTGGGGCTAACATGGTGGGAGTAGAAGGAGAGTTAGGGAGCCTTTTAAAAATTCATTATTTCATTAAAAATATGAAACAGAAAAGTTAAAGTTTACAAAGGACTTGGACTCAAAAAAGTCTATTCCTCCATATCCCCATAAATTTGATGTTATATTTCCTTAGACTCAGGATATCTTCTTTAAAGACATTTTCTCAAATCATCTGACAATTTTTTTAAACTAATATATTCTATGGTGTTTTCCCATGATTATAAAATGTCTATTGATGAAAATTCAAAGATACAAAAAAGCATAAAGAAGAAAATTGAAATCATCTACAATTCCTATTAACAAGAGGTAACCACTATCAATACTATTATGAATTTTCTCCAATAATTTTATATCTGCATATTTACATAACTCTGTGTGTGCATGCATGCAGGCATGTATATTCAGGCGTGTGTGTGTGTGCGTGTGTGTGTGTGTGTGCACGCGCAGCTCCTCTTGTGGAAGGTATCAGTGTATTTACCTTTTCACTTAACATTGTATCATAGCCACTCGCATACACTATATTCTTCAAAAACATGAATTTTAATGGCAGCAGTTTCATCATACAGATACACCTTAATTGATTTACCTACTTTCCTCTTGTTATCATATAGGTTGTTTCTAACTTCTTAATTATGTGACAATAAACACATTTGCATATAAAATATGTATTTGTATCTCTGATTATTTTCTTAGAATAAATTCCTAGAACTGGAAGTACTAGCTTAATATTTCCAGGCTCTTTAAATACCAAATTGCCTTTTAGAAGAATTGTACCTTGTTAGACTCTGACTCATAATAAGAATGACCTCACTCTTTCTGAAAAACAACAAAACGAACTAAAAAATCTCATACTTACTGTCTTCAAGTAAATCTGTGATATTTAATTCCAGAGAAGGAAAAATCTTTTTAAATAGTTTAAAGTCTTTCCCAAATCGAGGCATCTGAATAATCAAACATGATGGTGCCTAAAAACAAGATACATATTTTTAGAATCAAAATGCTAAAAGAAATTTTCCCTACAAAACTGAAATAGTCATAGTAGTAGCACCAAGCAGTGGTTCCACCATAACACCAGTGGCCTGTAAAACAGGATCCGTGCGTAAATGTGGAGTGTGGAGGCAGAGCACCAAAGAGCCACAAGTCTTCAAGTGTCCAAGACCCACCCAGGATACCCAGAGGTCAGGCAAGGCTCAGCAACCTTGGTCTCTAACAATATGACCACCAGCTAAAGTGACATTCCCCTTTGGATTTATACTTAATACAGATTTTGGAAAAATTGTTTTCTCAAGTATAATAAAGAAACTGTCGTCACTAAAGGACGCTGTTTCTTATATTTCAACAATTAAATAACTGCCACTGTTAAGGTTTTCCAGAACATTCCTTCAGAAATGAATACAATAAAAATAAACTACAAAATGTCCTACACTAAGCTCATGAAGACACTCAGTAAAGAGTAAAAGAAAAAAAATGTATCATTTTGTTCATTAACAGACCAATATAAATGGATTTGTCTCTTGTTAAAGGAGGAAAAGTAAACATTCTTTTTTGATATATTTGGACAATATGCTTAAGTAAAATGTTAAATTGGGCAAGATTTTATACTAGGTAAAGTGATAAGTTATAAAAAAAACCTTCCTTTTGCTTTAAAAACTGCTTAAAAGTTCTCAAGTTACAAAATTACCTTTATATGTTTTTTGGCACCAAAAATCAAATAAGTTAATCTTAATTGTAAGGCATTTTCAGACACATTGAAACACTGGACATTTTTTTTAAGTTGTGTTTTGTTAACAGTCTGTGTTTCTAACTGCTCTCAGTTAATAGTTACTGTGTCTATTATTAGTCCTAAGAATATTAAGGACTGTCATATAAAATACGACAAGTAATTATCACTAACCTCTGCAAATTTCAGGTTACTGTTGATAAAAGACCATTCTAACAATTGCTGAATTGTAGGAACACCAACTTTCTCATTTTTTTCCATAAAAATCTGATAGAAGTAACAATCTTGTACTTTTTGACCTGCTGATCTGAAAATATAGCAAAAGAAAACATATAATTTATTTACAAAATGCTTAAATCAAAAACTGGAGCTATGTCAGCAGTATTTAAGAACATAAAAACTATGAAATTGATGGTACAACTTTGGACAGTTGTACAACAGGGGGAAAACAGTAATTCAATAATAAAATATACTTCATGCATAAGACCTAAAAATGATTTATTTTAGTTTTCATATTGCAAAATTCTCTTAGTGATCAGCAGGAAAATAATGGAATAATCTACAATCAAGAAACACTGCATGATCAATAACAGCCAGAAGCTAAGATTACTTGCTTCAATTTAACTGTCCAAATCTGGAAAGCAACAAAACTGCATAAATGCTTGAAACAGGAAAATAAATTCTTATTTGCCTGAAAGGGACAGAGCCTCAGAGACCTTCTAAACCAAACTTTTCATTTCTAAAATGAAGGCCCTGAGATCTGGAGATGGATAACTACGTCCCTGCAGCTCCAAGGCAGAGCTAGTAGGTGTCCTAACAACTGCTTACTGTTCTTTCCATGAAAGCATGCTCTTTACATGTTCACTCATTCATTCAACAAACACCAAGTAAGCAACTATTATATGCTAAGCATGGTGCTACCCTTACTTTGTAAAATTTCCCTTCTGTTTTACTATTGAACACTGTTAATCTTTAAAACTAACTCTATCAAAAGGATCAATAATCTTTAAGTTTACCATTTACATTTTAGCAGAATTTCTGGGTATAGACTCAGACTCCTTATAGCTAGATGTAGAGATTTTTAGGGAAAAATAGTAGCAGTTTTCATAATAAACCTGTTATTCAGAAGTTTTTATCAACCTTTAGAAACCCTCAGCTTCCCAAAGTGACCTATACCCTGAAATTAACAAAACTTACTTGGTAACAAAGCAGGAGCTTAAGAACCCACAGCAAATAAAAACAAATGATAACCAAAAAACCTGAAGGTTATGCTGTATCAGTATTTTAATGGGTCATTGACTACTAAAAAAAGCCAGCATTTTTCTGTAAAACCCAAAAACATTTAAAAAATTAATAGGTAACAGAAAAAAATAAGAAAGGAAACTAAGAAAGCCTCAAGTAGTAGAGATCAGTAGTTTTAACAATGAGAAATAATAATGCTGACAGGGGTGGGATTGTGGCTGAAGAGAGAACAGAGTTGCACACGTTGAGATAGGAGAACCAGAAATGAGGGTGTAAAGCAAAGAGCTTTGTGATATTGGCAGGGAAGAAAATAACACCCACTCAAACCTTCGTACTAAGGTTTTAGAAAGCTAACACCCTGGAGTAATATTAGCTGATCATTACAACACATGTATCCAAGAATCACAACAAAACTGGTGCTACTGTACAAAACTGAACAACTGAGATTGCCATTTTCCAGCAACAAAATCTCAGAGCAGAAGGGTGCAGATGTCTCCAACAAAAAACAAACATTTACAAAGAAGATAAAAACATTCACAGATTTGTATAATTTTGGCCTGTCTATCTGCATAACACAGACTATCATGAGTAGTAACTAAATTTCTTCACATATTCTGGGTTACCGTAGCACAGTGGAGTATAATACATTCGTGTAATGAGAATACCCAGACTGGGTCCTGTAACAAGAGGTACTCAGTAATACCATCTGAAATTGCCATATTATCTTTGCTGTTTGACTGCTGATTTTATTCCCTTATTTTTCTTAGAATGCTGGAGTCACTATCCTCTCTTGTTTGGGGCTATGACTAGTTTCATTTTTCTTTACACTCCACACACAATTACTCATTATCATTACTACTACCATCACTGTTATTGTTTTCAAATATGAAGGCTTAATTTACTCACATTTACCAATTTCTTGATTCTTCCTTGTTTCCTTCACAGCACTTCCTTATACTAAATTTAGTTTTGTGTTAGTATATCCTGTAATAAGTCTCTGACTGGTATTTTAGTCCTGGTTCTTCCTGATCAGGAATTCTTCGCGTCTTTATTATTAGAATTTAAGTCTGTCAAAAATTCTGGAATATCTTCAACTATTATCTCTCAAAATACTATTTCTTCCCTATTGTCTCTAGTGTCTCATTCTAGAACCACAATTACAATCTATCTTCCATGTCTCTTGTCCTCTTGTTTTCCAGCTCTAGTAGTTTCTATATAATTCTCAAGGATTTTCTGGTTGTACATATAGCTATTGCCATCTTCAACTAGACAATGAATATATATTCTTGATCTTATTGTCTTATTTCAGTAAATTAGAACTTCTAAAACAGTATCAAACTATAACTGTGGCATTGTCCACCCTTCCTTCCTTCTTCTTATCTGTCCATTCAATAATGGCATCAAACAACATCACTTAAGACACAGAAATGAGTAAGAGTATTTGTCTGTAATAACTTTTAAGGGATGTAAATAGTATATTAGCAAGATTTTCAACAGAGAAACCCAGGCTAAAATGTAAAAAGTTCCAGTATTTAGACTGTGAACATTTAACTATCTGGAATTATAGACCATCTCTGCTTCTATAACAATTTAAAAGTTACCTTATTTTTAACAATGGTTCTACCCTTAAAATATGATGAAATAGGATATTCAAGAATTCTTCAGGATCTAAGAGAAAATCAAAAATCAAATAAGTCACAGACAAAATTTTAAAATAATTCTATTATTTATTTATAATTGTATTTCTATACTGAATTTAATTTCATAACACATTATTTCAATTAAAAGTATATAGTTCTCAAGTTTTCCTAACAAAAAATACAAAGGATATTTAATGGCTATGATAAACTGTTACGGTCCAATTTTGTTATAACTTTATTGCATTTGAAAGGGTGTAATACTTCACACATGGTGAAATGATTTTAATTTATTTTGGGGGATTTAAGTAGCATAAAGGCAGAAGTATGACCTCATTTTTTCCTACTATTCTAAATTTTAATAAGTTTCTAAACATAGCTAGTTAAGTATGCTGCCAACTCATTCAATATCAGGAGGTGAATCTCTGAGTAAACCCACGAGCTAAAAAAAGATTAAAACACTCTCTGACCATGAACTTAATCCTAGTTGGCTATTTTGTAATGCCCTCCAAAACAAGGAAAGCTGCCTGGGAAAACACACATGGATTCTATGCCACCCTTCATTTACAGAAAGGGAAACAACTCTGCACACCATTGCTGGATGGAAGGAAAGGACCCTTTATTTATTCATTTAAGGCACTAGAACCAGCTAGCTTCTTAGAGGGGTTCACTATTCTACCTATCACTACTTCTAGAAGACAGAAAGCACTTACAAAAAGGGGAAGAAATTGTGCATCACATAGGAAGAAATTTCCAAGTTAAAATAAAATCCCCAAAATATAGGGGAATATATTTCAGCCAATAATTTGGCATCTATTTTCAAGTTATTTTTAACACATATCGTATAAATTAGGACAGTCACCTTTTTCTTCAGAGGTAAATCCTGATGCAGCCTCAACTTTTTCAAGTATTTTCCTCAGTTTCATAATCTTTGTTGCACACACATATCCATATCTATGTTAGTAAAAAACAATTAATTCTGGCATACATATTAAGTTAGTATAACATTTTGATAGTTACACATTATATAACTCGAGCGTGTCATAAATCAATAGGTTAGACAATTATTTTCAAGAACACAATTACAGGCTTCTTCTTGAGGTTTGAAAAATTTGAAGTCTAGAATCAGAATTATCCCAGATACTATCATACTTTAAAAATAACTGTCATATACTAATATGAGAAAAAATATTTTTAATTTATGATAATTGGTCTTCTAATACAATTTGCTTAAAAAATTAAAGTACTTACCTTACAAAACAGAAAATATAATTTTAAGAGAGAGAAAGACCTTTTAATACTCAAGGGTGAAAGAGACATCAAGGGAAAAAGGCACTGCAAATGTGAAATCTTCAGTCAAACCAAAAATCACATGTATGAGATTTTCTTTCATCTTCATATACAGGACACATTCAACACATTAAAAGTCAACCTTTGATAAAATTCTAATTCTAAAACTGGCTTCAGAGGAAATCTTAGAGGCCAATACAGGCTTAATAAGGATGAGTCAGAACCAGCTAATCTCATACCCATTTTTTATACTGACCATCCATCCATTCACTCATGAACTTTTGGCAACCAACATATACTGAGCATGTATCATTTACAGAGTAATCTGACCTGTCGGCCACTGGGAATACAAAAGAAGTGGAGTAAGGTAAAAAACATGGTCTCTGCCTTTGAGAAGCTTGAAATGGAGAAAGCAGAAGTCTCAGTACCAAATAAAACCAGCCAGTTAAAGACAGACATGAATGCTGCAGACACAGGGAATCTTGATCCAAACAAGGCATCTGACAAATTTCTTGCTGTGGACAGGGTGACAAAGTCTGATTAACCATAATTCTTAACTGGGTGGACAACAGTATCCAAATAATGTTTAGTAAGAGACTTAAGGTATTTGGAAAGGAAGTGGTAACATGCCTTAGAGTTTTGGATTTGATCTGTCTTGTTTTATTATCAATTTCTTGGGAGAGTACACAGTATGTTTGAAAATTTGCAGAAGACAAAATAATTTATGTTAAACGTAAGACTCATAATTACTTAAAAGGTAAAACCTACAGTCATGTTCATCATTACAGAATTTAAGGAAAACTAAAGATATAAGTAGGGAAATTTATACTTTCTAAATTTCTCCCTTACAATTTACTTTCCCCCTTATGTTGTACATGTGATAGAGTAAGTCATTCTGAATGCTCATTATATTTCAGTGTTCTGCATTTTTTTTTCAAATTCCTATACCAAACTATTTAAAAATTTTAATTTCTAAGAAAAGTATGTCACAAAACTTAAATTTATCTTAGTATAGATTTTAAATTACATTCTTTGCTCTCTATATTCCTCAGTTAGCAGATTTGTTTTATGACCTGTGGCCCTCTTTATAATCTAAATTTTACAATGTGACATTATCACATTATACCACTTATCAAAAGTCTTTACTAGGTGTCTCATCACTTGTGCTTGTCCCATTACGAACTGCTTCCTGTGGCCAAAGAAAGACATGTTTATAATTTGGAAACTAGGAAATGACCAAAAACATCACCTTTTTAAAGGAGGTGGACTGAGGCCTAAATATATTCCTCCAACCAAGAAATGTGTTAATAAAATACATCTAATCTGATTCTAATACAAACATATTAAATACTAGCTATTCTACAAATTTAAATTTTCCCTTGATTTTCTTTCAGATAAAATTTAATTTGAGAAGCCAGACTGTACCAACTGGACTAGCAAACATGATTACTGAGAGAGGTAGGGCTGGAACTACTTCAGACAAAGAGTACTAAGTACTTTCCATCAACTTTCATAAAACTATGGCAGTTAGTAATTTGTAGTATGTGCTACCAAAATGGTATAATCATGTCAGGGCAAATACTATGTGCTACACCTTGACCAGATTTAAAAAATTAGATAACTAAAGGCAGTATAGGGAACAAAGATTTTTTTTTAGTTGTTAATACTTCATCAAGAGAACTGTTTTCACCCATTTCTTATTAAATGAAAGCAAGGTATAAATTAATTACTATACCAAAAAACAGCAAAGAGGACACCATCTAAAAGCAAAATAACTATATATCTTCTACTTACATTCTCAGAGGATTAACAATTTCTGTCCTCAGCAGCTCTTGAGTTTCACTATAATATTCTACATCATTCTTTTCCTTAGGTCTAAGTAACACAGTGTCCAGAACAGAACTAAAAGCAAACAAGCTGCAAAATAAAAGGAATATTTTTCTTCATGTTGCATACATACTACTTTTTGAGAGACAGATACTAAAAAGAATGTGATGAAAATAAATGCAAAGTCTGGAGAACAAGTAACATACAAATTAGTGTTTTTTTCATTAACACAGGTACCCGGGATCCCCAATAAGGTTCCCATGATTCAGTCATCAGGGCCTAGAGATCCTTCCAAGTTAAGGAGAATACTGATACCAACAAAGGCAAACTATAGACTGAGTGTTATAAGATAAAAATATGCCTACAGTATATTAATAAAACCTTACAAAAGTTGAAAGAGGGCCTGCAAATATGAGTTGAATTATAAGAGACAAGAGAGGAGGAAGTTTAGAAACTACTTCCCAAGGTAAACACATACCCAATATATAACTCACTCTATTTTTTTTCACTGTTATTCTTTTATTCTATCTTCTTATTTCCAAATTTTATATTTTCTAAAATTTGAATATAGTTGATATACAATATTATATTGGTTTCAGATGTACAATGTGACTCAATAATTACATACATTACTAGATATTTGCCATAGTAGGTGTAGTTACCCCATTCCCATACCAAGATACTACACTATTACTGGTTACAATCTCTATGCTATACTTCCATCCCTATGACTAACATTATATCATTTGCAATTTGCACCTTTATCCCCTTCACTTATTTCACCTGTTCCCCCACTACCTTCCTGTGGTATAGGTGTGCAGATATCTTTTCAAATTAGTGATTTTATTTTCTTCCTGAAAATTGCCAGAAGTGGAATTGCTGGGTCAAATAGTATTTCTATTTTTAGTTTTTTGAGGAACCTCCATATTGTTTTCCACAGTGGCTGGACCAATTTACATTCCCACCAACAATGTAGGAGGGGGGTTCCTGTTTCTTCACATCCTTGCCAACATTTGTTATTTCTTGTCTTTTGGATAGAGGCCATTCTAAGTGCTGTGAGGTGATACCTCATTGTGGTTTTGATATGCACTTCCTTGATTAGTGATGTTGAGCATCTTTTCTTGTGTCTGTTGACCACCTGTATGTCTTCTTCAAAAAAATGTCTGTTCTGGTCCTCTGCTGATTTTTTAATTGGATTATTTGGTTTTTGTGTTGAGTTGTATAGGTTCTTTATATATTTTGGATATTAGCCCCTTATCAGATATATCACTTGCAAATATATTCTCCCATATGGTAGACTGACTGCCTTATTTTTTTTGGTTGACTGTTTCCTTTACTATGCAGAAGCTTTTTAGTTTTAAATAGTCCCACTTATTTTTCCTTTGGTTTCCCTTGCCAGGGAGATATATCCAGAAAGAAGTTTCTTATGCTGATGTTTGCAATTCTTGCCTATGTTTTCTTCTAGGAGTTTTATTGTTTCATGTCTTACATTTAGGTCTTTAATCCATTTAGAGTTTGCTTTTGTGTATGGTGTGAGACAGTGATCTAGTTTCATTCTCTTACATGTAGTTGCCCAGTTTTCCCAACACCATTTATTGAAGACACTGTCTTTTCCCCATTGTGTATTCACAGTTCATTTGTCATATATTAATTGACCATATATGCATGGGTTTATTTCTGGGCTCTCTATTCTGTTTCATTGAGCTATGGGTCTGTTCCTATGCCCATACCATACTGCTTTAATCATGTAGATTTGTAGTATAGCTTGAAATCAGGGAGTGTAATACCACCAGCTTTGTTCTTCTTTCTTAAGATTGCTTTGGCTATTCAGGGTCTTTTATGGTTCCATATGAATTTTAGGACTGTTTGCTCTAGTTCATTGAAAAATGCTGTTGGTATTTTGCTAAGGATTGCATTAAATCTATTGATTGCTTTGGGCAGGATGGACATAACCCACTCTAGATATCATGCTTCTCTCTCCCCACACCTCTTTGCAGAAATCTAAATCCCTTTAAATGCCAAAATCACTTGTGACACTGGTAACTTGCTGGTAATCAAAGAAAAATAAAATTTGGCTAATACGGAATTTTATCAGGAAATCCAAAGACTATTATGTCAATTTCATAAGGCTGTTTTTGTTAGCACATCTGAAAAATTCAAAGCATCCTGCCAAAAAGAAAGGCCCACCACTTTTATTCTCCTCTAGACTTTAAAAAGTTTTTAATATCCCCTAAACTCCCTAATTCTTATGACACAGCAGCACAGAGCTGACAGGTTACACTCAGTTTAACAGGCAGCAGGTTTGGCTCCCTCTTTAGAGTGTAAAATTTCTTTCCATATTAAGTTGTTCTACTTTGGAATAAACTACATATACAAGGGAACTGTGCTTGCACTGAAAATAATTCTGTAAAATAACTTCATGATTGTTAAACAAATACAGACTGCAGTCATGTTATTTGATATGCTCACTAAGACATGTACTTGTTCTCTTCACCTAATTATTTTCCAGAGATTAGAATATCACTGCATTTGTACCACTATCATTCACCCCTTATTCATTATTCACAACATCACTTTTATATGAGTTTTTTGGACATAGGCAAATGACTAAGTTTTTGGATACAGGCTTCCAAGGAGTATATGATGAAATGCAAATCTCCCTTTGTTTCCTGACCCCCAGCCACCCCATTACTTTCCTCAGAGGCAGTTAGCAGCTTCTTTCACACACACACATACACACACACACACCTGCCTCCATGGCACTATATTCCTATTGCATTAATTTTAGACCTACCAGAATAAGGTTGAGTCTAAGTAACAAGAATTGTAATGACCCTGGATACCTTTCTTCTTTCCAATCATTATCTCTAAACCTTCTTTTTCCATTTTTGGTGGAGTATTTTCTTCTACCACTTCACTTAAGTAGCCTCCAAATGCTGAAAAGTAAAAATGAAGATGAAAGGAATTCTTTTTAAACTATGACAATATGTATCCCCAAATATCTTTCTTATTTTAAAATGTGCTTTTGTATTTTGATGCAAAATTTGTTTTTCAACCTAAAACTAAGTTAAAAGGTAGGTTTTGGTTAATTTTTCTTCAATTTGGCTTATGAAAACTGATACTGTTCATATTCAATCTTACTTCCTCCAAAATTTAAACTAAGTAATATATAAAAGCACTTGTCAAGTAAAATATTTTGTTTGCCCAAATTTTATTTGTCTAAAGATGTTTCAGTTTCATGATGGAAAAGAAAACAAAGAATTCTGAAGTAATCTTTCAATTGTAATGAAAAATGTTTTTCATAAAGATGGCTTCATTATTTACGCCTGCTTGACAATCAAGAGGCTTCACCACAATTAGCCAAAAGAGGAAAGGGATGGCATGAGGAAACTGCCACCTGTCACAGGTAGTAAGATCTGTCCCTCACCAATCAATCAAAAACTATGTCTCAGAGTAGTGCTGACCTCTTGAGAAGATAAGCTCATTGATGTAGTTAAACAATACATTGAGAGGGTAGTCAGGGCCAAAAAGAAGGACAAATTTCAATTTCTACCTCCGTCTTTTTGAAAATTGTAACCAAGAGGAAAAGAAAAATAAATCCCACTATTTTCTAATTTTAAGCCTCACTGTTCCTAATACTTTTTTAAACACCCCTCTTAAGATAACAGTAACTTTCTTATACTCCAAGTAGCAATCTTTACTGATTTAAAGCTTGATGAGCACTGGCAAGAAATATATTGAAACCCTGTCACTTATTGCGAAATGACATATGAGATTAGAACTAGAGTCATTCTAGGTTGGTAAATAAATGAAAGGCATCCAAATACCTAGAGAGTTACAGCGTTCAATCTGATTGGAAACTGGCTGCAGTGATGCGAACCTCGAGTCGGGCCTGCAGCTCTTCAGTTTAACAAACAGTGCCTTCTTCAGGGCACAGGTGAAATACCGAGTGCCCCTGAAGGTTCCGTCTGTACAGCCGGCACATTCATCTTCCTGAAAAGGAAATCCTTCGACATGCATTATTCTGCATCTTGCAAAGATATTTTACAAAGAACTAAGGTTTCTAGGATTTGCTCCCAGTTTACTCTTTCTCATAACTCCTTCATCACGCCTGTACTGAGAACCCCATCAGGAAAAAGGGGTTGGCTAATCAGTGCTTCAGCCCACAGCTAAAGATTTAAGAAATTAATTCCTTAATCCAGCATGAAACTCTCAATGTAGTTCCTTTCAGAACATGCTTAAACCTTCCCTAGTAAACCCACTGTCCTGGACCATTGCCACAAGTATTAAAACTACGTAGGGAAGAAGCAGAGGGGAGGAGGCTATTTTAACAACCACCCCTCCCCCCAAAAAGTAGCATTCACTAGCATGCTGACAAATTAAAAAAAGAAATATACTTAAATAAAAGCTAAATGTACTCAAATTCTCCTCTCCTGATTATGAAGTGCCAAACAGTATATTTTGCTAATCTCCAAAGGGAAAATTTGCCCCTCCACAAAGATCTCAAAAGATCTCTAAAACTGGCAATTAATCTTAAAGCCAATGACATAAATATTAGAGCTGGTTGTAGGGAGGGAAACAGAAAAAAAAAGGAAAGCTGATAACAGACTTCCTTTTCCTTTCTGTATTCTTCTGTATCCTTCTGTATTATTGTTCAATATGAGCCTAAACATACTGGCCCCAAAATCTACTTTCATTACTTGAATACAAATCAACTCATATTAGGAACAAGTGCATCAGATGCTTAACGAGTGGCAAAGGAAGTCAGGAACATGGTAATAAAAATTTTCTCCAGTGATGGCTTTTTTGAAAAATATTATATTCACCAAAAAACGTAATAGGGAAAAACCTGCACAAAACCCTAGATAGGGAAAAATTCCAGCTTTTAGGTCAAATTAAATTACCAGTTCCAGTCCAGCTAGTACTTCATTGAGTCCCGGTGGCTGACCAATCCAACGGATTACCCCATAGAAAGGAGGGTTCTCTTTAACTTCAGCCAGCGAGCCCACTTCCAGACCATGTGAGTTACCAGAAGATATGGCCAAGGGTGGACTCTCCTGGACAGGTGTGTTGTTTAGCTCACCCATCACAGACTGAACTGACAGAGAAAGCGGACTGTGGCCAATACTTCCATTGGTATTGGGCATCTTTGTCAGATTGAATGGTAAAGAGTGAAATCTGTTCTCGCTGGATAATGAGTTGATGGAAGGCGGTTGCAGTGGTGGTGAGGCATGTCCAAAGTCTGGAGATATCTCTGTAAGTGATTTTGCCGGGTCTTCAGCAGCTATAAAAAAGTATTCTTGTTTAGAGACATTCATTCAAGAATATTAAATATGCCCTACATGTCTAAAACTTCATATCTATATCTAGCCCAACTGCCCATTTGACTAATAGGATTCTCCTAAGTTTTGCAAACTTAATTATCTCCAAAGCACTGTTCTTGGTTCTCCTCCACACCTTCCATTTCTCAGGAAATGGCACCCAATTTTTCAAGCCAAAAAAATCTATTATTGATAGATATTAAATAGATTGTCTACTTTGTTGGTAATACAAATGAGTTAGAAACCAGTGCAAAAATTTTAAGAAAGATGCTTTTATAAAACTATTGAATCAAAGAAGAAATCATGTAAATTTTAAAAATAAAGAAATAAGAATATTTGTGGAACACAGCTAAAATAACACTTATGAAGGAAATTTTTAGACTTACCAGTTTATTTTAGAAAAGAAAAAGGTAATATTAATGAACTCAACATACAACTTTGTGAGTTAGAAGAACACAACTTCCAAGCAAGTAGTCAAGAGGGAAGATAAAGACACAAAAACAGAAATTAATGAAAGACAAAACCAACATACAACAAAGAGAACTAAAGACAGAAACTGTTTCCTTAAAATGACTAACACAGTTGCTAGGCAGGTACTGCATCAATGGGGAAAGAATAAACTGCTTATTAAATAATGTTGAGATATCAGTTACTGTATATTTTTTTAATTAAATTGGACTCTTACCTCAAACTCTACAATAAAAGCATTTCCTGGTGGCTTAAAGACAAAGTAAAAGGCAAAACTATAAAATTGTAGAAGATAATATAGAAGGATATTCGTTATGATTTTAGGGCAGAGAGAAATTTCTTAAACATAAGTATATAAACCAGAAAAGAAAAGACTGGCAAATATGGCCATATTAAAGTTAAGAGCAACTTGTTCATTAAAAGGCATCATAGCAAAATCTGAAAATCTGAGCCACAAGCAAGGAGAAAATACTTGCAATACATACATATGACAAGGGATTAAAATTTAACAAAGGTTTATAAATCAGTAAGAACAAGACCAAAAAAATAAATAAAAAACAGAAAAAAGTGGACAAAAGACTTGAAAAGGCAACTCAGAACAAGATACCAAACCACTAACAAGTCTTGTCCTCACTAGTAAGTCAAACCAACATGAGATACTATTTCAAATGTTAAGTCTTAGAACATAAACTGCTGGTAAGGATGAGAAGCCAATGGTGCACTTACACATGGTGATGGGAGTGCAAAATGATGTAACTACTATAGGAAACAGTCTGGCATTTTAGTAAAGGAAAAATGTGATATCCCATGACCCAGTAATTCCACTCCTAGCCATGCACCTTAGACATGTGTAAGAATGTTAATGGCAGAGCTGTTAATAATAGCAGGAAAATAAAAACAATTTAAATGTCCATCAACGGATCAAATAGATAAGTACACTGTGGTGCATTCATATATTTCACAGCAATGTAATGGAATACTGTACAGTAATGAAAACAAATTATCATCATGTTTGGGTGAATCTGTGTAACATAACATAATGTTTAGGGCAAAAATTACACAGCATACATACAGTCTAATTCCTTGCATATAAAGCTTAAAAGCATGCAGAACAAACAGCATACTGTTTATATACACAAACTTATAAAGCTATAATGAAAACCAAGAGAATGATAAACACTAAATTAAAAATGATGGTAGCTCAGAGGAGCGATGAAGAGAATGGCACTAGGAAGAGGCACCAAGGGGACTTTAAGGCTAGTAATAATGTCCTTTTTCTTAAGGGAGTATTGACTATTTGGGTGTTCACTGTACTTTTCATCTTACTGTTCTTCATACCTTATCTAAGATTCTTTAGTAATGATATTTAATATAAGATTTTTAGAAGTTATCTTTTTCTTTCCCAAGCCTTCAACCCACCAAGTCCAACACCCAAATCCATAAAGCATTTGGTTTAATCTCCAAAAAGTATCTCAAATTTGTGCACCTCTCTTAACCTGTACTATCATCCCCCTAATCCAGGCCACTGTCATCTTCGACCTGTAACCAGTCTCTGACCTGTTCTCTCCTCCTTCTTTCTGCCCCTCTCCAATCTATTTACCACACCACAACTAAGTGACATCTTTTCAAAATGCAAAGATCTTATATATCTTGTATCATCCTCCTATTTAAAAACTCTCAATGATTTTCCAGTATTCTTACAACAAAAACTAAATTTATCACCAAGACCTACAAAGTCCTTGATGATCTAGCTCCTACTTACCTCTCCAAACTCACTGTCCACCCTCCTTGCCTTGCTTACTATGCAGTAGCCCTCTGGGCTACTTCCTGCTCCTCAGAGACACTTTCTCACCTCAGGACCTTTGCCTGTACCATGTCCTCTGTCTAGAATGGTCTTCTCAAGCTCGCTCTCTGACAAGTTTGTTCACGTCAACCAGATCTCAACCCAAACATCCTTTCCTCAAACAGATTTTTCCAAAACACTCTATGGTAGACCACTTCCCACCAGTTGCTCATTTCCTTCACTGTACATGTCACAATCATTATCTTGTCTGTCTATACATTTATGTCTGTCATACCAACTAGAATATAAGCTCCATAAGAACTGGAATTTTGTCAGTCTTTTCCATGGTTGAATCCACAGCACTTGGTCAGTATAGCCACTAACACAAGAAAATACTCAATATTTGCTTTATAAAAAAGTGAAGAAAAAAAAAGTGAATACATGAATCAAATGTTGTAGCGAAAAGTTTTTTGAATGTGTAAGTGAAATTAATTACAGAAATGTTCTTTTATACCTAAGTTACTTCTGTTTTCTTATTTAAGTATAAAGGCTACACCATACAAATTTTATTACTTTATATGTCCCACTTAGGCTTTTTGAATCAATATTCTTATGTGAAATTATAAAACAATATTAGATCAGAATCAGTAACTTACGAATATTCTACCACAATATAGGAACTGTATAAGAATGAGAAAAAACAGCAAAAACATAAATAATTCATGTTACCTAGATGATGGGAAAACTATGGTTTTACTAGTTTCCTTTCCTTAGAAAGAAACCAGTACACAGTTAAAGTATTAGCAAATCTGCCAGTAACAACATGGTAACTGGGTGGAGCTGCACCCAGTCCCTGTGCCAGCTCAGGCCCGCAGGGCTGTGATTCACCTAAGGACCCTTTCAGGCCCTTGATGTTTCAGCACTCTCAGGAATTTTTTGAGCACTGATAACTGCTAACACATGAGGCAAATCCTAAGGAAAGCACTCTATCAGGAGACAGAACCTCCTGGAGAACTGTCATTCAAATAAGCCACCTGCTTTGTGGCTAGGAAGAACTGTTGGGGATCAAAGGCCTTGATTGTTTATCTTCACAATACCCTATCTGATTAGAAATGAAGGCATGCAGAAGATAAAATCAAGGAAGCTCACTCATCATTTCCCACATGAGTATCTAACCCTGATTGATGTAACAGCAGACCTGTATTGGTACATTTGTCATCACTGACATCTCCCTCCTCAGCTCGCACTTTCAATCTATCTATCTGTGAACCTTTTTTATTCATTTCCTAAATGTCTCCAATAGCCATCCACTTCTCCCCATCTCTTCCCCAAAAAGTCTAGTACCAGCTACTATAAGCTATCTCCAAGCCTTGCAACAACCTTCAGTGGCGTCACTGCATTCCATCCACTGTCCACCCTGCAGCAAACCTGGTCGTGTCACCTCTGGCTGGAAATCCTTCAGCGGCTTCTCATTTCCTTTAAATAAGCACACCAGGCCCCACACACCTGGCCTTGTTGGCCTTTCTCATAAAATGTTATGCGTCTCTGTTCTAGCTACTTCGGCTCTTTTTAGCACTTGGCAAACACCAGGTTCCATTCTTCTGTGAGGCTTTTAACATATGTTATTCTCTCTGCCTAAAAGTTCTTCTGTACCCACCCTTTCACTCTGTTCTCTACCACTCCTCTGATAAATCTAAGCTCATGTCCCTTCCTCAGAGAAACATCCCTGAACCCCTAAATAAATTCATCCTTTAATATACTCTCACACCACCATGTGCCTTCATTGCATTCTTCAAGGTTACAATTCTACGCCTGTTTCTGTGATTGTCTACTTTAACAACTTGATCATAAACTCAGAAAGGGCAAGGAACATGTCTGTTTTTTATCACCATTGTAACCTCAGTGCCTTGAAGAATGTCTAGCACATAATAAGTACTCAATAAATACTTGTTGAACACATGAACAAAGAAAAGAATAAAGCAGAAGAAAATGATGTCCCACAACCAAGGGAATACAGTTTTTAAAAAGGAGTATTTTAAAGAGAAAAAAAAACCCAGACAGAGAACTCTTTAGATGTTTCAAATGATTCCACCCTAAACAGATCAATTAAGGTAAGAGAAGAGGTTTTGTAATCCATTTTCTAAATGTTTTATTAATCTTAACAGTAGTACAGTACAAATTGTATATATGATATTTTAGTTCAGCAATATTAAAATAATTGGTCTACCCATTCTGTTTCTAAAAACTACATATATAGTGAAAAAACCCATTGTTCTCTGATGAGTTAAAAGGAGAGGATTATTATAATGAACACTAAAGTTGTAGATTACCTTCATCAATGTACCATGTATTTTTTGATTTGGTTTGTGGTTGTGAGTCAACAGAAGACCCATTTAAGGTATAAAATAATTCAGATCTGTTTCTATTTCCAGGGTCTGAGGTAGATCCTATGGAACAAAAAAATTTCCTTTAAAAATAAAATCAGTGTGGTGGGAAAGTTTTTCCATAAGAGAAATTAATATGCGTATGGTGTTAACAAATATTTATACAACCAGTAGATGTATACAAACACAATGTATTTTACTACTGTCTTCAGCTTTTAGAAGTTTGGTAACAATTTTGGCAATGTCAAAAAGATTCTTCCATCCAAAAGTCAATATAGAAGGGGAACAGGAGTAAGTTAAAAGAAAAGCCTGCTCGTCTTTTAATTTCTATTTTTTAAGTGAACCGCTTTGAAAAATCATTTCACATATTATGGGTTATTTCCAAATATCAAAAATCACCATTCCCCAATTTCATTTGATGAACCATTGGTTCACAAATTTAACCTATTATTTAGAACAGTTCCTTTCAGAAGAAGGTAATCTTCAAGTGTTATATACACATAAATCAATGTACACATTAAGTTTAAAATATTTAAGGTTTAAACATTTTGGAATGTTGGCCATCAATTCTTTGCTTAATTTCTTAATGTCTTTGAAAACATGAAGCAGTATTGTTTTTTTCCATGTTACATATGGAAAATCCAAGAAGGAGATAGCATAGCTCTCTCACAAGAGATTATTCTGCCTTAGTACTAAGAAAACATGATACAGTTGAGAGCACAGGGATCTCTAGAACCCATACAAAATCTGATTTCCTTTTCAATTAAAAACAGGTGGCTCTATACTTCATACCTATAACTAATATCTGCTACAACACAAGTAACACACATTTTAAGAAAACCCTTAGGCTATTTATATTTAAGTGAGAATAGCAAGTTTGAGCTATAATCCTATCTAGATTTATAGGTTAACATAAAAAATACTATTACCTACATATGCTATTTAATTCTAAGTCTCCCAGGGTCCAGTGTCATATAAAATGCTTCTTAAAATACAATTTATTTTTACGCAAGCCTAAATAGCTTTGTCAGTAGATCACTGAGGGAAAAATATTCTTCTCCTAACCAACATTTGAGTTAACAAAAAGTTTTAAGGCCTGTTAAATGAGCTGTTTAGCTTATATAACTACCTCCCTATATATCTATGAAATACGTGAAAGCTAAGGAAAAAAACAAGAACTCCACATATACTGTGAAGGGGTTTCTGGAAGAGAGACAAAAATTTTTGCTTAGCAGTTTGAAATTTAATTAGTGCCACATTTAGTTAGCCAAATCCACATAATTATTCTCTCTATACTTTATCCTATATAACATGGTCCATATATGATTCTTTTGCACCCCTGCAACTCCAAAATATATACAGAAATGATACAAGTAGGGGGTTCCCAAAACCAGCTTATATAGACTAGCAAAAGACACAAGTCCTTATGGGAAACTCTTCATCAACTAAAAACAGTTGGGAACTCTTGACTTAAGCAAGAGCATCTCCGACAAATTTTTAGTGAACTACTTGAAATGTTTGAAACAGTAGAGTCTACATGTACATCAAGGAGTAACACCTCTTAACCTTTTTCAATGCTATGGCAAATCAGATATCATATAAATAATGAAGAATTATATTCTATTAATCCATACCTGTAGCCTTTGGTTTATTATGACTGGATGAACCTTTGTCTCCAACACCTCTTGATGAAAAGGCAAGTTTGGGAGGCCTCCTTTCCTGTGTCACACTCTCTGAAACAGTAAACATGTTTTTTTAAAGATAAATGCAAATTCTTACAGAAGAGAAACAATTGGGCAAACAATGATAACAACAAAAAAAGCTTTCTTACAAAAAGCAGTATTTTCACAGTAGTTTTACAAATTCTTAAAGGCTGTCAAAAGTATTGAAAGCAACAATACCAAAATAAATAAATAAATGCTGTACTTCAAAATGTAATTTCCACAAGAAAATACACCCCAAATGCAATTCAGCCAAATGCTTTATCTTCTTTAAAATTTGATCACTTATAGTTAATTTTATTTGATGTGTTAAAACACTACAAAAAAAACTCAATTTTTCACAGGTTTTCCCAAATCAGTATCCTAAGTCTACCCCTGTGCTCCACAAATATTTCTAGGAGATGCTAAGATAAACACAGATAGACATACTTCTTTACTATGTAATACCAGAACCTTTAATATGCTAATGTGCATTGTGAATCTCTCAAAGAGGGATACAGTAATTATTTGAAATATTTTTTGTGGCTGTCTACTTAGCATTTCAGAGTAATGTATTTCATGAAACACAGTTTAAAAAAGTCTGTTTAGGAATATGTATCAGGAATATATTTCAAAAAACATACATGTTCTAATGGATAGTGACTGTGATGGGGTGTGGGGGGGACTTGATAACATGGGTGAATGTAGTAACTACAATGTTGCTCATGTGAAACTTTCATAAGGTTGTATATCAATGATACCTTAAAAAATAAATAAAACCCATACATGTTAAGAATAACACTGATGTGTATACAAATGTATACACATATAAATAGGAAAAACACAGACAATTATACACAGATTGATGCAGAAAGCCAAAGGCAAATATCATTATTTTTTAAGACACTCAGAACAACTTCTTGAAATAAAGGTGTAATAAATTTAGCAAACCCGTTTTTGATATTATAAACCACAAAGGCCAGTAGTTTTCATAAGATATTCACAAATACAGATCAAGCAAATGTAGAAAAGTCAGTCTGGAATGTTTTCCCCCTGGGAAGTTCATCAATACATCTGTAGAGTCCAACCTGACACTTAGGAGTCAAACCCGAAAAAGCTGTGTACCAGCAAAAATGGTATCACCCACAGTGGATTTTTGAGAACAGAAGTGAAAAAAATGGGAAAGTTTTCACATTTCAAAACACAAAGAAAAAGGCCTTTTTTTTTTTTAAGAAAAAGGAAGTAACACTGAAGTAATTATATGTAAATGATGCTTGGTAACTTTTTTCCACGGTTGGAAGGGGAGGAGATTGCATTATTAAACTATTGTAAATGTCTCAGAATAGGATCAGATGGAGCACCATTTTAACTCAAAAATTACACTAAATAACCATGATTTTAACCAAGTGGTATGGTTAAAGAAAAGCTATTTACTAACATATTTACGATACTGCCATTCAAATATCTCCAAGTATCACATACAAGAGCTACCCTGGAGGTGGATGAAACTTCTTGGTCACTGGCAAAAGTTCCCCAATTACAGCACACAAAATGACTAAAGAAAACTAATTCCCACTAGTAATTGTACTTAACTGCGTGTAAGTCCATTTAAAAGATATTCACACGTAAACAGTAATCTATATACCTGATAGAGTTCATGGTGATTATAACAAAGGCAGAAAATGCTCTTAATTAAGGCAACCGAGCAGTAGCAGAGGGGTGAGCCTGTGGTGATGGCTCTACTGAAGATGCTGGAGAGGGCCCCAAAGATTGAGAATATGGAGGACTGGAGTTGGACATGGTAGTTTTCTATCAAAGACTTTGTCTTTGAGGGGATCAAATAACAATTGTGAGCAACAGGTTATGCCTACAAAATTCTATACCACACCTAACTTGTTCTTCATCAATTACTTACCAAATATTTTTTGTTTCTTTGTCACAACTATGTTCATAATCCAAAACCAAAGCTTTGTGCCATAAATGAATTTTAAGAGACTATCATCTCAGGAAAAAGTAAGTATGGGAAAGTAAATAAGATAAGAATAAAGTCAGCAGATAATTTTGTGATAGTAAAACAAACCTGCTTAAGAGATATTAAAAGACATAGCATGGTATGTCCACCAAATGGCAGGTACAAAAATAGACACAGCAGTCTCATTCATAATAACCAAAAGCTGAAACAATCCATTCTACAGGAGAATGGATAAACAAACTGTGATCTGTTCATACACTGGAATACTACATAGTAACAAAAAAGAATAAACTACTGACATACACAACATGTACACTGTGTTGAGTAAAAGGAACCAAATGACAAGCATCCATTATATACACACAGCAGGACTGCAATCAAAATTATAAAATTATATATGCACCCCTGTATTCATTACAGCATTATTTATAATAGCCAAGATAAGGAAACAATCTAAGTGCCCATCAACAAATGAATGGATAAAGAAGAGGTGGTACATATACATCATAGAATACTACTCAGCCATAAAAAAGAAGGAAATCTTGCCCTTTGTAACAACATGGATGGACCTAGAGGGTATTATGCTAAATGAAACAAGTCAGAGAAAGAAAAATACCATATGATTTCATTTATAAGTGAAATCTAAACAGGAACTGACTCAGATACAGAGAACAAACTGGCAGTTGCCAGAGAGGAAGGTGGTAAGAGCACACCAAAACAAATGAAGGAGATTGAGAGATACAGACTTCCAGTTATAAAATAGGTCACATAAATATAATGTACAACATAGGAATACAGTCAATAAGAATGTATAGTGATGATTAGTGCACATGGTGTGTGTGGGGTCATGGGGAAGACAGTGTAGCACAGAGAAGACAAGTAGGGACTCTGTGGCATCTTACTACACTGATGGACAGTGACTGCAATGGGGCATGGGGGGACTCGATAATAAGGGTGAAAGTAGTAACTAAACTGTTTTTCTTGTGAAACCTTCATAAGAGTGTATATCAATGACACCTTAATAAAAAACATATATGGTAACAAATAGTAACTAGACCTATCATGGTTATTTCATAATGTACAAAACTATCAAATCACTGTCTTGTGCACCTGAAACTAATATATTGCATATCAATTATAATTCAATTTAAAAGAATCTCACCCATCACTCTTGCTGAGGTAATCAGAAAAAGAAAAACCCATTGGAGACTCCTGAGTTGGAAAGCATAATAATAAACTAGTGAACAATAAAAATCAAACCACAAGAAATATCTATGAATTTGAATGACCCATTAAAGTGGGGAAAATTGCTTATTTTTTTTGATGTACTGTTTAACATCATCAGCCACAAGAGCATAATTCAGAACCAAAGGAGAATTATGTATCCACAAAGAAACCTACTAAAGAAAATATAAGTTTACTTGGGTAGAATGAGTATTATAAAACCCAACAGCAAACATACTACATATAGCAACTATCCAAAAATCTCTACAAGGCCAGAATATTGCTCAATATACTGACAAATAATTCCCTTATATTTTAGATAAGCTTATATGAAAAACTGTTAAAGAAATGCTGGAAGGTCCATGAAATAACATCAGAGTTGCATACTGAGATCTAGTGCTTCAAGATAACCTTCTTGGGGCTCTAATTGTCTCATATGAGCAGGAGTCCTGCCTTCACAGACAACATTCAGAGTGACAATCAATCTCAAGAGAAGACCATTTAGCATTATTCATCAAACTGTAAAATACACAGACCCATTAACCCAACAACTCTACTTATAAGAAGTTACCTCCTTTTTTAAAGTTCTTGTGAATACTTTATATGATTATGAGCAAAATATATCCCACTTAAATACTCAGACAAGCATATTGATGGCACACAGGAAACATGTTCAGATGACATAATGTTGAGAAGAACAGACAACACACGAAAGGACAGAATTAGTATCCAAAATGATCTGAATGTTGGAAGACCAGATAGCTCTAATGACATAAAGTTTAAGAGGGACAAATGCAAAGTCCTGCCACATGTCCCCCAAATCAACCACACAAGTATAGAATCAGAAGCAGAAGTACATGTGAACAAAATTGGGGATTTAAGTTAAGAGTAATAATCCCAGTATTCATTAATTCATTGATTTGTAAGTACATTCACTCAGACAAGAAATACTACCTACTCCATGCAAAATGCCCTACAGTGGTCCCTAGGAAAATAATTCAGATTGTGACAGTTCTGTCCTCAAATTTTTTCTGTCAATGTTCTGTTCTATAGCAATCCTTAGATCACACATGGCCTACAATATTCTGTTCCCCTCTTGGTGCCCAAGCATAAAGATGTCTTTAACAAATCAGTCTTACTCAGAATATCTAGAAGTCATACCATAGAAAAATGGCTAAAACAACTCAAACTGTTTAGGCTGGAGAGGTGTCAAATGGGAATTGAATTTTCAAATGCTCTTTCTGCATCCACTGATATGATCATGTAATTTGTTTTCTTCTTTAACCTATTAATATGGTGTATTACATTGGTTGATTTTAGAACATTGAACCAGCGTTGCATCCGTGGCATAATCTCTTCTTGGTCATGGTGTGTAATTCTTTTTATATATTGCTAACTCCAATCCACCAACATTTTGTCAAGAATTTTTGTGTTTATTTCATGGGAAACATTGGACTGTGGTGTTCTTTTTTTGTACTGTCTTTGGTTTGGCATCAAGATAATAATAGCTTTGTATGAATGAATTTGGATACTATTCTGAATTGAAATGAATTGGAAGGTGTTCTCTCTTTTCTGGAAGAGATTGTGTAAAAATGGTGTTAATTCTTTAAACTTTGATAGAATTATTCAATTAAACCCTCTGGGTTTGAAGATTTATTTACTGTGTGTATATATTTTAAAATTAGAATCAGTTTTCTTAATTATATATTTAAATCATATATTTCATTTTGAGTGAGTTGTGGTAGCTTGTATTTCAAGGAATTGGTCTACATCATCTAAGCCATCAAATTTAAGTATGTTAGTTTTTTTATTGTGTTCCCTTATTACTCTTTTGATGTCTGCATGGTCTGTAGTGATACCTTATTTCATTCCCGATACTGGTAATCTCTCTCTTCTCTTTTTTGTCAGTCTTAGTAAAGGTTTTACAGTTTTATTGATCTTTTCAAAAAGTGAGCTTTTGTTTCACTGATTTTCTCTATTGTTTCTCTGTTTTTAATAATTATATTGATATATGCCCCTTATTATGACCTTCCTTCTGCTTGCTTCAGGTTTATTTTGCACTTCTTTGTCTAGGCTCTTCAGATGGGCACTTAGTGATTTGAAACTCTTCCTCTTTTTTAATATAAACATTTAGTACTATAAATTTCTCTCTCAGCACTTCTGTGGCTGTGTACCAAACATTTTGATAAGCTGCATTTTCATTTTCAACTTGTTTGATATGTTTTTTGATTAACCTGGAGGCTTCCTTTTTAACCCATGGATTATTTAGAAGTGTGTTGTTTGGTTTCCCAGTGTTGGAAAACTTTCCTATTATTTTTGTTACTGATTTCTAGTTTATTTTCTTTGTGATCAGAGAATATACTCTGTATGATTTCAAATATTTTATATTTGTTTAATGGCTCAGCCTATAGTTCTGGAATTAGTGGTGATGACTGCTTAACATTATGAATGTTCTTAACGTCACTTAATTGCACTTATTAAAGGGTTGAATATTCTGGTATGTGACTTATATCTAATTTTTTTTTAAAGCTAGAAAATCTTCAATATCTAGAGCTAGGCAAAAGTTGTTAGACCTACACCAAAAGCATGCCCCATGAAAGAAAAATTTGTACATTGGGCTTAATAAAACTCAAAATATTTTGCTTTGTGAAAAGACCCTGTTAAGAGGACAAGAAGACAAGCTACAGACTGGAAGAAAATATTTGCAAACCACATATGGTAATGTAAAATGAACCAGAATCTAGAATATGTAAAGAATTCTAAAAACTTCACAGTAAAAAAGCAACACTCTAATTAAAACATGGGCAAAGGAGATGAAAAGACATTTCACTAAAGAAGATATACAGATGGCAATGGGAACATGAAAAGATGTTCAACATTATGAGCCATCAGGGAAATTCAAATTAAAGCCACAATGAGCTATCATTGCACACTTCTCAGAATGGCTAAAATAAAAAATAGTGACAACACCAAATAATGGTAAGAATGCAGAAAAACTGGATCACTTAAATATTGCTGGTGGTAATGTAAAATGGTACAGCCACTTGGGAAAACAGTTTGGCAGTTTCTTAAAAAACTAAACATGCAAATACCATAAAACCAGCAAATGCACCCCTGAATGTTTATGCCAGAGAAATGAAGGCTTATATTCACTTTTCTTCACTGCACACAGATGTTTAGAAGAGCATTATTTATAATAGCCAAAGACTGGAAACAAACCAGATGTCCTTCTATGGGTAAATGGCTAAACAAACATGGTACATTCATAGCATGGAATATTACTCAGGAAAAGAAATGAATAAACCAGTGATACACACAATATGGGTCAATTATCAGAGAAATATGCTGAGTAAAAAGAAAGTCAATCTCAAAAGGTTATATATTGTACATTTATATACAATTCCATTTACATAACATTCTTGAAATAACAGAATTTAGAAAAGAAGAACATATTAGTAATTGCCAGAGATTAAGGACGGGGTAGGGGTAAGAGGGAAGGAGTATGGTGATGAAAGGGCAACATGAAGGATTCTTGTGGTAAAGGGAATGTTCTGTATCTTGACTGAATCAATGATGATATCCTGGTTGTGATATTGTACTCTAGTTTTACAAGAAGTTACCATTGGTTAACACTATATAAAGGGTACAGAGGATCTCTCTGTATTATTTCTTACATCTGCATGCAAATCTATAATCTTAAATATTCTCAAATCATAAATAAAGAACTTATAGTTAGAATTTATAAAGAAATCTCACAACTCAATTTTTTTAAAAGTTTTTAAGTGGCAAAAAGTTTGCACAGATACTCCACCAAGGCAGATACATAAAATGACAAATATGCACATAACAACATATTCAACATCAGTGGTCATCAGGGAAAGGCATATTAAAACCACATCACATACCACTATATACTTATCAGAATAGCTAACACTTCTAAGACTGGCCATCCCAAGTATTGGCAATTACATGAAAAAACTGGAATTCTCATGCATTGCTGCTGGGAATGTAAAATATAAAATACTACAGCTACTTTGTAAAGACAGCTTGACAGGCTTGTTTTTGTTTGTGGGGAGAGGGCAGTTTGTTTGTTTTTTAAGTTAAAAAATCACCTACAATAGTATCAGTCATTTCACATCTAGGTATTTACCCAAGAGAAATGAAAGTCGATGTTCATACAAAGACTTCTACATGCATTTTCATAGCAGCATTACTCAAAACAGCTAAAAACTAGAAACAACCCAGATGTCCATCAACAAGTGAATGATAAACAAACTAACAAACTGATATATCCATATGTTTATAGGGAAAACACACTGTGTTTTCCTTTACTCACACTCACAACACTCTGACATTTCTGGTCACCAAATGTGTGGGGAGTTTTTCCACACCAAGCTGTGACACCAGCTGGGTGTCCCACAGTTCAATTCAATCTGACACCATCTATTTGGAGTTAGCAGTAATTCCCACAAGTTAAGGGCTCAGTCCAACAGGACTGCCCCGACTTCAGACTCCCGTCACAAATCCCAGGTTGTCCCAGTATTTCTGACTGACCAGCTATGTATCAGGGTTCCCACAACCCCCTCCTTGAGTTCAATAATTCGTTAAAATGGCTCACAGAATTCAGGGAAACACATGTACTAGTTTATTAAAGGATATAATAAATGACACAGATGAACACCCAGACGAAGAAATATTTAGGGGGATGTATCTCCATGTGTTCAGCAACCTGGAAGTTCTCCAAGCTCCATACATTGGAGACCTTTACAGAGACCACCACACAGTCATGACAGATTATTAACTCCATTTCCAGTCCCCCTCCCCTCTCCAGAGGATGGGGTTTGGGGCTGAAAGTACAAGCTTCTAATCATGGCTTGATCTTTCTATTGACCAGCCCCCATCCACAAGCCCACCAAGAGTCACCTCATTAGAACAAAAGGCCACTCCTACTAACCAGAAAATTCCAAGGGATTTAGGAGCTCTGTGACAGGAATCTTGGCCAAAGACCAAATATTAGTAAGAATCAGGAACAGAGACATATAAATATAATTCCATACCACAGAAGGGAATTCTTCTCAGCAATAAAAAAGACATATGGATGACTCAAAAAATAGTTATGTTGAGTGAAATAAGTCAGACAAAAAAAGAATACATCCTGAGTTACTCCATATATATATATATAAGATTCCAGCAAATGTGAACAAATGTATACTGACACAAAGATCATCACTGGTTGCCTGGATTTGGGGAGCAGGCAGAAGTGGGAGAGAGTATCTCAAAGACCACAGTTTGGTAATGGATATGTTCGCTATCTTGATTGTGGGGATGGTTTCCTGAGTGTTAAAACATATCCAATTACATAATTTAAGTATGTGCAATTTATTGTGTGCCAGTTATATCTCACTAAAAGTGCTAAAATTTTTTAAAGAATGTGCAAAATGTATATAAAATATGCAAGCATTGAATAATACCAAAAACATTATATCAAGAAAGATAAAAGAGGAAAGTAGGTAGGGATCAGTGTTAGGATGGCAAGTTCTCATATACCCTTTTAAAATTCTGTGAAAATGTAAATACACTGCATAATCTAAAAAATAAAATTATCATTACATTCCCAACCCAAAATGAAAAAAGAAGTCACAGACTGGACTAGAAAAAGTGGAAATGTGTAATTTAGGCTGAAACGTACGATTTAGCTTTGAGAACTGAACATAATGTCAAATTAGGTATGTTAGAGTTTTAACATTTGAAACAGAAATGAAAAGAGGAAAATGTTTATAACAGGTTGAGATTCCTGCATCTTGCAGTCAAAGATATCCTTCAGAAACCCACTGTAACATGCAATTAACCAGGATGAATTCTTTACTAAGTTGATCCAGCTGTTCAACTGCTTCAAAAGATGATTTCTATGCTGGAAATACTAATTTTGTCCTACAAATGAAGGCAATTGGGAAAGAAAAAGAACCTAAGGAACTAAGGAGATACTATGACTCTCTTTCTCTCTCAAGAAAGGGGGTTAATGATGACATGAAATATAAATGAATACCCATTCAAATAAGTTAAGTTAATTTAGACAACTTTACTTTTAAAAGTCTATTTGCAAGCTTTACCCTATTGGCAAAAAGGTATGATTTGTATATTATGTTACAAAAGCTGGCATTTATTCTCTTCCAGGTTTCTGAAAATTAAACTTTAAAAGAAAAAGAAAAAAAGCATTCTTTTCCTTTCTTGTCACTGCTCTGAGAGCCAATAATGACAATGAGAGCCACTGAACTGTAAGATCAAAGTATGCCTGACAAGTGATGCTCAAGAGATTCATGTAACTAATTTTTATTATCATAATCACACATCACTATTTAAATAAAATACAATGTAAATGTTTTTGAAGATCAATACCCATAAAGAATTCCTTGTCAGGTCATATATAATTCCATCACAGAAAAAATAGAAAGGGTAGCTTTTTCTTTTCTTTTCTTTTTAAGTGCTACTATAGAACCTAAGATCATTTATATTTCAAACCAAACTGAAATGTAGAAAAAATATACAGAAAGAAATACAGTTCCAGAGTTTGGGGGGAGGAGGGGAAGGCATTTCAAACCTTTATTCTTCAGGAGACTGAAAAGAACACAATGAATTATACACAAACCAATTTCATATTTCAGGTATATCTTTTTCTTAAATTATAACAGTGAGCTAATGATTTCCTTAGTCTCCCAACTTACTCAGCATAATGAATTATATTCAGTAGTGAGGTGTAAAATTCAAAGAAATTCAATTAAGGTAGGTAAAAAAAAAATTTACACTAATACGGTTTTGAATTTTCAAAAGTACCCTTTGGAAATTAAAAAAAAAAAGAAAAAGGACATTGGTAAACACATTTTTTTTGATAAGACAAGTTAAATTACATTTATCCATGCGATTTTGGAGAAACGATATTAGCACAGAACAGTTATGCCCCATAAGAATACATAAATAATGAAAGAAATTTAATTTTACAAGTGATCCTGCATAGTCATCCAATAAATTGACATTATAAAATTAGCATAATTCATAGAATTTACACAGGACAAGGTTTCTCAACCTCAACAACAATGATATTTCTGGCCAAATCACTTTCTGTCATGAGGAGCCACTGCGCCTTGTAGGGTTCTTAGCAGGAGCCCCTCCTCTACCCACTCAGTTCAAGCAGTACTCCCACCCTTGGTGTGATGATCAAGAATGTCTCTGCACGTTGCCACATGTTCCCTGGAGGCAAAATTACCCCAGGTGGGGAGCTACACTGGCTTAGAACTGAGATGACCTTCTTATAAAGGTTTTCAGTAATGCTTAAAAACATTTTTTTAATTCAATAACTACTGTGTGAAACAATACCATATTTCAAACAATCAAAAACTATAAAAAGAAGATCTAATCATGAAAGCCATTATACCCACCAGAAAAATCCTTTTTCTTGAATAAATGTTCTCCATATTTCAAAATACATACTTAAAGGTATTGCTGTTACGATGAAGTAAACTCATACAAAACTATTTCTCATTAAATATAGATTTAATTTTAACAAAATATGAAAACCAACTACCTAGAAATGCTGGAGAGTGAAAAAAGCAAGCAATTAATAGAGGAGACTCATAATTTGGAGGAAGATGTCAATACAATAATATAATGCAAAATTACTCAACATACAAAAAAACAGAAACTGCGACCCATCTCCAAAAGAAAAAAATCACAATAGATACCAATCCACACATGATTCTGGTGTTGGAATTGGCAGAGGGGAATTTTAAAGCGATTATTATAACTATGCTTAATGAGGTAAAAGAAAACATGTTCATAGTAAAAGAGAAAACAGCAACATCTCACCAGAGAAATAAAAGCTATTTAAAGAAACAGCAAAAAGAAACAGATGGAAACACTTTCAAAAACTTAAAAAGACAGTATCTGAAAAAAATGATTCATTGGATAGACTAAACGAAGTGGGTATAAAAGAGGGAGAAATAAGTTAATCTCAAGATAGAACAATAGAAAGTATCTAAAAAACAGAGATATAAAAGTTTGAAAAAGTTAACATAGCCTCAAAGACTTAAGGGACAATATCAAAAATTCAGACAGATACCTAACTGAAGACAGAGAGAGAAAGAGAAGACTGAAGGGGACAGAAAATGCACTGGATGAAATAATGGCTAGAACGTTTCTTTGTTGAAAGATAAAATTTGCAAACCCAAGAAGCTTAGCAAACTCCAAGCAAGATAAATATGAAGAAAACCATTTCAGGGACATCACAGTTAAACTGTTGTAATCAAATACAAGGGGAAACTGTCAACATATCCAGAGAAAAACATAAAGGGAACAGAATTACACACAGGGGAACAGTGATTCAAATGATTGCTGACCTTCATCTGAAAATAGCAGAAAGCCAACTTTCAAGCAGAAAGGAAAGAAAAAACACCAATTCAGAATTCTATATACACCCAAAATATCCTTCAAATATGAAGGCAAAATACATTCTCAGATAAAAGACAGGAGGAGAAATAGATTTCTAAAAGACCTACATTCTATAAACAACAAAAGAAGTTATTCAGGATAAAGGGAAATGTTAAGCGGATACTCAGATCTTTTAACTTCTCTACAATATATATGACCATTAAGCAAAAATTATAACATTTTCTTGTGGATTTTTAATACATATAGATGTAATATACATGATAATATCAAAGAATGAAGAAGAGGTAATTAGACTTACATGGTAGCAAACCATCTACATTTTACATAAAATGATAAGTGGTAATCGACTGAAAAATGTAATCCTTGGAGAAACCAATAAAAGCAAACTACAATGAAATATAGCTAAAAAGCAAATACGTTAATTACCATATAATTCTTAAGATTTTTCAAGTAATCTACAAAAAAGGAGGAAATGGAATATAAGAGGAAGGAAAAATAGGGATAAATAGAAAATAGATAAAATAATAGTTCTAAGCCCAATATACTAATATTTATAATTATATATTTATACTGTATTAATTATGCTAATAGATTAAACACAACAATGAAAAAACAGATACCACATGAAAAGACAGACTATATATGCTGTCTAAAAAATACCAAGTAGGATAGAGTGGAAAAATGGAATGAAGAAAGGGAGGGAAAACACTTCAATCCAAAAAACACATTGCGGGTAGGGCAGAAAAAGCAGGACATAGAAAATACATGAAATGGTAGAAATAAATCTTATTTTCAGTAATTATAATTATTAAGAGATTAAAATCTTCAGTTAAAATTCAAAAATTGTCAAATTAAGGAAAAAAGATTGCCAACTATATGCTGTTATGAGACATACCTGAAACATAAATAATGAAAAAAGAGAAATACCTGGAAAATACTAACCAAAAGAAAATTTATCTATATCATATAAGACAGAATTTAAGGCAGAAAGAATTACTGGTGATGGAGATGGTCACTACCCACTTCTGGGTCTACATCTAAAGGATATGAAAACCAGATATTGAAAGATATCTGCATTCCCATGTTTATTGCACCATTATCCACAATAGCCAAGATACAGAAACAACCTAGGTGTCCATCAACAGATAAGTAAAGATATGTGTGTGTACACGCACACACACACACACACACACACACAATGGAATATTAGTTAGCCATGAGAAGGAAGGAAAGCCTGCCATTTCTACAACATGGATGAACCTTGAAGGCATTATGCTAAAAGAAATGTTGTAAAAAGAAGAAAAATACTATATGGTATAACTTACATGTGCAATCTAAAAAGGACAAACTCAGAGAGTCAGAGAGTAGAGTGGTGGTCACCAATTTGAGGCAGTGGGAGAAGTGGCGAGATATTTGCTCAAAGGGTACAAACTGACAGTTATAAAATTAGCAAGTCTGGGGATCTCATGTACACCATGATAACTGCAGCTAATAACACTGTATCTGGTATTTGAATGTTTCTAAGAGAGAAGACTTTAAATGTTCTCACCACAAAAACACAAATGGTAACTATATAACAGAATGCAAGTCGTAGCTAATTCTATGGTGGTAGTTAACTTGCAATTTATAAATGTATCAAATCAACATGTTGCACACTTTAAATATGTTATGTACCAATCATACCTCAATAAAGCTGGAAAAAATAAAAGAAATTAATAAAATTTTTAGAATGCACTGAAAAAGAGATAAAGAGAGGATTCTGAGATGGCAGAGTAGGAAGCACCAGGAATCTATCTTCCTGTCTAGACAACAATGGCAGTGGCAGAATCTGTTTGGTATAATTACTTTGCAACTCTGGAGTCTTTGAAGACTTGCCACTTCCAAGGGAAGGGGTGAATGGTAAATTGTGGTTAATTTTTATCAATTTCAGGTCTTAGCACAGTAGCAGCTACCTGTCCCCCACCCTCAGCCCCAATGCAGGTAGCCATACACATGTTCCTGCAGCAGTTTATGTGCAGCTTATAGAAACCAGGGTGGACCCTGCCCTCCAACTATCAGGGTGTTCTAATCACTGACTGTTGCTTCTGATCACAGAGGTGCTGACATAGAGGCAGCAGCTGATATTGTAACTCCCTCCATTGCTGCAAGCCTCTCTGGCTGAATTGACTTTTAGGGGACTTAAAGGGCTGATGCCCTTTTAGTCCCGATTTTCATTTTTCTTTTTCTCTTTGTGGAAGGTAGACATCCAAAAACAAAAAATTAAAGACTAAGACATCCAAAAATAAGAGTATATATGGGGATAATTAGAGTATGACTGCACATGCTCTGGGGGAGATACAGGCTCAGAAAAGACCTGAGAAGACCTTAAATTCTTCTTTCACACAGAGACAGACTACAATAATTCCAGTTTTGAACAACAATAACAAAAAAATCAGAAGACATACAAAGAAACAGGAAAGTATGGCCCATGCAAGATAAATAAATAAATCATCAGAAATTGTCATGAGAACAACCTGATGGCAGATCTACTAAACAAAGACTTTAAAACAACTTAATAAAGATGCTCAAAGAACTACAAGATTATATGAAGAAAGTTAAAAAAATTATTGATAAATGGAATTATAATAAAGAGAGAAAAACCTACAAAGAAACTGAAAAAAAAAACTCTGCAGCTAAAAAGTACAATAACTGAAATGAAAAAAATTCAAGAGGGATTCAAAGATAGATCTGAACAGGCAGAAGAAAGAAATCAGTGAACCTGAAGATAGAACAATGGAAATTACCAAGTCTGACGAAAAGAAAAAAACAGAATGAAGTGAAGTGAACAGAGCCTAAGAGACTTGTGAGACACCATGAACTGGACGAATATACACACTGTTGGTGTACCAGAGGAGGCAAGAGAAAAGGAGGAGAGAGAATATTTGAATAATGGCTGAGAACTTCCCAAATTTGATAGAAATACATGAACTATAAACATCTATTAATTTCAACAAACTCCAAGTAAGATGGATTAAAGAGACTCCCACCCACAAACATTATAATCAAACTTCCAAAAGACAAAGAGAGAATCTTGAAAGCAGCAAGAGAGAAGCAACTTGTCACACACGAGGGATCTTCAAGAAGGACCACAACCAGATTCCTCATCAGAAACTTTGGAAGCCAGAAGGGCCAAATAGTCAAAGTGCTTTAAAAAAAAAAACTGTTAACCAAAAATCCTACATCTGACAAACTATTCATCAAAAGTGAGGGAGCTATTAAAATATTCCTAGATAAAAACTGAGGGAGTTTGCTCCCACTAGATCTGCCCTGCAGAGTGAAATGAAAGGACACTAAGACAGGAACATGAAGGCATATGAAGAAATAAAGATCTCAGTAAAGGTAAATACTCTGGCAATTATAAAGTTAGTATTACTGTAACTCTAAAGTAGTGTGTATCTCTAGTTTTTGTTTTTTTACATGATTTAAGAGACTAATGCATTTATAATACTTTCTAGTTTATGTTTTGGGACATACAATGTATAAAGATGTAATTGTGTGACAAAAACTAAGGATTTGGGATGGAGCTGTTAAAGGAGCAGGGTTTATACATGTTGTTGAAATTAAACTTGTATAAATTCAAATTAGAGTATAATAATTTATGATGCTAAATGTAATCCTCATGATAAACACAAAGAAAATAGCTATAGAATATACACAAGAGAAAATGAAAAAGTAAACATTTCACTACAAAAAATCAACTAAACAATAGAAGACAGTAATGCAGGGAATAAAGGATATAGACTATATATAAAAAACTATAAGGCAGATAGAAAATAAATAGCAAAATGATGGAAATAAGCTCCTCCTTATCAGTAATAATTTAAATGTAAATGGATTAAACTACCCAATCAAAAGACAGAAATTGGCAGAATGGATAAAAATATATGATCCAACTATGTGAGGTCTTTAAGAGACTCACTTTAGATCCAAAACCATGAAGAGATTCAAAGTGAAAGGATGGAAATAGATATTCTATGCAATAATAAGCAAAAAAGAATGGGGTACCTATACTAAAATCAGGCAAAACAGACTTTAAAAAATCAAAAAGTTTACAAGAGACAAAGAAGGACACTCTATTTTAATAAAAGGTTCAATGTAACAGGAAGATAAAACAATTATAAACATTTAATACCTAATAACAGATTAAAATACATGAAGCAAAAACTGAAAGAAATGAAGGGAGAAAGAAATAACCTACAATAATAATTGGAAACTTTAATACTCCACTCTCAATAATAAATAGAACCAATGAAAAGATAAGAAATAGAGGACTTAACACAGTAAACCAGCTAGATATAAAAGACATATATAAAAACTCAACCTGACAACAGTATACATATTCTTCTCAAGTTCACATGAGACATTTTCTAGCATAGCCCATATTTTAGGCCACAAATTATGTCCCCAAAAATTTTAAAGACAAATATTATATAAGTATCTTCTCAAACCACAATGGGATGAAATTATAAATCAACAACAAAAGTAAAACTGGAAAATTTACAAATTTATGGGAATTAGACAACACACTCTTCAACTACCAATGGATCAAGAAAGAATCACAGGGGAAATTAGACAATACAAGATGAATGAAAATGAAAACATCATGCCAAAACTTAGGGGATGCAGCAAAAACATGATTAAGAGGGAAATTAAATCTACAATGTTTATGTTAAAAAACAAGAAAGATCTCAAATCAACAGCCCAACTTTACAACTTTAGGAACTGGAAAAAGGAGAACAAACTAAATCTAAAGTTAGCAAAAGGAAGGAAATAATCAAGATTACAGCAGAGATAAATGAAATACAGAACAGATTAACAATAGAGAAAATCAAAGAAACCAAAAGTTGGATCTTTTAAATGATCAACAAAATTGAGAAAATTTTAGCTAGATGTACTAAGAAAAAAGAATCAAATTACTAAAATCAGAAATGAAAGTGGAGATATTACTACTGATTCCACAAAAATAAAAAAGATTATAAGAGAGTACTGTGAACAAAACAGGAGAAAATATTTGAAAATTGTATAGGTCCGATAAGGGATTAATATCCAAATATATAAAGAAATCCTAAAACTCAACAATAACAACAATCACAGAAAAATTTAAAAGCTAGCAAAGACTTGAACAGACACATCTCCAAAGATATACAAACAGCCAATAAACACATAAAAGATGCTCAACATCACTAGTCATTAGAGAAATGTAAATCAAACTACAATGAGATACATCCTCACATCTATTAAGATGGCTACAACCAAAAAAATGGAAAATAAATGTTGGCGAGGATGTGGAAAAATTGGAACCTTGTACATTATTGGTGAGAATGTAAAATGGTAAAGCCATTGTGGAAAACACTAGGGTGATTCCTAAAAAAATTAAAAATAAAATTACCATATGATCCAGCAATTTCACTTCTAGATACACACCCAAAAGAAACTGAATGCAGGGTCTAAGATATTTTTCCCATGTCCATAGCAGCATTATTCACAATAACTAAACCATGGAAGCAACCCAAGTGTTCATTAAGAGATAAATAAACAAAATGTGGTATATGCATACAATGGAATGTTATACAGTCTTATATAGGAAGGAAATCCTGATATATGCTACAATATGGATGAACCTTAAGGACATTATGCTAAGTGAAATAAGCCAGTCGAAAAACAACAAATACTGTATGATTCCACTTACATGAGGTACTCAGAATAGTCAAAATTACAGAGACAGAAATAGATGAGGGGTTGCCAGAGGCTGGGGGTGGAAGGGGTTGGAGAAACAGGGGCTACTGTTTAACTGAAACAGTTTCAGTTTTACAAGATTAAAATAGTTATAGAGGTGGATGGCGGTGATAGTTGCACATTATGGATGCACTTAATACCACTGAACTGTACACTTAAAAATGGTTAAGATAGTAAATTTTATGTTATGTGTATTTTACTATAAAACATTTAAATTGAAATACAGGCAATTTTTAATTTTTTTAATTTTAAACATGGAGTGAAAAACTTTCAAATAAATTTTTAAAGCATAAAGAAATTAGCAAACTGGACCAAGCAATGTTGAATCATGATGATGCTGGATTTATATCAGGAATGTAAGGCTGATTTAATATTAGAAAATTAACAGATTAAAAGAAACAGAGGATTATCTCAACATATTAGGAAAAAGAGGTTAGTAAAATTCAATATCCATTCATGATAAACTCTTAGAAAACACGGAACGTAGGTAACTTCTCTAATGGGAAAAATAACAGCTTCAACAATAAAATTCATGAACATCCTACTCAACAATGAAATGCTGAAAGCATTTCCATTAAGATCAGGAGCAAGACCAAGATGCCTGCTATCACTGCTTTTATTTAATGTTATATTTATTCAATGTTCTAGCTAGAAAATAAGATAATAAACCAAATCTTAATAATAAAAGATATAAGGATTAGAAGAAAGATGGAAAACTATCAGTATTTGCAGATGATAATTGTTTACTAAAAAAGTGATCTACAGATAGATTGAGAATAAAATATTTTAATAAAGTAGTTTACAACAAAACAGCATATAAAAGTCAACCGAGATACCACTTCACACCCACTAGGATAACTAGAATCAAAAATTCAGACAATAACAAATGTTGACAAGGATGTGAAGAAATCTGGACATTTATACACAGCTGGTAGGAACGTAAAATGATGTAGCCACTTTGGAAAACAGTCTGGTAGTTCCACAAATGATTAAACAAAGTTACCATATGACCCAGCAATTCCACTCCTAGATATATGCCAGGGAAAACTGATAGCATACATTTACACAAACCTTTTATGCTAATGTTTGAAGTTATAAAAAAGATGGAAAGAATTCAAATGTCTATCAACAGATGAATGAATAAACAAAATGTGGTATAGCTACACAATAAAATTCAGGCATAATAAAGGAAAGAAGTACTAAGCCATGCTACAAAATGGATGAACCTTGAAAACATTATGCTAAGTGAAAGAAGCCAATCACAAAGACTATATATTATATGATTCTATTCATATGAAATGTCCAGAATAGACAAGCATACAGAGACAAAAGTAGATCGGTAGCTGCTTAAGACTAAGGAGGAGGAAGGATAGCTAAAAGGTACAGTTTCTTTTTGAGGTGATGAAATGTTCTACAATTGACTGTATTGATGACTGCACGTATCTGTAAAGATACTAAAATACACTGAATTGTACAGCTTAGATGAGTGAATTATACAAAATGTGAACTAGATCTCAACAGAATTCTTCAAGTCAATTGTATTTCTATATATCCCCAAAAAGCTTAGAAAATGTTTTACTTTATAATGTATCAGAATGCATGAAAGAAACAGAGACAATTACAAAATTTTATTAAAGAGATTAAATAAATGAAAGGCTACAGAATGTTCATGTATTAGAAGTTTCAATATTATAGAAATGTCGATTCTCCACAAATGGTTCTAAAGATTAACTGCAATCCATTCAAAATCTCAATTAGAACTCTTGTAATATTTGAGAAGCTGATTATAAAATTTACAGTGAAGAAATCAAGGGCCAATGGCCAAGACACGCAACAATCATTACAAAAAAAGAACATTACGAAAAAGAACAAGGGAAATGTACTCTTACAGCTAGAAGACTTCTTCTAAAACTATGAAATGAAGGCCTAGGGTCTTAGTGCAGGGAAAGAACAGAGCCCAGAAACACTACAAACCTATGTTGAAACTCAACTTATATAAAGCAGGCACGGTGCATTAAATGGGCATGGATACTTCACATCCTACACAAAATCAAACTGAGGTGGATTATAGACTTACACATGAAAGGCAAAAACAAGGCAACTTTAGCAGACCATGCAGAACAGCAAGGAGGTTCAGAAGAGCAACATGATGGGACTGGTGCTCATATTAAAACAAAGAATCGTTAAAACCAATGTGGTACTGAAGCATGAGTAGACAGAATAGAAAGTCCAGAAATACACTGAAGAACATACGGGTATTTAATACGATGAAAGTGGCATCTCAAAGGAGTAGGAAAAAGATGGACTTTTTAATAAGCGATGTTGGGACAACTGGGCAGCTATCTGGGGAGGCAAGGATAGAATCAAAATTGGATCCACATTTCACATCAAATATTGCATAAAATAAAAATAGGTCAAAGATACATACCTAAAAACTAAAACCATGAGAGTAATAAAACATGGGAAAATTCCTTTATAACCTTGGAGTGACTCAAAATTCAGATGCCATTAAACAAATCTGATAAATTCAACTATATAAAAATTTTTAAATCCTACATGGCCAAAAATACCTAAAGCAAAATCAAAAGACATTACACTAAATGAAATAAGCCATATACAAAGGACAAATATTGCATGATTCCACTAACATGAGGTACCTAGAAGAGGCAACTTCACAAAGACAGAAAGTAGAGAATAGAAGTTACCAAGGACTAAGGGGAGAGAGGAATAGAGAGTTATTTCTTAATGGGTATAGAATTTCTGTTTGAAGTGATTTTAAAAAGTCTAGAAATAGGTAGTAGTAATGGTTGCAATCACTGTAAATGTACTTAATGTCACTGAATTGTGCACTAAAAAATGGTTGAAATGGTATGGAAACAAGGTATTTTACTGTATATTTTTAAATTACTATTTATTTAGATATGCAAGTGTATTTCTTATTAATTATTTTAGTATCTTGATAGCAGTTTCTAATTCAATGGTACATGTATTAGTCGAAACTCAAATGATAAACATGGGAAAATTCTTTTATAACCTTGGAGTAACTCAAAATTCAGATGCCATTAAACAAATCTGATAAATTCAACTACATAAAAATTTTAAAATCCTATGTGGCCAAAAATACCTAAAGCAAAATCAAAAGACATTACACTAAATTGCATATGTATGCTTTTTATTTCAAAAGGAAAAAAATCCTAAATGCATCTGACCCTTGAACAACACTGGGGTAAGGGATACCAACCTCCAGTACAGTCAAAAATCCATGTATAAGTTTTAACTCCCCAAAACTTAACTACTAATAGCCTACTTTTGACCAGATACCTTCTAATAGCATAAACAATTAACACATATTTTATATATGTATTATATTCTGTATTCTTACTATAAATTAAGCTAGAGAAAAGAAAATGTTAAGAAAATCATAAGGAAAATACATTTACAATACTGTACTATATTTATTGAAAAAAAATCTGTGTATAAGTGGACCCATGCAGTTCAAACCCATGCTATTCAAGGGTCAGCTATCTTTATCTCTCATTAATTGTATGCATGCAGAAGTATTTATGAGGAAATGTACCAATGACTATAACTTACTTTGAAATGCACACAAAAATAAGATGGATTAGTATGTGAACAGAGGGCCAAACCTACAATAAAACAAGTACCATACCACGTTCACTGTAGAATCTAGGTGGTAGGTATGGGGATGTTCAAGTATAAAGTTTTTTAGACTTTTCTGTGTTTGAAAATTTTATTAAGAAATATCAAAACTATTTTACTTAAAATTTAAAAATGGAGAACTCATGAATCAATAAATAAGCAACTCAACAGATAAATGGGCAAAGACACAAACAGGTGTTCAATATTAGATACAATGTTCCAGAAACATATGAAAAGTTGTTCAAGCCTGTTAGGAAACTACAAATTAAAACTACCTTGATATACCATTCATTTCACAGGCATCAGAGTGGCAAAAATGTTAATCACTACCAATGTTAAAGAGGATATGGGGATAACCTCAACCCCAAATGTCCATTAACATTAGCATGGGTTATTAAATCATGGGGCATTTATATAGTGAAATATACTAAGAAGTAGTGGGGGTAAATAAATTATTAATACCCTTATCCACAGGGCAGAATCTCAAAATATATTTTAAGTAAAAGATGCAAGTAATTATAGAGCACAGTCAGTAGGATTATAATTATATTAAGTTTTAAAACCGACTAAATTAAACAGTGTGTTATACACTACCCCAATCCAAGCCACTATCACCTCTCACATGGATAATTTCAACAGTCTTATTCCTGGTTTCCTTGTTTCTGCCCCTAACATGCGGTCAGAGTGATCAGTGAAAACATAAGTTAGGGTAAGTTGTCCTTAGCTCCCTTCACCCCCAGAATAAAGCCAAGAATCCACACACCAGCCCACTTGGCCCTGCCTATTCCAGCTCCTACTTTCTGTCCTATCACTCTCACTCAACCTGCTCCAGCCACAGTGAATGTTCCTATTTCTCAAACTGGCCAAATTAGCTGCAGCCTCAGGCTCTCCCTCAGAATCCACATGGCTCCTTCCTGTCAAGAGCTCATATGTCACTGCATTAGAAAGGCTCACTAGGACTACTCTATATAAAATTAAAAATCCCAACCCTCAACCTAGAGCCCCCTTTCCCCCTTACCTTATCATTCTCCATCTAATGACCATCTAATTGACCATATATTCTACTTATTTACTGTCTGTGTCCATTCACTAGAATAAAAGGCCCATGTGGGAAGAGTTTTTTTATGTTTTGCTTCCTACTGTATCCTCACTACCAAAAAGAAGCCTAAGTAAGGGCTTAATAATATTTGAATGAAGGAATGAATTTTCACAAAATTACTTTTTTAATATGCATTTATTAAAATATTAAAAGTATTTTGATTTTTAAATTCATAAATGGTGTTATTTCCATAAACTGGGATAAAAAGGTAAATTAAATATTACTAGATAAAATATCAAGCATGTCTGCTTTTCCCTGAATGTGAACTGTTTGTTTCTAAAAGGAAGCAAAGAAATAGCTAGGAATCTGATTTGCAAAAAATTAAAAGTTAATTTTAAAGAAGTCAAGAAAAGCAAAGTATGTCAGACTTTTACAAACAAAACTGAAATAAAGCTATTATTTGAATCCCATACCTCCAACTAAATTAATGTACTCTTCAGTAAAGCTAAAAGCTAAAGTAGAAAACATTTCCTAACTCAGCAAAACAAGCCTTTAATTACTTGCCAAGTCAACAGGGAAACATGAAGGGCAAACACTGCAGGCTAAAAGGAATCTTAAGAATCATCCAGTATTAGGCCCTTCAGTTTAACAAAAGAAGAAACTGAGGACTCAAAATGACCTGCAGAGAACTCAAAACTGGTGTGTGTCAGAATTAGCAATAAAGGAAAACACTAGAAGCAAAAAATTTAATAAATAATTAATAATACATTTGTTTAGTTGTGATCCTTGCTACAGCAAAATTCAGCTTTTATAGAATTCAAGACAAAGCACATCTCCATGGAAACAATATTCCCAAGCATACATGTGAGGCTGAGAATTATATTTTTCTATGCAGGTCTTCGCATTCTAAGTATACACACAAGATCTGGGGTAAGGAGGCACTGAAATGAGCAGGGCTTTGTACATTAGGTCTGGATTTGAAATCTGGCTCTATCACTTACTTGATCCTAGTCAATCTTAGCCTTATCTAAGCCCCAGATTTCTTTTATCAGCAAAATGGGGATAATTAAGACCTACCTTATAGGTTTTTCAAGAAACTAAAAAAGGACAAGTCATCTAATTCAGGGATGTGTGCATTTTTGACTATCGAATACAGGCTTTCCAACACTTCATTCATAGCTGTGTAATTAGTGCTCAATAAAAATCACCACCTCTGATTGCTTCTGTCAGTTTCATGATTAACATGTTATCAATTGACTAGCCTCCAACTGGAATTCTAGTAAGAGCAGGAAAAGGTGCTGTTGGTATCGCTATCAATAGGAGGCTATCAATTAGTTGACAAGAGACATTAGGTGCTGCTTGTCTGAGGTAAAATAAAAGGTTGCTTAAGGTTTTTTTGAAGATGGAAAGTTGAGTGATCTGCTTCTGACTGCAGGGTCATGAAACCTAATCAATTAGGCCGTCTCAAAAATTATGCAGGGCATCCAGCAAGAATCCTCTCGGTAACATAGTAGGTTACATTAAATGTCTAACTTCTATGTAAAGGCTTCTAATTTAAACCAGGCTCTCACTCAAACAGATGGTATTTTATTACATTTTCTGACCTTCTAATTAGAAGAAAGGATTTTTCCCCCCACTTAGAATAAACAGGTGATGAAAAAAGTGAATGCTAATTTATAAATGCCACTCCATGCTCACACACTTCGGGAAATAAAAATGGTTTTCATTTGGGGGTAAGAAAGCATGTTCCATAATATCTTTAACATCCCATAATATAAAAATTCCAAAAATGCATCTTGAGGCTTATATTTAATTCTCATAACAAAATACATCCAAGAAACTCTGCCTTATTAATATATGAAACACAAGGAAAACATACCTGGGATGATATCATTGATATGCAAGAGAATTGTACTTTCAACACTTGCAAAACTACAAAGCTGTACCCCATCAAATCTTCCATCCCAGTTGCCAATAGCATTATCCTAGAAATTAAGTAATAAAATAAACTTTAAAACCCTCCTCAATAAAACATAAATATGAAAGTCTGTACCATAAAAGGGTCTTCCAAAACATTTTACGTTGGTAAATTTTAACTATTTTTCCTAAAAAAAGAGAGAACATATCAGGAATAATTACCACAGTAATAAGCCTTTTTGTTTTTGTCTATTTTTGTTTTGTTTTGTTTTTGGAAAAATGAGGTCTAAGAATAATCAAGCCATAGTAAACCCATAAATGAGCAAGGAATCAAAAGTATTTGTTGTACTTTACTGGACAATAAACACTAGTCTATATATAAATAACCACCTGATACACAATATGTTTCACCCAGAAATCTGCCCCTAACCCTAGCTTGTTCTCCTCACTTCTGCACTCCCTAAGCAGTTAAATCCTCAACTTGAACTTTCGGTCCACATAAATTCTTTTCCCTTGCTTGTTCTTTGTCATTTTACAAGTATGCAAGAATTCTCTCCAAAATGGAGATTTTTATATTTAATTATCATATATTTCCATATAGCACCAACGAATACAATGCTGTTCATGAAGCTGGATAAGAAATAGGCAGTCAGATGACTGCCCTGAGCACCATGCATACAAAGTGCCGAATGTCACTGGAAATAGAAGATGAAGAATACTGCATTTGCCAGAACTTTCCCTTCATAGAATGCACTGAAGGGGTTTTGAATGAATGCGTGCACAGCCAGCTGGAGATAGACAAGGTCAGGGAGAGAAACTGGGGGTGCAAACCTCTAGGAAGTCTGTCCCAGTAAACAAGATGATCTCCAGACTGCCAAGTTGGAGGGGAAGGCCTAATGGCTTAAACCAATAATCTTAAGCAAAGGGAAACTAACCTAATAATCAGTGACCCTTGTTCTCCAACCTTCCTCCACTCAGCGCATAATCTCTCCTCTATGTAAATACTGAATATTTAAAGAATAATGTTTTAAAGGTAAGCTTTAATATTAGCTATCCTGAAGAACCCGTATGTTTTAATCCAGCTCTAACTATTCACATGGCAAATATTCAGTAAATGTCTTAACATAGTAGTGTTTGTCTAACTAATGCGTATCAAATAGAATTTCCAAGCAAAGATAAGAGAAATTTATGCTAGAACATTCAACATCCTACTGAAAAGTATACCCAAATAGATAAAAATAATCACTAAAAACATTGTGAGTACAGGAGTCTATTACTCACACACTCTCCTAATTCATTTTAGTGTTTAATAGTTCTGTATTAATAGCTTCTTTATATCCAACAAATTCTTGTCCATATTTTCGCTCTACAATAAAAAATGTTACCAGCCTTTTTCTTCTCCTCCTTTTAAAACCACAGGTATCATTCAACTTTCCATATTGGGATATACCCATTATTAATAAATATGATTGTAAGGTAACATAAAAATGAGTGACACAAACAAAAGAATAAATAAGAACAAATATTCCACTTATATGAGGTACCTAGAAAATACAAATTCACAGAGACAGCAAGTAGAATACAGATTACCAGTAGAACACTGGCTGAGGGGCGTGAGGAACAGGGAGTTAGTGTTTAATAGGTACAGAGTTTCAGTTTGGGATGATGAAGAAGTTCTGGGTAAGGGGTAAAGATTGTACACACTGAATGTACTTAATGCCACAGAACTGTAAACTTAAAAGTGGTTAAGGTGGTAAATTTTATTACATATATTTTATATGTAATATAAATAAAAATAAAATAAAATTTTGAGTGAGTTACATCCTACAAAAATATTCTCTTTTCCTCTAAAGCAATGGCTTTTCCTCTATTCAGGTATTTCTCATAAGTGATTTTTATACTACTCATTAAAATCAAATAGCAAAATACTACAAAAAGAGAAACAGATTACAAGAAAACAAAAACCTTTTCAAAATAAAGAAAAATAAGACATCATGTAATATATTTGAGTATTTTTATTTTCTGTTGGTCTGCTATCATATGGCAAATTTAAAGATTGAAAACACTATTCCATTTTACTCAAACTAGAAAAACAAGTAAATGTAATTCTGTATCTAGACTCCTGTCCCGTATCAATGCTCCTTTACCAGAGATAAATTAAAACATGGTCTTAAATTACTCCCAACTAGTCCATTTTAAATATTCAAAGTATTTAATTTGTACCTAAATTGGTCTACATTCACAAAAATAATATATTCCAAAAGTTTCTTACCATGTCCACACCAACAAAATATCCTAAGCTTTCTTTTCCTGGCAAAACATCACAGAATATGACTGTTCCAGATTCTATAGTTTCTCCAAGCTTCAAAGAAACTCTGGAGTTTATTTCCAGAGGTGGAAGTTCAGCCTGCATTGTGTCCCCTGGACCTGCATAATCACTTTCCAGTCCATTGTCATCATCTTCTATGATTTCTAGCTTGTCCAACGCAACAAATACTCCACAATCTTCATCACACTGGAAAAGTTGTTTCCCTTGATATATTCCATCAGTGAAACCTTGGCCACGACCTTCTTCCTAGTTTTTAAACAAGAGAAAAGAAAATTATTGATTGACAGAGAAAGATGATCCATAAGAAAAAAGATCCACTCTGGGGATTTTGGGGAAATCACTGGAAAAATTCTAAATAACACATATAAGAAATATAATTATGAATAGTTGCTATTGGATTTAGGATGTTTTAAAAAAAATAAGGAAGAAACTGTACTGGATCCAGAAATAGAATTACTTGATAATTTCAAATTGTAATTCCCCTGTAAGAGACCTGGGCTAGATTTTATATTGTGATTTTAGCAACAGTTTTATCACAGAGAAAAATTTACCTGAAATAACAGTAACATTAGCTTCATTTATTCAGCACTTACTATGTGCCAGACAAGGAGCTAAATCCTGAATCAATATATCACAAACACACTGCAAGGTGTGTACTAGTATCACTATTTTACAGATGAAGAAGCAGACTTAGAGAAGTAGCTTAAGTAACCTGGTAACCCAGCTAGCAAATGGCATAGCTGAGATTCAAATCTCCACTTGTTTCACAATCACTGCTCTAAAAAATTAAATCAGGAAGCAAATGAGGCATGAAATTCTACTTGCAAGAATGTCAAAATGTAACTGACATTTCAATTCTTGAGAATTTATATTAATTTTGGAAATGTATCACAGAGTTCTTGGCTCTCTTTTCAAATTTCAAGATGATTTTCACATATTGTCAGGGAAGACTATAAGCAAGTTTAAATTGCTGCAACTTATTTTTAAAATCTTACAGCTTAATTTCATTACTTAATAGCACACATTAAGAAAAACTGAGGCACCTACAAATGATGTCACAAGATAATTAATAATTTTGTGAAGTGACTAGTTTACAGTTAGTAGAGTTCTTTTTTAACCTAGGCAATGTTAAAATTGCTAAGATATAGAAGCCTTCAATAATTACATAATCTGTTTGTATTTCCTAGCAGGTAGTATTTAAAAAGTTTTTGATGCATCATCTCAGCTTATCATTATAAACTAAATCCTAAGGATTATGAATATTAAAAATTATGGAAGACTTCTGGAAAAACTTATTTTGCATTTTAAAGGGGAAAAACACATGTGCTTACAAATACACATAGAGAAATAAATATACATACACACACACACACACACACACACACACAGCCAACTAGAACGGTTTACCAAACTTACCAGTAATTCTACTCCAAAGAATATTCCCGACACTGTCCTCTCTGCTAATAAGGGCCCTCTGAAGCGTACAACTCCAGGAAACTTTTCTTCCCCAGATCTCAGCTGCACTTTCACAGGGCAGCCCACGTCTATTTGGAGGCCTTTACTTAGTCTGTTTCTGTTTTTAAAAAGGCTGAACCTCTCTTCACAATTGGTAATTGCCAAAAGTAACTCCGTGAATTTTTCATTTATTTCTACAACATCCTTGTCATCAACAAAGAGCACTGCATGTGGTTGCTCTAGGATCTTTAATCCAATCTGATTTTTCTTGCCTTTTGCCGAAGGAATCCTCGAATGCCCCACAGCACGATCTTGGATATACTGTCCTATACTTCCCTTTGGTACTTTAAGGAGTTTTTGTGTTTGTTTGTCTGTGACGCTGCATTCTTGAAGAAGCAAATAAAAAATCCGCTCTTCCCAGTAAGGTGAAGTAGCTTTTTCTTGGCTCCATAAGCCTGAACTCATTGTGATATTAACTCCAAAATATTAACTCAAAGAAATGGGAACTACTAAATTTGTAGAAAAACTGCGGAAGACAAATACACTGGAAGTCCCCAAGCATGTTCTTAGCAATTTGCTGTCCATGCTGTAAAAAGACAGCAAGTCAAAATGCCTGGAGGACAAGCAGAAAGAAACTTTACACTTTATTCTACAAGAGCTAAAATTAAGGTTATAAAGATTTTTCAAAATCTCATTCAATTAGTAAAAACATGCACACAAATGAAGTATTTCCACAAATATCTAGAAAGGTTAAAAGATATATAATACTTATACCTACTGTAACTTTGCATATTTAATTAAGGAGAAACAACTCTAATGTATCCTAAAAGACAATACAATGATGTATGTTCCTGCCTTAGATGCACTGAAAATTTATAAAATCAAATTCTGTAACAGATAACTTTATATATACATTCTGACATTTTTAAACTTTAAAAAGTATCACTTTTAATAAATCCTGCCTAACTTAAATGGGTAAGATGCTATACTTAGGCAAACACACATAAATCAAAAAGGCTATTATTTCTGTACACACAGTTTAAAAAATTATCCATTATAATTATATTAAACATCTTTTGTCAATAAAAATATAAAATCACATTCTGAAACTTTAACCACAATTCATTTATCAGTGTGCCATATTTTGATGATGGAAATTTTACCTGACTCAGTTTCATCTCCCTAATCTTCTACATTATGTCCTTAGATAGGGAAATATTAATCATATTCATCATAGCTGTCATTTAATTTCTCACAATCTCAAATATCAGACATTTAAATATGATTAAAGATATTTTTAAAACACAAGACTACGTTACAAGGAAATATAATTGCAGGATAGTATCAAATATATAATGTTTTTATACCCCAATTTTAACTATGTATACTAGAAAGGAATACACAAAGGTTTCTTTCTCGGTTTCAAATTTTCATTTAAAATATTTACAAGAATACTAATCTTTCACCGTTTAAATAGCCTTATCAATCCTACTTTAACTGATGGCTAAAAACTATATAAATTCATTAATTCAAATTAAGACTTTAATTCATTGTTTTAATTAATTATCTTGCTGATAATAGTTCCTATGTATGCTCTGTCATATGACTGTGGTTAGTCAGTTTCAAAATACAGTATTTCTTCCATCTTTCTGTGCAGTAGAGGTATCTATTTGCATTATTCTGGGTAAATGCAGCAGTTGATAGCACTATCATACTTATTTTATTCTTGGAATTAAAACATAAATACTCCTAAAACTAAAAAACCCAATTTTTAAGTTTAATCACCTAATGATTAAATAATCTGGCAAATCACATATAGAATAACATTTCCTTTAAAATGCATTGTTAGATAATGAGATACACTCTAATGATAAAGTGTTTGTCCTTCTACAAAGCCTGAATGACACACATAAACTACCCAAAAAAGGGTAAAGAGTTTGGCATCCCTTTAAATAAACATTATTGAAATATCTGTGCAACATCTACTGAAAGCAGGGGCAGAGCTAGCATAAAGTGGTTCCCTCTCTTTTTTCTTTTTTTTATAATGTGTTTGTCTTAATTCCACTTGAGGGCACTATCTACTTCAGCAGCAATAGGATCAATTAGTATTTGCCACTTATATAAGATATCTGTGGAAACCCCTATCTTGGCACGATATACAAAACCCCTTATGGGGGCTCCCTAAACAGCAACCCAAACATTTGGCTGTATTCCTTTTAAGTACCAAAAAGAAGTATCTGTTATTTCTGACTAAAATTCTTTTTTTAATGTCAACAAGGAAATAGCCTTATTCTTTTTCTTGATCATTGAGCTATCAATATGAATATAAATTATCTGACTCCCAATATGCAAAGGTGTTTGTTGCCTTGTTAAAAGGCTTTACATTGTATCTGCTTTCTATAGATTTACAGTCTATAGTTCTCCTTTGCACATCAGCCATTTTCTATGGTTTCCTACAGCATGCATTTAACTCCTTTTACGGCCTGTTACTTTCCAACTTACTGCTTCTAATCGGTTCTGAGAAGCCAGGTGATGAAATATATTTGTGTGTTTAAAGAAACAAACAAAAACACAATAACAAAAAGAAGAATACATAAATTCTGAATGAGGCTTTTAGGAGTAAAGTGCACACCTTTACTGCATTATTTGGTTACTCCCAGGAGGTTGAGACAACTTTTTGTGAAAAAAGGTGAAGAAACAACTTTTAAAAAGGTGAGTTTTCTTCTCTTTAAAGTGTATTTAAATACCTTTGGCCAAAAGTTATTTTAAAGTGTAGCAATTCTATTTTGAAAAGAAATTGTTTTTATTCCTAAAGTTATACCTTCAAATATTAAAATTAAGAACTTCTTGAATCTTAATGATATTATATGCTAATGACTTCTATTATATTGGTTTTGTAGCTTGACAATTAATGTCACACTTTAAAATAAAAACTACCAGTACTAATGAAATATTACCAGAACAAAACTAAGTTACTATATATAATGTATTAGGACACTATATTTTAAATGAATTTGATTACAAAAGTGTTCTTTGAGCATCATTGAAGACATAGTCTACAGACAAATTCAATGTAACTACTTCAGTTTATGAAAAGGTTGAGGGCAATTTAACAACAGTGGTATCAAGAACCACACTTTACAGTGAACTTCACAAGGAACAGTAACCTTTCTCTAATTTGTATTAGCCCAAGTGGGCATGAGCTGAACTCAACAACAGGATGGGTCATGTCAGACAACCAGAATGGACAAAGCAAAAGTTATAAAATATGTAAAAAGCATTATCCAAAAATAAAAAGGATATGGTCTGTCCTCTTTTAGAAAGAACACATTAAGAAAGAAAGGCTTGGAACTATCACATTAAAAATTGATTCTCTTCATTGCAACTGATACTTAGAGAAAGTTGAATGGGGAATTTCATGGCTCTAGTCTAGAAGTATACAAGACAACAAATGTAATGATCATTAACACCCCAATATACTGGCATTAGAGCAGAAATATGTTAAAAAAGACTTTCCTTCCACTGTAGAAGTGAATATAATACCAACATTCCTCTTTCACTCAGAGATGCACAACAGTTAGATTAAGTGTTAAGAACCTCAAGCAATAAAAACTAACTGCAGACTACATGGGAAAAATTTTAATCACATTGTCAATGAGTTCTTCTGTGGGACCCCTGGAAGGTTAGCTTGACCTAACTTACTCCATTTTGTAAGCCTAACTGCCTCCATTTTGTGTCCTCCATCTTGAATAACTATGTCCTCCACATGAACTCTGCCTCCATTTTGTGTCCTCCATCTTGAATAACTATGACCCCTACATGAACCCTGCCTCCATTTTGTGTCTTTCATCTTGAATAACTATGTCCCCTACATGACCCCTAGCCAACGGGACCGCCTCCATTTTGTTCTGTGTCCTCCATCTTGAGTAAGAAGTTTCCCACTCAAGCCACGCCCATTCCCGCAAAAACCATGCCCAGCAACCTGTGCAACAAGACCCTGACCCTCCTCAGCCAATCAGCAAAGGTCACAATAAACCACCCCCCTTGGAAAGCCCCTACCTGTTTCTTGCTACAGTATAAAAGCAAAAAGGGAACTTTATTCAGGGTCTCAGACCCAGTCCTGTGTTCTGACGGGCCACTGAGACCCTAGTTCGAACTAGCAGTAAAGACCTGTTTTGCTCTTGCATCTCGCGACTGAGCCTGGTGACTGCGACTCCACATGGGGGACTCAAGGAAATGGGGCACAACACTTCATCAATCAAAGTTTTTTACTGTTTCGTAGATTTATGAAGTCAGCAGTGTTAGACACCAAAAAATATAGAAGATTTAAGATATGATGACTGCCCTCATTTGTGTTCTCTTAACAACTTCAGGTCTAATTGTTAAAAATTGCCTCTAATAAGTGTACTTCACTTTGTGTGAATATATCACAAATGATTCATCTAAACACCACGGTACTTATTTCAGGCTGGAAAACTGAATGACTATGAATATCCTAATAATTACTGTAAATACTAAATAAAGATTACCAAAGTGTTGGATATAATAATATATTTAACCCTAAAACTATACTGAACAAAAGGCTTCTCTTTTAACAACACTCGAGATAAGGGAACTGTTCAGGGTCACAAAGATATGAAAATATAGCTAGCTATTGAGCTTTTTGATGATCTGGATTCTGAGTAAAAGATAATTTAATTGTATTAAAGTCATGTAACCAAGAGGAGAGTTGGAAGACACAAAGATCTATTGGTTTCCCTATCAATGCAATGAAAAAATGATCAAAAAATAAGTTTTGTATGAAAACATTAAAAATCAGAATTACCATGTTCTGAAAGATAATACGGAGTAAAAATGAACAGCATTAGCTACATAAAATTGACAATGGTTAACCTCTCTAGAAGATACAAAGTCATTTTGATTCTCAAGATATCAGGTTATACTAGTTACGGAACCTCACTAAAGAAAACAGACTTCTAATTCACAAACGTTTTGCATCCCCTGAGATGTTCCCAAAACCAAAGGAGGCTATCTAAATCAGAAAAAAAAGTTACAATGCTAAAATACTGCCCCTAATTACAAACAGCAAACAGGTAGGAGGTGAAAGTTAATACCAAAGAAAGAAAACACACTGGACTTTTTCTAGTCGCTTCTAGAAAACTAGAATAATTACCATTTTAAGAAAGACTCTCTCTCACTAAAAAAACAAGTTGCTATATTCCTAAACAGCTAAAGAATAGAAATGCAGAGATTCAATGACTAGAAAAAAAGACAGTTTTAATTTTCCTCATAGATTAATTTGTTACCCAAGTACACAAGTATTTAGATCCTAAAACCTGAAGGATTTGTAAGGTCAAAAAAAAGTCTGGCTCCCCCATGTGCGTATTCATGTCAGAAGAACAAGATCACCGTAGTTTCACCAGTTAAGCCTGGCCACTACACTTCCAAACTGTGAATTCCCCAAGTCCTTCATCTTTTTATTTTCAGTGCCAAACCAGTGCCAATGTATGGTAGGCATTCAGTACAAGACAATTTAATGAATGACAGTTAACTCAGGTGGTGACGGTGAAAGTCAAAATTCCATTTCCTCCTCCTAATTGTTTGTATGATTAAAATAGTCTTCCAGATTAAAAGAAGGAAAAAAGAAAAGAAAAAGACTCAGGAGTTGGGAATGTATAGTGATTTTTATTTAAAACTATACTAATTCTCTTAGTAAATGAAGTCAAGGGCAATTTTCACACTTCACTGTTATACATGTAACAAGAAACAAGAAAATTTTCAGTTACAAAAACAAGTTGCTTTGAGGTTCATTTCAAACCCGCTTCCTAGATCTTCCCAACATGTCTGATGCCTATACATTCTGTATAACCAATGAAATACCTCAACAAATTTAAGATTATAGTGTGAAAATCAGGAACAAAAGACTAATAAATCAACTACTAATATAATTACTCCTCTCTTCTTTTCTGTAAATCAAACAAAATCACAACTTAGGCATGCCAGACCATAATAATCATTGCTGCTGAATGTTTATTGTTTTATGTAACAAATGCCCGGGTGTTACCAGCTTTTTGCAAAAGTTAACCATCCAAGGGAAGCTTTCATCAAATACTATAAAATTATGCAGAATTTTATTAGAGAATGTTCTGCATGTTAGCAACATTCACAGTACATGAACTTCCACAAGAATTTCCAACAAATAATTTTCTCCTAATACTGTTCTAGTTCATTTCCACCTACTACCCACTGGGGAACTGACAAGCTAAATTCTTAGGTCCTTTCAGTCTACTTGGGGCATGCGGGGGTGTGCAGAAAACCAACACTTGAATGAACATCCTCCCTCAGGGCCTGGGTTTTTCTCCAGGAACCAAAGACTGCAAAAGGAACAATCTTATTAAGGTCCCTATTACCAGTGAATTCAAAAGCAAGGCAGCGAATGCTCTTTAGCTGAGCTAAGGATAAAACTTCCAGGCAGAATGGGGAGAGGAAGGAGGCAGGGTTATGGGGGCTGAAAGATCAAAAGACTTGGTGACTGAAAGATGACAACATGCAAATGTCATGGGCTAGAACAGAAAAGATGCCAAATACATGAATAATGGGCAGCTGACCCAGCTGAGAACCAAATTCAAGAACACGACCTTCGTCAAGACTTCGTGATTTCCCTACTGACGTTAATGTGAGAATAAAGAAAAACAGAAAGAATACCTTGCTTCAACAGAACGCGCCTTTCAACTAAAGAACTCCCGGTTGTGTAAAACCATCCCCTGGAAAGGGGGAAACTGAAAGAAAAAGCAGAACACGCAATTAACGAGGCCAGAACCTTGACTGCTTTTCCTGGATGGGAGCCACAAGTCCCCCAAAACCCATCAATCAATATGCCCCCACAGTACAGAAGTGAAATGTCACAGCCCGGAGCTCTCCATTCCAACAGGGGCCGTCGGGAGCCGGCCAAGAGCCCTTGCCTCGGTTTCCCCATCTGTAATTGGCGGGTAACAGGGAAAGAGGGTTTCCTGCGCTGCTCCCACCCCAGGTCCTTTCTTCTCCAGAGGTCCCGGCGGCGGCCACCACGGTTGCACGACTCGGGAGCTCTCTCAGGAAGCCCGGGGGGTGGGGAAGTCCCGGGGATGGGGAAGCCCGGGCTGACGTCAGCAGGCTCAGCACCCCGCCGGCCTGGCCGGCTCCGGGCCGGGGTATCTAACGGGCCGGCGCAGAGGGCCCGATGGCCGCGGTGACTGGAGGCGCCCTGAGGCCAGGGAGGGGGCCCCGAGGGGACCGGGCCGCCCGCCGCTCTCCAACTCGGCCGCCAGCTCCGCACTCACCTCCGGCGGCGGGGCGTCACCCTCTCCCCAGCCTCTCTAGCAGGCGTCCTGGACCAGCCCCAGCGCCCCACACCCACCGCCCTAATATTTACCTCCGACGCGCTGCCCCGGCGCAGCCGAACCTGCTACCTGGGCCCGCCCCCACCTGCCCCGCCTCCGAAACGCCCAGTGCGCTGAGGGAGGAGCGGGGGCGAGCGGACAACCGCTGCGCTAACCAATCGCAGCCTGCTCTGCGTTCCTGAGTGCGCTCTGATTGGGCATCCCTGTGACAGATCTTCCTCCAATGGCTGCCGGCCTGGAGCGAGCTGAAGGGACTTTCCGCTCTGTCAAGCTCGGTCGAGCCAAAGGGAAAGCAGAGGGGAGGAGAGGAGATGCGAGTATGGAGTGCGGGGAGCTCTGGTTGATTGGACGAAAAACTGTTGCTGCTGCATCACCATTGGCTGACATCGGAGCCGGGGCAGGGCGCTGTGCTGCTCCCGGCTCCACCTCCCATGCCGGGTCCCTGCTTTGGCTTACCTGTCAAAACTCCACTAGACAGTTTGTGGCTGGGGTGGGGAGCGGTTCAGACGCTAGCAGGGAATGGGGTTTCAGAATTTCATGAAAATGCAAAGCCTTAGAATCAGACCTAAATTTGAATCCTTTGCGCTTTCAGTTAGTAGTTTAATAACATAGGTAACTCAAAAACTATGCTGAGTCTCAATTTCCTCCTCTGTAAAATGGAGATAATCCTATCACCTGTTTCTCAGGATTGTGGTGAAATAATATATGACACACAGCAAGAAGCTCAGTCTTCTGTCTCCCTCAGATTCCTTCTCCCTCTTCTTCTCCCTAAGATTTGGCCGAAGACCTCTGCTGTTTCCGACCTTCTATTGCCACCTATCCCCATTTGGAGGGAGGTGTCCCTAGGGTAGTGAAGAAGGAATTTCCACCCGCCGCCTCACTCAGATCTGCACCCTTGGCCACCAGCCAGGACTTGGGACGTAGTTAAGGATCTTTCAATTAGAAGGGAGGTTTCTGATTCCCAAAAGTGCTCAAAATATTTAAGAAAGTGCTTTTTATAATCAGTCCCAGAGCCCTACAGCATGCCTTACTGCACTGGATACTCTTGTTAATTAAATCCTTCTCCTTTGACATTTTAAGTACCAATTATAGAAGAAGGTGATTAATACTGAAGAAGGAAGAGGGTGTGTGTGTGTGTGTGTGTGTGTGTGTTTTAATCATGAAAGGAAAAATTTCCCCAGTGGAAGATAACATTTCTGAAGATCTGGGGAATTTAAGCCAGTGAGTACATGAAGGAAGTCACATGAGTGATTAACAGTATTAGTAAACAGGCCATCCATCTTCCTTGCCACAAGCACCCAGAATGAAGGACATCTTTTGAACACCTGAGCCTCGGTCCACTCTTGTCCCCCCTTATCCTGTTACCATGCTTTATGACCACACTGCAGTGGAAAGGAATAAAATGAGAACCACCAGCCCTGGTTCACAGTGTGGCCTTAGGCAACACTGTTTCCCTCTAGATCCAGGTTCTCCAATAAGGTCGGTAGGACTCAGACGTCACAGTCTGACTGTCTGGAAGAAAAAATTTCAGCCTGAAGACTGTTTTTGCTTGACCCATATAGTGAAGAGGACATAGAGTGGGAAAGATTGATTTTGAAACCCTTTAGGCTGGGCAAGCCCTCTCCCTATTTTCCAGTTTGCCACACAATAGTTCCTATTTTATCCTGAGGCACACTTGTCTCATTTACATATCTGTTGGCCCCTGACAGCATTTGAATTTGCTACCCCTGGACAAGAACATCTTCCTGTCCTCTCTGATGATGGCATTTGATGCTACCAAGCCCTCTGCCTCAGCAAGGTTTGCTTCCCTACCAGCAGTGCTCACATACCTCTCTCAGTCCTCATGTCACACCTTCCCTGAATCAGTGTCCAAGAGATATTCTTCCAAGCCAGTCCTGATAAACAGGGCTTATTTCAATTACCATCTTTTATCAATTGGTAATGACTGCCTAGAACGTTATGTTGAAAACAATTCTAAAGCTGTATTCAGGCTCACGGGGAAGAGAGATGTCTGCCAAGGAGTGTTAGGGTAATAGTGTCATGGTGCTATTATTGGCAATCCTTCATAAGCTAGCCTCTCATTTTACAGATGGAAGATCAAGGTCCAGAGAGGGAAAGTAACTTGCCCCCAATCACCCAGGAGATGAACTGAGATCCTGTCCTCCTGATGTTAAGCCAGGGCTCCTTCTGTCCTGCCTTCCAAATCATCCCTTCATTTAAGGGCCAAAGTCCCCTTTCTTCCAAGGGTCACTGCAGATGGCCCCAGGCCCCGCTGATCACTCTGTCTATCCACCACCCACAGCTCTTCCACTCAGCCTAGCCTGGGTTCATGCAAACAGTGGTTGGGCTGCTGAGCAAGTACCAGGGAACAGAGCAGTGTACGAGATGCCATCCTTGCCCTCTAGCAAGGAAGGCAGACCTTAAATGACTAATTACACCATCACTTACTTCATTACTGAGGTTAGAATAAGCCTCAGAAGGGGAACTGCTCTAAGCACGCATAAAAAGTGGTTGAGTGTTCAGGGAAGGCCTGGAGGAGGAAATCACCTTTAAGATCAAGTGGAAAAGGTGACTGGAAGTCAGTCAGGGGTGAGGGGGAGCACTCCAGGCAAAAGGAACAAGAATGTGTGTGACAGATTGGGGGAACTGAAAGAGGTAGAGCACAAATGTGGGCACACAAGGGCAAGGCCTAGTGAGCCAGGGCCAATTTTTGGTCTTTATTTCGGGGGAAGTGGGAGCCCTCTGAAGGGCTTAAGCACCATGAGATTAACTGAGCTTCTAAACTGTCTTGCATAATTCTCTTATTGCACACAGTGGGAACCTAACACAAAGCCACTGAATTGAATGAGTTCTCTTCCCAGGAGCTGGGATCCTCCTGGTAGCCTGGTAGTGGCCTGTGGTTCACTGTGACACCTGGCAGGACTCCGCAAAACCTTCTCAGTAGCACTGGTCATGGTTATTCATCAGACCTTGCGGCAAGCTTCCCAAATGGCTACCACTGGCTACCTCCTACTTCTAACCTCACCAAATGCACTATTCATTTCATATCCCACTGTCTACTTGGCTTCTTCACTCCACACAGACCAAAGCAAACTCCTGATTTTCCCTACTCCCACTGTAGTCCTCCCTGTTTCAGGAAATGGCAACTTGCAGTTGTTCATCTAGCCTCCCAAGGTTCCAGCTATTGTCCCTCACTCCTGTGACTAGGTGCATTCTGAATAAGCTCCAAACCACGCAGCTAGCTGGACCAGGTGTCCCCACAGGCAAGGATAATGATGGGCACTTTCTCCATAATAGTCCAGGGCAGGTTTCAGTGAGTGCATGAGCTGAGAGTCCTCCTTCTCAGGGATGTGCTTCTCTCTTAGTGAGAGAAAGCTCCAGGTGCAACCGAATGTTCTGTTGAGGGCTTTTACTCTGGTCAGCTAAAAGCTCTTTTTGAAAAGATAGAAGAGATTACTTTAATCATCTTTAAACTAATCCAACTGAACTAGTAATCCATGCTCTCCTGTTTGAGCTACTTGCTGTTATCAATGACAAATGATTTCTGTGTGATTTGAAAGACACATACAGAGAAATGGAGTCTAATGCTCCTCACTGGGACCTGTGGGCTGTATCTGGAAACCCATTTTGAGCAGTAGGTACATTAGGAATGATCCCATGTCCCAGGAAACCTTCCTTCCTTAGGAAGGGGACACTAATGGTGTGAGGAAAAAGGTGATTCATTATTATAATCTGCCCAACTTCTGCCCCCTTTAAGTAGGTGGATTCTCAATTCATTCAACAAATATTTGGGCAACCTCCTATGTGCTAGGCTCAGTTCCAGACTCTGAGGACACTGCAGTGAGTATGGCTCCTGTTCTCATGGAGCTGACACTCTAGGGCCAGGAAGAAACAAATGCACACGAAGCAGTACTTGCCGAGAAGGCAATATTAAGCAGGGCAGGGAGAAGAGAATGGTTGGGGACTGCTATTTTAGGTAGATAGTTCAGGGAAGGATATCCTTGATACGCTGACATTTGAACAAAGACCTAAACTAAATGAGGAAACCAACCACACCACTCTCTCAGGAAGAGCATTCCCTTAAAAAGAAATAGCCATGTACAAGGGTCTGGAAGCAGCAGTGTGCTTGGCATGGTCCAGGAACAGCCAAGAAGTGGTGGGACTGGCAGGTAGAGAATAGGGGCATGAGTGGGAAAGGGGAGGCCAGTGAAAATACAGGGGTGGACCAGGCCTGTATGAGACCTTGACTTTCACCCTGAAACAGATGAAATCCTGGAGAGTAGGCTGGAGCACAGTGACTGATCTGTCTTGTGTTTTAATGGGCTCACTCTCTGGGTCAAAGGCAGAAGCAGGAAGCCCAGTGAGGAGACTGACACAGTCAGTAATCCAGGTGAGGGTGGGCCCCAAAGGAGACCCTTGTTTCCTAAAGGTGGAGAGTAGATGGAAATGAGGGGAATGTGGAACTGATGTCAAGAAAGAAATTATTCCAAGTAAAAAAGGGACAGAGTGCTCCTGAGAGGAAATACCTTTAGGGTGATTAATAATAGGAGGAGTGATATTTAAGGTCTTGGATTGGTAGATTGTTCAGGAAATGATAATAAGTAAGATTAAATTTAGAGCAAAAAGGGGAACCTTGGAGAATCCAAAGATCTTGGATTGCCAGACTGCACAACTGCGGTCTCTCTCTGTGTAATTCTCCAAGGGAAATGACCTGGGCTGGTCCCTAATGTCATTCATGACCTTGCTGTTGACCTGTAACCAGCCATGCAGGGCTGGAGGCTATGCCTTCCTGTGCACAGGCATTGCTAGGGTGTGTGCCAGGTACTGTGTGTTCCACCCACTGGGCTGCACCAGTCTCTGGAGTGCGGAAGGAGGCGTGAAGATGTGTTGGTGCAATAATGAGATGATGCTGTATGTAGTCTCAACTCAGCCTGCTTGGAATGTGATTCCACCTCCCACGTTTCTGTGGGGTGTGTTCATTTCAGTATCCGGTTTTGGCTCTAGAGGGTGAAAAACAGGTGGACTTTTTTTTTCTTCTAGAATGATGGTGAAAGAAGTAAAGTCTGAGCCTTGTTACAGAATTCTCCTGCTCTGATACCTTTTTCTCCTGCACGTAAGAATTATGTATTCTTAGCCACAAATCCAGAATCTGTCTGCACTTGGATAAGCCACTGGCCACAACAAGCACACACCTTTCAGGTAACCTCTGACCTGTTGGAGAACGTTTAAGAGTCCTAGCTCACAAGTTACCTGCACAGGCCTAAAATGTTTTTGGTGGATCTGCTGGACTTTGGAAAGTTAGGAAGCTTCTGCTCTGAGCTCTGGGAGTATTCACCTATCATGATCTCTGAGCCACCCTTCCATGGTCCCTCTTGAACTCTTCCCTGAGTCATGTTATCCAGGACCTCGTTCCCCTTCTGATGCTGAGGACACGCACGATGTTACATCTGGCGGTGACTCGCCCCCAGGCTCCAGACGCACACCGTAACTTGGCGTCTCCAGCTGACTTCTCCACTTGACAATCCAAAACAGAAGTGCTTCCAAACTTGTTTCTTCCCTGTCTCTCCCAGTCCTCCAGTTATTCAAGTCAAAAATCCAGGTGTCATCCTTGAGCTTTCCCTTTTCCTCATCCCTCTGATCCACTCCATTTGTAAACCTTTGGAATCAACCTCTAGAATATCTCTGGAATCCATCCTCTTCTTTCCACCTCCAATAATGGGACCTTAGGCAGCCAACTGCCTCTTCTCTGCAATAGCTCCACAGGGTCTCTCCACATCCCCCTCCCCCTACTCCCACCCCATGCATTCCCATCCCTTCTCCACTAGGGAGCCAAAGAGATCTTTAAACGTAATTGGGTCGCATTACAACTCTTCCATGACTTGCCAACGTTCTAAGATCAAGATCAAATTCTTGACCACAGCCAACTAGGCCCCTCAGGAACTGGCCCCATCAAAGCTCTGCAAACCTGTGTGATGACACTTTCCCCTTAGCCTGCCTCAAACCTACCGTCTTCGTTTCCTGTGGTTGCTGTAACAAATTACCACAAACCAGGTAGCTTAAAATGACTCAAATGGATTCTTTTACAATCCTGGAGGCCAGAAGCCCCAAATGGGCTGCAATCAAGTTGGCAGCAGAGCTACACTCCCTGCAGACATTCTAGTGGAAAGTGTGTGTTCCTGCCTTTTCCAGTTTCAAAAGCTGCATTCTTTGGCCCATGGGTCCTCCTCCCACACCCCAAAAGCCAGCGGCACTGATCTTACTTCAGTGGTCACATTGCCGCCTTCTGTGTCAAATCTCCCTTTGCCTCTCTCTTATAAAGATACTTGCGGTTGCACTTAGGATCTATCTAAGCTATCTAGGATAATCTCCCCATCTGAAGAGCCTTATCTTAATGACATCTTTAAAGCCCCTTTTGCCATATAAGTAACAATCACAGGTTCCAGGAATTAGGAGTTGGATATTTTGGGAACCACTATTCACACATACCAAGCTCTTTCCATACATACCAAGCTCTTTCCCATGACAGGGTCTTTGTACAACTTGTTCTCCATTTCTGGAATGTTTGTCTCTCCCCTCTGTCTTTGCAGGGCCAGCCCCTTCTTGTTCTTGGGGTCACAGCTTACCTATCACCTCCTCACAGAACCTGTCTCTGACCAACCCTCATTGGAAGGTTTCCCTCTCCCCTGGACCTTGGTTTATTTCCTTCCTAGCACTTATATATTTTCCAGTTAACCTGTTTCCTGCCTGCCTCTCCCTCTCCCTACACCATTAAGTCCCTTGAGGATAGGGATGGTGTTCATCCAGTGACCATCCTAACATATCTGGCTAATAAATAGTTGCTGAATGAATTTAAGGAAGATGAATTTACCATCCAACATGGTGCTGTGCAAATGTCCGCTGTGTTTACTCCTCAGAGTAAACATAACCCACCTTCCCCCTCTTCTCCTCTGAAACAATGGCCCGTCCGTACTGGACCTACCAACAACAACAAAGAGAACCCCAGGCACGCTGATGCTCAGAGCCCAGGGAGATGCAGCAGCATCCTTCCAGCCAGGCATCCATGCAACCTTTCAAAGAAGCAGGTTTCACTTTGCTGAGCAGCCACCTGAGCCCTTGCTCATTAAAGGCAGCTTAAGAATAATTTCTACAAGGCCCAGCTAAAGATTCTTGGAGCCACGTGGAGAGAAGCAAGGGGGACCTAGGGACTTTCTCACATTTGCCTCAGCCTTTCAGCTGATGCTCCATGAGGCTGCCGCACAGCTTAAAACTTCACGCTGGGTTAGACTTTTCTAAGCCAAAGCCAAAAGTGTTTTGATGGCAAGGCTATTTCTGAGAGTTGTTTTTGCCTTAAGCAACAAATTATCTGGTCTAAACACTATTTTCCCCCTTCAAGTGGAAAGTTGTGCTTTAATATCTAACAGTGTTCCAGAATACATATGAATTGGCAACAGTGAAGATCGCTTTGGTGACTCAATAGTTTTCTTCTTTCTGATTATTTACAGCATAAAATTCATGGTCATGTTTTTTCCATAAAAGCATAAGCTTGGGAGAATAACACTAAGTGGTTTATAAATATTCCCCAGTTTTCACAAATAATAATGTTTTAAATAATAACACTTGCACAGTACCTGACAGTTTACAAAGGCTTCAATATGCATCATTTTGAAAAACCCAGAAAAACATTGGCCTTTTAAGGAAAGGCTTTGATTTTGCCCCTGTAAACTTTTGATCCATAATTTTATATCCTAAAGCATTCTAGCACAAACAACACTGAACCATCTCTTATGAATATATTTTGGAAGTCTGCTGTCAAAGAGTTCAGTTCACAGGCATCAGCCAAAGACCCAGTGGGGCTGTTAGAAATGCTGGCCCAGATCCATTTTTAAAAGCTGCATTTGAAATGGGGGGTTGTTTCCAAAGGCTTAACTGAAGAGTAATTGATTTCATTGGAAATAAAAGTCCACGTGTGATACCAGTTGTGAAAAAATCTTCAAAATCTAGACTGTTTTGGGGAACAAATGGCTGTCATGTGTCCCCTTTCATTAGTCTTAAGTATCACAAAGGAGAGCAGGGTAAAGTAGCCCTTTGCACTCTGCATGTTGAGGGGTAAACGTTGGGTGAGGATAGGGAGCAGGGTGTAGTTATCAGGGAAATGGCAAAGCTGAAAACACCAGTATTCGAAATCCTCAACCACAAAGGAGCGCCGTGTGCAGGGTCCTGCAGGGTCCAGGGTGAGGAGGAACTGGATGTGGGGAACAGCCTGGAGGAATGACCCATGAGTGAAACATGGCAGGGCTTCCTGAATGCCCCTCCCCTTTGTGAGCAGGGTGGATGGGGTCCTTCACATGGGCCCAAGTCTCTACACCCAAGACACTCAGTAACATTGCTGGCCCCCTGACCCACATCAGATCACCTGGAGGCTGGTCCCATCATGCAGAGGGGGACGGCCCCTCTTCTACATTCCACAGATTGAATTGTGCGAAGAACTTGATGGCAAAAGCAGGCTTTCAGAACGTGGGCCCCAAAGGGCACTGATGCTCCTTCCTCTGCCAGAACAAAGGTGACCTACTGTGCTCACCCTGGGCAGAACAGGGCTCCATCTGGATGGGCTGCTGCCAAATGTAATCCATCTTCTGAGATCCAAACTCCTGGACTTTTCACAAACAGACTGAGATGAATGCTGGCCTAGAGACATCAAAGCAAGAGTCTGGTGTCCCTATGGCTGAGCTTCTCAATTTCCTCTGGATAGAGAGTGTTTCCTCTGAGCCTAAAGGGGATAAAGCAAAGAGAGGTTTGAGTGTTGACAGAACCAGAGCAGTGCTTGCAATCCGAAGCTCCCACTTTCTGAACCCATTCCTGGATGGCCTGGCCCCCCAGCCCAGCTGCAGCTCACCTGGGAGGAAAGTCTACACTGATTTTACCCTCTGTCAGCCATGCAGCTTGTGAATCACTGTGCACAATGAAACAAGACCTCAGGTCTCTGCAGAGAGAATCCAGCCAGCCAGCCCTGACTCCCCAAGGCCTCAATTCTTTTTCAGGCAACAGCAGAATCTGTCAAGAATGTACTGAGCAAATCCTGAAGCCCTCCCAAGCTCCACCCACAGGCAGCAAATAACATCAGAACCCTTAAAATATCAACCTGATGCTGGCTTGCTCCCCCCAGACACAGAATGTCTGGAACTCAGAATGTCTGGATCACAGAATTTCTTAGAACTGTGCAATGATTAAAAACACAAAAACAAAAAACATACTCTTCCCAGGTTCTGAGGACCTCACAGGCTATGGGAATTACACAGTCATACAGAAAGAAAAATCTCTCTATTACAAGGCAGATTTTTAGAAGTCTTTATATTTTAACTTCACCATTTGATATCTACAGTTGCAGCTGCCTTAATATACTTTTAGGGGGAGGGTCAAGTCTGCATACTTACAGTAGGGGTCACAAGATTCCAGGGATGAGGCAAGTAATAAACAGCAACCAAAGGGGCCTTTGCTGGGGCTGTGATCAGCCTGAGCTGGTTAACCCAGCTGAGTGGGCTCAGCCCTTCCTCTACTCTGCTTAATTACTGGCATTTTGAATGCGGGTCCAGAGTGGCCAGCTATTTTGAGAAAACCCTAAAATATCAGATTGTTACAGGGAATCTCCTATTTTTAAAACATTGGTTTCTAGCCTACTGCCTAAAACATAGTGACATTCACTCCTAACACGTTAAACCAGGGAAACTTTCTACTTATTATCTGAGCGATAAATAGATCCCTGGAAAGAAGAAAAATCAATCTTTGAGGCTGTGACTTGATGCTTTTTTCAAATACATGATGGTTTATGGCTTTTAATTAGAAGTTCTTGGAGACACTGTGCAGCAATTCCCATCCTGTGGAGCCTCCATCCAGACCTGCACAGGGTCTGTTACTACAGCCCTGACCTGTCAAGGCAGGTATAACAATGCCCAGGAGAGCAGGAGTTGAGCTCTTGTCTCTGTTTTACTCTCCAACCATGCCCTGATTCCTACACGATTACCTAAAACAGAGATACTCATGATTAAAAATGAAAGACTTGGTTCCTGCTTAGAGACATGGACACATCTTTCCCAGACAGAATCAGATCTGTCACTTGCAGAACACCACTGAATGTCAGAGCCAGAAGGGGTCTTAGAATTGCTCAAGTTCCTCTCTCCCTAGCTCTCTTTTACAGATTGGAAAACTGAGGTTCAGAGAGATAAAGAGGCCTATTCAGGGGCCTTACCAGACTTCCAGGATGCTGTCATTTCTCTCACGGACCTGCAGGAGGGCTTCTGCACCAAGGTAGGTGATGCAGTTGTTGGGCAGCCTGGAGAAGAAGATGGAAGGGTGAGCTTCAAGGAGGCATGGTTCGCAGTTCTCCTCCAGAGCCTCTCCAATCAAATGAGGCTTTGGGAGCTGGCCGGCATCCGGAAGCCCACCTGCCCCCTCAACATGCCCCTCTCCTGTCTGAGATTCCCAAGGAACTCGTGCATAAAGGCTCAACACGAAGAAAAAAGGCACCCCTCTCTCCTCTGTTCACCAGCTTCATTTATCTAATTAAGTAGCTACTCCAGAAGGTGTTTAAGTATGTGTATTTTACTTGCTGGGTGCCACACTTCCTGAGTTTAAATCCAGCTTACCCCAAGGCTTCCTTTTGATCTCCTACAAACTAGTCCCAATTTCTTCATCTGTCAAATGGACCTTAGAGAGTAACTGCTGCATGGAGTAAAAGAATTAAACATAAGACTGACATTCTAAAGCACTTGGCACCACACTTAACTGATAGAAAATAATCAATGAACAGCAATATTTTCATCTGGGAGGCCTTGGGGGCCTAGGGACATGGATTCAAGAAAATATGAGATTGGGAAGGGGAAGATGATACGCTGTCAGGAACAGCAGGGAAGGGGCCATGTATGCCCAGGTGTTCTTTTGCTCAGAGCTGGGCCTCTAGATAATCCCCACCACCCGTCCTTCACCTCCACACATTCAGGACCTTCTCAGAAGCTGACCTAAGGCAACACAAATAATAATAACAGCCCGTATTTATTGAACTCTTACTATGTGCCAGCTGGTTACCTATATCGTGTCAGTGAGTGCTTCCAACTTGACGGAAGGGTCCAATTAGTATCTCTATTTACACCTGAGACTGAAGCACAATGCCAAGGAGAAATAGCTAGTCATGGTGGAGCTGGGGTCCAAACCCAAGCCGTCAGACACCAGAGCCCACACTCTCAACCAACGCTTGGCAGTAGATATGCCTGGAAAAAGAAGGATGTAGGCATCTTTTTTTTTTAATCTATATAAGAAGCTTGATTTTTATAGAGAAGCAGTGCGGGATGATATTCAGTGGTGCTCAATTATATGAATCCCCAAAAGGCAGCATGGGATAATCCTTGCTGTCATTACCTGGCATCTGTTGAGGTCAACTGGTGTAAGTCTGACAATGAGGGAGGACAAATTTACCACATCCACACCTGGTCAATAATAAACTTGAGTATTGCCAAAGGCATCCCTGTGTGCAAAGCCTGGCATCCCAGCTCAGACAAATCCAGTCTTCACCCAGGCCTCCCACCCCAGTTTCCCCATGTGAAGAGTGGAAGTGTTTTCCCCAAACATTTGGCAACTGCCAAGCCCTGCAAAGCAACACAAACAAGTGTTGCCAGTGTGGCTGGCGGGCTGGCAGCGAAGCAGACGCTCTCCCGAGGCAGCTGTCTGCCTGTCTCTGAAGGCAAGTGTTTTCCCTAGGACACATTTGCCAGGGTAGATGCCACCCTCCTTTAGCAGAAGGAGCCATCTGATGGTGCCCTGATGTCCCTCTGAAGTTTGGCACCATGGCTGGTGTGGTGCCAGCCTCAAGAACATGGGCACAAGCCCCTGATGATCACTAACTGGACTCCTGCTGACATCAACTGTCCCTCTCCTTGTGGCACTGGGGCTTTGCCTTCCGAGTCCACCACCAAAGGTCCCCTGATTGCTTCTCCACCAATACTGCCACTGCCCAGCCCTCCAGCTCCCAGACCCATAGGGCCTCCATGAGCTCTTGCCCCTTTTACCAGCTTTCTCCACTGCCTTCCACCTGATCCAGTGCTCTCCAACTGCAGGAGCTCCTGACTGGTTTCCCCGCTCCTGTCTTACCCCTCTCTCACCTGTTTGGCACAAAGCAACAAGCACGATCTTTTTAGGATGTAAATCAGATCATGTTATTGTCCTGATTAAAACCCTCTGAAGGCTTCTCAGTGCCCTTAGACTAAAACCCCAAATCCTTCCCACGACCTGAAACCTATGCGACCAGCCCCCCCCCACCTCTGTGCCACACCACCCTCTACTATGGTCTGACCACATAGGTCCTCCTGTTGTCAAAACCAGTTGCTTGTTTCTGCAGAAGGCCTTTGCACTTGCTCTTCTGCCCACCCAGAAGGCGCTTACCTGAGACCTCAGCTTGGCAGGAACCTTTTTGTTATTTAGGATACAACTCAAACCACCTTCCCAGAGAGGCCTTGACCAAGGGGCAGTAATGCCACCCTCTCCAGCCACTCCTCATAAGTTCCCTTTTGCATTCTTTTTAGAGCCCTTATTACTAGAGAAATGATCTTATTTATGTGTTTGTTTAGTTGTTCATTATCTGTCTCTCCCATTAGGATATAAGAGCTATGTGAGCAGGGCCTGCTCTGTCCTTTTTACCAGTCTATCCTCAGTGCCTCAAACAGCACCTGGTAGAGTGCTCCAGAAACATTTCTCCTATCAGTACACAAGTGGATGAATGCACAGTAGTCCCCCTTATACACACTTTCAATTCCCGCAGTCCACCACAGTCCAGAAGCTCATATCCTCCTCCTGACGTTTGGTCAGAGGGTCAGCAGCAGCCTCATGCTGCCTCACAGTGCCTGCATCATCCACCTCCATCTCATCACGCAGGCATTTTAACATCTCACAATATCAGAAGATTGAGTACAGTACATAAGGTATTTTGAGAGACAAACCACATTCACACAACTTTTACTACAGTATATTGTTATAGTTGTTTTATTTATTATTTTTTTATCTCTTACAGTGCCTTATTTATGAATTAAACTTTGTCATAGGTATATACATATAGGAAAACACTTAGAATATATAGGGTTTGGTACTATCTGTGGTTTCAGGCATCCACGGAGGTCTTGGGACATATCTCTACAGATAAAGGAGGACTACCATAGTGTGAATGCAGGACAAATGAAGGAAGGAATGCACATGAGAATGAGCACAGGCATGCCTGCCTCCACAGTGCAACAGGAGTCGCCACTGGAGGTGACCATGAAAAGAATTCTCCTGCCTGAGCCAGAAAGGGCCCCTGGAGAGCAGGAGGGCAAGTCCTGAAAGCCCTGGAGCAGATGCTCTCAGCGCCCTGCTCTATTCCCTCAGCTTCCAGCTCCAACTCTGCGGGCTGCTTGCTGCGAAGACCTCCACTCTCTGCCTGAGGACATTCTATTGACCCTGGGAGCATGCTCAGCCATGTGCAGGGCAAGCCAGAAATGCTAGAAAATTAGTATTCCTACAAGCACACATCAGCCAGTGAAAGATAGGTAGTCGGTAGATACACACCCCCACAGCCTCATGCCTCGATTGGTTCCAGGATCCTGGAGCTCCCCAGCACCTCTGAGGCCCACCTGCCTGGATGATAACAGGCTAGACCACACACTCGCCCTTCCCCACTGCACTTCACTACTGTCTCACCAGTGTTTGCTGGGACCACCTCCGAAGTAAACAACTTGGACTGGAATGCCTGCCTGTGTTTGGGGGAACCCAGACAATACCAGCTATTTTCTACCAGGTTGCCTTGTGTGATTAACCAGGCAGGAAGCTGTCCAGATCTCTGATTCAGTAAAACTCTCCCCCAAGGCCAGTCATTATTGTCCCAGCTCCTGCCTAAGGGTTCCTTACTTCAGGACTTTTAAGCTTGAATTTCTCTTGAGTCCTTTGGCAAGAGAACACACACCTTCATCCTGGAAATGGTTCTCCTCCAGACTGGCAAGAATAAAAGAGAAAGCCCAGTTGATATGGTAACATTCATAATGAAAGATGATGTCAGTAAAGATTAACCTACTTGCCTCCCATTTAGAAAATACAGCATCTGAAAATCCACTTTTACAGAGAAAGAAAGAAAGGATAAAACAAAGTGTGAGGGTTCTGGATTCCAGAGGCACCTTTGGCAGAGAATTCACCCCAGAGCTCCTCCATATAAGAAGCTCCCTCATGTCCCAGCTACCCAATAACCACTTTCCCTTTCTTGCTTATTAATGGAAGCCTAATTTCATTTGGGGCAGCCACAGGCTTGGTGAACTACATTTCCCACTCAACACTGCAGCCAAGTGACATCCACATGGACATTAACACATAAAGCGAAGAAGCTGATAGGTGGGGCTCCAAGGAAAATGCTCTTCATGGGGAGAAAACCAGCTAGCCTATACCTTTCGTCCTTCCTGGATGTACAGGCTGACTCCTGGAGTACAGATGTAGAGTTGCAGAGGCAGCAGCCATCTTGTGATCATGAGGCAACCAATCACAGGGATGAAGCCACATACTGAGGATGTGATAGAACCAAGAGATAGGGTCCAGACTCCTGCTGACCCCATGTAGCCACCATGCCAGCCCTATACTACCCACCCCCAGATATTAAAGAATCCTTTACAGGTTTAAGCCACTGCAGATGGAGGTTTTCTGTGACTTGCAGCCTAATGTAGTCAGAACTGATACACTCACAATGAGGCATTCCTCTAACAAGAAATTCCAAGTGGTAAAATCCAATCAAGATGCAATCAGTGGTACACTGGCAGAGCTAGTGGGCCCTGCCAACAGCCAAGGGCCATCCACGATATTCATTTTGTGACAATGCTCATATGTTTCAGTGCCCTTCTGCTTCCTGGAAAATAATCAGCATTTTATCTCCCTGATATAACTTAGAACTGCCCAGAACATGTCATAAGAAGACCACACTAGTGGCATCTAAAGGATGGAAAATTTGCAATCAGTGTCAGGTCACCAGTATAAGAATGATTCATGGTTCATCTTTTAACTTCCTGTGAACTCCACTCCACCTTCCAAAGTGACCCTGACTCTGACATCCAGTTTCTGAGCCACTCACATTCACTTTGAAATAATAGAGTATTAGTAGTACACTTGTAGTACTAGAGTAACTGCAACATCAATAATAACCGTAGTAATACTGTCACCATGACAACTTAATATTTATGGAGCGCTTACACTTTCACCAGGCATGATATTAAGCCCTTTACAGGCATTAAGTCATTCAATTCTTACAGCAGTGTTTTATAGTCAGAAGTAGCCATACCCTCATTTAACAGGTAAAAAACCTAACATTCAGAGATTAACTTGCCAAAGATTACAGCAGGCCCTGAAGCTGAGCCTGCTCAATTCCAGAGTCTGTGCTCTCAAACCTTTTGCCACATGGAGGCAGGAAAAAAAACAACAAACCAATTAAAAATACTTAAATAAAAAGAATTAGCACCTATATGCTAGGCTCTATAAGCATCATGCCACCCAGACATAGAAGGATAAATACAATCTCCCAGTCACTCAGGCATCCACTGCTGTCTTCCCCACACAGCTGCTTTCACAGATAAGGCCAGGGAATGAGCAGAGGCTGTTGTTATCTGCCTGCCCAGGGCAAGGAATCCCTCCAACTCACCAAAGTTTTTCCAGTGCCACGTTCTTTTCCAACATCAGTGCTAAGCCTTCAGCACCCACATTGCCTACGTCATCCCCCCACCAGGCTGCATGTAATCAGGGAATAAAAACATGTCAGAGCTGGGAGGGACCTCAGAGAAAAGTTAAGCCATGAAGGGCACAATGCAAGACACACAGAGCCCCACTCCCTAGTCCGCTCCATTTCAGACATCACTATTTGATTACCGTGCACTTTTTCATTAAGCCCAGGAGCAGCCTCATAATCCTTCCCAACACATTGTCCTGGGCAGCCACTACTAGATTGGAATTGGTCCTTGAGATAAAATGTATCTGATTAGCCCAAGATCTTCAATTTACAGACAAGGAATCAAGATCCTTAATGGAAGAAGGGACATCCAGAAAGACTCAAGTGTCCTGACTCCAAATCCAGTGGTCTTTCCTTCACATCCCACTGCCTATCAGAGGAGAGTAAAAACAAAGTTCAAAGACCGTCTAAACTGGCCCAGGTTCTTCCCTCCTCACACTGCCTTCCGCATGGCAATGGGAGAAGAGACACTGAAGCCTACCTGAGCCACGTCAAGCTCTGGTGACCACCCAAGGCTTCAGACAAGGCCTGGGTCCCCTTGCCACCCACCGCAATTCCCCAGAAACTGAAAAGGCCAACAGATAGTTGTCAGTGAGTCAGTGAGCACCAACTATGTGGTAGACATGCATTAATAGTGCCCCTCCACTTTATGGTCCCTGCCAGAGGGGCAAGAATTCCACCCAATTCCAGAAAAGTCTCAGTGGGGCTCCTAGGCTCCAGCAAAGTGGACCTGCCCCCATTTCTTTGGAGATATGGCCAAACTTCACTCACATTTTTCAGCTGCTTCAGACTTATAGAATGGTAGTGGCCCACTTCCTAGTAACTGTACCAACAAGCCCTTGACTGCCCTCTGGGACCACCCGGAACAAGTCTCATTCTTCTTCCACAAGCCAGCTCTTCATCTCTTGCTCCTTCTTAACATCCCCAGTTCCTTCACAGTGTCTCACTCCTTCGCCTTCTGGGTCATCCTCTTCAGACCCACCATAATTTGGAAACATCAAAAATGGAGCCAAGCTCAGACATTGTGACCCAGCTCTTTAACATATGGTAAGTTAGCCTGGACCTGTACGTGCACAAGTGAGCAGACAGCTGAACTAGAATGTGCCCTGCACTTTCACTAGGTAAATAGTTGACCTCTGGCTATTTGACCAACACTGCTCTGTGCTCCAGGGATATGACACTGTAAAAACAAAAGCCTGGACATAAGTGTGCACCAACCTGAGACCAATTAAACAGATTATGGACATCCAACCAGTCAAAGACTAAGCAGCTAGTCTTTAAAAACGAGGTCATAATGATGTGAAAGATATATTGTTAAATCTTTAAAAAAGCAGTATTTAGAACAGTTTTATCATATGATAATGTTTGGGAGTTTTAAACAGTGCCTGGTGCAGACAGGTGCTGTTAACAGGTGTTGAAAGATATATACCCCAGATACACCAAATGTGACCACAAGCAGGAGAGAGCTCAGTGGGGCCTGGACCACCCTTGCTCTAGACTCTATGTGGCTACGAATGCAACCTGGAAATGGTGCTGATCTCCCCAGGAACATAGTCCCACTTGTGGTCAAATGGAGCTGTGGCAATTTGCTGGCCTGTGAAATGGGCTGGAATGCCAAGGCCCGAAGGTTATTCTCGGGTTTTAAAACTCCCAGCTGTTGTCAAATGGACCCAATTCATACCAGGGCAGGAGACAGGCTGCAGGGGCCTACACAGGTGCAACACTGGGAGGTGGTCGCTCTGCCAAGGAAGGCCCACTCTGAGCCCGGCGGTCTGTGGGTCTGCCTTCCCAGCCTGTGTCTGATTCCTCTCCCTTCCCTGCCAGGCCAGGCATGGCCCCAGAGCAAGCAAGAGCTCCGAAGGACATGGTAAAGCCCCAGCCCACCTTGAGTCCAGTCTCCAGCCTTCCCTAGCTCCTTCTCTTTCCTCTGCTCTCACCCCTGGCTGCACATCCTCTGTCAAGCTTTATAAAATTACTGATTCCTAGGCCCTGCCTCTGGATATTTCATTTCATTAGTTCTTCAGAAGCTCCCAAGCAGTTCCAGTGTACATGCAAAGGCAAGAAGCACAGCCTCAGCACCCATGATGAGGACCAGCGGACTTCCTGCCCCCAGCTCATGGGCACTGCCCTCCCCTAACCCAGACATCCTGAACTTCCTGTTTATCTAGTGAAAAGCAAGTTGAGGCAGCCAAGGCTACCCACTCCCTCCCTGTCTGCCTCCCCACTGTAGCCCGGGCTGCCTCTGGGCATTCTGGCTGAAGAGTTTCGCCTGCCCCTAAATCTTCACAGGCCCCAAAGCCTTTCACACTGACCCGTGTGCCCCAGAATCCAACCTAGGAACTGCAGGGAGGTATTGGCTCTGCGCCCCCAGGCCAGCACCTGGGCTCCTGCCGCCATGATGTGGTTATTCCCCAGTCTGGAAGGGAACACAGAGGAGGCTGAGTGTTAGTGCCCACAGGCCTGGGACGGCAGGCGGAAGGGTGGCCTGGACAGAGAAGCACAGCAAAAACTTCAAGGACCTCTCTCAGGACTCAGGAGCCTGTCCTGTCCTCTTGCTCCTGCCAAGCACATGCGGATGCGGTTGGTCAGTGCTATTCATGCCTCAGGGAGCTAATTCAAAGGCTCCGACAACTTCATTTTCCAGCAAAGGGAAAGGAGTGGGGAGACCTGTTTTGCAAAGCACTGTAACAGGCACAGGCGGGAGCCACAATAGGCAGCTGTCCTGGGGGGTAGTTTTCCCAGAGGAGCGAGGGTGACTCACTGTCGCACCTTTTCCTCCTGCCTCAGCCACCCCCAAATGCTGGACTATGTGCCCCCTGCAGCCTTACTGGATCTCCTGTTGCTGTAGGTAACATATACCTGTTCTGAAAGAGGCTGGGGCAGGCTTGGGTGGCTGGGAGAGAGGAGGGGATCCTGCTGAGTGGGGTTGGTGGGCAGGGAGGGGGGCAGTTCATCCAATCCAGATTGTCAGGAAGTTTCAGAGAGATCCCCAGAGCTCTCACCCACCACCCAGGCTTCTGGGAATCATAACATGCTTTCATCTTCTCTAAGGGTTTTCATATGCTTTGAGCCTCTCTCTGGTTCACAACAATCCTGCAGGATGGGTATTATTATCCCCTTCAAGAAGGGGTGAGGTGGCCTCTCAGACCTCTGAGTAGATTGTGTAGCTAAGGGCCCCAGCTGCTGTTTGCCCCAGGCTGCTCCCAGCCAATGACTAGGAGATGTGAGTTTGCTGGACAGACTTGGCTAGGAGACTCCCCAGCTCCTTCCCTGCCCTCTCAGGACTGCACTGAAGTCTAAGGCCCTTCCTCCCTCTCTCCCTCACTCAGGATCACACCTCCTTCACAGTCTGCAGGTCCCCCAGCCTCCCACAGCTCCCTTCCCCCATACCTATTCTCCCCAACAAATCTGTTACACATCTAATCCCTCCCCGGAGGACTGAACTAACATAGGACAAACATGCTGAGAACTTAGGTAATTTTCCTGCCATCATTTAGCCACAAAGCTCTCTATACAAACCACTTACGATGCTGTGCCAGCTTTTTATGTGTATTAACTTGCTTAATCATCACAATAATCTATGAAATGGCTATAATTACTCCCCATTTTATAGAAGGAGAAACAGAGGCACAGAGACACTGGGCTGCCCAAAGTCACACAGCTGATGAGGATTCACTTCTCAGGAAGCCTGGATCCAAACCTCATCAGTCCGGCTCCAGAGCCCCACGCTCTCAACCATGATGCTCTATTAGTAAACCTCAGGCCTCAAATTCTGAGCACAGCACCTTTCTGCTACCCCACAGCTCTCCTGGGGGAAGGGGAAATTGGACCAGCCCACCTGCTCTCGGTATTCTGAGTCTGGGAGAGCAAGTGAAGGCAGCAGATGAGAGTCCTTTATACACAACTGTACAGCTGGCACTGGCCTCAGCAGCCCTGCCTGAGACTGAGCTGCATATCAACAATTTAAAACTGGCAGCGGCTATCCCCAAACCCAGCCCAGAGGGTAGAAAGAATGGATGAAAGCAATTCTTCACTTCATTTTCTCTTACTGCCTCCTACATCCAGGAGGCAAGAATACCCCAGAGAGAATGAAAAGCTGGGCCAACCCGGGGACCAGCTGGAGAGATGACTGAATGGTGTCAGATAGGAAAGAGACTCCAGCTGAGGGCAGGAAGGAGCGGCAGGAACGCAAACTTCTCAGAGGGGAGTGCAAACCCACACCCACCAAGCAGTGAAAAGAGCTTGTGGGAGCTTTTTGGCAGCTGGCCACCACAGCTATGGGAGTGACTGCCGCATGCCTCCCCCCGCAGCAGGTGCTCAGCATTCATCAGGGGAGTCAGCAGCCCCAGAGAGCTTATGATGCTCTTGGATGCAGGGAAGGAAAAGGTCCTGGAAAGCCTCTTCAGCCCTGGGTGCTAATGGTCAAAGGGCAGGAAGCCCTCAACAGAGTCCATCCAGTTCACCGGGGAGGTCACAGCATTAGCAAAAGCCTGCTCAAAATGAGACACTGCCCCTCGCCCGCCCCTTCAGCCAGGAGAACACAAGCCCAGTATGGGCCAAGCCAGGACTGAGACCAGACCTAACTGACTCTGGGAAAGGGACAAAGAATAGTTTGCAGGGAATAGGGAAGCCCTGGGGTCACCTCAGTGCCAGGAAGCTCCACTAGCATGCAAGGAGCCTGGCCACAGAGGGTGCACAGCCATCAGATAGTTTGTTGTTGACAGACTGGAAAATTCTGAGAGGACACATTGAGACAAAGCACAGTGGACAGCAGCCACTCAAACCCAGGGTAGCCCATTCCCTCAGGGACAGGACTCACCCCAGGCCTGCCAGCCATGCAAACACCCCTGTCCCGGCCCATCATCTTGCTCATAGCTGTGGCCCCACGGGTATGGCCTGGAGTGAGGTTGGGGACCTGGGGTCAATGCCATGGCCCAGCCAGACTTAAACTAACTTCTGCAGCTGCTCACAGTGACCGGCATGTTCAAGGAGCTTGCAGATACCTCAGTCTGAGTATTGTTATCTCACAAGTTAAAAAAGACAAAATAAATCTGAGACAGAGCTGACGAGAGAAAAAAAAATTGAACAAAACCCCAAAAGAGACTTTCACTCATCCCCAACATGCCAGCATCTGTGCCTCTGGGAAATTCTGCAAGGACCAAGCAGCCCAGAAAGTTGGAGACTCCCCTCATCCCTAGCGAGGATCCTGACAGCATGTACTATATGGGGGGTGGCTCAGGAAGTGGGGAGCCAGAACCCCTGGTTAAGAACACTGGAATCCTCAGGGAGTCATTGACATGGTCCGAGGCACTGTTTCCAGCTCTGTAAATGGGAAATGATCATCATAGCAACCTCATAGAAGATTTGAGGCAGAAAGGAGCATCGGGAATTAGGCCACTTCCAGAGTGATAGTGTTACTGTCTCAGTTAGCAGATGTAAGGCCAGTTAAACAAGAGTGGCCCCAGAGTCCAGCCCTTCAGCCCAGTGAGTCCCCTCCTGCAGAACAGACCTTGCCTAGCAGGCCCCATCTGACACTCCTCTTGGGGCAGCTCCCAAAACTCACCCAAATCATGAGGTCTTCCGAAACCAGTAGGTCTAATAAGGGAGGTCTTCTGAAAGCATCTCTAAAATACAGACTCTCAGGCCCCTCCCCTGAAGCTGGCAATTCTGTACATGTGGGGTGAGGCCCAGGGATCTGTGTATTTAAAAAACTGCACATGATTCATTTTCAGGCAAACTTGGGAGGCCCTACGTAAAAGATTAACAGCTCAAGCTCTGGAATTCCTCAGTGGAAGTTCTGATCGTGAGCAGCCACTTACTAGCTATCTGCTGGTCCCTTCATCTATAAGAGAGAAAGGTGATATTACTGACTTCACAGGAGGTAGTGCTGAGGATTTAAAGAGACAGTGCATACAGAGGCCTGTGAACATCTGGCATTCAGTGAAAGCTACCTGTAATCACATTGCTTGCATGTTTAGAGCTGACTTGCAGGTGCTGTCCTAAGCCCTTCCCAATAGGACAGGTATTTAATTATCACAAAAGCCCATGGTGTAGGCACTATTAGGATGTCCATTAGGAAAAAGGAAACTGAGGCACAGACAAGTGAAGTGACTTTGCCAAGGTTGCACAGCACCTAAAGGATTTGGGCCTATGTGGCCTGGCTCCAAAGCCCACCCTTAACCAGGACACCATATGGCCTCTCCCTCATGGCCTTCTGTGGGGTCTTAGAGCTGAGATTTTCAGGCAGCAGGTTATGACCCATGGTGGGTCATGAAATCAACTTTGAATGTTCCTAGCAACATTTTTAAAATGGAAAAAGAAGAGAACAGAGAAAGTGGAGTATATCTCATTAATAAGGGAGTCATTTTGTAAAGGTTTTGTTCCAGTTTTGCCTGCATGCATGCCCACCTGTACTCTCTCTCTCTATGGATCACAGTCAAAAAGTGTTGAAAGCCATCACCCTAGAGAGCCAGGGTGGAAAGAAATCTATATGGTACTTTGTATACAGGTTTCCTAGAGGCTGAGGTCTTCAGTTGGCATGGAAACACCTCAAGTGGGAGAGCAGCTCACTCAGCTCCTTGGAAGTGAGCCTGCACTCCTTTCTCTCTTCCCCTCCCCCTCTTTCCCCATCATTCTCTCTCTCTCTCTCTCACACACACACACTCACTCACACACTCTCACACACACACACACACACACACACACATACACACACACACAGAGGAAATGCCCTCACAACAACCTCATGGCGATTTCCACCTTCCCCACAGTGCTGGCAATTTCAGTGTGTGTGGTAAAGAGCAGGGGAACGTGGCCAAGGACTTACATTGCTACTGGAAAAGCAAGCTGGTTCCCATAGACCAGTAGTTTCCTCTGGACCACGTGTATCAGTATCACTAGGGATATTTGTTAAAAACATAGATTCCTGGGCCCCACCCCAGACCTTCAGAAAAGGGAACTGCTGGGGACAGGCCCAAGAATCTGATTTCCACAAGCCCCTCTGCACACAATAGTCTGAGTGCTAGAACTAGACCGCCTTCACCTTTGTCTGAAAATAGGGACGGGACCACAGCCTCCCCTTAGCCCTTCCACACATTGTAGAGTCACTGGGCTTTCCAAATGAAGGAGAGAGGTTCCACTCATTCTAGGTAAGGACTAGCCTATAAGGCTCATCCAGGCCAGTGGTTCCTGAGCAATTGGGGATCAAGGACCCCTTTGAGGACTATGTGTCCACTATCCAGAAATACTCATACTAATATCAGGAAAATAGTTCCACCAGGCAGGCCTCAAAATTTCTGAGTGAAATCATCATGACCCCATCTTCCTAGGAAAGTGGAGCATTGTGGAGGCCATCTTCCATTTAACCAGCCCATCCACTCCTCCCCTCTGTACCAGCTCTCAGACCTGCGGGCCTGATTCCCATGGACTACATCAGCAGGCCCCCTGCTCTGACTCCCTGCTGGGTCAAGGTGGGAGCAGAGAGGAGAGGGAAGGCAAGGGCTTATCAATTAGGTTGCTGCAGCCTCAGCTCCCATCAGGCGGCCCTCTGCAGCCTTCTCTCAGCTAATAGCTCGCGCCCACCCTGCCCTTCAGGCCTGAGGAGGAAAACAGCCCCGCCCAGCCCCGTCCCACTGTAAGGAGCCCCAGGACCCTGAACATCCCTTTCTGCTTTCCCTAACTCTCCTCAGACCCAATTTAAATGTGTCATCTGTTTCTTCCGGAGAGTCATACTGATAACATCGATTAATTGTATTTAATACACATATTAACTATAATATATTATATATTATATTTATAAATGTATGACCATGGTGCCTATGTGAGGGATAACAAAGCCCACCACACAGTTTCTAGTAGATGTCCCTGTGTTTTGCTTGCTGCTTTGGCCCAGAGAAGGTGGTGCCATTCTAATATATTCAAGGAGAGGCATGTCCCTTGTTTGGGGTCAAATAAGGTCACCTGGGGTAAACCAAGAGCCCTGGAGGTCTGCAGTGGATCTGAACTTTCAGCTACAACTTCTGCTTTCTCAAAGGGTTTAAATACGGAGCAGGACATCCCCTTTCAAGGCTGGAAGGGAAGCTGAGAGCCTGCAGTGTGCTGGCCGCCAGACCCAGGCACACCCTCTGCCCTCACCTGGCCCAGGATGTGGAGAGGGGGTGCTGGGGCACAGACATTCCAAAAGGGAACCTCCCACTTTGAGATGGGGCTGAAAGGAATGTGACTGACGCCAAAATCTCCTGTGGACACCACACTACATAAGGACTAAAAGGGCAGAAGAAATGCTGCAGCCACTCTCTATCTCAGATATTCCCATCTTGTTGAGACTGTAAAGTCTCCCACAGGGCACAAGTCACCTCTGCTTCGAGGTAGTTCCGAACAGGCACACATTACACCAAACTCTGCATGTGACTGCAAGGCCCTCATGCAGCCTCTGAAGCCTGTCCACAGACAGGCTGTTCGTGAGGCGTAGGGACTCGTAACCAAAAAGATGTCATTTGTGAATCCCAGCACTGCCATTTCCTGAGTGACAATGGACAAGTTACTTAGTTTCTCTGAGCCTCAAATTGAGGATAATGGGGATAATAATGTCCCTGCCTACAGCCCAGGGTGGATATGGAGATTAAAGGAGGGAATTCCAGGAAGCGTGTAACACAGTGTCTGGCACACAGGACATTCAATAAATTATGGTTTTCATTATCATATATTGAAAGTTAAGGCCCAGACTGGGGAAGGGACTGGGCCAGGGTTGCACATGACATGTGGCAGGACCCGGGCTTGGCCTGGATGCCTGAATCCTAGCACAGTGCTCCAGTACCTGCACCTCAATCGTGGCACTCCACTGTGCCCGGCCAGCATTACCCAGCCACCCTCACTAAAGAGCCTTGCAGACCCTGAGGCAAGGCAGCAGCCGCTCCATGCCAGTGTTACCCACAGAGTGTCCACCTGCAGGGCCACGGGCCACCAGAGGTGCCACAGCACGAAGGCTAGGGCAGCATACTTGGCTGGGCCCATGCTGCGAAATGTCAGCTTGAGGTGCCCAATCTTTAGCCCATGCACAGCCTCCTGCGCCAGCCGCTCCTTGTGCATCTCACAGAGGCCCCAGATGAGCTAGATGAACCTGGGCATGGCATGCATGCTCTTGGCCTCCCCTGGCACAGCTGGTGGGATAGAGTAGAAGTGTTTGTGAAGACCAGGGGCCAGACACCACTGCACACAGGCCTGGCCCTGAAGCAGGGCCTTCCCAGAAGCCTGGAACTCAGACCACAAGCCCCGGTGCTCCTGAGACAAAAGTCCTGCCAGGAAGGCTGCTGTGATCTGGAGGTTGTGTGGCTCAGCCTCCTGCAGCAAAGATGTTATGCTGCCCTCCTTGCCCTCTGAGCCCTGCATGCACAGTGTGGCCAGCGGCAAGCTGCCTGGCCTGCGACAACTGCAGAGGTGTCTAAAGGAGGACAGCTGCAGGCCAGCACTGAGCATGAGATAGAACACTGCAAAAAGCACTGAGAAGTCATATGTAGGCATTCTAAGGGAGCAGCAGTGCCAGGCGTAGCGCTTCAGGCATGCACCAGGAAGCCAACAGCAATGTCCTCACTGTCAACATGTGCTGCCTGGAGCTGCCTGGCCGAGAACACATAGCAGCACATGCCCAGGCCCCAGAGAGCCAGCCGGTCAAGGTGCAGGAGGGTGGAAGCCTGCCTCCAAGCAGACTGGGCTCCAGACCACAGGGGGCTGAGTCTGGTAGGGACGCATACAGTAGAAAATACTGTGGGATCAGCAGGTATACATCTGTGGTGGTCTTCAGGGACCGCCCATCACACAGCAACAGTTCCTGGTGGCATTTGGATACTATCCGTGTGAAGACAGGAAGGTGGCACAAACCATGCATGGCTGAGGTCGCTTTGAGCAGGCGAATAAGGCAAGTCAGCCACCCCAGACTCACAACGGCACTTTCTCAGGTATGGTTCAATGCCCTCTTCCAAGAAACCCTTGAGGCTGTGCACGTACTTTCTGAGGAATGCTGTCACTGTGCCTAGACAGCTGATCAACACCTTGCAGGCATTTGTGAGCAGGTTACCCTACAGAAGGTTGAAGAGCAAATCTGGACAGACGTGAGGTCAGTCAGAGAGCAGTGATGCTCATGATTGGTGAACCTGAACCTGAACTCATCAAAGCCATCAAAGGTTAAGAGGAGGCGGTCAGGGTGGTCAAGGAGGACCTGGGAGACGTCCTGGTGGCCAAGGTCAAGCCAACAGCAATGTTCGAAGAGCAGTGTCTGCACAGAAGCAGTTTTGCCATACACTGCAGCCGCCAGGAGCTGAATGCAAAGATGAAGAGAACTTCCTGGAAGGCCCGCCCCGCAGCCCACAGCAGGTGCAGCTGCCAAAATGTGCTCTTGCCACTGCCTGCCTCACCCGCCACCAGCACGGCATCTGCATCTTCACTGTGATGGTCGTGGATGCTGAAGAGCTCCTCCAGACCTAGGGTAGCGGGGCTTTTCTGCAGGGGTCTAGCCATGCCTGCCTGTGTCTGGATCTCCAGAACATTCTCTGTATATATTTCCTCCAAGCAAAGATTCTCTGTCCCATCATAGGTACTCAGAAAGCAAGGCTGAGCAGATACTGTGGTCCTCAGCTGGGACATGTATCTCCTACGTGTAGCATCTGAAAGACAGAAGAAGAGGCACCTGAGATGAGACCAAGGGGAAGATGGGATCTGGCCAGAGAGCAGCCTTGGAGGAACATGATGGCACACACCGGGGAGAGTAGCCAGCAGGCGCCAGTCCTGGCTCTCCACTCACGGAGCTAAGGACTTTGAGGGCAGTCATGGGACCTTCCTAAGCCTCAGTTTCCTCCCTTGTGAAGTAGGTGAGATGACAGTCCCTACCTGATAGTTTCATGTGGATCAATTAAGATAATGCCTATTAAATTCTTTATTTGTGTCCAACACAAAGTAAGTGCTCTGAAGACACTGGCTAGCACTGTTACTATTACTGACATCAGGAAGAGCTAGAGAAGATTAGAAGGTGTGCTGGGCTGGGGTCAGAAGACCTGCACTCTGATGCCTGTCCCACCATATTGGTTAGGTAGCCATAGATAAGTCCTTTTACCACTTGGCCTCAGTTGTATCTTTCTAAAGGGAAACAGAAAGTTTAAGTGCTTAGGAGCCCAGTTTCTGAACTCAGATACATCTGAGTTTCAAACCTGGGCCCATCGTTAGCTTAGGCTCGCCACTCAGCCTTTCTGGCCTCAGTATTCTTATCTCTAAAACTGAGGACAATTCACACCTTGAAGGATTATTTCAGGAGGAAATGAGCTAAAATAGAGTTCAGAAGAATGCCTGACCCTCATAAACTCTCAGAAAATGGCATTTACTATCATTATGATTGGTGGGTGTAGTAGAGACAACAGGAGCTCCCTGTAGGTGCTCACATCCTAATTAATTCTCAGGATCTTGAATATATTACCTTATTGCAAGAGGGACTAGACAGAGGTGAAGAAACTAAAGACCTTCAGGTAGGGAGATTATCCTAGATTATCTGGGTGGACCTGGCACAAGATGGCCTCAGGGTCACTGGGGTGTCCGGGTCAAGCACTTGGACAAGATTCCCTCATCAAGATCCACTTCCGCATCATGTTCATGCGACTCTCTACAGTGAGAGTGTGTTCATGGACTGCTGCTCTTAATCATCCTCATACCAGTATGAGCAAACCACTTCCTGTGTCAGGGGTTAGTTCCCTTTTAAGAAAATGGCGAAATGGTTGTCTGAAGCCCCAGGGCTGGAGGACCTCAGAGCATCAGGCCTCACTGCCCCAACCTAGTACTGGCCCACTGGTTCTCAACTCAAACGCTAACAAGAAATTCTCACAGAGCACTCTTAGCATGTCAAAGCTGTATTTGCAGTCACATAAAGGAGATGTTCCACGTTTCTGTTTTGATACATTTTTTTTCCTCTGTAATGCCCCAATTTCCAATGTAGGTTATACAGCCATTGATATCAAAAACGATATCAAAAAATGATTCTCTAAAAAAATAATTATCTCTCATTTTAAAAACAAACGTGTCAATCAACACCTTTAGCAATGTCACCATGTCACAGCATTACAATGCATTAATGGCCAACTGTGCTTGATGATACTAACCAAGGACCAAGCCTGGCACCATGCTCTGTGCTGTGCACTGGGGTCTGGTCTCAGGTGAGATGGTACACATCCAGATACCATGCACAGGCTTCCCACAGATGTGCTCACTGCCCAGAGCAGAGGGCTCAGGGTGATAAATCCATCTGCCAACACCATCCACAGTTCAGGGCCCCTTGGTGCCCATGAGCTTTCCCTACAGTGACTGATGCAGGAACAAGACACATCAGACGTGTGTCCTCTCTTTACAACTGAAGATCTCTTCTCCCAAGAAAAGAGAGAGCATAGGTGGCAACAGTCTAGAACCAGATCATCCTCCCTTACCTTGTCACCTAACTTACCTGCCCCAGTTTCACATCTGCAAGGCAGAGAAAATATAACCTCCTCCTTTTCAGGGTTGCCATAAAGGACAAGATGCCTGGGATATTCAAACTGTGCTCTCCAAGCCTCTCCCATCCTTGGGTTTGGCTTGGTGACCATGCACAATCAGAGATACCACATTATCTATTTGGTTCTTGAGTTTCTGATAGTGAGTAGCTAAACTCCAGAGACAGGGAGATACCAGCCCTATCTCAAAAAGTGTTTCCACATCTTTTCATTATTGACAGTGAGTGTTTCCCTAGTAAGGAATTCCCATATTAGCCCCAATACACAGTAGCTCCAGTTATCACTCTGCAGTGCAGGAAGTCATAAAAGCTAACCCTAATATTACACACGGTAATCTTTTTAATCCTCCCAACAGCCTAATGAGACACAGGTGGTGTTAACCTTAAAATGAGGAAATGGAGTCAGGGAAGCTTGCACAGCCAGTAAGTGGGATTCTAACTGATGTGTCTCACCCTGGAGTTCTTGCTGTTACCCATGAATCTGTGCAGCCTTTTCATTTTCTCATGAACTGAGAACATATATATACCTTCAAAAGGCAGGGCCAAAGGGACTGGTAGCTCCTGAACATGTAGAAGAAAGGCAGCCAACGCATTTGCCTTCACTGTGGCAAGATCAAGGAGGCTTCTTCCTTTGGAAAAAGCAAGTCATTATCTTTTTAGAAAGTCTGATAAAGGTTTCTACAGATTACTGCCATTTCATAGGCATCTCTCTTCCACCACAATAAAAGGCCAGAAAACAAACAGCAAGATGAATTTAAAGAAGTCAATACAGCATTGGGTGGTGAAGTGAACACTTGAACACACACATCCAATCTGTCTTCCTCTCAAAACCCACTAAGAGAGTGGATAATAATAAAAAAAAAAAGGCATAAACCTATAAACCTAAAAGGATAGGAGAAACAATTCTGGAAGCAGGAAATCATCTGGGAGAGAGGTGGTTTCATCGAGTCTCATGGCTTGAAACACCATCTCTGCCTGTGACTCCCACATTTTCATATGGAAGTTAAATTGCTGCCCTGAGCCGTGGACATGCTCTCAACTGCCTACCACCATTTCCACTTAGATGTCTTATGAACACCTTCACCTGAATGGATCTAAAACTAAACTCCTATCTACATGCATGAGCCAAACCTACAACCTTCCTCATCTCGGCTTATGTCCACTCCATCCTTCCGGTTGCTCAGCACCAGAATTTGGGAGTCACCCTTGAAACCCCTCCTCTGTTATCCACCAGCAAGTCCTCTTGGCCCTACCTTCAAAGCATATTCAGAACAGCACGGTCCAGTAGAGGTATAAAGCCAGATACAATGCAAGATGCATGTGTAATTTTAAGCCTTCTAATAGCCACATTTGTAAAAGTAAAAAGAAATTGGTGAAATTAATCATGTATTTTATTTAACCCAATATAACGATTACTATTTCAACAGGTGATCAATGTAAAACACCACTGAGGTATTTTACATTCTTTCGTACAAAGTCTTTGAAACAATCTCAGTGTAGACTAGCCACATTTCAAGTACTCAGTAGACACACATGGCCAGTGTATACTGTGATGGACGCACAGCTATAAAATTCTACCACTTCTCCCTACCTTCTCTACTGCCACCATCCAAGCCACCATCATTGCTCACCTGGAAACAGCAGAGGCTGCCTAACTGGTCTCCCTGCCTCTGCAATCTAATCTCAACACCAGAGTCAGAGTGCAATTCTTTAAAAATAAAAGCCAGATCACACTATTCCTGTTACAAATATCCCACCAGTTTCCCCATTTTCTCAGGGTAAAAGCCCAATTCCAACAGTAACTTGCAAGGCCCCAAACAGAAAAAAGTGCTGTCTAGACAGCAGCACATTCCTCTCGAATAGAAATAGAAGAGCAGTTAGCATGTAAGTGTGGGCAACACAACTAGCTTGTCATCAACACAATAGCCAACAATGACAGAATAGACGTTCTTTTTAAATACACAAACAGTTAATAAAATAAACCATATATTGGGTCATAAAGCTAACTTGAATAAATTTCAAGGGCTTTACATCATTCAGAGGAAGTCCTCCGAGCACCTAAATTAATAGCAGAAAATTCCCATCTCTGCCCTACTAGCCCTCTCTGCCCCCAAATATAGTCAAGTTCTTTGTAATTCATAGATAAGCTTGAGAGAAGGAACGGAGTGACTTTTTGAGCCAGAAATAAAGTAGGAACCTAAAGCCAGAGGGATCATTCATGAGGCAACACCGAAGCCCAGGGAGTGTCACATGGAGGTATGTGTCCTTGGGGCTGGAGGGCTGGTTTTAATGCATAGGGAAGAGGGAGTACAGCCCTGGCATGCAGGAGGCAGATGTGAACTGAGAACTTGGAATAAGGTCAGGACCCCGGAAAAAAAAAAAAGTGCTGTCTATAACCATCCAGACCCTGGTTACTTCTCTTACTTTGATCATTCCACTCAGTACATGAGCCTCCTGTCTCCTAAAAACATCAAGTAAGCTCCTACCTCTGGGCCTTTGCCTGCAATTCCATTTTCCCATCTACCCACGTGACTAAAGCCCTCACCTCCTTTAAGTCTTTGCTCAAATTTTACCTTCCCAGTGAAGTGGACTCCCTGACTATCCTATTTAAAATTGTAATCACCAACCCTCTGTCTCCTGCAACTCTCTACCCCCAAAACCCATGCTATTTTCTACAGTACATATCACCTTTTAACATACTCTCCTGTCTTTGCTCCCTTTTGTTTACTGTCTGTCTCCCCCCCACTGAATGTGAGCATCTGTAGGACAAGGACTTTTGTCTGTTTTACTCTTTGATATTTCCAATACCTAGAAGAGTGCCTGGCACACAGTAGGTGCTCAAGAATTTGCCCAATGAATGAACAGTAACAGACTAAGAAGAGCCCAAATACCCAAATCCTAAGCCAACAATTGGCAGGTTGAAAACCACAGAACTATAAAGTTCTCCAGAATTAAAAGCATCAGGTACCTCTGGACCAAAGGAAATGATTAAATAAAGGAGCACTGAGTCAAAGTTTTCTGGAAACATATCTCCAGTTCCCCTTACCCAGTGCAAGCCACTAGCAACTGTCCCTGCCCTGCCATGGCAAAGTATGGTGATTTATATTCCATAAAGGCTGAAGCAGGATCATCAGACCAGCAGGCGCCAGACACAATGAAGGAGGTAGTTATTATACCCCAAACAGAAGGGTTAAATGACCATGTGCAAAATGAGTGCTGGGATGTCTCTGCATCACTATCACTGCCCAACCCTCTCTCACTCACTGGTCTCCTACAGCTCTGGCAGTCAGACCTTTATTCCCAGGCAGGAGGTCTGTGAAGTTTACAATGTGGACTCAACCAACCCAGGAGAAAAGGTCTAAGATGTAAACACTGCCATTTCCAAAAAATGTCTACAGTGAAACTCAAGGTACGCAAGATTCATCTGCACGCTCTGGGTTTCCAGTTAAGTTTTAAAGTGCTCTATTTCAGTCATGAGCAGACAACCAAGAAAGATCATATTCCCAAAGAAAGCATCTAATATGGAAGACAGAGGCCAAATAAATGGGAAAGGGGAAAGCACTTATAGGTAAAAAGGTTATGCAGGGTGAAAAAAATCTCCCCCCGCCCTCTGCCAAAAAGTCCACCCTATCATTTTAATCCTTAAGTAACACAAGATATTGCAAAACCATAAAACAAAAACAGGATGCTACAATGAGGAACATTTAAAATAGATCTTGGAAATTAAAGGAATCATAACAAAATGAAAACTCAAGGGTTTAAATATTAAAGGTGAGGGTATTATACAGAAAGTGGAACCAAAGGACACAGAGATGGAAAATAGATGAGAAGCAGAAGAAATGAGACAATCAGTCCAGGAGTTCTAAAATTCAAACAGTAGTAGTTTCATAAAGAGAGAAAACAGAAAGAAATAATCAACAAGCTAGTCAAGTAAACTTTCTAAAACATAAACACATGAGTGACCAGATTCAAAGTGTATTTTGGGTGCCCAGCACAATGAAAGAACTCCAAGGCACATAATAGTGAAATTCCAGAATGTTAGGGACCAAAATAAACTTTTACAAGGTTCCAGAAAGAATTATAAAATGGTTTTGGAATTCTTCTAGGAATTCTCTGAAAGATTAGGAAATAATACTCTTAAAATTCTGAAGGAAAATGACCATCCCAGAATGTTATACCCAGCTAAACTGTCAATCAAATAGGAAGAAACTTTTAGATATATAAAAGTTTAGAAAGTTTAACTCCAAAACCTCACCCTAGAGAATTAGCTGAATGATATTCTCTCCCAAAATAGAGCAAACCAAGAAAAAGGAAGATGGAGTATTCAGGATACAGGAGAACCAACATAGGAGGACTAGGAAGGGAAATCTCAGGATGACAGCTCTGTACAACAAGTAGACGGCCACCAGTCCAGACAGATTGCAATAGTGTGACCCAAGACTCAGACATGTTAAGGGTAGTTACCTTCTAGATGTGCAGGCAGGCCTGGCTCTAAACTTGATCTGTATTTGGCTTGTCTGTACCACTAGCTAATATCATTTTTTCTCTCAACCCCTGTTACCTGGGTCAGTGAGGTCACTCATTTCACCCACAGAAGTATCTGGCCTTGCCCTATTCCTGGAAGCTGAAAGAGCCTTTGGCAACCTTACAACTGAACATACAGAGCAGCCAGCCCACTTCCTCAAACCATATTGCTGCTGGACATCTGGCCCCTGACTTACAGCCACCCAAACTGATCCCCCAGCTGTAGTGAATCCAGTTTCCCAGGACTCACTCGTGCCCTTTCCCAATGACTTCCCAGCAAGGGACGACGTTATAACGTCCCAGAGAAGATAAAACCAGGTCATGTCCCTGAGAACCTGTCAGCCTCCCTGCCCCTGGGAGACTTCATTCAAGAAGGAAAGGCAATACTATCCTTTCCTAACACAGGTGTTTATGCTGTGTTTTTCAAAACAAAACAATACATTATTTGGAGAATCATTGTATAAGGTATTAAAACTATAAAGAAAGGCAAATAAATGATTAACACATAAATCAGGCTAGTGGTTGCTATTGAGAAAGGTACTGATAACATTTTATTTCTTCACCTGAGTGATGGGAACATGTTTATACCATAACATGTGAGATTATATACTTTTTAGGAGTCATGGCATATTTCCCAAGTTAAACATATGTAAGCTAATATTGTGAAGGAGCCAACCAATTCAGTCTGCCACCCTGGCCCAATCTACTTCAGTGGCTGCATGAGTCAGATAGATAGGTGGTGTTACAGCCTCAGGTTTGCTAACTATGGTTATGCCCAACGAAGCAAGTTTACAACATGAAGCCCCACATTTCATGTCAGAGAGAGAAAAGCACAAGCTTTGGGGACAAACAGGCTTGGATTCAAATTCTAGCTAGGCCACCTCCCAGATGGGAAATTGGGGCAGTTTCTTCATTGTTAAGGAACAGTATAGCCACACTATACCCTTGGAAGGTAGCAGTGTAGCTGAAATGAGAAAATAAATGTAAAGAGCTACATATAGTGCCCGGTACACAATAGCAAACAGATGCAATGGGTACCTTAGGGATTTAGTTCTTTACTTTAATTTTGTCTCATTTCATGGCATTTTTCCATCCCCAACCTGAAACCCATGACAACCACCACTGTATAGGAAATTATATGTCAGGTTATGATAGTAGCCAAGGCAGTCCTGGAGGAGGTGAATATGTTAGTTGGACATACCACAAGTGCAACCCACACTGAATCAGAAATTCAGCCACTGAACAAAGGCCTCCAGGTTAAAGAATGGTAGAATGCCAGGGTCAAAGGAGGCTCAGAGAGAGCTGGATTCTAAAAACTTAAACCCATTCCTGTAAACTCCTACAACCCCTACACCTCTCAAAGCTCTTGCCTACCATCCTTTCCACGTGCTCAGCTCAGTCCCAGCCCTCATGTTTTTGCTGTCTACCTAGCCCTTTCTTAAGATGGATTCTTAGCTCCTTAAAATGCAGCCTTTCTTCTTTCCAAATACAAGCATTAAGATTATAAATTTCCCTCTATGTTCTACTTTAGTTGCATCCCATAAATTTTTATAAATCATATTCTCATTATTGTTTGATTCTGAACACTTTCAGACTTCCATTATTTCTTCTCTGGCCCATGAGTTATCCTATTTTCTTTTCTTCATCAATCTAAATACTCCCTCTATTCATGTCCTATCTCATCCTATAGTTCCAGGCTGCCTTCTAGACCCCTTCTCTAAACCCCTCAGAGCATATAGGCCAGACCACACTGTTCAAAACTTGATCAAAGATGACAAGACACAATCCTGTAACGTCCTATGTGGACTGAATCGACCCCACCAACAGATCATAGCAGACAAGGTGGTATAAAAGCTAACCTGTCTTCTGTAGCATCCAGAGGGACAGGCTCAGGAGATGGTGCTCAGGGCACAGCTGTAGGTGTCACGTGCATTAACAGAGGAGACCACACCATGTCTGCTCTGTAAGTACCAGCTTTAAAACAGCCTTGAAGACAGACTGGCTTATTCCATCAGACTCAACTTAGACTTACCTTAACTCACTTGCACACCAAATGCATTTGTTTTAAATAGACAAAAATAAAAACTAGAAAGTCCCCCAACCCAACCTATCCTAACACTGCATTCATTCATTCAGTAATTCGCTTATTTATCGTTAAGTATTCATTGAGTGCCTACTATGTGCAAGGTACCTTGAGCACAAGATGACAGAGCCTGGCAGGTACTAGGCATCTAAATAGACTCCGGCTGAATAAAAATGAATAATAAGTTAACGATGAATGAATGAACCAAGGCTCAAGTCCAGCACTGACCCTCTCATTTACTACTGTGAGCTTACTCAAGCCACTTCTCCAGTCCATAAAGTGGGAATGTTAATGGCTCTTCCATCTCCACCACAGGAGGCCTGAGGATCACTAAAAGTTTCAGAACTATCAAACAGACACTTTTCTGTTCTTTTGGAATGGCATTTTCAGAGGAAATTTTATCCTAACTCCAAATGTCTATGATCTAAGGAAATGTCGTATCAGAAATCTTGTGTGGGCATTTAAACTATATTTGTATATAAAATGTGCTATATTAATTACTAAATACAATTTATTTTAATGAATTTTTATGATCTGTTGAGTTATTAATTTAAAACAGGCAGCAATAACAGTGTACAAGTACAGAATATCACAAATAACAGAATTGATAGCGGCCAGTGGTAATGTTAGTGAGTGTTTCCAATGTGCTAGACACTGTTCTAAGCATTACACAAATCTTTTTACAGATGAGGAAGCTGAGACAGGAGAAATCAGGATGGAGAGGGTCCACTGAGAAGCTTGAGGTACTACAGAGGGGCCTTGAGCCTACATTTTTCTGACTCCAGAAGTCAAGCCCATGGCTATCACCCAACACTTCATCTCATCAGAAGTGGTGTAATACCCAAAATCTAGAACAACTTTTACCTGCCTGGCTACGTTTTGAGGGGGAATCCCATGACCCACAGTGCTGACTTCATGAAAACAAATTAGTATTGGTGACTAGACACCCTTTTCCTGTGAATTTTGATTACACAGGATTGAAGTGCCTTACCCTCTGGGATGACGTAAAGATGGGCAGCATGATTTCATTACACTCATACAGGCTGAAGAAGCCCTGCTCCTGGGCCAGGTTCAACATGCCCTCCACGTGCCTGTGGAGTCTCCTGGCGATGTCTGGCAGGTGATTTTGCAGGTCATGGGCTGGGTGGGGTGAGTGGGAGTCCTAGCAGCCAGGGAGCTGGAGGCACTGGCTGTGGGCCTCCTGGACAGCCACAACAGCTGTGCACAGCCCTAAGCACCTTTATTCTGCAATGTCCAGGAGGCACCTGGCCAAGTGGGAGAGGGGCTGGCCTCGGAGGCTGAGGCCCTCAAAGTCTTCCCAGAAGAGGACTTCCCAGAAAAGCAGCCAGTCCAGGACCCTCTCAAAGCCCTCCAGGAACCCCAAGACCAGCAGCCCCATTAGCTGGCTTCTCTGTACCTGGAAAACCTCCTGTGTGCACATTTCCCAACCTGGGGAAGAGAGTGAGGTCAAAACAGGAGTCTTCCAGAAGCAGGCAGGGGGGTGCCGGAGGGGGCAAGTTGGCCGCCCCACAAGTCCAAAATAGCTGGGGTTCTACCCTCAGACACTACCCAATCCAAGTTCCCCACTGTAGAGATGAACAAACTGAGGCCCAGAGAAGGCAAGAAACTGGCTCAAGGTCCCACAGAGAGCTTGAAGCAGCCAGAAGTTAAATCAAGACCCCTGGCTCCCACAGTCATGCTTCATCCCTGGCTTAAGAAATTTAAAAAGGCTTGAGCTAATATTAGGAGCAGCATCTCCCAAGGGATCAGAGAGTTCTCTCTGAGGGTTTGTGAGAGGGCTCTTCCCTGCTATTGGATTTAGGCTATAGCAGCTCTCTCTTCAATAATATCTATTAGGCACATACAGTGTGCCAAGACCATTCTAAATGCTTTCATGTATGAATCCATTTAACGCTCCCAACCACTCTGAAGTAGGTACTATAATCAGCTCTATTTTACAGATGAAGAAACTGAGGCATTGAGAGGATAAGGGACTTGTACAAGGGTTCACACTTAGATGAGGTGAGCTAGGATTTGAACCGAAGCAAGGAAATTCCCAAATGCACGTCTTTGTTCCCTTTCTATTTGGGCTCCCCACAAGGGACCCAAGACTCTGCCTGTATAGGGAATCCGGTGCTACCCCAAGGGACAGACCCAGAACATTAAAGATTCTAACTTAGAAGAAGCAAAAATCATGGTGCAAACTAAGTAGTTTTGGAGCTTATGGGTGCATTGACGTGTTATCACTGTCCCCTCCCAATTGGCCTCCAGCCCTCACCTCCATCTCTCTCCCTCCCCACCACACATTACATTCTCCACCTTGACTTTGTCTGTTGATGGCTTGCTCTGGGCTCAGTCCTTACACTCTAGGTTCTGAGAATTTGAGGGGAAACAATCCCTGAGAGCTTCAAACCTTGGAGGTCCCCAAGCGGCAGACAGTCTGTCAGCTGGATCCATTCTGTGAGTGTCACAGGGTCCAGGAATGCACACTGATGCGGTTCCCAGAGAAAATGAAAGTGAAACCAAGTGGGCATGGAAATAGAAGAATGCCTCTTCTTTTTATAAAACAGGGACATTCTGAGATAGTCAAGGGAGCACATGCCATAGGGCTTGGGGATTTTGCATCTTTCTTTTTGGTTGTTTATTTGTCTCACTCCCTTCCTGGTCCAAGATGAAGCCTGGGTCTTCCTCGTCCTGGTATCCCAAAGCTTGGCACAGGACTGGGCCCAGGGTGGGCACCTTGGGAAGCTCAAGTCAAATATCCATCAATCAAGTGGAAGGGCTGGAACATTCTGTGCCTGTCCTCATACACCGGCCAAAGCAAGGAAAAGGAAAAATTTCCGACTCAGAATGCTGCCAACACTAAGGTTGGAAGCCAGACGAGGAAACAGAGAGCAAAGGTATCTGCATGCCTGGCAGCTTGGGAGACAGAGGGAGTCACCCAGAGGCTGCTCCCACCAGGAGCTAACAGTTGTCTATGGCCTCCTCCCAGAGCCCACTGGCAAGCAGAGGAGGTAGGAGAGAGGTGGCGGGGGAGAGAGGAGAGAACAAGAAAAGGCAGGAAGAGCTCTGGGTTTGCCCTGGAGTAGTTCTCAGCCACGGAAATACCAGCCCCATCACCACCCCTGCCCTGGTACAGGGGAAAAGAACTACCCAGACCTCCCTCTGGGAACAGTCCAGAAATGAGGCTGGCACTCCGGCTGACCTGAGGCTTGGAGAGCATGTGTGCAGCCTAAGGATGGACAGCCACTCTCTCCTCCACTGAAGGTCACTAGCTTGGTAGAGCAGGCATGGCCAAGTCACCAGCGAGCAGTTTGGAGCAGGAAGGCAAAGGCTGAGTGGCAGGCCTAGATCTGCTCACAGACCCCACCTACTGGGGAAACCCCAAGAGGATGAGCCAGAAGCCAGAGTTGGTCAACCCACTGTGCAGAAGGAGAGACATACCTCACTGGGGGATTAGACACAGCCACAGATGCACTCACCCACGAGGGGACAAGCTGTGAGTAAGCAGGGGCTCTTCTCAAACACACCGAGTCTGGGCAGCTGACAGAAGCTGAGCCACGCACACCCAACTGATGGAGACAGGGCTCTGTGGACACCAGGAGGGAGACACAGGCCTGGGTCATATAAGGTTTGGTGTTCTTCCCTCCCACAGCAGCTGGAAAAGCTTCTCTCTGCCATGGCCTTCTTCCAAGGGAGAATCCCCGAGGACCAGTTTGGCCAGCCCCTGTCTCTGAGCAGGCATGGTCCTTTCTCATCATAACCAGCCAGGGGAGAGGACCTGGCTTCCTTGCTGTCCTCACTGACCAGCTCAGGAAGTTCCTCATTATGTCTAGCTAAGTTTCCTCCGCTTCAGTTTAAACTGAGGTGAGAGATCAGATGACATCTCATCACTCACTTCAGAAAAACTCCCTAAAATCCTGCCTCCTGCCCCTTAATCACCTGTTCAGACTTCCCCACTTCAGACTACACAAATCAGTCTGTTTCCACTGCTGTTTCTTCTCTACTTCAGTTACCACAACTTTGGAGTCATTATAGGCTCTCCCCAAGAAAGGTGAGGCCCACACAAAGCAAAGGGCATTTCCTTGCTGAAACAGAGGGTCAAATGAAAGGGGCAACCCAGGTGGGCCCTGCCTCATCCCCAAGCCCTGAGACCTCCCTCCTTCCTGAGACCACAGCCAGCCTGGGTTCCCTGGAGCCCTGAGCCAGCTGATTGGCTTAAGTGCTGAAACCTCAGCCCGCTGGGCCCCTGGACGGAAGGGTTACAGAGGCCCAGGGAGGCTGCATCTTCTGAACCGTCCTGGCTCTGAGCAGAGGCCAAGCCTGCACTGAGGCGCTGGACACATCCCCGTTCTCTGCAGTCACCCTCCTTTCTGGCCCCCTTCAGCAAGCTTCTCTCCAGAACATTTCCCACCAGCACACAAACTAATTTCTCCATCATGAAAGTAAAGCCCTCTCTTCTGCTCTTGACTCCAACCCCATTTCCCTGCCTCCTTCAGAGCAGGACTCCTTGTTATCTGTCCTGCTGCCTTTCCTTCCCCTCCAATCCTGTACCCTGTACTCCAGCCCCAGGGCCTTTTCTCCTCACCAGTGACCTCCACACTGCTGTATTCTCAGCCCTCATCTTGCTGCCTCTGCCAAAGGCATCAGTCAGAGTCGCTCCCTCTCTCCTTGAAGCACGCTCCTCACTGCCGTCCAGGACTGCCATCCTTCTGGCTGCTCTTAATGTCTCCTTGGCTGGTCCTCCTAACACTGGAGCCTCAGAACTCTCTGATTGGCCCTCTTTTCTCTGTATCACTGTCTCCCCACGTGAGCCTACCTGCTCTTGTGGCTTTAAACACCAGCTATCTGGTGATGATGCCCACAGTTTCATTTTCAGCTCCCTCCACATTAAAATGTCCCAACTGCCTACTGGACATCTTCACAGGGATACCTAATGGGCATCTCCAACTTAAGCACAAACCACACCCCCGATCTTCCTCCTAAACAGGTCCCATTTCAGCTAAAGGCAGCTCAAAACGTCCAGATGCTCAGGCCAGAAACCTCCAAGTCATCCTTGATTTTACCTTTCTTCTTGCATCCCAAATCCTCCTGACCTCACCTTCAAAATAGATCCTAAATCTAAAAATTTAATTTTTTTCACTAGCTCTATGCCATGAGTACAAGCCCCCATTGTCTCTCCCCAGAATGACAACAGTGCGCCCCTCACTGGTTCCCCCTGCTCACTGTTTTCTGCCCTCACTCCCTACAGTGAGTCTGCTAACCTTGAAGTCAGAGCAGGTGACACCACTGCCCCAGGGGCTCCCACTGCACAGCACAAAGGGGAAACCAGAGTCCTCACCACTGATGTCAACCGCCCATGCAGTGGACCCCCACCACCCCACCCCTTACGTCTGTGCACTCACTTCCTACTAAGGCCCTATTGGCTCCTCACTCATCCTGCTCCAGCCACACAAGCCAGACCTGCTCCCACCTCACATGCTTCTGCCTGAGGGCCTTTACACATGCTCTTCCTTCTTTGGGAAGATACCTCCTTTCCCCCAGATATTCACATAGTTCATTCATCACCTCTTTCAATGGTTCGCTCAGCTGTTACCATCTCAGAGAGGCCTTCCCTGACTACACTGTATAGAATTACAACACCCAACCCTGACTTCTCATCCCCCTTGCCTGCCTTGTTTTCCTCCAGAGCACTGCTCACCACCCGATATATCATGTAGTTACTTATTTGATGGCTGTCCGACTCCTTTCTAGAATACAACCTCCATGAAGGCAGGGAGTTTAGTATAATTTTTTCATTACTGTCTCCCCAGGATCTCACCCAGTACACTAATAAAGATTGTTTGAATGGATAAAAGAATGAATTTACTCTGCCTGGTTCCAGGAAGCAGAATCGGATTCCAGGGGTGGAATTTGCAAGCCACAAATTTTAGCTAAATGAAATGAGAGCTGGAGGACTCTGAACAGCTCCCTCATAAGTAACTAGTTCCCACCACTGAGCACATGCAGCAGAGGGATCCTGCGCTGGGGAACAGGTGAGCAGACCAGATGGGTCCCTTCTAGCCTCAGATCCCAGCTGTAGATTAGCTAAGGGGATTTGGGTAACCAGCAAATGCAGAGGCGGAGGGATTGGGACAGGAGAGCAGAGGCAAGGAGAATGTCACTCTGGTCTTCACCAAGGGGCCAATGACAGACTTCCCTCTATGGAAGACAGACCCCGTGGGCAGGGTACAGCCCAGGGAAAGACCAAGGCCATGCAGGGAGAAGCAAGAGCAGAGTCAGAGCCAGGGGTCCCGCTGTGGGAGGGTCTTCCCTAGGGGATTTGGGGAGGCTTTTTAGTTTGTTGGAAACAAGTAGGACCAGATGACTGCTCCCCAACGTGAAGTGGAGAGGTCAAACAGCACAGAGGATGTGCTGGCATCCGGCCTACCTGGGCTGGGGCCTCCACCCCACCAGTGGGAGGAGACTCCCATAGTAGTTACAGGGCCCCAGGTAGGGTTAGAGGTCATCCACTCTCTCACGTATACCCACCTATTCACAGACAGTAAAAATGAGGAAATTGAGGCCCGGGGAGAGTAACCCCGCTGAAATTTGACACCTGGCCTCATTTCCAGGCCGGCTCCCCGGGTGCCTCGGGATTTGGGTAACCAGCTCTTACCCTGCAGGATCTCCCGCCACACACGCCTGGATCCCCAAACCACGGTCTCTCACCAGGCCTCCAGCGTTCCTGGGGACCAGCAGTTCGCCCACACCCCCAAGCCTCCTTATCCTCTGTAGCCACAGCCCGCCAGGGGGCTCCCCAACCTCAAGACGCCCCCTTTCCTTCAACCTTCCATTTAGACCCCTTCCTTCACCGGGGGCCTGGACGGCTCTGAAGTTAGGCGTCCGAGTTCCGGGCCGGGGGCACGGGCGCGCTCACCGCGGGCCACCGGCGCCGGCCCCCTCCGCTCAGTCGGGCCGCCACTCCCGGCTCCGGCTCTGCTGGGCCCTCGCGGGCGCTGCGCCGCCGCTCGCCCCGCCCCGCCGCCCCGGCCTCCACCGCCGGGCCCCCCGCCCCCTTGCCCAGCCCCACGGCCCTGCCGGCCACGCCCTTCCGATCCCCACGGGGCCCGCCGCCCGCGGAGCAGAGAGCGCCCCTGCGGCCGGCAGGACGGGCCCGGCGTGACCCCCTTTCTGGGCCTCCTTTCCCCCGGAGAGAAGCTCAGGACCAGCCTCCCTCCCAGCTCTCCCCCCCACCCACACTCACACGGAGACATCCTGTGCAATGAAAAGCTAGGAAAGCTGTCGGTGCCAGTATTGACGGACGCACCCTTAGAGAGGCCAGTAAGTCACCCTCAGTATTGTGAAATCCTAGGCCAGTGTTTTCCGGAGTCTGATGGGTGACGTGTTAGGTGAGCGTGGACAGGGCATTTAAAGTTCCTCTTTTTTCATTTTTCTTTCTATGCTTGTTTAAGTATCAGCCTGCCGCTCACTGCAGTACTAATAGGGCTTGAATCCCCTCTAGCTCTGCCTAGTCAGCTTGGCTCTGCAACTATATCTAACTCGAATTTAACAGCACTGCTCTGTTTCCCTTAAATTTATTTTATGACTTCCTATTGTTCCAAACAAGTGGCACTGATTTTCCATTGAAGGTGTTAATATAAGCCTTTCTTTGAAAACACTTGCATTTGGAAGTGTTTGAATGTGAAGTCAATATAAAGGAAAATAACTGACACATACATAGTGCTTACTCTGTACCAGGCTTTACGAACATCAACTCAGTTAATCCCTCCCACAGGGTAGTGACTGTCATTATCCCTCATTTGTAGATGAAGAAATTGAGGCACAAGAAAGTTAAATAACTACTGAAGTAATGATAGCAGAGCCAAGATTTGCCCCAGGAGTGTGGCACCAACAGTCATGCTCCAACCACTTCCCCACACTACCTCTGGGTAAATACCTGCTCAGCAGGTGCACAGCTGAGGTTGGGAAATGAGGAGTTAGAAGGACTGAATCTGCCCCAGGGAAATCTTTCCAGATAGTGTATAGCTCTATCTACAAGGATGTTCACCACTATCTTACCTATTAAGAGTGAAAAGGCAGAAGCCTCCTTCCTAAATGCCCAATAATAGCAGATTGCTTAAGAAAACTGACCCTGAAAAACTTAATGCATATTCTCTCATACCCCTGCATCCAACCTGGGAGCAAACTGCCAGCTCGATCTTCAAAATATGTCCAAAATGCAGCTGCTTCTTAAACCATAGCCATTACCACCTGGGTCCAAATCACTGTCATCTCTCACCTGGGTTATGGCAAGAGCTCCTTCCTATCTGTTCTCCATGATTCCAACTACAGCCTTTCTTCAACACAGTGAGTCTGTAAAAAAAAAAAAAGTCAATTTATGTTACTCCTCTACCAAAACCCCTCCTGTTGTCCCATCTCAGAGTAAAAGCCAACAAAGGTCCTTATAATTGCTATTTGCACCCAGTGCCCTCTCTGTATCCTTCCTTACATATTCCCCCGTATTCATCCTGCTACAGCCACACTGCTCTCCTAGCTGTTCCTGGAATATGCCAGGCCTGCCACCACCTCTGGGCCTTTGCATTTGCTGTTCCCCTTCCTGGAATGCTCTTCCTCCAGAAATCTACATGCTCCCTCCTTAACTTCTTTCAGGCCATTGCTTAAATGTGAGTTCCTCAGTGAGGCCTTCCCTGACCATTCTATGTACAATTGCAACTCCTTTCACCCACATCCCTTGCCCTGCTTTATTTGTATTTTCTCTACAGCACTTATCTGCACACAACATACTATATATTTCCTTACTTATTGTCTCCGGCGTCAGTCTCTCTCCCAAAGTACATGAGCCCCAAGGAAACAGTCACAATCTTTCTGTCTGTTCCCTGCCTCATCCCAGAGCCTAGAACTGGGCCTGGCATGCAATAAATGTTTGTTAAGTGAATGTACCAAACATGATGCTGTAATCTAATAACCAGTGAAAATGAGTGACCTACTATAGCCCACAAGAATGGCAGCCTCATAAATATGTTGGGTGAAAGAATCCAGATGCAAAAGCACAATACTGTCTGGTAGCCTTTATATAAAGTTCAAAAGCAGGAAAAACTAAGTCACAGTGACAGGAGCCAGGATAGAGTTCCCTACTGGGGAGGAAGTTGGAGGCAGTAACCAGGAGGAGGGACATCAGGGGCTTCTGGAGTCTAGTAATGTTCTGTTTTTTTAATCTGAGTGGTGGTTACATGGGTGTGAATACTTTGTGAAACTGATCAAGCTAAACATGATGTTTGCATTTTCCTTTACGTTTGTTATATTTCAGTAGAAATTTCATTAGCATAGAGAGACATCTGTAATATAAGGCTAAATTTAAAGGCAGGCTGCTTTTCAACAAGGATGTCAAGACAATTCAAAGGGGAAAAAGGGTCTTTTCAATAAGTGGTGCAGGGAAAACTGGATAACCACATGCAAAAAATGAATTTAGACCCCCTACTTCATACTATATACAAACATTAATTCAAAATGGATCAGAGGCCTAAATTTAAGACCTGAAATATAAAGCTCTTAGAAGTAATTATCAATGTGAATCTTCATGACCTTGGATGAGGAAATGATTTCTCAGATATGATACATAAAGCACAAGCAACCAAAGGAAAAAAATAAAAAAAAATAACTTGGACTTTATCAAAATTATAAACTTTTGTGCTTCAGAGAACACTATTAAGAAAGTGAAAAGACAACCAAGAGAATGGGAGAAAATATTTGTAAATCATATTCAAAATATACAAAGGACTTCTAAAACTCAACAATAAAAAGACTAATTCAGTTTCTTAAATGAGCAAAGGATTTGAATAGCCATTATTCCAAGGAAGATATAGAAGTGGCCAATAAGCACATGAAAAGATATGCAACATCATTAATCATTAGGGAAATGCAAATTAAAATCACAGTGAGATACTAGTTCACACCCACAGAGAGAAAGAAAATAACAAGTGTTGGAAAGGATGTGGAGAAGTTGGAACTTTCAGACGTGGCTGATCAAAATGTAAAAGATGCTGCTGATGTGGAAAACATCTTGGTGGATCTTCAAAAAGTTGAACATAGAGTTACCATATGACCCCTCAACTCCACTCCTAGGTATATACTCAAGAGAACTGTAAACATATGTGCACACAAAAGCTTGTACACAAATGGTAATGGCAGTGTTACTCATAATAGCCCAAGTGTAGAAACAACCCGAATGTCCACCAGAAGATGAATGGAGAAACAAAAGGTGGTATATCCATACAGTGGAATATTATTCAGCCATAAAATGGAAGTACTGACAGATACCACAACATAGACAAACCTTGAAAACATGCTAAATGAAAAGAGCCAGATACAGAATGCCACTTATATAAGTCCATTTATATGAAATGTCCAGAATAGGCAAACCCATAGAGAGAGAAAGTAGATTTATGGTTGCTAGGGCCTGAAAGGAGAGAGGAATGGGAAGTGACAGCTAATGGGAACCAGATTTCTTTTTGGCATGATGAAAATGTTCTGCAATTAGATCATGATGATTGTTACACAGCCTTGTGAATGTAGTAAATAACACTGATTGTACACTTTCGAAGTGTGAATTTTATGGTAGGTGATTTATATCTCAATAAAAAAAAAAGTGGGTTGCAAAAATGGTCCTACTCTGAATAAAAAAATCTATGAATATGTACATTGAAAAATCAGAGTAACTTCAAAATTCATAGTTGGATTGTAAGTAGATTTTTAAAACCCTTTTTTACTAACCTGTATTTCCTAGTAAGTATATATTACTTTTATAATAATAACTTTATAAAACTTGTATTTGCGACCAGTTAAGGGATATCTCCAAGCTCATCAGTGAATCGGGCAGTTTTTGCTGAAGCTCAGGTACCCAATAAACATAATCCAGCTCCCCTGATGGACAGCCTCCAATTCCGTAGAATCCTTTACTGTGTCTCCTCTCTCATCCAACCCTCTCACCTATGGCTTCTAGAAGCACCTTCATTTTCTCAGACCCTTCCACTCTAGCCCAAGCTTACAAATTCCACTTTAAAACAAAATGTTTTACTGTCTTTAAATAAATAGTTCCTCAGACCTCCCTCATTAACTCACAGCCAGCCCAACATCATGTTTCTTTTCAAACTAGAGAAAGTCACCCCCCTTCATCTGTGTGGACACAAATAACAACTTGGAAAAGCACAGTAAGTGATGGATTTCAGCCCCCTCCTGCCCTTTCAAGCACTTTCTGCAGGCCACAAGCCTTAAAATGATATACAGTGTTCCCAAACCCCACCCAAACCACCCACCAAAGTCTTCACCCAAATGAACAACCCTCCCAGGAACACAAGATGTGTGTGTTATGCTGATAATTCAAGTCATATTTTTCTCCACATCTTAGCCACGAATCCCTCCATAGATCAGGACAGAGAGACCTGAGGCTGAGCGAGATCTGGGAGGGGCAGAGATGTCCCCAACCTGCAGTGCAGAGATGAGGCCCACACCCTCTTACAACTCAGTACAACCACAGCGGTGCCCCACAGTGCAATCTACGGTCCCAATTTCAAAATCCTACAGTGTCAAGAAACTGAGATTTTTGAAAAGGATTTTTTGTATAACTGTTGTTTTCAGGTGCACAACCTAATGATTCAGTAGTTGTATATTTTATGAAATAATCACCACAATAATTCTAGTTAACATCAGTCACCATACATAGTCACACAATTTTTTTCTTGTAATGAGGACTTTTAAAATCTACTCTCTTAGTGACTTTCAAATATGCAGCATAGTATATTGCTAACTGTAGTTGCTATACTGTCCATCACATCATCATGGCTTATTTATTTTATAACTGGACACTTGCACCTGTTGACCCCCTTTTTGCCCACTCTCCATCTCCTGCCTCTGGTAACCACCAGTCTGTTCTCTGTTTCTCTGAGCTTGGTTTGTTTCAGATTCTACATGTAAGTGAGATCTTACGGTATCTGTCTTTCTCTGACTTGTTTCACATAGCATAATGCTGTCAAGGTCCATCCATATTGTCACAAATGGCAAGATTTCATTCTTTTATGGCTATATAATATTCCATTGAATATACGGCATATTTTTCTTATCCATTCATCCATTGTTGGATATTTAGGTTGCTTCTATCTCTCAGCTATTGTAAATAATGTTGCAGTGAACATAGCAGTGTGGAATTAGTTTTCATTTTCTTTGAGTAAACATCCAAAAGTAAAATCTCTGGATCATATGGTAGAAAAAACTTTGGGAGTTTTCAAAGGCTTATGAGTCTACATCCAGCTGTGGAAAAATAAGACTGACATGACTGGATTTTGTACCACCTACAAGCAAATACCTCATCAGTTTGGGTTTTCTTTGCCAGACTTGTGGAAGCACATCTGTGAGCAATCAATTCTTGTTAAAGGAGGTGTGTCAGTGTGGGAGGCCCAAGCTTTCAGATGCCCAGAATGGTGGTAAGTGGTAGTGTACAGTAGTCGGTTACTCGCCCAATAGCGATGGAAAGATCCTTCGTTTAATCTCATGTTGCAATTAAGGAAGATGAGATTCAGGGAGCGGTGGGAGCCTGCCCAGGTCACACCGTGAGTCAGGGCTGAGCTAGATCACAGCCCTGATCACCACCTCCGTGCATTCGCCCATCATTCACTCAGCCAACAATATCTGAGCACCCACTACGTTGGCAGGTGCTGCGGTGGGCACTGGGGACAGAATACTGACATGAACCCCCCGCCATCGTGGCGGGTAAGACTGGCAATATGCAAGTGAACAAACAAGCAAAGCAGTGGTCTTGGGGGACTCCTTGGTGGGGGTGGTCGGTGGGGAAGCTACTGAGCTGAGGCTGAGGAAGAGCTGGTGTGGGAAGCAGCCAAGAGAAGGGCGCTGCTGGCTGAAGGAGCTGCAAGAACAAAGGCCCTGAGGCACAGCTGAGGGGCAGAAAGCATCCTGGGGTGTTGGTGTGTAGTAAGCGGGGCTGGGAGTGGTGTGAAACTCATTTGCAGGAAGGGAGTGGGCAGCAGGTCACAGAAGCCTCGGGAGACTGCATTTACTCTGAGTGTGGAAGTCACTGAAAGGCCCAGCTGTTTGCATTCTAGAAGAGGCACCTAGACTCTGAGAAATCAGTATTTCTCTTCCTGACTCTCCAGGGCCCCTGGGCACCTCATCGTCTTGCCTCAGCACCACATGGGGGGATGCCCATGTCTGTGCCCTTCCCCCATGGCAGAGGGGCCTGTCCTGTCCTCGCCTGTTCTCCTGGGCCGTATAGAGCTCTGTGCTGCACAGAAAAGCCAACTCCTAGTGGCCAGCTAGGTCCTTTCTATGCAGACCAGACACCCCTGCATGGCTGGGAGTTTCCAAAGAGCATCCCCTGCCCCCAAAGAGGAAGCAGTAGCTCCTACACACACTCCCCCATGGTTGCTGGCTGCAGGGTGAACCAATCACAGGGCAGCATAGAAGGGCTCAGAGTCTAGCTGGCTTCTCACAGACTCCAGACCCAGGCAGAGTAGGGGAGAGAACTGGAAAACTGCAGGATGGGACCCAGGGAAGGGAAGGCAGAGGAAGGCCCAGCCTTGCTCTATACAGAGCCAGCATCTCCCACCATGGCAGGCCCTTTGCAGAACTGTGTGAGGTGCAGATGAATAAGATGTGGCCCCTGCACTCAAAGGGCTCACTGGCTATTCATGGTGTATTCCAGAGGCACACTATTCATGGTATAGTCCCCTTGAGCTACAGAGACCCTGACCTATGTGGACTATCTCTCACAATAGCAATGGCACTGCGAAGCAGCAGGATTGGATGGCCATTTCAGTAAAAAAAGGTCAGTAGGTAAACAAACATGGGACCTTCCTACCTCACACCATACACAAAAATCTACTCTAAGTGCATTACTAAACCCCAAGTGAGAAAGGCAAACTAGAAAGCATTTGAGAATTGCCAGCACTTACCATGCAGTGCCGTGTTGACCACAGACCAGCATTGTTCTAAGTGCTTTGACATTTCAAGTCATCTTAAGCCTTAAATGGCCTGTGAAGTTGTAGAATAAAGATCAATAAAGGAGACCTCTGCATGGTCTTAAGGTATGACACTGGCTATGAAAGAAAAGATTGCACAGTTAAATAAAGTTGGTGTGGGTAAAATTGTAATATTTCCAGAATATCTCACCTGGCTTTAGTATATCTGCACATCAATAGGCGTTCAGAGGTGGAAAGAAATATGGCTTTAGTGCATTTGCATCACTCCTCAGAAGTGGGGAGAAGTTCGTCTCCATATCAATGGGTAATCACCTGGGCAAGGAGGGATTATCTGTACCTGAGAGGGGAGGGGGAGGGCCAGTTTTGCTTCTGCTGGAGCAGGAAAGAGAGAAGGCACCGGACTGCAGTTCGTAAGCAATAAATGGGTTTTAAACTTTATTTCTCCCTTCGACCGATTTTGGTTTTTAGAGGTATTTTGTCCCAGGATTTCCTCTCCCCAGACTTACAGTTGGCAACTTCTATTCATCAAAGGACCCCATGAAGAGAGAACAAATGCAAACCCCAGGATGGGACAGGATGTTGAAATGTGTATAGACCCAAATGACTACAGAAACAACACTACAAACCGTTATGAAAATAATCTGGTCAACAAATGAATGAGGGACTTGAACAGACACTTCACCAAGATGATATAAGGATAGCAAATAAGCCATGGAAGATGTTCATCAATAGTCCTTAGGGAAATGCAAATAAAAACCATGATAAGCTTCCACTGCACACCCACTAGGATGGTTAACATAAAAAATGCTGACCATACATACCAAGGGTAGGGGAGAATGTGGAGCACCTACAACTCTCAAACGTCGTTCATGGGAGGGCACAATGATGCAGCCATTCAGGAAAATGAATTGGCATAATCCAGCACAATTAAAGCTATGCATAGTTGCGGACAGCAATTTCACTTCAGATAAACATGTTGCTTGGACAAATGTAGGAATTTTCCCATCAGCCTTGATCACAATGGTCCAAACTAGAAACATCACAAATATACATCAACAGACAAAAAAAGAAAAAGAGAAATAATGATATACTTAAATAATGTAGCAACCCACAATAATAAAAATGAAAAAACTCCAAATATGAAAAAAAAAAGGGTGAATCTTACACATAAAGGTTGAATGAAAGAAGCAAGACACCAAAACACACAAACTGCATGTATGGCTCAATTTACATAAAATTCGAAAATGAGTTAAAGTGAAGCTCTATTGTTTTGGGGTCTATTCATAGGTGGTAAATTTACAATGAAAGCAAGGAAGTGTCCCTCATCAGAATCCTCTAAAGGGGAGGGAGGGAATCATACTGGGAAGGGACATACCATATGTACTACTTGGGGGGCTAGCAAGGTTCTATGTTTCTGTCCTGTCCCAGGCTCCTGCCCTCAAGACCACAAATACTGGTGGCCAAGAATCCCATCACAGCCCAGAGGTTTGGCTTCCCTGGTGCTTTCGTTGGGAGTGTTGGATGCAGCTTTGTCCAGAGAAAGGCACCAGGTGGGACTGTGAGCTTACCCCACCCCCTTTCCACATAAGGCACTGGCTCTGCATCCCACCAACTTGGTACTCCAAGGCTCAGTTTCCCCATATATTTATGGCACAGGATGGCTTCCATCATGCCTAGATCATAGGGTAAGATAGTGAATGTGATAGAGTGCTGGGATCTGCTGCCCAAATGCCAGAGATGATCCAAGACTCGGGGACAGAACAACTACAGGAACTGAGGCCCAGCCAGATAACCTCAGGACTGGTCCTGCTCCAGCCCTGCCCCGCCCCACTGGGCCCTGTAGCAACCTCAGGCTGTCTTGTCAGTTGAGTTCATATGCCATCTTTCACCAGCCAATGGGCTGGGGCAACCAGGAGCAGGTCACACAGACTATTTCCTGTTTTCAAACAAGGAACCTAGCATAGCAGCTGCCGCTCGACTGCTCACTGAACTTGGAACGGAGAGCTGAAGGCGGCCATGTGACACCCCTCCGGACCCCTGGACTAGCACAGGACCAGAGGCCTCAGGTCAGTGTTTCATCCCAAGCTCACGGGGCTTCTGCCCACCTGTGACCTGAGCCCCTTCCTCCTGTGACTCTCCCACAGTACCTGTTGGGGGCAGGGCAGGGAGGAGAAGGGTTGATGACAGCCTGTCGGGGGAGGGCTCTCCTTAGCTCAGTGGGGCAGAGCAGGAAGCAGCTCCCCGACCCTCCATCACCTCAATTCCGTTTGAAGTTCTGGATGCTTCTACAACCTCTCCTGAGTCTGAGGAATAATTCGCCACACCTGTGTTTCTCAAAACCTGGATCCAGAGAACCCCTGTATCAGTATAGCTCTGGGGGACTTGTGCAAAATACAGAATCCAGTGCCCACCCCTCAGACCTACTAGATTGAACTCTCTGCTATTGGAAGCCAGGAAATCTGCTGTTTACAAACCCTTAATACCCTCCTTGCCCCCTGGAGATTCTAAGGCACACTCATGCTTGGGGGGTGCCATCCAGTGTCCAGGATCTTCTGTCTCCCAGGTCAGAGCAGCTGCTTTACTCTACTTGGCTGGAGCCTCATCCCCAATGGAAAGACCTCTGCAGTCCCCTCAGAAAGGTAGCATGGACTCTGAAGGCCACCCTGTGCACCCCATCAGAAGGACAGCCTTCAGAGTTGGGTGTAGTGGTTCAGGGCGCCCAGAGGGAAGGGTTGGAATGGCTCTAAGAGAGCTGGAGGGCAGAGGGCTGGGCCTACCTCTGTCCCCTGGGCCGAGTACAGGCCTGCAAGCCAGCAGTGGTAACACCTGCGGGATTTTCTGGTAAAGTCTAGAAACCTTGGCTATGCTTGGTGTGGAGACAGGAGAGAAGGACCCATAGAACCCCATGCGGGGCTGTCCCCAAAGAGCTTTTGGAGAGACAGGATGCTTCCCCCATTTCACAGATGAGGCAATGGAGACCTAGAGAGAGATGGGAAGCTGCCCAAAACTCCATGGATGTACCAGTACATAATTTCCTCCTTCCCCCTCCTCCCAGCCCATCCCATAAGAGAAAACATAAAGGAGCTGGCTTTAGCTGCTGAATTTGATTTTTATTCTAAGACCTGGGTTCATGCTCAGCTTTCCCAAGTCTTTATTCATACGTCCAGCCAGGACCATCATTCCTGGATTCTCCCAGAGTCTCAGTGCAAACAGTGCCCTGCTTCTGACCTAGCACCACCTGCCTGATCAGGACACAAAGCTGGGAGGGCTGGGACCATTGAGGCCAATGCCTGTCATCATCACCGGTTTTACAGATGAGTTAACTGAGGCAGGTATATAGGAGTGTCCACAGGAAACACTGGCCCCCCAAGAACCCTGGCCAAGAGTTGATTAGATAAGAGAACGTGTGGACCACCGACTGTCCTGCCTGAACACCTACCAGAATATAGAGATCCTGTCCCTAGTCATCCATCATATTGTCAGCAGGACAGGGCTTGTGGCTACAGTTCTCTGGTGAGGAAACTGAGGCCTGGAGATACTAAATAACTTGCCTACAGACCCACAGTTGCTCAGGATGGAAGGCCTGCCTCTGTGAGAGAAGAAATAAATGAAGTATACAAGTTATAGTGTGCTCGAAAATGTGCAGCCCTGAGCCAGCCATGCCTTTGCCCCATGCCTCAGTTTCCCATCTGTATAAGGCAAAGTTGAGTAGAGGTCCCTGAGGGACACCAATTGGATAACAGCACAGAGCTACCTGGAGAATCATGGACTCCCACTGACCTCTCCTCTCCCCAGACCCTCAGCCCTAGCGTATGGACACAGCCAGGGACATAGCTGGGGCTGTTGAAGCAGCAGTGGCCTACCTCTCTCTAGGCCATAGTCAGCACAGGGGACAGACACAGGGCCTGGAATCGACAGGCCAGAGTTCAAGTCCCGGCTCTTCCCCATGTCCACCTGCAGCTCCCTTGGAGTCTGTAAAGAGGAGGTGAGGTCACTTGTACCCTTCTTATTTAGAGTTTCTGTGCCTAGGTGGTACCCCAGCTCCCTCTGAGCTAATATTTTAATTGTCCCTTTTTCTAATTTGTCTCAGACATTTTTAATTCTATTCCGACACTGCCTTAATTTATAATCATTTATTTCTTAAATATTTCTCAAAGCATCTGCCTGTATCAGAAACTAATAGGGACCGTTATGCATACCTGGTAGGTGAGGGGCCCTGAGCTGATGCTTCACACGGTCTCACACCAGCCTCATGCAGGTGGGGTCTTATGCCCATTATATAGCAAACTGAGGAAAAACTGAGAAGCTTAGTCACTTGTCAGGCACCAGGCCCTCTTGTTCACTGATCCAGGCCACAGAGCTACTGCAGAGGACCTCAGGACTCCCGCAGCCGGCCTGCCCTTCTGGTCCCTGAGGAGGGCAGAGAGGACCAGCCCGCACCCATGTCCTGCCCATCGCTTACTGGCCTTGATTGTGAACGGCTCTAAGTCTCAGTTTCTTTATCATAAAATGGAGATAAAAACCCCTACCACACATGGAGTCAGATCAAGTGAGAGAAGTGGGTGTCATGTGCAAGTACACAGCCTGGCCCCTCGCAAGTATTCGGCTCTGCTTGTTGGGCATTCACCAGCCATGTGACCTTGGCCTGAACGGCAGTTTCCTCATCTGTCATCAGGAATCATGATAGATTCTTGTGGGTGTTAAGTAAAATAGTGGATGTGAAGAACCTGGGTGTGTATGAAGTGGGCTTCACAAGTCCTCGGCAAGTGTTTCTTTAAAGATAGAGGGAAGGCTACATACTAGTATCTCCACTTTGGATACAGATTTCATTTACACGTGTGATATAATATGGAGTGTTGGGATATTTTTCTGGACAAGCCAGCATCTTTCTCCCATAATCACTAAAGCCATTACCTTTGCTTGAAATTAACTTCATTTAAGATTCAGAGCAACTTGATAATATGAGGGTCATAACAATAAGAGAAGGATTTGTTCGGCCTTGCAGTGATGAATCCAGCAAAGGGGTGGACCCCAGTTTGGCATCTGGCAGCTGAGCTGATAGCTGGCAGAGGGCTTGGCAGCATGGACTATAACACGGATCCCAGGCACCGCAGGTCCCACCAGGAATCTCAGAGTGATAGGCACTCACTGTTTTCTCTTGTCCCCCCAGCAGCCTTGGAACATGGCAAGTCCTGAGCACCCTGGGAGCCCTGGATGGGCAGGACCCGTAGCCACTGGCCCAGAACACCCACGTCCAGGACCTGAAGGGCACTTAGGTGGGCTTGGTCAGAAAGAGAGGTTTGAAAACATTTTAAATACAAACATGTACACTTCCAATGGTGCCCGAAGAGAGTGGGGCAAGTAGGTACTGACACAAGGATTTGGTGCAAGTCCTTTATCTGGGAGATGGTCCAGGAGGTATGACACGGAAGTGGGAAATCAGGGGAAAAAAAAGGCAGGAACCACCATAGGGTGTCGATGAACAGATTACCGCTGTGGGCAACTGGGCTCAGTCCCAAAGGGGGTCTTCTGCAGTATGTATAAAACATATCTCTGAGCTGTCCCCCCAAGATTGTTATCTGCCAGTCCTATCCTTCATCAGTCAAGGGATGCTCCAGAACATGCTGCTATAGCCCAAGAAAGCCCTCACCCTGAGAGTCACAGGTGCTTCCAGTAGGAAGCCAGTAGGATGTGAGTGCTAAGGGGACATGGCAGGCACCGACAGCGTCCACTACCATGCTGTCTCCTGGAGCAGATCTCAACTCAAGAGCCCATTGAAGGCCTGCTCTGTCCCTGGCTATGTAAGGTGCTGGTGAAACAGTAACCAATCAGACACGGTGCTGGCCCTCAGGTTTGGTAGAGAAATGGATCTGTGAAAAACAATTTGAGATGCCCCAAGAAAGGCTACTGGGAGAAGGTGGAAGGCTCTTACTCTAGTGCCAGGGAGCTGGGCCTTGAAGGACACATTTGAGAGAAAGGCTCCTCAGACCCATATCCCTTGAAATAAAATGATCTGTGCATTTGGTGAGGAAGGATTCTCATCTTTCCCAAGATTCTCAGAATGGCCTATGGCCCAAGTGAGGTTTAAGAACACTGTTAGTTTCCAGGCAGGGAAATAGGAGGGCACATAAGGCAGAGGAGTGGCACATGCAAGACAAAGTGTGGAGTGTGGGGAGGAAATGAGAGAGTCGAGGGGCCAGGCAGGCTGAGCCAGGAGCCCAGCATCCTCAAAGCTCCCCCCACCATTTGCTGATGTGTACTCAGGAGGTTGGGTACCAGTGGCATAGGGAGTGCAGAAATGGGCAAGCCTGCTTGTCAGGAGCACAAGGTTTCACAAGGGCCAATCTGCAGGCTGGATGTGGTGACACAACACAAACACCTTGCCCTTCACAACGGAGAGCCCATCTGGGGTAGTGGGCATTTTAGGCTGTGGTGGGATGCATTCTGCCAGGTTGGGCACAGGGCAACCTGATGTCCCACTGGGCCTGTAAAGGGTGGGGTGGGAGAGGGGAATACTCATGGCTCTTCCAGATTCTGATGTCCCATCCCAGACAAACTAGCCACCTCCCCAAACCCCCACCCCTGATGTGCCCTGACCTGGTGCAAGTCCTTAAGGGTGCTGTGCCTCCAGATGCCCAGGACAGCCCAAGCCCCCACTCGAGCATGACCACACGGGAACTGCAGGAGTACTGGCGGAGAGAGAGGGGCTGTTGGAAGCGCGTCAAACTGCTCTTTGAGATCACTTCAGCCCGTATCGAGGAGAGAAAAGTCTCCAAGTTTGTGGTGAGCAGAGATCAAGAAATGATGGCATGCCTTTCGCTACCTCTTTCATAGCTCTGGGCAAGTCTGGTGGGGCCTCAGCTTTGCCAACCATAAAATGGGTTGATTCACTTAAACTCACAGAGTTCTTATAGAGAAAACAGTCAAACAGCAAGATTTTGCACTCAGGACCCCTGATCCTAAGAAGAAACTGGCCTAGATTAGTCCCATGTTACCCAGTATTAGTCACCTGTGTCCCTTCTTCACGGTGTTTGATATCCCTGTATCATTTATACTGTTATTTGCCTCATCTTTTTCTTTAAATTGGATCACTTTTTAAAAACTTGAAATTTATTTCAGAGGGAAACCAGCATCACATGGCATAAAGAAAAGGTAATCATAAAAGTAAAGACAAGGAAAGCTAAGTACCATATGTAAATTCTAGCTGGTTACACCATGGCTGGAGGAAATCTCTGTGCTTGGGGATTGCTCTGTTTGTTGAAATGGAATTTTAGCCTGTGTTGGGAGGATGTTAATGACCAAGAGTCACACTCAACCTTTCTCGCCACCCCTCCCTTAACTGGAACTAGGATAAAGACAGTGGACAGGGAGTGCTGGCCACATCGTGGGCAGGCCACACCCTTTCAGTGTGCCACCTCACTAAATCCTCACCCAGTGAGGTAAGTACTGTTACTACACTGATTGTATGATAAGAAAATTGAGGATCACAGAGGTTAACTACCTACCAAAGTCCGCACAGCTAGACAGTGATGGGGCTGGAATTATAATCCAGGCAGCTTGCACCTTAGGCAGCATTCTCCTGAAAGAGAACAGAAGAGGAATCGTTTCCTCACAGTATACCATCACTGCCAGAACACGGCCTAAAACCATCTCCTGGGTGTTCCACACTTGGGAAGCTCAGATCTAGTAATCCAAGCTTCCCATTTCAGGAAGCTGAAGCCCAATTTTGACCACGTAGAGCCAAGAGCACCCCCAGACCCCCTGCATGGCACGTTCCTTTGCTCTCCCTTCCCCTGAGACTCTGCCAGGTCCCTGGGCTTGTTTTCAGCAGGTTGACTCTTGTCACGATTCGCTTTCATAGCTCCTCTAATGCCGGCAGCAATTTAAAACAGAATTGTATATGACAATAACCCATTTTCAGGGCGTGTTTTAAATTATGATCATCATTATTTTTACTTGCCGGGGCTCTCTCTCAGCTAGAGCCTTCTGCTAAGATGTAGTCAAAGGCTCTCTCTCTTTGCACCACAGATGTACCAAATCGTTGTCATCCAGACAGGGAGTTTTGACAACAACAAAGCTCTCCTGGAGCGGCGCTACTCAGACTTCGAGATGCTGCAGAGGAGCCTCCAGAAGGCTTTCAGGGAAGAGATTGAAGATGTCGTCTTTCCCAAAAAGCACCTGATGGGGAACTTCACCGAGGAGATGATCTCTGAGCGCAAGCTGGCCTTCAGGGAGTACCTGCACCTGCTCTACAGCATCCGCTGCATCCGCAGGTCCCGCGAGTTCATCGATTTCCTCACAAGACCAGAGCTCAAGGAAGCCTTCAGCTGCCTGCGAGCAGGGCAGTACACCAAGGCCCTGGACATCCTGGTGCACGTGGTGCCCCTACAGGAGAAGCTGACCGCCCACTGCCCTGTGATGGTGGTCCCGTCTCTCTGCGCCATGCTGGTGTGTCACCGTGACCTCGAGTGCCCTGTGGAGGCCTTTGCAGCCGGAGAGAGGGCCCTCCAGTGTCTGCAGGCCCGGGAGGGCCATCGTTACTACGCCCCTCTGCTGGACGCCATGATCCGCCTGGCCTACATGCTAGGCAAGGACTTTGTGTCACTGCAAGAGAGACTTCAGGAGAGCCAGCTCCGGAAGCCCACCCCCAGGAACTTCACACTGAAGGAACTCACTGTCCGAGAATATCTGTACTGAGCCACGGCGGCAGGGAAGCTAGAGATTTGGGACCATCCCTGCTGTGGGGACTGTTTGGGTTCGTTTTGAGTGCGAAGAACCCCTTTAGGCTCTCACTTGCTGGGTGACCTTGGACAAGCCCCTCCCCTGGTCCTCCCTTTCCATACCTGTGTTGGCAGAGCTGCTGTCACTTGTCTTTGGCAGTCTCTGCTTGTGTCCTGTGTCCCTTTGATACCAGGCCCAGTTCATCTCAAAACCACAAGCCCAGCTGACGAAGCACGGGAGAGTCAGCCCCACCTTTCTGATGTTTTTGTAGGTAGTTGGAGAAGAGGTTTGCAGTACACACCACAGACAAAACTCAGTCCATTTTCTAACAGAGGACTCTCTCCAGTTGTCATGAGTCTTTTCTCTCTGCTATTCCCTGTTCCATGTTGCTTGCAAACATTCCCACCCATTATCCTAAGTATTCTAGCTCTTCCCTCTTAGCATATAGACTCAACTGTGCAAAACAAAAGCTCACCTGCTGCTGCTCAAGGACAACTTCATCCTGAGATGGGGTGTACGTCATCATTTGAAGGGTGGGATGATACTGGACTAGAATGCAGTTATATCATGAAACGCTGTGATACAAGGCATTTTTAGCAAAGGAAGTTGTCAGTGATTCTCTGGTTAGAATGATCTAATCATTACCTAGGGTGTGTTTTCATTTATAACGCAACTCTCCCTTGAATGAGCTCCCTAAATCTATAGACATAACCCTGACGGGAGGTGGGAAAAGATACTCAGTGCGGCCTCTGGGTAGAAAATAGATCAAAATGCTCAACACCTCCCCATTTGAGGGACAATGTTCTTGGAACGTCTCTGATGGCTTAGGATTCCCTAGACCAAAGTCCACTGTCAGGGAAGGACACCAAAGGCCCAGAGTGAAGGGGATTCTGGACCAATGATCTGGGGTCAGCACTGGGTCTGAAGCTGATGGTACAGGGTGGTTTGGGCCCAATATGTGTTTGAGGCTAGAAGTCCATGAAGACCTCAGCCGTATGGCTGAGCTTATCACGGTAAGCTTGGGAAGGCTATAGCTTGGAAACCACTGTGTGGGACACCAGAATGACCTGTTGGGGATCTGGCTCAGCAAAGGGGTCACCAAAGCAGTGGACAAGCATTCACTAAACTGCACCAGAATGTGTTCACCAGTGACGCCATGTGACAAAAGTTGTAGTGGCCCAATCAGGCTATGTCCTGGAGTTAGCCACAGACTGACACCTTGGGACAAGAAAACCTTCAAGAAAGCCTTCAAGTGTCTCAGTTTACTCCAGGAGAAGGATACTTCAAGTGGGAGATACAGGACTTCCTGAAAATCTGGGCATATGGAAATTGAAAGTGTTAGATGGAAAAATAAGAGCAATGTGACTCTATTTGTAATGGTGAAGAAGATCAGAATGATTTTACAAGTTATTTCATCAAAGATAAAATGCTATCTATCCACTACAAGATGCACCAAATATTCACTAAGAAAGAAAAGATGCCCAACATGGGGTGTTTAATAGATTTCAGCAAAAGCTGGGAGAGCCAAGAGTTAGCCCCCCACTGTAAGGGTCAATGGAAAAAAACTGCTACACTGAAAGGGATAGTGAGGAAATGCATGAGTCACATTTGGCACTGGGTGAAGGGTGGGGAATCCCCTAGAATTTGAACTGAGAGGTCTGAGTACACAAAAGGTGGTTCAAAATACTGGAAACAGAGTGCTCATGGTAAATGGTCTCCAATGGAGGTGTTCCAGGTAGCTGGCACCACAAAAGCAGGTTCTCTGTGAAGGAAGTCAACATCACTCCAGCCCAGTAGAGCCTGTAAGATCCCACTGACTTCAGAGATGCTAAAATATGGGGGTAAATGAGCATTTCAAAATCATATATATATATGGTGTGTGTGTGTGTGTGTGTGATGTAGAGAGGAAAAAAAAACCTGATGGAGTAAATGGGAGCTCCCCACCAGGACTCCTAAAGAAGGGCTAGCTCCCCACATAGTTCACAGGGAATGGACTTATTCTGGCTTCCAGAAAAGGGACTGCCGACAGAGGGCAGCTTCAGGGCCCCCACTTTGCCCCTTCCTGCTGACATGTGATGCTGCCCTCCCAGTTCGGATGACCTTGCCCTACGGGTCCAGCGGCGTTTCTTCTGGCCATGCCCATTGTATCTCCACCCACTTTGGGTGTCTGATGGCCTAGGATGACTTGCAATGGTCAGCTCCCTCTGGCACCTCCCATTTGCTGCAGAAGTCAGAGACCCCCCCCCCCCATTTCTTGGGTTCCTGGAACAAGTCTCTCTCTTCCTCAAGCCCCTTCCTCTGGGAAGCTTTCCTCTCAGCCTACCACAGCCCCTGAGGGTACCCCACTTCCCTGTTTGCCTGGCCCCTCCCACTCCACCTGTATTACTTAGTCTTTGTTCCATGGGACTTTGGCACTGGGTGGTGGCAGTTGGGATGGGACCCTGTTCTCCTGACTTCTCAGAAGCTGAGCTCGCAGGACAGTGAGAGCACCTACCCTCAACAGCCAGGGTGGGCCCAGGAACCACAAGTATCCGAGTCACCTAGAGCTTGTGAGAAATGCAGAAGTTCAGGCCCCACCTTAGACCTATCGAATCAGAATCAGCATTTTAACAAAATTCCCATGCCAGCCACCCTTCCCACCCCCGAAGATGATTCCTACATAGATGAAAGTTTGAGAAGCCCTGTGTTGAACAGTCTTGAAGGTGCCTCAAGAAAATCATCGGCAGAGCATGAGCATTCTGCTGTCTGGGTTCCTCCCCACCCTGTCTTTGCCCTCCCCAGGCCCTCCCCCACGACCCAGGGGCCCTAAGCAGGGCACCTTGCCCACCTCACCCACACCCACACCCACACCCACACCCTCTGGCTGCTCTGCCCCGGAGCCTTAGGGTGGCTGGCTCCGGTAAAGGCCTACTCCAGCAGCCCCTCCCTACCGCAGCTGTGACCTGGAGCCCTGAGGTCTCCCCTTCAGATGGATAGGATTAGGCATCTTTGTGAGACCCTGCCCCTGCCAGGGATGCTGGCCAGTCTCATACCCCCATCATACGCCCAGGCCAGGATGGGAAAAACAGCTCCTAGGGGGGCTGCCTGTGTGCTACAGGCCAGAGTTCCCCAGTGCCTTCAGAGTTCTACACTGTGCCCAGCGCCGCTCTGTTCGGGAGATGTCCCATTTCACAGATGAGGACACAGACACCCTGAGAGGTCAAGTGACTTGCCCAAGGTCACAGAGCTGACAACAGGTAGAGGAGGAAATTAAATGCAGGCCCGTGTGCCCCCAAGCCTGTTTTCCTCACTGAGCCCTCCATGGGGTGGAGTGGGAGGAGAGGGGTGCAAAGATGTCCCTGGTCCTCTCCCTTAAGGGCCCTTAAAGGTCATTTCACTCATCTCTGCTTATACATGTGGAAACTGAGGCCCAGAGAAGGAACTCACTCAAGGTCACATAGTGAGAAGGGACAGCTCCAGGACCAGACCTGGGTGTCCACACCGAAGCAATGAGGTCTGGCAGGCAGGGGAGACAGAATAATCCAGGCTGCAGTTCCAAGAGCTGCTGGGGGTCATGCAGCCAGACATGGGGACACAGGAGCGCTATTGAAACCTGGGGTGGGGCCAGCTAGCTTGCCCTCTAGGAGAACCACCTCAGGGTGGGCTTTGGCTCCCAGAGCCTACATGCCCTTAGCTCTGTGATGTCCTCCCTACCTGTAACTCTGTCCTGAAGCAGAAAAACCACCCGCCCGCGGGGGAAGCAGACCCCCAGGATGTCCAGCCGGCTCTCCCGGGCTCCTCCAGGGGCTTCCTGCTGCGACCACGAACCTCTGCCTTCCCGGAATCCTCCCTCTCATGCACACACCCCCTCCCTCTGGGGACCTGACAATGTCACCAGCTGTTCCGTCATCCACTTGCCATTTTCCTTCGAGCAATCTCCTTTTACTCACCTAAATTTATTTGAAAAAGAAACTTCCTATTACCATTCTAAATGGAAAATCAGAATCACTTGCTATGATTAGAAGGTTGCTATAAAAATAGTGAAACCTATTCCCACTGTTATTATACCTCACAAGCCTTTCTTTGTCTGAGACAGGCCTTGAGACTGAGGCTGCCAGAGGTTCTTTGTAAAAAGTGACAGAGACAAGTGTTAGAGACCTGTTATCACCAAGTTGAGCCTTCTCTTTGATTTACTCGGAAGGGCTAGAGAATACCACACAGAAAGTAAGTTTCCGTCCACATGGCCTGGGTCATCCAATGCTGTCTGTGCATCGCCCCACACCACCTGGAGCACTGCTTCCTTGCCTGGCCCCATGGCACTGGGTCCCTGTCCCCCAGAACCATATGCAGCCCTGTTTGCTCTCCAGCCCCTTAGTCATTGGCCTGCATTTGACTTTGATTGACATCCTGGGCTTTCAACACCCCAGTTGGGAGGTAGTATCTAGGCCCAGCTCCTGATATCAGGTAAGACCCCCCGGAGAGGGAGAGTTCTAGCTCTGTCAGAACCTCAACCTGCAGCATGCCCCTTCTGGTGTCACTGTGCACCCCCTTCTGGTGTCACTGTGCACCCCTTGATAAAAGCAAGAAACTGTCCCTCCCCCAAAGGGGCCCTGAACAGAGCCCCACCCTCACAGCACCTTTAATAGGGCCTCTCACCAGACTATTTACTCACCTGTGCATTTTCTCATTTTCCCAGGAAGCAGTGAAGGATGATGCTCCTTCCACATACCAGACCCTGTGAAGACCTGGGGACACAGTGGTGAACAGGACTCGGTCCCTGCCCTCATCAAGGTGTGACACATTAGAAGGGAACCACTCACAGAGCAAACAGAAGCTGGGACAGAATGGTCTCCCTCAGTCACAAGGTCAGCGAAGGCTTCTCAGAGCAGGTGGCATTTAAGGGAGTCACGGGGGAGGCCAAGGAGGCAGTCAGGGCAGTGTGGGGAGGGGACAATTTTAGGCAGAGGGAAAACAGAAGCACAGCCCTGAGGCAGGAACCTCCTCTGTCCCTGGAGACCTCAGCTGAAGCCCCAGAAAGGGGCAGGCCCAGGTTGTCCCTTCTCTGATGTGCCACCCTGGCTGTGCCCACTGAGAGGTGCTGGTGGAAGGACGCCTAGCAAGGTGTGTGCCACTGCCATCGCCAGGAACTGACTCGTTGCCAGGTGAATGAGCTGGAGAGCTTGTGTTCAGGGCACACAGGCCTTTTGGTTACAACTGACAGAAAGCCAGGGTAACCTGACAAAGGAGTAATTTATTATCTGAAAAGTCAAGGAGTAGACCAGCTTCAAGCCAAGTCAAATCCAAAGACTGGAACACTGTCATCTGGTCTCTCTCACTTACACTCTCTCCACCCTCTGGCTCTGCTTTCCTCTGCTTTGCATTCTTTCTCAACAATCTCTTCCTGGTGACAAGATGGCTATAGAAGCCCCAGACTTACTTATATGCTCCCTTCTTGGCAACCCCAGAGGACCCCCTCCAAAGTTCTTGTGAAGCCCTGGGAAGTAGGTTATGCGGGAAATGCCCAAGTCCTTTCCTGAGGAGCCCCTGCAGGGCAGGCCCCACCCCCAAAGGGCAGCGACCATGATTAGCTTGCCCAGCCTTCAGCAGAACTAGGTCTTAACATATTATTTTGTAATCTGCTTTTTAAATTTTTAAATAGACTATCTTTTTAGAGCAGTTTTAGCTTCACAGCAAAACTGAGGGGAAGGTGCAGAGATTTCCCATATGCCCCTGCCCTGCACACCCACAGGCTCCCCCATTACCAACGTCCCCCACCAGTGCTGTACATTTGTTACAGCTGGTGAACCTATATTAATGCCTCATTATTACGCAGAGTCCATAGTTTCCATTAGGATTCACCTTTGGTGTTGGACATTCTGTGGGCTTGAATAAATGTATGTACCACTGACAGGTCTCCACAATTATAGTATCATATGTAATATGATAAAATTAATTAAAGTATGATTAAGGTATAATTAAATTTTATGTATAGATCATGATCATTTTCCTATAATATATAATATTCTTCAATGTTATTTTAATAACATTGAATTCTAATATATGTGCCATACTTATTTTAATGGTCTAGAAACGTTTCAAATTTTTCTTATTACTAAGCAACACTGCAGCAAATGCCTTGAGCCAATGTCTCTTTTGTATTTGGGCACTCAAAGCAATTTAAAAAACAGTGGTATTTTTGAACTATAAACATTTTTAGTGATTTTGATGATACTAATTTCTCTCTCCTAAAAGTCTGTACTAACTCCTGCACCAGCTGAATATATGAGAGATGCCCATTTCTTGAACTTTTTGTAATACTGGCTGTTAGCATATTTAAATTATTTTTCAGTGTAATAGATGTGAACTGGTATCCATGGTTTAATGTGCATTTCCTCGTTCCTAGCTACTGGTCATTTTTGTTGTATTGAAGGCTGTGAAGAAGATCCTTTTCCCCTTTTCATCAGTCATTTCTGGAGGGAGGCGGGACCCACGAAGGATCTAACCTCTCAATACAAAAAGTGGCCAGCAGATGGCGCTGCCGCATTGGAGGCTCCGAAGGCTTTGCCGGCTGTGCTCGAGAAGAGGAATAAAACAGGAGGGAAATTGAGCTTTTTTCCTCAAAAGAAAAAAAGAAGACTGAAAAACCCTTTGAAGGGGTTTGAACTAACGCTAAAAAGAAAGCTTTGCTTGGAAGACTCTGATGATGCTTCCCTGCCTCCTTAACCGCTATGTCCCACCGCCAGTGTTGGTTGGGGTCCCTGGAGACCCCCTCTTGGGGTTCAGGACCTCACTCTTCCCTGCTCCCCCACCCGCTTCCCGCAACTGAGGCCGAAATGGACGCGAGAAGACCTCGCCGCCGCCCCATCACCATCTCCAGGTAACCAGAAGGAAGCAAACGAAATCTGCAACTCCCAACAAAATAAGGCTCAAAATAAAGGGTCTGCAGAACCTCCAGGAAGAGGCCAGGCCCATGTGATCTCACATTTAACTGGCTGCCTCCTGAGGAAGGGAGCTTGATTAAGCCTCCCTCAGTATTCGAGCAGGTGGGCCATTTGTCCAAAATCTGGGGGAGGGGATATGGCCACCCCCACCTGCCATACAGCTTTCCCAGAGGGAGGACTTAAGTACCACACTCCTCCCCAGACCTCACCTCTGACCTTCTGAGGACCCAGGCGGTGCTGGGGGCTTCCCATCCACCTATCTCCTGAACTGGGGGAGCGGAGGGTCAGTACACCTTGAGTTCTGTTCACCATGAGATACACAGCCAAGGCCAGGGCCAGAGAATGATGGTAAAGCGTGGGTTGAATGAGTAAGTAAATGGAAGAAAGAAAGCCAAGAGACAGAGTGGAAGGAAAGAAATGAGAAATCTACCTTGCTTCTTATAGTGTCGATTGGTACAACCACTAAGGACCACCTTTCCACACCATCTACTGACACCCAACATCAATTATTCTATGAGGACCCAACAATTCCACTCTTGGGAATATACCCTATAGATAGATGGGCAGGCATGTTCACCAAAAGACGTGAACTAGAATATCAGAGCTGGACTACTCCCAGTAATATCCTCCAATCAGAAACAACCCAAATGTCCACCAACAGTAAAACAGTTGAGTAAATTGTGGTATATTCATATGCTGTTATATTACACAGCCATGAGAACAAGCTACGCTTATGTGCAATGAAGTGGATGACTCTCACAAGCAGGTCCAAGAGAAAGAAGTCAGACACAAACAATACAGCCTGTATGATTCCACTAAATGAACTTCAAGAGGAGAAACTAGATGACAGTGGGTAAGGATGCTTACTTGGACAGCAAAACTCCTAAAAGAAAAAAAAAAGCAGAAAGGGTTGCTACCAAAGTGGAGATAGTGGCTAATCTGGGGGCTGGAGGGGACACTGATGGGAACGAGCAGTGAGGATTTCAGAGGTAGGGACATTGTTCTAGTCTTAGTCCTGGGTGATGGTTCCAAGGGTATTTGCTTTGTAATAATTCACTGGGCTGTACACTTATACGTACATATTTTCTGTGTGTGTTGTATTACAATAAAAACATTTTAATAAAAGAAGGAATGGATGCACCCAATATGAATTCAATATTTTTTGCACAAAGTATTGCAGCCCTCAGGACTGAAATTTGCACCCAGGGTTTCTGTAGCCAGCCTGTGTTAAACCATGTTGTGGAGGTGATTACATGAACTTCAGGCCTCAGACTACTGATCAATGCACAGACCAAGATATTTCACCTCTACTCAGCTCGTGTGGTGCTCTGATACCAAATCCACATTTCCCTAAACCACAGGAATGAATCATGAAAGGTGGACGCTCAGGAAGAGCAATCAGCCCATGGGGCAGAGAGATCCTTACAGGTGCCTCATTAAAATAGTGTGTGTGAAGTTGTAGGGGTGGCCCAGTTCTTCATCCCTTCCTGTCTCTGTATTTGTGCCATTTGCCATGTGACACTGCAGTTTCCCTACAGAAGCAGGGTCAGTTTCCCCACCCCTTGAGTCTGGGCTCTCCTGGACACTTGCTTTGGCTAGTGCGATGTGGCAGTAAGGACAGGGTGTCAGTTCCAAGCCTTGGCCTCAAGAGACCTTGTGTGCTTCACTTTTGCCTTTGAGTTTCTGCCGTGTCATGAGAAGGTCAAGCCCAGGGTATTCTCCGGGAGGATGAGAGACTCATGGAGCAGAGCCAAGGGCAGCTGAGAAAACCAAATGACAGTCCCTGACTTCCAGACACAATATCAGCTAGCTCTCAATCATATGATTTGTGAACTCAATAAATATTTTAAGCCACTGAATTTTGGAGTTGTTATGTAGAAATAGCAAACAGATACACTGCAGATTGCCGTAGGAGCTGAGGACTTGCTGAAAAATGTTCCCAAAAGGAGATGTTCAGGCTGGGAAGTAACAAGTCCCAGTCCAGCCAGCGCCACCTTCACTGGATTCCCTCTGAGGCCCCAAGCAGCCTCCATGCCAACCTTAACCACTGAGCCTACTGATGCCTGGTGTAGAAAGCCCTCATGCCAAGCCCCTGGTTCAATACATTATCCATCTGTGATCCTTAACCCTTACAACAGCCCTATGAGATAGGCACGATTACCACCCCCAGTTCACACGTGAGGAGACTGAAGGGGATAGATGACCAGCCCAAGGTCACCTGGCATGTGAGAGACAGAGCTGGGACCTGACTCCAAGCCTGTGCTTTACTCACCTGCACAGTCCTACCTGCCCATCCCAGCCAGCTCCCTGGGAACAACTTTCCCAATTTCAGGTCACCCCCTCCCTCTGCTTGCCTTCTCCTCTCCTTTGGAGCCCCCCTTTCCATAGCATAAAGACCATGCTCAGCAGCAATCATGTCCCAGAAGGCCATGGTTCCTGTGGACAAACAAGAGGCAAGGTGCAGGAAACAATCACAGGAAAGGATGCTTTGCAACAACTGCTAAACAGGATGATGTGTATCGAAACAGAGTTTGTCACTCTGATGGAGAATCTTGGAATATTTGGGTTGAAGGGAAATCCAGAGCTGACCCAGTCCAGGCATCAGACTTCTTTTTTTAAAGAAAGACTAAAGCCGGACTTGTCAGGCTGGGAAGCAGGGAGAGCTCTGCCTTAAGCCATCTCAGGCGCCTCTGGGGCTCCATCAAGCACTATGTGAGGACCACCGTGGTGGCCCAATAGGGTCATTTTGCTATTAAGAAAGAGTCTCAAGGCCACAGAGCACTAGAATAGAAGGGCCAACACTTGAACTCAGATCTCCTGCCTCCCACCCTTGCGCTTTCTCTTCTGTTACAAATACTCGGGAACAAAAACACTCATTCCAAAAGGAAGGCATAAACCTAATTTTTTTAACGTCCATTTTTCAAAATGGTGCACTTGGCTTTTCACCTAGCCACTAGAATAGAATTGTTCAGGCATCAAATTTCAGCACCCAATTTAATTGCTTTGTTATAGTTAACTTTGGGTCCATTGGGACCCTGGACCCTCCTGGACCGTTTTTCCTGGGATAATCTCACTTGACTCCTTTCCCCTCACCTCACTGCACAGTCCTTGTGTAGCCAGCTCCCTGTAGAGCAGCTGCTCCGTAGTGAAGCATTTCCTGGTATCTTCACAACCTCCTCTACCTCCTGGGGTGGTGTATGGGCTGCAGGTGTCTGCAGAAGTGAGAAAATGCTCCAGAGCATTCCCCAGGTCCAGGAGGAACCAGAGAGGGCAGGAAAGGAGCTGCGAGTCATGCCCTGGGTGGTTCTGGGTTTCACCTGCCTGGCTCCTGGAAACAGCCTCTGGCTATTGTCCTTTGGGGAGCCACCTTCCCTGATCCCCATCCATGTCGTTTGGATGGACTAGAGCACTGGCTGCCTTGGGGACAGCTCCTCCATTTATTGGGTCTCAGTTTCTTGCTCGTAAGTTGTATTCATTTCCTAGGGATGTTGTACAAATAACCACAAACTGAGTGATTCAAACAACAGAAATTTATTGCCTTACAGTTCTGGAGGCCAAAAGTCTGAAATCAAAGTGTCATCAGGACCATGCTCCCTCTGAGGTTCTAGAGAAGAGCCTGTACCATGCTTCTCTCCTTCAGGTTTCTGGAGGCTTCTTCAATTCTTGGCATTCCTTAGTTCATAGATGCATCAGTCCAGTCACTGCCTCTGTCTTCACATGGCCTTCTCCTCTTTGTGTGTGTCTGTGTCCAAATTTCCCTCTTCCTATAAGAACATTAGTCATTGGATTGGGGCTCATCCCAACAATATGACATCATCTTAACTTGATCACATCTGCAAAACCCTATTTCCAAATAAGGTCACATGCACATGACCAGGGGTTAAGATTTGGACATACCTTTTCATGGGACACAATTCAACCCAGAACATAAATAGATTTGTGTGCATAGTGGATAGTGCATGGCCACATGATATCCTGGGATTTTGTGAAATAAATGGTCTCAAGGATTGAACTAAATGATAGTTTATCCAGTTTCATCCCTTCTAGGCCTAAGGTCAAGTTCCAGCCTCTCACAGGACCCAATAGCAAGCTGTGTGGGCCACCTGGAAAGTGTGGTTTCTACATCCTTCCTGGTATTCGATGAGGGTGGGTCTATTTCACCCTTATGTCATCCTGGGCACCTGGGTCCACACCTTGAGGGGAAGTGAGCAGACACCAGACCTTGCGTCCATCTCTGAATCCTTGTGTTCAACCTCCAAATATGCCCAGGACCCCCTGCCCCATCCCCACTCTGCCGCCAGCACCCTGAGTTCTCCCCTTGACAACTCTAACACCTCCTTCGCTGCTGAACCCGCCTTCTGACTTGCCTCGTCCAGGACTTTCTCCACACAGCTGCCAGAGACCTTTCAAGACAGTGGCTGGATCTCCTCACTCCCCAGATCAAAGCTCCCAGAGTATCCAGCTGCTTCTTAGTGGAAAATCCACACTCCTCTCCTTTCCCTGCACACCCAGACTATACGACCCCACACCCTCCTCCCACCTCATTTCTGCCCTCTCTCCTCCACCGCTCTGGCCCCCTTGATCTGCAGAACCACCCGCATCTTTCTTGCATCTTTCTTTGCTCCTGCTGGGCCCTCTGCTTGGAGGGCTCTACCCCCAGCCAGGCCCTCAGGAGGGGCTCCCTGATGCCTCTCTATCTCATGGGCTTGCTTCTTTAATAGCCCATATCCACAGGGAATCCCCCTGGAGTCAGCTCACTGTCTCACTCCCTCTATGACAGGGAGTCCCCTTGGGGCACAGCTTACCAGGCACCTGCCTTTGGTACCTAGAATAGTGTCTGGCAGGCTGGGGTAGGATGGGGGCTTGATGTCTGCAGTCACACAGGGCCCAGGCTTGGTTTAGTGCTCTGCTGTCACAGTCTTGAAATTCTCAATACTTTCTGAACAAAGGTTCCACATTTTCATTTTGAACCAGACCATGTAAATTATGTGGCCTGTCCTGGTTCCTGGCAGATAGAAACACGAGACAGAGGGCACTCAATGCATAAACATTGAATGGTGCCACAGCATCCCTTGCAGAGGCAAACCCTGTACCCTGCCTCCCCCCCATTTCATCTGATGGGCTGGGCCAGGATCCCAGCCAAGCCCAAGTAGAGAAGCAGAAAGGGGGACATTACAGGGCAGGGTGGGCTGGGTGTGGGGAAGGAGACCAGGCCCACCTGCCTTTGTCTCCGGGTCCCTGAAGATACTCAGAAGCAGTAGCAGCAGGGCCTGGGGCCAGGAGGTGCTGAGGGGCCAAGGGGAGAAGGAGACAGGCTGCAGGAACATCCCTGCTCCTCCCCCAACTCAGGACCTGAGGTGATGAACTCACTGAATCCTTGGGGCCCACCTGAATGGCCAGGTGCACACCTGGGAGGGGGCTTTAGCTCATCGGGTCCAGTCTATCCCACAGTAGGGGTACAGCGCACCCAGTGAGCTCATCCCTTAAACTGCCCATCCCAGAGTGAGGCATCAATCCCCTTTCTCTTCTAATTGTGGCCAGAAGAAAGACCCCCACCCATCCCCGGGTACCCAGAACACCTCCCTCACTCTTAACAGTCTCTGCGTCTAACCAAGAGGGAGATGGTCTCTTCTTGCTGCTTCTGGTGGCAAAGAACATTCTCAGGCTAGAATGTTGCTTTTCACTGTATTTATTTTGGGGGTATTTTTCTTAGTATGGACCTGATACTGCTTCATTTTTTCCCATTTATGCTGTTGACACAAATGTTCCTTATTAAATCAAATGCATTTAGGTTAGGACAGGGGAATCTTTGTGAATAATGGCCAGGTAATGGTGGATATGGCAGAAATTTTAGGGGGCCCTGAGGGAAAGGGGAAGGGAATTTCAAACTGTGTTCTAGGCCCTGAGGCAGAATGAAAGTTGAGCCTCAAAGCATGAAGGGGATGTGTGTGGAGTCCCTTGTGGCTGGTGGTGATACCACTTCCACAGACTCCCAGCCCGGCGCTGTGCTCCCGCTGACCATTTGGCCTTAATGGTCCATGATTCATGATGAATCGAAGGCTGAGATGCAGTTTTCCTCCCAAAAATCCCCTTCTACCAAGTCCCTCGGGGACATCCTCCCAACTTCAGGGTTCCTTGGCCCATTTAAAAACTCAAGCTCCTCCTTAATGGTCCTCAAACAAGCAAGTCTGGAGACTGAAATAATGTTTCTGCTTTGAAAATTGCCGTTGACTGCCTTTCCCACCTTCTGCTCAGCAAATCTTCACAGGCTGTGTTTTAAATACTCTTCCTTCTTTTGCTGTGATCAAAGGACTTGCTTGTTCCCCTGATAGGTGACAAAAGATGTAAGAGAGACTAATGAGAGACTGTGGCCACCACCCCCCTCCTTTCTCCTGGAGGAAGGAGGATCACAGGGCAGGGTGTCCAAGCCTGGGTGGCCTTCCAGACTGGGGGAGGGGTGGAGTCTATAGGCAGGGATCGAGGAGGGGACTTCAGACAGAAAGGCTGCTAATTTGGTGTCAGAGAGCGACATGAGTTAGGTGAGCCTCCCAGCATGCATTTCCCTTCTTCTGGGCAGAGCATCCCAGTTTTGCTTTAGGATAACTACCCTTCCTTCAATTTCATCTGGTTCCTCAGGTGTTGTCTCCAGCTCCAGCTGTGGGCTGTGTGTGTGTGAGTCAGACCTGGCCAGGGGAAGTTTGTATTCTCCTGGGCCCACTGACTGGTTTGGAGGTGAGCATGTGAGCCAATCAGAACCAAGGAGAAGTAATCTTGGGGCTCTGATTGGACTAGGCACTAGGAGAGTGGACAGCTCTTCCAGCTGGTGTCGCTGGTGTAGGGATGGAAGCCTGGAGCTGCCAGGGAGTTTGCCTCTAAGGAAATGGAGCCAAAAAATGGAGGGAGTAATGGACAGACACTGAGTCATGATGATCTTAAGCTCCTAGATCAAACTGCACCTGAATATGGAAGCCATAAATTCCCTCTATCACTTACCCTGTGAGGTTTTTCTTTCAGTGTGACAAAAGGCATCCATTTCATGATCATCTTTTGTCACCTGAACATGTGTCTTCAGGCACCTCACTTCCTGCAGTGACTTGTTCCTATTCCCAAAGACCTGCCAAATATAATTTCCTCCATTTGTCACATTTCTAGGCATAATTCCAGGCTTCTCCCAGGCTCATTACACACCAACACTGGAAGAATCTGTTGTGGGCACAAGTCCAGATGGGGAAACTGAGGCAACTCAAGTGGGGTGCCACTTGGAGAGTTCCTGGGAGGGGTCACACCTCTGGGGTTGTCTCCACCTCGGTATCTTCCCATCCAGGAGATAGCTCAGAGGAACGGATCAAAAGGCCTCACAGCCCTGTGACTTCCACAACCTCTAGCACTATCACTCTCCCTGAACTTGATAGTCCTATTTTACAGGCTCAGGGACCAAGGTAGCAGGATAGGGGCCACCTAACACTCCTACTCACATCTCCTCATCCTAACAAACACTCAGCACTTAAACTTCAACCTCCTTGCAGCTAGGAGAGAGGAAAACTGAGTGCTGACAACATTGATTGTGCTCCTGGATCCAGCCATGCCTGAAGGCCCAAGATCTATCTCTTGGATCTTTTAAGAGCCAATAAATCATTTTAGTTCTAAGCCAGGTTGAGTTGGGATTCTGTCGCTTGCAACCAAAAGAATCCTGATTATACAGCTGCCTTCAAATCTCTGAGGGGCCAGCCAGGGGAACAGCTATACCCAGCCAGCCCCAGAGGTCATGAAGACCTATCACAGGAAGCTCAGACATTTCATGGACCTCCCCAGTTATTTAACGGGGTTAGAGCCCCTGGAAGCAGTGGGAGAAAGGCTGGCAGTGTGGAGACATGGTGGAGACCAGCATACATAGAATGGACACAAATGCCAGGATGTCCCAGGGAGCCCCAGAGGGGCTTGTCTTCCAAACACTGAGGCTATAAATGCCGCAGACCAATGGCTTTCAAATTGTTATGTCCAGACTGGCACATTAGTGTTACTTGGTAACTTGTTAGAAATGCAGGATCTCAGGCCCTGCCTCAGACCTACTGAATCAAAAACTGGGTATGGGGCCAGCAACCTATAGTTTAACAAGACTTCCAGGTGATTCTGATGCTGAATAAAACTTTAAATATGCTCAGTGACAAGAGGAAATTATTTGCTATTGAGAAGAGATGTGGGAAGCTCAGAGCCTAGCTGTTGAGATTTCCTACAGCTATCTCAGGGACCCTCAGCAGCTACAGAGGCTGATACAGTGACCCCTCTGCCTCCTCCATGGCCCCACACCAAGCAAGGGGGCAAGGCAGGGGATGGCCACCACATCTAAGACCCTCCAAGCCCATTTGCCTCAGCCTCCTCCTGAGGGCCTCCTCCACCGAGGAGACCACTATGCCACAACCCCCAGGCCTGGCATACAGCAGGCAGCGAATGGCCACAGGGTGTGAGAGTCAGCCAGGGGTTAGCCTGATGACATTTAGCCCAGCAAGCGAGGATCATATGCCAGCCAAATCCCTGACTGCAGCCCTGTCCCTGACTCAAATTCAGGATGAGGCTGGGTTATGGAGTGGTAACAAACTCCCTGACATCTGAGCGTCTTACTACAGCACATGGTACTTTCTTGTTCTACGAAGTCCAGAGCAGGTTGGGTGACTTTCCAGGACATTTTTCTTCCATGCAGTGTCTCAGCAAACCAGGCTGCTCCGCTCTTACAGCTCTGCCATCATAACACAAGGCTTCCAGGGCAGGGAGAACCAGAAGGACATGCACAGGCTCTTAAATCCTCCTACCAGGTCATCTCACTTGCAACCCACCAGCCAGAACTAGCCTTGTGCCCCCAAGAAGCTTCAAAGGGGCTGGGACACATGGGGAGCACATGGAGAGCTGGTGTCAATAGAAATTTCTGCTAGGTACCTGTTGGACCCCTCCAGCTGCCACCTCCATGGGATCCCCCATTCCCTCCCCAAACACCTACTGGGACCGACTCAGAGCCAGACATCACGAGCAGCTCTGGGACTACCACTGTAACAGGACAGGAACAATCACAGTCCTTAAGAAGCTCATCGGGGTGGGGCGGTGGAAGATCAAGCACATCCTCACCAAATTCCCCAGGCCCCCATTTCTGTGCACCATCCCCCACTTTGTTACAGCATTACCATCCTTCCTGACCCACCAACTAAGTTTAGCCAGGTCTTAACCCCAGACTGAAGCTTGGTTTTCTCATCTGTACAATGGGGATAATAAGAGACTAACTAACAGAAGTCAACCAATAATAATGAGAAAAGTTAGTGTCAGATGGGTGAGGCAGGGGAACCAGGATTCAAATGCTGTCAGTCAGATTCGATGATTCAGGTCTCTTCAGTGGCCCTTCCTCTTTCTCCTCAGGTAAGTAGCTGCTTCAGTTTCCTTCAATCTTTTAAGTTTTCTATAAAAAGGAGAGGCTCTGAGAACCCAGCCACCCAGCCAGAGGCACAGTTAGCCACGCCTGGCCTTGAGCCAGTTTGGTCTCCTGAAAGCAACCTGAGCCCCACCTGCCCTCAGGGCAGCCCTGCAGTCCGCTCTGGCCCAGGCCATCCCAGGAAGGCCACAGCAGCAGACCCCCACAGGGCCAGCGCTAAGCCCCTCACCCCCACCGCCCTTTCTCTAGACTTAGATGTGGTTGAAAAGCTTACCACAGGACCAGCGAGGCCACCACCGCCACCATTAGAAACCTGATCCCGAGTCGCTGATTAAAACCAGGAGGGGGTTTTAATCAGCCAGGGCCATATGCTATTTAACTGAAGATGAAAGTACAAATGATAAGCATCATCTTGAAAAGGATGTCGTTAAAGGAAGAGCAGAACAGCAAGTGGCATCTTTTATCATTACAGCAGCCCCTCGCAAAGCTCTCGTTAGGGGCTTCGAGGACCATCTGGGCCCTGTCTTCATTATGCAGTGCTTACAGTGTCATTGTGTTTGACAAGGGCTCCCAAGCTGACGCCTCACTAAACTTCTAAATATACAATTAATGCCTATTAATTATAGTTTTCAAACCAGCAAAATGATCCTTCATTAACTTAATCGCCTCTTCTATTTTATCAGGAAATTGTACTCTCTCTTTTCATAATTCCTGCATCTGAAGCCACCCGTTGGCAGGAGGCACATGATGCTTGGCTGTTTATGGGAAGGCCTGCCTGCCCTCCAGCCATCTCGACCAACCCCACTGCACCCCACCTCACCCCACCTGCACCCTGCCTTCTGCCATGGGACTGGAAGCCCCTGTGGGCCTCTGGAGCACTCCACCGGGTTGTCTGAGCAGGCATGGGGGCCTGCAGGGAAGCAGAAGTGAGGCGGGGCAGCCATCATCTGTGGAACCCAGTCAAGAGGGGTCCCACATCAGATAAAACTGGATTTAAATCAATGTGTGCGGGAGGGAGGTAGAGAGGAAACTAGGGTCCTCCCCTTGGCTCACTCTCAGCTGTGTGCGCCCCCTCCTCACTGTCGGCAGCCTTGGAGGCCACCTTTCCAGTTGCCTAGCCTGCAACTTAAGGTATTATTAACCATAATAAAATATGCAATTGCAGAGATGGGAAAACTAAGACTCACAAAGGGGAAATGATTTTGTCAAGACTGCAAAGCAAATCGGCAGCCAAGCTGGGACTTACTCAGTTTGTCTAACTACCAAGAGTGGGCATCATCCTGAGTTTGCCCGTGTAATAGATGGCATTTTTGCCCAGCAGATTTTCATGTCCCTCACCCCTCTTAGAGGGGGGGTGTTTTCCTGCCTTCGGGCTTGGCCGTGTGACTTGTTTTGACCAATGGGATGGGAGCTGATCTGATGCCCACCACAGCCCCTGCTTCATGGTGATCGGGAGATGATGCTGGGGAGGGAAGTGGGGAGGGACGTGGGGAGAGGGAGAGAGAGAGAGAGAATGCCATGGGGTGTGAGCTTTGAAACCTGATTGGGTCAAATGCCGTAGAAATTATACAACCTTTCGGCCTTAGCTTTCTCATCTATAAAATGGATGTCATAGAAAACCTACCCCCCAAAGTTGCCATGAGGATAAATGTGTAGCACTTTGCCTAAAGGGTCGCTTCACCTTCAGTGAGACTTTGGCACCACGGCATCTCAGAGGGCCCAGAACAAAGAAAAGGCTGTTTCCTCACCCTGACTGCATGGGTTCCCAAGCCCGTCCAGACTCCATTAAAGCCCTATTACAGCTTTCTATAAACCTAAAGCAACTCTACATTCTTCTCCCTCTGCTGCAACTTTTTTTCCACATCCTTACTTAAACCCCATCATCTTCTCTCCTTTATGCCTCAAAGTAGTTTACAGACAAGCAGTTGTGGTGTGGGGGATTGAGAGAGGCCCAGGAGGGGGATCAAGGAGGACTTCCTGGAGGAGCTGTTCTCAAAGTAAGAGTGGGGCAGATGTGGTGCAGACCCAGGGCCACCTGCAATTTCAGCTGTGGCTGCAGGGACAGTCCAGCAAACACAGCCTCACCTTGCCTTAGCAGGACCACAACCCACGCTGTCCCTTGTCTTCCTGCAAATCCCCAGGGCCTGCCCCAGCCCTGCAGGAGCCAGCTTGCAAGCACACAGCCTAGAATTGAGGAGATGCCAACATCTCTGGAAAAGCCCCTCTGAGACACAGGCAGTGACCAGGAACAGGCTCCAGCCTTTTGTCCTGCAGGTAGACACTTGGGGAACATTCTGGACACACCCCCGAGGTCCACCGCCTCCAGTGGCAACCTTGTGCCCACTTGTCGCCTTCCAGCTCACTCTCCTGCCTCCCCCATCCTGGCATCACTCCACCAAAATACCATCTGCCCTCACATCCTTGTCTCAGGCTCCGCCTAGGGGAACCCAGGGCAAGAACAGGCTCTACCAGGAAAGGCGGCCACCCTCGGAGACAGAGGGAAGGCAGATGTCTCCATTGTTCAAGGCCTATGAGGAGGTACATCACGACAGGGCTGAGAGGGAAGGTAGGAGGTGACGGGAGGCGAGGCGGGAGGTGGGCAGAGGCAGCCCCCTTGAGGGCCCAGTCTGCAGGGCTGTGAGTTGGGCCCTTGTCCTGATGGCAGGGGTGGGTGTGCAGCAGGGAAGCAGCATGGTCAGACTGGTGTTGGAAAAAGTGCTTTCTAGTCTGCAGTGTGGGAACTGACAGGAAGGGCAAGGCTGGAAGAGGGGCTGCCTGGGCCAGGGGACAGCTCACAGGGCCCTCGCCCCGGGCTCGGTGCAGCTAGGATGGTGGGCTGAGGAGAGGTGAAATCTCTTTAGGAGGCAGAACCAAAAGGTCTCAGGCTTGGGCTTCTGGCTTGGGCTACTTGGTGGTTGTCTTGTCATTTACCCAGCTCAGAACAAGTTCTGGGGTAGGATGGGAAGTTTGTTTGGAACCCCTCTGCAACAGCCTAGAGATGGTCATCAAGGCCATTGTAGTGGAGGAGATCCTAGGAAGTGAGTCTGTGAAGACAAGAGGGCCAGGACTGAGATCAGAGCAACACTGCCATTTAAAAATTTCTTTTTATTTTGTAACACTTACAAATTCTGCAAAGATAGTACAGAGGTCCTGTGTACTATCCAATTCCAATGCTACAATTTTTAAGGAGGATTAAGCAGAGCTGACTACTAAAAGTGGTCCAGAGAGACTAGAGAAAATCCAACAGGACTTGATATTAGGAATGTGACTTCACTGAGGATTTAGTTTGGCTGCAAGTGAGAGCAGTTTAAACAAGTGAGAAGTTGATTTCTTCCTCATTTAAGAGTCCAAATGTAGGTGTCCAGATCTGGAATAGAAGCCCTCTTCCTCTAAGCCCTCAGGAACACAGGCTTCTCCCAGCCACTCCATCATCTTTAGGGTATTGTCCTTGTCCTCATGGTCCAAAATGGTGGCTAGAATTCCAGCCATCACATCTGCTTTCCATGGAGCAGAATAGAAGCAGGATGGAGAAGAAAAGGGACAACAGGAACAAACAAGCTGTCTCTTAAGGAAGAGTCTCAGGAGCTGCCACATGATACTTCCTACTGACTAGAATTTAGTTACAAAATGTAGTTGCAAAAGAGTCTGCGAACTGTAGTCTTTATTCTTGAACTCAAAATCAGAGGCTCTATTATCAAGAAGAAAGGAAGAGTGGAAACAGGGTAACAACTAGCAGCCTATGCACAGAATCCAAGGGCAGAGAATGTTCTGAAAGGGAGAATATGGTCACCATTATGAAATATAGCCAAGGGGTCAAGAAAGGTAGCTACTGAGACACCCACTGGATTTAGGGACAAAGAAAGTCAGTGGCAACTTGGTGGGATTAATGATGGCTGTCCTTCTGACTCCAGAGCCCTTGATCCTGAGTGCTATAGTTTTCCAGAGTTGGCTTCTGGCAGATGGGTGGGGCAGAAAAGACAGAGGTGATGGTGTTGAGGATTTGGACAGAGAATGGTGTAAATCCAGATCAGGGCTACTGTAGAACAAGCAGAAAGTGGAGATGAAGGAGAGAAAGAAACTTGATGGGAAGAACCACGAGGGACTATGAGGACAGGGAAGTGACACTTTTTGTGGCTTCCAAGGTGAGGCGCTTCTGGGTCCACAGTGGGTCCAGGAGCAGGTGGCTAAAGAAGAGAGAAAAAGGAGGGCTTTGATGGTGATGGTGGGGAGGGTTTACAAAATGGAGCAACTGGCCAGGTGAGAGCTGAAATCCCCCGCAATGCTGGCAGGATGTCAGGTAGACAGGATGCTGAGCTTCCTTAGAGTAATCCCAGGTACCTCCAACCACTCTACACTCTTTAATGTCCTCACGCTCATCATGAGGACGCCTGCCCAAAACCTTCAATGGCTCCCCATGGATTCCCAGGAAAATGTCCAAACCCCTGACCTTTTCCTCGAGTCCATCCACCAAAACCTGGCCTGGATTAGGATGCCTTCAGCATCAGAAACTCCAAGGAGCAAACGATGCCAGGTCTTTGAGTCCCCTGCATGAAGCACTTCTGAATGCCAGGCCATTTTCCACACGCCAGTGCCTGAAGCTCTGTGGAAGGCTCTGGCCATCAGGCCTTGCTCTGCCTGTGGGTGGGAGCAGCCTTTGGCCAGTGACTGACATGAATGGGTGGGATTCAAGCTCTCTTGCTCTGTGGGTGTGTTCCCAGGGTTCCTAGCAGGAATAAGCTCTAGTTGCCCATGGTTGCTTCCCTTCCATCTCACTTCAAAATAACAACTTTCTCTCAGATCCTCATCTCAGGATCTTCTCTTGAGAAAAGTCAAACCACTGCACAGCAGATGCTAACAAGCTGTCAGGTACTACAGGAGCCATAGCTCAGTGACATCCTCCAGGACCCGGGCTCTCTTGTTCGGTGCTCTGTGATCTCAGGCTGGTGGCAAGATGGCTGCCACGATGACGTCTTACAAGCCCCTCAACAGACTTTTCCTTCAGATCTCATTGGCCGGAAAAGGTCACATGACCTTTCCTGACCCAGTCATGGGGATGCCTTTGCCAAGACTGATTTAGACAAAATTAATAGAGACTGCTTCTGCTTCTGTGAATTTGCTGGAAGAGGAGGAAGTGGAGAAGGTGAAAGAGAGAGGACGGAGAGAGGGAGAAGAAGAGGAGAAAAAGAACCCACATTTATAATGCAAATAAAAACAACTTTACAAGCTCAAAAATTCATGTTGTATATTTGAAAACCAAACTATAATAATGAAAAAAAAGAACTGGCCTAGACTGCTCACCTAGGGGCAGAAAGGACAATGGAGTCAACCATAAGGACTGAAACCCACCCCCTCTTTCCTTCCAGTCTGAATTTCCCACCACAGACATGTGAAATGATGAAAAGAAGGGGCTGGTTGCCCCTGCATGGCATTCATTCATTCATTCATTCCACAAGTATATATACTGAGTGTTTACTATGCTGGGGGTGGGGGTGGGGTGGGGGAGAAGAGCACAGAAGGCTGACTGTGGGGGAGGCTGCGTGGCAGAAGCATAACCAGGGGAGTTCCCTGATTCAGCTGTTTCACCAGCTAGAATGCCCCCCAACCTCCCAGTATGGTGCCTGCCCCTAAAGCCACTCTCCCCCAGGAAGCCTTTCCTGATTTCCCCAGGCCTGCAGGCTCCACCCTGCCCATGAGCTCCTTGGACCTCAGATGGACCAGGGCTGACACTGCCTTGGCTGGCTCTGAAATGTCTGTGTCCGTTCGTCTTGGCTTCCCCACTAAGGGTGAGGAGCCCTAGAGAGAGGAGGCTGTGTCCCTGCGGCTGACCTGCCAGGCTGCGATCCCAGCCCCCGTGCCTGCCTCGTGTACTCCTCCTTCTCTCCCTGTCTCCCAGCAATTTCTTATTTCATAAAAATCAATTTCTGTCCCCCTTTTGCCATGTACATAAAAGACTGTGGCATCAATTAGCCTTCGTTTTCTCTCTCTCTCCATCTCTCTTTTCTTGGTCTTTTTTGGAAACCTCTTTGTAGGGAAAATCTCATATTTCAGCAATTTGCATTATCCACACACTCAGCTTTGAAGTTCTAAGTTATGGTTAAGAAAAGGACCCACTTATCTGCCCATAAAAAATGTTCAAAGCTTATAAATTCCCTGAAACAGATGTACATTATCATTGGATTTGCCTTTCTTTTTGCTAGAGCATGCCTAATAGAGTTTCGGCCGCCCCTTGGCCCCCTTCCCCCGCCCCTGTTAGCATCTTGTCTCCACAGAAGCCCGCTCCCCACTGGGCCAGACTGACTTCAAAGGTCCCAGGCTGTCTGTTAGAAGCAAAGCACAAAGTGGGAACATAGGGGCCTTTTAAATCCCCCACGTTTAAGTCAATATCATGCCTCTCTTCTTTCCCCTCTCCTGGCAGAGGGACCTAAGTCAGCCATTCCTTTCCTGCCCTTACGAGCGCCAATTCAGCAAGTACCAGAGAGAGGAAATCAAGTCCTCTTTCTCTCAGTCTCTGTCTTTGCCCTCTCTTTTTCTCCAAGTTTATTTTTTGTTCCTTCCCCTACTTAAGATGTTGTCAACAGCAAGGAAGGTATTGCTGATCTGCAGTGTAGACAAGTGGATCCTTAGCACTTTTATAGGTAAGACTGTCATAGGTAACTTCTATCCTGTGATGAGAGAGCCCCCTCTCCAGTCTGCTGTTTCTAATCCCTTCTCCACTAAGTGCCAGATGGTCACATCCTGTCCCATACTCCCTGCTGACCCTCCTACTTCTAAATGTGTCCCCAGGGTAATGAGCACACTCCCCACCTCGGCCCCCCAGGCCCTGTCCACCCTTGGCCTCCCCCTTGCTGTCTGTACTCGGCCACACTGCCTTCCATCAGTTCATCCAATGGCCTGCCCTCTCTCCCACCCCGGGGCATTTACACAAGCTATTTCCTCTAACTTTTCACTTGGCTAATTCCTCCTCATCCTTGAAGTGGCCACCTAAATGTGTCTTCCTGGAGAGGCCCTGTCCAATCCCCAAAGTCAAACATGTCCCTTCTGTTCTTCCCTCACAGGTCTCCCCATAAGTTATCACAGTTGGTAACAACACAGTGTTTGTGTGACAGCTGTCCCTACTGGACTGAAAGCTCTGTGAAGAGAGGGAGGATGTCTGTTTTATTCAGTGCTGAGCATGCCTGACACACAGTAGTTATCACAGCACACACACAAAGTATGGATGCATAGAGGAATCTGGAGATGAACTTGGGACAGGTGTGGTCCAGGCAAAGGCCAGCTGGCCCTGAGAAATACCTCTCCAGCAGTGAGTACCAAGTTTGGGTCACCCTTTTCCCTGCCTAAGCCTTGACCAAGCTTGATTTTGGCAGCTCCCTGTCACTAGGAAATGGTCAGACCCCAGAAACTGCCTTGCAGTAGCAAAACTGCACAGTAAAGCCTAGTGAGATATGTAAACACTGAACTCTTTCTCCACCATGAAAGAAGGAGGCAGGTAGGGAGGAAGGAGATTAAAAAAAAGGTCACATGGGCCACACAATTCTGGCTAGGAATTTCTGAACAACTCACAATCAGATGCTGCTTTTTGAGGATGGAGTCAGAGGAAATGGAATCAGGTAAACTTGGCTAAAATGGCCAGGGGCCCCTCTCCACCTGAAGAAGATCTGGCCAGGGAACTGAGCCACTCAAGGTCATCCAGGACCTGTGTACTAGACTGTGTGAGAGCCAACAGACCAAGCCCCTGCCTCTGCACCATGCAGAGCCTCCCCAGTACACTCCTGGTCTTCAGTCTGTCCAAACGCTGCTTGCTGTTCTTCCCTGGCTGCAAAATCAGCACATTAATGAGCTGAGCAGACCCTGAGAGAGGGGATACTCCCTTCCCGTCTGTCTTTACGGATCCAATCAACAGACATGTGTTAAGTGCCGAAAGAAGGCCATATGCTAGGTCTGGCTTGGGGCCCTGTGGGGAGGCCAGAAAGGCACTGTCATTTACGCCACAGATATCTCACAAACTCCTATGGTTGGTGGGCCTTTGGAATTATAAAATAACCTTTGGTGAACAAGGTAGTGCTTTAGTGGGAACGGATGTTAACCAAATAATCAGAGGCACAAACACGTATACACAGTTGATCTGATTATTCACAGATTCTTTATTTATGAATTCATCTACTCACTAACATTTACTTGTAACCCCAAAATCAATACTAACGGCACTTTCACAGTCATGCGCAGAGCAGCAAAAAATTTGAGCCACTAGACAGATGTGTGTGTTCCCAGCTGACCTAAAAGCAACACTCTGCTGCCTGGTTTCAGTTCTCATATTACAAACAGGTGTTCTTTTTTGTAGTCTACTTAGTGCCATGCTTTTTGCATTTTTGTGCTTTGTGTTGGTGATTTCACTGTTTAAAATGCTCCCCCCAGCACAGTGTGGCAGTGCCGTCCAGTGTTCCTAAGTGCAAGAGGCTATGACGTGCCTTACAGAGAAAATACACGTTAGATTTGCTTCATCCAGGCTTGTTATACTATCACTGGCCAAGAGTTCAATGTTAATGAATCATTATCCTATAGTAAATCAGGATCTTTAAACAGAAACACAAACAAAACCAGGTTATGTATTGACTGGTTGGTGAATATGTTGTTACTAGAGGCTCAAAGGAACCTAACCATGTATTTCCTCCAGGAGCAATGGTTTGGTATTCACTGATTCAGTGTTAGCGGTGACTTCATAGAACATAGTGAGATTCGACTGTAGTTACAAATGTGACTGGCACTGTGCGTGAAGGGGGCCAGCAGGACACCGTCTTGCTGCACCAGTGCCTTAGGCCATGCCAGCAGCCCCACCTCGTGGCATTTCCTTCACTCACATTTCCCAGGGCTTGGCTGGGTGATGGTAGAAGAAGATGTAGGATTGTTAATCTTTTTCTTTTCCCAGTCTTTGTCAGTGTCCAAAGGCTCCTGGGAAGGGAAGGTCAAGTGGCTAATAGCTTGTCCCCATGGACAGGAGTCATGCTGTGTTTAACACCATGACAAATTAACCATGGCCTTGGAAAGTCACTTATCTGAACTGTAACAGTTTCCTCTTTCATTTCCTCACAAGGCTGTTCTAAGGATGTCCAAAAATGCATGCTGAGCATACAGTAGGTGCTCCATAATGGAAGATAAGGCAATTTAGACACCTCAGCAATCCTAGGGCTCACAGCCTGGTGCCAGAGGCTGAGCCAGATTCCTTGAGGACAAGGAGAGTCCCAGATTCAGGGCAGCCAAGAACTGTCCAGAGGCTCCCCCTGCCCCCCACAGGGTGGGGGAAGGAGCCTCTGGGCATGACTTAGACTTTGAGGGTGCAGGTCCCACCATGGCCCCACCATTTTAGGGCATAGCACTGCCACCCCAAGGCCTAGCTTGTCAGGGTCATTGGCAATCTCATTAAGCCAAAACTGGATTTAAGACCCAGAGAGGGTGGGCCTGCCAAGTGCACACTGCGAGTCAGGTCCGGAAGGAATGGAGCGACCCCAACAAGTGTGGAAGAGGAAAGCAGGCGGGCAGGTACAGTGGCCCTTAAGCGTGCAGCAGTGGTACGCCACAAGAGCTGACCCACAGGGCTCTGCCGCTGGGATGGGAAGAGGGCATCCTGAAGGACTGCACCTCCTTCTCCACGAGCCCTGTGGGGTCAGCGTCCTCCTAACAACAGCTACCTACTGTGGACTTACACTGCTTCAGGCTCCGACCTAAACACTACATGCCCTTTGGATCATTTAATCTGATTCTCACAACAGCCCAGTGAGGTGGGTACTCTGATTAGTCCATGTTACAGAGAAGGAATCAGAAGCAGAGAGGTCGGGTACTTGTCCAAGGTCACACAGCTAGGAGGTAGCAGAATCTGGACTCAGTTAGGGTCTGCCTGACTCCAAAGTTCATACTCTCCACCACAAGCCATTCTGCCCTCTGAGCCAAACCCCCAAGCCTGCATTCCATGACCTGGCTGATAGTTCCCAACACCTCCTCAAAATCCATCCCCCAAACTAGACTGCAGGATCCAGGACATCAGGCAGGTCCAGAGATTTTGGAGTCACATTCTCCTGGATGTGCAGATGGGAAAGGGCCAAATTCTCACCTGAATGGCAGCCAGGAGAGGCAGGAGTCACAGCCAGAGCCAGGCCTGGACAGGGTAGTGCTGGGCTTCCCCGCGTGCCCACCCTGAGATCCCTCCACATCAGCAGCCTTTCGGCTCCCCTGCCCAACAGAGCTGGGGGTGGGGGATTTGTTCAGGGAATTTGATGTGTAAGAATCTCCTCTTGGCATTTCTTGCCTTGCTTCCATCTCCAAAGACCTCAGAGCTGAAGCAAAGCAGGCCCCATTGGGCCCACTTTATAGAAAAGCACACAGAGACAGCAGCTCAGTGGCAGAGCCAGATGGGATCCAGCCTGAGTCTTTTGAGTTGGGGTTCCTTCCAACCAGTCTGCCTCTTTAAGGGGTGACAGGCAAAGTCTCACCGCCCCCCTCCACCCACATGTCATTAGCAACCTTCTCTGTTAAATTCTGCCTTGAACAGGCCCAGGTTTTCACTGACATTGCTGCCCCCCGGGAAGGACTTGAGCATCTTTGCGGTCATAAGTTGAGATGCTGGGGGGTGGGTAAGCCAAGGAAAGCATGTGGGCCCTGGAGAACATGAGCCATCTGCGGGGGTGGACCCTATTCTCTCCCACAGAATGCTGCCATGTGGGAGCACCTTTTTTTATTTTTATGAGGAAAGTTAAAAATCTAGACAGGTAAAACCTTTGGATTTGGGAAATGTAAAAGTTTTGAAACCCCAGATAGGTCAAACATGACACGTTGGTGGGCCATGCCAGGTAAGGTCCTAGGGATCAGAGAAGGGGCTCTTGGAGGCTCAGAGTGGACAGGGACTGGGGGAGGGCAGAGTAGGGCAGGAGTTTGCAGGGAGTGTGGCTCTGAGTCCCACACAACTTGTCTGCCACACACCGGGAGGTACCACACTTGGACAGCGGCCGGACTGGCTGTGACAGGCTTGGAACACTGTGGCTGCAGCTGAGCCCTGATGACACAAGCAGGGCCACCACCATGGTCCCTGCAGAGTCGCTGGCCAGTGACTGAAGCCGTGGAAACCATGCCCCCCACCAGACATCATAGATGTCAGCCTGTCCCATGTCCTCTGGCAGGCAGCTAAGGCCACAGACTGGACAAGGGACCTCGGCTTTTGGAAGAAGTGTCTCAGTTCGGCCTCAGCTCTCCGGTCTCTAAAATGGGGAGAGTGAGTCCTGCCCTACCACACCTGATTGTTCAGGAGCACAGCAAACATTCAGTCAGATCTTCACTGGTTTTCAAGGGAGTGAAAAAGACAATGCAGTGAGGGTTTTTCCTTTTTAAATGAAGCTAAATTACATCCTTTTTTTTTTCTTTAAACAGTAAGAGACTGCAGTTTTTTTCTTTTTTACCTTCTTATTTAGCAAAATTAAAAGTGGTGATGCTATTTTTTTCTTCCCCAGATTCTTTTTTGAAATGTTACTGCTTTGTAAACCTCCACAGCCAAGGCCTCACAGGAGTATGTCATAGACCCTCCTGATGAGTAAAGGAAGCGAAATTCTCAGTCCTCTACCTCACACCCTCACACCCTCCTTTATCTCACATTCCTTCTTTTCCAATTGTTGAGCACCTACTGTGTGCAGCCCTAGGAAACAGCAATACAGAAGCTGCTGCCTGCGCACTCTGAAGTTAGGTATTTCCCTTAAAGGGGTCCATTGAGATTCACTGAGGGAAGCACAAGGCTCTGGGTTCTCAGCCTAGCTGCAAACAGTCACCTGTGTGCTTGAAATATCTTGATGCCTGGCCACACCCCAGACCAACAAATCAGCACCATGGAGGTGAGGCCCAGGCACTGGTATTTTTTAAAATCTCCCCAGAAGCACTTGTAGGATGAGAACTACTGGGTGTGAGCATTCCACCCTGCCCTCCATCACCCTCTGCCAGCAGGTTGGTCTATGCCAAAGTCATTTCTAGAAGGTCTCAAGTCAAAGTAGAAACCCTTCTATCTGCGAGGCTCATGGACCGAATTTACCAGGATTCTTCCACTTAGTGGGCAGAAAGTAGAGGGGAGAGGAAACCCATCGGTCAGTCAGCAGGAGATGGGGAGTCTAGGCCAGGATGCTGGTCATTTTCTCTTCAAGGTCACATTCTGGTACTAGAAAATGGGTCTTGCACCCATTCCCCCTTCTCATGCTAAAGGTTGATGCTGGATACAGCAAATGTAATGGACATACATTAATCAGTAAGGACTTTAAAGAATGTGAGCCCCTGAGAAGAGAGGTCAGGTTCAGTGGTCTGCTGGTTTAGGAGGTGACAAGACCAAAAATCAGATCAGAGCCCCACACAGGGGGTGTGACTGGGAAGTGATAAAACGTTAACGATTGGAGAAAGGTGCTCTTGGCACAGCCTTAGGAGTCCATACACATTTGGCTGAACCGTATCGGCTTTGCAAAACAGCCATGTGCATCTTAGGAGAAGGGGTGAGGCTAGGGCTGTGCCCCATGGCTTTGGGGAGCAAAGGCAGGGCTGGGAGGCCCACGCTGGGCCCGGGACAAGAGCAAGGCCGCCTTGGGGTCCTCTGGGGCATGCTGTCCCCAAGTGGATTCTGGGTGAAGCCCTACCTTCAATGAGGAGGTGAAGGCGGGGCAGGGACTGTCACAGCCTGCTGGCACCAGGCACCTCTCAGAGGTCCCTTCCCATTCCGAGGGTGCTGACAGGCCTCACAGAAGCTGGGGTTATTAGTGCCGGTGTCTGACAGAAATGGTACTTGGGGTGCAGGCAGCCTTGCCCCGCCTCCTGCCACCTCCAAGGCTGCCTTTCCTCTGGCTCGGTAATGAGCTGACATCTAAAGGCAAGTAAAAGGCATAGGGAAGCAAATGAAATTGCTCCTGGCTGCCTCCTCTGCCAAAAAGTGTAATTGGCACTGCTGGGAGTGACGTGCTCAGCCCTCCAGGCGCAGGGCCCCGCACTCCCCGGGGATGAGAGCAGGCACAGCAGCTTCACCTCGGCAGGCCGCTGCCTTAACACACTGGGCTCCTCAGTGCCCAGTGACAGGTCAGCAGGAAACCGGCATCCTGGCCACCAGCTAGTGCTTGTGCACACCTGCATGAGAGGCTGGCAAACCTCTCCACACCCCAGGGGGAGCCCGGGGCCCAGAGCTCCGGGTCCCGGGGAAGCTGCATCAGCTCCTCTGCAATGGGTGTTATGACAGGCAAACAAGACACAATGTGCCCACATCAGCCTGCCGGGAAATGTGCCCCGAGCCCCACCAAGAAGCATGGTTGACCCCTTCTAGTTTGCTTTTCCTTCCCTCCCTCCCTCCTTCTGTCCTCCCCTTCCTTCCCTCCTCCTTTCTCCCTCCGTTCTTCCCTCTTCCCACCCCCATTTCCTTTCCCTTTTCTCTCCCTTCCTTCAACTCCCAGTTCTTCAGCACAACTGCTTTTAGACGTCATTTACAATCACATTAAAATTGCAATCACACATGCTCTTGAACTCAGCCGCTCCACACTGGCACCATCACTGGGGCTCCGGTGGTGGGTGCGGAGATGAGTCACCCACAAGGGTCCTCAGGGCAACGTGTCTGCCATGGCCAAGGACCCAAGGCCCACAGGCCTGCCAGGAGGGGACGGGGCAAGTCCGTGTCAGAGCCGCCACCCTGCAGAAGAAGGCTGAGCAGCTGTTGGAACGGAGGGGCCAGAGCTCTGTGACCAAAGAGGGAGATCTCCAAATACACTGGGTCACCAGGAAAAGGGGCCTAAGTATGAATACTATGCTACTCCTCGGGTAAAAATAAGAGCGGGGTGGGAAGGGGATTAAGTGGTCAAGTACAGTGTTTTCTTTCTTAAAAATAGATCCGAAAGAAATACTGCAAAATGTCAGCATTTGCAAAATCTGGGCAGCAAGTTGGCAGTTACTGATACAATTTTGTTTCAAACTTTGAAATATTCTTAAAAAATAACAAAACTGAGGATGGGGGAGAGATGAACAGATAGATGCCTGAGGAATTTTAGGGCAGTGAAACTACTCTGTATGTTATCAGGGTGGGTATTTGTCATTACACACTTGTCCATACCATGGAATGTACACCACCAGGAATGAACCCCCGGGCAAACAATGGACTTTGGGTGATTATGATGTGTCACTGTAGGATCCCCTTTGCAAAAAACTGTGCCCTTCTGGTGAGTGATAATTGATAATGGGGGAGGCCGTGCATACACGGGGCCAGGGGTGTGTGGGAAATCTCTGTACTTCCTCTCAATTTTGTTATAAACCTAAAACTGCTCTAAAATATTGTCTTTTTTAAAAATTAACAAAATTTAAATGGGAAGGTATCTTATATAATAAATGGATTTATTCTCGTAAATAATGCAGCTAACACTTTCATATTTCATAGCACTCCAATGGGCCAATTTTAACTTGCTGAATTCTTCCAATAACCCTTGGGATAGGCTCATATGATCCTCCTTAGTAAAGGGGAAAGTGAGGCTGGAGAGGTCCGGCCTATCACATGAAGCACAAAGCACTGAGAGGGAGGCAGGCAGCCTGACGCCACAGTCTGTGCTCACAACCACCACCCCACACTGAACAGCCCTAGAAGGTGCCCAGGCTGGGGGAGTCAGGGATGCTGCAGTGAAGTGTACTTCTGATTGTAAACCTTTTTGGACTATTTAAACCTTTTACATGTCCACATATTATTTTACAAAATTATTTTTTAAATAAATCCCACTTACCAAGAAATAATAGAATCCTACATGCATGAGGTGGGGAAGACAGCTCGGAACCTTCTGGCAGAGGCTGAGGAATTACTCTAAATCCTGTGTGGAGCCAGTGCTTGGTCTGTTTCCATGGCAGCAGCAATTCGTGGCCTGGGGCACCATTAGTCCCATCAGCTCAGGGCCCTCCTCTCCTTCCCCTTGCCTATGTGACCTCATATGGGCCATGGTGATTGGTCCAGTGAGGGATACCTAGCGGAGGATCTTTTTCTCTCTGGTTGGGCAACACAGAGTGCCAGCAGCCCCCACATCAAGACAAAGCCTGTTGAGGTAGAAGTATAAATCCAGGGACGGGGCAGGCAAGAACTAGGGAATATCAGCTTCATTCACACAATGGATCCTGACACCTCAGAGCCAGTCCTCTCTCTGCTTTAGTTATATTCCCATCTGTTTGATTTGGATGCTGACAAAAGCACACAGCTCAAAACAAGGGAAACCCAAACCCAGAGAGTGGGTAGGCCCTTCAGTGGTTAAGGGATCATGGGGAAGACTAGAATGCTAGCTCTGCCACCTGCCGTGTGACCCCAAGCAAGTTATTTAACCTCTGGGCCTGATGTTCTCTCTGGGCTCCCATTGGCTGCTTTACGATTGTCCTGAGGATTATTAAGCCAGTCGCAGGCACTCCAGTATCTAAAACAATTACTAATTTGGTGACAACTAAGCTCCCTTGTTCAAAAATAACTCCTTACCAACCACATTGAACCAAAACCAGAGTCTCTAGAAAACGGGATGCCAGCAGGAAGACCAAACAGCAGAAAGGCAGGAAGCTGAAGTCAGTCTTTCTTCCTGTGTTCCCTCCATACTCACTCTCCACTCCTCTGCCCTGGAAGTATGCCTGTGTGATCCTCATCAACAGCTCCCTTGCCCTCTGGCTCCCAGTGGCTTTAGCCAATGGGGCCTCCACAGGATGCTGGGCCAGCAAGAGAGTGAGGCCAGAATATCAATTTCCCTGTAGGGTCCCCACAGGCTGGCTCCTTGAGGTGACCACCTAGCCCCACCCCTGTCCACTGAGATGCATCCCTCCCTCCCCCTCCACTGCAAGGGGGGAGCAGCACCCCACAGTGCTAGCCCAGACTTTTCTTTCAGGCAGCTTTGCCTACATTTCATAAATATTTCCTTTATTAAACTCCTCAATTTACCCCAGTTTGAGTGTCATCTCTTTTTCGCAGGGTCCCCAACTGGTTGAGTATCCTTTCCCTGGTCTCCCCAGGCCCTCATTCAACAAAATCCTGCTCTTCTGAGGACATGTCTCCAGGATCCCAACTCTGGCCACAGACCCCATTTTCTTCCAAGCTCCTGTATCCCAGCAGGCCTTTCTAAATCTGTCAGACCCCAACACCGAGGAAGGACCCCTGATGTAAGTGGCTGTTTGCATCTGATGGGTAGTGGCCCCAATGGGAGGCACACGGGGTCATGTATGGGCTCAGGAAATGTCTAGAGAAGCAAACTATTGATTTCTGCACACCAGAAAAGATACCTGAGAGTGTATATTTATAGAAAGATACATAGAAATGAACAGGTGGCATCGAGCTATAGATACAGAAAGTTCTGTTAGAGAACCATGTAAGTATGTATATATTTGCCAATGGTAAAACATGAGGTTTCCACATCTTCGGTCACAACCAGCACACAATTGCCTGATCTTGGGAAACCACGCTTGTTTATGTGGTTGGTGCCCTCTCTGGAGGTTTCCAAAATGAGAAGGCTGGTTTCAGGGCCAGTCTTTTGATATGTGTGTGTTATCTTTCTAAAGAGAAAAGGAGGGGAAGGAGGAGGAGAAGTGTATTCCCACGTTGTGCACAGCAAAAAGGCGGGACTGGTTTTGGGCAAGGGCGCGATCCCACTGGAAAGGCATGAACAACAACTCCAGAAAGATGGTCAAGTTTCTAGGTTGGGACATAAAAACACAATGGCCAGGAAGGTCGGGCGTCTGCAGTCCGCGAAAATCCCTTGTAGCACATTACAATGAGTTAAGGGCAAAATAACGTCAGAATAATACTAAGAGGTAGCAGCTGTTTATCTTCTCGGAGATTTCAAGGGTCTCTGGAAGCCAGGCCAGGTAAGGGTGCTCTCCTGGAAGACTGGGGTGGGGCAGAGTTCTGGCCGAGGGCTCCCCAGGGCTGGGCAGGGTGTGAGCCAGCCTGCATGGAAACGCTGCTCTGGAGCCCAAGGGAGCCTCTGCCATCTACAGGCCACTTCCAAACCCAGAGTCATTTCTTGGGTAAGTTATGCAGTCCCCACAACATATAAATAAAAGTTTAGTTCTGTGTTTCCATATATCTTCTACATGGAGGCTAGCTGAATATTAGTGGAGTAACAATAATAATTAATTACAATAATCGTCATAATAACAATAATTAATAGAATAATAATGCCTTGGGGGCGGGGAGAGGAGGGTCCTTCATATGGCGGGGATGGGGGCCCTGGGGAAGGGCTCTATGTCTGGTAAAAGTGGTGGTAATGGTGGTGGTGTTCGTGGTGGTGGTGATGCTCATGTCTTTGGACCGCCTGGCCAGCCTGGCTCTCGTACACCACAACGGCGGGCAGCTCCCTCACGTGGTCCCGCCCCATGACGCTGCCCATGGCCAGAGGCGCCTGCAGGCCCCGGCACGCCTGCTGGCTCTCCTTGGCTCGGTGCTTGTGCTTCTTGTGCCCAAGAGGTGCCAGCGTGGGGAAGAGGGCTGGGCCGGCGGCCAGGTGGGTGGACGGGGACACCACAGGGACAGCAGGTCCCAGAGGGGGTTTGCTTCTTGCCCCTCTAGCCACATGGCCCACACCCACACTCTTGCCCTGGGGCTTGGGGGACCTCACAAAGTGCTTGCTCCCGTCCTGCGTGCCCCGGAGCCGCTGTTGGACCTCTGAGACCTTGGCGAATGGGGTGTCAAGGAAGTGGAAGGAGCCCGGGTCCACGCCTTGGGGCTTGCGGTGTGGGACGTGGATGGCTTCTGGCTCATGGGAGCGAGATCGAGTGGGGTTGGAGGTGCGGGGGGGCAGTTCTGACTTCTGGGCCACTGATGGGGAGCCTAGGAACCAATTCAAGATATTTAATGAGCACCTACTGTGTGCTGGTGCTGCACTGTGTCCCAGAAATCACCCCCACCCCAGTTCTCCAAGACCATTATGGGCCAAATTTTCCTTATGAGAGCTCCCGCCCCACCCTGATTTAATTATTAATTAAAATAATTAATTCTGCTTCCAATAGAGAGCTGAGAAAGAAAGAAATAGAGGCACTTTGGTAATTGTCTGAGGTCATGGGAGCATGAAGGAAATCTCTAGGCATATTCTTTAACATACACAGGTAACCCAGTGAGGAATTAAACATAGTAGGAGGAAGAGGAGAAGGGAGTTGGTGGGGGGAGTGGTGAAATGAAGTGGGCGGCATCTTCATTTATTGTAGCAAGAGGTCAAGAGCTGATAAAGAGAGCGCTACACACTTTGCTTATAGAACCAGGCAACAGGGTGGGGTGGGGTGGGGTGGGGTGGGGCACGGAACTCTTGTTTTTGTTGTATTATAGGCCCTCAGATATGATTTTACTTTGTTCAACTTTGCACATGTATTACTTTAATTTTTTAAATGTTTTTAATGTGGTCTCCTCCAAGAAGACTCTTTAACCTGTCCGATAAAAGCTCCGCCGTCCCCCAGCCCAAGGGGAACAGTGAATGACATCTGGCCTGGCAGCCCAGCCATGCCCTCCCTTCCCCTGCCTCGCAGGTGCAGAGCTGCCTTACCGGGCCCGAACTGGGACGTGTAGTTTTCTATCCCCGCGAGATCTAAGTAGTGGTTTCTCCTCTCAATGTTCTCATCCACACAATGGTGGTAGCAGCCAGACTGCTCCAGATGGCTGTCACCCTGGAACCTATGGCAGGAAGAAGAATGAGCAGGTGGGCACTTGCCCCAGGTGGAAGCAACCCTACAGCCTCTGTTTTCTTCCCTGCCAATGGAGATTCAGACCCCTGCCCAACTCCTTGAGCCTTCTGGGAGGACTGGATAGGGACTTTGTTTTGAACAGGCCCAGAGTAAAGGTGAGGGGTTACTGGCTAAAACTATAGGATGCCCCAAAGTCAGGCTTCAAACCACATGTACCCATGGCAGAGAGCAGGCCTATCTCCTGGCCTGGTTCCCAGGGGGTGTGGGCAGAGAAGCCCCCAAGCCATTAGAAACGAGGCGGGTTGATGTAACATATCCAAAGGCCAGAACAGGCCTTCCAGTGTGTGTGTAAGGAAGGGGCAGAGAAGAGAGGTGCCACCAGATGCCACCATGTTCCCACCGTAGGACCCCGGGCTCATTTCTCCCTCCCTTCAAAGACCTCTGTGATCTGCCCACCCCCACCTCCCCATCCTCACCACAGCCCCCCCACATCTGCAGCTAGCCTGGATACCTCCAATTCTTAGCCCTTTCCCCCACCCAATGCTGTGTCCCCTGCCTTCTCGTTTTCTCCCAAATGCTAGTGCTTCTCAAACTCCAGTCATTTCCTTTCCATTTTCACAGTAGGTACTAACATCTCTCGCTTGACTTCTGGACCCCAATGCCTCCTATATTACTGTTACTTTGTATTAATTACTCAATGCTTTTCTTTAAACAGTCTCTCTCTTTTCTTCCCTTTCTCCCTTCCTGCCTTTCTTGCAATTAAAGAAATAACAGGTGAAAGATAATTGCAGCCTTATAATCCCTTATCCACAATTCAGAAATCCAAAAAGCCTGAAAACAAAGATTTTTCATAACCCATTTGGCAGCCAAGCGTACCCTACATGCATGTGATGGTAGCTATAGTCTTTATCTCAGTGTGAATATTCCTATGACTCCCTGCAGAAAGATCAGTGTGTTAAATCCTGAAGTGCTGCCCAGACACCAAATCTAATACAGGAGAAGAAAATATATCTGGCCCAAAGCATTTTGGATAAAGCAATGTGGACCTACAGTTAGTTATTTTAAGAAAATGCATTTGGTTTGTGAGCCTGTCCTCTGAAATCACTGACTCGTGAAGAGAGTAGAGCCTGGAGCCTCCTATTCAGAATCCCTCAGAGGCAGGTACACAGCTGGTGCTTGATGTATGCTCAGGTACACTGGGCTGCTGCCTCCACCCATAGCCACCGTACCTGAGGGGGGCTCGCTGCTTCTTCTCCCAGCTGCGCAGCTCCTCGGCAGGCTTGGTCTCTGCTCTGGGCCTTGCGCTCTGCAGGTCTGAGTACCGCCCGAGAAACATCCCAGTGAGGAGCTTGCTCCTGCCAGCAGCCTCCTGGCGCTGCCCAGGTCTTCTAAGCTGCCTGGCATGCAGCCCTAGGAAACTGGCCACAGCAGCTCACAGTGGTTCTGTGGGGAGGGTTCTCCAAGCCAGGACTAGATGGCCGGATCTCCCTGCGACCTGTCCTGCTTGCCACCTCCTCCAGACTCCCCACCTGCCCAGACTCCTTAGCTGGCCTGCGAGGCCCTGCCCCACCTGCACTCACAGCACAGGCCTTTACTACTGCTGCCTGCCCTACCTGGGCCCACCTCTGGTGCTTGCTCCCACCTGCAAACCCTTCCCTCCAAATCCTACTCCTTCAAGGACCTGCTGAAATCCCACCTGTCCAAAGTGGCTCCCAGTGAAAGCCCCCCAGAACTCCCTCCACTCCTCCCAGGCAGGGATCTGATCCATCCTGAGAATTGGGAGTGGCCTGGCCCTGTGTCCAGGATGGCCCTCCAGCCCTCACCGGGGTGATTGAGAAGAATGCTCTTCTTGCTCTGGCTCCCATCAGGGGCCACGGTGAGCTTCACCCGCAGAGTCTTGCTCGACGTCGGGGAGTGGTTGACGGAGGAATCGACCACCTCATAGATGGTGTGCAGCAGGCTGGTGATGTCCTGTAGGGGGAGGGGAGCAGAAATCCACATGTGGCTCCTGCCACAGTGCACTTAAAATGGGAATCAGAGGGCCTGGTGAAATCTGAAGCTCTGAAACCCCTCTGGTTCCCCCAAGCTGAGCTTAAGGCAAAAATTTGGACATAAGAGATTCATTTGGGAGGGGGTCCTAGGAAGCAGAAGTAAGGGAGCAGGGAGAGTGAATGACGTGAATGAGCCATTTCAGCTATTGGCAACTGGGTTCCATGGCCCTCAGGCCCTCACAGGCACCTTATGGAAGCTGGCTGGGAGAACTCTTATCCCTCGCTAGTTGGGAGTGGCCCCAGGGAACACTACATTCCCAACTTCCCGGCTGCCCTGCAGGTCCCAGGCAAAGGTTCTGTGGTGGGCACTGTCTGCTCTACAACAGGTGGACTTAGGGGTGGGCCAGGGAATGCTGGGGAATTGGCATCAATATCATCTGCTTCACGGCAGATGAGGACCTTCTTAATGAAAAATGGAAAAGCAGATGTGTCCCTCAGATAAACTATCTATGAGATCATGACCCAATCTCCTCCCCTCTCTTAGCCTCAGCTACCACCCACCCTCCCCACCAGAACAGCGGTGTGCAATCTGTGCTCCATGAGGCACCTCAAAGACTTCTGACTGGGGGCTGAAGGGGTGGACCAGGTCCCCGTCACTAGCTCTCTCTTTATTTGGAACATCTGCTAAGGTCACTTTTCTGAGGGGAGGCTTCTGGATTTTAAATGACATTGGATGAAATCTATGTTCCTATGAAACCTCTGGAAACGGTATTTGCTCTCTATATGTCAGGTCCACAAATAGCCAATTATCTGCCCTGTGACTCCTCATGAACACAGACAGACTCAGCCAGCCCTTTATCCCCCACCTGTAAGCCCTGTAGGTAGAGGTGACACCAAGCACTGCCAAGGAGACAGGTAAGTGAAGGGGTGACTAGGAGTGGGGGACACCTAGTGAGGGACTCCCTCCCAACAGGAGGTGGCAGCCACTCAGCTCAGCTGACCTGTCCTGTGGCAGTGCGGGCTGAAGTGAGAGCCATCTCAGAGAAGCCAGAAATCCCGAATCTCCTGTTAAATCTTCGGAATCTTTAATACCGGCAACTCATTTAATTTTTTTTCAACTCCCCATTCCCCCATCTCGCCAGCTCCTGGCAACCACCATTCTACTTTCTGCCTCTATGAATTTGACTTCTTTGGCACCTCACATAAATGGGAGCATACAGTATTTGTCCTTTTGTGAATGGCTTGTTTCACTTAGCATAATGTCAAGGCTCATCCACGTTATAGCATGTGTCTAAACTTCCTTCCTTTGAGGCTGAGTAATGCCCCACCGTATGCATATGTTTACCCACTCATCTGTCAGTGGACACTTGGGTTGCTTTTAGTCGTTGTGGAGAATTTGCTATGAACATGGGTATTGCAAATATTTCTTTAAGACCTTGCTTTCAGTTCCTTTGGGTATATACCCAGAAGTGAAACTGCTGGATCATATGGTAATGTTTCATTTTTGAGGAACTGTCATTCTGACTTCCACAGCAGCTGCACAAATTTACATTCCCACCAACAATGCACAAGGGTTCCAATTTTGCTACTTCTTGGCAACATTTGTTTTGTTGTTTTGTTTTGTTTTTTATAGTAACCATTTTAATGACTATAAAATGGTATCTCATTATGGTTTTGAATTGCATTTCCCTGATGGTTAATGTGTTGAGCATCTTTTCACATACTTACTGGCCATTTGTGTATCTTCTTTGGAGAAATGTCTATTGTGTTCTTTGCCCATTTTTTAATTGGGTTGTTTTGTTGTTGAGTTGTAGGAGTTCTTTATATATTCTGCATATTAATCCCTTATCAGATATATGATCTGCAAATATTTTTTCCCATTCTCCCATAGGTTGCCTTTCAGTCTGTTGATTTTGTCCTTAAATGCACAGAATTGTTTTAATTTTGATGTAGTCCAATATATCTATTTTTACTTTTGTTGCCTGTGCTAATTTAAATTTTAACAAATGCTCCAGGGGGCTGGGTCAGAACTCCTGGGGGCTAGAATGGGATTGTGGAGGCCACCTGTTTGGGATGCAGGCTCTGACTACTCACTTGCTGTATCACTTGGTGATCTCAGCTCTTCTGTGAGGCCCAAAGAGGACTCCTCGCCTTTGCCTTTCTCTGAGTTACTCTGCACAACCACATGTGTCCACTCCCCCTCACCCTCTTAGGATACCCATGAATGTAGCACTTTTGCCTCCATTTTACAGATGAGGAAAGTAAGACCCCCCCAACATCACCCCCCAAGGGTCATACACCAGCATAGAGCCCTGGTGTGTGATTGCAGTGGGGTACAGTGATTCAGGGTCTAGGAACAAGCATGCTTTGGCAGTGCCAGCTGGGATTGCTTGCCCAGGGCCTATACACAAGAGGAGGGGCCCATGAACATCCACTGCATAAATGAATGTCTGAAGGATGAACAGGTACTTTCTTCTGAGCTGGGAAGTGGGCCCAGACTCAGCCCTCAGCTGCAGTTACAGTTAAGGGGGAGCCCGTCTGCCCCAGCACACAGGAACATGAAGGCCCACAGCCAGAGTGTGGAGGGGAATGGTATTTATAGCCAGATTTTAGGAGTGGCTTTGACACTAAAAATAGACCAGGGGAAACACTAGTCTGGGTCCTCCTTGGACTGCAAGCCAGCCTCCTCGCTGCTCCCTGAGCGGGAGGAAGACATGATCCAGTGACTCAGGCTGGGCCATCCTCCTTGGATACCCTCACGTGCTTACTGTTTCTCTCCTTACCAAGGGTAAAGCAGGGCAGGATGCAGAATCAGAAAGCAGCGTCTCTCTGCAGGCTCTGTAAGACCACCGATGTGGAGGCAAACCCTTTAGGGTCACCACGTGAGGCTCGTAAGCATTTCTGAACCCGGAAGGAATGAAGAAGGCAGCTCCTGGGGCTGCAGCATCTTTGCTGCTGCACATATCAGAGGAGAGGCTGATGTCACCACACCCTAGAAAGCCCAGCCAGGCTGCCCACGTGGCCTGAAATCACCAGGCCACTCCAATTCAGCTCAGTTCACCAGGCTTCAAGCTGCAGTGTGTGAAGATGTTTACATCACAGACGCCGTTCCCAAACAGGACTGGGGAGGAGAGCGGTTCTTCTGGAAAACCAGTATACCCTCACACAAAGCTTCGCAGCTAGAGGGTACCTGGGGATGTCATCCCCTGCCTCCAAGGGGACCCAAACGAGCAAGGATCTCCACAGCTTCCCAAGCACCCAGGGCTTTCTGGGGGCTTGGCCTGCCCAGAGTCTTCCTCCCCTAGTAACAGTATCTTGATCTGATTTTGTCAGGCAGACCCACCCCCCTTCCCACTTTCAGTCTATGTGGCTTATTTATCAAATAACTTTCTGCCAGCCCCCAGATGAGCACAAGACCCAGAATCAGCCATTTAATGCATCACAAACACATGGCAAAAATGACTAGTTTGAGGCCAGATGTGACTCGATCAGGGCCAGTGAGATTCGGTTCTGGAACTTCTGAGTTGGGAGGGTTGCTGCCTGGATCCAGACAGAACTCTGGACTGAATATCAGTTATATGAGTCAATATATTACTCCTCTTAGTTATGTATTTTGTTGGCTGAGATTCTGTCACTTACGATTACAGGTTACTCACAGCTCCTTCCTCCGCTGTGTCCTAACACCCTCTGAACCACAGCCTGGGGAGGAGGAGAGGACTTCTGTCACTCTGGCAGCTTCTCCTGCACTAACCACAGAGAAGAAAGTACTCAGCCCTGAACCAGGATGGCAAGGTAAGACAGCAAAGCTTCAGTGCTCTGTGGGAACACCCCTGAAGCCCTCATGTGCCCATGAGGGCAGGTGTGGAGCCCGTGGGCTAATCTCAGACTTCTCGGAAGATCTGCAAGGCGGACATCTGAAAGCCAGGCCTTCTGGGGAGGGAGAGGATGCCAAGGAGAAATGGGAGGAAAGAAATAGAAATGAGGGGGCAGACAGGACGACACCGAGGCTCAAGGCAGAAAGGAGGCAGAGACTCTACAATAAGGCAGAGCAGGTCACGCCCCCGCTTAAACTGATCCCCTGTGGCTTCCCTTAGCACATGGAATCAAAGCCAGGCTGCTGCCAGGGCCTTCAAAGCCCCGCCTGGCCTGCTCTGCCAGTGCCAGGCCACCACACCAGTCTCCTCCAGCTCCTTACACACCCTGAGGCTCCTGCCCTGCCATGCCCAGGACTCTCTCCCTGTCTCTGCACACTACACTGCCTAGCTCCACTCCTGTGGTGCCTCCTCCAGGAGGCTTCCCGGAAAGCTGCTGCCCATCCTGTTGCTCCACTCTGTTTACTTCCTTCACTGAACATGTCATAGCTTACAACTATCCCCTAATTGTTTGGCATCTGCCTCCCTCTTCGGACTGTCAGAACGACAAGGTTAGGAGCTATCTTTGTTGTGCCCCCTGCCATGTTCTCATACCTAATGCTCAGTAGAGGCACACAGCAGGTGCTCAGTGTGATGGAGAAAGGGTACGAGGAGCACAGGGAGGAGATGCGTGCAGGGGGAGGGCTGAGTGGAGAGAGATGGCCTGCGAAGGGAGAAGGATGAGGGAGAACAGGCCAGCAACAAGGCCGTGACCAGAGCCTGGGGCAGCGCCCCAAGGCTGGGAGCTCATTCCCACATCAGGAGGGAGGTGCTGCCTGGCCTCAGCTCCTGGGCAGACTGGCTGAGGTGGGAGGTGGCCTGGGGTGGTCCAGCCCCAGCCTACAGCTCTGGAACCATCTGGACCTTTTGGGACTCAGGGACCCCTTTGGGGAGCCCTCGGGGCTCTGTGCCCGCCTTCTGCCCCTTACCCAACAGGAGTAGTGGAAGGCGACTGACTGCACGGGGGCCTGCTGCCCCTTCCTATTGTCACCTGCCCCCACTCACTGGGCTCTGGGATGCCCCTCCACATCTACCCAAAGCTGCAGCAGCCTCGCTCCCCTCCCCACCCCTCACTGCTGCCTGTGAGCCTGCCCTTAGGAGTGGGACTGGCTCAGGAGATGGGGGGCAGGAGTAGAGGAGTTCAAAGAGGCCCACTCACCTCACGGGTGACCTTGCCATTGTTGTCAAAGTCATACAGGGTGAAAGTCCACTCCTGCCGGCTATCCTCCTCCACAGACACATCACACTGCAGCTCCTGGACACAAAGGGACAACAGGCAAGCAGGGCTGGTCACCCAGCAGCTGGTCATGGGACTGCCACCTCCCCGCCGCCCTCCCCAACCCTGAGTGAAGGGAGAGCACAATGACCAAGACATGACAGGCCATGGCGTGAGGCCAGGCCATGAAGGGGAAGGTTGGCCTAGGGAGCAATGCCTGTGGGTTGCCAGACAGTCCCTGGGTCTTCAAGGGGCAGGGGCTGGGGTCTGAGAGGAGGCTATGTTGCCTCAGGAAGACTGAACTTGAACCAAAGGATGGAAGTTTCTGGAAGACACAAGGAACAGTAACTTGGAAAGCTAGGGCAGGAACCTTAGGGTAGCCACCTGACCTGGAGGGCAGGAGAAGGTGAACATTAATAGTTAAATGCCATGTCTGCCCTAGACACCACCCTTGCTTGGCCCTCCACATGTGTGGTCCTGGGCATGGCCGCTCAGTGCCTCAGTTTCCCCATATACACAGCACGGAAAATAACAGTACTGATCTCCCAAGGCAATAGGGAGCATTAGCTGCCCACCCCACGTCCATGGGGCTCCTCTGCCGCTGTGGTGGGCAGTTCCTGACCACACAGCTCAAGCACCCGGCTTCTGTGTCTGAGGGCAGCCCTGAAGAGCCAGGGACTGAATACCCAGGGGCAGCCGAACAAGGGAGGGACTGAGCCTTCAGCTAATACCCCAACCTCCTCAACCCTCTGGGGGCCAAATCTGAGGCATTCTGTATGGCTCTCAGAGGGTCCCCAGCAACCCTGAGCACCAGCCTTCTCGCGGTGATCCACACATTAACCCACGCTTGGTGGCTTCTCTCCTTCCAGGGGTCACCTCCCAAGGCTTTGAGGTCTGCTTTGGGGAAACTGGAAACAAACATGGAAACTGCTTCACACACAGAGAAGTCCAAGGAATAGGTAGTCACTGCTATTGCCTTCGCTATAATTAATACAATGACTCAATCACTGTGCACACAGCCTGGAGTGGCTAAAACAATGACTCTACACTGGAAGTGGTGAGCTCCTCCGCTGGTGGAATGCATGCAGCAGCTGGCTGAACACCCAGAGTGTTCTAGAAAGGAGGGCCATTTTGGGAAAGAGATTCCACAAACGGCCTTTAAGATCCACAAAATTCTATTTAAAAAAAAAAAAAAAGCAAAGATGCTCCCAGATCATTCTATTCCATGTCTTGCCTCAGTCCACCTCTCCTTCTGCAAGAGAACAGGCTCTGCGCCCCCAAGAAGGGTGGTACCTGGCCTCTTAAAGGCAGGAGTGTGTAGAGCATGGCGTCCCCGCCCCCAGCTTCTGCAGCTCGAAGCCAGTTCCCTCCAGCAGTTCTTGGGCAGCCCACGCTGAGTTCAAAGTCAGCCTTCCCTCAGTTGTGACGTGCCCGTCTGATACCTGCCAAGTGCCCGCTCTGCACTCAGAGGCACCGTTTCATGTGGCACAGCACTTGCCCCACACATGCTGACGCGCACGCACGCACACACACACACACACACACACACACACACACACACACACATGTCACCCGATTCCCTCTCCCAGGCCCTTCCATTTGGCTCCAGAGGAAGCAGCTCAGGTTTGAAGTTTAGAAATGGGCTGGGTAACTATACCCCCAACCCCAGTTTTGTCATATGTGTCTTCTTGGCCCAACACCTGGACTTCTCAAGTGAGTCCTCCTCCATGGATGAGTCTCAGGCAGTTAGCTGGCCCCTTCCAGAAACACACCCACTTGGGCTCCAAGGGAAGGGACATCGGGGTCTGGGCCTTCCCTTGCGGCTGCTGTGCTCAACCCTCAGCTTTGCCAACCACCCCCAGAAGACCTGCAGGGACCTGGGTGGACTCCAGGAAGAAGTCAGAAATCCCAGCTCCTCAATTAAATGCTGCCTGCCCTCCTCAGCTCCTGCATTCAGGGCCCACGGTGACCCATCTTACCCCCTTTCCTGTGCCATCTTCCCCTACACCCCACCATCCCTAAGCAAGCCACTTATCCCCACTCAACACGTTGGCCCTGGCAAGCTTCCAGGCCTTTGCTCCTACTGTCCCCTCTGCCAGGTGTGTCCTTTACCCCAAAGGCTCCTCTGTGCACCCCCACTCCCATCTCCCATTCCTGCGCTCAGAGGCTCGACTCAGATGCTCCCACCCAATCCAACCTCTGCTTGCAGCCCCTGCTTCCTCCTCTGGATGCCACACAGAGTCTGGGATTGCCAAAGTGTCCAGCACTCTGCATCCCTCTGGCCTGACATAGGTGAATAGCCCCTGCCCCGTGCTCCCAGATCCCTGTCACATCACCAGTTGTGCAGTTACTGGGTCTGGGTCACTCATCTAACCCCCTCACCTGTCCACCCCCACCACACACACACACACACACACACACACACACACACACACACACTGCTGCTTGAGGACGGGAACCACACCCAGCTCCCTGCTGGGTCCCCTGGTAACCAGCACGGATCAGTCAGCATTGGTTGGAAGTTAGAAGGAAAGTGCTTACTCTGCACTGGAAACCCTTTCAGCTTTAGATGTATTAACTCATCCTGCTGTCTGAAACATTCTGATAAGACGGACGTTGTTACCACTTCACACGTGAGGCAAGTGAGGCAGCACCAGAGGCAGGATTTGAACCCAGCCTGCTGGCTCCAGAGCTATGCCCTAGTGGTCTCAAGGAAGAAAACAGAGAAGATGGAGGGAGGGAAAAAGCAGAGTGAAGAAAAGCCAGCAAGCTCCACGCAGGCAGGCCTGGGTCATGCTCTCAGCACCTGGTGCTGCACTTGGTAGACACAGAAGGAGCTTAATATACTGTTCGTGGGGCCAGGGCAGGACTGTGAGCTCCGGGAGGGCATGCCCCTTCCATCGTTAACCACACGGGAAAACTGAGTCCCAGAGAGAGTCGGGGACCTGCCCAAGGCCTCCTGCTTCCTGGTCCTCCAGCCCACCTGGCAGCCCCTGTGTATTCCACAGAACAGCCTCAGGAGCTGGGAAGAAAGTTTTCTTCCACGGGAGGAAACTGAGGCCCAGAGAGGAAGGCAGTCACCTAGCATAGTAACAGTAACACCAGGGCCGGAGTGCCCTTGTCCACTCTCATGTCCCAACCCCAGCCCAGCAGGACCCTCAGGCCTCCTCCCAGTGTTGAGGCTAGGGGCTGCGGCTGAGAGGGGTGGCAGCGGTGAGTGCTTGGGGCTGGCATGGGCTGAGGTAGTGCTGGGCCCAGAGGGCAGCTGTTCATGCAGGAGGCGAGGGGTCCTCACATGTGGGCAGGACTTAGCTTCCCTCTTCAAAAAGCTCCTCTGGGAAAAGAAAACCCTTCTCTCCAGGCTTAGTGCCAAGAAAGGAAACTTACTTCAAATTTCAGCTGCTTCTTAGAGCCTGGGCAAGATTCACTTGCCTTCTCCATCCTCTTCTCATCTCCACTGGCCACCCCATCAGTCTTCTCAGGAGGCAGGGCCACTGCGGAGAGAAGTGAGTGAGAAAGCATGAGGAGGGGAGCGCCTCGCCCCCTTATGCCCAGGCTATGGGGTTGCCCTCATTGGGCCTTTGTTCTGGGGCCTGTGTTGAGGACCGCCAGGGTGCTGGGGCCCCTTCCTGCCCTGCCATTTGCTGGAGTTAAAATCACTTTGCTCTCTGGCCTCTGGTAATGCTTGGGGCTGCCCCAGGGGAGACCCCGCCCAGGGCACATCCCCACGCCACTCAGGCTTTGCCCGTATGCCTCTCAAGCCTCTGTGCCCTGCCTGACTCTACAGCACAGATAGGCAGCCTGAAGCCACCCCGGGCAGTCAGGCCAAAAGGGCAGGTGGGCAAGGGCTGAGAGGTGCTTCTGGAGCCCCGAGAGGGGGCTCGCGGACCATGGCCATTTCTGCACCATCTCGCTGCTTTCCCTGCTGACATACTGGCCTCCTCAAAGATGCCACCTGCTTGGGCCCAGCATACAGCCATGAGCACTGGTCAGGAGCAGGGAGAGAGACCTGAGACAGTGCACCTCCACCCCTCCACCCAGAAAGCAGGGGTTGGGGGGGAGTTAGTGTCTGCTTGGATTCTGACCCTTCCTATACTGTGTATGGCCCATAATAGGTCATGTAACTTCTCTAGGCATCTCAGTTTCCCCAACTGTAAAATGGGGATGATAGCAGTCCCCTCCCCCAGAGGATTCTTGTGTGCAATCAACAAGTTATGACCTAGCACACCAGGTCCCAGCCATTAGTAGTAACAGGGAATGATGTCCCTTCCCCATTTAGTCTTTTAGAAACGGGCACAGGTGGCAGTTAAGTTTTCTCAAAACTGAGGCTATTCGAATACAAATGGACACAAGGAACCATATCAAATACAGGTCATCCACGGTGGGGGCAGGACAGGGTGGGAGTCGCTGAAGCAAAGGACGCTCCTGGTCACCAGTCCAGACAGGCAGGGACAAGGAGGCCATGGTGGCAACTGACTGCCCCAGCTCCATCTATAGCCCACACTGTGCCCATGGCAAGGCAGCACCTTCCTAGAGCTGCAGGGAGCTCTGGCTAGAGACCTCGCCTCACTGAGCACCCGGCCACCTCCTGGTGCTTTCACAGACGAGACCAGTGAAGACAAACCTAGAGAAGACCTGGCTCCTCAGAGGCCTCTGTGGGTGGGGGGCACTTGGCATCTTCACCAGTGGGCTGGTTGTCAGGGCACTGTCACTGTTGCTGACCACTTCATACAGTGGATAAAACCAAGTCCTGCTTCCCTGCTTCCCCACAGCAGAACACCTCAACGGCCAGGAGGCGTCCTACAACACTGCAACGCCAGCCCGGGGGAAGCCACGCGGGCAGTCAGCCAGTGACCTGAGGACAACCAAGCATAGAGCCTGGGCCACTCTGAGTCCTCCATCCCCATCTACTGGTGTCCTGCTGGGCCAGAGCTGCCACCATCATGGGAGCAGACAGGTACCCTGCACAGCCTCTCTACCAGACCACAAAGCAGTACACACTCCTGTCATTCCCATTTAAAAGAAGGCAAAAAGGTCAACGAGAGGCTTCTTGGAGTGAGTCAGGGAGCCAGGTCTCTCCCTGTTGCCAGCACCAAGTGAAACCCTCAGCTCTAGAAGCCCCCAGCATCTCCAATGGGTGCAGCTGAGCTCAGTGGGAATGTCCCTGTTGGGAGAGCACATTTGGACTCCTCCTAGGTTCATATTCTGACTCTGCCACTGATTGACCTGGACAACTTGGGCTGGGCGTGTGGCTTCTCATTTGTAAAATGGGTATGATTGGTCTCTCTCTCACATGGCTTTTGGGACAGGGCCATGAGAAAAGTGCCTACTTCGCAGAGTGGCTTGCATACAGTAAGTGCTCAGTAAATGCTGGCTTTGCAAAAGATGTAGATGAGCCATGGTCCCGGCTGGTAGCCCAGATCCAGATGATCCTCCTCACCCCAAAACCACCCCACCAGAGAAACCATAGTGCTATCATGGCCTGCAACATCCTCACCAGCCTGAGGAGTGGGGAGAGGAGAGAAGAAAGAAAAACAAAGGCCAGCTCCATCTTCAAAGCCGCTGCCTTGCTCCACAGAGGTCCTGGCTGGAGATGTAAGCCAGCCAGGCTTATCGAAAGCAAACTTTAAGTTCAAAGGGAAGTTATCAGAAAACCACCTTCAGGTTCAATGTTGCCTTTCAAGTTCCACTTGATAAAATCCAAAGAAAAGAAACCTCTGCCTCTGCTCTCCCCTTCTCCGGAGCACCCTCCCCCTGCACACGAACAGCCCATCCTCCCTCAGGTCTTGCCCTGCCTCCCTTCCTTCTTCCTCTCCCAGAGAGGCACAGAATGTCCCCTTGGCCCCTCACCCTCTTCATGTATCTTCTCCAAAGACCAGCATGGCCTGAAGAGTCCTCTCTTCACCAGCTGGTCCCTCATTCCATCCCAGCTCAGAAAATCACCTAAACACCCCCCAGTGACCCCCTTCCTAGCATGGGGCCCCAGCGAGGACAGCAGTACCCACTGCCCCCACCAAAGAAGGCCTTTCACCTTCTCACTATCTCCTGCCCAGTGGGCCAGAGGTGGTGTCAGAGAACCGATCAGAGAGCCTCACAGACTCGATGCCAGAGGCAGGGCCTGGGACTCAGAGGTCCTGCTTCTATATCCATCCACAAAGGAGCCCTCTGCAACTGGCATCTGCCCCCAGCCATTTGTCCCCATGCGGAACAAATCGGCCTCCATACGTCCACCATCAGGCTCAGGAACAGGCCAGAGAAGGGTGAATGGTGCTCCCTGCAGGCTGCAGAGGCCCAACCAACCAGCCAGGAGAACAACACGTGTGTCGAGACAGACTTTGGCAGCAGATTAACTCCATTCTCTGTCTCTTACTCTTGTTTAGCCCAGTGATTATTTCCTCAGAGATGACTTTTGGGGGGACCATAATTTCAGGAGAACTCTAAGCACTCTTCAAAATTACAAGTCACAGTAACTATACGAAATGCTGCTGATTTAAAAGAAGAAAGGAAAGCAGTGGAAAAGTGGGTGAAAAGGGAAGGGAAGGGACAGATGAGGAGGAAAGCAAAACCTTGCACTTGCCTAAGAAGTCCCTTTGTGGGACTTGAGCAAAAGTTGGCAAACTTTGCCCCCTGAGCCAACCCCAGTCTACCACCTGTTTTTGTAAATAAAGTTTTATTGGAACATAATTACACTCATATGCACTGCATATGGCTGCTTCACTCTGCAATGGCAGAGTTGAGTAGTTTCAACAGAGATGATGTGACCCACAAAACCTAAAATATATACTTTGCTGGCCCTTCACAGAAAAGTTTGTGAATTGTGCTTTATGTAAATGCACATGCTACCTTGATAAGCAGGGTGCAAGATGGGTTTCACCTGCTGCTCACCTATTTGACTGGAAACTTGTGCAATACACAACCTGCCCAGCCATACACAGTAGCCATGGAAGAAAAAAAAAATGTCAGTTATACTCTCTTAAAGCCAATTCTCAGCTTAAACGGGTCTGGCAGCAGTGTATGGAGCTCCTCTTGGGAAGCTGCTCCGGCTGGCTGTTTACCAGATGATGGCTCTCTCCCACATTAGCTCCCAATCTGGCATCTTTCCACCCCCAGCAACTGCCAGATTAAATGCGTTACTTGACCATCTTCACCCGGCTCCCTTTGATGTTCCCTTCTCAAGCTTCAAAATACCTTTTGGAGGGAGATCAGACAGCATTAAACAGAATTACTAATTAATTAAGCAAAGTTAAATTTTAAACACTGTTTGTTGTGTTAGCCAAAAGCCTGAACAGAACAGACTTTTTTTCCTCTGCTGAGATCAAAGACAGTCTCTTCCCTCTCCCCTCCCCCAGTTTAAAAACAAGGAGGATGGAGGGTGGGGGAGGAAGAGAGAGAGAAGGAAGAAAGTGCTGAGGAACACTGGTGAGAGTAGGAAATACCTGAGTGGTGGCAACTGATCACGGTCTACGCTCCCAGCCCTCCGCCCCCACCCACAGGCCCAGAGGGAAGTACCAGTGGCTCCTGTGGGTCACGTCACTGCTTACCCCAGCAAGCAGCAGCAACCCAGGGGGCAGGATGCGCAGCCCATCAAACCCGAGCTGCTGACAGCTGGCACCCAGCACCCAAACAGCAGAGGAGGAGGCTAGGAATGAAAACAGACCGGCCCTCCTGCAGTCCCACCCTCTGAGCACTCAGGTGGGACCAGCACCCCAGGGCTCTCCCTCTGGGTATGAAGTCATTTGGGGTCACCAAGAGCTTGGCTCTGAGAAGCAGGCTATAAATTGTACAAGTCTAGGGGGCACCATTCACATGCTGGACACCATAGATTTGTGTATTGCTCATGACATTTTACTGACAGAGGCAGAGAGGTGTCTTGAGAAGGGGACCTTTTTTGTAATTTGCACAAATTACATATGAGTCCTGTCTATCCCCATTCAGCCCAGTGCTTCATTCTGGACAGTCCTATCTGGGATCTTTGGATGGCTTCATGGAGCCCGCCACATCCTCACAGTCAGACTAAGTTTCTTGAAAGCTGGGGCCCTTCTGCCTACTCCCCCTGGGTTATCCACAGTGTCTGTAGCATGTACCACATACACAGAGAGCAGACATCCCATCAGACTGTGCTAAACTGCACCAAATCCCACAGGTAGACATCAGGAAGGCTACATGACAAACACACCATAAATTCTGACTTGACTGTGATAGGGAACTGGCCTGGGAAAAGAGATAGTTGAAAAGGGGTAGGCCTATTACTTAATCCCATATGTAAGCGAAAATCCAAACCCTGGATGATATCAGCAAGTGCCATCTCATTTTAACACAATCCAGAAAGGCCTGGACGATATTAAACTTTTGAAAAAGAGACAAATTTGAAACACAGTTATGACGACATCAGCCCCACCAAAGGCCAGAAATTACTAACAGTCAAATGCATGGTGGACACCTCTCAGCCCAGTTACCTAGCAAGTTCTCTGTTGAAGCAATGTAAAATTTAACACAAGCCAGAGCTCCCTTGCTGGAGTTTGGACGCCTGCCCTAACATATACTACAGGCCTTTCTCAATTGTCCACATACAGATTATCAGCTACAAATATTTCAGTCTCAGGGTGGTTTGCCAGGATGTTCCTGACTTCCCAACCCTTGGACAGCAGCTGTTAGAGGGAATGCAGATGAATTTTAATATTAGCCTATGCCAAATATAATTAGGCGGGTAAATCTGCTGCCAGTAAAAAGAGAAAGATATCATATGTGCATTCCAGGCCAAATGGTTTCTTGCATTATCTGCATGAGGCTCTCCTTAGGGAATAAAGGTCCTTGAGATACACAAAGACGACAGTGCACACAGCAAGGAGTTATACTGGGGATGCTGGAGAAGTTAGTGGGTACACACATTATTTCATTAGGTCCTTTTAATAACACGACCCAGGGTGCTTTACTTCTTGCATTTTACAAAAGGGGAAACTAACCTAAAAAGCAAAACTGATCAAGCCATTTCCCTACTGAAAATGATCTGCCTGATGCTGCCTCTCAGCCTGTCTCCACAGACCCACTTTTCCTTAACTGGCTGTGCTCTCACGCTATTACCCCAGCCAAGAACAATCTGTCTCTCCAACTCCTGCTCATCCTTCAGGTCTTCACTTCAAGCCTCCCTAGAGGGATGCCCTCATGCCTTCAGGGACTAGGTTAGGTTTCCCTGCTTGGTGAGCCTGTATCACGCCATTATTCTCATTAATCAGGTCATGGAATCCCCCTGCTGTAGCCCCAGTACAAAGCACAGGATTTGAACTCAGAAGAATGTATAAGTGGAAGAACTACAATCCTAGTTTCCTGACTCCAGGGCCATTGGTCTTTCTGCTCTGTACGTGACAGTTGACACCCGTTTCTGCCTGTCTAGCAGCCAATCTCCTTCTGATAATAGCATCTGGGTCTCCTCTGGTGGACTATCCCGCCCCCACCTCCATCCACATGGTTCACGGAGAGCCAACCCCACTCCAGCCTCTGGGATGTTCCCAATACAAGGCCGGACAACTCATTTCATCACAGTGGCCACTGTGGCTGGCCCTAGGTCACTTCCAAGGGAGGGTTTATCCTGAGGCTGCTGAAGCTATGCTTCCGGGCCCCTCACTTGCACGAGCCCCTTCCAAGCTAGAATGGGTCCCAGCAATGTGGTCACATGACTGTTTGTTTTGCTGACATTTTCAAGATTAGATATTATATCCTCAATCAGTTAAGACCACCATCTCTTCCCATTCTGACTTTCCATACTTTCCCTTGTGTTATGTGATGTAGGAGTGAACACAGGCATTTCTGGAATCAAGCTAAGGGGAAGCTGAGTCAGGATATACTTATTTAGGTCGGTGAGTTTTATATATATGTGTGTGTGTGTGTGTGTGTGTGATTCATCACTACTATAAAAGAATCATGCATTCTTTTCTTAAAGAAGACTTCCCCGCAAAATTGGATAAGCTTCAGGTCCCACAATACCTAGATCTACCCTGGCCAGTAAAGTGAGAATCAAACTTTCACAAGAAATATTGAGACTTCGGAGTGGTCTTTCACCTGTGATGGCTGAGTTCATAGGATGTGAGCACTGGCACTGAGGAGTCACCCTTGCCACCTTAGCGGGAGGGACTAAAAGAAGGACAGGGGGAGAGGGAGGGGTGGGCATGAGGGCATGTGTGTGTTGATAACATGGTTTGAGCCCCCCCTGGATGCAGCCAGCCCTCTTTAGCCAAATCTACCCTAGGACTTTTCAATTTCAGGAGCCAAAGCTTAAGCAAATTCTGGTTGAGTACCCAAAGAACCGAAAGAATCCTAGCTTCACTCTCCATCATGTTGAGCCCTGCTTTTCAGGAAAAACAACCATCCCCACCAAAACAGCCATTGACCCAACACAGCACTAAGGTGGTTTCCGACAATTTCCACCAACAGCGTCTACCCCTTCCAGAGACCAGAAATGCCACCCAGGCTCTTTTTCTCCACAGTCCTGCTGCCCTAGGCTGCATTGTACTGTAAGTAGATTTTATTTAAGGACCAGTTGTGACTGAGGGGAAAGAGGAAAGGGGAAAAACCTTCTTAACAAATAGCATTCTGGCCTTTTTCCTCGTGGGGGCACAAGGTTGATGGCCACTCTGCTTTGAGGTTTGAACAGGACGTTCAGGGATGGAGAGGGCCATCCCAGGAGAGGGGGAAGGAAGGGAGAAAGCCTTCTTTAGGCTAAAAATAACATTTCCCTTCCACTGCCCCACATCCCCACCAACGTTAAAACATGATGAAATCTAACTTCTAAAATCTAACTCCGAGCTACTTGAAACTATTGGAGCCTCCTCGGAATCTGACCCAAGTCAGTATTTCTACAGTTCAAGCTGAGCTCTCATGAAGAGCAGACCTGAGAGAAGCTGCTGTCCCCGCTGAGACCCCCCCTGAGAGCCAGGCTCCTCGGGGGACTGCAGCGGAGTGGAGCCAGCCTGACGGACACTTGCTGCAGGACAGGCTCCGAACTGAGGGAGAGAAGCCAGCGGGCTGTGGCCTGCCTGTGCCTTCCGTCCGGGGGACCTGTTGCTCGGCAGCGAACTCCCCCTCCTCCCAGGCTTCCAGGGAACCACGAGTCAGCCTGCCTGGGAGACACGGGGAGCCGTCTGGGAGAGGCCCCTGTCCCCACACCCCAACTGCTCCTAAACTCCAGGCTCAGTGTCCAACTGTCTAGGTAAACCTCTACTTGGATGGCAAACAGGCATCTTGAACCCAACATGTCCAGACACAAAAGCCTTGATTGTCGGCTGCCAGAACTCCACCTCAGAAGAGACACCACCATTTCCTTAGTTCCTTAAGCAGAAGCCTCAGGTGTTCCGGGACCCCCTCCTGCCTTCCATCTCCTCCCCACCCCACCTCCCATTTCCCACTCCCACTTCTCTGCAGCCCCACCGCTCCCAGGCGAGGCCCACACCATCGCCTCTCCTGCACAACGGCAGCACCTCCCATTTTCCTTGCCTCCTTCCTCCCTCCACACGACCCATCCTCCCCAAAAGCCACAATTAGCTTGTGAAAATGGACATCAAAATTGGGCACTCACCTACTGAAAACTTTCTAACAGTTTCTCTTCAAAAGCAGCACAAAACCTAAGTATGTGGTCCCACCCTCGCACTGACCCACCATTATCCCCAGCGTCTCCTCCTGCCACACGGCCTCCTTTCCGTTTTCCCTAAACCCGAAGTTCCTTCAGCCGTGGGGATCTGCTTGCTCCTCCTGGCTGCTCTCCCTCCCTGTCCAACATGGCTGGCTGCTTCCTGGCATCAGCACCTCAGCTGGAATGTCACCTCCTCAGAGAGGCCTTGCCAGACTCTACCCTTCCCTGGGTTTTACCTCCTCACAGGGCACCACTATCAGAAGCTTGCATGCTCACTCTCTGGATTATTTCTTTACTACTTGCCTCCCCCATGTGAACACCCTGACCAAAGGGCCCCACACCTGCAGCAGGTACTCAGTAAATACCTGCAGAAAGAGGAAGAGTTAGAGGCCTGAGTTCTGTTCTCAGTCTGCTGCGCGACCTTGGATAGGTCACTTACCCTCTCTGGGCCTCAGTTTTCCAACTATACAATGAAGGGAACTAAAGGTCTCTCAAGGGTTCCTCAGCTCTGTGAATGGGTGACATCCCACACCGGTAGCCTGGATGGATTGGCCTGGGCCCTGAGGTAGGTACACAGGACCTGCTTCAGCAGTTGGACAGAGGGGGTTGTTGGACTTCATTGACTTCAAGGGTTGACTTCATCCTTTGAATGAGTACTTACTGAGCACTTACAGTATGCCAGACTATGTCACACACTGGGAGTAGAAGGAGACATTTAGAGGCTCTAATAGGGTTAAAGCAGCTTTGAAAATAGACCTCCTTTGATCTGGACTAGTAAATAATTATAAACACTGGATGGCCCCTCTTCATGGGAGATGGACCCATGAAACAACAAAAACCTCAACAGCTCACATTATTGGGCATTTACTCTGTACAGAGCTGTTCTCTGGGCTTACGTACATGACCTCACTGTCTTCATGGGAGCCTTGAAGAAGTGCTATGACTGCCCCAGTGAGGAAACCGAAGCACAGAGAAGTTAAGGGACTCACCCAAGGTCACACAGTGAGTTATAGTAAAGCCACGCTGGATCTAGGGTCTGACTTGCAAATTTTCAAAGTCAGAATAAAGGGAGGAGGGCACCTCTCATGGACTCTGACAGAGGTGGGGAGACAAAGTTCAGGGCCATGCAGATACGGACAGGCCCTGAGCTCACCACAGTGGGGCTGCTCAGCCCCCAACTCCCAGGCCCAACTGCCCTGCCTGGCAAGACCAGGCACATTCAGAGAAGCAGAGACCCCATAGGCCCTGCCAGACCAAACCCAAGCTGGGCCAAAGTGATGCCTGCCAGGCAGCAATCCTGGGAGCCTGGAGGAAGAGCCTGGGCCCCAGGGGGGAGCGCCACCTGACTTCAGTGGCTTTGGAGAGTAGGACCAGTGGGTCAGACTGGGTTCTGTGGAGTCAGCTTTCTATAGAAGATGCCAAGACCACACACCCCCTACTTTCACCCCCAAGCAAAGAGGTCAGAAGACAAGAAATTGACACAATGTTAAGGATCAGTGGGAAGAGGTCAGAGGGTAAGAGGCAGCAGTGACCAAGAGGCTGGGCAGGGGTAGGGACAGTGCCAGACGGGAAGGAGAAGGGGACAGGTGGAGAAGGGGCCTGTGACCACTTGTAGGTCTTACCCTTCCAATGGGCACAGAGCAGACACTGCTGCCTGAGCCGCATGGGGAGGACACTCAAGCACAGTGCTTCCTGGAGGCCACTCCGGGTGTCAGTCTGCCAAACAGGCCTGGCACCAGTTTCTGCCTCAGGCCATACACCACAGGCTGCCACCACCTGTCACCCTGCCCAACTGGGGCGGCAGAGAAGTCGGGTGGGCCCTGGAGTGAAATGTGGGGCCAACCCTCCCGTGTTCTTAGACCCCTGCTGGTCAGCACAGGGAGGGTGCCTCTCCCCTTCTCCCACTAAAGCTGCATGTCCCACCCCCGCCACGCCCAGCCAGCTTTCAGAGCTTGGGATCTTTGATGTTTACTTTGTTCTTTCCTCAGTTCAAAAGGAGCTCACAGCCCTTGCACCAAGCCCAGCCTTAATCTCCCATCCAGCGAGCTCCCAGCTGGCCAGTTAAGGCAGTTAAGATGCTGGATTAGGGCCGGCTTTACATAACAACGCAGGAGCTAAAGCCATCCTCTCCTGGGATGGCTATAAGACTTCTTTTTATCTTCATGCCTCAGATGGCCTTTTTTCTCCCTTAAACAGCCCTCCAGCCCGCCAAGAGGCAATGAACTTGGCCAACAGGAAAACAAAGAAGAGATTCAGGATTCAGCTTGCCCTCCCTTGGCCAGTAGCACAGAGGGATGCCCACAGTCCCAGCTCAAGGCCAGGTGGATGCTTCTCCATGGCCAGGATGCGGCAGCACCCGCTCTCGCCAAGCTGAGCTGTGTGGTGGCCTGCCATCCACAGTGATGTCCCCATCCTGGGGTGGACAGCCTCAAACTGGGTGCCAAGGGTGGCCAGAGAACCAAGCCCATCACTGGGCCCGGCATCCCTCCAAGGATTCTTGGAGCCGGGCAGGCCCAGGTGCAAACCAGAGAAGCTCCCCTTGAGGCTGTATTTACTTACTGTTTTCACTCTTAAATTCTGTTGTTAGCCGTTGAAGATATTATATACCTCTTGTAAAAGTTAAAACATTAATTACAGTTACTACTACAGTCTTCTTTGACCACTCTTTCTAAGTTTAGTCTCCTCCTCCCATATCCAGGAGTTACTGTTTTTGTCTGTCTAGGCCTCTAGCTACTCAATAATATACACTTGTGATATATACTCCCATTTACGAGGAAATACACAGTATTGTCTGGCGCCCTTCTTACACCAAAGATAATATTCTGTCAATAACTTACTGCATTCATTTTGTAACATGGTTTCACATTTTGTGCTTCCATGTAAGCTTTTGTTTGAAAAAAGGGACTGAAAAGTTTGACCACCAACAACCTAGTCCAACCTCTAATTGGGAAACTGAGGCAGGCAAGTGGCTCCCAACCCCCTCCCTCATCAGTGGTAGCACCAATGTTCCTGGACACCATCAGCAACTGATGAGGCACCCAGGCTGCCCTCAGAGTCCAACATGTAGTTGGTGGGTCGGGGGTCACATTAATGCCGCCAACCTCACACCCTTTCCTCTACAGAAGCTGGGACCCCCAGGCACCTCATTTCTCCCCCACCCATCAGCCAGTGTTCGTAAGTGCTACTACCACCAATGCAGTTCCATCCTCCCTACAAGGTGCCCACATCCTCTGGGCACCCACCGAGTCCAGTTCTATGTCCCCACTCATCCTGTTACAATGGGTGAGGGGCCCGAGACAGAAGGATCTGTCCAAGATCCACAGCAAGTCACAGCCAGAGCTGGGAGGGCAGCCAGGTCTATGGGCTCCTCAGCCAATGTTCCTTCCACCACATTACAACAGGGCTCATGCTCCGAATACAGACACTGAGCAAAGTGGCCCTCCCTTTCACAGGGAGGTGGATTCCATGGGCAGGCCATTTCATGTCTGTTTACTGGGAAAGTCATCTCATATGAAATCAATTACATGATTTAAGACTGAGCCTCAGTGAACTAGAGAAATGTCACATTTTGAGCAGTAACCTGGGACTCATAAATGATGGATAGATAGAAAGACAGATGGAAAGATAGATGGATGATAGTTGGAGGATGGTTAAATGGATTCAGGGATGAGTGACAGATCATATATAGATGGGCAGAGGGTGGATTGATTATAAGTGGCTAGCTGATTGATGAGTGACAGAAGAGTAGGTAGATGAATAAATGGGCAATGGATGGAAGGATGGATGGGTGAGGGGTGGACCAACCAATGGACAGATGAGCACTGAATGGGTGGGTCATGGATTAGTAGGTGGGCGATGGGAAGGTGATGAGTGATGGGTAGATGCATGGATGGATAGGTGAGTGGACAGGCAGGTGGCTGGATGCAGAGTGAACGGGTATTGGAAGGAACAGATGGGAGGGATGGATGAACAAGAGAATGAGCTTGCTAACAACTTACCATGTGAATGAGCAAATGAATACATAAATGGACTGAGTATAGAAGCCCATGTAATCAATGGCTTTGGTCACCTCAGTTCCCAGGACCTGTACTCTGCAGACCTTTACCTGACCCCCTGGATCTTCCATAGGCACCAGGTTCTGGCATCTCTCCACAGAGACAAGTGTGATAGCTGAGGCTTTTAGGAGCCCGGGGAACCGCTGGGGCCCTGAGTGCAGCCACCAGGTCCTCAGGCAAACTCACTCAAGGGAAATACCCCACAGCCTAGACAAAGCCATCTATCCAAGGGACTCTGCCTTGATTCAAGACCTGCTCATATTTGAGCAAAGTCTGATAAACATCTGGGTCCCCAGCCTACCTCCAACTACTGTACAATTGAGTGAATCTCTTAAGACAGTGCTTCTCAAAGTGCAATGTGTCACCCGCAGAGCCTATTAAAATGCCGACTGGATTCAGCAAGCCTGTGATGGAGCCAGATTCTACATTTGTAACAGCTCTCAGGCTGGATGTGGCCACAGGCCTCAGGTCTGGCCCAGGCTCCCCTCAAGAACTTCTTGGCACTGGCTGCTCTCCTCTTAAGGCCCTACAGGACATCCAAGGCCTAGATCTCCCCCACCCAGAGATGGCCCCCAGCTCTCCTGCCAGCTGCCTGCCCTCACCATAGCAGAGAAGTCCTTACTCTCCTCAGGCTGCCCCAGTTCAGCGATTTTCTTCTCTAATTCTGAGTATAAAACGAAAACACTACCCCACTTAGCTTTCAGATGACATCTGCTCTTTGCACCAACTCAGGGAGTCAAGCAGTGAGAACGCCCTCATTCCCATTCTACAAGTGTGGAAACTAAGGCTCAGAAAGGCGATGGGGTGACCTGCCCAGTCAGGTTAGCACATGAGGGGCCAGCCAGTCCTCCACCCAAGTGTCCTAATTCTCCATCAGAGTGCTTCCCCTTGCAGAAAGAGAGAGAGCTGCAGAGGAGAGAGGCGAGGGGCTGGCAGGGGCGTGTGTGTACACATTCATGCTGCAGGTGAGTGACATGAGTGGAGAAGTGGGAACCATAATAGATACTTGATGTAATGCTTACTACATGTCTAACTCAGATTCAGGGGCCTGCGAGTGGCTACCATGATCACCCCCCCAATGGGGAAGTTGAGGTAAAACAATCTTCTCAAGGTTCCACAGCAAATACAGAGCAGGGCCAGGACGTGGACCTAGGTGGTCAGGCTCCAGTCTGGGCTTGGGCCTCTGAAGCACTACACTTCTCTGCTGCTCCTCACCCCCACCCCTCCCCACCCCCCAGTTCAGCAATTTTCTTCTCGAATTCTGAGTATAAAATGAAAACATTACCCCACTTAGCTTGCAGATGACATCTGTTCCTTGCACTAACTCAGGGAGTCCAGCAGTGAGAATGCCCTCGTTACCATTCTACAAGTGTGGAAACTAAGGCTGAGAAAGGCGACGGGGTGACTTGCCCAGTTAGGTTAGCACCCCACCAAGAGGCAGAGTCCTCTCTTCCACCTGGCCTGCAGATTTTCTGGACAGTACACTGGGCATGTGGTAGACCAGATGGCCCCATCCCCACCTCATTGCCTCCTGGAAAGAGCAATGGATCACAGTACCTTCTAGCCGAAAGTCTTCCTCTTCCTCCTCACTAAGCGTCTCTCTGAAAACTTCACCCACGAGCTCCTAGAGGAACACAAAGCGAAAACATTGAGGAAGTACCGGGGACAGGCAGGAACCCCGGATCAGGGTGGTAAAAGTGGCATCATGAACATGTACCTGGCTGGTCACATGGAAGCAGGGAAAATCCCTGTTCTGATTCATCTGATGGGAATTCAGTTCAACTGAGATGGACCTTGTCATACTTGGAAAGTTAATTATCTCAGTGCTTTTCTGGAAGTAACTTTTTCTTAGGCTATTGCCCACCATGAAACACTACACAGGACTATACTTCTCCCTCAGAAAACTTCCACCATCCACCCTGGAAAAAGACAGATGAGATCAGAAAATATCCCTCATTTCTCCCTTTGGGCCAACTTCATGGACTTAGGACCAACTAACCTTCCCTGCAGGCCCTGGAAAGGGATCTCCATTTGGATCCTTTCTCCAAAATAGGCAGGCTGTCTCTGTGGGCTTATGAAGAGGGCCTGGTGTACACCAGGGGGTCCCTACTGCCCTTAACATAAACCCAGATTCTTCAGCCCAACGTTCAGAAGCCTGCATGCTCTGGCTCCAACTGATCTTCAGACATGCCTCCTACATCTCCCAGAAACCAGCCTTATCCTTGCCCATGCCATGCTGGTCTCTACATGTGAGTTAAAGTTGTTCAGTAGCTTGTCCCATATGGCAGAGCTGCTCCCAACCAGCCTAGCGAGGATGCCACTCAGGTGCCCTCTGGTTGCCAAGGGGAGTTTGGTTGGTTTAGAGGCTGGGAAATGCCTGGGATGTCAACACAGATACCATCTATCTGACCCCGCCCTAGGATGATGACTCTAGATATGGAAGAGGCTAGACCAGCTCTTATCAAACTATCTTCTGTATTTGTTGGTATTCTGCCAAGAAGAGTTCTGTGATCAAAAATGATTGTTTTAAACAAAGTTAAACGCGATCTCTTACTACGGGACTTACTATGGTAATGGACACTTATCCCAATAGCAGCTTTTGCTGCATTTCTCAAATCTCTGTCAACTGTGGAGTTTTGTTTTTCAAAAGTGTCACACGGGATTAGTGCTCCAAAGAACCCACTTTGGGAAAAACTTCTCTTTTGGGGGAGAGATGAGCTTGGGAGATTACACCGCCTTATCTCTCTTGATGCCTACAGTGACACTATAGCAATGTTTTTTGAGTCACAAAATGACAAGCAATAAAAAAGCCCAAACGCAGCAGCTGTCACCAACTTCTCTTTTTGGGAAAAAATGAAAAGAAAAAGAAAATGCATCCTCTCCTTGAGAAATTAGAAGAAAAAAAAAATCCTGCACCTCAGATACTTAAAAGAAAAACCAGGGCTCCTCTTGATGAGCAAAAGAAAAACAATGCTTTGTAAAGCTGATCTTATCAACTGGACACAACTTGTTTTGTTATGTTTTTAAAGATAAACAGTGAACATTTTATGGATTAGGGTTGGTCTTCTCTGTTCTCTTTTTTCTTTCAAATCATTCTGGGGCATGACACACTCTTTCTTAAAGGTTGTTCAAATGTGGTCATTCAGACTCCTGGTGTCCCATTGACTTCAAAACCAGACTACTCTATTCCTGGAGTCATGACGGCTTCTCTCTCCTCCACCGCCAATTATTATAATCACCAAACATTTCCTGGGCTTGTAAACTGGCTGTTTGTGTTAACAGCGCTGGAGTTGACAGGGGAGCTGGGAGATGGTGACAGGAAAGGGATGCACTCAGGTGGCATCATTAGATGACTGGGATGCCCCAGCAGCCAATTAAAGCCCATCTTTAATGCTGGAGGAAGACAGATGCCTCCTCCCCCAACAGGCTGGCAGGCAGCACTTCCTCACAGGGCAGATGGCTGTTTTCAAGAGAACCAACAGCCTTTTCATGCTGAGGTCTTCTGGAGAGCAGGAGCTTGGTGCTGACCTCAGCCCACTACCCTGACTGCCCCAGCAAAGCTGACAGGATGGGTACTTATGAGCACTGGCATCTTTTTACTGGCACACTTGGTTAGAGTTTAAAAACTCCAAACATCACCACCAACGGAGCAGTCGCCTGGAACTCCTATAATGATGCCTTGTGGTGTGTGTAACGCACCCACAGTCACCACTCTGATGGCAGCTTCAGTGCTCTCTGAGAACTGCCTACTGAGAGGACCAAGCTCCCTGACGTATAAAAGACATGTCTCTGCATATTAAAGCAGAATTCTGGCAAATTCTGGCAAGTGCTGAGGTCAGCCTCTTCCCATTAAACCATACCCTGCTCTGTTTAACATTTCAAAAACTCCTCCACACCATGGTCTGTTAATTCTAATACTATGTAATGCAAATGCTCAGCTATGGCTAAGAAATATTTCACCTACTGGGCCACACAGCCCAGAGCCTGTAGAGAACAATCACTGGCCAAGGCAATACAGGATCACTTCCTGGCTCCATCACCTCCCTCACCCTTGGGCTTGGGGGAAGCCACTGTCTTCTTGGAACCTCAGTTTACTTTTCTATAAGATGGGCACAGTGATAAACCACAATGACAAGACAGCTGACACTTACTGTGCATTTGCATTTCCTATGTGCCACATACCATGCTAGGCATTTTATTTATGTATTATCTCCCTTAATCATCACAACAACCCTGCTCTTCCCATCTCTCAAGGAATAAATGCTCATAAAAATGATTTGCAAACTATAAAGTAAGAGGTATAATTGTTATTATTTTCTACAAAAAAAGTGCCCCTAACCCTCAAGGAACATATGAGACAGGAAAATAAACATTTACAAGTGCTCATGGTATATGAGGCACTGAACAATGGAATCCTCACAAGAACCTCCAGGAATGAGGTTCCCAAGGGCCCTGTGTTTAAATGGGGAGGAGGCCCCAAGAGGCCAGGCGACCTGCTCCGGGTCATTGGCAGAGCCGACATTTGAGCCTGCTCCTTTGGATGCCCAGCCTGAGCTTGTACAGTGGACATGGGGACACACGTGGCCAAGAGTCCTATCACTTGCCAGGGACCACAGATCATTCTTGAAGAAGTGCAAGGAAAACAGCCCAGCCAGCAGCTCCAGTCAGTGGCCAAGTACTCCTCTCTGTCATGTGGAACTCAGAGGCCCCACAGCTCTTCCCCACTAGTTTTGGGATTTGGCCAAGCCGTGGCCAGGAGCTTTGCATGCCAGGTTTGGGGCCAGGCCCACAGGACCATCCTGCAGAAAGGCACTCGGAGCTTGACAGCCACAAACCCCACTGGGTAGTGCAGAGGGTAAAGGAGGGCAGGGAACTGGAGTAGGTCAGACCTTGGTTCAATCCCAACTTTAGCTCCAGTGTGCATCAGTATTCCCATTTGTACACAGACACAGCACTCATGGTGTCTCAGGGCGGGTGTGAGAACTGAGTAAGCCACTGCATGTAGAGTGCTTAGCATTTACCTGATACCAGGACTGAGGCTTAATACATCAGTAGTTATTGTTTATTATTTTTTCTCCTGTTGTCCGGTGGTACTAGAATATTGCTGGAAGAAACTGAAAGGCTCACCAGACCCAAGATGCCCTCAGAGACCCTGAGAGACATGCTCTTAGCCTAGCTGGCACACTGCATTTCATCTTCACGGTAGTCCTCCTCTGAGGTAGTATCATCATTATTCCCATTTACAGATGAGAAAACTGAAGCACACATAGATTAAGTGATTTGCCGGAGGTCTTACAGCTAGTAAGTGTCAGAGCCAGGACTGAAGGCAGGCCACCTGGCTCCCGAGCCCACACCCTTCACCACCGCTCTGTAAGAAGCCAAGTGTGGGGCCCGGTATGCAGTGACTTCCCTTCATTGCTCCCTCTGTCTGCTCAGCCCCAGTCCCAGGCCACTCTCCTCTAGCTTGCAGCATAGTCGGCCTCAGCCTCCGCTCCTAGTTCTGATCAGAGACCTTCCTGGATCAACAGACCTCCTAACCCACCCAGCCTGGTGCCAAGCTGTCCTCTCCCCAGTGGCCAGGCTTGGTGGCCTCTCAGGCCACAGGACCCAGACCCGCCTTACTCCTGAGTCCCAGCACTGCCCTTTCTCTGCCCCAAACTGGGCCCCAGAAGGAGAGGCCAGCTCGTCCAGGTGCTGAGTGTGCAGCCAGCACCAGCCCAGAGACCAGAATTGCAGGCACAATGCCTTATAAGGCCTCCGGGGACAGGAAACCACATCAAAGCAGGGCCTTGGGGAGCAGGCTAGAGTTCGGCTTCGGTTTTTCCTCTTTGTCTTTGAGACTTCATACTCCTGAGCTTAATACGTTCCCCACCGCCTGCCCCAGCAGTTCTTTGTCAATCTTTCTGTTCTCTAAGAGCTAACAGATGTTGGTGCCATGGGATTTCAAAGGAAACTCCTGGTGCCCACAGAACACAGCACAACTTATAGATTCTAAGAAAGCACAGGGCTGGGACCTGCCTGGGGAAGTAAAGGCTGGGAAGCAGGACCAGCCACCCTGTAACCTGTAGATCTGAGCAATTCGCCCTGTAACTGCCCCAGGAAATTCCTGGCAATGTCTCTCTTCAAGGCACACTGTACAGATGCAGCCCACTGGGCGTTCCTGGGGAGCAACTGCATCAGGCAAGCAGGCGAACGCTGGCTTACAGGGCGGGATGCTGCATTCCCAGAACCTGGCTGGCCCTGGCAGTCAGGGCAACCCCTACCCACCCTCAGCAGCTGAGTAACAACAGATGTCTTACTTAACACCCCCCGGTGGCCCTCATTTTGCTCTTCTGTAAAATGGGGTTTAGATGTTAAAGAGGAGTCAGTGAGAAAACATGGACAAAATGCCTAGGATGGTGTCTAGTGCCAGTACTTTTCTCCTCCTTCTGGTCTACTCTACTTCTGTCATATACAAAACATTCTCACATTTTATCCTAAAGCCCAGTGATTTAATGTGGCAGTGTCCACCCTGGGACAACACTCACACATGTGCACCAGGGATACTGCCTGCTGAATGCTCATCAAAGGAAACTGCTGGATCTACGCAGTGGAATACTGTGCAGCAGCTCAAAAGAACCGGGCAGATCTGTAAATACTGACGCACAGAGCACCACACCACATGGAAGACACACAGAGTAAGATGCTACTTGCACATCTAGGAAAACACCAAACACACACAGGCTCCATGAGATCACCCACATGTTCACAATACCTATAGTTATCCCAAGGGAGGGGAAGGAGAAGAGAGATGGAGGAAGAATGGGAGATAAGAAATTTGAACTTTATCAGAATTGTTCTGGTTTTTAAGATGAGTAAATTCTTGTATCACTTGGGATATTGAAACCTAATTTAACAAAACTCCATACAATAACCCACTTTACAAAAGAGGGACCTGAGGCTTAGCCAGGGGATTAGATGACTGCTGGTCCAAGGTCACTTAAGGACAGTGGCAGAGCTGGGTCAAAATCCCCTAAGCCCTGGACTCCTCGTCTCTAGAATGGGGTGATGGGCCCGGATGAGGATCATGGTCCCCTTGAGAGCAGACCTTCAGGGGCCCCAGCCCCCTACCCAGCCCCTTCTGTAGGGCTACAACCAGGAATCCAAAGGGAGAGAAAACTGGGGCCATCCACTTTGTGGGCCTCCCTTTCCCCATCTCCTGCATGCACTTGACATGTGGACCTCTGTGACTGCTGCCCCCAAGACATTTCCCTGGCCTCCAAAGCATACTCTACCCATAAGGACTGCAGGCCAAGGGGGGAACTACCCACCCCACCCCAATCTACGCCACACGCAAGCTGGCCTGCAAGGTAATCACTGGCAAGGGGGAGGGGGAGAAGGAAAAGAGGGCACTGTGGTCAGGGAGGGTTTCTGAGAGCCCTGGCTCCAGTACCAGGCCATGAAGGGCCTGGGGATTCCCTCCTCCCTGGGATGGGAGGGAAACAGACTCACTTCTCTGGATGACAGCAGAACCCAGGCCTCAAGGGGCTGCTTCCAAAGAGAAAAGGCACTTCTCCTCAGATGAGCGAAATGTGGGGCAGAGCCCCTAACCCCTCCCCTGAGGACACTGCAGCCTCCCATGGCCACAGGCTGCCTAGTGGGGGCTACAGATTCCGCCTGCCCGGCACCTGCCCCCAGGCTCAGCTAAGCCAACTGGATCTGCCCCCAGGACCCTTCTCACAGGAGCTGGCAGGTGCCCACACTGCATCTGATCTCACCTCCAGTTGCCAGAGACAGCTTGTACCAGGAGGAAGCTCACACAGGCTCCAACACAGAGGCCAGGATCTGGGAGAGGATGCTCGTTCAAAGCCTCAGCCTTGTCTCAGCCAGTTACCTCTAGAAATAGGCTCCCCAAGCACAGAGATCTGGGTCTGTTTTGCTCTAGCACAGCCTGATACTTAGCTGGCACTCATGAAACACCTGTTGCATGAACCTCGGGACCAGGTCCACCCTTACCTGGCTTTCCTGGGGCTGGAACAGTTATAGAAACCACTAAATTGCCTGCATTTCTTGCAACAATTCAGGTTGAGCTTCCAATACTTGGAACTGGAAGCTTTAACTCCCACAGCCCCAGGACCAAGCCTAAAACCAAGTTTCCTAAAACCAAGCCAGATTCCCAGCGAAGTTTGGAACAGTGAGAGAAAACTGCTGCCACCTGCTATGCAGTGGCACCTCCACAAGTGACCCATATCCCAGCTCCACTCTGAGAGTCCAGTGAGCAGAGTACAGAAGGAAAAAGAGGCTCCAAGGGCTGTGGTTTGCAGAGCTTGCCTGTGTGTGACCTATGAGGACCGGGCCGCTAAGCCTCCAAGGATGTGTGGCTTTAATTAAAATTCCTGGATTTCTCTGTTTTTATCTGCTTGCGATGTGATAATCCCTGTGCTCCTAACATCTCAGGGACTCCAGCCTGAGCTTGCTTTCTGGATTTGAGGGATTGCTTACCAGGAAGATGGGTGGTGGGCAGGGAGTGGAATACAGAGCTTAGCATGAAAGACTTCCTGGGGCCCGACTCTGGAGCTACAGTGTTCCCATCCTTGGAGCCTAAGCACCAGACCCTACAGGGTTCAAATAAGCCCCAAAGATTGGTTAGCCTGGACCTGGAGCCACGGCCAGCCACAGGCAGCAATAGGGCCAGGAAATCTCCTTCCTGGGCCGTCAAACCAGCAAGCTGCCAGCATCTACACACTGCCATGCGAACTGCCCCCAGAACTGGGCCCACCTGGGCTATCATGAGTACAGGGCACTTTTCTTTAAATTGGTGTTCTCTTTGCACTCTCTCTCTCTTTAAAACTAGTCTTGCCAATAGGATCACTGGAATCGTAGGTTCAATGCTTCAGTTATAGCTAGGGTTTTCAAAATTATAATTCATATCAAATACAGAACAATTAAAATACAAGACATTCACCACTTAGCTCAAGTCCCATTCCCCTGGTAGAATATGGATCATGCTTTAAACTACAAGGTTCAAAGAGTCCACAGTTGAAGTTCTCTGCCCCCGCCCCCACCCTGAGCAAGCTGGTTGGTTCTGACAGGTGGAAAGGGTTGAGGGGTGAGGGGGAAAGACAGCAGGTAAGGTGAACACCTGGTGAGGATGGATAAAAAACTGGCCCAACGGACACTCCTCTCACCTGACCACAGGCCCTCTCTAGGGCTCATGTTTTTGGAGGGTGATTTCCGGTCATGGAGAAAAATGACTGACGCCAACAGAACACATCAAAGTTTGGCATTACCCAGAATCTGCCCTAATCTCCAACCTTTGGGATTTCAGAGCTCTGAGGAGAATGACCCAAGGCAAGGCAGACTGTGCAAGGCTGGGCAGGGCCTGGAGCTTTAAGAGTTCTCTGCTGGTGTGACCGGAATTTTCCTACTAGATAGTATTCAAAGGAGTTTCTACAGTGGAAACCAAGATCTAATGGCCTTGTCAGGGTGTGGGCATAACTGAGGTCACAAATATAAAGGACTCAATGATAATAATAACCAGCATTTCTTTCTTAAGTGCCCGCCATGTGCCAAATGCTCTGCTCAGCATGTTAGGTGCATTGCTAAACACTCTGAGCAACCCTTTGAGCCAGTGCCACTGTCACCCCACTTTAGCCACAAGGGAACTGAGGCTTAGAGAAGCTAAATGACCCACTTGAGGGTCTGATTTTGAGCCCTGATTCCTCCACTCTATACTGTGTGACCTCAACACCACCAGGCAGTCAGCATATCAGACACACAGCTATCACTACTTTCTGGGCCCACAACTCATTCCCTGCCCTCCCATCCTCTCCTCTACCCCCACTGAATCCAGGGACATCTTCCTGCTGATCAAAGCCAGGCCCCACAGTGCCTCAGCCACCCCACCAGCAGCTGCCACAGGCAACCACACTCTGCACTTCTCGGAATCTCTGCCTTCTTGCCTGGCCACCCATCAGCTATGTGACTGCAGCCCCACTGCTGACCCCACCACACCACAGACCCCATCACACCACTAACCCCACCACACCACCAACCCCATCACACCACTAACCCTGCCACACCACCAACCCCATCACACCACTAATCCCACCACACCACCGACCCCATCACACCACTAACCCTGCCACACCACTGACCCCATCACACCACAGATCTGCCACACCGCTGACCCCGCCACACCACACAGCCAAGTGCTGATAACAGGAGAGGCCAAAGGAGCTGTGGTGAGCCTCTGATCATTGAGCAGCTGTGGCAACCTCTGCCAGCAGCTTCTGGCCCTGGGACAGGCTCTGGGTCTGCTGCCAGGGCCCAGAGGGTGTGCTCTTCCGAGCAGGGTGGCTGTGAGCCAGGACGCTTATGACACCAGCACTGTCATCTGTTGACCAGAGAACAGTGCTCCACAGACCACAGGCCACCTCACTGTGGAAAAACGATGTGCAGCCCTGCCAGGGGCAGAGGCTGGCCCAGTCAGGAACCCCTGGAGCCTGAGGACTCAGGAAAGAGTGGTATTTCTCTCAGCTTTGGGAGGGAGGGGTTTGAACTTAAACAGATGGAATAATATCCTCTCATTTCGTACATCCAAGGAGTCCTTATTTTCATGACAGAAGAGAACGGACACACACACACACACACACACACACACACACGGACACACACACACACACACACACACACGGACACACACACACACACACACACACACACACACACACACACACACTCCATTCCAGTTAGCCCTTGAGCTCTTGCAGAAGTCATCTTCCTGCCAGGCCACACCAGGCCTCCCTTCCTCTTTCCTCATCCCCTTCTCTCTGTCCCCCAATTTAACTTCCAGGACCTCTCACAGGCTGCACCACCTGCCTCAGGGCCTCCAAACACCTGCCTGTGCTCTTTCCCCTGCTACAAGACCCTCTCCCCTGACTGCAGGGTGAAGTCTCATCCCTCCCCTGCACCAGTGTGACCTCTGACTCCCAATGGCCCCACCTTGTCAAATTTGGGCAGAATCTAGGGTCACACCTCAGGCCTCCCAGAGGACTCAGTTCATTCGAGATCTTAGCTGCTTATGCATCACCAGATCTGTGCCTGTAGGTCTCAGTGTCCACATTTGTAAAATGGGCCTGTGATACAGGAGTGCCTTGAGGGTCACATAAGAAAGTGGACGTGGAAGAACAGAAGAGTAAAGTGCCATTCAGGAACAAGGGCTTCCGGCTGGGCCGTGCTGTCAGGTAAGAGCCACTGAGGAATGGCCTAGAGGCCGACCCCAGGGTGTTCAAAAACACAAGGGGCATGTCCTCCAGAACATTTCCGGAAGGACCCGCTACATGTCAGTAACAGTGGGAGCAGGGGTGGGAGCTTGAGGAGCTGCCCCCTCAGCTGCCCAGCTTCTGGGACTCTTTGGATTTGGGCTACTGTTCCACTTCTCTTTTTTAACTGAGAACATGCAATTGTTTTATACCGAAAAGAAATGAAGCTTTTCAAAGAGGCTGTTCCATTTAAAAGAAGGATGCAGCTCCACTGTCCACGAGACACATACACCAAACTGCTCAACAGGCTCCTCAGACTGTGCATGCCCGACCTACCCCCCGACAGCCAAAACCCGTCCTCCCTGATTTCTTCCCCCTATCGAGCCAGGGCCACTGCCACCTTCCTGTTACCCAGGCCAGCAACCCCAAGTGATCCTGCTGCTTCTCTTTCAAGCCTTCTGTTCAATCCACAGTATATCCTGTTGGCAGTACCTTCAAAATGCACCCTGAAACCAAGTCAGCGCCTCCACACCTACCACATGCTCAAGGCCACGGACAGACTGTCCTCTCTCACCAGGATGATGGGGATCATTTTCCATTCTCTGCCCTTGCCCCCAACCCCATCCTCCAAAGTCCTACTGATGTCCTACAAAGCCCCACCCAATTTGTTTGCCCCCTCACCTCCTTTACCTAGCCTGCTACTCCTGTTCACTCACTCTGCCACCCTCACCACCTGGTACAAACAGGCTTGGCATGCTCCCACTTCAGGGCCTTTGCATAAGCTATTCCCTCTGCCTGAAATTCTTTCTCCAGATAGCCTTTCCTCCCACCCCTCCTTCAGATTTGGGCTCACTGCCACCTCAGCACCTGGGCAAGGGCTTTCAAACCCCTCAATCTAAAATCTCAGGCCCTCCCCCCATACTCCTTCCCTCCTTCTCTGCCTTAGTTTTCTCTGAGGCACTTACCACCATCTGATAGCCCATATATCAATGCCTAACAGAGGAGGCAATCAATGAATGTATGTTGAATGACTAAACAGGTCTCTGTATTCACTAATTCTGAAAAACATTCCCCATATCTTGAAACAGAAAAGCAGTTGCCATAGAGAGAATCTGACTGCATCTGCTAAAATTATCTGCATGTGTTTCCATGCAATGTAGTCCAAGAGGCCCATCAGGAGAAATGGCACCAAAATGTTCCCACAGATTGAGCCTGGGCGCTGGATTCAAGGTCATCAAATTGTTTTCCACAAACATGCATGATTACTTCTGTGAGCAGAAATAACAGCAAAGCATTCTGAAGATAACATGTTAAAGCAACCAGAAATAGGCACCCCAGTTGGCTCTAGGAGGACTCATACACAGAAGTCTTCCAGAAGGGTCTTGGCACTAGCAGGCAGTGAAGTTTGCAACTTGCCAGTGAAATGCATGGGTTTCTTATTTCAGCTGGGAGGAAAGGTGGAGGCAGTGAGCTTCTGTGCACCCCAGACCCCACTGCCCCCTCCCACAGCCACACTGTGCCCAAAGACCATGAAGAGACCTCTGCCAAAAACCCACCTGCTTCTCATTGCTCCCAGCTACAGCCACACAGAAGGTGGGGGTTGGCAAGACCCTTTGTGGTGGTGGCAGCTCTCTTCTCCCCACTGCAACCCCCGCACATCAAATTCTACTATGTCCATTCTCAGGCAAGCAAGGATCTTCAAAATAAAAGGTTGTGGGGGATCTAGAGGGCAGCTACCTGTTCCTGCAGGTCAGTGGCCCATGCCAGGGACCCCTGTTGCTACACAGTGGTCCCCTGGGAAGCTCACCCATGGAGTTCTGGGAGATACCGTGTGGCCAGCATCCAAAGTCTGAGTATGTGCTTGGTGGGCCAGGGGGCCAGGAGGCATTCACAGCATTGACCAGCCATCACATATGTGCCTTATTCCACTGCAGTCCTTGGGTCATCTGAGTCATCCAACAACCTTAAAAGGTCAACAGGGAGCTATCACACCCCTTTACAGATAAGGAAACCAAGGCTCTGAAAGGAGAGGCAAGAACACAGTACAGCTGGGAGAGACAAAAGTCCTCTGAGACAAAGGCAAGGACTCTTGGAATGTGACACCTGGTATGTTCCTGGATGTCAAAGAGAGGTCTACAGCAACATAGCCTCTCAGACAATAGGCATCAGGGCCAGAACCAGAGCCCTCATTCAGAGGTTCAGACCTGCAGGAAGGCTGAAACCCCTCTGAGAATGTCCCCCCAGAAAACTGCCACACAAATAAAATTGCACCTTGAGCCTTTTCAAGAACTTTAGGTTTGGAACCCCTCAGAGTACAGATGGGGAAACTAAGGCCCTTAAAAGGCACAGGACTTGCCCAGGGTTACAGAGCCACAGGCAGAATCCAGAACATTCAAAGCAGGCAGCAAAAGAGCCACCCTACAGAGACCAGAAATAAAGATAGAGCCGCTCACCTCCCCCAGAAGCCAGGAAGCAAGTGCTCCCAGTCAGCAAGCCCACACCCTCAGGCCAGTGTCCCCATGAGCAGGGTTCTCTGGTCCATGTAGCTTGGGAATGCCTGTGTTGCGGGATGTCACAAACTTTAGGGACAATTTGCCTTGGGACCCCCTTGGGGTGCTCACAGCATGTGTATTTCCCCCACTTTTCTAGGCCCTTTCACTGTGGCTTACCCCTCAGTCTCCTTTAACATTTCTGCCTGCCCCCAGCCTCACCTTCACTGCCATTTCCCCTGCCCCCAGCAGCCAGTACCTGTGAGGTTTCTTCAGAGGACTGCCCTAGGGCCCTGTCTGCAGGTTCAGAGAACTAAGCCTCCCCAGCCCCACCCTCAACCACACGGCCCTGGGCCAGTGACTACCTGGAGGAGGATGAAAGCCTAGCTTCCTCACCTCCAGTGAAGACCAACTCAGAGGTACAAGTCATGTTCCAGAGCTCCCTTCAGGACCAGACTGAAGCTAGACTCTGCCTAGAATTATACCTTGCTTGCTTTCCTGCCCTTCTCTTCCCTGCTTCCTCCCCTCCCTTACTGGTCTGACCTAGGAGAACATCCTTCATGAATCACTTACACACAACCCTTGTCTCAGGCTCTGCTTCTGTGGGACCTGATGGCACTCCACTGAACTACCTGAGTAACTGAAGGAATCCTGACACATTCGGTGAATTCACAGGGAGCAGACAGGCTGACGGACAGTATGCTAGTTTAGTCTCGCACAAAGGCACTGGTCACTCTGTGGCCAGCCCAGTTAGATGAAGGGCCAGAGGCCACAATCCCAGGGCTCAGGCCTTACTGGCAGGCAGGTGGAGATGGACATTTTCCCCCACTCATGACTCACCCCAACCCCCATTTCAAGAGTGCCTCTCCCTATCTTTGGATCCTAATTCAAGTACAGGAGGTCCTTTATGAGCACCTCATCCCCTAGGGGCTTCTCTCACCGAATATCCACAGCAATGAAGGCGGACTTCTAGGAGGAATCCAAGACTGAAGCAAAGCTCCTTGACTCTCTCTCTGCCTCTGCAGCAGGTACCTATAATTTGGACAAAGCACCCCTCTTCCCACCCCAAAGCATCCATTCCTCTTTCTTCAGGCAATACTTTAATTTTCCTTGGAGAGCCACCCCTCCTTAGGCTTACCACACTTTACAAATAAAAACACAGGAAACTCAGTAAAATTAGAATCTCAGATTCAGTCATTGTTTAGTATATATGTATGTCCCACACAGTATTTTGAATAGACTTATATTTTTAAAAACTATGTGTTATTTATCTGAAATTATCAAATTTAACTGGGTGTCCTGTATTTTAGCTAGACACCATACTACCTTTACCACCTTTATCCATGAAGCATGGACAGGGCTGATTTCTCTCCCTAATTACAAGGATGGACATCTGTCCTAGGCCTGACCAATGAGAACTCTGCACATTCCTGACTCTAGGGATTGGTCAAGGCTGGGCCCAAGAGATGCAATCCTAGGACATATGCTCTCTTTCTGCTGACATTAATGAGATGTCAGGGTAGGAATGTGACACTGAGGAGAACACTTTACCACTATACAAGGAGGTTCTGTCTAAGAAAAAAGCCAACACAGAGGAAAATAGATCTAGGAGGTGATGCAACAGAAAATGGGGCCCTAACAACATTATCTGAACACCTGGATCAAACTATGACTGAAGCTAGTGCTTTCCCTAGACTTTTCAATTACATGAACGACTAAATTGCCCCTTTTTGTTTAGATCAGTTTTCTGTCATGGGCCACTGAATGAGTCTGGCTCAATCCAGTCTCCTTCACCCCACCTACCCCTCGTGCAACGCCACGCACAGAGTCACATTTAGAGAATATTTAAGTTGCTTGTGTCTATAACTTTACACTTCATGGGAAGTAGCATGGGATTATAGGAAAGCCTGGGCTTTCAAGTCAAACAGGCCCTGTTCCCATCCCAACTCTGTCCCATCCTCACTCCAGAGTCTTGCACAACTAACTCAAGTCTCTACGAGCCTCAGTTTCCTCATCTGTAAAACAAGGATGCTAGTACCTATATCTGGGGTGCCCATATAATCTTTCTACCCAAACTGGGACACTTTTGAGAGTGAAAGGAGCTGCTGTTAATAACCAGGCCAGGACAACAGGAGTGACTGGAACTGTCATGGGTGCACAGGCCAGTGGGGGTCCTACCTACAGCTGACCTTGCCCACCTCCACCTGCTCCCATGTTCAATGCCTTCCATCCTGTTGACCCTCTCCTCTCCACATCACTGCCCTCTGCCAGGGCCACTCCCCAACTCTCTCCTTCTTAACTGCCTCCTAATTCATTCTCCCAGTCTCAGCTTTAATGTTCCCTGTTGGAGAAGCCATCCCAGGATCCCCAGATGAAGTATGGTCCCCCAATCTATATCCCCTGGCCACCTATGATGCCTCCAATGTAGACCTTAGCACTTGGCATGACTATGCCCGTGGATTGCCAGTGTCCCCACCTGGCTAGATGAATTCACTGAGGACAGGCCCAGTACATTTCTTCCTCACTGCTGAAGGTCCTACAAACCTGGCAGAGTGTCTGGAACACATAAAACAGCAGCCAAAAGAATAAACAGCTGACCCTCCTTCTCTTCTCCACAGGTCCTGTATTTTCTGTGTGTTGACAAACTCATCCTAGGTGAGATGTCAAGCAGGGACGATGAGACTATGAATCACAGGGTGCGGAGGGTGTGGGTCAGGGTAGGGCCCATCCCTAGCAGGCCAGGACATGCTGATAATGTTCTCAGAGCCAGTGACTCTGGGGACAGGGGCCCTAGGAGACCCCGCCCAGCTCAGCAGCCCCCAGGCAGTGGCGGCAGCAATGCTCTGGCCCTGCGACAGCTTTCATTGATCTGGGGCCAACGTAGACTGGACCTGGGCCGGTTGCCTATTCCAGAATCCAGCCCTGGCTCCCGCTCAAAACACAGGCCCGGCATCTCCCTGCAGCCTCAGCCAGCTCTGTCCTCAGTGACATCCAAGTCACTGCCTAGAATGCAAACTGGACAGGTGCAAAGGGCCTCTCCAACCTGAGACCAAGGCCGTGACAGCCCACACACAGCTGGGTTGTTCCACACATGAGCAGACAGCATCCCCTTGGGTTACTTGGGCCCCTCCCACATAACTCCCCTGAGCATCCTCCCTGCCTGACTTCTTGGTTCAGCAAGGCTCCCAGCCTGAAGTCAGCTACCTAGAGCACACTTCACCACACCAGCTACTCAGTTCACACCCCAGTCCAGATGGACCACTGCTTCTTTACTTTCACAGAGGCCTGCTCTGCAGCCCTCAGTGGCTCCCAATTTCCAAACCCTCTGTAGTTTTTCCCTACCTTCCCAGTCCTGCTCACTGGGAGACAAATTGTAATGGTGGGGAGAAAAAAAGCTAGCTTGGGAACCTCACATTCTGTCTCAGTTTCCCCATTTGTACAAAGGGAGAGGGCAGGGCAAGAGGGTGACTCCAAAGGCTATCCTGCTACCACAGCTCATGATAGGGTAAATTCAGGCAGGTCCTAACTTCCATTCTTCCTCTGCTGCCTTCAGGCCATCTTGAAGGCCATCGCCCACTCACAAAGCCACCAGTCAGTGTGGCTGACTGTGAAGGACAGAACGCAGGGCTGCCTGAGTCAGGAGCACAGGTGTTATGCCAGGAAAAAAAGAGATTTATGGGATTTTAATGCATCCTTCAATCAGATTCTGGATGAGGCCAGCAGGTAGCTCTCACGGCCCCAAACATCCTGCCTGGGCACTGCAGTGGCCACAGACAGCAGGAGACATGCACCTCACAGACTGAGAAACAGCAAACGGCCTCCACAAACACCTCAGCAGGAACCCCAGCAGCCTCAGCCTGACAATGTGCACCTCAAAAAATAATACTTAACAAGTTAATATTACAATAGGTTGAGTCTTAATGGCTATGAACTCATAATGGTGCCACGAGGAGGCAACAGTGTCTCAAAGTGGGGTGAGGTCGGTATTCTGCCCCCAGAGTACCTGGGATCTGGGTATTTGCTCCAATACCTTCCAGCCAAGTGATTCTGGGCATGTTGTTAATTTCCCTGTGCCTCAGTTCCTCCTTTGTATCACAGGGAAGTAACATCTACCTCAGGGTGTTGTGATGATTAAATTAGGTAATATTTGTAAAGCACTTAGTACAGTATCTGGCATACTCTACATAAATGTTCACTCAATAAATAAAAATAAAGGCTAACAGATGTAATACTAAAGGATGATCCCTTCCTGCAAAAAAGATGACTGTGAATATGCTTAGCATTTACTGGTTTGCATGTATAAGAGGGTATGAATGTGGGTATTTTTGCTTCCTCAATTGGGCATATGCCAGTCTTATATGAGGTACTGATCTGTTCTTGTGTTATCTGTACAAGCACAGAAGGATCAATATTGGGAGATGAGTTGAGTCCAACATTCCTACAAAGGCTTGGGCCTCTTCCAAAAACTAGGAATGTTGGACTGGCAGGAGAGGTTACCTAGAATGCAAAGGTAAAGAGGGCTCAATAAAGGGCCCCCACATGATCCATTGGCCCAATCCTTTTACAGGGGAAAGGGAACTGTCCAGACTTGAGCCACTCCCTTCTAGGAGACAACCCCTGAAGGTAGTCCCTCTGACTATAGGACAGTACTAACAAGGCACAGCCCTGTCTTAATAGTGCCCCCAATGAGGCTGGTAATTCACCAGGCCAGGAGAGTGCCCACGCAGGGCTTCCACACAGTGTATGCTGGACTGCAGAAATGCAAAACCAAATGAAAACCTACACACGAGTTTCCTGCAGATAGCACATAAGCGGGTCATGAATTTTTTCTCCTTTCAGCTACTCTGTCGTTTGATTAGGGAGTTTAATCCATTTACAAAAGGATTTGTTATCAAATTTTTCATTTTCTGTTAGTCTTAGACTTCTTCTGCCATCTTCTCTTGCTGTCTTCTCTGTGTTCTGCTGATTTTTTGTATTGATTTGAATCCTTTGATTGATTGATGATTGCTTTGATTCCTTTCCCTCTTTCTCTTTCTACATTTCTTTTTTGTGGTTATCATGGGGCTTCCATAAAATTTCTCATAACAGTCTGTTTTAAACTGATGAGAGATTAAGTTCAATTGTATATAAAAACTCAACTTACTTCTCCTCATCCCTGCCATACTTTGTTACTATTGTCACAATTTACATGTTTATATTCTGTATCTATTAACATATTTTTAATATTTTGTCTTACAACATTTATAGGATTTAAAGTGATTTGCCAACTGCCATTATAGTACTCGTCTATAAATTTACCTTTACCAATGAGTTTTATGCCTTCTTATACTATTGTGTTGCTATTGAGCACAACCTGAAAACTCCATTAGCATTTCTTGTAAGGCAAGTCTGGTGGCCTCCTTCAGCTATTGTTTGGGAAGAAATTTATCTCTCCTTCAAGAATAGTTTTGCTAGGAATAGCATTATTGGTTGGCAGGGTTTTTTTCCTTTCAGCATTTTGACTATATCAGGATATTGAAGATATCTTAGCACTCTCATGTTCACTGCAGCACTATTCACAACAGGCAAGATGTAGAAACAACCTAAATTTGCACTGGTAGATGGATGGTAGATGCATGCAGTGGACTATAATATAGCCTTGAAAAGAAAGGAGATTCTGCAATACGCAACATGGATGAAACTTGAGGACACTATGCTAAGTGAAATAAGCCAAACACAGAAAATACTACATGATTCCCCTTATATATCTAAAATAGGTGAACTATAAAATCAAAGAGTATAACAGTGGTTGCAAAAGGCTGGGGGAGGGGGTTTAGGGACTTACTAATCAATTGGCACAAAGCTTCAGTTTAAACAAGATGGACAAGCTCTAGAAATATGCTGAACAACATTGTACTATGGTCAACAGTAATGTACACTGAGAGATGTGTTAAGAGAGTAGATCTCATATGAAGTGTTCTTACCACAATAAAACAAAAATTAAAGAATTTTTTAGAGGATAATTAAATAAATAAGAAAATCAAAGAGGGTTGCACAGGCTTAAAAAGCTCTGTTATACTGCAAGTGAACTGTAACACTTAAAAAGGAAGTCAAGAAAGTCGACTGTCATATTTGGTTGATTTATTCAAGGGTTATCCATTTCCATATTCTCTCTATTTTTTAGTATGATTGAAATTTTCTATAGTAACTACTGTTTAAAAGAGGGAAGATGGGCAGGTTAGCCAAAAGAACAAGAGATTGACTTTGAATCATCTTGGGAGAAGCAGCCAGGTTCAAGGTTCACCAGCATAAAGCTAGCTGACAAGCAGGATCCTGTGACATCAGGTTCCGAGAGATGTTAGATTTCTTATAGCTACAACCACAGCAAGACAGGAGGGGGCCAAATAATTGTGTGCTACTGACTATGGGCCAGACACCATCTCAAGCACTAGTATTTATTAACCATCTAACCATTTACAGCAAGCACAAGGTAGACATGGGTATTTCCCCACACTCTACAGATAAGGAAACTGAGGTACAGAGCAGTTAAGAAATGACCAAATGGCTAGAAAGTGACAGCCCTGGGGATCCAGACCCAGGCCACCTGGTACAAGAGGCTGTGCTCTGCTGTAACCACCACACTGAACTGCCATGCCATTTCAAACCAGAGCAGACTGCAGCTCAGCGGGGTCAGCTACAGGAACAACGAAACAATGGGTTAGAGCTATAGCTTCACCACAGCTTTGGAACAGGCTGACTTGTAAGTACACTGCTAAGTTGAAAACTATTATATGTACTTTTAGGGTATTTGATTATTACCCAAACTTGTATTCTCAGTGTCACTTGTTTATGGGAATTCCACTTGAAATTAGTATTTAAATACTTAAGAAAAATTGGTTTCTCTATTAGACATGTACATTGAACAAGCAGTAAAAGTACTAAAGAGTACTCTTCCCATGCACAGACATCACCTGGAAATTAGGGAATCCCTTCAGCTGATCCATCTTCCACACCAGCCCTGTTTCATTCACTACCTGCCTGTGTTTGTGTCGGCCACTCCTGCCCTGAGGAAATCTGCTCTGCAGAACCCTCTGGGACTCCCTTTACTGAGCGGTGCATTTAGTCACATGATACATGAGTCACATGATCCATAACAGAGGAAGTCCAAAGGCAAGTCATGTCTCTCAGAGACCCTTGGGTTCTTTCAGATCCATTGAGAATATAAGCAAACTGCAGGACAATTTTTTCATAAATCCCTGGTGCAGACTCAGAAGACAGAGTTGATAGAGGTTACCTTGCTATCCAAGATAATACCCCCCACCCACAGGTAATACAATGTTAGGTTGCATTAATAGAAGTATTACATCTATATCATGGGAGGAGATGATTCTATTATCACTGGAAGAGGATAGACCCCACCTAGAAAATGATGTTTCTTATGTAAAGAAAAACATAGATATACCAGTCCTGCTATTCAAAAGGTAGAATGAGGGCTGGCAGTCTCCACACAGTCTAAGAAGTTGTTAGAAGTGCAGAGTCTCAGGTCCCACCTGACCTCCTAAATTAGAATCTACATCTTTCCATGACCCCGATGTAATTCACATACACATTCAGATTTGGGAAGCCCTGGTCTGACAACCAGAAAGGGGACTCCATAATTAGAACTGGTCTTTATTTACTTAGTATGTACCAAACCCTATTTCAGGTACTTTACATGTATTAACTGACTCAATCCTCACAGGAAGCCTGAGATAGGGACTACTGCTATCCCCATTTTACAGATACAGAAACTAAGGATCAGAGAAGCTAGGTAACTTACCCCAGGGCACACAGCTTCAAAGTGGTAGAGCTGATAGCACAGTGGGGAAGCAATGGGAACTCAAGGAACAGCTGAGGACCCTAGATGACTGGTAAGAGAGGGTTGAAGAGGCTGGCTTCCTGTCTTCATACCGTTCAGCAGAAGGAGAAGGCCAATTCTGTGTACCTCTTGAAGGGAGAGCAGGATAATGGCAGGGAGGGATGAAATTGTCTATCCAAGGAACTGGAGCTAGACAACAAGGGAAGTAAGCTCCCCATCACAGGAGCTATTCAAACAGAGGCTGGGTGCCCTTCTGTACAGCATGCACTGGAGAGGATACCTACCTCATGAAGGAGGAAGATTTGATGGCTGGGACTTTCTTCTTTAATCCCAAGTCCAGGAAGATGATTCCTGCATCCGCAAGGATGACCAGAAAGTGAGTATGCCCCTCTTCCCCACAAAGGGCTGGCTATGGATAACAATGGCCAGTGGAAGCCTAGGAAGTCTCTATTGCTGAAAGAGTCTAAACACACGATGGGGCCTATTTTTAACCCTCCATGAGGCCTAAATACCTTCTTCACTGTGGATACCAGACATGTGACACACACGGTCCTCGGAGAACAAGTATTGCTAACTGACCCCTAGCTGGGGATGGGTGGGGAGGTGGGAAAACATCCCTCATTTCCTCTGAAGCAAGGAGATACCCCTGGCTCAGGGATCCAAGCTTTCGCACCAAGGGAAAAACCCCTTAAAGAGTCCCCCATTGGCTCACCCCAGGCCAACGCCTTGACTAACCACACCCACTCGCTGGCATTTGGAAGTAACCGCAATTTGTGCTCAGCTTGCACAACAAGGTGAAAACAGAAAACCCTGATGGAACTTGTCTTCTACATTGTCAGACACAGAAATCTTTCAGCAGGAGGCAGCATGGCCCATCGGCCATAACTGAAACCACAGCTCCATGTACCAACTGACCACCTTGTGCATCAGATTCTTGCCTGGAACATGAGGACGGTAACAACTCCCACCTCATGAAACATACTTAGAATAGTGCCAGGCACACAGTAAGCACTGCATCTGATGAATAAACACACAAAAGACAAAACCATCCTCGTAATACAAAAGGGTGAGCTTGACTGGTTATGTTCATTAAGCAACACAGAGACTCACTGAAATGAACACAGAGCACTGGGCATGTCTGGCACTCAAAAGCCTCTGAATAAGCGGTAGCTGCTATCACTGTTGATTCTGTTATCATTTTATTACTATTACCAGCTTCTAACTGCAGAGAAGAGAAAAAAATTTCACACACATCACAGTGTTCAGGCTGGGGTCTGAGGCACACTGAGAGAGCAAGGGTTGTGGGACTCTGATGCCCAAAGAGGGCCGCGCTGGGGATGAGAGGAATGCTCTGCCTGGGTAAAAGCGTGGCGGTTGGATCTTGGAGGCAGTGAGGTCTCTGGAGGGCCAGCTCCACAAGCCTTAGAAGTCAGGCCAGCTTTCAGTTCCCGGCATTCTGGCCCCAAGCCCCTAATCGGGCCTGCTGCCCAGGGCACTCAGATTCTTCCAGGGCCTGCGATGTGCTTCCAAAGCAGCCTCATCTCAGACTTGGGCCCAGAATTCCTTGGCCAGCAGGGACTCCATCTCCACAAAGCTGACATAGCCCAGCTGCTGGGGCGCCTTCTCCTGTACTCCCACCAAGGCCCTGTTCGGCTCCTGAGTATACAAATCTGCCCCAGCCATGTTTGGTGCAAACGCCAGTGAGGGGCTTTGGCCACCCCTCTTGGTCCCTTGGTGCCCAAATGGTGGCAGGCACTGAATAGTCAAAAATCTTAATCTAATGACAGGTTTCCTCACCCTGGAACAAAAATCCCATGAAAGGCCAAGTTTTGGGGAAAAATAATCAAAAGAGAGCCCTCTCTGTTCTCCAGAGCAGCATATCCTGGATCTAGCAGCATCCTTGACTCTTCCAGGGAGCCAGGGAAAATGCCACAGCCTAGGCTCCCCAGCAGGTCCCTTCATCAGGAGGCTTCATGGGGTCAGCCTGTGGTCACCCAGGCCCACATCCGGGACCCTTCATCTCAGGTTCTGGGACTTGTTGCCATCTATAGATGACAGCTCAGAGTCCTTGGGAACACAGGTGTTACAGGATGGGGGCTAGCATGTCACAAGGCCCCTGCTGTCCAGTCAGGGACAGATGAGCTCAGCAGGGGCCACCCTAGATGGGTATCTGTGGAGGCCAAAGAAGGGAAACCAACCACCTGCATCAGCTACCAATTACCATGTGCTTGTGACCCAGGGTCACTTATAAGGTGGCTGATAATTATAAAAATTGCTGATATTTTCCAAGTGTTTACTGTATGCCATTGTGCCACACGCTTTCTATGTATCTTCTTATTAAACCCTTGCAACATCCCTTTTATTATGCCCATTTTACAGATTAGAAAACTGACACTGGCTGACTAATAAAAAAGCTATGTATTTGAGAAGTAGCAACTCCTGGACCTTTGGACAGGAAAAATACCTCTTAGTCCAAGTGTTGGCAGGCCAACTGCATTGAGAGCTTCCCTGCACACACAACCCTTCGTTGGTGTCTTCCCACATTGGCTCTGGGCTTAGACATGTGACTTGCCCTAGCCAATGACACTGTAGTAAATGTAAAGCAAGCAGAGACTTGGTAAGGCACTCAGGATCTCCCCTTCTCTGTCACTGTGGTAGGAGACGCCGGCACTTACCTGCTGGAGGAATGTGAAATGCATGTGAAGGAGAGTCAACTTGCCCCAGTCAATTCTTTTCTAGACCAGCCAGCTGTTCACGGACCTGCAACTGTACTCAGAAGCATCAGCAAGCCCAAACCACACCAGCCCAGCCCGGCCCAGATCAATAAAACTGCTCCAACCAGTCTGTAATGTATAAGGAATAACCAATGGTTGTTTTAAGTCACTAAGTCTTAGCGTGGTTTGTTATGCAGCAACAGCTATCTACATTAACTATAATAATCAATATATAAAAATGATATCCTAAAATCATAATTATTATTATAGCATATATATATGTATATATAATCTATATAGTTATCTATGTAAATCTCTTCTGATATTAAATGGGCAAGTAGTGATATTATTCTGAATGAGAAACCCATTTAAATCAAGGGGTTTGCTTTAAATGAGGGCTTGTCAGTGAGTTTCTATATTTACATTAGGCTTTGAGTCTTTGAACTCTTGACAGCACCCAAGAAGGGATCAAGCTACATCTGCAGTCCTGACCCTAGTCACTCTGTCACCCCATGCACTGTGTCCCTTAAGTGGACCCATTTATTGCTGTGTCCCTGCTCTCTTCTACACTTATGAAGCTATGCTCTACCACTTGCCATGGGACACATTGTCTTTCTTCTGTGCAAGCTGACATAAGCTGTTTTGGTTATCTATTGTGTCACAAACCACCCCCGAATTTAGCAGCTTAAAGCCACCACTTTATAATCTCTCACAGTGCTATAGATGGACAGGGTTCAGCTGGGCAGCTCTGCTGGTTGCATCTGGGTCTCACATGTGGTTGCGGTCACTGGGAGCTCTGCGGAGCTGGAACACCCAAACGGTTCACTCCAAGTCTGAAACCTTGGCAGTCAGGGCTAAAAGGCCAGGCTCAGCTGAGACAGTGGGATGGCTGGGCCTCTCTCTCTTGCTGCATTCTGTCTCAGAACCTCCCCTTCTCCACTTGGAGGAAGTTTTCCAGACTCCACAGGAAGAAGACAGACTGGCAGTTCCAGAAGGGCCATCACCTAGAGAGTCCTGTATCTCCAAACCCAGGGAGCTTTAGTCCATTATGGGTTCCCAGCACCCCCTGCAGATGGCCTGCCACAGAATCTCTGGACTCAAGAGACAAACTTCATTATGTCAAAGCTCCCCAGAGAATTCCAATGCAGCTGATCCGGGTGTCAGCCTCTGGGAACCTCAGGTCCCCTCCTCTACTTTGTAGGAGAGGAGGCTTGGCAGCTGGTTGAGCTCCTCACAGAGCAAGGGTCACCAGAGAGCCTCTGATGCTGGCAGAGCTAAGGCCAACCCAGGTGCAGGTGTGTCCTCTCCATGAACTCTCCACGTGGTTTCTCCAAGTAGTTGGACTTCTTATTTAACAGCTGGGGGCTCTCAAAAGCACAAAGCAGAAGCTGTCAGGCCTTCTTAGGTGTTCATTCCCATGCCTTTTACTGGGTAAAGCAGTTACAAGGCCTGCACAAATTCAAGGTAGGGGAATAAATGCTATGTCTCAACAGGAAAGTGACAAAGAGGTCACAGCCACTTTAATCTACCACAACCTCTTACCTCCTACACACAGCCCACTCAGCCTGACACTACAGTCAGTAGCAGCACACATCCTGAACTACAGCAGGAATGCATTTTATACCTTAACCCACACTTGGCAGCAGGCCTGGGATGGGTCTGCAGCTCATGCCTTGATAAGCAAATGGCACATTCCCACCAGAACCAGAGACAGTTTGGAGATGAACACCAAGATGAAGGTACCAGCCTTTGGCCCCCAGAATCCCTGCTTCCCAAATGAATGTGTGAAACGACCAGTGAATGGTGCTTTTCCCATCCCTTCACATTCACAGGAACATCTGGAAGGTGTGAGGCCACCATGCTCCTTGCAAAACCTCTGTCTGGAAATGAGCACCTGCAAGATCTAGCCTCCCTTGGACCTGGGAAGGAGCAGGTCTTTCCCAGGACGGAAAAGAATCCCATCTTGGTGAAAGCTCTCGGCAGATGCCTGAGGCCCGCTATAGGGAGGGCAGCCCTAGGAGAGCCCTTAATCATTTAACTAAACTCACATTCGAGGCATAATTAGCAGACAGCTCCAAATTCATGATCTGAGGCCCATCGGCTCTAATGGACTAATTAATTGAGACATTCTTGGGCAGGCAACATGCTCTGGCTGTCTCAGAAACATCCCAGGGAGCTCAGCAGATCAAGGCTGGCATCTGGTCCATGAGCCACCTTACTATGGCTGGGCAAAGAGACAAAAGCATTACTGGGCAAGGAATACACCTTATAGCACACACAGCTCAGGGAGACCAACCAGGCAATTTCCCACAATTGCACCTTCCCCAGATCTCATTCCTTAAGCCCTTGTAGGCTTACAGCAACTAAGAGCTGTTGCAAAACAGCCCAACAACATCCTCGATCAGAAGAACAAGTCACCAGTTCTGTGGAAGCCCACAAAGTGCTCAGAGCCACAAATCAACCACAGACAGCAGGCACTGGCTGTTCAGCCAGCTCTCTCTGTCCAAGCTCCTTCTGAGCAAGTGGCAGGGGCCCCACACAGCAAGAAGGACTCAGATCCCAGAGAGGAGTTGGCAGAAAACAAGTCTTAGAAAAGCTAAAGTCTGTGTCTTTGCAGGGAGTCTCTCAATACATCTGGCCTAAGAGCAGGTACATGCAGAGGATTCAGTACACAGGCAGAATTCAAGAGCTGACACCCAGGAGAGCAAGGGCACTCAAACCCTACAACTGTTTCCCAAAGGGCTATCTGGCCAGAGAAGACGGGGAAACTGGCCACTAAACTGAAGGAACACTGAGTTATACTAAAATCCCATATTCGAGATTCACCATGCACCTTAGTATAATAAAGGCTCTGAGAAGTCCTGCATCAAAGAAATTTACTTAATTGGTTGTTAGATCTATTGGTTTCCAAACTTATTTTAACATAGAATCTTCTTCCCCCCAGAATTCCTAGTGGGATACCACATTTAGTAAATTCTTCCCTATGGGAAGCAATACATTAGCATAAGGCAGATGTCACAAGCTCCAGTCCTGGAGGAGCCAGGTTATTTAAATAAGTCAAGTGGGCCAGGTATAATATTTGCATAGGAAACAGAAACTTTCATCTCTATGAAGAAATATACTCTCTCTCATTTTCTTAAGACGAAGGACCATCTTGTTTCATCTTTTTCCCAAATCCCTAATAGCAATTTTATTTTCTTTGAGAGAAATAGAGAAAATGTATTAAGAAGAGACATATCTTTATAAGAAGACATGTGCAGAAACAATGATGAAGGGCCACACAGAGAGAACCGATCAGTGCGCCCTGTGGGACTCTGGGGGCGCGCACCACAGCCAGAGGCACAGCCACACTCAGCTCCAGCTGAACATTGCCAAGCTAAGAAGTTGGTGCCAATATGACCAACTTTTCCAATTTTCAAAACAGTCAGAACTCTGGACTTCTAAGTGAAATCTTCTACTCCTAAATGTTGGTTCAATTTTTGTAACGATTGAGTGGGTCAAATAAAACATTTCTGGGGACAAGATTTGGACCACCAATTTGCAATCTCTGCCAATAGGTAGAGTAAAATGCTCATTAAACTGGTGCTGTCACCTGTTTCCCAAACTTCTCTGGCCAGGGAACCCTTGGGAAACAGAGCCGTAGGTTCGAGTGCTCTCGCTTCTCTGGGCAACAGCTGTTGCAGGCACTCAGCATGTACACTGTATCCCCTGTGTGTATCTGCTCTTGTGCAGAAGACCTCACCCCAAGCCCTGTGTCCTCTCCTCTTCTTGGACTTGCCACATACAGCACATGTGGGGAGGGGGGAGCTATGAGCCCAGCACAGACTGACAGCCCAGAGTGACCGGGCCCCCATGGGAACCCATCATAGTGGCAACATGATGGTCTCTTTGAAAATGGGATCTGTTCTCAAACCAAAAACCTACCTGGAGAGACCTGCAAAGGACAGGCATAGCCCAAGGAGCAGACAGCATGCATGTGTTTGCAGGTTAGCCTGCAGGAGATTTTGCACAATGGTGGACTCATGAGAGCCTCACAATGGCCATGTCGTATGCAGCCAGGGCTTTATTTGAAAGTTTACTCATTTTTACAGATGAGGTCCACGGACATAAAGTGACTTCTCCAGGATGGCACAGCAACACTTGCATTCACAGACAAAAGCTGCTCCTGATGAGCTAAAGCATCGCAAAAGCAGTGACCCAGACACAGTCTGTTCCTGCAGCCCGGCCAGCTCCCACACTGCCTAGGAGTACCAGACGCCTGCAGGAAGCCTCCTGGGCATTTGCAGAACCATGAGGGATGGTCCTCAGAATCAGACAGACGGTCACAACAATGCAAGAAATGCATGCAGTGCGGGCACCCACTCGGAACCTGAGTGTGAATCTGATGGCAGAGTACTAGCAGTTCCCCCAAGGACACCACCACTCCATGTGGGGAGAGCAGAAGCTTCTAAAGCATGGAGCTAGCACGGCCCACTGAAGAAGTCAGCAGAAAGGAGGCCCAGGCACCTACAGCCCCAGCAAAGGGCAAAAGGACTCAAGCTGTGGCAGAGATAGATAGCTGCCCCTCAAAAGATTCATGCTCCCCCTTCCACAGTGTGGGCTTGTTCCTAGGAGGTGGCTGCATTTCCCAGCACCCCCTTGCATCAAGGTGGGACCATGTGATCACATGCTGCTGCTATCTCACAGCCAGGAATCTTAAGAAGTAGATAGAGGTTTTTCACTCTTTCATTCCCCTTTTACCAACTGGAAGCATAGAATTCAGAGAACCTGGCAGACAAACGAAGCCACAAGTTGGAAAGAGCCTGGGACACTAACTCATTGAGTGGGCAAGAGTTACCTTCCTACTAAGATACCTGTCTTGGACTAGTACATGAGTTATATAAATAAAATGTGAATGTGTTGAGCCACTGCAATTGGCACTAGGATCACCCCATTGAAAGAGGGTGAGGATAAAAAGAAAAATGCCATGGGTTGAGAAAACAAATCGTACTACTTCAATCAAGAATGACTTATGAAAACTTGGCATGGAAAAAAAATGTTTAGTGAGAGTATTCTGTCTACCCAACAACCTGCTGGAAAGGTATTCTTACTATTTCCATGGACAAATGAGGGCCACAGGATTGAGAGATTCAGTGACTCTCCAAAGTCCTGCAGCAAGGAGAGGCAGAGCTAGGTTTCGACCTAAGCCCGTTTCTTCCACCAACCCTTCCTGCTCTGGAGTATTTTACATCTTTTCCCACAAATCGCTGTCTGCACCTCCTCTATGCTGGATACCTCCTGAAGGGGGTGCTTGTGCTAACACCGTCCCTCCTGCAGCCCCACGATCCCCACTGGGGGCCCCTTAACACTCACTACACGGAGTCACACACAAGCAAACAAACAGCCTCTCCCAGGCCACTCTGTTGTTTCTTGCGTCTACTCGGGAGGCTCACACCCAGATCTAGCTCTCTGGCCCAGCTCTCTCCACAAAGGACAATCAGAAATGTTAACAATGGATACACACTGCTTCCATCCAGTTCTCCACTTGATCACTGACATCAATCTAGCTGTGACTAGTTGGTAATCTTTTTTTGTTATTGTTGGTGGTGGTGGTGGTAATCTTATTAATCACCACTTACTGGTATTAAACCAAGGATCATTACCACCCCGGGGTGTGCATTTTCTGTGCTGCCTAGGGAAGAGAAGGAGAGGGGGGAGCCAATGGCCTTCCTTGAGCTGACTTGGTGGTCGGGACAGCTCCTCCCAGGAGCTGGGGCTTGCTTAGCAACACCTCCATCTGCCAGCCACTGAACATCCATCTGCCCAGGGTATAGGCAGGGGCCGGGGAGGAATGAGGGCAACTTAGCATACAGTCCCAACTTTGAACATGGCAGGAATAAGCCGAGAAGTTGGTGACCAATGCAGAAGCTCAGAATCTTTTAGAAGCCTGGGGCTCTGCAACCAAGTGGAACCCAGATGCTCCCCTACAGCAGGGTTTCCCAACCCTGGCACTACTGGGGCTGTATAACTCCTTGTTGTAGGGACTGTCCTCGGTCCTGTAGGGTGTTTAGCAGCACCTCTGGCTTCTACCCACCAAATGCCAGTAGCACCCCACCCCACCCACCACTGAGATTACCAAGAATGTCTACCCACATTGTCAAATGTCCCCTGCTCCAGGGTACAACCAATGGTGGTCATACCAAAATTTAGGCGTGGGATTTTCAGATCATCCACCCTCTTATATCCAGATTTGCATTTGCATATGAAATATCCCAATTTTTAGATTTTGGCAACAAATTAATTTAAAATAATTGTTATATGCTGTGAGGGCCAAAAGACACATGTGTGGCAGGGGGGTGGAGGAAGAGGTGGTATCACCAGCCACACATCTGCGAAGTCCAGAGAGAAAACGGAAAAAACAGCATCACCTCCCCAGTGCCAGAGCTTCTGAGCTCCCTAAAAGCCAAACTCAGACCCCACAGCCCTGGGACGACCCTCTGATGTGAGATTTACACAACAAAGGCAGGGACAGATAAGGAATCCATCTTACTTTTCAAGGCACACTGTCACAACATCACTGGCTCTTCAAACACCCTCTCCCAGGATCATGGACCGACAAATGTGTGCCCAGAAGCTGAGATTGGATTCCTTTTGCAGGAACTTGAAGAGATTTTCCTCACCAACATCCCCACCCCTTCTCTGTCCCTTCTCCCCAAAATACAATTACCCTCCTGCTGATGTTCCTACAGCCCAGGCCCTGAGCAGTTCTGGTCTGTGAGGCCAATACTTGTGAACCATCCGCCTATAAAACAGCAGGCCTCTGGGCACTGGTGAATCTTTTAGTGCCAACATTCCCCCAGAGGACTGGTCTCCACATCTTCCAGCCCCTAGTTAAAGAACTTGTTCTGAACAAGTTTCCTTTACTTGGAGCAAAAATCTGGGTTACTAGAGGGAGGGCAGTGGAGAATCTAATAAATCTTAGAATATACTTCTTGGCTAAAGGCAAAAAAAAAAAAAATACCCTACTTACTGGTGTCATGAAACAACTTTCCAGTTCTCTCTGAAGAGAGCAGGGTTCAGAAGTTACTATTGTATTCAAGCTGTATTAAATCAAGCTGTGAGCAGCACCAGGGTTATGCTTTTAAAGAATGCCCTGAGCCAATTCCGATGTTTAAAGGGAAAAAGAAAAGTTTCCAAGGCTTCCATAAATTCCAATGAGAGGAAGTTTCAAACTTGGGTGTTCACAGTCCGTGGCCCCCACATGGAAACAGCTTGGTTTCATGTATTTGGTTTTACTGTTGAAACTTCAGGGTCTTTTAACTTTTTATTTTTACAGGGCTCAGAAGAAAAGGGAGAGGGAGCCATTTGCTCAGCAAGTGCCAAAGAAAACCCCCGAACCTCCCTCAGAGGGCCTCGGCCTGAGGCAGCAAGAAGATAGGGGTGTGGGAAAGGACCCCCTGGCTTCAGGCACACCCCAGGCACAGCTTCTTCTGCCCACTGGAGGCCAGGCCTGCAGGGCCAGCTGTTAATTAACTGACAAAATCAATCCAGGCCAGAGCTCGCAAGCGCAGACCAGGCAGGACAGTCATTTGGCTGTGGCTGGGCTTCGGCCGCCCACAGGCAGCAGGAGGAACAAAATGGAGACTTTCCAAAAACAAGACAAGGCCCAGCCAAAAGCAGAGGAATCCTAAATTTAGTCCCTGGGGGAAGACGGCTGTGTCTGCTCAGCCAGGACACCAGTGAGGCCCAGCATCCCTCAGAAATGTCAACCAAACCAAACAGGCCCTCCCAGGACACCTCAACCCCAAGCCCTGACTTCAAGGAGCTCGCCCTCAGCTGGGAGGGGTGACCCCCACACACCCGTTTCCCATCCCCAGACCCACTCTCCATGGCTATCTACTCAGGAGGTAGTGGAGGCCATCCACGAAGCAGGAAAACCACATCTCAGGGGTGGCAGTGGTGAGGAAGAATGAGCACGGGCAGTCCTGAGTTTGGATCTAACACCAAGTTCCAACACTTGATGCCCATATGACTCCAGAAGAAGGTACCTTGTCACTCAGAGCCTGTTTTACCACCTGTAAAATGGGAGTGAGAATGCTTCCTTCAAAAAGTCGTAAGGCACGAATAAAACTGAGAAATGTACATGTAATATACACATGTATTATATACATATATATGTGTGTGTGTGTGTTAAAAAGAGACTCCTGGGCTGCACCCTAGACATATACAGTCAGCAGCTGTCATTCGTGCAGCCGCACGCCTCCTCCGTCTGTGGTAGCAACACCCTGACACTTGGGTCAACACCCCTCCCCTCCCTCCCTCCCATAGCTGAGGCAGACTTCTTTCCACAGGGGTTCTCAGACACCTACTGCATCAGAATTGCCAAGGGTTGAACCCTCAAGTTATTTGTCTGTTTAATTTTCCCAGGTTATTCTGATACACAAAAAGGCACTCTTAGGAACTGCTGCCAGGAAACCTCAAAAGGGCCCAAGGGCTGCTCTCAGAGAGTGTTAATCCCCCCAAGGAAGCTGCACATCTGAAAGGGTCTCAGCTTCCAAAGGCCTGTAAGCTCAGGACCCTCTCCCAGCGCTGAGCCAAGATGCAAGTCCAGGAGGGCAGGGGCAGGGACCCGGGGGCAGGGACCCAGCAGAACCCTGATCTGGCCCCAGAAAGCACTCACTGGTTTTCTCCCCAACAGCACCTACCTTCGCACTGCCATGCAGATCGAGGGGAGGATGGGTGTCCAGAGTCTCCAAACCAAGCCTCCCCTTGTCCCCTTACCCTGACGGTAGCCTCTGGGCCAAAGGCAGGCATCACAGGACATCCACTCACCTTTAAGGCAATTTCAGCATAAGGAGGTCCCAAAGCAGCCCTTCAGGTAGAGTCACTAAAGAGTTACCTGGTGACCAGACAGGGTGCAGGGGAGGCAATGCAAGGATGGGGAGAGGGTGGTACTAAAGGGTAAGGGTAGGGGTTTCCAAGCAAGGAAGGAATAACAAAGACCTTTCCATGGTGGGGGAGGAGGGGAGAGGGGAGATATGTCTAGAAAAACTTTTCCTTCTTCTATCTCCTTCTCTGTCCAGAAGCAATCTTGATGGGAATAAGTATTAGTCAAACAGCAGTGTTCCTGAGCACCTTATCTATGCCAAGCCACACAAGTTCACATGCAGTATCTTGCTGAATTCATACACCAACCCCTAGAAGGAGACTCAACTGGTAGTCCCATTTTACAGATAGGGGGATTGAGGCCTCAGTAAGATTAGGGAAGTTGCCTAAGATCACATAACTTGTAGGGAGCAGGCCCAGGATTCAAACTCATCTGATTCCACAGCCCACCCTACTGGCCTCTTCTGCATGGGCAGGCCAGTATCCCTCAACTCAACATTCTCTGGGCTCAGCAGAGCCTGGCTTGGGATTCAGCTCTGCCTGACTTAGAGGCACATGCAAGCCCCATGCTGCCTCTATGCTGGTTAAGAAGAGGGACCAGGGAGGTGGTGAGCACCTATTTTTTGGGATGGGCTAGTTGGTACACAGAAGTTTACAGTTTTCCAGGGTCCCAGAGCAGACTCTCTGAGCCCTAGCTGGGCTATAGCACAATGGAGTGGGGTGGGCACATGACTGCATCACCTACCTTCCAGCCAGCTCCAAGCTTCAATATGGTATTGAAGAAAAAGCATTGGTTAATTCCAAAAAATATCCAAAATGGAAACAACTTGAAAGGAACTGAGCCCAACTACCCCCACCCCTATTCACAGACAGGCCTGCTGTAGTCCAGAGGGGAAGGAACTTGTCCAAAGCAAAACAGTAGAGCTATTTCATTCTGCAAGTATTAGTGATACCTACTATGTGTCAGGCACTGTGCTAGGTATGGAGCTCCAGGAATGACTAAGAGCAAACTGTCCCATAATGCCAGAGTCAATGTCCCCTGTGGGAGGTTAGCAGCAACTCATTTACTACATGAATAAATGACCAAAGGTGATAAGCACCCTGCAAAGTGGAAGGAAGAGGCTGTTATGAGAAGAATGCAGTGAGGAAGGAAACTGGGTGCTGAGTGGGGCCTCAGAGAGGACAGTGATATGGAAGGGTAAGCTGGGGAGAACCAGGCAGAGCATGGGGAAGAGCATCTCAAGCAGAGGGAACAGCATATGCAAAGGCCCTGAAGTGAGAGCATGATGGACTACAGTGGCTAGGACAGAGAGTGAGGAGTAGACAGTAGGGGTTGAGAGGTGGGAACGGGGTAAATCATGCTCAGTCTTGTAGACAGTGGGAAAGGTTTTAGGCAGTCCTCTAAATGTGGGAAAGCATGGTAGGGATTTAAGGAAAAGTATGATTCTGTAAAATCCCATTGTGTACTGTAAGATCAACTTGGCTGAAATACAGAAGATAAAATCAGAGGCTATTGGAATCTTCCAGGTGAGATATAATGGTAGCTTAGACAAGGATGGGGTCAGGGATGAATAGTAGATACATTTGAGATTCATTTAGTCATAAAAGTGACAAAAGGTGTCCTCCAATGGCTATTCCATTGAGGGAGGGGAAGAGGAGTCAGGAATGACCTCCAGGTTCTGACCTGAGTAACAGGTGAATGGAAGGCCAGTTACTGGGCAGGGAGGCCTGGTGAGCTCACAGATATCACAGGAAAATGAGGGCAGTTCTGACAGTAATGTTTGGGTGTGCAAGCAACTCTGAGGGGAAGTGCCAAGCTGTGGGCAGGTTTTCAGACCACCTGAAACCCCAAGAACCCCACCCTTGGGGTGCATAAACCTCGGGTCCACCAGGCTGTGCAGCCAGCAAGCCTCTTCACCCTCACTGAGAGGCTGGCCGGTCTCCCTCCATCACCTCCTCCCACAGAAGGCAGGCAGGGCCTCGGCAGCTGTGCCTCTCAAACTGTGACCTCAGAAGAGGGAATCTGGTTTTGTTCCTGGAAGGCTAGAGTGCCCATGCCATCACATCACTAAAAATTCCCAAGACCTCAAAAGGGACCGTTAGTCCAGTTGTCCTTGCAGGGCGGCCAACAGGCAGCCCTCTCCCGGCCTCTACCTTCCTCCCGGCTCTCCCACTGGGAAGCCCTAGGGAGGAGGTGCCCAGCACAGCCCAGGCCCAGCCCTCACAGCTGGCCACCCACACGGCCAGGAGGGCCTGCCATGAGCCCAGGAGGGGCACTGATGACGGACCCTCAGTGAAGGAACCTTGCAGTGCCTGACATGGTGCTGACGTGGTTGGGGTAGGGGCGCAAATCACTAAATACCCGCCAGCCACATTCCACACACAGTTGCCCCTCAAATAGGATAGAATGCAAGCTATATGTGTAATTTTACATTTTCCAGTAGCTCCATTTTTTAAAAAGGAAACAGATGAAATAATGTATCTAAAATGTTGCCATTTCAAAATATTATCATTATATGTATCAATATAAAAATTATTAATGAAAAATTCTACATTCTTTATTTTCCTTTGAAATCTGCCATGTATTTAACAATCCAGCCCCAGCCACATTTCAAATGCTCAATAGCTATGTGAGGCTAGGGGCCACCACAATGGACAGTAGTCTACCTGTCCTCAGTACTCAGCTAAAGCAATATTGTTTTCTTCCCCAAAGCCTTGAAAATCAAGCTCTAAGACTTTCTCTGAGAGTCACAACCACTTCCGACCAGTGGGTTCCACTTAGTATATTCTCAGGGCCTACTATGGACAAGACACTGACCTAAGATGCTCTCAAGGACATACAAAGATGAATAAGAATTGGCCTTTACCCTCAAGCAACTTATACTTTCAGGCAAGGGGTGGAAAGTGAAATATTTACCAAACCCTACTACATGCCAGGCCCTGAGGTTTCCCATCTGTCACTTCCATCCTCACATTCACCCTCAAACGGAGGGCTCTATTATTTCCATCTCATTTTATTGATGAGGAAACTGAGGCTTCAGAGAACATGAATCTTATCCACAGCCAACCTAATACGACTTCCTGCACACAGGAAGTGCCAGCAAAGAGATGTGAAAGCTTTTAGGAACGAGGTGGGCAGCCTTGGGGACAGCTTCAGGGATGGAGTGGCAAATGAATGATGGAGATTGCATGAGAAGGAAGAAGGACGCAAGGGCGCCAAGGAGGAAGAAAGGCCATACGTATTTGCATGGAGTGATGAAGCAATGTGTGGATTCCTGGCAGAAGGCACCGCACAGGCAGACCCTTAAGAGGCAGGAATTCTGGACACTAAGCTGCCTGAGCATGTAACCATGTGCAGGACATTGTCCGAGAAGAGTATGAGTCTGATCACCTACTCACAGAAAAGCACCTACTGCCCGGCCCATGGGCCATAATGCCAGTGGAATCCAACTTCCCAAAATATTTACAAGAGGCCTCTGGGCACCAGACCCCATACTGTAAACATGGACACCATTCCAAAGCTGAAACGATAGCTCTCCTGGAGAACAAGATAAACTCCCTCTGAGGAAGAGAATGAAATAAATCAACCCTCTCCAACCGTACAACTTAAAAGGGATTACGGTCAGAAGCAAGAAGGGGGCAAGGATGCTGTCTCCTTATCAGGCACATGACTGCCCCAGACACAAACAAAGCTCTTGGCAGTCATCCTTCTTCCTGAACTGGGGAGGTGGAGAACAAAGTCAACCCACAAAGGTCACACCCATTCTCCTTGAGTACAATCAAACTTGTATTATTTCCCCTCATTTCCAGGAGAGAACAGTCCCTTCCATGAACTGATGTACTGACTGGAGCTCAAGGAATGAGGCCCATAAATCCCCACCTTGCTTGGGCGGCACAGATTTCAAATCCCCCACTGCGTTATCAGACCAGAAGTCTTCATCTGGGAGTCAGGAAATATGCCCACTGCACTCGAAGGCACCGGAAAAGGAAGTGGCAGGAGGAGTTGGTTCCGGAATGTGGCTGAAGGAAGGCCCATCTCCCTGCCTCCAACAATTGCCATGGACTTCAAGGATTGAGCAAACGAGTAACCGTTTGACATGGATGACCTCATTTAATTCTCTCAACAAGCTAACTGTGTGTGAGCCCCAATTTACACATGGAACAACGAGGCTCAGATTACTGAAGAAAATGACAGAGCCAGCTCTGACCCCAGGTAGCTACCTCTCTAGCTGGGGACCTCACAAACTGGCATGCCACCCCCGTTTCTTCCTTTCTCTGCCATGCATCCCTAGGTCAAAGCACAGCTCTAACCACCTGCCTTCCCTGCTCTACAACCTTAGGGCTCCTTTCTGCCTGCATAACAAGTTCCAAATCCCCAGCGCAGGATAAAAGAAAGTGGGCACATGCCCCGGAGCCTCCAGGGTCCCATGCCATCTCCTGTCACCCACTCCCAACTCCAGAATGCAGCCCAGCCTCTCACACAACCCGTTCAAGAAGCAGGCTTCCTAGCATAACATTTTCCTCCCACAGAACATGAGAATAAAGGGCTCTTTGCTTGTCTCCTGAAATAACTGGCTCCTGCCATAAAACAATCTTCTGCCCAGTAAAAATATTTCTGTAAAACTTGGTAACTCTATCTGCGGTTCCTTTTCTGAAAGTCAAAAATCTTGGAGAGTGAAACATGGCTGGGGCTGACTTTATGACAAGCCCATGAAGTCATGTCTACCCAGACATTCCCTCCTTAGCACTGTAATTAATTTGCTGTTAACCACAGGGACTTTGTGTCTTAATACTCTCAAAGCAAAGAGCCAGTACACATTTCTATAGAACAATACCCACTGCCCCAGACTGGTGCCCAGCCAGGCAGACAGCAGAGCAAGGGGCCAGAAAGGACTCCACTGAGATTGGGGTCCCCTTCAAGCAGCCATAATGCACAGGCAAGCTATTACCTGTGGCCTGTCCTTGGCCAGGCAGGCGGCACAGTTTATAAGATAAGTGAGGAGTGTCCTAAGATCAGAATGTAAAGGTACTCACAACTAACCCAAACTACCCCCAAGACACTGGATAAGTCAATGAAATCTCCTAGACCTTAGTTTTCCCATCTGGAAATGGAGAATCATCAACCCAGGGAACTCCTGAGGGAACAAAGATATTCTCTCTGAATTTCTTCATCCATCAAACAGCATCCAAACTCCTTTTAGGGGCTGTCTTGGACCCCAGAGAGATGGAGGTGGTTTACTGGGGATCTTCAGAACGTATCAGCAGCTCTGGAGGTCTTACCAGGCCATTGAGTATGTTTACTGAGTTCTTACTGTATGCTAAGCCTTAAATCACTTTGCACGTCATTTCATTCAATCCTGCATATGACTCCAAAAGGTAGGTACTTTTTTCCTCACTTTACAGTTCCATATAAACCCAGATCCAAAGTCAAGGTCCAGAGCTCTGTGGCCCCTAGAATTGGGAAAAGTCACACGTAGGGAAAAAAAAAACTTAAATAATGAGGTAAAAAAGAAAAATAGCCCTACAAACTAAGGCAGAAGTTCTTAACTTGGGGCTATGAGTACCCTGAAACTGGAGTTAAGGCATAAGAGCATTTATTTGATAGAAAGACACCATCAGATTTAGCAGATTCCCAAAAGGATCTTGTTACCTGCTCCTTAAGGGTTAAGAATCACTGAACTGTGATCATCACAGGAGCAGGTAGGAGCTGGAAAGGAAGGCTGTGACTGATCCACGTGGGCTGAATGGAGGAGGTGACAAACCATCCAGGCTGTTCCAAGATCCAGTGGCAAGTGTGGTTCTCCCCAAATAGTAAGCTAATTATCAGGCAGCCCTGCCCCCACCCATGTTCGCCAGCTGCTGACTATGAGAGGTGAGTCTTACTCCCGGGGCCAGTACACAGATGCGGGCTCCATTCTGTAGCTTTCTGCTCACAGGTGGTTTTTCTTGAGGCAACCACCCATCCCCCGCCTCTCAACCCTTGCAGTTTGGGGTGGAGGGGCTACTCCCAACCCCGATTCCTGGAGGCCATGTGACCCACAACCACCAGAGACACCAGAGACACAGGGATTGGTTGTGGGATGGGCATGTGACCCAAGTCAAAACACAGGAGCTCAGCTTGGGCTTTGACTAGAACTCATTCTCTCTTCTAGAGGGAGATGGCAGCCCAGACAGCCCGGGCTGAAGTGCCGCGACCTGGGGACGGTCTGCCCAAAAATGAAGCCAACCCGAAAGAAACCAGAGCTGAAGGCGCAGACCGCTGATGGGGCGGAGTTGGCGCTCTAGATGCAGCCGTACCTGAATCCAATTTCCCTCCGACCTTCCCAGTTACACAGGCCAACGACATGCCTTTGTAGAGGAAACAGCTGAAACGGGCTTAAAACCCAAAGGGCTCCTAACTAATCCACACAGAGAAAGGTCACTTAACCATAAACCCCCTGAAGCTGCTGCCCTGTTAGATTTTGAAGACTCTGGCTTGGGGAAACTCAAACTCTGGCTTTGCCAGGAAAGGAGTAGAGCCACACCTAGCGATCAGGGTGCGCAGTCTATGTGTATCAGGGGCGGGGCTGAGGGTAGGAGGCTGTTTTACAGAAACATAGCTACAGAAATGCACTCAGAAACAGACTGTAAGACTAAAGCAGATTCTAGGCACAAGCCTATAAACAACCTAGATGTCTAACAATAGGGGACAGATGCAATAAATTACATTCTATCCTTACAATGGAAGGCTTGACAGCCATGCAGAGCAATAAGGTTATATGTACTGATATGAATGACTTCCAAGACAGACTGTTAAGTCAAAAAAAGCAAAATGCAGAATGATTATAACACATGACTCAAATTAAAAGAAAATAAAGTGTCATTTTCTATGAATTCTCACCTTAATTAACCTATAAATACCAAAGCTTCCCAGTGTTCTTGCCAAAAGGGCACGTACCATCTGTGAAGGGAGAGGGGTGCACTGCAGAGCATGGTGAGTAGGGCCTCGAGGAACTGGAGACAGAAGGCATCTCAGAAGGGGTGGCTGGCTGGGAGGCCAGTGGCAGAGGTGGGAAGGAGGCTTCCTTTTTATTACATACTCTTTAATACTGTTTTGAATTTTTTTTCTTTTTCTTTTATTTTTTATCATGTCCATAACTTCATTCACCAAAAGAAAAAAGGTAAGAGCCCTTCCTGAGGGGCAACAGAAAGAAACAAGCAGAGGCTTTATTCAAAGGCTCAGTGAAGCATGGTTCTCAAAAAAGAGGTGGGGATTTGGAGGAACAGTACCTGAATTCCTGCCCCTCTGAGGCTATGTGACTCTTGGCCGAACTACTGAGCTCCTCTGAGCCTCATCTACCCAGCAAATGTTCCTTGAGCATCTACTTGTGCCAAGAGGTGCAAAAGACCCTGAAGATAGTGGTGAGCTACACACAACCTACTCCACGGACTTGTCAATCTGACCTCCATTTTCCCATATTACTAATACTTAATACTGACCCGGCCAGGTCTGCGAATATCAAACGCCTAGCAGTTCACCGTGAGGAAGGCATTGCAAACCATAAATCTCTGGATAAATTCTAGATATTACTACTGGAGAAAATCTGGTCCCACTCAGTGCTGCTCTTCCCAGCCCAGGAGAGGGTTTTGCCTCCCAGCTCCCCAGACGAGAGCCAAAGGGATGAGTCCTCACCCAAGAACCCCAGATGCAGATGCTAAGCAGGCCCCTCAAGGTTAAGAAGGCTAGGAAGGATATATGACACCACAAGAAGGTGCTCCAACCCACCCACCAGGAAGGACCCCACAGTCCTTCCCAGCACTAACCACAGCAGGGGCCAGCGGGACTGCCTCCCTCCAAGCCTGACGGAAGCCATGCCTCCAAAGAGCAGGGTCTGAAAGACCCCAAGGAAGGTTTCACCAGTGCTTCCCAGGAGCAGAGCTCTCTTCCCACCACCACCTGCTGCAAATAATTCCCTCGACGCCCCTTAGGATGGGGTTGGCCTGATGTGATACAATGCTGGGGCTTCACCACATGCTGTCCATGTGGAAGCCACTAGCTTCCCGTGGCTTTTTAAAATTACACTTAAATTAATTCAAATACAAATATTTAAAATTCAGTTCCTCAGTCACAGGTGCCATGTTTCAAGAGCTCAATAGCCACAGGTGGCTAATGGTCCCTACACTGAACGGTGCACACAGAACATTTCCATCATCACAGAAAGTTCTATCAGACAGCATTAAGCAAGAGGCCCTTTTAACATCTCGTTCCTTCCAGTTATAAAAGGAGGGACCTGGCAGGTCTTAAAAAAGAGGCCAGATATCAAGAGTTGTCAGGAAAGTTCTAAATCCACTTGTAGGTTTAAGTAGTCACCACCATGGAAAAGTGTGCAGAAGGAGAAAGAACTATTGACAGCTTGTCATGAGCCAGCTTCTCCAAGTGGCCTCACCATGTGGTTAGCTTGGGCTTCCTCATAGTATGGTGGTCTCAGGGTGATGACTTCTTACATAGTGGCTGGCTTCCTCCATAGGGCCACTCACTTGATCCCTACAATCCAAAGATGAGGAGTACCACCCCCACCATAGCCTCCCCTTTCTGCACTCTGACCCATCACCTTTCCTCCAAGCCCAGTCAGTGCAGATGTCACCCAAGACAGACAGATACCCTGATTCAGAGTGTACCAGGAGAGGGGGACCCAAGGTCCCCACAGGTTGAACAGCACTCAGGAAGTTTAGAAGTAGGTGGTGCTGAGGCTACACCCTGAGTCCTTCAAGCCCATATCCCCCTCTAGCTATTGTCTCCTCTCTCCACCCCTTCCAGTAAAGCTTCTCCATAAGGTCACTTGCACATGCTGTTTCTCATCTCTCATTCTTTTAAAATGTGTTGGTTTTTTCAAAAATATAAAATAGCACATGCTCATTGGGGGAAAAAAAAGTCAAACAATGCAGAAATGTATAATGTGAAAGTGAAATTCCTTCTCTCCTCACAACCTCCTACCACTCGACTCCTCAGAGAAATAGCCTTTGACATTGTATCCTTCCAGATCTTTCTCCGTGTACCTGCATATATATAGATATGTATGACTGAATAGACTTTCGTACACTGTAAAAACAGGACCATATTATACTTATGTTTTGCTCTTGCTTTGCTCATTCAACAGTATTTCTGGGCCTCCTTGTCAGCCTGTAGCTCTCACTCACCTTGGCTTTACCAACTGCAAAAAGATCCAAGAAGTGACCATACCACTGTTTGTCAGCCTGTTGCATAGTGATGGCTACCTGAGTTGTTACAAAGTTTTCATTCTTCCAAATAAGCATGTGGCCACAGATGTTTCTGCAAGTATGTACTTCTGCTCCTGTGCAAGTATTCCTCAGTGCCTTCATGACCCCACCAGTTTTGTCTCTGCTGTCATTCTACCTACACCGAATGGTGCACACAGAGCATTACCATCATCACAGAAAGTTCTATCAGACAGCATTAAGCAAGAGGTCCTTTTAACATCTCCTCCCTTCCAGTTATAAAAGGAGGGATCTGGCAGGTCTTAAAAGAGAGGCCAGATATCAAGAGTTGTCACCTGAGTTGTTACAAATTTTTCAAAACCCAACTGTGAGCACCAGGTCCTAAATCCAATGGATACCATTCAGTCCTTTTTCTTACTCAGCAACTTAGCAGTTTCTTTCCAGACCACATGCTCTCTGATAGACTGTTTTGATGGCCTCCAGTAAATCCCACCCCCAGTATTTATGCCCCTGTACAGTTCCTTCCCCTACACCTGGGCTGGACCTATGGCTTGCTTTAACAAAGAGAATGTGGCATTGCCAATTCTAGGCCTACACCTTAAAAAGCCCTGGCAGTTTCCACTTTTGCACTCTTGGGAAGCCAGCTACCATGTAAGAAGTCTGATTACCCTGAGACAGACAAACTATGAGGAAGCTCAAGCTAACCATGTGGTGAGGCTACCTGGAAGAGAACTGAGGCCCCAGACATACAACCCAAGTGGAACTGTTGCAGTTGGCCTCTCACTGTTTGAATTACCCCAACTACACTACATGAAGTCATAGCCATGTTGCCCCTGCCAGGCCCTGACCAAACTAGATAATCTCAAGCAAGTCATAAAATGATTAAGTCACTAAGTTTTGGAATAATTTGTCACACAGCAAAAGATAACCCAAACACCCTCTTCTTCTTCACTACATTCTGAGTCAGAAGCCAAAGCCAGGAGACATCACAACAGAAACCTAACAGCTAAGCTGAGACCATCCCCAGGCTCAGGATTCCCAGCAATATGCTCAATCCAGTCCCAAAAGTTTCTGTCACATGTTCTTCCAGGGATGCAGCAGTTGTTGTTTATGCTAAAGACACTGACTTCTCAGGTAAAAGGACATGGGGGTTCCCAAAAGACTCTTCATGCCCTAAGCCAAGGGAGGGAGGGAGCAAGAAAACACCCACACTAATTGTGGGACAATTTGTTCTGGCCAAAAAAATCAACAAACCAAAAACTTTGAAGCCAAGAAAGAAAACTCTGGCACAGAGTGGTTAAGAAACTTGCCCATAGCCACACAGCTAGTGAGAAGAAGAGCTAAGACTTAAAGCCAGGCATTCAGGCTCAGAGCCTGCACAATGACCAAACACCAATGTTTTCCAACATTCTGATCATGACCCATAGTAAGAATTAGGTTTTATAATGGGCCTCTGTATATACGGGTTTGGGTATAGATGTGTATATAGATATATACAGCTCTAGATCGATCTGTCTACCTATCCTATCTATCATCTATAGACATGGATGCCTGTAAACCAAACAAAAAGTTACACAAAGCAGTATTTACTCTAACTATATGGGACAGTCTTTCATATTTTATTTATTTTTTAAAATTCGGGTCACTAAATTGATTTCATGAGCCTTGAATAGGGTTATAACATACAGTTAAAGAAAGGAAAAAAATCTATACTGATTTGAGACAACCCTAAAACCAGACTGACCTGAATTTGAATCTTGCTGGAACAAGATTCCACTTTTAAGTCAAGTGACTTTGGGCAACAATGTAGACTTCTTTAATACCTCAGTTTCCCCATCAGTACAACAGGGGTAGTAATAGTACCTAACTCATCATGCTGTTGCAAGCACTGAGGGGTAAGGACAGAGCTTGGCCCAGGGCCTGGCATACAGCAGGTATAAATGCTGCACCACAGCTCAGCACGGGGCACAACTCACAGCAGGCACTTGAAAGCCACACTGAAGCTGCAGCCACAGAACACCAGGCAAGGAGGCACGTACCCAGGCTGACCGAGCCAGTCGGTTCCTTTGGGCTCCCAGGGCAGCCAGGCAAGAACAGGGCCCTCATGCCCCCAGCAAAGGCAACTAACTTCCTGGTTTGTAGTAGTTTGCTTATATCAACTTTTGCTTTTGAAGTCTATCTAGATCACTGGGGAAAGGATAATAAAACAATGGAGATAAGCTCAAAAAATAAAAATTCCCCCTGGAATCCGGCATTGAGTGGCCGTGGCACCCCTATGCAGCACCCCCAAACCCACTCCGTGGAGCTGCCACAAGCCAAAGCCTCTGTTCAAGGGGTCAGCCAGCCCCCATGGCCTTCTGTAGTTAAAAAACATCCTTGGGCCTGAGCCCATTTGGGTCTGGTCTTCTGAAGCCCTCGCCTGTGGCCTGTGGTGGACAGGCCCATCCTGCTAACAGGGGCCCTTGATGCTCTGCCCCACCCTCCCAAGGGTCCCAGCTCTGTATTTAAGGCCAAGGGGCTTGTGTAAACACAAAAGGCCAGCAAATCAGCTCAGGTTGATACTACTTTTATGGCTTCCCATGCAATCAGAAAGAAGAGAAGCTGGAGTGAACAGACATTGATAAAAAAATATAATCATGGAAGATTTGCAATGGATGGACAAGGATTCACAATGGGTTGCAACATCACATAGTCCTCCAGGCACTACCCACCCACTCTGCTGGACCACATATTTCTGCCCTAACATCTTAGAGACTAGAGTTTGATCTAGAAGTGGGCTGAAGTGTTTTCTCTCCACACAAATAGTGCCCCAAGGCCTTTGCACTTCCCAAACCCTTTTTCTAAGATGCTTTTACCAAATCTTTCATCACCTGGATGTTTATTCTTTGAGTCTCAACAATTTACATGTCATTCCCTAATCCAAAGTAGAGCCCTCTCCTCTTTCTCACCATACCCTATTCTTTCCCTTTATCACACCTTGTATCTGAATGACCATTAATAAACTACACTGGAAAGCTGCAAGAGGAGGGATGACATATGTTTATTCTCCCTGATGTACCAAAATGACCTCATTTCACTCTTAATACAACTCCATGGGGCACAACTACCCATTCCACAGATGTGAAAACTGAGGATCACAGAAGAGCCATCACGTGGTACAAGGTCACCTAGCTGAATGAGACTTGGACCCAGGAAGTTTGATTCTGAAACTCGAGCCACACCTCTGACACCTACTATATGCATATGCTGGGCCTCAGTGTAAAGTGGCCGAAATGACATCTTTACTGGGCTTACCCCACTTCCCGTCCCACACCGCTTTTCCACCAAATCAGGGTACTACAGGCCAAATCTAGTTGTCTGGGTCCACCCAAAGAAAGTATTTTCTAAACATTTTATTTGGTTGACAACAATTTTTTTAATTAGAAAGATTTCACATGAAAATCCAGACAGCTGGATTCTCTTAATGATCAGAAGATATGGCAACATCAGGGCCACATTCCCACATGGCAACAGTTGACCGACACTAAGTGGCACTGCCCCCTTGAGACAGGACATGTGCTCCACAGGGCACTCCAGACCTTACCCCTCCCACATGTCTCCCACTCAGCCCACTGCATAATTATTATGATTTCTCTGGCCCCCATAGTTCCTTAGATTCTGACCCCTGGTCTCAGTCTTATACCCAGCATTTCCTCCCCTGGTCCCTTTTACCAAGGACTAATCAGTCCCTGGGTGCCTCAACATCCTGCTAAGGTTCCCTTAACCCTGCCCATACCTCCAGAAGCTTGCTTCATTTAAACGATCTTGGGCACCTAACTCCCACCAGACCCCTGGTTGACACACAGGTTCAATGCTATGTCCAACATGCCACAGTTAGAAAATGGTGCCGCCAGGATTGGAACCCAGGACATCGGGCTCTAGAGTCCTTGCTCTTGAACACCACCCCACACTGCTTTATGTCCTATTCTATTTCTCCTGGTCCTTCACCTGCCTGTGGCCCCCTCAATGGCTCCCTGGAGGACCTCTGAGAACCAAGCACTGTGCCTGAACCAATGCAGACATTTCGGCGTCTTTTGCTGAGCCCATAGAATACAGTCACCTGATTCCTCTTTATGCTCCAAAGTAATTTTACAACTGAAAGCCCATCCCCACCTTCCTGCACAGGAGCTCCCCCAGACCACAAGGGCTCACCTCTCTCCTGCTGGCCCCTCACACAGGGCCTGCCATTTGTCTCCTCTCTGGACAAAGACCAAGCTCCATAATATGGCTGAGAAGGCACCCAGGCCCAGGCCATGACCCCTCTTCAGCCAAATGAACTTCAATCAGCATCTCAAGCAAACTGCCCTCTTCACTACAGGGCTTTCTCACATGCTGCTGGTCCATTTAGCAGATATTCACACTGCTATTATATTCCCCTCCTGTTGCTTCACTCACCACGATCTCTCTCCCCATTCACCTTTGGGCTTAGATCACAGCTCCTCCTAGAACACCTCAGACCCAAGACCAGTTAGTACTCTTTGCTATGGACTCTCAGAGCTCCCAGAGTGTTCTTCTAACATTCCCTTAACATTGTATTCATTGTATATCTACCTTCCAGAACTAACATGAGTATCAATGTAAAACTCCAAAGTAAAATATTAGCAAATCAAATACAGCAACATTTCTAAACAGCCTCTATCATGACAAAAAGGATTTAGTTTAGGAGTGCAAGTAAAGTTCAATATTAGGGAATCCAGTGATGTAAATTATGCACACAAATCATACATTAGCAAAGAATGATCAGCTCCAGCAACACTCCAACAGTATTTGGTAAAATTCAATAATTATTCCTAAAATCTTGGCAAGCCAGGACTTGAAGAAAGCTTTCTTAGCTAGATAAACAACAAACATCATGCTTAATGGTTATTAAACAATATAGGAGATTCTAACCAATGCAATAAGATAAGAAAAATAGATGAAAGTTTAGTTCCACCAAACTCTAAGTTCTGTGAGTTAGGATCTCTCATAGATTCCACAACATCCTAAGCACTCTCAAATATCTGTGCAATGAACAGCCTCCCAGATAAGGTCTGATCCCTATTAAATATTCTCAAAGCACCTAGTACTTCTCCTTTGATGCACATATCACAGTTTAGATTGAATAATTTGTTTTTAAAAATACTTATTTTTCATACTAGAATGTAAACTCCAGAAAACAAGCACCAAGCTCTACTTGCAGAGAAAATGTATACCTGGCCTAAAGAAGGTACACAGTATCTATTGAACAGATGCATAAATGACTTGAATAGAATGTATTCAATACATAGTTGCTAGATTACAATAAACAATGTTATTCTACTTCTCAGCCGGATAATCTGAGGCCCAGAGAAATGAAGGACTCTTCCACTGAAGCCACACCACCGTGAAGTGTGCCCAGTACCTGGGGCCCATCTGAAAGGCATCAGCCACCCACAGAGCCACGGCCCACATGGCTCAACAAATTAGGAAAGGGAAGCCCAGACCAATTCCTCAGAACTCTCGAAACACACACAGACCCAGGGCACATGCCAGTGGGCAGAGCTGCCTGGTGAGAGCTTGTGTGTGCCGCCTTCCTGAGTTAAGGATGACTTCAGTGGAGGGACCTGAGGCTTTACTTGCAAAGCCCTGTGACTGGTATCCACATGGATAAACAGCCCCCTCTGCTTTCCTGGGAAGTTATCAAAGAATTACTTATGTCTCTATAAATGCTTGTTTGGAAAAGGTTCTCTGCCCCACCTGGGCTTGGCAGGAGCAGCATAGCCAGGCCTGCCCTTTGGGGAGTGATCAGGCTTTTCCTCCAGCCCCTGAAGGAACTCGGCCATTCTTCATGCGGAGAGTCTGAAGCAGGCCATAAAGAAGCAGGCAGCTTCCCAGGATAAACGGAGCACGGTGACATCAAAGACCGCCTTCCAGATTAAACAACCGAGGCCTTCAGCTCTCTCTGGCGATTCTTCCAGGATATTCTGGGCTCCTGCCTCAGTTCTCCCTCAGATGGAATGGCAGATATTTTGTTTGTGAGAGTCTGAATTTTTCCCTTCCTTGGGGAGAGGGGGAGAGAGAAGAGGGTATGGGAGGGGAGAGCAAGAGCAAGAATAACTGTGAGAGACAAGAGCCATGAAAAGAATATGTGTGACTGAAAAGGAGAGAGAGAAAACAAAGTCGGGAAGGCAGCCGAAAGTGCCTGCTTTGGAATCCAACAAGCAACCCAAAAATTCCAAAGTTTCTAAACCAAAGCACACTGTGAAACTACACCCAGTGAGTGAGGCTAAAGAACCCCAAAGCTAGGATTGTGGGGTACCTGGATCACCAGTGCCAAAAGCACATCTCCTCATGGACCCTGCACTAGCTCCTTGACCAAGGGTCACTTTGCACTCCCCTTTCTCAGACACATCCAGTAAACCAAGGCAAGGAGGCCTCTCCCCTTAGGCACACGCTCACAACATGTCTGGGGCAGGATGGGATCTCTGGGATTGACTTGCCACTGCCTCTTGTCCCCTGGTCCTTTGGGGGCTTCCCTCTGACTGTGAGCAGCCAATCCCATCCCTCAGGGTGCCAAAATCTCACCACACTGGGCTTCTAGACTTCAGCTGACCCTTCTCCCCCCACAGGACAGCATGAGCCACCAATCCATCCCAACAGCTGGATGTCCCCAAGGCCCTGTGCGGGACAATCCACACTAACTGGCCCCAAGGCGTGTGCTCGCCAGTGGCTGGGGCAGCATGCTGACTGCTCACTTGGCTCCACCACACACCTCTCCAGAGGATCAGACCATCGAAACGTGCCAAAAGCCGCACGTGCAGGGCTTCCAAAAAGACTGGGAACCACGGGGGATTTCTAGTCCCCACGGGCTACAGAGCTACTTGGCGTCCACAGTCCCTTCTCAACTGCCACCCATTCTCAAGGATCAACAGTGGGCCTGGGGCCTCACCCTGCTCTCCCTACACAAATATCATTCCTCTTTCCCACACCTTCTTCCTCACTTTCGGGTCTTGGCTAAATGCTGCCTCCACACAGCTTCTCAAAGTGCTATTGTCTGTCATTCTTTGCCTCCATTATTAGACTGGAAGCTACAAGAGGACAGGGACCACATCTCTTCTATTTACCAAGGTATCCTTACTGCCTGGCACAGCTAGGGAATAATTAATAAAAAGTCATTATTTATCATACCTATTGACAGCTGAGTGCCTAAAAGGCCTAATTCCACTCTTCCACTTATTCCTGCTTCCAGTTCCACCAGGCTGGGAAGAGTGTCTTGGGAGGAGGCAGGGACAGCGGCCTCACCTATATTCTGTTCACTCATTTATTTAGCAAATATTTGTGAGTGCCCCCTACATGCACTGGGGCTGCATGTATTACTCAGAAAGTGACTCTTCCATTGCTGACAGTTCCACATTGCTACTTTAAGTCTTCAGGAGGACAATCTGGTCCCTGAGCCTGGTGCCTGAGCCTCCTGGTACAAGCGGGAATACTCTGTCCATCCATCCATCGCCCACCCTCTCCCTCACTTCTGCCATCCCCTCAGGCATGGGTGAGGGGATGAAACATTCCAAGCCCGAGGACCTCGTGGGGTATGCCAGGGTTGCCTCCTGCTTAGCTTCTCCCTGGGCTTATTAGAGTTGGTACAAAACATGAATGTAGAGGGACTGTTCCTGAATTCCAGGCAACAGAACATGTATATAGCCTGACTCAGGGGAAACCAGTATCCTTCTCAAAAAAGAAACACCTCTAAGGGAAGATAAGACCCTCCTCAACGTCATCCAGGAACCAAATCAGAGAGGAGCATTGACAGCACTCAGGATATGACACCCTTGCCCACCGCACACCATCCTGAGGGACCCACACCTACTGGAGACCAACATCTCCACCTGGCACTTTGCCCAGCTCAACTTTCCCCCATCTCTCCTCCCCATTCCTCAGGGGTGAAGAACACTACCAGGTGGGGCTATGAAGCTGGCCCTGGGCATCACAGGCAGAGGAGACCCTCCATGGAGGACTCAAAGATGCCAGCGAGTGAAGGCCCAAATACCTCCACCAGCCTCAAAGCAAATCATCTTTTAATTCTGAAACACCAAATATTTAATTTATGCTTTACCTCAAATGTCAAGTCCACCTCCAGGCACATAGCTTTGAAACCACGTAAGAAGGCCTAACACTTTCCATATGGTGAAGACATGGAGCCTTTTAATTGTGCCAACTGGTATCATTCAAGGGTAATTCCCCTGGAATCCAGCACTCGGGCAGCAGCTGGGCCAAAAGCCAGCCTCCAAACTCATCACCCAGCCTTACATATCCCCACGGGCCTGCACCCTCCCAATCTTCCCCAAATATCAGAGTGCACTAGGTGCCCCCTAATCAAATTACCAACTGCTGGCAGCCACGTTTGATCCAGAGGCAGGCTTGCCTGCACAGCAGCTCTTTAGTTTGTTTCTTCAGGCAGCTCTGCCATAAAAGAACAGAGGGGCCTAACAGTGGGTTGGGAGGGAACTGTCTTCAATCTGCATGTACATATGCATATATGCACACACATGTACACACTGCATGAGCATAGAGGCACACAGGTCCTGCTTCTCCAAGTGTTTTCCTATCAGTATGCTTGTCCATTATGCTATTCTATCCATCTAGTAAGCATCTTTATTTTACCCATCACATTTTATTTTCCAAACTAATTTTTCCAATTGGTTTTCTTTGGTAACTGCCTGTTGCTGCTTCATGTTTCCAATATCCTCCTTTATCTCTTTGAAATTATTATGCTTCTTTTAATTTCTAATTGTTTAGCACATGGGTGTCTGGCATAGAAGTTGTTCACTTTATTGTTCTTCTTCTGTGGTATTTATACACCTCTCATTACTCATTATTTTTCTTCTCTGAGCTCTTATTTTCTTGGAGTTCATCATGTACCCACAGAAAGGGCAAAGGCTCTGACCTTTTTGAACTCTTTTTAAGTTCACAATCTGCCAGGAGTGAGAATGTTATTACACCCATTTTACTGATGAGCTAATTAAGGTATACAGAGGTAAATGGCTTATACAAGGTGATAAGTGACATGGCAGAGCCTGACTTCATTTATTTTTGTATTCAGGAGGATAGGCTTAGGGGGGGTGCCAGCAAGGTCACCCTCTGATACCCTAGGACCTTGCATGCAACGAGGACCCACCCTGAATACTTACTAAGCTGCTCAGACCCTATCAGGGAGGAAGAGAGCAAGCAGAGGCCCCTCCTGCTTCTGCCTGCCCCACACCCTGCCTCAACCCAGAGTACTGGGCAGCTGGCCAGCTTGGCACCTCTCTGGGAATTAGGGAGTATGGCATGCTTGAGGCAGATGCTCTGCACAGGGCTTTGCCACACATGGCCTCCATTGTCCTAGAAAGTTCAACAGAAAGGGAGAAAAAAAGAGTTCACACCAGCTGCCTAGTAACTTTACAGGGTTATGAGGAGGACTAAGATAATGTAAGCAAAGTGCTTGACACATACAGGCACTTAATAAATAGTAGCTATCGTTGCAATAATAATAATAATGCTAGTTGGATAAGCCACTAATGTGACCCAGCCATTTTAGTGAGAGGCTGGGTGAAGGAGTGGACACAGAACAATCCTGAGCAGGTCTGGGGCTGTTGGGGGGACCTCTGCCTTTGCACCCAGCAGACTTTGGAGCCCACACCCTCCTACATCCTGGTGATAGAATGGAAGAACCCACAGCCACCCTTCCGTGCCATTAGGAATCACAGAAATTCAACAGGACAGAGAGTTGCCCACAGCTGTCCTGTTCAGCATCTTGATGGTTCCCAAACTTTTGAGTATCCCATTCCCATATTCACAAGTTTGGCCACATAACATTTTTCTCAGAACCGACTTTCGGCTATTTTTTTCAACTTAGCTTCATCCTAAGCAACAATATCCATGAAATCATGGTTTGATGTCCTATTTTTTTCTCCTGGTAAAAGAAATATGTAACTACAAAGATAAAAAATATTCCTCCAGGCACCACCTGAAATCACACCACATGCCTCCACAGTGCAGCCCCACCCCTTAGGCTCACTCCAACCTCTCCTGGGGTGGACTTGCCACCCCACTCTGCAAACTCAGTAGCTGGGCCAGGGCTGGTGGGAAGCCAGGCATCCAGATACCAGTCACCGAGCACAGCTCTCAAGGAAGCAGAGGTTCCCTCCCCTTCGTATCTTGGATGGCAAGGCCACCCTCCACCACCCAACATGTGCCACGCTGATGCCTCTGTGTCTCACATCTTCAAAAGTGCTTTGAACAAATATTAATGACCCCTCAGCATTTCTCTAAGACAGGGGGCGAGGAAGAGAGGGGGCAAGCGCCATCCCATGCTGTCCTCAGCTGGGGAAGAAACCAGGCAACAAAATTTCGTGACTTCACCAAAGCCACAGACTTAAGCTGGGCCCCCTCCCCACCCTCCCTCATTTCCCCCAATGGCAACTTTTACTGGCTCACATTCCTCTTGCTGGAAACACTACTATTTAATTAAAAACGACAGACTTTTGTTTTCCTCTCCTTCCTTCCTCCTCCCTCCCATCCTCCAGGACTGGATGCCAAGGAGACCCACCAAAAACATGCGGGTAACATTTGTTATGGCTTTGAAGATAAAAGTCAATTGAAGTAAGCCCTCGCTGTATTTCAAGTTTCCCCTAAAGCATGGAGCAAGCTGCCTGGCAGTTTAGGAAAGAAAAAAAAAAAACTGACTGCAAATAAATGTCATTCTACAGGAATACTTTGTAAAAATAAACAGGCAAAAAAAAACCAAAACTTGATTAATGGAAATCCACTCAATTGGCCTCTGTCTTGAGTTGCAAATGCATTTGTTCATATGGCTAAATCAGATCATTTTCATTGGGCTTAATTAAGTAGATCAAAAACTAGAAACAGTTGGGGAAGAAAAGTAAGTCTATAGTTCTGTTTTTAAAGGGTCCCAACTGCAATGTCCCCCACCCACCAAGTTTTGCCCTTTACCAGAGGACAGCAGCTTTAATTCCAATCCAGCCAACAATGAAATGAGAGGAGAAAGCCCCCAGCTAAGCAGTGGTGGTGGAGGAGAAGGGAGCTGCTCCCAGCCACAGAAGTTATTTCATACATGCACAAGAGTCAGCCTCACCCACAGGCTCACCTCCCAACACTGGCCCCTGGAACTGAGCTGCAATCAGTCCAGCTCTCACCATCCAAATACACACACACACACCTGAAAACCCCACTGGCTCCTCCCCAGCCCATGGACAAGACCAAAGAACTAACCAGACCTGAGACTCAGTATGTTCCCCTCTAAGTTAAAGAAAAAAAAAAATTAAATGTCACATCAAAAAGTTGATTCATCCTTTGATCCTTGGCTTGCTCGAGTTCCACGCAGACCGTCTGAAAGCCCAGTGCAGAGTTCTGGAGCTCATAGGACATCTGTGAACACCAGTCCCAGGCCAGGAGCTGGGGCTAGACTCACTCCCCTGCCACATCTACTGCTCCAACGTTGGGACCCACTGGGTGAAGGCTCAGGTGGACCCAGGCTACAGCAGAATGAGAGCCTCTCTCTCCATGTGGCCAAGCTAAGGGTCTACCTGGTCTTGGTGCCACCCAGCTCAGAGCCTTGTCTACCAGGGTTCCTGAACTGATGGGATTGACGACTGCCACAGATACTTGGAACATTCTGAGGCCAGCACAGTCCTGTCCCCCACCCAGACACCCTGAGATGCCTTCCTTCAGTGCCTAGTCTCACCTCCAAACCCATCTTTGAATACTGGCAGCAGAAAGGAGGTAAAAGTCAGAGTAGGGCCCCAAATCCCTGGACAACTGGACTACACCATTGCCTCACCTAAGGCCTTTCTCCAGGGGGCGGCCCTCTGCCTCCAGCTGGACAGGAGACTGCCACCTGTGTCACCTTTAAGGTTCCCCAAAGCATGGAGGTATAGGGTCATGGTGGTTGAGCAGGGCCAGCTGAGATGGGATTTCTGGACTTAGAAGCTGTGTCAAGAAGGTGTAAAAGTTGGTGGGGTGGAGGGTATAGAGACCCATCTCTGAGGATGAAAGGGGGTAGGTGGGGATCGTACCCGGGTCCCTCTGCCAACGATGCCTGCCGCCCGCAGCTGCCGGGGTCCAGAGCTGCCGCCCGGACAGCGCTGCCTCCCGATCCACTCCTCGATGCCTTTCCGAGCCCAGGCAGCGCTCACGGCGAAGCTGTCACCTGGGGCGGGGACGACACGAAGTCCCTGAGTTTGGACCCTGGGCTGAAAGTTACCCGAGAGAGGAGGAAAGGAGCGGCGCGGCGGAGGCGGCGGGGACCGGGAGGGGTTGAGAGCGGGAACACAATCCGAGAGAGGGAAGCAGTAATCAGGGGACGCGGTTCGGCGAGGCCCCAAGGGCAGTGACCCAGGGGGGCCGCAGTGCCCGGGGAGAAAGGGTCTGAGATCAGAAGAGCGAGCGCCGGAGGCCCAGACTCCGGAGGAGAGGTGTAAGAGTAGGAAGAGGGGCGCAGGAGCACGGGCGAAGGAAAGGGGGGAAGTAAGGGTCAGGAGAGGGAACCAGTGGGCGCAGAAGTCAAGATCTTGGGAGAGGGGGCTGCGGGCCAGAAATAGAGGGGCAGGATCTTGTGGGAAGGGGCTAGGGAGCCTTAAAGGGGGCGCAGTGGGTGTGGAGGGCGGGGACCGCGAGATGGGGGGTTGGGGGGTCAGAAGAGAGAGCACCGGACGGCGGGAAGGGGGTAGGTGGTACAGAGGAAGGGACACGAAGGCTGCTCCAGGAGCGGGTTTATGAGACTGATGACCGGAGCTGGGGGTGGGGGTGGCTCTGGTAATAAGATCCCGCGGGCTAGGCCATCCCGCCGCGGTCCGCGGTGCTTCCCCGTCCATCCCCGGGTCCGTGCCCCGCACGCCCCTACCTTCCGGGCTCTCCCTGCGCTTGCACACGGCGGCTGCAGGCACATCGCGCGCGGCGGCGGCGGGGACAGGAGCCGGAAAGAAAGCAGAGGCAGAGAGTTAGCAATCGCGGGGGCGAGGGCGACTGGGGCCCAGGGGGCCGGCGAGCGGGCGGGGACACTGACCCGGCTTGGAGTGAAGTTTCCCCATGCTGGGGGCGCAGCGGGCGGGGCCGTCCCTAAGCCATGCGTCCAGCCCGCGGGCCCTGCGGCTTGCCGCGCCTTGCTCTCCTCGTCCCGGCGCAACCCCTGAGCAGAGCCGAGCCCGAGGCTGCGCCTAGACGCGCTCCTGCCGCCGTCGCCGCAGCCCGACTGACGCCGGGGCAAGCCGAGCCCTCGGCCCGCCGCCGCGGCCCGCGCCTCCCCGCGCGCCCATTGGCCGGGCGCGGTGCATCAAAGGCGAGGCGGGCGGTGGAGGAGGCGGGCCGGGGGCGGGGCGCGGCTGCGGGCGGGGTGGGGCAGGCGCTGCCCAACGCTACACAGCGCCCCCCTCCAGGCTGCAGTCTCCGGCCGGGCTAGAGACCCACGCCTGGGACAGAGGAGTGGCGGAGCTCTGGCCAGGAGGCTTATTGGGTTAGATATACGCTTGGGTCCTACCCTCTCCAGAACAACCGCTCCTCTCCCTAACAGTAGTGTGTTTTCACCCCCTCTCCCCCCACCCACTCTATTTTTCATCGAAGCGGGCATAGCTGGACTCAGATGCTCCAATTTACAGGTGATGAAACTGAGGTGGGGAGAGGATATGCAGTCTGGGTGCTGTCATCTGCTGCGCGCCTGCTGCGTTGCGCCCCGCCCCACCCCCACCCCCCGAATCTTCCCAAGACCTGACTTTTGCCAAAAGTGTTAACTTATTACAGGCCCCATGCGCCCTCACCCCACTTCCCGCTCCTCTAGGTTTTGATTTGGAAATCAAGGAGAAGCCCTGGCTGCCCCTCTGGCCAGTTATGGGCCTAGCCCACTCGTGGTGGCTACAAGTGTCCGAAAGTCAGGAGCTGCCATCAGTCGCTCGGATCCCCCCATCCCAGGAGCCCGTGGGTGCTCGCCAGGGTCGGGGCTCGCTGCCAGCAGCGCTCACGGAAGGGGGTAACTGCTGGGTCTTTGATCTTCCTTGGTTTCCGCTCCCCGTTGCAGTTCGCTAGACCCAAGGGCTTGTTTGTTTTGTCTGCGGAGGTCTCTGCGGAGGGGAGGGCGACATCAAGGGGTTCCACCCCACCTCTGTGGTTCTCAGAGAGATGCCTGCTCTCCTGGGGACACCGTGGGCCTCTTAAGTTCGTCCTTGTAGCCGACAGCCAGAGCATGAGAAAATTCTAATACTGGGATAGAGGAGACCGGTTCAGCCCCTTAGACCTAACTCTGTGTGAGCCTCTGTTTTATGATCTGTAAAATGGAGGTTCAATTCTGCCCCTTTTGCCTTGCTTTAGGGCCCCAATAGAAAGATAATGTGCTTAATACATATGTCTGGTAGCCACTTTTTTTTAGTAAAGAAGAAACATTAATTTTAATAACATTTTATTTAATCCAATATACCAAAAATACTCTGATTTCAACATATGATGAGGTATTTTACATTCTTTATTTTCCATATTTAAAATCTGCTGTGTATTTTACTTTTATAGCACATCTCAACCCAGACTAGCCACACTACAAGTGATTAGTAGCCGGCTGTGGCTGGTGGCTACTGTCCTGGACATCACAGCTCTGGAGCATCTACATGTATCAAAAGGACATTGGGGAATTGCATGCCCAGCCAGAGGTATAAATCACTTCAGCAGTGTCTTGCTTCTGTCCTCCAAATGTCCTTTTTGACCCATGCTTTTTGGTGGAAATGAAGATGAATAAGCAGGTACATTAATGCTGCGAGTAGGCTAGTTTCATTTGAGGGGTGCTAGGAGCCCCCACAATATTGTTACTGTCCATTTTATATTGCCATTCTTTATCCAACCCTATTATATGCCCATCATTGTCCAAAGTCATGGATAGCCCTCACAACCACTGTCTGATGCAGGCTCTTGAATATTCTGCAAAAGAGGGGACCTACTAGGCTCAGAGAGGTGAAGCCACTTGCCCAAGGTCACACAGCTAGTCAATGACCTGGGGAAGAACTGAATCCAAGCCTGTTGATTCCATTGCCTATGCTGTTTGCACCACCACATCAGGCCATCCCAACACAATCCAGACTTCACATTCCACCATTATAGAGAGTCCCCCATGTGGAAACAAAGATTGATGAAGGGCCAGCTGTGTGACAAACACTGTTTTAGGCACATAGGATATACCAGTGTCCAAAACAGACAATTCCCACTCTCATGGAGCTCACACTCTACTGGGAAGAAGACAGACAAGAAACAATAAATACAATGAATGAGCAAATAGTGTGGTAGGTTAGAAGGCAACACCAAATATAGCAGTGGTTCTCACCTGAGGGCAATTTGCCCCTCCAGGGAACATTTGGCTATGTCAGAGGGCATCCAGCAAGTACAGGCCAGAGTTGCTGCTAAACACCGTACACTACCCAGGACAGCCACCACCATCCAACACCAAACAAGGAATTATCCAGCCCAAAATGTTAATATGTAAGAAAATGAAAAGGCAGAGCAGGAGTAGGACAGAGGGGGTGCTTTTGAGTGTTTGCATAGAGTGGGAGCGTACCTGCAGACGCCTCCGAAAGAAATGGAATTCGGTGGAGGTTGCTGTTTGTCTCTACTCACACCTCCCCCACCCATGCCAGGGTGCATCTCGGTCAAAGCAAACCTCTGAGCGTTCTTTCTCACAGTGCCTATAAAGTTGGTTACTTCTTAAACTGGCCATGGCTTTCTTCTTTCATGAGAAAGAAGTATCCCCTCTTCCCCTTGGGAATTTCTTTTTACAGTTCAAAAACAGATAAAAGCAAAAACTAACACTCTGCAGTTCCCAGTTTGAGTCTTGGGGGAAGTAAATCCCAAATGTCCAGCCCAGACACATAGGGCCCCTCCACCCACAACCTGGCCCTTCCCAGCCCAGCAGGCACCAGGGACTTCACGGCTGTCGGAATCTTGACACCCGCGGCCCATCCCCACCAACTTGGACCTGGGGCAAGGAGCCAGAGAGGTGGGCCTCATGGTGAAATCTTAGCCTGTCCAGGGCTCTGAGGAGGGGGTCCCCAGGGGCCACCAGCCCACCGTCCACCTGGGGTGGCACTTCGGCCTCCACTGGCTTCCTGTCCCACAACTCACTGTCTTTTTATGTGTTTTAATAATTTATCTGGCCCACTTTTGGGCTGAATACTTAACAGTGACACATCTTTTTCTTTGAAGATTTCCCATCCTTTGGGGGAGGAGAATGGGAAAGGAAGGCAAAGAAGAGATAAGAGAGAGAGATTATAACAAACGGGTTTCATGGGGCTTGAGATTTAGCAAGGCTGGCTTAGGTGAAATCTGTTAGACGTAGAGCGGGAAAGGTTTTTTCTGTTTCGTTTTGTTTTTTTAAACACATCACCCTGGTTAACCACCCCCACACTCGTCCCCAAGTTAAGCCATCTGATCTGGCCCCCTTCAAATGCCACTTCCCAGGAGAAGCCCTCCTTGACCTTCCAACCTGAGGAGCTCTGACCGCTCTGCATAGCCAAGGTCCCCACTTAGCACTCCTTATGTTTTAATGATGGGGCAAAATTTTCCTCCTAGATTCTGAGGGCTCCTTGAGGCAGGGGTATTGTCTGACTCACATTGCTTTATGCAGTACTCAGGTGCTCTATGTGGAATGAGAGGAACCCACCCAGCCCCACCTCCACCTGGGTTGTGTTGTAGCCCAAAGACAGGGGAAGGGCTGCCAAGAATATGGTCTGGGACATCCTAAAGAAAAAATTAATATCCAAGTCTCTTCTGGCTGCCCTAGGACCCTGGAATGGCTTCATTCCACACATCCCTAGTGAGTTTTGGCATTGCTAAGTGTCCTGCAAGCCTTGTTTGGGTGAGCAATGGAGAGCTAAATTATTCTGTATGAAAAAATCACAGGAATTTTGGAGATGGCAACCATGAAAGGAAAGAAAAGGGTGGCAGGGAAAAATAGAGAGAATGAGAAGAAAGAGATAAATAAGGGCCTAAGAAGGGGCAATCAGTGAGGTGGAGGGCAGTCAATTACTTTTCAGGATAATATGCAATTGGCAGTTGACACCTATTCAGCTGTATGCTGGAATCACCCTCTGTTATTCCAAACCTTAGCAAAATCATAACCATGTCCCTGGGTTAGTGACACAGGACAGAATGAAGGAATCAGAAAGGCCCAACACAGATATCTGTAGGACTGGCTTCATCATGATGCTCCCTGTGAGGTCTTGCTATCCTCCAGGCCCTGCCTCTCTGCCCTCTGGCCAGCTCATCTGTGAAGCCCTTCCAGTCATGGTTCTTTTACAGAAGGGAGAAATAAATTCCCATCTTTTCAAGCCCTTGTTTTTTCAGTTACATGCAGTCAAACTGTAATCTCCACATTCAATCTGCACCTTGAGAAAATGAAAGGGTCAATCAGCATTCCCCAGAATGGGTTCCACAGAACACCAGAGTTGCTAGATGCTGTTACTATGTGAAAGAAAGGGCTTTGAGGAAACTTTGGGCAGCCCTGGCTTAGCCAAAGAGAGACAAGTTCCTTTTCTACAGGACTTGTCGGAACTTTCGGTGAGCATCGAAGCTGTGCGATTCTCCAAGGGGAGGGCGTCCTAAGCAGAATTTCAAACTCACTGGACCAGGGAAGCCATTTTAGGTTGTTCAAATGATAACGAATGCTCAGCGAACACACTTTGAGTGCTAGATTGAAGGCTTCTAAGGATCCTTCCAATCCGAGAGGCTGAGTAGCAGTAAATCCAGGGACCTAGCAAAGCAGGGTGGCAGGAAGGAAAGTGCAGTGAGGACAGAGCCAGCGTGGGAAATCTCCCTGGAGTAGTACACCCACGTGTACCTGTGGTGTGCACTTAACATGTCTCAGGATATATTCGTGCATCTCTAGGCCTCTGAGCATTTGGACACCTACTCTGCACAAGGTCCTTAAGGCCACAGGCTTCTTAAAGCCACAGTTCCAGGCAAGAAGGAACAGCATCACTGTAGCTCACAGTTTGCCCACCTCACCTGCCTTGCCTTCTAGCTTAGCTACCTCCACCTCCTTCTCCACCCCTGTCTTTGCCGCTGCTACCACCTCTTCCTTCCATCCTACAGAATACAGTTTCAGAGTGGCCCTGCTGCCATGTTGGTATCACATGACCCCTTCATTCCTTAGTTACAACTGATGGGATGCTTGACCCATGAGCCTAACCAATCAGGATCCCCATTGCAGAACTTGAATTGAGAGGCCCCGGGCCTAGGGTTCACTTGCTGGTGGTCTCTGAAGCTGAAGGGCTCCCTAGTCCAAGGGCTGGAATAGCTGTTTGGGGTCCATACGGGCTGATAAACACACAGAAAGAAGCAGGAGTAGGAGAAGTCATGGAGAAGTAGAGAGAGCAAACCAGCCAGAGAGACACACAGCCAGACAGACTATTTTGGCTCCTGATCCTGCCTGTTCCCAGCCCTGGGCTTCATTAGTTCTGTCCCTGAGTTCTGACCTTGGGTCCCTGAGAAAGCCTTGGCCTCCCTTTCTTGGGCCAGGGTCTCATAGCCTACATGAGGGTCCCTTGGAATCTAATGTGCATGTGAACCCACTGGGATCATTTTAAAATGCAATCCAGAGTGGTATCTGATAACCTGCATTGCTGGTCTATAGACCAATTTTGAGGCTCTAGAAAGTTAAGCCTTCTCAGTAGCTGCTCTCATTATATAAGTTACCTCTTCATTAAGTAGCAATACTGGGGAAGCAGAAGGGACCAGAGAAATAAAGGTGTTTTCTCTTTTACTAATTAAGTCATTCAAACAAGATTTTTTGAAGGTGTAATTTACACAAGGATCTTATGTTAACAGAACAGACAAAAATTAATCAGTGAAATGTATAGTGTGTCTGTGGGAAAAATCAAGTGGGAAACAGAAAAGCAATAACCAGGGAGGGATTACAATTTTATGTGGAGGTTGTCAGAGGATAACCTTTGAGCAAAGACTTAAAAATAAGGACAAGAACCATAAGGATGCCAGGGGAGAGCAGCTCCACATAGAGGGGACAGCAAGTGCAAAGGCCCTGAGGTGGGAGCATACTATGAATGCTTTGGGAATAAGGAGGCCAGTGGCTTTGAAGCACAGATTGGGGGAATGTGTGTGAAAGAGAGAGGCAGATGAGGCTGAAAGGTGATGATGAGGCAAAATCATGAGGCCTTGGCCAGGGCTTCACCTTTACTCAAGGGAGATGGGAGCCATTAGAGAATTGTGATCTGGTATGACTGGCTGCTGTATTGAGTAGAGTGTGGATTAGGGGTGGTGGCAGATGTGGGGAAAATGGAAGTTGTTATGGCCAGGATCCTCACTTGACCCTGAAGTACTTGATGATGTAATTGGCCTACTGCCAGGCTAATGCTTCCACACCTGTAGGCAATGAGCTATTAGTGACTGAGTCACAATATAAAGAACTCCACTCACTGTCCTGGGCAGAGTCAGAGACAGAGGTGGATTATGGACCTGCAGACTGCTGGATGCAGATGTGATTATAGTGACCTGAGAATAAAGCTGTGTATAACCCCTTTTGTCCCAAAATGTTCCGTTGTCATTTCTCAGTCTCACAGAATCCATGGTGAACTTGCCCAGGGCTAAAATCCTCAGGCAAGACAGCAAGATACCAGTAAGAAGCAAGGAGACTGACAAAGAAGTGATTGCAGCAACACTGGCAGGACATGATGGTGGCTTAGACCAGGGCAATAGCAGTGGATCAGGTAATAAGCAGATGCTGAATATACTGGTAAGTTATTTAATGTACTGGATGTGGGGTGCAGGAGAAAGAGGAGGGAAGGAGATGCCAAAGGCTTTGGCCTGAGCTACTAGAAAGAGGGAGCTGCTATTCACTGAGATGAGGAAGCTTGTGGGTGGACTGTCTGCAGAGCAGGGAAGCTCAGAGGCTCTGTTTGAAGACGCTATTTTGAGAGGCCTGCTGCATATACAAGCAGTGAGATCAAGTAGGCCGTCAGATCTATGAGCCTAGAGTTCAGAAGCAAGCTGGGGGCTGGCGAGACATACCTGAGTGTCATAAGCCTATAGATGGAATTTAAAGCCTGACAACAGAGGAGATCCACAGGGACTGAATGTAGCTGGATAACAGCAGAGGGCCAAGGATAGAGCCCTGGGTGGGGCCCTGCCATGCTTAGGGGTCAGCAGGTCCTCAGAATCTCAGCACCACTGTAACCTCCTGACCTCCATTCAGTCCTCACCGTTCCCTCCTAGAGAACCCCCTTCTCAGGAAATCCTTTTCATACCTGCTCACCAACCCCCTACCCCACACCCGCATGCCTCCCCCCACAGCAAGCAGGATTCCTGGCTCAGCGTCTGAACTCTCAAAGCACTCCTTTGTTCGAACTAGCCCTAGAGATAAATGAGACAATGTGTGTGAACCTCTCAGGGCATCCAGCACAGGACCAGCCATTGCCAGCTCTCTGTGATGAGGCGGTTAGGGCAGAGCACCCCGCCCTGCTCCTGTCCTCACCCTGAGTTAGCCATGTCAGAACCTGCTTCACACCATTCTGTGTCTGACACACAGTTGGGGCTCTAGAAATGTTTGCTGTAGGCAGGAAGGACTGAGCAAATGGGTCCATCTGACCAGAGGTAACACCGTCCTCAGGGAATTATCTGGCCTTCTCCAAGCCCCCTCCCACATCATTTTTGTTTCTGCTGACTCTGTGCCCAACAGAAGGGTACTGCCACCCTATTGCTCCAAGCAGATTTTACCCATATCACACCCTCCCTGAGCCAGGGCAAGGAGGTAAAGGGGGCTACTGCTTATGAAACCCAGCCACAATTGTCCCTTCCCTCTGAAACCAGTTTTCTTCACCATTGAACTGAAAATTCCCCATTTGCATCTTCCAACAGCGAGCTGGGATGCATCCTCCACCTGGCACCTCTTTTACCATCATCATCTGTGGACATCTTTGGGTGACAAGTACCTTTGTATTGAGCCTCCTTCCCCAGCCCCTCCCTCCCTCCCTGGGTTCTAACTCTCCAGCAGGCATCCGTGTGCACAAAGGCACCATTGAGAGGCAGGCAGTGGGATGCCGCCTTTGATCTGGGTTCTAATAACGTGTGTATGTTTGCAGCCCAAAACAAGGCAGCAGCCTCGCTGGGAGGATGGAGGCAGGAAGGCTCCAGTGGAGGCTTGGCCACACATTGATTGGCAAGCTGGGCAGCACCTTTCGAGAGTGTTGCACAGATTCTCATTATACTCACTCATTATACTGACAAAGGCCCTGCCACAGCCGTGGCTTGCCAAACGGAGACCTGAGAGGTCACAGGGGCTGCCCAGGAGCTCCATAGAGCCAGGAGCTGCAGGTTCACCAGGGAATGGGCAGGCAACACAGGGAGGAGCCTGGACCAGGGAGGCCTGGTGGCATATGCCCAGCCTGAAGGGACAGCTGCAGCTCAATGCCCACTACCACCCAAGAGCCCAGAGCTGCTAGATCTCTTAATTTTTCAAAAATAGCTAGAAATTCAGGTTTCTGCATGAAATCTCCAGATTTTAAGATATTGGCAACTAATTTTAAATATTTTAAGTCATGGTGCAGGCCAGATGAAGCATGGGTACTTGAAGGAAGCCAGCACATGGTTACCAGTTTCACCCTCCGCTTGTAAACTCATCCAGAGAGAATGTACAATGGAGACAGGAAAGGTGAGAGGGCAATAATTCAGACCAGGCCCCCAGGCTCTCTCCAAAGGGGAAAAAGAGTGGTGGTGGCACCAGACTGGTGCCTGCTGCCCCAGTGCCTCCCAAATACCCTCAAATGCCCCCAGCATCATTCCCCTAGTCCCTTGGCAAATGAGTACCAAGTCCCTCCAATGTGCCAGGACTGCACTGGGCACAGGGGATGCAGGAATGAATCAGATAAGGTGCCTGCCTGCACTCAAGTCCCGGGGGACAGAAGTGTGAGAAGCTAAATGGTACTGAGGGTCCACTATTGTTAGGCTCTGTGTTAAGGGCCACATGCGCTTTTTTCCTCACATAATCCTCACAACCCCTGGGGAGAAGGGATTATGATTACTATCTCCACTTTATAGCTGAGGTAATGGGCTCACAGAGAATAATGGAGCTCTCAAGAAAGTTGCAAGGTTAAATTCGCTACTGCCTACCATCCAAGCCCTGCAAGCGGCCACTGCTATACACTGTCTCATAGGCTGCAAGATGGGTCACTCAGGTTTATGCCACATAACTCTTGGAGGGTGGAGTAATCTATGCCACCCCTGTGATGAAACAGACAAATTACAACGAATTAAGTGTTGGTTAAGATACCAGCATACCTCAGAGATATTACAGGTTCAGCTTCAGACCACCACAAAAAGGCAAGTATCAAAATAAAGCGAGTCAAATGAAATTTTTGGTTTCCCAATACAGATAAAAACTATGTTTACACTGCACTGTATATTTAAATATTTAAATATTTTAAGTCATGGTGCAGGCCAAATGCACCATGTCTATTAAGTGTGCAATAGAATTACGCCTAAAAAAGCAAAGTATACACCTTAGTTAAAAACTACTTTGTTGTTAAAAAATGTTGACTGTCACCTGAGCTTTCAGCGAATCATAATCACTGCTCACAGATCACCATTAACAAATATAATAACAAGGAAAAATTTGAAATATTGTAAGAATCACCAAAACATGACACAGAGACATGCAGTGAGCAAATGTCATTGGAAAAATGGCACCAATAAACTTGTTCAACGCAGCATGGCCACAAACGTTCAATTAGTAAAAAATCATGCAAAGCACGATAAAAGCAAAAGTTCAATAAAATAGGATGTGATGCCTGTATATATACAGCCCTGGGGACCAGCCCAGGAATGGTGGGACTCAGGCCTCCCCTGAGGTCCTTCTTCCCAGCACAAATCTTGCTTCCAGTGAAGAAACAAGTTCCTCCTTTGCCCAGACCTTCTACCTTCCACAGGTACCTGGGAGAAATGAAGGTTATCCAGAAGGTTATTGCTTCCTGGCTCCAATATTTGCCCTGTTTTCTCATCTGTAAATGGGGATAGTAGCTAGGAAATGAATCTAACATACCTGAAGCAATTGGAGAGGGATTCTAGACTAAATGAAGTCGCCCTGCATTCCTCACCTGCTAGCTGGGTGACTCTGGCCAGCTACCTACCATCACTTCCCCGACCTGTAAAACAGTATACAGTGTCCAGCTCACGGTGGGCTCTCAGCAGTCAGTAGCCAGCATTAATATTGCCATGTCACTATCATCATCTCTATGAACTCCCACCACTTGAGCCATGCTCGGGAGGGGCCTTGCCCCACTCCTGCCTACAGCCTTCCATGGCTCCAGCATTCATCAGGCATTGGGCCAGCTCCTTCCATGAACTCACTGGGCTATGCTGTTAGCCACCTAAGAGCACAGGGGTGGAGCTCCCTCACCATGTGAAGTGAGATGGGTCCACACTGCCTGTTCCCCTCCATCATTGGATGCTGTTCCCCTAAGCAGGGCAGGGTCCAAAGACAAGAACCCAGACTCCTCCATCCACTGCCTTGAATCTCTCCAGGGAGGGCATTGGGGAGGAGGGTCTGCTCACAACATGTTATCCAAGCTTGTCAGGGCAGACCCTGAGAGATTGGAGGTGGCCTCAGAAAGAAAAGAGGAGAGGAGGGAAGAACTGAAAATTGAGCCTAAGAGCCCCTGCCCCCTCTGCTCCATGCTTCTCCCCTAGATCTTAACCTTACTCTTTGTAAAAGGATGCTATCAGAGGCTCAAATGGCTCAGGGGGATATAAGAGGACTAGCAAACCTTCGAGGAACAACTCAACCTTACTAAAAATCTGGAAATAGGAACTAAACAGCAATAAGGTATCTTGAAAGGGTTTAAACAGAGAAGAGCTGCAGTCCCTTGGACAACCAGTGCCCCCTCCATTCAAGTCAATGTTTTAATCCACATGCAATATTCTAGATTTCTCCAACTCCAGATGAAAATAACTCCAGTTTTCATGCCAGTAAAAATGCCAGTTTTTCTGTTCTTAAAATTGAGCAGCATGTGCTGGCATGCGGAAGCCATTGTTGGGATGTCCATTCTCCCCTCATCTCGCACCCAGGCCTCCTTGAGCTCCACCATCTGGCCAGATACATAGATGCCCAGTGAACCCCTGGGTCTTTGTCCTCTGCTGTTCTGCTCACCGCTCTCTGCACCCCAGCTCCTGCTCATCCTCCAGTCTCAGCATAAATGTCACTTCTTCCTCCCCAAGCCAGCCATCCAGCCCCCAATTTAACCCCCAGCTGGAGCCCTGGGGAGGTCTTACTTCCAGCCCAAGCAGCTTAGCAGACACAGACAGTTCCTCATCACCCCTAGAAGGCATCTTAAGTCAGCTGTCAACATACTAATAGAAAAGGAGGAGCAGGAGTGGGGTCCTTCCCACTTCTAGGCATCCATACCCTGAAGATCAGTCCCCAGCCAAACTCTGGCCAGAGGACCAACTCCATGTGGAAGCCATGTGGTGACAGGCTGTTGGCACTGACCACCCTGCTCACCTCAATGGAATACTAAGTCCAAGGTGACACACTGAGGGGCTGTCATCAGACTGACCCACACCCAGGGCAGAACCAAGCTGGGTGCTCTTTCCAGTGGTGACACAAACCCAAAACCAGTGTCAGGGAGATTAGGTGCAGTGGGGAGTGTCACTGTGCATACAAATAACCAAGACCAAGGGGAAACATGAGCTAATGTGTGGAAGCGCTTGACACAGAGCCTGACAAATAGAACACATGCAATAAAAGGGACTTTCATTAGTATGTTGATGAAAGCACCAAAAAGCAATGTCTCCTTTAGGACTTTTTGCTTGTAAGTGACAGTGACAGAATCCAGTTGAAACTAGCCCAAGTGAAAAGGAACTTTACTGGCTCACATAACCCAGATACTGGGAGGACAGATCACAGGTAGCTTCAGACTTATAACCTGATAACTTTGTGCTGAGAGGAAAAAGAGAATTATTCTTCCCCAGCTCTGCTGAGAAAAATCCTGGGAAAGGACCTTGATTGGTCTAGCTTGGGTCATGTGCACATTGCTGAACCAATCACTGCAGGAATTTGGTCCAGCTTGAGTCAGTTGGCCACCCCTGGCCAGATGGAGCTGAATGGCAGCCCCATCCCAGCCACGGTATTGGATAGGAAGGCACAAATTCCCCAAAGGAAAAGGAGAAAGGGGGGTCATTGTCACCTGAGGAAGAAAGAATGTCTTTATAACTCCATCCTCCAGTACACAGAATCTAGGAGCCATCAGAGAAGTATTAGCCCCACTTGACGGATGGGAAAAGTGAGTCTCAAATCTGTGAAACAGCTTGCCCAAGGTCACACAATCTATAAGTAGTGGCTCTGGGTGGTCTGGAAGAGTCTGCCTCCATAGTTTTTCTTCCATTTAATCCCTGTGAGCCTAGCATTAGAAGGAGGAGAAGATTGACCATACACAGACACTAACATTTCCCTGACTAAATTGGGCTCCCTGCCTAGGCCAGTCCTGCCATGTCCATAACCAAGCCTGGTCTTTGGAGATGTCTTCAAATCAATGAACCTCATGCCTTGAGATTGGCCCTTGGGAAAGGGAAAGGCAAGACAGGAGAGACACAAGAATAAGAGATTGAAGCCTCACATCTGAAGGAAAGCTGGCTTGGGGAGGTAGATAGAGGGGAAGAAAAAAATGTATCATACTCTGACCCAGGACAGCCCTCCAAGGCCTCCTCTCTGTACAGGAAGATGTTTTTTGGATTCTCTCCAGTTGAGTGGAACTGTAAGACTTCCTTCTCCAGATGGCCCTGGGCTTCCGAGGATAGAGGGAAACCATGAGGGGGCTGTTGCCATCAAGACTGACCAGCTGGATCAACTGACAGCACTGGGAAGAGGCCTTGAGGGGGAATAATTCAGTCTCTGATAATACATGCAAGAACATACTCTTCAGAGTGATCAGAGACCAATTTCTGTCCACCACATTGATCTGCTCATACTACGTCCTCCTTGGCTTCCACAACCCTCTCCTCCCGGGGGCATCCAGTATTTTTCCTTTTCCACCTCCATGCTATCCAAACCTACCTGTCCTGTGTCCTCTTCATTTCATGCTCTGTAAGAAACCCAGCTAATCTAACTCATGCCTGCTGGAGTGATTTTGGTATCCTGGGTAAAGGGGCCAATCACCTTCTCCCCACAGAGAACACATTTAATATATGACAGGTGGGCCATTCCACTTTAGAATCCCATGGTAACTCTAGGGCTTGGTCACCCTGACAAACCCTCAGGGCCAGGCTTTCAGGGCATCTCAATTCTTCCTTCCATGGCCACTATGGTGCCACGTTCTAGAAGTCCATTCTTCCTAAATCTCTCTTAGATCTGCATCCCCTCCCTGCCAACCTCCTGATTGGTTGGAGATGGCCACACATTATATGTCACTCTTCCTATGAAGCAGAAGTGTGTTTTCCCCCCTGAGTCTGGGCCACCCCTGTAACTGCTGAACCCACAGAGTATAGTGAAAGGCAGGTTGCACAAGGGCCAGACCTGGTCTCTCAGAGGATAGACAGCTTTTGTTTTTGTCCCACTTGGAGTGCTCACATCTGGAACATTCCCTCTCAGAACCCAGCTGCAATACTGGAAGCCCAAGCCACATGGAGAGGTCATGTATGTGTGCCAGTCGGCAGCCCCCACTGAGCTTCCAGCAGACAGCCATGGGAGTGTGCCTTCTTGGATGTCTGATATGAGAGTCCCCAGAAGACTGCAGTCCCAGCACACAGAGCAGAAGCACTACCCTGCCCCACCATTTCAGCTCAGTCAATCCCCCAAATTGCAAGAGACAATAAGATTGTGGGTGTTTTAAGCCACTGAGCTTCATGGTGTTCTCTTACACAGGAATAGATATCTGAACGTCGGACTCAAGCCTTCATTATCTCTTCTGGTTCAGTTTCAGCCATTTGCTAATTAACTGATCTGCCAGCCTCCACATCCATCTATTTCCCAAGGCTATTTTTGAAGTGTCATTCTGCTCAGAAACCTTCAATGGCTTCTTATTGTCCATAACAGTAGTAGTCCTTATCGCATGGGAGTACACATCAGAATTACCACCGCAACATTTTCAAAATACAGATTTTTCCCTCAAAGGCTGAGAATCAGGGCATCCGACTGTGCAAATACCACCCTTGATGTGATAGCATCACCCTAGCTCCCAGTGGAGAAAGAGGAAGGGATCAGATTCTAGGCAGCCAAAATCCCACAAACATCCCTTGAATCTTCACAGTCCCTACAAATACGAAATGAGTTCCCACTGGTAAAACTCTTGAACTCATCCTACCACATAGTAAATGCCATATGAATGTTTCTCAGATAAATATAAAAATATATTCTTCTAGGCCATAGGCTAAATAAGGCTCTTTGGTTGCCCTTTCCCAATTCCGTAAGTTCAGATCCTTTCAAGGCTAGCAAGAAAGCCACCCCTTCCCTGAGGCCATCTCTAATCTCCAGGTGGGAAGTGACATCTCTTTCCTCAGCACTCCAACACTCTGATCTGCCTGTCCTTTCTGATGCTGAGCAGGACCTGGAGTCCTCTGGGAACTTGTGAGGTATGAGGTCCTCCCTAGTGCTTTATAGGTGCTTAGGAAGTGCTTGGAGAATACATGAGAAGAGGGCTTTTTACCAGCTGTACAATCCCAGACTGCCTCTAAATCCTCAAAATGTGAGCAGAGGGAATGTCAGTTGAGCTTGGGCTAGTACATATATGCAGCCTGGCCCAGCCCAGGGCCTGCTGGTGAAATGCCATGGTGCAAAAGGTCTCTGGGTTGGAGTCCCTAATTCCTCAGGCTGGGATTTCAAACAAACACTCCCAGCTTTTGGGCCAAGCACATCATTCTCCTATTTGGAAATGCTTTGCAAATTGGCAGCTCCAAGAGGAGAGTCCTGGAGCCAGAGTGGGTGAGCTCTGACCCAGAGGAGGGAGGCTGCTGGCCTCACCCCAATGCCTTCTCTAGCCCTGACCCCTTCATTAAAACCATTTCCAGCTGCAAGTCTCTGTGTGAATGCAAGATTGCTGCCCAAGACAGGAGATCCACCCATGTCTCCTTGGACCCCTTGACCCCAGGCATGCTTTGACTCCCAATGGCCAGCACCTGCATCTCATTATTGGTAGGATGCTTTCAGGCAATGAGACCCCAGCCAATGCCCAGGAGTGTCAGAGAATCACTACCCTAGTTCCCTGGTTCCCTGCTCATGCAACTGTGAGGCATAACTCATATGTCTTCCAAGCATCCCTGTGGGAGCAAGCCCAAATTACCCTTTGCAGGACTTTGCTTGAAGTTATATCCTTGCTTTTCTTGATAGCACATCCTTGCTTGATATCATATCCTTGCTTGGTATCTGTGCCAACTGATACCTTCCCTTCCTGGTCCTCCTTTACCACTACCTGCATTTCCTTGTCTTGGATTATGCTTCTGAAAACCCAACATAAGAGAGTAGAAAAGGAAGGAGATTACAATGATGAAAGTAGCCATGCCCAAGATTATATAGTTAATAAGTACTGAGCCAGGATTTTCTAACTACTGTATGTACTGCCTTCTGTTAGAAAGATACCATCAATAAGATCTATACCAATCTCCTTAAGTTAAAACTTGAGAATAAAAGCCATTATCAATCCATTAAACAAACATGGATAATGGCAGTGTGCATCCAGGGAGACATTGAAGGTGTGTTAATATTGTTTCTATCTGTCAGGCATGTCTCCCCTCTTTCACCCCGTTTTTTTCTAGTATCATATAGGGATGGGCATGCAATCAAAACTTCTTTCCCCAGACCTGGCCCCTGAACTCAGGAGTGGAAGGTAGCTGCAACAGAAACATCAGGTGACAGACCCCTTATTGCTATATGCTCTGAAATGTAACTTCCAGATCCCATTGTTCAGCCCTTTCTTCAGTCCTCTGAGCTACCCACGATTATTCCAATACAAGCCCAAAATGCCTGGGTTAGTCAGAGCCCACTGCTGCTGCTTGTCAACAAGACACCTCAAGGGATATAGAAACTGGTACCAGTTGTGGGATATTGAAAGTGACCTATCCTAAAAATACGGAGTGGGTGAGTATATGAGCCAACAAATCCACCTTACTTATGTAAGCAGGTTTGAGTGAGATTTTTGCCCCTGTATTGGACGGATCTTGAGTGATATAGGAATGAAAAAGGATGGAAAACCCCTCCCTGGATGATCTTCCTTAGACTACATCTCTCTGCTTATTCTTTTTGTTTCTGGTGATGTGCTGCAAGTTTGCTTCATTCCTTTCCTATTTAAAATATGTCAGTGCTCTTCAAGTCACACAGGATAAGGAACTGGGTGACCAGCTCAGGTAGAGAGTCCCCTGGTGAGTCCAGGAGGAAGCAGGCCCTATGCGCCTTGACAGAGAGTTGTGCGGCCCTGTAGGAAGGCCATGGCTGGGGAAGGAGAGCTTGTTCTGCTGCCTCCCAGATTGCTGTGTGTCACTGGGTAAAGGTCCTCCCTCTCTGAGGTTCAGCCCCTTTTATAGAATGAGGAAGCATCTCGAAGGTCCCTCTAGATCTAACAGGTTCAGATGTTGGAGAAATGTGAGGGTATGAGTACAGACTGATGAGGTGAGAAGAGGTAGCCAGTAATGCTGAGTCAACATAGTCCTCTCTGAGCTTTCCCCTAAGAATCTCTGTGAAGCTGAAAACCTATTGATGCCACATTTTTCTACTCCCACATTTTTCTCTCCTGACCCTACACCACTCCTATTGTAACAGAAACAGTTATCTGTGCCCTATTATCTTTCTCCTGATTCATTTTAGTAACAGAATGGACACACAGCTGTAGGGACTCCCCTTTCCAGCCTCCCTTGCAGCTAAGTATGACCATGTATGAATGGGATGAGCAGAAGAATGTGGTTGCCCTTCACATCATCCTTCCCACTTTTTGCGAGTTCAAGCCGAGACATGCTGCAGAGATCCGGCTTCAAACATGGGGCCTGGCAGAGAATGCAGTAAATGTCCCCTGGGCCCCTGAACCACTTGATAAGTGAAATTCTCCTCCACTCCTAGACTACCTCCTAGAAATAACCTTCTGTCTTGTTGAAGTTGCTGTTTTTGGGTGAACTGTTCTTAACAGCAACATAAGCTGTGCCCTGACACCTCCTTCTGCTGCTCCCACATCATTCTCAGAGACTTTGCAGCCAGTGCTGAGGAGCTAATCTCCACCAAGAAGAGAGGGAAGAAGAGAAATGGGAGTGGGAGGGGGAAGGGAAGGATAGCATTTATCAGACAACTCATTCTGTTCCTGGCATTTAACACCATTATCTTGAAAGCTTGAATCTTATCATTGGCAACAAGCACTCTCCATTATTTTCCTTGAAGTGGCAGGCACATTTCATTCATTTTCAGGAAAATGTCTGCCAATACTGAAGTCTGAATAGCCATAATTTCTGTTAGTCTTTTTTTTTTCAAGTAAAAATGGCATTCAGCTAGGTCAGCCCAAATCTCAGACAATTGCACAAGTACTTTTCCTTAAAACAGCTCTTGTATTTCCATACGCAGCAGAAATACTTTGTGCATTTGGCCACACAGAATATTAAAACAGCTGTACTCAAGGGTCAAGAAATTAACCAGTTAATAAATTTCCTGCTTCAAGGGCATTCTTAAGTGATACCATGTCTCTGTTATCTCACTGTAGTGCAACCCAGCAGGATTCGTGCTCCCACACTAGCAGGTTACCCACCATTACCCTTCCCATCCGTGCAAATGTCCACACAGCAAAAAGGGCAATAACATCTCAGTATTACTATGAAAATAGTTCTGATCCTGCAGCGCTCCTAAAAGGGTCTCGGGGACCTTCAGGCATTCTCAAGCCACACTTTGACATGCACTGCCTTTCACCATAAGCATACAAACGTGCACACGTGTGCATACACACACACAGTGTTTATCATTTGATTTTTAAAAGGGCATTTGAATATTAAAAGGAAGAAGGACGTCATCTCAGAAGAAAGAGTAGTTCACTAAAGGGATGCATTTAGACTTATGAACAACTCACTGCATTGTCCTGACTTTTCTGGTTCTGCCAAGGCCACAGGGCAGATGTTGGCATGGAAGGCTGATGTTTAGAAACTGCCTCCAGCCTGACACACCCCTTCCTGTACAGATGAAAGAAATGGTGGCCCGAAGGGCCGAGCACACAGCCAGAAATTGTTCCAGGGGAGCTGACACTTTGCTTTGCCTCCTGACAGGGTACCAAATGGCAGGAGGACCCTGCATGGGTTTTAACACCCACCGCCACCCCTCCCAGGATTGCTGGGAGCCAAACAGGCCGCTGCAAGTCCTCAGTGAGGTATGCCTGAAAGTGGGCTGAGTCTGAAGGGGATGGAGCTCTCACTCCCTCAGTGAGGATCCTAAGAATGGGTTTTATTCATGAACTAACCCATCTGCTTGTCCCCCTGCCCAACTCCTTTGCCCCCACCCCCAATTCAGTCTCCACTGCCTTGGGTTATTTTGTAGGAGCCACACAAACTCACATACCTACTCAGGTGCACAGAACACGCTGGTCTATCACACACCCACAGCTCACTTATGTACCTCCCACCCACCATCCCAACCACATTACTTACACCCTCCCTCCCCATCATGCCTACAACCCTCTCCTCCCTCCTCAATGCCACTACCCCTTGGGAACACTCAGGAAGATGAGGGCCCAAGGGGCAGGGCAGCCACCTCAGGCACGTCCTTCCCTTCCATGGGCCCCGGCTTGCTAGCACTAAGGAGGAGAGGACTGGAGAAGAAGCTCTGTCTCTGGAGATGCTGCTTGCTCCTATATCCTATGGGTATGGTAAAATGTGGGCATTAAAGGCCACCCCAGCAGTCTGAGCAGAATGGGGGAGGCAGGTGAGAGGGTATCAGCCATGAGGTGCAAGCAGCTGGGACCACCCAGGATTGAACATGAGAGTGAGGGGGAAAATTTGGAGGCAGCAGGCACGAGGCATAGGTAGGGAGAGCACAACTCAGGGGTGTGCGTGGGGTTGTGGTTTAGGGGGCACCAAGAACTTGTCAGCAAGGATATTGAAGCTGGAATACAGGCAGACTTATCCTAGAAAATCCACCCCCTGGACACAGATGCCCAGACATTTGGTCAAACATTGTCCTGGGTATGTCTGTGAGGGTGTTTCTGGATGAGATTAACATTTGAATGGGTGGACTGAGTAAAACAGATTGCCCTTCCTAAAGTGGGCAGGAAGGCCAGCGGAAATTTGCCAACAAAGGAGACTTAAAGGGCCCGGGCCCTCTTCAGGGTGCCTCAGGTCCTCTGGATTTACACCTGGCAAGGTGATTGGCCTGACAGGTATGACTTCATGAACTTAACTCAAAAGTTTGATGAATTTTAAGTCTGTGGTCAATAAGGAGAAAAACACAATGTGCCTCTGTGCGGTCTCCAGAGCGGTCCCCTGGATTTGCGTGTCCTTGCCTTGCTCAGAGGGCAATTGGCTCCACACCCCAGGCTCAGTGATCTCCTTTGTTTGGAGCTAAATCAGAGTCACAGATCCAGAGCAACCTTCACTGGATTCCTCTTCCTCTTCCACTGCCAGGAGATGGGAGGAGTCCTTGGGTCTTCTTTAAAAGTCACTTCTCATGTCACCAAATAGACAGGAACAAAGTTAATGTTCCCATTACATCCACTCACTGGAAATCAGAAGTAACAGATGTCAAGTCATACCAAACCAGTTGAAAAGCTAATAATTAGAAACAAAAAATAAAATAGAAGCTGGAGGAATTACATGTCCAGGGAAGGACTGCCTTCTAGGTTACGTATTATTGAGAAATCCAGACTGTGCTGGGGCAGTTTCCCCAGAAGCAGGACCCCCTTGCAGGGAGGGAAGGGGAGCGGGCACGGTATTCTGCTGCCTCGGCGTGGAGCAGGAGGAGGCGCACTGGATGGCGTGGTTGCCAAGAGGGAAGAAGACCCATCGCCCCAGGAAGTTCCTGCTCAGGGATGCCTGACCAGCTAAAAGGGACAAATATGGTCAAGGACAGAATAAATATTCTCCCCCAGGCTTTCTCAGGTGCACGGAACCACCAGTTAAAAGTGGTTTTTTAAACCCACATCAGACCAAATAGCCAGAAATGAGGTAAAAATGATGACACCATAATGTAGTGGTCAACATCATGGGCTTTGAAGGCCCAGCATCTTGAGCTCAAACACCCCTAACTCTGCTTACTAAATGCCCTCGGGGAGGTTACTTTGAGGCCTCTCCTCACTTGTAAAATGGAGATGATAATCACTGTAACCACCTCCTCGGGATGTGAAAGGATTCAATGGGTTAATATACACAGAGCTCTAGAACAGTGTCCACTAAATACCTGTCCCAGACCATCACCTTCAGTGTCATATCCTGATGTAGTAACGTAAGGGCTTTGAGGGCCAGCAGGATCCACATTCCCAGCTTAGTCATCTTGCTTGGGGGATATCATTCAACCCCTCCAAGCCTGTTTCCTCATTTGAAAACCAAAATGACTGCTTTGCAGAATTATCATGAAGAAAAATGGAATTATGGAAACAGTCACTCCCTAGACTGTCAATGTATCCCCTAGGGTTGTGCAGTGCACAACCTAAGCAGCCATATGTAGCAGCCTGGCATGTTGTGTGCTCCCTCAGTGAGCACCGAGAATGCCAACACTCAGGAAGACCTGCCATCCCCAATCTGCAAGGGTTTCTGTCCTGAAGGAACCAAAGTTTCTGGCAGGAAACACCCCAAGCTCTGCTGTAATGCAGGACAAAACCTCATGGGTCAGGCTCCAAAGAGCAAAGTAGCCCACAGAGCAGGGTGAGGGGGACAGAGGCTGGGGCAGCAGGGGCTTCTTCCCCACAGGAGGTCCTGGGGAAGGTCTCAACTCACATGCCTTGAATGAAGAAGGGTGCCATTTCCACTGAATGGAAGTGGCAGTGTCTACAAAGATGATAAGGGGGATGCTTCAGAAAAATAGGTCATGCTGTCTCTTCTGATGGCACCCAGGGGTGCCCACCATGCCCCAGAGTAGGGATGAGGGCAAAGGCTGGGAGAGACTTGGGGACTGGCCCCTTGTCCCTTTCCTGCACCAGTTGGTTAATCTACTTCAAATGGGATGCTCAGGGAGAACCCCAAGTGGCACCATTTTTCTATTGCCCTTCATTACCACCACTTAGATCTTTTATTTTATTACATTCTTTAGCCCAGTCATGGGCTGATCTCCTAATTGGAGCTGCTGCCTCCACCCTCACCCAGATCAAAGCCACCCTGTCTGTTTGTGGAGGACGGAGGATGAACTGTCCTGCCGGCCTTTGAACATGAAAGCCCCTTTGTCTTCCAGCTGAAGTCATCACTGGCACCCATCGGGGAGGAGGCTGAGGCTGGGGCTGGGGGTGAAGGGGGTGGTTGTAGCCTGGCCAGAGGTTTGGACCAGGGCTTGAGCAGGGGACAGCTTTCGGAGCGAGACCCCAAACCTTCCTGCCTTCCTCGGCGGAGGAGGCAAAGCAGTGGCACCAGGGAATGTCTTACTTGATCCCCATGATGGCTTTTGATTTAAATATTAATTCAAATATTAAAAGATTTTTAAAGTATATCAGATTGTTAAATAATGCTTAAAGAAATGGAGCATTTTCTTTCTAATTTCCCTTTACATCAGAATATCTGGCAATACCGAGCCTCTGCAAAGGAAGTAACCAGTTTTCTGAAGGTTTTTTTCCTCATCCATGGAGCATTTGAGCTTTCAACTCTGTTTAGGTACCTTTTTTTTAACTGTTGCTGTAAACTATTATTTATCTGAAAGTTCCTGCTTTTATTTCCCCAAGCTAACCAAAACTTCAACCCTGCCATTGGAGATGGTAGCAGGAAGTAGGGAAATGGTCATGCCCATTTTACAGATGGGGAAACTGAGGCCCTCTGGCATTCAAATAGCGGATGTGAGGTCACACAGAGGTTAATGATAGACTCAAGAGGTGAGAATTACAAGACAAAGGGGATTCACACTTATTTGTCCTCTAGTTTGATATTACAGACAATATGACTATTTTGGAAAAGAAAAGCATAAGGAATGCCTTCCATACTATTGGAAGCTTGATGTTAATGCTAGGAGTATATTATGTGCCAGGGGCTTAGTAGACATTACCTACTTGTCACAACAATCTTATGAGGTGGGTTATGGTCTTTACATCTCACACTTGAGAAAACCAAGGGTTTGGAGGCTCAAGAACTTGCATAAGGTTACACGGTAGGGCCAAGAGGTAGACCCAGGTCGGCCTGGCTCAAAACCCAGGCAAGCGATTCCATTCTGGGTTCATCAAGAGCTGGGTGATTACTTCTCATAGCCTCAGGTTTTCCTGCACAACACCGAGGCCCCCTTCTCAGAGGACGCCCCTTTCCCCAGGGGTTGGCATCCTCCGCCCCTGACACCTCAGCCTAATTGATCTTCCCGCCTCCCCACCACGCCCTCCTTTGAAACAGCCGATTGGACCAGTGATGGCCACCTCACTCACGCTGGGCCAATCAGATCCTTCCTCCTGAGAGTGGGGGTTGGGTTCTCGTCTATAACCTGGCTGGGGATCACCAAAGCCGGACCAGCGGCAAGCAGAATGATGGAGTGTCCGGAAGGAAAGGAAGATGAAGCTGATACACACAAAGAAACAAAGACACGCGGGCCAGACGGCCCCAGAGAGCAGGGAGGAGCCTCAGCCCCTGAGGTCCGGCTTTGCCCCCAGCCTTTGCCCTTTGACTTTACCCTGTATCCTTGATGCAGAGCACCATTTTAAATTTGAGGTGATTTGAGAGATTACCTGTTCTTACAGCTATATAATCTTCCCTGGAAACAGAGTAAGACAGATCCGAGTTCCACACCAGTCTTTGCCCCTGGCTGTGTGCTTTTGGACAGAGTGCCTTTATTAAAATCAGTTTCTCCTATTTGTATGGTGGGCACAACAAATTCCTACCCCATAAGGCTTTAGGAGGTTTGAACTAAATAATGTAACTAGATATCCTTGCAGATAGTACCTGATACAGTAATTTATCAGCACCTAACTAGTGCTTTTATCATCAGCTATTAGTAGTGACAGGGAGAACAATCAATAATGTCAACCAACTCTTAACTGTTTACTTTGCAGATTATCCACACATGAATTCTATTGTCTCTGACTTCTCTCCCACTGTCAGCTTCTGGATGGTCAGGAAAGACAGAATTATCATTTGCTTAACCCCTGTAATTGTGAAGACAGAGGTGCATACAACTCAAACCATGTATAGCAGAAATGAGTTTTACTCCATGATCTTAGATGTGTTTTTTTTAAAAAGTCCTTATTTTATTTCTCTAAAATCAAATTAAACATGACTCCAAGGGCTCTCCCAAGTAGCCTGACTAGAAATTTGTTCCTTGTCCCTGTTGACAGGTTCCCATCCCAAGGCTGAGCTGGACAACTGCACAGGGTCCCTCAGAGGCTGCAGCTCAGAAACCTCCAGCTACACGTGGGCATGGGGCCTTTGTTGAGGCCTGGGATATCAGGCCAGCCACCCCAGGTATAGCCATTTCCCTCTGAGGGGCTACCACACCCCTCTCTCCAGATTCTGTCCCATTACTTTAGGGATCTGAGAATTCCACACACCCCTTTGCTCTCTCAGGGAATTTACTTTTCCTCTCATCACCTTCCCTCCCTAAATCAGTCTCCCCCATTTAGAATCACTCTCCTCCTTTTCTTTCTGTCTGGATGATCCAGGACAGTGGTTCACAGAGCATGGCCCTGAACCAGCTACAGCATCTGCACTACCTGGGAATGGGTTAGAAATACAAATTCTCAGACCCAACTCCAGACCTACTGAATCAGATACTTGGAGGGGAGCATGGCAATCAGTGGGTCAGCAAGCCTTCCAACTGATTCTCATCCATTCTGTGGTTTGAGAACCGCTGGACTAGTATAATCCTCACAATGCATTTATAAATTTAAAACCAAAAACCAAGAAGGTGGGGTGGTCTTGAGACAAATTGAAGTTCTGGTCTCTGCTATATTAGCATCCTCCTACCTGGTGAGCAAGCAATAAACACCTGAGCCGTGGGGTAGGGAGAAACAAAGGGCTGGGCTAGCATGTACAGCAGTGTAGGGTGTGCACTGCACAACTCCAGGGAGCCCCATCCACATAAACTACTAAGTGCATGGCACAACACCATGATCAGATGGGGAACATCAAGGAAGCAAGGGGTATAAGGAAGAATGTTATGGTCATTTGAATAAGTGGGTTTTGGGGATTCAGTTCTAGGTAAGGGGTCATTGGGAAGTTAAGAGGATAATTGCAAAACCTGAACTCAGCCCCAGGGGGCGCTGTCTCTGTGGACAACACACATCACAGGGCAAACATACGAAAGCATTATTCAGAGGGTCTCAAACTCAAACTCGTACAGGAAACAGGCTGGCATATAAAGAGGTAAGAGGCTGGAGGACACAGCCCATGTAAAGATGCAGCATACTGCAACATAAGATATTGGGCTCAGCTTTACCAGATCTCCCAGGTTTTTTTTAAACCAGCAATCCAACTTTTACATAAAATCTCTTAGAATATCATTAATTATATGAGCAGATTCTGATTTTTTTAAGTTTATATTATATACAGAGTATATAAATTATTCTCAAAGCATAGTTAAAAACAAAAGATTTGATCACTTCACCAAGGAAGATATAGAGCTGGCAAATAAACACATGAAAAGATGTTCAACATCATCATTAGTCATTAGGCAAATGCAAATTAAAACCACAATAAGAAAGCACTGCACCTATTAGAATGGTTAGAATGGTTAAAGTAAAAGGAAAAAACTGCCAATACCAAGTGCTGATGAAAATGCAAAAATGCAGAGCAACTAGAACTCTCTTACATTGCTGGGGGGAATGCAAAACGGTCCACTACAATTGGAAACAATTTGACAGTTTCATATAAAGTTAAACATACACTTACTATGCAATCCAGAAATCCCAGTCTTAGGTATTACCCAGGAGAAATAAAAATTTATGTCTACACAAAAATTTCTAAGTGTATGCTTATAACAGTTTTATCTGTAATCACCAAAAACTGGAAACAAGCCAAATGTCTCCCACATAGGTAATGGAGAAACAAATTGTGGTATATCCACGTAATGGAATACTAATAAGCAAAAAAGGGAATGAACAGTGGACACATGCACCAAAATTGCTGAATCTCATATGCATCCTGCCTGAGGTTAAAGAGTTGGCTCAAAAAACTCCATGGTGTCGGAGTACATTTCTATAACATTCTGGAAAAGGCAAAACTATAGAGACATAAAACAGATCAGCAGTTGCAAAGGTCAGGAATGGAGGCAGGGAGAGACTAAAAGGAGCATGCAGAGTGTTGTAGGGAGTGGTGGAGATGATCTACATGGTGTTTATGGTGGTGGTTTGTCAAAATTCACAGAACTGTGTACAAGAAAGGGTGACTGTGTAAATCATATAATAAAATTATACCTTATAAAAAATTATACCTTAATAAAAACATGAAAAAAATTTAAAGGCCAAACAAAGCAGCAGTTAGGAGTGGAATCCAACCAGTGGCCTGGCCTGCACTGGGCATCATGGAGGGTAAAGGGAAGTTTGGAAGACCCGGCCCCCACCCTCAAGAAGCAGAGAAGCAGAGAGGAGATACCTCAAACTATGCTCCTCAGTGATAGCCCTTTTCTCCGTTTTCTACTTGCAGTTACATTTAAGATGTCAAAAAAAAGATTTCCTTACCTAAAAAATTGTGGAAGCTATCAGTGTCTTGGAAATAGAGGCAGACCCAAGCATAAACACCCCAGTGTGAGCCCACCTCTGCCTCCTATCCCCCATGTGACCTTGGGTCCTTCCTGGGTCTTGAAGTCCATTCTCTAAAATGGGAAATTAACTGCTTCTTGCTCCTGGTCTCCTGAGGCCCCTAGTAGACTAGTGAGACAAGGAGATGCAAGGGCTTTGACTTTGTGAGGGACAAAGTGGGCAGAGTATGGGGGGAAAATCATGGGGTGTGGGCATGCCACAGGGTAATCAGCATGCAAAAAGATGCCCATCCTCAGGGCTAAACAGGGCAATGCCAGTTAAACAGCAAGAAGAGATTGATTTTCATCCATGAGACTGCAGAAATGAAAATAGTACTGAGAGTTAGCTATGGGAGTAGTGCCAGTGTGACACAGCACAGGTGCTTTCCATTCTGTCCTCAACTCTAGCAGCACTCTGGAATCTCCTGGGAAGCTGCCAATAACCCTAAACCCAAGTGACATCCAACCACTTAAACAGAATCTCAGGGTATCACCAGAAGCAGAATTTTAAAGTAATTTTTAAGGGGTGTTTTTAAAATGAAGCAAACATGTATATACACACCAATAGTGAGAGAAATGAAGGGAGACTCATTTGATTGCTGGTTGTCAGAATTCCTCCTTCTTCCTCATTAATATTTTGTTCAGATCCAAGCTAATGGGTTACAGAGGGAGTCTGAACTTCAACCCTGGGATGAACCCTGACTAGTTGAACCCATCATGGGAATTATATTCCTCCCACCAATAACTGGGATAGAACAAACCTAGCATCAGTTCTGGCTAGCGAGAGGTAAGGGGTGGGCTAGGGCTGCTTCTAGGAGATGGACTAGTTCTCTCAAAGAGACACATGAGAGAAAGTGAGCCATTTCCTGACCCTTGGATGGTGACACATGAACAAGTGATGTTTAGAGGTGCTGCAGCCATCTTGAGGCCATGAGGTTGGCCATCCCAAGATGCTGAGGATGGCAGAGAGAATGAAAAGACTGGACTAGGTTTCTAAGACACTGCAGAACCTACATGGAGCTACCCAGTCACTGGGTTTCTCTTACATGGTAGAATGACCTAGTGTTCAAAGTCACTACTTGTGGCTGACAGCACCTCCATGACATTCTTAGAGAGCGTTCCAGGAAAGCTGAGTAGCTATACTGTGGCAGAGAGCAAGCTGCTTTGGGTGCCTGGCTGAGCAGGACTTCCCAGCCCTGTATAGAACTGGCTTGGTCTGATAGTTTCCAGGGCTCAGGGTCTCTGGTTGCTCAAAACTCTGTATGACATACTTGACAAGCTCAATTAGAACTGTACCATTAGGGAAATGGATGAATGTACAGAGTCAGGGTCTTCTGGGAACTCACACCTGAGGGAAGCCCCAGAGCTCTCCAAGGCCTTAACCTCTTAAAGGTGAGGCAACAATGGTTTATGTTTCCTCTGACTTCACAGACCTGGCAGAGAGGTAGGAAACACTGAGGGGTGATTTGAAAGCCTAGGCTCTTTAATGAAACTGAGGGCAGCCTAGGTTGAGAGCAGAGTTGGTATGTAAACACCAGTAAAACACCTCAGCTGTGGCACCTTCGGTCTTCTGGGCCCCAGGCCTCTACATGCTCAGAAGGCCAGAGTGTGTAGCAAGGAGATGGCCTGGGCTCCTGGTTCCCTCCTACCTGGGACCCCACAAAGCTGGCAGCAGCCACATGCCTGCTCAGTGGCACCCAGGCCATTGCCCCTAAAGTGCCCAGTGAAACACAAGACAGGGTCCTGGCTCCAGGCCTAGAGGTTTTAGGCTTGATGGATGCAGAACATCCAAAGGAAAGTGATTCTGGCAAACTGGACCTCAGTTTCCTCATTTGTAAAACGGCTGTAGATAACATCACAGGTCTGCCATGATGTTTAAATGACTAAGTTGTGTCAAGCACATGGTTTGGTGCAGAGATGCTGGTCTCCTTGCAGAGACTCCCCGTACTCTCAGCAGCCATTAACCCAGGTGACAGGTCACCCAGATCTCCGGGAAGTCATGTGCCTTCCCTCCTTAGCCCACCAGCCATGCCCAGAGCAGGAAGAAAAGCCTGTGTCCCAGTCACATGTTCTGAAGGGCACTCACAGGAATGGAACTGAGAATGGGGAGCTGGGCTTATCTCCACTGGGAAATGGGGGTCCAAACACTGAGAACAGGGAAAGAGCAAGTGCCCCTGAGAAGCTTACTGGAGAGCCAGGAGGAGGAGAGAGGTGGATGTGAGGCTCCTTGAAAGTCCAGCAGAAGTATGGAAACTAGATTGGGAGTCATTTGTAACTAGCAAACTAAAAAGTGCCTTTGCACACATTAGCCCCGGGTCCCACATCAGCTTCTTGGAGTACTGTATTTATCTCCAGTTTTCAGATGGAGGAGCTGAGGCCCCAGGGCTCATACACACATCTAATAAGCAACTGACCTGGGACTCAAACCAGATCTCCAGATTCTCCTGGGCTAAGGTCCCAGCTCCGCTGCCTGCCAACCTGTTAAGGGAGCTCAGGAAAGTCCTTGCTCCTCTCTGGGCCTGCTTTCCCCACATTGTTAATGAGTGGAAGTCCTCTCAGACCCTTTAGCTCCAGGTCCCAGAACTGCATGGTGGGTCAGTACCAGCACTTCCTCCACTCTGGGACTGGCCACTTCCACAGGGAACCCCCAGCCATGCTTTGGCACTGGCCTGCAGACCATCCAGCCCTGGGCAAACAGCAGCCAAGACTCCCTGCCCCTGGGAACCCCCCAGCTCTGAGCACTCAGCTTTCTGGAAGAGTGACCTCTTTCTTCTCACCCACTGCTGTCTCCAGCTACCCCAAGCCACTGCCTCCTCCATGCCGCTGCAGACACTGCCCCAAGCTGGACTGCACCCCCTGCTCCTGCCCAGCCCTCCCCCGCACCACAGTGCACATACACTAACTCCCACCAGGCCTTTGGCATCAGGCATCTGCTCCCTTCTAGAATCTGTGTCAGGCAAAGCAGGGGTGGGCAGGCCTCCAGCCCCAGGGCCCAGGGCCCCCACATGCCCTCTGAACTCCCCAGGGTTTGCCCAGATTGCTTGGGGAACCATTTCAGATCATTTGAGATCATTAGGAGTCTTAGCTCAGTTTTGAGCTAAACGACCTGAAGGAACAAGCCTGTCTGCCCCAGTTCAAGGCACAGAGCTCTCCTGGGGGCCCGGCCGAGGTGGCCTCTTCCTTCAGCCCCAGGAACATTTATCAGGAGAGCTCCTACTGGCTGGCATCCCTGAGGAGGCTGATGGGGATTGGCGGGCCATACAGAAGAGAGAGGAACCCAAGAGGGAGCAGACTTAGTCTCTGCCCCAGGGTCCTCTCAAAGCAAAGGTGTTGGACATCTGGCTACAGGGTGCTCCATGGAGCAGCCAGTCATGTCCTTTGTTCCTGCGTGGTCCTATAGATGGAAGGGAAGGACCCAAAATGCTGGCCATCATTTTCTCATGGGAGGGAGACATTCTCATTGTCCTTCCGTTAGCGTTCCAATGTGGTGCCATGAGCAATTATTACTTTTAAAATTGTAGGTGGCTGTAAAAGGTTTTCTGCTTGTTGTAAAAATTCAGACAATGGTAGGAATAGCAAAGAAAGCAAAAGTATCACCCATAATCTCTGACTGGGCAGGAAAAACCTTGTCCTTCTTTCTCTGACCCACAGTGATATAAGGTCTTGAGCAGTAGAGTGACTAGGGCTTGACCATGAACTCCCTCCCACAGCGTATCTCTGGGTTCACAGGCAGGCTCGGGCCTGGGCCAGTGGGGGCCACAAGCATCGGCTTCCCTAAGCCAGCACTCCTCCAAACCGCACTCCAAGGGAGGTAGGGAGCTCCCCATCAGGGGAGAAGATTAGCAAACGCTGATCTGCACCTTCACAGGATGCTGGGAAGGAAGATATCATCTATCATGCAACAGTCACTCTCCCCCAGATTTGGCTTATCAGTTTGATACTACCAAGTTCTTAAAATCTGTGCCTTATGCCATGCAAGGACATTCAAAAAGGAAATCAGCAATTATTCATTAAAACCAGGATTTCATAAAAGAATGGACATTTAAACCCCCAAATAAGAAGGACTGAACTCTCAGAATAAAAGGTCTTTTGAAAAACCCAGTAACTGTGCTTGCTTGCCTCATGTTGCTGTGGGAATTCAAGTCCTAGATGAAGGGCTGCAGTTCAGAGCCAGGCTGCGAGATATGGGTTCTGTCCTCTCTCTGGGCCTCAGTTTCTCCATTTGTCTAGGATTCTTCTTGCTTAAAGATTCTAAGTTCTCTTCACTTTCCTTACCATTTTTCTCTCTCCTTTTTTTTTTTTCAGTGATAAACAGGTTTGTCCCAAGGATCACCTTCCAACATTCCATACTTAGCAGGATGTTTGAAAGTGCCAACACCTAGATGCCCCAGTAGAGTGACAACCTGGTAGAAGCTGCAGGGCAGTGAGGCTGGCAGGGAAGGGGTGAAGAGGCAATGCCTGAGACGCAGGCAGAGTTAGCGAGGGAGGTGGCAGAGAGCAGAGAGAAAGTGATGAGCAGAGGGCGAGGCCAAGCCCGCGGGGGGTGAGGGTCTCTACAGTGTTCCAGCAAGGGGCATGCAGTGTACGTAGAAGGGGTCATGAGCACATTTCCAGAGGTTTGGATCATCTCATTCAATCATTCCTCAATGCACAGAGGGGAAACTGAGGTCCGAGGAATGATACCATCCATGTCAACAAATTAGTGCCTGAGCTGAAACAATGCACTCATTCTATCAACATAATAATAACAAATGTTTATTGAGTTCCAGTCTCCTATGTCTCACCCAGGATTTAAGCTAGAAGAATAGATATTGGAGCTGATAGATTTCAGACCCTGTGGTTTGAGATCGGGAAGTATCTGGGGAGAAAGGAGTCACCCAGGTGCCTCTCGGGTCACCCCACATGGGCACCGTATTGTACCCGTGACGTCTGCTGGGTGCAGACAGTCTGAGGGTCTCCCAATGTGGACATTTTTAAGCAGTTAGATTTTCTCATCTTCCCAGCCCCTCAACCTCACCCCCACTCCTCCCAACAAATGGATAACAGGAAACAGCCAAAGCTTCTTAACTTTTCTTTAATCTTCCCCTCTCTAGCAAACTGAAAAATCAAACGATAATTGTCTGGGTGATCTCATTATTGTCAACAAAATCCAAGCCTTGAAGTCAGAATCCACTGAAACGCTGACACATTAAACACAAAAGGAAACTGTGCTTGCATGTTGTTCAATAAATAAATAAGGCTGGCGGGAGCTTGATGCAGGCCTGGCACGCGGAGGGGCCAGGCTGTCGGAAATGCTGGGACTTTAAGACACAACCGTGGGACCTGGGAACTGTGGCCTCTGGGAAAGAGTAGTCCAGGGTGTCCACATCCCATCCTTCCTGTTTGTATCAGTCCGAGTCCCAGCAGGAAACAGGTGGCATCTTCTGAAAGGAAAGTGAGAGGAGTTCATGATGAGGCTATTTACAGGGAAAGGGAACCAGAAGGATGTGGGAAGAACCAGGGGGAACCGTTACCAGCCCTAGGCCTGAAAGGACAAGGAAACAGAGTAGGTACCGAAACCCAGAAAGGGTGACCTCTGGAGAGGCCACCGCATAGGTGCTGTGGCCAGGCAGGGAGAGAAGCTGAATGAACCATGTGACTGCTCTCTCCTGCTGCCCTCTGATCTCCTGGCCATGCTTCCAGTTGGCCAAACCCACACAAAAGCCCGAGGGAGATACAGACAGAGGGCTAAAGCTACCTGGAGCACGGAGAGGGATTTGGAGGGGCATCCCATCCACTGAGATACCGAACACCCCCAGGGATGGGAGGCTCACCCTCGGCTCCACCAGCACGCAGCCTATCCATGTTAGAACACTCCAAATCCCAGTTCCTGGCAAAATGGAGTTCTGGTTTGGGAAGCAGGTCACATATATACTAGGGAGCAGGCTCTACCCTAATGTCAAGAGGGGGAGTTCGGGGAGAGCCAGGGTGAAGCTAGGCCTACTTCACTGGTGCATTGGTTGGTAAACACAGAAAAAAAGGTATCCCCCATTTGATCACCTTCTCTTTATGCCTCTCGGTCTTGACTTTTGGGCTGTCTTATCAGAATCCTAACAAATGCCATGACAACATATTACCAATTACCCTTATGGAAAATGGCACCCATTAGGGGACTGAAGTGTGGTGGAGTGTCACTTCCCCAGCTCCCTTTCTGTCTGTAATGGTGGAGGCTTGCAGGGACAGACCAGGCTGGAGGGGAGGCCGGGGGTCGGGGGGGAATGCTGCCTGCACAAAGGGCTTGGTGGGAACTGCATCCACTTTGTGCTCACAGACTGCCCCTGCAACCCTGCCCAGGGCAGTGATGGAGGGGACAGTGGAACAGAGGCAACTGGAGCTCTCACCTGCCTCTGCCACTTCCTCATTATGTGACCCCGACTAAACCCTTCCCTTCCCCATCTTCCAAGAAAAGGAGACTGATTCTGATCTCAGCCAGCCAACATGGAGAAGAGCCCCGTTCCTCACTCTGCAGGATCCCTCCTCCCCAGCTGCCTTCTCTCCAAAAGGGCCGGCTGGCTGCTTCTACATTGAAAAGTTAAATCTTATTTTTTATTTCTGAGAAAGTCCTGTGGGCACCCTGGATTTCTGCAAAGGGCCTCTCATGTATGGTCACATTTTGCAGACAGCTCCCTCTGTTTGGCCTGTTCAGCCAGAACATAAGCAGAGGGGATGGTGGGGAGGACTCAGGCATCCCTGACACACTCCTCAAGCCAGAGACTGTCCCAATCCCCCCTCCTCCCTTGCTCCAGGTGCTGTCGCTGCATGACTTTGAGAGGATAGTTCACCTTTCTGAGCCTCAGTTTCCTCATCCATAAAATCAGGGTGCTAGTCATAACCACATGAGTGATAGCACATGCAGCATTTGGCTGGATGCCTGGCATATGGCCCACCCTCCATCCTGCCCACAAAGAAGTGCCAAGGCTTCAGCCTCGTGTTCTGCCCTCCTTGGAGGCTTGGTGCAGTTGGGTTGCCTCTGCAAAGCCAGATGGTTCGGACACTTGCCTGTCCAATCACTGCTAGGTTCCCAGCACTTTGTTCCCCGTCTTCTCTTCATACACAAGCAGGAAAAATCCTCCCCAGGAGACTATGGAAATGAGGCTGAAAAAGCCTTCTACAAAATGCACAGGACTGCATGCTTCTAAGGAACTAAGAAAATATGTTTATCTTTTCATCTATGTATGCCTTGTCACATTGAACAGGTTCTAAATTCTTTGAGGGTAGAAAATAAAGGCAGGAAATGAATGTTGACTGAACTCTGTGGGAGACATTACAACTGCTCCCCAATATCCGTTCTCTTTTCCTTCCTGACACATAGAAAATGTACAGCCCAACACCCTTGCTGTTAGATGGAATCATGTGACTAGTTCTGGTCAATTAATTGAAAGCAAAAGTACTCTCACCAATTCTTTACTTAATCTCATCCTTTGTCACAGTGAACATGGGGACTTCTTATTGAAATAGTGGAACAGAAATTTAATCTTCTGGATCATGTCACAGGTGGAGGAAAACTGCCCTAGGGAGTGACCTGGACCTATAGCAAACTTTGAAAGAGTGAAAAATGAATTTCTGTTGTGTTAAGCCACTGAGCTTTGGGGGATGTTTGTTACTGCAGCATGGCTTCACCTGACCTGATGGTTGCAAACACTTGCACAAGTATTTTCATATGGTTTATTCTCTCATTGATCCTCACCACAGCTGTTGAGATAGATATTACTATTATCTCCATTTCCCAGGTGACGAGACAGACTCAGACATGTCAGGTAATTGGCTCAAAGTCAATAAGAGGTAGACCCATGGTAGAACCAGGTTTATTTGCCTCCTGAGCTTTAGGTATTAAGTAGATAGGTTCCACCACCCTGAAAGGAGAAATTTGGAGGGCAGACAAGTAAATGGTCAACTCAACACAGAAATGCCCCTGGTCAGTTTGGGGTCTTTGCTGAGTAAATTGAAATCCTTCAAGTGTGGCCTTCCAGAGTCTGGGAAAAAATGTTCCCAGCTAAAAGTAGCTACATTGGAAGGTCCCAGCCAAAGTCCAACTCTAGGGCTGGCAGACTTCTCAGATGGCTTGGAATTTCTTCTGGCCAGGGTTCCACTGGCATGGAAGTATTTACACTCGCCTCAAACTAGTTCTCCCACGCCTTCCAGAGCCCTAGCCCATATTTGGAATGGAAAAGGGAAAATAATTCCCAGTGGGGATTCAAAAGCACCAGAAAAATTCCACAGGGGCCACAGCCTCTCTCCACATGGACCAACACTTTGTGAAGTCACATCTCTTGGTCCCTTACACCTGAACCTTGTGCCCAGCAGGGCAGCCAGGCCAGAGGGACATGAAACCCCTCACACACTAATTCAGAAGGAAGATATTTCTGAAAGGACCTTTATGAGGAGGGCTAATATACCTCCACAGCCAAATGAAGTGCAAGAAACAAGAATAAAAGATCTAACTTTCGCCCTTCAAGAAGGTGCTATGTAATTGGATTGCTTTCAGATGTGAGAAGCAGAGACACTCCGCCTCCCCCAGATAAAGTGTCTTCCTGGAAAGAAAAATTCCCAGAAGACCATGCAGTGCATACCCTCTTTATGATGCTCAAAAAGCAGGCAAAACAAAGCAATATGTTGTTTGGAAATATATTTATATGTGACAAAACTATACACACACACACAAGGGAGTCATAAACATAGAATTCAGTGGGGGGGGGGCAGTTCAAGAGAAACACATGTGAAAGAGTAACAACAAATGACAATATTCTAGTTCTTGTATTTTGAGCTGAGTGATGGGTTTACAGGTGTTTGTTATTTTAATATACCAGTGGCATGTCATGAGCCAAAGCTTATGACTAATTTAATTCTGTCTACCTATTAACTTAGATCTCTTTTTAAACTGAGCATCAGGGACTGTTAGAAGCCCTTCACATACACAACACATTTACACCTCACAACAGCCTTATGAGGTAGATATTATGTCCATTTTACAGATGAGGAAAGTGAGGCAAAAGAGGTTATGCATCTTCCTCAGGGTCACACTACTGGTAAATGTTAGGTAATCGGGCTTCAGAGACCTCATAGTCTCAGCTATACACCAATAAGGATGCTGATACCTCGTGTAACTATAAACCCGGAGCCAGAGCTATTGTAGGGTGGTTTAGTTCTGTGGCTCAGCAAGGGCAGCAAAGATGCTGTTCTCGCCACTTCCACCGCGTCTTGCCGCCCCCTCTGTCACCTGCAGTATTTTCAGAGAACCACCCACAATTCTGCAAAAAGAGGCATTTCCTCTCATGTGCTATGTTTCACTGATGAAGAAATCCTTTTCCAAATCTAACTTTTGAAACTTCCCTTTGGTGCCATTGACCAAACTGAGTATAGCCACGTCCAGACCCAAACCAATCTTGTGCCACCATAATGGGTTTAGAACGATCACAATTCCCCCTAAGACTGCAAGGGTAGGTGGGAACGGCTGATGTAGGAACAACAAAGAGTGTTCGCCTCTGCCACTGTTTGCGGTTCCTACGTATGGGTCTGAGAGGAAAAGGTGGGTGACCCCACTTGGACTGTGAGCTCCCTGGACAGAAACCATGCCTAAGCCATCCTGTTCTCCCTGCGCCCCCTCCCTAGTCAGGGCCCACCAAATTGTAGGCAGCCAGTTGTAATGGACGGGTCAGTCCTGGGGCCTACCGTGCGCACTGTCCCCTGCTAAGTAAGAGGGGACAGATTGTCCCTGGAGCCCAGGTGGCCGATGTCTGTTTCATCCTACTTCTGACCAGAGATGACTGGTCAAGAGTCGATCACCTGGCCTAAGAGACGTTATGTCATAGGCTGGCCAATAGCTCACGATACATCTCAATACACAGATGCCTCCACCCTCGCTCCCCTGACCCCCACAGAAATGGTGGTGTTTTAGTGGGTGTCTTAACCTAGATTCCCCAGAAAGCAAAGCCTGGGTCAAAACTTGCCTGCTATTGCTTAATTGATAGATACAATCCCAGGGAAGCTAGAATGAGGGGGAAAGGGAAATGAGACAGGGAGGAAGGTCTTAGCGGATCCCCCTTCAGAAGTGAGAACTTATTTCCCCAGCTACTGGGAGTGCTGCTGGCAGGTGGCCCCAGCTGTCAGCCTTCTTTAGAATTGTTTTCACTAAGTCACCTGGCCCCAGGTCAGGCCCCCTTCCTGGAGTAGCCCATCGAATGGCTGAGAAGCACAGGGGCATAAAGGCCAACCTCTCACCGCAACTGAGGACAGCTCTGAGGAGCCATGCCAGCTTACCTAATCACAACTCACTTCTCCCTCTGCCCAGTGCTGCCTCCGTCCTGCCCTCCACAGGCAGTGACCCCAGACCCCCAGTAAGCCTCCTGCTCCCTAAGCTCCATCTCAGGTGCTGCTTCCAGGGAAACCAGACAGACAGAGGGAAAGCACAATCCAAGTGTGAGCGTGACCTGGCCGGCTGCAGCTTCCATAGAAAATCCAGCTGCTTGACCAGCCTTATGCAGATGTGACCACCTCCCCAGAGAACACACGAAAGCATCAGGTCACAGAAGAGCTGTCGGAAGGAAGAAGGGGAGAAGCTTTCACCTCCCGGAGCTGTTGTTCAGTTTGCCTTGCAGGGTGGCCACTCTTCTTCCACATGGTACTCCAGCCCCTCCAGGCAACTGCCAGAGCCTCTGGGGGCCCCATCGGATCAATTCCAATGGCTGGTGCTGGTTCCTCTTCCACCTGGGCAGGTGCAGTGGAGGTCGCACCAAAGCCCCCCACCTTGTCCCCAGGGGAGCTGAGACCACCGCAATTCTAAGAGAAGAGGTGGCAGCCAGGGATTTACAACCACAGGAGCAGCACCAACTATGTCTGGGGCCACTGGCTAGGGACAGGGCAAGTTGCTGAGGGCCAGGGGCAGATGGGGCCATGTGGATCTGGTTAAGGTCTAGTATGCCGAGTCAAGCTGATTCTCCTCCTCTGTCCTGGGAAGAATGAGAGAAAGGCTGTGAAGAGCAGGAGCAGACACGGAGAGGTGTAAGGGAGAAGGAATCACAGGGCCCATGAGGGCTGAGGCCTTGGGTGGACAGAAGTGAGGTGAAGAGAACCCCGTAGGGCACAGTGAGGACCCCAGCTGGCAGCAGGAGAGCCACCTTCAGGATACTTCCTCTGAGTTGGGGCCTGAGCTTCACACTGAGGAGCCCTGGGAGGACAGCTGCCTACACTCTGAACACCGTCCAGTCTCGGGGTACTCGGCATAGCAGTGACCCTATTCTTAGAGTCTCTGACGATTTCATCAGAGAACCTGGAGGGACTCCATTTCCTGTGGCCAGAGGAACAGCCTCATGCAAGGAGTGGGGTCCCGAGGCTCACCCACTGCTCCTAGATGAGTCCAGTGACAACCAGGCCTCTGATTTAGGTTGGACAGTTGGGGAAAGAGACTCTTGCCCTGGAGAATGTGGTGTGAGGCTGCTCATCCAAGTGCCGCTCCCTCTCTTCTGGTAACACCAGAGGAAGCCCTGGAGCAACTGGGGTCAGGTAGGAGTGGAGACCACTGGAAGCCCAAGGATGAAGCCAACACCGTGATAAGAAGAATGAATAAAATGTATTCAAATAGAGAGAATCCAGGCCTAGGATGTTGCTTCAGCCTTGAGCCTTTTCATCTGTGTCCCTTCTTCCATCAAAAATCACCCTTCTAACCCTGTGCACTGTTAGTGGGAATGTAAATTGGTGCAGCCACTACGGAAAACAGTTACTCAAGAAATTAAAAATAGAAGTACCATATGACCCAGCAGTTCACTTGTGGGTATTTATCACATTGTTGTACATTTTTGTGGTTGTTGAGAACACTTAAGATCTACTTTCCTAGCAAATTTGAAGTATATAATACAGTATTAGCATTAGAGTCACCATGCTATACATCAAAATCTCAGAACTTAATCATTTGTAATTGAAAGTTTGTACCTTTTGACCAACCTCCCCCATTTCATGTCCTCCCAATCCTGGTAGCCACCATTTTACTTTCTGTTCCTATGAATTTGCCTTTTTTTAATATTCTACATCTAAGTGATACCACGCTGTTGTTGCAAAAGACAGAATTTCCTTCTTTTAAAATGCTGAATAATATTTCATTTTATGTATATGTAATCTTCTCCTTATCCATTCATCCACTGATTGACACTTAGGTTGTTTCCATGTCTTGGCTCCTGTGAATAATGCTGCAATGAACAAGGGGGAGCAGATATCTCTTTAAGATAGGGATTTCATTTCCTTCTGAACAGAAATGGTTGTTTCCAGGGGCTGAGGGAACAGGTGGAGGCAGGGGAGGTAAGAATTGAGAGTTAGTGTTTAATGGGTAGAGTTTCAGCTGGGAAAGACGAAAAGTTCTGGACATGCATGCTGGTTAATGGTTGTATAACAATGTGAATATATTTAATTCCACAGAACTGTACACTTAAAAATGGTTGAAGTGGTAAATTTTATGTTATGTGTATTTTACTACATGAACAAAAAAAAACTAGACTATTGGACTGGTTAGAGGTAAGACTGTAGGAGTCCATGAGACACTGGCATCCCATTCACTGTGCAGATGAGGCTCACTGGAGAACGTGTCTTCTTCTGGTTACACAGCAGTGATGCAGAGGCAGGAGTACTCGGGTGTCCTGACCCTCAGGCCTCCGGCACTAGCCCTTCCACTCAAGCCTCTGTACTCTGTGACCAGAACCCAGACACATCTCTCCATGCAAGGCCTGGCTCTTTCAAGGTCTTGAGATCCACCACAAGGACCACTGACCCAAATCCTCTCAAGCACAGCAACAGGCCTCACGGCTCAGGGCCTAGGCAGGGCTGCAGAGACATCTCCCAACGTTCATTGTAAGATTCCTTAAAATGGAAAACCCTGGAAATTCCCATTTTGTAAATCTGACCGCCAACTCCTCATGGCATCCTGATGGCAGTTCATCAAGGGGCTTCATGAATTACATGTCTCCCTCAGCAAATCTGCCCTTCACCTTCTCTGTCCAACCAAAACATTCCAAAGCCCTCCCAAAGAGCCTCTGATGTATAGGCAGGGATGACAAAAACTTGGCATATGTACTACTGTGCCCCCTCCAGTGCCCACAGTATGCATCAATAATCGATCAAGAGTCTGTTCCCCACTGAATGAAATAAAGTCCTCAAAATCGTATCACAGACTCCATCTGTCCAATCATTCAGTATTAGCCCTTGAGGTAAGATCTGTCTGCCAGCTATCACCTACACTCATCTAACACACTCTCACATCTTGCAGATATCACTTCTCTTTTGGCTTCAGTTTCTTCACCTAGAGTATAAAATGATTTTTATGTCTCTGCCAGCTCTGTGATTCAATGAATTCTGTAATAGTAGACTGGACAATTCTATATTGTGGATAGTAGAAATTCTCTTGGTTTCAAAAGAAATTCTATGGTGTTTTAAATATTTTTTGGCAGTAGATTTTCTCTCCCTATTTTATTTGCATCAGGGTGGGTCATGAAGCCAGACATCAGGAGCTGATTATGCTCCTGGCCAGCCAGGTCACCAGTGCCCTCTAGGAGCCATTTCCCACTTCCTGGAAATCCCCAGAGCCAAGATAGTCCTAAGAATTCTCTCCCAAGTGGGATACTCTGATGCCACCTACCACCTACCAGAAGGAAAGAGCCAGGATCAACATTTTTGCCCCTCACATTGCTCCCAACTTGCCCTCTCTGCTGTCCTGGAAAAGCAGCTATGTCCCTCCCGTGGGGCCTCGACAGCCTTTCTTATTTGCCTGCCAGCCAGCCAGGCTGCCCTCTCCAGCCAGGCCTCGACCAGCCAAACGGGATGCATCAGAGGGAGGGGAGAGGACAGGGCCGCCCACTTACCACCAAGCACTATAAAACAGAGGGCATTAAATCTTGGCCCCCACCAGGGAACTGCCTTAATTAGGGTGGCGCCAAGCAGGACGCTGTAATTAACTGTGTGTCTGTGTTTCCATCCCAAACACCCATTTCCAGAGCTTTGTGATCCACTCTGCTAAGGGAACTCAGCCAGAAACTCACCACCAGCAGCTCCAGAAGGGAAGGATGGCCACTTTCCCCCTTCTCCTTCCTCTCATTGCCCCATTCAAGGGGAGTCTCTGGAGGTGAACTGCGGGTCCTTCCTATGCGGGTGTTAATTTTAGGATCAGAGCTTCTGATTCTGCCTGGTCTCCCTAGTCAGGGAAACCCAAAGGTATAGAGTCAGTGCAAGTGGATGCCTGTTTATTTTACATGGACAGCAACTATTACTCCAGTAACTCTGATTTTCTTTGAGGAAGCAGCCTCAGCCACCTGCAGATCTAGGGAGGGGCCCATGATCTAGGCTGGCCAATCAGTGTTCATCCTCTTGGCCACAGTGACTGGCTTAGAGTTGGTCACGTGACTGAAGCTGGGCAAATAGGAGTCTATTGCAGGATTGTGGATGGAGTTATTGGGAAATGGGCACTTGTTTTCCACTGGGCTGCTAGGCTGGTAGAATGTTAGCCTGAAGCTGCTGGGGACCATGTCTGCCACCTCATGGGAACAGTCTGCCTGTGAATAAGGCCAAATTGAAGAAAGCATTAAAAAAAATGGTACCAGAGAGAAACCTGATGACATCCTTTAAACAACTGAATCTAGCCATAGACTTAATACTGAAGCTAAATACTCCCACATACTTGTAATTATATGAGAGGCAATAAATTCCCCATTTTTGTTTATGTCGATTTGAACCGAGTGTTTGCTACTTGCAACTGAAAGATATTTGGTTAAAACAGAGTCACTACATGGACTCCAAAAATGCAGTCAACATACATATCCCGTACACCCATGGACAAGAATGGGCACCCAGCCTTAGTGAGCTTCTGGCCTTGTGGGGAGGAGGAGATGTAAGAGTTTGCTGTTCTAGCGCCCCCCACACACTGAAGGCTGTCTTCCTTCTGAGCAGCTTGAATCGTTTCCTCCAGAGGAGAATATCATTCCTTTATTGGACAACTGCAGTTGTGCTTACCCAGAAAGCAGTCCCTCATCATGTGATTAGAGTCCCTTATTACTGATTGCCTTGTGGAAGTCACTTGGTATGAGCCAGCTCCTGGCTCCAAGAGGGTCCACATCACAAGATCTGAATCCTAAAGACACTGTGGCCCCCAGCCACAGTGACTGATGTCAGAATGAGCATGTGAATCAATCCTGGAGCTTTTGCTAGAATTACAGCATACTATTTCCCCTGGAGTTGCTAAGGATGATTTGGGCCTGCTCTTGCCAGTGGGGAGCACACTCTCAGAATGAAGCAATTAGAGAGGAAACTAGAGCCAAAATGAAGAGAATTAGAGAGTCTCTGTACTGATAACAAATACAGTTTGGGCCCCTGGAACCAGCTGTGCCTGAAACCCATACTTCTAAACAGTTCAATTTGAATAGGGTTTCTGCAATTGCAAACCTAAAGACTGTTGACTAATGTCCTGGGACTGAAGGCTCCTTACAGTCAAACCCCCATCCCACTTTTTCTTCCTTGTTTCTAATCAAGAAATTCATACTCCAACCAACAGCTGCTCATCATGCTGCCATATACTCAGCACTCTGTAGACATTTTTGTTCCACAGAGAAACCCTTTTCTCCCACAACTGCCCATGAACAACCTGCTCATCATTCAAGACCCAGTTAAATGGCCTCCTACTATGAGAAGTTCTCCCCCTTCTGCACTGTATAGCAGATCTGGTCACATGGACCCATGGATACACACTCCTTGGCTCTCACCTGTGGCCAATGAATTCCAACACGGTTGAGAAATGGGGTGGGACAGTTTCCCCAAGACTTCATTTGAGCCTGGATTCAGGCCTGAAACCAAATCCATTGCCAAATTTTTCAGTTTCTTTTACCAATTATTTTTTTCTTTATATGAAATTGATTGGGGTTTGACTTTTACAGCTGAAGAGTCCTAATGGTGGACATGATTTTCCCTAACTACAAAAGTAATACATACTCAATGAAGAAAGCAGAAAATATTGACACACAAAGGAAAATAAAAATGACTCCTAATCCTATTGCTCAGAAACAACTTTAAATATAATGGAGTAAATGTCCCCTTAGACTTGTTTCTAGATATATACATGTACATATTTACTTAGATGAAATCATACTCCAATACTGGTGGGTGTTAACTCTGTATTGAAATTGAACATACATAACAGAAGAGGGCACATATTACAAGGATACAGCCTGACAAATTTCACAAAGTGAACACATCTGTGTTACCAGAGTCTGGGTCAAGAAACAGTGTCAGCCAAGGACCTTCAGATCTTTTCTGGTTCATCCTGCAGTCACAGAAAGTGCTGCCCTTCTGGAACTCACCTTCTTACTTTTTGATGAACAATCAATTTGTTTCTAGTTTTTGCTATTGAAAACAGTGCTACAGGGAGCATGTCCTGTATACAGATCATTTTGAACATGGGAGCTTATATCCTAGGATAAATTCCTAATAATAGCTAACATTTCTCAAACTCTTTCTGCCAGGCAGTGTGTTCAATACCTTTTATGCATTCGTTCACTTGAACCTCTTAACAATTAACTGAAATAGGGACTCTTACTGTCCCCATTTTACAGAATTAGGACTGCAGGGTCAAAGGGCAGGCACATTTTGCATCTTGATTCACATTTTCTAGCTGCCCTCCATATGACTGTACCAATTAATTCTCCCTCCAGCAGTGCAAAGGGTCAAATTCCCTTCCAAGCTTGCCAAACCTGGATGCTCTCAATTATTTCAATTGCTAGTCATGGCCAAACAGATGAGTGAAAAAGCATGGCTCATTATAGACATTTGCTCATTTTCATTTTTTAGTGAGATCAAACATCTTATTTCATATTAATTAGCCAACTACACTTCTTTTCTAAATTGCCTGTTCATGTCTTTTGCCTATTTTTCTTTCTGCTCAGGGTGCTAGATTTATTTTTGCACATTAGAGGTATTCACCTTTTGCCTTTCATATATATTGCAGGCATGTTCCAGTTTTGTTTTGTTTTGTTCCATTCTTAAGGTGATCTTTGTGACATAAAAGAGTTTGTGGGGTTTTTATTGTTTTTTTTGCATTTGTATGACCTGATTATCATCAACCATTTTCTTTATGATCCCTCATTGGTAAAACAGGGAGGAGTAGACCAAATCTGTGGTGTTTTAAATGGGATCCACATACCTCAGGGATCCTGAGACTCCCCAAGGGGCTCCTTGGGGCTCCTTGGGGAGGTTGAATGGTCATCCCTAAAAGATGTACCCATGTCTCAATCCCCAAAAACTGTGAATGTGACCTTATTTAGAGAAGAGGCCTTTGCAGATATAATCAAGTTAAGGATCTTGAGATGAGGAAATCAGCCTGAATTATCCAGGTGGGCCCTAAACCAAAGGGTCTGAGCTGTCTCCTTCCTGGGTTCCTGGTCCCACTCATGGTTCTCCTAGATAAGGTGGGTATTGGTTAAGGTACCTTTGAAATGCAAAGGTAACAATTGCCTACCAACCAACCCAGCTGATCTTTCCACTGGCTCTCAGGGCCTCAGGAATGGGAATCTCCAGCTCTCACAATTTCTGGAGAGTCTCTTAGGTTTTCTCCATCACCCTGCTCTCTAAGTTCTCACCTGACCTGGTCAGTAATGGGCCATGTTACCATCCTACCTGCTACATCCTGTCTAGTCCCTGCCCCAGCCAGAAACCCCAACTGCTTCTCTTGAACACAGCCTCTCTGCCAGTATCATTCACACAAAGCTCTTTGCAAATATCATCCTTGATGGATTTTAGAGTAATAGAGAGAGTTGTATCAAGGTACCATGCAGCAGACAACCCCAAACTCAGCATTCCTGGACTTCAAAGCCCTCCACCTGCCATCTTTCTCCTCAGCCTCCAGTCTTCTGCTTGGCCTCCTCTCTCTCACACTGAACATCTCTCTTCCCCTTTTTCTGAAATCTTTCCCCTGGGACTCTATCTAGAAACTCTTTTTTTCACTGGTTTGTTAGGCCAAGCATATTTGGCCCTCCTTACATTGTTTGCCTACTTAGGCACACGCGGAAGCCATTGAACTAGACCCCCATTTTCGAAATGTGACCCCAGGCATCCCCGAGACACTTTCAGGGGTTCCACAGGCTAAATTAATTTTTCATCATAATATTGTAGTGGGTTCAATGGTGGTCCCCAAAAAGATGTGCCCATGTCCCAATCCCCAGAAACTGTGAATGTGACTTTATTTGTAACAGGGGTCTTTGCAGATATAATCAAGTTAAGAATCTTGAGGTGAAGAGATCAGCCTGGATTATCTGGGTGAGCACCAAATCCAAGGACAAGTGTCCTTATGAGGTAGACACACTGGAGATGGCAATATGAAGATAGAGGCAGTGATTGAAGTGATGCAGCCACAAGCCTAGAATGCAGACTGTCACCAAGAAGCTGGCAGAGTCAAGGAACAGATTCTCCCCTAGAGCTTCTGGAAGGAGCATGGTCATGCTGACACCTTGATTTCAGATTTTTGAAAATTTCAGATTTCTGGCTCCAGAACTGTGGAAGAATATAAATCTCTGTTGTTCTAAGTCACCCAGTTTGTGCTCATTTGTTACAGCAGCCACAGAAAACTAATACAAATCCTGAGAAGGCATTTGCCTTTTTCATTTTCGTTCTCTCATGAGTGTACAGTGGAGCTTCCAGAGGCTACATGGCATGTGATATTGGAATAAACTGAATGCAGAAGCAGAGAGGAGAACCCAGCTGTCTCCTATTAAGCCAGACATTAGATTTACAAAAATGAAGAACAATGCCACTCTTTTTACCAAATCTTTTCTGTTTTGGAAAATCTAGTTCTTTTCATTTAAAAAAAGTTATTTATGTTAATGTAAGATATGACTTATAAAAAATTAATAAATAAGTATTTAAATTTTTTCTCAGCTTCAATTTCTAATACAGTAAATATGGATAGCTGTACCCCACATAAACCGAAGTTCTTTGGAGTCTTCAATAAATTTAAGAGTGAAAAGTGGTCATGAATGATCTTAACTAGATCGTGTCTCCTTCACCTTTGACTCTGGTCCTACTCCTGCAAAATGTACAAAGATAGGCTGTTTTTTACTGCAATTGACAGAACACCCAACTTGAAGTCTAAACTTAATTCAACTTATTGTTTAAATGAAGAGAAATGTATCATCTCACAAAACGATGAGTTCAGAGGTTAGCCTTCTGGGGGTGGTCAGTTCATTTGTTCAACTGCATCATCACTCCTAACCATCATGTTTCTGCTTTTCTGCTCTGTCAGAGAGCTGGTCCTTCTCATAGTTACAGATGGCTGCAGTTGTGCCAAGTATCACAGTCTCATATAGCAATATCCAAAGCTGGAAAAAGGAAACATCCTTACCTTGAGCCTCATTTTAGAAGCCAAGGAGGGCCCCACCCTGACTTTTCTTCATGCCTCAGTGGCCAGAATGGCATTAGAGGCTAATCTCTTCTGGCCAGAAGAATGGCATTATTATGATTGTCTCAGTCTAATCAAGATTGACCTTTTTGACTGGGAGAATGGCCAGTCTCCCTGAAGACATGGCCATCTGATTGGAATTAAATTAGCAAGCAAGTCAGCCTGTGAGAGGCTGTCACAGTGCCTGCCATTGCAGCTCAGGGATTTAGAGTCTGTGGAAGCAGGCAGTCACATCTCAAAGCAACCTGGCTGTCCACTCATCAGTTATTTAGGCCATAGTCTAGTGTGAGCCCAGCTGAGCTCCTGCCCTACTACCATCTCTCAGAGCCACCTCAGTTCCATGAGCCCCAGACTAGTGGTACCTCTCACAGTCTGTCCTCAGCACAGAGCCCAGCCCATTGGTCCTGCCCCTTTCCTTCTGGGCCAGTCTTACACGAGAGGCCCTCAAGCACCCTTCCTGGCCCCAGGCTTGCTTGAAAGCCAATCCTTGTCTACTTTGACAGGTTTTAATAATTGAACATTAGGAAGATGGTCATCCCAGGAAACACCCAGAGTATTTTAACAAAATTTCCCATTCTTTTCACATTAACCTTTGAGCTCTACATGGTCTCTCTCTAGAATACTGTAAAGTTCTCCTCACAAGCCTGTCTCACACACACACACACACACACACACCGGTTAATGATAACTCAGATTCTTGTATCTTTGCAACTTAACCTGCTATGCAACATTGGGTATGTCACTTACCCACTCTGAGCCTAGGTTTCTTTATTTCTAAGAAGAGGGTAATGATAATGACACTTATGTCCTAGGATTGCTGAGGATTAAATGAGATGATACGTGTAAAGTCATTTATTGTCACGACTCAGAAATTGTCAGTTGTCACATTATTGTTTTGATATCTGTAGCATTTTAAAGCCTACAGAATCCCTGAACTCCATCTGACCATCTGATAGTCACAGCATTCTAGGAAGCCAGCAGGACAACGAGTTTGCCCCATGTTACAGGTGGGCCAACTGACAGTCAAAGAGGCCAAGTTTGATTTGGCTAAGGTCATACAGGCAACCGAAAACCAGTTCTGGTAACCAGGATTTCAGATTCCAAGCCCAGGGCCTCTCCAGGTTCACACTGCCTCTCTGCCCTCCATCTGTATGACCTGGATTGCTCAGCTACCAAAGGCCTGGAATGTTTTACAGGAATTAAGTCTGAGCCCTTGGTCCTCACATAGCCAGGAGTAGCCAGGGTGGCTGCAAATACCCAGGAGTGGGGAGGAGGGAAGCCTCTTTCAGTTCATAGCCCATGAAGGGAAAGTAACTTCTTAAAGGACCCAATTTAGGAGAAGCTTTCCAAGAATGCAAATTCAGAATATAGAAATTAAAAAGACTGACATGCTTGACTACATAAAAATGTCAGTCTTTGTAATCTGTTGTAAGGCAAAAGATACCATAAGCAAAGTTAATAGGCAAACAGTAATTCGGAAAAAATATTTGTGATGCAGGGGACAAAGGGCTACCATCTGTAATATACAAAGAGCTCTTACAAAGTGAAGAGAAAAGGGCAAACAACCCAAAAGAAATTATGGCAAAGGACATGAATAGGCAATTCACAAAAGAATGAAGCCAAATGGCCACAGACAAATGAAAAGATGCTCACACTCATTAGTGGTCAGGGAAATGCAAATCAAACTGACAATGAGATATCAGAGGAAAATTTAAAAGAACAATAATGCGATTGCTGGCAGGGATTTAGGGAAAGGCTACATTCATATTTGTTACTGAAAATGTAAATCATATTACAGTCTTTTTCAGAAGAAATCTGGCACATGGTTAAAATGTCAGGAGTTATATTAAAATTTTGTATTTAAAGATATATATCCATTTCCTTTGACCCAGCAATCCTATCCCTGGAAATCTATCTGATAGAAATTAAACAACTATATCCTAAGGACAAATGACAAAGGATTTATTGAATTATTATTCATGATGGCAAATAAAAAAACACCCTCAAAGCAAAGCATGGCAGAGATTGGCACACAGGGAAGACCTTGTTTCCCAGTCCCCCTCACAATTTGGTTGGGACCATGTGACTAAGTTCTGGCTAATGAACTGGGGGAAGAAGGGACTTGTACCCATAAAGCCCACCGCATGACCCCCTTCTCTGTCTTCCCCTTCTGCGGTGACTGCCGAGACCCCTTGAAGGAGTTGGAAGGAGCCAAATACCTGATCAGGTCCCTGAGCCCAATACCTGAGTCCCTCCTTGTCAAACACCACCCAAGGGCTGCCCAACCACATGGCCTTGGGACAGAAACAAGAAATAAACTCTCGCTGGGGTAAGGCACTGCAGTTTCTGGGCTTCCTTGTAGCCATGACCTAGCCCACTTTAACTAAGACACAGGCTGAATGTCCGTCAGGAGGAAATGACTGCCTGCATGATGGCACAGCATACCCTAGATGGCTACTCGGCCTGCACAAAGAATGAATGAGAGCTAGACCAAGGGAATTCCACAGTGTAGGAGAAGAGCAACGTGCAGGGAAGCATACATAATATTTCCGTAATAAAAACAATGATCGAGAAGACCCTCTAGTGGTACATGGGCACTGTGTATATGTGTGTGCATGTTACGTGTATATATGGTTCTATGAGAATGGACAGCAACATGGAAGCATCCTGCTAGCTTGCAAGCATGATTTGGGGGGGAGAAGGAGAAAAGAAGATGGGGAAGGCCAAGCAATGAAGGAAGTAGAAAAAGCTCCTTAACAAACAGAGCTGACATGAGTACAGTTTTGCATTTATGGATGTACAGATGTAAACATAAAAATGTTTTAATATTAGAAAATAAAACCTGTCTTCTTCAGTACAAGAGAAAAAAAGCACTCATATGGCTGACAGATTCAGGAGAAAGGGGGCTAGAAGCACCAGGAGTGGATACAGAAAAGCCAGTCCTTTCCTTCAATCCGATCAAACCTTTTTGCCCAGCTGACTCTGGTCAGGACATGTCCCCCATTGAGATGTGGCTAAAAACAAGGAGCAAAGAAACTAACCAGGTTCTAGTGTCTGTCCTGGTGGGGGGCTGGGGCCAGAGGGTGAGCTTCCTCCCGATCTTCTGAGAAAATGGTGGAGTCTTCAGTCAGCAGCTTAAGAGCTAAGTCACCATGTTGGGGAGAATCTGCCAGAATAGGAAGGACACTTAGAAGCCCCCAGAGTTAAAGGCCACAACCTGGAAGCCCAGAGGCCAAGTCCAATCCCAAGTTAGATTTTGTTTGGCTTGTGTAGTGATATCAAAAAATTTCAAATTGGTTGCCAACATATTCAAATTGGCAGAATTCACATACACACGTGCACTCCAAATTTATTGTCTTCTGCCTATAGTAAATAAAATCAGATCATCTGACCATATTGTGCCCACATTCCTGAGATGGGGAGTGGCCAGCCGCTTCAGACAGGGTATGTGCTCTTCACTTTGCTTCAGTCTCCACCACTCCCTACTAACCCACCAGGTCACTTCATGCATTTATATTAATGGACCAGCCTCAAAGTCACATTTGTGGGTACAACCCCCCATCGCCATTAGCCCCTTACCCACCCACTCTGACTAAGCAAAATGAATATTACACTTTGCAGGCTTTGGCACAAGACAGACAAGTCTGGATTCTGGCTCAATCCCTCAGTACCCGCAATGCCTCAACACCATGTCAACTCAGCTAAGCTAGAACCACGTCATTCCAGACTTTATATATGGTTCCAAATTAGTGAAGACCTCAGGTGTAGATCTGGAAGGTAGCAGTGAAGTAGAAGCCACATTTTTAAGGCTACAAAGGTCATAGCAGCGTCCCAGGCCCTGCAGCAGCTTACACATGCTGTCACTGATGTCCTGTCTCAGTGCATGGGCAGAGGCAGCACGTGGCTTCTTCAGCAACTTCCAGTTCCCCTCAGGGTCTCCCAGTCCTGGGCCAGGCATGTGCGCAGCTCGTGGTGATGCTACAGGTCACCCTTAGCACCCAGGTTGGAGAAGGCAAGAGGCAGATGCTGCTTCCAATTTTTTTCTTGCTCTCACCCACATCCAGCTTTTCTTCCAGGAAAACTGATGGCAAACTTAGAGTGACTTTAGGCTCTAGCCAGATGAGGAAGCAATAGCCTGCATGGTTACAAAGGCCCCAACACCCATTATAAATCTATTTTCCTGTATCACTCAGAGAGGTTCTGCTTCTCTGATCAAACCCTGACACATCTGTGTGATCTTAGATAAGTTACTTAACCTCTCTGAACCTCAGTTCCCTATCTTAAAATGCTAATGATAACTGTATGATGAATCATATGAGAGAATCTCATATGATTATAGTGAAGACATAACAACTAATGCATATAAAGCACTTAGGAGAGTGCCCGGCATGCAGCAAATGCTCCATAAATGCCATATATTATAAAACTGCAGTGTTTTTAAATGCAAGCTGTGCAGTTATCTGTATAACACTAGGAAAGACATAAACTAACGGAAGATCCCTAGTTTGATCCTTTGGCATCCAAATTAACAACACCTCTTCCTCACTGTGCAATATTTTAAACCCTTCTTGAAATGTGTATCTTAAAGTAGAATTTGGAAATTCTGAAATAGTTCTTTCATTTAAATTTAGTAGAGACAATCTCTCTTAAATTGGGTTCCAGAATCCAGGCGATGAAATGGAAATTTGTGCATGGGGGATTGCCAGGAATCCTCTTGGGACCTCCACCCTGACAGTGAGGGGATCAGGGTGGGGCAGAGCGAGAATTTGGGCAGCTATACAGCTAGGAAAGAGGCTTCTGCTGGCCCCATGGGCAGCTTTGGAATCCTGAGGCCCTTCAGAGTCATCCCAAACTGAGGCAGGGTCTGGCCTTTGTACTACACCTGGACCACTCACTGAATGTGGACCACCCCCAGGGAGGTGGCATTAACATGGGCAAGGGTACTCCCTCCTTTCTGGGGAGGCATTCACCTGAGCCATCAGCCACCAGTACTCCATAGCTGAGGGAATGAGCCACTATCCTGTGGGGCAGTCTGGGCAGCACACCACAGTGTACACTACACCACCCTGCATTTTTTTAATTTACCTACAATCAAACAAGACTAAGGGCAGACTTTCTACTATGAAGTCAGATGTACTCAACATGTCTATCTTCTTTGCTCTCTATCCTACTTCCTGGCACAGACACACCTTGAAAACGTTATATCCTGAGTGGCAGATTCCAGGCTGAGAAGGGAACAGCAGAGAGGCTGGTCCACTGTGAAGCATCAGGAATTTGGCACTGACTGCTGGGGTCCAGAGTCACCCAACTGACATTGTGCCCTTAAGGACCACAAACAGTTTAACAGTATGGGAGACAAACATGGCCTGACCATGTGGAGCTGGGAAGACTATGACACATGCCACAGCTGATGGTTGAGTGGGTGACACTATCCTTTTGAGTGGGGTGCCATGAGAGAACAGGCTTTGCTTTATTTGCTGCTGTCTCACTGGTGTGTGGTACAGGGACAGGCATAGAGTTAATGCTCAAAATGTATCTGCTGAATGAATGATAGATTTTGAATTCAGATTTGAGCTGCATTTCAAGGCTTGCTTCTCTATTCTAGAATGTACAGATGAAAGAAACATCTGGTGCAACCTGCATATTCTCTGCCAGATGTGGAGATAACTCTGCTCATTCTAGTTGCACCCTTTTGCCCACATACCCCCAAGCTCAGGAACGTGCTCTTTGTCTTCCTCCCGTAAGGCTGAGTTCCACTTCCTACAGAAAGTCTTCCCAGCTGCATGACCCCACACACAGACATGCACACTCTCTTCCCTAAAAAGCAATTGCAGGCTTGGCAGTCAGGACAGAATGACTAGGAGGAAAGGCTCAGAGTCTCAGAGTTCCCATCTCCACCTCAACAGGTGTCCACCCTCCTCCATATCACCACTAGCCCAGGGTACATGTCCTCCCAGATCAGTTAGACTAATCTAACCAACCCTGGCAAACTCATTCCCCTTGATCTCAGGGTCCTCATGTGATGTCATTACAGCCAATAAGACCTAAGTTAAAGTGGTCTGTGACTTTTGTGAAAAGTTTCCTCACTGACGATACAAGATGTATGCAAAAAGACAGCCCTCCTCATGAGCCAGATATTGTCCCTTTTGGAAGGGACCCAGGAGCTGTGGCTGCCACCTTGTGCATGTGAAAGCAGCTGGCCAAGCGTGCAGAATAGGTCTCTGAGCTAATCAATGGAGTGTAGCAGACAGTGATGGTGCCCTGCTAAATGCCCTTGGGTGCCTATCACCTTCCTGTGCAGCTATTCCCTACTTCTGGCTTCTGGGTGCTTCACTTCTAATGGTCTTCCCCTGCAACTTCCTTCAGAGGCCGGCCTGTGGCCTATGGAGTCATTTGCTTGCAAAAGAAGAGAGCTACAACCCATACCTATGGGTGTGCTCTGTCCTGCTGGGCACCCTGTCACTCCTCTCTTCACAGACAGTTATCTTACAATCATCTTGTTTTGAGGATGGCAGGGTAGAAAGACAGAATGACACCATTGAGCTGCTAATTATCATGACCAGAGTCCACTCTGCTTCTACCTGGACTGCTGTGTGGGTGAAATGATAAAGCCAGCTTGAGGTGGGGTTTCTATGCCATGCAGCCAGAAGCATTTTAAGTTATCTAAAGGTCAGGCTTTTGTTAGTATGACCACTATGCACATACACATATATGCACTATATGCATGTGCACATTCAGGAATGTACACACAACTATAACGTCAATTTTCAAAACCCAACAGCTTTCCTCCAGACCAGCAAAACTAATTTGAAGTAAAATGGTAGAGCCACTGTGGAAAACAGCATGGCAGTTCCCCAAAAAATTAGAAATAGAATTGCCATATGATCCAGCAACTCCACCTCTGGGTATATACCCAAAAGAATTGAAAGCAGGGACTCAAACAGACACTTGCACACCAATGTTTATAGCAGCATTATTCACAGCAGCCAAAAGGTGGAAACAACCCAAATGTCCATGAATGAATAATGGATAAACAAAATGTGGTATATACATAGAATTATTCAGCTTTAGAAAGGAATGAGATTCTGACACATGCTATAGCATAGATAAATCTTGAAGACATAATGTTAAGTGAAATAGATCAGTCACAAAAGGAAAAATAGTTTGATTTTACTTATATGAAGTATATAAAATAGGTAAATTCATGGAAACAGAAAATAGAAAGGTGGTTTCCAGGAGCTGTGGAGAGAAAGGAATGGAAACAACGTTTAATTGATACATGGCTTCAGTTGGAGAAGATCAAAACATTCTGGAGATGGATGGTGATGGCTGCACAGAAATATGAATGTACTTGATACCATTGAACTGTATACTTTAAAATGATTAAAATGATACCTTTATGTTATCTATATTTTACCACAATTTTTAAAAAGATTTGAAAACATAGGAGAAAAAAATATCCTCTTCACAATGACAACAACATCCAAGGTACCTTGTAATAAATCCAACTAGAAATTCATAGGACTCTGGAGAAAACTATAGAACTTAACTGAAGAGATGTAAAAACTGATCTGAATAGTGGAGATATACCATGTTCATGGAGGAAAAGAACTAATGGTTGTAAAGAAGACAAATCTTCCCAAACTAATCAATAATATAATGCAGTCCCAACAGCATATTTGATTGAACTTGATAAACTGATTCTACAAATCCTATGGAGGACTATAAAACAAGAACAGTATATGCTCAGAAAAGGGTACAGATTAGAAGTATACAGCTTCATTAAGTTTTATAAGTGAACATACCCAGATCAAGAAACAGAACATTATACCACAAGCCCTCTTGTGCCTCCTGCAGTCACTACCACCTTTAAAGGTAACCACTTTTCTGGCCTCTGTCTTAATCAACTAGCTCTGCCTGTTCTTGAACTTTCTATACATAGAATCATACTATATATACTCTTTTGTATCTGGCTTCTTTCACTCAATATCATGATTGTGCAATTTGTCCATATGGTTGCCTGGGTTGACAATTATTTATTCTCATTTCTGTGTAATATCCCAGTGTATGACTACCTCACCAATATGTAACCATTCTGCTCTTCACAGGCATGTGGGTAGTTTCCAGCTTGGAGATATTATAAACAGCATCCTAGCACTTGTCTTTTGATCCACATTTATGCAAAAACTTGTTGGCCATATTCCTAAAAGTAGAACTACTGGGTCATCTGGGAAAAAAAAATTTTTTTAAAGGATGTTTGTGTGGTAGGTGGGAATAGGGGGTTCTTGCCCTCCTGGAGATGAAGATAAATTATACAGTTCTAGTAACTAAAAAGCACACATATCAAAACATTCTCAAATCTATACACATACACACATACACACACACATACACAAACACGAGAGCATACACGGGCTTACACATCCACATACAAGTGTGCACTCCCACCCTACATACTCCACCAGTCAGCACAGACAACTCACGGCCGGACTTCCCAGACCAGATAACTGAGTGTCGCGGTTGCTTTTAAGTGGTATCAGAGCACAGGCCTGCAAGTATCCAAGAGACGGCTGATGGAGAAGGGGAAGAAGAGAGAGAGCCCCCCCACCCGCCCACTGGCTTTAAAGGGAGAACAAAGTGAGCAGGATCAGAGGGTGCAAGGTGATGGCAGCGACGCTAAAGCCATTTATCACTGCCAGATGTGCAAAGGGTCAGGCTGCAGGGCATGCTGGGAGTGCCAGCAGGGGTGCCTGGACCCCAGACACAGAAAGAAACAACCTGTCCAATCAGCAAGGGACCAAGGAAGGGCTGCCAGGACCCTCTCCTTAACAAAATGACAATGCGTTTTCTTTTTTGTTCAGGCCAGAAGGGGCTGGGGGCGCGGCAGAGGCAGCCACAACTTAATAAAGGGCTGTCAGTCAAAGTTCTAAAAATACCCTCCTGCTGCCAGCCAACTCACTCCTGCACCCGCCTGCAGGCTTCCTGCCGTCTGAATGGTCCCTTGGTAACACACGAGGACAAAATGTTTGCCCAGAGAGGGCTGGGGTGTCAGGCAGCACACATGGACCGCTGTGGCATCTGTCCTCTCCCCTGCCCCCATCCCTCCAGGACCCTTTAATAGGCCAATCCTGGAGGATCATGAGGACACTGGAATGAAAGCACATCTCCACCATGCGCTTCTCCATCCACTAGGAGAGCACGGGCACCAAACACCTCTCCTTGCAGGTGGCTGTCAACCCCAAAGAGAGCCAAGTTTCACAGGAATCCCGGAGACTCCCAGTCAGATGGGGGAGGCACCAACAGCTCCAGGCAAGCTCCTGGTCTGGAACCAAGAAACATCTCTGCTTCTGCTAAATTCTCAGTTTGGTGGGGAAGGCCTAATGCTGCCCTCAGGGAGACCCCAGTCTGTTTAGGGATGCATAGCCATGCCCCAGAGGCACTTCTGGTGGGATGGAGAAGGCTCAGCTCTTGCCTGGAACAGCTCCCGGTCTGCTCAGGGAGGTACAGCTTCCCAAAACAGGTTGGTTCCCACACAGTGACAGTAACAGACTTTTAACCAAAATGTCCTTACAGTCCAGTGCTCTTTAAATGTTAGTGCACATCCAATTCACTGGGGATCTTGTGAAATGCAGGTTTCATGCTGCAGGCCCAGGGAAGAGCCTGAGACCCTGTTTTTCTATCACAATCCCTTGTGAAGCCAGTGCTGCTGGTGCCCGAGTATCAAGATTTGACGCATGGAGGATGCAGACAATGCATTTCTATCGGCTGTTCTGCTGATGGTGAGAGCCCTGAGCTGGGGCTACCTGGGAGGGCTCCTTGGAGGAAGCCGGGTAGCATTGGATGGCAGAGGAAGAATTCTGGAGCCAACTGGCCCTAGATTTAAATCCAGGCTCTGGAATGTATTAGCTATGTGGCTTTGGGCAAGTTTCTTGACCTTTCTGAAGAGAGGACAATGGCCACACCCACCTGGAAGGGTTGGGTGAGCAGATGAAGGGAGTACTAGCACAAGCAAGCCTGGCACACACCTGGCACATGGTAAGGGCTCAAGATATAGCAACTGCTCCTTTTATACTAAACTATAACCGTGGTGCCCTCGACTGGGAGAGCTGAGCCTAGACAGAGCTGGAAGGGATGCAGAGAGGCACTGAGGGTCAGGTGGCCCTAGAGTTTGGAGCAAGCCTTGACCTTTTTCAGCCTGTCTCCTCACCTGAAAAATGGGGATCAAAGCATTGTCTGTCTCTGCTGACTTAGCGAGAGGTCAGGAAATCATACACTCTCAGCTGCGGAGCTCAGCGCCAGGCACACAATAGGCGCTCAATAAAGAGCTCCCGGGCGGTGGGGATGGGAGCAGCGGAGCAAGGGGCCCCGCTGGCCCCTGGCCGGCTGAGCGCAGGAAGCCAGCGCGCCCGCCCCGCCCCCATCCCCACCCCGCGGCCGCCTTTGAGCCCTGCGCTGCGCTTTGAAGTCCCAGATGGGCCTAGAGGAAAGAGGATCCCTGCGCCCAGCCCCCAGCCCGCACCTGGATAAACACGCGCCGCCAGCCCCGCCGCCAGCCCGGGACCGACGGCCTGGCGGCAGGGACGACCAGGCGGCCGGAGCGGCCAGGCAGCGGCTGACTTCAAAGCGGCAGTGGCCGCCCGCGAGAGGGGCCCTAATCAGGCCCGGCTGCCGCCGCCTGGGCGCACGCCCCGCCCGCCGGCCTGCGCCGCCCCCGCCATCTGCTCCGCGTTAGAGCGCGCTGGAGCGCCGATGGGGCCCGGGCCCACGGGGATTGAAGGACGAGGGCCCCGGCTGTCCGCGGAGTGAGCGCGCAGTCACCTCCCCGGCTAATTCCATGACGTCACCACTTCATGCATTCATTTGTTCATTCGGCAAATATTTACTGCGTGCCTGCTACGTGCCAAGCACAGTGCTGTCAAGTGGAAGCGTTTGTTCATTCATTCATTTAACAAATATTTATTGAATATACTGTATGTCCTACTATATACTAACAGACCCTGGGTATACATGTCATTCATTGATTCATCCACCCATCCAATAAATGATTTTTGAGTGTCTGCTATGCCCTAGAGGTTGTCCCCAGGTTCATGTCCCCCCAGCCCCACTCCCCAGCCACACCCAGGCCACTCACAAGCTGCCTCTTTGCCACTGTCTCTCTCATTTGCATTCTTTAGCACATTTTCTGGCTGCTTGGAATGGCCTCCTCTGCCCTGGCCAAATTCCTGCTCATCCTGCAAAAGTCCAATTGAAGTTTCCTCCCCACCTCTCTCAGTCCCCAACCTATGTCCGCAGGGTACCTCCCTCCCACTAGAGAACATATGGCCTTGAATGACAGTGATTTAGTCCTTTGCAGGGTCTATGTGCCCCACCCACTCCTGCCCTGATAGACTGACAGCTCCAACCTGGGCCCTACCCATCACCGGCTGTGTGGCTCTGTAATATCTCTGTGCCTCAGTTTTCTCATCTAGAATCAGGAAAGGACAAGATCACCCTTGCTGGATTATGGGAAGTAAGGCAGGTCAAACACAAAGCCAGGCTGGGACAAAAGCCTGGAAAAAGGCAGCAGTGGTTGCATGATTCTCTGTATAACCCTCTGGCTACAGGGATCTAACACTGGTTCATGCTTCCTCCTTCAGGAAGCCCTCCTGACCTCATGAGAACAGGCTTCCTCTCCCTCTGCTGAGTTTCTGCCAGTCCAACTCAACCCACTGGCCACCTGTATCTTGGGCACCATTCTCCAGAAAGCAGGAGCTGTGCCTGTGTCTCTCTCTTCTCCCCTAGCAGTCCTGGCACATTACTTGGGACATTGCACATCCTGGATGCAGCAGACCAAGGTCCCTCTGAGGCCCCTGCTCTGCCTGGTGGAGAGCTTGGGCTAGGTAGGCTGTTTGGGTACCGGGCTTTAGCACCCAGTGGTGGAAAGAGGTACCTGAGATCAGGAGCTTAATCCCCAAGAGGGACTGGGTGGGGCACAGGCTGGCTGTTCATGCCAACAGGTGGGTGGGCTGCTGAGTGAGCACCCAGGAGCTGACGATAACCAAGACTTTAGCTTTGAGAGCCACTGAGGACTTCTTGGGACCCCAGAGAGCTCTGAAGAGGCAGCCCCAGGGATTGAGGCAGGGACACCTGTCCATAGAGCCAGCAAATTGGAGAAGCCAAGGTTGTTGGGGAGTCTGAAAGGGGCTGTTTACCCAGAAGTGCAGGCAGAAAAACAGACAGGAAAAGCCCTGGACTCCTGGGGACATGACCCTTCTGGGGTTCTCAGGTCCTCTGCTTCCTGCCAGCTCAGTCTCTGTCCCTGATGTGGCCTCTGTGTCTCTCTTGGCCCATTGGTAACCTGCAAGGCAGTGGGAGGAACTTGGAAGATGAGGTACTTGGAAAGGTCCCAAGCACAGGGCCTGCAGACAATAAAGGCACTGTGGGCATTGGGGGGAGTGGGAAGGGGTGTGTGGGGAGGGATGTTTGCTTTTAAGCTGCAGACTAGTGACAAAAAATCTGAGTTCAAGTCCTGGCTCAGCCACTCACTGGAGGAGGTTAGAGGGGTCCCGTGAAACCATCAGTGAGGGCATCAGAGAAGACAGTCAAGGCAGCAAGTCCTCCTGGTGACGCCCTGCAGCGGAGTGCACAGCTTCCGCCACTTGATCCAAGTGCAGGTTGCATTCCCTCTCCCCAGGGAAGGCCTCGCTCTAGTGAGCTGATTCCCAAGCAAGAAAGAGCAGAGCTTCATGCCAGGCCTTCTCCCGTCAAGTGGGCTTCCTGTGGGTGCAACCGTCTCAGGGCAGCATCCCCAGGAGTGGGTTCCCAGGCAAGAATTCAGGGGCATGTGGTGTGTTCAGGAAGTACTCCCAGGGGAGGCTGGAAAGGGTGTGGGGCAAGCACAGGACCAAGTAAGATGTGATTTAAGGCAAAGCCCCGCAGAAAGAGGTTTCAACCTGATCCCCCAGGGGGCTCTGGAAGGTAAGTTACACTTTGCAGTTTTCCCATCCAGGGCAACGGAACCTTCATACACCTGTACTCCTGGGGGAGTGCTAACTCCCAGGCACTTCAGACTCTCTTCATTGTGGACAAAGAGAGCTACAATTCCCCAGGAACTCTCCAATGAAGTGCCCCAGCTGCTGTGGGCCCTGACAGCACACGGGAGTGGAGCTAAGTGCTCAGAAATGATAAATAGGGACCCAGGGGATTGTCCACCAACCCAAGAATGTCTTTGGCCCTGCCCTGGGGCACCCCTTCTGGGAAAAGAGCATCTGGGGGCAACCCCAGGGCATGGCAGGCATGAAGAGTTCCCTGGATGTTCAGGGGAAGCCCAAAAGGCCTAATGGGCCTGGGGTTCGTGGTCAGGGCACCTGGTGCTGTTGAGCAGGGGACCATGGCACATGTGGCCTGAGAGGTGGCTCATCAAGCTATTATTTGTCCACATTACTTCCCAATTGAGAGTCTCCCTACCAAAGTGAGGGTAGTCCAGGGCTGCAGATCCCCAAGAGTGTCACAGCATCTGGCATCCCCATTTACCAGCTGTCCTAGTTTGCTTGGGCAAGTCATTTCCTCTCTCTGAGCCTTAGCTTCCTCAGCAGTAGAACACAGATAATTCTTAGCAATTATCGATCACTTACAATGAGCCAAACACTGTGCTGAGATGGTGTAACACTGCTGGCTTCCCAGGTCCTTACATCTCATTTGTCACAGGCAATGGGGCCTATCCAGTCTTTCTGACCAACCACCCATCTTGAATTTCATTTATGTCATCAATGGAAGAAAAAACTTATATCAACCCTCATGCCAATAAACAAATTCTTGATGTTGATTTTGATAAAAGTATTTGATGGTGTGGATGCCTGATGAGAGCCATTCACATATTACTTAAACATCCCCCGGCAGGGGCACCATGTGCAGATGCACGGGTTGTACACTGTATAACTCCAAGAGGTACCATGATAAAAATAGTATGAATGGCACCCCTGGAACTTTGCAGTGCTCATCCTGCTCCCTGCAGTCCTGAGCTCAACAGTGCAGACTCCTGATTTAGATAGTTGATGTTAACCTCCACCTTTAGGATGTAGTGTTACCTTGTGTGCGCACATTCATCACATGATTAATAGTGAAGCATTTTTAAGGCAATTACACAAGCAAGCACTTAACCACATGCCTGGTAGACCCCAAACTCAGTAAAGAGTACTGTTATTTTGGTTTGGCCTCCAGCAATTTTCTGCCCAAGCACCAGCACTACAGCGGATATCGGCTTTCAGAGTCCCAGCTCCAGCTTTGGAGACCTTCTAAGAGACCCCAGCAGCTGAGAATTCCCACCCTGGCCCCTGGCCCCTGGCTCCCACCCACCGAGCCCCTGCTCCCATTGAGAATCCCCCAGAGAAGCCAGTCAGTTCCCCTGGGGAGAGATAGGGCTCGATCACAGTGTCCCTTCTCCTCTCAGGGTTCAAAGCTACCGCCAACCCCCACGTGATCAGCTGGTTTGTTTCTTATCTTTAATTTTTTTCTAATCGAGCAGATCCCCTCCGGTTACTTTTTTGCAGCATCTTACAGCATCTTTGGAGGGGCAACAAAAGCATTCTTTTTGGAGCTGGCGGGGGCCCAGGGCAGAGCCACTTCAAAGGGAATGCAAAGCGGCAGGCAGCAATGTCCCTGTCATTGTCCTCCCCTGCGTGTCTGCCCCCCATTGTCCTAAGGCCGCCCTGAATAGGCAGGCACAAAGGCCATCGTTCAAAGTGGGCACCACATGCTCCATCAGAAGGCCAGCCTTTGCCTCTGTTCGGTTCCCTTCATCCTCACACACACACAGGTTTCTGCCAGGGGAGGGGAACTGGCCTTGAAGTGGGCTTTTTTCTCCCTTGTCTCTCTTCTCTCTTCTCTCCCTCTCTCCCTCTCTCTCTGTCTCTCTCTCTCTCTCTCTCTCTCTCTCTCTCTCTCTCTCCCTGCCCCCCCTTCTCTCCCTCACACACACACACACACACACACACAGCCTGAAGCAAACCCTAAGAGACCCAGCAGTCCAGAACCCCCTCACATCCACATGCCTGTGGTTGTAACCCACAGAATGAGCTTCCTCCAGGTGCAGATATGGAAAAGTCCTCACTTGGCACCAACCAGGGTCATTTCTGTAGAACTCTGGCCAAGTTCTGCAGGCTAAAAAAACAATAAAAATATTAAAACTAGCTAATTTTTATTGAGCACTCTTGCCCAGCACTGTAGAGACATTTCCTGTTTACATTTCACCATGATATCAACCCAGTGATGTGCAGACACATATTATTGCCATGTTACAGATGAGGAAACAGAAGTTAAAATCATCTCCCTGGGTCTCAGGGAGTGGCAGAGGGTGCGGTCCCACCCTGCTCCCCGGCTGGGCCCCCATCACTATATATTATGTCATTTGGGCCAGGCCAGGTGCCTGAAGGAGACAGGACCCCACTGATTAATAGAAATCAGGACATCGAATAGGCTTTGCTCCCTAGGTCCTGACTACAGGATCAATTCCTGATGGGAATTTCATCTCAGTGTTAGGGTGCACAGGCTCTGCTTAATCTCATTCCCCAAAACAAATCAGTCTAATTAAATCTCTTTCTCTAAATTAACATGCAGAGGAAACAGTTGAGTGTAAACAGAAATGAGTGTAGCGTTGCCTGTTTAGACACCATTGACTTTCAAATCAGCTTGCTTCTCCAGCCAGCATGCACAGCAGAAATAGAGTCGAAATGCAAATGTAGCATAAATGACTCTATAATAAATGCTCATTCAACATTTATTCTTTTTCAAATCATCTCTTAAAGCCCTTTCATGCTAATGTCTAGGAGATGTGACATTAGAAAAATTGCTTTGACATGCTAAGGGGCTCCAAGATTAACAAAAAAAGAAAGGACAAGATAAAGCTTTCGGAAGACCTATTTCAGAGGAATAATTCCTGCCTTTGAAAGTGTTCCACGGTTGCTGCACATTTCAGCTTGTTGGCATACATGTAAATGAAGTGCTACAAAAGCCTTCAGCTCAATTCCACCTGAGTGAAAGCTCCGGGCCACCAGCACAGTGACAGAGAGGGAGGCCAGACTTTAGGATACACCCTGGAGGGGGCTGGAGGGGGCTGGAGGGGGCCTTCTTGTCCTAATGGCAGAAGGGGACAGGCTCCAGCCCAAGCAACAGATAAAAATGCCAGCGTCCGGCCCGGTTGGTGTCGCCAGCACCTGATTGCCATGTTGAAGAAGCAATATCTGCATCTCTTATCAAATTACCCAACCTACCCACAGCCGCTGACCTGACCCATCATCCATACTCTCCCTCATGTGAGCTTGAGCAAGCTATCTTAACCTCTCTGGGCCTCTCTGTTACATGGAGATAACCAGAGGAGTCACTTAGACAGGATTCAGTGACGTGACCCATGGAGAATGTTTAGGGAAGTGTCTGACACTTAGTAAGTGCTCAAGAAATTGTGATGATCCCCTTTTTATGGCTTGGTTTCTTAAACCCTGCTGAAGAACAGGCTGGAGCAGGAAAAAGAGGAAGAAGGGCAGGGCTGTGACCGACGAATTCACCAAGGCCCAGAGGGTCAAGGCCAAGTCTACTTCACGGTCCGCCCTGCTGCCCCTCCTCCCCAGCCCAGCTGGGGCTCTTCCGTCCTGAGTGGCCCTCACATGTGCCATATTTCATCTCATAAAGTAGAGTCACAGTGTCTTCTGTGTAGTTCCATCAAAAGATTAGACTTTGAATTAATGGTGCATATGACTTTCCTAGACATAGCATTTTAGAGCAAGTTGGATGTACTGTGGACATTGTTGGATATACTGTGGAGTGTCTTAGAATTTTCTGGAAAGGAAGCAAAAGAACATTTACTGAGCTTCTGCTGTGGGCTGCACTGAGTCCCCAAAATTCTTATGTTGAAGTCCTAACCCCCAATACCTCAAAATGTGACCACATATGGAGATAGGACCTCCAAAGAGGTTATTAGGTTAAAAAGAGGTCATTAGAGTGGGCCCTAATCCACATGAGGGTGTCCTTTTAAGAGGAGGAAATTTGGAACCAGATGTATAGAGAGGAAAGAGCAGGTGAAGACTCGGAGAAGGTGGCCATCTGCACGGTAAGGCAGGAGGCCACAGGAAACTAAGCGTGCTGACACCTTGACCTCAAATTTCCAGTCTCCAGAACTCTGAGAGAAGAAATTTGTGTTGCTAAGCCACCCAATCTGTGGTTCTTTGTTATGGCAGCCCTAGAATACTAATATAGCAACTTCTAAACAGGCTATATCGCTAATGTTGGTGACAGCCCATTGATGTTGATATTAGTCTCATTTTAAATATTTCCATATTAGTCAGGTTTAGACAAACTGCTCTATCATCCTTACATTTCAGTGGCTTGTCCTAATAACAGTTTATTTCCTACTCACACTGTAGCCCAGTGAGGGTGTGCATGAGGCAGGCTTTCCTGGGCAGCTCCTTCAGGGGGACAGGGGCCAGCTTCCTTCCACCTTTAGTCAAAGATGAAGAAAGATGATGAAGAATTAAACCCAGGAGAGTTATTACGGGAGAAGCCCAGTGGTGGGAACATCATTTCTGCCGGCATTGCATTTCTAGAACTCAGTTAACACGATTGATTGCAACCACCAAGGAGCAGGAAAGTGTGGGTCAGCTGAGCTCCCAGGAGGAGAAGGAAGCATTTAGAACAACTAGCGAGGATTTGCTCCAGGCAAACAGATTCACAGTGGTTAAGTGACCTGTTAGAAGAAACAGAAGTTAGCTACAGAAAAAACAGGTTAGCTCTAAAGCGAGAGACATGACCTGCTCATTGGAGGCCTCGTCATCTTCACCGCCATCACCCTCATATCATCAGCAATAACAACGGGCATTGACTGAGTACCAACTATGTACCAGATACTGTTCTGGCCACTGAGACCCAGAGCCACGTAAGCCGTCCCTTTGGGGAAATTAGTTACACCAACTAACCCAAAGGAAAAAAAGCTCCAACCTGACTCAACCCCAGTTAGGACAAAGTGGGTGGTGCAGATGGTCAGAGCTCCCAGGAGCCTCTGGGAAGCTAGAACTGGAGGTGCTAGTTAAAGGGGGCAGGGGTTGGGGCTGATCCTGCAGGAAAAGTTATCGAGAGGATGGGGAGGAAAGGGGCATTCTGGCAAGGGATAGTGATGTGTGAGGGCAGAAATCCCAGGGACCCACTCTGAAGAGGATTTGTGAAGTACAGGGAGGCTGGCAAGGTGGCCAGGGCCTGAGGTGTCCTGTGTGAGCAGCAGAGATGCTTGGGGTGGGAGTGGAGTAAATGCTGTCGCCCTGCTCATAGCCTCTGCATCTTCCCAACTGCAAGCATCCACATCTCTTTGCCTGAGGGTTTTCCCTGATGGCCAGAGTCCCACAGTCCACTCCCCCCACAGGACAGCAGCCCAGGAAAATCAACCCTGCCCTGGAACAGCTCTTGACCTCTGTAGAGGGGAGTTGGTATATAAATACCCCAGCTCCCTCATGTTCTGTGGTACGTGTTCCACATGGGCTCTCTGGCCTCCCCTGCAGGGCATGCCCCAGTTGTCTTCAGTCATACGTTGCCTGAGAACATGCCCTTCCTTTTGTCAAATTGCTTTTCCCTTCCCCATCTCACTATCCTGCTCCTTCCCTGGTATCCACTTCCAAACTACTAGCAGCCAAACTTACACATGATTCTGCCATAATCACAAGAGAAACTGATGGCAGGTATCCATCCATCTACCAAATTCAGCCCTCATCCCAGGAGTCCAATGTGGCTACAGATGTATGGTTGGGGGAAGTGAGCTCAGTCTACATCAGAGGGGACCCAGGGACCTCCCAGGGCCCTGCCAGCTCATCTCCTTAGAGTTACCCACCAGCTCTCCCAGAGAAAGTCACCATGACTTAGCCTCTCTGGGAGGCATCCACTCAGTCTCTCCAATTAGCATCTTGCACATCTATCCAGTAGCTTCTAGAGGCCCAGGGGTCCAATATGTCCCTAGCCTTCTCCTCTCCTCTTCCTCTGGACCCCCACGGAGCCCCTCCAGGCTTGTCCCACCTCTCTTCCATGAGATTCTCCAAATACTCAATTTTGTGCCAGCACATAATTCATGGGCAAAGACCTCCCAGGACATCTCCTCCAGGACCCCCTGGGACTTTATCACCCTTGACCCTCTGTCACTTTGTGCCGGCCCCCCTGAGACAGCCACTGTCCCTGGATGGGGCCAGCCCTTCTCTGGGCTTGAGGTGAGTGGTGACAAGGGAGTGGGAACAGTGTGATATGGGCTGGGAAGCAGGGAGCATGAGCAAGTGTAGTTTCAGGGGAACACCCCCCTTCCCAGTATAAACATTGCTACAGTCAAAAACACATCAGAATAATCAAAAGCACATGGAATCAGCACATGTGAAACCCAAGCTACAGTTCTATGCTTTACCATGTGAAAATTACAAATGGTTTATCAAGAAGGGAAATCACATTTTCTTATTTAAAACAAGAAAGCTATGGGTCCAGAAGAAATTGGTGGGATTGGCCAGTATCCTGGGGTTGGGCCATGCAACAGGGGTCTCTTGCCTCAGGACCATGAGAGAGTGGCTCATGTGGATAAACCCCCACACCATAATTTATTTTAGTTCTGCTTTATCTACTGTCTTAGGCAGGGCTCCCCAGAAGCAGACCATGAACCAGGATTTGGAACAGGGACTTCATTTGGGAGATGGTCTTAGGAAGTACCTGTAGAGGAGTAGAAATGGGAGACAGAAGGGAAGGAAGCCAATCAGGGGGTATCAATGAGTGGGTCACACCACTGGCAGCTGAGGCTCACTCCCACTCTGGGGATTGAATAGAAAACACATCAGATGTCTCACCAGAGGAGCAAGAAAGCTTGGTCATTGGCTGTAGTATGATCCTGGAAATGATGACTCCCCTGCAGTCTCAGCAGCAGCAGCCAGAGGAAGTATCCAGAAAGAGCCACTGCTGCAGCAGGAAACCATAGAGTCAGCCTGAACAGAGCCATGGGGGTTGACGTGGAGCACCCACTGCACCCGTTACACCTGTGGGGAATGGAACAGGGCTTCCATGCTCCCTACAGGTTCACTCAGCTCCATCACTGCCACCAGCATCCCCTACAGCAAAGGCCAAGGAAAATTTTCTATGTAGGAGGCAGCTTTCTCATGCTCCTGAAGTCCTCCCAAGGTGAAGGAAGGGGCCCTCTCCCCTCAGTTTAGCACCAGGACTGATGTCTGGCCTTGTCCACCTTTGGGTGCTGGAATGCACCCCTTTCCAGGCTGCCTTCTAGCTGCTTGAAAGGAAAGAAGCCCATGACATGCCATAAGCAATTTGGACTTCCTATAACAGCACAGAAGAGAGGGACCCATCCCCCCAACCAAGGTCTCTGAACAGAGGAAGCCCAGATCTGTCCTGCCCAAGATCCGGAGGATGCCAGATGGTATATCTCATTTCTCCCTGCTCTGATGACTATACCCAGTCAGAGTACTGGTGGTGGGGACTGTGCCTCTGGCTTCCTGTGACTTTGCACAGCCAGCTCCCAGAATGGGGAAAGATGGGTACACCGCCCCCTCTGATCTTGAGTAAGAAGGGAGAGCCTCTGTTTAAGAAATCCACAGAGAATGGATTATTGGCATCTGAAGACCAACTCACACCTTTCAACCTCGGTTCCTGAGAAAAATAAAGCCCGGTGAGCTAACTCTTCCCTGGGAAGCTTGAGTGGAGAGAGCCTGGGATTGAAGCTACATCTTGAGCAGAGGACAGGGGAGGGCCTGTCAGAGCTCTACTACATTGTCCCTGTGGCGTGCATTCCCCAGATCACGTGTGGGTGGAACATTTTCCAACAGGCTGATACCCAGCCGGCTGCACCTGTTCAGATGCCCATGGGTAAGTATTTTGCACTTTGCCTTGCTTTATCAGTCCTACAAGTTGCCTCTCCTGGGAACTGCCTGTTCCTACCTTTTGCCCACTTTCTGTTGGGTTGTTTGCCTTCTTTCCTATGTTTGGTTGATTCTTTGGATGGTGTGGGTAGGACACTTTTTTAGTGCTATGCATACAAATATCCTCTCCCAGTTTTGTCTAGGATGTTTTTTGTCACTTGGGCAGACCCTCATCCCAACCCAGTTGAAGTCTGAGCAGTCCCTCCAGTTTCCCACGGGGACTGTGTGAACTCTTGTGCTCCCAGCCAGGAGCCCCAGCACTGATCCAGAGGCTCACAAACTGTCTCCAGGTTCATCTGCATGCCTCTGGAAACAACAGATAAGGCAGTGTGGCATGCTCGAGGAGAAGCAGTCATAAGGGAGGCTTTGACAACAAACAAGCCAAAGTGTCCTCTAAATTGAAGACATCTGGGCCTCAGTGACCCCACGCAGATGTCCTCTCATGGGATTCACCGAACCTGTAACTTGACAAGGATTCTGCCAATGAGAGGCTAGTATGGGGAAACAAACTGATTACCAGTGTCTGCCAATCCCCCAGAAGCCAGGCCTGAGCTCTGCCTCTTAGGGACCCAGAGAACCAGGACCATCACCTGAGAAGCTTCAGTTTAACTGGGGAAGAGGAGGGAGACCCATAGGAAAATACAGCAGGGTGGTTAAGGCCTTGGCTTCTGTATCAGACCAACTGCTGTGTTACCTTGGACTAGTTCCTTGACTTCTCTGAGCCACAGCCTCCTCATTTGTTAAATAGGATAATAATAGTACTTATCTCATAGATCCATTCTAGGGGTGAAATGAGATAGTACCTGTAGCACAATGCCTAGTTCAGGGGAAGTATTGCACAAACCTCCCACTAGTGCTATATGAAATCCAAGGGAGTAGTAGGAGGCCACCCTTTATAATGAAAGCTAATTCTGCAGAGTTAGGCCTTGGAGGGGCTGATTGGGAGTGAGTGGGGATGAGGCAATGAATCCTACAATGACTGAGCTAGAAGTAACCTATCCAAGAGATCTGCACCTACCTCTCCAAGACATGTGGGATGATAGAAAGTAAATATTTTCCCACTCTTGACTTAGAGGAGAAGCTGACTTCTGTGTTAGTAACCCTCAGCCTCTCTCTCTCCTCTGCCATTCCTCTAAGCAATTCAGCTCTGGCCCCATATTTGTACCCCTATTCAGCCATACAAAACCCTAAAGGTAACAGCACTTTCCACCTTAGAAGGCAGTTTAGGGAACATTACTTATTACTCAGGTGTGCCCCTTAGGGGTCTTGCCTCCATCCCCAACTGGCTGATTGAAGAATTTCTTCAAGCCTTATACAGAACACTACTGATAAGGTCTAGCAAACACAACTTTTCCACCTTGCTTTTTCTTCCAGTGACACCCCCACTGCAACCCACCCTCCTGCAACTTAAGCCCAATTTAGAATCATCTAGTCTTCATTTTATAGTACAGGAAACAGAGACTCAGAGAGGTTAAGTGACTTGCCTAAGGCCACCAAGCAGGTTAGAGGCAGGGCCAGACCTTGCAGCTCTCCACCTAGCAATCCTACCAAAGCACACATTCAAGCCCCTGCATTTGGCTGGGTGTGGCCAGTACACATCACTTTGGAGCTCTCACCCTTCACGCCCCTAGAGCCAGCTGTTGGGAGCTCTGATGAGGGAAGCCAAGGGTGGGTACCATATTCTGAAGCTGGGGCCCACACAGCAAACCCCGTGCACCCCAGCCCAGCCCAGCACCAACCCCACTAATACATATTTTATGGGGCTCTTCTCTCTTCCTTACAAGCTGTGTCATTAATCTGCTCTCTGGCTGTGCAGAATAACATCCCTCAAGTACAGACTGCCTTCTGAATATTTTATCATTCCTTATTTCTTCTCCCCAAACTAATATATATTTACACAGTCTACCTCCTGCAGGAGAACTATATTGTTTTCTCTCAGTGCCTGAGAACTTAGACACAGAATCACACATAAGTAAAAAAAATATGCTTCACTATTGATGTTGAAAGCAAGAACCAATCATTTATCAAGCTGTGAGGGAAGCCAAGAGGAAGATTTGCATATGTTTTTTTTTTTTTAAGGAGAGAATAAAACAGACCCCCACCCCACAAAGGGACTAAATGAGAGGAGGTGGACATCTTTTCTCTTTCTCTAATAGGGAACCTTAGAATTTTGTGCCATCCTTCCTGCATTTGGCAGATCTCAGCAGTGAGGAGAGCAAAGAGCTATTTTGTCAGCAAGGTCAAAAACTTTCTGCTTGGAGATCCAAATGGAAGAAAACAAAGTTCTTCCAGGTTTATTTTACGGTGCCATTTTTATCATCATGGAATGTTTCTTACAAAGAAGATTCGAACATTTGTGTGGCCCTTTTGTTTCCTTGTGCATTATTCTGTTTTGAAACAAAAAGAGCAGGCTTGTGAGATGGAAAGGTAAAGATGGCAACCCCACATTTGCGAACAAGGGAAGGCAGTCCTAGAGCAGATAATGCAGTGACATGCAAGTAACCGGCAAAAAGTGAACAAGGAAAGAAAAAGAAAAGAGAAAAGCCATTTAACAGTTCCAAAGTCCCTTTGAAAGAAAATTTTGTTTAGAAAAATATCTTGCTGGGACACTTTATGTGTGAAGATGGGGACTTGACATGAATGTTTAGGAGATGGGAATAAACTAAATTGCTCTGTGTGAGGGCTTGGCAAGGATTAGGGGTGAGCTAGAGGATACAATTGTGGGGCTGACGTGGCAAGAGCCCACACAGAAGGTACTGAGTGAAAAACTTCTATAGGGGCAAGGACTAGGGGCTTTTCCAGGTAAGGACAACTAATACTGATTTTACCTTGTCAGCTTCTGTAATGTGACCTTGCTCCTCCTGAAATCACCACCTAGAAAAGTCTGCCGTGCAAAGGAATGACTTATGTGGGTGGCATTGGAAGAGAAGTGGGGAGACTTTGGGTCCTCTTTGGGGCTAGTGCAGGGACAGGAAAAGACACAGTCATGCGGGAGAGAGCAGGGAGAGGAGAGATCAGGGAGAGGGAGTCAGAGCCAGCAGTCACTGTGAAATTGTAGGCACCCTGAAATGTGCAGAAATCTTAGGAGGCTTGGTTACCCACCCACCCAACTCCAAGATATAAATGTAGGATTGGAGTCTATTTTATGTCCAGCTCGTAAATGGAGTGCCCTCCACTGACATGTGGGTTACACAGAGATGGATAAGGCAGAGCCTCAGCTGGAGGATGCTTCCAGTTTACAGTTTAAAACTGGCGAGGCTGGTGAGAGGCCAGGCGATGTCATCCATAGAGAGGGACTCAGTCCTGGACTCAGAGCTGGGAGGAGTGAGAAAACAGTCTCCAGGCTCTCAAAGCAGTTGCTCCTGCCCACACCTGTCTCTCCCCTTCCCCAGTGAAGGATAAGTAGGCAGGTCTGCCTCAGGCTCCCCCTTCTCTGGTTTAGGTCCTGTCTTTGCCCTTGAAAGCCTTGCACATCTAACAGGTGAGTTCCACGTGAAAGAGGTCAGAACTCCTGCATTCCAGGCTTCTCAGTGGCCCTTGAGGCTTCTGTTCCTGTCCACCTCCAAGTGGTCCCGGCCTCTTCTGACCTGCTCACCTCTCTGCTGTGGCCTTTGTCAGTCTGTGGCTTAAGTGACAGTTAGAGCTGCTTGCAAGAGCACCCGGCCAATGTCCCTGTCTTCCTCAGAGCACTGATCCCTCTTCCCAGGATCTCTCCCAGCAGCATCGCAGTATCGCCCAGTTGGTCTCTGGGGTCCATGGGTGCAGACAGCAGCCACAGATCCACCAGCAAAGGTATGAGTAGGAGACGCTGCACAGATGCAAGTCATCCTCCTCATTATAGAGTCAGAATACTCATCAAACAGATGCCCGTTACTGGGCATTCATTCTGTACCAGGCTGTTCACTTGGCCTAACATCTTGTCCCTCTACCAGGGACAGTGTCTCTGTCACTTCCCCGCTGTGAGTACCATGCAGTGGGCTCCAGACAGAAGGGCAGATTTGAGCATGGAATGAGGAGGGACAAGGGGAATCGGTCCCAGCTGTTTGGCACAGTCACCAGCCGCATCAGCATCCTGATTTTCCCAAGCCTGAGGTCAGCATGAAGAGGCTGGCACAAGAAGAAGGAGGAGACAGTAAGAAGAGGAGGAGGAGGAGGAAGCCAGTAGATCCGGCAGGAAGCAGCTGCCACCCCAGATGGCCTGTGTAAACCAGGGTGCAGGGGCCTCCTTCACACACTGTCTGAACTATCGGTGAGGAGGCCACAGGGGCGCAGAAGGTCCATGACATTTGGGGGTTTCATGGCCATTTAGGTGGACCAAAGGAGAAAAGAATTTCGTTCCACCCGCTTATCTCCTAACCTTATAAATTCAGGATTAGCAGATCAAAGACGGATTTGGCACAGCTGAGGGACGAAAGAAGCTTTGGAGAATAGTTTGGGCTCCATCCTTCATGATCAAATGAGCTTCAGTCATGGATAAATAAACCACGTTTTGAATTCCTCTAATTGGGCGTGTGGGTCATGCCTGGGCCACCCCAGTCCAGTCATCCTGGCAGAGTTAATGAACTAGCCAGCACCATCAGGGATCCCAGCGGTGGCCGTGAGAAGGAGTTTCAGGGAGCACCCTGGACAGGGGCAGGGTCCCAGGACTGCCCTCCCCAACAAGCCCAAGAGTAAAGGACCTGTGCTCTGGAACCAGAAGAGATGGGTTCAGACTCCCAGCAGTGCCACCAACAAGGTAGGTGACCCAGGGAGGTCCTGTAACCTGTCTGCTCCTCCATTCCTTCAGCTATAAGATGGGGAAATGATCACGTAACAACTACCCTGTATGGAGGCAAGCACCTCTCAGTCCAGAGTCCATGCTCTCAAGCACAGCTGGAGAACAGCCGTGGAAAGTGTCTGCAGCAGGGAGTGGGGCCCAGAGTCGGAGCAAGAGGCCAGGATTAAAGCCAGTCCTCCCATCTCCTGGCTGAGACTCTTCATTGCTCTGTCTCAGCTTCCTCAGCTGTAAAAGGGTTATTGCAGGGGGGAAAAGGAGTTACTGCATGTGGGGCACCTGGTGAACACTTAACAGTGACTGCTGGAACAGTCTTAATACTGTGTCCTTAATGACGTTAATCACCCTGTGCCATTCACTGCCTGTTAATCCCCAATCCTATCCTTGCCCTTCTCTTGCTTGGCTCCATATCACAGAAACTACATTTCCCAGACTCCTTTACCCCCTGGCTTCTAGGTTGGTTTGGCCAATGGGAGCACAGCAGAGAGTGAGAGGAGGGAAAAGCCAAGGTATTTTTCCCCTCACTTCTCATATGTGTTTACTGCGGTATTTCCAAGATACTGTGTCAGGTCTGGGGTCCCCCTCCCACCAGATAGCCTCTGCCCACCCAGACTCTAACCCCTGCCCCAGCTCCCAGGCCCCAGTAACACCACCTCCTCTCTGCTCCTGTGGTTGCAGCTTCCTGCTTTTGCTAAGCTCCTGATCCTCTGTTTAGCTTCTCAGCTCTCACATCTAGTCACTTCCCTCTATTGAATTCTCTCCCATTGAAAGACCTGGAGAGAATTCTGGCTGGTAAGGCCCTCCATCAACTACAGAGCGTTTATCATATCCAGCAACTGCTCCTGGCCAGGCCCTAAGCCACAGAAACATTTCAAATGAAGGCCCTTTCTCACACTCAGGTTGATGCCTACACAAGAGGGGACAAGTTGGCCTGTCATGGGACAGAGGGCTCACAGGGCTGGCAACAGGGAATCAGGCCACCTGTTCACCAAGCACCTTCACATTTATGACAGCTTATGAGTGGAGCTTGAATGACTAGTCCTGTTGACAGAAAGGTAGGCAGAGGCCCAGGAAGATGAGGTGACTGGAAAATCTTGGACTGGAACAGAAGAAGCCCTGCAATATGGTCAGCAAACTGGGGACTGCGTCTGAGCCACCAAGTAACCTTGAGTAAGTGCCCTTCTCTGTCTAGGCCTCATTTTCACCATTTGAGAAATGAACATCTTGAAAGAGGTGACCTCCCTGGTTACTTCCATTTCCACGTTTTCTAACTTCTGATTATTCATCAAAAGGAGAGAACACAGAAAAAAGGAAACACCCCTGGCTGTGGGGTTTTGCTCTTAACCTAACGAAGTCACCAAATCAGGCATCAAAGTGTGCAGACCGTGCTGCTTTGCTTCAGGCCAGCTTGGGTCTGAATTCTGGCTCTGCCATAACTCCCTGTGGGGCCTTAAACAGGTCACTCTACTCTCTGAGCCTCAATTTCCCCATAGGAAAAATGAGTACCATTGCAGTACCTACCCCGAAAGGTTATGTGGATTAAGAGATGGTGTGTGGAAAAAGTGCTAAGCACACAGTAGGCACTCACTAAATGCTAGCAACACTGCAGCTAAAACTTAGTTGAAGGCAAGGCAGGAAGGTGGGGAACTGGGGTAGAAACTTGACAGGAAACACTTTTAATTACCTAGGACACTGAAATGGACACTCTGCCAGCTGCAGATGTGCCCAAGAGGTAGCTGGGAGTAATGAGGCCTGGGCACCCTCAGCAGCCAGATTATGTTTTGCAGTAGAGGACTTTTAAAAGCCTGACAAAGGTTACATCCTCTCACACAGAGTCTCAGACTGGCTTAGCCTTACACAGAGTCGACACCTGGAAAGGGAGAGAGGGGGCACCCCATGGGAGGAGGTGACCACGCAGGTGTCGGAGATTGCCAGTTGCTTTAGTTGGCTGCACAACAGACAGCCTGGAGTGACAAGACTCCCCACCCCCAGGGGATGGCTCAGGCCAGTGCCCGAGGGCTGGGCACAGATCGTGTTAACATTGTACATGACCACCCAGCAAGGGAAGGGATCCTTGCGTGAAGGGGTGGACAGGTGGGTGAGTAGCCCGCTTCTTTCAAGCCCCCAACTCACTTGCATGCTCTGGCTAAAAGTAATACCTGCCTGGGAGACCTGCTGCTGGACCATGCATAAAACATTGGGTGCTCGGATTTCTTCCTCTGAATGGCTTCATTCAGAGCATGCAGGGGTGAAAGGTTTATGGGAGGGATCACTCAGCTTCCTGGAGGGACTGAACAGCCCTGGTCTCTGTCCTGGCTCCCAGCCTCCCTGCTCTGTGTCTGGCACCTTGGCCCCAAGGACAGCCCACACAGAGGGCTCCCAGGTAGGGAGTGGCTGGGAGCAGCTCCCTTCTCCCAACATCCCCCAAGGCCTTTCTCTGGACCCCCTTAATGAAAAATGAGGAACTGCCCTGACAGGAGTCAGACTCAGAGTCATTTACTGCTGTGCCCTTCAGTCATAGTCCAAGGACACAGTGGTTCCAGAGAATGGGTCATGGAGGAAACAAAAATCTAGAAGAAGCTTATCTGACTTCTATGATTCCTGAGAGGGATGGAGTCAGGGCCTTCCCACAAAAACAGTTTCCTACCTCCTTTCTCCCTCCCTCTTTCTCTCTTCCCTTTTTAATTAATTTTTTCCCTTTCTGACTTTATTCACTTAATAAAAATTTCTTCTCAAATATTTTTCATCATAACAATAAAAGTCCATAATTTAAAACATTTGAATTTTCCATAAGTTAAAAGAACAAAAGTTTCCCATAATCCCCCTGTACCAGTTATCCATCACTATATAACAAACCACCCCAATTTACTGACAAAGAACAATTTGATGATGCTCTCAGACTGTGAGTCAGGAATTTGGAAAGGGCAAAGCAGGGATGGCCTGTCTCTACTCCATGATGTCTGAAGCCTCAGGAAGACTCAGACAGATGGGGACTGGAATCATCTGCAAGCTTCTTCATCTACTTCTCTGGCTCCTGGGCTGGGGTGAATCAGCTGAGACCATTGACCCAAGTGCCTATGCATGGCCTCTCCATGTGGCTTAGACTTCCTCACGATATGGTGGCCACCAAGAAAGAAGGTTCTAGCAAGTGAAGGGAAACTCTCTAGTCTTGACCTAGTCTTGGAAGTTACATAGTGTCACTTCTGCCTTGTGCTATTGGTCAAAGTAGTCACAAGCCCACCCAGATTCAGCGGTGGAGAAGCCATAGTTTCCAATCCTCAATGGGAGGGAATTCAATGGATTTGAAGCCATGTTTTAAAATCACCACAACCTCACTCCAGATACCAAACACTGATGTCATGGCATATTTATTTCCTCTGGGGTACCTTGTTTTGTAGAGGTGAGTTAACGCTGTACAAATGGTTTTATAATATAATTTCTTTTATTTCAATTTAATATCAGATATGAGCATGTTCCCTTGTCATTAGAACCCCTTTTTAAACACATTACAGGCTCCAAAATAAATAAATGTTCATACTTGAAATTTGTTAATTATAAAAAGTCTAAAAAAATAAAAATCATTACTATCTCACCTACCACATGTACATCTTTGTCTTAGTCTGTCTGGGCTTCTATAACAAAGTACCCCTTATAAACAACAGACTCACTTCTAAACAACAGAAGTTTATTGCCACAATTCTGGAGTCTGGGAAGTCCAAGATCAAGGAACCAGCATGGTCATGTTTTGGTGAGGACCGCTTCCTGGTTCATAGCCAGAGCCTGCTCACTGTGTGGAAGGAGTGAGGGATCTCTTTGTGGTCTCTTTTATAAGGGCGGTAAACCCATTCAAGAAGTAATCCATCCTAATGATTCAAGCACCTCCTAAAGGCTCCACTTTACAAGACCATTACTTTTGGGGGATAGGATTTCAACATATGAATTTTGGAGGAATACATTCAGACCCTAGCAAGTTTTAATTCTGATTTCTTTTTACTTAACATTATAGTATAATCAAGTTCTCACATTATTCTTCAACATTATTTTAAATGACTACTTCTCATTCCATTGTATGGACAGCCAGATTGACTGAAAAGATCTTCATTGATGGATTCTGAGGCTGTTTCCAATTTATCAGTGCTGTAAAGATTGACAACATTGACATTTTGAGCACTGACCATGTGCAGGCACTGTGGTGGGCATATGGCATGTGCAGTCTTCCCAACAGCCCTGTGATCATTATTCTGACTTTGCAGTGATTATCAATAATAAGATCTAATATTTACTGAGCACCTACTATGGGCCCAGCATTTTTCTGAGTGCTTCATGTGGATAACAAATTCAAATCCTCACTACAACCTACAAGTCAGGTGCCTCCTTTCATTCTACAGATAAGGAAAGAGAAATACAGAAATGTTAGTAACTTGTCCCACAGTGCCACAGTTACTAGTAACTGGCAGAACCTGGACCCATACCCTGGTCTGTCTGACTCCAAAACCAGGTCTAAAACCACCATGCCAAACCACCAGGGACACCAGGACTGGCTGCTGCTCAGGAGAGGGCAGCCCTAAGGGAGGAGAGAGGCTCAGAGCCCCTGCTCCACCAGTGTCAGGAGGGAACAGCAGCAGGCCCACCTCCAGAAGACTTGACCACCCCCACCTGCATCTGGAGAAAGGCTGGCAAGTGCAGGCACACGAAGGGCTGTGACCAGAACTTCTGTGGCCTTTGCTGGCATGTAGGGGTAAAAGGTCAGGTGCAGTGAGCTGTGGTTAATTGGACAGGCCCAGCTGACTCTCCCTCTTCTCCGCAACAAGTCAGGGCTATGACATCAGTTGCCGAGGCCCTTCCAGCAGCCCACCTACATCCGCTATAGCATCAAGGCCTTTTGAATCCACCCTCTTCTTTCCACCCCTATGGCCACTGTCCTAGTCCAGGCCTCCATCTTCTCATGCCTGGACTACTGTAAAGGCCTCCTAGTGGGCCTCTTGATTTCCTCTCCTGGGCCCCGGGGCCCCACTTTCCACATAGAAGCCAGAAGATCTTTATTAAAATGCCAATCTAATCAGTTCACCACATGACCAAAACATTTTAATGCTTCCTATTGCCCTTAGGTGAAAAGCAAAACCTCCTAAATTTGGTCTACAAAGCACCACAAGACCTGGCCCCTGCCTGCCTCCCCAGCACTGTATCCTAATTCCCCATCACTCTGCCTTCCAGGCCCACAGGCCTTATCTCAGGTCCCATGGGTCAATAGGCAGGCTCTGCATGTGCTGTAATGCTTGTGCCTCCCTTCTCTACCCTCATATGTCTTCCTTATTGTTCAGGTCTCAGCTCAAGCACCCCCAAACCCCCCCCAGAGTGACTTTCTCTGACTTCCCACCCAGTTAAAACCTTCTGTCACAGGGCTACTTCTCATGTCACATGGCTTGTGTCACCCATCCCCCCACTGGGCTCTGAGCTCCACAAAGACAGGCAGCACAGCTGCTCTATTCATCTGTGAGCACCTGGCAGGGCCAGTGGTGCTCCTGGAGATTTGTTACATTAACGTCTGCCTTTCAGGTAACGGCTCACAGCTACAGAGCCACAGGGGTGTGCCACAGCCAGCTCTCTGTGCTTACACTAACCCATTTAAACCTCACAGGTGAAACAGATATTATCATCTCCAGCAAAGCTCAACGACGTTGTCACTTCCCCAAAATTCACAGGTCACCAAGGTGAGGGACTGCAGCAGAACTGGCCAGGTGTGGCTTTAGAGTTAATTCTCAGAGCCCCTGGGTGGGCTCAGTGGTCTTCAAAGCTGTGTTCACCTCCAGGAGGCAGACAGGGCAGGTCCACACAGTGCTTAGAAACTCCAATGCCACCTGCCTCCAGCCAGCCAGCGACAGAGGCTTTGACAACGTGACTGAGGGGCCAGGGCAGCCGACCCACCAGGAAAGACATCAGCCCACACGTGGCACAAGCTTTTCTTGTTTGCTTTGTATCTGGTTCCAGCCTGCCAGCGCCTGCCAGGGCCTACCAGGGCTGGGCTTTTTCTATCTAATGGTTAAAATTCTTAGAAGTATTATTCTCTGCTTTGCTTGGCAGCACCACAGAACATACCTCTGATGTGGCAGGTAACCGGATAGGGTCTTGGTCACAGCAATTTGCTGAACACGGGGTTTTGTGCACAAAAACACATTACGGCACTCGGGGGTGTCACTCAGGAACACTGCCAGCTGTGGCTGGAATTTTGTGTATCAGAGAGAAGGGACCAGGGCCCGGGGGCCCAGAAGAGGGTGGCTTGCGTTAGGGATGTTGGAGCCCTAAAGGGCTCAGCAAGGTGGGCCACGGGACTCACCTCAACTTTAATACTCAGCCTAGGCCAGGAAGTGAGAACACAAGTTTGATGTCAGATGGGCCAGGGGTTAGGTCTAGCCTTGTTGCCCCAGCTGTGTGACCTTGTAAAAGACAATTAATTTCTCTAAACCATAATTTCCTCAAGAGTAAAGTGAACAAAAGGCTTTGCCTCTGAGGGCTCCCGCACAATACACACAGAGTGGTAATTTTGACTGGCCACTGCTACATCCTTCAGGCCTAGAGGAGTGCCTGACACATAGTAGGGACTCAATAGGTACTTGTGTGGAGCTGAATTGCTCATGACTATGTCCCCAGTACCTAGAACAGTGCATAGCATATAGTAGGTGCTAAAAACATATTTGTTGAATTGGCTTAATTGCTTATAGCTGTACCAAACTGAGCACATGACATGTAGTGCTTATTCAAAACGTGTCTTCTTGAACAAGTGAACATGAAGCACTTTGCACACGATACAGGATTTATGTTAGATATTATTCTTTGTCCATTCAACAAATATTCATTGAGGGCCATTACATGGTTTGTCTCTGACACCAATTCTCCAACTCCCTGATACCAACCGAGTGTCTAACAATTCGGTTTAATTCTCACACAGACTTGAGTTAGTGTCAGGCCCCACTGGCTTAGGGCTCAGTTCTGCAGACCACATCACTTTAGACGCCAGCCACAAACAGGGTCCTCTGGTGGCCCACACTTCTGCCATACCCACTACAAATTCAGGGGCTCCCACAACCCCCTCCTCAGGTTCTATAATGTTTGATGACTCCTAGAACTCAGGAAGAGACTTTCCTTATAATTTTTGGTTTATTATAAAAGCTACAACTCAGGAACAGACAAGTAGAAGAGAGGCAGAGGGTAAGGTAGGGGAGGTGGGGCAGAGCTCGCATGCCTCTCTGGGTGCACCACCCTCTCAGCGCCTCCTGTGTTCACCAATCTGGAAGTTCTCCGATTGTCTTAGTTCAGGGGTTTTTATAACCCTCCCTCCAGACTGCTCCCCTGAGGTCGGGGTTAAGGCTGAAAATTCCCACCTCTAACAGTTATGGTTGATCCTTGAACAACACAGGTTTGAACTATGTGGGGATTTTGAACTTATAAGTTCAAACTTATACATGGATTTTATTCAATAAGTATATTGCAAAATTTTTTTGGAGATTTGTGACAATTTGAAAAAACATTTTCTTTACTCTAGCTTACTTTATTGGAAAAATACAGTATTAATACATATAACATACAAAATATGTGTCACTCGACTGTTTGTTACCAATAAGCCTTCTGGTTAACAATAGGCTAATAGTATTTAAGTTCTGGGAGAGTCAGAAAGTTATACATGGATTTCCAAATGTGCAGGGTATTGATGCTCCTAATCTCAGCATTGTTCAAGGGTCTACTGTATTTGGTCTTTCTGGAGACCAGCCCCCTTCTGAAGCTTTCTTGGGACCCCACCCTGAGCCACCTTATTAGCATAAATGCAGATGTGCTCAAAAGGGCTCACTAGGAAAAGACACTCCCATCACTCAAAACATAACAAGGGTTTTAGGAGCTCTGTGCCAGGAACCATGGATAAAAACCAAGTATGTTCTTTATTATACCACAGGCTGCTTCATGTATGTCAGCGTCCTGGGCACCGGTTAGACAACAATGCCCCAGCCTCCTAAGTTCATGGGCCATTCGATTGAATCCCCAACTCCCACCTTACTGCAAAGCTTCGTGTCAATGCTAAGTCTTTGCCAAGGTCCAGCCCAGGGTTGGCACTGAGGGGGAACAAGAGAGAGAGAGACCTGGTCCCTACCCTTGATGAGCCTGTACAGATGCAAAGGAAATCATTGGGAGATGGGAGAGGAAAACAGAAAAAGAGGGAGAATGGCTGGTGACAATACAGAATCTCTCTGAGAACCAGAAGATGAGCATGACTGACCCAGCTCTGCCTCTTGTTAACTGAGGCTGCAGCCCTGGAATGGGCTATAGGCCCAACAGTGCTGGTCAGTCTCCAGAAAACCCCATGGAATGTAAATGTATTTTGTTATGGGGGGCAGTTGCCATGGTGTGGTGTCAAGCTGACATTTCTGTGCTTTTATTGAAAATAAAGAATTGCAAACAGTAATGGGTATAACCAGAGTTATACCCAGAAACTGGGCTAAAAGAAGTGTGTGTATGGGCCAGGGGAGTGACAGGCAAAGAAACAGAGAGAAAGAATAAGAGAGAGACATGAATACTGAGAGAGACAGAGATAGGCTCCCCCTCAACATCCCACCCAAAATGCTCTCCTTCCTGTTGCAAGTTGGATTCTCTGGAAAGCAGGGCTAGGATGAAACACAAAATCTTTATTAGGGCAAATAAGCCATGAAACAATGGTCATCATCAATAGCCCTCAAGGAAATGCAACCAAAACCACCAGGAGATACCACTTCATACCCACTAGGGTGGCCAGAATGAACTAGCTATAGCCAATACCAAGCACTGGCTAGGAGGTGGAGAACTCAGAACCCTTCCAATGCTGCCGGACTGGAAAACGGCACAGATGGAAAATGGTCTGGCAGTTCCTCAAAAGACTAAACATGAAATTACCATATAACCCAGTAGTCCTACTCCTAGGTTTATACCCAAGCTCAATGAAAACCTGTACACACACAGGGGTTATAGCAACATTCTTCAAAATGGGAAAAAAGTAGACATGGCACAAATGTCCATGAACTGATGAATGGATAAGTAAACTGTAGCAGAGCCAAACAATGGGCTATCACTCAGCTGTGGTAAAGAATGAAGGCCTGATACAGGCTACAGGGTGGATGAACCTTGAAAATCCTAAGTGAAAGAAGCTGTGAAGCGCCCAGAATAGGCAAATCTATCGAGATAGAAAGCAGATTCATGGTTTCCCAGGGCTGGGAGAGTTGGGGGGAAACAGGGCTGTGGCTGTTACTGAATATGGGGCATCTTTCTGAGGTGATGACAATATTCTCAAAGTGACTGTGTAATGATTGCACAGCTCTATGAATATGCTATAAACCACTGAATTGTAGACTATAAATGGGTGATTGGTATGGCCTGTAAATTATATTTCAATAAAACCGTTATTTAAAAAGCTTAATTGGGAGTAACACCTGTGAAAGGAAAGGAGCGGGCAGGAGAGCAGGCCTGCCAGACAAACCTTGCCAGCCCTGCAGGGAGCTCCAGGGCAAAGACTGCCCATGAGTGGATTCCTGCTTCGGACAGAAACCACCAGGGCTTCAGACCCACCCCCTTGCTCAGTCACAGGCCAGGGGCCACCCCGAGTGAGCGCACAGCGGGGGCCTGTTAGGGAGCCCTGCTCCTTGCCTCTGGAAGATGCCCTTTGCTGCAGCCCATCATGAGCAGCGTGTCTGCATGTCTGACATGCTCTGGGACACCGTGCCCTGGAAAGGGCAGCATGACGACCCCTCCCTCAAGCACAGCACTCCAGTTTCCAAAGGACATTCACATCTTCTATTTGACCCTCCCCCAGCTAAGCCCCCTGAGGCAATCAGCAAGCACTAAGTGAGCCCTACTGCATGCCAGGCTCCTTCCTGGCCTGGGAAACAGATGTGGCCCTTGTGCACATGGAGTCCACTGATGTGGTACCACGGCAGCACCCGCAAAACGTGTGGGCTCATGTGTGGCCCCTGCCCTGCCCTTTCCCTCCAGTTCTGGTTCCTACCTGCCCATTAAGCGGCTTGAATTGCCTATTGTAAGCACACAGCCTGAGGTGTCCCCATATGCTTCTCCAGGTCCAGGAACAGGGCTGGGTCCTGTGCAGAGGTAGGGGAGGGCTTACTCCCCAGCCTGGTGCCACTGAGTGTCCTGAACCCTGAAGCCTTAGCTGGGGACCCAGTCTCACAAAATCTCCCTTGGCGGCCTCATCAGCTTGCACCTCCAGCTTCTGGCTCCCCACAAAATCCAGAGGTCAAGGGAGCCCAGCGGAGCAGGCATTCTGCAGCCCATCTTCCTCCCCCTAAATACTCCCACACCCAGGTCAAACAAAAGTGCCTATATATGTGTGAATGGAGACACATGTGTGTGTGTGCACTGCAAGTGTGTGGCCAGCTGAAAAATGCCCTCTTCTCCCCCATCTTACAGATGAACAGACTGAGGGGACTAGAATTCAGGAATCTGACTCCCACACCAGTGTCTGTCCCCTGATTTATCAGGTGGGGACGCAGTGCTCAATCCACTGTTTGTCTGGCTGGTTGCAGAGGTGGTTGCAGGAAGTGGATCCTGGAGGATTGTGCTGGGTCTGGGGGAAGGGTGCTATGGCGTGGAGTGGGTGTTGCAAAAGGGCTGGGTGGCCAGAGCCCTCAGCAGAGCCTTCTGGCCCCCAGATAGAGCCTGGTTTGTCCCTCTTTTCCTTCCACTTATCACCCACTTTATGAGCTAAGATCTGATCCTTAGGCCCCAGAGACAGTGGAAGCCACCAAGGGGCAACTGGATGTCCTGGGTGACATCTTCCTGCCTTTTTCCAGGATGGATGCAGGGGCCACGCAGCCCTGCACAAGTCTCACATCCTCTTTCTGTGGTCCTGGAGTGCTCATTTACAAGACCAGGTCGCAACATCTAGAGCAGCCAGGAAGGGCTCTGCTGAAGAGAATCCAGCCCTTGGGACCCCCACAAGGCCTCTGCAGTGGTTCCCCTGGGTTCTGGGCCCCCAGTCTAGTGCAGGGCTTCTGTATCCTGCCCCTGCTCCAGTTAAGGGAAGCCCATCTCAGACCCTGTTGGAGAGAGTCCTCCCAGAAAGCCATCTGGAACCAGACCCAAGAGGGACCCAGGAGTACCCAAACTGCTGAGAAAGTACACCAGCATCTGACTAGGGTCAGGAGATCTGGGTTCAAGTCTCCAGCCTGCCCTGGAACCCCTCTCTTTCGCTAGGCCTTGTTTTTTCCCAGCTGAACAATGAGAAAGTGTGAAGCTCCATGCAGGCCTCCACAGCAGAGATGCTGAAGGATTGCAAGCAGGATCAACAGGGAGGGCCTGATGGTGACAGTTCCTGAGCAATCAGTGTAGTCCAGTCCAGAGAGCTCTCCAGGCTGGTGGGCTGCCTCTCAGCTTAGCAGAGCCCACCCCAACTATTATCAGCTACCCCTGACTCTCAGGCCTGGGAACTTCCACACAGCTCAAACAGGAGATGGCACACAGGTATGTCTGGGAATGCCCACCAACATTGAACTTGAGCTGACACAGGACTCCCTGCATCTCAAACATATTCTGAGGGGTGGAGAAGGAAGCAGTTGAAGGAAAAGAGAAGAGATTCTATAGGAGGAAGAGGAAATGAGCTTCAAACTTCTCAGAGCAGGAAGGCAATGAATCAGAGATCCCCAGTACCCAGCCCCAGGGCCACATTCTCCTATTCACATCCTTCCAGCAGACATTACTATTCAATCACCATCTCACCCACTTTCCTGCAATTCTCTAGACTGTCATAATCAATCCATCATGCACAGCAATTGACATGAGACCTCCACCTGCTTTCAATCTAAAGATTGAAAAGAAATCAAGGATAGATTATTGGAAGGCCAAGCATAGCCAACCTAATAAAGTGATGATTCCTTGGCCAGTTTCTGGACCTGACCCAGTTCTCAGACCCAGAAACCACTGACGAAAGGAGAAGCCAGGCTGCCATGAGGAAGAGAACTGCAGTACCATGGCAAGTGTATTTGATAATAATTCCCCCAGGTTTTCTCCAAAGGGATCTATAGTCATTTGTGAGGCTCTAGAGAAAGGAACAGCCTTACATTTCAGTTACTTGCCTTACATTTCAGTGACTTACTGATACAGGATCTGAATCGACAGATACTCAAGGAACTGAGGTGGTATCATGCCCCTCACCATCAGAGAGGGACATAGAGGGATCAGGCAAAAATGATATCCTGGCCCCCATCTGATTCACATCTGAATCACTAGACCCAGACAATGGACATTTCCCCAGTCCCAAGTGTATAATGGGAATATACATACATGGTTACAACCCCCACATTGAATCCTCGGCCTATGGGACCAGAACTGTCACAGTAGTGAAGACCAAGTGAGACACCTCTGACCCCGTCCTCCCTCCATTAGAGCCAAAGACAGTAAATCAAAAACAACATTGCATCCCAGGGAGAACAGCAGAAGTCAGGGCCACCCTTAAAACCTAAAGCATATAGGGGTGTGGTCTCCATCATATTCCCCTTTAATTCACCAGGCTGGCTCCTAAATAACAGATGGATCCTGAAAGATAACAGTGAACAACTGTAAATTCAAGCAAGTAGTAGCCTCAACTGCAGCTGCCTGCTGATGTGCAGTCTTTGCTAAAAACAGCCCCAAGCACACAGTGTGTAGCCATTGATTTGGCAAATGCATTCTTTTCCATTCCTTTCAAGAAAAGGATGAGAAATACTTCCCACTGATGGAAGAAGAGCAACAGCATACATTCACAGTCTTCCCAGGGCTAAGTTAACTCCCCTGTTCTTTGTTGTAATATAGTTGGAAGAGACCTAGACTGGCTAGGCATCCCACAGAACTCCACAATGGTCCCCTATACTAATGACATGCTAACTGGATGAGCAAGCAGTGGTAAGCATTTTGGAGGCCTTCATAAAATATATGTATTTCAGAGAGTGAGATACAAACCCTATGTGAATTCAGGGTGCCGCCACATCAGTGAAGTTCTGAGGAGTCCAGTTGTCTGGACCTCCCCTCCAAAACTAAAAAAGCAAATGACTGCAATCTGGACTTTCCACCACAAAAAAAGATAATGTCTGATAGGCCTCTTTAGGTTCTGGAAGAAGCATATTAAGCATATTCCATACCTAAGAATCTTGCTCCAATCTGTATAACCACATGATAAGTTAGGCTGCTAGTTTTGAGGGGACCCACCACAGGAAAATACTCTGCAGCAAGTCTAGGCTATAGTGTAAGCATCCCTGCCTCTTGGATCATATGACCCTGTAGACACATGGTTTTAGAGGTATTTGCGATGAGAAAAGACACCATGTATAGTTCATGGCAAGCCCTAATGGAAGAGCAAGAACGTACCGTTTGCAGTAGAAAAGTATACACCTTTTATAAAACAGCTCCTGGAGTGCTACTGAACCCTGGTCAGAGATGGACCATCTCACCTTGGGACATCAAATGACCATACAACCCATCAAAAGCTAAGTTCCACCAGACTCACTAAGTCAAAAAGTTGGCCAGGCCCAATACCAGTTTATCATATGATGGAAGTGGAACATTTAGCATCAGGAGCAAACAAAGCCTGCAGGCATAAGGAAGCTGCCTGAGCTGGGGACCCTCACTACAATGTCATCCACCACCGTGGCACTGGTTCCCCTCCTTCGGCTCACACCAGTGGCTTCTGGGTTGGAGGAAGACTACTGACCAGCTGATGGAGGAGGAAAAAGCCCAAACTGGGTTCACAGATGGATCATTTCAGTATGAAGTGCAAGCCAAAAATGGACTGCTGTTACACTACAGACTTGAAAGGCAGTGATAAGCGAAAACCTTACCAGGGGCAGAACTTTGGGTGGTGTGCCTGACCATTCTATTTGTATGGGAAGAGAAGCAGCTCCAGGTTAGACTCTATGTGGATCCATGAGCAGTGGTGAATGGATCGTTTGGTCAGACACCAAGAAAGAGAAAGAACAGATTAGTGTCAAGGAGGTCTGGGGAAGAGGAGTGTGGTACACACATGAAGTAAGTCTGACGTGAAAAGATCTTTGCAGCTCATGTTAACTCCCACTGGAGACCATCTACTAGGGAAGACACACTAAACAACCAAGAACAATTTGGCCAGTCAGTGTTGGTCAGTCTCTGTCATTGGCCATGCAACACTGGTAAAATGGGTTCATTAAAGGAATGGAATATGGTGGGAATGGATGCCATTTATGGGCAAAAAGCCCAAGAACTTCCTCTCACCTGGATGGATCTAGCTATTGCTATTGCAGAAGGGCCAGTCTGACAGCAACAGAGACCAACACAGAGCATTCGATATGATATTATTGCTTGAAGGTGACAGTTGTCTACACTGGACCCCTTCCATCCTGAAAGATACAGCAAATCTTGGCTGAAACCAACACATATTCTGGATATGAATTTGCCTTTCCCACCCACAGGGTCACAGTCAGCGCCACTATCCCATGATTTGCAGAGTGGTTTGACCCACTGACATGGGATCTCGTATGACATCATCACCTCAGATCAAGAGACCCACTTTACAGTAAAGGATGTGCAGCAATGGGCAAATCCCTGTCACATAGTGCACCACTCAGAACCTGCTGGCCTGAAAGTTGTAGCTAAGATGCCAGCTTGGAAATGACATTCTACAAGGAGGGTGCACCCTACCCCCTACCCCCTAATCCCCCAGATGAGTATAAACTCTAAAGCAATGATCACTGTGCATGGAATCTCTAATAGATAAAGTCAATAGGTCCAGGAATCACAGACGGAAGTAGTAGTGGCACAGCTACCATCACTCCTCATAACCCAACTGGGGAATTTGGGTTTCCCATTCCCTCAACTTTAGACTTTGTGGATCTAGAAATTCTGATTCCCAGAGCAGGGATTCTCCCATTAGGGCACACAGTAAAAGTCTTGTTAAAGTTAGAGCTGTCACCTGGTTACATCAGTTCCCTCATGCCAAGACGCCAACAGGCAAGAGGTTGAGTCACTCTACTGGCAAGCACAGTTTCATTGATAGCAGAAGGATGTAGGGATGCCATCATATAATGAGAGCAGAGAAAAATGCATTTGGAATCCAGGTACTCTACTGAGAATCTCTTAGTGTATCCCTTCCTGATTCTGACAGCAAATGGACAAATACAATAATGACGGCCTGAGGAGAAAATGATGACCAAGCATTCAGGGACGACAGTCATGGTCACTCCAGCTGGAAAGCCACTTAGACCAGCAGAGGTGCTAACAGAGGATGAAATGAGCATAGAATAGATATGAAGTGGACATGAATGAGTGCTAGAAATGGGAGATGATGAGATCCTGATATAGTCTCAAGACCAGCTGTGGTGACAAGGACTATAGTTTGTCCCACGAACCTTCTTTTTGCCATTTTCCCTGGAAAAAGAAACCAACCAGAATCCTGGAGGAGCTGCTCCCAGATGTGGTGAGTTTACCATATGAAACAAGTGGTTGAAAGCAGCACAAGAGGTGACTGTAGTGGATGCTGTGATGAGCTGCCCAGAGCTCCCCTAAGGACACAGGCACTCACTACCCTGGCTGCGGGTGGTTCACAGGGAACTGACTTTTGAAGAATGGAGCTGCCCTCTCCTGGAGGCAGCCTTCATCCAATGACTGGTCAATGAAGGATACAAAGGCCTGGAGCCTTGTCTTGATTAGAGGACAACTCTGAAAGGCCACCCCAGCTCCCACACTCCCTGGAGGGATTAGCTGAAGTCTCTGTCTGCATCACAATTCAGCCTCTTTCTTTGCCCAGTTCAGCATCTCTCCCTGCCTCACAGGTGGTGTTCCTGATAGCACTCACCAGAAAACGTGCTGCTTACAAATCTCTGCCTCCAAGTTGGCTTCTTGGAAACCAAACCAAACAGACTAAATGGGAAAAGATATACCCTGTGATTTATTCATAAATGGAATTCCATACATATCTTAAAAGGAATGAACTAGGTAGATCAGCAGAAATCTCAGAAAATCTCAAAAACATAAACTTGTGTGAAAAAAAACCAAGCTACTGAAAGATATGATCATGTAAAAATTTTACACACAAGAAACAATGTTATGTGCTGTTTATTACTGGACAGTTAAAACTGAAATAAACATATGAAAACATAGACTGGGTCACCAAATTCATCATTGAGGCAGCTTCTGGGAAGAGGAGGAAGAGATTGAATATAAAAGGGTTTCATAAGGGCTTAAATGTTTTAAGTGATACATCCTTTTTTCAACTGAGGTAGAGATGATAGAATTTTGTCATATGTTAGTTCTGGGTGGTGGGCATATTTGTTATACTGATTTGCTACAACTTTCTGTATTCAAATTTTTCCCAAGCTTAAAAAAATCTTCAATACAGTATGGTCAGCATTCTGCAAGAGGTGTGAAGGTGTGCAGGGTTTATATAATAGAACAAGTGACCTTTGTCTCTGGGGGTTCAAGAGAGAAAGGATCCATCAGGCAGAAACTTAGGGATAGCAATTCAGACCCAGGGAACATCCAAGCCGAGAAAATACTCCAAGACCAAAATAGCAGGGCCATTGGGTGTGACCAGATCAGAAGACATGGGGGAAAACAGTGGCACATGAGGCTGGGAGGCCAGAAAGGAGCAGGTCAGACAGAGCCTGAAACACACACGTAGGAGCTCTAGATCCAAGTCAACCTTGACCCTTCCTGGGAGCTGTCAGCCCTCATCCGGGACTTCATGCAGACACACTGGAGACTCCAGAGAAGAGTCAGTTTTAGATTGTGCAAAATGTGGCCACATCTGGCTAAGGTTACACATTTTTCTGGAGCTGATGTCCCATAATAAAGGCACTAAATAACATATTCTATCAACATATTTAACCACTTTTGGCTGTGTCCCTGTAGGCAGGCCAAGCTGGGATCACATTCCGACTCCACCAACAACTACTGGCCTTAAGCATGACAGTGAGTGACCTTTCCAAGCCTCCGTTTCCTCATCTGTAAACTGCAGATGGCAATAGGCCTTCCTGTGGGGTGACTGGGAAGATGCAAAGCAGTGAGGTAACCCATGCAGCATACTCAGACACTGGCGCAGAGCAAGCCCTCTACATTTGTCAGCCTCCAGATCACCAGAGAAGACCTTCTCAGAGCCTCCTGCCAGGTGTCCATCACAAGAAAAAGTCACTTTGCCTTGAGAGTTAGTGAGGAAAGGAGCTATTCCTAGGCAGTCCCCAAATTCCTCACTCCTCAAACAGGAGGGGATAAAAGAGTTCCTTAATTGGTACCACAAAGACTTTTCCATAGAGAAATAAATAGAACTTCTAAATTAAATGCAGATTTCTCTGCAGGAGGGGAAGCTGGCCTCGAGTTGGAGCCCAGCTGCTGAGCCATTTTCCAGCAGGGAGGCCAGGGTTGGGCAGCAGTGTCTGGGGAGTAGGTACACCCCACCCAAGCTCTCCTCACGTTTGCTGTCTGATGGGCACCTTACAGGTTGGTGCTGGTGCCAGCACTGAATGGCCATATCTCCAGGGAGCTGGCCTGGCTGGTTCATTGTGATGGGGCCACAGGGAACAAGATAGTCTCAGGAGAGTCCAATTCAGCAGATGAGCAGAGTTCTGCCTCAGGAAGCTATAACCCCAGGCCAAACCCAGGTCTGCTGGGGCATTGGGTGGTAAAGGAGCATCAGCATATCAAGGTGGGTTCCCTGAGGGAACAGATACCAGTTGGAGACCCACTGTAAGGTTCTCCTGGTGCATGGCAGGCCCTCCTGAATAGTTTCTGGCCTAAGAAATGGGTGGGGAACTCAAACCAAGTGCAGATTTCAGAAAACTCAGGAGCCCAGTGCCAGGGCTAGGTGAGCATTCAGTCATCCACTTATCATGTGTTCCATCATTCATTTGTCAAAATCATGTGGGAGGGCCATGACATGCCCCAAGGCCCGTAGACTCAGCAGTAACAGTCTGGCCTTCTGGAGGTTTCAGTGAAGTGATGTGTGAAGCCTGACTTACACGCAGGCTGCTACTGGACTGAGTCCCCAGCCCCCTCCCATCTCAGGCCACCTCTGCCCCTAGGCAGATGGTCCCAGCTCACCAGGGCCAAAGCCAGGCATATTCCAGACCTAACCCTAGCCTTACACAGTAGAAATCCTGGGTCAAAAGTTCACCCTTGGCCCCTGATGAAATTACTCATTCAGGCAAGGATTGTTAATTGATGTGTTAAAACCATTAGGTGAACACCAATGCATATCTGGACATTCAAATTGTGCAAAGGAAGACCACAGATTTCCTTCTAGCCCAGGAAGAAGAAACAGAACGGGTTGTGTGGTGGGGTGTCAGGCTATCCCAACCCTGATCCAGGAGTAGTTCTTGCATGACCAGCAGTGGGACAACCAAAAATCGTGTGTCTCCCCAAGTAATGTAATTTAAACCTCTCAGCACCTCCCATGATGTATTCCAGCCAAAAAATGTTTACCTGAGTCCATCAAACTTCAAATTTGACTTCCAGCCCAAAGGATGTAAACAGGATAAAGGAACAAGCTAAATGGTGACAAAAGGAAGCAACCACACTAATTCACTAATAGTGAGAAGTTTGCCAGATGTTAGGCCCACACTCTTCAACCAGCCACAATAAAGGGCACCATCCTAGATGGAAAACAACTGGAAGGACATGTGCCCAGGGGCACTGCAAGGTCTTGGACAAGAATCTTCTTTGGACAAACCAGCTAAAACACATTGCTAAGAAACCACTTCCCTTGCTAGATATGGACCAGGGATAAGATTCTATTTAGAAATAAGTGTTTTGTTAAGAAGGATAGTGTTATTTTAGCTTAATAGAAAATGCTCATATTTTTCTAAGATGCACACTCAAATAATAAAGTAACTCCACTTTGTTCACTGTTGCCTGTGATAGACAGAATTCCAAGATGGCTCCCAAGATTTCCCTCCTTGGTATACATGTCTTGGGTGTGCCTATGATGGGATATCACTCTTGCAATCAGGTTATGTTATGCAAAGGTAAAGGAAGTTTTCAGATGTCTGTAGTCAGCTAACTTTAAATTAATCAAAAGGGAGGTTATCCTGGGTGGGCCTGACCTAATCAGGTGAGTCCTTTACTAGGGTTCTATAGCAGTCAGAGATGGAAGTTAGAGAGATTTGAAGCAGCAGCAGATGTACTCTGGTGGCCTTGAAAAAGTAACCTGCCCTGTTGTGGAGAGGGCCACATGGCAGGGAAGAGAAGGTAGCCTCTGGGAGCTGAGGACTTCAGTCCTACAATCACAAGGACCTGAATACCACCGACAATTCTATAAACTTAGTAGAGGACCTCAGAGTCCAGATAGATCTCCAGCCCTGACAGACACCTTGATTTCAGCCTGATGAGGTCCCAAGCATAGGACCCCACCCACTAACCTGTGCCTGGACACCTGACCCTTAGAAACTGTGAAATAATACATTTGTTTTGTTTTAAGCCATGAAATGTACAGCAAGTTGTGATACAGCCATTGAAAATTAATATACTTCTGTATATATAATAGCCAAAGCCAGAATACCCATCCAAATATTTAACAACCAGAGAATGGATAATTCACACAATGGAATTGTACTGAGCAATAAAAAGGAATGAACTACTGATACATGTAATAACTTGGATGAATCTCAAATGCATTATGCTAAGCAAAAGGAGCCAGGCACAAAAAGATTAAGAGTCTATGTTTATATTCCATGATCCCGTTCACATATGCAATAGCAAGCAACACTGATCTATAGAGATAAAAATCAGAGCTGTGGTTGCCTGTATGCAGGGGAGGGGCGAGGATTCACTGGAAAGGAGCATAAAGAATTTTGGGAGCAACGATGTTTTATATATTCATTAGGGTATGGGTTACATGAATTTACTCATTTGTGAAACTTCATCAAACTATGTACTTAAGATCTATACATTTCACTGTATATAAATTATTCCTCAATTTTAAAATAATAAAAATTTTACCCCAGGTGTTTAGAGGTTGGCAGACAGTTCTTCTTGAGTCTAGGGGCAGAAGAGCAAAGGGTGGAGGGGATGATTCTTCACTACATTCACACTCATGTTTGCACACATGTGCACGTTCATGCACAAGCTCACACACACACACAGATGGTGGCATTCCAGGCCAAGTAAGGTTCCCCTTTGGCCTTTGCCTCGTTTAATGTGGAGAAGGCAGCTGCCTCCCAGTTCCCAGGTCACTGATCTGTGTGTCCGCCTGTCAAGATAAGAGGGCAAAGGCAGATGCTGCTAATTACCTGGCCTTTCAAGTGGTCCCCTGGCCTCACATCTGGCTCCATATGCAACATCCAGCTTGAGCCAATAAAAGTCAAATAAAATCACAAAGGGCTAATTTGGTGGTCAGGTCTCTGACAGGCTGCACATGAGGAGGTGTGGGGGCAGGACAAGGACATAGCTAAAAGCACGAGGCAGGCGAAAGTGCTCACGGCCCATGCCTGCAGGACAGAGAAGGTGAGCATGTCACCCTTTCCTCCTAGCAAACTGCATCTGCACTGGCCAAGCCCAGAGCAGGTCCTGAACGAATATTTGCTGCTTGGATTTGTTTTACTGAGGACCCAGGGAGGAAGGCACCACCTTTGATGCCAGCCAGCAGCCAGAGCCAGCGCCATCTTGGGAATTTCATGTCAGACCTGCAGGTGTGCAAACGCCAAACATGAGCCCCAGGATGCCAGTGGTCCCTTTTCTCATGGGAACTAACTTGTGCCCCCAGCACGGTTGTGAGAGAACAGGAACCTATATCAAATATTGCTAGGGAGATCTACCCCACTTACCACTTGGGACTTGGCAATATGAACCATCACCTAGCATTTGAGGGGCTTTTTGAAAAGAGAGGCATGTCTTTGAGTTGTAAAGCCTTTTAGGCTTGCTTTACTAAGAGGCAAGTCCTGGGGTGATGTCAGACCTTAACTCTCAGATCTTGAGGAGTGACATTCCTGTCTTGGAGGAGAGAAGCAGTAGGTGGAGGAGAAAGATCAATGAGATCTCTGCATGATGGGCCTCGGTTTCCCCATTTGCAGAATGGAGTCATTGAACAGTGACCTCTCAGATTAAAAAGAAAAGGCACATCTGCCCTTCCCACTCCTTATCTCTGTCTTTTTGATCAAAGACTGCAAACTGCCAGCCCCACAAGCCAGATTCAGCCAGCAGACATGTTTGGTTTGGCCTGCAGAGTGTTTGAAGAGAAGTTGGGCCAACATTTAAAAACGGACAGATTTCACATTTTTAAAATGCCAAACGCCTTGCTTCTTTTGGAAAATGGGGAATTCTGAGGGCAATGGGCCCACATTCCCAAATAGTAAGTATTGTTGCATGCAAAGGCCACCTGCCCCGTTTAGACAGGGCATGCATCTCCAGTTTGCCTCAGTCTCCACCATTTCTTATTGTCTCCCCTGCTCACTTGGCCCATTTCCTTTATTTGCCTGGTCTTCCCAGGCATCTGAGTTGGTGAGGCCATTCTGGATGGTTCTGGCTGGCAGCCCCTCACAGCACAGTCAGATGAGTGACCCCCAGTCCCATTCTCTTCATGAGCTCATGAGCCCTGGTAGGCTCACTCTTCAGAAGGCCAGAATAGAGCTGGGAAGTGCGGGACGCTGAGAGCCCTTTGAAGGTGATGCCATGGGATTATTTTGCTAAACATAAAAACCCAAAGGCAGCAGGGCCACTGATGTGTTTTTGCAAATTCCAGCAAATTTTTAAAATGTGTGTGCAGAATTCAACTGAGGACAAGGGCCGGACTTTCATGAAAGAATAAATTGTTGGCCAAGACAAAGCAGCAGATGAACATTTACAGAATATGTTTCTCTCCAGGATGCAACTCCCACAAGCAGGCTCCTCATGTTTGTGACGAGATGCCGCTTCAACCTTTATCTGCAGCCAGTTGAGCCCCCGAGGCCAGCAACAAGCCTATAGTAGGACTTAAAATGGCTCGGCAGCAAATGTCAAAACTGTTTGATCTGCTTTTAGAAAATCACCTTTCAAGGCACTGGAAGATACTTGACACTTTGCAAAGAGATTAGAAACTTTTTAGCTGACTTGGAAAAAGGGACCAAGAAGGTTTGATTCCCATGGAATCAGGAGGGAGACTCCAGCGGTGCCCAGGACCAGTAACCCTAAAACCTTCACCTTAAAGGGAAGAGGCAGGTCCCAGCGCGGCTTCAGCTGCCAGTCACTGCCCCCGGTGTCTGAGATGGTCCCAGATTGCTTTTCTTTTTTGCCTTCTCAGGGAGAGGAGATGGCTACAGGCAGGGTGAATATTCGAAGGAACAACCCTAAGTTGTGGACATCAGCATTCAGCATTCACAAACAGCTGCCCTGCCCCCCATTTCCCATCACGCCACCTGCTGGTCTGGAGGCCATCGACAGTCACACAGAACTTGGAGCAAGGCCTGAGCTGGCTGGAACAAAAGGAAGAAATTGGATCAGTCAACACAGATGAATCAAAGCCTGCTGAAAGGGGTCATGCTTCTATCACCACTGCCTGGCTTTTCCTTCCCCAGGTTTTTCATGACTGTCCTTTCTTACCAGAGCCACTGTTCTTGCCCTGGTCTGGCCCTGCATTAACTCCTGCTTGCCTTACTGCAATTGCAACTGCTTTCCCACAGGTCCCCTTCCTCTGCCCTCCTGTCTAATCTCACACTATGCAAGGCCACTAGCTGGACCATCCTAAAACATTCTGCTGCTATTAAACCAAAATCCCGGTGATAAATTTCCAGTTTTTCCCTAATAATAGTGATTATTTGTTGTGCTTTGGCTATTATTATTATAGCTCAATCATGCGTCAAGTGTTTTATGTAGTTTAACTAATTTAATAAATCTCTTTCTTATGGGCCTCATTGTTCAGCTGAGAAAATTGATGCTTAAAGAGATAATTGGCTTACTTAAGGTCATAGACTTGTAAGTGGAACTCAAACTTGGGTCTCCCTGACCTAAAACATGCCCAAAACCCTCAGACCATATATATGCTCCCTTTTCTCATAAACGTTGCCAGAAAAGTTCCATTGTCTAAAACCATGGCAAACTCAATGAAATCTCTAAAATAGGCTATATCCACACACCACCAGTAATGCCACTACAATGTCACCACTACAATGAATGAATCTGCATTATGACAGGAAATGATCCTGTTTAAATGTAGGCTAATACTAAGATTTCAGGAACAGGAACCATGGGATGAGAGAGTTACTCTGAGAAAAAGGATCCTTCTGTTATCACCCAAGACCTCAATGTTAAAAAAAAAACTTTTTAAAACCTAGGAGAGGTTGAGTGATGTCACAGAAATAGAGGAGTAAGGAGCTCCAAGAATTGATCCCTCCACAGAAGCAACAATTAAACTGACAAAAATTAACAGAATCAATTCTTTTGGAAACTCTAGAATCTTTTAAAAAAAAAACAGCAACAAAGGGAGTCCTTAGTGAAGAAATAAGCTGCTAAATTTCAACAAGAAAGTATGCAACATTTTAGTTTACCAGCCGACCATTCTTCAGCTCAGCAGCAGCTATGGAGATGGCAGCCTCATTATTGGTAAGACTTTTTGGAGTTGGAGAGCAATATAGACCTTGTTCTCAAAAAAAATTTGTGGTGGTGCATTTTGACTTGTGCAGTACTTCTCTGAGGGATCAGCACAGAGGCTGATATTTGTTTTATCCCTCTCTGGCTGGAGTGCCTTTCTATGTGGAATCTATGGAAAGCATTACACTACCTGTAGCCACGTGGTGGACAGACAATGCAAGCAGCAGTCAGACCTGTAAGTCTAAGAAGCAGGAGGCTAAAGAAGAAGGTTCTTGGGGTAAAAGGGCCTTGAAGGACTACTGCATACACCAGGGAATCTAGAGTGTAATGTGCATGCCCAGGGCTGGACATTCACTCGGAAAGGATCTGATAGGGCACTAGGCTTCCACCTTTGGCTGATCTCTGGGGTCTGCACAAGAGGAGAAGACTAAGGCAGGGCTGTATGGTTGCCTTATAAGTACTCCTGCTTAGAGCCAATCTGCAAAGAGCAGGACAGTCTTTTTCTTCTCTTTGGCTCTAGGCATTTAAGAAAATTTCTCAGGTCACTCTGAGATAAAGGAACAGAGACTTCAGTGACCACACACAAGGAATAAGGACCACATACAACATGTCTCTGCAAAAATAGTTTGGAAAAGTCATTGATAAATGGATAGCTGCAGCCCCAAAAAATCAACAACAAACTCTGGGGAGAACCTGATTTCAAGAGTTATGGTATTTTAGTATTAAAAATGTCCACTTGTAACAAAAAAATTATAAGACATACAAAGAAACAGGTAAATATGGCCCATTCACAAGAAAAAAAAATGATATTATCAGAAACTTTCCCTGAGGAAGTCCAGATATCAGACTTCCTTCAGGGAATCACATTACATATAAATGGATTAAACTCTCCTATTAAAAGGAAAGCTTGGCACTATCTCAACTAAACAAAAAGCTGGTTCTTTGAAAAGGTCATCAATATTGATGCAACTCTAGCTACATTGACTAGAAAAAAGAGAGAGAAAACTCAAGTAACTAAAATCAGAAATGAAAGAACATTACTACTGATTTTACAGAAATAAAAGAGATTACATGAGAATACTAGGAACAATTACATGTCAGAAAATTGAATCACCTAGATAAAATAAACAAATCCTAGAAACACGCAAACTACAACTGACTCAAGAAGAAATATAAAATCTGTATTGACCTATAACAAGTAAAAGGTTGAATCAGTAATCAAAATTTCCCAGCAAAGATAATCCTAGAACCTAATAGCTTCACTAGTGATTCTTTCAAACATTTAAAGGATTAGCACCAATCCTCTGAAAGTCCTCCAAAATTCAAGAGGAGGGAACACTTCCTACCTGTTCTATAAAGCCAGCATTACTCTGATTCCAAGCCAGACAAAGACAGTATAAGAAAACTGCAGACCAAAATCTCTTATGAACATAGATGCAAAATCCTCAACAAAATACTAGAAAACTGAATTCAGCAGCATATTAAAAGGGCATATATAACATGACCAAGTGGAATTTATCCTTGGAATACACAGACGGTTTACCATAAGAAAATCTATCAATGTAATTTACCACATTAATAGAATGCGGGGAAAAAATTCATCATCTCAACTGATGCAGAAAAAAACATTTGCAAAACTCAGCATCCTTTCATGATTAAAAACAACTAGGAATAGAACAGAACTTCTTCAACATGATAAAGTCTAAATATGAAAACCCATCGCTAATATCATATTGAGTGGTGAAAGACTGAAAGCTTTTCCACTAAGATCAGGAATAAGACAAGATGCCTGCTTTCACATTTCTTTACAACATAGTACTAGCAGTTCTAACCAGAGCAATTAGGGCAAGAAAAAGAATTAAAGGGCATCCAAATTGGAAAGAAAGAAATAAAATTATCTCTGTTCACAGATGACATGATCTTATATGTAGAACATACTAAAGAACACATACCCCACCCCAAAAAAAACCTGTTATCTGTTAGAACTAATAAATTCAGCAAAGGTTCAGGATACAAAATCAACATGGAAAAGTCAGTTGTATTTTATACACCAGCAACGCACAACCCAAAAGGAAATTAATCAAAAAATTCCATTTACAATAGCACTGAAAAATAAAATACTCAGATATAAATTTAACCAAGGAAGTGAAAGACTTGCACACTGAAAACTATAAAATATTGTTGAAGAATAAAGATGGCCTAAATAAATGCAAAGACATCCTGTGTTTATGGATTGGAAGGTTTAATATTGTTAAGATGACAGTAGTACTCAAAGCAATTTACAGATCTAATGCACTCTCTATCAAAATCCCAACAGTGTTTTTTGCAGAAATAGAAAAACCTATCTTAAAATTCATATATGGAATTTCAAGGGACCCCAAATGTCAAAACAATCCTGAAAAAGAACAAATTTGGAGGACTCACTCTTCCTGATTTCAAAACTGTCTACAGCCACAATAATCAAAACAGTATGGTATTAGCATAAGAATAGACATATAGATCAATAGAATAGAATAAAGAGCACAGGAATAAGCCCTCACATATACGATCAATTTATTTATGACAAGGATACCAAGACCATTCAATGGGAAAAGAACAATCCTTTCAACAAACGGTGCTGGGAAAACTGGATATCCACAAGCAAAGTCAGACCCTTACCTTATATCATATATAAAATTAACTCGAGATGGACCAAAGACCTAAAATTAAGAGCTAAAACTATAAAACTATTAGAAGGAAACATAGGAAAGAATTTTCATGACCTTGAACTTGGTAATGAATTCTTAAGCATCATATTAAAAGCACAGGCCACAAAAGAAAAAATAGATAAAAAGGACTTCACCAAAATTGAAATTTGCGGGCATCAAATGACACTATCAAGAGAGTGAAAAGAGAACCCACATAATGGAAGCAAACGTCTACAAATCATATATCTGAGAAAGGATTAATATCAAAATATATAAAGAACTCCTATCACTTAACTCAAATAAACAGTGGGCAAGTCTTCAATAGATATTTCTCCAAATAAGATATACAAATTGCCAATAAACAGATGAAAAGATGCTCAACATTACCAATCACTAGGAAAATGCAAATCAAAACCAGATTGAAATACCACTAGGATGGCTACATTAAAAAAAAGAATTATTGTAACAAGTATTGGTAATTATATAGATTGAAACCCTCAAACTCTGCTGGTGTGAATATAAAATGGTTCAGCCACTGTGGAAAACTACATGACCCACCAATTTCACTCCCAGGTATATATACTCAGAAGAATTGAAACCTTGTTACATCCATGTCCATAGCAGCATTATTCATGATAGCTGAAGGATGGAAACATCCCAAATCTCTATCAGCAGATGAATAAAGAAGCATATTGTGGTATATACATACAATAGAATTATTCTGCCTTAAAAAGGAGTGAGGTACTGAATCATGCTATAACATGCATGAACCTTAAAACATTATGTTAAGTGAAGCCAGACACAAAAGGTCACATACTGTATGATTCCATCTATTAAAAATACCCAAAATAGTACATTTATAGAGCCAGAAAGCTGATTGGTGGCTGTCAGGGGCTGAGGGAAGGGGGAATGTGGAATTGTTTAAGGGGTATATAGTTTCCATTTGGGATCATGATAAAGTTCTTCAGATGGACGTTGGTGGCAGTTGCACTACAACATTATGGATGTACTAAATGCAACTGAATTGTTCACTTTAAAATGGTTCATTTCTGTTCTGTGAATTTCACCTAAAAAAAAAAACCCTAGAAGACAGATTTCCTCATTCTCTACTTACCAATGAGAAATCTAATGCCCCAGGAGGCAAATAACTTGTTTAAGTTCACCCAGGCCTTTCTTAGCAGCCAAGGTTAAGAATCACAGCTTCTGAATCTAAAGGCCAGCCTCAGCCTCGGGGGAGGTGACAGCAAAATCAGGAGGATGGGGGAGAGGTGAGACACAATTTGTGGATTCCACATGGATTTTATAGACCTCCTGGGTTGTTTGGTTTTGTTGTTGTTTTTTAAGATTTTCCAAGGGCATACTCACCTTTCCAAGGGCACAATATTTCTTGTGTGGATGCCAAGATAGTGAATGAATTTCCTAAGTTCAATAACAAATCCCAGCAACAGCACCCAGAGGAATTGGCCGGCCACCAGCACAGAGGGTCTCATGCCCTGTGGCAAAGTCAGCACCCACCACACCCAATCCCCACCACCCATGTCTTCCCCAGGTTACTGTTGCTATGGAGGCTGTAAAGTCAGCATTTTATAGAATAGCCTGATTTTTTTCCCCTGTATCAGTCACTGCTCTTATATTTTTGCTTAAAAGTTTTATATACACTAGAATCTTTTTAAGTTTTTTGAAGACATGTTTGAAATAAACTGAAAAAATGGAACAGTGGTCATCCACAAACCTCTCGAGATTTAAAAAATTCGCTCATCTATATTTTTTTTTTTGCTGAACTATTTGAAAGCAAACTGCAGACATCATGACAGCAATACTTCCACATGCATGGTCAAAAAATAAGGAAATTTTCCCACAATACTGTTAGGCAGAAAGACAGAAATGAGCGGGATGAAAAGAGAAAGGGTCCCCCAAAGATGACTCGGAGTTGATCCAATAGAGCCAGAAAGCCAGAAATGACTCAGAGAGTTAATCAGATGAAGCCACAGGGTCCAAGAGTGACTCAGGAAATGTCCAGGGTCCCCCCAGATAAGAAACATGAGAGGCACAGACACAGCACAGCCCCTGTCCCCATTTCACCAATCAGAACAAGCCTAGAGAGCTGATAGCTGTCAGTCAAGGACCTTTCTGCCCTGCCAAAACCACATAAAAGAAGCCTCAGAATAAGCATCCCAGCCTGTCTTATCTTAGGCAGGTCTGCTGTTACTCTATGCAGAGTGTATTAAAACTTACTTTGCTTTCTTGACTTGGTTTCTTGTCTCACTGTATCTGACTTCCCTGCAACACCTAGCTGAGTCCTTTCCTTCCTAACAATACCATTATCTCATCTAATAAAATCAACACTAATTTCCTAATAGCATCTAATAATCAGTTAGTATCCAAATCCTCATTTGTTCCAAAAAACATCTTTCACAGTTGTTTAAAGCAGGACCCAATCAAAGACCACACCTTGCCCTTGGTTGTAGTGTCTCCTAGGTCTCTTTTAGTCTAGAACAATCCCTCCTCAATCTTGCTTCTTTTTCTCCCCATAACATTGACTTTATTGAAGATACTAGACCTTTTCTCCTAAGCAATACTGCGCATTCTGTATTTATCTAGTTGTTGCCTTGTGGTGCTATGACTTCAGTGGGACAAATCATTGTCAGAAAAGTGTTGAGCCCTTCATTTGGCTATTCTTTGTTTCAGGCAACAAAGTCACCATCAGGAAAAAAGTAACTCAAGATGCCAACTTACAGAGGGTAGCAGCTCTTCATCACCTGTGGCAGGCCAGGAACAGCCCTCCGGGTGCCTCTATTTATGCCCGCTAATTTACATGGGTTCACGGGGGAGGGGGAGGGGGAGGGGGAGGGGGAGGGGGAGGGGGAGGGGGAGGGGGAGGGGGAGGGGGAGGGGGAGGGGGAGGGGGAGGGGGAGGGGGAGGGGGAGGGGGGAGGGGGGAGGGGGGATGCTGAAGGCTTTCCAGGAGAGGGCCAGGATTCAGCCATGGGTACATTCAGGCTGTTAACACAAGCTAATGGGGGTGGAGCAGATGCCAAATCCTAAGGAAAGAGAGCTCTCATTTTCTCTCCTCTCTCCCTACCCAAAATCTACACACTCTTCCTATTTTGGAGGAACATCCTTTACGTAATCTGGATGAGTCTGGGCTCCACTTCGGAGGACTCCGACCTCCGCAATACTATGAGCCACCCAATATTCTTCCACTCCATGCCTGTCAGGCTTAAGTTGGCTATCACCATTTCTGTTGATTGGAAAGCAGAACCCAGCCTGAACTGGGACCCCTAAAATGCGAATCCTCCCGAAGGAAAGAAGTCTGATGCTATGGGCCAGACTGGCAGCTGAGCCTGCGAATCGGGGAGGAATAGTAGTTCTCTCCTGCCCCCTCTGACTCAAGCCCCTCGTGGCAACGAGAAATTAGACCCCAGAGCCCAAGCACCTGTGCTGTGGGACCCTCAGGAACAGTCAGGGGGCTCATTCTCCTGCCTGCGTCCTGCGGAACATGAGCAGCAGCTCACTGGATGGCAGCCTAAGAGAGACCGGGGTGGGTGGTGGCCCAGGCCAGCACCAGATAGCGGTCAGCCGACTAATGAATGATACATTGAGGGCAGCCGCCGGAACAGAGCAGTGAGGCGTGGCTTTCACGGGGTCAGAGGAGGAGGAAGTGGTGGCTCAGACGCCATGGCACAAGAAGACTGCACTGCAAGCACTGTGAGATAAGGGTGAAGGAGAGAGGCTCTGAAGCCAGACTTTATGGACTTTACTATCGGCACTGCCACTTACCAGTTTTATAACCTTACACTGGTAACTCCCCTCTCTGTGTCTCAGTTTTCTCATCTGTAAAATGGGATGGCATTAAGTGTACCTGTCTCAAAGGGTTGTCACAGGGATTAAATCAACCAATTATTGTACAGTATGTACTGCATACATAGCAGGGGCTCGATAAATGTCATCATTAGTATTACTGACTGACTAATACATTGTCTTAGCATTTATGATTGTACTGATAAAGACAGGGAGGAGAGGGAGATGTCCCATCAGGGAGAGCCTACTAGGCATGCTAGGGTGACTTCATGTGACCCACGCAGGCTGGTGAAGCACAGGGCACTCAGAACACGTAAAAACTCAGTGAATGTCTTTAGGTCCTGATGCAGTAATGGATCCAGAGCAAACAGAGTTCCTCTTCCTATGCACTGGGATGGGAATATGAATTGTTTGGCAGTATCTAACTAGCATTAAACTTTTGCCCCTCTAAGACCAAACCATCCTATATATATGCCCAATAGAAATTCTTGTAAGTGGTCACCAAAAGACACATATAAGAATGTTAATCGCAGCATTGTGCAGAATAGCCAAAAAGGGAAACTATCCAAATGCCCAGCAACAGTAGAATGGATAGATTGTGATACATATATAATGAAGACTATATATATATATATATATATATATATATATAAACTGTGTCATAAAATACTTCAGCAATGAGAATAAGCAAACTAAAACTACCCCCCACCAACAACATGTATGATCTCAAACATAATGTAGAACAAAAGAAGCCAAACACACTGATACTATAATTCCATTTATATAAAGTTCAAGTTTAAAACAGACATACCAATTTATGCTGTCAGAAGCCAGGAGAGTCGCTGCCCTTGGGAGGTGCGAGGTGACTGGGAAGGGACATGAAAGGAGTTTCTGGGACACTGGTGAAGTTCCATTTCTTGATCTGGGTGCTGATGGATATGTTCACTTTGTAAAAATTCATCCTACTCTTAGGATCTGTGTACTTCCCTGTATAAATACTACATGTTGGTGAAAATTTCTTTTTTAATGGCTGGAAAATATCCCTTTTAATTAGTTCCTGTTCAGGCAGTTTATGGGCTTCACCCATTACATGCCAGGCACAACACTGACTACAGAAAGGATCCAGGGGGCTCTGGACACAGGCCTCTCTCCTGCGTGGCTCACGTAACTGAGCCTCTGCCCTTGCTGGTCCAAGTCATCAGAGGCCCCAGGTCTCAAGCTGCCGATCCCAAGGAGGAATTTTCCATCATGAGCATGAGCATCAGAACTGCCACACCAAGCTCCTTAGCCACAGACGCCCCATCTCCATTTCCACCAGGCAGATTAGAGCTGGATTTGCTATCAGCTCTTTCCACTTCTTCCTCCCACACTTGAGCTTCCTGGACCTTCTCTGCCAGTCCCAGTTCACCTCACAGAGCCCCACTGAGAGGAACTAGATTAGAATTTCACTTACATTAAATAAACATGTTTTCATATACTGGCTCCACCTTGCCCTAATCATATGAATTTAGGCAAGTAATTCCACCTGTCTGAGGCTTAGTTTCCTCATCTGGAAAAGGAAATCCCACTTGTATTTACTTCACAGGTTCTGGGGGAGGATAAAAGAGGCTAATACATGTAAAGAGCTTAGCACAGCGCCTGCCACACAATACATGGCAGTGACAACAGTTCACATGTCCCAGGTATACGTTAACTTAAATTTCATAAGGAAAGTTCTCAACCAAAAGATGTACACAGGCCAAACTTCTCAGTGAAAGAAAGTCATAACCAGAGAGCGAGGGCAAGAAAGACAGCCAGAGGATGAGGGCAGAGGGATGAGCCTCTTGACTCTTCTCTGCCCTCTGAATCAACGGCTTCACGAATTGCATGAGGAGGACCCGGGGAGAGAGGGAGACTCAGGGGCATTGTCAGCAGGAAAATCTGCTGTACGGCCAGTCTGAGAGCAACTGGCAGCATTCAGTGATATTAGGCATACTTATGACCACCTATAGGGGTCTGCAAAATTGCAGGCCAAATCTGGCCCACCCTTGGTTTATAAATAAACTTTTATTAGAATACAGTTATGCACTCATTTACATATGGCCCGTAGCTGCTTCAGTGCTGCATCAGCAAAGTTGAGTATTTGCAACAGAAACTGTACAGCTCACAAAGCCAAAAATATTTACTATCTCACTCTTTACAGAAAGTTTGTCAGCCTGTAACCCAGGACCCAGTGACCCCACACTCCTGGGGAGAGAAATCCTCCCTCTGCAAGGGATAGCCCATTGCTGCATTTCCAATTAGGTGTCCATCTCTGGGGAATCAAAAAATAAAACATAGGCGATGCACTGTACGGAATACAGGTAAATGCAAAGAGCCAGATGCACATATAGCAGCATAGATGATTCTCAAAAACATTGGGCCAGGTGAGAGACAGAAAGTAAAAAGTGAAAAAAATAATAATAATAATAATAAAGAGAGCTAAGATTTTTTGAGCATTTAGCATATGCCAGGCAGTGTTCTGAGTGCTTCTTAAGTATTACCTCATTTAATCCTCTGACCAATTCTGTATAAAGTAGGATCAAAGGTACTGTCTCATTGCACAGGTGGAGGCATCAGATGGCTGAGTAACTAACTGCTAGCAAGTAGCTCAGCTGGAGTTTTGAACTCAGGCCATTTGAATCCAGACTCTTAACTGCTATGCAGTTTAGAACACCATACCTTGCTATGCATTAAGATCACATACATTAAAGAGGTAAATTTTATGTTATGTGTGTTTTACCACAATAAAAAAAGAAACACATACAAAGCAACATTATGTGTTTAAGAATATTTATGCAATACATTGGAAGGCTGCCTCCGTGCTGGTGGGATGGGGGATATAACACAGACAAATGATAGCTGCCTGCTATGACCTGAGCAGGGTGAGAAACTCCATCCCACGCACCTAAGGTCCATAATTTTTCCAGCTTTAAAATATTTAAAGAGAAGTCTAGCCTTCCAAGTCCAGCACAGGTGCCCGACCAGAGGCTGAGGCCAGCGCTGCCTCCTGGCCCTTTCCTACGGCCCAGTGGCTCTGTGGGCTGTCCCAGCAGCCGCCTGACAGCACAGACCTGCGTTGGCCCAGTGGGCATGACTTATCGCCGGACAGAACAAACAGTGTGGGGCCTGACACCGGCCCTCCCCGTGGCCGCAGCAGGGCAGCCGGCTTTTTCTCCTGACCATCTTTGAGCTCGAGATCAGACACAGGGAAAGATTAAAACAAATATGAATTTAATCAAGAGATTCTGCTATCCTGGGGTGGAAACAGGAGCCTGCTGACATAAAGAGAGGCTAGAGCGCTGGGGAGCCAGAGTCGAATCAAAGCCGCTTGCTTACCACTAACCGCTCAGATGATCCATATCATAACAACAAAAAAGAAAAACAATTATTTATTCTTTTTGATGTTGCAGCTCAGCAGCAACTTGCTTTTTGAAGAGAGCAAGGTCAAAACCAAGTTATTGTTTTTGCTTGAAACTTTGACAGGGAGTCCAAGTTCTTCTGTGTGACCTACTTAGATGAGAGATGTGGGAAAGCTGGGGATGTTCATTTCTTCTAGGCCACGGATTAGGGCTTTCTTTCTTCTCTTGCCCTACCTACTCCTCGACAGCTCTCTCTCCTGTCTCTTCCTGTTAAGGACCTGAATAAGATGCTATGGGGGACACAAAGGCCACCAAGCAGAAGTTCTGTCTCCTGTAGGAGAGCTTAGAGCCAAGGTCTCTAGACACACTCCCGAGGGTGGCAGAGAAACCTCAGAGTGAATCACACCCTGACTCACTCCCTAGACATTTGCAATGCAGCTTCATCCCTAAATGCCAGGGATACAGCCAAGAACAAAGCAGACAGGGCCCCTGCTTGAGGTGTGCTTAAACAACTGATTATAATCCCCGGGATCCATGATGCCGGAGGTGTTCACCAGAAAACAGGCTCTCATAACCTAGGCGGGGGTTTCAGAGGCATCCATTCCATGGAAGCAGCATTTAAGCTAATTTAAAGGGTGAATCCGGGGCGGCCAGGGGAGGAAGGAGGAAGGTGTTGGGGCAGAGAGAACAGCATTTGTTAAGGCCTGCAAGTGACAGAATGTAGTTCAAGGAAGTGAAGGTAGTTCTGCTCCCCGGGCATGGGGAGTGTAAAGGATCCTGGAGAGCACGGACACTGGAGACTGGACAGGGAGCAGCTCCTTCAGGGCCTTGTCAGGCCACAACAGGAAGCTTGGATTTCTTCTTCACAGCAGTGGGGAGCCAGAGCAGAGGCTTTTCAGCAGGGAGCTGTGTTCAAGGTTGCAGGAAGGCAAGATGGGACAAGAGACCACGGGGGTCAGAGATGACAGGAAGCAGAGAGGTGTCAGAGGAGGTGGAGAAAGGTGGAGAGCTGCAGGAAAGATGCACAGAATACCCAAGCAAGACCCTGCATGGCAGAGAAAGAAAGAAAGAGAGCAAGAGAGAGAGAAGTTGGTTCCAGCATCTGCCTTCAGTGCCCAAGACCAGCCATACAGAAGAGGCAGCTGGGTGAGGAGGGGTGGGGAGGGATGGGGTTACATTTTGAGCTTGGGGGTCCACCTAGAGACATCCAGTTGGATACATGGGTCTGGAGCTCAGGAGACAGCAGGCTGGATGCACAGATTTGGGGGAGGGAGGGCACTGCACATGCAGACTTGACCTTCCCTGTCTCCCCTTCAGCCTTGAGCTGGTGCCTCCATGGATCCGGATTTTCACGTTCTTTGATTCCTTGACTAGATGTCGAAACCTTGATGAGCTCCTCACACTGTGCCAAGTCCTGGAAGAAACCAAGAAGCAACCTCAGACACAGCCCCAACCCCAACCAGTTAGCCTAGTTCAGAAGCCAAAAAGGGTGACGCTGTGTCCCAGGTAGGGTTCCCCCAAAGCAGAGCCTGAGACAAGGATGACTGCAAACAGCTTATCAGGGAAGTGGTCATAGGAAGCACCCATAGGAGCATGGGGAGGTGAGGCAGGAGGAGAAGGTGGCCAATACAGGATAGGTTACCAACCAGGTTAGTGCTGTGGGGAAGAGGGGTTCATTCCAGCCACACCCCTGGGACATGCCTGAAAGGTGTCCACTCAACGGGCCATAAAGCAGACGGATTCATCCACCATTTCCCAGGGGTCCCCTGCTAAGGGCTGCTCCTGGAACACTTCAGGCCTTTGTGTAGGGCTGGTCACCCTCATGTATGCAGAGAATGTCCTCAGGTATGTGCAGTTCTTTACAGTGAGAAGCCAGAGGTCAGAGCTGTGAGTGGAAAGGCACCCAGGCAGGGCACTCCTTGTGTCTGCTCCATGTGGCAAATCACCAAATGAGTGAGTTTCTTACAAATGAATGGATTTTAGCTATGAAAAGAAAACAAAAGAGAGCATTTTCTCCAGATTCCCCAACCCCAAGAAGGAAACTGAGAAAAAGCAAGCATAAGCATAACATGACCCTCATTCCCACCCACTGCCCAGAAAGGGGACAAATCTGAAAATACTGCAAACACCTCCACATCCAGAGAACATCAAAATGGTATCATTGAAAATGTCAAGGATGCTTACTTTATCCTTATTTGAGGGAAGCAGGTAATGTTTCTGTGAAAGAGTAGTATGCTGGGGGAGAACAGGGCCCAGGAGCTGGCAGGGGCGCTTGAAGGCTGGCCTGTTGGAGGCAGTCATAAGGATTCTGCAGAAAGACCTCACTCTCTGCTGGCAACTCTCCACTGGCCCCTAGGGCAGACCTTACCATTTCCATACACATGCTGACCCAACTTGCAACGGCCAGCCCCATGTGTCTTCCTCTGGTAACCAGAGCCCTGGCCAGAAGTGCCAGCAACTACCATCCCTGGGGAGTAGCCTGAACCAGGGCCAGAGGGAGAGCTGGTGGATGAGAACCCCAGCCTCTCACCCTTGAAGGGGTTGCACAGAGGTATATACTCCATACCACTTCCAGCAGTCCCCAGTAATATTGAGCTCTAGGGGCTCACAGCAGTGACTGGCCTGATCACACACCCTTCATGGGCCACCTGCAGTGGCCCTGCCTCACTTGCAGTGGTGTGCAGAAGCCAGCTGCACCAGCCATGAGAGTCCATTCTACGCATCTCTTCCCAACTCCTCATTCATTTGCATCATGCTTATAGCTTGAAGGTGGAAATATTTACACCATGAAAATTGGCAGACACTATAAATTAGAGACTTTTACTAGTTTTCCAGCATACTACTGCTCATTTTCCTACTCCCTTATCAGTGTTTTTTGGCATCACTTTCCAAATAAACAAACTTCCATTTAAACCCTTGCTCAGGATCTGCTTGGGAGAAAACAAAAATTAAGACAGCTCCCCTGAATCTGGAGTCCAGAGCAGTTATCTAGCTCACACATGTGTAACCCAGAGGCAGGAGGCTCTTTTCCAGGCTGGCCCTTACCTTATACTCCAGCTTGCTCTCCTGCCAGCCCTCCCACCCCTACACACACCTGGCACAGCCATATCTGTCCCCCACTGTCCCCAGCACCCTCAGTGGGTATCCATTGTTTATATCCACTCAGCAGCCATTCCCTTTCTGCTATTGGCAGCACCCTGATTTTCTTCAGGGACAGTGCCAAGTTGTTTCAGTGGTCCCAGTTCTTCCCCCTGTCCATGTCTAAACCCTTCACCACCAGACTTACAGTTTATCTCACTAAACAAAGTTTACGTCCCTACCCCTTGAATCTGGGCTCAGTCCTGCAGCTTGCTTTGGGCAATAAAATGAAGCTGCAGTGATGGCGTGCCCAGTCTGAGCCTCAACCTTTTAAGAATGTCACTGTTTCTTGTCTTGTGACTTTCCACCACCCCAAGGAGGACATGCAGGGCTAGTCATCTGGTCCAGGAAGGAGAAGGACAGAGAGTGGGAGCAGAACTGTCCAAACTAATTGCCTCAGACAAGCTCAGATGGCAGCAGATCCTCCAGCCAAGTCACAGATGTGCAAGCAATAAGCACTTCTGTTGCAGGCAGCCAGGTTCTGGGGTGGTTTGCTATGATCAAAGGAACCAACCCTACCCTCTCAGTCCATGAGATTCAGGTAGAGCTGATCCCAGCGCCCAGCTCCAGAGAGACATGTGCCAAATAATATGCAGTGCACGCCAGCACCCTGGCCTCAGTCACTATTTCACAAGGGGCTTGTGGTCCAAGACAGGCCAATGAGACCCAATTCTGGGGCGTTTCCTGGAACTCCTAGGAAAGAAGTGCTTGCTTCCCATTGGGGTTGCATAGGTGGTGGGATATCAACCAGTTGCTGTATGTAGCCATCTTGCCATTACAAAGGAAGTGACTTTGGAGAATAAACCAATCACGCACCAGTGAACTAGCTATCCTCCCACCAAAAGAAAGCCTTGATTTGTGCAGTTCACCAATTTCTGTAATATAAATACTCCCACCATGGCCAATTTCATGCTACCAATGATTTAAATACACTGCCCAAATTCCTGAATGTTTTACAGTTGGCTTTAGCACACCCTTGGAATAGAACCTATACCGTGGAAAAGAGGCAAAAAATGGAGAGACAGTGATATTATTTGAGCCCTTAGATCTATCCATGCCTGAAATCCATTAGTACCTTGGACTTTACTTTTATGTGAGCCATAAGTTTCTTTCATTTTTTCTTACGCCAGTCTGATTTGGGTTTCTTTTATTTGAAACTGAAAGAAAATTGACTAATATACACACACTCCATGCTCCTTCACACTTCTGTGCCTTTAGAAGTAATAATAAGTCATTAAAAAACAGTAACAGTAGCAAAGAAACCATTTATTGAATACCAAATACATGCCTGGCACTTTATAGAAAAGTCTTGCTAGCAATTTTCATATCAGCCTTACAAGATAGACATCACTGGGTCCTCTTTGCAGGTGAGAAACTGAGACAGAGAGCTTGAGGGACTTGCCTTAAGGTTACTCATTTGAGCTGGAATGTAGGTCCAGCCAACACCAGAGCCTATGACCTACCCACCTCCCTCTGGGGGCTCCCTCACCTCTCTAGCCAGTTCTTCTGCCTAGAATGTTTCTCAGCTCTTCTCCACATGATGATCACTGACTCATTTTACAAGTAACTAAGGAATTTGCCCGAGATCAGCAAGACAAAGCACAGCAGAGTCAGAGTGTGAACTCTGGTCTTAAGCCTGCTCAATCGGTTGCTTTTTTCATTTTGCCAATTGCTTCTGAAGAATGGAATTTCTGTGTCATACAATGTCCCAGAGAACTCTTTGTAAAACAAAAAGAAAAATGCTGCTGAGTCTACATTGCTCAATTTGATGAACAGTCAGTAAACCATGGACCTCAGGAGCCAATGGGTAAAACCAAATCTAGCCCAAGATGGATTCTGCTAGCAGCCAAGTCCTCAAGATCCACATGGTCTCTCGACATTTGCTTCTTTCTCCTGACAATGGAAATATGGTTAGCCACCTTTGGTTCATGCTGGTATGTTGGATTCTGGTAGACTGTGCCTCTTCCCACAGAAGTGGCTTCTTCCATAGGTCCAGGCCCTGCTAAGTGCATCACCAGCCTCTCAGGTGCTGGAGCCCTACCACTCCTCTCTCCTTTGCTCCCTCCCTTTCCCCGGAGTGCGCATTAGCATAAATAGAGCTGGTCAGTTGCTAAAGCTTGTCACTACAGCTGTTATCAGCCTCAGGGCTCTTGTTTGCCAAGTCTTAGAAAACGCAACTCAAATTCACAGTCTCAGGTATCTGGAACCTCTGGGGGGGGGGGTCTGATTTAGGGGCTCCAATGATGGCATCAGATCAGGTCTCACTTTCTCCATCTGTTACTCTGCTTTCTTCTCTGTGGTCCATTCTGCCTCCTGGGTGCCTCCAAACTCCCAAGTCACTTCCTCTTGGCCACAAGTCTACTGGAAAATAGAATTCCCTTTCCCTAACTCATCCTACAAACATGTTGGGCCTGATTCTCATTAGCCCGAATTGGGACACATGGCCGTCCCTGAACCATCTACTGTGGTCAAAGGAAGGATATATGGGTTGGCTTAGGCCATGCCCTAGGTCTGGGTGGGAGGTCAGCCCTACCCAGACCATACACACTGAATCTGAGGGTGGTTTCCCCAAGGAAAATGGGGAGGTTCTTACCGGAAGAAGCAAAAGTGGATACTGAACATAAAAACAGCAAATTCCCAAGATCCCAATCTCCTTCCTAGGCCACCATCTGACTCTGGACTGCCATTATTTATCAACTGCTCTTCTAACCAATTCCCTGACTTCAGCCTCCCCATCCTAACCTTCCTCTGCACAGCTCTGAATCTTTCAACTTCCACTCAAAACAAAAACAATAAAAAGCCACCTTTGATGGTTCCCTGTTGTCTAGCCCAAAAATTCAAGATCCTTAGACCTGAAACTCATTATCTTCCCTATTCTGACTTTAACAGATCTTTCCAGTCTCATTACCTTTCCCAAGATATCTGACATCTCAGCCCACCAGACTAGCTGCTGTCTCCCTAATACACCTTACGTTTTCTCCCCTCCAAGCCTTGAGCTCATGCTGTGCCCTCCCCTGGAATGCTTGCCCTCTCCAATGCTCCAAGACCCTGAACCTAAGTCCAGTTCCATGGCCACCACCGCCAGGAAGTCTCATATTCTACTCAACTCACACCAACTCCAGTTCTCCAATCCAGCCACTTCTGCCTCTGACTCTCAACACTTCGTCACCTGGTTCTCCTCAGTGTTCTCATGGTGTGGCTTCTCTGTTAAAGAGGCTAAGAGCTCCTGTGAGTGAGTAACATGAATACCAGAGCAGGCCTCCTAGGTTATCAAGCCAGCCTTGACATTGATGGGACTCTTTAAACTGAAGGACCCACCCTCAAACATCTTTAAGTGAAAAAGGTAATTGGCTTGGCCCTAAGCTCACACAGGACAGGACTGCCCACACAGCTGGATTCAGGACATCCTCTCTCTCTCTCTCTCAGCCTCCGTTCATGCCTTAGGTCTACTTTACTTGACATGATGGTCTCACATCCTCCTACTGTAGCTTCCTTCATGCACACAGAGAAGGTGGCTTCTAGTGATTCCAGCTTAATGTCATCCTTAGAATTTGGGATTTCAGAAGGTGGAAAACCAGCGTTCCTAACACTCTGTCACCAAAATTCTGGGGAGGATTCGGCGGGGCTTGGGTCATATGACCCTCCCTGAGCCAATCAATCACTGGAGCCTGAGGAATAGCGTTTTCTAATTGGCCAGGCCTTACATGACCACTGCAAGTTCTACCCACCTGCAGACTACATGGCAGAGACCCCCCCAAGGAAAGAGTGCCTGTTTGTCAGAAGAGGAGAAGAGAAAAAAGATAGCTATTTACTCCAGAACCCCCACAACAACCAAGCGTGAGGACTGGTTCACGCAGTAGATTATCAACTTAGTTGATGCTGACAATGATGGCTGGACAGACAGAGGCGTGGACAATAACAGCAATAGTTCACATTTGTTGAGTACCAGTGTGCAGGCCATTATTCTAGGCACTTCCCATGTATTAACTAATTTATTCCTCATGACAACCTTATGAGCTAAGTACATGACTAGTCCCCCTTTACAGATGAGAAAAGTGAGGCACAAGAAGGGTAAGTCATTTGTCCAAGTCTCCCAGCTAAGAAGATGGGGAACCAGGATTCAAACCTCAGAAGTGTGGTCCCTCAGGCTGTGCCCTCCTCACTGGTGCAATATCATCAATAAGGGAAGCTTCATGGTGTCTGGTACACCCCATACACACAAAGAAGTGGGAGAGACCTTCCCCTACATGGTTATAACCTCTAATCTGCCCAAATTCTCCTCCATTAAAATAGCCCAGGGGCCTGGCCAGCACCTCCTGCCTAGCTCTGCCCCAAGGGAGGGGGTATGATATGACTCCCTCCAGCTAGCATTGACCCCACTGTTCCCCACCTCTTGGCACCCCCAGATCCTCACTCAGCAGCAGGCATGGTGGGGAGATGAGGCACCAGACACATTGGGAAGCTGCAGGAGACATGAGGCCATGGAAGCCCCAGCAACAAGAACAGAAATAAGAGCCCCAAGCCACGGCATTCCTGGAGAAGGATGGGAAGGAGACAGACAGACAGAGAGAAAGTGGGAGGCACCCAGGGATGGAGCAAAGGTGGAAAGGAGGAGAAGGAGATGAGGCTGCCTCCCCGCTCGCCCTTCCTGCAGGCCCTCACCTGGGTCCCCACATCTAGTCTCTCCATTCTGGGGCTGAAAGAAAGATGGGGAGATGGGAAGACCTTCTAAGTCAGCAGGTAAGAGCTGGTTGGCTACATTTCTTTAGTTAACAATTCTTCTCAAGTCTCCCACACAGGGCAAGAGCCTCCAGAGATGAAGTGAGTGAAGACAGCTCCCCCCAGGGGATGCCGCTCACTGACCCCACTCTGGGCAATAGTCTGAGGCTCGGAAGCCCCAGGAACACCTCTCAGCCAGAGGCCAAAGCCCACGTCCACTGAGCCCTGCAAAGTGGCAGAGGAAGGAGGCGGAGGGACACATGGGGGAATGGCTGGACACAATCGTCTCACACATGGGATCTGAATTCTCTTCTGACCCACATCACACAGACCTGCATTCTCTCAGAATACCTGATTGCTCCTGTGGGACATGCATGTGAGGCCTTGCTCTGTCCTCAACCAGCTGTGTGACCCTGGTTAGCTCCTTGCCCTCCCAGGACTTCTGTCTGCCATCTACACAATGAGCGGCCCTTCAGACTGGCACTCCGTGGTCCTGTGACTCCAGTAGTCCTCACCAACCTTCAAAGCTAGTGATGCTCTCCCCAGGACACTACTCAGCAGACCCCAACTGTCCGCCCTCCCCCCAGGGAGTCGTCCCCCATCCTGTCCAGTTTTCTACCTCCTCCTTGCCTGCCTATCAAACCTGAGCTGCCCCATTCCTACAAGGCCTTGCAAGGAGCTGATCAACCATGGCTATAAACTAAGATGACCCAAGGTGAGATAGGAGGTGAGGGTAGCCTGGCGCCCCACCCCTGCTAGGGACCCAGTGGCGGTGAGCAGGCCCGGCCTTTTGCTCATGATGGAGACTGAAGACAGTGCAGGCCTCAGAAAGAGGTGTGGGCCCCACACCCCTTAACTTCCCCAGAAGAGGGCTGATCTCTGAAAGAGAGTTGAGCTGGACTTGCAGGTCAGAAACCCCCTCCCCAGGTCCCAAGAAACAGACCTTGAAACCTAAAAGGAGGATGAGCAGGAAGGAAGAGGCCCCATGGCACCCTGGCCCTGTCCTCCTGGCAGATGGGGCCTCAGTAGTCCGTGGGGAGCTTGGGCCCTACTGGGATGGAGCAGCACATCGCATGACCACAGCCTGCACCAATGTGCCCCCCACCCATTCCAGAAAACCAAGGCGCCCCTGCCAGAGAAGAAAAAGGAGGAAGCCTCATCATTAATAGCGCTGGCGGCAAGGTAAAGCCACACACCCGCCCCGGCGCACCCTCGCCCATAATTATGCCAGTGAGGCTTTCATCCCCACGCGCACACACGGAAAGTTTATTGTTGTATTTCGGCCTTTTTTCAGTCTCCTCAGCCTTTTATGCAAGAGGAAGGGTGCTGAGGGGTCAAAGCATCCTCCCCCAGCTCCTCTCCCTGTCAGTCCTTTTAGAAAAACACCCAAAGCCATAATTTGTCTTAGAATTTCTTTTGAAACAGCTACAAGAAAGACTAACGACTGCTCTTTTCCCTCTGTTTCTGATTCCAGCCATCCCTTTATCTGGCTTTCATTAGAGCCTCGGCCGCGCCTCTTTTGTGGGAGAGACTTGAGGGAGCCGAGGCAGTTTCCCAGCCGCTGTGATGTTGCTAAAGATTAAAAAGGAGCTTTGAAGCTGCACCAGTTCTCTCTGCGCCCCCTCGGTACAGGACCTCAGAAAGACCCAAGCCATCTGGCAAACCTGACATAAAGACAAAATAAAGTGATTGAAACAGTCTCTTCAAAGCCACAATGGCAGATTTGTTGATTTGGGCGTTATCTTTCATGCAAGGCCCTCAGAAGTCACCAGAACACCTAGGTAATCTCAGGCAGGCCTGACTGGAGTGGATGGAAGCATCCAGGCCAAGGCCCGGAGAGGGGTCCGGCTGCTCCTGGCAGGAACGAGGGGCGGACTGAAGGCTGCTGGAGATGGCCCTGGGAGACTCAATAGTCCATCCGGAGCTGGGCCCTGGCAATGGTTTATAGCGAGGTTTGCCCACCCTGGCCTCCTGCCTGGTGTCCTACCTCAGGAGGGGCACCTGATACCCCCAGACAGTCAGGACAGGAAGCTGTTGCGAGGTTGCCCTAAGCAGGAGGGGAGTGGCAGGGAGATGAAAGGCCGCTGACCTAATTGCAAATGACAGCCTGTTAGTAACACCCTAGCAGCTTCCATATCAGAATCTGCTTCTCACAGCTCTGGCTCCGGCTGGGCAAGGCCTGGGCAGATGGCTGGCAGCCGGGGCCCCTGGGAGGGTCTCCCTTGGCAGACTAAACCGGGGACAAGTGAAGAGCCTGGAGGAACAGGAGCAGAAGCCGCTCTCAGTCCTGCACTAACCCGCAACCTGACACCTACCTTCTCCAGACCCTGGCCCTCTCTGGACCTGTTTGCCCTACCACAGTAGGGTCAGGGGCTACCCTCACGGGCACAGTTTCTTTTATCCTGCTGGGGATCTGTGCCCAGACCCAAAGCCCTGGGTCACAGATGTTCCACTGGCCTGGACAGGGAGCCTGGAGAACATGGCATCAGAGCCAGCACTACAGGAGAACAAACCCCACACACTGAGTTTCAGTCCAGAAATTTGAGGGACATCACCCCACCCACCACTGCTGATGCAACCTCAAACAATCCATTCCCCTCTCAGAGCCTCAGTCATCCTAGTGGTAAAATTTAAGAATTCGGGTACACCAGAGATATTCAGGTGCTGGGGAGAATTGGGGTTCTACAGACATTCCTGAAGAAGCAAGGTGATGTCAAGAGGGAGCTGAGAGGTGCACCCTTCATTCCCCCACCTGCCTCCTGCAATGTGACCTTTGGGGGACTCCCCCTACCACAGGCACAGTCCTCCATTCCCCCACCTCCCTCCAAAGAGAGCTTCTCTGCTTTTACACACATTGGGCTCCAGGTAAAATCTCCAGGCTTTTTTAAAGGTTCTGCTAATTAAAACATACACGCAATTTAAAAGCCACAGGTCCAGAGGGTCTGCTCCTTCCTTCTGACCTCCTTGAATCTGTGATTCTAATTGATCTCTGATAATTTCATCTAAGAGCTAAACTTCATTCTACCCAGTTTTAGCAAATGATGGATTCACAAAGTCTGACCATCCATCAGCAGCAAAAAATCCACTGAAGACCTACTCTGCCCTCCACCCAGGAGAATGTAACACCTCCCTATCCTCAAACCAGACCCAGAAAAGATATCTAAGGGATGTCCACACTCACAGGGGGCGTGATAAATCGCCCTCCGCTTTCTAAACCAGAAAGAAAGGGCCAGTGGTCACAGGCCTGGGGGACCACTCAACTCACCTGCATCTCTCTTTCCTCCTCCCTCTGGACAGATGTGGGACCAGGGCCCCAGCTCCTCCTCACTACCCTGCCCCCTTCAGAGGGCCCAAAGAGGAAACTTCTCATCAGAGCTGGCCCCCAACCACCCTTCCTTCCTCTTAAAAGCACAGTTGGCCCTGCTCTGAGGTAGGAAGCTCACAGCAGAGATTTCCTGGCATCTTGGCCGTGATGTGCCGGCATGAGATTAGGCTTCCATCTGTATGTCATCCCAACGAGAGGAAGTCCAGCTCCCAGAGTGGTAGGCTGCAGAAGAACACATGTGGGAAGGGCCAGCCTGCCCACCAACCCCTGAAGGGAATCTTCCAGACAGATAATTTGTGCCTCCTTTCCTACCATGCCTCCCCATCTTCTCTGCCTGGTAAACTCCTACCCATCCTTCAAAACCCATACCCAATGTCACTCTTTCTTTGAAGCCTTTCTGAACTTCCTTACAAGCCTCCCTCTATTTACAAGCCACTTCATCCACACCTGTCTAAGGTAGCTCTGAAATTAAATGACAATATTTTTCCCAAGAAGAGGGCACACATTTGGAAATCAACGGACCTCAATTCAAATCCCTTATTCACCAGCTGTGAGACCTTGGACAGCTCACTTTGCCTCTCTGAGCCCCAATTTTCTCAGCTATAAAGCAGAAAAAATAAAACTTATCCTGTAGGGCTGCTTGAGGATTAAATAAAGTGACAATATGTGAAAGGGCCTAAAATTATGTGTAACACAGAGCCACTCAAGAGAAGTGAGCTTCATTCCTTCTTTTGTAGAATGTGAGCTTCTCAAGGGCAGGACCCTGGTCTTCATTCACTCACTCTTCATTCATTCATTCATTCATTCATTCATTCATTCAGCCATGATCACTGAGCTCCTGTTGAGGAGCTCTCCCTGAGCCAGAAGCTGAGGTCTTCCAAAGGTCACAGGACAGACACTGCCCAAGTGCCCATAAATCTCAGAGTTGGCCCTTCTCATCCACATATCTCCAGTACACACTTCGGCTGACACCATCCCCACCCTTCCCAGGTGGATGGGCCAAGGGCGGATCTGCAGAGTTCAGGCTACAAGTTCCCTCCCCCGAGGACTGACAGCAGGCCCTCTCCTGCAGCAGGCATACTCTGTGGGCAGAGCCTTGTCTGAGCACTCTGGGAAGAGAGAGATGAAAATACAGAGTCACCCCACTCTCAGGAAGTTCCTGGTCTGATGGGGGAGACACTCACCTGATTGCTATGGTGTTCAGCCTGATGGAAGACAGACACATAGTTCTCAATGTTGAGAAGTCCCAATCTGATGAGAGAGTCACATTTTCCTAATCTGGGGAACTCCTAGCCTGAGAGAAGATAGCAGAGTAACATTGTCCTGATACTGATGACTCTTAGTATGATGGGGGAGATGTATTTATCCCTGACTCCAGAATTTCCAGTCTGATAAATGGGATACATGGCTCCTGGTCTTGGCCCGGTCTATCACTGATGGAGGTGAGATTGTTCCTGTCCCAGGAGGGAACCTACTCTGATGGGAGAGGCTGTCTGTGCCCATAGAAAGCTTGAGAGTCAGATGAAACAACATGTATGGAAAAAAGAAGTCAATCTAGAGTCCCTTTGAAAAGCGAGCTGTATAGTGTCTCTGTGTGTTTGTGGACTTAAAAGTGATATTCCTGGCTCTGCAGACACACCATCCTAATCCACAGGGCTGGACACAAATGACACAGAATCATCCACCTCACAAGCATCCAGCCAAGCCCCCCTCACCAAAGAATCCAGGCCAGAGCTGGCCCAAAGCCCCTGTCACTGGCATCCCATGCCAGCCCTGCCAGCAGAGGCTTTCTCATGATCAGGGACATCTGGGCTGGCCCAGCTCCCGGAGGCCACCGACATGAAAAGCTAGGGGCTCAGCGGAAACACCATCTGCACATCATAAAGGCGCTTGGTGGTTCCCAGAGGCTGCCTCCAGCTGCGGCTGCGCTGCCTGGGAGAAGCAGGGGAAGGCACCAAGTGGCCAAGACAGGCGGGGGTAAAAGACGGCCAGGAGGGGGGAGCTGGGCTGCTGCTCTGCCACCTAGTAACTTACGCACTTAGACATCAGTGTCACCGGCTGGCCTCCCTGTAGCTGCCTGGGACCGAAGGTGATGCCTATCTGTGAAGGTGACTTGGTGTCATGAGCAGTGTACAGTAGTGACTATGCCCTCAGATTCTAGAATGGTACTGCCTGGGTTCAAGCCCCACTCCTTCGGGGAGTGGATGGACTTCACTGAGCCTGTTTTCATACCTGAACATGGAAGATGATAATAATTATACCTGTATCGTAAGGTTGCTGTGAGAATAAAAAGAAGTAATACACACATTGTGCTGCACACTTAAAATCTGGGTACTTGTTGTACTTGAATAAAATTTCATTATGAAAGAGGTAACGTGTGTCTCATGCCTGAATTAAAGTGCTCAGACTCTACTGGCTCTTATTACCATCATTATTATCTTCACTCTCAGACACTCTTCTGAGGCTCTTGGAGCAGAGACCTGCAAGGGATGGAGCTATAGCATACATTTCACTGGCCACCCTTTCCAAGGCCCCACCCCCAGCACCACAGCCACAGCTGATTGGACAAGGGGTAGGAGCTGGCCCAAGATAAATATGTTTCTTGGCAAATGAGCAGAGCCAGTCGATTCCCTGTGGAGCATTTTAACTGGAGTCACACTGTCAGGTTGTGTGGACTGACGATCGCATTGGTCCATGAAGAGCAGAGGAGGAGCCAGAGAGGAGGAAAAAGAGACAGATAACCAGAAACAGCAGAGTTGAGAGAGACACGGGTTCCTGAGAGACAGAGAGAGATGAAAGATGGGGAGGAGGCCTGCAGTCTCGGGCTTGGGACTCCCACATGACTTCCCAGTAGACAGGGCTGGGCCCTAGCTCCTGACTTCAGGGCGTGTGAGTCCCGCCAAGAAGCACAAACAGGTGTGCCACACACACACACCACATGCCATCCCACCAGCATTCACGTGCTTCTATTTTTTCTTTTCAATTCCCCACCCACATCTGAACAACTTCCAGGATGACATATCCCAAAGGAGACTAATTTTATTGAGCAGGTGCAGAATCTAAGAGAGAGGTGAACAGCTCTGAAACATAGGATTTCTGGAGAGGGCAGAGAAAGAGAGACGGCTGGCTGGAGGAGAAAAAAATGCAGGTGCACAGAGAGCTAATGAGGTTTCATAAGATGTCCGTACTCTGTGTGATCCTTCCAGCAAAACTTCATTAAAGTCACATCACTCGCCATCTCTTGGTTCTTCTCTCCCCCATGTCCATACCTGGAGGGTTTGCCCCTCACGGCTGGCGGCAGCTCCTAGAGCTGCACTGCCTTTGAACCACAGCCAACCGGAGGAGTCCTGGTGTCTTGCTTTGGCCTCCCCCAGAAGCAGACCCTGAGACAAGGATTTGAGTATGAGTGGCTTCTTGGGAAGTGATCATAGGAAACACTGGTAGGGGGATGGGAAGTGAGCCAAGGAAGGGAATGAAGCCAATAAATGTGTCTTATGGAGGCACTTACCTCTATACACGTCTCGAGCCAAACCCACTGGGAAGCTGTGAGCCGCTTGGTAGAATACACATCCCACGGGGAATCAGGGCATGTACCAGCAGCTCCTATCAGCCATTGGCTGAGGACTAGGGCTCCTTACATCCTGCACCCTAGGCACCTCACTCACCTCCCCCTGGTCCTCCTCAGGGACACCGTTGCCTAACACTCTGGCTTGCTGCATGCATGAACACAGTGGGCTCCAGCAGCCTGACAGAGCCCTCAGGCAGAGTCCCAAGAACTGGCAGTTGGAAGTTCAGTCAGTGTTCATGGGAATAGCAAACTCCAAGGGGCTATGGAAATATCTAAATGCTAAGACAGTGGCTGCTACACCAGCAAAAGTCTCATTGCATCCTAAAGGTTCTGATTGGGTCAAATGTTCACGCTTGGACCAATCATTGAGGCCATAAGGATATGTGCTTACTGAGTAGTCATGGAGTGAGGAGATGGGAGGGGAACAGGGTGGGGCCCAGAAGAGAGTGGTGAAACTCTCAGTACTTCATTGAAATAGATGGGGGTGGACCATAGCAACTCTCAGAAACAAGGTGAATGGATGATGGGTGGACAAAAAAATCAAAACACACAAATGACTAGTCCTCAAGCCCAAATGGTTAAGTTAATTCGAAGGTGAGAATGTTGCATTTGGCTTGTCAAAAACCCTCCAGCCAAATCTTTTAGCTGACCACTTGCTTTTACCAGAGAATAAAGCATTAATTGGGCACTGACTTGTGCCAGACATTGTGCCAGGCTCTAAGAGGACACACATGAGAAGGTGTCATTTCTTTTCAAGGGCAAGCATAGCAGTGGGAAGGAAATGACAATGATTACTGTTTCAAATACCATTTCATCACATTTGCGAGATGCCACTAATTGCAAAACATACAATTTTATGAACCACCAAGAGAAACTATAAGCCACCAATGACATTATGTTATACCATGAATTTTAGTTCATTCCAATTTCAGAAATAATGGAATGTTTTTTAAAAGTCCTTCTTAAAACCAATAGTTGGCAGTAATGTTTCTGTAGCTTATAGAGGGTTTTTTATAGACGTTTTCTCTTTAGATGCTCACTACAGACTTGATGGGACTTGTAGTTTCTGTTCCATGAAACTGAACTCAGAGAGGTCAAGTGACTTGCCAAAAGTCACTAAGCTACTAAACAGTCAAAGGGAAACACATCCCCAGGTTTATCTGTTTGCAGAGCCATGTAGTATCAAACCTCCCTAGCAAATTTATTCGACTCTTGTTCTTCTTTTAATAAAATGTGGACCACTCCCCTTTCTGCCTCCCTCCTACTCAAAACCCACAGGGAGCTCAACCAGACTGCCTCCCTCTGCTCTCACCCACCCACGTGCCCAAGTCTGAAATATTTCCATTCCAGGAACTCTATTCTTTTCTAAGCAAGGCAGATTTCTTCTGTAAACACGGGTACATGGTATAGTCACCCACTCTCACTCAACTCCCTGCAAGGGGCCTGCCATAATGAACATTTAGCAGTCCTGGGTCCCCAACAAAGATTCTATTTTTAAGGAGACAGGCCCTTGGCCCTTAGAACATCTTCAATTAGAACTGTTTGATAATGGTTTATGTGATAGTTTCCTCACATATATGCCTAAATGGTCCCAGGCTGAGAACCAGGACTGGCTTAATGAGTGAGCCACCTGTGCAGTTACACAGGAGTTTGCACTTGGGTCAAAGCTTTGCTGTTGCCATCTTGAAATTCTTGATAATTTTCAACAAAGGATTCCACATTTTCATTGTGCTCCGGACCTCACAAATTATATAGCTGGCCCTGCTGCTCTTAAAAGCATCTGAACAATGAGTTGGCCTTGTTTTCCCCACTCCTGGAAACAGGCAGTGCTCAGTTCCCAGAGCAGAGAGATGCTCAATAAGCTTTAAATGGTGTGTGTGTGTGTGTGTGTGTGTGTGACTTCTTTCAGGTGCAAGTGACAGGAATCCAGTTCAAAGTAGCCAAAACTCAAAGGGGACACAAAACTCAAACTCACTTATTGACCCACTGGATTGAAAAGTGTAAGAGGCTGATGATCCAGAAACTCAGCCACTGTCACCAGGACATTGGCTCTGGACTCTCTTTTCACTACCATTGCCTTTTTCTCATACAGGATCTCCTAAAAAGCCCCAAAAGCTTTTCACCAAAAGCTCCCCACAAAGTCAAGCCTCAGTCCCATGCCCACCTCTGTACCAATCAGTAAATCAGGGGCTGTGACATTCTCATTGGCCAGGCCCTAGTCACATGCCTACCTTGACCCAGTCACTGGCCCTGGCAGCTGTGATACTCTTACTGGCATGCCTGGGTCATGTGAGGGAAAGGAGGCTCTCCGGAGGGAAGGCAAGGTGCTGTTCTCCAAGAAACAGGGATCTTGGTACTGGATGAGTAGAAACAACCAGGGAACACCAAGGCTTCTCTCTGTCTCTCTCCTGACTAGTCCCTTAGGTCTGAGAAGTTTGAGAATCCTGTTGACCAGCAAGGGTAGCCTTGGGAACCAAGCAAAAGGGAAAGGTCTGGGAAATATGATGGGCCTGGCAAGCAAAAGGCCAAGACTGGAATGGTCAGCAGGATCAGAACAGAACACGCAAGAGCCAAGGCCAGGTAGTCATTCTGCACAGTTACCACCAGAGGGCAGCCTTGCTTAGAGAAGATGGTTAAGGGGAGGTGGTCAGAAGGCTTCAGGTGACTCCTGTGCTTGCCTGAGTATAGCACATAATAATACTTACTGCCAACCCTTATTGAGCCTGACTCTGTACTGAGCACTTTCTGGGCAACTCACTGAATTATCACCAGTGAGGTTGGTACATTTATTACCCCATTTTACAGATGAGGAAACCAAGAACTTGGAGAGGTTAAGCAATGGATCCAAAGTCATACAACTAGAAAGGGGCAAGTTATCTAACTGTTCTACTAAACTCTGAGCCTCCTGAGGTTAGAGTCTGTGTTGTCCTTGTCTGAGGCCTCCACATACCCTAACATAGTCACTATTTGCTTAATGAATACCTGTTGAAGTGAGAGCCTGGGGCCTCAAGGGCTGTCACTGGATTCTACACCCTCCCTACCCCACTCACCCCTGACCCCAGAGGAGATTACAAGCTCACTTCACAATAAAAGTTCATCCAAATGTGCTGCCTCTTGGAAGACAATTCCTAGAGCCTGTCCTGCTAGATTCTTGGGGACCACCACACACTGGTACAAGACGTTCTGATTGTGCAGCACCTTAGCAACTCTAAAGTGTCATTCTGCAGGCCTTGCAGTTGTGGATGACAGGAAGTGCACATGTGAATTCACTCAGCAACCCTCACTGGGCTCCTACGGCAGGCCAATTACCATGCTAAGTGCTCTGAGGGAAGCAGAGGTAAGTGTGGCAAGCCCTCCTAGCCCAGCTTCGCTCTTGGGAGAAGAAATCGGTTGCAGACAGAAGGAAGAGCACAGATGGAAGGCCCTGCCTGCCATAAGGGAGAACATCAACCCTCTAATCATTTGGGCAACAAAAATATATTGTGTGCATGTTAAGGGCCATGCACAGGGGGTACAGCAGGGAACACAACAGGAAGAAGACATGGCTCTTGCCCTCATGAAGCTCGCAGTCTAACAGGGACCCTGATAATAAACAAATAAATATGTAATCGCAAATGTGACCTGTTTAAGGGAAACAGGAAAAGCAGAGTGCCATGAAAGAGACTAGAAGGGGACTCATTTAAGCAGGGTTTGGGGGGTACCCTTTCTGAGGAGGAGAAAGATGAGAAGGAGCCAGCCATATGAAGAGTGTGGGAACAACATTCCAGAAAAAGGGAACAGCATGTATGAAAGCCCTTCATGGCAGAAAAGTGTGGCATGTTCAAGGGACTAAAAAATTAGGGAAATTATCTCTGGAATATAATGAGTCAAGTGGATCGTGGCACAAGATAGGGTCAGAGAGGAGAGATAGGACAGTAACTCAGATTTCATAGGAGTGTGAAGGGAGGCTGTGAACAGAGCGATGATACAGCCTGGGCTACTCTATGCTTGCAAAGGTCTCTCTGGCTATTGTAGGGAGAATGGACTGAGAGTAGGGCAGAGGAGAGGCTGGAAGACATGGGAGCTCTTGCTAAGTGAATGTCAAGGGCACATCGATGAGGAAGCTCTTTTCCTCTTAATGCGGGCATCTGGGAAGGCTTGGAGGAGGGAATTTTCCCCCAGATGAATAGACAGGAATGAAGGAAAAGCCTACATTTCCCACTCCAAGCTTTTTCCTCCTCAGTAAAGGGAAGACTTCTATGTTTCCTTTTCCTGCCTCAGACCCCAGAAAGAGATGGCCATTCATCAATCAGTGCTTCCAAATCACCTACATGTAGGGTGAAACAACAATTCCAACAAATTACAGCAATTGCAATTACAGCAGTTCAAGAGAGAATAAACTCAGTGATGTTGTAAAATTTGGCATAAATAGATTTGACTGAGCTTCCCAGATTTTCTCCTGGGGCTGACATGTCAGCAATTCCAAGTCTGATCCCTATTGGCCTCTGAAAGACAAGGTCACGGGAGAGAGAGAGGCAGAGAAATTCTTCCTGGTGGCATCTCCCTGAACAAATGAGCACATTTCCCTCTTGGATGAGCAGGACAAGTATCAACCAAGCCAATCAGAATGTGATTAGTCAGAAAGAGTCTCTCTGCCTGCTCTTTATTGGTGACCAGTCTCCTGCAGGGCAAAAGTTCACATTTTGTGAAGCTTTCTGTGCTTGTTAAATACTGTGGGTTTCTGTTCAATCAGACAGTCAGCCAGGTTTACACAGCAACATGCCTTGGGGCTCTGTCCATCTCAGAACAGGTGTTCACATATCTTCTCTCATTGGGCCCTCACAACAGTAGTCCCCTCAAGGCAAGTAGAAACTCAGTTTAGAAATTGTTTCATTTTTGTATCTACTGAGTTGCTTTGCTTATTCAGCATCCATTCTCCAAACCTGTGGTAAATTGAGATCCTCATTTTAATTTTGGGATCTCAACTTACGTGTCATGGTTTAGGTGGCACCAGCCACCTATCCTCCAGGGTTAGAACTGTCATCAAGATTTGGCTTGCCATTGAATTCTACCACCATCGTGGCCACTGCCGCCCTTCATGGTGATTGGTTCAGAGTGGGCACATGATCTAAATTGTTTTAATCATATAACCCCATGACTTTTTGCTGGACCACTGGGGACAAGAGCATTATCTTTTCTCTGAACTGTGAACTGTGAGGACATCAGCATGGAGCTGCTAGAGATCTTTAGAATCTCTCTGAGAATAGGACCAATGCAGAAGAAGCAGAGCCTAGAGAGAGAGAAAGCCTTAATCTTGTGACATCCTTTGAGCTCCTGGATGTAACTATACCTAAAGCTCAAATTCAGTAGGGGTGGGTTTCTGATACCATCAAATAAAAGCATTCTGACTGCCCCACGGAGGCTGGGCAATACAAGGATGAGGACCAGGCATCCTGATTTCTAGTCCAGTCCTGATTTCTTACAGTGTATCATGTTCCAGATGACTATCCAATCACACATCCAAACTTGACTAATCTGTGTGGCTTTGTGATTTTCTAAAAGATGGATATTTTAAAAATAAGAACACCTGATCACAGCAATTTTTTACCTAGCTGGATCACAGAGACATGGAAGGGTCCCCGGAGATCATATCACCAAATGCTTGTCAAAGATTTTCAACAATTTATTTCAAATGAAGTCTTAAACAGAGCTCCTGTGTATAAGAAATAAAAGCAATGTCTTGTTAGTGCAAATGTATTTTATCTTCTAAGTTAAAGGTCTTAACGTTTACTTTTCATAATCAGTGAAGATCCAAATTTTAATGTCTTTGTTTCCAAGGTATAAAAACTTCTCATACAGGAAATCAATAGAGAAAAATCAATAAAACCAAAAGCTGTTCCTTGAAAGGACAAATAAAATTAATATACCTCTAGCCAGGCTGAGAGAAAAAGAGAAAGAACACAAATTAATAACATCCAAAATGAAAGAGGGGACATCACTATAGATCCCATGGAAATTATAAGGATAGTAAAGGGATACTATGAACAGCTCTATGTCCACAAATTTGATAACCTAGATGAAATGTACCAATTCCTTAATTTTGCCAGACTCACACAAGAAGAAACAGACCATCTGAATAGGGCCTATCTATTAGAGAAATTTAATCAATAATTAATAGTCTTCCAAAAAAGAAAGTACCAGGCCCAGATGGGTTCACTGGTGAGATCAATCAGCCATTTAAGGAAGAAATGATATGAATTCTCTGCTTCTCTTCCAGAGGTTAAAAGCAGAGGGATTATTTCCAAACTCCTTCTATGAGACCAGCATTACTTTAATACCAAAACCAAACAAAGATATTACAAGAAAAGAAAACTACAGAACATAAATATAAATCTCTCATGAGCATAAATATAAAAATTCTCAACAAAATATTTAGCAAATTGAATCCAATAATGTGTAAAAGAATTATACTCCACAACCAGGTGGGGTGTAGTCCAAATACGCAACGCTGGTTCAACATTCAAGAATCACTTAGTGTAATCTGTCATGTCAACAGGCTAAAGAAAAAAATAACAATAACATAATATCAATAAGTGCAGAAAAAACATTTGACAAAATCTAACATCCATGCATGATAAAAACCCTCAGTAAACTAGAAATAGAGGGGAAATTCATCCTAATAAGGAATCTCTACCAAAAAACTACAACTAACAGTATACCTAGTGGTGAGAAACTCTACGCTTTCCCTCTAAGATCAGCTAAAAGACAAGGATATCCCTCTTCACCACTCCTTTCCAATATTATACTGGAAGTTCTAGCCAACACAACAAGATAAAAAATTTGGAAAGAAGAAATTGTCTTTGTTCACAGATTACATGATGGTTTATGTAGAAAATCTAAAAGAATTGACCCAAAAAATGGAACTAATAAGTGATCATAGAAAGTTGCAGGATACTAGGTTAACATATAAAAGCCAATCATTTTCCCATGTACCAACAACAAACAAGTAGAATTTGAAATTTAAAATACAATATCATTTACATTGGCACCTAAAAAAAGCGAATTATAAATCTAACAAAATAAATACAAAATATGAGGAAAACTAAAAAATTCTGATGGAAGGAATCATCAAAGAACTAAATAAACAAAGAGATATTCCATGTTCACAGATAGGAAGACTCAACATTCTCAAGATGTCAGTTCTTCCCAACTTGATCTATAGATTCAATGAAATTCCAATCAAAACCCCAGCAAATTATTTTGTGGCTAGTGGCAAACTGATTCTAAAATTAACATGGAGAGGCAAAAGACCCAGAGAGCCAGCACAGTACTGAAGGAGAACAAAGTTGGAGGGCTGAGACTAGTCAACTTCAGGACACACTGTAGAGCTGCAGTAATCAAATCATGTGGTATTGTTGAAAGAACAAATAGATCAATGGAACAGAATAGACAAGCCAGAAATAGATGCACATAAATACAGTCAACTGATCTTTGACAAAGAAAAAAAAGGCAACATAATGGAGAAAAGAGTCTTTTCATCAAATGGTGCTGGAACAACTGAACATCCACATGTAAAAAAATGAATCAGGACACAGACCTTATACTCTCCACAAAAATTAATTCAAAATGTATAACAGACCTAAATGCAAAATGCAAAACTATAAAAACTCTTAGGAGATAACATAGGAGAAAAGTTAGATGACCTTGAGTATGGCAATATTACTATTTACATACAACACAAAAGGCACAACCATGAAAGAAATAATTGATAGGTTGAATCTCATTAAAATTAAAAACTGCTTTGCAAAGGACAGTCAAGACAATGACAAGACAGGCTCTAGACTGGGAACAAACATTTGCAAAAGATATAACCTGATAAAGGATTTGTCTTTGAAAGAAATAATTGATAGGTTGGATCTCATTAAAATTAAAAACTGCTTTGCAAAAGACAGTCAAGAGAATGACAAGACAGGCTCTAGGCTGGGAACAAACATTTCCAAAAGACATAACCTGATAAAGGATTTGGATAACCTGATAAACTGTTATTCAAAAATATATAAAGAACTCTTAAAACTCAACAATAAAAAAACAAACAACCTGATTTAAAAATGGGCCAAAAACCTTAACAGTCACCTGATCAAAGAAGATATGCAGATGGCAAATAAGCACATGAAAAGATGCTCCATATCATATGTCATCTTGGACATGAAAATTAAAACAACAGTGAGATACCACTGCCCGCCTATTAGAATGGCCAAAATCTGGAACACTAACACCAAATACTGGTGAGTATGTGGAACAACAGGGACCCTCATTCACTGGTGGTGGGAATGCAAAGTGCTCCCACCACTTTGGAAGACAGTTTGGCAGCTTTTTACAAAATTAAACATACTCTTATCATCAGATCTAACAATCATGTTCCTTGGTATTCACACAAAGGAATTGAAAACTTGACCACACAAAAACTTGCAGCTCGATGTTATAGTAGCTCTATTCATAATTGCCAAACCTTGGAAACAACAAAGATGTCTTCAGTAGGTGAACAGATGAATAAACCATGGTACATCTAGACAATGGAATATTATTGAGTGCTAAGAAGAAATAAGTTATCAAGCCATGGAATGATATGGAAGAATCTTAAATGCATATTACTAAGTGAAAGAAGACGATCTGAGGAGGCTATATGCTCTATGATTCCAACATACGACATTCTAGAAAAGGCAAAACTATGGAGACAGTGAAAAGACCAGTGGTTGCCAGGGGTTGCAGAGGAAGGAGAGCTGAATAGGCAGAGCACAGAGGATTTTTAGGGCAGTAAAGATACTCTGTATGATACTGTAATGATGGATACATGTCATTATACATTCATCCAAACCTACAGAATGTACCACACTACAGGTAAACTTTTACATACACTGTGGACTTTGGGTGATTATAATGTGTCAATGCAGGTTCATCAATTACAACAAATATACCACTGTGGTGGGAAATGTTTATAATGAAGAAGGCTCTGCATGTTTGGGGGCACAGGATATATGGGAAATCACTGTACCTTCCCTTCATTTTTATGTGAACCTAAAAATACCTGTGGGGAAATGGAAGTTCCTACGGCCGGGATCCTCACCTGACCCTAAACTACTTGATGATGTAATTGGCCTGCTGCTAGGCTGCTGCTTCTACATCCATAGGCAAGGAGCTATTATTGACTGAGTCATTGTATAAAGAGCTCTGCCCAGTGCTTTGGGTGGAGGCAGATACAGAGGTAGATTACAGACCTGCAGACTGTTGGATGCAGATGTGATTCTAGTGCTCGAGCTGCTGCCATGAGAATAAAGCCAGGTAGAAACCCTTTTATCCCAAGAACATTCCATTGTCATTTCTCGGTCTCACTGAATCCATAGTGAACTTGCTGGAGGCTGAAACTTTCAGGCAAGACACTGCCCTAAAAAAATTGTCTTTTAAAGTTGTTTACACAAAAAATAAATATTATAGTATATATAATATGTGATTGTATATGTGTGAGGGGGTCATCAGTTTTTTTAAAGAATTAAAAATGTTTTTAAGTAATTGAGATAAATGAAAAAGTCCCTCAGATATTTTCCATCCTTCTATTGAGCTTTTTGGCAAAAACATGGACATATGAGTTTGTCTGGCTTTGTCGAAGTTCTCTGTTTGGTGACTAGTTGTTCTAACTTTAGAGAGAGTTCCCCTTTTTTTAGGTCCAAGAAAATAAAGCCTAGGTATAAACCTCTAAAAGAGTGCTTTTCAAAGTTTAATATATCTATATATGAATCACCCAGGGATCATGTTGGAAATGTAGGTTTTCTGATTCCATAGTTCTGGGATGGGGCCTGATATTCTGCATTCCTCCTAAACTCCCAGGTGCTGCTGACGCAGCTTGTCCATGGACTACATTCTGAGTAGCCAGGCTCTAGAATACACAATAATATATCTCCTGAGGCAAGTAGATGAGAATGAAAATCACTGCCAAGCTCCAATTTCAAAAACAAATTGGAAAATATCTGGAATAACATATTCCAAAATGTTATAGAAAGTGGTAGGATTATAAGAAATTTAAAATTTCCCTTTATGCCTATCTGTATTTTCAAGTTTGTCTACACCAAACACGGATTACTTAGGCAGTAAGTAAGTTTAAAACTAAATAACTGAATCAAGAAAAATCTTTAAAAGTATACACTTTTTATTTTAAATAATAATTTTATTAGACATTGACAGAACATCAGAAATACTCCCCCACAAAGTTACCTGCTTGGTCCTCCTACTGCAGGCCTGAGTAGGGAGGGAAAGAGATGTGCCCAGGTCTCACAGCTGGTTTTTGCAGAAACAGGACTATGGGCCCTAGAGATCTGGGTGACACACTACAAGACCACAGCCATAGCTGATAGCGACTTTCTGAATTCAGTCCTGGGCCCCATTGCCAAGCAGGGTTCCCAGGAGCAATGCTGGAACGTATGCCCAAGCCTGCATTTCTGAACTGCTCTGTTTTCTTGGGAAATGCCTAGCCATCTCTGAGGAGGACATATTATCTGGTTTATCCCATCTTACAGAGTGAAGTCCACACTCCATAGCCTAGCATTCAAGGTCCTGCTTCTCTTTTTTCTCATCATACCCACCCCCTAACCCCCAGCACCCGACTTCAGTGTCCTTGCATGCACCATCCACTTGTTTGATCCACTGTTTCCCACCCCTGAAAAGAACCTTGCAGGGCTTGGAGACTCCCGCAGCCTGGCCATCACCTTCTGCGCACACCCTCAGCCAGCTGCTGCCCTCACCCAGCTCTGGTGCTGGGCATCCTGCGAGGCCCACCCTCCTGGTCTTCCTCCTGCCTCTGGCTGCTCCTCCTCTGTCTGCTTTGCTGCTTCTGTGGCCTCCACTGACCTCAGGGACATTGAAGGTCTTCAAGACCCCATCTTCTCTTGTCACTCTGCTCTCCCCTCCTGGGTGGTCTGATGCACTCCTAAGATTCCAAATACATCTCTAGACCGAAAGCCTCTTTTCAGAACTAGCCTCTTCTCTGAACCTCAGACACATGTAACCAGCTTCCTATCTGGCATCTCCTCCGACATCATTTATGGGCATCTCTAACCCCTCCTAAGTCACTTTCAACTTATCCCACTGCACCAGCAACATGGCCTCCATGCTAGTCCAAGCCACCACCATCCCGTCACAGAGTCCATATCAGCTCCTAGCTGCTCTCCCAGCCTTGTCTCCTTCATCCACAATTTCTTCTCCATTTAGAAGCACTCTTTGTTATTGCAAACCTGGTCCTGCATGCACTTCCACTGCCTTCAGTGGAAATAAAAGCAAACATCTTTGTTATATCTCCCGAGGTTCTGCCCAGTCCAGCCTTATTACTGGAAAATATAATTAAGTATCTGTGCAATTACCCCCTCATTTCTCTGGCTCCGAAACTGACCCCCTCCCTTCCTTGGATAAACCAAACTTTTTCCCACCTTCTCACATGCTGATCCCTCTGCCTGTTCAGTGGATGCTATTGATGCCCCCACTCATCTCAACTGTCCCAGGGGCATCCCACTCCAAGCAGCTGTGAGTGCTGGCTGCTGAGGGCCCACAGCCACCACCTTCTTTGGAGAACTGCTCTGAGCAAGCCAGAGTTGCCTCTCTGCCAGGGTCGCAGGGACCACTGGGCTTGCCTCCCTCCCTGACTCAGCTACCAAAGGCGGGCCCCTCTCCTGGCAGGGAAACTGTTGTGTGTTCATGTCCCACACCCCTTTGCCACATCACCACTGAGGCTGAGGCTGAGACCACAAACTTGCTTTGCTTCCACCTTCCCCATCCTGCTTCTCTCACTCTCTTTCAGATGTTTCCTGTTGCCCCAACAGACTCTCATCAATCTGGAAGGTACTGCTTGCAGGGCGCCCTACCTAAGACTCCTCCTGCAGGTGGAGTGTGGCTTCCTCAGAGGGCCTTGCCTGAATCCGCAGGTTGGATCAGAGTCCTGTGACAACAGCACCCTGTCGTGTTCCTTCACAACAGTTAGTACAGCTGTAATTAAATAATTATCTTACAATTACCTGTTTAATGTATCTCCTTCACCAGACTGTAACTCCCATGAGGATAGGACCATGTCTATCTCACTCCCACTGTGTCCCAGAACATAGCACAGTGGCTGGCACAACAGGCACTCAACAAAACTAGATGAAGGAAGGGAGGGAGGGAGAGAAGGAGGGAAGCATGGAGGGAGGCCCCCTGTGCTGCCTCTTTGCTATTTGACCAAGGGCTCCAGGGTTATCTTTGTCACCGCAGAATCCGAATCCCAGTGACTTTTAGGGTTGTCAATAATGAGCACCAGGGCTTGGGCTCACTGCCCTCCAGCAAGCAGGAACAAGGCCACGAGGGTAGAGGCAACCCAGGATCCCCACCTGGAAAGCTGCCATCTGCTGCCTCCCCTTTGTTCGCTCAGAAGCTGGTGGCTGGGGCAGCTCTGCCTGTGACCACGAGCAACCCTAGGCACTGCACCACTGACAGCCTGTCACAGCGCATCACCTCAGGCCACTGCACGTCCCCAAAAAGCTGCCCACTGAACCAGCATCGGCCCCCTTGGGGCCTCTCCCAGCAGCGCTAACAAACTGGTGCAAGGTAAGCCTGTCCACGCTGTCACACGGAGGTACTTGCTGCAGACGCTGAGCTCAGCAAACACCAGCTGCTCGCCTTCCTCCCCCCACCCCAAGAGGGCAGGCACCTCCAGAGAATCCAGGAGAACACCCCACGCCCTTCTTGTTCTTGCACACTTGGGAAGGCCTCCACTGAGCAAGCAGCCTTTCCACTCCTCACTTCCCCTGAGCCTCAGGTGACTCCACAGGTGCACAGGGCTGGCTCTGCCCATTTCTCAGAGGAGAAAACAGAGGTTCAGGCAAAAGAAGAAGTAGCCCAAGGACAGCTGATCTTGGGGGCTCCTCACCCTGCCTTAGTATGGCATGAGGGGCCTTGAGGAGCACAGCAGGGCAGGTCCTGTCTATCAGGTTGCTCCCAGTAAGCCTGTTTCATCAGTCAGCTCTAAGGGGACACCTGTAAAGGGTCCCCACCAAGTCTCTCAGAACTGCTCCAACCAAGGGAGGTTACACTCTATCCTACCTGGCCAGGTGTCCAGGACATGAGCTGTGTCCCAGAGTCCCTCTTCATCAGAAACTGTCCTGGGAGGCTGGCACATCTCAGGACAGTGAGTCTGCTAAGGGCCTGGCCTGCCCTGCCTCAGGCCCCTCTGCTTAGAGGCCTGGGCCTGAGAGCTGTGCAGAAGCCATTTCCTGGGAATGCCATCCTCCCCAGTGGCCAGCCTTTCTCAGTGCCTCTTTCCTCCTCTTCCTCCTTCTCAGACTCTCCAGTGGCCACCAGTCACCTCCTGTCCCCAACCAAAAAGACTCTTAGAGAAGGAGGTAGGAGGGAATCATCATAACAAAACAGTAATAATTATTCACTCATTCATCTGACAAAAACTTCCTAAGGGTCTGCGCTGAGCCCAGCTCTGTGCCAGATGAGGGACACAGCCATGAGTGAGATAAGCCCAATCCCTGTCCTCGAGGGGCTGGGAGTCCAGTGGGGGAGACAGCTGAGGAACACACGCACAGGCATGTAACATGATGTCTGCACCCATGAATGCCATGTGAGAAGCACAGCCCCATGAGGCTGAGGGGTCAGGAGAAATGCTGCTGTGGATGGCTGGCCTGGAAGGTTCCCTGAGGTAGTCTCCCTGGAGATCAGGATGACATGTAGGCAGGAGTCAGGCCAGGAGCCTAGGGTAGAGTGAACTAGGCAGAGTGAAGGGCAGAGGCTGGGGACCCCAGACAGAAGCAGGCCTGGGGTGTCAGAGCCAGGGAGGAGGCCAGTGTGGCTAGTCACAGGGATGCAGGGGAGGAAGTGGGGCTAGAGAGATAATAGGGCCAGATCTGGCCCTGAAATCCAAGGTAAGAATTTTGCCTTGACTCTGAGCAAAATGGAGAGCCATGAGAGAGTTTTGAGCAAGACAGGAAGATGATCTGAATTGTATTTTTTTATTAAGATTATTTATTTATTTATTTATTTATATTTTTTTGAAGAACATTATGTTTACTAGGCTCTCCCCTACCCCAAGTCCCCCCGACAAACCCTATTACAGTCACTGTCCATCAGCATAGTAAGATGTTGTAGAATCACTACTTCTCTTCTGTGTTGCAAAGCCCTCCCCTTTCCCCCACCCCCCACATTATACATGCTAATCATAATACCCCCTTTCTTCTTCCCTGCCCTTATCCCTCTCTACCCTCCCATTCTCCCCAGTCTCTTTCCCTTTGGTAACTATTAGTCCATTCTTGGGTTCTGTGATTCTGCTGCTGTTTTGTTACTTCAGGGTTTTTTTTGTTCTTATACTCCACAGATGAGTGCAATCATTTGGTATTTCTCTTTCTCTGCTTGGCTTATTTCACTGAGCATAAAACCCTCTAGCTCCATCCATGTTGTTGCAAATGGTAGGATTTGTTTTCTTCTTATGGCTGAATAATATTCCATTGTGTATATGTACCACACCTTCTTTATCCATTCATCTACTGATGGACATTTAGGTTGCTTCCAATTCTTGGCTATTGTAAATAGTGCTGCGATAAACATAGGGGTGCATCTGTCTTTCTCAAACTTGATTGCTGCGTTCTTAGGGTAAATTCCTAGGAGTGGAATTCCTGGGTCAAATGGTAAGTCTATTTTGAGCATTTTGAGGAACCTCCGTACTGTTTTCCACAGTGGTTGAACTAATTTACATTCCCACCAGCAGTATAGGAGGGTTCCCCTTTCTCCACAACCTCACCAACATTTGTTGTTGTTTGTCTTTTGAATAGTAGCCATCCTTACTGGTGTGAGGTGATATCTCATTGTGGTTTTAATTTGCATTTCTCTGATAACTAGCGATGTGGAGCATCTTTTCATGTGTCTGTTGGCCATCTGAATTTCTTCTTTGGAGAACTGTCTGTTCAATTCTCTGTCCATTTTTTTTTTTAGAGGGCATCTCTCATATTTATTGATCAAATGGTTGTTAACAACAATAAAATTCAGTATAGGGGGGTCAATGCTCAATGTACAATCATTAATCCATCTCAAGCCTAATTCTCGTCAGTCTCCAATCTTCTGAAGCATAACGAACAAGTTCTTACATGGTGAACGAATTCTCACATAGTGAATAAATTCTTACATGGTGAACAGTACAAGGGCATTCATCACAGAAACTTTTGGTTTTGATCACGCATTATGACCTATAAACAATCAGGTCAAATATGAATATTCGTTTGATTTTTGTACTTGATTTATATGTTGATTCCACATTTCTCCCCTTATTATTATTATTATTTTTATTTTTAATAAAATGCTGAAGTGGTAGGTAGATGCAAGATAAAGGTAGAAAACATAGTTTAGTGCTGTAAGAGGGCAAATGTAGATGATCAGACGATCAGGTGTGTGCCTATTGACTAAGTATTAATCCAGGCTAGACAAGGGCAGCAAAACATCCACAGATGCAGAAGATTTCTCTCAAAGCAGGGGGGGTGAGGTTCTGAGCCTCACCTCTGTTGATCCCCAAATTCTCACCTGATGGCCCCCCTGCGACTGTGCCTGTCTTAAGTTGTTCCTCCCTCGAGGAATCTTACCCGTCTCTGGCTAACCAGTCATCTTCCGGGGCCATACAGGGAAATGTAAAGTTGGCAAGTGAGAGAGAAGCCATATTGTTTGAAAAGGTTAGCTTTTTACTTCTTTGCAGATTTATGCCCTGTGGCTTCTATGCCCAGCACTTGTCTCAAGGTATCTTTACCACCTGGAGGAATTATGATACTCAGTAAATTCGATATGAGGCCCGAATTCTATTTAAGGGTTGTAATTAGGAAGGAAGAAGAAAAGCTATAGAGGTAGCATATGGAAGAAAACATGGGAGGATTGATTATTTCTTTGACATATCTTCTTGTAGAGTACCTTAAGTATGTATAGGTTTTAAACTACTAACTAATTTGCACACACATATTAACATAATAGGAATACGGTGACATAAACAAAGCAAATCTATAATTACCATCCATCTCCAGTGAAGCCAAGAAAACCATTTAGGCACCTAGGCATTTGTGAAAATTTGTCTATGATATGATGGATATTGTCCAGCTGTACTTGAACAGTCTGAGAGAAATCAGACAAATTAAAGCAGCCCATTTCTGGGATCTGTTCACGTCCCATATGTTCTTTTAACCGTAGATAGTCTATAGTCATAAGATTTTGGAGTGCTACAACTTGCACCCCTCCCAACTCCTGGTTGAGTTCCAACAGTACAGATCCAGTCAAATTCGTTGTCTCACTGTATGCACATGCCAGCCTAGACATCTCCCTCCTCATTCCTATGGCAAGTCCAGGAGACGGTGGGCTGGATGCAGCCACAACCGCAGCATCGTCCGGATCCCTGTGGAGGCTTTTTGATGATCATCCCCCGGCACAAGTCCTCCAGAGAGTGCTGATGCCGGAAGCTCCTCCTCATATCGTATCTTAGTTCATTTTCTGGGTATCCAAGCTAGGCCTTGATCTTCTGCATAGAAACAAAAAGACCCTTTGCCCACACTTTGACATACCTTCTATACCACTGTGCAGAACTCATTGGAGGTCAGCACACAGTAACTGCTTTTTTTTTTTTCAGTAAGAGAAAGGAATATTATCAGAAAAGAGTACCTCCATAGCTGATCATCTGAGACCCTTTAAGTGATCAACATTAAGGATATTTAAAGCATGCGTTGATCTTTGATTTACCAATAGTTTTATCCTATCAAGGAGTAATCCCCCTTTTCTTTCTTTCTTTCTTTCTTTTTTTTTTTTTTTAATTTTTAATCTACACTTACATGAAGAATACTATGTTTACTATGCTCTCCCCTATATCAGGTCCCCCCTAACAACCACATTACGGTTACTGTCCATCAGCTTAGCAATATGTTGTAGAGTCTCTACTTGTCCTCTCTGTGTTGTGCAGCCCACCCTCACCTTTCTCCCTCCCCCCCATGCATGCTAATCTTAATACCCCCTTTCTTCTTCTCCCCCCCTTATCCCTCCCTGCCCACCCATCCTCCCCAGTTCCTTTCCCTTTGGTACCTGTTAGTCCATTTTTGGGTTCTGTAATTCCGCTGCTGTTTTGTTCCTTCAGTTTTTCCTTTGTTCTTATACTCCTCAGATGAGTGAAATCATTTGGTATTTCTCTTTCTCCACTTGGCTTATTTCACTGAGCATAATACTCTCCAGCTCCATCCATGTTGCTGCAAATGGTTGGATTTTTCCACTTCTTATGGCTGAGTAGTATTCCATTGTGTATATGTACCACATCTTCTTTATCCATTCATCTACCGATGGACATTTAGGTTGCTTCCAATTCTTGGCTATTGTAAATAGTGCTGCGATAAACATAGGGGTGCATCTGTCTTTCTCAAACTTGATTGCTGCGTTCTTAGGGTAAATTCCTAGGAGTGGAATTCCTGGGTCAAATGGTAAGTCTGTTTTGAGCATTCTGATGAACCTCCATACTGCTTTCCACAATGGTTGAACTAATTTACGTTCCCACCAGCAGTGTAGGAGGGTTCCCCTTTCTCCACAGCCTCGCCAACATTTGTTGTTGTTTGTCTTTTGGATGGCAGCTTACAATGATACCTCATTGTAGTTTTAATTTGCATTTCTCTGATAATTAGCGATGTGGAGCATCTTTTCATGTGTCTCTTGGCCATCTGTATTTCTTTTTTAGAGAACTGTCTGTTCAGTTCCTCTGTCCATTTTTTAATTGGATTATTTGCTTTTTGTTTGTTGAGGAGCGTGAGCTGTTTATATATTTTGGATGTCAAGCCTTTATCGGATCCGTCATTTACGAAAATATTATCCCATACTGTAGGGTACCTTTTTGTTCTATTGATGGTGTCCTTTTCTGTACAGAAGCTTTTCAGCTTGATATAGTCCCACTTGTTCATTTTTGCTTTTGTTTTCCTTGCCCGGGGAGATATATTCATGAAGAAGTCGCTAATGTTCACATCCAAGAGATTTTTGCCTATGTTTTTTCCTAAGAGTTTTATGGTTTCATGACTTACATTCAGGTCTTTGATCCATTTTGAATTTACTTTTGTGTATGGGGTTAGACAGTGATCCAGTTTCATTGTCTTACATGTAGCTGTGCAGTTCTGCCAGCACCATCTGTTGAAGAGACTGTCATTTTCTGATTGGATGTCCATGACTCCTTTATCAAATATTAATTGACCATATATGTTTGGGTTAATGTCTGGAGTCTCTAAACTGTTCCACTGGTCTGTGGCTCTGTTCTTGTGCCAGTACCAAATTGTCTTGATTACTATGGCTTTGCAGTAGAGCTTGAAGTTGGGGAGTGAGATCCCCGCCACTTTATTCTTCTTTCTCAGGATTACTTTGGCTATTCGGGGTCTTTGGTGTTTCCATATGAATTTTTGAACTATTTGTTCCAGTTCGTTGAAGAATGTTGTTGGTAATTTGATAGGGATTGCATCAAATCTGTATATTGCTTTGGGCAGGATGGCCATTTTGATTATATTAATTCTTTCTAGCCAAGAGCATAGGATGAGTTTCCATTTGTTAGTGTCCTCTTTAATTTCTCTTAAGAGTGTCTTATAGTTTTCAGGGTATAGGTCTTGCATTTCTTTGGTTAGGTTTATTCCTAGGTATTTTATTCTTTTTGATGCAATTGTGAATGGAACTGTTTTCCTGATTTCTCTTTCTATTGGCTCATTGTTAGTGTATAGGAAAGCCACAGATTTCTGTGTGTTAATTTTGTATCCTGCAACTTTGCTGTATTCCGATATTAGTTCTAGTAGTTTTGGAGTGGAGTCTTTAGGGTTTTTTCATGTACAATATCATGTCATCTGCAAATAGTGACAGTTTAACTTCTTCTTTACCAATCTGGATTCCTTGTATTTCTTTGTTTTGTCTGATCACCGTGGCTAGGACCTCCAGTACTATGTTAAATAACAGTGGGGAGAGTGGGCATCCCTGTCTTGTTCCCGATCTCAGAGGAAAAGCTTTCAGCTTCTTGCTGTTAAGTATGATGTTGGCTGTGGGTTTATAATATATGGCCTTTATTATGTTGAGGTACTTCCCCTCTATACCCATTTTGCTGAGAGTTTTTATCATGAATAGATATTGAATTTTGTCGAATTCTTTTTCAGCATCTATGGAGATGATCATGTAGTTTTTGTCTTTCTTTTTGTTGATGTGGTGGATGATGTTGATGGATTTTCGAATGTTGTACCATCCTTGCATCCCTGGGATGAATCCCACTTGATCGTGGTGCATGATCCTTTTGATATATTTTTGAATTCGGTTTGCTAATATTTTATTGAATATTTTTGCATCTATGTTTATCAGGGATATTGGTCTGTAATTTTCTTTTTTGGTGGGGTCTTTGCATGGTTTTGGTATTAGGGTGATGTTGGCTTCATAGAATGAGTTTGGGAGTATTCCCTCCTTTTCTATTTTTTGGAAAACTTTAAGGAGAATGGGTATTATATCTTCTCTGTATGTCTGATAAAATTCCGAGGTAAATCCATCTGGCCCAGGGTTTTTTTCTTGGTTAGTTTTTTGATTACCGCTTCAATTTCTTTGCTGGTAATTAATTGGTTTGTTTAGATTTTGTGTTTCTTCCTTTGTCAGTCTTGGAAGGTTGTATTGTTCTAGGAAGTTGTCCATTTCTTCTAGGTTTTCCAGCTTCTTAGCACATAGGTTTTCATAGTAGTCTCTAATTATTCTTTCTATTTCTGTTGGGTCCATCGTGATGTTTCCTTTCTCATTTCTGATTCTGTTGATGTGTGTTGATTCTCTTTTTCTCTTAATAAGTCTGGCTAGACACTTATGTATTTTGTTTATTTTCTCAAAGAACCAGCTCTTGGCTTCATTGATTTTTTCCTATTGTTTTAGTCTGCTCAATTTTGTTTATTTCTTCTCTGATCTTTATTATGTCCCTCCTTCTGCTGACTTTAGGCCTCATTTGTTCTTCTTTTTCCAATTTTGATAATTGTGACATTAGACTATTCATTTGGGTTTGTTCTTCCTTCTTTAAATATGCCTGGATTGCTATATACTTTCCTCTTAAGACTGCTTTCGCTGCATCCCACAGAAGTTGGAGCTTTGTGTTGTTCTTGTCATTTATTTCCATATATTGCTGGATCTCCGTTTTAATTTGGTCGTTGATCCATTCACTATTTAGAAGCATGTTGTTAAGCCTCCATGTGTTTGTGAGCCTTTTTGCTTTCTTGATACAATTTATTTCTAGTTTTATACCTTTGTGCTCTGAAAAGTTGGTTGGTAGGATTTCAATCTTTTTGAATTTACTGAGGCTTTTTTTGTGGCCTAGTATGTGGTCTATTCTAGAGAATGTTCCATGTGCACTTCAGAAGAATGTGTATCCTGTTGCTTTTGGGTGTAGAGTTCTGTAGATGTCTATTAGGTTGATTTGTTCTAGTGTGTTGTTCAGTGCCTCTGTGTCCTTACTTATTTTCTGTCTGGTGGATCTGTCCTTTGGAGTGAATGGTGTGTTGAAGTCTCCTAAAATGAATGCATTGCAGTCTATTTCCTCCTTTAGTTCTGTTAGTATTTGTTTCACATATGCTGGTGCTCCTGTGTTGGGTGCATATATATTTATAATGGTTATATCCTCTTGCTGGACTGAGCCCTTTATCACTATGTAATGTCCTTCTTTATCTCTTGTTACTTTCTTTGTTTTGAAGTCTATTTTGTCTGATACTAGTACTGCAACACCTGCTTGTTTCTCCCTATTGTTTGCATGAAATATCTTTTTCCATCCCTTGACTTTTAGTCTGTGCATGTCTTTGGGTTTGAGGTGAGTCTCTTGTAAGCAGCATATAGATGGGTCTTGTTTTTTTATCCATTCAGTGACTCTATGTCTTTTGATTGGTGCATTCAGTCCATTTACATTTAGGGTGATTATGGATAGGTATGTACTTATTGCCATTTCAGGCTTTAGATTCGTGGTTACCAAAGATTCCAGGTTACTTTCCTTACTATCTAAGAGTCTAACTTAACTCAGTATGCTGTTACAAACACAATCTAAAGGTTCTTTTCTATTTCTCCTCCTTTTTCTTCCTCCTTCATTCTTTATATATTAGGTATCAGATTCTATACTTTTTCTATATCCCTTGATTGACTTTGGGGATAGTCAATTTAATTTTGCATTTGCCTCGCAATCAGCTGCTCCACCCTCCCTACCATGATTTTACTACCTCTGGTGACAGCTATCCAACCCTAGGAACACTTCCATCTATAGCAGTCCCTCCAAAATAGACTGCAGAGATGGTTTGTGGGAGGTAAACTCTCTCAGCTTTTGCTTATCTGAAAATTGTTTAATCCCCCCTTCAAATTTAAATGATAATCTTACCAGATAAAGCAATCTTGGTTCCAGGCCCTTCTGCTTCATGGCATTAAATACATCATGCCACTCCCTTCTAGCCTGTAAGGTTTCTGCTGAGAAGTCTGTTGTTAGTCTGATGGGCTTTCCTTTGTATGTGATCGTATTTCTGTCTCTGGCTGCTTTTAACAGTCCGTCCTTATCCTTGATCTTTCCCATTTTAATTACTATGTGTCTTGCTGTTGTCTTGCTTGGGTCCCTTGTGTAGGGGGAATCTGTGGATCTCCATGGCCAAATTGGGGAAGTTTTCAGCAACTACCTCCTCAAAGACACTTTCTATCCCTTTTTCTCTCTCTTCTTCTTCTGGTATCCCTATAATGCAAATATTGTTCCTCTTGGATTGGTCACACAGTTCTCTCAATATTCTTTCATTTTTAGAGACCCTTTTTTCTCTCTGTGCCTCAGCTTCTTTGTATTCCTCTTCTCTAGTTTCTATTTCATTTATTGTCTCCTCCACCATATCCAACCTGCTTTTAATACCCTCCATTGTGTTCTTTAATGATTGGATCTCTGACCTGAATTCATTCCTGAGTTCTTGGATGTCTTTCCGTACCTCCATTAGGATGTTGATCATTTTTATTTTTAATTCCCTTTCAGGAAGAGTCACGAGGTCCATATCATTTAAATCTTTCTCGGGAGTTGTATTAACAATTTTACTCTGGACAAGGTTTCTTTGGCGTTTCATGTTTGCATATGGCGTCCTCTAGTGTCCAGAAGCTCTATTCTGGAGCTGCTGAGCCCCTGAAGCAATGTCAGGGGTTGCAGGGGAGCGGTACTGGGGGTAGCAAAGAGCTGTTCCCCGCCTCCTGGCTCCTGTACCTGTCTCCACTGCCTGAGCCAGTGGGCCGGGCACACAGGTATAAGTTTTTGTCCCAGAGCAGCCAGATATGGATCCCTGCTTTCCACAAGCAGCCAGAATCCCAGTCTCCCCAGGAACTCTGCCTGTTTTACCTTTCCAACCCGGTAGTCATGTGAGTCTCATGAAAGCACCATGAAATGTAGGTTTGTGCTCCCAGCGCAGATCTCCAGAGCTAGGTATTCAGCAGTCCCAAGCCTTCCACTCCCTCCCTGCTCCGTTTGTCTTCCTCCCTCCGTGAGCTGGGGTAGGGGAGGGGCTCAGGTCCCGCGGAGCCACAGCTCTGGTACAATACCCCGTTCGGAGAGGTCTGCTCTTTCCTCCAGGTGTGTGCAGTCTGATGCCATCCTCTTTCCTGTTGCTCTCTCAGGATTAGTTGCACCAATTAAATTTTCTAATTGTATCCAGTTTTAGGAGGCAGCCTCTGTCTCTCCTCTCACGCCATCATCTTCAATCTTGCAAATGGGCCTGAATTGTATTTTTAAAGGTTCAGCATATATTTAAAAATTAGCAACTGACATTTTTTGAGCACCTACTCTAAACCAGGCCTTTTGGCATTCTGACTGCACAATCACCTTTCATCCTTAAAACCACCCTACAAAGCAGGAGGCCTGACTCCCTTGCCCTTGTTCCAAGGGAGGAGACAGAGGTTCAGAGGAGTGAAGTGATGTGTCCAGGGTCACAGAGCTGGTAAATGCAAACATAACACTTGAACCAGTCTGTCCTACTCTAGAGCTGTAAGATTTTACTCAGATCCAGGAGCTTGGAGGCCTGGGATCCAACTCCCACTCACTAGCCCTGTAACATAGGTGGCTCCTGTCTGGTCCTGACATTGTCATGGCCCCATTCTCCTCTAGGAGTTGCAGGTTGGACACTGAGCAAGGGTCTGGGCTGGTGATGGGTGCACGGCAGATGCTCAACTGCTATTACAGCAGTTATTAATTCCCAAAGCTTTGGGGGCTGTGTTCTAGGGTCTGGCAAAGTGTGTCAGGCCCACCCAGCTTGGAAAGAGGAGGCACCCATTCTGCCTGCACAATGGAGCTGCAGCAAAGCAAGCTGCAAGGGCAGAGGCTCGCAGATGCAGGAAGATACCTAACTAGATTAGTTGGGTATTTCTATCTTCAGGAACTTTATCTGTAATGTGTTTTCTGTTTCATGCTGTTACTCGTTTTTCACTTTGGGACCTATGTAGGGTCTCTGTTGAAGGGAGGAAGGAAACTGCTAGTGCACATAAGTTAAACAGAACCTTTTCCTGCACCCCAGGGTGGTCAGAGGGAAGAGAGACACAGAAAGTGAGTGGGTGGGAGTAAGCAAGGCACAGAGCCAGCATCAGCCTCTCCCAAGATTGTCCTCTTCCCCTTCAGCCAGGAAATAGGCACACGGGGAAAGACTCCAAATCTTTATAAAAGGCAACTAGATGCTGCCAAGGAGCCACCCTCCCAGCTCAGGCTAGAACCACCTGCTCCCCAGGGCTCACAAAACCTGATATTCCGCCTTCACAGAGCTGCTCCGTCCAGCTGAGCCATTATCTCATAATGGTCAGGTTGCCCTTGTTCACTAACTTCACAGACCCCCAAATACTATAAATAACAAACAACTATTTCCATGCTTTAACTTCTTTTTTATCCTTTTCAATGCACAAAGATCTATTCCTGCATGTTTATATGAGTGTGTGGATCCTCCTCTGGAACGCATTTTCATCTAACACTATTCCAAACATGCAGGAAGGAACTTGGGAGATTATCTGGCCTTTTACTCGAAGAGCAGTGTGACCCAATGATTAGAATGTGGGGTTTGGAGGTAGACAGATGTGGATTCAGATCCCAGATAGGCAAGCTGTGTCCCCTTTGATAAGCCATTTGACTTCTCCAGGCCTCAATTTCTGCACCCATTGGATAGGGATAACTGTGCTTCTCTCACCAGGCTAGAAAAAGGATGAAGGAGGATAGGTAGTATGTGCAACAGTCTCTAGCCAAGTATCCTGCACAAGTAATTGCTCAGTTACTGTCATGTAGTCCTTCTTACTAAGATACGTAGCAGGCTCAGAAAGTTTCCCTGTTTAGGATGACATTTGAATAAGCTGTCCTTTGCTATTTAGCAAATTACCTAAAGTACCCTAAACATAGTGGTTTAAGTAAACACACCTTTATTATCTCACATTTTTTTCTGTGGGTCAGGAATCTGAGCATAGCTTACCTGAGTCTTCTGCTTCAGGGTCTCTCAAAGGCTGCCATCAAGGTGTGAGCCAGGGCTGAGGTCTCATCTGAATACTCCACTGAAGAAGGACTCACTTTGAAGTTCAGGTGGTTGTTGGCAAGATCAATGGCTCAAGGGCTGCTGGTCAGAGCCTCAGTTCTTGCTGGATGTTCCCTGGAGGCTGCCCTCTGTTCCTGGCATGTGGGCCTCTCAGACATGGCAGCTGGCTTCATCAAAGCATGCAAGCCAAGAAAGCAATAGAGTTAACTAGCTAGACAGCAGTCACAATCTTATGTAACTGAATCACAGAAGTGACATCTCAGCACCTTTGCCATATTCTGTTGGTTAGAAGCAAGTCTCTAAGCCAGTTCACACTCTATTGGAAGAAAAGAATTATCAGGAGGCAGGAATCTTTAAGGGTCATTTTAAAGTCTGCCTGGCACAGCACAGTCAAGTTCAACTAGTATTTTCTGGTGCCTTTTATGTGCCAGGCACTGTCCTGGATCTGGAAATAAAAAACTAGATTAGTTGGGTATTTCTATCTTCAGGAACTTTATCTGTAATGTGTTTTCTGTTTCATGCTGTTACTCGTTTTTCACTTTGGGACCTATGTAGGGTCTCTGTTGAAGGGAGGAAGGAAACTGCTAGTGCACATAAGTTAAACAGAACCTTTTCCTGCACCCCAGGGTGGTCAGAGGGAAGAGAGACACAGAAAGTGAGTGGCATTTGCTAAATAGTGATCATTGTGCCAGTGTTGTGACCAACACCACCAGACCCTGCCCTAGGGAAGCATACTGGGTGTTGGGGAGTGGACAGTAAACTCACAAGTTCAGCCAGGAGTGGGGCATGCCACAGTGGAGGACAGATCACAGTGGAGGACAGACCTACAGGGGGCATTTGCATATCAGGTCTCCTTAAAGCAAAAAGTTATAGCCAAAGACTGAAAAGCTGAAATCAAAGCTTGCTTACAAGGGTTAGTGGCTTGATTTCAGAACAGCAGTTTCCCTTCCCCAACACAACCCCTCTTCTTCCACTCTGACCTCCACCTCATGGATGCCAGGAAGGCTTGTTACAGGGAGGTAATAAACACACTTTTATTACCTTCTTGAAAAAGTACTACTCTTCTTTAGCGGACTCTCATCTTCCCTGACTAATCATGGGGATCTGGTAGGAGCTGCCAGTCACAGACTACAGCTCTACTTGGCCAAGAGGATGGACTTAGTACCCAAGCTGGATCAATCTCCCATTCCCTGGCCCATTAAACATGTGACCCAAGCCAAGTCAAGGGTTTGATGCCCTTCCCTGGGATTTTTTTCTGGGTGAAGCTGGCAAAGAAGAGATCCTTTACCCAGTTGGTCAGGAAGCAGCTGGTGGTAATTGTATTTTCAGCATATAGAAAAAAATATATATATGGAGCCAAACATACTCAGAAACAAGACAAAGAAAGAGAGAAAGATCTAACAGCATCAAATCCCTGGTTCCCATCTTCCCTCAGGCAAGCTCTACTCTTGCCCTTCCCAGACAGATAAACCAATACATTTTTTTATTTACTTGAAATAATTCAAACTGGGTTTCTGTTACTTGCCAGCCATAGGGTCCTGAACTACAAGTCTATCATTCCCCTTGGAGTTCAAACTAAAGCTGCAAACCTTCCTGGAAGAAGTGATCCAGAGGTCCAAATCCCTACTAACATAAAAACCTAATGTCAGATCCTTTTTTGAGAGCAGTCTGTGATTATGGGTTCATTTGAAAATACACAGGCCATCATAAGGCTAAAGTCCAGACAGTAAAGACTTCCTCCACCATGATCACAAGTAAAAAGAGCTTGTAATTCAGATTCAGAAAACCTGGATTTGAATACTAGCTCTACCACTAACTGGTAACCTAGTGGTAGTTAAATATTAGTAAAGGGACAGAGTTAAATACTAGTAAAGGGAAGATGGAAGCAGAGAGCAGTGGGATAGAAGGGAGGAGTCAGGGAAGGAGGAAGGGTGAAAAAAAGAAAGGAAAAAGGAAGAAAGTAGGTGGGGGCGGTGGGGAAGGCCGAGCGAGGGAGAGAAGAGGGAGGGAAGAGAGGGAGAGAGGAAGAAAGGAAGAGATGGAGAGGGAAGAAAGCCAGCAAGAGAGAAAGGACACTGAGCTGTGGGCCCCGGACTCGGGCCCCGGACTCCGCCCCCGGCCCGTAGGCTGCAGTGCCACCTCCAGCCGCCAGGGGCCGCCACGCACAGCCAGCAGCATCCCGCGCGCGCCGTGGGCCCTCTCTCCCGCCTCCGCGCCGGCCGCTCGCCGACTAGCCGCCTCTCTAGGCCGCGGCCGGATCTCGCTCGCGGTCTTCTCGTGAGGGGCTCCGCGCCGCCCGGCGCACGCCGCCCCCCTGCCTCGCGGCGCGGGGTCTCGTGGGCCCCGCTCCCGCCCTCCGCTCGCCTGGCCCGGACCGGAAGCGGCGCCGCACGGCCTGGGCCTGGCGCGGGGGGCGGGCACCGGGGCCCGGTCGGACATGGGCAAGAAGCACAAGAAGCACAAGTCTGACAAACACCTCTACGAGGGTGAGGAATGGGCCACGATGGGGGCTGCAAGGCCGCGGCGGCTCCGTGGGGTTTTCGCTCCTTCGCGACTACCCAGGAGCGTCCGAGGCGGACCGGGGGCCGCAGCTCCTACTGGCAGGCACGGTCCCGCGAAGGGGCGCAGTCCGCCCAAGGCCGTGCAGACCCCAGGCGGGGGCGGCGTTCGAACCCGGGATTCCGGCTCTGGGTGGGTGTCCGGCTGGCAGGTGAGAGACAGCCCCGAGAGGTCCGGGAGCGTTCTGGGCCCCCGCTTGGCGAGTCTCCCGTCATTCAACAGGTGCTTGGTGGGGCGCCCATGCGTGCCCAAGTCACCGGGCTTCTGCTCCACCTTCTCTGTCTTCCCCGCGCTCATGCTGCGCTGTGGATACCGCCCGCCAGTCCCTTCTCTAACGGGTGCTTTCCTTTCGTCTAAGAGTATGTAGAGAAGCCCTTGAAGCTGGTCCTCAAAGTGGGAGGGAACGAAGTCACCGAGCTCTCCACGGGCAGTTCGGGGCATGACTCAAGCCTCTTCGAAGACAAGAACGATCATGACAAACACAGGGACAGAAAGCGAAAAAAGAGAAAGAAAGGAGAGAAGCAGGTTCCAGGGGAAGAAAAGGGGAGAAAACGGAGACGAGTAAAGGTAAAGGTCGTTGCATTGCTTCAGTTTTGCCGGGGGTACCACTTCCTAAATGTTCTCACCTCCCGCTGCCAACCTTTTTTTTTTTTTAATGTCTAGTGAGACGCTAAAATACCTGTAAAATCAGACCTGTTTTGAGGAGAGCACGGTAGAATAGAAAAATGAATCATCTATGAGTTTTGGCACTTTTTAATTATGCTCGTAATTCTACTCACACATCAAGTGAACAAGCAGCCAAGTCCTGGTTTTCAGGAGAGAGCTGCTTCAAAGAGTGTTTTTTCCATCTAGGAAAGGTAAAAGTCATGCTCAAAAAACCTCAATGTTTGAGGTTTGTCAAAGATAGTCATTTCAAAAGTGAATGGGATCTATTAGGGTTCAAATTTTGTTCTGAAATAAATACTATAAAGCCACATATATAATGAGCAACGTGTATCTTTTAAAACAAAGTTTGAGTCTGTTGAAGAGAAAATTTGATCAGACCTTTAAGAGGGAGAACATCCATAATAAAAATAAGCATTTTCTTAACTATGTGCAGTTAATAGAAAAGAAAGTAGCTGCCATCTTAGTTTGAAAGCTGAGCAACATGATAATTAACTTTCTTTCCAGAGAAAATCCAATACATACCTGAACTTATCCTAGATTTCTTCTGCATTTCCCAAATTTAACTTGTTGCTGTCATAGTAAATCAATTAGTGTACCTTCTAGATAGATTTCTATATTTCAGTTTTATAATTTTTCTTTTGTTTATATATGTAACAGAAGTGTTCTATTCCAACACATTGTTAAGTCACTAAATCTTAGAGATTCTCTCTTTGGAATATCTTAAATCTGTCCTTTCTGCCCACATTTTTATTGCCTTGCTAGATTAGGACAGCACACAGAGCTATCTAATGTTTCCCTTTCCTAAATAAAAAACCCATATATGCATAGACCTTTTTTTAAAGAAATTCAAGTGGTACAGAAGTGAACAAAGTGAAGGGAAAAAAAGTTTTCCTCACCCCATTCCCTCTATAGTCTCCCTCTCCAGGGGTATTGTTATTTTAAGTTACTTTTTATTACTTTTAAAATAGTTCATGAACATAGCTTTTAGAAGTCAAGAGTACTACAGGGCTTTTAACACAAGTAGTCTCTATTCCATCCTAGAGTTTTAATTCCCAAACTTTTCAGTTTTTCTTTGGATATTTATCTCCATTTCTAATGTAGGTTTATATTGCTGTTTACTGATGTTTTTGGTTTATAGCTTATACTGACACCATGAGAATGTAAATTAACATTCTTACTGCTCTCTGCCCCCAATTTCCATTCCTCCATTCTCAAAGCATAGATACATCACAACTGTGGTCAAATCAATATTCAGTGTTTATTTTTAATTATTCACTGGAGACAAATAATACAAATACAGATCTGGTCTCGACCACTTGGTTAATTGCTTTCATTTGTTTGGTAATCTTGTACTTATTCTTCCCAAACTCTGACAGATTTGTAAACCCATCTGATTTATGTTTTTCATATGAACAAACAGTTCTCTTGCTTTGAGAAATCCATCTTGTAGAACTCTGTCTGTCCCTTCCCTCTCTAATCTTGATTAGTTGTTCTCTAGGCCTCCTGGGACTCTCTTGTCTGCTTTCTGGATCCCATGTCTTCTTAATTTTCTCCCTTGTTTCTGGTGAGTCTTTAACTCCAGAAAGTTCCTAAAGAAAGCATTCACAGGAGGTAGATCTTTGTAAGTTCTAACATGTTTGAAAATCTTTTTTCTACCCTCATATAAACTGATAGTTTGACTGAGCATGGAATTTGTCCTCTCGCTTCTAAATTTGCTGTTGAAAAGTCTGTTGCCCTCTTAATTAGTTCTTTGTGTATGACCAGTATTTGCTCTCTTGAAATTTTTAGGATCTTGCCCTTTATCTTTGTGCTCTGTTTTACAGTGAATAATCTTGACTTCAGTTCTGAGATGTTTGCTTGAAGTATTTCTGTGATGATTTCCTTCCCTCCATTTTCTCTTTTCTCTCTTTCTGGAACCCCTGCCTTTTAAATGTTGGACTCCTGTACTGATCCTCTAATTTTCTAATGTTTTACTCTCTGCTTTTCCCTATCTCTGTTTTTTGTGTTCTTCCTTGAAGGAGAGTTCCTAAACTTATGTCCTAGCTCTGCTATTGAATTTTATTTCAGATCTTGTGTTTTGAATTTCCCAGAACTCTTTCTTCTCTCTAATTGTCCTTGTTTGAAAACATCATGTTCTTTTTTATGTGCACTGTCTTCTTTTATTTCTCTAAGGATATTAATTGATGGAGTTTTGCACCTTTCTTTTTTTCCTTTTAAGTTTTCTTTTGCTCCATGCATTGTCTCCATTTCCTCTCAGGTTCATTTTACTTATTTGGACTCTTTATGTTAAAAGCATCCTTCAGTTAACTGTTGCACCCTTATAGTCTGTTTATATTTAAATGCGGCGCACAAAAAAACTGACTAAATGCTTTGTGCCCAAAGTTTGTTAGCTGATGGATTTCACTAAACAACACTTTGTACACATATCTTTATGTGTACAGATATGTGTACCCTACAGGTATTTTTTATGGGCTTTTCAGTTTCTCCAAAGAAAAATCCATCTTGGGAGAAGGATTTTACCTGGCTGTCCAGGGGAAGGAGGCAGAAAGTCTTACTACCCATGCTCTGCTTTCAGTCTAGCATCTTTCCCCACTTCTGACTGAGATTCAGATCTACAGACCGTCTGGTTCCTTATATTTCCATGTTCCGAGCTTTTCCTTGTTTCTGGGGCTTGAACTGTTCTCATACGTGTCCACTTCTCTGCATCAGGAGGTATCTAGCTTTCTCCAATCTGCAATCTCCTCCACTTGCCTTTCATCTCCCAAGTGTGTTGACACCTTCCATCTGCTGTCATCTCTGCTGGACTCTTTGTTCCTGCTGTCATCTCATTTAACTAGATGTTGAGGTAACCCCTTTTAACTATTTCTGGTTTCATTTCTGGCAGCTACCACCATAAGGCCAGTTGATAAAATTCTTGATTTCTTGTTTTATCAATTATCTAATTCTTTTTACTAACTACACTGTATTTGGTTATATTGATGCACCATATTTTTATTTTATACATTTATACAATACTACTTTTAAGTGGTAACAAATGCTGCAGTAAGCCTCATTGTACAAATATCTTTGTATGCTTTTATAAGAGTATCTTCAGAATAGGTTCCTTAGTCTCCTTCTGTGTTCCAGCCACTTTGCCCTTACTTGACTATGACTCTGAATATCATTAGTCATCACTATATTTTGATTCTGTTGCAAATTAAGGTCCTTTTGCATCCACAGTCTCTTTCAGACTAACACTGCAGAGACATGTCAGTGGACGGTTTCCATTTTACAAAAGGTAGGAAACTGGGATAAGTGAAGTAAATTTGCCCAAGGTCCCATTTCCCCAGAACTCAGAGCCTGGGACCATGGGACATTTCCAGATTCTGTAGGGTGTCATTGGTTCTGTAGAGACTGTTTGGGTCATCCCACATTTCTAGGCCAGTCCAGGGATGGAGAAAGGGGGTTCTTTTGTTAGTGTTCTTCAGGAGGACACTACTCTCTGAGCTGCATTCTGGATCTCCAGAGAGTTTTAGGGACAGTCACCCAGGTATCTTCCTGGGGAGAGTCAGTTCTTAGGCCAGAGACTAGTGACTCTTTCATCTTATGTAGAAGGAGGGAGGAAGGATGCCAGAAAAGGAGACAGCACATCCTTTCCCTTTTAAAGCATTTTTCTAAAAGGCGTACATAACTTCTGCTTATATATCATTAGCCGGATCTTAATTACATGGCCACCGTAGCTGCTTAGAGAAATACATTTATGGGGACATGTATCCTAATAAAAGGAATTTTTTTTAAAGGATTTTCTTCTTTTTGAGTAGGAAGGCCTTGGTTATATTAGTTTAGAATGCCCCAACAGATAGGATCAATAGTAATTCTCCCTATAGAGCAGTGATATTTCATACCACTGAGGGCATTAAGAGTACAACATGCCTGGTTTTAATCAGATCATAATCTAGACACTACCCCCACAAAAGTGTGTTGACTTTTTTCCTGAAACATTTGCATGCTGAACAATTAGCAAAGAATTTGCATGCTGGCATAACTTATATAACATTACCCTTCCCTAAAGATTCAGCTTATGTTTTCAAGTCACTTATTTCCTCTTAATATAAAAAATTACATCTCATGAAAACACTCACACCATTTGATCCAGTAATATAGGCAAAAGAGGACAAGTAAATCTAAGGTGCAACAGGTAAAATTCTGTGTGGGTCATTACATTGGTAAAGTGATTAATAAAAATGGCAGAATGTTTATAAAATCATTTTAAGTGAAATAACAACCATCTATGCACCCATTATGATTACTGAAAACCTACATGCACACTTTACAAATAACGACTGATACTTATTAAGCACACATTACATGCTGGGTTCTGTGCTTAGTGCTTTTTGTATGTTCTCTCACTTTACTCCTGCTATACCACATCCCTATGTGACTGATATTATTATCTCTTTCTTATAAATTATAGTAAAATACAGTATAAAATTTACCATCTTAACCATTTTTAAATGTCCAATTCAGTAGTATTAAGTATATTCATATTGTACAACCAACTTCCAGAACTTTTCCATACCCATTAAACAGCCTCCCCACCTCTCCGTCCTCTGAGCTTCTGGTAACCACCATTCTCCTTTTGTCTCTGAGTCTGACTAGTATAGATACCTCTATAATCACACAGTGTTTGTCTTTTTGTGATTGACTTGTTTCACTTAACATAAGGTCCTCAAGTTTCATTTGTGTTGTAGCATGTGTTAGAACTTCCTTTTCAAGGCATTGTATGGACAATACCACATTTTGTTTATCCATTCATCCGTTGATGGACATTTGGTTTATTGCTACTTTTTGGCTGTTATAAATATATGTAATGCTGCTAGGAACATGGGTGTACAAGTATCACTTCATGGCCCTGCTTTTAATTCTTCTGATTATATATCCAAAAGTAGAATTGCTCGATCAAACTACCTTTATCTTCTCTTTTAACATGAGAACACTAAGGCTCAGAGAGTTTAAGTAACTTGCTCAAGGCCACACAGTACCAGAACAAGAACTCAAATCCTGCCCTAAACAGGTCTGTAGTCTGAATGAGTTGTTAAAGTGAACACCAACCTCCCTTCTCTTCATAGTACATGGAAGAATAAAATTATTGCACTCACAGAGGCAGAACTCTGGTTCTGAGACTCCTGAGATTTCTTGGAGCTGAGGGGAATCACAGAAGACTTTGCTTAGGAAGTAGCATTTGACCTGATCTTTAGAAATCAGAATACAGTGATGCATTACATATTCAATCAAGGGATCAACTCTGAGCTACTACTGTAGTATAGTAAGAATAGTCTTTTCATATTGTATAGTTAAGCATAAAAGATCATATGTATAAAGCCATGAGTATTGTACTTTATGGACTACTTCAGGTATTTTCAAAGATAATCTGACAATCCAGTTTTCATTTATATGCTGACTTGAGAAACTGATCCCTGAATGCAGTGCTACACTACTGTATAGAGGTTTGGAGGTAAGGAAGCTTGTACACCAAGTAAAGAATTAAGAACAGTAGCATGAAGGCAGGCAGAAGTGAGGGTGTGTATGAGAGACAAAGTAGTTCTCTTTTTAACCACAGAACACGTGAAGAAGAGTATGAACTCTGAAAAGGTGTTGAGATGTCAGTATAGGGAATTCGAACTTGAATATGTAGGCTGTGAAAAGTCAAAAACTTTCTGAGTGGAAGAATGATCAAAGGTGAGCCTTAGTAGTATTAACCTGTTAATAGTACCTAGCAGATGTTGAAGAGTGGAGCCTGGATATACAGAAACTGACCCAGAAGGCCTTAATCCCTTCATTGAGAAGGTCTTAATCCCTTCATTGACACACAAACCTGTTCTTCTGAAAAGCATAATCCTAACCCAAATTCTGTTTTAACAGCTTTGCAAATCAACTTCAGGTTTAGATACTCAAAAGAAGTTAATAGATGTGTCTACTATGCAGTGCACAATGAGTTATAATAATAACATAAGCAAAGTTCTGCTACAGAAGTGTTACTCACAGATTAATAAAATAACTTGCCATTGAGTCATGGATAAATTAGAATCTAGTCTGAAATAAGTACCATCTGTTTGTAGTTACTGAAATAGCCACTGTTCCTCACTCCTGTCTCAGACCTTCTTGCACACAGAATATATCCTTTGCCTGGAATGCTGTTCCCACCCACCCACCTCCACCTCCAACCTAGCTAAATTCTCTCTCCTTCAGATCTCAGCTTAGATAGTACTTTCTCCTAGAAGCCTTCCCACGTGTCTCAAGTCAAAATTAGATTCACCAACAGTTCATTCTTTGAAATCTGGTTTTTTTTTTTCTTTTTTTAGTGAGTCATTTTATGTCTGTCTCTATTGTTACACTGTCATCTTCCTAAGGGCAGAGATGTTTCTTATCCACCAACATGTGCCCACACAGTAGAACCTCATTTATTTATTGAATTCATGAATAAATGAATGGGTTTCTACAATGTGCTGGGTACTATGCCAAGATTTCACATACACTGTCATATTTAATCTTCAAAACAATCTTCTGAGTGATGTATTGTATCTTTTAAAGTTGAGAAAATTAGACCCCCATAATTACATAGTTTATCCATGCTTTCATAGCTAATAAGGGGCAAATCTAGAATTTGAACCCACCTATATAAACTGTAACTATATACCCTTTTTCCTTGGCTACCTGAAATTAAATGGCTCTAGTGTTTTTCTTTAGTTTTCTATATGTAATTAGCAAAATACACATACTGTTAACCAGAACTGTTAACTTTAATAAGTGACATTCATGAAAGGATTCTGTAGTATACTTTGAATCATAAAAAAGAAAGTTAAAAGGTTAGAATCAGAATTTTACATGGAGTAAGAACTTGAAAGATCAAAGCCTCATGTTTTATAGGTGAAACTGACCAAAAGAGTCGGGTAACTTGTTCCAGGTCACATTCTCGTAAACTAGAAGCTAGGTCTCCTGATTGCTAGTCTGGCAATAACATGTTAAAAAAATCTCCGTTCCATTCAGGGTAGTTTCCAAGATTATGTCTTTATATTCTTTTTTTCTTTGAGGCCCTAGCCCTGAAGGCTGTATTCTTACCATGCTAAATAATAAAGTTATTACTGTAGACCATGCTAAGTAGATGAAGTTGGGTTAATTCAGAGACATTATACCTTTTACTTTTTCAACTTCCCTATTTCCTGAGTCTTACTTCATAATCTCATTGACTGCAAGAGAAATAAAATCAGTTAAATCTTTATCTTGGAGGTGATAAAGAGGCCTGATGAGAGTAAATGAGTTAGTTACCTAAGAAGGTCAGAGAGTGTTAAATACGAAGCTGGAGCTAAAATTTGATCCTCTAGACTGTGGGTCAGCAAACTATGGCCAACACCACCTGATTTTATAAATGAAGTTTGATTGGACATACCCACTCACTTATGTATTGTTTGTGGCTGCTTTCATGCTACAGCAATAAAGGTTACTAGTTGTGACAGACCTTATGGACCATGAAACCTAAATATATACAATCTGGCTGTTTACAAAAGAACAGTTTTCAGACCTCTGCTCTAAATTCCTGGCACTGTGGCTCTCATTTTTTCCACTTAGAAGAGTGCTTATTAAGCCTTTCAAGCTGTCCTCTCTCTACAATTTACATTTAATAGAAAGAATTCTCTATCTCTGGGGGTCTTCGTCCATTGAGTAGATGTTGTTCTAAGCCTGTCAACCTGCAAAAGATTCATGCCAGGTTTTCAGGTAAAAAAACAAAAAACTTTACAAAGTCAAAAATTGCTTCTCCAGAATATGTCATGAAGCCATAAAAAACAGACACCAATCAGTTTAATGGTAGTTGAGATCAAGTGCACAGTGAATATACTTTATAACATAGTTCTCTGGAGCTTTTAAACCAACTATATATTCTGTATGAGATGCTTTGGATCCTGGGAATAGATTGTGAAGTTCTGTATCAGTGATACTCAAAGTGTGATACCCCCCATGATGGCCTAGAAACTTGTTAGTAAGTAGATTCGTGGGCTCTACCTAGATCCACTGGATTGGTTATTCTGGTGTTAGACAATAGTGATTTAGCAATACCTTCAAATTATTTTGATGCAAACTGCAACTTGAGAACTGTATGGGACCTTAGAATTTGCATTTCTCAAAATGTCCCAGATAGTACTGATATTGCTAGTCTGAGCACCACTGCACTTTGAGAACCACTGCCTTACATACTAGAACAGGAAATTAGGACATTGACTGAGGAAATAATGTTTTTAGTCATTAAGATCCTTTTGAGAATCTTGATTCTCACAAGCATAAAGTAGAATTTTGGACAATTTTACTACAAAATTTAATTTTAAGAAGTAAAGGCAGTAATAAAACCATCTGGATAATAACCATCCAGCTTCAGCAGATCTTGACATTTTGCCTTTTGCTTATTTTTTTGTTTTTTGGGTTTTGGTTTTTTTATTTTTTAATAATTAGAGTACAGACACAGATGAAGCCTTTTTTGTACCCTTCCACAATTCTGTTTCTCTCCCTCTTTCCCTGGAGAGAACCATATCAAGAGTTTGGTGTGCATCACAATGCATCCTGGTTTTATAATTTTACTACTTCTACATGTATCTGTAAATAATATGTACTTAACACATTTAAAAATTTTATGTAACTGATCTTGTAACAGTTATTCTCAACTTCTGTATAAATTATATTTCTGAATACTATACATGCTGATAGAGTATAACTTTAGCATATCAATTTTATGTGCTTTGTAAATATGCCATGATTTATTAATCTGTTTTCTTTCTAGTAGGCATTGGATTGTTCCTAATCTTTGACCGTTTCAAAGAATGCTTCAGTGAGCATTGTTACACATATCTTCATGTATACTGTGTGAGAGGAAGTTTCTTTAGGGTATATATATGTCCAGGAGTAGAATAGCTGAAAAGTAAGGTAAAGACATCTTAAGCTTTACTAGATATTCTAATTGTTCTTAAAGTAGTTGTACCTGTTTACTCAACAATCAGCAAAGTATAAGAGCCCCATTTTCTCTACTCACCTCAAAACTTATTATTTTCATACGTTTTAATTTTTGCCAGAGAGATATGAAATAACTTCAAGTCTTTATAATTCCCAGAGTTCTAGGGAGCATGAGCTAATTTTTCTGTTTCTTGACATTTTGGGTTTCTTCTGGGAATTACCTGTGATATCTGCTACCCATTTTCTTTTGGGTTATTTTCCTTTTAATATGAAGTTGTAGATGCTCTTTTTCTTTCCTAACACTAATATTTTCTAATACTTTATGAGTTATGTGTGTTTTAAGTACTTTATCTCAGGCGATAGCTGGTCTTTTAACTTTGTTTATGGGTAAGAAAGCCTTTCTCTACCCTTGGGTCATAAAGATCGTTTTATGTGAAGTTTTAAAGCTTTTTGTAAATATAAGTCTTTAATTTATAGGGAATTTACTTTTGTATATGGTTTGAGGTAGAGATCTAATTTCATTTTCTTTTTTCATGTTGATAACCAGTTGTCCCAGCACTACCCTTTTGTTGTTGATTTATGCCAGCTTTGTGTGATACATCAAGCATTTCTGTGTGCATGGACCTATTTCTAAGCTCTGTAATCTGTTCTTCTGGGCTGTACTCTACCCCTCTGTCTGACACACATTGTCTTAATACTTTATACAAATACTTATTATCTGGTAAGATACATCTTATGTGATCGTTTTCAAAAATGTTCTGTTCTTCATTTATTTTTCAAGTTATACAATTGGCTTGTCAAATTCCATGAAAAATCCTGCTACAGTATTGATAAGCATTACATTGTATTTATGCATTACTTTGCAGAGAATTGCCTGTCTTTCAATTCATGAACATGGTATATCTCCTTTACTCAGGTCTTCCACAGTGGCCTTTCATTAATGCTTCATAATTTTTTCTAAAAGATTAGATATTGGGCATCTTTTTATTAGATTTATTTCTAGGTATGCTATCTCTTGTGAATAGTATTTTTCTAATTGGTAATTTCTGATACGTAGAAGTACTTTATTTTTAACCTCTTTATGAACACGTTATCCTCTCCTTTTCCAGGAGATGGCAGTAAAAAACATTAAGATTTCATTTGGAATCTATTTTCTTTGCCATGATGTCATACTTTTTTCACTGAAATTAAGATGATTCATTTTAAAGGTATTGATTCTGAAGTATATCTAAATTATCTCATTTGTTCCATTTAGGAGGATAAAAAGAAGCGAGATCGGGACCGTGTGGAGAATGAGGCAGAAAAAGACCTTCAGTGTCAGGCCCCTGTAAGATTAGACTTGCCTCCTGAGAAGCCTCTCGCAAGCTCTTTAGCCAAACAAGAAGGTTGGAATAACTGCATTAACTGTCCTGAATGAGGAGGCATTTTCTTACCCTTAATTATTTTAAGGGTCATAGCCAGGGAAATTGACTAGGATTTTTGCTTTTAAGTTAAAGCCTGAAACTAGCTACTTAACTGAATTTTTTGTTTTCTTATTTTTCTCACTGTGTATGAGCTTTCAATTAGCTTCAGTTTTTAATTGATATTCTCATGCTTCCACATATTTATAAGGTAAATGGGATTTCTATATGAGATATTTAGTGACTGGCATAAGTCATACAGAAAGAAAATATGCTAAACAATAATCTCTGGAATCTTCCTTTATAAGACTCTCTTTTTTCCTTCCTTGCTTTAGAAGTAGAACAGACACCCCTTCAAGAAGCTTTGAATCAGCTAATGAGACAATTGCAAAGGTAAATTTTTTTTCCAACATTTATATGACATGGAAATTGAAAGGGAAATACGGGATCCAGACCACTTCTCTATTTTTGATGATTTAAAACCACATTTTGTGGCCTAAATCCAAATGTACTTGATTTTAAAGTGTATGATAAATATTTTGCCTGGCAATAGACGTGCTCTTAGAGGCTGACTTTCAGATGTTCTCATTTGGTTTGTTTTAACTGGCAACTTACAGTGTTACATAATACTCTTCATGGCAAATTTCTCTTTAAAGCAATGTCTTACATTAAAGTTCTAAACAGGAATAAACAAAACATGTATTTCCACTTTGCTAATAGATGACAATACCTTCTGTTCATTGGTGTAATGCTTATCATGCTGTGAAACTCAGTAAGTCTGAGAGCAGAAACAAAAATACCATAGATAAGATATGTGACCCTTTCTTAAATGAAGAAATTTGTTCTAAAAATTAAACCAATGTTAAGTTCTTAAAAGGGGAAAGAATAACTCAATCTTTATTAAGTGTATGTTTTGATACCACTCTAAACTCAAAATTTGAATTTGCAGCTCCAAGACATTTACATTAGTTGCAGAGAATTCACAGGTGTTTGGCATGCATTCTAATAGTGAACTTCCTTCTCACTGTTGTATTTATATGTCAACCCCAGAACACATCATAAGTAATTTTTTAAGATAAAGCCTCTGGTTGCTATATGTATTTACCACCTATTCAGCTTTGCAGTTAAGATTGCAAGTTAGTGGCCTCTCCCTTTTTGGTGTTACAGAGTAGTTGAGAAAATTACATCACAAATGCTTTAAACTTGAATAAATCATTCATTACTTGTCCCAAAGGAGTGAACAGGTAAATATTGACATTCCAACTCTATTAGAAGGTATGATTATAAAGTGTCTTAGCTGCTTCTTGATTTTATTTCTTGTAACATAAGACAAAAATGTAGGTTAATGATGTCCTGTAAAAGAAACCTGCTTAAGGTTTCTTAGTCCAAGGATGTTCTCATTGTTTAAATCATTTTGGGAATTAGAACACAGAGCCCTGGTTGTTTTTTTAACAACCGTAGTGATTCTTCATCCTGGAGTTTCAGCACAAATGCTGTTAAAGAATATAATTGATCAAGTTTAGTAATACCATTTTTTGGTCAAACTAAGTGGAATGGAACTCAATTAAAATACTAATTTTAGGAGGTGTGGATAGTTTTCTCTGAACAGGTTCTTCAGAGATGATAAGTGCTGTTATTCATAGTAACTACTCTGGACAGCATGCATTTGGATATATAAGTCCCAGACTGGATATTTTTGCTTATTCTCATTTTTTAGTTTCGCTATATAGGCATCCTGGTAGAAAGAACAAAGGCAGATTCACACAGACCTGAGTTTAGATTCCAACTCTTATAGCATATTTTTTTAACAAATGATTTGACCTCTGAGTCGTAGTATACTCATCTCTAAGTGAGAATACTACCACCCTGATGGCTTTTATGAGGACTAAATATAAAGTACGTTAAGTACCTACCACTGGGCCTGTCATGTAGTAAATACATTTAAAAGTTACTACTACTATTATTTTTTAAGCCATTTTATTGTTAATTATTTGGAGTAAGTAAACATTAATAAGCCATAATTTCAAGAGAAAAAAATATCTAATGATTTAATTATATAGAACAGTGGTTCTCAACCTTGTGAGTACTGGAAATATCAATGCAAATACTCAAATACCAATACCAATATTCAACCCTACAAATACCAGTGCCTGGGCCTACCCATCTTCCTCAAGAGGATCTGATATGGTTCTAGAGTAAGCCTACTCCCACCCTATGAAGTTTTTTTTTAAGCACCTCTGATGATTCTCATGCAGAGCCAGAGTTGAAAGCCCATGATAGAAAGCACTAATTGTAAGTTTGGGGGTCTGAGGCCCTTTTTAATGTCAGTTTTTTTAACTACACATGGTAGAGTTTCTCCCCATTGATTAAGAAAATATACATGCTCATGTGGATGCAGTAATCCTGTGGTGCACCAAAAGTCCAAACCTATAGTTAGAAACCAATGCATAAAATGACAAATGTGCACTCATAATTGTTATTTCTGCCTTTTCCCCTGTGATTGATAAAAATACATGGCACTAATCTCCCAAGGCCAGGACATTGGTCAGTTAGTCCAGGTAATCCAGGTTTACTTTGTTTTATTTTTCCCATTGTAGGAAGTGCTGATTAGGATGCATATTTTAAAAGATTCTTCATCTTGAGGGTACAACTAATATGTGAAACATCTTAACATTGTTACTAGTTATGGCTTTAGTGTTTAAAAATCATTCCTTCAATTTTCAGTGAAAAACATGTTAACATATTACAGATTCTTTCTACATTTGAAGAGGGTCCTCTGACTTCTGCTTCTAGACCAGTAGATTTGTTTGTAGTAGAAATAAAATTGCCTGTTTCATATCTTCACAGAAAAGACCCAAGTGCTTTCTTTTCATTTCCTGTGACTGATTTTATTGCTCCTGGCTACTCCATGATCATTAAACACCCAATGGATTTTAGTACCATGAAAGAAAAGATCAAGAACAATGATTACCAATCCATAGAAGAACTAAAGGTAGTAGCTATAGTTATTTATGTTGTGATTGGAGAAATAAACTGATAGTACAAGTAACATGTCTTTATTCAACTGAGAGTCAAGCTCCTTGATCTTGTACATACACAGTCTTTGTAGAAATCTGCATGCCTGATACTCAGAATCTTTTTAATTGACATTTTATTTTACAAAGAATTAAGTTTATTTAAATATCCAAAAATTTTTGTATTTTTCTGTCTTAGAAAACATTTTTGAGTTTGTTGATAGAAAACCAGATAAGGCGTCTGCTATCTTTTATTATTTTGGAAGGTTTTAGTAAAATTTTTAATTTCTTTGTTCTATAATTTATTTTCTAAACCTTTAAAATGAAGATGTTGATTTTTAATTTCAGATCAGTACAGGTAAAATTTATATTTTAATCAAAGTTGAATCAGACTATTTTGTTTTCTGTTTCTAGACATCCAAGGTGTGTGTATCTTCTAAAACAGAATAAATTGGCTTGTCCAGAAATATTAAATGGTGGAAGTTTAATTACATTTTATACTTTGATGAAAGTCAACTGCTCCCTGAGTCTACTTCAGCTCTATTTGTTGAGCATATTTTCTTTAAAAGAAGTAACTTAAAAACTTGTAAGAACCTACAAGCCACCAAGATGATGTATATGCCTAATTTTATAGTTGAAGTTTTTTCTGTATTTAGTCTTGATTTTAGAGGTATACTTTTCCTTTTAATCTTGCAGAGAAAAGGAACCACATGTTTTTTTTTAATTTGGTTTGTGCCAAACCACCACAAACTTAACTGGTTTAGATAATATCTACTTTGCCTTTGTTTTTTCTGCACAAGCATTATGATGTTCACCTGACTTAAGGTCTAGACCCTAATCATTTACAGAAGGAAAGTAAGACAGTAAATTTTATCTTTATTGGCTCTTTTTTTCATCCACATGTCAATCAGCTGAGGTTTATGAACAGCACCAACATTTCATTCTGTTTTCACTATCAGTTTGTCTGTATAGATAATATTTTTGTATTTGCTCTGAAAAACCTGAATCAGGTTCTCTTGTGTTCAGAGAAATGGTAACTTCTCCCAACTTTTCATCTGGTGAAAATTACACTAGAACTGTTTATTTCTGCATATTTCTGACCTTGTTATTGCTTAACAGAAAAAAATTTCACAGGTTTTTTTTTCTTTTTGTGAATAGTTTTCCTCTGATCTTTCTAATGATGAAAGGAGAGAAGTGTGCTCACGTTGTGTTCTTGAGCAAATGGCTAAGGTTTATCATAATTGAAATTAACAAGTATTTTTAACTTTTTGGAGTTTTCTACATTATTACATTTTTTTCCTAGGGGAAATTCAATAGCCCAATATAATATTAGCTTATCCAGCTCATTAGGCTGTTCAATTTTTTTTTAATTACATGAAAGTATGCAGAAAGGTCATCTACAGGTTACCATAACAGGTAGTATTCTATTCTGTGATGAGTAGAATAATCCAGTGCTATCTTGCCAGCTAAAGGCTCAGTAGTCATTTGGTATGAGTAATAGTCATGTAGGGTCTCCCCTCACTTGCCTGTCCTTTCCCCAAGTGTATATGCAATAACTCTTACGGAATGGAAGCTTTTCAGAATGTCTGTAACAAGGGTTCTTAACCTAGGGTCCTGTGGGTAGCCATGGATGAGTCTTCAAAGGGGGAACCAGGAACCTGCTAATACTACATGCAAAATTTTGTGTTCAATTCTATGTGTGCTTGAGGAGTGGATCCAAAGCTTTCATCAGATTCTCAAAGATCCAGGACCTAGCTAAATCCTAACTGATTAGAGACTTAGCCAGGAACTGAGCATACATGTACTTAATCCACTTTAAATTTAATACCACATTTATTGGTGACCCTTGAATCAGTCTTCTTGTATGTTCTTAAATAATATTCAGTCTGCCTATTTTTGGTGTTCTAAACCATTATCAAGTGGGGCTTCAATGTTTTGTTTTGAATTGGGAGGAGTTTGGGGGCTCAGATTCTTTTGTGTGGGTTTTTATCATTTTAGCTTACAGACCTTGGCATAATCACTTTCACATTTATGTAATGTATAAATTATTTATCCATGAAAATACACAGTGGGATTGAGTTCTCCAACACACGTGCATACTTAGAAATTTAAACCAAAAGTAGTTTTGATAATTTGGGTACTCCAGTTACAGGTTTTAACTCTTTGAGTTTGTATGGTTTATTTAATTTAGCATACATTCTGCAAATTGTGTTGAGCTTATGATAGTAACCAAACACTTAAAATTGTTGTAAAATATTAACATTTTGCTCAGTTAATTTGAATTTGGAGGGGAATACTATGGTGATTTAGCACTGACCCAGTTTTTAGTCAAGATCTGAAATTTTAATAAATGGAAACTTAAGATGTTTATTTTTAAAACTAAGTAATATTTCTTAATTATAGGAGCTGAAGAGTTAAGATTATTATATTTAATATAGAAATAATTTCATCTAATTCTTTCTGTATAGAGTAAGTTTATAATGAAGAAACCCATTTTAAAATTTCATCTTGGGTGGGATCTAAACTTATAAAATTTCTAAGAATTTGGAAAAGTATATAGTAGGATAAATTAATTTATCAGTTACCAGTCTTGTGAGTCTTAAAAAATATTTTTAAGTACTCTTAATGTTTAGTAAACAGTGAAAGAAAAGGGTTTTTTGTTTACATTTTAATGTTTTGAGAATTAGTAGGATTTCATACCAAAGTACCTTTGTTTTAATGCATATTCCCCCTTAATATTCTCTTTGCAGGATAACTTCAAACTAATGTGTACTAATGCCATGATTTACAACAAACCAGAGACCATTTATTATAAAGCTGCAAAGAAGCTGTTACACTCAGGGATGAAAATTCTTAGCCAGGTAAAGGAAATTCTTTGTCATAAATAATTATAAAATCTGTATCCCTTTGCTTTTTGTATTGAATACAAATCTAATATCCTGGTTTTATTTTATAGGTAAATCAAATTAAAGTTGGAAATATTAAATGAAAAATTTTAATAAAGAGAAGAAAAAGGGAGATTCCCATTTGGAATTGACACAACTAAATATTAGCATCCAGCTGTAATTATTTAGAGGGTGTTGAATTGATACTCACCTGATGGATTTAAAATTTGCCCTGAAACATCAGCCTGAATTGCAGGATAGGATTAATTAGATAAATTATGAGACATTTTAGGAGGAAAGCTCTATCTTTCCCTTTGTAAGGATGGAATCTGGTGTTTTGGTCAGCATAGGAACTCTTTCCAGTAGAAAGAAACTAAATACTCAAATGAGCAATAACTTGGAACTGTCTCAAAGCCACCTCCACACAGGAGCAGACTCTCCCTTAAAGGACAAGAGCTGGTATATAGTAAGGCATTTAAGTGGAAGAAACATGTGCAGAGGCACAGACCCCTCATTGTCAAGCTTTGTGAGAAAGCTTAAACAGGATAACCTACTCAGCTCAGAGAGACACTGTAGATAGTAGGAAATAATGTGTCATCTCAGAGCTACAGTTAATGAAACACCTTGAAGGATATTGAAATGATTGCTCTGCATCTGCTGGGGGAGAAAGGAGAGCTTGCAAGGTAAGTCATGTCTTTTAGGTCTTATTCACAGCTCTAAGTAGGATGGGGAAGTTAACATAATCCTGGCACCTTACCACACAGCAGGAAGTAAGAAGACTGAACTCTGGTTTTTCACTCCTTTCCATTAACATGGACCTAAACTGCAGTTGGGCCTCAGTGTTCTCATGTGTAGAGAAGGTTTGATCTGTGATTGCTAAGATAATTGCTAGCCTTAATGTGCTCATTCTAGGTAAGAACTAGAGCTGGGAGGAAACAATGAAAAAGAAGAGCAAGATAGGAGAGGGGTTTTAAAAAGAAGAAATGAGTGCATATAAGACATATATATAGAAGAATGAGAAAGAAATCAGAATTAAGATGTTGGGCTCAGACTCAGTTACAGGATAATAGAAATGAGTTGTGTAGATGTGCATGGTTATCCAGTTTTTATGGTGATCATTTTTGTCAGTTTTTCATTTAAAGAGTTTGGTTTGCAGATACCTGAGTGTGTGCTTTGCTCTGAAAGATTCTTGGATCCACTTAACTGAGGAAAGAAAAACATTTGGGTTTATGATTATTCTTGCACTCCTAATATTTAGACATATCAGTTCCCACCCTTTCCTAGAGACCTGGGAAACTATAATGTAAGCCAGTTACCCATCTTTGGCAAAATCTGCAGAGGAAAGGAGAACATAAAATGCTTATCCTGTTCTTTGTATAAAGATTCAGAATCCAGAATTAAGCCATATTCCAGATTTAAATACTTGCAAATGCTTCTGTTGGATTTGAAGTAACAGTGCACCCAGCAAATGGCAATATTTAGTCACTCCAAAATATGTACATTAAATTTTCAGAAGAAAGTTTAATTTGCAGAGATAACATATCCAGAGTAAATCTTATCAACTTTGATTTACCACTGTATTCTCTTCTTTAAATTATGTGGTTTATATGCAAAACATTCCGATATCTCTTGAATTTTACTGGGGGTGGGCTGGCTGGAAGCATAGAAAATAAACTTTATTCTCCACTTTCCCTTTTCTTTCTCTGTTCTCTTCCTCTTTTTCAGATCTCTTCCTGTTGAGGAGCCCTACCCATCCTGCATTGTAGCTTCCTGTTGACTATTCTCACTACCCTAGATGGGAGGGATCCTTACAACAGTGATTTTTTTTTCTTTATGAGACGGCATCTCTCATATTTATTGATCAAATGGTTGTTAACAACAATAAAATCCTGTATAGGGGACTCAATGCACAATCATTAATCAACCCCAAGCCTAATTCTCAACAGTCTCCAATCTTCTGAAGCATAACGAACAAGTTCTTACATGGTGAACAAGTTCTTACATAGTGAGTAAGTTCTTACATGGTGAACAGTGCAAGGGCAGTCATCACAGAAACTTTCAGTTTTGATCACGCATCATGAACTATAAACAATCAAATCAGATATGATTATTCATTTGATTTTTATACTTGATTTATATGTGAATCCCACATTTCTCCGTTATTATTATTATTTTTTTTAATAAAATGCTGAAGTGGTAGGTAGATGCAAGATAAAGGTAGAAAACATAATTTAGTGCTGTAAGAGGGCAAATGTAGATGATCAGGTCTGTGCCTATAGACTAAGTATTAATCCAAGCTAGACAAGGGCAACAAAACATCCACAGATGCAGAAGATTTCTCTTAAAACAAGGGGGGGGGGTGAGGTTCTAAGCCTCACTTCTACAACAGTGATTTTTAAACATTTAAATTAGGCCTTCCAGGTTCATTCCTCTAATGAAAGTGCTCCCAGCATACCCTTCCATGAACAGTGTGTATTAAAAGATAACATTTCTGTGTGTTCAATATGAAGACTAAAGCAGTAGTTTTTTTCAGTCATACACACATAGTCACCATTAGTAGACATGTAACTTCTATAAAGAATGGACATAGGTAAAATATCTCCTTTGATCTCCTAAGAAAATAGTAGAATGCCTCATTATCTTAAAACAAAATAGTACAAACAGTAGTATTTGTACCAGAGTGGCTTTGGAATCAGACTAATGAAGATTCACATCCTGGCTCTGCCATTGAGACACCATGTAAACAGGTCATGCAACTTTCTCAACCTTTTTCCAGTCACATGGGATTATAATAGTATTTACCTTATAGAATTATGCCTGGGACATGAGTAAGCACTCAGTAAGTGTTAGCTATTATTAATAACAAAGAATTAAGCCCTTCTAGTGACTTAACATTGCAAAATTGAGGATTGATAAGACAGTGTACTGATTTGGAGACATTTTAATTACCAAAAATTAAAAACACATTACTTTCAAAGTAAAATTAACTAAACTTTTTCCATGACTTGTGTCAAAATTTAGAAAATTTCTCATTATTTTAATTTTGTTCATGTTATATTAAAAATTCCATAGTGTTCTTAATGTAGGTTCTGCTTTACAAATTCTAGAGCAGAAATAAGATTACTGAGAACTTTGTGATCTAAGCACATTCATTTAACCAACATGTGTTGAGTGCCTACAGTATGCCAACCTGTTTCAGGCACTACAGCTAAATGAGTAAGGAATTACCTAAATGACATGCCCAAGGGGAAACACAAACCCAGTAAACAGAAATAATGCCACTCACTAATATTTTTAAGTATGTATTACAATAAGGCATGTTTGTTGGTTTGTTTTATTCATTTCATTATCATTAATCTACAATTAGATGAAGAACATTATATTTACTAGACTCCCCCCCTTCACCAAGTCCCCCCAACAAACACCATTACAGTCACTGGCCATCAGCATAGTAAGATGCTGTAGAATCACTACTTGTCTTCTCTGTGTTGCACATGCCCCCCCTCCACATTATACATGCTAATCATAAGGCCTCCTTTCTTTTTTCCCCACCCTCCCCATTCCTTTACCCTTTGGTAACTGTTAGTCTATTCCTGGGTTCTGTGATTCTGCTGCTGTTATGATCCTTCAGGTTTTTTTTTGTTCTTATACTCCACAGATGAGTGAAATCATTTGGTATTTATCTTTCTCTGCTTGGTTTATTTCACTGAGCATAAAACCCTCTAGCTCCATCCATGTTGTTGCAAATGGTAGGATTTGTTTTCTTCTTATGGCTGAATAATATTCCATTGTGTATATGTACCACATCTTCTTTACCCATTCATCTACTGATGGACACTTAGGTTGCTTCCATTTCTTGGCTATTGTAAATAGTCCTGCGATAAACATAGGGGTGCATCTGTCTTTTTCAAACTTGAGTGCTGCATTCTTAGGGTAAATTCCTAGGAGTGGAATTCCTGGGTCAAATGGTAAGTCTATTTTGAGCATTTTGAGGAACCTGCATACTCTTTTCCACAGTGGTTGAACTAATTTACATTCCCACCAGCAGTGTAGGAGGGTTCCCCTTTCTCCACAACCTCACCAACATTTGTTGTTGTCTGTCTTTTGGATGGTCGCGATCCTTACTGGTGTGAGGTGATATCTCATTGTGGTTTTAGTTTGCACTTCTCTGATGACTAGCCATGTGGAGCATCTTTTCGTGTGTCTTTTGGCCATCGGAATTTCTTCTTTGGAGAACTGTCTGTTCAGCTCCTCTTCCCATTTTTAATTGGATTGTTCGCTTTTTGTTTGTTGAGGTGCGTTAGGTCTTTATATATTTTGAATGTCAACCCTTTATCTGATCTGTCATTTATGAATGATTTCTCCCATACTATAGGATGCCTTTTTGTTCTATTGATGGTGTCCTTTGCTGTACAGAAGCTTTTCAGCTTGATATAGTCCCACTTGTTCATTTTTGCTTTTGTTTCCCTTGCCTGGGGAGATGTTCATGAAGAGGTCACTCATTATTATGTCCAAGAGATTTTTGCCTATGTTTTTTTCTGAGAGTTTTATGGTTTCATGACTTACATTCAGGTCTTTGATCTATTTCGAATTTACTTTTGTGTATGGGGTTAGACAGTGATCCAGTTTCATTCTCTTACATGTAGCTGTCCAGTTCTGCCAGCACCATCTGTTGAAGAGACTGTCATTTCCCGATTGGATGTCCATGGCTCCTTTATCATATATTAATTGACCATATATGTTTGGGTTAATGTCTGGAGTCTCTGTTCTGTTCCACTGGTCTGTGGCTCTGTTCTTGTACCAGTACCAAACTGTCTTGATTACTGTGGCTTTGTAGTAGAGCTTGAAGTTGGGGAGTGAGATCCCCCCCACTTCATTCTTCCTTCTCAGGATTGCTTTGGCTATTTGCGATCTTTGGTGTTTCCATATGAATTTTTGAACTATTTGTTCCAGCTCATTGAAGAATGCTGTTGGTAATTTGATAGGGATTGCATCAAATCTGTATATTGCTTTGGGCAGGATGGCCATTTTGACGATATTAATTCTTCCTAGCCAAGAGCATGGGATGAGTTTCCATTTGTTAGTGTCCTCTTTAATTTCTCTTAAGAGTGTCTATTATAGTTTTCTTGGTATAGGTATTTCACTTCCTTGGTTAGGTTTATGCCTAAGTATTTTATTCTTTGTGATGCAATTGTGAATGGAATTGTTTTTCTGATTTCTTTTTCTATTAGTTCATTGTTAGTGTATAGGAAAGCCACAGATTTCTGTGTGTTAATTTTGTATCCTGCAACTTTGCTGAATTCCGGTATCAGTTCTAGTAGTTTTGGAGTGGAGTCTTTAGGGTTTTTTATGTACAATATCATGTCATCTGCAGATAGTGACAGTTTAACTTCTTCTTTACCAGTTTGGATTCCTGGTATTTCTTTGTTTTGTCCAAGTGCCATGGCTAGGACCTCCAGTACTATGTTGAATAACAGCGGGGAGAGTGAACGTTCCTGTCTAGTTCCCGGTCTCAGAGGAAAAGCTTTCAACTTCTCACTGTTCAGTATGATGTTGGCTGTGGGTTTATCATATATGGCCCTTGTTATGTTGAGGTACTTGCCCTGTATACCCATTTTGTTGAGTTTTTATCATGAATGGATGCTTTTTCAACATCAACGGAGATGATCATGTGGTTTTTGTCCTTCTTTTTGTTGATGTGGTGGATGATGTTGATGGATTTTTTTAATGTGCCGGCCTTGCATCCCTGGGATGAATCCCACTTGGTCATGGTCTGTGATCTGTTTGATGTATTTTTGAATTCGGTTTGCTAATATTTGTTGAGTATTGTTGCATTTACATCCATCAGGGATTTTGGTCTGTAATTTTCTTGTTTGGTGGGGTCTTTGCCTGGTTTTGGTATTAGGGTGATGTTGGCTTCATAGAATGAGTTTGGGAGTATTCCCTCCTCTTCTATTTTTTGGAAAACTTTAAGGAGAATGAGTATTATGTCTTCTCTGTATGTCTGATAAAATTCCGAGGTAAATCCATCTGGCCCAGGGGGTTTGTTCTTGGGTAGTTTTTGATCACTGATTCAATTTCTTTGCTGGTAATTGGTTTGTTTAGATTTTGTGTTTCTTCCTTTGTCAGTCTTGGAAGGTTGTATTTTCCTAGGATGTTGTCCATTTCTTCTAGGTTTTCCAGCTCGTTAGCATATAGATTTTCATAGTAGTCTCTAATAATTCTTTCTATTTCTGTGGGGTCCTTCGTGATGTTTTCTTTCTCGTTTCTGATTCTGTTGATGTGTGTTGATTCTTCTTCTCTTAATAAGTGTGGCTAGAGGCTTATCTATTTTGTTTATTTTCTCAAAAAACCAGCTCTTGGTTTCATTGATTTTTTCTATTGTTTTTATTCTTCTCAATTTTATTTATTTCTTCTCTGATCTTTATTATGTCCCTCCTTCTGCTAACTTTAGGCCTCATTTGTTTTTCTTTTTTCAATTTTGATACTTGTGACATTAGACTATTCATTTGGGTTTGTTCTTCCTTCTTTATATATACCTGGATTGCTATATACTTTCCTCTTAAGACTGCTTTCTCTGCGTCCCACAGAAATTGGGGCTTTGTGTTGTTGTTGTCATTTGTTTCCATATATTCCTTGATCTCTATTTTAATTTGTTTGTTGTTCCATTGATTATTTAGGAGCATGTTGTTAAGCCTCCATGTGTTTGTGGGCCTTTTTGCTTTCTTTGTACAATTTATTTCTAGTTTTATACCTCTGAGAAATTGGTTGGTACAAATTTCAATCTTTTTGAATTTGCTGAGGCTCTTTTTGTGGCCTAGTATGTGGTCTATTCTGGAAAATGTTCTATGTGTACTTGAGAAGAATGTGTTTACTTCTGCTTATGGGTGGAATGATCTATAGATGTCTGTTGGGTCCATCTGTTTTAATGTGCTGTTCAGTGCCTCTGTGGCCTTACTTATTTTCTGTCTGGTGGATCTGTCCTTTGGAGTGAATAGTATGTTGAAGTCTCCTAAAATGAATGCATTGCAGTCTATTTCCTCCTTTAGTTCTGTTAGTATTTGTTTCACATATGCTGGTGTTCCTGTGTTGGGTGTATATATATTTATAATGGTTATATCTTCTTGCTGAACTGAGCCCTTTATCACTATGTAATGTCCTTCTTTATCTCTTGTTACTTTCTTTGTTTTGAAGTCTATTTTGTCTGATACTAGTACTGCAACACCTGCTTGTTTCTCCCTATTGTTTGCATGAAATATCTTTTTCCATCCCTTGACTTTTAGTCTGTGCATGTCTTTGGGTTTGAGGTGAGTCTCTTGTAAGCAGCATATAGATGGGTCTTGTTTTTTTATCCATTCAGTGACTCTATGTCTTTTGATTGGTGCATTCAGTCCATTTACATTTAGGGTGATTATGGATAGGTATGTACTTATTGCCATTGCAGGCTTTTGATTTGTGTTTACCAAAGGTTCCAGGTTACTTTCCTTACTATCTAAGAGTCTAACTTAACTCATTATGCTGTTACAAACACAATCTAAAGTTCTTTTCTATTTCTCCTTTTTCTTCCTCCTCCATTCTTTATATATTAGGTATCATATTCTGTACTTTTTGTCTATCCCTTAATTGACTTTGGGATAGTTAATTTTATTTTGCATTTGCTTAGTATTAAGCTGTTCTACTTTCTTTACTGTGGTTTTATTACATCTGGTGACAGCTATTCAACCTTAGGAACACTTCCGTCTATAGCAGTCCCTCCAAAATAGACTCTCGAGATGGTTTGTGGGGGGTAAATTCCCTCAGCTTTTGCTTATCTGGGAATTGTTTAATCCCTCCTTCAAGTTTAAATGATAATCTTACCGGATAAAGTAATCTTGGTTCTAGGCCCTTCTGCTTCATGGCATTAAATACATCATGCCACTCCCTTCTGGCCTGTAAGGTTTCTGCTGAGAAGTCTGATGTTAGCCTGATGGGCTTTCCTTTGTATGTGATCTTATTTCTGTCTCTGGCTGCTTTTAACAGTCTGTCCTTATGCTTGATCTTTTCCATTTTAATTACTATGTGTCTTGGTGTTGTCTTCCCTGGGTCCCTTGTGTTGGGAAATCTGTGGATCTCCATGGCCTGAGAGACTATCTCCTTCCCCAGATTGGGGAAGTTTTCAGCGACTACCTCCTCAAAGACACTTTCTATCCCTTTCTCTGTGTCTTCTTCTTCTGGTATCCCTACAATGCAAATATTGTTCTGTTTGGATTGGTCACACAGTTCTCTCAATATTCTTTCATTCCTAGAGATCCTTTTTTCTCTCTGTGCCTCAGCTTCTTTGTATTCCTCTTCGTCTCCTCTACCGTATCCAACCTGCTTTTAATACCCTCCATCGTGCTCTTCCATGATTGGATCTCCGACCTTAATTCATTCCTGAGTTCTTGGATGTCTTTCCGTACCTCCATTAGCATGCTGATGATTTTTATTTTGAACTTCCTTTCAGGAAGAATCACGAGGTCCATATCATTTAAATCTGTCTTGGGAGTTTTATTAGTCATTTTCCTCTGGACTAGGTTTCTTTGGCGTTTCATATTTGTATATGGCGCCCTCTAGTGTCCAGTAGCTCTGTTCTGCAGCTGCTCAGCCATGACGGGGCTGAGGAACGACGGGGGTCGCAGGGGAGTGGTATTGGTGCCTGGGGGGAGGAAAGAGCTGTTCCCTGCCTCCCGGCTGCTGTGACTGTCTCCACTGCTTGAGCCAGTGGGCCAAGCACACAGATACAAGCTTTTGTCCCAGAGCAGCCGGATATGGATCCCTGCTTTCCACAAGCAGCCGGAATCCCAGTCTCCCCAGGAACTCAGCCTGTCCCAGTTTTCCAACCCCGTAATCAGAAGAGTGTAATGAAAGCACCATGAAGTGTATGTTTGTTCTCCTAGTGCAGATCTCCAGAGCTAGGTGTTCAGCAGTCCCAAGCCTTCCATTCCCTCCCTGCTCAGTTTCTCTTCCCTCTGGTGAGCTGGGGTGGGGGAAGGACTCGGGTCCCACGGAGCCACAGCTCTGGTACGTTACCCTGTTCGGTGAGGTCTGCTCTTTCCTCCAGGTGTGTGCAGTCTGGCACCGCCCTCTTTTCTGTTGCTCTTTCAGGATTAGTTACGCTAACTATATTTTCTGTTGTATCCAGTTTTAGGAAGAAGCCTCTGTCTCTCCTCTCACACCGCCATCTTTAATCCTTTTTCCGTTTGTTTGTTTCTAAATCAAATTGGCAATTTAAATGATTCTCAAGTTTGCCAGGGATTCAGAGAACTTTCCAACACTGGTAAACTTTGAAACACTAATACTTAAATTGATATAACTTCTTGAGGTAATAGTAAATACCAAAGGCCTTAAGAATACTCATTCCTCTATAACCTAGTGTTTTCTACTTTTAGGAATTGATACTAAAAAGATAAGAGATTCCTAGAGAGATTAGTTTATAGTGATGTTCATGAGACTTGTAATAGTGGAAACTTGGAAATAATCCAGATGTCCATTGTGGAGTATAAAATCATCGATACATAGGATGAAATATTATACAGTTATTTAAAACATTTTAAAGATATTTAATGATATGGAGGGGAGATGCTTAGAATTTCTTAATTTTTTAAATGCTTATTACCAAATAATTCAGTATAATTCTAATTTGCTAATGTGTATAATGTTTAGAGAAATATTGGAATGATAAACCTGTTAACACTGCTCATTTATGGATAATAAATTCTCAAGGTTTTTATTTTCTCCTCTACCTATATCTTTGTCTCCTATAAAATGTATTTAATAGTTTTAAGATTATTTGAAAATAAATGAGGATCCCATAAAAATAGTAGGGTCCATGTTCTTAAGGCTGTCACAGTCTGCACTACTGTGACTGCATAGTGTGATGAGAAAAGGCCTGTCATGCAAGGTAAGAGGCCTGGTCTTAGTCACTGGTTCTGTGACATTAGGTGAGTCATTAAGTTTTCCTGGGCCACATTGTTCTTATTCAACCTCTGATCCTTTCCAGTTCTTAGTTTCTATTACTCTGCAAAAGTCTCCCTACTACTGCTCTGCAGCCCCAAGGAGGCTGCAGTCCATATTATCTAGTGACAACACTCAGAGCTGAAAGGCAGAGTAGTTTTTAGGAGGACGTCTGCCTCCAGAAACCTGAAGCCCTTAACCACAATGAAAATTTCACAGCATATCAATGCAGTGGAAAATTCACATGTTTCACAAAATAGGAACAAGACTTAGATTAGAAGAACATTAAGTGCTCTGAGAAAAAATTATGCCAGCAACCTTTGTTCGCCTTGAGGAATGTTGTTTTCCCACAGAGAAAAATGCCAGTCATCAGTGATCATCCTAAGATGCCAGAATATAAGGCATGGTTTAAAAATACTTGGTAGTTCTTAAATTTCTATGTTAAATGCAAAATTTTGACATAGTATTAAACTAAATTTTACTTTTTAAATTTAGTACTGCAAAAAATGAGTCATTCATATTTTCTGTGAACTTTTTGAAGATATAATAAAATTATAAAGCAATTCTCTTACACTGGAAATTATCTGAATTGAAGGAATAGACATTGTCCCAGTTCCTAAACATAATACCATCTTGGAATAATATGTTTAATTGCTTTTCTTCCCTAATAACAGGATAAAGTGCAAACTCTTGTGAGGAAAAAATGCATTACTTGAAAAATCAATGACATACAATAAGAGTGTTCTTGAATATTTTTAGGAGAGAATTCAGAGCCTGAAGCAGAGCATAGACTTCATGGCAGACTTGCAGAAAAGTCGAAAACAGAAAGATAGAACAGACACCTTGCAGAGTGGAGAGGACAGTGGCTGCTGGCTGAGAGAAAGGGAAGACCTTGGAGATACTGAACCACAAGCCTTCAGAAGTCCTAATAAGGAAACTAAAAAGTAAAGGATCTTTGGAATATTAAGGTTAAGCTATCTTTTGCAAGCTAGTGGAAGGGAAGAATACACTCAGTGCCTGCACTGGGAAAACATTAGGCCTCTCCTGCCTGTGGTTTGATGGTTTAGGCATGAAGGCCATTTTGATGATGTGGTAACTCTCTTCTCATACAGACCACTACACAGAATTGTCCAAATAGTTTAGGGAACAGTTCCAAATATGTATTCTTATGAAAATAGTTTTAAAACCAATAAATTATCTTTAGGGACTCGTATTGTCACTTTATTTAAATAGAACTATTAAGGGGGAAAAAGTGTATATTCATTACCTCATTCCATAAAGGAGTTGAGACAGTAGATAAGCTTAAGCATCATTAGAGCTACCTCCTAAACAGCTGGGCCCTCAAGGCAATGTCTGCGTACTTTCAACTGGACGTTAGCGAGTAGGAACAATGACTTAGCACTGTTCCTTCCAGGAAGCAGCCAGCATGGCTGGACAGTCATGTACATCCCACTCTTATTGACCATCAGCACTTAAACTGTGGAGAGAGTTTTAATTAGCAGTTGGTGATTTCTGCTGTCATAATGTGACAAAAGTCAAGTTTTCGTTATATTTCTAAGATTTACACATTTTAAATGTTTTATTTTAATTAGTGAACTTTAAAAAAAAATGTCCCTCTGCTTTCAAAATGTATTTGAGGTAGTATTCATTTTTGAGATTGTTCTGAGAAAAATGTGTAAGGCAAGTACCACTGGACAAGAAAAGGAAGGGAACTAATCAGCATGTTGGGATTGCCTTACTGTTTCTGGGTTGTTAGGGGCCCCATTAAGCACCAAAGGTTTAATTGGTGAGAGTAGTGCCATTGTCTCCACTGTAATTGGATTCCTAGTTAGAATACATTTTAATGTTTGTGTCTTTTTTTTTTAACAGTATTAATGTGTGCTTTCAGGAAAGACAAAGATACACTGGAAGATAAATTTAAAAGCTGTAATTTAGAAAGAGAGCAGGAGCAGATTGACCGCATTGTTAAGGAATCTGGAGGAAAGCTGACCAGGCGGCTTGTTAATAGTCAGGTGATTGAGCTTTTCCATTCTTTTCACTACCTACTAATTTGGGTTGTGTGAAACTTTTAGTTATAACTGCTTATGTACTTGTAATCCATTACTGCTATAGAGCTCTTCAGTACAACACTGACAGAGACTAATATGTTTGTAAACCACATGATTAATCTTCTCTATTACCGTTTTTTTTTAGTGCAATTAATGTGTTCTAAAATTTGGAAATGTACATGCTTTAACTTCACATGAAAACATTTATACTCTGGTCATGTGAAATTGTATTATTCAGCACATTGGCTATAAAACCAAATAGATTAATATATGACTTTGGACAGGTCACTTCCCTTCCCTGGTCTTTGTTATCCTCCTTTTTTAACAGAATGGGCAGAACTGAGTGGCCTTAAGGACCCACACAGCTCTTTAAAATTCTGAGATTTTTTTCTTGACTTCTTTATCCCATCAGCACCAGTATATAGGAGACAGGTGTGAAAGTCAATATCTGAGTGTAACGATGATAGCCACCTATAAATATTAGTTTGATTAAACCAAAGTAAGGTTTTCTAGTGTGAGATGACATAGATGTGTATGTGTGTGTGTGTATAAAACTATGCTATTTGAATACTTTGGGTCATTGCAGTGTGAATTTGAAAGAAGAAAACCAGATGGAACGACCACATTGGGACTTCTCCATCCTGTGGATCCCATTGTAGGAGGTAGGCTCACAGAATTAAACTGACCATGCACTTGCTGTTTGACAAAGAGAAATAACCTGGGTTAACATTTTAAAGCAACAAGCCTGAATACTAATAAATCAACTGTTTCATACCCACAAAGAACTTGACTAGACATCATGTATTTGAAACTAACCTAACTTTACTCCATCTTTAAATAGGTACCATATGATCAAGTTTTCTATAAAGTCCCTAGAATATCAGACTGACCATTAACAAAGCCAAAAAATTAAGCAACAATTTTCTAGCTCTGGTTTTAAGAGACTATGGTATAAGCACTCAGTTATTTCTAGAGGCATCTCAAAACCCTCCAATTTCTGGCAACAATTTCTCTCCCCACTTTAAGAGACTGGTATGTATACAGTCAGTTTCTTCTAGAGGTATCTCAAAACCATCCAACTATGACATGAGTTTAACAGACTTGTTTATTTCAGTGAGTAGAATGAATATGTATGTCACAATACCTTAATAGTAATGGAATAATATAACTATAACTAATGACATAACGTCTTTCACTGTGGTTGATAGAAAGTTCATATGGTTGGGAATCACTTGTTTTAGAACCCCAGTTATGTTTTTATTTTCTCAGATGGTATTTTAATGGAGATAGTATAGGAGACTATTTTGAAATCTGATGGAAGGGTAAGAACTTACTGTCATTCATGTGAGGGGTGAAATGTCATGTGATAAGCAGGTATGAGAATGTTAATATATTTTGTAAATATCCATTTTAATACTGCCATTATGAAAGAGATAATTGGATACAAAAATGAATAAGGGCAGAATTCCTACACGTCAGAAAACAGTCTCCAGTATTTATTGTTTGCTGTGGGCAAGGCCCTGTCTTGGAAGCTGGAGGTGGAGCTAGGTGTATAGCAAGCAACAAAACGGGGAGAGAGAGCTCTCTCCCTCTTACATTCTGTCCTGTGGTGAGAGGACCACAACAAAAATACTCACAGAAAGAGATGGCAGCTTGGCTACTGTGAATCAGTACTACACAGGAAAAGAGCTGCTGTGATATATACAGAAGGTTCCTACCTGCATATCTGTTTGGGGGTCAGAGAAGGTTTCCTTAACAAGGTGATGTTGAGGTTGATTAAGGTGAATAAGGAATAGGGAAATAGCAAGTGAGAAAACCTTGAGGCTGGAAGAGCTTGATGCATTTGAAGACAAAAAAGGCAAGCCTATTAACAGTGTCATTTAGCTTTGCATTCCACTTGAAATGCTAGAGGAGGAGTTCCTTTACTTAGAAGAAAAGGATCTGGTGCTGTGTTTGAAAATAAAACTCATTTCTTCCTTTTAAGTGAGCTGCTCAGAAATTTATATGGTCTTCGATGAAATGGTACAGCATGAGAACATTGCTCTTTCTAATAAAGCTTGGTGAAAAATTGGTGACAGGTAATGCAGCCAACTTGATTTAGGTGGCACTAGAAGATCTCTTTTCCCTTGGTCTGGCTTCCTTATTTCCAGCTACTGTAGGCATACCCATATGTGGCCAAAAGTAACTGGTCTCCTCACTCAGTGCCCCCCAGAGGCCAGTTAACTGGTGGAAGGTGGAAGATGCCCCTCTTCACTTCTCATTTTCATTTTCCTGGTGGAGGTACCAGCACCCATTGGAACACCAAATTTCCAGGCTGCTTAATGAGAAGGAGAAAAGATCTGATTGAGAAGTGTGAAGTTTCTCACAAGGCTTTGTTTTATCACACTGATCACTTGTGGCAGCAGCCTCTGTTCCATGGTGATCATGGTACAAAAACCAGAACTCTTTTACAGGAGGAAAAAAAGGCCCTTTCTGTTGACTATTGCTAGAGACTGCATTTTCTCCTGGTATCTCCTCAGTTCTTATTGTGGATTCCCAGTGCCATTACAGGGATTTGTTGCTGGTTTACAGAGATCATGTATTTAAAGGTTGTTCCTCCTCATTGTGCTCAAAATATGCCTCTCCGTATGAATTTATCCTGGATGTTCTAAGAGCTTTTTGTCTTTAATCAGGTATTTTCCCTTAGTCCTTCACTAATCTTTTCTGTTGGTTTACATCCATCATCTTAACATTAAAATGTCCAACTTCTAAATCTTTTTTTTTTTTTAAGTGAAATGCAACATGATTTTAAAATTCCAGGAATCAGTAGAGTATAATGAAAAGATTTTGGCCCTGGCTACATTCTTGCTTTCCTAAGCTGAGATTTTCTTGTTTTAAAAATGGGTGTAGTAAGGGCTGCCCATCCTCCTTCCCAGAGTGGTGTAGGTGCCGTAAAGCAGTGTGTGTGCAAACACTGCAGAACACCATTCAGTTCATTAAAACAAGAGCCGCCTCCACTGTACTGGGTCTTATATTTTAGAACCAGGCTACTGCCCTGTGAGACTGGGAATGACAACTGGACGACTTCAGTCTGGAGTGAATACTTTGCAGGGGTTCAAAGAAGATAAAAGGAACAAAGTAACTCCAGGTAAGGCTCCCACACATAGCAGTCATGTTTTTTCTGTTTTCTCTCAAGGAGTTAGGGGAAAGAAGCATAATTACCATTTACTGCTTTATTCACTACTCACCATGGACTTTTGTAACATTAATTAGCTATTTTATTAACTTTAGAAGAAACTGAAAAATAAGATTTTCAAGATGAGTTTTGTTCTTTCCTCTCCCGTTTGTGGAAAATAATTCACTTGAGTTGCATTTTCTATTTGGAGGAAAATGCCTACCTTAGATATGTTAACACAAGTCAATGAAATGGTGAAGTTAGAAGAGAATAATATTCAGTAAACCAAAAAACCAGATTGACATGCAAGTTAAAGGATATTATTATAGTATTTAATTTTTATCAACAGTGTTATACTTGAATTATGGACCTTACAGTTCTTATGCACCACATTATGACTCCACATTTGCAAATATCAGCAAGAACGATTCTGATTTAATCTATTCAACCTATGGGGAAGACTCTGATCTTCCCAGCAATTTCAGGTAAGTCACCAGTTCATCTATTCTGAGTGCTGTATTTTTCTAAAATACTGATATACATATGTGTATCCAAAGAGTATGGTCCAAACTGGAGGTATAACTTTGAGAGTCTTCTAGTACATGTGAAAGTCCTGAGGTGAATAAGGTCACCTTAGGGAAGAGCAAGTCCAGCACTGAGCCCCGGACTCCTGCAAAACACTGAGGTCTCATTTTTCTTTGGCACTTTCCCCAGGGAGCATTTCATTTTCACTGTGTTCTTGATACTGCTTAATTTCTCCTGATGACAAATTTATCACTGGTAAATCGGTAAATAGAGTCTTGTACCTAGACAGAAAGTTTTATATCATGGTATATAAATTAAGGGCAGCTAATGGAAACAGTTGGCTATGATAGAAGATGAAGATTAAGCCAATGGAGATGATTTATATATGGAAGTGACTTTCCCAACACTCTGTCTTTCAGCATCCATGAGTTTTTGGCCACATGCCAGGATTATCCATATGTTATGGCAGATAGTTTACTGGACGTTTTAACAAAAGGAGGGCATTCTAGAACCCTACAAGAGTTGGAGACGGTAAGAATGCTGCTAAACAAACGGTAATTTATCATTGACTGTCAAGCATTAGTCATGCAGTGTTATGAAACCATGGGATTAACGACTGTGACAGCTGAACTCCATTCCCCTAAAAGGATAGCCCAGCCTGGGTGGGGACCATAGATGGAGGACAATTGACGGAAACAAATAACTCAGCTACCGGGATCTGTGATGTCCAAAGGATTGTCATTATCTCCTAATCTTGGGAATGTAGGAATCAAAAATGAGGTTTACAACTGAGAAGTCAGCAAGCGCTGTGTACCCTGGTTAAAAAGGGGGAGTCTTGTTCACTGTCTTGAAACAGAGTTATTAACCTGATAGAGCCGTCCTTATTTTTTTTATTATGCAATAGTAACACTAGTGGGGGCTTAGATAAAACAGTGAAAGGATTCCTCAGTGCTATCTTTTGTTAACACCGGTAAACTCTCCAGTTTAGTTGGACATAGCTCATAATCTGCAATAATTTGAGAGACTTGGCTCAGAGATTAGAACCAGACAGTATTCCTCCTGATGCCAAGGAGAATAGATCTCCAGAATGCCCTTGTCACCATATTTAGAGGAACCCTGTATCTCTTGGGTTCATGGCTCTTGCTGGTGGCTATGGATATAAGTGCAGTGTCCTCTACCCTCACTGTACCTGTGGCTGCTGGTCCTTGTGTGACCTATTAGCAAAGCTGAAGCATTGCCTAAGGTCCAGTGAGAAGTGCTGTATAGTCTTAGCACATGAATTGTTTTCTTCATATGACCTAAAAATCATTCAACTGTACATCAAAAATATTTTTACTATGCCGTTCCCATCAATTAATCTGAATTAATAGTCTTGAACTAAAATTATCTTTCATTTGGTTGATGTGGCAGTGTATTTCAGATTCAGTTTCTCAGCCACATGATCCAGCAGTTAATCTTTGAATTTGGCCTAGAAAATAAAGTTATATATAGGGATACTTAGTTTATATATTTTTTAAAATTGGGAATTAGTTAAATAAATCACAGTACATCCTTTCAGAAAAAAAAGGTGACATCATTAGTGATTTTTGTGCATAATTTGTTCTTTACATAAGCATTATCTTTGAAGACCAGGATTATAGAAAGTTTCACATTCTCTATAACACCTGAGTATTTTACAGTGATCCTGTGCTGAGAATATTGCCTCTGTTGGGACAAAATAGTCCCTAGCATTCCTCCTATTTTAAACTTGTCAGAGATTTACTGGTTGGTGAAACCAGACTCCATTTATTTAGGTACTTGTGTACTGTTTACCAAATACCTTCTTAAGTATGTATACCTCTTTAGTCAGACATAGAAATATCAGTCTTGAAGTCATCAATAATAGGAAACTTAAGTTATAAAGTACTCTAAATGCTAATTATATTTTGGTTTAAAAAATTATATTCAGCAATCCATATTCTATTCCTTTCCTCTTGCTATGAAGCTCTTGATATTTTTGTTTTTCTGGGTATTTGCCATTTTTTTATATAGTTTTAATAAAAATTGGTTTTTTTTTCTTCTTTAGTCATCACCTGAAGATGAAGGCCAGGCTAGAACACTTGACACAGCAAAAGAAGTGGAGGTGATTATATTTTATCCTTTATAAAAAATATTTAAATGGAGATTAAGCTAAAAGGCCTGAATGATAAAGCTTTATTTTAAAATTTTAAAAGAAAAATATTTATTGAGTATCTCCTGAATTAAAATAACTCTCTTTGCCCATGGGGAATGTAGGAGTAGCTAGTGCGGTAGACAAGTGTGTAATCCAGGGAGCCGAATGCAGTCACCATACAGGGTAATGTTTATGGTGTGGGAACCCAGGTTGGAGGCACTCACTGCTTTAGAGAGCTGAGGAGGTGCTCACAGAGAGGGTGGCAGTGCCCTGGGTCTAGAAGGATGAAGAGGCATTCTCCCAGCAGGGAGGCCCAAGCATCTGAGGTGGCCAGACCTGCATGTGTGATGACATAAATACACCTGAAAGAGCAGAGCACTGTGCGGAAAGCTCAGAGTGGGTGACTGCAGGTGCCTGGGGAGAGGGGCAGAGGTGTGAGGGCCAGATGATGAGGAGTCTCAGGTGCACTGCAGAAGTGGAGCTTTGACCCTAGACAATAGGATGCTGTGATAGAGGCTGGAGGGGAGGGGACCAGTGAAAAACTGTAGAACCTGTCTAGCAAAGAAAATAACTAGCTTAACAGTGTAAAGGAAGAGGATAAAGATACACAGGGAAGAAAAACTATAAAACTAAAATTGACCGGAGCTGGTGTGTGAGATGGATAATTGTATTGTTAGCAGACATCGAAAGTAGGGGAAAGGAGCACAGGTTTGGCAGGGAAGGAAATTACATTGTTTCGGATGTGTGATTTGGGACCTTGTGGAGGTGGAGGCCTGGGGTGTGTGGACCTGGAAGTCATTGGCATGAAGGTAGAATGTTACTATAGTCCTTAAAGGAGACAGGCTCTCTGGGGAGAACATGTAGACTGGGTAAAGGCCCCGAGACAGCCTTGGGGTAGACCAATAAGTAGCTCAGGTAGGAAAACCATGAAGTGATCTGCAGGAAAGAGCTCAGCTGTGTCAGGTGCCGCACAGAAACCCAGCAGGCGGAGACCAGCGACTGGCATTTGTAGCCTTCACCAGAGCAACTTCAGTAAAATGGTGGGGATGAAAAGTAGATTTCAGTGAATTCAATGAGTGGAGGAAAACTGGGACATTTAAGATTGGACAGACATTAAGGCCTGTAACCAAAGAGAGAGAAAACTTAAAGATGAGCTCAAGTGAAGGTAGTTGCAGGTGTAGATGGTATTTACAAAACCATGTTGTCCTCAAGGGAAGAGGAGTCTGGCAAGGTCATGAGCCTAGTGAGGTGGCTGGAAGGGAAAGAGATCCCCAGGCTGGGGAAGGATGCTGGGTGAGAGGTACAAAGTCAGAACTGAAGTGGCGGCCCTAGCTCTGTGCTGACAGAGCTGCTCTCCACCGCACACTCCACATGCAGGCGGGTATTCAGTGAGCTTGGAGTGCAACACTGAAGTTTAAATGGAGCCATTAACTTGTGGTTACTGTTTATCTGGGTCGATCTATTCTTTGAAAGTATTGTTGAGGTTATGGAAAGTCTGAGTCTTGAGATATCAAAAATAAAACTCCACCTTTTTTAGAATTCTGTTTCTCCCAGGCAGTACTGGCAGACTGGATCTGATCTGGAAGGAGACCCAGAAAGTCTTACGTTCCAAATCTATATAGGAGTGCAAGTATATGGACAGGTAGGGGGTGAAACATTGCCTGTGAGCCTCAGAAATGTGACACATTGTCACAATCACCAACTATTCATCAAAACGTAGGCGGTAACAGGGCTGTCGTTCCTTTTATCTTCAGAGTGGTTGCCATACGAAACAAGTGATGCAGATTGTGTAAGATACATCTTTTCATTACAGAGAAGTGTGAGTTTATGGACACTTGTTTGCCGGGATTTGGGTATGGCATTTTGAATCTGGGAAGACATTTTTGTATAGGCATCAAAATTATAACTCCAGAGTGAGTAGGTGGATTAACTTGGCCTACAAACACAAGCCATTGTGCTCATTTCTCATTCTCACACTGTCATGGCTTGGCAAGATCAAATAATTCCTTTTATTTTTCCAAAGCAGATTACAGAAATTGAGCCAACAGGACGTTTAGACTACAGTAATCAGGACAGGCTCACAGCGCTGAAAGCAGTAACAAACTTTGGTGCTCCGTTTGAAGTTTTTGACTCAGAAGGTGAGTGTCACTTCTTGACACAGGCAGTCAAGACTTAATTCACGTTAGTAAAGATTACATAGCCATTCACAACAGGAAAATCTTGGCTGGCCATGCTTTAATGAATAATTAAGAATGTCTGTGGTGTCGATTTCATTTGAGGGGAATTACTTCTTTGAGGAGAGAAGACTAACCAATAAACAGCAAAATCCCAGAGCCTAGGACGCAGTGTTACTACACCAGATCAAACACAAGTACATCCATGTTTTCTTCAGTGTGCTGTTTGCCTTCCCACACAGAAGCTGAAGTGTTCCAAAGGAAACTCGATGAGACCACGAGATTGCTCAGGGAGCTCCAGGAAGCCCAGAACGAGCGTCTGAGCACCAGACCCCCTCCCAATATGATCTGCCTCTTGGGCCCCTCATACAGAGAAATGCATCTCGGTATGTCACAGGCACAGGTGGTGGGTGCTGAAAGGACAGGGGGTCCTGAGTGTGGGGCCACCATGAAGCAGTGCTAAAGTGAATACCGTGGACAGTTACTGTTGCATTTAGATAACATTCTTTTGGGTTTTTTTTTTAATTACTTAAAGGAATCATGTTTCAGTACCTGAACTGTTTTGTTTTTTATTTATTTTCTAGCTGAACAAGTGACCAATAATCTTAAAGAACTTGCACAGCAAGTCACTCCAGGTGATATTGTAAGCATGCATGGAGTTCGGAAAGCAATGGGGATTTCCATCCCTTCCCCTGTCATAGGAAACAGCTTTGTAGATTTAACAAAAGGTACGTGCGCTGTGTCTGGGAGGGTGGAGGGCTGTTGTGAGTAAAGGATGTCTGACCTGTCCCTCACATAACATTTGGAAGGTCTCGTCTCCATATGTTGATGACATGTGAACTTCTTATATTAATTCTTTAGACAAGATGGAAACAAAACTAAAGATTTCACACATTTACAAAAAAAACACAACCACAATGATAACCTAATAGTGCAGTACACCTCATCTTTAACCTTGAACATGAAGAAGGGCCCTCAAGAGCTACTCTTCTGGATGCTTTACCTTCACATCCCTTTTTTAATAAAGAAGAAAAAATGCTGAATAAAGTATATTTTTCTTGCAGATTTTGAAGAACCTAGAAAGAGTGATGTTGCTGAGTGTGAACCTGATGGGATTTGAAGCCAGCTGGTATTTGATACTATATATTATGTATAAATTTTTTTCATTCCTAACTTGGAAATGCTTTCAGAGGATATTAAATATTTGTAAATTGTTTTTTTAATTAAACTTTGGAACAATTTTAATGTTCCAGAGATTGGACTTCTATTGAATAATAAAGTTGAACCTGGGACTCAGCTGTGTTATTATGCAAAGCAAATAAGTTACCCCTTGACCTTTCCCTAAGGCTGAATCGGAGGATAAAGTGATAGAGGAAAGCTCAGAAAACAGCCTTTTCATGACCATTAAAAGAAGTCCCCCAAATAATTGAAATCCTTGTTTTTTCACATTTGCTACATTCCTCACTGAATAGTTCCAACGTACCAGATCTCACTTTGATGATTCAAAAAGTGGCCTTGTGAGGAAGGACTCTGACCTGTTGCCATACGGAGCAGGAAGCAGGGGTGGAACTGGAAGTTCTTGCAGATTAGTGGTAGTTCTGCTTATGTTTCACAGGACCGTAGCTACAGAAACTTAAAAAAAAATCCCTATCCAGTAAGATTTTCCATTGTTATGCTATGAAACCAAATACACTTAAAATAATTTTAGAGTTTACTAGCATGTCCCTTGCATACTTGGGGGGCATAATGCCCTGTGTAGAAAGATTAGGTGCTTCCCCCAGACAAAAGCAGACCAGGAGTCTCATAACACTGACTGGTCTAGTGTTCCTTTTTGGTTTATTTTATTCCATTTTTGAGAGTTACTTGAATCCATAGTAAGAGGATAAGCCAAATAAGATAAACTAAATCATCCTAAAATACAAAAGGGAATCACCAAGTGTAATAGAAGGTTTACATTTCTATTGCCAATCACAACCTCTGCCTCAGCCATGCCCCTAAATTAATAAACTCCTACTTTTATCTGAAATATAAAGGACAAGTGCTTGAGCAATTTGAGTAGGATGCTTTTCTGTAACCAGGTACTAGACAGTAGCCTAGTTACTGAGCAAATTAAGTTTAAGACCCTGCTTGAACTATACAGAGCCCTTCTGTAAAACACCCAGACAGGCAGCTGTTTTTTTTTTATTTCCCTGACTCTGAAAACTAAGATTTAGCAAGAATAAGTGGTATAAAGGAAAAGTGATTCTCTCAAGATAGCTAAAGACGTAGTTAAAGTCAAATGCCAAAAGAATTTAAAAGTCAGTTAAATATGTATCAAGTCTTTTTAGGACTTAATCTCTCAAATATAATTTAGGCAGTAATCAATACTTAAATTTTAGATCTACTTAGCTAAGGTAAGTTCTTGAAGACCAAGAAAACACTTTAGGACATTAATGTTTTCCAAATTGCTATTTTAATATATGAAAAGCTAAACAGTAGAAACACTGGTACTTTGTAAAAATGAAATAAAATTTTGAAACAAATATTACAGATCTATAAATACTCAGTATACAGAATAACCCCTAGTTTTCTGCATGTACCTTCTCAAAGCATATTTCTGTACACTGACCTATTATATACATAATCTGTATAATGGTTAATGATCTTCTCTGTTAGAAAAATTTCTTAATAACTAAAACAAAAAACCTCCAGTATGATTTTCACTAGAGTCAGTGAGGCCACCTCAGTAGAAACTTTTAAGTCCTTGACCAATAGAGAAGGTCAGTGTTAGAAAAGATAACTGTCCTGTCAAAAACAAAGTGATACCTATAAAGAAATGGCTTAATAATTGGAAAGCATTTTAAAAAAATAACTGCAAGTGATTTTTATTGTCAGTTATACACTGTGATCTGAATATCAAAACTAAAAACTTACAAAATATTCTTACCTTAGTAATGTTTAATTGGCAATAAAGAAAAATACATAAATGGTTCCCAATTGAGATTTCTGTTGCTGGAGAAAAAAATAACTTGAATATTGCAAGAGCATAAACAGGTCCACCTCACAGAGGCCCAGGCTCACTGATGTGTTTACACTATTTGAGCAACAGAACCTTCCTGACTTCCCAGAAGAGCCCTGCTGAGCAGCCCTGGTCGCCACTTTTAAGAGTATTAACTTTCAGTACAGTACTCACCTGAATGTGGGAAGTCGGTGTGTAAGGCTATTCCCTTACCAGCACTTTTGCCATGACATCCCTTTATACAATGAATACTTGCAATTTATTCGTACCTATTCCAGTTGCATGCAGTGCATCAGAGCTGCCACAGGCCAACTCAGAACCTTTGTGCAAATTAGAATAAGCCCCATTCTAGGGCTGATAAGCCCCAAAGTGAAACACGGCACCAGCAGACAGCAGGTTCATTGGCAGCGCCTCCCTGCCATTGGCTGCACACGCCCGTCCTCTGCAGCCAGGGCGCAGCGCATCCCAGCCCACCTGTTGGCAAGCCTGTACATCTCTATAGTATCGGGGGTTACAGGTGACTTCCAGCTAAGACACCCTGCTATATAGTGAAATTCAACTGTATTTGAAATCCTGGGAATACTCTGGTTGTGAGGCAGTGAAGTCAGTTCAGAAAAAGAGGGAATGGGCAGTTTGGTTACTCCTCCCCTTGAAACGCAGGTTGACTTGATTGTTTTGGGGCTGAAGCACTAGAAGACGCCATCCCACAAACTTGCTTATTGTGCTTGCCTTGATTCATTTGGTTCAGAACAGACAGAAGAGCACTTACGAGAGGCTGGCTTCCCAGGTGCAAAACCTATATACACGCTTACGCTGAGTTGAGTGCATCCTTTCTGTTCTGAAGCTCTTCAGACATGGCTGTGAGGACTATGGAGAGGAGAGGAAAGAAGTACTACAGGTGGTCCAGATTCTCTCCGTGCAGACTCCATTCCCTTCCAGTATAAAAACTGGGATAGAGCTGCCAATTGTAGAGGAGCACTAGAAAACAATGCATGAGTAGTCAGGGAAGGGCTAAGAGATTATATGCCTAATTTTACAGATTCTTCACTTATTGAACTGTTCCTCAAAATGCTAGCTCCATGTCTGTATGAGTCAAGCCAACGCTACACCGTTCCTCACCTTGCCGTGAGCCACATTCCTCAGAGCCTCTGCCCCCAGCTGGACTCATCCCATAAGCTGGTACTGGGCAGTAGTCCTACTTATATGTCAGTGGTTAAAAAGGCAAAGAATAGACTGGAGGGAAAAAATTTTGCCTATCATCTAAGAGGTCATTAAAAAGGATAGAGCCTCCATTAATGTATCCATGGAAAACATACATGTCAGAAGTGGGAAAAGGTATAATAACTCTGTCCTTTGTGGCTTTCCTCCCTAATGTCTGAAACCATTTATGGATTGGAACCACCCTTTTTAGCCAAAATACAGAATCCTGTAGCTAGTTCAAGGAGAAACAAGTCCCCAACCCATCCTAGACAACATGTCATAGTCCTGTACCTAGAGGAGACACATCTGACACATCGCACTGATGCAGCTCACAGGCCACGAGGGGGATGTGTGTTCAGGTCATGCTCTTAAGATCCCCTCCACAGCACCAGGGGAATGAGGATGTAAAAGGTAAGTGGGCCTCGTCCTGCCGTGCTGGGGGCCGCACTGCAGACTCCAGAGGTACAGAGGCTCTGGCTGCCTGTGCAAGGCAGGCTCACTGGTCACCTCGAACCGGAGTCTGGTGTACATGCCAGCACACCTCCAGTGTTGAATCCAGCCCTCCGTCGGGGTGGTGATGCCAAACCGTCAGGGCGCCTTCATACTCGCATGGGGCTGAGTCTTGCCCTCTGCCTACTCGGGGGAGGTCAGCTTCCAGCATGTTCTGCAGCTACCAGAAGCCCTCAGTTCAGCCCCAACCCTTGAAACTTGGCAGTATCTGTACAGACAAAGTAAGTCCTCAGTTCGCCTTTGCCTTTGACATTGATCAGTCCACGGCATTCACAAGAATAACCTAGTCCCTGGAGGACAGTACTTGTCTCTTCAGTAACCTGAAAAGGGAGAGAAACCTGTTGGCGGGTGGGTGCAGGTGGACAGAAAACAGCCCCCGAGCAGCCTGCACACTCGGGTTCCCAAAAGTACTGTATGGCTATAGAGTCCCAGCTGACTGATTCCCAGGCCCCCTCACCTCCGCAAAGTTCTCTCCCCATGGTCACCATTTCCTCAGATGGCTTTTTACCTGGATTTTCCCAAGTTCTCCAGTGCTCTCCATGCGGCTGGCCACGTTGACTGTGTTTCCCCAGATGTCATACTGAGGTTTTCGTGCTCCAATCACTCCAGCAATCACAGGTCCGTGGTTTATGCCTGAAGATAATGTTTCCAGTTGGCAGATCACAGAGGCAAAGCCTTAGGCCCTTACAGGAGGCCACAGAATCCTCCAGTGACCACAGAAGGCTGACAAGACACAACTAAAATGAAGGTTGGAACAGCACCTCCCAAGTCTGATGGGAGATCATGCTTGGGGTGTGAGAAGGGCATTCCCAGGGCAGGTCTTCAGACTTTGCATTACTGAAGAAGTCTGCGTCTGATCCTAAAACTCTCCTACTATCCGCTAATCTCTTAATATAAAAGAATAAATGGGCTTTGAGCACGGACCCTTTTAGCTAATAGTGACTAGTTACGTTAGTAAGTTTGCTTTGTTCTCTGTGTATTTTAAAGTTATCTACTTCCAGCCAGTGATTCTGGGTACTCCATTTTCTGTAGTGATATATTCCTATTTATTTAAGCTTGGATAACCATATAAGTGGTATGCAGAGAATGAATAATAACCCAGTCACCGGAGTTACAAGATCAGACACTCGTTTCTAAAACTTTGTAACAGAAGGCAAAGTACACTGGAGAAACCTGAGGGGGCTCGCCAGAGGGCAGGGGCTACGCAGTCTCGGCCCCAAGCCCAGCCCCTTCCCAGGGCCTCACCGACTCGGAGGCGGAACGAGTTGAACGAGTGCCTGTTGATGCCATCCAGCTTGCTCATCAGGGCGATGCTGAACTCCACCATGATACCAATGTGGGCATGCTGCCGCTCCAGGTCCTATGGGTCACAGTGCTGTACACGGGGCCGTGGCAAATCCCACCCTGTCTTACTGTCTCGACTGGCAGCAGATGCTCCAGAGCACCTGACGAGCCTGGCACTGGTGTGCCAGCAAGGGCAACGGCATGACACCCACAGGGAGGGGCTGCCAATGGGCAGAGATGAGCTGGAGGCTTCCCCACAGGGGAGCTCCATGCCAGGACAGGGCCACCTCCACCACCAGCAGAAGCCACCCCCGGACTAAGCCATGAGCTCTGCCCCTCCCTCATAAGGTGGCTTGGAAGGTGCTCCCTTTGAGGTGACAGGTCTAGGGGCTATTGAAATTCCCCTTGTGGGGCCGAGCCATGAGACCAGATAGCTGAGTACCTGAGTCTCATGCCCTGAGGGGACACTGAGCCCTGCAGCTGCCATATATGTGCTGCCGATGGTCTTGATCTTCTCCACGCTGCTGAACTTGGGCTTTAGCAGCAGCTGCAGAAAAAAAGGAAGCAGGAACACCCACCAGCTGCAGCCCAGGCCTGCCTCAGATTCTGATAGGAGGGAGATTCGATTCCCTCCTATCACCTCTTAACACAGCCATTTCTCACTCTCTGAGCTCACACTAGGGGCAAAGAGGGGCCCTCCCTGCTCCTCCAATCAGCCCAGGCTTCCCTGACATTCGTCTCCTCCTCCTCTCCATTCTCATCTGGTCTTATTCTTTCTAAGGAGCATACAACCCAGGAGTATCTACACAGGAATGTCAATTATTTGTCTGTGGCTAAGAATTACGCCCGAACCGACTGACTTGCCCTGAAACAGACTTATAGTATGGGCTTAGCTGGAAACCACACTACACATTCCACAAGGACCTAAGTCAGATAGCAAGCTGCCCCTCGCAGAGAAAATATGAATGAAACAAAATTTGTGCAATATATTCCCTCCAGGGAAGCTGCCACACATCCATTAACTGGGGCTTAGGATGCCCCATGCCTCCACCCTCCCCTCCCCAGCCCAGGCCAAGAAGCCGAGAGCTGCCCACCCACAGGCCTGGGGGGAGGCCGTACCTCATCAAAGTCGGCGATGATCTCATTCAACAGACGCAGGCACTCCAGCCCTTCCTTGTTGACGTCGCACTCCGTGTAGAACACTTTGAAGTCCGGCACAGACGCAAACATGACACACACGCAGTCATAGGACTGATGGTACCAGTCCTGAGTTGGGGCGGGAAGAAACAGGACCCTATGGCTACCTGGCCGCATGAGGGGACAGGCGACTGGGGAGGTGGTCATGGCCCGTGTTCCTCAGCTGTCCGGCTCCACTCTCGGGAGGGGGACTAAGCAAGTGGTTCTCAGCCAAGAAGGGCTGAGATTCATCTGGGGGGGCTGTGGAAATTAGGAGATTCTGATCACATTCTGAACTGGGGAGAGTCAGGCTCAGGTCGGTGTTTGGCTCTCTTGAGCAAAGTACCCTGAGTCAGACAATGGGCTGAGAACCCCTGGGGCAATAAGAGGTAACCAGTAGACAGGGTTCAATTCCCCCTGGGCCTGCCTCATTTATAAAACTCTCACAGCTTTACAGAATTGGTAGAAATACACATTTCATCAACAGAGATTGTCCAGGTTTTAAGTACCTGGACATACATTTTGATGCTCACAGTCCTGCTGGGCTAACACTGTTGGCCCCATTTTACAGAACTGGAAACCAAGGCCCTGGGAAGTAAAATATCTTGTCCATGATCAAACTTGAAACCCAATCTCAGACTCCAAGGCCTGTGTCCTTAGAGTTGATCCACACATTGTCTCCTGGGCACATCAGCGAGGCCAAGGCCCATGGAAACCGAAGTCCCAAAGCACCTAGCTGCACAGGACCACACTGTACCTTCAGGGGGCTCCCCACCCTCGAGGCCAAGCCCCTTGCACCACACCTCATTTAACTTGTCACCAATGAAGTGGGCGGCTACGTGCGCTGGCAGGACATTCTCCAGAAGAAGGCGGTTGACATTCTCCATGGTTTCGAACTCCTCGTGTTCCTTCTTGAACTTCTTCTTCCACAGACAATCCAAGCGGCAGTAATAGTCGATCTGCCGACAGTGGGGAGCATCAATGTCCTGGCCAAGCAGCTAATGGGCCACACTTGTAGCCCCAGGGGCTACTGGCCCAGCCCATCAGCACTCCCCCTGTGTCCACGAGCAAATGTCTCCAATTCAACAGCCACCTCCCAGTGGCCGTGAAGTCCCACAGTTCTCAAATGACCCATAAGATTAAATGTCACTCATGTCCTGATGGGGAGGTGACGCCGAATGGTAAGGACTGACTTACGAGCCCAGACCCAAGAACCAGAGCTTCCCTCCAGGGCTGTCTGCTGTCCTCCATGCTGCCCCAGACCTGAGGCAGCCCCAGCCCACCCCGAGCAAAGGGGGAGAAAGAAGCTGCCCTAGGCACGTGGCGGGGGGTGTTCCCAAGGCCGTACCTGTCTGGAGAGCATGAGGAGGGTGGTATAAAACAGAACCAGGTAGAAAATGATCATCATCCTCAGGTCCCTCCATAAACCGCATGGGGAGCTGCCGGACACGAAGGGGGGAGGCAGGAGTCACCCTGGTTCCCACCCAGTCCCCAGAGCACCCACTCCGAGCCAGCCAGGTGGAAGGGTCACCAGGATGGAAACCCCTGCCCTCAGCTCCTGGTCTCCCAGCACAGATGGCAAACAAGATGACTTCAGGTTATAAAGGAATGAAGGGTGACTGGGAGGTGGGGGAGGCCTCACGGAGGTGTTATCTGCAGTCACACCTGGATGACACAGAGAAACCATGGCAAAGTGACAGAAAAGCCTCCCAGGCAGGGGAGGGAGCAGCTGGGAATGACTCAAGGTGAGTCAAGGACTTGTAGATTGGCAAGCCAGACCCATAGCAGATTTTGTTCTGGACCCCCAAATTCCAGCCTTTTAGTTCAAGGGAAGCTAGGCCCTTCTTCTCCTCAATCCACTTGGAGCCCAGAGCCCCCAGAGCTCTAGCCCCTCTCATCCACAGGTGTCACCCACCTGTCCAGGGAGAGACCAGAGACAGCTGCTCTACCCAGAACTCTGTGGAGATTCAGGCCCGGTCCAAAGCAGGGACTGGGCGAGAGCTGAGGCCTGCCTCCACCCTGGCCCTGAGACAGGGTGGCCCAGGGAGCCTCTTTGGGACCAGGGGCATCCCCCAGAGAACCTGCAAATGAGTCACACTTCACAATACTTTGAGTCCCATCACATCTCCTCTGTGAAATGGAAACCATGCCACCTGCCAACGCACCCCACAAGGTGTCCAGTCCAGATGGAACTGTGAATGCAAACACCCCTTAGTTTGCAATAACACTGAACCAAAACGGAACATGTCACAGGGGGCCACAGTCAAGAGAGGCAGTGGGAAGGGCCCTGGCAGAAAGGCTATGGGCCCCACCTGCGGGTACCGTTGATCTCGGTGAGGTTGCCCCAGCTGTGTACGCAGCAGTCCCACTGGCAGCATGGCGACATGGTGAAGAGCACCAGGTAGGCCACCAAGGCCACTGTCCACAGCACGACCTTCGGCTCCAGGCTCATCCGCAGGAAGACAGAGCAGGCGAGGAAGGCCAGGATGCAGCTGCAGGTATAATACTGGGAGATGGGGGGACACTGGTTACCAAGAGGCACCTACTGGACCAGTGGCCACCAAAGTGGGGGACACCTCAGCTCGGACACTGAATCACAGAGCCCCTTCCACCCGGGGAACTCTGCAAAGAGCCACTGGGTGCAGCATTGCTGACCTCCCATCTTAACAAAGACCACACAATGGGATCTAAAACTTTGCAGTGCTGTGTTGTTCTTACTGTGTTTTTACTTGTACTTAGGCAAGTGAACCCAAAGGGGAAAAAGATAGTAAATAAAATAGCAGGTGGTGTGTGGATGAGACATGCAAAAGTCAGAGCAGTGGTGTGCATGTACCTGGGGGCCTCCCTGCCTTGAGTCCTGCCTTGACCTTGCACCTTGCCCCACTTTACTCTTCTGCTCAAGAACACGATGAGGCCCCCAGAATAAAGACCAAGCTCTTCGCCGGGGCATTCGTGGTCCACCCTGACCTGGACCAGTCCTACCTCTGGCTTCATCTCCCAATTCTCCCCACTCCCTCTCCGTAACACAACCACCTGAAATCCTGCTGCCCCACTGCGTGCCTCAGCCTCTTCTCACTGGGCCCTCTCCCATGCTGGCCCATAAACTTCTGCCCTTTTAGACACCAGCTCAAATTCACCACCGCTCCCCGAGGCCCCATCTCCCTCATCCTGCTGCCCGCAGGGGCTCTCCAGGCATGGCTCCTGTTGTCAGCCTGCCTGGGGCCCAGTCCTAGCTCTACCACCTGAGGCACGGCAGCCAACTTTTCTGAGCTACCTTCTTGTCGATGAAATGGGCGATCCTAAAAGGCCTGCCAAAGAGGAGAGGCTGGGAGACACCCACAGGATGCTGACCCTCTCACATCCTGGACCATGTGTGCCAGCACTGAGGCTCCTGTGCCCTCCAGGACCAGAGGCCACCTCAGCCCTGTCTGGGCCCTTCTCTCTCCACCTCTCCTGGGAGAGGCTGGCCTCAGCTCTGACATACCCTGTGGTCACAGGTGCTCAGAATCAGTGGCTTTTCATGTCCCAACCTGGGCAAAAGCAGTCCTAGAGAGGGCGTAGGCTGGTCCAGCACCCGGCACCCTCACCTGGAGGAGGTCGCACAGCATCCTGTCCCAGCCGTTCGTAGCGCTCAGGCTCGTCTTGTTGCCGGGAGACAGCCCCAGTGGTGGGAACGGCATCAGCGGCTATGGAGGAGACAGGTCCCCGTGAAGGTTGGCCCAGAGGCCTGAGACTCTAGCACCTGCCAGGGCCAAGCGGGGCTGGGGGGTTGGAGGAGCCAGGGGGGCTGGGCCCTGGACCAGCACCATGGGCAACTCCAGCCAGACCCAGTTCTCAACACAGCCCCAAGCCCGTGCCCGATTTCCGGCATCAGCCATCAGCTTCACAGTGGGAAGGGGCCAGGGCAGAGGGTGTACAATGAAGACACATGGACATTAGCCCCAGAGCAGCAGAGGCTGACTCAGGGAGGGGGCCAGAGAAGCTGGGGTCAGCGCTTCCAACAAGCCCCCTCCTCCCCAGGTGACACTGAGGGAGGCAGGCAGCCTAGTGACTGTAATGTGGAGGTAAAGGACAGACCCGAGCTCCAGATGCGGTGCTGGGAGGAGAGGGACGGGACACCGAGCACATGAGCACGGCCTGGGAACAGGCGCTCAAGTGTCCCCCCCAGCTTGTCCCTCAGGTGACTCGTCCCTAGTGAGGACACAGACTCTGGGCAGGACTGGGCCTCCCCAGCGGGCCACAAAGAAGCAAGCGGATGTCAAGAGGGGAGTTGTCATTGGACAAGGAGACTCCAGCAACCTCACAGGGCTGGACACATAAGCTCTCTGGGGAGCCCAAGTGCTCATTTGAAAACTGAAGGGTACAGGGGCTCTAAGCCTGACCTTACGGTCCATCCACAGGGCTCTGGGAAAGGTTACACCCAAAGCAACTTTTAGGCAACGAGATTATGGGATTCTAGAATCTGGAGGTTCCCAGAGTCAAAGGCTGGCTCCCACCAGCCTTTGCACAGGCACCAGGGGTCCCGCCTTTCCCGCCCCCAGAACCCACCAGGTTGACGATAGCAATGGTGAGCAGACTGCCAATGGTCAGGACGGCCAAGGACACCCGCAGCAGGGGCTGTGTCTCCACCCTCTCGGAGATGGCCTGGAGCATCCCCCAGGCTGGGCAACAGCTCTGTGGAGTCCAGGGGTCACGTCAGCGGCACAGCCCCCGGCAGGGAGGCGGAGCCTGCCTGAAGCCTTGCAGGGAGAACTCCACCAGGGAGAGTCAGCAGGTGCTCTGCGCCCATCCCAGAGCTCGGTGCACATGTGCTGTGCAGACAGAAAGACACTCCCACCCTTGGGGCCATGGACAGCCACAGCCACTTGGGGACCACTGGGCTGAGAAAGTAGAACCCTTGGGAGAAGGCTCCAGAGCCTCGTAATGTGTCCTCCAGGCAGGAGGGGCAGGGCCCAGGTGGGCAAGGCTCGCCAGGAAGGGCTCCCAAGCCAGGGTAGGGGCAGGAGGCAGGGGCCTCCGACATGTGGGAGGCCTGGCCAGGAACTGAGTCAGTGGCCTCCCCACTCACCAAAAACTCATCAGCGAAGCACAGGCCTAGCACCAGCACCAGCACACAGGCCACCAGCCCAAAGGACACACCTAGAGTCGCCATCCTGAGAAGAAGGAAAGAAAACCCTAAGTTCTGGGGGATCATGTGTCCAGGGCCAAGCCACGGGCCTGTTCCCCCACCCCTCCCAGCACCCCAGTTCTCAGGCTCATGGTCACCTTCTGCCCCCTTCACCCCTCCCAAACTGCTACTCTAGACTCACCAAAGGGGACCTTTGAAAAGCCTGGCCCAGTGCCCCACTAAAAACACACGAGGCCTGGCCAAAACATGAAGGCCAAGATCAAGATCACACCCCCCTTTCTAGACTGAGTATATAAGAAATGAGTGATTACACAGCCTTCAGATCACATCTGGCCCGTAAGTACCATGGAGTGCTCCCTGGTGTATCTTTATTGAGCACATCTGAAACCACAGTCCCCGGGGTCCTTCAGCCTAGCCACCCCCTTCCCGAAACCACCAAGCAGCTGGCTTCCTCACTGTGGCCTCGTCCCCAGCACACCTAAAGGGCCCCTGGGGCAGAGGCATGAACCTCAGCCACTCCTGACATCCTGGCCATGCAGCCTGGATAAGTCATTAACCCCTCTGGGCCTCAGTTTCCCATATCGAAGAGAAGATGATGGCAGCAGAGGTCTTAGGTCTGCCCTTCTAGGACTGCAAACACTTCAGGCACGGGTCACAAACTACAGACACATACAAGGCGACACAGGTGACAGATGACTTCTAAGGTGAAGCAGGCTTCCAATGAAAACACAAATGAGTAATTCCAGGGCTGGGGGTCAGATCCCTGTGCCAGTTTCTGGGACTCCAGGGTCTACAGTTACTGAACTCAAACAGCGGGCCCCTTTCTCCTAGCCATGCAGCCCCTCCCAGGTTTTCTGGTGGATCCTGTAAGGCCACGGCCCCTCGTGGCCTGGGCCATCCTTGGCCACCACACTGACCTGGGCATGAGCAGAACATGGATGAGCAGGATGCAGACGAAAACGAGGCTGGCGCAGGCGAAGTAACGGCGGGCCCGGGGGATGGGTGCCAGGCGGTACTGAGGACAACAGAGACTGTAAGGGGTGCCCAGGGCGGCCAAGGCCCCAGCTGCAGGGCCACTTGCTCTCACCCCTTCATAAGTCTACCTTGGCTCAAGTCAATCACCCTAAAAAACCCCCTCACACCCACCCTGAGCTCTAGATGATGGTGTGACACCATCATTAAGCAGCAACCTGGATACAGGCCCTCCAGATTCCCTGACTTTCTTTCCAAGGCCCCTGAAAAGGCCATGGCCTCCCATCTGCATATGGGAACCAAGCTGCTGAGACAGGCTAGTGGTGGGTCTGCCCCTCACTGCAAACCGAGATATAAGGCAGGTCCTGAGCCGGGCACTGGCAGGCAGGGACCCGGTGCTGCCCGGCCCCCTACTCCAGCACCATCTCATTATCCTGGCCCCTGAGGGCTCCTGCTGCAGACGGGCAAACCAAGGCTCAGAGAGCCCAGCAGCCTGCCAGCACCACACAGTCAGCGGAAGGCCCAGTGGGGTGGCGTTCTGGTGACACTGCCTCCTCCAGACCCCCAGCTCCTCAGGGAGCCCCAGCTAGAGGCAGCCCGCCCCTACCCTACCCCCAGCACCAAATCCTGTAGGCTGGGCAGGAGAGAGGTCCCCACACCAGAGCCACAGGCTGCAGCCACCCTCCCAGATGGGCCACACCTGAGGCCAAGATGGGCTCTGAGAGCCTGTGAAATGGGTAACAGTGCCCTTGGTGACCGTCTGAAGGTTCAGTGACAACACATGTGCCCAGGAAGTTGTCAGAACCCAGTAGATGCTCCAGAAACAAGTAGATGGTCACTAGTGGCAAAAAAGCACGTTGCTGAAGCAGCCAACCAGCCCCTTCGGCACTGATACTGAAGTGAAGCTTTTTCCCAATTACTAGGCTGCTGCCGGCCTACGGCTGGCTGCACTGGCCTTACCTGCTAAGGTGCTCGTGTTTGAAGTGAGCAAACGTCCCAAACCCAAGTGGGCAAATCCCTAATGGGGCATGTCAGGAACAGGGGTGAGGCCGGCAGGAAGAGAACCCAAGGGGGGCTGGATTAAGTCTCCCATTCTCACCAGCCAGCTGGAGCTGGCCCTCCCCGTGACCCCCCCTGAACAATTTTCTGGGAGTGTTGGCTGCCGCATGGCCTGTGCCCCCACCCCTCACCCCAGGTCCCATTGCTGGAGCTGCTCAGGAGCCCTCACCTCCCGCTCAAAGCCCTTCTCCAGGAAGATGGACCCAAAGGAGTAGAAGTCATCGGACTTGGTGCAGCAGGGCCTATAAGGCGGCAGACACAAGCAGTAAGATGTGAGGCCTGGGGGAGTGGGGGACAGAGGCCCACCTTCAGGTAAGGGGAGGGGCAGGGACCACAGGCAGGGACCCCACCCTCAGGAGGGGAAGTGGGCAGACCCCCCTTGGGAAGCAGCACCAGGGAGGGAAGGAGCTACAATGAGCCCAGCAAGAGCCGGGCCACCAGGCGTATGGGTACAAGGTGGGCCTGGCCGTATCAGGCCCCCCTTAGGTGAGGGGGTGAGCAGACATCTGGGAGCCTCACCTCGTGGAGCTGAGCCCCTCAATGGCTGAGAGCATCTCATCATCATATGAGTCGTCCTCCGACCGCCCCTTGGGGGATGCGCTTCTAGAATCAGGCATCCACGACTGCACCACCCAGGGGCCACATCCACCTGCCCAGAGGCAGGGGTGCGGACAAGATGACTCCCCCAAGTGGGGTCCCCAGGGGCCTGCAGGAGGCCCCAAAGCCTTGCACAGGATAGTGGAGAAACAGATGGGTCCCCTAAGGCCCAAAGAGGGCAGGAGAACACCCAGCATCACACAGCCTCCCCCAGGTGCCAGCAAGCAGAGGGCAGACCCCAGTCCCCAGGCCAAGGCCTCTTCCACTAAACCCAGAGCTCCTTCACACCAGCCCTGCTGAGCCCCCTACAGGGTGGGTACACCACAGGCACTCAGTGACAGCAAAGTTCTGGTTCCTAAAACACTTTGACCCAAGCCACAGCCAACTCCATAGTCAGGGCTGGGCCTAGCAGAGCTGCCCAGGAGGAGGCTGGCCTGGGCAACCTGGCTAGAGAAGGTGACTGGGGCAGTGCTTGGCCAGGAGGGCAGGCCACACGTGGCAGGAAGGAGGGGCAGTGCACATACCTATCAGGAGTCCGGTGGCGCCTCAGGGGAATGGCCTGGAAGGGAAGGGAGGGAGAGAGATTGCCCAGCCTGCGGAGCCCTGACATCTATCACCAGGTGCTCAGAAACATGGGGTGGGTGTAGGGGACGTCCAAGCTTCAGGCATCTGATACCAAAGCCAAACACAGTCTGGGGACCGAGGACTGGGCCGTTCTCATACTCCCTGGAGCACCCCAAGAGCCCAGGAGGGAGGCAGCACAGGGTCAGGCACCATTTTACAGATGGAGGCAGTGAGGCCTGGATAGAAGGACGGGCTCTCCTGCCCCTCCTCAGGGTCCCGTCCACAGCTCCCTCGGAGGGAGCAGTCCTACCTTCGGCCTCCGGCTGGTGGGGACAGCAGTCTCACTGCTGCTCACGCTCTCACGGTGGCTGAGGTGGGCAAAGGGCCGCGCAGCCCCCCAGGACTCCAGGTAGCGGGTCATGCGCACAGACGCCCGCATCTTCAGGGCAGCATCCCCCTTGGGCTTGGGGAGGTGCTGGCTGGGCGGGGGTGGCTGCTGGCTCTGCAGGCAGACACACAGAGGCCTGTCCCATCCCCTTCCCTCTCAGCCTGGAAAGGGGCTGCCACCCCCACCCTCCTCCAGCTGGGGTGCCAGCCCATCTGGTGAAAGGGAAAATGGCAAAAAAGCTGCTTGGTCTGCAATCCCCTCGGGGACTGGCTAATGCCCAGTGCACTCCTGTCCTTCCTCGGCAGGGAGGAAATAGGGTCACACACAGCTGGGTACAGCCCCGCAGCCCCTTCTCCGTCCCCCAGGGGAAGAAGCTGGTTAAGATCCTAAGCTCTGGGCCCCACTCACTCATGAGGCTCTTTGGAACCAGATGCTGACCTGGGGGCCTGGAAGCCCATCAGCCCCTCCCCATGGAGGCACCCTGGGGAGACAGCACCCAGGGAGGCCATAGGCATCCTGCCTTCCCACCAACATGTGGCTGGCAGATGTCTTTCCTGTAGGAAGCCACCATGAACAGAGTGCTGGCCAGTGACCCAGAGATGGCCAGGGAGCCCTACAGAGTGGCCCCCAAACAACAGCAGGGGTCCCCTACCTGCCACGTGCCTGCCATAGCTCTGCCAGGGCATGGTGGACTAGCCAGGCCCTGAATGAGGGGGCCCACCCTGCCCCCACAGGAAGAACAACATAGCAGGGACCTCCCCTGGCTGGGGAGGCTGGGCAGGGCTGGAAAAGGGGGAAGGAGACTGCGGGAGACAAGTATGGGACATTTCGAGACCTGCAGAGCCCGCCTCCCCTTGGGTCCCCACAGACACTGACTCAGACCAGCACTACAGGCACAAACGCTCGCTAAGCCATAAGCAGCAGCTTTCCTGGAAATGTCTAGCCTCCTTCTGGGAGAGAAACATTTTTAAACCCTGAGACACATCAGCCTCGCCAGGGAGAACAGCGTGGAATCCGGCCTCTGTGAGTGTCCCGGGGTCCAGAGGACACGCTGAGCCCTGCACTGAGCAACCTGCCTGGGGTGGGGGCAGGGGGCACATCTCTGTCTCCCCCTCCACTGTCGGCCCCTCTGCCTATACAGCACCCGGCCACTCCAGCTCAAGGCCTCTGGCATTTCTCTGAGGGCAGGAAGGCCAGACACCTTGCCTTCCTGAGAAACAGATGTGTACGAAAGATCCATCAGTTCTAAGTAAAATGCACCTGAGAGGTAGGCCCCAGAAGGGCAGCTGCAGCCCCACCAGCCTGCAGGGGAGCCCCACAGGCCACCTCTGGCCCCTTACCCCAGGTGTCTTCACACCTAAGAAATGGTATGAATCAGAGCCTAAGGAGGCCAGAGTTGGAAAAGCACCACCTTGTCCACAATAGGAGGGACATCTGAGCGTCCTTTCCATGGCTCATTGCACAGTTGTGAGAAGAAAAGAAGTGAGGATGGTCTGTGCACACAGAGGGAAGGTCTCCAAGTTTCCAACCCAGTGGGTGCCACGCTATCCCGTGGGCTTAATGAGGAGGGCAGATGAGAATCTTTCGAGCTATTACGTGTGCAGAGACATCTCTGTGGAAAGAACTCAAGGAACACCATGCTGGTTCCCTTTAGTGGGACAGGCTGGCTGCAGACAAGGATTCAAGGGAAACTGTCTGCAACATGCCCTTCATGCTTTCTGAATTTCCAACTATGTAAACGAGCAAAATTAAAGATGGGGAAGGGAGGGTTGACAGATGAAATATAGGATGCCCAGTTCGATCCTGTGTAAGATTCACGCTCAGACAAAAACTCCTCTGTGGTGTATCTGAATGCAAGGTGAACTAAGCGCCCTGGAGCTGCACTTGCTGAATCCAGCAGCCCTGGGGGTGGGGGTGGAGCTCTGCCTGCTCTGCCTTGCAGTCTGGGTACTCTGCCTCATTCATTCACAAGGTATCCAAGCACAGGCTCTGTACCAACAGGGGTTGCAGCCAGGAGAAGAGGGCACCCCTCCCCGAAGCCTGCCCATGTGGTGTTCACACTGGCAATATATAAGCAAAAAGGATAAATAGGAGCATTTGGGACAGAGGGAAGAGGGCTCAGGGCTGAGGGAGCAGCAGGGACAAGGGTCCTGTGGTGGAAAGAGCCTGGCAGGAAGGACAGGAGGATGGCACAGGACTGGGGTGAAGTACACTCAGGATGAAAGAACAGGGCAGAGAAGGAGAAGTGGGCAGGGCCCAGAACTGTGAGTACAAGGTGAGGGGCTGGACTATATTCCATGATTGGGGTAGGGGGGCAGCCCCAAGGTATCTAGGAGGGCTTCCCCAGGTGCTGACTCAGCAGCAGGATGAGGCCCGAGGAGCTGGGGAGGCCGCAGGCTGGCCCTCTGCTCCCCTGGAGACTGGCAGTCAGACAGCCCGGCCCTGAGGACAACGAAGGCCAGAGAGGGAGCTGGAGAGAGCCTGCTGCGACTGACATTCTCGAGCAAGCCCCAAGGACGATTCACAGAGGCCTCCAGGCAAGCTGGCCTCCCACTGGCAGGAAGAAGGGCCCAGCAGGCCCGGTATGGCTGGGGGCAGGACTGGGGCCCACAGGCCTAGCAGCTGCCCACAGCCTCCCCCAGCACGGGGGCCCGAGGAAAGCGGGGCCAGCGGAGGAGGCAGAGCTACACAGCCAGGCAGACACTGCGGGTCAGAACCCAGGACACACGGAGGCCCCTGCCTAGTGGCCACCTGGCCTTTCCCTACCTTCCTGAGTCTCAGCCAAAGCATGTTTTTAAAATGTATCTTCTGAAAATCTGGAGATTAGGGACTACCTCATGGAAAATAGACTAACAGTGACTGTCAGCTTGACCTGACTGCCTTGCTCGGATTAGCGTTTTCTCCTCTGTTGTTACTCCCATTTCATGGAAAGGAACACTGAGGCCCAGGACACACCCAGGCGCGGGGAGCTCACTCCAACCCCGGGCAGGCCTCTTCCTTGCCTCCTCACAGCCTTGAAGGGAAGAACACTCCACGTCTCCAGGCCCTCCCTCCATCCCCCAACCCGCCTGCTGCATCTGAGCCCTCGTACCCGGGGATCAATGACCAGGTAGGTACGGATATTCATCTCTTTCAGGTAGGGGTCTCGCCGCTGCCCATGCCCGTCCTCCACCTCATACGCCTTGTCCAGGTGGTTCAGCGTTGCCTCGGTGATGTGTACACGGCTGGGGGAGGCCAGAGTCAGACAGAGCAGTGGGCCCAGAGAAGGCTGGCACCTGCTCCGAGATGCACAGCAGGAAGGGCCAAGCAGGCCGGCTCCCCCCACGGAGAGGTCATGATTCTGTCTCTGACCCCACCCTTGGCCCCCCTCCCCAGCTGAGTCAGCCCCTGCCCTCTGACCCCCTGCTGTCACCCAAGCCTCACCCAGGGACTCCAGCCGCCTCCATCCTGTTGGCCAGGGACACGTCATGGGACCACACATCATACTGCCACTTGTGCAGCCCGATGACACCACACAGCACGTTCCCCGAGTGTATACCCACACGCATGCTGATGTCCACACCCGTGGCTTCCCGCACCTGCCTGGGGCAGAGCAGTCCAGTCACCCCACCCCAGCTAGGGCTGCTGGGGGTCCCAGGTACAGAATGTGACACGGGCAGGGCAGAGCAAGGCTGTGGGGGGAGCATGTGGGAAGGGGCAGGCCCAGCTCCCAGGAGAGAACCTTCTCAGCCTGATGGGGCTGCCTCCTCAAGAGGGCATGAGCACCCCGTCTCTGGGAATATGCAGATAGATGTGGCTGGCCCCCAAGTTCACAGGCTGTCAGAAGGAGTTCCAACTGTCGTTGGTTACTACAGCTCATGTTGAAGGCCCTAAAATACATCACTGGCTGTTTCCCCTGCCTGGCAACCCCAGCTGGGCTCTGCAGACAAACTCAGGCCCTACCCCAAACCCAGCAGAGACAAAGAACACAGGAGCTGGGCTTTGGGGGCCTTCTATACCCCCACCTTGGGGAAGTGGGAGCACTGCGGGTTGCTAGCACCTCTCAGTGCAAGAAGCCCCAAGTCAGAGCTGCCCCAGGGCACAGGGCACTCTAAACACAAGCAGAGCCCCAGGGCCCTTTGACAAGTGGATGAGGTCCCAGAAGCAGCCAGGGTCAGGTGGCCACCAACAGGGCTGGGGATGGAGTCAAAGCCAGAGGGAGCATAAGGGGCCTGCACAGCCTCCACATGCTCTTGGGGAGGAAACTGACCTGGGGTGGGTGACCTGGCCAAGGTCACCCAGGTAGTGGGATGCAGAGCCAGGCTAGAACCAGACCCCCACTCCCTCTCCAGATCCGGCAGCCCCCACCACTGCTGGTGAGATTCCAGGAGGAGGCCAGGCTGGGGCTGGGTTACACCCGGGAGCCACACTCCTCAGGCAGCCCAGCTGCAGCCCACTCTGCCCTGAACACTGGTGGGTCTGGCTAAGCCCACCTGGCTCTCCACCCTGCACCTGAGCACCGTGGCAGGTCCTTCCCACAGACCATGGCTGCTCAGGGCTCTGGAGAACTTGTGGGGAGCTGATGGGAAGGAGCTCCAAGAGACTGGGGGCCTCCCTGCAGCTCGGAGAACCAGTCCGGACTCCAAGTCTTCCCAGGAAGAACAGGCAGCAGATGGAGCCCTGCAGTCAGACCTAGAGTTCACAGGTTCCTCGCACTGCTAACACTCAGTCTATAGGATGACAAGGCCCAGCTGCCCCCTCCTCACACCTGCCAGCTCCTAGCCGCTGATACTCTCTGGGGCTCAGAGGCTCAGTATGCAGACATACTGCTAAGTAGTCCAGGCAACTGATTTCACCCAAGCCTCAGTTTCCTCATCTGCAAAACAGGGACAATGCATTCCCCTCCTGCCTTAGCAAGACGAAGGGGTCCATCGTGGGGACAGGACCTGGTGCCCCAGGCCTGCCCATGGTACCTACTTAATGGCCTCACACATGTCCAGCCCCATCTTCACGCAGTTCCTGGCATGGGTGGGCAGGGACACAGGCAGGCCTGACACGCAGTAGTAGCAGTCCCCCAGGATCTTGATCCGCATGCACTCATTGGCCTGCAGGACAAGGGAGAGGCCTGGCCTGAGGAAGGGCTGCAGGCACACAAACCAGCCATCTCCCCACAGCTGCCAGGGTGAACCAGGCTCTTTCCTGGCCAGAGGCTTCTTCTGGGGTATCAGCTACCAGTAGCAGCTTAGTACATGGATTGGAGACATGGGGAGCTCCCCAGGAAGAACCCCCCCACAAGCATCAGGGATGGAAGTGGATGTTACTAATGGTGGCCACCTGGGTGCCTCTGTGGTAAACACTGTCTTTGTCTCATTTCTTCATGCAATGTTTGAGCACCTACTAAGTGCCCTGTCCTGCCCCAGGCACTGGGATATGGCAGTGAGAAAAACAGACAAAACCCCTGACAGCCATGGAGCTCGCACACCGGCGGCAGAGCTAGTCACTAAACTAGATAAATAATATCTATAGACACTCAATGGTGGTAAGTGCCAAGGAGAAAAATGAGGGATGAAAGGACAGAGCAAGTTCCCAGGCAGTCAGAGAAAGTAACATTTGAGCAAAGACTCAGAGGGGACTGAGGAAGCAAGCCATGCCAGAATCTGGAGAAAGCCCATTCCAGGCAGAAGATGGAAGCAGCATGTGCAAAGGCCCTGAGGCCAGAAAGCTGTCTGAGAAACAAACAGTAAAGCAGCCAGTGTCGCTGAAGTAGAGAAAGTAGGGGAGATGAAAACAAGAGAGGTGGCAGGTGCCATAAACCAAGGGGTCAGCAAGTTTGAGGTAATCCAAGAGATGGCTATGCTGCTAGGGATGCTGCTAGGGTTTGTGAGTGGGGAGGGATCAGAGAGGAAAAATGGGGGTGAGGAGAGAGGCTGGGGTCTCAGAGGAAAATGTGCATGGAGAGGGGGAGGCGAGGCCCAAGCCATTCCACCTGATGCGGTGCTGAGGCCACTAGACAGCCTCCCCCTGCCCCTCCCCCCAATCAATAAGCCCTGGGCAAAGGTGACCACACATACCAAGGCCTTGGGGGTGGGGTTTCAGGGACTCTGAGAAGGAGCTATGCCAGCTCCTTTCTCAACTCCTCATCTAATAACCACATTTGTGGTGTGTGCCAGCTCTTCCCTGCTGGGCCCCATCTGGCACACGCTGAGTACTGAGTGGCTTGGCCCAGGACACAAGGACAGTGGCCTTCCTACAAACCAGCAGGGGATGGACTCCCAGGCGCAAGCTCCAGTTGCCCTTATCTCCTCCCAGATCAGCCACTGGACTGCCCTCTGAGCCCAGATGTCTGTCAGGGACTAGCCACTCCAGCTGGAGGGATGGCCATGGCCTCCCTCTCCCCATCTATACAATGGGGCTGCCACCAGGCAGGCAGACACAGACACAGACACACTACCACCACCACCTGCCCCTACCCTGGGCCCACACTGCCACAGAGACAAAGGCTAAGACCCCAGCCCAGCCCTGGCTGCTCCCAGACCTCTCCCCACTCAGCTGTTCCCTGAAGATCCTCCTTACCCAATGTTCTCTCCTGCTTGGCACCTGCTATGCCTCCCAAGGTCCTCAAATCAAGTCCCACTCCTTACCTCCACCCTAAGTCTTTGCACGTTGGACTCTCTGACCTTCTCCCCCTCACTCTGTCACTCCTACTCATCCTGAGCCATGTTCATTCCCAGGACAAGCAGCTTTCTTTCTACTCCAGCCTTTTGCACATGCTGTTCCCTCTGCTCAGAACACTGTTCCCTTTCCTCTTCAGGTATCCTTTTAGGTTTCTCAAACTTTAACACGCATACAGTTCAGGGATCTTGTTAAAAGGCCAATTCTGGGTAAGGCCTGGCATTCCACAGTCCTCCTAAGCTCCCAGATGAGGCCAAGGTTACTGGCCTTGTGTAATGAGGATGAAGCCATCTCCTCCTCCAGGCAGCCTTCCTGAGCCCCCTGAGCTCCTTAGTTCCTGTGCTCCCCCAGTGTACTGTGAGTCTCCCCACCAGCCTCACATTCTGGGAAACAGGATTCTGGCTGCCCTGGCCACCTCTTGACCTCCACTTCCGCCATGGGGTACTTGGAAGTGTTTGCTGATTGAATGCTAAAATTCAGCCAAGGCCTCCCCATCCCCATCTCACCACAGCACTGGCACAGGATACCACTGGAAGGCAGTGGGGGTGGGGGTGGGGGCCTGACTTCACCAACAGCAGGACGGAGAGGCAGCACAAAAGCCAGGGCTCACCTTGGCAATCTGGTCGAACTTGCCGAAGAGCTCATTCAGCACCACTACCAACTCTTTGGGAGAGCAGTCGCTGGCCAGCTGCGTGAAGCCCACAATATCAGCGTAGAGAATGCTGGGGGTGGGGTGAGGCCACAGGATGGATCAGAGCCAGTCACTGGAACCATCCAGAGCTCCCAAGCACCCACGACCCTGACCCTAATCATCCCTGCTACTCCTCAGCCTCTGTAGGATGGGAGAGAAACTCCTGGCCATAAAGATGAACTAAAGTTCCAGAGGTTTGGCATTAAAGCAGAACAGAGCAAACCCTCGAGACTGCAGGGTCCCACAGAACCCCACCCCAGGCCCCATCACTGCAGACGACGGGTGCTCTTACAGGCAGAGCCCCCACACCCCTGAACTTCCTTCTCCTTTCCTACACCTGGGTCTTCAGCTCTGCCCAGACTTCAGAACTAAACTCCCTGCTAAAATGCAGCTCCATGCTCCCTCAAGCCATGCTCCACACCCAACACTTTATACACACCCAGTCCTCACCCTCATAGGATTCCCACTCCACAGATGAGCAAACTGAGGCTCGGGGAGGTTAAGACTTGCTGGGAAGCCAGAGCTGCGCCTTGCACCCAACCTCCCCCAGCTGCAAAGTCTGGGAGGTCTGGGTGGCCCACAGCATAGAGAACAGTGGATCCAGCCTCAGACGTAGCTCAGACCTCAGGCAGAGCATGAGGGTGGGGTCCCCAGCACCCGTATCTACAGTTCCCTAGGCTGGTGCAGTCAAGTAATTCTGCAGCCCCTTTGAAATCAAAGCCAGATAGGTATCAGGACTGTGCCCTTGTGGCCACCAAGCCATGGGGAACTTCACCTCCTTTCAGGGGGCCTGTGCCCCCTTGAGAATCATCTGAAAGGACCCCATGCATCCCAACAGTCATGTTTGTGCACCATTTTACAATCTTAGGAAGCTACTGGATCTCTCCCAACCCCAATCTAATCTGACCCCCTATGGGAAAACAAATGGAGACACTGAGGCCCAGGAGGGGCCTGGCTTTGCCTCCCTCCAAGTCCCTGTGGGCTGGGGAGTGGTGCACTCAGCCCCAGGCGATACTGGGCGCATAGGCTGCCCACCTGACGTTCTGGTGCCGCTTTACGTAGAGGCTGTGGAAGTTGTTGTCGGGCATGTAGCGGCGGTCCCCACGCTCCTTGAGCCGCTCGATGATGGCCAGCTTCATGCCCATGGAGATGTGGGCGGGCAGCACTGACAGCAGCAGGTTCTCCTGGGCACCGGTAGGGGACAGCAGGGTGGCATCGGGCCCCAGGCCTGGCCCACCAGGCCTCAATTTTCTCTACCCTCCTGCCTGACCTGCCCAAAGCACCCTCCATCTCCACTGGCCCACATCCGGCCACCAACCCAGCAGGGCAAATCCCCTCCTGTGTCCCCAGCAGCCCCCTGGGGTGAGGCCTGCATGGGTGTCCACAGAGACTCATGGCCACGGCTGAGGAGGGCTGGGCAGTGGCCAGGCTGTGGCTCCAGGGGAGATGGAATTCACACCTGCTGGCGCTTCTCAATGCGAAGCTTTCGACGGATCTGAATGCACTTCACAGTGTAGGTGAAGAGGTCACGGGAGGCGTCCTGCATCTGGTGCTTGTGGAAGGCGCCGGTGAGGTTCCCACACAGGAAGATGATAGCATTGGCCAGCAGCTGAGGGCAGGCCAAGGGCAAGCTCAGTATTCAGCCTGGTCCCTTCTCCATTTCCTGACCCCCAACCCACTTGGCTGGCACCCTTCCTGGGGCAGGCAGGGAAACTGAGGCCCAGACAGGAGCTGGTCCCCTAGGCAGTCACTTTGACTACAGGACCAGGACTCAGGCCCATCTCAGCATTCTCCAGGCCAGGAGGGCTTGGGCCCCAGAGACCAGGGAAGCCAGCCACTCCAGGGGAGGCAGAGGCAGAGGCAGAGGCACATCACCTCGCAGAGCCAGAGCCCAGGCGATCACCGAGGCAGTCAGAGAAGGCACAGCACACCACTGGCTGCCTGAGCTCTGGCCGCCACTTCCCAGAGCGGAGCGCACAGCAGACCAGTCAGGAGGAAAACACATCTGTCAAGTCGCCTTTAATCAGGATTCAGCTTTGCTCACTCCACATAAAGACACAAATGTCCAGGCATACATCCCAGGCCTGCCAGGACAGGCTCTGCGGTGAAACCATGTGAACAGGCCCGTCGTGTAACAGCGGATGCAGGAGGGTGGCCTCAAGGCCATGGCAAGAGTGAGGCGCCAGGCCTCCTGGGTGCCACAGGCCAGCAAAGAAAAGGCTGCAGGGAAGGACACCTGCCCAGGGGGTCCAGCATCCCGAGCGTACCTGGAGAGGGCCTGGTCTTGAGGCCATCTGTCCGCAAACAGGACCCTGAGGCCCAAGGACCAGCTCACTCATGCCAGCCATGGCTGCCCTCAGGCCCACACCACAGCTCCTGCCCACAGCCCCTTAGCCCTCCCCCATGCCAAGACTCCCATGTGCCCCTCACCTGCAGCCCCATCGGGACGCTGGGCGTTGAGAAGCCCCCCATCAGAGCGCCAAGCACCAGGAGGTGGGAGGTGCTGGAGATGACCCCTACTACCACAGCTCCGTGCATGCTGAAGGGCAGCAGCGTGTACACCACAAAGACGATGAACAGGAAGAAGGGCACCTGGGGACAGGCGTCATGAGGCTCAGGGCCTGGCTGGCCCCTGCCCCAGGACAGCCCAACGCTGAACTGATACTGGCCCCTGTAGGCTTTTGCCTTCCGGGTTCAGCCCCAGAAACCTGGATCCTGAGCCCCTCAACCATTAGTCCAGGCCACGAAGTGCCTCTGCCCTCAGGTCACCCCCTCCCCATTCCCTGTGTGGAGAGAGACAATGAAAGACATGCAATGGAGCAAGAAAAAGTCAAACTCTGCTTCTGGGTCGGGCCTAGCCAGCACTATTCACCATTTCTTATGAGCTGATTGATGACCTGGGGCCAAGGTCAAGCCTCCCAGGGAGTGAGACTGCATAGCCCTCAAGACCCAGGGAGCTCCTGCCTGGTGCCACTGCCCAAGGCCTCCTTCCACAGAAGGCTGGGGCTGGGCCATTCACCTGCCTCCATGCGCTCCCAGCTGGCTGCTCTGCCCGCCGGCCCCGCACCTGCCCCTTTCTGGGAACAGCATCCTCCACAAGCTTCCAGTGTGCCTGGCTTCCACAGCCTCACCTCTCCAGCCCCAGGAGCGTCAGGAGGTGCCACTCCTTGGTGACAGTGACTGTCCAGGGCTGGACCTAATGACCCAGGCCAGGTCAATGTGACTCGAACTGGTCAAGAAAGGGCTCTTTTAGCTGAAGTGTGCAAGCTGGTGGGTGGGCAGCTGGAGCCACTATAGCCATCTCTGCTCAACCGGGCAATGGCCTGCCCGGGAATGGAACAACACAGAGGACAGCAGAGCAGAGAGCAATCAGGGTCGGCCATTATGCCAGAGCCCTAGAACTGGCCTCTCAGCCTTTCCGGGCACACGAGCCTCTTTGAGCTAGAGTAATGTCCCTTCTAACCCCATGAGGGTCCACCTAGATACATGTCCAGACATGCTCAGGGACACTCTTCCCACCTCGCCCCCATCTCAGTGCAGAGAACTGAGAGGACAGTGGCGACCCAGGGCCCATCTACATCACAGAACCGCAGCCCATGGAGCACAGAGGGCCCGCGGCTAGCACTCCAAATGCAGGCTCCTCTCCAGAAGGACCAGAAGCTCAGAGAGGGCAGGAATAGCCTGCTGCACAGCTGGCTAGTGGCGTCTGGCCCCCAAGGATGCCAGGGTCCCCCGCCCTGTTACCTGCTCCCACGCACAGGCTTTCTTCTTCCACGAGTCGAACACCAGCATGTAGCCCAGTGTCAAAAGGCAGACCCAGATGAGCAGGGCTGAGGCCCTGAGCCACCGCCGGACGAGGCACTCAACATACACCAGCACGTAGAGAACCACAAACACAGCAAGTGTCAAGAACACTGTCCCCAGGACAGCCTGGAGTCCAGAGGGGTCCTGGGTGGGCAAACAAACACAGACATGGCTTTTTCCAGTGGGGTGCCACTTCCTCCAGGAAGCCTGCCAGGTTAGCTCCGTGACATTGTCCTGAGCAATGTCAGCTCAGCTTCCTCCACATGATTGATGTCCCTGCTTCCTCTGAACACCAGGGTCTTTTGCTATTGGCTCTGCTTGAGCTGCTTTCACCACCACCCGTCCCCTGTGGTGCCCTAAGCATATTTCACAGCCCAGCCCAGTGCTATTCTTCCTCCCAAGCTCTTCCCCATCAGGCCTCTCCCACGGTGTTCCCAGGGTGCCCTGTGCATAGCTGTGGGGGACAGTACAAGACGACAGGAGCAAAACTGAGGAAAGCCTCCTGGAGGAGAGGCCACTGCTCCTGACTCTGAAAGAATGAACAGAAGCTTGTGAGGAAATGATGACCAAGAGTGACCCAGACAGGGAAGGAGCTGGAGCAAAAGGTAACACACTGGGGTAGGGGTGTGGGGGCAGTATGAGAAATGACAGCACCTGGCATCCCCCAGTAGGCTGATCTGCGGACCAGCACACAGCAGGTACTCAGTAACTATGTGCTGAATGCCAAAACAAATGTCCTGTGGTTTATACCCATGTAGATACAGGCAGCATGAACAGAGCACCTACTGGGTGCTAGCTACATCACACATATTACCCTGATGTTTTCTTCTAGAACTCTGCTGTCCCATACAGAAGCTACTAGTCATATGCAGCTACTCCAAAGAAAATTTACATTAATTACCAATCAATTAAAATTTCAGTTCCATCATACTAGCCACATTAAGTGCTCAACCACCACACATAGACCGTGGCTGTGCAGAGCAAAGCCTAGGTCAGCAATAGTATTAGTGGTGTCTACCTGGAGAGCTGTGTTGAAAAGGACTCTGAGACTACAGACAGGCTCCATGAGGAGTGCTGGGATTGGAGGTGGGAGCAGAAATACACAGGCCCTTCCTGACCTAAGTCTTCAACTGAATCAAAGTTTGTTTTGGAGAAAAGCAAAGGTAGTTTATGTGGCCAAGTTAATGTAGTATGTAAAACCACTCTAAGCACCAAACTAAAATTTAAAAACCTTTGTCCTCCCACCCTACATACGCTCCATTGCACTCTACAGATGCAGAAACGCAAGCTCACAGAGGATAATGAAGTGCTCAAGGCCTCCCAAGTAGTGTCAGAGTTGAGATGTGCACCCCAGGGCAGACCCCACAGCCCCTAGGCTGCCCTCACTCACCTCAGAGGTGAAGGCGATGACGAGGAGGGCGGTGCAGGCAGCGATGGCCACCAACAGGAGTGTGAGCAGCAGCGGCCCGTGCTGGCTGGTGAGGCGGTACTTCTCATAGAGCGCATCCTGGTCTGGGCCCTCCTCGCTCTCATTGAGGAAGTAGCGCCCCTTGGCCGGCATCCTCCACCTCTGGCACAGCCTCCTAGCAGTCCACTCAGGACACCCCACGGCCTGGGGAGCATCTGTCTGCTGACACGTTTCCCTCTGGGCCTAGGCCTCAGGCCTCTGTGAGCCTGACAGGCAGGGCTGGAGAGGGTCGCCCTCTGCCTGCAGCAACATGGGGCCTGAACCACTCCACCATCAGCCTTGCTCACTGCGCTGCCAGCGTATTCCTTTGCATCCAGGCCAGGCCAGCCAGACACTTGCAGTCCTCACATCTGCAGAGACACAAAGCAGACCGAGATTTGAACTGGACAGGCCAAGTCAGGGAAGGGCTGGCACCATGGGAGAGCAGCGCCAGGTTTCAGAGCCCTGGGTGTGATTTACTAACCTTAACCCAAACCTAACTTTTAGGTCCTATTTAGAGCTTTACCCACTGAAGGCCATAAAACTAGTCTCCTTTGTTTCCTAGAACTGCACTGTCCCATACAGTAGCCGCCAGTCACACAGGACTGTTGAAAATTAAAGGTGACTAAAGATGAAATTAAAAATCAGTCCTTCAGTCACAGCTGGCACAGTTCAAGGGCTCAACAGCCACACTGGTGGCTCTTACACTGGGCAGCACAGATACAGAGCACTTCTATCACCCAGAACGCTCGATGTTTACCTGTTTCACTTTCACATGTAAGTCTCTGCTCCCTCGCAATGAATTTGTATATATGGTGTGAGGCAAGGATTCAGCTTCATTTCTTTGTTCCAAGTGCATATCAAATTACCCCCAGGGAAGCCATGATCCTTTCCTCATAAAATTTCAGTGGGGCCACCTCTGTCATAAATCAGGTGACCACACATGCAGGGTCTGTTCACAGACTTTCTTCTGTCCCAATGGTCCTTGTGCACAGACCACATTCACTGGAATGCTGGGGCATTTTAGTAAATCTTGTATCTCAGACCCCCATACCTGCTTCACCTAGAGCAGCCCCTTTGCATTCATATTATGTGAAGCTTTGACATAAGACTGCATTTTTTAAAAGAACCCCCTGAAAGAATTTAAGATGTTTTCAAGCCCTGTTTCGTAGAAAAGGAACCTGAACCTCAAAGAGGGAACAAAGTGGCCTCTTTAAGTTGGGAGGAGACCCCAGCCTTTCAATGTTGAACCCACACTGGTTCTGTCTCTCACCAGCATCATTCATTTATTCCAAAAAGGCTTGTTAATCATGCCTATGGCACACCAGGCCTGCTACCTACCTGCTGTGTGCCAGGCTGGCCCTCTCTCTCCCTGGAGCTCCCAGTCCCCAAAGAAAGTCACCAAAACCTGTGCCATCCCTAGATGCAGTGATAGCAGGGCAGCTTCCACTGTTCCAGCAGGAACCTTGTCTCAAGGGAGCAGCCCTGGACCAGGAGGCCAGGCCTACAACCTCCTCCTCCAGGCCTGCCTCAGAAACTGGAACCAAGATAGCACAGAGGGCAGGAAGGCCACAGATGAGGGAAGGCCCGGGGCCGTCACAAAGGATACGCACGGCCGCAGACAGAAGCTGTGAAGGAAAGAGCCCCCAGAGGCAGAAGAGCGGGGCACCCAGGGTCCCTGAGCCCAAGTGAGGCCCCCTAGTGAATGGCCACTGCCATGAGGACCGTGAGGCCACCTGGGACCCAGGAGCCCTGCCAGGCACTCTGCCATCTAGGGGAAGTCCACAAACCCCTGGCACAAAGGCGGAGGGAGGGGCTGTTTGCCAGGGGTCTGGCTCCCTCTGCTCTCTCTGGGCCGGACCTTGGCACCTGTTTATCCTGAGCAACCCTTGCAGGAGCTGGGCCTAGGGCTGCCCAAGTACCCAAAGCACTTAGACAAGCTACATCTCTGATTTCTACATGAAGTACTGTCAGCAGTTATGTTAAATGCTGGTAGTTAACTTTAAAAATTTGAGTGATGCTGCCCACTAGCTTGCAACCTCTAAATCTAAACAAACCAGTCTTTATTCTGCAAGGGCCATTGTTTAAGTATCAACCATATATGTCTAGCCCTGTGCTGTAGAGTTTACGAAGCAAGATAAGGTCCCTGCCCTGAGAAGTCCCCAGTGCTGGGCTCCCCAAAACAGCTCTTTACAGTCATAACACAGTGACGCTGTCATGCCAAATGCCTGCACACACACATACACACTCTTCTCCTCATAACCTGCTAAGGCCCAGATGTTACAGCCATTTTTGGAAGTGAGCCCAGACAGGTGGAGTGACTTACCTAAGATCACACCACTGAAGCTCCTTGGTAGAAGGGCTAGGACTCAAACCAGGGCTCCGCAGCCCAGTCTTGCTGTCTCACTGAATTGTGAGAGGCTTCCCACTGAGCTCCTCCCACTCCACAAAGGCAGATCCCAGAGGGAACAGGTTGCCACAAGCATGTACAGCACTGCCTGTCCCTCTACGCTGGTGCCAAACACCAGTGCCCGAGGACTGCCAGGCTGAGTAACCCAAACACCAAGGGGCCAGGGCAACTCCCTGAAGCTGCTCCATCCCCCAGGCAAAGCCCCCAGACCAGAGGCTCCGCATACACACACACCCACACACACACCCAGGCAAAGCCCCCAGACCAGAGGCCCCCCATACACACACACACACACACACACACACACACACACACACACACAGGCAAAGCCCCCATACCAGAGGCCCCCCCATACATACATACACACACACACACAGGCAAAGCCCCCAGACCAGAGGCCCCCCATACACACACACACACACACACACACACACACACAACACACACACAGGCAAAGCCCCCAGACCAGAGGCCCCCCATACACACACACACACACACACACGCAAAGCCCCACACCAGAGGCCCCCCATACACACACACACACACACACACACACACACACACAGGCAAAGCCCCCATACCAGAGGCCCCCCCATACATACATACACACACACACAGGCAAAGCCCCCAGACCAGAGGCCCCCCATACACACACACACACACACACACAACACACACACAGGCAAAGCCCCCAGACCAGAGGCCCTGCATACACACACACACACACACACAAACACACAGGCAAAGCCCCCAGACCAGAGGCCCCGCACGCACACACACACCTGGGGAAAGCCCCCAGACCAGAGGCCCTGCATACACACACACACACACACACACACACACACACACACACACACAGGCAAAGCCCCCAGACCAGAGGCCCCCCATACACACACACACACACACACACAACACACACACAGGCAAAGCCCCCAGACCAGAGGCCCTGCATACACACACACACACACACACACACACACACACACACACACAGGCAAAGGCCCCAGACCAGAGGACCTGTATACACACACACACAGAGGCAAAGCCCCCAGACCAGAGCTGTGGGACCAGGACAGGCACACATACACGCACACACACATACACATACATGCCCCAGGGGCCTTTCACCACCCAAAGTCACCAACCTGCCTTTGTAAGCGCCAAAGCCCTGCTGAGCCAGGCATGGAGAGAGGGCGACCAGCTGAAAGGTTCCCAGGGGCCATGGGAACCCAGGCCTGGAAAATGTTCCTCTCAGGGATCTAATGAGGCTACTTGCTGGGCAACAGCAGGCGGGAGAGGAGGTGCACAATAGACAGCACTGGGCCCAGGGATCTGGGCCCACCCAGGGACCCTGTCCAGCTTCTGCAACAAGCAGAGCAGTGGCAGGCAGGGCTGGGGGCTGGGAGGAAAGGCTGCACTCATCACTCCCTGAGGGACAGCCTGGGGACCCACCAGCAATGGGCACCTCCACGGCCAGCTCCTCTTCAGGAACCACCCGACCAAACCAGCCCTGCACCAGGGACGGCTCAAGGCCTCTCTGTCCAGTCACCAGTTCTGCTGGTCACTGGCTCAGCTGGCAACTGAGCGGCCCCCTCTGAGGCCCTGGATGAAGGAACTCCTTTGCTGTGTCTCCAAGAAATGAGCGTGCAGCCTGAGCTTGCACACTTCACTCTAAGTCCCGTCTCAGGTGATGCCAGCCCCTCCCTCCCTGTCACTCCCTCACCCCCTGCTCCGCCAGTCTGTCTGAACTCTGCACTAGGAGCGCAGATGTCACTTGGGGAAGTCAAGGCCCCTTTTCTGGAAGCACTGGAGTCCAGGGGCCCCTCACCACCATTCACATGTCACCATCACCCTGGGGGTGAGAGGCAGGGGGAGCAGCCCTGTTTTATAGAAGAACTGGACCCAAGTGTCCCATTGAGAGTGTTTCTTACTTCTGCTGGGCACTGCGCTCCCCCCTACTTGGTCTACCCTGGCTCAGGGGCCACATGACCCAGGTCTGGCTCACCAGTATAGTCTCTCTCAAGCCCCAGTGACTGGTTTAAGGATGGCCATGTAACCACAGCCACCTCAGCGAGTTTGAGTCCGTCGCTGAGCCCTGCAGAGATGTGTTTTCTTTTCAAGGTGGCCTGCAGCTGCTGGCAGCCACATGAGCCACCGCAGGGAGACAGCCCACCTGAAAACGAAGCCAACACAGTAAGCTGGAGAGAGAAGAGGCCTGAAGTACCCCAACCCCCTGGGTCCAGCTCTGCCTGACATTCAGACATCCTCCAGATATTCCAATTGCATGAGACCATCAGTACCTCTTCCAGTTGAAGCCAATTTGAGTCTGTGTCACTTGCAACTAAGAGTCCCAAGGTCCTTACTGGGCTTCCCACCCAGTTCATTACATCCAGGAAGACCTTGCTGCCCCTTGATGTACCCAGAGTCAGGGGAAAGCTCCCACTTAGCTCAGGGGTGACAGTGGGCACTGCAGACACAGCCAATCCTGGCTAAGACCTCCTCTAGAAGGGGGCTGGGCCAAGGAGAGGAAGCCCCCTCCCTCATACCTCTGTCACCAAGGCCCAGACTCCACACCCCAGGCTCAGCTAGGCTACAGAGGACCTGGGGCTGCAGGGAAGCAGGAGGCCCAGGCTACAAGAGGCTGGGGGCAGGGGTTCTCATATCCTCCCCAGTGGCCTCCAGAGACTCCTCTATGGGAGGAATCAGGGAACCCAAAGGCATAGTGAGGCTGAAATGGACCCCATGGGGGAATTACCCTTATTCCCCTGCGTGATCCTGCTGGGCTCTGAGCTCCCTGCAGCCTAGGTCCTGCGACAGAGTGGGGCAGACAACGCTGTTAACAAAATCTGCTGAGTGCTTACTGCGGGCCCAGTGCTGGGGGCTTTAAATCCACAGCTGAGTATGACTGGTGCCTCCACTTAATGGATGTGGAAACTGAGGCACAGACAGGCTCAGTCATTTGGCTGAGGTCACAAAGTTATTGGGAAAGTGCTGGGATTTGAACACAGGTCATCCGGGGGTGCCTCTCATCCTACCCATCACCCTCACAGTGCTGACATCCACAGAGCCCATAACATCTTAAAATGCCAACCCCTTCCTGCCCTCTCCTCTCAAGGCCCAGGGTAGATGGCAGGGAGCAAAGTGGACCTCATCAAGGTACCTCTCTCTGCCTTGCAGGGAGCAAGGTCAGACAGCCATGCCAGGGAGCCTCCTCTCACACAGCAAGACCCAGGAGGGCCTCTTCCTCCAGGAAGCCCTCTGAGCTACCCACATGCACCCTCTTCTCTCCTCCCTGCAAATGAGGCAGGAATGTGGTCTCCTTGCCAAGTGCTGCCTGGGGGCACAGGTTATTCAGCCAGAAAGCTGCTAGAAATAGGGGTCTGGAACCTCAAATTATGATACTCAGGGGTGCTCAGGAAGTCCTTCCCCAAAGGAACTGGCTGATGGAGCAGCACCCCCAGCCCTACCACACCCTGGGGAGTTCTAGACCACCCCCAGCTTTCACAGACACAGATGCATTACTCACTTCCTCACCCAAGTGGTGCAGGCAGAAACCCCTGCCTGGCTTCCTCTGGCCCAGCCTGGGCAGGCCCCAGAGCTGCACGGGGCCAGAGGCCCTGGTGGCCTGAAAAAAGGGAAGTGAGGAAATGCGGGGGAGTGCAGGCAGGCCTGAGGAGAGAAGCAGCCCCCCTCAGGCCCTAGGGCCCAGTCCCTGTGCCCAACCGCCCCAGGGTGACCACACTGCTGCCCCACCCACAGGCAGTCAGCTCCTGGTCACAGCGGATTTCATGTTTGCTGAGAGAGTCTCACGTTAAGGCCATTTCCCTCAGGAGACCCAGAGTTTTGTGAAGGAGAGTGAAGCGCTGCCTGCCCAGCACAGGCCTGGCCCTAATGCTCTTGCTGGCATGCAAGCTCCCCCTGCAGCCAGCACCGCTTCTCTGCCGCCACCGAGAGCCCCGCCTGCCCTCAGGCCTCTGGCGCCTCGGCTCCTGTGGGGCCCGGCCTCCTCCCGGCCCCTCTACCCAGGCAGGACCCCCTTAAGGACATCCCAGACCCCCGGCAGCACTCTAGCTTGTCAAGCACCACAGCGCCTGCCGGACCAGACTGTGTCCTGTAGCTGGGCCCTGGCAACAGCCTGAAGGACAGAGGGACAGACAGACAGATGGACGGGAGAGCCAACCAGGGGGAATCCTGCCCCAGGTAGAAACATCGAGTAAAGCAAGCAGGGCAGCTTTGGAAGGAGGAAGAGTCAGCCGCTAAGGCCGAAGGAGATGACAAGTGCTGAAGAGAGGGTCTCTCCCAGAGCAGGAAGTGCCTGCTGCCTCACCATCTGCCCAGGACGCCGGCCTGGAGGGCAGAGCCGTGGCTCGAATCCCAGGTCTGCTCCCACGGCCAGTGAGTGCCAGGTGCCTCACACTCTGGGCCTCACAAACTGAGGTACTGATACTCAGGTTGGGGGGAGGGTGAGATGTAGGTCATGATGGTGGACAGGCCACCTTTGTGGGGACAAAATGGCAGACAAACCCAGGGAGAAGGCTCAGTTCCCAGAGCTGCAGAAGCCCAACCATGGGGTCCAAAACAGAGAGACTGAGACATGGAGGGGGCATGTCAGACCCTTCACTTCATCTCCTCACCACCTGGTGAGAACCTGCAAAGCCACCAGGCAGGTGGCAAAAGCTAAAATCCCCCAATAACATGAGCCCCCAGCCAGCCCTGTTCCTCCTCATTGCTCCCCAAGAACCGTCCCCCAGGCTGCCCATGAGTCTTGGAGTCCAGAGACCTGTTCCATGTCCAGCTCTACCACCGACCCGCTCTGTGACCCTGGGCAAGGCTCTTGCCTGATCTGGGCCTCAGGGTCCCCTTTTACAAAGAATGGTTATGTCAGAGGCCCAGCTCTGGGCTAGACTGGGAGCAGAAGCTGAATCATAAAATGAAACGGACGGAAGAAAGGCTGGAGACAACAGCCCAGTGTTGTCACCTGGCCCCAGAAAGCTAATTCTAGGGGCGGGGAGGGAGTAATTCTTGGTACAGCTGAAATCTTCCCCTTCACTTTTCCTCTGGATTAACCATTACCCTAAGAACTCTCTCCTTTAAAATGCAAATACCTTGTTAACCCCTCACCCCCAAGGCTCTAGCTGCCAGGGATAGTTAATCAGTTTCCTTATCTCCTGTGCCAGTTCTAATGACAGTTAGTGACTGCCTGGGAAGTCCATTCATTCACTCATCTTGACAGAGATTCATGCATTCATTCCTTTAACAGATGTGAGCCAGCACCTTCTGTATGCCAGGTACCAGGATGGATGCCAAGAGGAAACTGCCCCCAGGCATAAGCTCCCAGAAGGCAGACACCTCAGCGCCCCTGCCCCAGGGCTCTGCACCCAGTGGGTGTTCAGGCCACAGTGCCTATTAACTGACTAACCAACCCACCAGGTCCCCTGTTGGAAAGAATAGTAGTATTTTCCCCACTTTTGTCTGAAAGGCCACTATTAGTGATTCATTCCTGAATGAAAACACTTTCATGCCTGTGTTTAAACATTTCTGATCCCTTCCCCCTTGATAAGAAAGGGAAAGTCTAGCCGGCCTTCAGGGACCTTACAGAGGTCATGATATTACCACTGGCTTCATGCTTTGCCCAGGGGCCTCTGAAACAGTGAGGCCAACGGTGAGGAGGCATGAATGGGGTGGGAGGTGGGAGAAGAGATCCATTTCACAAACCTGCAAACGGGTATAACTCAGAGTAACCAGTGAACTGAAGGAGCAAGAAGGATGTTAATTCAAGTGTTAATCTTGTGCTGCTAGTAGCCTGTTAAAGAGGCAGCAGAGCCCATAGAAGAGCAAGGCAGCTGCACTCATAAATAATACCAGGATGGTTTCCAAAGAGAGCGTGAAATAATGAAAGAACTCTCTTAAGTGCTGCAGTGGGGTAAGTCCTTTCTAAGCTGACATAAAACCTACCAGCCATAATGAAAAGAATGATCATTTCAATTACATTTTTTTTAATGTACTACATAGAAAAAGCATATCAAAAGCAGAATCAAAAGATGAATGAGAGATTAGGGAAACATTTGCAACTCTTACCACAAGGAACTAATCTCCTTCAGATATAAAAAGCTCCTACAAATCAAAAAGAAAAAGAGAAGGGGAACAGAAAATTCATAGAAAAGCAATACGAATGGCTCTTAAAAATTTGGAAAGAAGCCGATCTCATCCATGATCAAGAGAAACACAAATTAAAACTACTGCAGAAAACCATTTTTACCTATCCGATCGGCAAGGATCAAAGCATTTCACCAATCTGTGTTGCCAGGCTCGGGGGAAACAGGCACTCACTACCCCCCTGGCAGGAGTGTGATTCATAGTAAGCCCTGGGGAGGGCAATTTAGTCATATTTAACAGAGTCACTAATGTACACACACAGCAAAATCTTTTGACCTAGCAAATCTACTCAAGTAATTTATCCTAAACTTTTACATGTGTGAAGTGACATGTGTACAAGATTATTCATTGCAGCATCATGTGTAATAGCACAAGACTGAAAACAACATGTCCATCCACTGGGGGTTGGTGAGATAATCACAATATGTCCTTACTGTGGCATACTATGCAGCTGTCCAAAAGGCTGTGGTTGCTGGAACTGTACTGTCGCAAGGCACCGTGGGAAAAACCCACATGGCAGCAGCATTGCCTGGAATGGGCAACAGCAGAACCAGGACAGAAAAACCACAACTGCTGCTTTGACAGAGTGAAAAACCAAAACTGTTGTTTGACAGGGAACAAATCTTACTTCTCCTCATTTTCAGTTTCTGTTTCTATTATCATAATGCAGCCTGTGCAACTGAGAAAGAGTTTTCAGTAGAATAAGGGAGATCTACTGTATACATAGTGCTTCTAGTTAGCTGTGTACTGTATTGTATACTTAAAATTTTTTTCTATGTGGGTGGCCTTATTTGAAGGGTTCTTATCACACAAAAATAATAATAAATGAATAGGGCAAGAAGAAACATTTGGAGGTGAGGGGTAAGTTTATGGCACGGACTGTGCTGATGGTTTCACAGGTAGATAATTACGTCCAAACTCATCAAGTTGTATATATTAGATATGCACAGCTTGTTGTATGTCAATCATACCTCAATAAAGTGGTTTTAAAAATAAATTACAAAGAAAAAACTCCAGGAGAAAACTTCAGAGGACAATATAAGATGATTGATGGATTGACATTGTAAGTGTAATATATTAACATGGGAAGATGTGTTCCTGGCATGTTCAGTGGGTTGTATGTGTGTATACATATACATATACAAGTATGTATGTGAATAGACAAAAAATAAATAGAACCCATGAAAAAAGAAAGAAAGAAAAAAGCCAGCCTCGGGTCCCATGTCTAAGTTACATGACCCCTGGATGTTACTTACCCTGTGTCTCCGTTTCCTCATTTTAAAAAAGGGAGAATAACGTTCTGACCACCCAGGGCTTCAAGAGGATTCGGTGTGGATAAGGCACGCAGAGTGCTGAGGCTGCACCTGGCACAAAGCTCCCACGTCAAGATGACAAGTATCATCAATCTGGCAGAAAGGGCTGTGAGGTCCAGGGCGGGCCCAGAACCCGTCCCTTCCCCTCTAGCTCAGCCTGGTCATGAGTCACAGCACTGCAGGGGTCAGTGAGCCATGGCCCCCACTCTGCCCTGGGAGTGGCCTAGCCTCTGGGGGTGGATGAGCAGTGGCCAGCAATGCAGGGCTCCTTTCTGGGGCCATGAGCAGCAACAGAGGCTGACACCTCCCACGTGCTGCCTAGTTGGGCCGCAAGAAAGCAGGTATCCACCCAACCTGGGGTCGGGGGGAGGTGGGGATGTGGATGTGAGCCAAAGAGAGCTCCCAGGTGGCATGCCAGGCAGCACTGGGCCCTCACCCCAAAACTTCCAGGCCTGCTGAGAGGAGAGAAAGCAGAACACCCAGCCCTGAAGACAAGCCCTGCAAACTTTGAACCCAACCTGAAAGACACACAAGGCAGAAAACCAGCCAAGCTTGCATCCCTGACTGGCCGTCTCCCTCCTCGGAGAACAGCCACCAGCAAACCTGCTGAGAACCAGCTAGGCCCTTTCATCCTGCCCCAGGGTCGGGGTGGGGTTGCTCTCACTCTAGTTCTAGCCCGGGATGGATTCTGGGATCCTCACTTACTTGTCCAAAGCCCCTTGGCTGGGAAACCGTAGAGCTGGGCTTCAAACCCGGGCCTGTCCTACTCTGAGGCCCAGGTTCTCTCCACCCTCTGCCAGCATTTCCTGGGGTATGCTCTGCCCAGTGTGGGAATGTGAGCAGCTACCCATACACAGCCACTCACTCCCACACCAGTTTCTGGTCACAGGCAGTGCAGTGCCTGACCCTCTTCCTCCTCCTCCTTTACAGATTCCTTGCACACATTAACAAATTAAAGTATCTAGATGCCCTGTAGGAAAGAACACAGCTAAACAGTTCCCAGGCTTTCTTGATCATGGGACTCTGTCTGCACTAATCTCAAAGGAACCCCCTTTGGGAACTGCTGACTTTGGCAGTCTCCAAAACAGCTCAGAACTCCTCCCGGGGAAGCCCCCCAACTCCCAAGGCCGCTGTAGTGTGGAGAGGCACTGTCCTCCCCTTTTCTGACAGCCTAGGAGCTCTTTCAGCCTGGGGGCCACACCTTCACCTGACCCTGGGTTGGGCTGGATGGGTTCATGGGGGAGGACAAGCCCTGTAACAGCTTGTGAGCCAGGGGCCAGCCCTGAGCTTAGCTCCAGGTGGGGAGAGGCAAAGATGAGAGGAGAGGTCTGGGCACACAGCCCCTGCCCTCGGGCAGTTTTTAGTTTGGGAAGCAATTTGCTCTGGGAAGAGAGAGCAAGAGAGAGTTCAAAGTACCAACCTGGAAAAGACCCCCTATTGTACTTCCTGCTTCTCCATGCAATGCGAGGAGGTGGTCCACCTACCTGGGTCTCCCTACCTGCCACAGGCAAAGCAGTGCAAGGGACAGAGTCCTGGGCTGAATGTTGGGAGACCCACGGTGTAACCTGAGCTGTCTCTCACCCTCTCTGGGCCTCCAGGGTCTATGAGTCCCTTCCCACTCAGCTAGCAGAGAAGCTAGCCACAGAGAGGTCAGTAAGAAAAGCAGAAAGCAGATGGAGAGGCCCCCTTGCCCAGAATTCAGCAGGCTGTGGCCTGCCCCAGTCATTCATGGAGCCCAGTGAGGCATCACTGTCTAGTCAGGCCCCCAAAACCACTGCCTAGCCCAGAGGCCCGTAATTTGGCTCCTGCAGCACCAGTCACCAGAGTCCTCGGTCCTAACTCAAGGCGCTCGTGCTCACACCCACAGCCCCAGAGCTCCCTGACAACCTGAGCAAGGCAAAGGGGACATGTGAGGGACAGGTGGCTGCCTGGTGACACCCGCCAAGAGCCCTTCTGCAGGAAAAGCGGCCCCAGCCCACCTTCCCCGACCACAACCACAGCCTGGCTTCTGGAGCCACACCCAAACAGGGGCTCAGGAGGTCCTTCCCACACTGCCCCTGGAGCCAAGCCCCCTACTTCTGGTCACTCAGGCCTTCCTTCAACAATCTTGCCTTCCGGAGCCAGGCTCCGGCCATGCACAAGGGAGCCCCTGTGATGGGCCTCGGTCCACAGCAGCCCCATGCCTCCCCAACCCAAGCCTCCTCTTGGCACAGTCCACCAGGGCTCTCTGAGCCTGTCTGGGACCCCAAGAACACCAAGCCCGGTCCTGCTCACCGCCGGCCAAATACTCCTGCAGGCCTTCCTGAGGCCTTCTCCATGGCTGCGTGATTTGACTGATTTTGGTTCCCCAAACAAGCTCCACCCTTTCGTCTCCAGGATCCACAGCCTCAAAGCACTATCTACCTCCCCACCCATAAACTCCCTCTGCCTGGCAAACTCCTGCCCACCCTTTAGAGCCAGGCTCAGCTGCCACCTCCTCCAGGAGGGCTGCCCAATCTCCTCCTAATGTGAATTCAGGGCCTGCCTGGCTTTCTCCTGTGCCTGCCCTTCCCGTGGAAGCACAGAGGACATGGCCTGTCACTGCCTGGCTACATGGCGCCTCCCTCAGGGCTAACATCTGGCCACACACTGCCCAGCTTTCAGAATCCAACACTTCCTGTCATGTTGGGGACACTCGAACCTTAAACTCCAATGGCTGAGTCAAACGCAGCCCACACTGAACTGGCAGTCAGGGGCTAGGCCCCAATCTGGTGTCCCCGGTTCCATCCGCATGAGCTCTGGCAGTCACCTGCCTCTCAGGCTTCCGTCTCTCACCTGAGCAGTGGAGATGCAAATGTTCCCCCGCTCATCAGCCTATTCTGGCAGTGAAATGACTTCATGGCTATAAAGCACCTCCTAAATCCAGAAACTCTGCACATGGAAGGGTGCCAACCTTACCGTGCTGTTTCAACCACAGGGAAACAGGCCCCAGCTTGGGGGCCCTGCCCCTCCAGCAGGGCTCAGGGGTGCCTGCCCTCGCCAGACACCAGCCAAGGTGCAGAGGCCACAATGGGCAAGACACACACAGGGTCCCTTGTGGAACTACTGTTGGGGGTCGGCAGGATGTGTAATAAATGAGCCACATGAGAACAAGAAATGCCTGATGGGCAAGGGTACAGCCTCAGGCCAGGCAGGTAGGAAGGCAGAAAAGCCTAGTGGTTGAGCAAACAGGCTATGAGACCCAACGTGTAACACCCAAGGGGCTGTGTGACCATGGACATGTTAATTAACCACTCTGGGCCTCTGTTTCCTCACACAGAATGGGCTGGTGATGCTAGGGAATGCTCAGGCCTTACAGAGGCTGGCACACAGGGAGTACCATCCCATGGGGTCACTTCAACCGGTTCCAAACACAAGGGGTGGGCAGCCTGAAAAACTTGACATCAACAGGCACTGGGGAACACACTTCAGGACCCAAGGGTCTCAGTCTGACTTCCTGTGGGCCCCCAGAAGGCAGTTCTCTTGCCTTCCCCCCCACCCGCACAACAAAAGGATGCAGAAGTGCTGGCCCCTGCCCCAGGCCCTGCTGGGCACTAATGTACCCCTCCCCAGGGGACCTGAGCAGTGGCTCCAGGAAGTCTGGGTGATTCAAAAGAGGCTGCCTCCCCACTAGCTCCGGTTCCCCATTAAAGTACCACCTCCAGCAAACTTCAAGGGGCTCCTCCTCCCTGAGCCACATGGGGCCCAAGGGAGACAAGTGGAGGAGGCCAGGAGCAGGGACAGAAGACCTGGAGGCCCCTGGGCCACACCCAGGGAAATGCGCAGGAGGCGGAGTCAGCCGTGGCTCCTGTAGAGATGCAGAGACTGAAGCTGGCCCCTAATCCACACCCCCAGTGAGTGAGATCCCAAACGTGCCTCCAACACAGCTCCAAACAGGAAAATGCACACTAGCCCCAAGGCTGGGGTGTTCTCTGGGCCTCAGTTTCCCCATCTGTGCAGAGGGGCTGTGCCCTAGGATTCTGGGCCACCCCCTGCTCAGCCAGCAACACCAGGAACCGGCTGCACCCAAGGGAGTGAGACTGAGGCACTTCCAACAGCCAGGAAATGCTCCCGAGGCAGCGAGAAGGGCCTGGATCCTGACAAAGTTGCCCTCATCAGGTTTCTCTGCGTCCCAAGAGCTCAGTGGCGGCACCACCACTACAAGCACCCCGAGGGCCTACTGTTCCCCACAAGCCAAGCCTGCCGTGCCGCAGGCAGACCCGAGCCTCCTCCCTGGGGCCGGAGCGCTCCGCCCATCACCTCCAGCCTGGCCTAGGAGGGATGGAGGAGGTGGTCCTCAGGGGCCAGGAACATGCAGAGTCCTGGGGCACCTGCAACCAAGTCCTCGATTTGCTTTTCCCTCGGGCACAGTCGTGGAGTAATTCATTCCGATGGTTCACGTGGGACAGGCCTTCAGGGAGGAAGGGGAAAGAATGCTCCTGGTGTTCCCCCCACGGATGCCAGTGAGGGGGAGGCTCCACATGGAGCCAAGGAGGGGAAGCTGCCAAGGGGACGGACTTGGGGGCTGGAAGAACCCTGAAGAGCCCTCACATGGTAACACAAGCCAGGAGAGGGTGCAGGGAGGAGAAGCACCTCAGCAGAGAGGACCGCAGGGGCAGACAGACAGCCAAGATAAGCCAGACTACTGACCAGGTTGGAGGCCGGCTCAGGGCACATAGGGGCCCTACAAGGCAGGGCTGAGGGGGAGAGGCAGCCAGGACCAGGAGCACCCCAGCAGCCAGGAGAGGGGTTCAAGCATGACCCCAGACAGAGAAACTGACCACAATCCCCGTGCCAGAGACAGGAGGGTCACCAAAGAGGAACTCTGCCCACCTCTGGCCCCACCCCACCCCACCCCCTAGAGACCTCCAGGGCAAGGGCAGGGGCAATGGAAAGGGGGAGACCAGGGAATCGAAGGTGCAGCAGGTCTGTGCCCAGGACTGGGCAATGCCCCAGCCGTGATGTGGCCAGCTGTAAAGTCCATAAGCAGGTCAAGCCAAATGTCAATGGCTACTGGGTGGGCACCATGCGACCCTCCTTGGGCGGAAAGGGTGAGGAGGCCAAGTGGGTAAATGGAGACTCTGTAAGCCAGGTTTTGGGTGAAGGCAGAGCCAAAGGGCCACCAGGCAGAGGGCAAGGGGGGCAGGAGTCCCCACACATAGGTTGGAGAGCTCCAGCCACTACCAGCGGACCTCTAGGCCTGAGCTTACTGATCTCAGACAGCTGGGAAGTGCTCTTCACATATTTAAGTCTTCCAGCAACCTGCATGGGCACTGCCACTCCACAGACAGGAAACCGAGGAAGGGGGCAATAGCAATTAGCCCCAGGGCTGCAGGCTACCAGGGGGGCCCCTTGCCTGGCCCTGCCCACCCTCATCTCCCAGGTTTTTCTATGGGATGTCCACCTTCCCAACCAAGGCAGCAGAATGCAGAGGAGAGCCCCAAACACAGCTATATGACAGCAATAATGACAAACACCTCCACTTGAGCAGTGGCTCCGCTGTGCCAGGAACAGTCTGGGTGTCCCCTTGTTGTTTAATCCTGTAACCACAAGCAGCCCATTTTACAGATGCAAAAAACTGGGCCAATCCTTTACTCATCTCACACACTGGAAGGAGGCAGAGTGGGGCCTGAACACAGGCCACCAGAGTGTCACCTGACTCTGCATGGTGGTAGAGGACTGGACCTGACGCCCTACAGACGCTTCTCCGTCTGGTATTCAGATGCCACAGCGGTCTCATTCACTACACCAAGCTAACTCCAGCCCTTGGCTACATAGGTCTTTTTTCACACAGTGAACACCTGGAAGGGCCACCATCAGCATTCCCTCCCATCCCCAAGACCCAGTCAGTCCCACAGCAGCTAGAACTGGCCACTTGGTTCAGGTACCCAGTGTGACCCACTCCACTTGCTCCCTCAGAGGCCCTGGAACTTTCCCAGCTGGGTTAAGCATTACCCTCCACCTGAACAATGGGATCTGGAAAATTGCCCTCAGCCCATGTGAATGTGCCCCACACCTCCTTCCTCCTGGGCAGGAGGAGGGAAGTACGGGACAGCACTGGGCACGGGCCACCACCACCTTCTGCTGTTCCCTGGTAGTAGCAGGAGGGCAAGCCACAGAGAACCCAAGGGCTGGGTCATCTACCTCCCAGCTCAGGCAGGACTCCAGCACATGTTCCAGAACACAGGGTCCAGCTGGGGTGAAGCCCTGACTCTGCCCCAGCCACCCCTCAGTGGGTGCAGCCCCAATGTCAGGCCAGGCCCAGGTGCAGGGCTCCCTCAAGGAACCTGTTCCTCATTCCACCACTGAGGACCACCCCCATTGACCCTCCAAAGCCCCCCAGAGCCCCTGTCCAGCTCTGCCCCACTAAGTCTCTCCAGAGACAAGGCACAGGGTCCCCAAATTGGCAGTTCTCCATGACATACCATGTGTGACTGGACACCCCCGGGACCCGCTCACTGTGTGACCCTGCTCAAGGAGGTGCCTTGCTGGGCATCTGTCCTTTCTGTAAACTGAAAGGTAGGGGCACTGGGGAGGAGGCCGGAAATTGGTTAAGCCTGTCACTACAAACTCGACGGGGGATGAATGTCCCCAAAGTGAGTCAAGTCAGACCTGCATCTCCTCTTGAAAAGCACCTTGGCTTGCTTGTTTGGAGGCTCCATCCGCCCCATCCCACTTCTCACCGCCCACAGGAAGACTCCCTCTTCCCAGCCCCACTCCCAGCAAAGAGGCCTTGCAAGACCCTCTCTCGTCCCCACCACCAGACTATGGCTGCCAGCAAACAGCCATTTCTTGTCAATAAAATACCACAGGATATTCTTCCCCCATAAAGTTGGCACCTTCCCTTCTGAAGACTGAGAATCCAGAATGATCTGTGAGCCTGCCCACCTCCACACCTCACACCAGGAGCCACAGGAAAACCCCAGAAAGCCCAGGGCCTGTCTGGAGGTGGGAACCAGCAGCCTGGTCAGCACTGAAGCACTGCAAGGCGCTCAGAGGACAACTTCCCGCACTGTCACCCTCAGAGACGCCTGCCCTTCTGGCAGGGCCAATCACTGGGCACTTCCTCTTAAGACTGCTCACTTTTCATTTCAGTATCTTTAGCCTTGTCTAAGGCAAAAATACATTCATGAAATCACAGATTAAAGATCCTATTTACAGATCATTTTTCTGAAACATATTAAAATAAATGCCTAACAATTTTAAACATGTTCTTCCACATATGGGCTAAAACCACCCAAGGGTCCCCCAGTGGGGCAGGACTCCCCACTGTGAGAAAGGCTGCTCTAACCACCCACATCGTCCACCCACACATCTGTGGCCAATGGCCCACAGTCACACAGCCTAACAGGCAGGGCCGGCCAGGACTCTGGCCACCCCTCCAGGCCGTGAGACCAGGGTCCCTGTCCCTGGGAGGACCAGCCCTCTGCTCTACTCACTCCCCCCTACCCTCTCCCCCAAGGGCTGGCCTGGGAGGAAGTGCCCAATGCCAGCTGTCCTGAACCCCATGTGGTGACGCGGAAACGAGGCCCCTGCTTCTCCCTGTGTCTGGGTACATGTGTTTGAGCATGCAGGAAGACCCAGAAGGACCCGCCCCTGATGGTCCACATGGTCCCCGGGGCCTGGGGTTGGAAGGGAAAGGGAGACTACTCCATTATCTTGAGGCATCTTGGTTCTCTGTCCCTTGGTCATGTATCACTTTCAGGGCTTTCCTTTGTTTATGTCTTTAAATCTAACAAAATAAGTTCAATTGCCCTTCCCTTCATAATACTGTCACTGAGAAAAAAACAGTTTACTTGTAAATGTAAAATCACAATCTTGCAAAGAAGTGAGAACATATACGTCTGTGGTTTGTAGAATACTGACAGAACAAGCCACGTGGGCACTGCCACAGTAATGGCTCCTTCCTGTCAGGCTGGGTAACGCCAGTGACAGGTGTCTCTGGTCCTTTGTCCAGGAACTGCTCCACCCAGCTTTCTGCCCAGGAGGCTCCAGAGACTCCCCACCTGCAGTCCAGATCCCGTCCATCTACTCCCAGGCCAGGTCCCCCTGGTGGGGGCCTGCCCAGAGCTCCCCTCAGGCCCAGGCCACCAGGACACACGGAGCCCCATCCCCACAGCTCGCTTTACCTGGCTTTCCTCCAGGGCCTCTTGGCAGCCAGGCCAGGTTCTGAGCCAGCTTGGGGGTTGTCCGGCCCTCGCCTGCCCCCTCCTCAGCCAGAGTCCAGGCTCACACATGTGGAGGCGCCTTCCACCGGCTACCTAATGAGAGTGAGTCACATCTGGGACCCACAACTTCCTGCTCCGGGGAGGCAGCAGCACAAAGGCTAAACGCTGAAGCCTCAGCTCAGCGCCTCCGGGGTGTAGGGGGGTCCCCTCTCCCAGCTGCAGCAGAGCCCTCAACAGGAATGGGGGCAGCCGTCAGGCCAGGTTCCTGGCTCCAATGACTTCACAGAAATAGGAAGCTTTAAGATGGAACAATTCTCAAAAAGTAAAAATAAAGCAAGCACCAAAAACCTCCATTAGAAGCCAGAGAAGACCTCTGGAGGCAAGGAGTAAATGCATCCTTAATGAGCAATTAGAGGCAAGAGCAGCCTGGCATGGAACCTCATCCTGGCTCTGCCACTCACAGACTGGCCCTGAGCCTCAGTTTCCCCATGCAGTGAGGATGCTTTATCTGTCTTTGAGGGGGATGGTCTGAGAGGTCAAAGTTCTCCAGTCCAGCTGCTGCCTTCCCAGCTGCCTCCATGACAGGACCAGGCCAAAGCGCATGCCTAGAGCTCCTATTCCAAACAGCCCAAGCCCCCAGAGAACCCAGCATTCCTGGGCCCCAGAGGCCAGGAATCAAACCCCAGATCCCCTTCTGCTTTGCCAGGCCAGTTTCCCCACTGGGATCATGGGGTTCTAGTTGGCAAGGAAGCAGACTAGGAAGGCTGGCAAGCAGGAATACCTCCCAAGACAGTGGAGAGAGTTCCTGAGGGAGCCCTCTGCACATGTGATATGGGGTCCTGGGATCATTTTCTTCCTTTCATCCTGACAGTAAAACCTTGCTTGGTAACAAGGTAGAAAATAGAGCCTGATTTTCCCGGCTGACACTCATGCCCTCCCTTCCAGCTCTTTCCTCACAGAAGGCGGTGGTCAGACTGTTCCCTGCTGACCCACCACATCCCCAGTCCCAGCCAGTGGGTGCTTGACACCCCACATCTCCCACCAGTCAAAGGTCCCAGAAGGACATCTGCACACAGACTGATGGGCCCTATGATCAGCATTTAGACATTGACTGTGTGCTGGCATCATGGACCACTTCATGTAATCCCCCTACAGCCCCATGAGGAAGGCCCTGTTTTTATCCTTCTTCTATGGAAGAGGCTCAGAGAGGCCACTCACTAGCCCAAGTACACACAGCTAAGAAAAGGCAGAAACAGGATTCAAACTCAGGTCTTGACTCTACAGTCTCTGCTCTCAATCATTCACCCCGTGACCCTCCCTAGAGACAAAGAATGGCTTCTCTGGGGACAGACTGCTCCAAATTCTACTACACCCTCCTCAGTGCGGTATCCTGAGATCTTGAAGCCCTGGCACTCAATGTTCCCAAACCTGCTGAACAAATTCCCCCACAAAGGAGGGGCAACCTTGGGCTTCCTCAGCACCAGACAGAGAAGACTGTTCTCTGCTCACTCAAGGTGCCAGGGCACAGAGCACAGCCCTGACACTTTCCTGTCCCACTCAGCAATACCATCCCTCCTCCCCAGGGGTAGGACCCCATGCTGTTGCTGGGGACACAACTGTGACTTGGAAACAGCCCCTGTCAGGCAAGCTCCCAGGTTAAGATGTGCCCACCAACAGCATAGCACAAAAACCTGGGAGAAGCATCCACAAAGGTGAGATACCTGGTTCCACAGCTGTGGGGAGAGACCCCATCCACCTGGGGAAGGTCTGAGGCCTCCCTGAAGGAGCAGGGCCAAGACGGGGTGGCCCAGGCCAAGGAGATGGCCTGGACAAGCCCTGACTGGTCTACAGGAGCCATAGGCCTAGAAAGAGGAAGACTGTGAAATAGTGGGCAAGAAGGAATCCAACTACAGCAAAAACAAGCAGACAGGGCTGTCAGTGGGCCAAGGGACAAACAGCGCTGAGTGAACAGCTCAGCCCCTTTTGACAAACCCAGATGCCCAGCCCTTCCCCCTCAGGAGAAACCCTACAGCACCCCAGGGCTTTTGGAGCTCCAGGTAGGTTTCTGGGAGGGGGTGTGAGCAGCGAAACAAGCATCTATACTACAGTCGCCTCATCTCTTTCCCCAGAAGTTAGGGGGGCTCACCACACCCCCAGAGGAGACTGGAGAGCAGTCTAAGCAATCGGGCTGGCAACTCGCCCCAACCCAGCACTTTGTCCACTGATGGGGGGAGAGGCTTGGGATCTCTGGCAGAGCCACACAGAGTAGCCTTGGCCAAGTTACATGGCCTTGGCAGACCGGGGAGCCCATCCATAAAGTCAAGAAGCTATCATCCAACTCCTCAGGAGGCAGGGGTGAGAAACGTGTATAGGTCCTCAATAACATGTATAGTAGGTGTTCAATTAAAGCTGGAGGCCATGGGAGGCCATTCAGAGGGTGCTCTCTCAGTTCCTGGCTCTACTGCATGCCTGCCCTGGCCAAAAGCCCTCACTCTCCATGCCTTGGCTCAGATGCTACCCATCCTGCCGAGACATGTACAAATACCACCTCTTCCAGGAAGCCTTCCCTGATGTCCCATCATTTCCTCTCCCAGGTCACAGTGACACAAGCCTCTCAAGGGAGAATATACAGTGTTACCCTCCAATGGTAGCATCCATTTCCACTCTGGTAACAACCCCAGTCCTATGGAGAACCAACCTTCTGAGGAAGGGAACTGTGGGAAAAAAGGTGCCTCATTTCACTAGGCTGGAAGGATGTGAGCTAGGAGCTGCTGGGGCCGTCTCTGCCACTGTGGCAGTCAGCCTCCAAGATGGCTCCAACAACTCCTGCCTCCTGGTGCGCACACCCTTCACAGTCCCCTCTTCTACTATCTGCATGACCAACAAAATAGTGTCGAAATCATAATGTGTGACCTCTCAGGTCAGAAAAGACATCATGGTTTCCACCTCGCTCCCCCTTGGATCACTGGCTCTGGGGAAGCCAGCCACCATGTGGTGAGGACACCCAGGCAGCCCTGCGGCAAGGAGCAGACGCCTCCTGCCCTCAGCCGGCACCGACTTGCCATCCATGTGACGGAGCCACCTTGGAAGTGACTAGACTAGTCAGGACGAGACCGACTCACTCTGGCTGCAGCACCTGGGGCTGCTCAGAGTGAGTAAGGGCTACCTCTTCTCCTCCATCAGACATACCTCTCCCCAGAACCAGGCACTCAGGAGGCCCTAATGATGTTTCTGCCAAACTGATCTGCACCTAGGTTCTCCCAACAAGAGCACAGAGCAGAAATACAGAACCCATTCTGTGTAGCCAGCAGCATGAGTATCCCTCACACCCACCTGCCTGGGAGGACAGGGCAGGCTGGCTCAGTACTCGCCCTGGGTCTGCCGGTTGTCCTCATCCTGGCCCCCCAACTCTTCTACACTATGGGCCAGGAGGGCTGAAGTGAGACCCCTGCACAGAGGGCCTTGCTGAGGCAGGCACAGCCTTGTGGTCCTGTCACTCTCCCGCCTCCAAGATTGACTTTTCACACTGGCGGAAAGGGAGTGCATTCCAAAGCATCGACTCACCTCCAGCTCCTCTGCCTACATCTCTTCTCGGCTGTGGACTCAGGATGGGCTGGGATCCTTTCCTTCCCAGCCTGGGCACATAAGCAGATGCTCTGGCTTACTTCACTTAACGGACAGGAAACCGGGTTTTCAGAGGTCATATAACCAGTTACAAGTTATAGGACGGAACCAGGGCCTTCTGACTCCTACTAATCAGGGGCGGCCCGATGGGGTGCCTTGGGAGTGAGCCTCAAAGCCCCTCCAAATAAACACATGTGCTAAGTAAACAGCATCTTTGTTATCAAACTCACTCCCCTTAGTCACTGCCCTTCCTATGCAGAAACCTAAATAGCTGTCACTTGTTCCAATTCTAATTGTGGAACAAGGGAAGATGAACAATCCTACACTGCTAGTGGTACAGCCTGTAGGAGGGCAGAGGGCTGGCTTCCATGACCCCTATGGCCCCAGCCTCTGCCAGGCCTGGGTGACAGGGCTTTGGAGAAGGGAAGAGCCAGCCAGGGTCACAGTGTGTTGAGTAACAGCAGAGAATCCTAAAAGAACAGATGTGAAAGCAACTGCCTGCCAACCAAAAGGCGCTATTTCCTTTGAAAAACTTGGCAGCTGGGTAACGCCAGTGGCCGCCTGTCCTTTCCCACATCCAGTCCAGTATGAACTACTGAGAATCAGGGAGGAAGGCCACACCCCTGCCTGCAGATCCTGGGAAGGGGATGAGACGTCCCAATGTGTAAACGGCAGCCCACAGAGAGCTCCACGTGGGGTACTCTCTCGGCTTCATTAACCAGTATCACCGGTGTGCATTTACTTTTTTCTATACAAATAAGTCTAGAAGAATGTACTCCAGATCTTAGGAGTTATCACCAGGTGACAGGATTTAGCACTCTTTTAATTTCATATTTGTCTGTCTTGTTTATGTCTGATTTCCAAATTTCTCTAATGAAAATACACTACCTATGTAATTAAAAGAGAACAGGTAAAAGCAACTACCTTGAAGAAGAAGCAGGAATAAGGAAGAACAAGGGCCTGTGACTGTAAGTTCTCCCACAGTGCCAAATTCAGCACCACTTGTGACGAGGTAAAAAGGGAAGGTTTTTATGACAATTAAACATATTACTATCTTAAAGGTACTGAACATCAGCGGCCGCCAGCATGACAAAAAGAGATGCGAGCAATCCAAGCAAGCCTCCCAGAAGTTTGCAACCCTGTCTCCAATGTGCCCTTGTGTGGAACAAATAAAAACCGAGTTAGATCAAACCTCCAGATACAACTCCCAATGCACAGGAAGCTGAGGGGATGAAGAACACATTTCATATCACAGGAAGCTCTGCTACAGGAGAATGGACTCACCTTCAAAAAAAAAAAATACATGGCACAAGAGAATGAATGAATATCAACCCTACAAATGAAAAAAGAGTTAAGAAATATATCAAGCAGTCTCATTATGTATAACTCAGTTGGATCCTAATTTTTAAAAATGAAGTAAAATATATTTTTGATGTGTATGAACAATCAAGACTGAATGGATAAATTAACAACTCAAAGAATGTTGCTAATTTGTAGGTGTGGTAATAATATTCTAGGCTGTGTTTTTTTTTTTTTTTTAGTTCTTATCTTGCAGGAATATATAATTTTTACAGATGAAGTGACAGGTGGTCTGGAGGGGAAAAGTGTGTGGGAGCAGAGAGGACTGCAGGTTGGCCAGGAGGTGGAAACTGGCGGCTGACGGATGGGAATGTGCGGGTGGCCATGCTAATGTTTTCCTTTGTATATGTTTAATTTTTCCACAGTGAAATGTTGAAACACTGTCACTGTAAGAGCTCTGCTCTGGCATCTGTTGTCTCATTTGAGTCTCACCATGAAGGGTCATTTTAAGCCCTTTCCTGTAGGAATGAGAGGCTGTGAGAGGGAAGGTGACTCGCCCAGGGTCTCAGAGGCAGAAATAGCAGAACCAGCCTCAGCCCTACTGCCTGCTGGAAAAGGGACTGTGGGTGGAGAGAGCTCCCCCAAGCCCCCACCATTACCACCACAAACCAGGCAGGATGTGGGCTCAACCTGAACATGGGGCAGGCCCCTCGCAGGAAGCCTGGGAGGCCATGGAGTCCCAGGCTTTGCCATTGCCCACAGCATGGAGCACAGTCTGCCTCCTCCTCCACCCACCTTCCCCCAGGAGCTTGAAGGCTTCAGGACCAGCCTGGCTGGCGGCATCTTAACCCCTTTCCTGGCAAAGCCCTCCTGGTGGAGCCCCTCCCCAGCTCATCCTCTGACTGCAAAGCAGTTTACCAGGGATGCAGAGGGAGGGACCTGGGTGCTGGGAACCTCCACACCCCAGATGCAGCCGACCTCAAATCTGCATCCAGACGGCAGGGGGCACAAAGATGGGAGATGGACCCATCTTAATTTACCCTACAGAAAGAATCCCCAGTGTATACAAAGACTTCCCTACCGGCTCTTTACTGCAATGCTCTAACAGCAAAAATACTGGGAACAACCTAAATGTCCAATGATAAGGGACAGAGAAAATCAACTAGAGTTCCCCGTGTACCAACTGCTGGGTGATGTCTGTCTGAGAACCCCAACAACTCCACTCGCAAAGCCCAGGGTCACGCTGGACAGACGGAACTTCCCTTAGACGACAATAAGAAAAGTTGAGATGCTCATCTTTTTTTCTTATTCAGTATCAAAAAAACGTAGAAGTCGTCTGGAAGGCTATACACCAGTGTTAACAGGATACTTCAAAGAGTACAGATTCTGGGTTTTCCCCACATATTATTGCTCAGGTTTTTCTAATTCTTCAATAATAAATCTGAATCATTTCTATAGTTAACATTATAAAATTATAAAACATTGTAACATTATAAAAGCCTTTTAAAAATAAGAAATGAGCTGACTTTCTCCTCCCCTCAGGAATGGAGCTCAGAGCCTTTGCCCAGGAGGCAGAAGCTGCCTGGCTGTGGAACTTCTAAAGGCCTCAGTTTCCCCATCCATCATATACCAAACCCACTGAATGAGCTTCTCCCACCATCTTCACGAAGCCTGTCCCCTCTTCTGTGAGAAGGGGACTATCTGGCACACCTACAAAGACATGTAAACAACGCCTGCCCAGCCTGGGCCCCTGCCACCATCCCCTGTGGACAAGCACGCCATTCCCGGCCTTTGCTCATTCCTTTGCCTCTTCAGCACCTGCTGACCCTGGAACCAGGCTGGTGGGGAATCAGGGGCATCAGAGGCACAACACTGGGATGAAATAAATCCTTATGGTCACATATGCAGAGCTCCACTCTGCTCAAGGCTGACATGCCAGTCCCTCCACTCCTACTCACCCTCCAAGAAAAGCAATATATCCACATTTCACAGAGGAAGAACTGAGGCTCGAGAGAAGAAATGACTACACAGCTGTACACACCAAACCAACATGAAATCTGAAGCCCAGGTACCCTCTGTGGGCTCCTCTTACGTTTTCCTCATGGAGCGGTCAGCAAAGCATCTTGCACCCCTCCTGAAGAGTCAGCTCACCGCTTAGAACTGCAGGTGGGATTGAGGTTGGGCTAGAATATGATAGTACTCAGCAGGCTGCAGCCACAAAGCTTCAGATTCCTAATCCTCCTCACCTGGAGTCCCCCCAAGCCTCTCCCCACACACAGGGTAGGTGCTCAAGTACAGACTGAGTAAAGGAAGTGCAATGCAGTACCCTCTGGATGGAGGAGAGGTAGGGGGAAGGGAGAAACTGAAGGGGGCATCATGCAGGAAGGGAGGAACATGTGGGGGCTGGCCCCCTAGGATCAGGTGTACAATGGCACTTGCCCCAGACTGCAAACTCATAGCCCCCAGAGGCCAGATGAGGCATTAACAAGTGAGGCTGGCTGGCTGGGTGGGGTCTGGGGCAAACTCAAGGCCCCAGCCCTGTGTAAAGAAGAGCTGCTGCCAAGCTTCAGCCAGTAGCTGCCACTAAGGAATGTGGTCAGTGTTGCAGGCCTTCTGAGTTAGCAAGGGAAACTAGAAATCTGGGTTTTTACATAAAATCTCATGGTTTCAGACACTGGCCACTACACCAAAATAAATTTTAAGTAGTTCTATCAGTGCTCTGGACTCACTGCTGTGTGGCCCTGAGCAAACCACTTAACCTCTCTGGCCTTCAGCTGTGGCATTTGTAAAATAACACATTACTTTGACAATGAGAAAGACACACTTTCCCATACTAATGATAATAAAAAGCAACAGTAACAATGCTGATGGACATTGCTATGGGGTGGTGGTGGGGACTTCATAATATGGGTGAATGCAGTAACCACAATGTTGCTCATGTGAAACCTTCATAAGATTGTATATCAACGATACCTTAATAAAAAATTTTTTTATTTAAAAATTTTTTTAAAAAGGCAACAATAACAATAACAGCTAATGGTCACTGAGCACAAGGCACTGTACTAAGTAAAATGAATTAACTTCACTTCATTCATATCATTAGATAGCATTTTTCAAGCTTTGTATTTTGAAATACTTTTAAATTTTCAGAAAAGGTACAAGTACAATGAACTCTCCTATATTTTTTATCCAGATCTGCTAATTTGTACCATTTTGCCTGACCTTTATCTGTTTCTCTTTAATATTTGATAGTGGATTGCTCATACTGTGCCCTTCTATCCCTAAATACTTCAGTGCGTATTTCCTAAGAACAAGGAACCACATAGTTATCAGGTCATTTAATATTGGTGCAGTACTTTCATCTACAGTCTATACCCAGTTTCATCAACAGCTGTCCAAAAATGTTGGTTGTAATGTCTCTTTGGTCTCCTTTAATCCAGAATCGTTACTTTGCCTTCAAGATATTTTTATTGTCCCCATTTTATAGATAAGAAACTAAAGCTCAGAGAGGTTGAAGCACTTGCCCAAAGTCACACAGCTAGGAAATGGGGAGCTGGGAGACTCAAGTCAGGGCGCTTCTTTCCAGAGCCTCTGTTCTTGTCTTTAAAGTATAACAGCTTGCAAATAATAGCCTTTGTTGTTCAAAACTGAAAACAGTGGCTGTCTGCAAACATCAGGAAAGCTGCCTACAGCCACCTCACTCAGCAGGTGGTCATTAACTGAAGGCATCACCTCCTGCTGCCAGCAAACCAAACCTGGCAAGGGCCTGGCCCAGTGCCCACCACCCCACCCTGCAGGGCCCCATTTAGACCCTCTATACAAGCAGAGGGACAGAGAGCAGTGGAGGCTTGGAAGGAGTACCTTTCTTTCTGCCTTTCTTTCCTCCCACCTAAAATGACAGTCCAGGCTCAAATACCCATGTCCAAAAAGCACAGGAAGGCAACTACCCCAGAAACAAAGCCTAAAGTCAGAAGGACCCCCAGGCCATGTCCGTGACCCACAGACCACCAGTGCTGAATGGGACTGAGGTCAGCTGTCCAAGAGGGGACTGAGTACTTTCTAAGCCATATGACAGGGTTGCACTGGAAGGAGGAGTTTACAGGAGGGAGGAACAACAGCGAGGGCTGGGAGATGGGAAAGGTGTTCTCCCAGCAGAGAGCAGAGAGGACTCAGGGGTCACACAGCCCATGGTATTATAAAGAGGAGGAGCCTCTGGGCTTATCCCCCAAACACAGCTTCTTTGTGAGGACCTACAGGGATGCGGCCCACTCCCCTTGGGGCTTGAAGCCCCTACTCCCAATGCCAGCCCAGGCCAGGCAGCATCAGCTTAGAAAATCACTCTCTTTGGTTCCCAAATGGGTGTGGCTCAGGGCCTGGAGGCCGCCACCAACACTGTGCCCTTCCCGTGAGGGGCCACTGTCTCTCCTGGTTCCCATCCACCCGCCAGCCAGCCCCCCTCAGAGAGCTCTCCAGCCACCGGCCATGGCCATGAACCACAGACACCCCAGACCCCTAGCCAACAAACAGCTCTGCATCAGACAGATTAGGATGTCATTCTGTCTCTGTTCCAGGCCATTTTGTTAGGTTTTGAGGCTGATTTGTGCTGAAATATCTCAAAATCCTGGGACCTTCCCACTGGACACTGTTAAAATGGGATGTCAGCCTCTGACTTCACTTGCAACCCAATTCCAAGTTTCAGAAGAAGAGCTGCTCTTAAAGATTTTTCCAGAACAAAAAAAATAGTTTTGCTTTTCTTCCTCACTGTAAACAATTTTAACACATAAAACATGAATAAATAAGAAAACTATCTATCAACAAACTCTCAATGAAGACCCCTCCCCATTTGTCCTTCTCCAGTGCCCAGCGCACAGAATGGCTGGGTGAGCCTCTCTCTACAGAGGTGTGTGGGGTCAAGGTGCAACCATTTTTCTCCCCTGCTGGCCAGTGGACTTAGGAGGGCAGGGACCACACCTAACTTGTCTCTCTGCCTCCTGCCCGGGTAGAGGCAGGTCACCCTGGGTGGAGTTAGCCATAGAGCCCACATAAGCCACTTCCCCACTTCAGCCGTCCCTTTGTGCCCAGCTATAGAGGAAGGAGAGCAAAGAGCATCCCTAGGTATGAGGTAGGGACAGGAAAAGGGAGAGGTAGTAGGTGCATGGGCAGGCAACATGTTTTGCCCTTGGGGGCATTTAACCTGACCACTTGGGACTCTGCCTGTTGTGTTGGCATCAAGCTCCCAATGTATACTCAAATGGACTCCACCAGAACCATGCCAGACAGGGCGGGAAGACCAGGAGGACAGGCCCTGGTACCAGCCCCAGGCCAAATTTGCCACAAGACCTTTGGTGACCTCAGCTTTCCCACCTGTAAATGGGGCTGACCTTTCCCACCCTAACTCACAGGATCAAACAATACACGGGCTGTGCAGTGGCTCTGTAAGCCACCTGGTTTCAAAAATTGGAGGACTCCCACCTCTCCCTGCCCTCCTTCATAAAAGGCCCAAGAGCAAACAGCCTTCAAAGACAGACCAGATGGGACCACTCTAGACACAGCCCCACCACCAGAGACAGCTGCAATCCTGACCTTAAAGGCTCTGCTTCTAGTAATGGCCCTCCACCTCTCATCTCCACCTTTGGCTCTGGAACTCAGGAAGAACATGAGTTCCTGGCCTTTGAGGGAGGAGACCCAGGAGAGAACAACTCTGAGCCACACTGAGAAAGGCTGCTGCATCTCACCTCCAGCCAGGGTCAGCTACTACCTTGGCCCATTTCCTTCACGTGAAAGGTTTAGGTTTGAGGTTTCCCCCCTCAGGAGATCCAAGTCAGGGGCCAGTGCCTTGCACACTCTCCCATCCACACAGCCTCTTAACTGGCAGGGATTCCTGCTCCCCTACTCTTGAGCTAATTTTACTTTAAACAGACTATTGTGCAGCCCCCCTGCCTTGTCCAAGTCTCGGAAACCTGACGAACCAGCCCCTCGCTACCACAGCAAGCCAACAGGCCTTCCATCGGACGGTCCGAAGTGCACACAGACTTGTGTCCCTGTCAGGTCTCAGTCTCGCCCCCCGGAAACTGGGGTTGGGCTACAGTCTGGGAAGCATCTCCCCACAGCGCCCGAGGAAGCGGCCAACTGAGAAGACCCACCCCAAACCTGGCGAGGGGAAAGAGCAAGAGTGGACGGGAGGGCGGGGGCGGTTCCGCGGGTCTGGGTGCTCGACGGCCCGGCACCCCGCCTCCACCCGAGGTCTGGAGGCAGGCCGAGAGGGGCCCAGCCGAGGCCGCCCGGCCCCACACCCACCCCTCCAACGGTGGGGAGCGGCCGCGCGGGGCGAGGTCGCAGACACCACTACACCGCGGGGCCCGCGGATTCCCCGGGCGCGCGCATCCCGGGCTCCGACCCGCCGCGCCGCTCCCCTCCCGGCCGGGGTCCCATGCGCCCCGCGCTCACCTGCCGCCGCCGCCCCCGCTCCGGCGCCGCTGCAGCCTCCGCCCGAGAGCCGCGCCGGCCACGGGCGGGATCCCGCTGTACGGGCGGGGGCGGCGGCGAGGCCGCAGGCGCCCCCCGCTGGCCGCCAGGGCCAGCAGCCGGCCGAGGGGCTGCCCCAGACGCCCCGGCCCCCATTCAGGCGCCTGCGCACCGCCGCGATCCATTTTCACCAGAAACGATGGAAACGCAAACATCCAATCTCCGCCGCCCGCCTACCCCGTTGGTGTGGAAGAGAGCGGCCAGGCACCGCTAGAACGTGAGTAGGAAATAAAATCTTTTTGAAAAGTGTTTTTCGCTCAGTGCCACGCACGTGTTTGAATGCTCCAGGTGCTGCCCCACTCCCAGAGGGAAACACTTTTTAGCAAACTTTCAGAAGTTTATGCTCCAGATTACCCCCCTCTTGTAGCGACCATTTCTAGAAAGATCCATAGACTGCAGACTAATGATCTCCTGCCAAGATGAGCGAAGTTTAAATCGAAACCTTCTGTCTCAGGCTTTAAACTCGGGAGTGCACGGGAGTCCAGAGTGGGGAGCCGCTCCCCAAGCACCCTTCTCCACTGGCACCAGGAAGACAAAGCCTGCCTAAGTAGGTGTCCTCAGATGGTAGGTGCTGTAACCTCGTCATGACCCCATTCACTGCTGCCTACAAGCAGGGTCGGGCCCCAGAGTTGGCAGCAAAAAATCTGCCCTGCTTCCGAGGGTGCGTGAACAAGAAAGCACTCCTCTAGGAGTCACCACGAGGAGGGACAAAACAGACTGGTGGAGGGGTAATCAAGATCAGGGGTGCGTTTAACTCACGAGCCTCTCCCACTTGTCCAAAGCGCCCTTACGCCTTACTTGTCCATACCGACCCCGCCTTGGTTCCCGCAGCCTCTGGGCATCCAGATGGTGGCACTTGGCCTACTGTGCTAGAGCTGCTCCACTCTCCTGGTGAGAACACTGCTGCACCCTGAGGGTTCACAGGGCAAGGTTGGAGCAGCTGGGACTTCCCTGCGCTGGGAATGGGATCACTGCAGCCGATGTGGACACACCTAATCCTCATCAACGCCAATCTCTACACTGGGCTCCGCCTACTCCATGCAGCCCCGCCCCTCAACAGAACCCAGGAAGTGAAGGAACCCGAAAGTCTTCCCCAAGGCGTCAAGAACAGTGAGTGTCTCAGGCCCCAGGCGGTGTGCCCTGCCAGCCAATATCAACCCTGGAGAGAGTGAAGTGGGGCACTGGGCGTGGGGTCCTGGTGGGGCTTCTCTCAGCACTCACTTCTGACTTGTTCAAGCAGTGTTGGGAGCCCTCAGCCCTTCGCAGTGTGTGGAAGATGGGGAGCGATGCCATGCTTTCCCACCCTATCGTGTGTGTGTCATCTTTAGGCAAATCTATGACCACCTCTCCTGACAGCAGACAAGAAAACAGAGCTGGAGAAAGTGAATAAAACACAGTTCTTCCATCAGTGCTCACTACTGACTGCCAGCACAGCTCCACCATCTGTGCTGTGGTCATCACAGCTGCCAATGCCTTTTTGCACGCTCAGTCCTCAGTGACCCTCAGCCTGTAGCCAACATCAGAATCTCCCAGAGGCCTAGTGAAGGCACACACTGCCCGGCCCCACCTCCAGCTTCTGATTCAGCAGCTCTGGCGTGCCTCCTAAGAATTTTAACTTCTACCAAGCTCCCTGGTGGTGCCGATGCTGCTGGTCCTCAGGCCGGTGTGGGTAGCAAGGCTCTACAGCACTGCTCTCCATATACGGTTGGAGTCGCTCTCCCAGAGATTCTGATCCTGGGAGGACCCTACCAAAGGGCAACATTAAAAAACCCAGGTGAGTTTAGTTAGTAACAAGGATGGCACATCAGGAGGGAAAAGTGCATAGTGTTGGTTGAACTGGCTTCCATTTGAGGAAAAACTCAGATACCACCTCACACCATAAAACAACAATAATTAACCAGTAGATTAAAGATCTTTGTGCTTGAAAGCAAAACTTAGAAAATATTTTAGGAGTTTTGAAGTCTGTATAGGCAATCAAATCCACACTGTAACAGTTGAATGTGTCTTGCCAATGGGTTAGAGCCCCAGGCAAGTTCGCTATGGATTCAGTGTGACCAAAGAAAATGACAGCAAAACTTTCTTGGGGTGAAAGGGTTATACCCAACTTTATTTCCAGGTGGCAGGTCAGTCACTAGAATCCCATTCACTCAGAGCAAGTCTGTATGCAGCAAGCCAGTCTCTGCCTCTGGGCCCCTCTGTCTGCACAGCTGTCCTCTGGGCCTCTGCCTGCACAGCTGTCTTGTACAGCGATCCTCTGGGCCTCTCTGCACAGTCGTCCCACACAGCCGTCCTCTGGGCCTCTGTCCTCAACACTGCCACCACTCCAGCCTCTGCTCTGCTCTCCTGCAGCCTTGCAGCTGTGCCACCGTGTGGCACCCAGAGCATTGGGCGGAGCTCTTTTTATAGATTCAACAGCCATGTATTGCTCACAGGTGTGCAGTGAGCTAGTCAACCACAGCCAGGTGAGAATCCTGGCCACAGGAACTCTTTTTATCCACAAATGTCTCTGCCCAGGTGAACAGGTCTTGAAATGTTCATATCTAGTTTGCGATTCTAGTTATTGGTGTGTTGGAAAGCTCAAGAGCTTGTTAACTACCCCAGGGGCAGTGTCCACTATGGGAAGGCCAGTGTCTGCTGCTAGAGAACCATTCGCATTTGTTGCCTAAGTGAATTTCTGTGGTAGACAACAGTTCAGAGACCTTGTTTCACTTGTGCACGGAGATTTAAAAACCTAAAATAAATCACTACAACAGAAGCTATGGTTTATTTATTTCAGCAAACTCAACCCTTCTGTTTAGCAGGCAATGGGAACTCCAGCCAAGCAGGATGGCACTCCAGTTTACAGAGGTTGATACTTGTCATTTCAGTCTAGAACAACTTCACTCATCACTATGTGGAACAGTGTTAGCCTTCCCAGCCAGATGGCCTTTGTTGCTTACTCCTAAGGAGAAAGGAGCTTCCTTCTTTTCCCTCACTTCCTCCAGGACTGCTCAGTACCTGTGGATGGGCTAGGCAGCTAATGATTTTTAATAAGACAGGGGATGTGTACTTCACAGTAGAAAATGAAAAACCCAAATTTATGAAGAATTAGAAATCTCCTGTCCTCTCCTTTCATGCCATTCCCTGACATAACTCATATTCAAGGCTTGGGATTATTTTCTTTCTGTACTGTTCTCCCTGACAATCCAATTTTATATTAGAAAATGGCCAGATTAAATCATTGTGCTGTACACATTACACTTAGACAGTTCTGTATGTCAATTATGTCTCAATAAAACTGGGTTGGGGGGTGGGGACTGACCAAAAGATGGTGGATGGAATTCAGTATCTACTCATGCTGCCTCCTTAAACCCAAGAAGACAGCAATGAAGGGATTTTTTTTAAGGTCCATAAAAATGGAGAAAATGAGCAAGGAAGTAACAGCAACACAAATTTGGAAGGTGGGAAGCAGGTAGGTCAGGGGTACTGAACTAGGAGACACAAGAAACTGACTTAAAACTGGCAGCTGGGAAAACTAAGAATCAACCCGAGTTATACTGGGTAAGCTCCAAGGAGTCAAATTGAAAGCAGCAGGTAGCTCAGGAAGCAGGGTAGAGATAAATTACAGTAGGTAGTTGAAAATCTAAGCAGTTAAGAGTGCCAATCTCTCCTCCACCCCTATCCACCACCACACCATTGGGTAACTGCCTCACCTCATCCAAGCACTATGCAGTGTTTTTCTCTGGGAAAGCTGAAATAGAGTGGTGTTGACTGGGCCACACCAAGCCCAGCTGCAGGACAAGAAATTTAAAAGGCAAATTTATTTGAGAAGCTGAGACATACCCACCCCCTAAGCCAACCCTCTTCCTCAGCTCCTAGGATGTTGGCAGCCAGGTCTCCACCTCCAGGATGAGTATCCCCACCAGTCAAGTCCTGAAGATCCTCTCACTGCCATCAGGCCTGTGGGGAAGCACAGCTGCCTACTGTACTGAGCCACAGAGGATCCCACCAGCTTGTTAGGCCCCATTCTTACACATGTGCAGGCAAGCAAAAACATCACGAATCTGAGGAAAGCCTCTAACCCCAAAAAACAGTCCACAACAGCAAAAATGAGAAAAAATTCAGAGACTGTGGAAGCAAAAACTTAACTATCATTAGTATCTTCAGAGATTCAAAAAGATATTGTAACCCTGAAACCAAAAAGGATACAATTTTTTAACAAGGAAGATCTGAGGACAACAAACTCAGACATGAAAAAACCCGATAGCAGAAATGAAAAACCCAACAGAGAAGGGCTGGAGGATAAAGTTGAATAAAAAGTCAGAGATGGAAAATAGAGAAAAGATAAGAAAACAAGAGGATCAGTCCAGGAGACCAGCATCTGAATAACTGTGGAGAGCCTGAGAAAACAGAAAGGAGGGAAATAAGAATTCAGGAAGATTTCCCAGTATTAGGACATGCGGCACCAATTGAAAGGGCTCATACCATCAAACACCCAGGACAACAGATAAAACAGACCCACTTAGTTTCCGTAACAGTGAAATTTCAGAACACCGGGAATCAGAGAAGATTGTCAACGTTGCAAGAGGAAAAGAAAAGGCTACAACTAGCCTTTCTCACAACACTGGGAGTGCTGAAGCAATGATTTCAATTCTGGAGGAAAAATGTTTTACAAGCCACATTTCTATATCCAGCCAAATTATCAATTGAGCCTAAAAGAACAGGCATTTCAGATGTTTATTGCCTAGGCATACTTTCCTGGGAAGTGCCTGGGGAATGTGCACGAATGAGGGAGTTTATCAAAAGGAGGGAACAAGGCATAGAGAAAACAGGCACTGCACACGAGCTGAGTGAAAGGGGCCTCCAGGTGGAGGTGGAGGGACTGGGGTGACTGGGCACAGCTACTCAGGCTCCGGGAGAGATGCCTCGGAGATGTGCTTGAGCATTTGGAGAGGCTTAGAAAACTGGCAGAGTTTAGGGTGAATAAGTATATGGAAAACTAAGAACAAAAACTCCAGGATAAACAAAAAATGTGTACAGAAAAAGGAATTATACATCTTGAAAAAAGCATCTACGCAGTCTTAAGAAGGTAAATGCTAAATGTTTCACTAAACAAAATTCAATATAACTCTATTGGGAAGCTGGGCACAGAAAGAGTTCAGGGGTGGTGGGAAGTCAGTACAAAATACCAAGAACTAAAAATCAAGAAATGGCATTAGAGGGATATTATTTAGAGACATGGAGGTAAACACTCCACGTCTGCAAACATAACACCAAAAGTTGGAAGTGGCTGCCTCAGGAGCAGGAAGAGAGCAGAGGGAGGAGATGGGAGACAAACTTTTAGAATGAGTTGGCTTTAAACTATGGCAAGATAGAGCCACTGCCCTGCCCCTGTGCAACTGCTCCTCACTTTGTCGGCAGTACAGCCCAACTGCCCAGCGTCCCCTCGGCCTCCCGCCTGAGCAGCCTGGCCACCTGACACTCCTCTCTCTCCACAAGCCCTTCCTGTGTGACTTTTCCCTTTACCTTCAGTCTTCCAGTGGAGTAGCCCATCTTGCCTACAGGTGAAAGTTGTTTTCTTAAATTGGATTTTAAAACACACATGCATGATATAATAATCCACCTTATAACCATTCTGAGTGGTAGTGCAAAGCCTCATTCTTGAAGATACCTCATGAGTGATTTAGGTACAAAAATAGTTTGCAGCGGGCGGGAGCCAAGATGGCGGCGTGAGTAGAGCAGTGGAAATCTCCTCCCAAAAACACATAGAGCTATGAAAATATAACAAAGAAAAATCTTCCTAAAATAGAGACCACAGGACACAGGACAACATCCAGACCACATCCACACCTGCAAGAACCCAGCGCCTTGTGAAGGGGGTAAGATACAAGCCCCAGCCCGGCGGGACCCGAGCGCCCCTCCCCCCGGCTCCCGGCGGGTGGAGAGAAACCGGAGCAGTTTTTTTTTTTTTGGCGAGCACTTTTTGGAAGCCTTAGAGGGACGGGCCCCCGTTGCTGGGGAGGCAGGGTGGCGGGACCGGTGAGGAGGTGCCTGGGAACAGCGCCGGAGGACAAAGAATATCCCGCGTTTCTCCCTGCGAGACCTGGGGGCGGGTGCCTGAGACCGGTGCCTGAGGACGGAGGAGGTCGCGCGTTTTTCCCCTTTTTTTTTTTTTTCTCTTTATGGCAAGCGCTTTTTGGAAGCCTTGAAGGGACGGGGACCCCAGTGCTAGGGAGGCACGGTGGCGGGACTGGTGAGCGGGTGGCTGGGACCGGCGCCTGAGGGCAAAGAATATCCCCCGTTTTTCCCTGCGGGACCGGTGGGCGGGTGCCTGAGACCGGCACTTGAGGACAGAGGAAATCGCGCGTTTTTCCCCTTTTTTTTTTTCTCTTTTCTGCGAGTGCTTTTTGGAAGCCTAAAAGGGACAGGGACCCCGGTGCTAGGGAGGCAGGGCGGCGGGACTGGTGAGCGGGTGCCTGGGACCGGCACCTGAGGACAAAGAATATCCCGCATTTTTCCCTGTGGGACCGGTGGGTGGGTGCCTGAGACCAGCACCTGAGGACGGAAGAAATCGCGCGTTTTTCCCCTTTTTTTTCTCTCTTTTTGCCAAGTGCTTTTTGGAAGCCTTGAAGGGACAGGGACCCCGGTGCTAGGGAGGCAGGGCGGCAGGACTGGTGAGCGGGTGCGTGGGACCAGTGCCTGAGGACAAAGAATATTGAGCGTTCCTTCCCTGCGGGACCGGTGGGTGGGTGCTTTTTGGAAGCCTTGAAAGGACAGGGACCCTGGTGCTAGGGAGACAGGGCAGCAGGACCAGTGCGCGGGTGCCTGGGACTGGCACCTGAGGGAAAAAAAAAAAAAAATCGCGTGTTTTTTCTTTTTTTTTTCCTTTCTGTTCCCTCTCTCATTGTTGCTGTTGTTGTTTTGGTTTGGAGAGTGCTTTTTGGAAATCTTAAAGGGGCAGGACAGGTCACTTAGACCAGAAGCAGGGAATCTGGGGATCTCTGGGCACTCTAACCCCCTGGGCAGCAGGGAGCACAGAGGCCCCTTACGGAGATAAATAGTCTCCTGGCTGCTCCCCCTCTAACGGGGCTCCACCATTTTGGAGGAACAGCCCCAGCCAGGCCAAGCCCACAGCAACAGTGGAGATAAACCCCAAAGCAACTGGGCAGGAAGCAGAAGCCCTGTCTGCGCACAGCTGCCCAGCACAAGCCACTAGAGGTCGCTATTCTCCCAGGAAAAGGCTACAAACCAACAAGAAGGGAAGCTCTTCCAGCGGTCACTTGTACCAGCTCTGCAGACTATCTCTATCACCATGAAAAGGCAAAACTACAGGCAGACAAAGATCACAGAGACAACACCTGAGAAGGAGACAGACCTAACTAGTCCTCCTGAAAAAGAATTCAAAATAAAAATCATGAACATGCTGACAGAGATGCAGAAAAAAATGCAAGAGCAATGGGATGAGATGCAGAGAAAAATGCAAGAGCAGTGGGATGAGATGCAGAGAAAAATGCAAGAGCAGTGGGATGAAGTCCGGAAGGAGATCACAGATGTCAGGAAAGAGATCACAGAAGTGAAACAATCCCTGGAAGGATTTATAAGCAGAATGGATAAGATGCAAGAGGCCATTGAAGGAATAGAAGCCAGAGAACAGGAACGTATAGAAGCTGACATAGAGAGAGATAAAAGGATCTCCAGGAATGAAACAACACTAAGAGAAATATGTGACCAATACAAAAGGAAAAACATTCGTATTATAGGGATACCAGAAGAGGAAGAAAGAGGAAAAGGGATAGAAAGGGTCTTTGAAGAAATAATTGCTGAAAACTTCCCCAAACTGGGGGAGGAAATAATCGAACAGACCATGGAATTATACAGAACCCCCAACAGAAAGGATCCAAGGAGGACAACACCAAGACACATAATAATTAAAATGGCAAGGATCAAGGACAAGGAAAGAGTTTTAAAGGCAGCTAGAGAGAAAAAGGTCACCTATAAAGGAAAACCAATCAGGCTAACATCAGACTTCTCAACAGAAACCCTACAGGCCAGAAGAGAATGGCATGATATACTTAATGCAATGAAACAGAAGGGCCTTGAACCAAGGATACTGTATCCAGCACGACTATCATTTAAATATGATGGTGGGATCAAACAATTCCCAGACAAGCAAAAGCTGAGGGAATTTGCTTCCCACAAACCACCTCTACAGGGCATCCTACAGGGACTGCTCTAGATGGGAGCACCCCTAAAAAGAGCACAGAACAAAACACACAACATATGAAGAAGGGAGGAGGAGGAATAAGAAGGGAGAGAAGAAAAGACTCTCCAGACAGTGTATATAACAGCTCAATAAGCGAGCTAAGTTAGGCAGTAAGATACTAAAGAAGCTAACCTTGAACCTTTGGTAACCACGAATCTAAAGCCTGCAATGGCAATAAGTACATATCTTTCAATAGTCACCCTAAATGTAAATGGACTTAATGCACCAATCAAAAGACATAGAGTAATAGAATGGATAAAAAAGCAAGACCCATCTATATGCTGCTTACAAGAAACTCACCTTAAACCCAAAGATAAGCATAGACTAAAAGTCAAGGGATGGAAAAACATATTTCAGGCAAACAACAGTGAGAAGAAAGCAGGGGTTGCAGTACTAATATCAGACAAAATAGACTTCAAAACAAAGAAAGTAACAAGAGATAAAGAAGGCCACTACATAATGATAAAGGGCTTAGTCCAACAAGAGGATATAACCATTCTAAATATATATGCACCCAATACAGGAGCACCAGCATATGTGAAGCAAATACTAACAGAACTAAAGAGGGAAATAGACTGCAATGCATTCATTGTAGGAGACTTCAACACACCACTCACCCCAAAGGATAGATCCACCGGGCAGAAAATAAGTAAAGACACACAGGCACTGAACAACACACTAGAACAGATGGACCTAATAGACATCTATAGAACTTTACATCCAAAAGCAACAGGATATACATTCTTCTCAAGTGCACATGGAACATTCTCTAGAATAGACCACATACTAGCTCACAAAAAGAGCCTCAGTAAATTCCACAATATTGAAATTCTACCAACCAATTTTTCAGACCACAAAGGTATGAAAGTAGAAATAAATTCTACAAAGAAAACAAAAAGGCTCACAAACACATGGAGGCTTAACAACATGCTACTAAATAATCAATGGATCAATGAACAAATCAAAATAGAGATCAAGGAATATATAGAAACAAATGACAACAACAACACTAAGCCCCAACTTCTGTGGGATGCAGCGAAAGCAGTCTTAAGAGGAAAGTATATAGCAATCCAGGCACACTTGAAGAAGGAAGAACAATCCCAAATGAATAGTCTAACATCACAATTATTAAAACTGGAAAAAGAAGAACAAATGAGGCCTAAAGTCAGCAGAAGGAGGGACATAATAAAGATCAGAGAAGAAATAAACAAAATTGAGAAGAATAAAACAATAGCAAAAATCAACGAAACCAAGAGCTGGTTCTTTGAGAAAATAAACAAAATAGATAAGCCTCTAGCCCAACTTATTAAGAGAAAAAGAGAGTCAACACAAATCAACATAATCAGAAATGAGAATGGAAAAATCACGACAGACTCCACAGAAATACAAAGAATTATTAAAGACTACTATGAAAACCTATATGCCAACAAGCTGGAAAACCTAGAAGAAATGGACAACTTCCTAGAAAAATACAACCTCCCAAGACTGACCAAGGAAGAAACACAAAAGTTAAACAAACCAATTACAAGCAAAGAAATTGAAACAGTAATCAAAAAACTACCCAAGAACAAAACCCCGGGGCCGGACGGATTTACCTCGGAATTTTATCAGACACACAGAGAAGACATAATACCCATTCTCCTTAAAGTGTTCCACAAAATAGAAGAAGAGGGAATACTCCCAAACTCATTCTATGAAGCCAACATCACCCTAATACCAAAACCAGGCAAAGACCCCACCAAAAAAGAAAAATACAGACCAATATCCCTGATGAACGTAGATGCAAAAATACTCAATAAAATATTAGCAAACAGAATTCAACAGTATATCAAAAGGATCATACACCATGACCAAGTGGGGTTCATCCCAGGGATGCAAGGATGGTACAACATTCGAAAATCCATCAACATCATCCACCACATCAACAAAAAGAAAGACAAAAACCACATGATCATCTCCATAGATGCTGAAAAAGCATTTGACAAAATTCAACATCCATTCATGATAAAAACTCTCAGCAAAATGGGAATAGAGGGCAAGTACCTCAACATAATAAAGGCCATATATGATAAACCCACAGCCAGCATTATACTGAACAGCGAGAAGCTGAAAGCATTTCCACTGAGATCGGGAACCAGACAGGGATGCCCACTCTCCCCACTGTTATTTAACATAGTACTGGAGGTCCTAGCCACGGCAATCAGACAAAACAAAGAAATACAAGGAATCCAGATTGGTAAAGAAGAAGTTAAACTGTCACTATTTGCAGATGATATGATACTGTACATAAAAAACCCTAAAGACTCCACTCCAAAACTACTAGAACTGATATCGGAATACAGCAAAGTTGCAGGATACAAAATCAACACACAGAAATCTGTAGCTTTCCTATACACTAACAACGAATCAATAGAAAGAGAAATCAGGAAAACAATTCCATTCACCATTGCATCAAAAAGAATAAAATACCTAGGAATAAACCTAACCAAGGAAGTGAAAGACTTATACTCTGAAAACTACAAGTCACTCTTAAGAGAAATTAAAGGGGACACTAATAAATGGAAACTCATCCCATGCTCATGGCTAGGAAGAATTAATATCGTCAAAATGGCCATCCTGCCAAAAGCAATATACAAATTTGATGCAATCCCTCTCAAATTACCAGCAACATTCTTCAATGAATTGGAACAAATAATTCAAAAATTCATATGGAAACACCAAAGACCCCGAATAGCCAAAGCAATCCTGAAAAAGAAGAATAAAGTAGGGGGGATCTCACTCCCCAACTTCAAGCTCTACTACAAAGCCATAGTAATCAAGACAATTTGGTACTGGCACAAGAACAGAGCCACAGACCAGTGGAACAGATTAGAGACCCCAGAAATTAACCCAAACATATATGGTCAATTAATATTTGATAAAGGAGCCATGGACATACAATGGCAAAATGACAGTCTCTTCAACAGATGGTGCTGGCAAAACTGGACAGCTACATGTAGGAGAATGAAACTGGACCATTGTCTAACCCCATATACAAAGGTAAACTCAAAATGGATCAAAGACCTGAATGTAAGTCACGAAACCATTAAACTCTTGGAAAAAAACATAGGCAAAAACCTCTTAGACATAAACATGAGTGATCTCTTCTTGAACATATCTCCCCGGGCAAGGAAAACAACAGCAAAAATGAGCAAGTGGGACTACATTAAGCTGAAAAGCTTCTGTACAGCGAAAGACACCATCAATAGAACAAAAAGGAACCCTACAGTATGGGAGAATATATTTGAAAATGACAGATCTGATAAAGGCTTGACGTCCAGAATATATAAAGAGCTCACACGCCTCAACAAACAAAAAACAAATAACCCAATTAAAAAATGGGCAGAGGAACTGAACAGACAGTTCTCCAAAAAAGAAATACAGATGGCCAAGAGACACATGAAAAGATGCTCCACATCGCTAATTATCAGAGAAATGCAAATTAAAACTACAATGAGGTATCACCTCACACCAGTAAGGATAGCTGCCATCCAAAAGACAAACAACAACAAATGTTGGCGAGGCTGTGGAGAAAGGGGAACCCTCCTACACTGCTGGTGGGAATGTAAATTAGTTCAACCATTGTGGAAAGCAGTATGGAGGTGCATCAAAATGCTCAAAACAGACCTACCATTTGACCCAGGAATTCCACTCCTAGGAATTTACCCTAAGAACGCAGCAATCAAGTTTGAGAAAGACAGATGCACTCCTATGTTTATCGCAGCACTATTTACAATAGCCAAGAATTGGAAGCAACCTAAATGTCCATCTGTAGATGAATGGATAAAGAAGATGTGGTACATATACACAATGGAATACTACTCAGCCATAAGAAGTGGAAAAATCCAACCATTTGCAGCAACATGGATGGAGCTGGAGAGTATTATGCTCAGTGAAATAAGCCAAGCGGAGAAAGAGAAATACCAAATGATTTCACTCATCTGAGGAGTATAGGAACAAAGGAAAAACTGAAGGAACAAAACAGCAGCAGAATTACAGAACCCAAAAATGGACTAACAGGTACCAAAGGGAAAGGAACTGGGGAGGATGGGGGGGCAGGGAGGGATAAGGGGGGGGAAGAAGAAGGGGGGTATTAAGATTAGCATGCATGGGGGGGAGGGAGAAAGGGGAGGGTGGGCTGCACAACACAGAGAGGACAAGTAGTGACTCTACAACATTTTGCTAAGCTGATGGACAGTAACCGTAATGTGGTTGTTAGGGGGGACCTGATATAGGGGAGAGCATAGTAAACATAGTATTCTTCAGGTAAGTGTAGATTAAAAATTTAAAAAAAAAAAAAAAAAAGAAAGAAAGAAAGAAAAGGGGGATTACTCCTTAACAGGATAAAACTATTGGTAAATCAAAGATCAACGCATGCTTTAAATATCCTTAATGTTGATCACTTAAAGGGTGTCAGATGATCAGCTATGGAGGTACTCTTTTCTGATAATATTCCTTTCTCTTAATTAAAAAAAAAAAAAAAAAAAGCAGTTACTGTGTGCTGACCTCCAATGAGTTCTGCACAGTGGTATAGAGGGCATGTCAAAGTGTGGGCAAAGGGTCTGTTTGTTTCTACGCAGAAGATCAAGGCCTAGCTTGGATACCCAGAAAATGAACTAAGATACGATATGAGGAGGAGCTTCCGGCATCAGCACTCTCTGGAGGACTCGTGCCGGGGGATGATCATCAAAAAGCCTCCACAGGGATCCGGACGATGCTGCGGTTGTGGCTGCATCCAGCCCACCATCTCCTGGACTTGCCATGAGAAGGAGGAGGGAGATGTCTAGGCTGGCATGTGCATACAGTGAGACAACGAATTTGACTGGATCTGTACTGTTGGAACTCAACCAGGAGTTGGGAGGGGTGCAAGTTGTAGCACCCCAAAATCTCATGACTATAGACTATCTATGGTTAAAAGAACATATGGGATGTGAACAGATCCCAGAAATGGGCTGCTTTAATTTGTCTGATGGTTCAAGTACAGTTGGAAAATATCCATCATATCATAGATAAATTTTCACAAATGCCTAGGGTGCCTAAATGGTTTTCTTGGCTTCACTGGAGATGGTTGGTAATTATAGATTTGCTTTGTTTATGTCACCATATTCCTATTATGTCAATATGTGTGTGCAAATTAGTTAGTAGTTTAAAACCTATACATACTTAAGGTACTATACAAGAAGATATGTCAAAGAAATAATCAATCCTCCCAAGTTTCCTTCATATGCTACATCTATAGCTTTTCTTCTTCCTTCCTAATTACAAACTTTAAATAGAATTCGTGCCTCATATCGAATTTACCGAGTATCATAATTCCTCCAGGTGGTAAAGATACCTCGAGACAAGTGCTGGGCATAGAAGCCACAGGGCATAAATCTGCAAAGAAGTAAAAAGCTAACCTTTGCAAACAATATGGCTTCTCTCTCACTTACCAACTTTACATTTCCCTGTATGGCCCCGGAAGATGACTGGTTAGCCAGAGACGGGTAAGATTCCTCAAGGGAGGAACAACCTAAGACAGGCACAGTCGCAGGGGGGCCATCAGGTGAGAATTTGGGGATCAACAGAGGTGAGGCTCAGAACCTCACCCCCCCTGCTTTGAGAGAAATCTTCTGCATCCGTGGATGTTTTGCTGCCCTTGTCTAGCCTGGATTAATACTTAGTCCATAGGCACACACCTGATCATCTGATCATCTACATTTGCCTTCTTACAGCACTAAACTATGTTTTCTACCTTTATCTTGCATCTACCTACCACTTCAGCATTTTATTAAAAATAAAAATAATAATAATAATAGGAGAAATGTGGGATCAACATATAAATCAAGTACAAAAATCAAATGAATATTCATATTTGACCTGATGGTTTATAGGTCATATTGCATGATCAAAACCGAAAGTTTCTGTGATGACTGCCCTTGTACTGTTCACCATGTAAGAATTTATTCACTCTGTAAGAATTCGTTCACCATGTAAGAACTTGTTCGTTATGCTTCAGAAGATTGGAGACTGACGAGAATTAGGCTTGAGATGGATTAATGATTGTACATTGAGCATTGACCCCCCTATACTGAATTTTATTGTTGTTAACAACCATTTGATCAATAAATATGAGAGATGCCCTCTCAAAAAAAAAAAAAAAAAAAAAAAAAAAAAAAATAGTTTGCAACCCAAACTGAGCAACAGCTCTTTTGAAAACTGATACACTATTTGAGTAGGCCACTTCGTATTTTTAACAACCCTCTCATTTTACTGTTGTCATTAAACACTGACATCTTTATCTCCAATGCTCTCTCAACATTTCAATCCCATGTTTTCAAACAGGAGTTACTTGCTTTAGAAACGCACACCCATGTACACAAATTTATTCAACTTGCCAAATGGGTTCACAGATTAGGTTTTTAAATGATTTTCCTAAAGAAGCAAGAAGTATAAAGCATTTTACTTAAAAGGTGAAAAATGTCCCCAATTTAAAAGTTCTTGCATTCCTAAGCTAACCTGGTACATAACAGAACGTCTCATAATAGACTTTACTGAACACTAATGAAAAGGAATTACAGTAGACATTCTACAATCACGTAATCAGAGCCTAAGTGGTTTCAAGGAAAAATATCCCCTTTCAAATGGTATCACTGTGCTTCTAAGAATTAAGGAGATCACTGTCTGGAATGTCCCATAGCCACCTTTCATCCTCTTTTCACAACAAATCCAAGCCCGTGCTCTTTCTCCACCCTATTTGCTGGATCCTTCTTCACAAGAGTCCCTCTTTGCTCACCATACAATTCATTCTACTTTAAGCAGGTAACTTATTTTTAGAGTTGTGTCTGCTGCTGCAATTTCTGAAGGGTCTTGAAGTTAAAATACCAAGGTTTTTTTTTTGGTGGGGTGGCAACTGGTGGAGAATGATCATTATGACTGATTTTGTTCATGAGTTTTGCCAAGGGCAACATTTTTGAAAAGTAGAAATATAAAAAAAGTAGCAGGGTGCACTTTCAAATGGCATGTTGCATTTCTAAGATTAGAATCCTAGGAAAAATATAAAAAAATGTAACACTTCTTAATGCCTTGTGAAAATTCACCTAAAAGAAGATAAAGGAATTTTTTTCCCCCACTAAACTCAGTTCAGAAGAAAAGTGCCATCCAACAGCAATACTTAGAAAACCCCTATTCCAGATAAGCTGATAAGTTCTAGATATTTCATAAGAGGCTGTTAGTTTATAAGGGCCTTAACTATCTGGCATTAATTTACTAGATCTACTTGCAAGCAAAAGTCAGGGTCATATAAAAAAAATGAAGTGGATCTGTATACTGATACAGAAAAGAGCTCTCCATATGGTAGGGAGTTACAGAATACTACAGTATGATAGCACATATATAAAAGGGGAAGACTCCCTGAAATTATTCATATGCAGATATGACATATATGTATGTAAATGCATTTTTAAAAATCTAGAAGGATATATCCCAAAATATTAGAGCAGCTATCGCTAGGGAGCTAGTGGGATTAGGGGGTTAAGGGTAAACTAGATCCACCCATACATTTACATATTATTTACATTTTTGCACAAAAGAACATACATTCACATATTAGTTAAGAAATTAAGAAAAGTTCACTGTATCTAGCTAGGTGGACATAATTGTCCTGTATATTCAGTTTATTCTAATTTACCACTTGAGGAAGTTCCAGGATGCTATTTAACAGGATTATACTTTGTTTTTAAAAGAGAACATTTTCAGTAAATGTGTAAGAAGAGAGAAGAAATCAGGATGAAGTAGGCAGTCTGGTTTTAACCATCCAGTTGTCCACACACTGCTGAGCTACACTTCACTATAAATTAGCTTCTGATTGTCTTGAAGCAATCTACCCAGAATTTTCACCACAAGTCAGATGGGTTCCAGGCAAGCACCACCAGTCCAAAACACAGGGCTGCTTTTTTGCTCCCTCAGGGAGAATTCTGAAAACATGATTTGGTTACACTTAGTTATTAACCCTGCTTCTCTATTCTTTGGAGAACCAACCATTTTCATTACTCTATTGTTAACAGTCTGTATCATTTGTTGCTGCATTGAATCTATGGTAAAGTATCTCATTTCTTAATATAGCAAACATAATATAAAGAAAAGGATAAAACTGGGTCGGTATTTGCAAATAACCAAATTATAGGGAATCAGTTTCCATAGTCTTGCAATGGCTGTGGGGAGGCCAAACAGCTACCTTTGGCTAGGACCTCGGCAGGAGGAAAAACAGAATCACCTCCCATTCCACTGCTGGCATTAATAAGAATGCAAACGCACAGACATGCTATCAATGTACACGGAAACCTCATTGGTCTAAACAGTGTTGTTTTTCAGAATTACATGATAATTTCTTTTTTAAAAAGCCATTCAAGTTTTACATAAGGGCTCATACCAGAGGTTTTGAAGATAAATGAAAGCACAAAGCCTTTATTGAAGTTTATGAATAATAAAACCAGTGGCAAGCACTGGGGGCAGATGTGCATAGAAATGCACTTTATAAAATTTTCAAGGCAAACAACTGACATCTTCGAAGAAATCGTCTTTAGCTAAAAAGCTTCCAGGTGTGCAATTCATTCACAGCATTGATAACTGGCACCCACTGATATGACCTCAGGAAATGCTGAGATTTCATAAATCATTTGTATCGAATCTCTTTTTCTGGTAAATTCCTTAGTGCCTCTCCAGCAGTAACTAGACAAGACTGGAAAGCTTTCAAGATGATTCAAACCTCCAGCACCTCACAGGAGTCCGCATTTCTTAATACAGAAGGCAATGCTAATCAAAGAAGGAAATAAATAAAAAGGTTATTAAAAACAAGCACTGGCTCACTAAACTTCTAAACATATGCATTTATATATATGCCACTAAAAATTGTCTAAATAGTCCTTCACATTTTCTATCCAGAAACGAAACTGGCTGCCACCTAACCTTTTGCCCTTAACACCGTGTTTAAGACAGTGAGTCTTTATTATTGAGTACAGTGTGAAGATTCTGATACTTGGAATAAGTCATTGGATTATTTTAGGATTATAGTACTTTCAAGAGACTTAAAAAGAGAAAAGGACTCTGTAAAATTTAAATATATAAAAATCAGAGTGAGATTTTAAATCTGAGATTTAACTTTAGACAAAAAGACATAACAAATTGCAACCAAATATAAAAGGTAATTATGAAATGATTGAGGGAACAGCTATGAATTACACAGAACCCAAATTCAAAGGTGAAAATATTTAAACTCAAAGAATGTAGCTGATATCCAAAAATCTCACTCTCTTTAAAAGGTACAGCTAACTCATCCATAAAAGACAAGGACTGGCTTTAGATAATGTTTGTCTTAGGCCTCTTTCCTCTCCCCTTCCAAACCCACCCCAGCATTCAGATAAAGACCAGCTTGCTCTATTTCATAATCTCTCACTACTATAGCATCTTTAAGATAAAACAACACTCCTATCAAATTCACCCAGACTGTTTCCTTAATGGAGACTTTCCTACAAAGAAGCTGTTGGAATGAAAAGTAGCCAAGGCCATGTGGAACCACAAGGACTTAAGATAAAATGCATAGAAAAAAAGATGATGTGCAAATACTAATAAACACTTCGCTCAAATGCACAAATTAAGAGAACCCCTGATTTGCCTGTTCCCATCTGTTCTTGGTGATATGGCTAGCATTTCTCCCAGTAAATCCAGGAAATACCACAAGTTCATAGTAACCAAAGAGGATATGCTATCTCCATCTCTCTGGTTCAACCTCTTTCTAAAGTGTTACCTCCTCAGGCTTGGATTAGGTTAAACTTGGTAAGGCACATCCTTCACTAGAATATGTAATGACCAAATACTTAAACAAAACAAAACAACCTGACATAACAAATATTAGCAGTTTATTAACTAAAAACTGTCCCCAAGTTTTTAATTCTGGATATCAAATAGATGAGCAGATTAATAAGCAATTCTTCTGGCTAATAATTAGTTGTCAACATTCAATTTACACAGATATTTATAGCTTTTTATCTTTGATGAAAAAAGTTCCTTAAGGTGGCAAGACAGCTCATAAGAATATGGTGAAGAAAAAGGTTTCTGGGTTATGTCAAGTTCTGAGCCTTGCAAGTAACTTCCAAAGTAAAATGTGGCTTGTTTCTTAGTTATATTAAATATCAAGTAGTATATTAAAACTTGTTCTTTAACATTTATTCCACCCATAAATGCTTTGACAAAATGGCAGTTAGTTGAGAGTCTTGCAATTCAGTAGCTGAGGCAAGGTGAAGAAACCACTTCCACAAAACTGCACATATGTATTTATGTATGTTTATATCTTCATTCCCACTTTAATGCTACATCATTCTCTAAATACTTCACTAGATGAACTATGTCACTGATGAAAATTAGGATAAAGAGTAACTATTAAATATAATTGTTCTACTCAATTAAGTTCAATAGAGCCATTTATAGAGTATTTTGCTCACAAAATAAGTTATTAGAATGTTGCTTTCCACTAATTCAGAGTTTAATGAGCTTGGAGAGCAAGAACTGATAGATAAGAATAAACTCTTCAGATCATTAATTTTAACATTTCAATATTTACTAAATCACAGCAAAATTGGGAATTTCTTTCATACTTTGCCATTTAATTTTTGAAAAGTTAATTGAGAAACAACCAATTTCCTATCAACATTCCTAGTTAGTGACTGAAACACTAAGAAATCAATAGCATGTCAAAATCAAAGGAACTGATCAAACTGTAGATCAGTATTAAAATTGAGGTGTAGTCATGAACAATAAAATACCAGCAAAACTTATCAATAACACCTGATAATGATTTCTAGGGATTTGTACAGAGCAAGCTTGACAGCCAAATCCTAGTCATTGCAGAGATCTTTGCAATAAGCATATATCACAGGAATAGGGTCCTGCAGCTAGCTCACAGTAGTCATACTGTCTTCTGTCCTGCCTATACCCTGAAAACCCCAAACACTAGTGAATAGGATATGGCAAACAACTCACACTTACCATTACATGGGGAAGGGAATGAGAAGAAAGCATATGGAGATATGAGACTTCAAAGAAAAAAAGAGTATTAAAAATGTTCTCCCTACCACCCATATTTTGCTCTGTGAAGACTTTAACCAGGAATATCTGGAACCAAAGTAAATAATCTAAATATTAATGAGAGGCTCAAAATGCAAGTAAAGGTAAAACACACTCAAAATTGGGCAAAAATATAGTATGATCAACTGTTGAAGGCCAGAAGACAACTACCTGTAAAACCACTAGATCCCACAGATCAAAGTGAGATCTGAAAACCAGGCACAACATCTCCAGACAAAACAAAGGCTCAGAACCAGGCGCCTTCATGGACCCTTAAAACTGGAGGGGGAAAAAAAGCATTTACCTTTGTCATCAAAACATAACCACTCAGGTTTTGTGCTGAACCTCTTCGACCCATCAGCACCTCTAGAAAGCAGTACTTAAATGTTCATCTTGATTTTTTAAGAACTAGGCACATGCACATGACCACCAGAGAAATGTCACAACAGGGAGGCAGAGTTTGTAAAATCTGTTCCACAAGTGCTAGCAAAGGAAGGTCATGATTCATGATATGGATGGACTGTAATATTTAAATGACATGCTTCTGATATATTCACAAAATCTTTAAAGAAAGTATTAAAACTCAAAAGAGAAAAAAGACAGGAGTCAAATACAGAGATGGAATGTACAAAACAAATGAGCAGGCAAACTAAAAGTTCTTGAAAGTATTTTACTTCAGATTGAAAAATGAACAGCTTCCACACTGTTCATTGCAAGATACACAGTATTCACAAATACAATGCTGGTCATTTGAGGAAATGTACACACCTCAATTTCTCCTTCATGCTTTTTCTTTTAGAAAGATACTGTTTACCAAAAAGAAACTTCAGCAATACAGGAAAAACTATTTTCCCAATAAATTTACGAAAACCTAAGATTCCCAATGGAATCAAGATTATCTTCCCGCTACCACCACCTTAATATAATCACATGCTTATTGGAACACTAATATCCGCACCCTAAGAGTACATTTACTTTCAACAATGAGGGTGATTCTTAAAAAAAACAAAACTTCAGTGTGGTAAATGTAACATGGATCTCTGCAAGTATTAAGTGTTCATCTGAAATAGGCAGCTAATACTGGATTTAATATTATTTTATAAATAATTGTTCCCTTAGCAGTAAACATAAGTCTACACATTCACAATAGTCCTAGAAAATAAATACTGTGATTATGCACAATACGTTATGACAAAACTAGTTTTCAAAAAACAAAAGCTCAACATCTTGATAAAAATTCTGATCAGAATAAAATATGACTCTAAAATTTTAAACATTGTCAAAATAACATCACATTTAAAATTTCCATGGTTTACACAAGTATTATGAGTTTCCAGTTTTGGAACACATTTTTCTGTTGTGAATTAAAATATGAACATATTGAAATTGTTAATTTCATTGATGACATCAGTTTTGGTCTTACTTTAGCATTATTTTCTTTATAAAAAGTTGCACTAAGTGTCCATTTAATGGTCTGATTGGTATTCAGTATTTCATAAATGTATATAAAAGAAATTCCTAAAAGCCAATAGTATTTTATATGGATAAATATATAAAAGAATCTCATTTCAGAAATGGCCATAATTAACAGAGCCACACACACACTTATGCTAAACTTAAGAGCTTTCACCTTGAGAGTAAGCATTTTCAGAAATATCACTTACATTCTATTATATTAAATATTCCCAGCTGAGTTTCAAACTCAACATGTGGTGAATAACAGAATTACACATCTCATTTGCTCTCAAAGATGACCACAACCAAAATTTACAGTATGATTGAAACAAACCAATGTTTAAAAAAATTTTAATTAAAGGTAACAACTCCACGAAAGGAGAGGATAAAGAATGGGATGACAAGAAGTATTTGGTCTTAATAAGGCAATACAAAATAGACCCATTATCAAAGACCATTTAATTTTTAAAGATCAACAATACCAAAAGCATAAAGTGGAGTATAAGAAAATAGTTTTTTATAGGTGTGATTTAATTAAAGCTGTTTACAGTTATTCTCTCCCACAGCAGTTCAGCATGAATTTAAAAAAGAAGAGAGATGGGAAGAACAAGCTCAAGGAGAACACAAGGTCAGAGGAGCCAGCATGCAAGGTCTGGGCAACCTCAGGTCTCACTGCGACAGGACCAGATAGGGGTGGCCTTTTTTTTCCCTATTAGGAAGAAAAAAGAAGAAGAAGAAAAAAAAAAGACTGCAAAGGAAACAAACACAAAGTCATGTAATTGCCCACTCATTGCCCAAGACGACAGCACTATAGAAAACAGTTGCAAGTTAATTCAGAGATGACTAGAGATTTTTCAGTGTTTACACAAAAGTACATAGTATTCTTTTTTTTTCTTTTTTTTTTTTTTTACAAAATAAAATGTCATTTGCCACCATAAATCTTTTCGTTAGAGAGGAAAAATTTTTGCAGCAGGTCACAAGGGTTCTATTAAGTCATTTCAATGCTGAGGAAAACAAATTGAGTAATAGAACTAATCACTTCCCTATATATGGATGTTAAGATGACAATTCATATTATTTTTCAAACTAATCCTGAGAAAAATCTGTTTACAATTTAAACAGTAATGTTATGTAAAAAGTATTAACAAATCCACTATTACAAATATCAATTTCCTATATGGTCATCTATATATACACACAATAAAATGGTAAATATATGCAAAAATATTTTTTAAAAAAGCATGCACAGATCACTTTCCCCTTTGGAATCTGGACTTCTTATGAGATACCTTTGTAATCCTTTCCCACCCCATCCTCTGAAATTGTTTTTTTGTTTCTATCACCCTACCCACACTGAATACTATTCCCTATAACTCTGCATAAAGCCAATGAGAAATATATTTCACATTCAAGCCTTAAATCTTAAAATGACCCTGTTGTAGCATATGACTTATCAAATGATCAGCCTTTCCCCCCCTTTTTGCTTGCTTTTTGTTTTTGCAGTTGTCAGTCTTCATGATCCATTCCGTGGCGAGCTGGGAAAAAACTCAGTTGCTAAATCAAAGTCTGAACAGTATGTAAGGCTCCCAAATGTCTCCCAGGAGTCCCTATCCAACTGTCCTGAGCATGAGATCACTGCACGCAGAAGATAGTCCATCGTACAACGCCGACTATCTACAAAGGTCTGAGAGGGGGCCATCCCTCTTGTGTTTCCTCTTTTTGCCATAATACTGATTATTTGATTTGCCTTGATGTTGTTTGCTTGTCATCAAGGAACCATGGCTTGTTTGAGTTGTACCTTGGAAGCCTTTGCTGGAAGAACGGAAGAGCCTTGCTGATCCGTGCTGCAGAAAAGGAAAAGTGGTCAAAAAGACATCAGTATTGTGGACTCAACAGAGCACTCGCTAAGACCTGACTCGGGGAGCTTTCAAAACTAGGAATACGCTGACTTATGCAGAAGGCAGGAAACAATGCTACAGGGGTTCACTCTCTTGAGCTCTAAAACTTAGACTGTTTTTTAATGAAAATATTGGAAAACACAGACCACTCACTCCCTTACTTTCTTAACAGACTACATAGCACATAAAACGTTTCTCAAAGAATCTACCAACCCATAAACCACATAATAAATGGCATTTCTGGAAAAAGCTCTTAAGACACAGAAGTGTGTTGTCAGGTCAGAGGTCATCAAACTGGCCCCTCCTTTTCTGTTATCACCTGTCACTTTCATTGCCATTCCTAAATGAGTCAGTGTTTGATGCACATGACTAAGGCTGTATAGATAAAGTGGATTCTGCAAGTCAAGTCAGACATTAGGTAACTGACACAACAGTGAATCTCTACTGCCAAAAGGCCTTCCCCAGGGGCTTTGTCATGGGGGAGGGTGAGATGGCATAAGCCCAGGGCCCAATATGTAATAGCCTCCCCTCATTCTGATTACTCATGATTCACAAAATTTTAGGCAACTAAAAAACCTAAAATAGAGTTATCTCCATGGCTTCTTTAAGTCAAAGCTGATGCTACATCGACTGACCATGGCTGACAGCTGCCTGATCATTTCAACACAGGCAATGAGGTATTGAATATTAAAATATAAAAGGGATACGTTATTCAGGATAGGCCCAGCACTGCTAAGAGGTCATGCAAAAGCTTCACGTGAGTTTATGTTAAGTATAATTGTATCTTTTTATAATTTGATTTTTTATGCTGAATCTGTAACACAAGGGGTTAGCTGGAACCTACTGTAAGGGCTGGTCACTAGATTCCCACAAGGTTTATTTTACAGTGATGTATCATAAAGATCCTCAGGGCATTCTGTTACTAGAAAGACTCTGGAACCCATTAGAACAAAATAGGTTTTGTTCTTTAACCTAGAGTTTTTTCAAACCCATGATGTATCCGTAGTATTCAATACAAAATATTTAAGAATTTCTTAATAACAATCGAAAACACAAATTGCACATACCTGAGATTTGTTGGTGCTGTTGGATGTACTGGTGGTTTGGGTGCTCTGCATTTTCCCAACTGCCTGCGAGGACTCCAAGGACACATCTTGAGACCCTACTCGGTTCCCAGTAGATGGACGGCAGAGCAGCTGTTTCGGGGTTTTGCATGGTGTTGCATCCGAATCCTGACACAAGTCACATGAGTTGTAATGTGACATATTAATAATTCAGATATTCAATGTTAAGAGAGGAAAACAGTCTCAACTGAGTACTATCTGAGCTAAATTTAAACATTTAGAAGTTCAAGGAAGCACACTAAGGAATTTACAAAATTGACTGCTTAAGTTTTCCTCCAAAATCTTTCCTCCAACATTTAAAATGGCTTATTTTATCAGAGGGTTTCTGTTCATTGTTAAATCCACTGCCCAAACCTGACCTTGTTCATCAGCCCTGAAGGAGCTCACAGATCTGAGTTCACTTGCATTTCCATTTACAGAAAGTGAACCACGGTATAGTGGAAAGAGAGTGGCAAAGAGTAGGACCAATGTCCCAGTTCCTGATGCAGTATCTTCAACCAAATACAAAATGCTTGGTTTAAGAGGCTCAGTCACTGAGAGTGTGTCATAACAAATCAGTGGTCCCTCCAACTGAACACACCACATGGATCCGGACTTCCTGAGGCAAGGGGCTGAGCCCGCCTGTTTCTGGGCTGTCTGGGCCGTGACTGTCCACTTCTCCCCTCAGGTCTCCACTTGGCCCTCACCCTCTACCCAGCACCTCTGAGTCACGCAGTGTCAGGCCCTAGGTGCTCCTGCAGGAGGTGGCTGTGTCTGTGCCATCTAGCTCAGCATCTGTCCTCCAGAGCTCTGCTCTAGAGGCCAGCAAGGCACCAGGTAGATTCTATATGAGGATTCATGACTCCATGACAGTATATGGTCATCATCAACTACATAAACTATGTCCCTTCCATATTTAGATAACTTATTATGCCATATGCTTAATAAAGTCAAAGTTCAAATAAACAGGTAAATAAGCCCATTTTAGATTTCAGTTAAACTCAAAATTAACCTTGATGAGGAAAAATAACTACAGGTATAATTGACATGAAAAATTCAGTCAGGATGGAGACAGAAGGTAGATTAGGGGTTACCAGGAGACAGGGGAACTGCTAATAGGTTTCTTTCTGGGGTGATCGATTGGTCCTGGAATTAGATAGTGGTGATGGCTACACAACATTGTGAATATACTAAAAACCACTGAAGTGTACACTTTAAAATGGTGAACTTTATGTTATGTGAGGTATGTCAATTTTTAAAGATTAAATCAAGAAGCTCAAAAACATTACTGAGTGAAAGAAGCCTTACACTCAAGAGTACTATAATGGTTCCACTTCTATGAAATCTAGAGCAGGCAAATCCATGGTGTCAGAAAGGCATAACAGTGGTTACCCTCTGACGGTGGCATTAGGGAATGACCAGGAAGCATCACGAGACAACTCTCCGGGGTGATGGTAATATTCCGTATCTTGCCAGGGTATTGCACTACATACATGTATGCACTTGTTGAAATTTAGTGAATGTAGAATTAAGATTTCGCTTTTTGTCAATTTTACATCAAAAGAAAAAATTAGATAAATACTGAACTCTGGTTAATAATGAGCATACTACCATACTTTGGGGGAAATGTACTGATGTCAGTAATTTACTTTGACATGTATCAAAGAATGAGATGACTTAATGGATAGAGGGATGGATGGACGTGACTGGCAAGTAAAATGCTAATGATAGAATCTAATGGTAGTGTATATGGATGGTCACTGAACTTCTTTCACTTTTGCTATGTTTGTACAATCATTAAAGTTATTAAAATTTCCCAGGAACAGAAAAGAAAATGAGTTAGCTTTAGCCCTCTAGACAGAGCTATCCCCAACAAGAGAACTCTTAAGCATGTAGGTTTAGAAAAGCCATGTCTTCATACTTACAACATCGCTAGAGCTGGACTGTGTGGCAGAAGAAGAAGACACTGGACCTGATGAAGAGTTTGAAGAGTGTTTACTAAGAGATTCCGAAGTTTTACTTCTACATTTTCCAAGGGCTTCATTTTCTTCAGATAGATTATTATTACATTTATCTAACTGCTGAGTATCTACTATCAAGGTAACACCATTTCCTGAAAGAGTGGCAAAAGATTGGAAAACGTTTCTTCCCATTAAACACACACAACACAGAAAAGCCTCTAATACTTGGTCAATCAATCACATGAAAAACTCTTACCATTGCATGAAGGCTCAGGCCTATTTTGCAAGCCCCACTGCTTTGATATCCAATCTCTATATGTGGCAACTTCATCCGTTACTCTAATTATTCTACCTAATATGCTGCGTGTGTTTAAAAAAAAAAGAGGGGGTACATTAATTTGAAAATAAGAAGCCACAACCAATTTTGATGCAATGGGCTGATTTTAGTTACTCTTACCTCTCCGTTTCATTGTTGGGATAGTACTTTGCTATTGGCGAAACAGCATGACTTAAAACAACATAGGCATAATCAAAGGCTTGTTTCACTTGCATGGCCCCATATGAACTCCTTCCAACATCATTACCTTTAAAAGAAATGTACATAAAGATAGAAAGCTTTACCATTGCTTAACATAAACTAAAAGATCACATGCTCTCTTCTGGGAGAGCAAGGGCTATCGCTATCCTGCTGGAGTTGCACTTGGAACTTTGGCTGTCAGTCATCCCCACACAACTCCCCAGGCTCTGAATGTGTGTATTATGCAGCAGGGACACTTATTATGGTGTATAAATTGCTAAATATCTTCTGGCCCAACAGGGACTATCCCAAACAAAAGAAGCAACTGCCTGTTCTCTCCCGAAAGTGAAAACAAACTAACTAGGAGTACCTCTTTTTGTTTCTGGTAGCTATATAAATATCTCCCACACTAAATTATAAGCTCTTAAAAAGCAAGGAACATCTTGCTAAAAAAAAAAATCTTAGTGAACTATATGCAGAGCAGGCTATCAATGTTTAAAATAGGGCTCAATAAGCCAGAAAAGGGCTCCTAGGCAACTACTGTATCTTTTCACTTCCATTCCTTATTTTCAAAGTCAACTAAAAGCATTTCCGCTTTGGTCTGATAATGCAGAATCTCAATATTTTACAATTATCAGGAAAAAAAATACTTCCCAGAAAAATGAGGACACAAGCAAGCAAACATAATTGCAAGGAAGCATGGAAGGAATTCATTTTCTGTTCACTTTGTAGCCAACAAACAGCTGGAAAAAGCACAGGAAGATGATGTAAAATTAAGGAAGAAGGGGTCCAAAGGAAAACAAATTGTCTCTCTGAACCCTTTCACACATGAACTCTGAGATTTATTAACAGTGCTTACTGCCTCTAAGGACTTCAGAATTCTCAAGCTGAAATGCTAGCTGACTACTGGCTGGAATCAGGGGCAATGAAGACATAAGGAAAAAGAAAAATGGCCATCAAACTAGAGATGCACACAAGCCACTCAAACAGCTAATACCTATTTCCCTTTGTTTTTCAGTAGACTGGACTCTACTCCCAATTCATTTGAAGTCTGCAATGGGAGAGGGGGTGGTGGTGGTGGTGGTGGTGGTGGTGGTGGTGGTGTGTGTGTGTGTGTGTGTGTGTGTGTATGCTCATATTTTCTTGTTTGCTTATAAAATATTTTGATGAAAAGAGAGTAACTATGATTAGAAGTTAATCCTTAATTTTTCATCTAAAGACAGTTTCAAGTACAATATGGTGACTGACAATGCCTTTTCTTTGAATGCCCACAAATTTACCTAATTTCAATACCTGGTTGTAAAGGATCTTCAATATAAAGCATTGATGGCCTGTAGCCATCTAGCATATTTTTCTGTACTTCATCTTTGGCCACATATGAACCACCATCCTTTATCCGGATGCCAGTCTTTAAATAATTGAAGTGTCGTCCATATAATTCAAAAAATTCTATTAAGAGAACACCATAGTTTGTATTGGGGATGCAAGCATCTTCCCTGGGGTGTAACTAAAACCAGAAAGGAAAAAGAAAAAAGAAAACAATTATATTGGATTTTCTCTAAATTATCAAGGCGGGGACAATAAATGACATCATAACTTCTACAAAACAGTACTATTACAATTTTGGTTTAGCAGAGTAGCCAGCAGGTAATAGAGTAACTGTTCTGCTGTGGCAGACAATATTAGAGCTCTATGACTGTGGAACTGGTGGGGTAAAATTTATAAGGCTGAGTTTTACAGCTGCCCCAGGATGCTGCCAGGGCTGGTTGGCCCAATACATTAGGGAAGTCATTCTGACTCATGAAGAGAGTCAGGCACTTGGCAACACTGCACCACATAAATACACACTGACAATATTAAGACTTCTGATTCATCTTACCCAGATAGCAGGCCTCAATTCCAGCTAAACTGAGATGATGAGCTGCTTAGAAGACATTCTCATTTTTGGCATTTATACTACTATTTACACTTCAGGAAACCAATACCATACCTTCGCCATGTTAAAATTTGCAGTAAAAAGTTTCAAAAATACTAAAACATGCGGGGATTAAAAGTAACAAAAAAATTCTTTCCCAGGGATTTAAAAATACTTACTTGCTAAATTATAAGAAGGTACTATTTAAAGGGAAAAGTCATAGGTAATTAAGGGAAGCATTCCAATTAGAGCTTGATTTAATTTGGAAATTAAGTCATTGCCAAAATGATTCCCCTGTAGATTTTCTTAAATTTTATGGTGTCCTAGCAGAGTATAAGCACACAACTTACCTGAAGGAAGCTCACTGCCATTAAAAAGAGACTATAAGAACCGATTCCACCTGTAAATACTTCATTAAGGTCCCTCTGTAATAAGAATTGTTTCAATACTAAAACCAAGTATGGTAATACAGGGTATTTCTGAAAAAGAAATAAAATCATATTTTCAATAAATTCCTGTATCAGTAAAAACACTTAACTGTCTTTACATTATAAATTTGGTGTAGATATGAAATGTACTTAATTTTCTATTTTAAGAGCAAACTATAAAAAAGTAAGCTACAATTAAGGATTTTCCTCTCACATCTAAATCTAAAACATGCAGATATAAATAATGGCACCAAAAGACTCACTATGGAACAGAAACACTAGCAACACATATTTGATGACACTCATTTATTGGTATTACCAGACGATACTCATTTTTAAACAAGTAACAGGAACAGTACAGGATAGAGTCTCCCTCTTAAAGCACTGAATCACTTTTTGCAGGTGGTGTCCCCCCAGGCTACCAGGGTCCTTTGGCTGACCTGCAGAGCCCACAAGCAGGAGCTGTCCTGCCTGCGGTCTTCCATGTGAGGTGAGCACACACAGACACCTTCCTTACAGAGAGCAGTGGCTACCCCTGAGCTGGCAAATATGGACAGTGAGAGTCCGTCTTTCACTCATGCACATGCTCATTATGTACTCTCCACAGCCAGCCCTTATGCTAGGGATGCTGAGGGAACAAAGCAGACACAAACATCTAGAAAAGAAGTCTTAACAGCCATTACCTACAGGTATAAATTCTACCTCCCTATTATCTGTGGGTAGTAGAATTACTAGTGATTTCTCCTTTCTTCTTGACGCTTACAATGAACACAGACTGCTTCCATGTGGAAGAAAAAAGTTAATATTTTTACAAATAATGTCAAAGTAAGTGAGTATAGAAATAACAAAAATATGGAGAAATCATTTTTAAAACATTACGGTTGAAGTCAGATATAGATACAGTGTCTTTAAAGAACAATCAGACAAATTTCCAGCAGAATTTTATCTGCATATACCCTTTAACCCAGAAATTTCACTTCCAGGAATCCTTCTACAATCATTTGAAAAGTGTAAAGAAAGATGCAGGCATGTAAGGATGCCCACCAAGTGTTTTTTGTAACAGCAAAAAAACCCACTGGAAACAGGCTACACAAAGCATAATACATTCTGACAAGGGACTACTGTGTAATCAGTGAAAAGAATGAAGGAGACCTGTCTGTGCTGATACAAAAAAACACTCCAAAACATAAATTAAAAGAAAAATAATTTGACAATAGGTACGTAGAGTGCTATTCCCTTTGTTAAAAATTTTAAGAAGAGGACACAAGCAAAAAAGAAAGGTTAATGATGGCAAATCCTATCCAAGCATATAAGGAATAAGGGTGACTTGCTTTTCACTATCCTTTTATATTGGTGTATTTTCTATCGTGTGCATTATTCTCAATTCTAAAGTCTCTTTTCCAGGAAAAAATTTTTTTTGCATTCAACACCTCCAAAAGAGTGAGATTGTGGATATTTTTCTGCATATTTATAAAATAATGTTTACAACATGATGAAATAGTTGAAATTTTTTCTTACAAAAAAAGGAAAAGGTGAGCCCATACAGCTACGAAGAAAAACATTGTGAATGGATAGAAAAGATATTCTACATAAGCCAAAGCAGATAACGTTTTTGGCTTAGGAATGTGTCTAAGCATGTGAAATGTTTTGAAGATAATGTTGACAAATTCTTCCCTATCTTGGAAGAAAAGGGAAAAAGGAGAAAAAGACTTGGGGATTAAAATCTAGAAAAGGCTCCCTAGGGAGGTTCTTAGTCTGAACTCTTGAAGATGAAAAGCAGGCTGGAATCAATTGTACAGCACAATTTCAGCCCTTATCTCCCTAAGAGGAAGGATCTAGAGCAGAGAAGTTCTTCAAAAGCTTTCTCAACGCTTAATTCTTACATGAGGTCACACTATAAATTACTGATTATTACAGAGTCAAAGTACAACCACTGCACAAAAAAGAAGCATTTGTCATCAATATACGCATAAAAATAGTTTAGCAAAGTATAAGAACAGCACCACAACTGAATCTCAAAACAAAACTATTTCTAATATTTCCCCCAAAGTATTAGAATAAATTTCTGACCTTGGTAAAATCTTTGATGAGGTCAGCTGCTCTCACGCCATTCTGTACATTAAAGCTGATATCAACTTTTACTTCAGTAAAAGAATCTGTTAATTTAATAATAGGTACCTAGAAAGAGGAATAAAAGGTAAAATTAAAATACTCTAACCAATTTAAATGACAAAATCAGAGGACGGAAAGTTACCAGGCTTGAGGTCTTAACCTCCGCCTGAGGACATAAAAACACTGAGTGGTCTGAATATAGTGGTCTGTCACGCAGTTGATTTGACTTTCTAGATACTTTATTACCTATTTAGTCTTTAACCTCTTGTCATACATTTTATAATTTCTGTTGGTTGAGAATTTTGAAATCAGGTAAGAAAAACCATTCTCAACATTATGTACTCTGGACCACAGTTTCCAACTCAGTGTAAGATCAGGAATTATGAAAGGCATATGACCCAACTGTTTCTAGGAAGAAAGCTGCTAGATTCTTAAGCCACAGTAACCTACTAGCATTACTGCTAAATTTTGCAAATAGCCCAAAGAACAACCTAATAAGAGAAGTTAAAATGTAAGAATTATTTTCAAATAAAAAATGATAGAATGACTTATGTGAAGTATTAGGAAGTCTTAAAAATAAAAGCAGGTAGCTCTATTTGTACCATGCATTAGAAAATTCAGACCAGCAAACTATGTGAGAACTGGATTTCCACTAACAGCTTTTTATAAAAAACATTACAAGTTGTCTTGTTCTAAAACAACTTAATATGCAAAAATCCAAACTTCTAAAATAGATATATTTATTTCTATAGTGGGCTTCCATGAAAGTTTGTTAATGGCCTTTTAGTTAAAATATTACTTGATTTACAAAATTTCAACTATATATAATTTTTCAAGGAAACAAAAGACAATAGGAGAGCAGTATCTTCTGTGTAAGTATAAATTGTTTAATAGATATCCATTTTTATTTATGCATTTTTATATTAAAAAATCTTTACAAGGAATACTATGCATGATAAAATTGAGTATTATTTTTAAAGAACTATATAACCAGAATAAGTTCATTTGTTTCACAAACAAAACTTATGTACAAGCACTGTGATTATTAATGAATGAATCGTTTGCTCACAATCCAACTGTGCTCACCAAAATGAATTTTAATTTTATAAGTTTCATGCATAAGTAACTAGAGATTTTAAGATGCAATGCTTTAGAACTTACAGTTGCTTTGTCTAGAACTTTCACTGAATCCTCGTCAGCAACTTTATGTTTCCGAAGAGCTTCCTCCAGGGTCCAGAGGGGGAGGTTCTCCCACTTCCCAAATACCACAAGATCGATGTCACTGAGCACAAAACACACACACACGAGTTGTTCAAAGAAGCAATAAGCTGTACTTGCCTTAACTGATATTCAAACTTCTATACTTTTAAATTAGTACAATTAAAACCTATTTCTCACCCTGCCAATGCAGAGTAAATGTGTTGGTGATGACTATTGTTCAGGAGCAAGTGGAGGCTGGTGATTCTAATAACCTCCTCCTCCCAGTCATTTCACAGGAGTCAGGACTCAAGACACAGTAATTTTAAAAGAAGTAAAAATCTCAAAAAATACCAATTAACGTTTCCTATTCATAAAGGTTTCTGGTACTAAAAAACTCATGACCTTCCTATGTGGATGACAATAACTGATTATGATTTAGATTATTAAGTGTAAAAAGCAAGCTGCAGACAGCGTATCTAATAGGCCACCATTTGGTTAAAAAAAGGAAGAAAACACATGCACACACATTTCCTTTTATATGCACAGCATGTCTCTGTAAGGATATGCCAGGAACTGGTAACAGGGTCTCCTCCTGGGAAAAGCACTGGAGGACAGAGATGAGATCCAGACTTTTCACTAGATTCATCTAATTATTTTTGTGCCCTTTTCAAATCTGAACTATGTGAATATACTACCTAGTCATAAAATTTAATGAAATTTTTTAGAAAGAGTGATTCAGGGTTTTGCTGAAGGGTCAGAACCTAAATAAGGAAAAATATTAATGAACTCAAAGTTGAATATTTTATGGCTTTTGTAGACCTCAGACAGCAATGAGAAGAATGGAAATTGCTAGGATCTATCCACCTCAACACATTTTAAGTTTGGGTAAAGAATCAAGCTCAAATCAAAAAGCATGATGGATGCCTATAGTTAATCATACTGTACTGCTGGGCACTTAAAATTTTGTGAAGAGGATAAACTTATGTTAAGTGTTCTTACCATAATAAAAATAAAAACAAAAACACAATGGAGTGTTTTTCCTTTGTAAAGACCATAGCATTTCAATTCTTAGAGAACAGGTATTCGTACTTCAGGAAAGTCTTACCATTCCAAAAAAAGCACCCCTCCCTCACCCCATGGCTGTGGGCCAAGACAATCCTCACTTGCGAAGACTCAAATATAAATAAGGGGGCTGAAAAGACCAAGACCTTTCTCAGGAAACAGTGTGAGGTACGATGGATCAGGATGACAGAAGTGCGCTCACAGTATGAGTTAATAAAAAATGAGAGAACTAGCATTCCAGAGTATATGCAGCTCAACAGTATAATCAAGAGTTTTACCATAATATTACATTAACATCCATGTTAGTGGGTTAAGTTACAGAGCTGAACGGTTCTCGGCAGGGCAGTCAGTTCCCTGCAGGCACTCAGGTTGGTGCTTAAATTGGTGACTAACTGATCACATTGCTGCATGCTCCCTTTTACAACTATCATCATCTCAGTGTGATAAGATGGTCTGAAGTGGTACTACCTTAAGATAATTCAAATAAAATACAAGTGAATTTTTGTTTCATGGATCTACTTTGTTTCTATTCTTACACATTCAACAGCCAAAATTAATACACTCTAGAAAAATGCACAATCCCCTGAAAGCTTCATAAACATACTAACCTAGTAGGTAAATACAGGCCAGTTTTAAAGCTTCCAAATATCTGGACCTGAAATAGAAAAAATTATTATATTACAGTATCAGATATAAAGCCACCAAGCTCTAGAGAAATGCTGGGTTTTTGCTACCCTCTTCTGGTATTCTTTAATACTACAAGAGCATTTTTTCTAACACCGTGCTTTTGGGGATGCTATATAGCCTCAGGCAGTCATTAGGAATACAGTTTAAATTTATTAGCTTCAAATATCAACAGAAAACTTTCAAAAGTAATATTTATACCACTAATGTGAATATTCACATTATGTTCCCTTATAATCCAGAGATACAATCACAAATCAATTTTTGTTCTCTAAGTAGGAGTCTTCTCATAGATGACTGAATTAGGGTCAGACTACTCCAACTGCAGACAAGCACTGGCCTGCAGACCAGCTCCACAGGGAACTCAGGCACTGTCATCATAACACTGTGCTGTGGCATAAAACAGGGCCATGTCCTATCTCAGCATTCAGAGATCAGTGGAAGAGTAAGGTGGATAAACATATACATATATGCAGGTAAATGCAACACAGGAGGAACGATGACAAAGCTCAACCTTGAGGTGAGGTGGATCCAAGAACCTAAACAGAGCTGTGTGTTCTTCAGCTGTAAAAAAAAAAAAATATGGGTAAAATCCCCCTCAGAGGGAGGATGACTAGGGCAGATCTGGGTTTTCAAACTCAGCAATATGGACATTTGGGGCAGAAAATTCTTAGTTTGTGAGGGGCTGTCCAGGTTGTTCTAGGATGTTTAGCAACATCCTTGGCCTCAACTCACTACTGTCAGGAGCACCTCACCAATCACGGCAATAACAAATGTCTCTTACATGGCAAAATGCCTCCTGGGGAAAACTCGCCCCTGTTGAAAGCCATCAATTGAGATCCCATAGGAGAAATAATGTGGTCTATAGTAGCTGCTCAATAAAATATTAGCATCCTCCCTCTTCTCTTTACCTACAGGACCTTATTTGAAGCTTCTTTGTTTTGACAATTAGATCAAAAAAACCTTCCTGGCTTCCCCTTCACCACCCTATGAGAGAGTCTAAAGAAAACCTATGTGACACAAAGTAATGGATTCTAAATAGGATATTTCTTTGAATGCACAAAACTGTAGAAGAGACCCTCAAAGGAGCCCCCAAAAGTAAAGTATTAACATAGTGTCAACAATAAGAACCACAAATAAGCAAAGAGGAAATCCTGGGCAAAAGTTTTGTTCACTGGGTGGGGCTGTACTGGGAGACAAGGAGTGGACAGAAAGAACAACACAGCAGTGTCAGGAGAGGAGCAGAACAAACTTATGCCTGCAGTAGCCTAGGAAAATGAACTTCAAATGATGTAAGAAATTCCCACCTGACATTTTCATTCAGCTATAAACAATTACATAATGGCAGGTTAGAACACAGCAGTGATGGGAATCTTTTTTTTTTTTGGTATCAATATACAATTACATGAGAAACATTATGTTTACTAGGTTCCCCTCTTCACCAAGTCCCCCCACAACCCCCATTACAGTCACTGTCCATCAGCGTAGTAAGATGCTGTAGATTCACTACTTGTCTTCTCTGTGTTCCACAGCCCTCCCGTGCCTCCCCCCACATTATACATGCTAATTGTAATGCCCCCTTTCTTCCCCCCCCACTCCATTATCCCTCCCTTTCCACTCATCCTTCCCAGTCCCTTTCCCTTTGGTAACTGTTAGTTCATTCTTGGGTTCTGTGATTCTGCTGCTGTTTTGTTCCTTCAGTTTTTTTCTTTGTTCTTATACTCCACATATGAATGAAATCATTTGGTACTTGTCTTTCTTCGCCTGGCTTATTTCACTGAGCATAATACCCTCTAGCTCCATCCATGTAGTGATGGGATTTTGATAGATCACATTCAGTAACAGACTACTACAGTGGGCTTGGTTTGTCTGTCCTCTCTTTATACTAATGATTTCTGAATAAGGTACACCTTTCGTAATTGTTATTCAGCATTGAGAAGTAAGTTTTAAGTAAGTCCCCTCATTCAATGCAAACATTTAGGAGGGCCAAAATTCTAAAGGCTGAAAAAAATCGTTTGTCTTTAAAATTTAGTGAGACCACAACTCTACAGATGCACATATGCATGCCCAAGGACTCTGAATGAGAGGCTACCACGTGTTCTCCATCCTGCAGGCTGGGGTATCACCCTCAGCACCTGGCTACCTGGACAGGTACTCACGTCAGCACTGGGCCAGAGCTCCTTAATCACGCTCTCAATCCTGTTCACCACCTCCATCCGCATCTTCTCCTCCTCTGGTCTTGGAGACATGTATTCATAAAAATCACTGATTTCTTCATGCAGGCTGAAGAAAAATGGCAGAAAAGTTAATATAGGCAGTGCCAAATGAGAAATCTCTATCCTACATCATCTAAGTCTAATAACTCGCTGATGACTTTACATTCATAGTTTTACCTTACTTTTAATGTTGTAACTCATGCTAAACTAAAATGGGAATGTACATTAAATGGGAATGATTGAATCAACCATGCCAAAATAATAAAGGTGGGAAATTCCAAGAAGTCCTAATGGGAGTGTATTATCAGCAGCCCTCACAGCATTTATTATCAACCTGAGCAAAACACTTGCTGGGTGCTGGTAGTTTATAAAAATTGTTAATTTAAAATGTAAAGCCTGATCTCTGCCTTTACACTCCCAATCCAGTAGACATAAACACAAGACGACACAGAATCCAGGTGACACAGGCAAGCTTCCTGGTAGTGGGACTGACCCTTTTACCCCTCTGCAACCATTCCTCACAGAAACAAACAGTATGTCTTTCCTAATGTTTGCTTAGTGAGTTAAGTGTCAAACGAACAGGTCAGCCAGGGAATATCAGCAAAGACCTGAAAAGAATGGCTGGTAGCCCAGGCCCCATGAAGGAGCTAATAACTTCCAGAGAGCAGAGGTACGAGGCACACCCAGGAAGCACTCAAAACTGAACAGGCTGTGGCAGAGGAAGGAGTAGGAAGAACAAGAGGAAAGCAGGCACCTCACAATAGCAGGCTTTGAATGATGAGCTTAGAACTTCAGACTTCCCCCTATGGTTACAGGAAGCTATTTAATTGTTTTTGAGGCGGAGCAGGCAAAGACTGACTTAAAAAATGCAGCACTTTTGAAGATTCATCTGGCAACTGGGCAAACAATGGCTTGGCAAAGAAACAAGACTAGAAGCAGAGAGAACAGTCCATAAATTACTGCAAGTGTAGAAGGACTGGATGAAGGCCAGGAAGATGGCGGCAGGAAAGGAATGGGCTCCAGAAACATCACACATTCACAGACCCAAGGTGGGGTGCAGAGCATGACCAGCAAAGGAGAGCTATCAGGGAGGATGCTTGCTGGGGCTGAAGCCTGAGGGGCTGAATGTACCAAGGACTGATGAAAGGAAAGCCTGACCTGGCTGTCTAATGGTCAGATTACTATTCTTGAACAAAAGAAAATGAAAGTAGTATTCCTTACAGAGTTGGTACAACTGTGAAGAGCTACTTCTGGGAGGGGAAAGTGAGGGTGAAATGGAAGGAAATCTGCTAACCTTGTGCTGAACGCTGACCGTGTGGGAGGCCCAGCTCCAGGAGCTGGAGGAAAGCTGGAGGGGAGGACGAGAACCAGCTCAGTCACTTGCACACTATGATGGACCAGAAGGCCAGAAGGGCACTAACAGAAATGGATGCCCGCTGCTATGAGAGTCTGAGGGGCAGCAGGGAGCATCCTGGAGGATGGTGGCCAGGCGGGCCAGCCTGGTAGAGTATAATCTTAAAGGAAGAGTGTGCAACTGCATGGCCTATTCAGGGCCACAGCAGGTTCAGGATTTACGCAAAGCTGGAAACATGGAGACCAAAAATAATTCTGAGGAAGGAAAAGGTCTAAATCCCAACTCCCACTGGCTATAACACTTAAAATGTGGCCGGGTAAGCAATCAACAGTTTCTGCCTTTTCTGATGTTTTATTTTTAGAGTGAATCAAAAATCTTGAGTTCTAGACTCAGGCTCTGCCTAAAGGCAGCTGTGTTCCTTTTGAAAAGTGACCAGAGATTTCTGGTCTCAGTATCCTCAGGCACAACCAGGGATTGGGAACCAGGAGTCTTTTCAGGCCCTTAGTTTCAATCCCTGGGCCATTTTGTACAGAGTGCCTGTGTAATACTACAGAAAAATTGGGTTTTAAGACTCCAGAGTGCTCTACAGGTGAATCCAGAGACTCCAGTGGAGCTGTCTTCCTTGCTATGTTTCTGGGTACTGTAATTGGATCTGCACCTTCTGTTTTTTTAAATCTTCCTGAGTTTTTCTCTAAGGTTATCCCCTTTTGGCTTATTGAAAACAAAAGTTAAAACAGTTATTAGAAAGTTTATAAACTGCACTGCTCTTCTGCACAGATCTTTTGGCAAAGACAAGGACCAAGAATAAAGAACAAAACGGGACTTCTCCTTATCTAACTGGATCATTAGCTTTGAATTATCAAAGTTTATTTGTGTTCAAAAGCACATCCCCTTAAAGACTTCCCTTTTAACCAATGAAGAAAACCTCCTGAATTCAACTGTATCTACTCTACTCTACAAAGGCAAAAAGTATTTAGCCCAAGTTCCAGTTAATCTTTAAGCTGAGCAAGAATTCATTCTCCAAACATTATTGAGTGTCTATGTTCAAGGTATTAGAAAGAAAAAGGCTAGTAAAACATAATCCTTGTCCTGAGTAATTTCCATGTGATGATGAAAAGAAATACTCTGTTAAAGTAGTTCTGTGATATGTAATGTATACATTCTGCATGGTTCCACCATAGGCAGTTTTCAGATGAAGAAAAGGGGAGGTTTCCAACCATCACAGCTGTGGGGAATGCAATGGTTTCCGTGCAGGACAGTGAGGTCCTATCACTACAAATGTAAAGAAAGAAACTAGGTGACCATGAGGCAAAAAAAAGATCTAATAAGAGATTCCTGAACTTGGTAAAAAGTGGAGCAGATTCTAAAATTTATCACTACAAGTCCAGGTTCCTAATTAGCACTTTAATTTGGAGGCAAATTAGTATAGGTTTACAAGACGAGGTTTTAAAACAGGACTACTTCAAACATTAATATTTCATGGAATCATCTTCCTACTTAGGAAAAAATGGTTCCACAGGTTATCCTACTTCTTTATTGATGTGTGTTTGTCATATGGGAAGGCAGAGAGAGGAATAAGGTAAAAAGGAAGGTTCTTAGCTGTTAGGGCAGAAACATACTTAATAGTAGTAACAAGAGAAGCCCATCTCAGTCTACCAGGGTCATCCTTACCTACACCAAACACAAACACTGCTGTCTGCCTCGCCTATATCTAACTAGCTATGTGTAAAATGCTTAAAGAACTAAGTGAAAAATCTTCGTACATTTAGGAAATATACTTCCAGTAGAGATTTTAAAAATAATTTTGAGTGCTCTATCCCTGTGGACTGTACTCATTTTACAGGCATGGTACGATATATATCTAGGTGCTTAAAAAATACTGAAGGAACAGAATCCTGTTTGGGGAGTGCCAACTGCATGCCTGGCACACTTTTGAGTGACATGATGATCTAATAAAGTCTGGTGACTAGAAAAATTTTGTAAGCTTGCTTCACATATTAATGTAACTTTACGCTTCTGAAATCATCCAACTACACAGAGAAAGCTTCAGTTTCTTCCACATCTGAAGAAAAATTCAGTATGATTGATTAGTAAATACTAATTACACACCAGCCTTACAGTTTCTCATCTTAAAATTATAAAATGACCTTTTCTGTGATCAAAACTTACAAGTGACCAAAATACAATGTCTTCTATTAGGACATCACTGTTTTCTTTTTAAAAGGAAAATGAGCAAGAAAGCATGCCTACTCCCTGTTTACAAAGGAAAGGTAGGATTGAAGAAAAAGATGGTGGTGTAAGAAGCAAGGTAGAAACCTCCTCCCAAAATCACATAAAACACCAAAATACAGCAAATACAACTAATCCTGAAAACAACCTGAAGACTGCAGAACAGACTGCCTACATCTGGGAAGAAGAGAGGACCTCACAGAAAAGAGTAAAGTGGCAAACCCATGATAAGGCAGGACCCAAGCCCTCCCCTAGCCCCAACCCACAGGTGGGAGGAAGGAGAGGAGCCAGGAGGGAATAGAAGCCCAGGATCGCTGAACATTTCGCCCTGGAGACTGGCTCTGTGAACACAAACCCATATTACATGGTGCTTTGGAGATTAGTGGGACTGGAAAGCAAAGACAGGTGGAATACGCAGAGAGGCTGAGTTTCCAGCTACTTGTGGAGAACAGGTGTACACTACTGGTCCCCCTGAGACAACAGAAAAGCAGGCAGCTTGAAGGACTTCCCAGTAGCGAAGGAGTGCTGGAGAGGCAGAGGTTACACAGACCTCCCGGCCAGCCTAGCTCATCAGGTTGGGAATTCTCAGGAGCTTCAGACACTCGATCCCCCTGGCTAGAAATGCAGCCCCAAGGCTCCCCAATGCATGCAACAGCCTGCCACTCCCTCCTCCCAGCAGGCATTGGTCCCACTACCCTGCCACACCTGCCATCACAGAAAACCGGTAGGAGGGTGGTCCGCCCACGTCCCCTCCAGGGGCACAGCATGGAGGCTCCTCCCTGTGCACAAGGCCCACTTGACCTGGCAGTGGAGGCAGGCATTACAGCCGGGAAGGCAGCTCAGCCCGCCCATAGAAGCTCCAGTGGTGTACCCCAAGTATTCTCCCTGCTCACAAGATCAGCTGATGGCCCACACAGCACACCTGATGTATCACTACAAGCCAGACAGGTGCCACACCCACTGCATGCCAACAGCTAGGGCTCCCACACAGGAAAATGAGCTGCTGGGAACTAGAGGGCGCCTCCTACACAAAGCTATTACTCCACAAGAAACACTAAAAAAGAAAAAAAAAGAGGCCGAGGAATTTGGTCCTAACAAAACTACAAGATAAAACACCAGAAAGAGGGCTTAGTGATACAGAAATCACAAATCTTCTTGCTAAAGATTTCAAAACAGAAGTCATAAACATGCTTACAGATTAACAGAAAAATATTCAACATCTCAGGGAGACTTTAACAAAGAGATAGAAATCTTGAAAAGCTAAAGAATACAGTATCTGAAATGAAACATACAATAGAGGGATTTAAAAGTAGATTACATGATATAGAGGAGACGGTGAATGAAATAGAAATTAGAGAACAGGAAAACAAAGAAGCTGAGGAACAGAGAGAAAAAGGATCTCTAGGAATGAAAGAATAAGAAAGTTGTGCGACCAATCCAAATAGAACAATATTCACATTATAGGGGTACCAGAAGAAGAAGAGAGAGAAAAAGGTATAAAATAAAAGTCTTTTTGAGGAAATACTTGTTGAAAATCTCCCCAATCTGGGGAAGGAAATAGACACTCAGGTCATGGAAGCACAAAGATATTCCAACAAAAGGAACCCTAGGAAGATACCACCAAGACACATAATAATTAAAATGGCAAAGATCAAGGACAAGGACAGAGTATTAAAAGCAGCCAGAGAGAGAAAAAAAGATACTTATAAAGGAAACCCCATTAGGCTATGAGACTTATCAGCAGAAGCCTTATAGGCCAGAAGGGAGTGGCATGATATATTTAATGTAATGAAACAGTAGGACCTCCAGCCAAAAATACGCTACTCAGCAAGGTTATCAGTAAATCTGAAGTAGAGAATAAACAATTTCCAGATAAGCAAAAGTTGAGGGAATTCACCAACACTAAACCATCCCTACAGGATCTGTTAACAGAACTGCTCTAGATGGAAATGCTCCTAAGGCTAAATAGCTGTCAAAAGAGAAAATAAACCCACAGTAAAGATAGTAGACCAACTGATTACTAAGCAAGTATGAAATTAAATCAATTATTCACAAAGTTAGTCAAGGGATACACAAAGAGTGCAGAATATGAAACCTAATATATAAAGAGTAGAGGAAGAGGAGGAAGAAGAATGGGAGGGAAAAGAAAGTACCTTTTGATTGTATCTGAAATAAAGTAATCAGTGATTTAAGATAGACTGTTAGATAGTAAGGAAGCTATCCTTGAACCTTTGGTAACCACAAATCTAAAGCCTACAATGGCAATAAGTACATGTCTATCAATCACCTTAAATGTAAATGGACTGAATGAACCAATCAAAAGATACAGATTGGCAGAATGGTTAAAAAAAAAAAAAGGAAGACCCACCTATATGCTACCTATAAGAGACTAATTTCAAACCCAAAGACATATACAGACTAAAAGTGAAGGGATAGAAAAAATATTCCATGAAAATAATAGGGAGAAAAAAGCAGGAGTAACAGTACTTATATCAGACAAAATAGATTTCAAAACAAAGTAACAAGAGACAAACAAGGACATTATATAATGATGAACAGGTCAGTCCAACAAGAGGGTATAACCACTATAAATATCTATGCACCCAATAGAGCATCTAAATATGTGAAACAAATATTAACAGAATTAAAGGGGGAAATAGAATGCAATGCATTCAAATTAGGACATTTTAACACGCCACTCACACTAATAGGTCAACCCGACAGAAAATTAGGAAACATATGAACTGAACACATTAGAATAGACAGACTTACATACATCTACAGGATACTCCACCCAAAAGCAGCAGAATATACATTCTTCTCAAGTGACACAGAATGTTTTCCAGAATAGATCACATAGTAGGCCACAGAAAGAGCGTCAATAAATTTTAAAATACTGAAATTGTATCAACCAGCTTCTTGACCACAAAGGTATGAAACTAGAAATACATTATGCAAAGAAAACAAAAAAGCCTACAAACACAGGGAGGCTTAACAACATGCTCCTAAATAATCAATGGATTGATGACTAAATTTAAACAGAGATCAAGCAATATATGGTGACAAATGAAAACAGTAACTCAACATCCTGAAACCTGTGGGATGAATCGAAGGCAGCTCTAAGAGGCCAAGTATATAGCAAGGACAATCCCAAATGAACAGTCTAAACTCAAAATTAGTGAAACTGGAAAAAGAAGATAATGAGGTTCAAAGTCAGTAGAATGAGGGACATAATAAAGATCAGAGCAGAAATAAATAAAATTGAGAATAAAACAATAGACAGAATCAATGAAACCAGGAGCTAGTTCTTCAAGAAAATAAACAAAATAGATAAACACCTAGCAAGAAAAAAGTGTACACACATAAACAGAATCGGAAATGAAAAAGGAGAATCACAACAGACACCACAGAAATACAAAGAATTATTAGAGAATACTATGAAAAATTATATGCCAACAAGTTGGATGACTTAGAAGAAATGAACAACTTTCTAGAAAAATACAACCTTCTAAGACTGATCCAGGAAGAAAAAGAAAATCTGAACAGACCAATTACCACCAATGAAATCAAATTGGTAACCAAAAAACTACAAAATCCCTGGACCAGATGGCTTCAGAGCTGAATTTTATCAAACATTTAAAGAAGAGCTAATACCCATCCTTCTTAAAGTATTCCAAAAAATAGAAGAGGAGGGAATAATTCCAAACTCATTCTATGAGGCCAGCATCCCTCTAATACCAGAACCAGACGACACAACAAAAGAAGAAAATCACAGACCAATATCCTTGATGTACATAGATACAAAAATCCTCAACAAAATATTAGCATACCAAATTAAAAAAATACATCAAAAAGATCATCCATCATGACCAAGTGTGATTTATTCCAGGGATGCAAGGAATGTATAAAATTCATAAATCAATCAATATCATACACCATATCAACAAAATGGACAAAACTCACATGATCATCTCAATAGATGTTAAAATAGCATTTCATAAAATTTAACATCCATTCATGATAAAAACTCTCAACAAAATGGGTACTGAGGGTAAGTATCTCAACATAATAAAGGCCACATACAACAAACCCACAGCCAACATCATACTTCACAGCAAAAAGTTGAAAGCTTTTCCTCTAAGACTGGGAACAAGACAAGGATGTAGATTCTCACCACTTTTATTCAGCATAGTACTGGAGGTCCTAGCCACAGCAATCAGACAACACAAAGAGATAAAAGGCATGCAAATTGGTAAAGAAGAAATTAAACTTTCACTGTTTGTGGATGACATGATATTATACATAAAAAACTCTAAAGAATCCACCAAAAAAACCTTGTAGGACTAATAACTGAATTCAGCAAAGTTGCAGGATGCAAAATTAATACACAGAAATCTGTTACATATACAAAGTAGTAGAAAGAGAAATCAGGAAAACAACTCCATTTACAGTAGCATCAAAAAGATTAAAATACCTAGGAATAAGCCTAACCAAGGAGGTGAAAGACCTATACTGTGAAAACTATAAGACACTCATGAGAGAAATTAAAGAAAACACCAATAAATGGAAATACATCCCCTGCTCATGGGCAGGAAGAATTAGTATTATCAAAATGGCCATCCTGCCCAAAGCAATTTACAGATTCAATACAATCCCTATCAAAATACCAATAGCATTCTTCAGTGAACTGGAAAAAACAGTTCTAAAATTCATATGGAACCACAAAAGACCCCAAATAGCCGAAGTAATACTGAGAAAACAAGAACAAAGCTGGGGGGGTTTATGCTCCCTGACTTCAAGCTCTTCTATAAAGCTACAGTAATCAAAAGAATTTGGTACTGGCACAAGAACAGACACATAGATCAATGGAAAGAATAGAAAGCATACATATAAACACACTCATATATGCTCAATTAATATATGATAATGGAGCCATGAATATACAGTGGGGAAAAGACAGCCTCTTTAACAACTGGTGTTGGGAAAACTGGACAGCTACATGTAAGAGAACGAAACTGGATTATTGTCTAACTTGATACACAAAGATTAACTCAAAAGGGATCAAAGACTTGAATGTAAGTCATGAAACCATAAAACTCTTAGAAGAAAACACAGGAAAAATCTCTTAAATATAAACATGAGCAACTTTTTCCTGAACACGTCTTCTTGGGCAAGGGAAACAAAATAAAAAATGAACAAGTAGGACTACATCAAATTAAAAAGCTTCTGTAAAGCAAAGGACACCATCAGCCGAACAAAAGACATCCTACTCTATGGGAGATTATATTCATAAACAATTTATCTGATAAAGAGTTAACATCTAAAATATATAAAGACCTCACATGCCTCAACACTCAAAAAACAAACGACGTGATTAAAAAATGGGCAGAGGATCTGTACAGACACTTCTCCAAAGAAGAAATACATATGGCAAACAGGCACACAAAAAGATGCTCCACATAGCTAATCATCAGGGTAACGCAAATTAAAACCACAATGAGGTATCACCTCACACGTTAGGATGGATAATACACAAAAGACAAGAAACAACAAATGCTGGTGAGGATGTGGAGAAAGGGGAATGTAAATTGGTTCAACCACTGTGGAAAGCAATTTGGAGGTTCCTCAAAAAACTAAAAATAGAAACACCCCTTGACCCAGTGATTCCATTCCTAAGAATTTACCAGAAGAAAACAAGATCTCTGATTCAAAAAGACATATGCACTCCTATGTTTATCACTGCACTATTTATAATAACCAAGATATGGAAGCAACCTAAGAGTCCATCAATAGATGGATGAAAAGGATATGGTACATATATATATAGTACACAGTAGAATATTATTCAGCCACAAAAAGAAAAGAAATCCTACCATTTGCAACAACATGGATGGATCTAGAGGGTATTATGCTCAGTGAAATAAGCCAGGCATAGAAAGTAGCAAATGATTTCACTTAAAGCAAAACTGAAGGAGCAAAGCAGAAATGGACTCATAGAGATTGGATTAAAGATGGTGGCATGAGAGGTGAGACAGAGACCTCCTCCTAAAAGCACATATAACATGAAAATATAATTAATACAACTAATCCTGAAAGAGCAACAGGAAAGAAGGCTGCACCAGACTGCATACACCTGGAGGACAGAAAAGACCTCACGGAACAGGGTAATGTACCAAAGCCGTGACCGGGTGAGACCCTGGCCCTTCCCCAACCCCAGGTCATCAGAGGGAGGAAGAGAAACAGAATGGGGAGGGAGTGGAGGCCTGGGACTGCTGAACACCTAGCCCTGGAAATCTGGGCGGCAGTCTGAGAGACTTCCTAAAAGCAAGAGGACTGCTAAAGGGGCAAGGGTTGCACAGAACTTACTGTTCAGGAAAAAGGCCAGGTAGACAAAATTGTCTGGGTGCACTCTGCCCAGCAGGTTGGGAACTTTCACAATCTTCAGGCGCTTCATCCCCCTGACTGGCTATGCAGCTCCAAGACCCCCACCATGATACACAGCCTGCGGAGCCGTCCACCCAGCCAGCCCGCACCTGGCTTGCAAACTGGCAAACCCTGCCCTAGCCTCAGGCCAGCCAGAAGGAAGCCCTGTCTACAGCAGCTACAAACGCAAAGCACAGAGGCTTACACCTGTGTGTTCGGCCCACTGGTTCTGGCAGTGGAGACAGGCATAGCAGCAGCCGGAAAGCAGGAAACAGCTCTTTCCTCCCCCCAGGTACCAGCACCACTCCCCTGTGACCCATAACATCATTCCAGGGGGCTGAGCAGCTCCAGAGAGTAGAGCTTCTGGGCACTATAGGGCACGACATGCAAATATGAAATGTCAAAGGAACCTGGTTCAAAGCAAAATCCCAACAAAAGAAAAAGGATCGAGTGGGACTGAACTAATAAATCTTCCTGAAAGAGAGCTCAAAATAAAAATGATAAACATGCTCCTGGAGGTACAGAAAAATATTCAAAAACTCAGGAACGAATTTAGGACAGAGATACAATCGTTGAGGAACACAGTGGGGGGTATTAAAGCCAATTAGAAATGGTGGAGCCAATTAGAAAGTACGTGTGAAAGTATAAATTACTACAATCTCTCAAGATTGTCTTATTAATAATTACTAACATTTATATATTTTTTAAAATTCCTCTCCTTTTAATTATAAATGGAATAGAAATTAGAGAAGAGGAATACAAAGAAGCTGAGGCACAGAGAGAAAAAAGGATCTCTAGGAATGAAAGAATATTGAGAGAACTGTGTGACCAATCCAAACGGAACAATATTCATATTATAGGGATACCAGAAGAAGAAGATGAGAGAAAAAGGAATAGAAAGTGTCTTTGAGGAGATAGTTGCTGAAAACTTCCACAATCTGGGGAAGGAGATAGTCTTTTAGGATATAGAGGAGCACAGATCTCCCAACACAAGGGACCCAAGGAAGACAACACCAAGACATACAATAATTAAAATGGCAGAGGTCAAGGATAAGGACAGACTTTTAAAAGCAGCCAGAGAGAGAAAAAAGATCACATACAAAGGAAAACCCATCAGGCTATCATCAGACTTGTCAAGCAGAAACATTACAGGCCAGAAGGGAGTGGCATGATATATTTAATGCAATGAAGCAGAAGGCCTCAAACCAAAAACACTCTATCCAGCAAGATTATCATTTAAATTTGAAGGAGGGATTAAACAATTTCCAGATAAGCAAAAGCTGAGAGAATTTACCTCCCACAAACCATCTCTACAGTGTATTTTGGAGGGACTGCTATAGATGGAAGTGTTTCTAAGGTTAAACAGCTGTCACCAGAGGTGATAAAAAGGGATAGACAAAGAGTACAGAATATGATACCTAATAAATAAGGAATGGAGGAGGAAGAAAAGAGAAAATAAAAAGAACCTTTAGATTGTGTTTGTAATAGCATACTAAGTGAGTTAAGTTAGACTCTTAGATAGTAAGGAAGTTACCCTTGAAACTTTGGTAACCAGGAATCTAAAGCCTACAATGGCAATAAGTACATACCTATTGATAATCACCCCAAATGTAAGTGGACGGAATGCACCAATCAAAAGACACAGAGTCACTGAATGGATAAAAAAAATGAGACCCAACTACATGCTGCCTACAAGAGAGTCACTTCAATCCCAAAGACATACACAGACTAAAAGTGAAGGATGGAAAAAGATATTTCATGCAACTAATAGGGAGAAAAAAGCAGGTGTTGCAGTAATTGTATCAGAAAAATAGACTTTAAAACAAAGAAAGTCACAAGAGACAAAGAAGGACATTACATAATGATAAAGGGGTCAATCCAACAAGAGAATATAACCATTATAAATATCTAAGCACCCAACACAGGAGCACCTACATATGTGAAACAAATACTAACAGAATTACAGGGGGAAATCCAATACAATGCATTCATTCTAGGAGACTTCAACAGTCCACTCACTCTAAAGGACATAAAAAATGGGCAGAGGATATGAACAGACAACTCTCCAAAGAAGAAATTCAGATGGCCAACAGGCACATGAAAAGATACTCCACTTTCCTAATTATCAGGGAAATGCAAATAAAAACCACAATGAGGTGTCACCTCACACCAGTTAGGATGGCCAGTATCGAAAAAACTAGGAACAACAAATGCTGGCAAGGTTGTGGAGAAAGAGGAATCCTCCTACATTACATTGAAGACAATGACTCTGTAACATCTTACTATGCTGATAGACAGTGATTGCAATAGAGGCAGTGAGGACTTGACAGTAACAGGTGAATATTGAAACCACTGTGTTGTTTCTGTGAAACCATTATAAGATTGTGTATCAATGATACTTTAATAAAAAAATTTTTAACTTAAGGTAGATAATATAAAAGCAATATGATAAAGTAAGTCCACTATAACCTGTAAAAGATGCTCCCCCCATGCCAAAAAAAGAATCAAAATCAATTTGCCAGGGTAAAATTTACATTACTGTCAAAATTAATGATAGTACAGAAATTTAATGTGACAAGGAAGAGAAATCAGTAAAAAATTATTTTCTGTATTTTAAAAAGTACAGCCCACAGATAATTTAGGTCAAAGCAGAGATATGAAAAAAATCACTTTTGCTCTGAGAAAAACTCTACTAGAAAAGAAATGCTAGCCTTTCAAAGTTATATGAATTTTATAATGTTCATTATGGAAAGGGAAAAAAAAAGGGAAGACATGGTCCTCAGAGGAATAACCCACTTCATACCTTTTCAACTGGGCTGCTCATGGGGTAGATGTGAGTCTCTTAAGAACCTCAGGATACTCAAAGCCAGAGGCAATGAGGCAGCCCCTCGATGCCTCCAAGGCTATAGCAATCAGACGACCGAGTGTCAGCCCCTTGGCAGGGTTGTTGCCCCAGCTCAGCATTGTCCCCTGCAGCTCACCTGACATCTATCTGTTCAGAGACACACTGCTTCATGAGGGACACCTGCCCACCTTACAACGTACCTGAGGCCATATCCACATCACGGTCAAGCTTTCCAGTTTTCAAAACAGAAGTCCTCATTAACTGTTAACTTCAGAATTACATGAATGCACTGACAAAGTTCTATGCAATTTCTGTCAATAACAAGTTACTTCTCCCTCTCAAGAAAACAACTTTTAAGATTAATAGTAACTAATTTTGACAAGGCTATATGGAAAAGTCACACACTATGTGTGAAAGTATAAATTACTACAATCTCTCAAAAGATTCTTATTAATAATTACTAACATTTATATAAATAATTTTAAAAATTCCACTCCCTTAATTAAAAGCAGGATCTTGAAGAGGTATCTGTACTCACATTCATGTTCACTGCAGCATGATTCACCATAGCCAACATATGGAAACAACTCAAATGTCCACCGACAGATGAATGGATAAAGAAAATGTGGTATATACCTATGACATATTATTCACTCTTAAAAAAGGAAATCTTCCCATTTGCAACATGAATGAACGTGAAGGACATTACTTTAAGTGAAATAAGCCAATCACATAAGACACATACTGCATGGTCCCACTTGTATGAGCTCCTAAAAACAGTCAAACTCACAGAAGCAGAGACTACAATGGTGGCTGCCAGGGGCTGGGTGGAGAGGAAAATGAGTTGTTCAATGTGTATAAAGTTTCAGTTAAGCAAGATGGGTAAGTTCTAGATTTCTGCAGCACAACATACTGTCTACAGCTAACAATATTACAAATTTGTTAGAAGGGTACGTTTTGTGTTGTGTTCTTACCACAGAAAAGGGGAGAGGGGGACATAAGAAAACTTTTGGAGGTATTGTATATGTATATTACCTTAATTGTGGTGAAGGTTCCATGGATGTGTACATATAGCCAAACTCATCAACTTGATTATTTGTGTTAAACATGGACAATTTTTTGTATATCAATAATACTTCCATTAAGCTACTACTTAAAAACTAATCTCCTTCCTTTTATCCTCCAGAATTATTTCCAAGTGGGAACAAGGATATTTACCTCAGCATTACTTGATATACTAAAAAATTTAGAAACATCCTCAATGTCTATAAATGGGATCCAATTAAATAATCACAGTAGCACTCACTGACCTTTCCTTAAGGTACAGCCAATAATTCATTAAAAATAATTAAAAAGGAAGAGAAGCCGGAAGTTTGCCATCTTACTGGTCTGTAATACTCTGGAATCAATAAGCCATGTCTTCAAAGAAATTTGCTGTTAAAGGAGCCAGGATGGCGGTGTGAGTAGAGCAGTGGAAATCTCCTCCCAAAAACACATAGAGCTATGAAAATATACCAAAGAAAAATCTTCCTAAAATAGAGACCACAGGACACAGGACAACATCCAGACCACATCCACACCTGCAAGAACCCAGCGCCTTGCAAAGAGGGAAAAGGCCACAAACCAACAAGAAGGGAAGCTCTTCCAGTGGTCACTTGTACCAGCTCTGCAAACTATCTCTATCACCATGAAAAGGCAAAACTACAGGCAGACAAAGATCACAGAGACAACACCTGAGAGGGAGACAGACCTAACTAGTCCTCCTGAAAAAGAATTCAAAATAAAAATCATGAACATGCTGACAGAGATGCAGAGAAAAATGCAAGGGCAATGGGAAGAGATGCAGAGAAAAATGCAAGAGCAGTGGGATGAGATGCAGAGAAAAATGCAAGAGCAGTGGGATGAAGCCCGGAAGGAGATCACAGATGTCAGGAAGGAGATCACAGAAGTGAAACAATCCCTGGAAGGATTTATAAGCAGAATGGATAAGATGCAAGAGGCCATTGAAGGAATAGAAGCCAGAGAACAGGAACATATAGAAGCTGACATAGAGACAGATAAAAGGATCGCCAGGAATGAAACTACACTAAGAGAAATATGTGACCAATACAAAAGGAATAATATTCGTATTATAGGGATAACAGAAGAGGAAGAAAGAGGAAAAGGGATAGAAAGTCTCTTTGAAGAAATAATTGCTGAAAACTTCCCCAAACTGGGAGAGGAAATAATCGAACAGACCATGGAATTACACAGAACTCCCAACAGAAAGGATCCAAGGAGGACAACACCAAGACACATAGTAATTAAAATGGCAAGGATCAAGGACAAGGAGTTTTAAAGGCAGCTAGAGAGAAAAAGGTCACCTATAAAGGAAAACCCATCAGGCTAACATCAGACTTCTCGACAGAAACCCTACAGGCCAGAAGAGAATGGCATGATATACTTAATGCAATGAAACAGAAGGGCCTTGAACCAAGGATACTGTATCCAGCACGACTATCATTTAAATATGATGGCGGGATTAAACAATTCCCAGACAAGCAAAAGCTGAGGGAATTTGCTTCCCACAAACCACCTCTACAGGGCATCCTACAGGGACTTCTCTAGATGGGAGCACCCCTAAAAAGAGCACAGAACAAAACACACAACATATGAAGAATGGAGGAGGAGGAATAAGAAGGGAGAGAAGAAAAGAATCTCCAGACATTGTATATAACAGCTCAATAAGCGAGCTAAGTTAGGCAGTAAGATACTAAAGAAGCTAACCTTGAACCTTTGGTAACCACGAATCTAAAGCCTGCAATGGCAATAAGTACATATCTCTCAATAGTCACCCTAAATGTAAATGGACTTAATGCACCAATCAAAAGACATAGAGTAATAGAATGGATAAAAAAGCAAGACCCGGGGCAGAGCCAAGATGGCGGCGTGAGTAGAGCAGTGGAAATCTCCTCCCAAAAACACATAGAGCTATGAAAATATAACAAAGAAAAATCTTCCTAAAATAGAGACCACAGGACACAGGACAACATCCAGACCACATCCACACCTGCAAGAACCCAGCGCCTTGTGAAGGGGGTAAGATACAAGCCCCAGCCCGGCGGGACCCGAGCGCCCCTCCCCCCGGCTCCTGGCGGGTGGAGAGAAACCGGAGCAGTTTTTTTTTTGGCGAGCGCTTTTTGGAAGCCTTAGAGGGACGGGCCCCCGTTGCTGGGGAGGCAGGGTGGCGGGACCGGTGAGGAGGTGCCTGGGAACGGCGCCGGAGGACAAACAATATCCCGCGTTTCTCCCTGCGAGACCTGGGGGCGGGTGCCTGAGACCGGTGCCTGAGGACGGAGGAGGTCGCGCGTTTTTCCCCTTTTTTTTTTTTTTTTTTTCTCTTTTGGGCGAGCGCTTTTTGGAAGCCTTGAAGGGACGGGGACCCCAGTGCTAGGGAGGCACGGTGGTGGGACTGGTGAGCGGGTGGCTGGGACCGGCGCCTGAGGACAAAGATTATCCCCCGTTTTTCCCTGCGGGACCGGTGGGCGGGTGCCTGAGACCGGCACTTGAGGACAGAGGAAATCGCGCGTTTTTCCCCTTTTTTTTTTCTCTTTTCTGCGAGTGCTTTTTGGAAGCCTAAAAGGGACAGGGACCCCGGTGCTAGGGAGGCAGGGCGGCGGGACTGGTGAGCGGGTGCCTGGGACCGGCACCTGAGGACAAAGAATATCCCGCATTTTTCCCTGTGGGACCGGTGGGTGGGTGCCTGAGACCAGCACCTGAGGACGGAAGAAATCGCGCGTTTTTCCCCTTTTTTTTCTCTCTTTTTGCCGAGTGCTTTTTGGAAGCCTTGAAGGGACAGGGACCCCGGTGCTAGGGAGGCAGGGCAGCGGGACTGGTGAGCGGGTGCGTGGGACCAGTGCCTGAGGACAAAGAATATTGAGCGTTCCTTCCCTGCCGGACCGGTGGGTGGGTGCTTTTTGGAAGCCTTGAAAGGACAGGGACCCTGGTGCTAGGGAGACAGGGCAGCAGGACCAGTGAGCGGGTGCCTGGGACCGGCACCTGAGGACAAAAAAAAAAAAAAAAAAAAAAAATCGCTTGTTTTTTCCTTTTTTTTCCTTTTTTTTTTTTCTCTTTCTTTCTGTTCCCTCTCTCATTGTTGCTGTTGTTGTTTTGGTTTGGAGAGTGCTTTTTGGAAATCTTAAAGGGGCAGGACAGGTCACTTAGACCAGAAGCAGGGAATCTGGGGATCTCTGGGCACTCTAACCCCCTGGGCAGCAGGGAGCACAGAGGCCCCTTACGGAGATAAATAGTCTCCTGGCTGCTCCCCCTCCAACGGGGCTCCACCATTTTGGAGGAACAGCCCCAGCCAGGCCAAGCCCACAGCAACAGCGGAGATAAACCCCAAAGCAACTGGGCAGGAAGCAGAAGCCCTGTCTGCACACAGCTGCCCAGCACAAGCCACTAGAGGTCGCTATTCTCCCAGGAAAAGGCTACAAACCAACAAGAAGGGAAGCTCTTCCAGCGGTCACTTGTACCAGCTCTGCAAACTATCTCTATCACCATGAAAAGGCAAAACTACAGGCAGACAAAGATCACAGAGACAACACCTGAGAAGGAGACAGACCTAACTAGTCCCCCTGAAAAAGAATTCAAAATAAAAATCATGAACATGCTGACAGAGATGCAGAAAAAAATGCAAGAGCAATGGGATGAGATGCAGAGAAAAATGCAAGAGCAGTGGGATGAGATGCAGAGAAAAATGCAAGAGCAGTGGGATGAAGTCCGGAAGGAGATCACAGATGTCAGGAAAGAGATCACAGAAGTGAAACAATCCCTGGAAGGATTTATAAGCAGAATGGATAAGATGCAAGAGGCCATTGAAGGAATAGAAGCCAGAGAACAGGAACGTATAGAAGCTGACAGAGAGAGAGATAAAAGGATCTCCAGGAATGAAACAACACTAAGAGAAATATGTGACCAATACAAAAGGAAAAACATTCGTATTATAGGGATACCAGAAGAGGAAGAAAGAGGAAAAGGGATAGAAAGTGTCTTTGAAGAAATAATTGCTGAAAACTTCCCCAAACTGGGGGAGGAAATAATCGAACAGACCATGGAATTATACAGAACCCCCAATAGAAAGGATCCAAGGAGGACAACACCAAGACACATAATAATTAAAATGGCAAGGATCAAGGACAAGGAAAGAGTTTTAAAGGCAGCTAGAGAGAAAAAGGTCACCTATAAAGGAAAACCAATCAGGCTAACATCAGACTTCTCAACAGAAACCCTACAGGCCAGAAGAGAATGGCATGATATACTTAATGCAATGAAACAGAAGGGCCTTGAACCAAGGATACTGTATCCAGCACGACTATCATTTAAATATGATGGTGGGATCAAACAATTCCCAGAGAAGCAAAAGCTGAGGGAATTTGCTTCCCACAAACCACCTCTACAGGGCATCCTACAGGGACTGCTCTAGATGGGAGCACCCCTAAAAAGAGCACAGAACAAAACACACAACATATGAAGAATGGAGGAGGAGGAATAAGAAGGGAGAGAAGAAAAGACTCTCCAGACAGTGTATATAACAGCTCAATAAGCAAGCTAAGTTAGGCAGTAAGATACTAAAGAAGCTAACCTTGAACCTTTGGTAACCACGAATCTAAAGCCTGCAATGGCAATAAATACATATCTTTCAATAGTCACCCTAAATGTAAATGGACTTAATGCACCAATCAAAAGACATAGAGTAATAGAATGGATAAAAAAGCAAGACCCATCTATATGCTGCTTACAAGAAACTCACCTTAAACCCAAAGATAAGCATAGACTAAAAGTCAAGGGATGGAAAAACATATTTCAGGCAAACAACAGTGAGAAGAAAGCAGGGGTTGCAGTACTAATATCAGACAAAATAGACTTCAAAACAAAGAAAGTAACAAGAGATCAAGAAGGCCACTACATAATGATAAAGGGCTTAGTCCAACAAGAGGATATAACCATTCTAAATATATATGCACCCAATACAGGAGCACCAGCATATGTGAAGCAAATACTAACAGAACTAAAGAGGGAAATAGACTGCAATGCATTCACTGTAGGAGACTTCAACACACCACTCACCCTAAAGGATAGATCCACCGGGCAGAAAATAAGTAAAGACACACAGGCACTGAACAACACACTAGAACAGATGGACCTAATAGACATCTATAGAACTTTACATCCAAAAGCAACAGGATATACATTCTTCTCAAGTGCACATGGAACATTCTCCAGAATAGACCACATACTAGCTCACAAAAAGAGCCTCAGTAAATTCCACAATATTGAAATTCTACCAACCAATTTTTCAGACCACAAAGGTATGAAAGTAGAAATAAATTCTACAAAGAAAACAAAAAGGCTCACAAACACATGGAGGCTTAACAACATGCTACTAAATAATCAATGGATCAATGAACAAATCAAAATAGAGATCAAGGAATATATAGAAACAAATGACAACAACAACACTAAGCCCCAACTTCTGTGGGATGCAGCGAAAGCAGTCTTAAGAGGAAAGTATATAGCAATCCAGGCACACTTGAAGAAGGAAGAACAATCCCAAATGAATAGTCTAACATCACAATTATTAAAACTGGAAAAAGAAGAACAAATGAGGCCTAAAGTCAGCAGAAGGAGGGACATGATAAAGATCAGAGAAGAAATAAACAAAATTGAGAAGAATAAAACAATAGCAAAAATCAACGAAACCAAGAGCTGGTTCTTTGAGAAAATAAACAAAATAGATAAGCCTCTAGCCCAACTTATTAAGAGAAAAAGAGAGTCAACACAAATCAACATAATCAGAAATGAGAATGGAAAAATCACGACAGACTCCACAGAAATACAAAGAATTATTAAAGACTACTATGAAAACCTATATGCCAACAAGCTGGAAAACCTAGAAGAAATGGACAACTTCCTAGAAAAATACAACCTCCCAAGACTGACCAAGGAAGAAACACAAAAGTTAAACAAACCAATTACAAGCAAAGAAATTGAAACAGTAATCAAAAAACTACCCAAGAACAAAACCCCGGGGCCGGACGGATTTACCTCGGAATTTTATCAGACACACAGAGAAGACATAATACCCATTCTCCTTAAAGTGTTCCACAAAATAGAAGAAGAGGGAATACTCCCAAACTCATTCTATGAAGCCAACATCACCCTAATACCAAAACCAGGAAAAGACCCCACCAAAAAAGAAAATTACAGACCAATATCCCTGATGAATGTAGATGCAAAAATACTCAATAAAATATTAGCAAACAGAATTCAACAGTATATCAAAAGGATCATACACCATGACCAAGTGGGGTTCATCCCAGGGATGCAAGGATGGTACAACATTCGAAAATCCATCAACATCATCCACCACATCAACAAAAAGAAAGACAAAAACCACATGATCATCTCCATAGATGCCGAAAAAGCATTTGACAAAATTCAACATCCATTCATGATAAAAACTCTCAGCAAAATGGGAATAGAGGGCAAGTACCTCAACATAATAAAGGCCATCTATGATAAACCCACAGCCAGCATTATACTGAACAGCGAGAAGCTGAAAGCATTTCCACTGAGATCGGGAACCAGACAGGGATGCCCACTCTCCCCACTGTTATTTAACATAGTACTGGAGGTCCTAGCCACGGCAATCAGACAAAACAAAGAAATACAAGGAATCCAGATTGGTAAAGAAGAAGTTAAACTGTCACTATTTGCAGATGATATGATACTGTACATAAAAAACCCTAAAGACTCCACTCCAAAACTACTAGAACTGATATCGGAATACAGCAAAGTTGCAGGATACAAAATCAACACACAGAAATCTGTAGCTTTCCTATACACTAACAACGAATCAATAGAAAGAGAAATCAGGAAAACAATTCCATTCACCATTGCATCAAAAAGAATAAAATACCTAGGAATAAACCTAACCAAAGAAGTGAAAGACTTATACTCTGAAAACTACAAGTCACTCCTAAGAGAAATTAAAGGGGACACTAATAAATGGAAACTCATCCCATGCTCATGGCTAGGAAGAATTAATGTCGTCAAAATGGCCATCCTGCCGAAAGCAATATACAAATTTGATGCAATCCCTCTCAAATTACCAGCAACATTCTTCAATGAATTGGAACAAATAATTCAAAAATTCATATGGAAACACCAAAGACCCCGAATAGCCAAAGCAATCCTGAAAAAGAAGAATAAAGTAGGGGGGATCTCACTCCCCAACTTCAAGCTCTACTACAAAGCCATAGTAATCAAGACAATTTGGTACTGGCACAAGAACAGAGCCACAGACCAGTGGAACAGATTAGAGACCCCAGAAATTAACCCAAACATATATGGTCAATTAATATTTGATAAAGGAGCCATGGACATACAATGGCAAAATGACAGTCTCTTCAACAGATGGTGCTGGCAAAACTGGACAGCTACATGTAGGAGAATGAAACTGGACCATTGTCTAACCCCATATACAAAGGTAAACTCAAAATGGATCAAAGATCTGAATGTAAGTCACGAAACCATTAAACTCTTGGAAAAAAACATAGGCAAAAACCTCTTAGACATAAACATGAGTGATCTCTTCTTGAACATATCTCCCCGGGCAAGGAAAACAACAGCAAAAATGAGCAAGTGGGACTACATTAAGCTGAAAAGCTTCTGTACAGCGAAAGACACCATCAATAGAACAAAAAGGAACCCTACAGTATGGGAGAATATATTTGAAAATGACAGATCTGATAAAGGCTTGACGTCCAGAATATATAAAGAGCTCACACGCCTCAACAAACAAAAAACAAATAACCCAATTAAAAAATGGGCAGAGGAACTGAACAGACAGTTCTCCAAAAAAGAAATACAGATGGCCAAGAGACACATGAAAAGATGCTCCACATCGCTAATTATCAGAGAAATGCAAATTAAAACTACAATGAGGTATCACCTCACACCAGTAAGGATAGCTGCCATCCAAAAGACAAACAACAACAAATGTTGGCGAGGCTGTGGAGAAAGGGGAACCCTCCTACACTGCTGGTGGGAATGTAAATTAGTTCAACCATTGTGGAAAGCAGTATGGAGGTGCATCAAAATGCTCAAAACAGACCTACCATTTGACCCAGGAATTCCACTCCTAGGAATTTACCCTAAGAACGCAGCAATCAAGTTTGAGAAAGACAGATGCACTCCTATGTTTATCGCAGCACTATTTACAATAGCCAAGAATTGGAAGCAACCTAAATGTCCATCTGTAGATGAATGGATAAAGAAGATGTGGTACATATACACAATGGAATACTACTCAGCCATAAGAAGTGGAAAAATCCAACCATTTGCAGCAACATGGATGGAGCTGGAGAGTATTATGCTCAGTGAAATAAGCCAAGCGGAGAAAGAGAAATACCAAATGATTTCACTCATCTGAGGAGTATAGGAACAAAGGAGAAACTGAAGGAACAAAGCAGCAGCAGAATTACAGAACCCAAAAATGGACTAACAGGTACCAAAGGGAAAGGAACTGGGGAGGATGGGTGGGCAGGGAGGGATAAGGGGGGGGAAGATGAAGGGGGGTATTAAGATTAGCATGCATGGGGGCGAGGGAGAAAGAGGAGGGTGGGCTGCACAACACAGAGAGGACAAGTAGTGACTCTACCACATTTTGCTAAGCTGATGGACAGTAACCGTAATGGGGTTGTTAGGGGGGACCTGATATAGGGGAGAGCATAGTAAACATAGTATTCTTCATGTAAGGGTAGATTAAAAATTTAAAAAAAAAAAAAAAAAGAAAGAAAGAAAGAAAAGGGGGATTACTCGTTAACAGGATAAAACTATTGGTAAATCAAAGATCAACGCATGCTTTAAATATCCTTAATGTTGATCACTTAAAGGGTGTCAGATGATCAGCTATGGAGGTACTCTTTTCTGATAATATTCCTTTCTCTTAATTAAAAAAAAAAAAAAAAAAAAAAGCAGTTACTGTGTGCTGACCTCCAATGAGTTCTGCACAGTGGTATAGAGGGCTTGTCAAAGTGTGGGCAAAGGGTCTGTTTGTTTCTACGCAGAAGATCAAGGCCTAGCTTGGATACCCAGAAAATGAACTAAGATACGATATGAGGAGGAGCTTCCGGCAACAGCACTCTCTGGAGGACTCGTGCCGGGGGATGATCATCAAAAAGCCTCCCCAGGGATCCGGACGATGCTGCGGTTGTGGCTGCATCCAGCCTACCGTCTCCTGGACTTGCCATAAGAAGGAGGAGGGAGATGTCTAGGCTGGCATGTGCATACAGTGAGACAACGAATTTGACTGGATCTGTACTGTTGGAACTCAACCAGGAGTTGGGAGGGGTGCAAGTTGTAGCACCCCAAAATCTCATGACTATAGACTATCTATGGTTAAAAGAACATATGGGATGTGAACAGATCCCAGAAATGGGCTGTTTTAATTTGTCTGATGGTTCAAGTACAGTTGGAAAATATCCATCATATTATAGATAAATTTTCACAAATGCCTAGGGTGCCTAAATGGTTTTCTTGGCTTCACTGGAGATGGCTGGTAATTATAGATTTGCTTTGTTTATGTCACCGTATTCCTATTATGTTAATATGTGTGTGCAAATTAGTTAGTAGTTTAAAACCTATACATACTTAAGGTACTATACAAGAAGATATGTCAAAGAAATAATCAATCCTCCCAAGTTTCCTTCATATGCTACATCTATAGCTTTTCTTCTTCCTTCCTAATTACAAACCTTAAATAGAATTCGTGCCTCATATCGAATTTACCGAGTATCATAATTCCTCCAGGTGGTAAAGATACCTCGAGACAAGTGCTGGGCATAGAAGCCACAGGGCATAAATCTGCAAAGAAATAAAAAGCTAACCTTTGCAAACAATATGGCTTCTCTCTCACTTACCAACTTTACATTTCCCTGTATGGCCTCGGAAGATGACTGGTTAGCCAGAGACGGGTAAGATTCCTCAAGGGAGGAACAACCTAAGACAGGCACAGTCGCAGGGGGGCCATCAGGTGAGAATTTGGGGATCAACAGAGGTGAGGCTCAGAACCTCACCCCCCCTGCTTTGAGAGAAATCTTCTGCATCCGTGGATGTCTTGCTGCCCTTGTCTAGCCTGGATTAATACTTAGTCCATAGGCACACACCTGATCATCTGATCATCTACATTTGCCTTCTTACAGCACTAAACTATGTTTTCTACCTTTATCTTGCATCTACCTACCACTTCAGCATTTTATTAAAAATAAAAATAATAATAATAATAGGAGAAATGTGGGATCAACATATAAATCAAGTACAAAAATCAAATGAATATTCATATTTGACCTGATGGTTTATAGGTCATATTGCATGATCAAAACCGAAAGTTTCTGTGATGAATGCCCTTGTACTGTTCACCATGTAAGAATTTATTCACTCTGTAAGAATTCGTTCACCATGTAAGAACTTGTTCGTTATGCTTCAGAAGATTGGAGACTGACGAGAATTAGGCTTGAGATGGATTAATGATTGTACATTGAGCATTGACCCCCCTATACTGAATTTTATTGTTGTTAACAACCATTTGATCAATAAATATGAGAGATGCCATCTCAAAAAAAAAAAAAAAAAAAGCAAAATCCCAGCAAATGGTGACTATAAAAAAAAAAAAAAAAAAAAAAAAAGCAAGACCCATCTATATGCTGCTTACAAGAAACTCACCTTAAACCCAAAGACAAGCATAGACTAAAAGTCAAGGGATGGAAAAACATATTTCAGGCAAACAACAGTGAGAAGAAAGCAGGGGTTGCAGTACTAATATCAGACAAAAGACTTCAAAACAAAGAAAGTAACAAGAGATAAAGAAGGATACTACATAATGATAAAGGGCTCAGTCCAACAAGAGGATATAACCATTCTAAATATATATGCACCCAATACAGGAGCACCAGCATATGTGAAGCAAATACTAACAGAACTAAAGAGGGAAATAGACTGCAATGCATTCACTGTAGGAGACTTCAACACACCACTAACCCCAAAGGATAGATCCACCGGGCAGAAAATAAGTAAAGACACACAGGCACTGAACAACACACTAGAACAGATGGACCTAATAGACATCTATAGAACTCTACATCCAAAAGCAACAGGATATACATTCTTCTCAAGTGCACATGGAACATTCTCCAGAATAGACCACATACTAGCTCACAAAAAGAGCCTCAGTAAATTCCAAAATATTGAAATTCTACCAACCAATTTTTCAGACCACAAAGGTATGAAAGTAGAAATAAATTCTACAAAGAAAACAAAAAGGCTCACAAACACATGGAGGCTTAACAACATGCTACTAAATAATCAATGGATCAATGAACAAATCAAAATAGAGATCAAGGAATATATAGAAACAAATGACAACAACAACACTAAGCCCCAACTTCTGTGGGATGCAGCGAAAGCAGTCTCAAGAGGAAAGTATATAGCAATCCAGGCACACTTGAAGAAGGAAGAACAACCCTAATGAATAGTCTAACATCACAATTATTAAAACTGGAAAAAGAACAAATGAGGCCTAAAGTCAGCAGAAGGAGGGACATAATAAAGATCAGAGAAGAAATAAACAAAATTGAGAAGAATAAAACAATAGCAAAAATCAAAGAAACCAAGAGCTGGTTCTTTGAGAAAATAAACAAAATAGATAAGCCTCTAGCCCAACTTATTAAGAGAAAAAGAGAGTCAACACAAATCAACATAATCAGAAATGAGAATGGAAAAATCACGACAGACTCCACAGAAATACAAAGAATTATTAAAGACTACTATGAAAACCTATATGCCAACAAGCTGGAAAACCTAGAAGAAATGGACAACTTCCTAGAAAAATACAACCTCCCAAGACTGACCAAGGAAGAAACACAAAAGTTAAACAAACCAATTACAAGCAAAGAAATTGAAACAGTAATCAAAAAACTACCCAAGAACAAAACCCCGGGGCCGGACGGATTTACCTCGGAATTTTATCAGACACACAGAGAAGACATAATACCCATTCTCCTTAAAGTGTTCCACAAAATAGAAGAAGAGGGAATACTCCCAAACTCATTCTATGAGGCCAACATCACCCTAATACCAAAACCAGGCAAAGACCCCACCAAAAAAGAAAATTACAGACCAATATCCCTGATGAATGTAGATGCAAAAATACTCAATAAAATATTAGCAAACAGAATTCAACAGTATATCAAAAGGATCATACACCATGAGCAAGTGGGGTTCATCCCAGGGATGCAAGGATGGTACAACATTCGAAAATCCATCAACATCATCCACCACATCAACAAAAAGAAAGACAAAAACCACATGATCATCTCCATAGATGCTGAAAAAGCATTTGACAAAATTCAACATCCATTCATAATAAAAACTCTCAGCAAAATGGGTATAGAGGCAAGTACCTCAACATAATAAAGGCCATATATGATAAACCCACAGCCAGCATTATACTGAACAGCGAGAAGCTGAAAGCTTTTCCTCTGAGATCGGGAACCAGACAGGGATGCCCACTCTCCCCACTGTTATTTAACATAGTACTGGAGGTCCTAGCCACGGCAATCAGACAAAACAAAGAAATACAAGGAATCCAGATTGGTAAAGAAGAAGTTAAACTGTCACTATTTGCAGATGATATGATACTGTACATAAAAAACCCTAAAGACTCCACTCCAAAACTACTAGAACTGATATCGGAATACAGCAAAGTTGCAGGATACAAAATTAACACACAGAAATCTGTAGCTTTCCTATACACTAAAAACGAATCAATAGAAAGAGAAATCAGGAAAACAATTCCATTCACCATTGCATCAAAAAGAATAAAATACCTAGGAATAAACCTAACCAAAGAAGTGAAAGACTTATACTCTGAAAACTACAAGTCACTCTTAAGAGAAATTAAAGGGGACACTAACAAATGGAAACTCATCCCATGCTCATGGCTAGGAAGAATTAATATCGTCAAAATGGCCATCCTGCCCAAAGCAATATACAGATTTGACGCAATCCCTCTCAAATTACCAGCAACATTCTTCAATGAATTGGAACAAATAATTCAAAAATTCATATGGAAACACCAAAGACCCCGAATAGCCAAAGCAATCCTGAAAAAGAAGAATAAAGTAGGGGGGATCTCACTTCCCAACTTCAAGCTCTACTACAAAGCCATAGTAATCAAGACAATTTGGTACTGGCACAAGAACAGAGCCACAGACCAGTGGAACAGATTAGAGACCCCAGAAATTAACCCAAACATATATGGTCAATTAATATTTGATAAAGGAGCCATGGACAGAAAGAAAGAAAGAAAGAAAGAAAGAAAAGAAAGAAAGAAAGAAAGAAAGAAAAGAAAGAAAGAAAGAAAGAAAGAAAAGAAAGAAAGAAAGAGGAAAGAAAGAAAGAAAGAAAGAAAGAAAGAAAGAAAGAAAGAAAGAAAGAAAGAAAGACAGACAGACAGACAGACAGACAGACAGACAGAAAGAAAGAAAGAAAGAAAGAAAGAAAGAAAGAAAGAAAGAAAGAAAGAAAGAAAGAAAGAAAGAAAGAAAGAAAAGGGGGATTACTCCTTAACAGGATAAAACTATTGGTAAATGAAAGATCAACGCATGCTTTAAATATCCTTAATGTTGATCACTTAAAGGGTGTCAGATGATCAGCTATGGAGGTACTCTTTTCTGATAATATTCCTTTCTCTTAATTAAAAAAAAAAAAAGCAGTTACTGTGTGCTGACCTCCAATGAGTTCTGCACAGTGGTATAGAGGGCATGTCAAAGTGTGGGCAAAGGGTCTGTTTGTTTCTATGCAGAAGATCAAGGCCTAGCTTGGATACCCAGAAAATGAACTAAGATACGATATGAGGAGGAGCTTCCGGCATCAGCACTCTCTGGAGGACTTGTGCAGGGGTATGATCATCAAAAAGCCTCCACAGGGATCCGGACGATGCTGCGGTTGTGGCTGCATCCAGCCCACCGTCTCCTGGACTTGCCATAGGAATGAGGAGGGAGATGTCTAGGCTGGCATGTGCATACAGTGAGACAACGAATTTGACCGGATCTGTACTGTTGGAACTCAACCAGGAGTTGGGAGGGGTGCAAGTTGTAGCACTCCAAAATCTCATGACTATAGACTATCTATGGTTAAAAGAACATATGAGATGTGAACAGATCCCAGAAATGGGCTGCTTTAATTTGTCTGATGGTTCAAGTACAGTTGGACAATATCCATCATATCATAGATAAATTTTCACAAATGCCTAGGGTGCCTAAATGGTTTTCTTGGCTTCACTGGAGATGGATGGTAATTATAGATTTGCTTTGTTTATGTCACCGTATTCCTATTATGTTAATATGTGTGTGCAAATTAGTTAGTTTAAAACCTATACATACTTAAGGTACTATACAAGAAGATATGTCAAAGAAATAATCAATCCTCCCATTTTTCCTTCATATGCTACATCTATAGCTTTTCTTCTTCCTTCCTAATTACAACCCTTAAATAGAATTCGTGCCTCATATCGAATTTACAGAGTATCATAATTCCTCCAGGTGGTAAAGATACCTCGAGACAAGTGCTGGGCATAGAAGCCACAGGGCATAAATCTGCAAAGAAGTAAAAAGCTAACCTTTGCAAACAATATGGCTTCTCTCTCACTTACTAACTTTACATTTCCCTGTATGGCCCCAGAAGATGACTGGTTAGCCAGAGACGGGTAAGATTCCTCAAGGGAGGAACAACCTAAGACAGGCACAGTCGCAGGGGGGCCATCAGGTGAGAATTTGGAGATCAACAGAGGTGAGGCTCAGAACCTCACCCCCCCTGCTTTGAGAGAAATCTTCTGCATCCGTGGATGTCTTGCTGCCCTTGTCTAGCCTGGATTAATACTTAGTCCATCGGCACACACCTAATCATCTGATCATCTACATTTGCCTTCTTACAGCACTAAACTATGTTTTCTACCTTTATCTTGCATCTACCTACCACTTCAGCATTTTATTAAAAATAAAAATAATAATAATAATAGGAGAAATGTGGGATCAACATATAAATCAAGTACAAAAATCAAACGAATATTCATATTTTACCTGATTGTTTATAGGTCATAATGCATGATCAAAACCGAAAGTTTCTGTGATGAATGCCCTTGTACTGTTCACCATGTAAGAATTTATTCACTATGTAAGAATTCGTTCACCATGTAAGAACTTGTTTGTTATGCTTCAGAAGATTGGAGACTGATGAGAATTAGGCTTGAGATGGATTAATGATTGTACATTGAGCGTTGACCCCCCTATACTGAATTTTATTGTTGTTAACAACCATTTGATCAATAAATATGAGAGATGCCCTCTCAAAAAAAAATAATAATAATAATTAAAAAGAAACTCTTTGTGGGGAGCCAAGATGGCGGCGTGTGTAGAGCAGTAGAAATCTCCTCCCAAAACTACATATATTTATGAAAATATAACAAACACAACTCTTCCTAGAATAGAGACCAGAAGACACAGGACAACATCCAAACCACATCCACACCTGCGAGAACCCAGCGCCTCGCGAAGCGGTGCTTTTTGGAAGTCTTAAAGGGACAGGGACCCCTAAACCAGATGGAAGCATCCCAGGACACTAAGTCTAGAAGTAGGGAATCTGGGGATCTCTCGGCACTATAACCCCAGGGCAGCAGGGAGCACGGAGGCCCCTCAAGGAGATGAATAGCCTCCCAGCCACTTCCCCTCAAATGGGGATCCACCATTTTGGAGCAGCAGCCCAATACAAGCCACACCCACACCTACAGCGGAGATAAACTCCATAGCAGCTGGGCAGGAAGCAGAAGCCCTGCCTGTGCGCAGCTGACCAGCAAAAGCCACAAGAGGTCGCTGTTCTCCCATGAGAGGTAGGCCACAAACCAACAAGAAGGGAAGTTCTTCCACCCGTCACTCGTGCCAGCTCTGCAAACTATTTCTATCACCATGAAAAGGCAAAATTACAGGCAAATCAAGATCACAGAGACAACACCAGAGAAGTAGACACACCTAACTAGTCTTCCTGAAACAGAATTCAAAATAAAAATCGTAAACATGCTGACGGAGATGCAGAGAAATATGCAAGAGCTAAGGGATGAAGTCCGGAGGGAGATCACAGATGTCAGGACGGAGATTATAGAACTGAAACAAACTCTGGAAGGATTTATAAGCAGAATAGATAAGATACAAGAGGCCATTGATGGAATAGAAACTAGAGAACAGGAACGCATAGAAGCTGACATAGAGAGAGCTAAAAGGATCTCCAGGAATGAAACAATATAAAGAAAATTGTGTGAAAAATCCAAAAGGAACAATATCCATATTATAGGGGTACCAGAAGAAGAAGAGAGAGGAAAAGGGATAGAAAGTGTCTTTGAAGAAATAATTGCTGAAAACTTCCCCAAACTGGGGGAGGAAATAATCGAACAGACCACGGAAATACACACAATTCCCAACAGAAAGGACCTAAGGAGGACAACAACAAGACACATAATAATTAAAATGGCAAAGATCAAGGACAAGGAAAGAGTTTTAAAGGCAGCTAGAGAGAAAAAGGCCACATATAAAGGAAAACCAATCAGGCTATCATCAGACGTCTCGACAGAAACCTTACAGGACAGAAGAGAATGGCATGATATATTTAATACAATGAAACAGAAGGGCCTTGAACCAAGGATACTGTATCCAGCACGACTATCATTTAAATATGATGGTGGGATTAAACAATTCCCAGACAAGCAAAAGCTGAGGGAATTTGCTTCCCACAAACCACCTCTACAGGGCATCTTACAGGGACTGCTCTAGATGGGAGCACTCCTAAAAAGAGCGCAGAACAAAACACACAACATATGAAGAATGGAGGAGGAGGAATAAGAAGGGAGAGAAGAAAAGAATCTCCAGACAGTGTATATAACAGCTCAATAAGCGAGCTAAGTTAGGCAGTAAGATACTAAAGAGGCTAACCTTGAACCTTTGGTAACCACGAATTTAAAGGCTGCAATGGCAATAAGTACGTATCTTTCAATAGTCATCTTAAATGATAATGGACTAAATGCACCAATCAAAAGACACAGAGTAATAGAATGGATTAAAAAGCAAGTCCCATCTATATGCTGCTTACAAGAAACTCACCTCAAACCCAAAGACATGCACAGACTAAAAGTCAAGGGATGGATAAACATATTTCAGGCAAACAACAGTGAGAAGAAAGCAGGGGTTGCACTACTAATATCAGACAAAATAGACTTCAAAACAAAGAAAGTAACAAGAGATAAAGAAGGACACTACATGATGTTAAAGGGCTCAGTCCAACAAGAGGATATAACCATTCTAAATATATATGCACCCAACACAGGAGCACCAATATATGTGAAACAAATACTAACAGAATTAAAGGAGGAAATAGAACGCAAAGCATTCATTTGGGGAGACTTTAACACACCACTCACTCCAAAGGACAGATCCACAAGACAGAAAATAAGTAAGGATACAGAGGCACTGAACACACTAGAACAGATGGACCTAATAGACATCTATAGAACTCTACACCCAAAAGCAACAGGATACACATTCTTCTCAAGTGCACATGGAACATTCTCCAGAATAGACCACATACTAGGCCACAAAAAGAGCCTCAGTAAATTCCAAAAGACTGAAATCCTACCAACCAACTTTTCAGACCACAAAGGTATAAAACTAGAAATAAATTGTACAAAGAAAGCAAAAAGGCCCACAAACACATGGAGGCTTAACAACATGCTCCTAAATAATCTATGGAACAACAAACAAATTAAAATAGAGATCAAGGAATATATGGAAACAAATGACAACAACAACACAAAGCCCCAACTTCTGTCAGACGCAGCAAAAGCAGTCTTAAGAGGAAAGTATATAGGGATCCAGGCAGACTTGAAGAAGGAAGAACAATCCCAAATGAAGAGTCTAACATCGAAACTGGAAGAAGTAGAACAAATGAGGCCTAAAGTCAGCAGAAGGAGGGACATAATAAAGATCAGAAAAGAAATAAACAAAATTGAGAAGAATAAAACAATAGCAAAAATCAATGAAGCCAAGAGCTGGTTCTTTGAGAAAATAAACAAAATAGATAAGCCTCTAGCCAAACTTATTAAGAAAAAAAGAGAATCAACACACATCACCAGAATCAGAAACAAGAATGGAAAAATCATGACAGACTCCACAGAAATACAAGGAATTATTAAAGACTACTATGAAAACCTATATGCCAACAAACTGGAAACCCTAGGAGAAATGGACAACTTCCTAGAAAAATACAACCTTGCAAGACTGACCCAGAAAGAAACATAAAATCTAAACAGACCAATTACCAGCAACGGAATTGAATCAGTAATCATAAAACTACCCAAGAACAAAACCCCGGGGCCGGATGGATTTACCTCAGAATTTTATCAGACACACAGAAAAGACATAATACCCATTCTCCTTGAAGTTTTCCAAAAAATAGAAGAGGAGGGAATACTCCCAAACTCATTCTATGAAGCCAACATCACCCTAATACCAAAACCAGGTAAAGACCCAACCAAAAAAGAAAATTACAGACCAATATCCCTGATGAATGTAGATGGAAAAATACTCAATAAAATATTAGCAAACAGAATTCTACAGCATATCAAAATGATCATACACCATGACCAATTGGGATTCATCCCAAGGATGCAAGATGGTACAACATTCGAAAATCCATCAAATTATACACCACATCAACAAAATGAAAGACAAAAACCACATGATCATCTCCATAGATGCTGAAAAAGCATTTGACAAAATTCAACATCCATTCATGATAAAAACTCTCAGCAAAATGGGAATAGAGGGCTAATACCTCAACATAATAAAGGCCATATATGATAAACCCACAGCCAACATTATACTGAACAGCCAGAAGCTGAAAGCTTTTCCTCTGAGATTGGGAACTAGACAGGGATGCCCACTCTCCCCACTGTTATTTAACATAGTACTGGAGGTCCTAGCCATGGCAATCAGACAAAACAAAGAAATACAAGGAATCCAGATTGGTAAAGAAGAAATTAAACTGTCACTATTTGCAGATGATATGATATTGTACACAAAAAACCCTAAAGACTCCACTCCAAAACTACTAGAACTGATATCGGAATACAGCAAAGTTGTAGGATACAAAATTAACACACAGAAATCTGTGGCTTTCCTATATACTATCAATGAACCAATAAAAAGAGAAATCAGGAAAACAATTCCATTCACAATTGCATCAAAAAGAATAAAATACCTAGGAATAAACCTAACCAAAGAAGTGAAAGACCTATACCCTGAAAACTGCAAGTCACTCTTAAGATAAATTAAAGTGGATACTAACAAAGGAAACCCATCCCATGCTCAAGGCTAGGAAGAATTAATATCATCAAAATGGCCATCCTGCCCAAAGCAATATACAGATTTGATGTAATCCCTATCAAATTACCAGCAACATTCTTCAATGAACTGGAATAAATAGTTCTAAAATTCATATGGAAACACCAAAGACCCCAAATAGCCAAAGCAATCCTGAAACAGAAGATTAAAGTAGGGGGGATCTTACTCCCCAAATTCAAGCTCTATTACAAAGCCATTAGTAATCAAGACAATTTGGTACTGGCACAAGAAGACAGCCACAGACCAGTGGAACAGATTAGAGACTCCAGACATTAACCCAAACATATATGGTCAATTAATATTTGATAAAGGAGCCATGGACATACAATGGCAAAATGACAGTCTCTTCAACAGATGGTGCTGGCAAAACTGGACAGCTACATGTAGGAGAATGAAACTGGACGATTGTCTAACCCCATACACAAAAGTAAATTCAAAATGGATCAAAGACCTGAATGTAAGTCATGAAACCATAAAACTCTTAGAAAAAAACATAGACAAAAACCTCTTAGACATAAACATGAGTGACCTCTTCTTGAACATATCTCCCCGGGCAAGGGAAACAACAGCAAAAATGAACAAGTGGGACTATATTAAGCTGAAAAGCTTCTGTACAGCAAAAGACACCATCAATAGAACAAATAGGTACCCTACAGTATTGGAGAATATATTTGTAAATGACAGATCCGATAAGGAATTGACATCCAAAATATATAAAGAGCTCACACGCCTCAACAAACAGAAAACAAATAATCCAATTAAAAAATGGGCAGAGGAACTGAACAGACAGTTCTCCAAAAAAGAAATACAGATGGCCAACAGACACATGAAAAGATGCTCCACATCGCTAATTATCAGAGAAATGCAAATTAAAACTACAATGAGATATCACCTCACACCAGTAATGATGGCTGCCATCCAAAAGACAAACAACAACAAATGTTGGCGAGGCTGTGGAGAAAGGGGAACCCTCCTACACTGCTGGTGGGAATGTAAATTAGTTCATCCATTGTGGAAAGCAGTATGGAGGTTCATCAAAATGCTCAAAACAGACCTACCATTTGACCCAGGAATTCCACTCCTAGGAATTTACCCTAAGAACGCAGCAATCAAGTATGAGAAAGAAAGATGCACCCTTATGTTTATCACAGCACTATTTACAATAGCCAAGAATTGGAAGCAACCTAAATGTCCATTGATAGATGAATGGATAAAGAAGATGTGGTACATATACACAATAGAATACTACTTAGCCATAAGAAGAGGGCAACTCCTACCATTTGCAGCAACATGGATGGAGCTGGAGGGTATTATGCTCAGTGAAATAAGCCAAGAGGAGAAAGAGAAATACCAAATGATTTCACTCATATGTGGAGTATAAGAACAAAGGAAAAACTGAAGGAACAAAACAGCAGCGGAATTACAGAACCCAAAAATGGACTAACAGGTACCAAAGGGAAAGCGACTGGGGAGGGTGGGTGGGTAGGGAGTGATAAGGGGGGGCAAGAAGAAAGGGGGTATTAAGATTAGCATGCATAGGTGGGAGAGGGGGAAAGGGGAGGGCTGTATAACACAGAGAAGACAAGTAGTGATTCTACAACATTTTGCTATGCTGATGGACAGTGACTGTAAAGGGGTTTATAGGGGGGACCTGGTATAGGGAGAGCCTAGTAAACATAATATTCTTCATGTAAGTGTAGATTAAAGATATAAAAAAAAAAGAAAGAAAGAAAAGGGGGATTACTCCTTGATAGGATAAAACTAACTGTAAATCAACAGTTAATGCATGCTTTAACTATCCTTAATTTTGATCACTTAAAGGGTGTCAGATGATTGGCTATGGAGGTACACTTTTCTGATAATATTCCTTTCTCTTAAAAAAAAAAATAGTTCCTGTGTGATGACCTCCAATGAATTCTACACAATGGTATAAAGGGCATATCAAAGTGAGGGCAGAGGGTCTGTTTGTGTTTATACAGAAGATCAAAGCGTAATTTGGCTACCCAGTAAATGAACTAAGATACGATATGAAGAAGAACTTCCAACAACAGCACTCTCTGGAAGACTCATACCAGAAGATGATAATCAAAAAACCTCAACAAAGATCCAGGTGATGCTGCAGTCGTAGCTGCATCCATCCCACCGGTTTCTGGACTTACCATTGGAATGAAGAAGGAGATATCTAAGCTGGCCTGTGCTTTCAGTAAAACAACAAATTTGACTGGATCTATACTGTTGAAACTCAACCAAGAATTAGGAGAAGTGCAAGTTGTAGCGCTCCAAAATCTTACGACTACAGACTATCTATGGTTAAAAGAACATATGGGATGTGAACAGTTCCCAGGATTGCGTTGTTTTAATTTGCCTGATTTCTCTCAGACTGTTCAAGTACAGTTGGACAATATCCATCATATCATAGACAAATTTTCACAAATGCCTAGGGTGCCTAACTGGTTTTCTTGGCTTCACTGGAGATGGCTGGTAATTATAGATCTGCTTTGGTTATGTAACTGTATTCCTATTATGTTAATGTGTGTGCGCAATTTAGTTAGTAGTTTAAAACCTATATATGCTTAAGTTACTCTACAAGAAGATATGCCAAAGAAATAATCAATCCTCCCATGTTTTCTTCCATCTGCTACCTCTATAGCTTTTTCTTCTTCCTTTCTAATTACAACCCTTAAATAGAATTCGTGCCTCATATCGAATTTACCGAGTATCATAATTCCTCCAGTGGTAAAGATACCTCAAGACAAATGCTGGCCATAGAAGCCACAGGGCATAAATCTGCAAAGAAGTATAAAGCTAACCTTTTCAAACAATATGGCTTCTCTCTCACTTACCAACTTTACATCTCCCTGTATGGCCCCAGAAGATGACTGGTTAGCCAGAGACGGGTAAGAGGAACAACCTAAGACAAGCACAGTCGCAGGGGGCCATCAGGTGAGAAATTGGGGATCAACAGTGGTGAGGCTTAGAACCTCACCACCCCGTTTTGAGAGAAATCTTCTGCATCTGTGGATGTTTTAATGCCCCTGTCTAGCTTGGATTAACACATAGTCTACAGGCACACACCTGATCATCTACATTTGCTCTCTTACAACACTAAACTATGTTTTCTACCTTTATCTTGCATCTACCTACCACTTCAGCATTTTATTAAAAATAAAAAAAATAATAATAAAGGGAGAAATGTGGGATCCACATATAAATCAAGTATAAATGTCAAACGAATATTCATATTTGACCTGATTGTTTATAGTTCATAATGCGTGATCAAAACCAAAAGTTTCTGTGATGATTGCCCTTGTAGTGTTCACCATGTAAGAACTTATTCACTATGTAAGAATTTGTTCACCATGTAAGAACTTGTTCATTATGCTTCATAAGATTGGAGACTGACGAGAATTAGGCTTGGGGTGGATTAATGATTGTGCATTGAGCATTGACTCCCCTATACAGAATTTTCTTGTTGTTAACAACCATTTGATCAATAAATATGAGAGATGCCCTCTCAAAAAAAAAAAACATATTAGCAAACCAAATTCAAAAATACATCAAAAAGATCATCCATCATGATCAAGTGGGATTCATCCCAGGGATTCAAGGATGGTACAACATTCGAAAATCCATCAACATCATTCACCACATCAACAAAAATGACAAAAACCACATGATCATCTCCATTGATGCTGAAAAAGCATTCAACAAAATTCAACATTCATTCATGATAAAAACTCTCTACAAAATTGGTGTAGAGGGCAAGTACCTCAACATAATAAAGGCCATATATGACAAACCCATAGCCAACATTATACTTAACAGCGAGAAGCTGAAAGCTTTCCCTTTAAGACTGAGAACAAGACAGGGATGCCCACTCTCCCCTCTTTTATTCAACATAGTTCTATAGGTCCTAGCCACCGCAATCAGACAACACAAAGAAAGAAACAGCATCCAAATTGGTAAGGAAGAATACAAACTGTCCCTGCTTGCAGATGACATGATATTGTACATAAAAACCCCTAAGGATTCCATTCCAAAACTACCAGATCTAATATCTGAATTTAGTAAGGTTGCAGGATACAAAATTAATATGCAGAAATCCTTTGCATTCCTATATACTAACGATGAACTAGCAAAGAGAAATCAGGAAAACAATTTCATTCACAACTGCATGAAAAAGAATAAAATACCTAGGAATAAACCTATCCAAGGAAATGAAAGACCTATACTCTGAAAACTACAAGACACTCATGAGAGAAATTAAAGAAGAAACCAATAAGTGGAAACACATCCCATGCTCATGGATAGGAAGAATTAATATTGTCAAAATGGCCATCCTGCCTAAAGCAATCTACAGATTCAATGCAATCCCTATCAAAATAACCAACAGCATTCTTCAATGAACTGGAGCAAATACTTCTAAAATTCATATGGAACCACAAAAGACCCCAAACAGCCAAAGCAGTCCTGAGAAGGAAGAATAAACCAGGGGAATTACGCTCCCTGACTTCAAGCTCTACTACAAAGCCACAGTAATCAAGATAATTTGGTACTGGCACAAGACCCATAGACCAATGGAACAGATAGAGAGGCCAGATATTAACCCAAGCATATATGGTCACTTAATATACAATAAAGGAGCCATGGATATACAATGGGGAAATGACAGCCTCTTCAACAGCTGATGTTGGCAAAACTGGATAGCTACATGTAAGAGAATGAAACTGGATTCTTGTTTAACCCCATACACAGAAGAAAATTCAAAATGGATCTAAAGTCCTGAATGTAAGTCATGAAACCATAAAACTCCTAGAAAATAACTAAGCAAAAATCTCTTGGACATAAACATGAGCAACTTCTTCATGAACATATCTCCTCGGGGAAGGGAAACAAAAGCAAAAATGAAAAAGCGGGACTATATCAAACTAAAAAGCTTCTGTACAGCAAAGGAAAGCATCAGTAGAATAAAAAGACAGCCTACAGTATGGGAGAATATATTCATAAATGACATCCAATAAGGGGTTGACATCCAAATTACATAAAGAGCTCACGCACCTCAACAAACAAAAAGCAAATAATCCAATCAAAAAATGGTCAGAGGAACTGAACAGACAGTTCTCCAAAGAAGAAATTCAGATGGCCAACAGACACATGAAAAGATGCTCCACATCACTAGTCATAGAGAAATGCAAATTAAAACCACAATGAGCTATCACCTCACACCAGTAAGGATCGCCACCATCCAAAAGACAAACAACCACAAATATTGGTGAGGATGTGGAGAAAGGGGAACCCTCCTACAGTGCTGGTGGGAATGTAAATTAGTTCAACATTTGTGGAAAACAGTATGGAACTTCCTCAAAAAACTAAAAATAGAAATACCATTTGACCCAGGAATTCCACTCCTAGGAATTTACCCTAAGAATGCAGCAGCCCAGTTTGGAAAAGACATATGCACTCCTATCTTTATCACAGCACTATTTACAATAGCCAAGAAATGGAAGCAACCTAAGTGTTCATCAGTAGATGAATGGATAAAGAAGATGTGGTACATATACACAATGGAATATTATTCAGCCATGAGAAGAACACAAATCCTACCATTTGCAACAACATGGATGGAGCTAATGGGTATTATGCTCAGTGAAATAAGCCAGGCGGAGAAGACAAGTATCGAATGATTTCACTCATCTGTGGAGTATAAGAACAAAGAAAAAACTGAAGGAGCAAAACAGTAGCAGATTCACAGAACCCAAGAATGGACTAACAGTTACCAAAGGGAAAGAAAGGGACTCGGGAGGGTAGGTGGGAAGGAAGGGATAAGGTGGGGGAAAAAGAAAGGGGACATTACGATTAGCATGCATAATGTGGGGGGGTCACAGGGAGGGCTGTACAGCACGGAGAGGACAGGTAGTGATTCTACAGCATCTTACTATGCTGTTGGATAGTGATTGCAATGGGGTATGTGGGGGAACTTGGTGATAGGGAGAGTCTAGTAAACATAATGTTCCTCATGTAATTGTAGATTAATGATACCAAAATAAAATATATATTTTTTAAAAAATGGGCAGAGGAGCTGAACAGACAGTTCTCCATAGAAGAAATTCAGATGGGCAACAGGTACATGAAAATATGCTCCACATCACTCATCATCAGAGAAATGCAAATTAAAACCACAATGAGATATCACCACACACCAGTTAGGATGGCCACCATCCAAAAGACAAACAACAAAAAATGTTGGTGAGGATGTGGAGAAAGGGGAACCTTCCTGCATTGCTGGTCAGAATGTAAATTCCATTGTGGAAAGCAGTATGGAGGTTCCTCAAAAAACTCAAAAATAGAAATACCATTTGACCTAGGAATTCCACTCCTAGGAATTTATCCTAAGAATGCAGGAGCCCAGGTTGAAAAAGACATATGCACCCCTATGTTTATCAAAGCACTATTTACAATAGCCATGAAACAGAAGCAACCTAAGTGTCCATCAGTAGATGAATGGATAAAGAAGATGTGGTACATATACACAATGGAATATTATTCAGCCATAAGAAGAAAAGAAATCCTACCATTTGCAACAACATGGATAGAGCTAGAGGATATTATCCTCAGTGAATAAGCCAGGCGGAGAAAAACAAGTACTAAATGATTTTACTCATGTGTGGAGCATAAGAACAAAGAAAAAACTGAAGGAACAAAACAGCAGCAGACTCACAGAACCCAGGAATTGACTAACAGTTACCAAAGGGAAAGGGATTGGGGAAGATGGGTGGGAAGGGAAGGATAAAGGAGAAAAAGGGGCATTAAGATTAGCACACATAATGTAGGGGGGAGGCCCAGGGAAGGCAGTATAGCACAGAGAAGACAAGTAGTGATTCTATAGCATCTTACTAAGCTGATGGACAGTGACTGTAATGGGGTATGTGGTGGGGACTTGATAATAGGGGGAGTCTAGTAACCATAATGTTGCTCATGTAATTGTACATTAATAATACCAAAATTTTAAAAAGTATAGATTTATGTAGTCCAGCTTTTAAATGCATACATCCTAATTATCACTGTATATTTTTCTAACAAGGAAAAACATTCATCAAAGAAAACTAACACTTAAAGGAGAAAGTCTTGATTTACTCTAGTAATCTAGCCTTGAAGATACAACTAGCAACAGGAGAACCTGAGCCATCATAGAAGGAACTCAGCAGTAGGCCTGTGGGCAGCACTGACACCTGGGGATACAGAGGAACCCTCCCCAAACACAGGTACACAGCAACAGATAGAGGACACGACATTTGGGAAGTTGTTGCATGCCAGACCAGTATGTGTACTGAGCTTCTTTTGGTGTCTGACTCACCCTTTCTGGGGATTTATAGACTTATAAGTGTATGTGTATGCAAGACAAATTTCTGGAAGAATACAGAGAAACTGCTGGCAGTTTCCTCTGCGAAGTAGGACTGAAGTCTGAGGTGCAGAGATTTATACCTCTTTGTATTGTCTGGTTTTTCTCAAATGCACAAAGGCACCAAGAGAAGTGAGGAACCAGCAAGCCCTAGGGCGATCCTAGTGGAGTCTGAATGACATTTCCAGAGGCTCTAGAATTCAGTTTTTACATAGCAAGTGTCACTCTCTCTCACACACACAGAACCCATGCTCCTGCATTTCCCACTGTCAGCTAGACACCTCTACCTAGATGTCACCTCAAACTCAGTACATTTAAAATGAAATTTCTTATGTCTCTCCAAAATCTATTCCTTCCTGTATTTTCCTCCAGAGTTACTGTTTCTCCAAATGAAAACATCAGTATTTCCTGGTTCATCCTTCCTTACCCTCTGGTGCTAACAGGTCTCCAAATCCTGTCCTTTCTACAAAAAACAAAAACAAAACAAACCCTTCCCTACTCCCCTGAGAAAAAAATAACACTTCCAAATCTCATCCATGTCTCTCTTAGCTGGATGCTGCAGCAGCCTCCAAAGTGGTATCCCTGCCCCAGCTTCTGCCTCCTCTAGGCTGCTCTCCACATGGCTGCTGGGGTCCCCCTCCTCAAGCCTTTCTGTGTCACTTCCCAACTCCTTCTAAGAGCACCTTACCTTGCTAGCATTGTCTGCTCCCTCTTCTCCCTAGCACAGTCACACAGAACTGTGCTGGAACATGGCATGCCTTCAAGAACCCTACCCCTGTCATACCTTCTCACTCAGCCATGGAGAACTCAAATATCACCTCCTCGGTAAAATTCCCAGAGGTAGAATGACTTTAGATCCTCCCCTGTGCTGCTGTACCTCCAGTCCTATGCCTGCTTCTTGCCTAGCAGTCATGTGAATTACCCGCTTACAGGCTTCCCCGCTCAGACTCTCTCCCAAGTTCAGCTGTGTCCCCAGACACAGGACACAGCACAGAGAAACACTTCTTTCAAAAGGGACCCTTAAATAAAAAATATAAATAAATAAGTAAAATAAAATAAAATAAAAAACAAATCAACCAGAAAAAAAAGGGGGGGGACCCTTAGTTCACATGTGTACATCACCCACACCCATGTCCACATGGTCATAAAAGGGAGCTCGGTACTAGGATCCAAGGCAACGTATAGTCACGCAGCATGGGTGAAAAATGACGGAACCAGAAAGGAGGGCAATTCAGCCCAAGAACTAGAGATGTCCTTTAGAGTTTAAGAAGGCAAATTCCACTTCTCAGAATGCATCTAAGGAAATAAGTCTGCATGTGTGTAGAGATATGGCTGTAAGAAAATATCTACAATGAGAATGTAACTTTCTTTAAAAGCCAAGGCTTAAAAGTATTGCAAGAATGGAATACCCTATTACCTTTATATTTTAAAGTCTGCACAGTGTATCTAATTTTCTATAGTACTGGTAAGGATACTGCAAGGTCACTTGAAGAAAGCCAAACTAACTAAATAGGAGGACTACCGGCATCAAAACTGAAAGGAAAAGGCTCTCTCCCTCTTTTATTTATAGACAGGAAACATATTCACCCTCAAATTATTCTCACTATATCCTAAGATTTTTTTATAAAAGGGATAGAGAAACTATGGATGACGATGTAAAATCATTTAAAAGGTCAAAGAGTCTACATACCTTACTTGTGCAAACTTCGTAAACATTTAAAACTGTTATTCATAGTTAGCGAATGTCCTATTTGCTTTGTCAACCCGTCCTTGGATAGAACATGGGAGTAAAAGTGAAGAGAATGGATACTTGGTCTTTGTATCCTAGATTATAAAGTTTTCTTTTTTTTTTTTTTTCCTTTTAAAAGGTGCTTATACCTGCTTTCCTAGAAATCAGAGCATTCCTTTTAAATGACATTTGTCTTGTTCTCGATTTCTGGTCTAGTTTTATTAGGCCTATGTTTCAGAAGGATGGTTTTTTCATTTGATTTCCTCTCTCCCCCTTTCCTCTTAACAGCTATAAAAGAGAGAGAGTGAAAACCATCTGACTTCTTCCCCCAAGCCTCTCACTTTTGTCACCACTTTCAAGCAATTTTAAGGTAAAGAAAAAGAGAAAAGACAAATAAACTGTTGCCTAGGAGTTGCTTTATCTAACTCTAGTTATTAACTCTTTCCCCTTCCAGCAAAAATTCTGAATTCCCCCATCACTCTGAAGTATATCAAACTAAATCTGGATGGACTTGAGAAACTCAAATACTTGGTAGTATTCCCCAATTAAAATCAAATTCTTGAAATGTGGATGGGTTTAGCTCATACAATTCAAATACCAAAATTTGGGGTTTTGGTTTTTGTTGTTTATATATTTATCTTTGGTGGAGAAGCTGGTGTTTAAGAACAGTGCTCCTTAAATACAAAAAAAATGTAACATCTTCCCCTGTGTTAGATTACTGCTAAAAAGCACAAAACCAACACAGGGTACCTCACTTTCAAAGACCCCTACATATGAAAAATCCAGCTATCCAGAACATACTAGAGATGGTTATTTGCTTAATAGTTTGTATCAAATAGGGTCAACTCCTGATGCATATTTAAATATTTTAACTATTAATAATGATTTTCCTTGATAATGGACCTGGGATTTCCTTGATAATGGACTGACTTGGAGAAAGGTTTTCGTAATTTGCTGTTTTTCCTGTACTGTTGAGATCTTCTGAATAAGTGCTAGTATTGTTTATGAATTTTTTTAAAGCTTAAGAAAAAAAAACAAAAAAAAACAAATGAATGCACAATTTTACACATACATGAAAAGCACAATGTACGTAAACCCTTTATAAAGTCTTATATTTTTCAAAATTAACAAAATAAACTCTGAAAGAAATATGGAAATTTACAGCTGTTTGGAAAAGCACACAGAGGAAAAAAAACATAAAAATCACCTATAGTTCCACCCCTGAACAGCAGCAAACACAGCTTGTGGTGACTATGTGCCAGACACATAGACTCACCAAATACCTGCTGCAAACTGCCTTACTCCACGTGCATTTTAGAATCATTGGAAAAACACAGTGGCTCTATCATGGTAACTATGCATGTCATTTATACTATAAAAATGAATTTTTAATGATTACACATTATTCTAATATATGAATATACCATATTCTATCAATCCCATCGCTGAACATTTAGGTTGCTTACAATTTTTCACTACTATAATTAACTAACTTTATATATTTTATATTTATAATGCTATCTTTGCACATATATCTGCAACCCCTCTAATTTTTCTCTTAGAATAAATTATTGGAAGGGAAGTGGAATCCCTTTGTGAAAAGATAAGAATAGTTAATACTTACGAAGAAAATTCCCAAAATGCCTTCTATCAGAATGGGTGCGGACAAGATTCCCACAAAAGTGCGTCAGGTCTTTCCCAACCTTCACAGCAATGAAGAGTGTTTTGTATCCTTTCTTTTTCAACTCATTTCAGTAAGTTATTTGATGGAATTAATAGAGCACTTTAAAGAGCACAAGCTGAAATAAAACCTCTGTGTATGACTTACTGGATGCCTGAGTATGTACTTCACCTCTCTAGGCCCATTTCCACCTGTGAAATAAAGACAATAGAATCTACCTTGAAAGGTTTCTGTAGGATTAAACAAAAATATGGAAAGGGGTAGCACAGAGTTTACTGCTTACTTAGCACACACAGTAAACCCTCATAAATATCAGCTATCATTAATTATTATTAACAAATATTTACTAAAAACATACAAAGCATGAGGCACTGAGGTAAGTACTAAGACACTACACTGAACAAGACAGATGTGGTCCCTCTTCATGCTTACAGCCTACTAGGAATTAATTATTATTTGTGTGTGTGTGTGTGTGTGTGTGTGTGTGTTTATCTTATTTTCTTACTGGTTGATTAGCATTCTTTATATATTATGGCTATTAACCTTTTACCATAGACAGCAAATACTCCTCCCTGTTAGTCTTTCCATTTTATGAAGTTTTTTCAATGTGCATAAATTCTTTATTTTGATGGACTTACACCTATGAAGCTTTGCCTAAAAGGAACAGACACAACTAAGGTAAATGAATGTAACTGAAACAAGAAAGGGCAATTTGCATGCAATTTCAATGCTGGGATGCATTAGGGAGTGGTGAAGGTGGTAACCTGGAAAGCCTATGCTCCATCAAAAGGAGGCAGCTACCACTTAATTAATGCTGGCTAATTGTCGCCATACAGGAATCTGAGTCCAGTATTGCCAGTGCTTCCCATCTTTCCAGATAAGCTTCCCATTTTTCCAGATAAGTCAGAAAACCAGACTTGTACAAAGAATTTTTATTTTAAAATACTGACACAATTTTCAAAAGATAAACAAACAGTGTAGGCAAAAACAGTATGTATGTGCAGGTCTGATTCAGCCACTAGGCCATCAGTCTGCAACCTCTGCTTTTAAGTCTCCCTTTTCTATATATTCCAAAAGGCTTCTTTACCTCAAGATTAGAAAGGTATCTGACAATCAAGAAAATGAGAAGCCAAGCCCCAGATGGGAGAAAATACCTGCAAAACACATAATCTGATAAGAACTGGTATCCAAAATATACAAAGAACTCTTAAAACTAAACAATAAGAAAACAGACAATCCAAGGGTAAAAAATGGGCAAAGGACCTGAACAGACACCACACCAAAAGAAAAAAAAAATAATAATAACCACACAGACACCAAATAAGCAGATGAAAAGATACTCAACATCATAGTCATTAGGGAATTTCCAATCAAAACAACAGTGAGATGCCACTACACACCTATCGGAATGGCCAAAATCCAGAACATGAACACCAAATGCTAATGAGAATGGGGAGGAACAGAATCCTCGATTCATTGTTGAATGCAAAACAGTACAGCCACTTTGGAAGGCAGTTTGTCAGTTTCTTTCAAAACTAAACATACTTTTATCATAACATCCAGCAATCATGCACCTTGGTATTTACTAAAGGAACTGAAAACCTATATCCACACAAAACCCTGCATAATTGTAAAAACTTGGAAGCAACCAAGATGTCCTTTAGTAGGTAAGCAGATAAACTATAGTACATCCAGACAATGAATATTATTCAACGCTAAAAAGAAATAAGGTATCAAAACCATGAAAAAATATGGAGAAATCTTAACTGCATATTATTTAGTGAAAGAAGCCAATCTGAAAAGGCTCCATAATTCTAACTGTATGACATTCTGGAAAAGGCAAAACTGTAGAGACAATAAAAAGAGCAGTGGTTGTCAAAGGCTGGGGGGAGGAAAGGATGAACACGCAGAACACAGAGGATTTTGGGGGCAAGGAAACTATTCTACATGATATTGTAACAGTGGATACATGTCATTATACATTTATCCAAACCCACAAAATGTACAGCACCAGGAGTGCATGCTAATGTAAACTATAGACTTTGGGTGATAATGATGTATCTATGTAGATTCGTTAATTGTTACAAATGTACTACCCTGGTGGGATATGGGAAGAAATCTCTATCTTCCACTCAAGTTTGCTGTAAACCTAAAACTGCTAGAAAAAAAATAGTCTATTTTAAAAATCTGACTATATTTCTTCCAGTTAATTTTTTTTCCTATTTAACTATCATTTATTCATTTAGGAATTTAACTGAATATGGTAAAAGGTAGGGATATAACTTTTTTTCAAATACTTAATGAAGTATCCAGCATCCTTTATTGAATACTTCATTCTTTTCTCAATGACTGATTATGCACTTGCTGCTCCAGTCTGCCCAATGGCCTGCCCCTTGCTTCCTCAAGTAATTCTACCACGCCACCCACTTTCTCTTGGGGAACATTCTCTCTACCTACTATTCTGTGTGATTCTGGTGAGGTTGCACAGCACAGCCAGCTGGAGTTCTGGATAGGAGCAGCCATGGATGACCCTGTTAGTGCAGCATACATACCATGGTCATGATCCAGGTATGGGCATGTGACCCCAGCACTTCACATGGTATCCTTCCTTAGGACTTTATGTACTGACACTAACGAAGGTCATTTTCTTCTTTGACCTCAAACTGTAAAAATAGAAGCCTGCATGCATCAACAACCACACCCCCTTTTTCTCTAGCTGCAGAAAGGAGGCGCCTCAGCAATAGGAGAGAATGGAGCCATCCCAGAGAAAGAAGCAGTCAGGGAGAGACAGGGTACATGAGCTTTCTTTGAAGTCACTAAAGCACCTATCACCCCAAGGGTACCCCAGGTTCTTAACAAAATAGACACTTCTGTTCAGTTTTTGATTAAACCAAGATAATTGATTTTCTTTCCCTTGTTCTTGAAAAAAATCCTGATTTACGCACAAAGCCTTTGACTACATATTAAACTTATACAGAGTTGAGTCAGATCTTAGCTTTTCTTTCCAGATCTACTGCTATTTCTGTGTATTCTAGGACTCAGATTACCTTTTAAAGTTCTTGTATAAATCTATAAACAGTCAATAGTACAAAACCAACCCCCACCCAAACTCATCTTTAGTTTTCAAAATGTTCTTGGCCATTCTTGCCAGTTTATTCTTCCAGCTGCTCTTTAAAATCACTTTAACAAGTCACTCCTCAGAAAAAATTCACTGGGATTTTTATTTTAATTACATTAATTAACAAATTAATGAATTGACCTAACATTTTCAAATATTTTATCCCACCCACTGTAATGTTTTTTATTTTCTTCACATTTCTGACTTAAATTATTTTGGGGGTTTTGATGCTCCAATAAGTGAAATCTTTTTTCCTTTTTTTAACTGTATTTTCTGTTATGTGGAAAAGTTAATGACTTTAATATGTTTATTTTATAACCAACCAGACAATTTTCTAGCCCTAAAGCACAGGCTAGAATCACCAAGAAAGGCCCAAAATAATAAGTGTGTTGCTCCTGATTTAACAGGAAGCATTTCCAGTGTTTCACATAATATTGTGTATTAGTTTGAAAGTGTAACCCTTTATCAGGTTGTGGAGGTGGGTGTCTTCATATTCCTAGTTTATTAAAGTTGTACTCTTTTTAACAAACTTCATTTAAGGCTTCCCTTAATAAAAACACCTGTTACATTTTTTTTGCCAGAATAAACCAACATGGTAGCTTCTTTCTTTTATGATCACAAGGATGACAATAATGATGATGATTAAAGTAAAAGCTACAACTCTTAATATGTGTCTTCCCTCTGAACAAATTTCACAAACAAGCCACTAATATTACAGTAACAATGTTTAAGTGAAACAGAAACCCACTACCCTAATAAATCATTTTTCCCACCTATATTCCCAATTATGTAACTTTCTTAACCCAATAAATAGCAAACAAAACAAAAACAATACATCTGATACTTTCATTGAGTCAGCCTATGACAGGAATAAAATTATTTGGATGTGCATAAAATTTAAAACATTGATCATAAAAACTTTTTGGACTCTATACTGTTTCATCATGTTAAATCTCTCAGCCCAAACTTATGTTAAACACTATCTCTGACTTACTAAACTAACTTCTCTTAAAATCTAGATCAATTATTAATAATCACATCTATCTGCAATATGCTATGAAGTTCTTCTGATAAAGAAAATTTACAAGGACAGCAACCTAGCGGGTGGCTCCACTCTGTCTTGCACCCCTCCCTCCTCAACATAAACACTACAAGGACAGTAATTTATGAGGTGGCTCCCCTCTGCCTCGCCCCCCTCCTCAACCTAAACAAAAAAAACACTCCTTTGGTTTCCGGTGCTGCCGAGCACCAGGTCCCAAGGTTCGCTCCCTAAACTCCCCCACCCCTTGCCTGCTCACTTGCTGTGCACGTAGGAATGTTACAGATAAGGAAGCAGAAAGGTATAAATTGCTCCCTTTTCCTTTGTTTGGGGCTCAGACTTTTTAGGAGATTACTCCCCTCTGAGCCCGCTGGTGTGAAATAAAGCCTCAACACTCCAAGACCTCCGAGTGCCACTTAGTTTTTTCCATCCAGGCTTTTTTCAGTATTTTCCGTAACACTTCTACACTATTTCTTCTATTCCAAAGTGAACCCCTCAGGTGATTACTGTTTCAAGAGTACTTCTAATATGTCTATACTGGGCCATACAGCATTTTAACACAATAATGCTTACTCATCAACTTTCTAAAGACTCTAACTAAATGTATCTTGCTTGACTCCCTGAAGACAATTTAAAGTTTTTAAGACATATGGACAAAATAAGAGATCTAATAGCCTATAAAATTTAAAAATATATATACATATACATCTTTTGGAAGATACTGTGAACACTGATAATTTTAAAGAGGCCCTGTAATGATAATAAAATAATGCCTAATCTAGTCTTCACCAACAGATGAAATATGTAAGTATTATCAGAGTTTCCTCTCTTAAATAATAAACTTAAAGAATAAAAATATGCTCCATTACTGTACCAGATATAATTTAAAGCCTTCCCATTGCTTTCATACCTCTAGGCCATCAGGTGCATACTAGCAGCTGTCCAGGATCATTCAGAGCAGTCTGGGATCTGAATATGGGCTCTGCCCCTTTGCTATCAGCTCATGCCATGTCATTCTATGTCATTTCTGCCCCTTCTCTCTTTAAACTTCTATTCCACTTAATATGGGCATTAAATGAAAGTAAACTCACCAAAAGCTTACAGGTTTCTCCAAAGAATCAGGTTCCCAGTTCTGTCTTGGCTTTGAGAGCTACAATGATGGGACCAAAGTGCACTTTGGAGGAGGCCTCACCTTGATAGCGCATCCCCCTTCTGTATGGTACTTCGTATTTTTGAAAGAGCTCTTACCTACTTCCTAGTTCAATCAGCTACAATAATTCTGTGAGGCAGGTTAGGTAAAAGTTACTTTCTATCTAAAAGAAAATTTTTAACAGGGAATAATTTCCCTATGATCACACAGAAAATCAACAGCAGAACCAAATCTGAAAAACACATCTCACTTGAACACCCCAACCATTAGCATCATAGGGGTAAAATTACTTTGAAATCCCAGCTAAGACTTTTCCAGCTGAGTGACCTTTCAAAAATTACCAACTTCCCTTAGTCTCAGTGCCTACATCTACAAAGCAGATATTAGTGCCCATCTGGAAGCTGTGTAAAAGCCCCAGCCCACCGTGGCAGTTGGTACACTTTACAATCCTAATAACTTCAGGCTTCAGCTGCCTTTGGTTTCATGAGCTCACACATGCACAAGGGCAAGGCGAGGGTATGACGAGTCACTTCCAGTCCACAAATCAGTAGTCACTTATGGCAGCCACCAGTCACCTCCCCTCCTCACTATCTACATTCCCACAAACACTTAGGGAAGGCAATGATGTGCGAAGCCTTGGGCTGATGTGGGTTCAATCACTGAATTCTCATTACCTGAAACACATCCCATCCGAGATTCCAAATCTACTACTCGGAGCTTACTACTCCTCTCCAGCAGCCTGGCTCCCCTAAGCCTTTGGCCTTTTGTCTGGGCCAAAAAGCTAACTCCAAAGTACTTCCACAAATAACCCAAGTATCACACGGGTTCCATACCACCTCTAATATTTACTAATTCATCTATACCAGAGGTCAACAAACCACTCTGACAGGCCAAACTCAGCCTTCTTCCTATTTTTGTACAGCCCAAAAGTAGAAATGTTTTTACATTTTTAAACGGTTGAAATCAAAAGAAGTAGAATAGTTTGGGATGGGTGTAAGTTACACAAAAGTCAAATTACAGTGTACATAATACAGTTTTACTGGAATGTAACCATGTTCATCACTTACATACTGTCAGTGACTGCTTTCATGTATTACAACAGCAGAGCTGAGTACAGACACCTTAAAACCAACAAAGTTTAAAACATTTACTTGTCTTCACAAAAAATGTTTGCTGACTCCTCATCTATAGGTAGGCTTCATAAGACATCCAAGAGTAACTTGACAGATCAAGTCTACTAAGCTACACCATGTATTTCCAGGCACTGCCTTATATGTCACTTGCTGGGGTGAGGGTTGGGGGTGGTAAAGAAATCTACATAATTAGAGGTAGCTTTTAGAAGTACTACAGTAAAACTGTCTTCTCAACATCTTCTGTGGTCTCATCCCAGTTCATATCAAAGGGCCAACTAAGGTCATACTTATTACTGATACCAAAAAAAACTTAGTGTTAACTCCTAAGTTCCTAGCTATACTTTAAAACTAAGTTGACATTAAAGCTTAAAATACATTTTAAAAGTAGCTATCAGGATGGTTCCTATGAAAAAAAAAAACAGAAAATAGGTATGGACAAGGATGTGAAGAAATTGGAACTTGTATTACTTGTGCATTGCTGGTGGAAATATAAAATGGTGCAGCTGCTGCAAAAAACAATATGGTGGTTCCTCAAAGAGTTAGATATAGATTCACTATATGATCCAGCAATTTCACTTCTGGGTATAAAGCCAAAAGAATTGAAAGCAGGGCCTCAAACAGATACTTGTATACTCATGTTCATAACAGCATTATTCCCAACATCCAGATGCTTCCCTGGAAACATAGAGTTGCCCAGGGATTTCCCTGCCCGTGTGTACTGTTGTGTTTACCCTCAGGCTTAGGCCAAACAATAGGATCTGAATTGGTCTGTACTAACAGTCAAGAATACATAACACATATATGCCAAGTAGAGGTCAAAGGGCACCCTTGCAAAGTTTTACAGCTTTCAGAAGAGAAAAAAGTGGTGCGATAACTGAGCCAGCCCATGGCAAGGTAATAAAGCATTCCCAGCAACTAGCACGCAATGGTATATCCACACTAAGAGTAGCAATATGATTTGAATAAAACATCATCTGCCCCATAAAACTAATTTTAATCTATTGGGTTTGTCATTTTATTGGTATTTCATTTGTTAATGATTTATTTTTATAATATTTTAAGCATTAGAAATTTATACTTCTGTACATTCTTACATCATAATAAAAGTAACTTAAGCTATGGTGCCAAGTCAATGGGGAAAGAACAGTCTTTTCAGCAAACAGTGCTGGGGAATGACTTCAATAGACATTTCTTCAAAGAAGATATACAGATGACCAACAAGCACATGAAAAGATACCCAACATCATTAGTCATTAGAGTAATGCAAATCAAAACCACAAGGTACTACTTCAACTCATTAGGATGGCTATCATAAAAAATTAAAAAACAATAAACATGACAAGTGTTGGTGAGAATGTGGAGAAACAAGAACCCTCCTGCACTGCTGGAGGGAATATAAAGTGGTTTAGTTGTGGTGAAAACAATTTGTCAATTCCTCAAAAAGTTAAACATAGAATTACCATATGATCTAGAAATTCTATTCCTAGTATAAATCCTAAAGAATTGAAAGCAGAAACCCAGTTATACATCAATATTTGTAGCATTGTTCACAAGAGCCAAAAGGTGGAAACAACCCAAACATCCATCAGTAGATGAACGGATAAACAAAATGTGGTATAGCCAAAAAGTGGAATATTAGCCTTAAAAAGGAAGGACATTCTGATACCTGCTATAACATGGCTGAACCTTAAAAACATTATGCTAAGTGAAATAATAAGCCAGGCACAAAAGGACAAAAATTGCATGATTCCACTTACAGGAGGTACCTAGAATAGGCATTTTCATACAGAAAGTAGTACAGAGGTTAGTTGCCAGGAGCTGAGGGTAGGGTGGGGTGGGAGGCAGGGAGTACAGGGAAGAATTGTTTAATGGGTATAGAGTTTCTATTTGAGATGATGCAAAAGTTCTGTAAATGGATAGTGGTGAAAGTTGAAAAATAATGTGAATGTACTTAATGGCAATGAATTGTATACGTAACAATGGTTAAGATGGTAAATTTTATGTGTATTTTATCACAATAAGAAAATCTTAAGGTAATATTGGATATCTGCCAAAAATATTTTCTGAAGATCCTAATTTAAGAAACACTGCTACAGAGAATTAAAAAACTAAACCATTTATGTAATGTTTAAAAATACTGAAATCAACAATATATATTGCTATGGATGTAAACATAGATAGGAGCATAAAAACATGGATAGAAAGGATATACATCTACCTTGCAAGAGTAGTTACCTCTGGGAACAGAGGTAAGTGGAAGTTGTACAAAAGGATGTTCAAGTGTAACTGAAAAGCTGTATTCCCTAAATTAAAAAAAAAATTTTTTTAAAGGAAGGAAAGAGAGAAGGAGGGCGAAAGGGGAGAAAAAGAAAAAAGTCAGATTTTTCATATCCAGGTGGTAGATGATACTCAGGAGTTCATTCTATTACTCTAAGTCCTCTCCACATGTTTGAAATAGTTTACAAAAATTTGAAATGACTAAGTATCATAAATTTACATAATGAGTAATTACAACTTTCTTTAGCCTTCGAGCAGACAGCCGACCTGGCACAGGCCATGTCTCCCAACTTACCATTGAGAGTACCTTCCACTTCCCCATTCTGTCCTCATAGATCTAAGATGCCAGCAACAAGCAATCAGAATTGTCAATCAGCATTCTCTCATTCTGAGAACATAACTGGACCTGCAATATTTGCTTGCCTTCAAAATTTCAAATTAAATAAACATTAGTTTCCACTAGAATTAATGTAAAAACTGTAGCACTTCTACCAACGTACAAGTAGGTTTACATCAAACTAGCAATACATAACTACTTACTGCAAGCAACTTAGAACTTGTCATTAATAAAATACAAAAATTCCTAAACAAACCAGGAACTTGGAGGCACCTGCAATTTAAAACTCACTACTTTGCCATTTCTACCAGGACTGTACAAATAAGGTCAGGATGGAAATGATCCTACAGCCATTTATCCTCCCCCCTTCCACACACATATACGTAAGACTAGGTCTTTTTTTCTTTTTTTTAGCCAAAATACTATTTCCATGTAAGTATAGGAGATGGAAAAGCACCTCTCCAGACTCAAAATGACACTGAGAACAAAAAGGAGGAACACTCCTGGGTATCTCCCCAAGAGGACTGAAAATTTATGCCAACACAAAAATGTTTATAAGAGCATTACTCACAGTAGCCAAAAAGTGGGAACTCAACTGATGAGTGGATAAACAAAATGTGGTGTATCCATACAACACCATGTTATTTGGCCACATAAAGGAATGAAGCACTGATACATGCTACAACATGGATGAACCATGAACACATAACGCTAAGTGAAAGAAGCCAGATGCAAAAGGCCCCATATTGTATGACTCCATTTATATAAAACATCCGAACAGGCAAATTCATAGACAGAAAGTAAACTGCTGATTGCCTAGGGTTGGGGAGTTTGGGCGGAAGATGGAAAGTAACTGCTAAAGGATATAAGGTTTCCTTTCAGGGTGATGAAAATGTTCTACAGCTTATTCTGGTGAAGGCTGAACAATTTTGGGAGTATCCAAAAACCACTGGAACTGCACCCTTTAAGTGAGTGAATTATACAGCTGGGCAAATTATATCTCAATGAAGCTGTTATTTAAAGGGTGGCAGGTAGAGAGGAAAAGGACAAGCTGCTGTTGCAGCCCTAAAAAAGGTCTGCCGTAACTGGTGTGCTACCACAAAGCAAAATAAGAGGAATAGGAGAGTGTGTAAGTCAATAAAAAGAAGTATTGTACATTCAGGTAATGAATGACATACACACCCAAAACAAAACAACTTGCCGTTTTAATTAGCACACGGACCAAGTCAAACTGTTACCCTTTCTAAAATACTGACAAAACTTGCACAACACATTATATTAGGACCAGAACGGGGCCTAGAGATCCCAGGTCGCCACTTACCTAAGGCGTTCAGAGCTTTTCCTAATCCTAGAGACTAACTAGCTTCTCCACATGTCACTAGTCCATGAATCTGCACCTGCCCATCTTAATTCTCTCCTGGACACTGCTGGTTTCACAGGATAACCTTCAAGCACCCATGGAAGGTAGAAAAAAAAAAAAAAAACCTTTTCGCCATTAACTTCTTACCAATGAGCACATATTACACATCCTTAAACTTACCATTATTCAGGGAGCCTTGTCTCATTTTATGGAAAGTCACATAGATCTGAAAAACTCTTCGGCATTCACCATTGGACAACACAATCATCCATTTCTGAAATTTGCTGAATCCCTCCCTTAACTCATTCCTGCTCACATGATCTTCTGGCCAAGGACAAACAATGTTCTGGTTACATGGTGCCAAGTTCACTATTACCTCACTTTCTGATAAGAAAGTGATAAGCATAAGAAAAATTAAAACACAAACATACAGTGAAACTTCAAAGTAGAATGACAATACAACTAACACATTTACGCATACCTCCAAACACACACACACACACATACACACACACACACACACACACACACACACACACACACACACACACACACACACACACACACACACACACCAAAATAAACCCAAGGGACAAAAATCTCACTACCACTATACCAAGACAAAAATAAGATGATAAAACCTAATCTACTTGGGGGAGAAGAGAGCCTTCAGAAGTGTGCTGAGTTTCCCTCAGTCACTGTTAACCCTCACAATCTTTTAGGCCATGTATAATAAGAAACATAACAATCTTATTTTAAGGAAAACAAATGGGGAAACCAGCAAAAAGCAAGCAACATTTAGTTTAAGTATGCTTCTAGAGCTTTATTCACCATAGGAAATAAAAGCAACTTAGATGCCTAATGATATGGGAGTGTTCCAATAAGCCTTGGTATATTCATATAGGAAAATATCTTTACCCCATCCCCCAAAAAATCTGCATTTGTAGACTATGTAAATACATGGAAAAGACCAGGCAAAATGTAAACTAGAGGAAGCATGAAGACTTTTCACACTGATGAAAATGATTTTTAAAAACGGATCTTTAACAAAGACACAAATAACAGTGTATGGAAACTAATGGTTAATATTTTATAATGAAGCACTTCTTTGAAATGGCATGTTTGTTGTTATTTTACTGTCAAATTGATCAAATATACAAGAAAACTATTAAATCTACAACCATAAGACTTTAACACTATTACAAAAGGCAGGCACCAAAGAAAATGCAGAAGGCATCAAATTCTCTTGATATTTCATGCTGTTTTGACACAGTCTTTTGGTTACCATTATCTGTTAATCATATTCACATCACTGACCTGATTCAGCATTTCTTATAAAGTGTTTCCAAGTCAGCACCAGGAACACTGGCACTGGGCATGCAAGCATGCAGGGTCTTCATGGCAAATCCAAAATGCTCCTTATATTTTGGACAACTACAGACAAAAAGCTGACATATGCTGTGCTATTTTGTCTTCACTCAAATATTTGCAAGTTCAAAGAAGTTCAACAAATTCTTCCAAGGCCCCTCCTCAACTCCATCATCTCTGCAGCACAACCTGGCTGAAGGACAGTTTAGCATTTAACAAACACCCCTGCCTCTACAATCACAACACATATGCACACAGAGATGCACAAGAATATTCACTGCAGCACTGGAACATGAAATACTGGAAACAACCCTGTATTCATTGGTAGGAAAATGGCTTTAAAAATTATGACACAGCTAACAGAGCCACAGACCAGTGAAACAGAATAGAGTCTCCAGACATTAACCCAAACATATATGGTCAATTAATATACAATAAAAGAGCCATGGACATACAATGGCAAAATGACAGCCTCTTCAACAGCTGGTGTTGGCAAAACTGGACAGCTACATGTAAGAGAATAAAACTGGATCATTGTCTAACCCCATACATAAAAGTAAATTTGAAATGGATCAAAGTCCTGAATGTAAGCCATGAAACCATAAAACTCTTAGAAAAAAACATAGGCAAAAATCTCTTGGACATAAACATGAGCGACTTCTTCAGGAACATATCTCCCCGGGCAAGGGAAACAAAAGCAAAAATGAACAAGTGGAACTATATCATTCTGAAAAGCTTCTGTACAGCAAAGGACACCATCAATAGAACAAAAAGGCATCCTATAGTATGGGAGAAATCATTCATAAATGACAGATCAGATAAAGGGTTGACATTCAAAATATATAAAGACCTAACGCACCTCCACAAACAAAAAGCGAACAATCCAATTAAAAAATGGGCAGAGGAGCTGAACAGACAGTTCTACAAAGAAGAAATTTCGATGGCCAACAGACATGAAAAGATGCTCCACATTGCTAGTCATCAGAGAAATGCAAATTAAAACCACAATGAGATATCACCTCACACTAGTAAGGATCGCCACCATCCAAAAGACAAACAACAACAAATGTTGGCAAGGTTGTGGAGAAAGGGGAACCCTCCTACACTGTTGGTGGGTATGTAAATTAGTTCAACCATTGTGGAAAGCAGTATGGAGGTTCCTCAAAAAGCTCAAAATAGAAATACCATTTGACCCAGGAATTCCACTTCTAGGAATTTACCCTAAGAAGGCAGCAGCCCAATTTGAAAAAGGCAGATGCACCCCTATGTTTATCGCAGCACTATTTACAATAGCCAAGAAATAGAAGCAACCTAAGTGTCCATCAGTAGATGAATGGATAAAGAAGATGTGGTACATATACACAATGGAATACTCTTCAGCCATAAGAAGAAAACAAATCCTACCATTTGCAACGACATGGATGGAGCTAGAGGGTATTATGCTTAGTGAAATAAGCCAGGTGGAGAAAGACATGTACCAAATGATTCCACTCATCTGTGGAGTATAAGAACAAAGGAAAAACTGAAGGAACAAAACAGAATCATAGAACCCAAGAAAGGACTAACAGTTACCAAAGGGAAAGGGACTGGGGAGGATGGGTAGGAAGGGAGGGAGAAGGGGAGGGAAGAAGAAAGGAGGCCTTACGATTAGCATGCATAATGTGGCGGGGGGGCATGGGAAGGGCTGTGCAACACAGAGAAGACAAGTAGTGATTTTACAGCATCTCACTATGCTAATGGACAGTGACTAATGGGGTATGTGGGGGGACTTGGTGAAGGGGGGAGTCTAGTAAACATAATGTTCCTCATATAATTGTAGATTAATGATACCAAAAAAAAAATTATGACACAGCTAGGCAGTTGAATTCTACATAGCACTTAAACTGACAAGAAAAAAAGTTTCCAAGATACATTATGTGGAAAAAAGCAAAAGTTACAAAGTAATATGTATTTTCCTTGGTCAGTCCAGCTGGTAGGAAAAGTCCTAGGAAGATCTACAGGATGCTGCAAACAATCACCACCTCTAAGGAAAAACTAAGAATGGTGGTCATGTAAGACTCCTGACTTTCTGTAATGTTTTAAGTTTCACAAGGTGTCTTTCCTGAGGGTTTCAGCCCCAGGCAAGTTCACTATGAATTCAGTGATACCAATAAATGACAATGGAACGTTTCTGGGGTAAAAGGGTTTATACCTGGCTTTATTCTCCTGGCAGTACGGCAAGCACTAGAATCACATCTGCATCCAACAGTCTGCAGGTCTGTAATCCACCTCTGCCTCTGCCTCCACCCAGAGCACTGGCCAGAACTCTTTATATAGTGACTCAGTAAATAATAGCTCATTGCCAACGGGTGTGGAAGCAGTAGCCTAGCAGAAGGCCAATACATCATCAAGTAGTTTAGGGTCAGGTGAGTATCCTGCCCATAGGAATTTCCATTTTCCCTACACAAGGAGAATATACTCATGTTGTACTTAACATAATTCAAATTTAAGAAAAATCTCTGGATCATAAATTGCATGTTATTTACCTAATATTCCATTAAGGGAATTCAAATCTAAATGAATGCAGGTGGTCTGAATCTAATTTATAGAGGACATTGAAGGCACACTGTCTTCCCATTTAAATGTGCAAATACACTTCCATCTTTACCTCTCCAACAATATACATACTCTTCCATGCTTAAAAACAAACCCAAAACTCCTCCCTGTCAAAAATGAAGAAAAACACTTATAGTACAAGATCAAGTTTTTTTAAAATGTTGCACATAATCTCAAATTCCTTAATAAGCATTTTTACTTTTAATCCAAAAAATGATAGTGTCCCAAGGCCTGAGTCAAATGTCACTTCATTAAAATGATGTCTGTTGCCCACATAACTATCTTGCAGCTGTTTCATTCACTTGATCTGGTTTGGATCACTACAGAAAACTCAGTGATGAGGCAAAGCTATTCCATCTGGAGCATAACCTTAGAGGACTTCCAGCACCTCATCACGCTCCCCAACTAGGAATCCCTCTACAGCAGTGAGCTCTGAGGGTTCTGAGCTCGCTGAGTGATTTGGACAATTAACCATGCTTTAAAAGATCCTTTAGGCAGTACCTTTCAACCTGTGCTGTATATGATTTTTGTTAAAATGATGTGAGAGCCACCACTCCACACAGACCTATTAAATCATAATCTCTGAGGAGCAGGTTCTGGTCATCAGAATTTTTTTAACTTCCTCAGATTGAGAGTCTTGCTTTGAAGTAACTGGTTTGAGAGTTACTCTCATCAAGCTTACTAAACAGAAGACCTTACCCACATGGGCTACAGGAAACACAGTGGCATGCTAAGGGAGGAGGTGAAACACCAGCCCCTAGTTTTATTTGAAATCACAGGGTGATTTCTGTCTGGACCTATAGGACCAGACAGACTCTCAGTATGCTGAGACCCCTTTATAGACTAGGGACAAGAAGCCCTGGTTTTAGGTAGAGATAAAGTCATACTACTAGCTGTGAAACTTAGTAAAGGCATTTAACCTCTGTCAGGTTCATATTACCAAAACATTTTTTTAAAAGGACTGGAATGACCTCTTAAGATCCTTTGATCTCAAAGCTCATGATGATTCCACCAGGTGGCTACAAATCAGTGAAGTCTATAAGTAGAGTGGTCCTTAAATAAATGAATGAATATATTCTGCAAGTATCAGATTCATCATATAAACAACTTTGTGTTAGTCTACATAAAAATCCTATTCCTCACCACACCATAAGAAATCCTAACTAAATATAATTACGTTCTGTCAGACCAATGAAAGTGAAACTAGTCACTTAAGTCCCAAATTAAATACAAACATTTGGAATCAAAGAAATTTCTTAAATAACTCATTAACTTTTTCCTTTGTCAACATTCTGATTCTTTTTAAATTTTTTTCATTTTTAAAGATTGTAAAATATACATAACATAAATTTTACCACTTGAACTATTTGTAAGTGTGGGCACTTTGGCACTAAGAATATTCACGTCATTGTGTAACCATCACTATTGATCTACAGAACTTTTTTTTAAACCACTTTATTTAAGTATGACTGACAAATGAAATATTTAGTATTTAATATATACAACTCAGTAAGTTTGAAGATAAGTGTACAATCATGAAACCATCACCACCATGAAAGCCAGAAACATATCCATCAGCTCTTAAAGTTTCCTCCTGCCCTATCTATCTATCTGTCTATCTATCTATCAATCAATGTGTGGTAAAATACTTAACATACGATCTACCCTCTTAGCAAATTTTAAGTATACAGTACAGTATTATTAGTTACAGGCATTATGCTGTATAGATCACCAGAACTTATTTATACTAAGTAACTGAAACTCTGCACTAGAACTTTTTAATCTTCCCCAAATGAAACTCTGTACCGATTAACATGAACTCCTCATTCTCTTCTCCCCACAGCCGCTGGCAACCTCTATCCTGTTTTCTGTGTCTATGAATTTGACTACTCTACAGGTGTCTCAGAGATGTAGAATCATTCAATACCTGTCCTATGTAATTTTTTCACTTAGCATGTTCTCAAGGTTCATCCATGTTATAGCATTTGTCAGAATTTCCTTCCTTTTTAAGGCTGAATAATATTCCATGGTGTGTGTACATACTTTGTTTATCCATTCATCCAATGATGAACACTTGAGTTGTTTCCTTCTAAATTTTTTTAGCTGTATGTTATTTTGAAGTCACATACAATAAAGATGAGAGAAACTTACATCATCAGCATTTCTTTAAAAAAAATAATAAGCAGATCACATCCTGGGCCATAAAAACACACTTTAACAAATTTAAAAGAATAGAAATTATACAAAGTATGCTCTCAGACCACAATGGAATAAAAGTAGAAATTAGTAACAAAAAGATAGCTGGAAAATCCCCAAATACAATATTTGAAGATTAAATAAAACAAGAAACAAATAAGTCTCCAGAGATATTTCTAACTAAATGAAAATGAAAATACAACTTATCAAAACTTGTAGGATACAGGGAAAGCAGTCAGAAGAAAATTTATAACACTGCATGCAAGTATTAGAAAAGATCAAAAAGTCAACTATCTAAATTTCTACCTTAGGAAACTAGAAAAAGATGAACAAATTAAATTCAAAGTAAGGATAAGAAAACAAATCATTAAAATCAGAACAGAAATAAATGAAAACATGAAATCAATAGAGAAAAAAATCAATGAAACCAAAAGGTGATTTTTTTAAAAGATCGATAAAATTGATAAACCTCTAACTAAAGTAACTAAAAAAAAGGAGATATAAATTACTAATATAAGAAATCAAAGAAGAACCATCAACACTGAACTTATGGATATTGAGAAGATACTAAAGGAATATTATGAATAATTCTATGTCCACAAATTTGATGACCTAGATGAAACAGCCCAATTCCTCAAAAGAGACAATCTTCTAAAATTTATACAAGGAGAAAAGAACAATCTGAATAGGCCTATATTTATTAAGAAAACTGAATCAATAACTGATCACCTTCTAAAACAGAACACCAACTCCAGATGGGTTCACTGATGAAATCTACCAAAGATTTAAATGAAGTTATCTCAATTCTCTGTAATTTCTTCCAGAAAACAGAAGCAAAGGAAATACTTTCTAATTCATTATATGAGGCCAGAATTACCCTAATCCTCAACCTAGATAAAGACATAGAATAAAGAAAAACTCTCTCTCATGAACACAAATGTAAAAATCCTGAACAAAATACTAGCAAACTGAATCCATAAATGTACAAAAAGAATCAAACACTATGACAAACTTAATTAAAAAACATATATATAAAAATCCTACAGCTACCACACTTAATGATGAGGAATTAGATGCTTTCCCACAGAGATTAGGAATAAGGCAAGATGTCTACTCTTACCAAGCCTATTCAACATGATATTGGAAGTCCTAGCTAATACAATAAGATAAGGAAATAAAGTGTGCAGATTGGAAATGAAGAAACAAAACTGCCTGTTTGCTGGTGACATGAATACCTATGTAGAAAGTCCCAGAGGAACAAAAAAATTTCTGGAGCTAATAAATTATTGTAACAAGGTTATAGGACTCAAATCTAATGAAAGTCAACTGCTTTTTCATATACCAACAATGAACAATTGGAATTTGAAAATTTTAAATGCAATACCATTTATATTAGCATAAAAAACAATAGAAAAAATTAGGTATAAACCTAACAACATATATACAAGATATGAATAAAACTTTAAAAGTCTGACAAAAGAAATCAAAGACTATCTAAAGAAATGAAGGACTATTCCAGATATATGGATAGGAAGACTCAGTATTGTCAAGATGTCATCATCTCTTCCCAACTTGATTTACAGATTAAATGAAATACCAATAAAAATTCCAACAAGATATTTTGTGGAAAGGCAAAGGATTCAAAATAGCCAATACAAAGTGGGAGAAACATGGTCAGAAGGCTGACACTACTTGACTTACTATAAAGCTAAAGTAATCAAAACAGTGTGGTACTGGCAAAAAAACAAATAGATCTGTAACAGAATAGAGAGCTCAGAAAGAGACCTACACAAAATACTGCCAATTTATCTTTGACAAAGGAGCAAAGGCAATTCAATGGAGAAAGTACAGTCTTTTAGCAAGTGGTGCTGGAACAACTGGACATTTACAGGCAAAAAAATGAATCTAGACACAGATCTTCCACCTTTCATAAAAATCAACTCAAAATGGATGACTGACCTAAAAGCAAAACACAAAACTATAAAATTCATAATATATATCAAAAGAGAATATCTAGGTAACTTTGGGTTTAGCAATGACTTTCAGTCATGATACCAAAAGCACAATTCATGAAAGAAAGAATTGCTGAACTGGACTCCACTAAAAATAAAGAGAAACTATCTGTAGTAGACACTACCAAGATAATGACAAGACAAGCCACCGACTGGGAGAAAATTTTTACAAAACGCATACCTGATAAAGGACTGGTATCTATCCAAAATACACACACATCTCTCAACACTCAACAATAAAAAAATGACCCAATTCAAAAAATGAGTAAAAGATCTGAGCAGACACCTCACCAAAGAAAATACAGATGGCAAATAAGCATATGAAAAGATACCAGACATCACATGTCATTAGAGAACTGCAAACTGAAACAATGCAATACCACTACACACCTATTAGAATAGCCTGAAGTCCAAAACACTGACAACACCAACAGCAGCGAGGATGCACAAAAATAAACATACTCTTACTATCTGATCCAACAATCTCAATCCTTTGTATTTACCCAAATAAACTGAAAACATATATACACACAAAAATCTGCAAACAGATGTTTACAGCAGTTTTATTCATAACTGCCAAAACTTGGAACAACCAAGATGTCCTTTAGTAGGTAATTAGATAAACAAACTGTGGTACATCCAGACAATGGAATATTACTTAGCAAAAAAGAGCTATCAAGCCAGCAATAGATATGGAGTTTTTTTTTTTTTTTAATGCATATTGCTAGGTGAAAGCCAATGATCAAAAGGCCACATCCTGTATGATTCCAACTACATGACATGCTGGAAAAACACAAAAAAAAGATCAGTGGTTGCCAGGGGCTCAAGGGGAGGGAGGAATGAACCAATGGAACACAGGTGACTTTTAGGGCAGTCAATCTATTCTGTATGATACTATAATGGTGGATACATGTCACTCATAATAAGTTTGCCAAAATCCATAGAATATACAACCCAAAGAGTAAATCCTAATGTAAACTATGAACTTTAATTAATTAATGATAATGTATCATTGCACGGCTCATCAACTGTAATAAATGCAAATGTAAATCATCAGGGAAGAATGGTGGGGAGGAAGGGAGTATATCAGAACTACACTTTAATTTTTCTGTAAATCTTATAATTACTCAAAAAAAGTAATTCTACTAACACACACAAATATTTATTTTAAAGCAACTATTTACATATAAAAACCATGCAGAAACATGGCAGCAATTGTGCAAAGGGCTGTATGGCTTCTGTAAAGGAAAGCTCCAAGATGATCTGAAGGGAGCCTGCTAGGTTAGTTTGGCTTCAGCTTCCTTAGGAGTTCATGACCAACCCTTCTAGGGAAGTCAATAGGGAGGATAATCTTTGAGACTTTAAAATAAATTTTTGATTGCAGGAAATTTTTGATTGCAGGAAAAATAACCTGAAAAGATTTACTCCCAGTAGGAATGCACAGGTTAAAATTAGCCATAGGGCAGATGTTACTAAAGTTAAAGAATTATTAGCACAAGATGAAAAAATATAACTCAAGTTTCATTTCAAGGAATAGTAAATGTGTTACTCCTGGCTGCTGAACTAAAGCTGTGAAAAGTCTTTCTCCACAGCCATGCTCACGGGCCACTAGATCCCATCTGGTCTTCTTCAGCTACCACAAACTGAAAGCAAAGATCAGGTGTAGTTGCAGGTGAAGGGCTACCTTGATAGTCCCGGCCACTGACCAAAGGCCAAACATAGTTTATGACAGGGAGATCAAATGCCTTTTCCACACACCCAGCACTAGTCAACTGAAAGCCCACTGCTGCTTCCTGCAGCACATCTTGCTTTTCTCTTCACTTAGGGATGGCAGCTCATGAGCAGAGCCAGTTAGAGTTACATCCCCTTATTCTTATTCCATTTCCCCTGTAAGAACTCTACCCTCAGGATAACCAGATACCTAAAGAGGAAGTTTCTCCTTTTAGGATTGTTCCAGCTAACAACTAATAGAGGATCAAGAGAATAAGAACATAACAAGTTTACAACCTTATATTATGAATAAATATAGGCAGTGATCATTAACGGCTACTAATATTACAAAAAGAAAGACATTCAGACATCATGTGTTTTCTGGGAAAAGTGCATACCACCATCTATGAACTTTCTTGCAAAAAACAACAAAAAATCTAAACAAGCCTCTAGGTCTAATTATAAACTTACAGAAAATACAGGGGACAGAGGAATATATTAAACTGACACTTCAGAATGCAATCAATTAAACTCAGAAAGTAGAAAAGTCTATAGAAAAATAACCTAGTTTCTTCAACAAATAAATTAATAGGGGGGAATAGATGGCAGAGATAGCTGTCAATTCAAAGACTGAAAAGACATTTCAATCAATAGCAATGTAAAAACCTTATTTGGATTCTGATTTGAATAAACTGTTTAAATATTATGGGACAATTGGGGAAATATGAACACTGGATATTTGCTGCAACTAAGGAATTATTGTTAATTTGTTTAGATGTAATTACAGTATTGTGATTATGGTTTCCTTTTAGGTCCTTATCTAGAGACACATAGAGAAACATATACAAAATGATGTGACATTTCTGGAATTTGCTTCAAAATAATGTGGGTGAGAATGGACTGAGCTGTAGATGAAGTAAATTTGGCCACAGACTGGGGAGTGTTGAAAGCTGTGTAATGAGGGCTCATTATCATCTCTGCTCCTGTATTATTTGTAATTTTCCATAATAAGATTTTAAGAAAGGAACTATAGTAACTTCAGATCTCAAATTCCTTTGAGAGAACCCAACCATCATAGCAGATCCTGTTCACCATCTCTCAGTTAGGCTAAATACTATATATCGAACCTGCCCCTTTATAGCTTATTATCCGAAACAAACATAATCCATTTTTCCTTTCCAACCCTACACAACCTGCCTCATCTTTCAAAACATTAGCAAAAATCTCCAACTTCTCAAAGTCTGCCCTCCTCTCACTAGTTGAAAGCAACCTCCTCTCACTAGTAGAAATGCACAGTTTATCCAATCAAACCATAATTTTTCTAGAAAGCAAGGAATATGGTGTACTGTCTTCAATTCCCACAAAAAGCCTAGCACATGGTTTGTTCTTAGCAATTGATTACCCAATCAAAAAATAGGTGGATCAGTTCTGGACTGTTCAGAGATGAATTGCAAAACCAACAAGATATAATACCAAATTCAGAGGACATGTTTACAAATTCTATAGATCATAAAGAATGGATGAACATACTGTGATAGACCATACAACGGAATACTACTCACCATTAAAAAGTAACAACCAGCAGTATTACATTCAACAGTACGGATGAACCTCCAGAACATCATGAAAAGGCAAACTGGTCAGGTACAACAGACTATACAGTACATATAATTTCATTTATATGAAATCCTAGAAAAGGAAAAACTGTTGCTTAGGCAAGGGATGGCGTAAGGGGGCTGACTATAAGGGGCATGAGGCTACTCTGGGAATGATGGAAATGTTCTACATTTTCTTCCTACATCTTGATTGTTATGGTTCCACAACTGTATATATTTGCCCAAAGTCACCTAACTATACAACTAAAATGGGTGCATTTTATTATGTGTAAATTACACCATAATTAAACTAAAAGTCTTAAACTTAGAGTTAAAATTTATATATGTACTTGACCCTTTAGCAACAAGGGGTTTGAACTGTCCAGGTCCACTTATATGTGGATTTTTTTCAATAACTACATCGGAAAAACTTCAGAAGATTTGACACAATTTGAAAAAGCATTTTCTTTCCTCTAGCCTATTTTATTGTAAGACTACAGTATATAATTACATATACAAAATATGTGTTAATTGATTGTTTACCTTATAGGTATGACTTCTGGTCCACAGTATGCTATTCATAGTTAAGTTTTGGAGGAGTCAAAAGTTGTACCCAGATTTTTTACTGCAAGGGGGGTTAAGTGGTTAACCCCCATTGTTCAAGGGTCAAATGTATTTGCAATAGGACAGAGCAAGAGCTCTTAACAAATCAATAAGAAAGAGAAACACCTCCAAAACAAAGAAAGGCAAGGGAAATAAGCAATTTAAAAAAATAGCCAACTAATAAGAGGGTATGCACAAATTAAACAAGTAGTATTTTTTGCCTATAAAACTGGCAAAAACTATTTTCTTTTGTATTGGTTTTGTTCTTAATTGTAATATTTAGCACTGGTGAAGGTTTAGGGGAAAACTAGGGACTCTTGCACTTTGTTGATATAGGGTTAAACTGGCCCAATCTTTGCACATGAAAATTTAGCAAAGGCCTTACAATATACAAACACCCTTGAATCTAAAACTTTATCCTCAAGAAATAATCATATGCCAAGACAATTCATGGAGAAAGAACAGTCTTTAACAAACGGCACTGGGACAACTAGATATCCACAGGCAAAAGAATAAAGTTGGGCATCTATCTTCACCATGTATAAAAATGAACTCAAAATGGATCAAAGACCTAAATATAAGAACTAAAATTATAAAATTCTTAGAAGGAAATACAAGAGGATTAATAGTCATGATCTTGGATTAGGCAATGTTTTCTTAGATATGATACAACAAAAAATAACAGACAAATTGGAACTGATAAAATTAAAAAAAAAAAACTTCAGTGCTTCAAAGGATACTATCAAGAAAGTAAAAATCCACATAACGGAAGAAAATATTTAATAAGGGTCTAGTATTTAGGCTATATAAAGAACTCTTACAACTCAAGAATAAAAAGACAGCCCAATTAAGATTCCTCAAGGGAGGAACAACCTAAGACAGGCACAGTTGCAGGGGGGCCATCAGGTGAGAAATTGGGGATCAACAGAGGTGAGGCTTAGAACCTCACCCCCACTGTTTTGAGAGAAATCTTCTATATCTATGGATGTTTTGTTGCCCTTGTCTAGCTTGGATTAATACTTAGTCTATAGGCACACACCTGATCATCTACATTTGCCCTCTTACAGCACTAAACTATGTTTTCTACCTTTATCTTGCATCTACCTACCACTTCAGCATTTTATTAAAAATAAAAATAATAATAATAATAATAAGGGAGAAATGTGGGATTCACATATAAATCAAGTATAAAAATCAAACAAATAATCATAATTGACCTGAGTGTTTATAGTTCATGATGTGTGATCAAAACCGAAAGTTTCTGTGATGACTGCCCTTACACTGTTCACCATGTAAGAACTTATTCACTATATAAGAACTTGTTCACCATGTAAAAACTTGTTCATTATGCTTCAGAAGATTGGAGATTGTTAAGAATTAGGCCTGGGGTTGATTAATGATTGTGCATTGAGTCCCCTATACAGAATTTTATTGTTGTTACGAACAATATGATCAATAAATATGAGAGACACCCTCTCAAAAAAATAAATAAATAAATAAAAATTTTTTAAAAATTAAATTTTATGTTTTTCTTCTACTCTTCCCTTGGGAAAAAAAAAGACAACCCAATTTAAAAAATGGTCAAAAGATCTAAATAGACATTTCTCCAAGGAAGATATGCATATGGCCTGTAAGTTAATGAAAAGACTCTTAGTATCATTAGTCATTAGAGAAATGCAAATCAAAACCCCAATGAGATACCACTAGGACAGCTGTAATCAAAAAGATAATAAAAAGTAACAAAGGGAAGGGGGTGAGGATGACAGATGTGGAGGGAGGAAGAAGGGGATTAAGGGGCATTATGATTAGCACACATAAGGTAGGAGGGTCAAAGAGAAGGCAGTATATAGCATAGCACAGAGAAGACAAGTAGTAACTCCACAGCATCTTACTACACTGAAGGACAGTGACTACAATGGGATGTGGGGGAAGACTTGATAATATGGGTGAATATAGTAACCACAATGTTGCTCATGTGAAACCTTTATAATATTGTATATCAATGATACCTTAATAAAAAAAGATATTAAAAAGTGTTGACTAGAATATGGAAAAACCAGAAACCTCACACACTGCTGGTGGGAATGAAACATGCTACGGCCGCTTTATGTGACCCAGCAATTATATTCCTAAATATTTACCCAAGAGAAATGAAATCATACGTCCATACTGTAAGGTTGAAGGCACTGGGGGGAGCGGGGAGCACGTCAGACACTGATGACGTGCCAAAGTCCCCGGCTGCTGCCCCCTCCCAACCTGAAAAATGTGCCTTAGGATAGCCAATCCTCGCACCGCTGTAAATCTAAGCTCTGCCTCCCCCTACCTTCATTAAAAACTCGCTGCCTGTCTACTTTCGCATGACTTCCCCGGCCTGTGACTGCCAGGCTGCGGAACCTCGCCCAGGGGCATTCAAATAAATTACCTGGCCCTTTGTTGCCTCTCTTTGCCTGCTTGTTTCGGCTAGAATTTATCTTACACACAAAAACTTGTACATGAATGTTCACAGCAGCATTATTTATTAGAGTGAAAAAGTGGAAACCCTAATATCTACCAACTGATAAATGGTTAAACAAAATGTGGTTTATTCATACAATGGAATATTCAGCCATGAAAAAAAAAAAGTACTGAACCATGCTACAACAAGGATGAACTTTGAAAACATGCTAAATAAACCAGGCACAAAAAACCACATATGATATGATTCCATTCTTATAAAATGTCCTGAATAGTAAAACCATAGACACAGAAAGTCTGTATGAGGTTGTAGGAGCTACGGCGGAAGGGGAGAGTGGACTATGATAATGGGTATGGGATTTCCTTATGGGGTAATGAAAATGTTCTGGAATTAAATAGCTGGAATTGGATAATTCACACAGCCTTGTAATATTCTAAGACCACTGAACTGTATATTTTAAAAGGGTTGATTTGATGGTATGGAAATTATATCTCATTAAAAATAAGTATGAAAATGAGAGAAATAATCCTGTCTGGAACAAAGGCTCAGCTAAAATATGTCTTTTATAAAAAATAAAAAGGTTGGAAACAAAACATCCAACAGGGGAATGGTGAAATAAATTAAGTTGCATTCAATCAGAATACCATGCCACACATACTAGTTATACAGATTCATACTAAAACAGGGTAGTACAAAATGCTGTAGAGATCAATTTCATATGAAAAGATGTTAGTCATATTAATAAATTTTCTTAAGTCAAAAAAGTATGCCCACAATATTGATGCCCTTCTCCCAAAGAAGAAAACAATCTTAAGACAAAAAACTGTTCTAATTTCTGGACTCCAGAATTTCATATTCTGGAACTGTTATGAAAAAAAAATTTTTTTATATGGAAGCAACCAAAGTGTCCATCAACAGATGAATGATAAAGAAGATATGGCACATATATATATATAACAGAATATTATTCAGTCAATATTGTATATCAACTAGACTTCAATACATTTTTTTTAATTGGAAAAAAATTGTTAAGTATACCAGAGTAGGAGTCCATAAAAACAAAAAAGGAAATATATGTATACATATATTAAAAAGTCTAAAAATTACATCAAAATGTTAAAAGTTATATCCTGGTAGTAACAGTATAGGGGGATATTTTTTCTCCCTTTGGTTTAGCTGTATTTTCTAAATTTTTTGACAATTTTTTGACAATTAGCATCTATTAGTAATATAACATTTATTTTATATATACACTGACTTTAAAAACAAGTATTCTAAGGGACAGAGCCATTAACACCTCATGTAAAGAAAATAAAGGGTGAGTAACTTCAAGGAATCAAGACATCAAAATTTCAAAACCTCACCAAAGACCTAACACTTTATTAAAACCAAATTGCCAGAAGTCAAATTTTAAAACTCCACAACCACAATCCCTAATAAATTCTTAATTTTCACTTTGGCAGAAATTTACAACACTTGATGGTGCTAAAAGTCATGTTACTTTGACAAAATCAAAACAATGACTACAAGAGGCTGGTAGGGAAAAATGAAAGACCAGCTCCCATTTTCCATCCAGAATATGATTCTATGAAGCAGTTTACTGAGGACAGATTTGAAGATAAAGTATTTATTCAACTGTCTGAAGGCATTGTTCAGATGTAAAACCACTGTAAAAAAACTTCATTCACCACCTCCAATGACAAAAAAAAAGGACCACTAACCACAGATTATTCCCCAAAATATGCCATGCCAACAGAAAGTAAAATTTACTCAAAATATAGGAAGGACAGGACTCTACACTTTTGTTGTTGTTCTTCGTCCAACACATATTTATTGCATATTTCCTATGTACCAGGTGTAGTCTAAGTGCTGGGGACACAGTACAGATTAGTACTGTCTTTACCTTCATGGAATTGTCAGTCTAGTAGGTGGGTTAGAGATTAAATAACTAATTACAAATTAATTATTTTGAGTTTTTCCTTCCATAGAAGACATGGCTTGTTGGAGCCAACTTGTTGAGAAGATTAAATAAATTAATGTAAGTAAAGTGCTCAGAGCAATGCTTGGCACAAAGTAATCCAGCATTCAGTAAATGATACCTGATATTATTACCAGCTTTAGATAAGGACTCTACATTTTGAAATCAACTCTGCATTTATCCTTTTATATGTTTTTAGAAAGTGAAAATAAAGTTCCTCTTCATATTAGTTTCTCACTAGTTTTCAAGAAAAAGCAACATGTAAAGGAAACACTGCAAAGTACTTCAAAGACAGAGATAAGAACAAAACCAAAGGTAAAACTTGAAAATTATGACCCTTTTACGTCACAATTTTACTTAAGATATTTTTAATTGAAGACATTCTCAATAATGCCAAGAAGTTTTTAAAATAAAACTTAAGTCAAAATTAGATGGGGTTATTTATGAGGTTAAGATGATAAAAGCACAGTAAACTATCATTAGCCGTATTAGAACAACTAAAATAAAAAATAGTGATAACAGCAAATGCTGGCGGAGGATGCAGAGAAACTGGCTCTCTCATACACTACTGGTAGGAATGTAATATGGTACAACCACTCAAGAAGAGAGTTGAACAGTTTCTTTTAAAAGTAAATATGTACTTACCTTATGACTCAGCATTTTTGAGCATTTATGCCCCCAAAATGAAATCTATGTTCAAATAAAAATGTGTACGTGAACATTTATAGTAATAAATATTTGTAACACTCAGACTGAAACCCTTCTGGAATGTCCTTCATTAAACAAACTGTGCTCAATCTACACTATGGAATACTACTCAGCATTAAAAAGGAATGAACTGTTAATACATGAAACAATTTGGAGAGATCTCAAAGGAAATACAGTGAGAGGAAAAAGGCCAAAGTAAAATACTGTGTGATTCCATTTGTATAACATTCTCAAAATGACAGACTCAGAGATGGAGAACACATTACTGGTTGCTTGGGGTAAGAGACGAGGGAATGTGTGTGTGAAAATAAAGGGGTGGCGGGGATCATGGGAAGATGGCAGCATGAGTAGCTCAGAGTAAATCTCCTCCCCAAAATATATATATTTATGAAAATACAATAAATACAACTATTCCTAAAAGAGACACCAGTGGATGCAGTACAACAGCCAGGATACATCTACATCTGTGAGAACTCAACATCACATGAAGGGGGTAAGATACAAGCCATGGCCAGGCGGGACCTGAATGCTCCCCCACCCCAGAACCCCACGGGAAGAAGGGAGTCGGAACAGCGAGGGAGTGAAAGCCCAGGACTGCTAAACAACCAGCTCTAGAAATCCGCACCCGGAGCGCAGATACAGGGTGCATGGGGTGCTGGATATTAGAGAAACAGAAAAGCAAAACTGTGGGCAGGTCCCCGCAACCGGCGCCCCTGAGACAAAATAAAAGCGAGTGCTTTCTGCAAGTCTTAAAGAGACAGGGACCCCATTGCTGGACAAAGTCGTCCCAGCACACTTACCCAGCAGCTGGGAATCCTGGGGAACCTTAGGCACCCTAAACCCTGGGGAAGCAGTGCAGCTCTGAAGCCCCTCACGGCACTAAGCAGCCTGTCAGTCGTTCCTCCAACTGGCGCGGACCCCAACACACTGGCCCAGTAGCGGGAGAGTGGTAGCGCGTGCTGGAGGTGGCTGCGCTGGAAGGGACTGGGAGCAGATTGCGTGCACCAACAGCGCCAGAGGAGACCAGGAGAGGCTTGTGCGAGCCCACAGCAGTGGCAACAGAACAGCCCGGGTACGGCTCGCGTGCACTGGCAGCAGTGTAGCCAGAGGAGCCCGGTAGAGGCCTGCACAGGAGAGCCCCGTGCACACCTGCAGCGGAGCCAGAGGGAGCAGGCGTGCTCCCAGAAGCTGACCGGAATCCCAGCCTAATGCACAGCTGCCCGGACCAGACCCAAAGGCCGCTGCTGGTACACAGCTGCCTGGCAGGGGCACCACTATCACGGAGGAGCGCACCTGGAGTGCCTGCCACTCCCTGCAGGGCTCCACGCTGCTCTGACAGAGACCCCGCCCACAGCAGCTCAGGGGACTAACCCAGTGGCTGCTCCAGGAGTGCGGGTAACCGACACAGGCAGCGGAAAAGGGCAAGGCATCCAGCAAGCAGGAAAGGACTTTGTGCTCACAGCTGACACACCTACAACCTGTCTACAGCCACCGCTATCACCATGAAAAGGCAAAAAAATTTAGTCCAGTCCAAGATATTTCAGACAACACCTGAGGGAGGAGCTGCAGAGACAGACCTAACCAGTCTCCCTGAAAAATAATTCAAAAGAAACATGCTGACAGAGCTGCAGAGAAATATGCAAGAGCTAAAGGATGAAGTCCGGAGGCAGATTACAGATGTCCGGAGGGATATTACAGAAGTGAAACAAACTCTGGAAGGATTTATAAGAAGAATGGATAAGATGCAAGAGGCCATTGATGGAATAGAAACCAGAGAACAGGAATGCATAGAAGCTGACAGAGAGAGAGATAAAAGGATCTCCAGGAATGAAACAATATTAAGACAACTGTGTGACCAATCCAAAAGGAACATTATCCGCATTATAGGGGTACCAGAAGAAGAAGAGAGAGAAAAAGGGATAGAAAGTGTCTTTGAAGAAATAATTGCTGAGAACTTCCCCAAACTGGGGGAGGAAATAATCGAACAGACCATGGAAATACACAGAACTCCCGAGAGACAGGACCCAAAGAGGACAACACCAAGACACATAATAATTAAAATGGCAAAGATCAAGGACAACGACAGAGTATTAAAGGCAGCCAGAGAGAGAAAAAAGGTCACCTACAAAGGAAAACCCATCAGGCTATCATCAGACTTCTCAACAGAAACCTTACAGGCCAAAAGAAAATGGCATGATATATTTAATGCAATGAAACAGAAGGGTCTTGAACCAAGGATACTGTATCCAGCACGATTGCCATTTACATATGAAGGAGGGATTAAACAATTCCCAGACAAGCAAAAGTTGAGGAGGAGGAATAAGAAGGGAGAGAAATAATCATCAGACTGTGTTTATAATAGTTCAATAAGTGAATTAAGTTAGACAGTAAGGTAGTAAACAAGCTAACCTTGAACCTTTGGCAACCATGAATCTAAAGCCTGCAATGGCAATAAGTACATATCTTTCAATAATCACCCTAAATGTAAATGGACGGAATGCACCAATCAAAAGACACAGAGTAATAGAATGGATTAAAAAGCAAGACCCATCTATACGCTGCTTACAAGAGACTCACCTCAAACCCAAAGACATGCACAGACTAAAAGTCAAGGGATGGAAAAAGATATTCATGGAAACAACAGAGAGAAAAAAATAGGTGTTGCAATACTAGTATCAGACAAAATAAACTTCAAAATAAAGAAAGTAACAAGAGATAAAGAAGGACGTTACATAATGATAAAGGGGTCAGTCCAACAAGAGGCTATAACTATTACAAACATATATTCACCCAATACAGGAGCACCAATATATGTGAAACAAATACTAACAGAATTAAAGGAGGAAATAGAATGCAAAGCATTCATTTGGGGAGACTTTAACACACCACTCACTCCAAAGGACAGATCCACAAGACAGAAAATAAGTAAGGATACAGAGGCACTGAACACACTAGAACAGATGGACCTAATAGACATCTATAGATCTCTACATCCAAAAGCAACAGGATACACATTCTTCTCAAGTGCACATGGAACATTCTCCAGAATAGACCACATACTAGGCCATAAAAAGAGCCTCAGTAAATTCCAAAAGATTGAAATCCTACCAACCAACTTTTCAGACCACAAGGGTATAAAACTAGAAATAAATTGTATATAGAAAGCAAAAAGGCTCACAAACACATGGAGGCTTAACAACATGCTCCTAAATAATCAATGGATCAACGACCAAATTAAAATGGAGATCCAGCAATATATGGAAACAAATGACAACAACAACACAAAGCCCCAACTTCTGTCGGACGCAGCAAAAGCAGTCTTAAGAGGAAAGTATATAGCAATCCAGGCATATTTAAAGAAAGAAGAACAATCCCAAATGAATAGTCTAATGTCACAATTATCGAAATTGGAAAAAGAAGAACAAATGCGGTCTAAGGTCAGCAGATGGAGTGACATAATAAAGATCAGAGAAGAAATAAATAAACTTGAGAAGAATAAAACAATAGAAAAAAATCAATGAAACCAAGAGCTGGTTCTTCGAGAAAATTAAAAAAATAGGTAAGCCTCTAGCCAGACTTATTAAGAGAAAAAGAGAGTCAACACACGTCAACAGAATCAGAAACAAGAAAGGAAAAATCATGACGGACCCCACAGAAATACAAAGAATTATTAGAGAATTCTATGAAAACCTATATGCTAACAAGCTGGGAAACCTAGGAGAAACGGACAACTTCCTAGAAAAATACAACCTTCCAAGACTGACCCAGAAAGAAACATAAAATCTAAACAGACCAATTACCAGCAACGAAATTGAATCAGTAATCAAAAAACCACCCAAGAACAAAACCCCTGGGCCAGATGGATTTACCTCAGAATTTTATCAGACATACAGAGAAGACATAATTCCCATTTTCCTTAAAGTTTTCCAAAAAATAGAAGAGGAGGGAATACTCCCAAACTCATTCTATGAAGTCAACATCACCCTAAAACCAAAACCAGGCAAAGACCCCACCAAAAAAGAAAACTACAGACCAATATCCCTGATGAATGTAGATGCAAAAATACTCAACAAAATATTAGCAAACCGAATTCAAAAATACATCAAGAAGATCATACACCACGACCAAGTGGGATTCATCCCAGGGATACAAGGATGGTACAACATTCGAAAATCCATCAACATCATCCACCACATAAACAAAAAGAAAGACAAAAACCACATGACCATCTCCATAGATGCTGAAAAAGCATTTGACAAAATTCAACATCCATTCATGATAAAAACTCTCAGCAAAATGGGCATAAAGGGCAAGTACCTCAACATAATAAAGGCCATATATGATAAACCCACAGCTAACATCATACTGAACAGCAAGAGGCTGAAAGCTTTTCCTCTGAGATCAAAACAAGACAGGGATGCCCACTCTCCCCACTGTTATTCCACATAGTACTGGAGGTCCTAGCCACAGCAATTAGACAAAACAAAGAAATACAAGGAATCCAGACTGGTAAAGAAGAAGTCAAACTGTCACTATTTGCAGATGACATGATATTGTACATTAAAAACCCTAAAGACTCTACTGCAAAACTACTAGAACTAATACTGGAAATCAGCAAAGTTGCAGGATACAAAATTAATACACAGAAATCTGTAGCTTTCCTATACACTAACAATGAATTAATAGAAAGAGAAATCAGGAAAACAATTCCATTCACAATAGCATCAAAAAGAATAAAATACCTAGGAATAAACCTAACCAAGGATGTGAAAGACCTATACCCTGAAAACTACAACACACTCTTAAGAGAAATTAAAGAGGTAACTAACAAATGGAAACTCATCCCATGCTCTTGGATAGGAAGAATTAATATCGTCAAAATGGCCATCCTGCCCAAAGCAATATACAGATTCGATGCAATCCCTATCAAATTACCAACAGCATTATTCAATGAACTGAAACAAATAGTTCAAAAATTCATATGGAACCGCCAAAGACCCCGAATAGCCAAAGTAATCCTGAGTAGGAAGAATAAAATGGGGGGGATCTCGCTCCCCAACTTCAAGCTCTACTACAAAACCACAGTAATCCAGACAATTTGGTACTGGCACAAGCACAGAGCCACAAACCAGTGAAACAGAATAGAGTCTCCAGACATAAACCCAAACATATATGGCCAATTAATATACGATAAAGGAGCCATGGAAATACAATGGGGAAATGACAGTCTCTTCAACAGATGGTGCTGGCAAAACTGAACAGCTACATGTAAGAGAATGAAACTGGATCACTGTCTAACCCCATCCACCAAAGTAAATTCGAAATGTATCAAAAACCTGAATGTAAGTCATGAAACCATAAAACCCTTAGAAAAAACATAGGCAAAAATCTCTTGGTCATAAACATGAGTGACTTCTGCATGAACGTATCTCCCCAGGCAAGAGAAACAAAGGCAAAAATGAACAAGTGGGACTATATCAAGCTGAAAAGCTTCTGTACAGCAAAGGACACCATCAATAGAACAAAAAGGCATCCTACAGTATGGGAGAAATCATTCATAAATGACAGATCAGATAAAGGGTTGACATTCAAAATATATGAAGACCTAACGCACCTCAACAAACAAAAAGCGAACAATCCAATTAAAAAATGGGCAGAGGAGCTGAACAGACAGTTCTCCAAAGAAGAAATTCCGATGGCCAACAGACACATGAAAAGATGCTCCACATTGCTAGTCATCAGAGAAATGCAAATTAAAACCACAATGAGATATCACCTCACACCAGTAAGGATCGCCATCATCGAAAAGACAAACAACAACAAATGTTGGTGAGGTTGTGGAGAAAGGGGAACCCTCCTACACTGCTGGTAGGAATGTAAATTAATTCAACCATTGTGGAAAGCAGTATGGAGGTTCCTCAGAATGCTCAAAATAGAAATACCATTTGACCCAGGAATTCCACTTCTAGGAATTTACCCTAAGAAGGCAGCAGCCCAATTTGAAAAAGACAGATGCACCCCTATGTTTATCGCTGCACTATTTACAATAGCCAAGATATGGAAGCAACCTAAATGTCCATCAGTAGATGAATGGATAAAGAAGATGTGGTACATATACACAATGGAATATTACTCAGCCATAAGAAAAAAACAGATCCTAGCATTCGCAACAACATGGATGGAGCTAGAGGGTATTATGCTCAGTGAAATAAGCCAGGCAGAGAAAGACAAGTACCAAATGATTTCACTCATATGTGGAGTATAAGAACAAAGGAAAACTGAAGGAACAAAACAGCAGCAGAATCACAGAACCCAAGAATGGACTAACAGTTACCAAAGGGAAAGGGACTGGGGAGGATGGGTGGGAAGGGAGGGATAAGGGTGGGGAAAAAGAAAGAGCGCCTTACAATTAGCATGTATAGTGTGTGGGGGGGGCACGGGAAGGGCTGTGCAACACAGAGAAGACTAGTGATTTTACAGCATCTTACTACGCAAATGGACAGTGACTGTGAAGGGGTATGTGGGGGGGACTTGGTGAAGGGGGGAGCCTAGTAAACATAATGTCCGTCATGTAATTGTAGATTAATGATACCAAAATAAAAATAAAAATGAAAAAAATAGAAAGGAAAGGGGTGGCACAAGGGAGCTTTGAGGTGATGGTATAGTTCTGTATCTTGATGGTGGTCAAACAAATCTTGACATCATAAAATTGCGGAGAACTACACACACTACATAAATGGCTACATGTAAAACTGCTGAAATCTGAATAAGGCTATTGATTGTAACAATGTCAATTTCCTAGTTTTGATACTAAACTATAGTTATGTAAGATGTTACCACTGCATGAAACTAGGTGAAGGGATCACTGGATCTCTCTACTGTTTTTTCAACTTTCTGTGGGTCTGTATTTCAAAATAAAAAGTAAGGGGAAAAAAAATTATATACAGCCTTGCCCGAAAAAGTTAATATAACAGGTAAAAAAGGTTTAACATAGCATTTGCAACATCATAAAAAGGCTCTCATGAGCACTTTGATTTTACTGAGCACTTCTTAAAAATCAATTTCAAAATACAGATTTCTGCACTATTCAAACTATTTCAGCAGCAAGTGTGACTTAAGCCAAAATTACTGAGTTTAGTTACCAGGTACTATATGAAATCCCTTATGCACATGGCAAAATTTTTTTCAGACTTGAAATTCCTCAATTTATTAAAACAAGGAGCCAGAGCATGACATAAATGGCTCCATATTCCATTTTTTCCATGAAATCTTTAAGTCAAATTTCCATATGGCTCAAAGCCCTTACTACATACAAAAGTCTATGTATCATCAAGTAACTTAGAGGATAGAAATAAAAGTATCACCTGCTGTTTGGGTCCATATTAATGAAAAGTCTTGTTCAAGGCCATCCTTAACTTCAAAAGATATTCCCTTAGAAAAATATAATCACACATCATCTCAAAAATGGTAAAATGAATCTGAAGTCTTTATGGTGTTCTGTAGCAGCTAACTCATTGGCAAATATTCTGAAGGATAGAATGAACACTCTACCGTGGTCCTCTCAATTTCTCAAGCAGGCTCTGAACTGTTCAATCAGCTCTGTAGGAAAGAGCAAAGATAGCAGTCTCAGACTGTTGGGAACTGGACCCTCATTTTTCAAATAAGCATCCTCTCTGGCCTATCGCCCCTTCACATTACTCTATACCTATGTGTGTGTAAGTGATTAATACAGTCTCTGGTGCCGTGGGTGTGATCTTAAAATAGTTTCCCACTGTTACTCTAACAGATTCAACAGAAGAGAGAATAGAAAGCTGAGTGAAATCATACAACAGCTTGCTTTTCTATATTCCATAAAAAAAGTAGCTTAAATTCTTCTTAGCTTCAGCCAGTAAAAGAATACCTAACCACACCATCTGACCAGTCTGTTATCAGCCAAGGGAGCCCCTGAATTTTTCTTCCATGGACTCTTTTGGATTCCTAACATTAGGATTTATTGGTACAAGTTTCATGGAAGAAATTGTAATTATAAGGCCATTTATTTACACCAGGACCACAATGTTCTGAAGCATACTCCCTCTACTTGCTTTAGACTTTTCTAATATCCCTTTCCCATCTTTCCTTTCCTGCAACAAACTAAACCTTCTGTGGGAACCCAAGGTAGACTTAAAAGACTCCATCCATTCACTGTTTTCTTTTCCCATTCATCAGCTAAACTTAACAGGGGTTTAAAAAGATTCCACACATTGAAATGCCAATGATTCTGACAATGACAGTGTTCACTGGTCACAGACTTTAGGTAAGAAGATGAGTTGCAGCAGGAAAGAAACTTAGTTGAACACAGTATACTAGATTTTGGGAAATTTTCAAATATGAATTACACCAGCATAGAATCTACACTGTAGAAAATCTAATGTCTTCTTGAAAGCACATTTCAGTACCCAAATGCAGTAACAGTCAATAATCTGAAGGTCTAGTTCACTAAAGAATTACTGTGGGCTACATTTGCAAATGCACAGATATTATACTTGGAATAAGGCCTCTAAATTCTTTCATACTCAAACAATGTTAATCTGCTGGGTCACTTTGGAGCCCAGCACTAAACCCAATCCCACTGATCATACTGTGTAGAAATAAGCAGAAAGAGGTCATAATGCCAGCACTGAAGAACAGCATCTGTATCTTGGACTTACTGTGGTATAGTGTGTAACTTAAGTAAAAGAGGAAAATGCCCCACTGCAGTAGAGCAACAATATCTCAACTCCCAAATTTCAACTCCCTGCAAGGCAGTATCACCTAAATATTACATCTTTTACTCCAAACCAATAGTCTTAACCCTTATTTTCAATGCCACCACCAAGTCACTCAATTTCAAGGCTAAAGCATGATTATTAACTCCATGAAGGGAGTCAGAATTCTCACCATCCTTAGCTTGCAGTACCTCTTACATTCATTCTTCTTTCCCATTCCCATCATCCCAGTTCAAGAAATTATTCCTTAAACCCAAGTTTCCCAACAAGGTCTTCATGATGCCCCACAATCAAATTCAGACCTCAAAACATTATTTTGAACAAGTCATCTAAGCCTTGAAAAAATATCTACACATCTGGCAGTGCAGCCAACACAAACCTATCCGCATGAGATTGGACAAGCTCCAAGCACCTTCGACAAGTTTCTGGACACTGGGGCTCAGGACCAAGGACTCCGAATCTCCATAAGTTTCCTGTGTTTGCTACTTTTTGTCATATCTTCTTTCTTTATGATCAACAATTAAATCTCTGAAAAGGGCCTATGGCTTGTTTTCATGGACAACCAGAAGGAGCAAGTGGACTGCTTCCTACACCATAGCCAGCCTTGGAGGGGAATGCAGTCCAAGAAATAGAATAGTGAAAGTTAACTTTAAAAAGGAAAAAAAAAAAGTAAACAAACTCCCTAAGTCTCTGGGTACATGGAGAAGAAAGCTGAGATGGTTAAGTCTAGGCGAGTTTAATTTTGAAAGAGGAATATGAAAACTTCAGGATAAAATCCAAATATCTTACTTTACATTTAAGACATTTCCATCTTAAACAGTAACCTAACGGTTAAGAGGAAACATACACATAAAAGAAAAATTAAACATAAGCAAGCTATACCAAGAGCATGAACCAAGCACTTCAAGAGTTCAAAGGAGGAACCAAAAAAATCAAGAACCTACACACTGAAGAAGTCAGTATTTTGAACTGATATTGGAGTGTTCCAGGACTAAGTCAAGTAGTCTGGCTGAAACAAAGAACACAGAGAGAGCAAAGATGTGAAAGAGTGTATGTATACAGCTATCCCACAGTTCTCATTCACTATCCATGTATTTTTTTCTCCTCTCCCTACTGGACTGTTAGTTCAGAGTCCAGGGACCACCACAATTTGTTAACCTATTAGCTAGCTCTATGTCAGTCAGATCCCAAGAACCCAGAATGATGGTCACAGTTCTATTGTATTTAATCTCAGAATAGCGTAACACTGAAGTGCTCTCTGAACTTAATTTTTTAAATACCTATGTTAGAAATAGCAAAACTCCTGTAAGAGTCAGGAAATAAGGATCCATATATCAAAGCAAGAATATTTAAACACCCAGACACTCTTACAAAAACACTCTTAGAAACTGCTGAATAAAATTTAAAAAATTTTTATTGCTGATATCCTCTAACAGAGAAGGTAAAAGAATGGAAAGTCTGATGATGTGATAAGCAGTTTTAAAACAGGTTTACAATCAGTTTTTAAACAGTAGTCCCTTTGGGAAATGGAAATTCCTCTCCTTAATCCCTGTGAAGGCAATATAATTTTTGCATCAGGAACAAGAACATCTTGCTTCTATGTAAGTTCAAATGTGAACCCTTTACATTAAATAGCAAGTAGAAGAGATGACAATTTCTAATCTATCATAAAGAGAGGCAGACAGCATTTTGGATTTATAATGCATCTTTGCTAGATACATATACAGAAGCTTCAGTAAAATGAAATTAGGGAACTTCAAGGTTTTAGTTGACAGTGATTACTTAACTGGAGCCTATTCCTGTCAAATGAAACGATCAGAACCCCTCAGTATCAATTTGCTTGTCACTAAACCACAGGTTTATGCTTTGTCTTGGAAATGCTAACAGGATGGAACTATGAGCCTTTTATTAAAATCTGATGACCATGGAGAGCGCCTGTGAAGCTTAGCAACAGAGGACTCAACCCTCAAATGTTCCCCTCTGGAAAGTGAAAACAGGTTTGACAAATACCCCGCACCAGTCCTAAAACATTTGACTGCATTTTCCGTAAAAGGTGGGAATTGTAATAGTAGCATACACCAGTACTATAGCAGACACCAGCCCACTAGAAGCAGATGGAACCCACCAACTCATTTTACCCAGACCTTCAAAGAGGTACACAATGGTCTCTGCTTGCCAAAGCAGGGCAGAGCTGAATGGGTGAATCTAAGAAAAGGTTTCACAAGGGATAACTAATGGTAATTTCATTTGCCTACTGTAGTCCCCAATGTAAAACAGGACCTGAAAAATGAAAAACAATATGAAAGCTTATTCTCCATTCTCAAGCTAAACACACACACACACACACACACACACACACACACACACGCGGCCCAAATCTTTGTTTTACAAAATAAAAGACTATTTTATTCCAGCACAGGGGCTCTTCCAATCCCTGCTTCTGTACATAATTCACCAGGGATCAGGTAAGATTCCATTTTGTAACAGCTGAACTTTAAACAGTAAATCATTAGTGGTGCAACATTCACTCATTAGGATAGTTATCCCCTACTATGGACAGCATTGGCTATCTCTGCCAGAACAACTTTACAGTGAGAAGCTGGGGCCAAGGATCATGAACTCCTAGAAAGTTCTATCGGCCTCGAAAGAGCTCACCGTCTCCACCAGCCTAAACTTAGCTGTCACTCAGTTCTTCACTCCCCACAGAACAAGGCACCGCCAACACAGGAAATTTTACAAAATTAAAAATTAAAAAATGGCCAAAGGATCAAGAGCAGGCAAAGCCTTACAGGGCTGACATGATTTCTGTTTGGGATTGGGGGAGGGGGAGGAGCTTTCTGGATATTTCTATTCTTGGCAAAGAAAGCACCTCCAGGTACTGTACCATCAATAGGCACCAGCAGGAACGTTCTGAGGAAATGAATGATTTGCCTGTGCTACGACCTCATCTTGGGGTATGATAACGGGGAGCAAGATGAGGTCTGGAAGGGCGCGTCAGGGGGATGGGAGGAGAGTGAATGGGTAAGAGGGTCGGGGAAGGCGTGGATGGCTGAAATGGAGAGTGTGGATGACTAAGGGGGGCGAGGGAGGTGTGGATGGCTATGGGGATGTCCCGCTAGGACGCGCACGGCTGAAGGCGAGAGGAAAGGCGCGGACGGCGGAGGGATGGAGGGAGAGTCCTCATCCCCCTGACGAGCGGCGGCGGCGGGCCGAGCACGGCGGCCGCGCCTGGGCTCCCCGCTCCCCCGTGTGGGCGTGCGCCGGGCCCGGCCGCCAGGCCGCAGGGCCCCACTCACCCCACGACTCCCTGGTTGTAGTTCCTCCGCTTCCACGGGGTCCCGCTGTACACGCCCCCGCCGCCATCGGCACGGCCGGTCCCCGCGGCGCGCCCTCCGCGGGACTGCAGCAAGCTGTAGTTGAGTCCGTAGGTGCTGGCCTTGTTGTCGCGCTTCCGCTTGTTGCTGCTGCCTGAGGCCGGGTCCGCGGACTCCGCGGCGGGCACAGCGGGGCCCGGGGACGCGGCGGGCGACGGCGACGCGGCAGCGCGACGCGCCCAGGCCGCGGGCTGCTGGTGGTTGTTGTTGTTGTTGGTCTCCAGGGGCAGGAAGTCCCGCTGCTCCGCGGGCTGTGCGAGGCCGCCCAGCAGGCGCTCCCCGGAGCGGTACATGCCGGCCGGGGCCGGGGCCGCGCCGCCGGGGCTGCCGGGGCTGCTTCCGCTCCCGCCGGTGGCCGGGCTGCTACCGCCGCCGGCGCTCGCGCCGCCGCTGCTGTGACAGTGGTGGTTGAAGTAGAGGTTCCTCAGCCCCTGGGTCGTCTCCCAGATCTGCATCCACAGACTGTTGGACGGTCCGAGCTGCTCTGGCTGGAACCAGGCGATCCTCGGATCCATCAAACGGCGGCGGCCTCTGCCCCCGCCCCTCCCGGCCGCCCGCAGGGACGCCGCCGCCGCCGCCGCCGCGCCTCAGGCGCACGCTCGGCCTCGGCAGCTGCTGCCTCTGCTGCTCCGGGCCCGCCGCGGGCGGCGCGGTCGCGCAGGGAGCCCGGCCGGCGCCGGCGGCGTCGCTCCCGCCCTCAGGGGCTCCGCGAGCCCTCCCCCCTCCCACCGCCCCTCTGCCGAGCCTCTGTCACCGAAGTCCCCGTGCAAATGGCGGCGGCGGCGGCGGCGGCTCCGAAGAAGGGTGAGCAGTGGCGGCGGCAGCAGCGGCGGCGGCAGGACGCGCCTGCTCCGTAGCGTCCTCGCTCCTCCGGCCCCAGGGCGGGGCCTCCACCGGCTCCGCCCCGCTCGCTCCACCCCTCCTCACCCTCCCACGCTCGCCCCGCCACCGCCGCGCTGAGCCGCCGGTAGACCCGGAGGCCGCGCCGTGCGTCACAGAGGCCGCGGCGCGGCCCGTCTGGGGCTGCAACCGCCTGGCCCAACCGTCCGGGTGCCGGCTCGGGAGGGGGTAGCACGTACCTGGGCTCCTGGGTGCCTTTGACACGCGCGCCGCCCCGGGTCTCGGTTTCCCTTTCCCTGAGACTAGGTGAAGCCAGAAGGAGGTTGCCGCCAGCTCCGCAGGGAATTGATAAGGGGAGGCACCGCCCCACACGTTATTCCTTCCCCCACCCAGTGGCCTCCGGGACCCCCTCGCTCTGCCGGCCCTGCGGACGCCTGCGGAGGTTTCCGCTCTAAGCACACCAACAAGGGAAGAAAATGCGCTGTCCCGGACCCGAGCATGTCCTCTGAGCCCTGCCTGCGCTGGAGCTGCACTGGTACCTCCACTGCCCGGCCGCCCCGCTCCCTACTGCGCCCGCCCTACCGCACCCTGGCCAGGGCTGGGAGCTGCAGACCTTGGCGAAGGATGCCCTAACCCACCCCGAGACTGGAGAATCCCGCACCCACCTGCACGGCTGGACGCGCATCCTCGTTGAGTGTGTAAGCCATGGGCTCAAAACCACCGTCACACACCCAAAACCCACGTTACACAGACACGCACTGATGGACGGACATGGAGACACAAGCTGCTGCTGTGCAAGCCTGTAAAGGAAGCTCGCTTGCCCTAAGGCGCACCAGCAACCATGAAAAGCCCGGCTTAGTTCGGAATGAACTTTAAGAAAATCCCATCCCTTTATAGCCTAAAATGAAATCCATATTGTTGGCATCAGTAGAGATTTTCCGCAAGGTAGTTATTTGCGTATCTTCCCAAACCCTGTGGTTAAAAAAATAAAAAAAAAAACGTAAAGGGAATTTTTAAGAATCTTAAATCGTAAGAGGAAAAAAGAATAAATGAACTATTTCACGTGTGCTCTGTAAGGCTGGTCCAAGGTCCAGAACGAGTCCCGGACGCCCCATTTTGGCCTTCTATTTTGGGAGTGCAATATCCTGGAACTTACTTTTTTCTTTGGTGAGGATGAAAAATTACCAAACAATGAAACATTTTTCTAGCTCTTGCCATAAATATGGAAAATACAGAAACCCAAAAAAACCCGAAGAATTTTGGTTCATTCTATTTGTTATTGGTTTACCACAAATCAGGATTAAAAGCATTCTTGGAATGAAATTGGTTGTATGCTGTGAATTACATAGCCAGGAAAATGAGTAGTGATCGTTTTTACACAATTCACAATGACAAACGAAAATAAGGCATTGTATAAACATAGGTTTCTTTTGATGACTTCTGATTTGTTTTTAAAATTCAAGCAAATGGAAAGCCATAAAAGGTAAATACTATCTGAAGTTCCCACCATCTATAAGTAATCACTGTGATGACTTTGTTAAACTCTCTTCCAAAAATCTCTCTGTGCACAACTATGATCAAAACAGTCTTTTTTTTTACTTATTTATTTTAAATGTTATTCAACCTTTTAAAGTATTTTTCAGATGACCAAGAACACATTAAATGCCATATCTAGGACCAGAAAAAAAGTATGGAAAATTGTAATAGTACACCCCAGAAATTAATATTTGTTATATTTGAGTATTCATTTCTCCAAGCAGACCTTAAGAGCTACTAAAACTATTGGCAAAAATGATCAAATTAGTTAATATACATAAAAGTACTTTGTAAAATGTGGGGTGAAAGGAAAGACATTATTGTTCTTGTTCACCTGCAGGGAAGGCTGACTGGGTAGCATCCTTGTTTTAGGGCATTCATTCAGTAAATCTTGGTTGAATATTAAAACCCATGCAGAACTGAGCTAATTGCTGTAGAGAAGATAAATAAGCAACCAGGGCCTTTGGCTGCCTTCCATGAACTTACTGTCTGGTTAGCGAGGCAAAAAGAGGTAAATATTAAAGTCAAACTGCAGTTCATTCAATTAACTTCAATATGTCTTGAACAATTATGTACTAGAATCAGGGGATGCAGCAGTGAACAAGACTGATGAGATCCCTACCTTCATGGACCTTGCATTCTGGTGGGTAAGGCAAGCATGTAAGGTCAGACTGTGGTTAAGTACCATGAAGAAAAAGAAAGGAGGCTGAGGGGATAGTGACATTGTGCTATTTTTAAATGGGCTAATCAGGGAAGACTGCTCTGAGGAAGTGACAGTTGAATAGGGACTTAAGTGAAGCAGTGGGCCATGCCCATCTAGGGAATGATCCACCAGGCAGAGAAAATAGCAAGTCCAAAGGCCCTGAGGCAGAAATATACTTTGGGTGTAAGATAATAAGGCAGGGTAATTGAGTGTTGATTGTGTACCATGGCATAGATTCACAAAATACCTCTTCTGGAAGTTTCCCCCCAAATCATCCAGCATAAGTAAAACAGGAAATTTTGTGTACACAAAACTCTTTTCACTTTCCCCAGTAAATCTGCCATGTTTTGTCTCAAAATAATCTACCACTGCATCCAAAGAGATAGACTACACTAATTTCAATAATAAATTTTGATTACTCAACCTTTTCATTTTTCTGCTTAGAACAAAAGAACAGACATTTGTAACAGTCATCAAAACCATCTGCATTAAGTTGATGAGCCAAAAATACAGCTGTCACAAACGCAGACATTTTCTACCATAATCTAATGTCCTATTCATTCTCAGTATTATTGTTCTTAGGAGGTAAAATGTTGAGTTGATAGTTTCAACTTGAAAGATTTACTAAAACACCAAGATTCTACAGAGTAAAAATTGAGAAATGAGAAGAAAGCAAGTTACCCAAGAATCAGGCAAGTTTAATATGCCTGTTTCATTGATTTATTAACTTGAGTAAAACAGGAGAATTGCACATACGCACTACTACATGGAATTATTAATAATTAGCATTGTAATTAAATCAGTATATGATTATGTTACTCCACTCCAGAGTTAACAAGAACCATGAATAATAGATAGTTATAGTTATTAATATCTTCAGTGTTGAGGTTATGAAGCATTTGCTCCAGGTATCAATAATCTTGGGCTTAGGGCCCATTTACAAATTTCCCCTTTCTTGCACAAAATATACATCATTGTACCACTTTTCTCCTTCATGAATGCGAACAGGATTCCAAGTAGGAGAATCTCTTTCAATGAGGCTTCAAAATGATATGCAATGTGGCAGCCTGCATCTTGTTCTGGTCAGTCCAAATTTCTTCCATTCCTGTTTTAGGAACAAACTTGCTCAAGTTATGTGCCATTTTAGGATCTTTGGTGTGTGTGTGTGTGTGTGTGTGTGTGTGTGTGTGTGTGTGTGTGTGTGTGTATGCATGTAGGTGTTTAAGAGCTTTATATATGTATATACTATAAAATTACTTTAAGTGTACAATTTAATGATTTTTAGTAATTTTACAGAGTTGTGCAACCGTCACCAAAATCTAATTTTGGAATATTTCTGCCCCCAAAAAGATCTCTAGGGCTCATTTGCAGTCAATCCTTTTCCCAGCCCCGGCCTCAGGCAACTGCTAATCTACCCTCTATTTGTATAGATATGCCTTCTCTGGATAATCTCTGTTTTTCATGGTGTTTCTATAGAATTTGACCATGGTGGTTGCCAAAACCCCTATAGAGAAGGGATTTGCCTAGCCTAATAAAAATGAAAAAAGAGGATCGGGAGCCAAGATGGCGGCGTGAGTAGAGCAGTGGAAATCTCCTCCCAAAAACACATAGAGCTATGAAAATATAACAAAGAAAAATCTTCCTAAAATAGAGACCACAGGACACAGGACAACATCCAGACCACATCCACACCTGCAAGAACCCAGCGCCTTGTGAAGGGGGTAAGATACAAGCCCCAGCCCGGCGGGACCCGAGCGCCCCTCCCCCCGGCTCCCGGCGGGTGGAGAGAAACCGGAGCAGTTTTTTTTTTTGGCGAGCGCTTTTTGGAAGCCTTAGAGGGACGGGCCCCCGTTGCTGGGGAGGCAGGGTGGCGGGACTGGTGAGGAGGTGCCTGGGAACGGCGCCGGAGGACAAAGAATATCCCGCGTTTCTCCCTGCGAGACCTGGGGGCGGGTGCCTGAGACCGGTGCCTGAGGACGGAGGAGGTCGCGCGTTTTTCCCCTTTTTTTTTTTTCTCTTTTTGGCAAGCGCTTTTTGGAAGCCTTGAAGGGACGGGGACCCCAGTGCTAGGGAGGCACGGTGGCGGGACTGGTGAGCGGGTGGCTGGGACCGGCGCCTGAGGACAAAGAATATCCCCCATTTTTCCCTGCGGGACCGGTGGGCGGGTGCCTGAGACCGGCACTTGAGGACAGAGGAAATCGCGCGTTTTTCCCCTTTTTTTTTTCTCTTTTCTGCGAGTGCTTTTTGGAAGCCTAAAAGGGACAGGGACCCCGGTGCTAGGGAGGCAGGGCGGCGGGACTGGCGAGCGGGTGCCTGGGACGGGCACCTGAGGACAAAGAATATCCCGCATTTTTCCCTGTGGGACCGGTGGGTGGGTGCCTGAGACCAGCACCTGAGGACGGAAGAAATCGCGCGTTTTTCCCCTTTTTTTTCTCTCTTTTTGCCAAGTGCTTTTTGGAAGCCTTGAAGGGACAGGGACCCCGGTGCTAGGGAGGCAGGGCGGCGGGACTGGTGAGCGGGTGCGTGGGACCAGTGCCTGAGGACCAAGAATATTGAGCGTTCCTTCCCTGCGGGACCGGTGGGTGGGTGCTTTTTGGAAGCCTTGAAAGGACAGGGACCCTGGTGCTAGGGAGACAGGGCAGCAGGACCAGTGCGCGGGTGCCTGGGACCGGCACCTGAGGAAAAAAAAAAAAATCGCGTGTTTTTTCTTTTTTTTTTCCTTTCTGTTCCCTCTCTCATTGTTGCTGTTGTTGTTTTGGTTTGGAGAGTGCTTTTTGGAAATCTTAAAGGGGCAGGACAGGTCACTTAGACCAGAAGCAGGGAATCTGGGGATCTCTGGGCACTCTAACCCCCTGGGCAGCAGGGAGCACAGAGGCCCCTTACGGAGATAAATAGTCTCCTGGCTGCTCCCCCTCTAACGGGGCTCCACCATTTTGGAGGAACAGCCCCAGCCAGGCCAAGCCCACAGCAACAGTGGAGATAAACCCCAAAGCAACTGGGCAGGAAGCAGAAGCCCTGTCTGCGCACAGATGCCCAGCACAAGCCACTAGAGGTCGCTATTATCCCAGGAAAAGGCTACAAACCAACAAGAAGGGAAGCTCTTCCAGCGGTCACTTGTACCAGCTCTGCAGACTATCTCTATCACCATGAAAAGGCAAAACTACAGGCAGACAAAGATCACAGAGACAACACCTGAGAAGGAGACAGACCTAACTAGTCCTCCTGAAAAAGAATTCAAAATAAAAATCATGAACATGCTGACAGAGATGCAGAAAAAAATGCAAGAGCAATGGGATGAGATGCAGAGAAAAATGCAAGAGCAGTGGGATGAGATGCAGAGAAAAATGCAAGAGCAGTGGGATGAAGTCCGGAAGGAGATCACAGATGTCAGGAAAGAGATCACAGAAGTGAAACAATCCCTGGAAGGATTTATAAGCAGAATGGATAAGATGCAAGAGGCCATTGAAGGAATAGAAGCCAGAGAACAGGAACGTATAGAAGCTGACATAGAGAGAGATAAAAGGATCTCCAGGAATGAAACAACACTAAGAGAAATATGTGACCAATACAAAAGGAAAAACATTCGTATTATAGGGATACCAGAAGAGGAAGAAAGAGGAAAAGGGATAGAAAGTGTCTTTGAAGAAATAATTGCTGAAAACTTCCCCAAACTGGGGGAGGAAATAATCGAACAGACCATGGAATTATACAGAACCCCCAACAGAAAGGATCCAAGGAGGACAACACCAAGACACATAATAATTAAAATGGCAAGGATCAAGGACAAGGAAAGAGTTTTAAAGGCAGCTAGAGAGAAAAAGGTCACCTATAAAGGAAAACCAATCAGGCTAACATCAGACTTCTCAACAGAAACCCTACAGGCCAGAAGAGAATGGCATGATATACTTAATGCAATGAAACAGAAGGGCCTTGAACCAAGGATACTGTATCCAGCACGACTATCATTTAAATATGATGGTGGGATCAAACAATTCCCAGACAAGCAAAAGCTGAGGGAATTTGCTTCCCACAAACCACCTCTACAGGGCATCCTACAGGGACTGCTCTAGATGGGAGCACCCCTAAAAAGAGCACAGAACAAAACACACAACATATGAAGAAGGGAGGAGGAGGAATAAGAAGGGAGAGAAGAAAAGACTCTCCAGACAGTGTATATAACAGCTCAATAAGCGAGCTAAGTTAGGCAGTAAGATACTAAAGAAGCTAACCTTGAACCTTTGGTAACCACGAATCTAAAGCCTGCAATGGCAATAAGTACATATCTTTCAATAGTCACCCTAAATGTAAATGGACTTAATGCACCAATCAAAAGACATAGAGTAATAGAATGGATAAAAAAGCAAGACCCATCTATATGCTGCTTACAAGAAACTCACCTTAAACCCAAAGATAAGCATAGACTAAAAGTCAAGGGATGGAAAAACATATTTCAGGCAAACAACAGTGAGAAGAAAGCAGGGGTTGCAGTACTAATATCAGACAAAATAGACTTCAAAACAAAGAAAGTAACAAGAGATAAAGAAGGCCACTACATAATGATAAAGGGCTTAGTCCAACAAGAGGATATAACCATTCTAAATATATATGCACCCAATACAGGAGCACCAGCATATGTGAAGCAAATACTAACAGAACTAAAGAGGGAAATAGACTGCAATGCATTCATTGTAGGAGACTTCAACACACCACTCACCCCAAAGGATAGATCCACCGGGCAGAAAATAAGTAAAGACACACAGGCACTGAACAACACACTAGAACAGATGGACCTAATAGACATCTATAGAACTTTACATCCAAAAGCAACAGGATATACATTCTTCTCAAGTGCACATGGAACATTCTCCAGAATAGACCACATACTAGCTCACAAAAAGAGCCTCAGTAAATTCCAAAATATTGAAATTCTACCAACCAATTTTTCAGACCACAAAGGTATGAAAGTAGAAATAAATTCTACAAAGAAAACAAAAAGGCTCACAAACACATGGAGGCTTAACAACATGCTACTAAATAATCAATGGATCAATGAACAAATCAAAATAGAGATCAAGGAATATATAGAAACAAATGACAACAACAACACTAAGCCCCAACTTCTGTGGGATGCAGCGAAAGCAGTCTTAAGAGGAAAGTATATAGCAATCCAGGCACACTTGAAGAAGGAAGAACAATCCCAAATGAATAGTCTAACATCACAATTATTAAAACTGGAAAAAGAAGAACAAATGAGGCCTAAAGTCAGCAGAAGGAGGGACATAATAAAGATCAGAGAAGAAATAAACAAAATTGAGAAGAATAAAACAATAGCAAAAATCAACGAAACCAAGAGCTGGTTCTTTGAGAAAATAAACAAAATAGATAAGCCTCTAGCCCAACTTATTAAGAGAAAAAGAGAGTCAACACAAATCAACATAATCAGAAATGAGAATGGAAAAATCACGACAGACTCCACAGAAATACAAAGAATTATTAAAGACTACTATGAAAACCTATATGCCAACAAGCTGGAAAACCTAGAAGAAATGGACGACTTCCTAGAAAAATACAACCTCCCAAGACTGACCAAGGAAGAAACACAAAAGTTAAACAAACCAATTACAAGCAAAGAAATTGAAACAGTAATCAAAAAACTACCCAAGAACAAAACCCCGGGGCCGGACGGATTTACCTCGGAATTTTATCAGACACACAGAGAAGACATAATACCCATTCTCCTTAAAGTGTTCCACAAAATAGAAGAAGAGGGAATACTCCCAAACTCATTCTATGAGGCCAACATCACCCTAATACCAAAACCAGGCAAAGACCCCACCAAAAAAGAAAATTACAGACCAATATCCCTGATGAACGTAGATGCAAAAATACTCAATAAAATATTAGCAAACAGAATTCAACAGTATATCAAAAGGATCATACACCATGACCAAGTGGGGTTCATCCCAGGGATGCAAGGATGGTACAACATTCGAAAATCCATCAACATCATCCACCACATCAACAAAAAGAAAGACAAAAACCACATGATCATCTCCATAGATGCTGAAAAAGCATTTGACAAAATTCAACATCCATTCATGATAAAAACTCTCAGCAAAATGGGAATAGAGGGCAAGTACCTCAACATAATAAAGGCCATATATGATAAACCCACAGCCAGCATTATACTGAACAGCGAGAAGCTGAAAGCATTTCCACTGAGATCGGGAACCAGACAGGGATGCCCACTCTCCCCACTGTTATTTAACATAGTACTGGAGGTCCTAGCCACGGCAATCAGACAAAACAAAGAAATACAAGGAATCCAGATTGGTAAAGAAGAAGTTAAACTGTCACTATTTGCAGATGATATGATACTGTACATAAAAAACCCTAAAGACTCCACTCCAAAACTACTAGAACTGATATCGGAATACAGCAAAGTTGCAGGATACAAAATCAACACACAGAAATCTGTAGCTTTCCTATACACTAACAACGAATCAATAGAAAGAGAAATCAGGAAAACAATTCCATTCACCATTGCATCAAAAAGAATAAAATACCTAGGAATAAACCTAACCAAGGAAGTGAAAGACTTATACTCTGAAAACTACAAGTCACTCTTAAGAGAAATTAAAGGGGACACTAATAAATGGAAACTCATCCCATGCTCATGGCTAGGAAGAATTAATATCGTCAAAATGGCCATCCTGCCGAAAGCAATATACAAATTTGATGCAATCCCTCTCAAATTACCAGCAACATTCTTCAATGAATTGGAACAAATAATTCAAAAATTCATATGGAAACACCAAAGACCCCGAATAGCCAAAGCAATCCTGAAAAAGAAGAATAAAGTAGGGGGGATCTCACTCCCCAACTTCAAGCTCTACTACAAAGCCATAGTAATCAAGACAATTTGGTACTGGCACAAGAACAGAGCCACAGACCAGTGGAACAGATTAGAGACCCCAGAAATTAACCCAAACATATATGGTCAATTAATATTTGATAAAGGAGCCATGGACATACAATGGCAAAATGACAGTCTCTTCAACAGATGGTGCTGGCAAAACTGGACAGCTACATGTAGGAGAATGAAACTGGACCATTGTCTAACCCCATATACAAAGGTAAACTCAAAATGGATCAAAGACCTGAATGTAAGTCACGAAACCATTAAACTCTTGGAAAAAAACATAGGCAAAAACCTCTTAGACATAAACATGAGTGATCTCTTCTTGAACATATCTCCCCGGGCAAGGAAAACAACAGCAAAAATGAGCAAGTGGGACTACATTAAGCTGAAAAGCTTCTGTACAGCGAAAGACACCATCAATAGAACAAAAAGGAACCCTACAGTATGGGAGAATATATTTCAAAATGACAGATCTGATAAAGGCTTGACGTCCAGAATATATAAAGAGCTCACACGCCTCAACAAACAAAAAACAAATAACCCAATTAAAAAATGGGCAGAGGAACTGAACAGACAGTTCTCCAAAAAAGAAATACAGATGGCCAAGAGACACATGAAAAGATGCTCCACATCGCTAATTATCAGAGAAATGCAAATTAAAACTACAATGAGGTATCACCTCACACCAGTAAGGATAGCTGCCATCCAAAAGACAAACAACAACAAATGTTGGCGAGGCTGTGGAGAAAGGGGAACCCTCCTACACTGCTGGTGGGAATGTAAATTAGTTCAACCATTGTGGAAAGCAGTATGGAGGTGCATCAAAATGCTCAAAACAGACCTACCATTTGACCCAGGAATTCCACTCCTAGGAATTTACCCTAAGAACGCAGCAATCAAGTTTGAGAAAGACAGATGCACTCCTATGTTTATCGCAGCACTATTTACAATAGCCAAGAATTGGAAGCAACCTAAATGTCCATCTGTAGATGAATGGATAAAGAAGATGTGGTACATATACACAATGGAATACTACTCAGCCATAAGAAGTGGAAAAATCCAACCATTTGCAGCAACATGGATGGAGCTGGAGAGTATTATACTCAGTGAAATAAGCCAAGTGGAGAAAGAGAAATACCAAATGATTTCACTCATCTGAGGAGTATAGGAACAAAGGAAAAACTGAAGGAACAAAACAGCAGCAGAATTACAGAACCCAAAAATGGACTAACAGGTACCAAAGGGAAAGGAACTGGGGAGGATGGGTGGGCAGGGAGGGATAAGGGGGGGGAAGAAGAAGGGGGGTATTAAGATTAGCATGCATGGGGGGGAGGGAGAAAGGGGAGGGTGGGCTGCACAACACAGAGAGGACAAGTAGTGACTCTACAACATTTTGCTAAGCTGATGGACAGTAACCGTAATGTGGTTGTTAGGGGGGACCTGATATAGGGGAGAGCATAGTAAACATAGTATTCTTCAGGTAAGTGTAGATTAAAAATTTAAAAAAAAAAAAAGAAAGAAAGAAAGAAAAGGGGGATTACTCCTTAACAGGATAAAACTATTGGTAAATCAAAGATCAACGCATGCTTTAAATATCCTTAATGTTGATCACTTAAAGGGTGTCAGATGATCAGCTATGGAGGTACTCTTTTCTGATAATATTCCTTTCTCTTAATTAAAAAAAAAAAAAAAAAAAAGCAGTTACTGTGTGCTGACCTCCAATGAGTTCTGCACAGTGGTATAGAGGGCATGTCAAAGTGTGGGCAAAGGGTCTGTTTGTTTCTACGCAGAAGATCAAGGCCTAGCTTGGATACCCAGAAAATGAACTAAGATACGATATGAGGAGGAGCTTCCGGCATCAGCACTCTCTGGAGGACTCGTGCCGGGGGATGATCATCAAAAAGCCTCCACAGGGATCCGGACGATGCTGCGGTTGTGGCTGCATCCAGCCCACCATCTCCTGGACTTGCCATGAGAAGGAGGAGGGAGATGTCTAGGCTGGCATGTGCATACAGTGAGACAACGAATTTGACTGGATCTGTACTGTTGGAACTCAACCAGGAGTTGGGAGGGGTGCAAGTTGTAGCACCCCAAAATCTCATGACTATAGACTATCTATGGTTAAAAGAACATATGGGATGTGAACAGATCCCAGAAATGGGCTGCTTTAATTTGTCTGATGGTTCAAGTACAGTTGGAAAATATCCATCATATCATAGATAAATTTTCACAAATGCCTAGGGTGCCTAAATGGTTTTCTTGGCTTCACTGGAGATGGCTGGTAATTATAGATTTGCTTTGTTTATGTCACCGTATTCCTATTATGTCAATATGTGTGTGCAAATTAGTTAGTAGTTTAAAACCTATACATACTTAAGGTACTATACAAGAAGATATGTCAAAGAAATAATCAATCCTCCCAAGTTTCCTTCATATGCTACATCTATAGCTTTTCTTCTTCCTTCCTAATTACAAACTTTAAATAGAATTCGTGCCTCATATCGAATTTACCGAGTATCATAATTCCTCCAGGTGGTAAAGATACCTCGAGACAAGTGCTGGGCATAGAAGCCACAGGGCATAAATCTGCAAAGAAGTAAAAAGCTAACCTTTGCAAACAATATGGCTTCTCTCTCACTTACCAACTTTACATTTCCCTGTATGGCCCCGGAAGATGACTGGTTAGCCAGAGACGGGTAAGATTCCTCAAGGGAGGAACAACCTAAGACAGGCACAGTCGCAGGGGGGCCATCAGGTGAGAATTTGGGGATCAACAGAGGTGAGGCTCAGAACCTCACCCCCTCTGCTTTGAGAGAAATCTTCTGCATCCGTGGATGTCTTGCTGCCCTTGTCTAGCCTGGATTAATACTTAGTCCATAGGCACACACCTGATCATCTGATCATCTACATTTGCCTTCTTACAGCACTAAACTATGTTTTCTACCTTTATCTTGCATCTACCTACCACTTCAGCATTTTATTAAAAATAAAAATAATAATAATAATAGGAGAAATGTGGGATCAACATATAAATCAAGTACAAAAATCAAATGAATATTCATATTTGACCTAATGGTTTATAGGTCATATTGCATGATCAAAACCGAAAGTTTCTGTGATGACTGCCCTTGTACTGTTCACCATGTAAGAATTTATTCACTCTGTAAGAATTCGTAAAAATGAAAAAAGAAAAAAAAAAAAACTCTGCGAGAATGTGGGTGCATTTTCTCATAATTTTGACCAATCAGTAAAAGTCCAGACATTTTTCACATTCAAGTTTTCACAAATTGATTAAGGCAGCTCCTTCAACCACCTTTCCTGTTGTAAGGGAAACAGCACCCTTGGCCATGAGGATGCAAAGCCAGTGATGGTTCTTGGGCAGTCACAGTCTAAAGAGAAAGCCCAGAACCTCAGCTAAGATCCAACACCCAAATTACTCTGCATTGTACAATTCTAGTAACTCATCACTGCAGGGCAGTCTGTGGATGAAGAAGAACCCAGATAGGGTGATCTTGCCTAAGAAGGTACTTACCACAACTGCTTTTGTCAACGCTCATTGAATAGCTAAAGCAGAGAAATTCCATTTCTAAAGATAAATGTTCTTACTAAAGGTCAAAGGCTCACTCCAGAATATTCTCTTGCTAGAACCTACATAAATTGAAATGCAGTGCAGACCTTCTCAAAAAAGTTTTATTTGGTTTGTTTAATTTTATGTATCAACTTGACTGGCTATAGGGTGCCCTGATAAAACATTATTTCTGGGTGTGTCTGTGAGGATGCTGTGGATGAGTTAGCATCTGAATCAGTGGACTCAGTGAGGTAGATTGCCCTCCCCAATGTGGGTGGGCCTTATCCTATTGGTTGAGAACATGAATAGAACAAAAGGCAGAGAAGGGAATAATTTGCCCCTTTTTTCCTGTCTTGCTCATTTTCCGGGCCTTCAGAATTGAGCAGAATTACGCTGTCAGTTTTACTGGGTCTCCAGTTTATAGACTGCATGTCATAGGACTTCTCAGCCTCTGTAATTGCATGAACCAATTCCTCATAATAAATCTTCATAAATCTCTGTATATGGATATATATTATATACAATAAATCCAAATAAGTCATGTGTATGTGTGTGTGCATATATATCCTACTGGTTCTCTTTCTCTGGAGAACCCTAATGCAGAAAATTGGTACTGAGAAGTAGGGGTGCTGCTATAACAAATACCTAAAAATGCAGAAGTGGCTTTGGAACTGGGTAATGGGTAGAGACTAGAAGAATTCAGTCTCTACCCTTAAAGATAATTCTGATCAGAGCTCAGAAAGAAAAGAACTATAGAGGAAGCCTCACTTTTCTTTGAGAAAACCTAAGTAGTTATGAACAGTATGTTGGTAGGAATATGGATGGTAAAGGCCATTCTGATGAGGTTTCAGATAGAAATGAGGAACTTATTACTGGGAATCGGAGGAAAAGCGATCTTTGTTCTAAAGTGGCAAAGAACTTGGCTGCATTGTGTTTGTGTTCTAGTGCTTTATGGAAGGTAGAACTTGCAAGCAATGAAGCTGGGCATTTAACTGAAGCAAATGTTGAGGTGTGGTTCAGCTCCTCCTGGCTGCTTACTGTAAAATTCAAGAGGAGAGAAATTACTTAAAAACAGAACTGTTAAGAAAAAGGAAATAGGACTTAATGATTTGGAAAATTCCCAGCCTATGCCCATTGCAAAAAATATGAGAACACTAAGGATATGGCCAACCAACCATTTGGGTCACTGGGAAATGAGTAGGGGTGTGAACCACAGATTAACCAGCCACCCCAGGAAGAAAACTGCCAGTTTGAACTGAAGGAGAAGGAGATGGGAAGAAGTAAAGGAATGCTATCAGACTTCGTGGATTTTATGAGAACGTAGCGCTATTTGGCTGAGATAGTGCACTATTCCTCAAGACAAGGGAGCAGTAACCCCGAAGATGACGCAGAGATCATCAGGGCTGCCTTGGCTTCAGAAGGGATGGTTGTCTTGCATGGAGGCCAGACAGCCTCCTCCCAGAGCGGTAGGGGCAGGGGTGCCAAGAGCTGTGGGGGTGGGGCTTTCTGGAGGAGTCCTGGGGACTGACTCCTGCCTTGTAGAGCTCCAAGGGTAGTACCCCTACCCTGTGGAGGTGGCCACTGCCCCAGTGAATCAGGGAGGTAGGATTTCTAGCCCCTTAGGCACAAAGTGCAGATCATGGTGCCAAAGATTATCCTGGAGTCTTAAGATCTCATGAGTTGCCATGCTAGGTTTTGGACTTCCTTGGAACCTGTTACCCCTGCTTTCTTCCCTATTTCTCCCTTTTAGAATGGGAAGTTCTGCCCTACGCTTGTTCCACCTTTATAATTTGCAAGCACATAACTTGTCTGGTTTCACAGGTTCACAGCTGGAGAGGAATTGGCCTCAGCATGAATCACACCTTGAATCCCACTCATCCCTGATTTAGATGGTATTTAGATGGGACTTTGGACTTTAGACTTTAGAATTGGTGCTGAAATGAGTTAAGACTTTTAGAATCTAGGGGATGAAATGAGTGTATTTTACATGAAAGAAGGACATGAATTTAGGAGGGTCCTGTGGCAGAATGTTATAGATGGAATTTATGTTCTCCCAAAATTCATATGTTGAAGCCCTATTCCCCAGTGTGATGGTACAGGAGGAGAGGCCTTTGGGAGGTAATCAGATGAGATCATGAGGGTGGAACTCTCATGAGTGGGACTGATGCCCTTATGAGAGTCATGAGAGAGCTTGTTTCCTCTCTCTGCTCTCCACCACATGAGGACACAATGAGAAGTCGGCCGTTCGCCACCTAGAAGAGGGTCCTCGCCAGAATGTGCCCATGCTGAAACTCTGATCTTGGACTTCCAGCCTCCAGAACCATGAGAAATAAATGTATGTTTTTATAAGCCACCCAGGCTCTGGTATTCTGTTATAGCAGCCTGAACCAAGGTCCTTGGTCAGGGAAGAAGTTTCCTTAGCCCCTGTGGAAAATCCAATTTTACTCTAGTTCTTGTTCTACTTTGAGAATCACCTTCTGCTTTATGCTTATCAGACAAGTATAATCTTCCTCCCAATAAAACTGTCCCTCCTACATACAGACAACCCTCTCAAACCCACTCCCTTCCCTCTACTCCCACTCTGTCCACTGAGCCTTGACCACCACACTTCTTGCTGAGGCTACCACAATATCTTTCCTGTTGCAGGTCCCAGCATGTCCACACTTTAACTCCCTCAATCCAACATCTCACAGTACCCAGAGTGAACTTCTAAAAGCACAAACTTGACCCTCTGAACTGTATAATAAAATCAAACTCTAGATTTCTTCTGCCAAAACCCATTCCTCTTATTGTCTTATGTATCTTCACCCTTAACATTTCTCTTGCCCTCCCACTACACATCCACTGCACCACCATCAATGCCGCAGCCTCTGCCTTCAGGCCACAGCCACCTACTTCCCAGGAAACACACCAGCCCTACTTGGGGGCAAGCCACCATTGTTTCTTGTTGAGATTATTAAAACAGCCTACAAACTGGTCTCTTTGCTTCCACCAACACCTCCCTTCAGTCTGTTCTCACCCCAGAAACAATGGGATCATTTGCAAAAAGGTAAGCCAAGCAGTCTTTCACCCCTGCCCCATATTTTCCCATAGCTCTGATCCTACTCAGATCTTCTTGCATCCCCAAGGCCCTTGCCTGATCTGACTCCATGCTGTGTCTGGCCTCATGTCCTATTACCTGAGCCATATGCTCCAGAGACATGGGAGCATGCTCAGAAGGTAGGGCCTGCGCACTTTCTGTCTTACACTGGAACCCACTTCAGCTGCCTGTGCGGGTCCCACAGTTCCATACTTCAGGTGTCTGCTCTAGTGGAAGGCCCCTGAGAGGCCTTCCCTGTCTGCCCCCTTCTGCAACAATTGTACATTTCTGTACCATTTATCCAGCTTTACTGTTCTGCTCGACACTTACTTACAGCACCTCGCATTTATTTGTCTGTTCCTTTGTTTTCTGTCTTCCCCCACTATAATGTAAGCTCCATGGCAGCAGGGGCTTAGTTTTTCTGGCAGATTGATGCTAAAAGGGCTCCCCATGTTCCCCACTTGCTGGTGTTCACATCTTTGTGTGATTCCCTTCCCTTCAGTGCAGGTGGGACTTGTGATTTGTTTCTAACCAGTAGTCTATGGCCGAGTGATGGAATGTCATTCCCATGAATATGTTTCATAATATAAGTCTCCTTCCTACTAACAGACTTGCTCTCACTCTCCTGCTAGACTTGGAGAAGCAAGCTGCCATTTGTGAACTGCCTCAGGGCAGCCTCCAGGAATGAGAGCCTCTGACCAACAGCTGGGAAAAGAGTGAAGCTCTCACTCCTATCACCACAAAGAAATGACTTCTACCAACAACTGGAGTGAACTTAGAAGCAGATTCTTCTCTAATCAAGCCTCCAGATGAGAGCACAGCCCTGCTGACACCATGGTTGCAGTCTGGCAACAACCTGAAGCACAGAACTCAGCTAAGTAGTGCCCAGACTCCTGACCCACTGAAACAGGTAATAAATGTCTGTTGTTTTAAGCTACTAAATTTGTGGTAACTTGTTACCTAGCAATAGAAAACTGATATAGTTCATTGCTGTAAGCCATATACTTAGAACAGGATCCATCATATACGAGATGGCCAGTAAATATTTGCTGATGAATACATTCTTAAGGAAAAGCAAAACAGAGCAAAGTGGACAGCAGTGTCATAATATGCTACTAGTCATGTGTGTGTGGCTATGTGTATATCTGCATAAATGTTGACTGTTTCTAGAAAGGTATGCAAGAAACTGACAGAAGTCTGAGGATGGAAAATAGAAATTCATGAAGGAGGAAGACTCACATCACTTTATATCCTTTTGAAGTGTTTGAGAAAAATTTTACTCTATGAATGTATCACTTAAACACATACACATAACACACACACACAACAAAATAAAATAGCCCCCATGACTTCAAATTTTAATGGTTTCCATAGTAAAATCATTTCTTCAGCACTTACTCCTTTAGTCAGTGTTCTGCCTTTCCAATCCATGCAACACCTTGTCTATTATTCAATTCTACCTGATTCTCCTCCAGGATGTTTTGTGGCACAAAAGAATTGCTGCAGACAGAATGAAATATGCTTTGAATTGGTACATCATGCTTTGACTGCCTTACAAAGAGGCAGAAAGGCAAATTTTGTTTGCAAACATGTGTAAGCCAAGCCAAAAGGGCCTTTTCTAAGGTAAAATGCAAGACCAAGGACGCCAAGCTTTTCCCTTATTGTTCTTGTGTATCAATCCTGGAAGTCTTTTCATTCAAGAAAAATCTGAATAACTTAAGTTACAGAGTTACCCTCGAGTTTTGGGATGGTCTAGTAGGCTTTGAAAAGTACAGTCAAAATAGTGGGAGCCAATTTCCATATTTGTTTGGTAGAGGTGGAAAAAAGCCAACTGGAAATTTGTAGGTTGAGGACAAACATACAGCACACCTTACCTAGCAAGGAAAACTGAAGAGTACAGCATAGAGCTCTGAAAGCCACATACCATGTGTCATGACTAGGAGCAGCTAGGGTTACCCCATAAAAAGAATTCATGTGACATCATGCTAGTGGAAGAGTTTCAAAATTTAGCCCCTGTTTTGAAACTAGCCTATATAACAAATTGAAGAAACACTGAAAGTCATTTCTCTGAGAGCTCTGGAGAATATTTGAGACACAGTTACTCACTCTCATTAATTAGTGAGGGACTATGACCACAGCAATACCAGATTATTGACCTCGTTCAAAGTTCTAAAATTGGACCTGAAAACACACAACCATGATAAATGTTCAATGATTAATCAACATCTGTGAATTAATGGCTAAAAACCCGTGAGTTGCAAGATATAGTTTCTGTCTAGCTTCTTAAAATCATAATTAGTTTTGTGTAATTGTGTATGTGTGTGGGTGTGTAAAGCATTACAATTTCTCACAAGTGACACTAAGGCTGTATCAGCTTGATTATTCAGTCTGTTCAAGCCACACATCTTGCCAATGTGGCTACAAGGTCATGACTTTGAAGCCTATGAAAGCCAAAAGCTGTACTCAACCTCTTGCCCAAAATAACATCCTTCACAAGAAACACTTAGATAATTAATTGGTGTCTTTGCCATTCGTTCATTAATTCATACATATATCCATTCACTCATCCCACCAACATTTAACACTGGGGTACAAAGAGGCACAAGTCAGGGACCTTGTTCACAGTCCAATGGTCCATGGTTAAGTGTGCGTTTTTCCCAGTCAATATATGTCATCGTAGCTAAGTCCTTTCTCAGTTGGTTGGAATGCATGCACCTGGGAGATGCCTAGCTTGAAGGGGGTTCCTGGGAGCCCCTGGAGCAGAGGGTCCTGGTGGAACATCCTTGGACTCCCAAGTGGTGAGGAAGAAAGAAGAATGGTCAGGAAGAATCCATCTCAACGTATTTCCAGGAACAGAAATTGCACATCCCTTCTATCCCTACTTCTAAGTGTGCTCTGGACACATGTAATAACCCTTCTGTTCTGAAACTGTTTAAATCCATTTCACATTGTGAGTAGGCACCTGAGGTAATTTGACTCTAGAGGAAGATAATGTTGAGCTGTAATATTGTGACCTATACCTCGTTTTCTCAAATCACTCTGAATTAAAGTATCTTACTACTCAATATCAGAAGCCTCCAAATTATGGTTTCCTGCTTTTATTTCTTTTATGGACATTTCAGCACATGAAATATGAAAGAAGAAAGAAGAAATGGACAGTAAATAAGAAAGTTATTTGACAAAAAGGCACTCTACAGTATGAGAGAATATATTCATAAACAACTCATCTGATAGGGGGTTAACATCCAAAATATATAAAGAACTCATACACCTCATATAAAGAACCAAAACAAACAAACAAACAACCTGATTAAAAAATGGGTGAAGAGCCTGAACAGATATTTCTTCAAAGAAAAAATACAATGGCCAACAGGTACATGAAAAGATGCTCCACATTGCTAATGATCAGGGAAACATAAATCAAAACCACAATGAGAATCATCTCACACTAAAAATCAGAGTGCTCACCATCCAAAACACAAGAAATAACAAGTGTTGGTGAGGACGTGGAGAAACAGGAAACCTCCTACACTGTTGGTGGGAATATAAATGGGTACAGCCACTGTGGAAAGCAGTATGGAGGTTCCTCAAAAACCTAAAAGCAGAAATATTATTTGACTGAGTAATTCCACCCCTACGAATTTAGCCAAAGAAAACAAAATCCCTGATTTGAAAACATATATGTTCATGACCAAGTGGGATTTAGTCCAAGGATGCAAGGATGATACAATATTCATAAATCAATCAATATCATACACCACATTAACAAAAAGGACAAAAACCACATGATCATCTCAATAGATACTGAAAAAGCACAAAACAAAATTCAACATACTTTCATGATAAAAACTCTCAACAAAATGGGCATAGAGGGAATTTACCTCAATGTACTAAATGTCATATACAAGAAACCCTTAGCCAATCTTGTACTTAATAGTGAAAAGCTGAAAGCTTTACCTCTAAGATCAGGAGCAAGACAAGGATGCCCACTCTCACCACTTTTATTCAAGATAGTCTGGAGGTCCTAGCCACGCAATCAGACAATACAAAGAAATAAAAGGCATCCGGATTGGTAAGGAAGAAGTTAAACTGCCTCTATTTGCAGATGACATGATACTATACATAGAAAACCCTAAAGAATCTACCAACAAACTACTAGAATTAATAATTGAATTCAGCAAAGTTGCAGGATACAAAATTAATACACAGAAATCTGTTGCATTCCTATATGCTAACAACAAACTAGCAGAAAGAGAAATCAGGAAAACAACTCCATTTACAATTGCATCAAAAGAATAAAATACCTAGGAATAAACCTAACCAAGGAGGTGAAAGACCTATACTCTGAAAACCAGAAGACACTCATGAGAGAAATTAAAGGAGATACCAAAAAATGGAAATCTATCCCATGCTCATGGATAGGAAGGATTAACATTGTCAAAATGGCCATCCTGCCCAAAATAATCTACAGACTCAATGCAGTCCCTTTCAAAATACCAACAGCATTCTTCAATGAACTGAAACAAATAGTTCTAAAATTCATATGGAACCACAAAAGACCCAAAATAGCCAAAGCAATCCTGAGAAACAAGAACAAAGCTGGGGGGATTATGCTCCCTGACTTCAAGCTCTACTACAAAGCTACAGTAATCAAAAGAATTTGGTACTGGCACAAAAACAGATCCAAAGATCAATGAAACACAATAGATAGACCACATATAAACCCACACATATATGGTCAATTAATATATGATAAAGGAGCCAAGAATATACAGTGGGGAAACAACAGCCTTTTCAACAACTGGTGTTGGGAAAACGGGACAGCTACATGTAAGAGAATGAAACTGCGTTATTGTCTAATTTTATACCCAAAAGTAAACTTGAAATGGATCAAAGACCTGAATGTAAGTCATGAAACCATAAAACTCTTAGAAGAAAACATAGGCAAAAATCTCCTGAATATAAACATGAGCAACTTTTTCCTGAATACATCTCCTCAGGCAAGGGAAACAAAATAAAAAATGAACAAGTAGGACTACATCATGCTAAAAAGCTTCTGTACAGCAAAGGACACCATTAGCAAAACAAAAAGGTCTCCAACAAGATGGGAGAATATATTCATAAACAATTTGTCTGATAAGGTTAACATCCAAAATGTGATAAGAACCCATGCCTCAACACCCAAAAAACAAATAACCTGATTAAAAAATGGGTGGAGGACCTGAACAGACACTTCTCCAAAGGAGAAATCAGATGGCCAACAGGCACATGAAAAGATGCTCCACATCCCTAACTGTCAGGGAAATGCAAATTAAAACCACAATGAGATATCATCTCACACCAGTTAGAATGACCTCTATCCAAAAGACAAGAAACAACAAATGCTGGTAAGGATGTGTAGAAATAGGAACCCTCCCACACTATTGGTGGAAATGCAAATTGGTGAAACTGCTTTGGAAAGCAGTATGGAAGTTCCTAAAAAAACTAAAAATAGAAATACCATTTGACCCAGTAACTCCTCTCCTAGGAATTTACCTGAAAAAACGAAATCCCTGATTCAAAAAGATATATGCACACCCATGTTTATCACCACACTATTTGCAATAGCCAAGATATGGAAGCAGCCTAGAAGTTCAGCAATGGATAACGATGATATGGAACATATACAAAATGGAATATTATTCAACCACAAAGAGAAAAGAAATCCTGCCATTTGCAACAACATGGATGGATCTAGAGGGTGTTATGCTCAGTGAAATAAGTCAGGCGGAGACAGACAAATACCATATGACTTCATTTGTGGAATATAAAAACAAAGCAAAACAGAAGGAAGAAAACAGTAGTAGACTCATAGACGTGAGAAGTGACTACAAGTTACCAAGGGGGAATGGTTGGGGTGGGTGCAGGGTTGGGAAGGAGGGGGACAAAAGGGATCAGTAATTCACAATCACAATATATGTTGATCATGGGGACTGTTGAACAACTGTGATGTACATTTGAAAGCAACATAAGATTGACAATTAACGATGCTTAATAAAAATAAAGAAAAGATACATGCACCCCTATGTTTATCATCACATTATATACCTAAGCCAAGATATGGAAGCAACCAAAGTGTCCATCAACAGATGAATGGATGAAGAAGAAGTGGTACATATACATAACGGAATATTATTCAGCCATTAAAAATAAAGAATCCTACCATTTGCAACAACATGGATGGACCTAGAGTGTATTATGCTCACTGAAATAAGCCAGGTGGAGAAAGACAAATACCATATGACTTCACTTATTTGTGGAATATAAAAACAAAGCAAAACATAATGAAGAAAATAGCAGTAGACTCATGGACACTGAGAGGTGATTGGTGGTTACCATGGGGGAAAGGATGGGGTTTGTGGGTGGGAAGGGTGAGGGGGATAAAGGGGCACAAAAATTCTCAATCATAATGTAACGGTCATGGGCAGAGTAGTATAGCATGGACTATATAGTCAATGATTCTGTAACATCTTCCTATGTTGATAAATAGTAACTGCACTAGTGGGAGTAAGGATTTAGTAATATGGGTAACAGTTGAACCACTGTGTTGTATATTTGAAACCAGTATGAGAGTGTATATCAGTGATAACTTCAATTTTTTTTAAAAAGCAATGGAAAAATAAAGAAAAGTTACTCGAAATGTCCCTGAATAGTTGGACAAGCTTTCATGAAATACCATGTAGCGGACTTTCAGGGGTGGAGAGAGGGGATAAAGAATTCACTCATTAAAAGTCACACACACATGCCTTTCTAGGGTGGAAACTGTGGCCAGGAAGCTGTTTCGGCATAAAGAAGATCTCTCAGTTCCTTCTTCATCCAGGAGTTTTCTCCAGGCCCACCTGAGGTGAAGGAGGGTAGCTAAGAGGAGAGGAAGGAGAAAAGAATTATTCCTGTTATTGAGGCATCAGCTCTCTGCCAGGCAGGACCAACCCTCTGAACAGTTCCAGGGGCCACCGTTCATTAGCAGCTACAGCTGCTGTGTGAATGGTGCCCCAGCTGTGCTGCTTAGGGGCCAGGTCCTTGCCTTCTTTGGTCTCATTGCATTCTTGCCTCTGTGGGTCATGTGATCATCTCCCCATTGTAAGGGTGGGGATAAGAGGCTCAGACCCTGCAGCTTACCAGCAGGAGGAGGGAGGCAGCATTTGAACCCAGGTTATCCTGTCTCTGAAGATACTGCCTAAAGTGCAAGTGGTACATTCAAAACGATGCAGAGGTAGATGGAAACAGGGTCAAGCCTGGGGGAGGGTGATAAAAAAAAGTCACATGCACATTTTGAAAAATCTCAACTTTAAACATACATTAAAATTACAATACATAAATATCTATCAGTGTGACAGAGATTAAACAGTGTGATAATACCCAGTGCTGGCAAGTATATGGGAGAAACAAGTCTTATTCACTGTGTGTAGAGTATAAAGTGGAACAAAACTTCAGAGAATTATCTTGGTCTTATTTACCAAATAAAAGATGTGTTATCCCCTTTGACCCAGTGTTATTAGTCTACTTGGGCTGCCATAACAGAATACCACAGACTGTGCAGTTTAAACAACAGAAATTCATTTTCTCACAGTTATGGAGGCTGCAAGTCTGAGATCAAGGTGCCATCACAGTTTGTTTCTGGTGAAACCTCTCTTCCTAGATTATAGATGGCATCTTTTCCCTGTGTTCTCACATGTGCAACCATAGAAAGAAAGAGAGCTCTGATGCCTCTTCCCTTTCTTATAAGGACATACTCCTTTCAGATAAGGGTCCATCCCTTATAACTTCATTTAATCTTAATTACCTCCCTAAATCTAAATAATATCTATCTCCAAATGCAGTCACATTGAGGGTTAGGGCTTCAACACAGGAATATGGGGGAAGCCACAATATTGTCCAGAGCATCCAGAAAATCTAGTTTTGGAAATTTGTACTATGCTTTTGCATATATGCACAAAGATCTCTGGGTAAGAATATTTAAGGTTCCATTGTCTGCAGTAGCCAACATAAAGATCCATCAAGAGGGGGTTAGCTATACAAATTAAGGTATATTCATTCCATCAATAAAATACTCCTATGCAACTGTTAAGATGAATGAGCCAGCACTAACCATGTTGGCATGGAAAACTTAGTAAAATATTTCTTTAAGTGGAAAAAGCAAGGTGTGGGCAGTGTGTAGAATATGATTCAATTTCTGTTAAAAAAATAAAAATAAAAAGCCTAAGCACCAATGTTTTCTGAAAGGAGTAACAAGAAACCACTGATAGTTGGTCCTTCCAAAGAGTGGGCTTGGAGCATGGGGAGGGAGAATTTGTTCCTTCTACCCTGCTGTACTGTTGGTACTTTGCCCACCCTCACTACTGCCTGGAGGTATGTTACTTTTTTTTAACTGAGGTAAAATTCATGTAGCAAAAAATTCTCATTAACCATTTAAAAGTGTGCAGTCCAGTGGCACTTAATATATTTGCAGTATTGGGCAACTATCACCTCTGCCTAGTTCCAAACATTGTCATCATCCCATCTGACAGTCACTCCCCATTCTCCTCTCCCTCAGCCCCTGGCAACCACTAATTTGCTTTCAATCTCCACGGATTTGCCTACTTTTGACATTTATATAAATGGTATTTATAATATGTGGTCTTTATTTCTGGCTTCTTTCACTTAGGATAATGTTTTTACAGTTCCATGATCCATGTAGCATGCATCAGTGCTTCATCCCTTTTTATGGCTGAGTAATATTTTATTGTAGGAATATATTACATTTAGCTATCTCATTCATCCATTAGTGGGCATTCAGGTTGTTTCCATCTTTTGGCTATTGTGAAGAGTGCTGCTATAAACACTAGTATACAAGTTTTTATGTGAACACCCGTTTTCAGTTCTTTGGGGTACATACTTGGCAGTAGAATTGTTGGCTCATATGGCAGTTCTGGGCTTAATATTTTGAGAATAAATGCTACTTTTTATTGTGTTCAAATATTAAATTTCATCCCATAAATGAGACTGTATGGGAATCTTGAAAGACATTTTGGTACAGTCTCTCTTTGACAATGGACATTATTTATCTTGATTGAAGCAGTAATTTGGGTTTAACAGTATCTTTGTCTTAGGGCCCATTAGATGTCTTGCATAAAATGGACACTCCGATGTTCTGCGGGATAAAAAACTGAAACAGTGTATCTCAAAAGATACACTGTATTCTTTCAATACTACTAAATACCCTTAGACAAGATACAATGCAATAAATAGTAATTATTCTAACTTTAGAGATATTGTTTATTTATTTGATTATTCAAAAAATGATGGACTGCTTCACATCAATCAGGATGGTTATTATACAAATTTAGAAAATAGCAAGCTCTGTGAAGGATGTGGAGAAATTGCAACCCTGTGCGCTGTTGGTGGGAATGTACCGTGGTGCAGCTGCTATGAGAAACAGCGTGGCAGCTTCTCAAAAAACTGAAAACAGAATTACCATACAACCTAACAATTCCACTTCTGGGTAGATACCGGAAAGAATTGAAATCAGAGTCTTGAACAGATACACCCATGTTCATAGCAGCATTATTCACAGTTAAGAGGTAGAAGCAACCCAAGTGTCCATCAACAGATAAGTGGATAATCAAATGTGGTATATATATATTATTTTATTTTTTTTTTTATACTTCATAGCAGTATGTTTATTTGCACAAGTTCAATAAGAATCTGCTTTCCTTGTAAGAAGACCAATTAGAAACACTGGTTATATTACCAAGGCTTTGACTGGAACGTCATACCTGAGAGACACGTGTGTAAACTCAGATATGAACCGACAGCTTTAAGGAACTAAGATTGACTTTTTTTTTTTGAGAGGGCATCTCTCATATTTATTGATCAAATAGTTGTTAACAACAAGAAAATTCTGTATAGGGGAGTCAATGCTCAATGCACAATCATTAATCCATCTCAAGCCTAATTCTTGTCAGTCTCCAATCTTCTGAAGCATAATGAACAAGTTCTTACGTGGTGAACAAATTCTTACATAGTGAATAAGTTCTTACATGGTGAACAGTACCAGGGCAGTCATCACAGAAACTTTTGGTTTTGATCACGCATTATGAACTATAAACAATCAGGTCAAATATGGGTATTCGTTTGATTTTTATACTTGATTTATATGTGGATCCCACATTTCTCCCTTTATTATTATTATTATTATTATTTTTAATAAAATGCTGAAGTGGTAGATAGATGCAAGATAAAGGTAGAAAACATAGTTTAGTGTTGTAAGAGAGCAATTTTAGATGATCAGGTGTGTGCCTGTAGACTATGTGCTAATCCAAGCTAGACAAGGGCATTAAAACATCCACGGATGCAGATTTCTCTCAAAACAGGGGGGGTGAGGTTCTAAGTCTCACCTCTGTTGATCCCCAATTTCTCACCTGATGGCCCCCCTGCGACTGTGCCTGTCTTAGGTTGTTCCTCCCTTGAGAAATGTTACCCGTCTCTGGCTAACCAGTCATCTTCTGGGGCCATACAGGGAGATGTAAAGTTGGTAAGTGAGAGAGAAACCATATTGTTTGAAAAGGTTAGCTTTTTACTTCTTTGCAGATTTATTCCCTGTGGCTTCTATGGCCAGCATTTGTCTTGAGGTATCTTTACCACTTGGAGGAATTATGATACTCGGTAAATTAGATATGAGTCACGAATTCTATTTAAGGGTTGTAATTAGGAAGGAAGAAGAAAAGCTATAGAGGTAGCAGATGGAATAAAACATGGGAAGATTGATTATTTCTTTGAGATATCTTCTTGTAGAGTAACTTAAGCATGTATAGGTTTAAAACTACTAACTAAATTGTGCACACACATTAACATAATAGGAATACAGTTACATAACCAAAGCAGATCTATAGTTACCAGCCATCTCCAGTGAAGCCAAGAAAACCAGTTAGGCACCCTAGGCATTTGTGAAAATTTGTCTATGATATGATGGATATTGTCCAACTGTACTTGAACAGTCTGAGAGAAATCAGGCAAATTAAAACAACCCATTCCTGGGAACTGTTCACATCCCATATGTTCTTTTAACCATAGATAGTCTGTAGTCGTAAGATTTTAGAGCGCTACAACTTGCACTTCTCCTAATTCTTGGTTGAGTTCCAACAGTATAGATCCAGTCAAATTTGTTGTTTTACTGTATGCACAGGCCAGCTTAGATATCTCCTTCTTCATTCCAATGGCAAGTCCAGGAACTGGTGGGATGGATGCAGCTACAACTGCAGCATCGCCTGGATCTTTCTGGAGGTTTTTTGATGATCATCTTCTGGTATGAGTCTTCCAGAGAGTGCTGATGTTGGAAGTTCTTCTTCATATCGTATCTTAGTTCATTTTCTGGGTAGCCAACTTAGGCTTTGATCCTCTGTATAAACACAAACAGACCCTTTGCCCACACTTTGATATGCCCTTTATACCATTGTGTAGAGCTCATTGGAAGTCACCACATAGGAACTGCTTTTTTTTTTTTAAGAGAAAGGAATATTATCAGAAAAGTGTACCTCCATAGCCGATCATCTGACACCCTTTAAGTGATCAAAATTAAGGATATTTAAAGCATGCGTTAATCGTTGATTTACCGTTAGTTTTATCCTATCAAGCAGTAATCCCCCTTTTCTTTCTTTCTTTTTTTTTTAATCTTTAATCTACACTTACATGAAGAATATAATGTTACTAGGCTCTCCCCTATACCAGGTCCCCCTATAAACCACTTTACAGTCACTGTCCATCAGCATAGCAAAATGTTGTGGAATCACTACTTGTCTTCTCTGTGTTGTACAGCCATCCCCTTTCTCCCTTCCCCCCTTTCTTCTTACCCCCCCTATTCCTTCCCTATCCACCCATCCTCCTCAGTCCCTTTCCTAGGAGTGGAATTCCTGGGTCAAATGGTAAGTCTGTTTTGAGCATTTTGATGAACCTCCATACTGCTTTCTACAATGGTTGAACTAATTTACATTCCCACGAGCAGTGTAGGAGGGTACCCCCTTCTCCACAGCCTCGCCAACATTTGTTGTTGTTTGTCTTTTGGATGGCAGCCATCATTACTGGTGTGAGGTGATATCCATTGTAGTTTTAATTTGCATTTCTCTGATAATTAGCAATGTGGAGCATCTTTTCATGTATCTATTGGCCATCTGTATTTCTTTTTTGGAGAACTGTCTGTTCAGTTCCTCTGCCCATTTTTTAATTGGATTATTTGTTTTTTGTTTGTTGAGGCATGTGAGCTCTTTATATATTTTGGATGTCAAGCCTTTATCGGATCTGTCATTTACAAATATATTCTCCCATACTGTAGGGTTCCATTTTGTTCTATTGATGGTGTCTTTTGCTGTACAGAAGCTTTTCAGCTTAATACAGTCCCACTTGTTCATTTTTGCTGTTGTTTTCCTTGCCCGGGGAGATATGTTCAAGAAGAGGTCACTCATGTTTATGTCTAAAAGGTTTTGCCTATGTTTTTCTCTAAGAGTTTTATGGTTTCATGACTTACATTCAGGTCTTTGATCCATTTTGAATTTACTCTTGTATATGAGGTTAGACAATCATCCAGTTTCATTCTCCTACATGTAGCTGTCAGCTTTGCCAACACCATCTGTTGAAGAGACTGTCATTTTGCCATTGTATGTCCATGGCTCCTTTATCAAATATTAATTGACCATATATGTTTGGGTTAATGTCTGGAGTCTCTAATCTGTTCCACTGGTCTGTGGCTCTGTTCTTGTGCCAGTACCAAATTGTCTTGATTACTATGGCTTTGTAGTAGAGCTTGAAGTTGGGGAGTGAGATCCCCTCTACTTTATTCTTCTTTTTCAGGATTGCTTTGGCTATTTGGGGTCTTTGGTGTTTCCATATGAATTTTAGAACTATTTGTTCCAGTTCATTGAAGAATGTTGCTGGTAATTTGATAGGGATTGCATCAAATCTTTATATTGCTTTGGGCAGGATGGCCATTTTGACGATATTCATTCTTCTTAGCCATGAGCATGAGATGAGTTCCCATTTGTTAGTGTCCTCTTTAATTTCTCTTAAGAGTGACTTGTAGTTTTCATGGTATAGGTCTTTCACTTCTTTGGTTAGGTTTATTCCTAGGTATTTTATTCTTTTTGATGCAATTGTGAATGTAATTGTTTTCCTGATTTCTCTTTCTGTTAGTTCATTGTTAGTGTATAGGAAAACTACAGATTTCCGTGTGTTAATTTTATATCCTGCAACTTTGCTGTATTCCAATGTCGGTTCTAGTAGTTTTGGAGTGGAGTCTTTAGGGTTTTTATGTACAATATCATATCATCTGCAAATAGTGACAGTTTAACTTCTTCTTTACCAATCTGGATTCCTTGTATTTCTTTGTTTTGTCTGATTGCCGTGGCTAGGACCTCTGGTACTATGTTAAATAACAGTGGGGAGAGTGGGCATCCCTGTCTTGTTCCCGATCTCAGAGGAAATACTTTCAACTTCTCGCTGTTCAGTATAATGTTTCCTGTGGGTTTATCATATATGGCCTTTATTATGTTGAGGTACTTGCCCTCTATTCCCATTTTGTTGAGAGTTTTTATCATGAATGGATGTTGAATTTTGTCAAATGCTTTTTCAGCATCTATGGAGATGATCATGTGGTTTTTGTCTTTCTTTTTGTTGATGTGGTGGATGATGTTGATGGATTTCGAATTGTTTACCATCCTTGCATCCCTGGGATGAATCCCACTTGGTCATGGTGTATGATCCTTTTGATACGCTGTTGAATTCTGTTTGCTAATATTTTATTGAGTATTTTTGCATCTATTTTCATCAGGGATATTGGTCTGTAATTTTCTTTTTTGGTGGGGTCTTTGCCTGGTTTTGGTATTAGTGTGATGTTGGCTTCATAGAAGGAGTTTGGGAGTATTCCCTCTTCTTCTATTTTTTGGAACACTTTAAGGAGAATGGGTATTATGTCTTCTCTGTGCATCTGATAAAATTCCGAGGTAAATTCGTCCGGCCCCGGAGTTTTGTTCTTGGGTAGTTTTTTCATTACCATTTCAATTTCTTTGCTCGTAATTGGTTTGTTTAACTTTTGTGTTTCTTCCTTGGTCAGTCTTTGGAGGCTGTATTTTTCTAGGAAGTTGTCCATTTCTTCTAGGTTTTCCAGCTTGTTGACATATAGGTTTTCATAGTAGTCTTTAATAATTCTTTGTATTTCTGTGGGGTCTGTCGTGATTTTTCCATTCTCATTTCTGATTCTGTTGATTTGTGTTGATTCTCTTTTTCTCTTAATAAGTTTGGCTAGAGGCTTATCTATTTTGTTCATTTTCTCAAAGAACCAGCTCTTGGTTTTGTTGATTTTTGCTTTTGTTTTATTCTTCTCAATTTTGTTTATTTCTTCTCTGATCTTTATTATGTCCCTCCTTCTGCTGACTTTAGGCCTCATTTGTTCTACTTTTTCCAGTTTCGATAATTGTGATGTTAGACTATTCATTTGGGATTGTTCTTCCTTCTTCAAGTGTGCCTGGATCACTATATACTTTCCTCTTAAGACTGCTTTCGCTGCGTCCCACATAAGTTGGGGCTTTGTGTTGTTGTTGTCATTTGTTTCTATATATTCCTTGATCTCTATTTTGATTTATTCATTGATCCATTGATTATTTAGTAGCATGTTGTTAAGCCTCCATGTGTTTGTGAGCCTTTTTGTTTTCTTTGTAGAATTTAGTTCTAGTTTTATACCTTTGTGGTCTTAAAAATTGGTTGGTAGAATTTCAATCTATTGGAATTTACTGAGGCTCTTTTTGTGGCCTAGTATGTGGTCTATTCTGGAGAATGTCCCATGTGCACTTGAGAAGAATGTGTATCCTGTTGCTTTTGGATGTAGAGTTCTATAGATGTCTATTAGGTCCATCTGTTCTAGTGTGTTGTTCAGTGCCTGTGTGTCCTTACTTATTTTCTGCCCGGTGGATCTATCCTTTGGGGTGAGTGGTGTGTTGAAGTCTCCTACAATGAATGCATTGCAGTCTATTTCCCTCTTTAGTTCTGTTAGTATTTGCTTCACATATGCTGGTGCTCCTGTATTGGGTGCATATATATTTAGAATGGTTATATCCTCTTGTTGGACTGAGCCCTTTATCATTATGTAGTATCCTTCTTTATCTCTTGTTACTTTCTTTGTTTTGAAGTCTATTTTGTCTGATATTAGTACTGCAACCCCTGCTTTCTTCTCACTGTTGTTTGCCTGAAATGTTTTTCCACCCCTTGACTTTTAGTCTATGCTTATCTTTGGGTTTAAGGTGAGTTTCTTGTAAGCAGCATATAGATGGGTCTTGCTTTTTTATCCATTCTATTACTCTATGTCTTTTGACTGGTGCATTAAGTCCATTTACTTTTAGGGTGACTATTGAGAGATATGTACTTATTGCCATTGCAGGCTTTAGATTCGTGGTTACCAAAGGTTCAAGGTTAGCCTCTTTAGTATCTTACTGCCTAACTTAGCTCGCTTATTGAGCTGTTATATACACTGTCTGGAGATTCTTTTCTTCTCTCTCTTCTTATTCCTCCTCCTCCATTCTTCATATGTTGTGTGTTTTGTTCTGTGCTCTTTTTAGGAGTGCTCCCATCTAGAGCAGTCCCTGTAAGATGCCCTGTAGAGGTGGTTTGTGGGAAGCAAATTCCCTCAGCTTTTGCTTGTCTGGGAATTGTTTAATCCCACCATCATATTTAAATGATAGTCGTGCTGGATACAGTATCCTTGTTTCAAGGCCCTTCTATTTCATTGCATTAAATATATTATGCCATTCTCTTCTGGCCTGTAGGGTTTCTGTCGAGAAGTCTGATGTTAGCCTGATGGGTTTTTCTTTATAGGTGACCTTTTTCTCTCTAGCTGCCTTTAAAACTCTTTCCTTGTCCTTGATCCTTGCCATGTTAATTATTATGTGTCTTGGTGTTGTCCTCCTTGGATCCTTTCTGTTGGGGGTTCTGTGTATTTCCGTGGTCTGTTCGATTATTTCCTCCCCCAGTTTGGGGAAGTTTTCAGAAATTATTTCTTCAAAGACACTTTCTGTCCCTTTTCCTCTCTCTTCTTCTTCTGGTACCCCTATAATATGGATATTGTTCCTTTTGGATTGGTCACATAGTTCTCTTAGTGTTGTTTCATTCCTGGAGATCCTTTTATTTCTCTCTATGTCAGCTTCTATACATTCCTGTTCTCTGGTTTTATTCCTTCAATGGCCTCTTGCATCTTATCCATTCTGCTTATAAATCCTTCCAGGGTTTGTTTCACTTCTGTGATCTCCTTCCTGACATCTGTGATCTCCCTCCAGACTTCATCCTATTGCTCTTGCATTTTTCTCTGCATCTCGGTCAGCATATTCATGATTTTTATTTTGAATTCTTTTTCAGAAGGACTGGTTAGGTCTGTCTCCTTCTCAGGTGTTGTCTCTGTGATCTTTGTCTGCCTGTAGTTTTGCCTTTTCATAGTGATAGAGATAGTTTGCAGAGCTGGTACAAGTGACAGCTGGAAGAGCTTTCCTTCTTGTTGGTTTGTGGCCTTCCTCTCCTGGGAGAATAGCGACCTCTAGTGGCTTGTGCTGGGCAACTGTGCACAGGCAGGGCTTCTGCTTCCTGCCCGGGTGCTATGGAGTTTATCTCTGCTGTTGCTGTGGGCGTGGCCTGGCTCAGGCTGCTGCTCCAAAATGGCGGAGCCCCATTGGAGGGGGAGCGGCTGGGAGGCTATTTATCTCCGTAAGGGGCCTCTGTGCTCCCTGCTGCCCAGGGGGTTAGAGTGCCCAGAGATCCCCAGATACCCTGCCTCTGGGCTAAGTGTCCTGCCCTGCCCCTTTAAGACTTCCAAAAAGCACTCTCCAAGCCAAAACAACAACAGCAAGAACAAAAGAAAAAAAAAAAAGAAAAATGCATGATTTTCTTTGTCCTCAGGTGCCAGTTTCAGGTACCCGCTCACCAGTCTTGCTTCACTGTTTCCCTAGTATTGGGGTCCCTGTCCTTTTAAGACTTCCAAATAGCACTCGCCAAAAAAAAAAAAAAAAAGCGGAAAAAAAAATGGCCGCTCCCATTTCTTTGTTCTCCGGCGTAGGCCTCAGGCACCCACTCACCAGTCCTGCTGCCCTGTTTCCATAGTATCCAGGGTCCTGCGCATGCACTGTGTTTGCGCTCTGGTCTGGATGGCTGGGGCTGGGTGTTCAGCAGTCCTGGGCTCCCTCTCCCTCCCTGCTGACTCCTCTCCTCCTGCCAGGAGCTGGAGGGAGGGGCTCGCGGGTCCTGTGGGGCCGGGGCTTACATCTTATCCCCTTTGTGAGGTGCTGGGTTCTCACAGGTGTGGATGTGGTCTGGATGTTGTCCTGTGTCCTCTGGTCTCTATTTTAGGAAGAGTTATCTTTGTTATATTTTCATAGATATATGTGGTTTTGGGAGGAGATTTCTGCTGCTCTACTCATGCCGCCCTCTTGGCTCCACCCCCTATATATATTACTTTTTGTGTGTGTACGTAATATTATAATATATAAAAATAACATATGTATATATAAAATATATACATGTATCGTGTATGTATCTATGTACAATATATTATTATTATATATAACATATTATAATTATTGCATAAGATGTTGAATATTACATAATATTACTTAGCCTTAGAAAGGAAGGGAACTCTGAAACTCTGATACATACTGCAACATGGATGAACCTTGAAGATGTTATGCTAATTGAAGTAATCCAGTTGCAAAATAACAAATATTATATGATTCCATTTAAATGAGGTACCTAGGGTATTTAAATTCATAGAGAACAAAGTAGAATGAAGGTTGCCAGGGGCTGAGGGGAAGGGAGAGTTAATGTCCAATAGGTACAGAATTGCGGGTAGGGATACTGAGAAAAGTTCTGGAGATGCCTGGTTGCACAATGTGAATTTCCTCAATGCCACTGACCTATACACTTTAAAAAGGTTAAAATGGTAAATTTGTGTTATGCATATTTTACCGCAAAATAAAAAAGGAACATGCACATACACATAAAAGTAGATGAATATAACTATTGAGCTTTTGTTAAGAGCACTAAGGGTGTAGCAGTGAATAAAACATATAAAACAAAATTCCTGCTTTTATAGAATTTACTGTCTAGCAGGGGAGACAAAAAAAAAGTATAAAAATTCTATACACATGTGCATACTCACACACACATATGTGTCTTTATAAAAACATATATACTGCACTATTTCTTAAAAATATAAATGTGCATTTTGTGCATTTTTTCATTGAAGTACAATCTTTTATTGGTTTCAAGTGCACAGCACAATGATTCGGCAGTTACCCACATTGTTAAATTCTCACTGTCTCTAGTATGGTTACTGTGTGTCATCATAGGAAGATGTTACTGAATAATTGGTTATATTCTCCTTGCCATGCTATAAGTTTCTTTTTTTTGCAATTATCTTAGAGATCTTTGTTTGCTAGTACATGCAGATCTACTTTCCTCCTTTTTTAACTCCATACAAAATTCCACAGTGTGACTACACTGTAGTGACTTAGCCACAACTGTACAGAGGGACAGGTAGTTGGCAATCATCTGCTATTGTAAACATTGCTGTAAGGAAGAGCTTCATAGTAGCCCCTGCCATTCTTCTTCTAGAAAGCAGGTCTTTGAATAACAACTTTATATTTCTTTTCTTACATTAATCCCATACTATCCACATAATCATCAAGGTGGTCCTCCTAGCCACAGTTTGGATAAGCAAGTTCTTATGCTTTTTATAACTGTTTCTCTTCTATGTTAAAACGTTGTTTTTCAAATTGGGGTGTGATTGCTCTGACTTTCCAGTATCTGAATTCATCTCTCCTCTTATTATTATTATTTTTTATTTTATTTTTTATTTTGGTATCATTAATCTACAATTACATGAAGAACATTATGTTTACTAGGCTTCCCCTTTCACCAAGTCCCCCCGACATACCCCATCACAGTCACTGTCCATCTGCATAGTAAGATGCTGTAAAATCACTACTTCTCTTCTCTGTGTTGCACAGCCCTCCCCGTGCCCCCCACGCACTATACATGTTAATCGTAATGCCCTCTTTCTTTTTCCCTGCCCTTATCCCTCCCTTCCCACCCATCCTCCCCAGTCCCTTTTCCTTTGGTAACTGTTAGTCCATTCTTGGGTTCTGTGATTCTGCTGCTGTTTTGTTCCTTCAGTTTTCCTTTGTTCTTATACTCCACATACGAGTGAAATCATTTGGTACTTGTCTTTCTCTGCCTGGCTTATTTCATTGAGCATAATACCCTCTAGCTCCATCCATGTTGTTGCGAACATCTCATTCCTTATGAGATAAGAACTTATTAATTGGCTTTTCAACTGTAATTTCATCTGCACCTCAGCCAGTATTTCCATCCACACACTCAGAGATTTGATACCCAAAATTAACCTTGAAGTTAGTTATTCAGACCTCAGAACACACCAGCAATTTTAAGTTTAGTCTTAAAGAGGTCCCTCTTGTATTGTCTTACCATGTAATTTGCGATGACATGGCAAGTGTGAGGAATGCCCTCACATTTTCCCACTAGTATTTGTTTATTTGTTTGTTTGTTTGTTTGTTTTGGTATAATTAATCTACCACATTATACATGCTATTCGTAATGCCCCTTTCTCCCTAACACCCCTCCCTGTGTGAGCCTCCGTTCCCACCCATCCTCCCCAGTCCCTTTCCCTTTGGTAACTGTAAGTCCATTCTTGGGTTCTGTGTTTCTGTTGTTGTTTCGTTCCTTCAGTTTTTATTTGTTCTTATACTCCACATATGAGTGAAATCATTTGGTATTTGCCTTTCTCTGCCTGGCTCATTTCACTGAGCATAATACCTTCTAGCTCCATCCATGTTGTTGCAAATGGTAGGATTTGTGTTCTTCTCATGGCTGAATAATATTCCATTGTGTATATGTACCACATCTTCTTTATCCATTCATCTACTGATGGACACTTAGGTTGCTTCCATTTCTTGGCTATTGTAAATAGTGCTGTGATAAACATAGGGGTGCATATGTCTTTTTCAAACTGGGCTGCTGCATTCTTAGGGTAAACTCCTAGAAGTGGAATTGCTGGGTCAAATGGTATTTCTATTTTGAGCTTTTTGAGGAGCCTCCATACTGCTTTTGGCAATGATTGAACTAGTTTACATTCCCATCAGCAGTGTAGGAGGGTTCCCCTTTCTCCACAACATTGCCAACATTTGTTGTTGTGAATCTTTTGGATTTTGACAATCCTTACTGGTGTGAGGAGATATCTCATTGTGGTTTTAATTTGCATTTCTCTGATGATGAGCGATGTGGAGCATCTTTTCATGTGTCTGTTGGTCATCTGAATTTCTTCTTTGAAGAACTGTATGTTCAGCTCCTCTGCCCATTTTTTAATTGGATTGTTCACTTTTTGTTTGTTGAGGTGCATAACCTCTTTATAAATTTTGGATGTCAACCCTTTGTCGAGTCTGTCATTTATGAATATATTATCCTATACTGTAGGATGCCTTTTTGTTCTCTTGGTGTTGTCCTTTGCTGTACAGAAGCTTTTCAGGTCCATATAGTCCCACTTGTTCATTTCTGCTTTTGTTTCCCTTGTCCGGGGAGATATGTTCATGAAGAAGTCGCTCATGTTTATGTCCAAGAGATTTTTGTCTATGTTTTCCTCCAAGGGTTCTATGGTTTCATGACTTACATTCAGGTCTTTGGTCCATTTACAATTTACTTTGGTGTATGGGGTTAGACAGTGATCCAGTTTCATTCTCTTACATGTAGCTGTCCAATTTTGCCAACACCAGCTGTTGAAGAGGCTGTTATTTCCCCCATTGTATGTCCATAGCTCCTTTGTCATATACTATTTGACTGTGTATGTTTGGGTAAATATCTGGACTCTCTAATCTGTTCCACTGGTCTGTGGCTCGGTTTTTGTGCCAGTACCTACTTCTGTTGATTACTGTGGCTTTGTAGTACAGCTTGAAGTTGGGAAGCAAGATGCCCCCTGCTTTATTCTTCCTTCTCAGTATTGCTTTGGCTATTCAGTGTCTTTTGTGGTTCCATGTGAATTTTAAAACTATTTGTTCCAGTTTGTTGAAGAATGTTGTTGGTATTTTGATAGGCATTGCATTGAATCTGTAGATTGCTTTAGGCAGGATGGCCAATTTGACAATATTAATTCTTCCTAGCCAAGAGCATGGGATGAGTTTCCATTTGTTAGTGTCCTCTTTAATTTCTCTTAAGAGTGTCTTGTAGATTTCAGGGTATATGTCTTTCACTTCCTTGGTTTGGTTTATTCCTAGGTATTTTACTCTTTTTGTTACACTTGTGAATGGAATTGTTTTCCTGATTTCTCTTTCTGTTAATTCATCGTTAGCATATAAGAAAGGAAAAGATTTCTGTGTATTAATTTTGTATCTTACGACTTTGCTGAATTCAGATATTAGTGCTAGTAGTTTTGGAATGGAGTCTTTACGGTTTTTTATGTACAATATCATGTCATCTGCAAATAGTGACAGTTTGACTTCCTCTTTACCAATGCGGATGCCTTGTATTTCTTTGTTTTGTCTGATTGCTGTGGCTAGGACCTCCAGTACTATATTGAATAACAGTGGGGAGAGTGGGCATCCCTGTCTTGTTCCCAATCTCAGAGGAAAAGCTTTCAGCCTCTCGCTGTTCAGTATGATGTTGGCTGTGGGTTTATCATATATGGCCTTTATCATGTTGAGGTAATTGCCCTCTATACCCATTCTGCTTAGAGTTTTTATCATGAATGGATGTTGAATTTTGTCAAAGGCTTTTTCAGCATCTATGGAAGTGATCATGTGATTTTTGTCCTTCTTTTTCTTTATGTGGTGGATGATGTTGATGGATTTTCGAATGTTGTACCATCCTTGCATCCCTGAGATGAATCCCACTTGGTCATGGTGTATGATCCTCTTGATATATTTTTGAATTTGGTTTGCTAATATTTTGTTGAGTATTTTTGAATCTATGTTTATCAGAGATATTGGTCTGTAATTTTCTTTTTTTGGTGGGGTCTTTGCCTGGTTTTGGTGTTAGAGTGATGCTGGCTTCATAGAATGAGTTTGGAAGTATTCCCTCCTCTTTTATTTTTTGGAAAACTTTAAGGAGAAATGGGTATTATGTCTTTTCTATATGTCTGATAAAATTCAGTTGTGAATCCATCTGGTCCAGGGGTTTTGTTCTTGGGTAGTTTTTTGATTACTGCTTCAATTTCTTTGCTGGTAATTGGTCTATTTAGATTTTGTGTTTCTTCCTTGGTCAGTCTTGGAAGGTTGTATTTTTCTAGGAAGTTGTCCATTTCTTCTAGGTTTTCCAGCTTGTTAGCATATAGATTTTCATAGTATTCTCTAATAACTTTTTGTATGTCTGTGGGGTCCATCATGATTTTTCCTTTCTCATTTCTGATTATGTTGATGTGTGTAGATTCTCTTTTTCTCTTAGTAAGTCTGGCTAGGGGTTTATCTATTTTGTTTATTTTTTCGAAGAACCAGCTCTTGGTTTCATTGATTTTTTTGTATTATTTTATTGTTCTCAATTTTATTTATTATTCTCTGATCTTTATTATGTCCCTCCTTCTGCTCACTTTGGGTCTCATTTGTTCTTCTTTTTTCCAGTTTCAATAATTGTGACTTTAGACTATTCATTTGGGAATATTCTTCCTTCTTTAATAGGCCTGGATTGCTATATAGTTTCCTCTTAGAACTGCCTTCGCTGCATCCCACAGGAGTTGGGGCTTTATGCTGGGTGTCATTTGTCTCCACATATTGCTTGATCTCTGTTTTAATTTTGTCATTGATCCAGTGATTATTTAGAAGCATGTTGTTAAGCCTCCATGTGTTGTGAGCCTTTTTGTTTTCTTTGTACAATTTATTTCTAGTTTTATGCCTTTGTCGTCTGAGAAGTTGGTTGGTAGAATTTCAATCTTTTAAAATTTACTGAGGCTCTTTTTGTGGTGTAGAATGTGATCTATTCTGGAGAATATTCCATGTGCACTTGAGAAGAATGTGTATCCTGCTGCTGTTGGGTGTAGAGTTCTGCAGATGTCTGTTAGGTCCATCTGTTGTAGTGTGTTGTTCAGTGCCTCTGTGTCCTTACTTATTTTCTGTCTGGTGGATCTTTCCTTTGGAGTAAGTGGTGTGTTGAAGTCTCCTAGAAAGAATGCATTGCACTCTATTTCCTCCTTTAATTCTGTTATTCTTTTCACATATGTTGGTGCTCCTCTGTTGGGTGCATATATATTTAGAATGGTTATATCCTCTTGTTGGACTGAGCCCTTTATCATGTAATGTCCTTCTTTATCTCTTGTTACTTTCTTTGTTTTGAAGTCTATTTTGACTGATACCAGTACTGCAGCACCTGCTTTTTTCTCCTTGTTGTTTGAATGAAATATCTTTTTCCATCCCTTGACTTTTAGTCTGTGTATGTCGTTGGGTTGAGGTGAGTCTTTTGTAAGCAGCATATAGATGGGTCTTGCTTTTCTATCCATTCTGTTACTCTGTGTCTTTTGATTGGTGCATTCAGTCCATTTACATTTAGGGTGATTATTGAGAGATATGTACTTATTGCCATTGCAGGCTTTAGATTTGTGGTACCAAAGGTTCAAGGTTAGCTTCTTTACTATTTAACTGTCTAACAACTCACTTATTAAGCTATTATAAGCACAGTCTGATTATTCCTTATTTCTCTCCCTTCTTATTCCTCTTCCTCCATTCTTTATATGTTAGGTGTTTTATTCTGTGTTCTTTTGTGTTTCCTTTGACTGCTTTTGTGAGTAGCTGATTTTATTTTTTGCCTTTAGTTAGTATTTGGTTGGTCTACTTTATTTGCTGTGATTTTATTTTCTCTGGTGACATCTATTTAGCCTTAGGAGTGCTTCCTTCTAGAGCAGTCCCTCTGAAATAGACTGTAGAGGTGGTTTGTGGGAGGCAAATTCCCTCAACTTTCGCTTGTCTGGGAATTGTTTAATCCCTCCTTCATATTTAAATGATAATTGTGCTGGATACAATATACTTGGTTCAAGGCCCTTCTGTTTCATTGCATTAAATATATAATGCCATTCTCTTCTGGCCTGTAAGGTTTCTGTTGAGAAGTCTGATGATAGCCTAATGGGTTTTCCTTTGTAGGTTACCTTTTTTCTCTCTCTGGCTGTCTTTAATACTCTGTCCTTTTCTTTGATCTTTGCCATTTTAATTATTATACGTCTTGGTGCTGTCCTCCTTGAGTTCCTTGTATTGGGAGTTATTTGGGCCTCCATGGTCTAAGAGGCTATTTCCTCCCCCAGTTTGGGGAAGTTTTCAGTAATTATTTCTTCAAAGACACTCTCTATCCCTTTTTCTCTCTCTTCTTCTTCTGGTACCCCTATAATGCGAATATTGTTCCATTTCAATTGGTCACACAGTTCTCTTAATATTGTTTCATTCCTGGAGATCCTTTTATCTCTCTCTTCCTTAGCTTCTCTGTGTTCCTGTTCTCTGATTTCTATTCCATTAATGGCCTCTTGCACCTCATCCAGTCTGCTCTTAAGTCCTTCCAGAGATTGCTTTGTTTCTGTATTCTCTCTCCCAACTTTATCCCTTGACTCTTGCATATTTCTCTGCAGATCCATCAGCATGGTTATGACCTTTATTTTGAATTCTTTTTCAGGGAGATTGGTTAAGTCTATCTCCCCAGTCCCTCTCTCAGGGGTTGTATAGGTAATTCTGGACTGGACCAAATTCTTCTGCCTTTTCATGGTGATAGAGGTAGCTGTAGGCAGGTAGTGCATGTGTCAGCTGGGAGAACAAAGTCTTTTCCTGCTTGCTGGTTGCCTTGCCCTTCTCCGCTGCCTGTGTCGGTTACCTGCACTCCTGGAGCAGCTTCCGGGTTAGTCCCCTAAGCTACTGTGGGCGGGGTCTCTGTCAGGGTAGTGCAGAGCCCTCCAGGGAGTGCCAGGTGCCCAGGGTGTGCTCTCCTGCAAGAGCAGCGCCCCTGCTGTGCAGTTGTGTGCTGGTGGCAGCCTTTGGGTCTGGCCCGGGTGGCTGTGTACCAGAGGAGATTCTGGGTGGTTGCTGGTGGCACGGCTGCTCCTGGGCCACTCCACCACCAACACTGCTGCTGCAGGCTCATGCGGGCCACTCCTGGGCCACTCGTCCACCACCAGCTTGCACGGGCCACTACCAGGCCCCTCTGGCGCCGCCATCACTAGCACACACAGCTGGTCCCTGCCATGGGCAAGTGCCCACTAGTATTTTTTAACACTTTTTTTTATCAGTTCAAACAGCTGTATTATTCTGATCCTGAGAAGAGACTAAATATAATTTAATCCATAATTAAATTAATTTCCATTAAATAGAGATTTGGACTGACTTAAGCACTTTTTGAAATCTGCAGGAGGATATTAGTTTGGTAAATGGAAATGAGAATTATCTTCTGTCCTAAGTCAAGAAATCTAAGATACTCACAATTTAAAATAACTAGCACTACTCCATGGGTGTGGCTAATGCACAAAACTCTCACACACCCAGAATGTGAATTTATGAAACACACACACACAATTTCCCCCCCAAAACACAATTGAAATATGTCTTGTTGCTTTGGGTTCCCCCAGAAGCAGACAGCTCTACAAGGTTTCAAGTGCCAGAAGTTTACGTGGGAGGTGATCCCAGGAGATGCCAGAGAAGCAGTCCGATGGGGAAGGGAGGACAGCAATAAAGGGTTTGTTTTCCAGCAAGGGTCAGTGTGAGTAACTGACTTAATCCTGCTGGAGAACTCTGGGATGTCAAAATCACTGTACCCGGGGGGCAAGACTGCTGGGTATTCATATACTCCTCTTGCCAGTCACTGGTGCAGGGATCAGCAAGGGGAAGGGTTCATCCATTCCTTGGGGGTCAAAGATGTCCTCCTGGGACAAGGAAATGCAAGGGCTGGCCTCTGGAAGCCAGGCTGATGTACACCCAAGTGGTAGGGATGAGAATAGGTATGTGCCAGGCAGCATCTGCCACATCTCTCTTCCTGAGCTTCTAAGCAGGATTAATTGCCTCTTTTCTCCTGCTTCCTCCAGAATTTATTTGGCTGTCCATGTCATTACATGTATCACAGAGACTCACAGGCCTCTCATTCTCTGCAGGGACACTGCAAGCTCTCCACAGCGGGCAGGAACCTTTCTCCCTCACTTCCCATCAGTTGAGGAAAGTGTGGTGAGCATTACTTAACATGAGATTTCCAGACACCCAGTTCTTTCCTTTTTAAGTGTTTTACAATTTTTATTTCTTTTTAGTTCTGCTTTTTAATTGAAGTATAGTTGACATATACAATTACATTATTTTCAGATATACAGCATAGTGATTAGACATTTATATACATTTATGAAATGTTCACTATGTAAGTGTCACCATACAATGTTATTACAATATTATTGACTATATTCTTTAAAGCAATGAAAACAATCTAGGATACAGGACGTTTCTCAGATTCCCAGTTGTTATGTTTCTTTCCAAATGTAGAGAATGAATTTGGGCTAATTTATGGAATTAAAAATGTTATATTTTACAAGGCAAAACAGAAGGAACAAAATAGCAGTAGACTCATAGACACTGAGAAGGGACTAGTGGTTACCAAGGGTGAGGAGTTGCAGGGGGGAAGGTGAAGGGGATAAAGGGGCACAATAATTCACAATCACAATATAAGTTGGTCACAGGGACAGTAGTACAGCATGGAGAATATAGTTGACGATTCTGTAACATCTTACTATGTTGATAGATAGTAACCATACTAGAGGGGGTGAGGATTTAATAATATGTGTAACTTTTGAACCACTGTGTTGTATATTTGAAACTAACATAAGATTGTACATCAACAATACTTTGATTTAAAAAGTTGTGTTTTAAATAAATGTATATGTCAAATGGTGATAAGTTGTAAAAGAGAAAAACAGGAGTAAGAGGGCATAGTGCATGTGGAGTGTGCCATCTTAGATGAGGGGTATGAGAAGCCTCTCTGATAAAGGCACATTATAATATATCACATTTTTTTCTTTTACCCTTTAGTTGATTCAAGTTCTAGGATCTTGTGCATAGACATTCACACAAGTACTAGAATAGTCACTACAGCATTGTTTGCAGGAGCAAAAAGCTAGAAACAATCTAGACATCCATCTATGTAAGAAAAATTTGTGAAACATTTACTATGTGTGAAACACTTTTCTGTGTTTTACGTATATTAACTTGTTGAACCCTTTAGCAACAAACCTAGTGAGTGGCTGATGAAATTACTCTCTTTTCAGATGAGTAAACAGTCACAGAAATCAACTTATTTGTCCAAGTTAACACAGACAGGAAGTAATAGTCAGAATTCAAACCCAGATTACCTGGCTCCAGCGTCTCAGCTCTTGATCTGGATGCAATGCTGCCTCCCACTAGAGGAAGACTAATTAAATTATGGTTCCAACCTTGCAGAAGAATTATGTGAAGCTGCTAAAAGAAATGTGGGTGGTTCAATATATGTTGTTATGCAAGTATCCCTAAGACATTAATTAACAAAATCAAGAGATGGAACAGTATGAAAAGTATATGTTGCACTAGAGGGGGTGAGGATTTAATAATATGGGTAACTGTTGAACCACTGTGTTGTATATTTGAAACCAACATAAGATTGTATACCAATGATACTTTAATTTAAAAACTTAAAAAAAAGAGTTCAGAGATGAAGTGCAATAGGCTTGTGCAACAATAAACATTATTTGATAAGACAGTACACACTCAGACAGGAGTGTGAGTGACCTCAGAGAGGAGATGCACTTAAAGGTTTAGAATTTGGGTTTTTAAGAATGGGGGGAAAAAGGTGAAAAAATGAGGCCCAAAGTCAGCAGAAGGAGAGACATAATAAAGATCATAGAAGAAATAAATAAAATTGAAAAGAATAAAACAATAGAAAAAATTAATGAAATCAAGAGCTGGTTCTTTGAGAAAATAGGCAAAATAGATAAACCCCTACACAGACTTATCAAGAAAAAAAGACAGTCGACACACATAAACAGAATCAGATATGAGAAAGGAAAAATCACATGGATACCACAGAAATACAAAGAATTATTAGAGAATACTATGAAAAACTATATGCTAACAAACTGGATAACCTAGAAGATATGTCAACTTTCTAGAAAAATACAACCTTCCAAGACTGACCCAGGAAGAAACAGAAAAATTGAACAGAACAATTACCAGCAATGAAATTGAATCGGTAATCAGAAAACTATCCAAGAACAAAAATCCTGGGCCAGATGGCTTCACTGCTGAATTCTATCAGACATTTGTAAAAGATATAATACCCATTCTCCTTAAAGTTTTCCAAAAAATAGAAGAGGAAAGAATACTTCCAAACTCATTCAATGAAGCCAGCATCACTCTAATACCAAAACCAGGTAAAGATCCCATGAAAAAAGAAAACTATCCCTGATGAACATAGATACAAAAATACTCAACAAAATATTAACAAACCAAATTCTAAAGTACATGAAGAGGATCATGCACCATAATCAAGTGGGATTCATCCCAGGGATGCAAGGATGATACAACATTCAAAAATCCATCAATATCATCTACTATATCAATAAAAAGAAGGACAAAAATCACATAATCATCTGTACAGATGCTGAAAAAGCATTTGACAAAATTCAACACCCATTCAGGATAAAAACTCTCAACAAAATGGGTATAGAGGGCAAGTACCTCAACATAATAAAGGCCATATATGACAAACCCACACCCAACATCATACTTAACAGCAAGAAGCTGAAAGCTTTTCCCCTAAGATCAGGAACAAGACAAGGATGCTGACTTCCCCGCTTTTATTCAACATAGTACTAAAGATCCTAGTCACGGCAATCAGACAACACAAAGAAATGAAAGGCATCCAAATTGGTAAGGAAGAAGTCAAAGTGTCACTGTTCACAGATGACATGATATTGTACATAAAAAGCCCTAAAGAATCCACTCCAAAACTACTAGATCTAATATCTGAATTCAGCAAAGTTGCAGGATACAAAATTAATACACAGAAATATGTTGTTTTCCTATACACTAACGATGAACTAGCAGAAAGAGAAATCAGCAAAACAATTCCATTCACAATTGCAACAAAAAGAATAAAATACCTAGGAATAAACCAAACCAGGAAAGTGAAAGACATATACCCTGAAAACTACAAGACACTCTTGAGAGAAATTAAAGAGGACACGAATAAATGGAAATTTATCCCATGCTCTTGGGTAGGAAAAATTAATATTGTCAAAATGGCCATCCTGCCTAAAGCAATCTACAGATTCAATGCAATCCCTAACAAAATACCAACAGCATTCTTCAACGAACTGGAACAAATAGTTCTAAAATTCATATGGAACCACAAAAGACCCTGAATAGCCAAAGTAACCCTGAGAAGGAAGAATAAAGCAGGGGGAATTACGCCCCCCTACTTCAAGCTCTACTACAAAGCCATTAGTAATCAAGACAATTTGGTACTGGCACAAGAACAGACCCACAGACCAGTGGAACAGAACAGAGAGTCAAGATATTAAACCAAGCATGTATGGTCCATTAATAAACGATAAAGGAGCCATGGACATACAATGGGGAAATGACAGTCTCTTCAACTGCTGGTGTTGGCAAAACTGGACAGCTACATGTCAGAGAATGAAACTGGATTATTGTTTAACCCCATACACAAAAGTAAACTCAAAGTGGATCAAAGACCTGAATGTAAGTCATGAAACCATTAAACTCTTAGAGAGAACATAGGCAACACTCTTGAATATAAACATGAGCAACTTTTCATGAGCATATCTCCCCGGGCAAGGGAAACAAAAGCAAAAATGAGCAAGTGGGACTACATCATGCTAAAAAGCTTCTGTACAGCAAAGGACACCATCAGTAGAAAAAAAGGCATCCTATAGTATGGGAGAATATATTCATAAATGACAGATCTGATAAGGGGTTAATATCCAAAATATATAAAGAGCTCATGCACCTCAACAAACAAAAAGCAAATAAGCCAATTAAAAAATGGGCAGAGGATATGAACAGACATTTCTCCAAAGAAGAAATTCAGATGGGCAACAGGCATATGAAAAGATGCTCCACATAGCTAATCATCAGTGAAATGCAAATTAAAACAACAATGAGATATCACCTCACACCAGTTAGGATGGCCAACATCCAAAGGACAAACAACAAGAAATATTGGCGACAATGTGAAGGAAGGGGAATTCTCCTACACTTTTGGTGGGAATATAAATTAATTAAACCATTGTGGAAAGCGGTATGGAGGTTCCTCAAAAAACTAAAAATAGCAATACCATTTGACCCAGGAATTCCACTCCTGGGAATTTACCCTAAAAATGCAGGAGACCAGTTTGAAAAAGACATTTCTACCCCTATGTTTATTGTAGCACTATTTACAACAGCCAAGAAATGGAAGCAACCTAAGTGTCCATCAGTAGATGAGTGGATAAAGAAGATGTGGTACATATACACAATGGAATATTATTCAGCCATGAGAAGAACACAAATCCTACCATTTGCAACAACATGGATGGAGCTAGAGAGTATTATGTTCAGTCTGAAATAAGCCAGGCAGAGAAAGACAAGTACCAAATGATTTTATTCATCTGTGGAGTATAAGAACAAAGTAAATCTGAAGGAACAAAACAACAGCAGAAACACAGAACCCAAGAATGGATTAGCAGTTACCAAAGGGAAAGGGACTGGAGAGGGTGGGGGGTAAGGGAGGGAGAAAGGGGTTAAGGGTCATTATAATTAGCACACATAATGTAGTGGGGGGCACAGGGAAGGCAGCATAGCACAAAGACAAGTAATGATTCTATAACATCTTACTTACTATGCTGATGGACTGTGAATGTAATGGTGGGGACTTGATAATGAGGAGAATCTTGTAACGACAATGTTGCTCATGTGATTGTATATTAATGATACCATTAAAAAAAAGAATTGGGTAAAAGGCCAGGGGAGCCTAGGCTGTCTGTGGTCTCATGACATCTATCTCCAGTGAAAGACTATGTCACCATCTACAGTCAGTTCTAATATTCTGTAAGATAAATTTAACACAAGGAATTTATTGATTCCCTTCTTCTCCAAGACGATGGTTACCCTCAAGCAATGAAAACATCATTGAGGACTGCTTGCCCTGCCTTAAGATTGGGGCAGTTTTTGGCTAAACACCATAAAATGTTAGGAATCTTACCTCCTAACTCTCTCATTTTTAAAATGGTATCTTAGCGTTAAGATGGAATCCCTCCTGTTCTTAGTATACTATTTATATCTTGGCATTTTTCACCATAGGCAGGAAAAATCAACCATGATGCTTGTCCTATGTCCTATTCTACCTGGATAGTGTCAGTGTGGATTTGAGAAGAGTCTTAACATATTGTAATGCAACCAGGTTGGCCATTTGTGGTTGAGGCTGAGTGACGAATACTTAGGACCCATAATGGTATGCTATTTTCTGTACTTTTGTGTAAGTCTGAACACTTTCATCATAAAACTTCTAAAAAAAATTTTTAAAAGAAGGGTATACTACTGTTTGTGTACAAAACAGAGGAAGAAAACATACATGTGCTTTACTATACAAAGAGCATTTCTAGAAGCATATATGCAAAACTGGTACAGGTACTTAATTTTGGAGAAAGGGACTGGGAGACAGAAAAACTTTTCAAGGACTCTTTTTGCATTGTTTGAATTGTTTGTCATACACATGTAACATGTTTTATTAAATGTAACTTTTAAAAAATGAGAGTAATATAACTTCTTTCAGTAGAGCAATAGAAAATGTCATTTTCTGAATTTTTCAGAAATTATTTTACCTTATAATTCAAGGTGAAAGGGAAGGACCAAAGGTGAACATTTCCATATCATTCATATGTCTTTGAACATTTTTTGGTAGTTTATCAGTGTATTTTATTGAATTGTGAAATGCACTACATTCATGTGCAAAATTTAATGAAAATAATTGTATGATATAAGGTTGCTTATTTCATTAGAGTAATATTTTAAAGGCTGGAGTGACATGTAATCTTTGAAAAAGGAAAGGAAAAAGGCTAGCAACTATTTCTAACAGTATTTTTTTGGTATCATTAATCTACAATTACATGAGGAACATTATGTTTACTAGGCTCTCCCCTTCACCAGGTCCCCCTCACATACCCCATTAGTCACTGTCCATTAGCGTAGTGAGATGCTACAGAATTACTACTTGTCTTCTCTGTGTTGCACATCCCTCCCCATGCTCCCCCCAACATTATACATGCTAATTGTAATGCCCCCTTACTTCTTCCCCACCCCTTCTCCCTCACTTCCCACCCATCCTCCCCAGTCCCTTTCCCTTTGGTAACTGCTAGTCCTTTCTTGGGTTCTGTGATTCTGCTGCTGTTTTGTTCCTTCAGTTCTTCCTTTGTTCTTATACTCCACAGATGAGTGAAATCATTTGGTACATGTCTTTCTCCACCTGGCTTATTTGACTGAGCATAATACCCTCCAGCTCCACCCATGTTGTTGCAAATGGTAGGATTTGTTTTCTTATTGTGGATGAATAATATTCCATTGTGTATATGTACACATCTTCTTTCCATTCATCTACTGATGGACTCTTAGGTTGCTTCCATTTCTTGGCTATTGTAAACAGTGCTGTGATAAACATAGGGGTGCATATGTCTTTTTTAAACTGGGCTGCTGCATTCTTAGGGTAAATTCCTAGAAGTGGAATTCCTGGGTCAAATGGTATTTCTATTTTGAGCTTTTTGAGGAACCTCCATACTGCTTTCCACAATGGTTGAACATTCCCATCAGCAGTGTAGGAGGGTTCCCCTTTCTCCACAACGTCGCCAACATTTGTTGTTGTTTGTCTTTTGGATGGTGGCAATCCTTACTGGTGTGACATGATATCTCATTGTGGTTTTAATTTGCATTTCTCTGATGATTAGTGATGTGTAGCATCTTTTCATATGTCTGTTGGCCATCTGTATTTCTTTTTTGGAGAACTGTCTGTTCAGTTCCTCTGCCCATTTTTTAATTGGATTGTTCACTTTTTGTTTGTTGAGGTGCATGAGCTCTTTATATATTTTGGATGTCAACCCTTTATCAGATCTGTCATTTATGAATATATTCTCCCATACTATAGGATGCCTTTTTGTTCTATTGATGGTGTCCTTTGCTGTACAGAAGCTTTTCAGCTTGATATAGTTCCACCTGTTCATTTTTGCTTTTGTTTCCCTTGCCCAGGGAGATATATTCATGAAGAAGTCACTCATGTTTATGTCCAAGAGATTTTTTTGCCTGTTTTTTTCTAAGAGTTTTATGGTTTCATGGCTTACATTCAGGTCTTTGATCCATTTCCAATTTACTTTGGTGTATGGGGTTAGGCAGTGATCCAGTTTCATTCTCTTACATGTAGCTGTCCAGTTTTGCCAGCACCATCTGTTGAAGAGACTGTCCTTTCCCCATTGTATGTCCATGGCTCCTTTATTGTATATTAATTGGCCATATATTTGGGTTAATGTCTGGAGTCTCTATTCTGTTTCACTGGTCTGTGGCTCTGTTCTTGTGCCAGTACCAAATTGTCTTCATTACTGTGGCTTTGTAATAGAGCTTGAAGCTGGGGAGCGAGATCCCTCCCACTTTACTCTTCCTTCTCAGTATTGCTTTGGCTATTCGGGATCTTTGGTGGTTCCATATGAATTTTAGAACTATTTGTTCCAGTTCGTTGAAGAATGCTGTTGGTAATTTGATAGGGATTGCATTACATCTGTAAATTGCTTTGGGCAGGATGGCCATTTTGACAATATTAATTCTTCCTAGCCAGGAGCATGGGATGAGTTTCCATTTGTACTGTCCTCTTTAATTTCTCTTAAGAATTTCTTGTAGTCTTTGGGGTATAGGTCTTTCACTTCTTTGGTTAGGCTTATTCCTAGGTATTTTATTCTTTTTGATGCTATTGTGAATGGAATTGTTTTCTTGGTTTCTTTTTCTATTAGTTCATTGTTAGTGTATAGGAAAGCCACAGATTTCTGTGTGTTAATTTTGTATTCTGCAACTTTGCTTTATTCCAATATCAGTTTTAGTAGTTTTGCAGTGGAGTCTTTAGGGTATTTTATATACAATATCATGTCATCTGCAAATAGTGACAGTTTGACTTCTTCTTCACCGATCTGGATTCCTTGCATTTCTTTGTTTTGTCTAATTGCCATGGCTAGGACTTTCAGTACTATGTTAAATAACATTGGGGAGAGTGGGCATCACTGTCTTGTTCCCGATCTTAGAAGAAATGCTTTCAGCTTCTCGCTGTTCAGTATGATGTTGGCTGTGGGTTTTTCATATATGGCCTTTATTATGTTGAGGTACTTGCCCTCTATACCCATTTTGCTGAGGGTTTTTATCATGAATGGATGTTGAATTTTGTCGAATGCTTTTTCAGCGTCTATGGAAATGATCATGTGATTTTTGTCCTTTTTGTTTTTGTGGTGGATGATGTTGACGGTTTTTCGAATGTTGTACCATCCTTGCATCCCTGAAACAAAACCCACTTGATCATGGTGTATGATCCTCTTGCTGTATTTTTGAATTTGGTTTGCTAATATTTTGTTGAGTATTTGTGCATCTATGTTCATCTGGGATATTGGTCTGTAATTTTCTTTTGTGGTGAGGCCTTTACCTGGCTTTGGTATTAGGGTGATGCTGGCTTCATACAATGAGTCTGGAAGTATTCCCTCTTCTTCTATTTTTTTGGAAATCTTTAAGGAGAATGGGTACTATGTCTTCTCTGTATGTCTGATAAAACTCCGCGGTAAACCCATCTTGCCCGGTAGTTTTGCTCTTGGGTAGTTTTTTGATTACCACTTCAATTTCTTTGCTGGTAATTGGTCTGTTTAGATTTTGTGTTTCTTCCTTGGTCCGTCTTGGAAGGTTGTATTTTTCTAGGAAGTTGTCCATTTCTTCTAGGTTTTCCAGCTTGTTAGCAGATAGTTTTTTGCGTTTCTAACAGTTTTGTGAAATCATTTCATGTCCATGTTCTGTATCTGTGCTACTCTGTAATTTCAAATCTGATGACCCTAAAAAGAAACCCATTATTCCTTTAATTCAGTAGCATTCATTTTTTTTAAAAACTTCATTTTTACTTGAATATCTTTATCTTTTATGTTAAATAAACTCAGTAAATTTGTTCCTACAGATGAGAGTAGGAAAAAGTTTTTCCCGGTTTCACTCATACTAAATGGAAGTAATTCAAGATAGTAGCTCTTTTATTCAAAAAGAATTTGTTGTTTTCATAGACAGGCACACATTGCTGAAAATGTTAAAATTTTATATCAACTGCATTCTCATAATTAGGATTCCTATATAAGATTAGGGAGGATAAAAGTACATTTCGGCAAAAACTGGAAACCATTTGCTTATAATTTCTCATTCTGAATAGAAAAATATAACTCAAGTTAATTCTCTTCATTGAAATAAGAAAATGCTCAATTAAAGAACCAAAATCATTTCCATTAAAGATATAAGTTTCTCTAATATGGTAAAGTTTGAGAATCTTCTACTATATGAAGACATATAGTTTTTTGGTTAAATAGTAAACTAATGTGAACTTTTAACTCGAAAAGAGACAAGATTAAAAGAGCATTACCCCAAGACCTGAAATTCTCAATGTTTTTTACCAACAGAAATAGTAAGCAGGCTTTGAAGTTTTGGGTGGAAAAAAGCCTCTTCCTTAAAAAGGAAATTAAAGTTTTCTAAGTAAATACTTACTCCATTCAAATTACTGGTATGTTCCACCTTACTTGGACCTTGTTTCCCATCTGGACAAATAGACCATTTTTCAATTAGCTCCATAAGCTGGAAACCAGCAGTCATCTAGAATTTTCTTTTGTTCTTTCCTACATATGCAATGCATTAACAATTCATTCATTTATAGTAAATTAACAACTGTGACTGTTTCCTTCAGCTGCTGCCTTGTGCCTTTTCTTCCTTCACCAATCTCCCTGCAGACTGGTCCTCCTCACCAGCTTCATTTCCTCACCTCTTGCACACCCCAACTCCCTCCAAGCTAACTTGTGGCCTGATTACTTCACAGAAATAGCTTTTAGTAACATCACCAGTGACACCACATCATTAAACCAGTGGACCTTGCTCATCGCTCCTCTTACTGGACCTTAACCTGTTTTCCATGCTCTTGGCCCCTTCCTCCTTCTGAAAGCATTCCCTTAGTTTCCCTGACTTTGCACTCTTCTGCTTTTTCTCCTGCCTCTCAGGTTACTCCTGTGTTTCCCTAAATGGTCATTCTCCAGCGGGGCTATTAAGTACTAGATCTCTTCAAGGTTTGATCTCAGTCCTCCTTCTTTTCTATTTTTAACTCTTTCTAGACTAATAGCTCTTAAAGTGTGTTCCACAGATCTCTTAGTGGGCCTTGAAAGTCAGAACTATTTTTGCAAGAATACTGAAATACTAAATCTCAATATTGTGGGCACAAAAGCAATGGTTCATAAAACTGCTGGCAGCTAGTATGAATCAAGGCATTGGCACCAAACTGTACTAATACTCATTGTATTCTTCTCCCTCGTGCTCTTATAGAAAAAACATCAGCTGCATTTAAGAATGTGGTTGATGAATTAGTAAAGAATATTAAATTTTATTAAACCTTATATCTTGAATACGTCTTTTTCCATATAGGTATCAGCTATTCTAGCACTATTATTTCTCCATTGAATTAATTTGGCACTGTAGTGGAAAAACAATTGACCATATAATTATGGGTTTACTTCTAGATTCTCAAGTTTGTTCCATTGATTTCTTTGTCTTTTCTTTTGCCAATAACATAATCACCACAGCTTTCTAGTTATTTTTAAATCAGGTAGTGTAAATCCTCCAACTTTGCTCATCTTTTTAAAACTTATTTTGTATATTCCAAGTCCTTTTGCTTTTCCACATAAATTTTAGAGTCAGCTTGTCAATATCTACAGAAAAGCCTGCTGCAATTTTGATTGGGATTGCCCTGAATCCACAGATTGATGGGTATAAATATCATCTTCCAATCCATGAACATGGTATATTTTCCAATTCATTTGGGTTTTCTTTAATTTCTTTAATTTCCCTCAACAATTTTTTGAAGTTTTCAGCGTACAGATATTATATACCATCTATAAATTTATTCCTAAATATGTTTTTGGATGCTAATATAAAGAGAATTGCCATGTGAATTTATTTATTGGATTGTTCAATGTTACTACAGAGAAATACAATTGATTTGTATATTGATCCTGTATCATGTGACCTTGCTAAATTCACTAATTCTAGTAGCATTTTGTATTTTTTAAAAGGATTTTCTATATACATAATCATGTCATCTGCAAATAAAGACAGTCTCATTTTTTCCTTTCTTACACTTATGTTTAAAAACATTTTCTTTCCTTATTGTACTGATTAGGATCTTTAACATGATATTGAATAAAAGTGGTGAGAGTGGAAATCCTTTCCACGTTTCTGATCTTAGGCAGAAACAATTCAGTCTTTCACCATTAAGTATGATGTTGGCTGTAGGTTTTTGAAGATGTTCTTTAAGAGATTAAGAAAGTCTCTTTCTAATCTTAGTTTGCTAAGAATGTTAGATTTTTGTGAAATGTTTTTTCTGCATCTATTAAGATGGTCACATGGTTTCTACTTTCATCTTGTGCAAACAATAGCAAATGTGAATCAACTGGTTTAAACCCTAATGAACTTTTTATCTCATTAAAAAAAACCCAATGAGAGGAGTGGCTAACTCCCTTTTGTGGCTAAAAGATGGCTCCATTAATGCTGCTTTTGCACTGAAATTGTTGCAATATATTTTTTGATTAAAATATTAGAGGAAAATCTAGACTCAAACACAAGAATTCCATTCTCCTTATCAGTGGTAGGAATAGGAAGATGCAGCAGACTGGCTGCATGCTAACCAATCCCAGCTCCTCTTCTTGGGCACAGTCTAAGATTACATTTCCCAGGTTTGGTTATGCTGTTAGGTTAGGTGGGGGACTAGTTTTGGCCAATGGATGGAATGTGGGCAGAAATAATGCTTGTCATCTTACAGCCAGGTCCTAAAATTTCAAGTGAGATCCTTAAGTCACTCTCTTGTACCCACCCATGAGGCTGAAAGAAAAGGACTCCCAGATGGTGGGAGCAGGTGAAGAAAGATATTAGATTCCCAACTCACGTGAAACTGTGAGGTGAGTGGGAAATAAATCTTTCTTTTGTTAAGCCACTTGGATACTGAGATTGTTATAGCATATAACATTAATTACCATGACTGAAACAGAGGGGAATTCTGCTGTGGGGCTTCTGGTACACCTGTGCAGCTTACAAGGAGACCCAATGAAGAGAAAGTCCCTTTTGGGCTCTGGACAGTAATGAATCTAGCCATCTTTCAACACAGAAGGGAGCCAGCCTGTGTAGTACAGAAGGCAGAGTAAAAATGTGGAAAGAAACTGGAGACTTGATAATGTCAAAGAACTGCTGAGTTAACCACCTTCTCACTGGACTTTATGTGAGATATTAGTTCATTACAATTTAAGACCATGGATTCACATTTTCTGGTGTTTGCATTCAAACACGTCTTAGTTGATACAGTAACAAATTGAAAATCAATTTTCCATCAGCCTGTTCCTCTTCTAGTGTTTCCCATTTTGGTAAATGGTGACATCATCCAAAAAGTTATGTCAGTCAGAAACCTGAGTCAACCCTGACACTTCCCTGTATCTTACTACAGTCCCCTTTGTATCTGACCCATTCCCCCTGCTGCCGAATCCTTCTATTTCATCACCACCACACTGATCAGAACCAACACACCATCTATCCGCTAAACTACCTAGTAACCTCCTAACTGGTCCACCTGCTTTCCTCTGGCTCACCTCTATTTTTTCTCTACTCTGTAGCCAAGGTAGAGATTTTCAAAATTTAAGTCTGGTCATATCATCTCTCTTCTCCCTCTATCCTTCTCTGATTAAAAAAAAATACTTTAAGGACTTCATTTTCTCATTGCTTTTATGATAGACATGTAACATCTCACAAAGCCTTGGAGGTCTGATCTGCCCCACTGGTCACAACTTGCAATGAAATCCCACCACACTGGAGTTTCTACTGGCTTCCTCATTCATTTTTTTAAATTTTATTAAGGTATTATTGATATACACTCTTATGAAGGTTTCACATGAAAAACAATCTGGTTACTACATTCACCCATATGATTGAGTTCTGCCCTCCCCCCCATACTCTATTGCAGTCACTGTCCCTCAGTGTAATAAGATGCCACAGAATCACTACTTATCATCTCTGTGCTACACTGTTTTCCCCGTGAGCCCCCCAACACCATGTGTACTAATCATAATACCCCTCAATCCCCATCTCCCTCCCTCCCCACCTACCCTCACCCACCCCTCCCCTTTGGTAACCACTAGTCCTTTCTTGGAGTTTGTGAGTCTGCTTCTGTTTTGTTCCTTCAGTTTTGCTTTGTGGCTTTACTCCACAAATGAGGGAATCATTTGGTACTTGTCTTTCTCTGCCTGGCTTATTTCACTGAGTGTAATACCCTCCAGCTCCACTGACAGATGAATGGATAAAGAAAACAGCATTTATACACAATGGAATATTATTCAGCCATGAAAAGAGAAATCCTATTTGTGACAACATTGATGGCTCTATGCTAAATGAAATTAAGTCGAAGACAAATATTGTATGATTTCACTTATATATGTGGAATCTTAAAAGAACCAAGCTCAAGATACAGAGAACAGAGTGGTGGTTGCTGAGGAAGAGGGTGGGAAAAATGGATGGAGTCAAATGTTCAAACTTTCGGTTAAAAGACAAATAGGTCCTAGGGATGTAATGTACAGTGTGGTGATTATAGTTAATACTGTATTGTATATTTGAAAGTTACTGAGAGAGTAAATCCTAACAATTCTCATCACAAGGAAAAAAATTATAACTGTGAGATGATGGATGTTAACCACAACAAACTGGAATCATATACTGTGTACTGGGCCTTTTAACAGAGCAACTGAGATCAAATGAGGGAAATTTTCAAATCTCCATGGAGAACTCTTCTGATGAGGCAAACAGGCGGATGGTGGAGCCGTTCTAGGGGCCCCTCTCAGACAATGACATACATTCAAAACTCCTTCCCTTTGCCCTGGCTGTCTCCCTATTACTTCAAGGCTATTGGGGGTAATGTGGTAGATTCCTCTTTTAGGTCTTGTCTTTAATATACACATATAGTCAAAGCAATATCCTTTAGCAAGCAAACATCTAGGAATAGGTCATCAAGTATTTTTTAAAAGATTTTGTATGACAAAAGACTTTCAATTAAAAAGTTATTTATTAAAAAACACTTTCTCCCAGTTCTGATTCCATATCAAATTAAACAAGGAGTGATGTTACAAAGCAGCAACTGATCAAATTCATTTATATAGAGGATGACAGTGACCTCATTATCTCATTACTATATTCTACTAAATAGAGGAATACAAGTTCAACTCATTTACTTCTTCACAAAAGTTAAACATAATGGGTATACTTGAAACCAAACAATTGTATAAAGTTTGTCTTCATAGTTGACTTAAAGATGCAGCTGATATAAAATGATACTGGCTTATTAAAAGAGAATCCAAGCAATGTTTTGGATTTCCATTTTTGCAAAATTCAAGGAAAACATGATTGTTTGGAAATTTCTGCATTGTTCACGAAGAATTCACCTGAGATTCCTTTGTGTTTCCACTCTTCTTGTTTCTAGATATTAACATGCTGCAAACATAATTTAGAAAGCACCAGAAATATCACACAGATCCCAGGTTCTTTAACTTCTTAAAAAGGTATTTCTGACAGGTTTTCAAGTTTTTATGAACTTCAAATTAATGTACAGAATACAGGCATTAAAAAATAACTTTCAGAGACACATATATTCCAAGTAGGCCCTTCAGTACGCTTCAGCATTGAACACTGGGGCAGGAATCCATCTCTTCAATGGTTCAAGTAGTCAATTTTTTCTCAATGGTTTCTTGGTAAGCGACAAACCTTCTCAAATTCATCTTCACATTATCGAGAACACACAGCTGATCTGATGTGTATTTACTTCTCCCTTCCTTTCGTATCTGCAGAAAAAAAAAATAGTATGTGATTTGGTATGTAGTAATAATTCCTTTAAATAAGAAAGCATTTAATTTGGGCATGTATTTATTTTCAGAACAAACAGCTGCTAGAATTTAGTGAGACATTTTCACCTACAAGGTAATGGAACACAGTACGGAGGCCATCAAGATACATTAAGACTGTGTACCTTATAAATGAATTACAAAAATGACTGAATTGTAGACTTTACAAAAATGAGTGTTATGGTATGTGAACTATACCTCACCTCTAGTCCAGAGCAGTGATCTCAGATTTTAGAGTGCAACAGCGTCATCTTGGCAGGCCTGTTAAAAACAGAGTAGTGGGCCTATCCCACTTCTGGTTCTCAGTAGGTGTGGAGTTGGGCCCAAGGATCTGCATTTCTAGCAAGTTACCAGATGGTGCTGCTGATACAGGGGGAGCCACTGCTCTAGAGAAGTTCTTTGGTAAAATGCATTGTACTGTGTTTAAATGCAGTTTGGGGTTAAATATATACCAAACAGCCTTTAATGCAACTGTGGCTTTATTCACAAAGGTGTTTCATAGCAAAAACTATAGGCTGCCCTTCTGGCTAACAAAGAAATTTCATTAAGGTTTTATACCTTTAAGAAAAGAAAACTATTTAATTAAATATCATTACCATAGCAATACATATTAAGTAGGACAATCAATTACAACAACAGACCTTCCAGGGTTAGGAGCTGTTTTCCTGGTTCTCAGTTTACGTAAGTCCTCTCTAAGCATTTGTTCCTGCAGAGTTTGATGACTCCTAACTACATCTGCTTGCCTTGTAGCTGCAAGGAAATAGGGGATATTTGCTCCTTACTTTACAAACTCCTTTTTCAGAACTATAAAGGGTCTGTAATATTTAAGAATAATGTAGACACCCTCCATGTACTAGTATAGAAATATCTCTAGAAGATAATGTTAGCAAAAACACACAAAGTACATGACTATGAATATATCATGTACCTTTTAGATAATAAAGGGAAAAAATACTAACTGCTTACCTATGAGGGAGGGAATAGGTGACAAGAAGACCTTTTACTGCTTAAAAAGACAAACACTGGGGAGATGGGGGGTGGGTGGGCAAAATGGGTGAAGGTTGCCAAAAGGTACAAACTCGCTGTTATAAAGTGAAGTCCTGGGGCTGTAATGCACAGCATGGTGACTAGTTAACAACACTGCATTCTATATATGAAAGTTACTAAGAGAGTAGATCTGAACAGTTCTCATCATAAGAAAAAAAATTTTTCACTATGTGTGGTGACAGATGTTAATTTATTGTGATCATCTCACAATATATATATCAAATTATTGTTGTACACCTAAAACTAATATAATGCTATGTCAATTATATCTAAAAAAAAAACTACGCACTTGAACAAAGCATACTTAAGAATAAATTGTTCAATCCACTCTCCACCTGCCCCCACCAGTGTAGTCACCTAAATGTTAGTCACATTTTAAAATGTAAGATGCCAAAATATGAAGATGCTAAAAATAAAGTGATAATACTGTTCTTAAACCAACACTGACTTCAGATAAAACAATGACATGGAATGTGCACATTGTATATTGGTATTTTTCTTTTCTTCTGTAAAAGAAAACTACTTTTTATGCCTTAAGTTTTTTCAGAAAATTTAAATTTCTAGACACACAATCATATTCACCTAAAAACTCAATGGCAGCATTCCCTCCATGAGAATGGAATTCTGCATTAGATGCTTGTTAGACAGATGAAATACATACTGGAAAGCAACAAAAACAAGCAATTTTTCATTGAAACTTCTCTTGACAGAGATTTAAAAGCAAATCTTTTTTCACTTTAAAATCTGAAAGTGAAAACTACAAATAATTTTATTTCTCAAAATGACATAATTTACAAATGGAGATTTAAACAGGAGAACAGTAAACTCACGGACATGTGATGTAAGACTGTTTTTGAAATTCCTGGTTGCTTTTCACCCTGCCACCAAAAGTCTTTGAAAAAATTTTTTGACTCAGAGTTAGCTTTGATGCTCCTGATGAAACAAGCAATCAATAAAAGGGCAGAAGCAGGTAGCTACATTCTCCAATACAGACCGGCCTCGAGTGTGCCTTTTTTTCAGAGCACCAAAGGAAATATTCCTAACAATGAAATCAACCTATAATGCATTATGTAATATAAAATAAATTTAAACTGTATAGGAAAGTAGTTTGTAGGATAGATGGTAGTGCTTATACAGAAGCACTGTTAACATTACTAAAGTGCTATGGAAAGAGGAACTTGTCAACATCATTTTGGCTCAAGTCAGTGATTCAACAGAAAGGGTGACTGGGCTCTGACGCAGCCAGCCATCATAACATGGGACTGGAGGTAAAGTGCTCTATGGACCACTGAGACTGCAGGGAGGGAATACACCCTCTTCCCAAAGAATATTGAGACTTTTTAAATAAAATGGCTACATACCTTCGTTTTAAAGACTGGCTGAAATTCTTTTAGAGCAGATAACAATTTAATTTGAACTGAGGCCCTTTCAGCTTCTTTACCATCTGCAAAAACAACAAAGAGGGCATCCAAAGCTTCTCCTGCTACTACAAGGGAGGGATCTTTGGTGGCAACCTCAAGGAGAAAGCATCCAATGGTCTGGAGACAACGAAACACACTACTATCACTCAAGAGTCGAATTTCCAAAATAAGTACTTAATTTAAATGTGGCAACAATTCATTCATAATATTTTATATAAAAATACCAGGGAAAATTAAAACTCTTAAAAGATTTAACATATACAAATAAATATACCAAGTATAATATAAACATGATAAACATATTAGAGTTTATATTTCTAACTAAAATGAATTAAGACCTACAAATGATATGAAGATTAATTTTGGAAGTTATTAAATTTTACTATCTCCCTCCGAAAGACTTTTCCCATGGTGTCAAATGCATATAAATACTGTCTAATAAAAACAAAAACAAAAATATGCTTTTTAAGTTATAGGAAAACCATTAAGACAATTTAAAAAATAACACAATCTCGCCCTCTCAAAAAAAAAAAAAGAAATGAGATGAATGCTACTGATAAGAATGGAATTAACTTTCCTTAATGGATATATTCAGGATTTCTGTTTACTTTTTAAAAATATATCAAAATATTTATATATTTCTTGAGATAATTTTGATAGTTGGAAACTTTCAAGGAATTTGTACATTTTATATAGTTTGTTCAAGTTAATATCATAAATATAGTCACTTTTTTCATTTTAAAACTTGTAAGAATGCTAGTGATGCCCTCTCAATTCTAACATCAATAATTTACACTAAGTTTTTTAGCTTTTTAAAAAATTTATCAACCTAAATAAAAGTAATTTATTTTATTATGACTTTTTAAAAAAAAATAGGCTTTGTATTAGACATTTTTGCCCACCTGTAGGCTAATGTAAGTGTTCTGAGCACATTTAGGACAAGCTAGGCTAAGCTTGATGTTCGGTATGTTAGGTATATTAAATGCATCTTGACTTAGAATATTTCCAACTTACAATGAGTTGATTGGGACTTAACCCCATTGTAAGTTGAGGAAGATGTATACTATACCCAGAGACTCTTTATTTCTTAATTTTTTGTTGTGAAATAATAAATTTCCATATTGCTAAAAAAAAAACAACACAATCTCATTTTCCTTCACTGTAATGATTTTTAGCATCTACCCATATTTTCACAGTTAGCAAGCTAACGAACAGAACAAATCTGCGAAGAATTGTTCAAGAATAAGCTTGTTTTGTCTTGGCTGTTCTGCTTTACTCTTTGTGCCTTAAGGTTGATGTGCACATCTGGTACTAGGGGTTGAGGGTGGAAATGCTAAGAACACCAAGTCCAAGCTCCCTCTTCATCATAAAAAACAGGATGACTCTTGAACAGTCTGTTACACTCTCTGTGCCTCAAACTTTATCATCTGAATTGAAGTGGCCTAGATAACCTCTGAGACAGTAGTTAGATTTAATATCCAAGATATATGAAGCACACAGCACCACCTTTCAGGCACTTTGTAAAAAGATTAATGTGAACCAAACCTAGCCTTTATATCTAGCTTCCAGTTTTCAGGAAATACAGAGAGTAAAGGAAGAAGCTTAACACCACAGGAAGCGATCAGACAAATCCAGAAGGTTGGACACCATGAGAAGATCGACCCAGGACCTGAGGAAGAACTGTGTATATATGTATATAAGTGGTGGCTGGTGCTGGGGAGAACTGTTCCAGATTAAAACCGGCTTAGAAGACCCCAAAACTCGACACAACATGTAGGGTTGACTTAGATCCTAGTTTAACAAACTATCTGCAAATAGATACTTTGGGAACAACTGGAAAATTTTGAATATGGACCTGGTGTTAGACATATTAAGAAATGACTGTTAACTGAATAAAGAAGGGTAATAAAGTTATAGAAGAAACTCTCTATTTTTAAGACATGCTTACTGAACCAATAGGAGTGAAATACCATGATATCTTCAATTTACTTTAACACACCCAGCAAAGAAACTATATTTAGTACCTATGATAGGATACTAATAATTGTTACAATATGCTTGATGGGTATGCAATATTTACTATACTTTCTCTGTAGTTTTCTTCATGCTTAGAAATGCCACTACATAAAAACATTTAAAAACATCTTATGTCTGAGAAAAACTTGCTGTTCCTCTAAACGAACCTTGGAAATTATACTTTTAAAGGGAAGTGGTTATACATATACACGCCCATTTGTGTATGTGTACACAAACATAGCCACATAGCCATACTCTCTCTAATGTGCCCATATATCAAAAATTATCAAAAATCCCTGGAGTGATACAGAAGTTGGCTAACAGTTATTCTTCCCCTATTTCTAATGATTTAACATTTTAGGTCAGAAGCATATTGTTTTACCTTAAGAGTTTCAAATGTACCTTCTTCTTTGCTTAGGACACTTCCAGTAATTCCTAAAATACTAACAACATTTACTCTAACATTGATATTACTACTATGAATGCCTGCTTTACACAGGGTCATCAGCTGATCAGGAGTCATGCACTGTTGAAAGAAAAGAAGACAATGTACAGTGTTAAACTTGACCAATTTCAATAGCATGTATAACAGGATTGACAGCAATCTCTTCTACAGGCTCCATGACTCTCAATGACATAAACTCTTGGCAGAGAAGTTATTACACATTCTAATTACTCCTAAATATAGATGATAGTTCTGAATCAAGATGAGGCCTATGCAAGTCCCTGTCATTATTCAATCTATCATAGGTGCAAGCCTATAAAAAGGGATTCAGTTCCTATTAGTTTTATTTGAAGAAAATTTTCAGAGGTACACAGGCTAAAGAGACTCTAGTTTTTTAACACTGATCAATGTTTTGAAAATGTAAATAGGATCATGTACCTTTACTAAAAATTGGCTGAATCTATACAAAGTAAGAACTTACCTTGAGATGTGTAAATTATTATTAAGGGTTACAAAAACCATTAAATTACATAGCGATAATTTTCATTTAAAGCTAATTTGAACACATACATTGACAAAAGTATCATAAAAGTTGTGTTGCCAGGTTATCTCCTATAAGAAGCAACACAAGGTGTGGTGATTAAGGGCTTGGGATTTTTAATCTGACATCCTGAGTTCAAATCCTAGCTTTGCCATTTACTGATTGGCAATCTAGTACAAGGTACTTACCCTACTAAATTTGCCATTTCCTTACCATTAACACTGGGACAAAAATCCTCACACAGAGTTGCAATAAGGATTAATTAATGCATGTAAGCATTCACTAAATATTAGCTCTTGTTATATATAAAAATACTAAACAGTTCTTAATCATCAAACTCATTTCAAAATCATTTGCAATGCTTCTGCCAAATTTAAAGGTAACTTAATATGCCCAGGTTTCTAGGAAATTCTCTAATGAAAAGAATTCCACCAACTACAGAATTTTTTATGCTAGGACAAGGCTGTTCATGCTGCATTACCACAAGCATGACTCACAAGCTTAAGTTGCCCAATGCATACAAACCTATAAGGTAAAGAATTAGGCAGGGAAGAAGGACAGTTCATTCCAGTTTTGGTGCTGTCACTCAGCAAATTTAGTCCTTGGTTTCCTCTCCTTATAAAGCATGAGAAAATAAGATCCCTCTAGTTCCAAAATTCTATGCTCATGCCCAGTACACAGCCAACCCGAGAATTTATGATCTTAATATATATGGATGACTTACCATTAACTAAGCATGAACTCAAGCAATTTTACTTAAACATCTGACTAACCCAGTAGTTACTGCTGGATATTACAGAAAATAAATAAAAATACTTTATAGTCCTATAGGCCACACCATATAGGATTTTCTGATATTCTCAAGAGCCATATGGCAGGCCAGGTATTATTACCATTTCCATTTCATAGAAATAGAGGCTCAAAAGTTATGTTCTTGAAAAACATTCTCAAATATACAAAGAAAATAAATTTCAAGTAAAGAGTATATATTAGAAGCCAAGAGCATATATTTAATACTAGATCCCAGAGACATTCCCACTAAACTCTGGAACAAGATGAAGTTTGGGAAGCACTGCTCTACAGGTATGGCCACGGAACACCTACGGAAGAAAGAAAGACAAGACTACTAGAAAAAAGGAGAGCCAGGAACGAGGCCAGGTCACTGCCAAGAGCATTGCTGTGGTACTGAAATTACCTAGAATTATGACAGGCCTGGTGAAAGGTGACAGAGCCCCACAGCAGGAATCTTCAGGGAATGAGGTGCCCATGAGGATGGCAGATGATGGTAGCCAAGAGAAGAAGGTGGCATGGTCTAATGACATGTTAGTAAAAACTGGACGATTTTAGAAAGGAAGGATCAAGGATGGTTCAGAATAGTGATTCTCAAACTTTTATGTGCATGAGAATCACTAGGGGAACTTGTTAATACATAGGTTGCTGGTCCTGTCCCCAAAGTTTCTGCTGCAGTAGACAGGAGCTCTAGGATTTGTCCTTATTTACAAAGAAGAAAAAGACTACCACTCCAAAAGCAAAACTGGCAAAAGACAGAAACAGTCACAGGAAAGAAGAGCAAAGCCCTTAAGATAAATTAAAGTGGACACTAATAAATGGAAATTCATCCCATGTTCTTGGGTAGGAAGAATTAATATTGTCAAAATGGCCATCCTGCCTAAAGCAATCTACAGACTCAACGCAATCCCTATCAAAATACCAACAGCATTCTTCAATGAACTGGAACAAATAGTTCTAAAATCCATATGGAACCACAAAAGACCCGGAATAGCCAAAGCAATCTTGAGAAGGAAGAATAAAGCTGGGGGGATGTCACTTCGCAACTTCAAGCTCTACTACAAAGTCACAGTAATCAAGACAATTTGGTACTGGCACAAGAACAGACCCATAGACCAGTGGAACAGAATAGAGAGTCCAGATATTAACCCAAGCATATATGGTCAGTTAATATATGATAAAGGAGCCATGGATATACAATGGGGAAATGACAGCCTCTTCAACAGCTGGTGTTGGCAAAACTGGACAGCTACATGAAAGAGAATGAAACTGGATCATTGTCTAACCCCATACACAAAAGTAAACTCAAAATGGATCAAACACCTGAATGTAAGTCATAAAACCATAAAACTCTTAGAAAATAACAGGCAAAAATCTCTTGGACATAAACATGAGCAACTTTTTCTCCCCAGGCAAGGGAAACAAAAGCAAAAATGAACAAGTGGGACTACATCATACTAAAAAGCTTCTGTACAGCAAAGGACACCATCAGTAGAACAAAAAGGCACTGTATAGTATGGGAGTATATATTCATAAATGATATGTCTGATAAAGGGTTGACATCCAAAATATATAAAGAGCTCATGCACCTCAACAAACAAAAAGCAAATAAGCCAATTAAAAAATGGGCAGAGGAGCTGAACAGACACTTCTGCAAAGAAGAAATTCAGATGGCCAACAGACACATGAAAAGATGCTCCACATCGCTAGTCATCAGAGAAATGCAAACTAAAACCACAATGAGATATCACCTCACACCAGTAAGGATCGCCACCATCCAAAAGACACACAACAACAAATGTTGGCGAGGCTGTGGAGAAAAGGGAACCCTCCTACACTGCTGGTGGGAATGTAAATTAGTTCAACCACTGTGGAAAGCAGTATGGAGGTTCCTCAAAATATTCAAAATAGAAATGCCATGTGACCCAGAAATTCCACTTACAGGAATTTACCCCAAGAATACAGCAGCCCAGTTTGAAAAAGACAGATGCACCCCTATTTTTATCGCAGCACTATTTACAATAGCCAAGAAATGGAAGCAACCTAAGTGTCCATCAGTAGATGAATGGATAAAGAAGATGTGGTACATATACACAATGGAATATTATTCAGCCATAAGAAGAAAACAAATCCTACCATTTGCAACAACATGGATGGAGCTAGAGGGTATTATGCTCAGTGAAATAAGCCAAGCAGAGAAAGAGAAATACCAAATTATTTCACTCATCTGTGGAGTATAACAACAAAGGAAAAACTGAAGGAACAAAACAGCAGCAGAATCACAGAACCCAAGAATGGACTAACAGGTACCAAAGGGAAAGGAACTGGGGAGGATGGGTGGGAAGGGAGGGATAAGGGGGAAAAGGGGAAAAAGCGACATTACGATTAGCACACACAATGTGAGGGGAGTCACAGGGAAGGCAGTGTAACACAGAGAAGACAAGTAGTGATTCTGTAGCATCTTACTACACTGATGGACAGTGACTGTAATGGGATATGTGGTGGGGACTTGATAATTGGGGGAGTCTAGTAACCAAAATGTTGCTCATGTAATTGTACATTAATGATACAAAAAAAAAATGCAAAGTCCCTTAAAACACATGAAAACATGTCCAACTCCTTATAACAAGAGAAATGCAAGTTAAAATTGACATATAATTTCTCACCTGTCAGACTGGTAAAAATCCAACATTTTGACAATATATTCTGGTATATTTGCTGGTGAGGCTCTAGAAAAACAGGCACTCTCAAAACACTGCTGGTAGAGATTCAAATGGTTCAAACTAAGGCAGGGACTATAGCCATACCTAGCAAAATTACAACTCCATCTATTCTCTGACCCAGTAAGCCCACTTCTAGGGATTCATCCCAAAGACATAATAGTAAAAATACAGAATAACATGTGTAAAAAGGCTATCCATGGCAGTTCTATTTGTAATAGCAAAAGGCTGGAAACTAAAATATCCATCAGTAGCAGACAGGTTGAATACATATGGAATATCTATACAATATGAAGCTGTAAAAATGAAATTGGAAAGATATCTATATACTAAGATGACTAAAAGAGAGAAAAGGTACAAAGGCACTAGTTTTAAGAAAAGGGTGAAATACAAATACATAAATACTTCCTTATTTAAAAAATAGAATAATAAATTAAAAAACCAAGAATGATTATCAATAGAAAGGAAAGAAAACAGGCATAAGGTTAGAAGCTAGACCTCTCTAAATATGACCTTTTTTTCCCGGTAAAATATACATAACATACAACTTACCACTTTAACTATTTTTAAGTCATATAGTTCAGTGATGGAAGTACATTCACACTGTTGTACAACCAAACATCACCACCAACTCTCTTTAAAATGTTTCTATCATCCCATACTGAAATGCTATACCCAGTAACAATGTCTCCCTACTCCCTTCTTCCCCCAACCCCTGGCAGCCACTGTTCTACTTTCTGTCTCTACAAATTTACCTACTCTAGATACCTCATAAGTAGAATCAGACAGTACATCTGGTTTATTTCATTTAGAATAATGTCCATGACCAGGACGACATGGTCATCCATGTTAGCATGTGTCTAAATTTTCTTTTTTCAAAGCTGAATAATATTCCATTGCATGAATATACCACATTTTTCTCTGAATATATCTCATTTCAGTTCTAACTCTGAATAATCTGTAAATATTTTACATAATTAAAAAATAAAAATTAAAGCAAAAAAATCTCTTTAAAAAGCTGAAACAATGGAAGTTAAGTTTTTAATAAGTCACAAAAAGAATTTTCTCAACAACTTCAAAACACAATAGTTTAAGTGTATAATTGTAGAGGGATTTTTCTTAAGGACAAGGAGAATCAGGAAGAAACTTTAAACTGCATTCAACAGAGATATTGTTAGTAAAAACAGCATGGTTATTTTGAAACTATTAAGTATGGACAAAGCAAGTAATAATTTCAATGTCACTAAGCAGCCAAATTTACAGCACAAATAAGATACAATTATATGATCAAAAGTAAAAACACTCTACACTTTTTATTTAAATGAATTATTGGTATGAAATTATGATTTATTTTTCTCTTCCTAAAAAAATACCAATTCCTAGCTATTCCAGTAAAATGTCTAAAAGCAGTGACAACATAGCAACAAGCACTCCAAAATTCAATTTCCCAGTAAATAAGTCAGAGCTTCTTGGAGAAATAACTGATTTCAGGCTTTAAGCAGGAGAAGTACAAGATGAGCAGGGGCATCTCCTTTTGCCTAGAAGCCATCAAATCTACTGGGTTCTTATCAGAGACACAGAAGCCAATGTCAAGAGACTCCTACTATCTAAGATGGAACAATTTTTGCATAAAAAATAATAATGGAATGAAATATAAATACATTAAAAACTATGAGTTCATAATACTTTAAAAAAATGTGATTGGTCAAAGACGGCAGCGTGAGAGGTGAGACAGAAACCTCCTCCCCAAACCACATATAATAAGAAAATACAGCAAATATATCTAATCCTAAAAGAGTAACAGGAAAGAAGGCTGTGGCAGACTGCCTACAGCTGGGGAAAAGAGCAGACCTCAAGGAAAAGGGTAAAGTACCAAAGCCGTGACCTGGAGGGGCCCAAGCCCTTCCCCCACCTCAGCTCACCAGAGGAAGATAAATGGAACAGGGAGTAGGTAGAGGCCGAGGACTGCTGAACACCCAGTCCTAGAGATCTGCTCTGGGAGCACGAACCTACATTGCATGGTGCTCTGGAGATTAGTGGGGTTGGAAAGTGAAGACAGGCGGAATACTTGGAGAGACTGAGATGCCCGCCACTTGTGGAAAACATATCCACAGCCAGCTGCTCTGCGATAAAAGAAAGGTGGACAGTCTGAGACTTCCTAACAGCAAGAGGGCTGTTAAAAGGGCAAGGATTGCACAGGGCTCGCTACTTAGAAAGGACAGGTGGACAAAATGGTCTGGGTGCACTCTGCCCAGCACGTTGGGAACTTTCAGGAGCTTCAGGCACTCCTTCCCCCTGGCTGGCTTTGCACCTAAAAGGCACCCACAGTGATACACAGCCTGCTGAGCCTTCCTTCCAGCAGGCATCAGCTTGCAAACTGGCTGCCCCCACCATTGTGCCAGGATAGCTAGAGGGTGGCTCCGCCTAGGGCAGCTACAAGTGCAAACCACAGAGACATCTCCCTGTGCACTCGGCCCACTGGCCCCAGCAGTGGAGACAGGCACTGCAGCCGGGAAGCAGGAAAGAGCTTTTTCCTCCTGACAGGCACCAGCACTGCTCGTGTGCGAACTCCATCATCACTCCATGGGCAGAGCAGCTCCAGACAGTACTAGAGGGTGCCAACTATGAATATGAAACATCAAAGGAACCTGGTTCAACTCCAAACCCCACAAACACCAGAAAGAGGGCCTAGAGAAACTGAACTCATCAACCTTCCTGAAAAAGACTTCAAAATAAAAATCATAAACATGCTCATGGAGCTACAGAAAAATATTCAAGAACTCAGGGAAGAATTCAGGAAATGAGATACAAACGTTGAAGAATTCAGTATCTGGAAACATACAACGGAAGTACCTAAAAGCAGATTAGATGAACTAGAGGAGATGGTAAATGAAATAGAAATCAGAAAACAGGAATACAAAGAAGCTGAGGTGCAGAGAGAAAAAAAGGATCTCTAGGAATGAAATATTGAGAGAACTGTCTGACCAATCCAAATGGAACAATATTGGTATTATAGCGGTACCAGAAGAAGAGAGAGAAAAAGAGAAAGTGTCTTTGAGGAAGTAATTGCTGAAAACTTTCCCTATCTGGGGAAAGAGATAGTCTCTCAGGCTATGGAGGTGCACAGATCACCTAACACAAGGGACCCAACGAGAACACCAAGACATATAGTAATTAAAGTGGCAAGATCAAGGATAAGGGCAGACTATTAAAAGCAACCAGAGAGAAAAAAAAAATCACATACAAAGGAAAACCCATCAGGCAATCATCAGAGTTCTCAGCAGAAATCTTACAGGCCAGAAGGGAGTGGCATGATATATTTAATGCAAAGAAGCAGAAGGACCTCGAACCAAGAATACTCTATCTGACAAGATTATCATTTAAATTTGAAGAAGGGATTATACAATTTTCAGATAAGCAAAAGCTGAGAGAATTTACCTCCCACAAACCATCTCTACAGTGTATTTTGGAGGGACTGCTATAGATGGAAGTTTCCTAAGGTTTAATAGCTGTGACCACAGGCACTAAAACCACAGTAAATAAAGTAGAACAGTTAATTACTAAGCAAATGCAAAATTAAATCAACTATGCACAAAGTCAATCAAGGGATAGACAAAGAGTACAGAATATGATACCTAATATATAAAGAATGGAGGAGGGAGAAAAAGGAGGGGGAAAAAAAGAACCTATAGATTGTGTTTATAACAGCATATTAAGTGAGTTAAGTTAGACTCTTAGATAGTAAGGAAGTTAACCTTGAACCTTTGAAAACCACGAATCTGAAGCCTGCAATGGCAATAAGTACATACCTACCGATAATCACCTTAAATGTAAATGGTCTGAATGCACCAATCAAAAGACATAGAGTCAACTGAATGGATAAAAAAAAACAAGACCCATCTATATGCTGCCTACAAGAAACTTACTTTAAACCAAAAGACATAAACAGAGTAAAAGTGAAGGGATGGAAAAAGATATTTCATGCAACCAATAGGGAGAAAAAAGCAGGAGTTGCAGCACTTGTGTCACACAAAATAGACTTCAAAACAAAGAAAGCCACAAGAGACAAAGGACATTACACAATGATAAAGTGGTCAATCCAACAAGAAGATATAACCATTATAAATATCTATGCACCCAACACTGGAGCACCTACGTATGTGAAAAAAATACGAACAGAATTAAAAGGGGAAAGAGAATGCAATGCATTCAATTCTAGGAGACTTCAACACTCCTCTCACTCTGAAGGACAGATCCACCAGACAGAAAATAAGTAAGGAGACAGAGGCACTGAACAACACATTAGAACAGATGGACCTAACAGACATCAACAGAACTTTACACCCCAAAGCAGCAGAATACACGTTCTTCTCAAGTGCACATGGATCATTTTCAAGAATAGATCATATACTAGGCCACAAAAAGAGCCTCAGTAAATTCAAAAAGATTGATATTGTACCAACCAGTTTCTCAGACCACAAAGGTATGAAACTAGAAATAAATTACTCAAAGAAAATGAAAAATTCCACAAACACATGGAGGCTTCACAACATGTTCCTAAGTAACCAATGGATCAATCAATCACCAAATACAAACCGAGATCAAGCAATATATGGAGACAAATGACAACAATAATTCAACACTGCGAAGGCTGTGCTAAGAGGAAAGCTTACTGCAACACAGGCCTACCTCAAGAAAGAAGAATAATCCCATATAAACAGTCTAAAGTCACAATTAACAAAACTAGAAAAAGAAGAACAAATGAGGCCCGAAGTCAGTAGAAGGAGCGACATAATAAAGATTAGAGCCAAAATAAATAAAATTGAGAAGAATAAAACAATAGAAAGAATCAATAAAGGCAAGAGCTAGTTCTTCAAGAAAATAAAACAGATAAACCCCTAGCCAGACTTAGCAAGAAAAAAGGGGAGTCTACACACATACACAGAATCAGAAATGAGAAAGGAAAAATCACCACGGACACCACAGAAATACAAAGATTTATTAAAGGATACTATGAAAAATTATAAGCTAACTGGATAACCTACAAGAAATGGACAACTTTCTAGAAAAACACAACCATCCAAGGCTGACCCAGAAAGAAACAGAAAATCTGAACAGACCAATTACCAACAACAAAATTGAATTGGTAATCAAAAAAACTACATAAGAACAAAACTCCTGAACCAGATGGCTTTACTGCTGAATTTTATCAAACATGTAGTGAAGACCTAATACCCATCCTCCTTTAAGTTTTCCAAAGAGTAAAGAAGAGACAATACTTCCAAACTCATTCTAAGAGGCCAGAATCACTCTAATACCAAAACCAGGCAAAGATACCATAAAAAAAGAAAATTATAGACCAATATCCCTGATGAACATAGATGCAAAAATACTCAACAAAATATCAGCAAACCAACTTCAAAAATACATCAAGAAGATCATCCATCATGATCAAGTGGGATTATTCATCCCAGGGATGCAAGGATGGTACAACATTAGAAAGTCCATCAACATCATCCACCACATCAACAAAAAGGAGGACAAAAATCACATGATGATCTTCTCTGATGCTTAAAAAGCATTCAACAAAATTCAACATCCATTTATGAAAAAAACTCTCAACAAAATGGGTACAGAGGGCAAGTACCTCAACACAATAAAAGCCATATATGACAAACCCACAGCCAACATAATGTTTAATAGTAAGAAGCTGAAAGCTTTTCCTCTAAGATCGGGAACAAGACAGGGATGCCCACTCTCCCCACTTCTATTCAACATAGTACTGGATCTCCTAGCCAGCAATCAGACAACACAAAGAAATAAAAGGCATCCAAATAGGCAAGGAAGAAGTTAAACTGTCCCTGTTTGCAGATGACATGATATTGTACATAAAATACCCTAAAGCATCTACTCCAAACTATTAGATCTAATATCTGAATTCAGCAAAGTTGCAGGATACAAAATTAATACGCAGAAATCTGTGTCATTCCTATACACTAACAATGAACTAGCAGAAATAGAAATCAGGAAAACAATTCCATTCACAGTTGCATCAAAAAGAATAAAATACCTAGGAATAAACTTAACTAAGGAAGTGAAAGACCTATATGCTGAAAACTACAAGACACTCATGAGAGAAATTAAAGAAGATACCAATACATGGAAAAACACCCATGCTCATGGATAGGAAGAATTCACATTGTTAAAATGGTCATCTTGCCTAAAGCAATCCACAGATTCAGTGCAATTCCCATCAAAATGCCAACAGCATTCTTCAATGAACTAGAAAAAATCGTTCTAAAATTCATATGGAACCACCAAAGACCCCAAACAGCCATAGCAATCCAGAGGAGGAAGAATAAAGCTGGTGGCATTATGCTCCCCAACTTCAAGCTCTACTACAAAGCCACAGTAACCACGATAATTTGGTACTGGCACAAAAACAGACCCACAGACCAATGGAACATACTAGAGAGCCCTGATATAAACCCACACATATTTGGTCAATTAATATATGATAAAGCAGCCATGGACATACAATGGGGAAATGACAGCCTTTTCAACAACTGATGTTGGCAAAACTGGACAGCTACATGCAAGAGAATGAAACTGGATTATCATCTAACCCCATACACAAAAGTAAACTGAAAAAGGATCAAAAACCTGAATGTAAGTCATGAAACTATCAAAACTCATAGACGACAACATAGGCAAAAATCTCCTGAATATAAGCATGAGCAACTTCTTCCTGAATGCATCTCCTCTAGCAAGAGAAACAAAAGCAAAAATGAACACATGGGACTATATCAAACTAAAAAGTTTCTGTATGGCAAAGGACACCATCAACAGAACAAAAAGGCATCCTACAGTATTGCAGAATATATTTGTAAATGACATATCTGACAAGGGGTTAGCCTCCAAAATATATAAAGAACTTACATGCCTCAACACTCAAAAAGCAAATAACCCAATTAAAAAATGGGCAGAGGATATGAAGAGAAAATTCTCCAAAGAAAAAATTCAGATGACCAACAGGCCCATGAAAAGATGCTCCACATCACTAATCATCAGGAAAATGCAAATTGAAACCACAATGAGATGTCACTGCCCACCAGTAAAGATGTCCAGCGTCGAAAAGACTAAGAACAACAAATGCTGGTGAGGATTTGGAGAAGGGGAACCCTCCTACAGTGCTGGTGGGAATGTAAGCTAGTTCAACCATTGTGTCAAGCAATATGGAGGTTCTTCAAAAAACTAAAACATAGAAATACCATTCAACCCGGAAATCCCACTTCTTGGAATTTACCCAGAGAATACAAGTTCTCAGATTCAAAAAGACATATGCACCCCTATGTTTATCTCAGCACTATTTACAATAGCCAAGATACGGAAGCAACCTAAATGTCCATCAGTAGATGAATGGATAAAGAAGATGTGGTACATATACACAATGGAAAACTATTCAGCCATAAGAAAGAAACAAATCCTACCATTTGCAATGACATGGATGGAGCTGGAGGATACTATGCTCAGTGAAATAAGCCTGGCGGAGAAAGACAAGTGCCAAATTATTTCCCTCATTTGTGGAGTATAACAACAAAGCAAAACTGAAGGAACAAAACTGCAGCTGACTCACAGACTCCAAGAGGGGACTAGTGGTTACCAAATGGGAGGGGTGGGGAAGGACGGGTGGGGAGGGAGGGAGAAGGGGATTGAGGGGTATTACGTTTAGTACACATGGTGTGGGGGTCACAGGGAAAACAGTGTAGCACAGAGAAGGCAAACAGTCAATCTGTGGTATCTTTCTACACTGATGGACAGTGAGTGTATTGGGGTATGGGTCAGGACTTGATAATAAGGGTAAATGTAGTAACCACATTGTTTTTTCATGTGAAACCTTCATAAGAGTGTATATCAATAACTTAATATTAAATAAAAATTGCCATCCTGCCTAAAGAAATCTACAGATACAATGCAATCCCTATCAAATATCAACAGCATTTCTTCAATGAACTAGAGCAAATAGTTCTAAAATTCATATGGATCCATAAAAGACCCCAAATAGCCAAAGCAATCCTGAGAAGGAAGAATAAAGGAGAGGTGATCACGCTCCCCGACTTCAAGCTCTACTACAAAGCCACAGTAATCAAGACAATTTGGTACTGGAACAACAACAGACCCATAGATCAATGGAACAGAAAATAGAGCCCAGATATAAACACAAGCATATATGGTCAATGATAATGGAGCCATGGATATACAATGGGGAAATGACTCTTTAACAACTGGTGTTAGGAAATCTTGACAGCTATATGTAAGAGAATGAAACTGGATTACTGTCTAACTCCATATACAAAAGTAAACTCGAAATGGATCAGAGACCTGAATGTAAGTCAGGAAACCATAAAACTCATGGAAGAAAACATAGGCAAAACTCTCTTGAATATAAACATGAGCAACATCTGATCCTGAACACATCTCCTCGGGCAAGGAAAGCAAAAGGAAAAACGAACAAATGGCACTACATCAGACTAAAAAGGTTCTGTACAGCAAAGGACACCATCAGTAGAACAAAAAGGCATCCTACAGTATTGCAGAATATATTTGTAAGTGACATATCCCTAAAAAGGTTCTGTACAGCAAAGGACACCATCAGTAGAACAAAAAGGCATCCTACAGTATTGCAGAATATATTTGTAAGTGACATATCCGATAAGTGGGTACCATCCAAAATATATAAAGAACTCACATGCCTCAGCAACCAAAAAGGAAATAACCCTATTAAATAATGGGCAGAGGATATGAACAGACAATTCTACAAAGAAGAAATTCAGAAGGACAACAGGCACATGAAAAGATGCTCCACATTGCTAATTATCAGGGAAATGCAAATTAAAACCACAATGAGGTATCACCTCACACCAGTAAGGATGTCCAGCATCCAAAAGACTCAGAACAACAAATACTGGCAAGGAAGAGGAGAAAGGGGAACCCCCCTACACTGCTGGTGGAAATATACGCTAGTTCAACCATGTGTAAAGCAATATGGAGGTTCCTAAAAAAACTAAACGTAGAAATACCATTTGACCCAGGAATTCCACTCCTAGGAATTTACCCAAAGAAAACAAGTTCTCAGATTCAAAAAGACATAAGCACCCCTATGTTTATTGCAACAGTATTTGCATTAGCCAAGATATGGAAGCAACCTAAGTGTCCATCAGTAGATGAATGGCTAAAGAAGATGTGGTATATACACACAATGGTATACTCTTCAACCATAAGAAGGAAACAAATCCTACCATTGGCACCAACATGGATGGAGCTAGAGGGTATTATGCTCAGTGAAATAAGTCAGGCAGAGAAAGACAAGTACCAAATGATTTCCCTCATTTGTGGAGTATAACAACGAAGCAAAACTGAAGGAACAAAACAGCAGTAGACTCACAGAGTCCAAGAAGGGACTAGTGGTTATCCAAGGGGAGGGGTGGAGGAGGGTGGCTGGGGAGGGAGGGAGAAGGGGATTGAGGCATATTATGCTTGGTGTGGGGGGAGTCACAGGGAAGACAGTATAGCACAGAGAAGACAAGTAGTGACTCTGTGGCATCTTCCTACACTGATGGACAGTGACTTCAATGGGGTACGGGGGGAAATTGATAATATGGGTAAATGTAGTAACCATAATGTTTTTCATGTGAAACCTTCATAAGAGTGTGTATCAATGATACCTTAATAAATAAAACTCTCATTGGTCACATTTGCAGACTACTAAGACATCAATCATTACTCTGGAAAAAAGGTAGGGGAGACTCATATACTTATCCTGCTATTTTTTGTTATGAATTTTATTTCTAAGTCACCAAATAAGAGATGCAACAGAAAGTTCTGATTTGTAGAAGAAACACAGCTAATAAATGTAAAAGGAATGATGCAACCCTTCATGAAATTATGGATCTAGACAATAATAATTACTGGTTTGCCAGAACCATTAAGTGAATCCACTGATTAATATTAACAGTACTACTTTGCTATAATATACAACTTGTGATATTAAAGTAGAAAATATGTACAGATAGCACTATGAATTAGTCTTACCAAAAATGTGATCCTGATTGAATCTAATTTAGACCCAGCTCCCAATTTATAGGAAATACGGGGATGGAGGGACATGCTAAACAATACCACTGTGATAGCCAGCCAAACCTGAGAATGAGAAAAATCCTACAGGACAAATGATGGCTGCTTCAGTGAGTAAACAGCATGTGGGAAGGGAGGTAGGTAGAGGAAATGTTATAGATTAAGAAATCGAACAATCCCTGAATATGCTAAAAACTAAATTGCACACTTTAAATGGGTGAGTAGTATGGTAAAATAATTAAATCTCATTAAGTGGTTTGAAAAAAAAATACCTAAGTGGCCAAAATATCAGCTGAAAGCAATGTGTGGATCTTGCTTAGATTCTGATGTGAACAAACCAACTGAAAAAGACATTTTTATGGCCATCAGGGAAAACTGAACTCAGACTGCAGATCAAATGATAATTAAGAAATGTCTGTTAATTTGGGGGCCTGGGGTAATGGTACTGTGGTTGTTTAAAAAGTTCATTTTCTGTCACAAACACAAACTGAAACACATAATAAAGTATTTATGGATGAAATGAGTTTATCTGCTTTAAACTACTTCAGGAAGCAAAAGCAAGAAAGTAGGGAGGATGAACGAAACAAGAATGACACATGTTGACAACCTGCTGACACTCGGTGATGGTGCAGGCAGGCTCATTATACTGTTATTGCTGCTCTTAGGAACGTTTGAAAATTCCCTTAATAAAAAGTACAAAGTAAGAGTGATAATGCACTCATCACAGACGTGCAGATGGATCACTGTGGGTGGTCAGGAGGGCATCCCTGAAAATTTCCATAATAAAATATTTTTTAAAGACAAATGACATTCAGAGAAACTATTTTCAACAGATATGTCAAATAGTCCTATCAATAAAAATTTGTGTGTGTGTTTGGTGGTAGTAGCAGGAAGGAGAATATTCTACTTTTTATTATAAACGCTTTCGTTTTCATTTTAGGGGGATCATGCATTATTCTTGTAATAAATACTTTAAAATGGTTAAGGAATGAATTTTGTTTCCATAATACATAATTTTTGGTAGTTTCACTTAAAAATTTTAAAAATCTTACCTGAGATATGTTTTTGGAGGCCATTGTCTGCAAAAGGGCCCTCAAGGCACTACTTATGGCTTCCAGAAAGTCAACATGCTTAGCAAAATCTAAAATATAAAAGTGAAATAGAAATTTGCCTTTCTCTAAGACAAGTTATTTTGTAGAAAAAGAAACAGAATCAAAACAAAGCATGTTAATGTTAAAATATGCTATTACAGGAAAAGCACCTTCGATATTTGAGCTACAACTTCCAGCTCACAGTCCCCTATGAACTGTTCACTCAAGTCTGACAGACAACCATGAGTGAAATAATCACAAGGGAGTGCTGCACAGACAGCCCTGGATGTCCAGATGTTGGATTTTCATTTAACTTGCACTGTAATGAGTGATAAGCCTGAGCTAGCTGGACTGAATTCTGATTTCAGATTGCCCTCTCGGTGCGGGACAGACCTCAGATGTAGCCATCTCCCAAATCAGAGTGATTCCCCGCCAATCCCAACCACAACCTTGACCAGAACTGCTGCTTACAGGCCTCTAAGGTTTTCAGTGGCTTCTATTGTTTTAACTGACCCAACTTCCTCTTCCCACTCCTGCTCATTTTTACTCCTATAGTCCCTTCTTCACACATAGGACCAACAAAACAAGAGCAATAAATAATCATGCTAACCCAGTCACACAGAAGGGTGAGGGTCACCCAGGTGAGTCTGGTTCCCTAACCCCTTTGGTGGGAATGGAAAGCAACCGACTTGCTATAGCAGATTATAGTTTCCAAAAATAGTTACAACAGTATTTCCACTTCTGCACGATCTTCTAGAACCTAGCCAACTTCCCACAAGGATGTTTAATCTATTTCCCTCCCCTTGAATCTGGGTGGGACTTTGTGACTTCTTTAACCAACAGAACACTTGACATGACTTCCGCCTGACTCACGTGTATTTACTTTCTTCTCTCTCTCAACTCTTGCCCTAGGAATCCAGCCTCAATGTTATGAGGAAGCCCAGGTCACAGAAAGAGGTCACTTGTGGATGTTCTGGCTGACAGTCCCCACACCAGCTATCAGACGTGTGAATGAACAAGACTTCAGATGAGATTCTGGCTCCTTGTTTTCCAGCAAAGGCTAGGGTTTCTCAACTTCATGGATGCTTTGGTCCAGATAATTCTTCATTGTGTGTGTGGGGTCCTCGTGCACTGTGGGATATTTAGCAGCATCCTGGCTTCTACACTCTAGATACCAGAAGAAACCCCAAGTTGTAGCAACAAAAAAATGCCCCCAGACATTGCCAAATATCCCAAGGGGCAAAACTGCCCCTGGTTGAGAACCACTGGCCTAAACACTGCAGAGATGAGACAAACCATCTCCACACCACTGTGCCCTGCCTAAATTCCTGAACTGCAGAAACCATGAGAAATTACACATGATTATTGTCTTTCTAAGACATAAAGCTTTGGGGTGATTTGTTATATAGCAATAGATACCTTGGCTTTCTGCCCCATGGTGCCTGGGGCCCTATAAAGATTCTGATGTCCCTTTACGGGCTGCCTGCAAAAGAGCAAGACAGCCTCTGCACCAATTTGAATCAAGGTTTATTGTATTTTTGGCTCACTCATTTTCAGATGTGCATTATGTACAGAAGTAGGGAATTCCTGTAAGTATCAAAGAGCAGACACTAGGATAGCTTTAAGAGCCACAGACTTGGGAAGGAACCCTGCCTTTGACATTATATGACCCCTCATTTTGGTCTCTGCTCAAATGTTACCACAAGCAAGGCCTGTCCACACTACGCTGCCTAATGTGGCACCTCACACCATTCTGCTTTTATTTTTTTCTTCCTAGCCGGAATTACATTAAATTTGTATTTATATGAAAATACAAGCTCCATGAACGTGGTGGCCTTGCCTGTCTTGTTCACACCTGTATGCTCCAGATCTAGAACAGTGCATGGCACAAAGTAAGTGTTCAATAAATGTGTGCTGAAAGGAATGGCCCTGAAGGAGTTCCTCAACTGCTCTAAACTTCAGCTTCCACATCAGGAAGGTAGAATAATAATACCCTGTTCATAAAACTTAGTACCTAACAAGCACTCAAAACTGATATATAACTATTATTATTAAGCTACAAAAGGTCACCATACTAGCTCTGTAAAGTAAGTTATATTTATATTGGATTACAGACAGACACAAGTGTAGCCCTAGAAATTCATTAACTGCACAAAAAACAACTAAACCATGTTATGAAGAACTAAATACAAACTAGAACACATCTCAGAATCTATTTTTTTCTGTCCTCCACTCTTAGGAAAATAATCATTACCTTAGATTCAAAACCCTCATCTAAACGGTAGTACTGTTATGTATGTGTAATTCATACTTCCCCTAAATTAAGAAAAACATTTGGGCAATTTTGATTTAATTCACATTTCTAGTCATTTACCCAACGTTAGGAAAGGAATTTCAAACCACCTTGTCTTTCCAACAAATCCTCAGTAACAGGCCAACACACATGGCATTGTCAAAGAAATTAAGTAAATGCCAAAAAAAGTTAAGAGGTGAATCAAAGTATTTTCCCTTAACAATTCTATACAGTATTTAAAAATTTGTAGCATGCCTAAACGTAGGTAAATAATAAGCTCACAAGTAATCAAGCAGCAAATTATATTTAGGTAAATTTTTTACTGATTTTTAAACATCTGCTTCCCCAAATCTAGCAAAACAGGGAATCCTAACTGATTTTAGAACCCATGTAATGGGAGCAAATGACAGACTGACCCAATTTGAAAATATAACATTGCTAAAAATTTCTTGATGTTTTGAAGGTCAACAGTTTTAATGTAGGCAACAAAGATATTAATGTTTTGAAAGCAAGGACCAGATTCTACTAAAAACTTTCTCCTTTTATCTCTAATATCAGCTACAAATATAATATAGATATGTATCACAAATTTTATAATCATTCAGGCCTGCACTTTAGCATTAGATTTAAAACAAGTTAGATAGAACTCTCTGATCCTCATACATTTTAACTTTTAGGCATGGTAATACAAAAATGTTAGAAAAATTCAGTCCAATTCACCCAATTCTCCAATAGCAACTCACACTATCCATACAGAACACATAGGATTACATTATTTAATAAATCTCAAAAGTTTAGAAGGGCTACTAGAATGTCATCTGTAAATATAAGTGATCATCCTTAATCAAAACTTTCATTCTGGTAAGAAAAGGTTATGTCAGCAATAGCAACAAAATTGGAATTTATTTAAAATCAAAGTGTTGAATTATGTTTTCCCATAATTCAGAAACTTCCCATTATTTCTCCAAGGCTCATCTTGGTCTGGTTTCCTGTGATCTTTCCCAGGTAATAAATGTGCAGGCATTAGTGACCACAAATAGCAAGCTAAACTGGAAGACACACATCTAGGTATTTTCTGTATAGCATGCAGAATGTGTGCATTTACTTCAAGCGAAATAAACTCTTCATACTGGTTAGGGATGGGGCTTGTGGTACCTTGACAGAACTCTCACTAAGAAATGGCCCAGAATGAAGAGATGGCAGCTTGCTGAACTAGGATAGACAGGGTTCCCTCAAGTTAGGCAGGCCCTGCAAGCAGTAAGATGCTTAGGTAGGTCCTGCTCACCAGGGGGCCTGAATATGGATGCCTCTTTGGCTCTGCATTCTGCAGGGAACACAGGGAATGGGTGCTTGGGAGTGGGCATGAGCAATAGCAGCCCCTCCCTTTCCCCAAGGGATATGCTGCTGGGCTGACCGGAGCCAGAATGCCAGCAAAAGTCAAATAAAACTTCCCCTACCCTCCATGCCATCCAGATCTCTTCCAGGTTCATAGGCCCAGAGAGAAATACAAAGCTAGTCATCATCTGGCCAGCTCACACTGACAAGCCACCTCTTTTCTCCAGAGCTTGCCCAGGCTTAGAATGGGAATAGGGCTAGCATTGCTCACATCCTGTTGCAGACATGGCTAGGCATAGTTTTCCTGTGATCACACCAGCTAGAGATGTACAGCCTGAGATCACTTAAAACAACATCTGTTAACTAAAAAATGTTTAAAGGTTGGTAGAGACAGAACAGTAACAACATGTGAGTTTCTGAACATTTACTTAATTAAAAAAAATTCATCTAGAACTTTAAAATTACATGCCATTATACACACAGCACCTCTTATGAAGTTGGTAGAGTACAAATTAGATGTCTAAAGAACTGAGGACCAACTGTTGAATGAACGTTTATACAGAAACTTGTATTTAGTCAAAAGCCACCATATTTTCATCTTTTAAGAGTTTCAGCTCTTGGACTTAAGGTTGAGTCTAGAAGAGGAAATGTTAATCAGCTTTCCATGAAATATATGAATAATACAGTGGAATTATATCTTATTTGGTGGTTAGGTTCTAAAGTTAATGCAGAAAGCAAGGACTGTGTACCTTCAAGATTACCCTAAAAAAATCTGAGGACACTCTGAACTTCAAGAGGTGAGAGAATAGCAGATTCATCTATTAATACTCTCACTCCAGATGCTTGCTGGGTAATGTGAAGAATTCCCCTTTCTACATGAGATGCTGCTTTTTCCTCTCTCTCAGTCTCTTTTTCTGTTTGTTTGAACTCCTACAGTTTAATGTGGCCAAGTTAAATGAGATACAAGCCTCTGGAGACACACAAGGGCTCTACATTGTATAGTGTTCATTCTGGAAAGGCAGTGAGAGAATGCTATTTCTCTAAGTTACTCAACAACATTCAGGATTAACATTTAACCTAAGCTTCAGATTCTGACTGGGAATATCTGTAACTTTCCACTTTACAAGTCTGCCATGAATTATGAAAATATGTTAGAAGGGCATATATTAAACCCTATACGGATAGGTTATTTAAAAAGAATAGTTAGCTACATATAGTATTCGCTCGAGGTTTCTGTGTACCAATGAAATTAACCCATATCAGAGACGTGTAACTTAGAGATTCAGCTCTTAACCATGCAAAGGTGTCTAAAAAAAAGAAAGGTGTAGAACTGTGTGTATGGTAGTCTACGATTTGCCTTAGGAACACACATACATACAGAAATCTCTCTGGAAGAATACACAAGAAACCTGTAACATGACTGACTGTGGGAGAGGAATGGGGTGGAGTGAGGAGGGAGGCTTTCCACTTTACACATAGTCTAATAACTTGTGGATTCTGTAATACATATATGTACTACCCAATCAAATGTAAGTTGAGCGGTTTTATATTTAAAAAGAAAAATAAAGAATAGAGAATTACTTAAGTCTTAATGAGACCTAACATTTTTATTTGTGAGTCAGCCTTCATTGGCCTGACATAACTGGATGCAAGCACTTCTAATAAAAAAGAAAAATATAACCCAGAGACCTACTAACCTGTATACCTTGTTTTGACTTTCTACCAGTGGAAACTATAAACATATGACTGTTAGTGGCTGGAAAGGTTTCTACAGACAACAATCAACATGACAAAGTCCAAGTTCCTGGCCCTTCACAAGTTTGCTCCATCTAGTGGTCATTTACAATAAGGCCTAAATATTTACCTGGCTGAGAAAAGAGCAGCTGTGAGAGATGCTGTGCAAGTGTCTGAAGGGCTGTAGATCCTCCCAGATGGTCCATATCCAGGAGAGATACAAGACTCTGGAGACACACGAGAGCTCTACATTGTATAGTGTTCATTCTGGAAAGGCAGTGAAATTATCCAATAGCATTCAGGATTAACATTTAACTGCACGTTCTGACTGGGAATATCTGTAAGGAGGTCTAGGGCAGGTAGCAAAGAATCCTAGGTGAACTATTAATCTATTAAATCAAATTGCTTGAACATTCAAGGCCTCTGTGGCATCACACATTTATGAGTCATAAAGAATCTGCATCAGAAAAATTTCTATGCATGGAAGTATCTTTAAAATTATTATTTATTTTGGCATCATTAATATACACTTACATGAGCTACTAGATTCCCCCCATTATCAAGTCCCCACCACATACCCCATTATAGTCACTGTCTATCAGCATAGTAAGATGCTATAGAATCACTACTTGTCTTCTCTGTGTTATACTGCCTTCCCCATGCCCACCCCCCTACATTATGTGTGCTAATCATAACGCCCCCTTTTCCCCTTTTCTCTCCCTTCCCACCCATGTTCCCCAGTCCCTTTCCCTTTGGTAACTGTTAGTCCATTTTTGGGTTCTGTGAGTCTGCTACTGTTTTGTTCCTTCAGTTTTTGTTTTGTTCTTATGCTCCACAGATGAGTGAAATCATTTGATACTTGTCTTTCTCCGCCTGGCTTATTTCACTGAGCAAAATACCCTCTAGTTCCATTCATGTTGTTGCAAATGGTAAGATTTTTCTTCTTATGGCTGAGTAATATTCCATTGTGAATATGTACCACATCTTCTTTATCCATTCATCTACTGATGGACATTTAGGTTGCTTCCATTTCTTGGCTATTGTAAATAGTACTGCGATAAACACAGGGGTGCACATGTCTTTTTGAAACTGGGCTCCTGCATTCTTAGGGTAAATTCCTATAAGTGGAATTCCTGGGTCAAGTGGTATTTTTATTTTTAGTTTTTTGAGAAACCTCCATACTGCTTTCCACAATGGCTGAACTAATAAAATTATTTTTAATTGTGAAATATGACATACATAAAGTGCTCAATGCATATACAGAGTTTAACAAATAGTTCATAAAGTAAATGCCCATGGATTTAGGAAAGAAAAAAACATGGCTGGCACCCTCACACTCTACCTCCCTGTCCCCTAAAGGTCACCACTATCCACATTTTTATAGTAAACATTTCCCTGCTTCCCTTTATAGCTTTATCACATGTATGCATACCTGAACAAAGTAGTCTGTTACTTGTTTTTTGAACTTCGTAAAAATTACATCACAGTGGGTATACTCTTTGTGGCTTGCTTTCTTGCTCAATGTTGTTAGTTTCATCCATGTTGTGAGCAGTTCTAGTTCAAAATCTTTTTATTGCTGTATGTATTCTACTTCATGATTATGTCAAAATATATCTGTTCCTCCGCTGATGGACATTGAAGTTGTTTACAGGTTGGGGAAACTGTGAACCACATTGCTATGTACATTCTCATGTCTTATAGTGTACATGTCTTATAGTGTACATACATTTCTGTAGGGAATATACACAGGAATAGAACTCCTGAATCGGGGGGAGGGGGGTTGGTGTCAGCATCTTCTATTTATGGTCCATCATTTCATTTGGTAACATACTGACAAATTATTTTGAAAATAGAAAAGTTCTTACTTTCTAATCAAAGGCTTCCAAGTGGGGGTCCTAGAACATATGTCAACTGCAGTGATGTTTGGAAAGGCAGTTTTCTCAAAAATCTAGGTTTAAAAAAGGGGCAGTAAAGCAAAGGTTAAAGAGTAGAGTCATATTACACATGATTCTTTTATAGAATCCTTATGTATTACCTCTAAGTGAAATAGTTAGGCTTGATAAAGATACTTTCCAGCCTACTTCCAGGACTGTTAATTTGGTTTTGTTATACAGACCTTAACAATTACCTACAACCTGGAAGTGTGACACTTCTTTTGCATACAGAAGAACAGCCTTCTTAAGCCTTTCCCATGCTCCATGAGCACAGACTGAACAGATTACCTTCTTTGGGATGAGGTAGTTGGTGAGAGCAGTGTGAATCTCATGGGAAAGGCAGAGGGGAGATAGCAGCTGCCCACTGCATTCATTGAAGGAATTCTCCATAAATGCATCACTTTCATCACTGCTAGATAGCTCTTCCCACTCATCATCAGTGGGATCTGGGAAGAGTGCAAATCACACATAACTGAATATTTAAAAAGTCTTCATGAAAGCTGCCCTGTCAGTCCAGGGGGAAAATGTCTAAATGTAAACTGGTGACAAACCTTCACTGTAGCACATGTTGACGATAATTTCCAGAGCAGTCTGCTGAGCCGTCAGGAATGCTACAGTCTCTCTCAGTTCCTTGTCAGTGGGCTAAAAAATAAACATCAAACCAACTTTCAATTTTAGGAGAATATTTTCACTTGAATTTCCTTAGTCTAAGGCTACTGGATGTTTTTGCACTTGGAGAGAGTGTATGGGGGTAGGGTAGGCAGAAGAGAAGTCATAAAGTGCTGAAAGTATAAACAAGCATTACGATTCCTCTTGGCACTGTGGAGCATGCCACTGTAACTGGGTTTCCATCTGTCTGCATAGCTAGCTAGTCTCTAAGTGTTGCTGAGTTAGCTGAAGAGATAAAGATTCAGGAATCCTGAACTGAATTCACCCTGAAATTTAATCTAATGTGTTAGTAAGTAACTCAGCATACTAAAATTAAAACAAGAGTTCATTTCAGACACTAAGCACTTAGACACAATGAACGGGCTTTAGATGCTTTGATGTCTTCTTGGAAAAGACCGCACTAACGAGAATTATTAACAAGCCCTTATATGACCAACAGAGCTTGACTAAGAAACAGTTAAGCTTGCTTCTGGGCTTTCTTTGAAGATGTAAAGTATTTCTTTAAGACTGAAGAAAGGATAACTTTTTTCTTTGGATATAAGTAACATGAACTTACCAATTAACATTGTCAAAATTGGTTGTATAAATTTATATAACCTTAATTCTCAAGTCACCTATGGAAAGTGAAATAGGTACACTGATATTCTAAAATAATGCATAAGCTAAAAATAATGCATATTTTATTGTTTGAATGTTACTCAATTTCAAGTTTTCTAATTGCCTTTTTAATGGCTATACAAAATTCCACTGAATGGATACCCTGATATTTATTAAGCATTTCACTAGTGTGGAATACTTTAGAATACTTGGATGTCTTATTTCTTCAGATTTACTGGGTCAGTGGTTAAAAACACATCTATATACAGATCCTGTGACAAATTCCAATTTTCCTTTCCAAAATGTCTATACTCATTTAGAATCTTCCAGCAACTTCCTTGTGCAACAATTAACTGTAATTTCTAACCATGTTCTTAAAAAAAAAAATCTCAATTTAATAAGATGTAGTTTAGGAATCCCTGTATTTGTATTCCTTTTACTGCTGGCAAGAATGTACATAAAAATTATTCCTATTTGTTTTGTATGTGTATGATAGTCAACTAAAAAAACATTTCTTAGACTCAAAGTTAAATAAGACAAGTTGTTGCTGGGCTCTCATCTACCTAAAACGTGTCGAGATTTGGCTTAGAAGAATTCTGAAATGAAGTTCAAAACTTCCTTATATAACTCCTGCTCAGAATATTTCCCTGCTTCTTATTGTTATCAAACTGAGATAAAGAACCAATCTAGCTGAAATGTTACAACATTTGTGATTTGCTTCAAAACTGTCGGTAGTTGAAAGGGGAGAGTGGGTTAGGAAACAGATGAAACAAAACAGACAATGATTTGATAATTGATAACCACGGAAGCTGGGTAAGGAGTACTCTACTTCAGCGTATGTTAAAACAACAACTTGGGTTAGTTCTTTCACATTTGTGGTTATACCTTAAGTTAAATGAAGCAATGAAAGGTTTTGATCCTAAAGGACTCGTGCCCAAGCCACTGGGAGTGAGAAAGACCAGAGCTGACTAAGAATTTGAATTCCTGGCACGAATTGGCATAATGCCTAGCACCCTACTGGCATTTACATATTGGTGGACTGAGCAGCATGTTAATCATCCAGTCTACTCAGTTATGTTAATAGACTTTAAAAAACAAGCTTTTGTTATGAAAACACTTCATTTTATAAGCAGCAAAATTCTATTTTTAAGTAATACTTACAAAAGAAATCTCTAAATAAGTTAAATATTGATACTTTTTAAACAGTGGCACTTAATCTTGGAAGACTTGTTGATCTCAGTCCCCACTTAATTCCTTTAGAAGCCCCTTGGAAGAAAACTGGACATGTGGAAAATACTCAGGAGTGCCGCTCTCCCATTCCATGCAAGGGACTTCAGACATTTCAGGGTTCCCTGACAGTCCAGCCATAATTTCAGCTTCTACTCTGACAGGAATTCGGAGTGGTAAAACAGGGTATTCATGCACCAGGCAGGATAAAGTTAGGGCAATGTCAACAGCTGCAGAAGAGCCCCGAAACCCCAATCCGTCACCTGGTATGTTCCACATGTGGCTATGAAACCATGTACATCCCAGATCTATACATTATCCTTCCAGTGACAGCTGGAGAGGTAATGCTGTCAGGCTTCTTCATAAGCACTCCTTTGGGAGGATGAGGTGCATAGCTATGCCTTTGTCTATCTTGCTTTCCTGATTTTAAATTCTACTCAACTCTGACTCAGATGCACAAATGAGACAAGGAATAAATCTTGGATTCAAATATGTGTACCCTTGCACCAAAAGGGGGGGTGATAATTGATTTTTTAAGCCATTTTATGATTTGCAAGCAACTCAAGAGCAAGATGGCCTTCTCATTTTTGTATTCACCCCAGCACATAATATAATGCTCTGCATCTAACTAACTAACAGCTGTTCACAGGGGTTTGGAAAGTAGTTCTAACTACAACATTTTGATGTATTTAAAACATCACCAATTCATACTTTACAAGGCTTTGTGAATGAAAGAAAACAGTATACAGCAGTCCCCTCTCACCCACAGGGGATAGCTTCCAAGGCCCCCTGTAGATGCTTGAAACTGCAGATAGTACTGAACCCTATATATACTATGTATTTTCCTGTATGTATATACCTATGACATTTAATTCATAAATTAGGCATTTTAAGAGATAACAATAATAAAGTAGAACAATTATAATATACTGTAGTAAAAGATATGTGGATGTGGTCTTTTTCTTGAAATATCTTACTGCACTGTACTCACTCATTTTGTCATGTTGTGCGATAAAATAAATGCCTGCGTGATGAGATGAAGTGAGGCGGATGATGCAGGCACTGTGACGTAGTGTGAGGCTACTGCTGACCATCAGGAGGAGGGTCATCAGCTTCTGGACTGAAGTGGACTGTGGGTGACTGAAACTGTGGATAAGGGGGACTACTGTACTGTTATGTACGTTAACAGCATTCTTCCAGTTCTGGCATGGTCATTTTCTTCAGAAGGACTTTAGCAGCCTCTTGACAAGTCTTCCTGCCTCCAGGCTCCTTAAACATTAACCTGTTTCACCATGTTGTTTCTAACCCCAGCCTTTAAGGCAGCCCAGGAGTTCTACCCAAAAAAGCATTCTCTCTTCAGGCCTCTTCCTTCCTCTCCCATCTGGGTTCAGGCTGGTATGCCTACTCTGTGGAAACTACTCCTTCAGAAATCTGTGCACAGTCCTATCACTGTTATAAGCACAGGCATTATAATAAATTTTAATTATGTGTCTGCCCTTCCGAGGTGGAAAAGGTCCCTGAAGACAGGAAAAATATCTTAATCATCTTTCATCAGCATCTGGCACAGTGCCTGGCATACAGCAGGAGCACAGAAAATGTGCACCTCAAGGAATAAAGCCCAACTCACTGACCTTGTCTTCCCGACTACTTGGCCCTCCTCCTGGGCAGAAATGTTTTCCCACATTATGGCCTCATCTCTGCTGACTGGCTCAGCTGAAATGTTTCTTGCACCCAAGACTGCTCACCCTTACCCCAATGTCCCACTCCACTAGCACAAGTGTGTCACAGCCATCCAGTCTGCAAAAACTATGAACGACCACTGAGTCTTACAAGCACCCAACCTTCTCTGCTCAGCATTAGTGGGTAAATGAAGGTTTGGTTTGCTACTTTGGTTTGGTTAAATACTAAAATAAAAGACATGAGAATGAAAGGGACAATCTAGCAAAGTAAGATAATGTAGGAAACAGTGTGTAACTGCAGTGGGAAGACCCAACTTATGAAGATGGCTCTATGTTTCTACTGAGTTAATGGGAAAACATGACTGATTTTTACCAAAAATTCACCTTATAATTAATTTTGCTCTAATATTTTTCCACAAAGGATATTTTTTGAAAGAAAATAGCTGTATTAATCCAATTTGAAAGCATCAATCTGACTTACTGGAAGTAAATCTGACATGAAAGTTTTCCTTCTGACTTTTCTTCTCTGAGGAATTTCTTCCATTTCATCATCTTCAATCAAATCATCCCTATTCACATTGTCCAATATTTCCTCAGTCTCTGCAGCAGTTTTTAACCTTTGAGTTTCAGCCTCCTTCATTTTAATAACTGTTTCACCAGCATCCATTTCCAAGACTTCAGATAAGATCTTTAGTATGGCATTTATGATTTCTGCTTGACTCTTGGATGGAATAATGTCCTTTAGATTCCAAATTGTGCCTGTGGAAAAAATTAGAGTAAGGACAAAGGAATCACCTGTGAAATTTTATTTAATATTGTTCCCACAAGATTGGCTTTTTTAATAAGATTAGGTGTAATTTCAAAAAAATCTCAACCCCACTGCTTTTGTTCAGTTTCTAGTAAATGTCAAAAAACTTGGCGCAAAGGCAGCTCCCTTTATTATAATCCCTCACAATCATCTCCCTTGCTTGCCACTCTCCATGACTTTCTCTGATACAGACCACTGATCAAGTTTCCGTAAAATGACAAATTAAGTTCCTTATTTTCTTCGGTCCTAACCTGAGCTTTTCTCCTATGTAGCTTCTTATATATTCCAAGAGTGGATGGAATGTACTAAAATTCCAAGGTCTCCTGGACAAGCTAGAGAGCAGGTTCTTGGTTTTATGTTTATCAAAATAGAACAGCAGCTACCATTAACTAGTTACACTAATTTAAAAAAAAACAGTGACTACTAAAATAAAAATACTGAATATTTACTTGAAAGAACTGAAAGCAGATATTCAAAGAGGTAGTTGTATACCCATATTCAGAGTAGAATAGCTAAAAGGTGGGAGGAACCCAGGTGTCCATGCATGGATGAATGGATAAACAAAATGTGCTATACACATACACTGGAATATTATTCAGCCTTAAAAGGGAAGGAAATTCTGACATATACTGCAACATAGATGAACTCTGAGGACATTACACTAACTGAAATAAACCAGTCACAAAAAGACAGATGCTGCATGGTTCCACTTAGATGAGGCACCTAGAGTAATTAAATTCATACAGACAGAAAGTAGAATGGGTGGTTGTCAAGGGCTGGGAAGAAGAAGAAGAGGAAAGTTGTTTGATGGGTACAGAGTTCCAGTTTTGCAAAGTGAAAAGAGTTTTGGAAATTGGTTGCACAATGGTGTGAATGTACTTAACACTACTGAAATGTACTCTTAAAAATGCTTAAGATGGCAAATTTTATGAGTTTTACCACTTGAAAAAAACCCTCTCAAGCTAAATTACTTCTGAAAGGCTAAAGGGAAGAGGAAATAAAGAAACAGTATAAATTACCTACTACTTAACAGATGATCAGATTATTTCTCAGTTTTGTATTTAGACATTTTGTAGAGAAAAGAGATGGGGATAAGGAACTTACAGAGAAGTGAGTGGTCATGTCTTGGATTCCCACAGTCAATTTCTGAACTCACTGGTTCATAAATAAGAGGGGATCGTGACAATAGCATTTCCTTTATCAGACAACAGTAGTTTGTTAAACTGAAAATAAATCTACTTCAGAAGGCTTTGCAATTATGCACAACCACTTGAATTAAGGATCTCCTTTTAAACATTAAAAATTTCAGAACAAACATAAGCATGGAAGGCCTTGATGTAGTAAAATAAGAGAATGATTGAATTTTGGCCCCTATCTCTGCCCATTACAAGCTACTAAAAGAACACTCTATCATATATGGCTAAATTTTACCTGCCACCAATGTCTTTAATAGCATGTATTCCATGGTATTGGCAGGAGATAGCATTGCTGATTCCAGCACATGCAGTGCTGGGGCACTGAAAGATTTCAGTAGGTCTGGGTTATCTTCTGTCACTGTCTGCAAACAATAGGCTATAAAGACAAAAATTAAATATTCAGAAACAAATGAATTCTGCTAGGATAACTTATAGCAATATACCTCATCAGAAAACATTCGTATCTTTACAACTTCTTCAGACACATATAGCTTTGTAGGATATACATGCTTTTTCTCAAGGATGGTACATATAAATGAGGCTTCCCAAACTATCAGTACTATAAAAGATCTTTTTCTTCTTTCTTTATTTCCAATTCTTCACAAAAGCATATATTTATAAAATATAATTTAAAAGGCTCTTAAACGTTGTGACAATGTGGAATTACTATAAACATTTATCATTTATAGAGGCTCACCCTCAATTTCTGTACTCATCACAGACAAGCAGCAGTCTGTGGATCAAACAGCAGTACACAGACATCTTTGAGTAGTTCTGTTGTTAATAACAAGCCCTAGGTTTTGGGACATTCTGGCTTCTTCTAAATTCACCATGACCCTGAAATGTTAGGGCTATTTCTGGAAAAATACTTTACATAAAAGTACTTTACATAAAAATATGGGCAAATTAAGGGACAAGTAAAATATTAATAGACACATGATCCATTTAACACTTAACTCCTCCTTGCATTAAAAAAATGGATTACAACGTCCATATTAGAAATAATTAACTGAAAGTATAAAACAACTGGGATTACATGAAAGATTTGGAACAGAAGACACCTCTGAAGCACAAAAGAGGAAGCAAGCCCAAATTTGTTTTGAGATACTGTATTCCAAACAAATACTGTTCTAGAATTTCAAAGTAGATCGTGCCCATTAGCCAAAATACATGCAACTGCTATGATCTAGATTAGTTCCCAAAATGTATTTGCACACAAATCCACATGTATATTCATACATGTATATATGTATATATACATATGTGAATATGTACATACACATATATTCAAAGGAAATTTTTTAAAAGGCAAAAATTCACTTTAGAAAGTCAAGACAAGTAACCATAAAGACAGTACAAGTTCAAAGAAATACACAGGATGGAATCTTAGCTCACTTTATTGTATGTAAACCTTGTTTGATTTTCAAATGAAAAGTGATTTAACATTTTAAAAACATTTAAAAAAATGTTTAAGAAATGATGAATCTAGCTGAATGAAGAGGAAGACACAGTTATACAATGCAAAATCACTTTATTCTCATCCATCCCTTAAAAGTTCGTTAGAGAAAATAAAAGTAACTTAATCTACAAAACTAAAGGTGCAATAAGAGAAGTGAGTTTTTCTTATAAAAGCTATGAACTAACTTTCCTGATTGCTCTTATTGTAATAAAAACTATTCTTTGAGATTAAAAGTCACCTACCAATTTCTCAACTGTTTTTAAAATCCACATTTACTCAGGAATCTCTCCTTGGTCAAAGATTCCATTTTGAGAAATTAATTTTTAAATTTTTCCAAGTAGCATTTATTTCACAATTATTTCCCCTCTGTTCTCTTAAGAGTATCCATTAGAGCCAAGAGTAATATTGGTAAAGGGAAGACAATCAGTCCTTGCCAGGATAAATTCACAGTTAAATAAAAGGACATCTGGATGCCTGCCATTATGATGGGCAGAAAAGAAATGCTCTCCATTCTCCCAGATTTCTGTTGAGCAATCCACCCCCCCTGTTTCTGTCTCCTCACCTTGCTGGCCTAGGACTCCCTCTGCCTAGTGGCTCTGTAACCCCACAGAGAGAAGGTGAGGGAGCCAAGCCAGCTGAAGCTGCCAAACTTTGCTCTTCCTGTCCCCAAGCAGGGAAGCAGGCCTATGTGAAATTCCAATCACTTATTTTCCTCTCTCAAAAAAAACACAGGTTATCAGTTTTCTGTTGGAAGTAGGAGACAATAATACAAGACATTTAAAGAGGTAGAGATTCCAATTAACTGGCTCAAAGGTCTGATAGTTGAGTTACTGTTTCTCAGTAAATCAGAGATGAAAGCTTCAAGAAATAATCAAGGCTTCTAAGAATGGTAATATTAGAAACGACATAAACTCACATAATTACCTTCCTCCCTTTCATAGTGAAGAGTGGGAAAATTATATGAGTAAGTTAAGTACTAATCACAGATTTTAAAAGATTGAGAACAAACAGAACTCAGCTACACATTGATGTATAATGAGAAAAAAAATCACTCTTGTAGAATAAACATGCTATGTCTGAATAAAAATTTTTGAATAAGGCCATACATACTTAATAAACCATCACCTTTTCTTCACTTACCTACTGAAATAGCCAGGTCAACATTGGTGGAAAACCTACTTAAATACTTTAATACAATCTCCAAACACCCTTCTTTGTTGAATATAGACACTGCTCTACTACTGCATTCACTAAATTGAAGGGGGAAAAAAAAGTTTTACTATTCACATTTTAACAGGAAAAAAATCAACCACAGAAATCACGAAAAAATAAAATTAAGCTTTATAAAAAAGAACCAGAGTTGGAATCAAACACCCAACCATTTTTAGAGATGAAGAAACCAATGTCCATTCACATTCACTTGTACATCAACAAAACTGTCTACCTGGGTTTTTAAAATTTCTATCAAAGTAAGAACCTTTAGTCAATCTTTTTAGTTGCATGCCTGTTTCCTTAAAGGAGGTCAGAGCTAGATGAGATCTTAGAAGTAATTTACTTCAACTCCTCAGTTTATAGATGAGGAAACCCAAGTCCTAAAAGGTGAAGTGATCAATGCAAAGATGACACATTTTGTTAGTGATGGCTCCTTGGGTCCAGCATACTGTTCTTTCCACTACCACAGTAATAGTAAGTTTAAATAAGAGTAAAAGGCCTCATATGAAAAGCACTAATGTAAAAGACAGTAAAATTAAAGTTTACTTATTCATTCTTTCTAGACTATTATAATTTCAACAAGCACAATTTGCAGTCTGCAAGAGAAATTACTATAATAAATACCTTTAACTTACACTACCTTCTAATAAGACTCAGAATTAATGTTATCAGTATTAATAAACATACATACTAAATAGAGAAAACAGAGCTAATTATAATAATTTTATCCATGTTTCCAGAGAATAGTACTGTTCCACATATATATACATGACACACTAAAAGTTAACAGAGCTGACTCAATTATTAAATTCAATCTTGTTACCTAAAGATAAATGATTCTCTCTGTCTGTCTATCTATCCATCTTAGTTACTGCAAGACTACTGTAAGCCTCTTTCAAGAAGCCCACAGTGAAGTCAGGTAGAGTCACGAAGATAAGGAATACATGTGTTAATTTAAAATATGTACGTGTGTAAATATAATTAAAGAGATAAATTATGAAACAAAAATGTTAGGAGCTATGAAAACTAGAAATGACATCGATAGGCACTCAGGAAAGAAAGAACACTGTGGAGATCACATTTTCAGGCTCTTTTCAAAGGAATTTCAAAAAATTTTCCAAGTCCAACAATTTATGTAAGTTAGAGTTTTTGGTGCACAGAAAAATAGCACCCACCAGCTTGCTCAAATGCCATTTCCTCAAATCTGATCTCTTCAATTTTCCTGATGAAATGTACCCACCAGTTTAAAATGAAATCATAGGTAAGTTTGAATTGCTATGTAGGCCACTTTTCAGGACACAACTTAATCTTGTATTCTAAGAAATATCTGTGCTTTTAGGCCAGAAGTTATAATCACTGCTCATTAAAAATAAGGAACTATACTGAGAGAAATCTTCTGCATCCATGGATGTTTTGTTGCCCTTGTCTAGCTTGGATTAATACTTAGGCACAGACCTGATCATCTACATTTGCCCTCTTACAGCACTAAATTATGTTTTCTACCTTTATCTTGCATCTACCTACCACTTCAGCATTTTATTTAAAAAAAAAAGGGGGGAGGGGGAGAAATGTGGGATTCACATATAAATCAAGTATAAAAATCAAATTAATAATCATATCTGACTTGATTGTTTATAGTTCATGATGTGTGATCAAAACCAAAAGTTTCTGTGATATGACTGCCCTTGCACTGTTCACCATGTAAGAACTTATTCACTATGTAAGAACTTGTTCACCATGTAAGAACTTGTTCGTTATGCTTCAGAAGATTGGAGACTGTTGAGAATTAGGCCTGGGGTTGATTGATGATTGTGCATTGAGTCCCCTACACAGAACTTTATTGTTGTTAACAACCATTTGATCAATAAATATGAGAGATGCCCTCTCAAAAAAAAAAATTAGGAACTACAACAGAATCTTGCAAGAAAGATGGGACATAAAATTGGATAGACAAACCTTCGTAAGAGTGTAAATCAATACCTTAATTAAAAAAAAATCCATATTGCCAGAACTAAATTCAAAATAAACAATTTAGGAAGTGAAAAAAAAAAATTGGGTAGACAAAAAATAAATCCAGGTAGTGTTTCTAGCCATTACCATTTGTACCAGCAAGTCCACTCTACCACTCCTATCATGGCATCATGGAATGGAGCTTGGCCTTCTTCCTACTGGAGCTCTTCTTTGGCATCTACTTCCTTGTCAAGTGGCAACTGCCAGGGTAGAGGAGGAAAGCACCAGCCAAGGGTTGTGTCCCCCGTCTCACTGGTGATGCCAGGCCAAAGCAGCTATTAACAGGGGCCTGACTAGCTTTATTTAAGACAGTTGTCTGCTGCTTAAAGTATGTGGGAGAGAAAGGGCACAATAGGTGATAATGGCCATGATCCCTCTTATTTTTGTCAACAGTAATGACTGGAGAGAAGGGTTAGAGCAAGAAAGATGTAGTGATGCTGTGCTGTGAGGAAAAAGAGTCAGGGAAGGAGGGTTGATCTGAGGTCACTTTTAAGACTACCTCCTACCAAGCATTAACATCAAAGATTTGCATGCCTACCAACAAGAACAGAGGTTCCTCTGCAGTTTAAAAGAAAGAGCAAAAGCCTGAGTAGCATCAAAGCAGGAGGCTGTTTTAGGAAAGCATCTTACCATATATTCCACAGCACATTCACAGCCTCATTGGCTATGTTCTCAATATAATTTCTGTTCTGATCTTTTTGTTCTTGTGGAGACATCTCATTTGAATCCAGTCCAGCACTACACTGTAACCAAATATCAATGTTTAGCACCCTGGTTCAAAAGAATAATTACACAAAAAGGCTAATTATAGTGAAGAATCAAAAACTAAACATCAGAAATTACAGTGGTTAACAAGCTAATCAAATTCTCATAAGCATACAGTTCCCACAATCCTGCAAAAGAAATAGACAAGAAAGGTTCACAAGTCATTGTACAAACTAGATATAAAGCATTTCACATTTTAGATGAAAATGTAAAATCAGTAGAAAGTATTTTATCTAATGTGATAAAGACAGTAAACAAGGCAAAGAAACATAACACATAATTAAGTGCTGACATCTACATAGTGCCTTCTCTGTGCAAGGCACTACCCTAATCACTCTGCATATACTGTCATTTAATTCTTACCATAGCCCTGTACACTGAACGAACAACTTTTGCTACAAAATGGGGAACTGAGGCATAGGGAGACTGCTGAAGTATACAGAGAGGCTGAGATTCAGATCCAGGTATTCTGGTTCCAAAGTTGGTGGAACATACCAGCAGCACCCACTGCCCCCAAGCCTTGACATTCAAAAATAGCTCCAGACATTGCCATATGTCCCATGAGGCAGACTGCCCCCAGTTGAGAATCACTGCTCTCAAGGAAACAAGACTGATGCCTTTCATCAAAAGTTGTTATTCTTTATACAATCTTAAGTAAATTACCCATCAATACAGAATAGTGGGCCAGAGGCACACCAAAGAGAGCTCCTTAATCCCTGAACTACATCACACAATAACCAACATGATGTTCAATGATACAATCTTCTTGGCAAAGTGCAATTGTCTGTGCCTCAGCTTTCTCACGTGTAAAATAGGTGTAATACCTGCCAATGAGGACTGCTGTGAGGATCTAATTAAATCATACACAGAACACAAAACAGCACCTGGCACATAAACAAATAATACATACTAATTATTGTTACTGTATGAAACTTAAAGTTTAAAGGAGTGAGTCAGTTTTAGGAAGGTCTTTTCCAACTAGCATATAAATAAAGTCAGTGGAAACAAAAACAGTAAGACTGACAGATCAGTGTTTCCAGGAAGATTCCCATAGGATAGTTTGAGGGAAGACAAAATAACTAACACCAAAGTACTAAAAACAAAAACAAAATCTAAGTTTGTATACTAAAAGCTATATTGAAAAACTGCATACCTCTTTCAGCAATGCAACCAAAGGAGTCATGATATCCTTGGTCACCATGTCATCACAAACTTCAAAACCTCCGCAAGCACTGAGATTTCTACACAAGAAGTTTAAGATATGTTTTACTTTTAGATCACATGTCATAAAGCACTATTAGGCTCACATATTTCTATTTCTAACCATACCTAACGTTTCCCAGATGAAAGCGATTATGATTTCTGTAAAATGCTGCAGAACAAATCCACTGATTCCTACCTGCTCTAATCCTTGTTCTTCATGATGTAAACAAATGACTTTGTCATGCAACAACGTAATTGAGGTCTGAGACAGTTTATGCACCTGACACATGGCAATAGGGAGGGGAGAGGAGAGATGACTTCCTTTTTAACGTGAATAAAGCACAGCCTGGTTTTATACGAAAAGACTTTTTCTTGGAAACAAGACTTCAAGGGCAGCAAGGATGAGGCTACTGCGAATGACATCCCCTGAAACTAGGCTATGTTTAATTTTAACTGGTAAGACATTGCTTGCCCTCTGAGCGTACAGGCAGTGAGTATATGAAGATAAATCAGAAGATGCCTCCACAAACTCCTAGCAGCTCCAGTGTGTGTATGCTTCAGGGAGAAAGGGAAGGCTTCTTAGACACTGATTCTTTCAGCAAGCGATTAATTTCCAGATCTCAACTCAAACGTCCCTCCCTTAGGGTTTCTTTCCCTGAACCCCCAGTTATACCCTCTCACAGCACCCTTTGTAATTATCACTGGTTGTTAATTGTACAGTTCTGTGACTATTTGGTTAATGCCCATCTCCCTCAATACTGCAAGATCCACTAAAGATAGAAGCTACATCTATCTTGCTCACACCACATGCCCACAACCCAGACCACTGCCTGATGCACAGTAAGCACTAAATATATACTTGCTAAATCAATGAACAAAACATGATGTAGAGAGCTATAGAACTACTCTTGCCCCCTCTGCAGTCCATTCTCTGCACAGTCATCAGAGTAGCCTTTTCAAAAAGTAAATCAGATAATGTCGCTCCTGCTGAGAATAGGCCCTTAAACCACCCAGTCCTTGTCCATCTCTCATCTCCTATAATGCCCTCTCCTTTACTCAGCCACACTAACCTTTCCTTAACCATGCCAAACCCCCTGCTGCCTCACTTTGATGTTCCCTTTGTTGACAATACTCTTTCCCAGTTTTTCCATGTCTGGCTCTCATCCGTTATCAGGACAAATGTCACCTAGAGAACACCCAATTTAAATTAACTTCCCACCTCCAACCCATTATCCTCTCGGTTTTCTTCATAGGACTTCTCACTAGCTACTATTATGTTTCACCTGTTCAGTTTCCTGTCTGCCTCCTCATCAGTATGGGTTCTGTGAGGGCAGAGATAGTGCCTGCCTCGCTCGGTGTCCTGTCTGCTCAAAATCCCTTGCACTTAACACACCTGGCACATACAATGGAATGGAGGTTCACTGAACCTCGGGCCTTGGGCGGGCTCTTGGAGAGGGTACCAGTGCGCCAGGCCTTCAGGGGAAAACTTTTGGCAGGTGGCTGCTGCAGGTGAAGCAGCCAGGTGGACGGAATGCGCGTAGTCTGGGGATCATGGGGTCCTCTGGGGCCCTGAGTTCAAATCTTCCCTATGCAAATGGGAGACCCTGGGCAGCTCTTGCATATGTCCTTTCCCCCTCGAGATACCCCAGGCAAGCGCACTGAGCGGGAAACGAGATAAGCTATTGTGCTTGGCACACAGAAGGCGCTGCTGGATTCCATGGCCCGCCTCCCGGCTCACCTCAGCGCGCCGGCCGCCGTCTCCCTCACTGCCAGGCTGGGGTCCAGCAGCAGCGGCCCGAGGCGGCGCACTGCGTCCCGACGCGCCAGGCCCGGCAGCACGGGTCGCTGCTGCATCAGCCGGGCCAGCCCCGCGCAGGCGCACTCGCGGACCTCGGCTCTCGGGTGCTGGAGCTGCGGGACGGGAGCGAGTATGAGAGGGCCTGCAGAGCGCAGGCGCAGGGGCGCGCGGCGCTGCCTGGGGGCTCAACGCGAAGCCTGTCTCTCGGGGCCGACGCGCCCACCTCACCTTTTCCAGTAGCTCCGCCGCTGGCCCGTCGTCCTCTTGTCCCTCAGTGCCGTTCGCCGCTGCCACCGCCTCGGCCTGACAGTCTCCCGTAGGAGAGAACTGAGGTCGTTTGAAGCGCTTCGTCCGGCTCTTGCCCATGGCGATGTGCACTGGGGTGGAGAAGACAGAGAAAGGAGGGCAATATAGAGAGGGTGGATGCCACCAAGCTGGTGGCGGGGTCTTGTCGCTGAAGGGACTTCGTGCCGTTGCTCAGCGGGACGCACTGACCGCCCAAGTCCACGTGTGGAATCAATGCGCAGACGCGCCGCGCGTCCGCAGCCGGGAGCGGAGGCTGACGCGCCGAACACGCAGGCGTAGCGGGGGGACGGGCGGGGCCAGCTCCGGCCGAGGGGCGGGGTCCTGTGGATTTCCCTGGGAAGGAGGCTGGACTTGAACGTAAATACCCACTCCGACCAGCTAGTGAGTTCATCAAGTTACTGAACCTCGCCAAACTTGTATTTCCATGATAATCAAATGGGATTTAAGGACACCTAATTTGCAAAGTTACTGTGAGGCTTAAGTAAAATTAGCTAAAGCCCCTAACACCAAACCAGATGTATGGTGCTCAAAAGCTATTAACCACGATTTTTGGTGTCCCCAGGGCCTAGCACGGTCTCCTGTCATTGACAAAACCCAGTTAAGTTTTAAAACGAATGTACAACTATATTTGATAATTCAGACTTCCTTAATAAGGTACTTAATCTTCCTGCTTCAGTTTCCTCATCAGTGAAATAGGGACACCTATAATATATACATTTATGGAATTGTAAGGATTAAATGTGTTTGTGTTTAAGGTGCTAAGAATAGGCACTGGCACATAATAAATACTATGTAAATGTTCAGTTGAAATTTTCATTTAACAATTAACAGAAGGATTCTTTCACAAATATTTACTGAGCACCAGTTACAGTGCATTGGGGTAAAGCAATAACCAAGACAGATTTGGTCCCTGTCCTTTGTTCTGTCCTTATGGAGCTTACAGTTTAGTAAGAGATGTGTTAAATATATTATTATACAAATAACTATTTAAAATTGTAAGTGCTAAGAAAGGAAAAGTACAGGAGAATCTCATGTAGTCTTTATAATTAAACATACTTAGATGAACACGAGCAACCAATAAATGCATAGCTTTCAGGCCAACCCTGCATGGGAGAGAAGTTCCACTCCATGGCAACCTTCCCCTCAGAGAGTTGACTGTCTACTAAGGGAAGTAACATTAATTACAATACCATGTTTTGAAAAATAATCACAGAAGCATGGCTAAACTTGTAAAAACTCTGGCCTATCAAAGACCAATTTTAGGTTCAAGGAAATCTTGGAGCCCCCAAATACATGTTGGTAGGTTTTACTTCCTTGATCGCTCTTATCTGGCCACTGATCTGTCACCTCCATAATCCAAGCTGTTGTCCTCTCTTGTATTGACTACACGGCCTTCTGGTCTCTCTTCTTCCATGCTGTGCATTGATAGAGCAGCTAGATTGTTTTTTTTCAAGTGTCCTCCCAACTTTCTCATATTCACTCCCTTGCTTAAAATCTTTTAAAGGCTTCCCTTTCTCATAAGATAAGGATCAAAGGCAGGGTCTCCTCCCAGCCTCCAGCTTCATCTCACATCACCTCTTGCACTCTGCCCGCCCTTTGCCACCCTCCACAGGGCCAAGCACTTCTCTGCATCAGTTCTTTGAACAGCCTTAGCTCCAACCCTGTCCTGGTGAGTGCAAGTGTTACCTCTGCTTAGGCACCTCCTCTGATTTCAAAGTCTGAGACAGGCCTCCCTTGAGACAGTACCTATCCTGTTCCTTTGCTTCAAAGCACAGCTCAAAATTATAGTTACAATTTAAACTTGTGTGTAGTTATACATGACACTCATACACATTCTCATATATACCTTTTCCCCAATGACACTGAACCCTGGGAGGATAAGGCTGCCTGTTTGCACTTACCATTGTATTTCCAACACTGGCCCAAGGCCTGTCACAAAATAGGTATGGAATTTCTTAAATGGATAGAGACCACATAATAAGGAAAGAGTAGGGCATGTATCTAGACAGAACAAGAGGAGGGAAAAAGATTCCTGCAGTTCCTCTCATTGTGGGGATGAGTGAGAAAAAATGGTGCAAAACCTTAGCTGAACAGAATTTTGTGGTCTATTTTCATTAATAACTCTTTCCTGTGAGAAATGAGCATTTTTGCTAAAATAAGTGATAAACTTTATTTAATGAGCTTAAATAAAGAACCAACTAAGATGTCAGTCTTAGGAGAAGCCCAGGGACCTTTAACCAGATTAATATTCCTTAAACAGTCATTTTAAAAAATCCAGTCAAGCAATGGTTATCTAATCATGCCTTTCCTACTGTTTATCTTTGTCCAGAGGGAATTTTTGAATTAGACTGCTTAGAGGCCTCTTCCCTAGAGATAAATAAAAGTGCTTGTAATCAATTATAGGCAGGACAAGTTTTGCTTTAAATACATGCTAGTTGTTCTCCCAGACTCCTGTTTTTCCCCATTTGCATTTGTGTAAGGTAATCTTCCTAAAACACATTCTGATCAATATTTCTTTAAACTCTTTGGCCGATGTAGATGCATGACTGAACCATGTAGAATCGGGTTCAGACTTGTACATACACATACTCTGTGGCCACAGCACTCTGCCCCATGCTTCCATTGTCTCTTTGCCAAAAGCCTCCTCAGTCTTCCTAGAAGCTGCCCTTGGCTTCCCCTCCCCTAGGCCTGGGGACTGTGTAACTCAACAAGCTTCCACAGCACACCCTGGCATGAGGTCGTTTCCGTTTTCCTGGTACACAGACTCAGATCTACTTCCAGTTCCTCTTGAGTTTTATTAACTCTGTGGGATGAGAGATGTACACCAAAAAGATGGCCGTCCACTTGGGTCTATTGTCCTCATCTGTCTCCTGCCCTGGCAGACACTCCAAGTATTCTTTGTGTGCCCTGTACCTCTCTTAGGATTGTCCATGCATTGTCATTAAAAGTATACCTGCATGTAGCCCCCACTAGCCTGTGAATGCCATAAAGAGCAGGGGCCATTGCCAGACTGTATTACCAGTGCCCGGCACTCAGCTGAATCAAAGTCCCTGAGCTGCCTACTCCCTCTACATGGTTACTGCAGGCTGCTTCAGCAGGCCCTACATAAAGTGACTCAGGAGTGATCCAATAAGGAATGTTGCTGTTGGTGAAGTCATCTGCAGATAATCAGACACCAGCCTCTAGTTCTAGGTCTGCCACTATCGGACTATATGATCAAGGGAAGGTTGCTTCCCTTTTCTAGACTTCACTATCTCCATTTACAAAGACTGTCAAGTGTCTTGACATATCAGAGGGATATGAACCATGTTATTTCAAGAAAGGCTTTCTGGAAGGAAGCCTGAAGGTTGAGTGTCTCCTGAGCAGGTGTCAGAGCCTGGGATAAGCAGTCTTGCTGCTATTTCCTATTTGGTCTTCCTTCAAAACTTTCTCAAGTTATGTTATAATAATGTAATTGCTGACAGCCAACCCCAGAAAGTCATTGCAAAGGGATCTATTGCCCATCAGAAATTCTGCTTCATTCACTCAAAGAATGTTTGCTGCTGAGTGCTTACTATGTGTCAGGCATACCACTAGGTACTTGGGGGAATGTGGTAACTAAGCCTGGCCCTGATGTCATAGGGTTTACACTCTAGTTAGTACTGGAGCTCTATGCTGTCTTTAACAAAGTTATCGTGCAAGTATACTGTTAAGGAAAAATTACCCAAAACTTGGAAATAAGGAAAGCGGATGATTGCATTTATTCTTCAGTATTATATTGGCCCAATGTCTAACAGACTCATCAATGGATTATTTCTCTAAATTACAGGTAGAATTTTCTACAGTGATAAGAATGTTCTCTGTTGGTCCTGTCTGGTAGAGTAGCTACTAGTCCTACTTACTATTGAGCACTTGAAGTATGTCTATTGTGACAACTAAAATTTTCAATTTTAATTCATCATAATCTGGATAACTACACATGGCTAGTGGCTACCATTCTGTACAGCGCAAATCTACATCCCTGGTTCTGAATGGAGGGGATTTCATCATCAGAGAGTTAAACCCTCAGAGGCCAGTTGGGTTGCCACAACTGTTGGGGTGCTATTAGCATCTAGTGGGTAGAGAGGTGGGCCTTATAGCCATTTGGGGCTGGATAATTCTTTGTTGTGTGGGGGACTGTCCTGAATATTGTAGGCTGTTTAGTAGCAACCCTGACCCCTACCCACTAGATGCTAGTAGCACTTTCCAGTTCTAACAACTAAGCATGACTGCAGCCATTGCCAAATGTCCCTTGGGAGGCAGAACTGCCCTCGGTTGAGAATCACTACAGCAATGTACTTTTGTTGAGTGACTATTTCCTTATGGGCCTAGATTCTATGAAGTTAGAATTAATTTTGAGATTAAGAAATTGCAAATGCTTTTATCCAGTGAAGATGCAAATTATTTCTGTCCAGTTGAAAATATAACCTCACAGGATACAACTCCATTGCCCTGTAGAACACTAACCAATTCCATATCTAACCTTGCAATTTTTTAAGCACACTTTTTCCTCACTGACTGTATAAGTTCGTTTCTCCCTTAAACCAGCTTTACCATCCTCCTGGTTTCTTCATTAAGAAACTGACACACACTCATTATAGGAGAGTCAAATTTTTAACATGTTGAAAGCCATACTCTGACAGTGTTTACTCATAGGGCAAAAAAGGTGTTCACCAGGTACTATGAGGTAACAAGGCAGGTTATTTACAAAACAGCATATTTACTATGACTCCAATTTAGAAAAATACACAAAGGAAATACCTAAGAAAGTATATATACCAAAGTGTCACCTGTATATGCCTTTGGGTGGAATTAAATGAGATTTTCAACAATTTTATTTTTGGCTTCTCTTATTTCTTGGATTTTCTGGAATGGGCAGGTAGTATGCATTTTATTTTTTTTAACCATGGAATTTTTAAAAAAGAAATACAGCATAATTCTTCCTCTTTGATGTGGTTCTCATTCCTTCCCTGTTACCCCCACACTCACCTATTGCTGGTTAGTGGCTGCCCTTGGTGCCCAGAAGACTCTGCTACAAGATTTAGGGCTCCTGCCATTGATGTCTGGGTCTGCCTCAGCATTTGATACTTTTTGGATTAATGTCAAAGTCATTAATCTGGATATTGTTGGATGTCTTTTCCTGGTTAGTTGTAGCACAAGAGTTCCATGTAGTAAAACAGTCTCACATTTGTAGAGTTCTTATAAAATTCTCCACTTTAAAAATTATATAATTTTCTAAATAGGCCTATTTAATACTGCAGATTATTTTATTTGCTCCCAAATGAGCAGCAAGCATTTCCTCCCTATTGGTAGTTTCTTACTCTGCTTGCTCAGCTGTCAGTAAACCACTCTCAGTATAAGAACCTCTAGCTTTCCAGGGAAGATCTGGTACATTACTATCTGATCTTAATGGAGCGTGTCAAGACTAGCTTTGAGTAATCCAACAGTTACTGCTGTGATTTCCTGTATTTCAGTGCTTGTTTTATTTACTTCAGTTGATCAGTGGGCTAATAGAACTTCAGTTTTTTATAAACAACCGTGAGCATTTTTACTTTTGCATTACCTTCCATGCCAGATCTAAATTAGGATTTATCAAATTTTTCAAGGAAAAATAGAAGAAAGGACTTTTCAAAAATGACTGACAGCTTGTTATGCATCTCAAGTAAAATAAAAAGTCAGCAAAGTAACTAGGAATCTGTATTGTGTGATAAAACATGCAAAGTTAGGTTAACTCTAAAGAATCATGGCTGCTGATAACATGTTACACTTGCAAAAAGAAATATATAGCCTCTCTATAAAAAGTTCAGACTTCAAACTGTCACTTCACATATTTACCCAATAGCATGAGTGACAAAAATACAGTCGCCGATGTAGCTTTTGAATTCATTTTACACTGGTAGGTTAAAAATTTATTCACATAGAGAACTAATATTTTAAAAGATTTTTCAGAAAAAAGAAGTGAGTATCTAGTGGTCATTGCTTGAAATGAACCAGATCAATTTGGTGGTGTAGGATATTCATATATTTGCCTTTGAGATCTATTATCTGCCTTGTTAGCTGTTTGGCCAAAATAAACACTGGAAAATACCTAGGTTAGAATAAGTTACTTCAACTTGATGGATTTTATCCTAATACAGATAGCCCTAAATCCCATTTAACTCACCGAACCTTTGGAAAGTGATAAATCTTAAATGCTTATGACCAAACAGGTACTAATTTATATTGCCCCAGGATACTGAGAAAACTTTTTAAGCATCCTATTTACCAAAAGGCAACAGAACCACTTGTTTCATATTCTCAACCACACCAGTATTGTTAGTTTTTCTTATTTTAGCCATTTTAGTCAGTGTGTAGCAACTAGAACTCTCAAACATTGCTGGTAGGAGGGTAAAATTGGACAAATACTTTAGAAAACAGTTTGACGGTTTCTTGTAAAGTTACATACAGTCTATGATCCAGCAATTCCACTCCAAGGTATTCCCAAGAAAAATGACTATATCCACATAGACTTATAATGAATATTCATAGAAGCTGTATTAATAATAGCCCCAAACTGGAAACAGCCCAAATGCCCATCAATGGGTAAGTGGAGAAACAAAATAGGAATAAGGAATGAATTATGAATGCATGTACTAACATAAAAAAAGTTTCAAAAACATGTAGAGCAAAAGTAGCCAAACACAGGAGTATTAATTATACTGTATGATTATACTATGATGTTATTTATATGAAATTCTAGAAACCACAAATCTAATCTATAGTGATAGAAACCAGACAGTGTTTGCTCAGGACCAGAGGTTGGGGACAAGAACTGCCTGAGAAGTGATGCAAAGGGACCCTTTCAGTGATGAAAATGTTCTTTATCTTGCTTGTGGTGATAGTAACATGAGTGCTACATTTATCAAAATTCATCAAACTGTCAAGTTAAAAATTGTATTTTGTCAGAGAATTAGTGTCCGTAGATTAGCCTCAATAAAATTGATTTTTAAAGAAGCCTACAGGACGTATCCCTGTTTTGATTTGTTCCTCCAGATTCATTGGTTCTTATAACGGGTTCTAGGTCATCCTGGATTTATCTGGAGAGTGAGCGTCCTGTTGATGTTGGTATGTACTGAGCCATCACTTGTACCAGATGCTGCTCTAAGAGCTTTGCATATGTAAGCTAGTTAGCCCGCCAACAATCCCATGTGACCCTCATATCCCTACGTTAAAGATGGAACTGAGGCACAGAGGAGTTAAACTACTGGCTTGTGTTAAGAACACATGATTTGTAAATGACAAAGATAGGATTGAAACTTGAGTTGCCTTGTAATGACTACAATGCATTGTCTCCCATTGAATAATCTGCTGGTATTTACTGTATAGCTAGTAAATTGAGGAAATGAAAGTTTGGGTAACACCAGGTAAGGGAAGGGACACAGGGAATGTCTGTGTAAGATCAAAGCAAGGGCTCCTAAACCGTGCTAAGTACTTTTTACAACTGTTTCCCACTTGAGAAATGAATTATTCCATCTAGCAATCTGGTTTTAGCCACCTCATTGAAAATAAATATTGCGTGTTCATACACAGTTTGAAGTCATAAAAGAATTGCAGTCCCTTGCGTTACTTCTTCCCAGCCCCAAGCCCTCTCTAGGAGAAAAACACACTCTCAATCCTTCTGTTTCTCCTATTATTACCTCCATATTCCCAAATAATAAGCTGCTGCTCTTTCTAAATTGCCAGTATCACATATTCTCTTGAGTTCTTGCCCTGGTAGGTAAGGACTTAGTTCCCCTCCCACATTTCTCCCTTCATCCAACAAAATTGTAACATCATTCTTCATTAAATCAACAGTCTCTGAAGTACTAGGACAATGCAAAAATTGCTCACTGCTGAACTAAGAAGTCCACTAAAACCACAGTTCCTTTCTTGTACAACTTTTCATTTTTCTTGCAGTAACTGCCTTTTGGCATTATCCTGGTTTTCCATCAACCTGTCATTACTTTTATCCAAGTGTCCAACATCTTTGTCTATGAACATTTTTTATACATTCAAACATACTCATTCCAGTTTCTTCCCTGTGATTTCTCTCCTAGCCCTGCTCTTATCTGAACTGGGAGTTAGCTCTAAGGACACTGCACAGTGGTCAGCGTGGACTTCCACTGTGGTTGTGTGTTGGATTAATTTCCTAGGCAGTTGTTAATACATAACAGTAACAGTAAATTATGATATTGGTGTTTACTGTGGAATCTCTTGGCAGAAGTTCATCTTTTTATTGGAATGTATTTTACATGCATAAGTTAAGTTCACAAATGTTATCAGGTATAATTCAGAAATAGGGATTTCACTTGCCCAGCTCCAGCCCCTAAACTGTTTTTCTAAACAGTTGCTGTTCATGTTTATCTGAATCTTATGAGACAGTTGGGGAAGTATGAGTTGAATATTTGATGGTATGAAATTACTGTTAATTTTTAATGTGATGCAGTATTGCAGTATTGTGATTTCTGTACTTTCATGTGTTTAATTTTCCATAACAACAATTTGTTGGGTTTTTGTTTTGAATGGTTTTCAGGGCAGGACAGGGAAAAGAGTCTAATGATACTAATAACTAATTATATGAAACTTAAAATGTAAAAAGCAACTTCTAGCAAGGATGTATTTCTCTTTTGATTTACTTAATGGCAGGAAAATAGACTTAAGTTATTTAAGTTTCCCTACTATTTTTTAAATTACAAATATTAGTACTTAGACTTCTACCTTAAGCACTTCCCCCAAGCTAAATTATGTAAGAAAACTTAGGACTTGGTTTAATTATGTAAAACCCAATTTTTATAAAATTATATAAAATATCAAAGATTCATTCCTTTGTATTTCACCAACAGTTACTTAGTATCTCCCATGTTAGGTGCTCTTGGGTACTAAAGGTATACACATAACAAGGGCTAATATGACAGAGACTAATAAAAAATTAGTCTGTAATAAAAAAAAAAACGAACACAAAGTGATGTTTTTTTGCACATTTTATCTCATTTACTTCTTATAACAATTCTGCAAGATATATATGCATAAGAACAAATAAGGAAAGTTAAGGTTCAGACAGAGTACATCACTTGCCCAAGTGGTTAATGGAAGAATTGTGACAACCCAGTCAAACCACCAGCCTGGGCTCTTTTAATGAGACATGGCCCCAAGCCCCCTTAACCTGGCAGGTGACATCATACTTGGTTTCAAGCTGCTCCCTACTCCCTTACACAGATCAGCTCTCCTCAAAGTGTGCTCCTCGGAACACTACTTCCACATAATATTCTGTCAGTCAAGATCTTAGTTGCCAGTAAGAGAAGCTGACTTGGGCTGATTAAACAGAAAACCAATTATTGAAAGGATATTATCTTTTGGAGATACTAGAATGTCTGGGAGGTCTACCAAGACCAATCCCAAGCTAAACGTTCAGAAAAAATGCCCAAACCCATGCCACTGAACTGGCCTGGTGTGGACACTGTGTCACTATCACTGAGCACTATTAAGTAGCCTGCAACAGAATCACAGCTTTGTGGCCCCCCAGATGCCCAGTCCCAACAGCAAAGGAGTCAGGGAAGTTTTCTGGATTGTCTGGGCAAGAGATAGGACTGATTCGGCTGGCATTCCCCACACCTAGCAAGGGTATCAAAAGGAGTTTGGAAGACAAACCATGAAAAATATCCAAATATCCACAGTGAATGTTATTTCAGAAAATGGCGGGAAAATAGGCAGAAACAGGTTTCTCTCTTGCAGGACCACCTGGAACTTTCAACATGCTTTGAAGTATGGGGAGTTTCCAAGAGAAGGTTGTAACAGTTCCCAAATACTGGTGATCATGGAACATTTATTTCTGTAACTGGTTAAACAGGATGGAAAAAGAGGTGGTGGTGGTGAAATTTTATGCTCAAATGCTACCTCTCTTGGCCTCCCCAAGTCCCACCCATTTGGCTTCCAAAAGCTTTTACTTCTCTGGTTCCATTACCAGAGCTCGAGTTCAGGAACCTCTCACCTGGACTACAGCAGTAGCTCCCAGCCGCCCTCCCCAGCCATACCCCTTCAGCCCACACAGTCATCACTCACAATCCTAAAAATGCAAATCCGGTTAAGTCACTTTGCTACTCAAAACCCTTTGGTGGCATCCCATTTCACAGAAGTTTCAATCCGTGGTTCCTACTCACTTCCAGCCTTCTCTCCTGGCACAGCCCCTCTACAACTCTACGCTGCCAGCCACATTCCAGAACTGCCTGGCGCCCTACTCTCGCCTCCACCACTGACCCTTCAGGTCTCTTTGGGAAGAACCTCTGTAGAAAGTCTTGCCAGGCTGGACCCGCTTACCCTGGGCAACCTACAATTCTTACCTTCCTTAACACTGAAGCCCCATGGTAATTCCTCTGTCACTGGTCTGTATCCCCCACTAGAAAACAAGTTCAGAGAGTGCAGAAATTCTTCCTCATATATTATTAATACCCAGTAAATTACTGTCCATGTAAAGGGCAGTCTGCAAAGGTGGTGAAAGAGTACAGCTAACACTTTCAGGTAACAGGTACCCTTTTATTTTCTTTTTGTCTTTCACACAGACTTCCATAGCAGACAATCAACCATACCCTAAAAACGGCAGTTTTTAAAGTGTTTGTGTTCCATGATGCAGATAAGATACACTTCCTATTTTTTTGTGGAAAAAAGAGGGGCAAAGATAGAATTTATACTTACCTAATGTAAACTAATATGGGCAATGTAGTCTGAAGGAAGAATGAGACTCAAGTTCCTACGGTTTCAACAGGAGAGGAAATGATAGAGCCACTTTCGCTGCTGCTGAAGGCAGAGCATCTCGTCAGCTAGGATTATTAGGTGTCTCTACAAAATGCCAATCAAGAGTCCAGTTCTACAGGAGAAAAGAGCCCCTCAAGAAGCAGCACTAGGAGGCAGTCAAAAATCTTGTTTCCTGTGAGGTTGCTTGAGAAGAGGAAAACACCTTGATTAGATTTCTTAATTATTAGGGGCCAAATAGCCTCTTTGCATTTAATCCAGTATTTAGGAGTTTATTTGGTTCAAAAGATAAGCACAGTTTCTCATGGTTATCTCCACTGAGATGTTGACATTGGGTAAAACTGCAATGAGATATATATATTTTTTACTTTTAGGATTTAGTTTAATAACTAGATTTGCTGAGCATTTACTCTAGCCACGCCGTTTAAGTGCTTTACACAAATCAGCACATTTAATACTGAATACTTTAAGGCTGAAAGATTGTTATACACTTATGTTTGATATTATCCTCTTATTCCAACACTATAACAGCTCATGTATTTCATGTATTAAGTTCAACCAACACACACGATCTAAGTCAAGAGATTCTGGTGCTGATTTTATCTTTAATAAGTCATGGAGACCTAGAATAAAGTTATTTTGAAAATCTAAGACTGTCTTTCCCACTTGTAAACTTAGGACTGGACTCAATCAGTAATTTCCTAATAACATGGAAGGGGGGATGGGAGGGTGAGGATGCTGGTGAAGTGAACCAAACCTGGCAAACACTCCTGGGCACCTCAACCAGAGCAAAGACTTTCTTTGAAAATGAATTGTGCTGCTTCAAGTAAAGGTGTGAAAATCATTGGAACTCTCAACAATTAAAGTTTCTTTCTTTGAGCCAATGAATTCCAAGTTGTCTAGCATCAGGAAATCCTTGAAAGTATGCCAACCATATTTAAGTACACAGGCATACTGTTCCAGGGGAGAAGATTCAAGGCACTCATTAAATACTTAAAATAGCTGATGACTCCCAAAAGGATTATGAACCTACAAAATCCCTCTTCAGCTTTATACTCCTGGAAGAAACCGGAAATCCAAGTTTGCAAAGCACAATTTGAGAAAATCTGTATTTCCTGATTAAGAGCCAAGTGTTATTAAGACAACGATGAAAAAAAGACATATTAAAAATAATCATAGTCTATGAAATGGGTACCTACAATTGCCTCTTGAAATTTGCTCTACTAGATGCAGAGTTAAAGTAAAAATATCTTGCTTGGAACTAGCCTATATCTGACACAGTATGTCTTAAAAATCTTTCAGAGTTACAGAAAAATTACAATAAACCTTTATCTTTACAGTAAACCAAGAAAAAAACCCAATCACTAATTATATATAAAGTATTTATTTTTATGCATGTATTTACCTACAAAATTTACAGAAAATAAAACAATGCAGAATATATAGAATACCCTCTTAAGGCTTCTTAGGATCAGAGGGTTTATTGCTACAGTTTGAAGAATAAAATTTTATACATGTGAATGCCAACATGAACACATTTAAGTTAAATGGTAGGCTTGTTAAAAAATTTTTATCCTGTTATTGAATTTTCAGCTTTATGTTAAATGAGATTTAAAACATTGCTCATGAAATAATTTAAACCTTTTCAAAATCTTCTAATAAACAGGTAAAAGGCACCTCTAGTTCTTTAAAATATTTACAGCAATCCCAATAGTTTAATTTTAAGGGCGATTATAGTACATGTGGCTGATATGCATACACAGTATGTCAATAACACTCTCTAAACAGTGAGAATTGTAGACTTGTTTGTGGCACCGCTCCCAAGTTATCTTTGTGATGGAGTGGATGATCAGTTACACCTGTGCAATACTAGTAAAACAACATATCTACACAGCATAAAATCCAATTATCTAAAACAATGACTATCGAATTCCCAGACAATACGTACTTTACAAGTAAACTTGTATATTCAGAAGCCTTTGGAGGGTTCTTAAAATCATTTAAAAAAATATAAGGTATATTTAGCATTAAATGAAAACAATGACTGGAAAATATCACCACAACAGTGGCTGAAATTCACTATCTGGTTTAACAAAAATGGTTTCTCTAAACATCTATAATCTCTTACAACATAATGGAGATGAGTTTTTCTCAGTCTAAGCACAATCTGATGTTTCTCCTGCACTATGGTTAAGAGAGGAGCACAGGAATGAAAGGCACAGCTATACACAGTAGTTGGTTGTAAAGAGCTGTGGAGATGCAAGCACATGTTGTGGAAATACTGATGCAGGAGAATAAAGTCCACATAACATTTTCCTCTTTAACATTGGCATTGATTTGCTATTTACAGTAGTCTGCAAAAATACATTATAAAAACTGGATGAGGTTCTGTTTCTAAGTTTAACTTAGTAACATACATACATACTTCAACTGCAAAGATCTCTGCAGAAGCTGAAGTACTAAAGTGACACTAATACTGAAACACAAATAATCAAAAGTACCGAAGCACTGATAACACGAGTCACCATTATCAAGACAATCTGGGTAAATATTGCACAATTCTTGTCAGTTGTGGCTATGACCTTCACATATCCAACTGTAAAAGGAATCCTTTATGGCTTTTTGCTGTATCATTTCTTTGAAGAAAGGCTCTTTTAGGTCCCGTAACAATGAATGCAGATTGTCATTGAACATGAGGCCTAGGTTTCAAAATTAGTTTTCCTGTCTGTAAAAACAAAAAAAACCCAAAAACCCATTTTAATACACAGTTCTATTAAAACCACACCACTTACCGATAAACTTTAGTGGACATTTAAAGGGTATCAAAATACCTCTAAATTTAGTCAATTACTAAGCAATTAATATAGTTACATTTTACAAGCTTTGTGTGGAGACTTCTTCTAAAATCTGTATTTTAAAGAACACACATGCAACCTTTACTTAATGAATTCCGTCTACTGGCCACCTAAAAATCAGCCAATCAAGCCCCTGGATAAAACAGAATTCCAACTTGTACAGACTGACTTATGATCCTTACCAAACAAAGTCTATAGAACATAATTAAACCATGTACTTGAGCAAAAACATTTCTCCTTTCTCAACATTTAATTTTTAATTTCTTCTAGTTAAAAACCAATGATTGCAGTAATACATATGTGTACACTGCTGGTGTTCATTCAGCGTAAGTGAACACAATTCTTCTGTAGGGTAGGGTCAACTGTCATATTCATATATATATATAAAAAATAATACCACATAATCCACACAATTCCATTTTTGGGAATTTATCTGAAGAAAACTAGATACGAGTGTAAAGATGTACAAATAAGTGTCATTCTTTCATTCAACAGTTACTGAATGCCAACATGTACCAGGCTTTGAATGAAATGCTAGGGATCCAGTAATGAACTCATGGAGCTTAAGTGCTGGTGGAAAACACACACATATATAATATGGAAAGTTGGAAGTGTCTGTCTAGTAAGGGATTAAATTATGATGCATTCATAAAATGGGACGATACGTAGTTAGACAAAATGGAAGACCTTAATAGAGATAATGCAGATGAAAAGAATAAGCCCAGGACTTAAACGTCCAATAAATGGTGGCTTTTAAATCCTTACACTGGGTCAAAGAAGCAGGTTTGAAAAATCCCTAACATCATCTTTTTATGAAAAGCAAGTTAGAGTATACACAAAATATAAAATGTGGTTATGTTTGGCTGGTATGATTATAGGTGGCTATAATTAACATATTTTATTATCCTCAGGTCAAAACTGTCAGGACTCTGGCTGCCTCCTGATTCACACTTTCCCTTAATTTTTGGTAATCCCTTGTATCTTAGTAGAAACTCATTTTCCCATTGCTTCATGAGGTGTAATTTACATAGAGCAGAATGCTCAAATCTTATGTAGTTTTCAGTTTTGACAAATATATACACCCATGTAGCCACCACCCAGAAAGTTATGTGGATGAAGCTATATAACATCACCACCCCTCAGAAAGTTCCTCTATGCCTCTCTCCAGTCAATGGTGTTCCCTCTCCCTACAACGCCATACTGCCTACCAGATAATTCTGCCTGTCTCTGATCTTTAAATAAATGGGATCATACGTGTGTTCTCTTGCATCCACTTCTTTCACTCAATGTGTTTCTGAGATTCATCCATGTTACAACGCTTAAGTAGTTTGTACTTTCTTATATTGCTGTTACAATATAAAATATACAGTATTCTACTGCATGATTATACTGCTATTTGTTTACCCATACTTTTAATCTATTTAAAATGAGTAAGGCATTAATGTAACCTCACTATAAACAATTTAACAGATACGCTGTCATCCTTTCCATTCTAACCCTCTTACAGAAGAAACCAGTTTTAGCAGGAATTCTTCCAGACTGTTTTCTATGGATTTATATTCACATATATAAATAATAAAAATTTAGTGTTTCTAATGTAAAACATGTACCTTGGGAATTGTTTCAAAGCAATCCAATGAGGGTAAAGTGGGCAGGGGTACACATGAAGTAAGAATGGCCATTAGCTGGATATGATATTGGCTGATGGGTACATTGGAGTTCATTATACTGCTCTATGTTTGAAAATTTTTGTAATTAAAACTTTAAAAAAAAAGGTACCAAATTCAGCATTTTGATAATTTACTTTTTGTACCTAACATTATACTATAGAGATCCCTCCATGTCTATATTTTTAGGTTTACTTTTGGTTTTCTATGATGTAGCTCCACCAGTCTCTTACCACTCCCCTGCTGAGAAACTTAACAATTGCTTCCATTTTTTCACTACACAAAGGATATTGCAATGAACAGTCCTGTACTTGCCTCCTTGTGTGTGTGTATGATGGCCCTCTACCCAGAGTAGAAAGAAGCAGAATGGTTAAGTCATAAGGCCCACACATTTCACATTTGTATGAATGACGAGAAAACTGCCTTCCAAAATGGCTGTACCGATGTTCCCAACACACAGTGTGTGGGTGCATCCACTTTACCACAGTACTGGAGTTACCAAAGTACTTAATTTTTGCCAGTCTGACAGGTTATATAAATGGAAACTCAGTTTTACTTTGTCTTTCCCAATTTATAAATGCAGCTGTTCAGTCTTTCTACAAGTTTATTGAACATCTGTATTTCCACTTCTATGATATGACTTAGTTTTCTCATTCTTAATCTTTGGATTTCTTAATAGGTCTTCACACATTCTGGATACTATCCTCCATCTATCAGATACCTTACAAATACTTTGTTCTAATCACTACTTAATTTCTTGCCTTCTGCTATACAAAATTTTTAAACGTTGCTACAATTATATGCATTCAACTTCTCCCATTATGGCATTTGTTCTGTCTATCAAGGTGTTTTCCTATCCAAGGTAATAAACATATTCATCTATACTTTCTTCTAATGATTTCCTGGTGGGATGTGTGTATATTTTAAAACATATTTAAGACTTTATCTGGAATTTTGTTTTTTTAATGATATGAGGCAAGATCTAAATTCATTTTTTCCCCCAAATGAAGAGCCAATTGCCTTAACACTATTCAATAATGTATTTCATCCTTTTTGACTTGAAATACTATCTTATCCTCTAAAAAAAACAAGATCGAAGTATTTAGTCTTTATTCTCTTCCATCAATCCAGGTGTTTTCCTGCCCTACTACCCTTTTTTTCTTTCATATTCTAATTTTCTATATTGGGTTAGGTATTATTTGTTTAATAGTTTTTAAAATTGAAGGTAAACACACCTTTATTAATAAAATAAGCAATCAAAATTGTGAGGTAGTTATGATGACACATGATCAACTTTTAAAAACACAGTAAATTCATATGTCTATAGTCCATCAATTAATCTATGACTCTATTTAAGATCCTACATACAGAATACCATTTGATACATAATAGTTTATAAAACCAACACCCACTGAGCTATTTTTGGCAAACAAAGCCCACTGTATTTCATTAACTCTATGATGGTTTCAATTATAAGATGAATCATACTTTTATGTTATTAAGAAAGATTAAACTATCAACTCTACTTATTTAATTGCAGGACACTAATGATTATTAGAAGCATCTCAATTTCAGAGATGATAAAATGTAAAAAAAAAAAAAAAATGTATCTTAGAATCGGTGCTGTAAGGAATATTCCCTCTATTAATTCCATGGAGGAAATTTGTTAGTAAAATGTATGTTTTACCGATGCCAAAACATTACAATCCTCTCACATAAGTCTACAATTTTCTAATAAATATACTTACATCATCACAAGACATGTTGTACTCTGCTAATACAGTTCGACATCGAGCAGCTATACTGAATAAATGTGGTCAAAGGAAAATTTATTTCAAGAGTAAGCTTTTAAAAAGACTTAGATAATTGAGAAGGTGCTTTAATTTAGTTCAGAGAACCAAACTCAATTTGTGGTGAAGGATACATTGATGGTGCAACTACTCTCTTGTGTATTCCAGCAAAGAACAAACCTATTAGAGTGATACAGCTAATAGTGAAAAACGGATGATTCCACAGTGATGTGAAGAAGGACACCTAAAAAGAGTTTGAAATATAAAGATGTTAAAAATTTTAAAGCAATACTGATTCCTACTTTCCCACTTATGCATATGTGACATTTGAATGATCTGAAATATGACAATGTCAAAACTTCCAATAATCCTAGTTCTCCATATTGCTTTGCCATAATGTTTTATATCAATAGAGCAAGACACATAGCAATATTCTCTCCATTCATTTTAAATACTTATACTATTACAAATTTATTCCTATTATCAAAAAACCATACCACCAAAAGCATTTAGTGAACCCTTCCTAGTGAGAAGTAATTTAAAAAGCGTAAGACCGTAAGTCCCATGAGAGCAGTGACACTGTTGCACACTGCTGGTCTCCCATGAACTGAAACAGCACTTGGGAAAGATAGGTGCTCAATAAATATTGTTGAATGAACAAAGAGGCCTTTTATCTCAATGAAAATGTTAAGTCGAGAAGGGGGATTATTCAAGATGGGGATGGGAGACGTGAGACAGAGAATTCTTCCCCAAACCACATATAGTCTGAAAATATAGTTAATACAACTAGCCCTAAAACAGCAACAGGAAAGAAGGCTGCACCAGACTGCTTACAGACCTCACAAACAGAGCAGACCTCAAGAAACAGGGTAACATACCAAAGCCTCGATCTGACAGGACCCGAGCCCTTCCCCAACTCCAGCTCACCGGCAGGAGAAACAAAAACAGAGCACGGAGCGGGTGGAAGCCTAGAACTGCTGAACACCCAGCCCTGGAGGTCTGCTTTGGAACATAAACCTACATTGTGTGGTGCTCTGGAGGTTGGTGGGGTTGGGGAGCTGGGACAGGCAGAGTGCTTGAGACCGAGATTCCAGCCATTTGTGGAGGATAGGAATCCGCATCCTGCCGCTCTGGGACAAAGGAAAGGCAGGCTGTCTGAGAGGCTTCCTAGCAGTGAGAGGGCTGGTGAAGGGGCAGAGTTTGCACAGAGCTTGCTACGTGGGAGAAGGGATAGGTGGACAAGGTTGTCTGGCAGCATTCTGCCCAGCAGGTTGGGAACTCTGAGGACCTTCATTCCCCTGGCTGGCTACTCAGCTCTGAGGCCCCCCACTGTGACATGCAGCTTGCTGCGCTTTCCTCCTGGCCTGCTGGCACGTGCTCACAAACCGACAGTCATTGCACAGGCCTTGCCTACAACAGCTAGAGACGCAAAGCACAGAGGCTTACACCTGTGTGCTTGGCCCAGCACTGCAACCAGGAATCAGGAAACAGATCTTTCCTCCCCCCAGGGACCAGCGATGTTCCCCTACGACCCCCAACCTCACTCTAGGGGCTGAGCAGTTCCAGAGACTAGACCTTCTGGGCACTAGAGGGCAGCACAAACCCCAGAAAAAGGGCCAAATGAAACTGAACTCACCAATCTTCCTGAAAGAGAGTTCAAAATAAAAATCATAAACACGCTCATGGAGATACTGAAAAATATTCAAGAACTCAGGGACGAATTTAAGACGGAGATTCAATCATTAACAAATTCGATATCTGAAATGAAACATACAATGGAGGGATTTAAAAGCAGATTAGATGTAGAAGAGATGGTAAATGGAATAGAAATTAGAGAAGATGAATACAAAGAAGCTGATGCACAGAGAGAAAAAAGGATCTCTAAGAATGAAAAAATATTGAGAGAACTGTCTGACCAATGCAAATGGAACAATATCCACATTATAGGAGTACCAGGAGAAGAGAGAGTAAAAGGCATAGAAAGTGTCATTGAGGAGGGAATTGCTGAAAACTTCCCCAATCTGGAGGAGATAGTCTCTCAAGCCATGGTGGTGCACGGATCTCCCAACACAAGGGGACCCAAGGAAGACAACATCAAGACATATAATAATTAAAATGGCAAAGATCAAGGATAAAGACAGACTTTTAAAAGCAGCTAGAGAGAGAAAAAAGATTACATACCAAGGAAAACCCATCAGGCTATCATCACATTTCTCCACAGAAACCTTACAGGCCAGAAGGGAGTGGCATGATATATTTAATGCAATGAAGCAGAAGGGCCTCGAATCAAAAATACTCTACCTGGCAAGGTTACCATTTAAATTTGAAGGAGGGATTAAACAATTTTCAGATAAGCAAAAGCTGAGAATTTATCTCCCACAAACCACCTCTACAGTGCATTTTGGAGGGACTGCTATAGATGGAAGTATTCCTAAGGGTAACCAGGGGAAATAAAACACAGCAAAGTAGAACAATTAATTACTAAGCAGATGCAAAATCAAACCAACTACTCCCAAAGTCAATCAAGGGATAGACAAAGAGTACAGAATATGATACCTAACATATAAAGAATGAAGGAAGAAGAAAAAGGAGGGGAAAAAAGAAGAGCCTTTAGGTTGTGTTTGTAATAGCAAAAGAAGTGAGTTAAATTAGACTGTTAGATAGTAAGGGAATTACCCTTGAACCTTTGGTAACCACAAATCTAAAGTACTATTGATAATCACCCTAAATGTAAATGGTCTGAATGCACCAATCAAAAGACACAGAGTCATTTAATGGATTAAAAAACAAGACCCATCTATATACTGCCTACAAGAGACTCACTTCAAACCCAAAGACATACACAGACTGAAAGTAAAGGGATGGAAAAGGGTATTTCATGAAACTAATAGGGAGAAAAAAGCAGGAGTTGCAGTACTTGTATCAGACAAAACAGACTTCAAAACAAACAAAGTAACAAGAGACAAACAAGGACATTACATAATGATAAAGGGGTCAGTCCAATAGGAGGATATAACTATTATAAATATCTACGTGCACAACACAGGATCACCTACTTATGTGGAACAAATACTAACAGAACTAAAGGGGGAAATAGAATGCAATGCATTCATTTTAGGAGACTTCAACACACCACTCACTCCAAAGGACAGATCAACTAGACAGAAAATAAGTAAAGAGACAGAGGCACTGAACAACGTATTAGAACAGATGGACCTAACGGACATCTACAGAACACTTCATCCAAAAGCAACAGCATACATTCTTCTCAAGTGCAGATGGAACATTTTCAAGAATAGATCATATACTAGGCCACAGTAAGAGACTCAGTAAATTCAAAAAGACTGAAATTATACCAACCAGCTTCTCAGATCACAAAGGTATGAAACTAGATATAAATTACTCAAAGAAAATGAAAAAGCCTACAAACACATGGAGGCTTAATAGCTTGCTCCTAAATAATCGATGGATCAATGACCAAATAAAAACAGATCAAACAATATATAGAGACAAATGACAATAATAATTTAAAACCTCAAAATCTGTGGGACACAGCGAAGGACGTGCTAAGAGGAAAGTATATTGCAATATAGGCCTACCTCAGGAAAGAACAACAATCCCATATGAACAGTCTATACTCACAATTAACAAAACTAGAAAAAGAAGAACAAATGAGGCCCAAAGTCAGGAGGAGGGACATAATAAAGATCAGAGCAGAAATAAATAAAATTGAGAAGAATAAAACAATAGAAAGAATCAATGAAAGCAAGAGCTGGTTCTTTGAGGAAAAAATACAAAATAGATAAACACCTAGCCAGACTTACTGAGAAAAAAAGAGAGTCTACACACATAAACAGAATCAGAAATGAGAAAGGAAAAATCACTACAGACACCACAGAAATACAAAGAATTATTAGAGAATACTATGAAAAATTATATGCTAACAAACTAGGTAACCTAGAAGAAATGAACAACTTTCTAGAAAAATACAACCTTCCAAGGCTGACCCAGGAGGAAACAGAAAATCTGAATAGACCAATTACCAGCAATGAAATTGAACTGGTAATCAAAAAACTACCTAAGAACAAAACACCTAGACCAGATGGTTTCACTGCTGAATTTTATCAAACATTTAGTGAAGACCTAATACTGACTTCCCTAAAGTTTTTCAAAAAGTAGAAGAGGAGGGAACACTCCAAAACTCATTCTGCAAGGCCAACATCACTCTAATACCAAAACCAGGCAAAGACACCACAAAAAAAGAAAATTACAGACCAATATCCCTGATGAACATAGATGCAGAAATACTCAACAAAATATTAGCAAACCGAATTTTAAAATATATAAAAAGATCATCCATCATGATCAAGTAGGATTCATCCCAGGGATGCAAGGACAGTACAACATTCGAAATCCATCAACATCATCCACTATATCAATAAAAAGAAAAACCACATAATTATCTCCATAGATGCTGAAAAAGCATTTGACAAAATTCAACATCCATTCATGATAAAAACTCTCAACAAAATGGGTGTAGAGGGCAAGTACCTCAACATAATAAAAGCCATATATGACAAACCCACAGGCAACATCGTACTTCACAGTGAGAAGCTGAAAGCTTTTCACCTAAGAGCGGGAACAAGACAAGGATGCCCACTCTCCCCACTTCTATTCAACATAGTTCTGGAGGTCACAGCCACAGCAATCAGACAACACAAAGAAAAAAAAGGCATCCAGATTGGTAAGGAAGAGGTCAAACTGTCCCTGCTTGTAGATGACATGATATTGTACATAAAAAACCCCACTCCACTCCAAATTACTAGATCTAATATCTGAATTCAGCAAAGTTGCAGGATACAAAATTGATACAGAGAAATCTGTTGCATTCCTATACACTAACGATGAACTAGCAGAAAGAGAAATCAAGAAAACAACTCCATTCATGATTGCGTCAAAAAGAATAAAATACCTAGGAATAAACTTAACCAAGGAAGTGAAAGACCTATGCTCTGAAATCTACAAGACACTCATGAGAGAAATTAAAGATACCAATAAACAGAAACATATCCTCTGCTCATGGTTAGGAAGAATTAATATTGTCAAAATGGCCATGCTGCCTAAAGCAATCTACAGATTCAGTGCAATCACTATCAAAACACCAACAGCATTCTTCAACGAACTGGAACAAATAGTTCTAAAATTCATATGGAACCACAAAAGACCCTGAATAGCCAAAGTAACCCTGAGAAGGAAGAATAAAGCAGGGGGAATTACGCCCCCCTACTTCAAGCTCTACTACAAAGCCATTAGTAATCAAGACAATTTGGTACTGGCACAAGAACAGACCCACAGACCAGTGGAACAGAACAGAGAGTCCAGATATTAACCCAAGCATGTATGGTCCATTAATAAATGATAAAGGAGCCATGGATATACAATGGGGAAATGACAGTCTCTTCAATTGCTGGTGTTGGCAAAACTGGACAGCTATATGTCAGAGAATGAAACTGGATTATTGTCTAACCCCATACACAAAAGTAAACTCAAAGTGGATCAAAGACATGAATGTAAGTCATGAAACCATTAAACTCTTAGAAGAAAACATAGGCAACACTCTTGAATATAAACATGAGCAACTTTTCATGAGCATATCTCCCTGGGCAAGGGAAACAAAAGCAAAAATGAACAAGTGGGACTACATCATGCTAAAAAGCTTCTGTACAGCAAAGGACACCATCAGTACAACAAAAAGGCATCCTATAGTATGGGAGAATATATTCATAAATGACAGATCCCATAAGGGGTTGACATCCAAATTACATAAAGAGCTCACGCAACTCAACAAACAAAAAGCAAATAAGCCAATTAAAAAACGGGCAGAAGGGCTGAACAGACACTTCTGCAAAGAAGAAATTCAGATGGCCAACAGACACATGAAAAGATGCTCCACATCACTAATCATCAGAGAAATATGCAAATTAAAACCACAGTGAGGTATCACCTCACACCAGTAAAGATGGTCAACATCCAAAAGACAAACAACAACAAACGTTGGCGAGGTTGTAGAGAAAGGGGAACCCTCCTACACTGCTGGTGGGAATGTAAATTAGTTCAACCATTGTGGAAAGCAGTATGGAGGTTCCTCTAAAAACTCAGAAATCCCATTTGACTCAGGAATTCCACTCCTAGGAATTTAACCCAAGAATCTAGCAGCCCAGTTTGAAAAAGACATATGCACCTCTGTGTTTATTGCAGCACTATTTACAATAGCCAAGAAGTGGAAGCAACCTAAGTGTCCAGTAGATGAATGGATAAAGAAGATATGGTACATGTACACAATGGAATATTAATCAGCCGTAAGAAGAGAACAAATCCTACCATTTGCAACATGGATGGAGCTAGAGGGTATTTATTATGCTTAGTGAAATAAGGCAGGCGGAGAAATACAAGTATCACATGATTTTACTCATTTGTGGAGTATAAGAACGAAGAAAAAACTGAAGGATCAAAACAGCAGCAGCCGCACAGAACCCAAGAATGGACTAACAGTTACCAAAGGGAAAGGGACTGGGGAGGACAGGTGGGATGGGAGGGATAAGAGGGAAAAAGGGACATTACGATTAGCACATATAACATGGGGTGGGGGAGAAACACAGGGAAGGCAGTATAGCACACAGAAGACAAGTAGTGATTCTATAGCATCTTAGTACGCTGATGGACATTGACTGTAATGGGGTAGGTATTTGGTGGGGACTTGATAATGGGGGGAGTCTAGTAACCATAATGTTGCTCATGTAATTGTACATTAATGAAAGCAAAAGAAAAAAGAAAATATAAGTCAATCATGACCTAGTTACCTTCCCTGTTAAAAAGCTTCCTTAAGAGGGTTGGGCAAACTCTGCCATTCATAACCTGGGCCTGTCTACTCATCTCCTGACTTACCTACACACATATGCTGCTGTATCTCTCTCCTCTCCACCTCGCTAACTCCTGCATAGCCTTAAAAGACTCAGCTACATCACTCTTCCCCTATGCCGAGGCAAAAAAAAAAAAAAAGGAGTTTGGTTTTGTAGTTACTGAGATTTAAATGGGCATAGGACATTCAGGGAGGCTAAAACAATTAGTAGCTATCCAGAAAGAATCAGAGTTCAAGAGAACTAAAGGGCTAATTTTAGATTTGGGCATAATCGGATGATAGCAGAAAATAAGACAACACAGCATTCTAAGACTATGGAGCCAGACAAGGGTCCAGGATCCAGAATCGGAACAAGAGCAGGCACTGAAGTATTCCACTGAAGGGGAGTGAAGATACGTAGACAAGGAGAGAAGGCAAGGGGTTAGAGAGCATGAAAAAAAGACATCAAATGGACTAGTAACTAAATGGGAGCAACAGAGTCAGGTTAATAGTATCTGCGTAATATTCTTATACCAAGAAATGTGTACATGTTTCAAGACAGAGAACTAAACTTATGAAAAGCAGCAGACAGATGGCCTAGTCTAATAAATTTCTTCAAATGAAGAAATGAGAGGCTAAAAACATCAGGAGGGAAGAAGCTCCCAGAAGGATGAGATCTTGAAGAAAAGTTAGTATTCCAGGGGAATGTGTTCTTAAAACCTATGATGACAGTTTAATTCCCACAGGACAGCTATGTTTTATGTGGCCTGCACAATGTTAGCATATACAGTGTTTCATGTTTCAGTTTTAACTAGATCAGTAGTATCAGCCTTCTTTCCTCCATCCAACTGCATCCAACTGCATCCAAACAGCAGTTTCCCCTTCAGATCAGAGTCACATCCTTTCCAGTCTGTCATGTTCCTTTCCTCTCTGGGTTCTTCCAGCTGGCCACTGGCTTTTGAGTTTGCAACTCTGGCTACACACACAATTGCTATTTAAAAGTCTTGTCAGGTTTGAGGTTATTAAATACTGAAATATAAAGAACCAACCCTTAGGCTAATAGTTATATTCTCACCTAATTTAGAAAATCATATTAACTAGAGAGTTTTGGGCCTATTCCAAATTACATTTAATTCTGTGTTTTATTAAGATCTCAACTAGCGGAAATCAGCTTATATTTTTCACAATTAGAAGACAGATTCATTTCCCAAGATAGAACTTTTTCAATCTTCCTGCAAGCCTCCTTCACTCTTCCCTTAAAGATGAGTACCAAGCACAGACTTAAGATCAGATTTTTATACATGAACACACAGGAGAGTTTCCTATCTGACATAAAACCCCTCTATTAACATAAAATTCCATCACCAACCTCTTGTTTCCTATCCTTTTATACCTCCACCACAGTGGATAAAATCAGGGAGACTACATGCTAAATAAACCCCTGGCTGTTTGAATTGCCATTTAGACTGCTGACAAAAGCCTTATTATTAGGTTTTTCTTCTACATATGCTAAAAGTTAGTTATAAATAAAGCTACCCAAAGTAGTCTACCTAATTACAGTTGAAAAGGGGATGTAAGCTTAAAATTTGAGAAAATTACACCATTATTACTTAAATAAAGCTGCACTGAGGGAAAAAAACTGCTGAAAAATTGGAATCTACTGCTTCTCTAATAAAAAAGCCTGAGTTTGAAATTAAGGCACAAGTTAACAGAAGGAGGCAGAACTTCAGCTTTCATAAAAGGCTGCTTTAAGAAGTAACACTATTAAATCTTTCACTGCATTTGGTGTAGGGATATCTTGGACAGTGCCCAATGGGAGATCTCTTAGTGTTTCTTATATTAAACTTTGGGCAGGACATGTTTTTAATAGAGAAAAGGCTGACAAAGAAAAGCTTTGCTAGCTTAAGAAACTTAAACATGTGTTCTCTTCACAATGAAAAACCACGGGACTGTGATTGATTAGGTAATTCAGAGACTAATTTTTTTTCTAGTCTTGACTTTATATTACATTTCTATTTTGCTATTTTATCATACATGCTTCTTGTGAAGTTGTCTCAAATGCATTATGGGATGAGGGAAGGTACCATCACAGGTAACTCATAGAAGAAAATGCTGTAATTTTTTAAAAGCTGTCGCTAATGACACTAAACATACAAAGCAGAACAAAGACTATGTTTACAATGAAATACATAAAAATATTTAAAAAGATATGTAAAAACTGCACACAAGTTCAGAAATGAATGAGAAGTAACATGAGTACTATTTCTTCAGCCCTTTTTTCTGCAAAGATACTTAATTCACAGCTGCAAGTCAAAGGTTTTTCTTAAGCAAATTAATACAAGGACATTTTTAATATAATGATTAGTTATCTCTGCTTAGGTAGCACTTGAATAACATTTACAATGAACAAAGCATTGCTATGTCTATTATCTTATTTAATCTACTAAAGATTTTACATCAAAACTTCTACCTTTTGTGTCTCGGGATCTATTAACCAGTTCCAGGCACCGGTAGCTGTACAGACAGATACAACTATAAGAAGCACTGATGAAAGATAAACAAGAATTAGTAAGGAAATAAGCGTTTAATTATTTGATTCTACCACCACCAGTTCTTAGTAAATACAGCCAGAGGATGCAGTATTTTATTAAATGGGAAATGCACTAGACTCTGGAATTCTTTTAAACACATGAACCTTAGTAATGAGGATGACACTATCCCCCTTATTTAACCAGAACTTATGATTAACGACATTAAACACAGTAAGAACCAATATGATAAAACTTTAATATTCTATGCTATATAACTTTCAATGTGCTCTGTGCTGATTCTGCTGATCTTCTAAATCCAAATAAAAAAAAAAACAGAAAAACCTCTCATTTCCTAATGTAAACAAACCAAACAAAGACTCCTTTATGAATACACCGAGAACTCTGACTTAAGGATCTTTCCTTGCAGATAACTGCCTGCTGCTGAATTAAACAAAGGTCAGTATTAGGGATCAGTATTACTAGTGGAGCACACCAATCAGTATCGATTTTCTTTAAGGGACTTAAAGAAAGGTCAGGGTAGAAATTACTGACAGTGGAACTCAGAAAAGGTTTCTTTCTCCCATTAGCCAGAATTATTTTAGAAATTCTAAATAGATTCTAAGTAAAAATTAAGAAAAAAGGTACTATTAAAAAATAAAGATGCACCAAGACTTGGTGCATATTCTGGAGATCAAGACAGTTATTGTCTTTCAGTTAGGAAGCACACATTTTTTTAAATGTAGAGATCAAGCTTCAAAGAACAACAGAAATAGGGTAAAACTTTATAATTCCTGGTGATATACTTTTAGAGGTAAGCTATAGAAAACAATCTCATTTCAGATATTTAGTAATATAACCAAAATTATGTTCTTAGCTCAAAACAGATTATATTCAATTTTTTATAATTCTGTATTTCCTATGTTTATTTTTACTTATTTTTTTATTAAAGCTATAGCTGATAACAAGTATATGTTATAGTTGTTATACAATCATATTGGTTTCAAGTATACAACACAATGGTTCAACAGTTATTATCCACATTATTAAATCCTCATCCCTTCTAGTGTAGTTATTGGCTATCAACATAGGGAGGCATTACAGAATCATTGGCTGTATTCTCCATGCTGTACTACCATCCCTGTAACCAATTTATATTACGATTGAGAATTTTTGTGTCCCTTTATCCCCCTCACTGTTCCCACTCACCCACTCCAATCCCTCCTGCATGGTGACCACCAGTCACTTCTCAGTGTCTATGAGTCTATTGCTGTTTCCTTCATTTTGTTTTTTTAGATTCCACAAGTGAAACATACTTGTATTTGGTTGGGACATTAAACAAGCTAATGTCATTTATATGTAAGCGATGAGACCATGATCCAGAGAAAAGGTACAGTCACTATTATTTTATAAGATAGGACAGCATCATATACACTTTAAAAGACTTTTAAGTAGCAGTGAAACAAGGTTTTAGGGGTAATTTCTAGGTAAACCAGATATGCTGGGAAAATCACTGCTTGTGAATTCTGACCAGAATTTTCAAAGCATACAATTAAACTTTGCAAACAGATCTAATAAGTATTACACAAAAAAATCTCGACATAGAAAAAGACTCCTAACTTCAATAGTGCTCTTTTGGTCCCACAAACTGGGTTATACTTTGAAATAATGTATGTCCTCAAGGTGTGCTGTTGTACTTCCAGGAATTAAATTTCAATAATAAATATCCAAGAAATTAAGACTAGTCCCAATCGCTGTTACCAAGCAAGGCCTTTTGTTTACTGTACTGCGTTTCCTAATTTCCTGTGTGTTTTATGGGGCAGTAACCACAATTCTTTCAAATCATATTTTGTGGTACTCAAGATATTTTTGATAGATGGTAATAATGTGAATTTCTTCTATAGGTAAGGCTCCAAAGTGGCACAATTATGCTCTGTTAAAATCAACAAAGGATAATTTCATAATCTTTGCAAGTATATGTTAAATAAGATTTTCCATAACAAAACTCTATTTCAGTAATTTGTAGGCAAACTGTAAATTGTTAAAAAATGTGCTACAGAAACTTTTATGTGTTGTTCATCAAATTTGTAATATGTACTCAATAAAAAAATTAAAGTATGTGTGTTTTTAATGGAAAAAATAAAAATTCGACCACTTAAAAGACTGTTCTTGCTGTGTCAGCCAGTTCCTTTTCATAAAAATTTCTTCATAATTCATTGCTTACAATGTTAAATAAATCTAAACACTACCAAAGCAAATGAAAATTTCTTACGGTTTAGTAAAGCAGGCATTTGTTAACCAGACATTTTACATAAAAGCAAATCATTGCCAGGCTGTGATAAAAGTATCAACTGTCAGTTTATTTTCCCTTAAAAAAAAAAAGGTACTTACTTCTCCAACGTCCAGTGGCAGGTTGCAAACAATGAATATATTCTGTAAGTCTCCTCTCAAAAGCCTTAAGATCTAGGTAAAAAGATTTTAATTTTCTTATTAGCCACTTTTACTAGTTTGGGTATCTCAAGCTTAAATTTTTGATACTCTGCTTCACGTCTTTCACACCAACTTACATGTATCACTGCACTATTTACTTCGTTTACTATGATAGCTTTAAGCACTTGACAAAAACATTACGTTTCTTTACACTTTCACATATAAGGAAACTGGTTGGTTCACTTTTAGAAGAATCTGTAAAATGAATGGTATATGGAAAATCAGCTGCAGCCTCAGCAGGCGCCAAACGCTAGAATTGTGGGGAATGCAAACAAAAGGATCAAAATCAGGTCGAGTTTTAATACTGCTGTAATCAACAACTATTAAACGGAACAACGTGTTACCTAACACCAAAAGCCTTCGAGGTCTATCTGAATTCAATTAATTACCCGATTCCGATTTCCAGCCCTTGTATTTAATTAATTAATGGCTCGATTTCTGCCTGGTCTTAACTGGACTTCTGCTACCGCTAACAGGTGTGTGGAAAGACACTCCCCTTTCTTTCCCGCGATGGGTTACAGGTGATCTTCGTGCACTATCGAACCGCCGACGTTTTCTAAAAGGCGTCCAAGGTGCTGCCTCTGAATGAGCAAGGTGGGTATCATTTCCACGATCCCATTTTTTGAGCTTTTAAAGGGAGACCAAGAGGCACTCCCTTACCCAGGCAGTTACCAGAAATCACAGCAGAAATTAGAGATATATTTCGCGAAGTTATCGGAGTAAAATAAAGAGAATTAGCATACACAAGGCACAAAAGGCAAATGCTTGCTAATGAATAAATAGTACAAGAAGCACGGGCAAAGGCTAAGTAGCCAAGATCTAAGCTGGGGGAATGGACGAGCAGACGCAACGCCCCCGGGCCGCGTCCGCTCACCCACTGGCCCCCCGGCCGGGACCCCGCGCCCTCAAGCTCCGGGCCGCCTCAGTCCATCCTTCGCGGCCTCCTCTCCCTGGAGCGCAGTCTCCGCGACTCCGGTTCCTCCGGAGCCCAGCCGGCTTCCGGGAGGAGCGCGGGACGTGCCCGAGCTACCCAGGAGACCCGCCCTACCTTCTGCCTGCTCCAGCGAGTTCATGTCGGGCGGAAGCTCCGGTCACCGCCGGAGCCCCGTCCGCATCGCAGCTGCGCGGCCCCCGCCCAGCCCGCAAAGCCAACCCCCACGCTTAACCGCTCCCCTCTGTCCCTCCTTGTCGCACCGCCCCTTGCCTAGACCCGCTACGCTTATTGGGTGCCTTGCTGGACCTCAATATTAAGATAGTTCTCTATTGGCTAACTCCTACAGCGGCCTCGGGGGCCTAGCGTTGGACGGTCCGCCGGAGGGACCAAGAACTTCCAGGGGCCGGGCTGGCGTAGCGCTGGCGCCGCCTCCTGTCCCAGGGAGGAACTGCAGCCTGTCCGAGCCAGTTCGTTCGTACGTATAATTACTGTTTCCTTTTTGGTTCTTTCATTCCTCAGATATTTATTGGGCGCCCACTACTTTCCTGACAGAGTCCTGGTGGCCTACGAAGGATACAGAAATCAAAGAGCTGGCCCTCCCTCTAGGACCCAAAGGGAAATAACATATGTATAGAACTAACTAGAACCAAAAATAATGGATTTTCTTATAGTGCCTCCCTCTGAGCTACCCAATCCCTCAAGTAAGCATTTCTCCCTGGGTTACTTTTTTTTCATGTCACCAAACTTTCGTAAATCATGAAGGAGGCACAGTATGAGTCCCAGTATCTAGAACTTAAAAAAAAAAATCTGTAAGTTATTTACTACATTTATATTTGATTAAAATACTTTCTTGCTCATTTCCTTGTGGTCATTTGTTCATTCAAGAACTATTTATTGCATGACGTGCTAGGCACTGTGTTTATCAGGGATATGGGTTATAAGCAAGACAGACAAGATTCCTGTCTTCAAAGGGGAAGGGTTACAGCAGGCAATACACATGCAAATAAGTAATTGATTTCAGACAAAGATAGTTCTGTGAAGGAAGTAACAGGGTTATACCATACAGTGAGATAAAGGAGGGCTAACAGGAGCTGGTATTCAGGGAGAACTTCATAGGGCCAGGCATTTGAGTTGAGAACCTCAAGAAGCAATTTATGCAAAGATGAGGGCTAACAACTTGCTAAGCAGCACTGGAATTTTTTCACTATTAGTGTCTTGTATATTTTATTCATCCTTCAATCCTCCTCCCCACTTGCCAGTAGAATTAATTGACACCCTCTCCCTATTACTTCACTATTACAGGTTCCTTTACCTAGCACTTTACAAAGTTTCCATTTAGGGAGCCTTCCCCTGGACCAAACCCCTTACACACATTATCTCATTTAACCCTCCTAGATGATATTTTTCAAACTTTGGGTCAAAACCCCTGAGGAGGTCCTGAAACCCATTTAATGAATCATGACTGTTATTTCTTTTAAATTATCTATAGTAAAATTTAAAAAATATCAGCATCACTGGAAGTAAGGGTAAGTATCGTTTCATGATCTTTTGTTTTGGTTGTGTGTATGCTCACTGTGTTCTGATTATAATGGAAAGCATATACTTAACTGAGGGTTCCAGTAAAACAAAGTTTGAAGGTCACAAACTTGAAGCTTGAAAGCCATCAAGATAGGTATTTGTAAGATAAATTCTAGCTGAAATAAGCAGGTGAAGAGAGGCAACAAAGGTCCAGGCAGTTCATTTGAATGCAATTCCTGGGCGAGGTTTCTCAGCCTACAGAAATGGAGGCTGGGAAAGTCGCGCCCAGCAGGGCAGACAGAAAGTTTTTAAAGAAGGTAGGGGGAGGGAGAGCTTAGCGAGGATTGGCTAGCCTAAGGCACATTTTTCAGGTTCGCGAGGGGGCAGCAGCCGGGGACTTTGGCACATCATCAGTGTCTGACGTGCTCCCCCCTCCCCTCAGTGCCTTCAACCTTACAGTATTGATAGGGTCATCTTACAAGTGAGAAAAGTCAAGTTTGCCCAGATCTTGCAATTATTGCTATAGCCTGGATTTAAGCCCTAAGTCAAAGTATCCCTTTTGTCTTCTTGCTGAATGTTCCATTTCTACATCTCCAAGTCTTATTCATCACATTTCCCTTGGCACTCAGCAGTGCTTAGAGAATGGCTATTGAACATCTGGTATATGACAGGCTATCCTGGGCTAGATCCTGGGGAGGTGAGGAGTGAGACAGGCTGATGAATAGGACATTGTGATAAGTGGGAGCTTTGCTAACCTTGCCTTCAAAAGAGACAATTCTGTTAACTGCAGGGCTATTATTTGCATGATGGGTGTACAAGTTTCTAGCAGGAGTTTGGGACAACAGAAGGAACACTAAGGACTACCTCCTAGGGTTCTCTCTATATATTTTTCATTTTTGACTGTGCTCAAATAAATGTTGAACATGACTTCTAAAGGGTGCACATTATTAGCTTGCCACTGGCATCTGCATGCATGGATCATGGGGGATGGGATAATAAGGGAGGAAGAGAGGAAAGTAGTGCTTCATGTCATGTCAGGTTAAGAAATTTGGAAACCAAGGTATTGGGGAGATCAAAGGCAACAGATTTGTAAAAATATCATATTAATGAGATTTGGCAAGAAGATAGTCAAAAATATTTAAGGAAAACATATTCCAGGCACTGGAATAAAAGTGAAAAATGCAAAGATATTTATGACTTCTGCCCTCTGTAAGGGTAAAATTTAGTGTAAGAACAGAAGATAAAACAAATACCAAAGACTTAAAATATCAGGCTTAAGATGAAGATCTGCTTAGAAGAGGGATGTCCAATACAGTAGTTAAAGTTAACTATATTTTATTAGGGGGTCTGGCTGTATGCATAGTTCAGGAGTATTATATTTCCTTTCAACCTCACAACACAGCTCTGTGCACCAAGGGGTGTTATTAAACTCACATATAGATGGGTTTACAGATGAGTGGATGATCGATCAGCCTCCACCTAGAAGCTGGAGTTATTGGTGATCTCTCCCCACCCCTCTCTTTTTCCACATGATACATCAGATCACTTTGCAAATCTTGTTGGCTTTACCTTCAACATATAGTTCCACTTTCACCACTTCTTACCACTTCCACAGCTACAACTCTGCTCCAAGCCACTGTATAATCTGGATTTACTTCAATGATCTCTAATTGGTCTACTTCTTCCATTTGTTGTCCCAAACAGTGGTTTGTAAAACATTAAAAGACTACATTACTCTTCAGAACCTTTCAATGACTCCGCAAAGTTAACTACAACAGTGATCACACTGTTTCAATGGTTATACCTTCTAAAATAATTTTGACCAAGTATATGCCTCCTCACACATTTTTTAAGTGACATATGAAATTTTCTTCAGGTGTCTGAATACTTGTAAAGAATGTAATTTCTGGCATATTGTAGACATTGACATTTGGGAATAAAGTTGTTATATCACTCTTTTAAATATATTTGATGGAATCTAAATACCATAATAATTTGATACCCACCATCATCCTTTCAAAATACCTGAATATCTCTTATAAACATAGATACAAAAATCCTCCAAAAAATTAGCAAACTGAATTTAGCAACATGAAAAAAGGATTATACAACATGATGAAGTGTGATTTATCCCAGCAATGCAAAGTTACTGGCATGAAAAAATGAATTAATATGACATGGGCAAAAAGCACAAGATTTGATAAGGATGTACAGAAATGAAAGCACTCATACATTATTAGTAGAAATGTAAAATGGTACAGCCACTATGGAAAACAGTTTGGCAGTTCCTCAAAAAATTAAACATACAGTTACTATATGAGCCAGCAATTCAACTCCTAAGGATATACCCAAGAGAACTGAAAACATATGTTCATGAAAAACCTAGTACACAGATGTGCCTACCAGCATTATTCATAACAGCCAAAAAGTGGAAACATCTCAAATGTCCATCAACTAATGAAGGGATAAACAAAATATGGTATTTCTTTTTAGTAGAATATTATTCAACAATAAAAAGGAATCAAGTACTGATTATTGCTACAAAATGGATGAAACTTGACATTAAGTGAAAGAAGCCAGACAGAGAAGACAACATATTGTAGGATTCGATTCAGATGAACTATACAGAAAAGGCAAATCCATAAAGACAGGAAGTAGCAGTGGTTGCCAGGGAGGGACTTAGGGACAGGGATAATGGGGAGTGACTGATAATGGATATGAGGTTTCTTTTGGGGGTGGTGAAAATGTTCTGGAAGTAGATAGTGATGATAGTTGCATAACTTTGTAAATGTACTAAAAACCACGGAATTGTACACTTTAAAGGGGTAATTTTTTGTTATGTGAATTATATTGCAATAAAGTGGGGAAAACTACACGATTGTCTTAATAGTTGCAGAAAAGCATTTGACAGAATCTAACACCCTTTCATGATAAAACACAGTAAACTAGGAATAGAAGGGGCTTCCTCAATGTTGATAAAGAGCATCTACGAAACGCACAGCTAACATCATACTTAATGGTGAATCCTTTCCAATTAAGATCAAGAACTTGACAAAGATGTCCACTCTTACTACTTTTGTTCAACACTGTTCTGGAGGTTCTAATTAAGCAATTAGGCAATAAACTGAGATCAGAGGAGTTTAGATTGAAAAGAAGTAAAACTGTTCGTAGAAAACATGATATTATACATAGAAAATCTTAAGGAATCTACCAATAAAGTATTAGAACTAACAAATGGGTTCAGCAAGGCTGCAGGGTTCAAGATCAATATACAAAAATCAATTGTATTTCTCTACATTAGTGATGAACCATCAAAAAATTAAATTAATAAAACAATTCCAGTTACACTAGTATCAAAAATAATACATTATTTAATAATAAATTTAGCAAAAGAAGGGCAAAATGTGTACCCTGAAAACTACAAAGCGTTATTGAAAGAAATTAATAAAGGTCTGAATAAATGGCAAGGTAGCCCATATCCCTGGATTGGAAGACAATATTGTTAAGATGGCAATATTCCCCAAAATGATCTACAGAGTCAATGCAACATTTATTAAAATCCTAGCTGGCTTTTTAGCAGAAATTGACAAGTGATCCTAAAGTTTATGTGAAATCAAGGGATTAAAATAGTCAAAGAATTTTGGAAAAAGGAAACAGTTAGAAAACTCACATTCCACATTTCAAAACCTACCACAAAGTTGTAGCAATCAAGACAGTGTGGTACAAGCCTATGATAGACTTATAGATCAATGGAAGAGAATTGAGAATTACAAGTAAACCCTGCATTTATGGTCAATTGATTTTGACAAGAGTGTCAAGACAATTCATTGGGGAAAGAATATTGCCTTCTCAGCAAATGATACTGAAACAACTGAATATCCACACACAAAAGAATGAAGTTGGCCCCTTTTCTTACAGCATACACAAAAATGAACTCCAAGTGGATTGTTTAAGAGCTAAAACTATAAATCTCTTTGAAGAAAATTTTGGAGTAAATCTTTGTGACCTCGAGTTAAGCAAAGGCATCTTAGATACAATACCAAAAGCAAAAGTGACAGAAGGAAAATGGATAAATTTGACTTCATAAAAATCAAATTCTTTGTGCTTCAAAGGATCCATTGAGAAAGTGAAAAGAAAGACAACCCACAGAATGGTAGAAAATATTTGCAAATCATATTTATCATATGGGACTTGTGTCCAGAATATATTAAAAACCTTACAACCCAACAATAAAAAGATGAATAATTCAATTAAAAACAGACAAAAGATTTGAATAGCTACACCTCCAAAGAAGATGTACAAATGGCCAAAAAACACATGAAAAGATGCTCAACATCATTAGCCATCAGAGAAATGCAAATCAAAACCACACTAAAATTCATATGGAATCACAGAAGACCCCTAATAGCCAAAGCAATCCTGAGAAGGAAGAATAAAGCAGGGGGGATTACGCCCCCCTACTTCAAGCTCTACTACAAAGCCACAGTAATCAAGACAATTTGGTACTGGCACAACAACAGACCCATACACCAATGGAACAGACTAGAGAGTACAGATATAAACCAAAGCCTATATGGTCAATTAATATAGGATAAAGGAGCCATGGATATACAATGGGGAAATGACAGTTTCTTCAACAGCTGGTGTTGGCAAAACTGGACAGCTACATCTAAGAGAATGAAACTGGATTATTGTCTAACCCCATACACAAAAGTAAACTCAAAATGGATCAAAGACCTGAATGTAAGTCATGAAACCATAAAACTCTTAGAAAAAAACATAGGCAAAAATCCCTTGGGCATAAACATGAGCAACTTCTTCATGAACATATCTCCCCAGGCAATGGAAATAAAAGCAAAAATGAACAAGTGGGACTATATCAAACTAAAAATCTTCTGTACAGCAAAGGATACCATCAGTAGAACAAAAAGACAGCCTACAGTATGGGAGAATATATTCATAAATGACATATATGATAAGGGGTTGACATCCAAAATATATAAAGAGCTCATGCACCTCAACAAACAAAAAGCAAATAAGCCAATTAAAAAATGGGCAGAGAAGCTGAACAGACACTTCTGCAAAGAAGAAATTCAGATGGCCAACAGACACATGAAAAGATGCTCCACATCGCTAGTCATCAGAGAAATGCAAAGTAAAATCACAATGAGATATCACTTCACACCAGTAAGCATCGCCACCATCCAAAAGACAAACAACAACAAATGTTGGCAAGGTTGTGGAGAAAGGGGAACCCTCCTACACTGCTGGTGGGAATGTAAATTAGTTCAACCATTGTGGAAAACAGTATGGAGGTTCCTCAAAAAGCTCAAAATAGAAATACCATTTGACCTAAGAATTCCACTTATAGGAATTTACCCTAAGAATGCAGCATCCCAGTTTGAAAAAGACAGATGCACCCGTATGTTTATCGCAGTGCTATTTACAATAGCCAAGAAATGGAAGCAACCTAAGTGTCCATCAGTAGATGAATGGATAAAGAAGATGTGGTACATATACACAATGGAATATTATTCAGCCATAAGAAGACCACAAATCCTACCATTTGCAACAACATGGATGGAGCTAGAGGGTATTATGCTCAGTGAAATAAGCCAGGTGGAGAAAGACAAGTTTAAAATGATTTCATACATCTGTGGAGTATAAGAATGAAGACAAAACTGAAAGAACAAAACAGCAGCAGACTCACAGGACCCAAGAATGGACTAACAGTTCCCAAAGGGAAAGGCACTAGGGAGGATGGGTGGGAAGGGAGGGATAAGGGTGAAAAAGGGCATTACGATTAGCACACATAATGTAAGGGGCGGGGGCATGGAGAAGGCAGTATAGCACAGAGAAGACAAGTAGTGATTCTATAGCATCTTACTATGCTGATGGACAGTGACTGTAATGGGGTATGTGGTGGGTATTTGATAATAGGGGGAGTCTAGTAACCATAATGTTGCTCATGTAATTGTACATTAATGATACCAAAATAATAAATAATTAAATCAAAGGGGATGGCCATAAAGAAAAAAAAACCCACAATGAGATACTATTCACATCTATGGGGATCATTAGAATAGAAAAACAGATCATAACAAGTGTTGTGGAGGATATATAGAAATTGGAACTCCTGTACATTGCTTGTGAGAATGTAAAATGGTGCAGCCACATTGGAAAACAGTTCTTAAACAGTTTGGCACTTTTTAACAAAGTTAACATAAATCACCATATGACCTAACATCCCATTTCTGTTTACAAAAAACGAAAACATGTGTCTATACAAAGACTTGTATGTGATTATTCATAGCCACATTATTCATAATAGTAAAAAAACAACAACCTGGAAACAAAATGTCTGTCAACTGATGAATGGATAAGGAAAGGTGGTATATCCATGCAACAGAATATTATTTAGCCTAAAAAGGAATGAAGTTCTGACATGTCCAACAACATGGGAGAACCTTTAAAACACTCTTTTATGTGAAAGACGGGTTGCAAAGAATTTATTGTATAATTCCATTTACATGAAATGTCAGACTAGGCCAGTCTACAGAGACAGAAAGTGGATTATTGATTTCTAGAGCTGAGGGAGATTGGGGGAATAAAGGAATTGACTGCTAGTGGGTAGTGGGGGGTCTCCTTTTGGGGTGACGAAAATGTTATAAAATTGGGTGATGACTACACAACTCTGTGAATATACTAAAACCACTGAACTGTACACTTTAAATGGGTAAATTGTCTGATATGTGAATTATATCTCAATAAAGCTGTTAAAAAATAAACAAGCTATTCATTGAAATAAATAAAATCTTTTTAATTGCCCCTTTTCTCTTTGGACTATTATTTCCCTTCCATTTTCTGGTGGAAACTTTTGTAACATAGCATATTTTTATGCTTGAAAGTTTTATAAATCAATTATCCTATCATACTTCTGTATAATAAGATGATGCATCTAAATTAAAATTTTTGAAAATACAAATTCTTCAACTAAGTGGCTCTATTAAAAAAGTATTCTGGATTGTGTTACATTACAAATTATTATTAATAAATGATCAAGGCAATATAAATATATAGCAGATACTACTAGTAATAAATAGAATAAAAATTGATTGGAAATATATTTCTTAATGAGATATGTATAGTTCTCTAAAAATTAGGTCATAAACATTACTTCATGTTAGAATGACAATGTCCAGTACCAAGAATGGTACTTTTTCCCCCAACTTTACTGAGATATAATTGACAAATAAAAATGTCAATATTTTAAGTGTACAATATAATGATTTCATTGCAAAATGATTACCACAATCAAGCTAATGCATTTACAGTCTCACATAGTTACCTTGTGTGTGTGTATAGGATGAGAACTCTTAAGATCTACTCTCAGAAATTTCCAGTATATGATACAGTATTAACGACAGACACCATGCTGTACTTTAGATCCTCAGAACTAACTCATTTTATAACTGAAAATTTTCCCCCTTTCACCAGCACCACTCCATTTCTCCCACCCTCCAGCCCCTGCCAACCACCATTTCATTACTGCTGCTGTGAGTTCAGCTTTTCTAGTTTCTATGTATAAATGAGATTACATGTATTTGTCTTTTTGTGTTTGGTGTATTTCACTTAGCATAATGTTCATACATGTTGCAAACGGCAGACATTCCTTCTTTTTTATGGCTGAATAATGTGCCATTGCATATATATTTTTTATCCATTTATCATCAATGGACATATATCTTACCTATTGTGAGTAATCCTACAATGAACAAAAGGGGAGCAGATATCTCTTTGAGATACTGATTTCATTTCTTTTGGATATATACCTGGAAGTGGGGTTGCTAGTATGGATGTGTCATTAAAATTAAAAGTAAGAATACTATTTTTAATTTTAATTATTATGTATCTAAGTGCTTAAAGAACCTTTTCCACATAAGGAAGTAGATGGTAATAGAAGGAATTTTGTGAAAGTAATGTTGCTCAGTTCTGTAAAGTCTTTTTGCGTCATCTGCCGAAATCATATAACAACACCTAATACCCATTAGGTAGCTATTATTTAATAAAATGTGAAGATATAGAGAAATGGAATCTTCATGAACTGTTGGTAGGAGTGTAAAATGGTGCAGCTGCTGTGGAAAACAGTATGCCAATTCCTAAAAAAAAAATTAAAAATTAAATTACCATATTGAGATAGGAAGGCAGCAGGGCTTACTCCTGCCCAGTTAGAGTACAGCGTGGGCCCTAGAAAAGGACAAAGTCTTACAAAACAGGGTGCTTGAGATTGAAACAATGTAACAATGTATTCCTCAATGGACCCAGTGGTATAAGGACAGCTCATTGCTCATAGTCAGGTGTAGGCCCATTAGCTTACAATAGGGTATTCGGGAAACCTTCACAGGGATAGGTTAAAATATAACTAGCATTCTGGCTGAATCTATAGAAAACTCCCACCGCAGCAAGCGTAAAATCCTAGACACCGAGACCCCAAGCGGCAGCCTTGCCCCTCCCTGCACCTGCGGGGAGTTCCATACTTTCTCTTATCCTGAATAAAGCTCTCTCTCTCTGTATCTAAATAACAACTTTCTGTAAATCTCCTGCCTTGTCTGTTCACGAAGTTCATTCTTCGATTCCGTGAACAAGAACCCCGACATCAATATGATCCAGCAATTCTACATCTGGGTAAATAACCCATAAGAACTGAAAACAGGGTCTCAGAGAGCCCCATGTTCCATAGGAGCATTATTCACAGTAGCCATAAGGTAGAAGCAACCCAAGTGTCCACCAATCAATGAAAGGATAAACAAAATATGTCCTGTAGAAGGAAGGGAATTCTGACTTGAGCTATAACATGGATGAACTTTGAGAACATTAATGAAGTGAGATGAGCTAGTCACAAAAAGACAAATAGTGTATAATCCCACTTACGTGAGGTGCCAGAGTAGTCAAATTCATAAGACAGAAAATAGAATGGTGTTTGCCAGGGGCTGGGGGCAGGGGAATGGAGAGTTAATGTATAGTGAGTACAAAGTTTCAGTTTTACTAGATGGAGAGTCCTGGAGATGATGGTGGTGATGGTAGCACAGCGATGTGAATGTACTTAACCGCCTCTGAACTGTACACTTAAAAATGGTTGAGATGATAATCATATGTGTATTTTACCAAGATTTAAATTTAAAAAAAAACTTTATCATGTAATAACCTACCATCAAAAATATTTTTATTGCTCTCTCACTAGATTAGGTCCTTCTTAGTCCTGTGGAAACTTCCTTTTTTGCAAAAGGATTTATTACTTGGTCCTTAGACCCTCTCACTGACTCAGTTTCTGGAAAATATATAAAAAAGGCTTTACCAAGATGTGCCAAATGAGAACTAATTTTGCCTGGTCCTCCTTCACTTAGAGACAGCTTGTCTAATCCAATACATTCAGAAACAACTGGGAACATTGTAATGTTGGTAATTTAAATATACCTTTGCTAATATTTTTTGAGAAATAAAGTTTTTATCTTATACCTTAAATATATTTTCATCAAAAGCTAGAAAGAGCTTATTGAACTCATTTAATTTATGGACACACTTCACCATTTACTCTCATTGGCAAAACGAGTCCTTATTGTTGAACCAATCAGTGAGATCACACTTCATTTCTGTCAGAAACCTGACTTTCTTTTTCATTATAAACCCCTGAGAAAATCCACGTGAGCCAAAATTGCTCTTACCCAAAGCAGAGCTTCACTCTTTACAGATCTGTATCAGACAAGAAAGCCAAGAGGGTAGACTGGATTTAACATGCCTTGGCTGAAGGAGGTTCCAGATGTGTCCCATTTCGAGTAAGATGCCTGACTGTTCCTGCAGTGGGCACCCCAGTCTTTCTGCACCAGGGCCTTGCCCCATTGTAATTCAGGGTGGTGGAGATGGGCGTTTGTTTTGTAAAGTGAGCTTCAAAGAGCCTGTGTGAGAGAGGGGAGGAGGAGGAGAACTGAGGTCAGAGAGTGTGGGAACTGGCATCCTTGTCTCTGGAGCCTCTCTCTCAGCCTTGGTCTGGGGGCTAGGGACCCTCTCAGAGGACATGGACTTGCATTGATCCCCCCCGAAACCTGCCCTTTCAGCATCTGCCAGTTGCTCAGCCAAGAGCCTGGTGGTCATCCTGTCTTCACCTCCTCTCCCCCACTCGGTACACCCTTAATCCCATCTATCACATTCCATTCACCTTACTTCAAAAGGGTATCCCAAATCTAGTCACTTCTCACCTCCACCCCTGTCGCCCAAGTCCAAGCTACCATCACTTTACCTGGAGGATTGTAAAAGCCCCTCAGTGGTCTTCCTTTCTCCCTCCTCCTGTCCTACTACTAGTTTTCTCTGTAAAATGGCCAGAAGGGCTCTCCCATGTGTAAAACCTCCCCATTGCTTTCCTTTGCACTTAGCATAAAATCTGAGTATCTAACCTAGCAGTGTGACCAACCTGTCCTGGGCCAAACCAGGAGAGTTGGTCATCTGTCTTGCCAATGGGTTTCAGCCCCAGACAAGTTCACTATGGATTCAGTGAGACTGAGAAATGACAATGGAACGTTCTTGGGTGAAAGGGTTTACACACAACTTTATTCCCATGGTGGCAGGTCAAACACTAGAATCCCGTCCACTCAGAGCAAGTGTGCATGCAGCAAGCCAGTCTCTGCCTCTGGGCCTCTTTGCCCTCGCAGCCATCTCAGTCTCTGTCCTCGGCACTGCCACCACTCCAGCCTCTGCTCTCCTGCAGCCATGCAGCCATGCCACCATATTGCCCAGAGCACTGGGTGGAGCTCTTTTATAGAGTCAATAGCAACGTATTACCAACACGTGTGTAGTGAGTGAGCCAATCAGAGCCAGGTGAGACTTCTGGTCATGAGAACCTTCTCTTTATCCACATCACCCTACACAGGGCTTGGTAGGCTCTGACCCTGTCTACCACCATGGCTGCTTTTCACAGGACTCCCCTCCCCTGTCATCTCTCCATTCCCCTACCCCTTACCCACATCTTCACCCTCCTACCTGCACCCCACACTTGACCTCTTTGGCTCCAATCTTATGGGCTCTTTGCTGTTCCTTGAAAGAGTCTAGCATGTCTCAGGACCTTTGCACTTGCTATTTTCTCTCCTTGGAAATCTCTTTTCCTGGCTCACTTTTGTATGTTAGGCTTCAGCTCAATACTATCTCCTCAAAGAGGCAGTGGATCACTCAGGCTTAAGTAGTTCTTTTACCATCACCATCTGCCTGCCCACCCTCCCTTCCTACTTATTCACTGTGGAATTTGAAGCCCTCTGGGCTTCACTTTATTTCCACATAAAATGCGGACAGGTGCTATCTCCAAAGCACTGGAGTGGGGATACACTGAGATACTACTTGCCAGTCCTCAAATCACTGTTGGAAAACAGTACGTGCTTCATAGCAGCCGTGGTCACTGCCCTGCCCTGATTTATTCCTAGCACCTGTCAATATCTGATACAATCATATTTATTTATTTCCTCCATGTTTATTGTCTGTCCAATTAGAATGTGGGCTGCATCAAGATGAAGACCTGTTTTAAGTCCTTCAGCATCCAAAACAGTGCTTGGTGCGTATCAAGTGTTCAAGATGTGTTAAGCATGAATGAAGCTTTCATGGTTGCCAACAATGTGAATGTACCTAATGCTGCTGAATTTTGCAGTTAAAAATGGCTAAAATGAAAAAAAATATGGCTAAAATGGTGAAATTTGTGTGGTGGATATTTTACCACAATGAAAAAAATGCACACTGATGTCATGCAATACATTTTTAAAAACATTCTTAGTTACAAAAAAAAAAAGAATGAAAGAAGCAAAGTTTGAACATCCTAAGAGTGATTGATTAGCCACTGACAGAGAGGACAGCTTAGGCTTGCAGCTTTCTGGGACTTCTTTTACATAAAACTCTACCTTTCCTTCACCCCTCATTGCCATGCACACCCTCCTGGGGGATTGCTGTGAGGGGAGATGGGGAAAGGAAATCCCAGGAGACTTGTCACCATTTTGAGGTGCTCTGAGAATTTTGCTTCCTTCACAAAGTACTTCTGGGGAGTCCTCTGCAGTCCAAGCACCGCACTCTGGTTTTGTCAATCTTCCATGGACAGTCTCTGCAGCTGATCAATACTGTGCCATTTACCTGCTGTGGGATCTTGGGTAAGTTACCTGACATTCCTGTTTCAGTTTTGTGCCTATAAATGGCAACAGTAGAGAAGCTATTTTACAGGACTGGTGTGAGGGAGGATTGAGTGGGATAAAGCACAGAAAATGCTTAGAAAAGTGCCCATCCTGTATGTAGTGCTATATAAAGGATAACTATTATGATTAATATTTTTAGTATCTATTCAGTTATTTAAGCCAAAAAGCTAGGAGTTACTCTTGCCCTTCCTTCTCTCCCATTTGCATTTTTAAAAATGGACCTTAAATCCATTCACTTTTTCTTTTAAACATTCTTAAGTTTTGCCTTTCACACTAAATTCTTCAGCCTGGTCAGGGATGTATCCAATTTCTCTTCATTTCCATGTGGACTAGCAGTTGTTCAAGCACCCTTTACTGAATAGCCCATCTTTTCCCTGTAGATCTGCTTGAACAGTGCTGTCATAAGTCAAGTTTCTTTGTCTGCATGGGTCTGTTTCTGGGCTCTATTCCATTGGCCAGTGATTAATTTTCTTTCCTCCTCATTCCTTATATGCAATTCATTGCCAAGTCAATGCTACCTCCAAATCTGTTTTCTGCATTCATCACCCTTACCGCCATTGTTTACCAGTTGGACAATTGCAATGGTTCCTATCTGCTCCTCCCCTACTTCCACTCAGGAACCTCACCCCCGTCTCTGGACATGCTCCTTATTGAAGCCCAAGAGACTACTTTCCCCTTTTAAAATGAGAATATGTTTGGTATGCAAAAAATATAAAAGGATTACATGAGGAGGTTATGAAGCATGACCATAGAATGGCCCTGTGAACCCACCTCACTACCTAGGAAATGGAACAGTAGCAAACCCTCTGATGTCCCAAGTGTCCTCAGCACTACTGGGATTCATTCTTCTTTTTTAAGTTTGTTTTAAATTATTCCCTTGCTTTCCTTCATAGTTTTACCACAAATATATGTATTCTTAAGCAATTTACTACTTGATTTTGCTTGTTTGCAAATTTCACAAAAGTAGTATCATTTTGCAAATATTTCTCTGAGAATTGGTTTGCTTACTCACGGGTACTAATTCTAAGATAAAGCTGTGTTGATGTGTGTACTCACCAGGCAGTAATTTTCACCATTACTCAATAATCCATTGTAAGATCCATTGTTTATTTATATAGTCTGCTGTTAGACATTTTGGATTGTTTTTTCTTTTCTCTCTTATTTGTATTATGAACAACACTTGTACACATCTCCTGGTGTACTTGTACAGGGATTTCTTCTGGTTAGTGGCTTTCAACTTTTTGCCCCTTCTACTCTTGGTAAGAAATGTGGTTTATGCCACATTTTATTGGGACTTTTTGTGATGTACCTTGGTGTTTTCTATGGTACCCTCTTTCATTTTTTAAAAAGATGTTGATTCATGAAATGATTTCATGATCAACCAACCCTTAGGGTGGGAAATTCTTTAATCTAGTTTGGGTATATACCCATGCATGGGATTATTGAGTCATGTGGTGTGAACATAGTCAACTTCATCACATATACCAAATTATTCTCCAAAGTAGTTATAATAATTGACCCTTCACCAGCCCAGTATTAAAATTTGACATTTGCTCCATGTCCTTACTTCTTAATTTTGCCAATCCAGTGAGTGTAAAATCATATCTCATTGTGGTTACTCTTTAGTGATATGCCTGTCTGTCTTTTGCCATTTTACTCTTGGACTTTTTTTTAGTGATTTGTTAGAATTCTTTACATGTTATAGATACTGATCTTTTACTGGTAATATTTATTGTGTCTCCTCTCAGTTTATACCTTGTATTTTCACTTTGTTTATAAGCAAAAGATGATAAACAGAAGTTATTAATTTTAATTTAGTCAAATGTATCGATACTTAGAATTAAAGATGGCAGTGTGAGAGGTGAGATAGAGTCTTCCTCCTAAAACTGCATATAATATGAAAATATAATTAATACAACAAACCCTGAGAGAGCAACAGGAAAGAGGACTGTGCCAGACTGCATACAACTGGAGAAAAGAGCAGACCTCACCGAACAGGGTAATGTACCAACGCTGTGGCCCGGCGGAACCCAAGTCCTTTCCGCACTGCAGCTCACTGGTGGGAGGAAGAGAAATTGAGCTGGGAGGGAGTGGAAGCCTGGGACTGCTGAATATCTAACTCTGGAGATCTGCTCTGGGAGCACAAACCTACATTTCATGGTGCTTTCATGATACTCATGGTTATTTAGCTGCTTCTGATTACAGGGTTGGAAAGCTAAGACAGGCAGAATTCCCAGAGACACTGAGATTCCAGCCACTTGTGGAAAGCAGAGATCCATATCCAGCTGCTCTGGAACAAAAGCTTATACCTGTGTGCTTGGCCCACTGGTTCAGGCAATGGAGATAGGCATAGCGGCCAGGAAGTAGGAAACAGCTCTTTCCTCCCCTCAGACACCAATACCACTCCCCTGCCACCCCCGACACTGCTTCAGGGGCTGAGCAGCTCCAGAGAGTAGAGCTTCTGGATACTAGAGGGCACCATATACAAATATGAAACACCAAAGGAACCTGGTATAGAGTAAAATTATTAATACAACTCCTGAGAAAGATTTAAATGACATGGACCTCATGAGTCTTTCTGAAAAATGGAGTTCAAAATAAAAATAATTAACATGCTAATGGAGGTATGGGAAGATATTCAAGAACTCAGGAATGAATTCCGGTTGGAGATCCAATTGTTGAAGAGCACAAAGGAAGGCATTAAAAGCAGATTGGATATGGTGGAGAAGATGATAAATGAAATAGAAACTAGAAGAGAGGAATACAAAGAAGCTGAGGCACAGAGAGAGAAAAGGATCTCCAAGAATGAAAGAATATTAAGAGAACTGTGTGACCAAAATGGAACAATATTCACATTATAGGGATACCAGAAGAAGAAGAAGAGAGAGAAAGGGATAGAGAGTGTCTTTGAGGAGGTAATCACTGAAAACTTCCCCAGTGTGGGGAAGGAGATAGTCTCTCAGGCCATGGAGATCCACAGATCTCCGAACACAAGGGACCGAAGGAAGAGAACACTAACACATACAGTAATTAAAGTGGAAAAGATCAAGGATAAGGACAGACTATTAAAAGCAGCCAGAAAGAGAAATAAGATCACATATAAAGGAAAGCCCATCAGGCTATCATCAGATTTCTCAGCAGAAACCTTACAGGCCAAAAGGGAGTGACATGATGTATTTAATGCAATGAAGCAGAAGGGCCTGGAACCAAGATTATCTGCAAGATTATCATTTAAATTTGAAGGAGGAATTAAACAATTTCTAGATAAGCAAAAGCTGAGAAAATTTACCTCCCACAAACCATCTCTACAGTGTATTTTGGAGGGACTGCAGTAGATGGTAGTGTTCCTAAGGTTTAATAGTTGTCACCGGAGGTAATAAAACCACAGTAAAGAAAGTAGAACAGCTAATTACTAAGCAAATGCATATTAAATTAACTATCCCCAAAGTCAATCAAGGAATAGACAAACAGTACAGAATATGATGCTTAATATATAAAGAATGGAAGAGGAAGAAAAAGGGGGAGAAAAAGAAAAGAGCCTTTAGATTGTGTCTGCAATAGCATATTAAGGGAGTTAAGGTGGACTGTTAGATAGTAAGGGAATTACCCTTGAACCTTTGGTAACCACGAATCTACAGCCTGTAATGGCAATAAGTACATACCTATTGATAATCACCCTAAATATAAATGGACTGAATGCAACAATCAAAAGACATAGAGTCACTGAATGGATAAAAAAAACAAAACCCATCTATATGCTGCCTACAAGAGACTCACTTTAAACACAAAGACATACACAGAGTAAAAGTGAAGGGATGGAAAAAGATATTTCATGCAACTAATAGGGAGAAAAAAGCAGGAGTTGCAGTACTTGTATCAGACAAAATAGACTTCAAAACAAAGAAAGTCACAAGAGACAAAGAAGGACATTACATAATAAAGGGGTCAATCCAACAAGAAGATATAACCATTATAAATATCTATGCTGCCAGCAGAGGAGCACCTACATATGTGAAACAAATACTAACTGAATTAAAAGAGGAAATAGAATGCAATGCATTCATTCTAGGAGACTTCAACACTCCACTCACTCTGAAGGACAGGTCAACCAGACAGAAAAAGAGTAAGGAGACAGAGGCACTGAACAACACATTAGAACACATGGACCTAACAGACATCTACAGAACTCTACACCCAGAAGCCGCAGAATACACATTCTTCTCAAGTGCACATTGAACATTTTCAAGAATATATCATATACTAGGCCACAAAAAGAGCCTCAGTAAATTTAAAAGATTGAAATTGTACCAACCAGTTTCTCAGACCACAAAGGTATGAAACTAGAAATAAATTACTCAAAGAAAATGAAAAATGGAGGCTTCACAACATGCTCCTAGATAACCAATGGAACAATGACCAAATAAAAACAGAGATCAGGCAATATATGGAGACAAATGACAACAATAATTCAAAACCACAAAATCTGTTGGATGCAGCCAAGGCCATGCTAAGAGGAAAGTATATTATAATACAGGCCTACCTCAGGAAAGAAGAACAGTCCCACATGAACACTCTAAACTCACAATTAATAAAACTACAAAAAGAAGAACAAATGAGGCCCAAAGTCAGTAGAAGAAGAGACATAATAAAGATTAGAGCAGAAATAAATAAAATCAACAAGAATAAAACAATAGAAAGAAACAATGAAAGCAAGAGCTGGTTCTTTGAAAAAATAAACAAAATAGATAAATCCCTAGCCAGACTTATCAAGAAAAAAAGAGAGTCTACACACATAAACAGAATCAGAAATGAGAAAGGAAAAATAACTACAGACACCACAGAAATACAAAGAATTATTAGATAATACAATGAAAAATTATATGCTAACAAACTGGATAACCTAGAAGAAATGGACAACTTTCTAGAAAAATACAACCTTCCAAGGCTGACCAAGGAAAAACAGAAGATCTGAACAGACCAATTACCAGCAACGAAACTGAACTGGTAATCAAAAAACTACCTAAGAACAAAACACCTGGACCACGTGGCTTCACCGCTGAATTTTATCAAAGATTTAGTGAAGACCTAATATCCATCCTCCTTAAAACTTTCCAAAGAGTAGAAGAGGAGGGAATACTTCCAAACTCATTCTATGAGGCCAGCATCACTCTAATACCAAAACCAGGTGAAGACACCACAAAAAAAAGAAAATTACAGACCAATATCCCTGATGAACATAGATGCACAAATACTCAACAAAATATTAGCAAACTGAATTAAAAAATACATCAAAAATATCATCCATCATGATTAAGTAGGATTTATTCCAGGGATGCAAGGATGGTACAACATTCAAAAATCCATCAACATCATCCACCACATCAACAAAAAGAAGCACAAAAACCACATGATCATCTCCATAGATGCTGAAAAAGCATTCAACAAAATTCAACATCCATTTATGATAAAAACTCTCAACAAAATGGGTATAGAGGGCAAGTACCTCAACATAATAAAGGCCATATATGACAAACCCACAGCCAACATCATATGAGAAGCTGAAAGCTTTTCCTTTAAGATCAGGAATAAGACAAGGATGCCCACTTTCCCTACTTCTATTCAACATAGTACTGGAGGCCCTAGCCATGGCAATCAGACAACACAAAGAAATGAAAGGCATCCAGATTGGCAAGGAAGAAGTTAAACTGTCCCTGCTTGCAGATGACATGATATTGTACATAAAAAAACCCTAAGGAATCCACTCCAAAACTACTAGATCTAATATCTGAATTCAGCAAAGTTGCAGAATACAAAATTAATATGTAGAAATCTGTGGCATTCCTATACACTAACAATGAACTAGTAGAGAGAGAAATCAGGAAAATAATTCCATTCACAGTCGCATCAAAAAGAATAAAATACCTAGGAATAAACCTAACCAAGGAAGTGAAAGACCTATACCCTGAAAACTACAAGTCACTCTTAAGAGAAATTAAAGAAGATACCAATAAATGGAAACCCATCCCATGCTCATGCATAAGAAGAATTAGTATTGTCAAAGTGGTCATCCTGCCTAAATCTATCTATAGATTCAATGCAATTCCTATCAAAATGCCAACAGCACTCTTCAATGAACTAGAGAAAATCATTCTAAAATTTATATGGAACTACAAAAGACCTCAAATAGCCAAAGCAATTCTGAGAAGGAAGAATAAAGCTGGGGGCATTATGCTCCCCAACTTCAAGCTCTACTACAAAGCCACAGAAATCAAGACAATTTGGTACTGGCACAAGAACAGAGCCACAGACCAATGGAACAGACTTGAGAGCCCTGATATAAACCCAACCATACATGGTCAATTATATATGATAAAGGAGCCATGGATATACAATGGGGAAATGACAGCCTCTTCAACAGCTGGTGTTGGCAAAACTGGACAACTACATGCAAGAGAATGAAACTGGATTATTGTTTTACCCCATACACAAAAGTAAACTCGAAATGATTTAAAGACTTGAATGTAAGTCATGAAACCATAAAACTCTTAGAAGACAACACAGGCAAACATCTTCTGAATAAAAACATGAGCAACTTCTTCCTGAACACATCTCCTCTTGCAAGGGAAACGAAGCAAAAATGAACTCATGGGACTACATCAAACTAAAAAGTTTCTGTATGGCAAAGGACACCATTAACAGAACAAAAAGGCATCCTACAATATAGGAGAATATTTTTGTAAATGACATATCTGACAAGGGGTTAGCCTCCAAAATATATAAAGAACTTATATGCCTCAACACTCAAAAAGCAAATAATCCGATTAACAAATGGACAGAGGATATGAAGAGACACTTCTCCCAAAGAGAAATTCAGATGGCCAACAGACACATGAAAAGATGCTCCTCATCACTAATCATTAGGGAAATGCAAATTAAAACCACAATGAGATATCACCTCACACCAGTAAGGATGGCCAACATCAAAAAGACTAAGAACAACAAATGCTGGCGAGAATGCAGAGAAAGGGGAACCCTCCTACACTGCTGGTGGGAATGTAAGCTAGTTCAACCATTGTGGAAAGCAATACGGAGGTTCCTCAAAAAACTAAAAATAGAAATATCATTTGACCGGGGAATCCCACTCCTTGGAATTTACCCAAAGAATACAACTTCTCAGATTCAAAAAGACCTATGCACCCCTATGTTTATCGCAGCACTTTTTACAATAGCCAAGAAATGGAAGCAACTTAAGTGTCCATCAGTAGATGAATGGATAAAGAAGATGTAGTACATATACACATTGGAATACTATTAGGCCATAAGAAAGAAACAAATCCTACCATTTGCAACAACATGGATGGAGCTGGAGGACATTATGCTCAGTGAAATAAGCCAGGCAGAGAAAGACAAATGCTAAATGATTTACCTCATTTGTGGAGTATAACGATGAAGCAAAACTGAAGGAACGAAATAGCAGCAGACTCAGAGACTCCAAGAATGAACTAGTGGTTACCAAAGGTGAGGAGTGTGGGAGGGCGGGTGCGGAGGGAGGGAGAAGGGGATTGAGGGGTATTATGTTTAGTATACATGGTGTGGGGGATCACGGGGAGAACAGTGTAGCACAGAGAAGGCACACAGTAAATCTGTGGCCACTGATGGACAGTGACTGCATTGGGGTATGGGTGGGGACTTGATAATAAGGGTGAATGTAGTAACCGTATTGTTTTTTCATGTGAAACCTTCATAAAAGTGTATATCAATCACACCTTAATAAAAAATTTTTTTAAATGTATTGATACTTTTCTTTGTAGTTAGTACTTTTTGGATCTCTTTAAAAAAAACTCTTCCCTCTTCTGAGGTCATGAAGATATTCTCCAAATCTTTCTGCAAAACAAACTTTTAAAAATTTAAATCTTTAATCACCAAAAATTTATGCAATTTCCATATATATAAATATGGATTACCAATTGTCCCAGCACCATTTACTAAATAACCCATCTGTTCTACTCTGATCTGATAGGGTAAGACTGTCATTTATCAGTCCTCTCTAAGTGTGTGGGTTCATTTCTGTGCTCTCCTCAGTTCCCTTTGTCAAGATGTCTGTGTCCAATACCACATTACTGTAATTAAGGAGTGTCTTGAGTATTTTTCGCCATTTTGCTCTCCCATATCCACTTTAGACTCGGCTGGACAAGTTTCATGACAAGCTCTGTTGAGACTTTGGAATTGTACTAACTCTAGAAATCATTTTTAGGACAGTTGACATCGTTATGACATTGATTATACTGTCAGTAACATATAACTCTCCATTTTTAAAATTGAGATACAGTTGAGATACAATATTGTATTAGTTTTAGGCATACAACCTAATGATTTGATGTATGTATATGTTGCGAAATGATTACCACAAAAAGTTTAGTTAACATCCCTCACTCATAGTTACAAATTATTTTCATCTTGTGATGAGAACTTTTTAAGATTTACTCTTTTAGTTACTTTCAAATACAATACACAGAATTGTTAACTATAGTCATCATGCTGTACATTAAACTCTCAGGACTTATTTATCCTATAACTGGAAGTCTGTATCTTTTGGCAACCTTTAACCATTTCACCCATCCCCACCCAATCCCTCTCTCTGGCAATCATGAATATGCCAATCTGTTCTCTGTATCTATGGAACTCAGGGTTTGTTTTTTTTTTTCCAGATTGTGCCATTATGTGAGATCATACAGCATTTGTCTTTCTCTGACTTATTTCTCTTAGTATAGTATCCTCTAGGTTTATCCATGTTGTCACAAATGATAGAATTTCCTTCTTTTTCATGATTGAATAATATTCATATATACATATATGCACATTTAATAATTTGTATGTATACACAAAAATTTTGTACATATATATGTATATATACATATACAAATGTGTATATGTATGCATGCATGGATACTTATATTGTTTCCATGTCTTGGCTATTGTGAATAGTTCTTCAGTGAACATAGGGGTGCAGATATCTTTTTAAGATGTGATTTTGTTTTCTTCAGGTAAATACCCAGAATACTCAGATAAATATAAATATCCAGAAATTGCTGGATCATATGGTAGTTCTAGTTTTAATTTTTTGAGGAACCTCCATGCTGTTTTCCATAGTGGCTGCACCAATTTACATTCCTACCAAGAGTGCAAAGGGTTCCCTTTTCTCCACATCCTCGCAAACACGTGTTATTTCTTGTCTTGATAAGAGCCATTCTCACAAGTGTGAGGTGATACCACATTGTGGTTTTGATTTGCATGTCTCTGATGATTAGCAATGTGGAGCACCTTTTCATGTATCTGCTGGCCATCTGTATGTTTTCTTCAGAAAAATATCTATTCAGATCTTCTGTCCATTTTTTAATCAGATTTTTTTCTATTGAGTTAAAATGAGTTATTTACATATTTTGTATAATAACCCCTTATCAGATATATGATTTGCAAAGGTTTTCTCCCCTTCTGCAGTTTGCCTTTTCATTTTCTTGATGGTCTCCTTTGCCGTGCAGAAGCTTTTGGTTTGACATAGTCTTACTGCTTTTGTTGCCTTTGCTTTTGGCATCAAATCCAAAAAAATCATTGCCAAGACCCATGTCATGGAGCTTATTTCCTTGGTTTGCTTCAAAGAGTTTTATAGTTTCAGGTCTTATGTTCAAGTCTTAAATCCATTTTGAGTTGATTTTTGAGTGTGGTGTGAAATAGCTCTCTAGTTTCACTCTCTTGCATGTGGCTGTCCAGTTTTCCCAGCAGCATTTATTGGAGATACTATCCTTTCCCCATTGTATATTCTTGGTTCCTTTGGAATAAATTAATTGACCATACATGCATGGGTTTGTTTCTGGGTTTTCTATTCTATTGGCTCTTCATTTGTTTAGACCTCCCTTAGTGTCCTTCATTAATGATTTGTCTTTTTCCCATACTGTAGATTTAAGAGAGGGCTTAAAAAATATAAATTGGATCTCCTCCCTTCTCTGGTTTTAACTTGATTATAGCTTTCCATTGTCTCTAAAATAAAGCCCCAAACCCTTATCTGGCTATGCACACCTGGCCCTGACTACCTCTTCCATTTTATTTTATATTGGCACCTTACCCAGGACTGGCCACTCTCACTGGCTTCTGGTCTATTTTTCTTGCTTATCTCAGGAGTGGCAATCCAGTCCATGTTTACCCTCTGCTAGAAAGACTTCCCACCCCACTACTTCTCACCCTTTGCCTGGCTAACATCAAGCTCAAATGTACCTCAGAGACCTTTTTTGAACATCTTACTCAAAATCATTCAATTATGCCCTTTCATAGCCAGTGAGAAAGCCCTGTTCTTTTTCCTTTAAGTCTATATCACCTTTGGCTGTTACTTGGTTCATTCGTGTATCTGTTTAATGTTTGGTTCCCCAAACAGCCTGCAAGCTCCCTGAGGGACCTTGGTTGCTTGGTTCATGAAGGCACTTGGTACATTGTTGAGCATGTAATAGACCCTCAGTAAATATTTGTTCAAGGACTGACTGAAGGGAAGGACAAAGGAAGGGAGGGAGAGACTTCTACCCTGTAGTTAGGAAAGAAGAAACAAAGTTAAATAAGAGACATAAGTAGTAAAAATGGGCAAGATTTTAAAAAGGTAGTGGAACACAGGCCTTGTTGGTTATAGCTTTAAGAAATTACATCATTAATGTAATATCGAATACATTCTAGTCATGAAAGATTACAATTATACAGAAATATACAGAATATAAATTTAAGTTTCTTTTCACCACTCCTTCCCATCTCAAAGGTAAACATTATTTATTGCTAGTTTGGTGAATATCTTTATATATGTGTTTTCTATCTTCTTATATGTTTTTGTATATGTACTAAATAAATTTATATCTTTATAGATTTATTTTTCTTTTTTATAATCATGAATAGAATAATACTTCACTAGTTGTGTGAAGTTCTTTCTTCATTTAATAATATGACATAGAGATCTTTCCATTTCAGTTAAGATGGATATTTAACTAGCATCCAATTGATGGACATTTAGTTTGTTGAAATAGTTCACTATTATAAACAAGGCTGAAATGAATAGTCATTGTATTAGTCAGAGCTCTCCAGAGAAACAGAACCAATAGGATTTGTAGATAGAGAGATTTATTGTAAGGAATTGCCTCATGTGATTGTGGAGGCTGACAAATCCAAGATCTGCAGGGCAGGCCATCTTGCTAGAGACTCAGGAAAGAGCTGATGTTGCAGTTAAAGTCTAAAGGACATCTGCTGGTAAAATTCCTTTTTGCTCAGGGGGAGCCAGTACTTTTTTTTTATTCAGACCTTCAACTGATTGGATGAGGCCCACTCAGTTATGGAGAACAATCTGAATTACTCAAAGTAATTTAAATGTTAATTTCATTATGTTTGATCAAATATCTGGGCATCTTGGCCGAGTCAAGTTGACACACAAAGTTAACCATTACATTCATGAACATACAACTTTTTGCATATATATAAACTTCTATAGGAACTAGATTCCTAGCAATGTAATTTCTGTTTCAAGGGATATGAACTGCTTAAATGTTGACAGGTAGATGCTGCCACATTATGCTCCTAAGAGGCAATAGACAAAGAGAAACAGACTCTCTTCAATAGTATATGAGAGTGAGTTTGAGTTTGGGAATGTTTGAGTTTGACCCAGGGGAAATCACTTTGCATACGTGTTCCTCCAAATCTCTCCTTTTTTCTGCTTTAGGGCATTTGCACGTACTCCTTCGCAGCCTGGAAATCACTTTCCCTCACAAAACTCTGCTTAGCTACTCTTCTGTACATCTTTACCATTACCCGCAAGGCCCCTGGTTAGCTCAGCTTCTCCTGTTTAATTTTCTTTTACTGCATCCTGCTCTTCTTCACAGCAGAACTTAGCTCCATATGGAATTGTGGATCCCCCAAGTACACTTGGCCTTCTGTTGGTTCCTGGAATATCATTTTTGTCCATCTCAGAGTCTTTTCTCTTTTTCTGTTCTCTTTGCGTGAGTCTCTCTCCCCCAGTCTTTCCAAAGGCTGGTAACTTTTCATCCAAAACTTCATTTCAATGTTACCTCTTCAGAAGGGTCTTCCTGACTGTCCACCAAAAATATCTCCACCTTCCAGCCCCTCTTTGTATTCATTTCCTAGGACTACTACAACAAATTGTTACAAACTCAAGTAGCTTAGAACAACAGCAATTTATTCTTTCAGGATCTGGAGCCAGAAGTCTGAAATCAAGGTGCCATCCATCGAGGCTGGTTCCTTCTGGAGGCTCTGAGGGAGAATCTGTCCAATGCCTCTCCTAGCTTCTGGTGGCTGCTGGTGGTCCTTGGTGCCCCTTAGCTTATAAATGCATCACTCCAATCTACACCTGTCCTCATATCACCCTCTCTGTGTGTCTCCTCCTCTTCTCTCTCCTATAAGGATATTTATCATTGGACTGAGAGCCCACCCAGACAATCTAGGATCATCTTGAGACCTTTAACTTAATTACATTACAAGATGATTTTTCAAAAAGGTCACATTCATAGGTCTGGGTAGACATATACTTTGGGGTCTACCCTTAAACTCCTGTACTCTCTGTCACATCTTTTTTTCTCCAAAACTCTTACACATCTGAAATGATTGGTTTACTGATGGTTTCTAACTACTGGTTATGACCTATCAGTGGGTTATGAAATGTGGTGGGTTTGGACTAGCATTTTAAAAATTTGAATAGAAATTTAAAAAAAAACAATAGAAGAAAAATATTGGAGTCAATCACATATAATCAGGGAAAAAGCCAACACCACCTGCATCCATATGGCTTAAATATCAGGACTGAGAACTGAGGCCACATGGCTTAATTATTAGTTCTGGGAAATCTTGTCCAGGAAGATAAGCCTCTTAGCCAATAACTTTGCTGTTTTCTTTAAGAAATTGCTGTAAATCCATTTATCTGGGCAGACAGTTTATTCACATGGGCAAATAGCTCACTTAGCAATCAATATTGAAAATCTCTCCTTGAACCATTTGAGCCCATATCCCAAAACCTTATACATATTCTCTCATGACCTCCCATTACTGAGACACTGCTTAGATTGCCAAGGTGGTGGAATCCTTCACTGTGGTGGGACCAATACATATACAACATATAACCGTTCTTGGTCACCAGGTTTTCTGGTATTCTTTTCAGGAGCTGACATTCAATCATTCTGGAGGCTCTAGTAGGATCAGACTCCCTTACTGACAATTATAGATTTTCAACCAGGAAAGAGTATCTAAAGCCTCGGGGACCTACTGCTTAGAAGTCTTTGAAACCTTGGCTGTCATGTATGTCTCACAATGGAACTGATTTCTTTTTGTAGAACTCCTAAATGTTGAGCTTATTTTTTTCATAGAAATGAGGATACCACTTGAGGAATCTCTGATGATCTGATCAGATCCGAAACCTTTTCTCCTTGGTGGAAGCCTTCCTTATTCCTAACAACATTATCATGTTATTACTACCTGTTCTCATCCCTTTTTTTTGTGACTCTATAAGAGAAAGTTCATAGAAAGAAGATGGATGTGGGTCTCATTAGTCTGCCTTCAGTCTGGCTTTGAGGGCTGATCAAGGCTCCAGCTAATTCAGTTCCTGGAGAGAGCTCTCTTCCTGGCTTTCTACCTTCTTGCTATGTCCTGACATGACCTTTCCTTGGTGTGTGTGTGTGTGTGTGTGTGTGTGTGTGCATGTGCATGTGTGTGTGTGCGTGTGTGTGTGTGTGTGTCTGTGTGTCTGTGCATGGGGTTAGGGAGATGGATGGGTGCAGGCTAGGGAGAGAGAGCTCTATGATATCTCCTGTTACAAGGATACTAATCCTATAGGATCATGGGTCCATTCTTATGAATTCATTTAACCTTGATTACCTCCTTAAATGCCCTGTCTCCAAAAATAGCCACAATGGGGGTTAGGGCTCCAACATACGAATTGGGAGGCAGGGTATGTGTGTAGGGGAAACAAACATTCACTCCACATCATACAGTGAAATATTATTCAGCCTCCAAAAAGAAGGAAATTCTGACACATCACACATCATGGATGAATCTTGAAGACATTATGTTAAGTGACAAGGACAGTCATTAGAGGGCAAACACTGAATGATTCCACTTGCATGAGGTACCTAGAGTAGTGAAATTCATAGACAGAAAGCATGATAGTAGCTGGAGGCTGCATGCAGTGGGGAATGGGGAGTTAGTGCTTAACAGGGACAGCGTTTCAGTTTTACAAGATGAAAAGAGTTCTGGAGATGGATGGTGATGTGGGATGCACATGTGAATGTACTTAATGGGCCAGAACTGAACATTTAGAAATGGCTAAGGTAGTACGTTTTGTATTATATGTATTTTACTACAATTAAAAATAAATGTTATGCTCACTGGAAGCATAGAGATTCCCTTTTATTCAGTTGGAGGAATAAAAGGTTCAAGTTGTATAAAAAACAAAAGTCTTCAGAGATGAATTTGAAATAGTTCTAGGAACATATAGTCCAGGACTTCCAGCTCTTTATCAATTGGTTCATATGTTAGAAGCTTGGCTGCAAATAAAATCTTGGCTGCAAAAAACTGAGTAAAAGAATTATAGTAGGAAGATCCTATTTTCCTTAAAAGTTATTTTACTAGCAAAATAGCACAGAATTGAAATGTAGGACAAGCAAGGTATGGCAAAAGCCAAAGGCAAGTTCAACAAAGGAGAAGAAAATTATTTTATGGAGAAGGAGGAAGTTAGGAAGGGTTTTTTGAATGAAAGCCCACTGGAGAAAAGCAAGAGTTCAGGGTGATAACAATTTATCATTGGCTGAATTGCCGGGATAATCAATTGATTTCTTGTGCTTCTTCTGTACATCTTTTCCTGTTTGGACCTATGCTGGGTGATTCTTTCCTATTGACATTCTTCTGTTGGGGTCTGTAATTGACAGTTCTTCCAGTGATTGACATTGAGTGGTATAGTGTAAAAGCTCCTCCTTCTGGCCACCTGACTCATTTTAGTGAGGTTTCCTTTTAATAATTTTCACAACCTTCAGGGTGATCTAACAGATCCCAAACTGCATAGGGCCTCAGAGGTGTTTCATAAAGTTGCTAATGCATTGACAAGGTGTTTTGGAGACAATTTTCTGTGAAAATCAATAGGATTCTTATCCTGATACAAAGGCAAGAAAGGTGAATCCAGTGAAGACATCAGGGATGACTCTTTAACACATTTTTGGGCTTAATTTTTTTCAATGAATTTTTATTCTAAAATATACAGCAAAATTTAGTATCTTAGTTATTTTTAAGTGTACAGTTCTGGTGCCTTAAGTTCATTCATATTGTTGTACAGCCATCACCACCATCCATGTCCATAACACTTCATCTTGCAAAATTGAAACCCTGTACCCATTGAACACTAACTGCCCATTTCCCCAGCCTTTGGCAACCATCATTCTGCATGTTGTCTCTATAATTTTGATTCTAGGTGCTTCATGAAAGCAGAACCATACAGTTTTTGTCCTTTTGTGACTGGCTTATTTCACTTAGCATAATGTCCTAAATTTCATCCATGTTGTAGTAAATGTCAGAAATTCCTTCCTTTTCATGGCTGAATAATATTATACTGTATTCTTTTTCCACATTTTGTTATTCATTCAGTACCATCTGAGGATTCTCTGATTCTCCTAGAAGCAATCAGTAGAGAAAGAAAAATAGGTACTCCAAGACCATCAGATCAAGTAGATGACATGAAGAATGGATGTCAATTTTCTGAATCAAAATCTCACCTTGCCCTTCTTGTTTAAATCTTTTTTGGCTTATTCTAGTCATTCTGTTCTTCATTCTCTTTGGATGTACAGTAATGTAAAGGGGGAAATAATTGCTTTTATGTTAATCTTTTTTCTAGGCTTATGAGTTTTATTATTTTTTTTCTGGGTATAAGATTAATAGCTATTTACAAATGCCTCATGCTATAGCCAATCTTCAGAAAAAAATTATATATGTTTCCATTTGTTTGTAGACTGGTCACTTTCTGGTATTCTCCATTCCATAGCCAAAACAGGTAGAACACCCTTTCAGAGATAAGAACATGGGGAAAAGAGACTTGATGATTTCTTTGAAAGTCTATATAATCATAGACCTGAGGAACACCCCCCTAATTCACCTTATGATGTGATTCACAGAAAAGGAGAACATGTCTCGGGTGACTAGGCCAAAGCTTGAGACCCTTGAGAAAATGCAAGTGAAGTTAGATATAGATTTCTGTGCCAGAAGGAAATTTAGCTGGCAATGTCCAGCCAATCCATTCAGCCTACCTCTCCTGGATCCAGTATCTTTCTTTAGGTCAGAAGAAGGAAATTCTTATCTTCCAAATAGCCTAAGTGTGGCAAATTTAGATGGTCACAAACTCTGACATTGCTGATGGAGAGGTGGAGCCTATGTCCCCTTCCCTTGAGTCTGGTTGCTCTTTGCTATTGCTTTGACTTGTAGAAGACAGCAAAAATGATGTTGTGTTTAGTAAGATATGGCCATAAGCCAATAAATAACTTTACTGTTTGCTTTAGGGAATTTGTCCAGCTTATTTATACGGACAGTTTGCTGAATAGGCTCTCCCATCAGAATTCCCATTAGGATTGCTCATCTGGGAAAAACAGGTTGCCTATCAAAAGCAGTTTTACTTATTAAAACTTGCTTTAAGACTCTTGCTTTGCTCTTCACCAATCCTAAAATATTATGTCATGACATTTGTCTAATCCTTATACATTCCTATCTTAAAAGACCTGCTTGAACTACCCATGCCCAGACCCCAACCCCATAAATTACCTTTCCTTGCCTCCCCATCCTGAGACACTACTAAGATTGTTGATGCGGTATTTTCTAGTGCTGCAGTAAATCTAACAAAGTTAGCGTTGCTTGATTATAGGTTTTCTGTTCATCTTTGGAAGAACAGTCTAAAAGGCAAACATTGTGAAACGAGTTTTAGTTTTATGTATGTGTGTATGTATCTGCACTGGAAAGTGATATAAAATGCATTGCAATTGTGCGTAGTGGTAAAAAGTTTGAAAGCCATTAATTTATTGTCGTCTTTGTGTGCTAGAATGTAAGCTGATAGGTGTAAAAATGTTGTCTTCTCTGCCTTATCCACAGCATTTTGAGCAGTTTCTGGCACACAGATATTTGTTGAATGAAAGAATGGATAAAGGAATGACTGCATGATTGAAAAAAATCAAAGACAACGGAAACGAGGGGGGGGGAAGGGAAAGGAGAGACTAAGAAAGCGAAAGCGAAGAGGTAAAGACAGTGAGCTTCTGCACGGCGCAGGCACGCGCCTCCCTGCCGGCAGGGGGCCTATGAGCCGCCTGCGCTGCCCAGATGGGGTGCAGAGGGAGGGGCCTGCTGGGGCGGGACCGGAGGCGCGCAGAGCATGCTGGGAGTGGAGAGGTTGGAGGGAAGCGGCACGCGGAGGCTCTCCGAGGGAACCGTGAAGTATAGTTCGGCTGTATACTTGGAGGTAAGCGGCTCACCAAGGGTAGGCGGCGTGGCCTGGCCTCACCGCCGTCCCCGGCCCCTAAAGACCTCTCGGATGGGGAGCTCCGGAAGGCCGAGGCGGCGGCGGCGGCCGCGGTGGCGCCTCAGAAACCTCGGTTTTCTGACTCCGTGGGAGTCTCAGTTTCCTCAGCAGAGAAGTGGGTGGGTGGGCTGGAAGCGTTGCCCCAGAACGAACTCGGGAAGCTCCAGCAGCCGCTCCGGGCCCCCTCCCAGCCCCGGCCTTTCCCTTTTCCTTCCTCCGTGGCGTGCCCTCGCCGTGGGCCGGTCGGCCCTTTGTGGATCGCCCTTTCCACAGCCCCTTACCTCGGCGCAACTCCCCTTGCTAATCTGCTGTGGCTGTCTCCAGTTCACTCCTTCCTCCGACATTTATTGACACAACGAATTTGGTGATTACACTAGGTTTTTGGAGTCAGGCCGTCCTGTGAATCTGGTGAGCTGTGACTCTGGGCGTTTCTTGATGTCTCTGCCTAAATGTCTCTCATCCCTAAAATAGAGTAATTATAGCATTTGGTTTGTAGGATCTTTTGATGGTTAAATGAGTTAATATGGATGAAGAGCAGATATATCCACATGTTCCTCCGTTACCCACGTGCCTCCACTTCCCTCATAGTTTTGGTTTTGCTTATGTGATTATTTACTGTTTTCTTAATGTTTGAGAAATACTTTTTTTTTTCCAGGAGGGCAGGACAGTGCTCTTATCTTTGCTCACTCCGTATCCCTCGCACTTAGCTTGGTGCCTGAGTGGGGAGTCTGAAGCGGATGTTGGCCAGACGGGAGGTACCGGGGTGAGCAAGACGGTTCTGCCCTTGGTTTGAAAGAGGCATTCCAACAAGTATAGCAGGGTTGGGTCTTGTTTGGGAGCTCAGTATCTGGAGAAAATGAGTTGAAGTCAAAATTACCCGTGAAGGAATTGGATTTGGAAAAAGCCCAAACTGAGACTTACTTTTTTTTTTTTTTTTAATATCTTATTTGTATTTCAGCTTTCTCCCAGCCCCAGGGATAATGGAGGCAAGACTTTTGCAAGGTAAATGCCTCCTGTCATGGCTCTCCCATGATAGAGGAATGAAAGCAGGCAAGAGGCCACCTGCAATTCAGTGTTAGTTTTCTCATTCTCTCCTCCATTAGTGTTGAGAATGCACTGGAATCCTCATCATTTGCTCTGCGATGGGTAACTAGAAGCTTCTAGCTTCTTTTATTTTGCCTGTTGTCATGATGGGCTGACCTGTTCCCAAGCTTATGGTAGAAAAATAAATTTCCTCCTTACACATTTGTAAGTTGACAAAGTATTTTTCATTATATTTCTAAAGAGTTGCAAAGGATATATTGTCATCCTATCTTGTCTTTTTTATATGCATATTTGAAACCTATGTTGAGTAAAATCTAGAAGTTGCAGATTTAGCTCATTTAGTTTATGGAAATTATCTGGCAAAGGACCTAACTGGTCCAACTCAGAAGTCTGACTTCATTTTTTAAAAACAGCTTATTGCTCTATAGTTTACATGCTATCCAGTTTACTAATTTTAAATTTAATGATTTTTGGTAAGTTCATATATATTAATAGCACAATTTTGGAACATTTTTGTCACACTGGAAAGATGCCCTGTGCCCATTTCAGCTGCTTCCCATTCCACCCCAGGCAACCAGTGATCTGCTATTTCTATGAATTCACATTTTCTGGATGCTTGCTATAAATGGAATCGTAATCATATAATATGTAGCCTTCTGTAACTGGTTCTTGCTTTACTGTGTTCATCCATGTACTCCCTTTTAAAAAAATCTTATTAAAACACAATCTTATGTTGGTTTCAAATGCACATCACAATGGTTCAGCAGTCCCCGTGATCAACCTATATTGTGATTGTGAATTATTGTGCCCTTTTATACCCCTGTCCCCCACACCCCACACCCCCTTTGTAACCGCTAGTCACTTCTCAGTGTCCATGAATCTAAGGCTGTTTTGTTCCTTCTGTTTTGCTCTTTTTTTATTCCACAAATAAGTGAAATCATATGGTATTTGTCTTTGTCCACCTGTCGTATTTCACTGAGTGTTACACCCTCTAGACCAATCCTTGTTGCTGCAAATGGAAGGATTTCTTTCTTTTTATAGCTGAATAATATTCCATTGTGTATATGTACCACATCTTCTTTATTCATTTATTGATAGGCTCTTAGGTTGCTTTCATATCTTGGCTATTGCAAATAGTGTGGCAATAAACATAGGGGTGAATGTATCTTTTTGAATCAGGGATCTTGTTTTCTTTGGGTAAACTCCTAGGAGTGCAATTTCTGGGTCAAATGGTATTTCTATTTTTACTTTTTTGAGGAACCTGCGTATTGCTTTCCACAGCAGTTGCACCAATTGCATTCCCACCAACAGTGTAGGAGGGTTCCTATTTCTCTGCATCCTCACCAGCATTTGTTGTTTCTTGTCTTTTGGATATTGGCTATTCTAACTGGTATGAGGTGATATCTCATTTTGGTTTTAATTTGTATTTCCCGTATGATTAGCGATGTGGAGCATCTTTTCATGTGCCTATTGGCCATTTTTATTTCTTCTTTGGAGAAATGTATGTTCAGATCCTCCGCCTATTTTGTAGTCAGGTTATTGGTTTTTTGGGTGTTGAGGAATATAACTTCTTTATATATTTTGGGTGTTAACCCCTTATCAGGTAAGTCATTTATGAATTTTGTTCTGCTGATGGTGTCCTTTGCTGTACAGAGGCCTTTTAGTTTTATGTAGTCCCACTTGTTCATTTTTTATTTTGTTTCCCTTTCCCAAGGAGACGTGTTCAGTAAAAAAATTGCTTGTGCTTATATCGAGAGATTTTTGCCTGTGTTTCCTTCTAAGAGTTTTATGGTTTCATGACTTACATTCAGGTCTTTTAATCCATTTCGAGTTTACTTTTGTTTATGGAGTTAGACAATAATCCAGTTTCATTCTCTTACATGTAGCTGTCCAGTTTTCCCAACATTAGTTGTTGAAGAGGCTGTCTTTTCCCCATTGTATGTTCATGGCTCCTTTAACATATGTTAATTTACCATATATATGTGGGTTTATATGTAGCCTCTCTATTCTGTTCCATTGATCTGTGTGTCTGTTCTTGTTTTGATTACTGTAGCTTTGAAGTAGAGCTTGAAGTCAGGGAGTGCAATCCCCCCAGCTTTGTTCTTTCTCAGGATTGCTTTGGCTATTTGGGGTCTTTTGTGGTTCCATATGAATTTTAGAACTATTTGTTCTAGTTCACTGAAGAATGGTGTTGGTATTTGGATAGGGATTGCATCGAATCTGTAAATAGCTTTAGGCAGGATGGCCATTTTGACATTATTCTTCCTATCTAGGAGCATGGGATAGATTTCCATTTTTTGGTGTCTTTTTTAATTTCTCTCATGAGAGTCTTGTAGTGTTCAGAGTATAGGTCTTTCACCTCCTTGGTTAGGTTTATTCCTAGGTATTTATTCTTTTTGATATAATTGTAAATGGAGTTGTTTTCCTGATTTCTCTTTCTGCTAGTTCATCGTTAGTATATAGGAATGCAACAGATTTCTGTGTATTAATTTTGTATCCTGCAACTTTGCTGAATTCGGTTATTAGTTCTATTAGTAGTTTTTTGGTGGATTCTTTAGGGTTTTCTATGTATAATATCATGCCACCTGCAAATAGTGACAGTTTATCTTCCTTCTTACCAATTTGGATGCCTTTTATCTTTTTTGTATTGTCCGTTTGCCATGGCTAGGACCTCCGGTACTCTGTTGAATAAAAGTGGTGAGAGTGGGCATGCTTGTCTTACTTGTTATCTCAGAGGAAAAGCTTTCAGTTTTTCGCTGTTAAATACAATGTTGGCTATGGGTTTTGTTGTATATGGCCTTTATTATATTGAGGTATGTACCCTCTATACCCATTTTGTTGAGAGTTTTTATCATGAATGGATGGCAATTCTGTCAAATGCTTTTTCAACTATTGAGATGATCATGTGGTTTTTATCCTTTTTGTTAATGTGGTGTATGATACTGATTTACAAATATTGTACCATCCTTTCCTCCCTGCAATAAATTCCACTTGGTCATGATGGATGATCTTTTTGTTGTATATTTTGATTTGATTTGCTAATATTTTGTTGAGAATTTTTGCACCTTTGTTCACTAGGGATATTGGTCTGTAATTTTTTGTGTGTGTGTGTGGTGTCTTTGTCTGGTTTTGGTATTAGAGTAATGCTGGCCTCATAGAATGAGTTTGGAAGTATTCCTCTTCTACTTTTCAGAATACTTTAAGGAGGATGGGTACTAGCTCTTCTTTAAATGTTTGGTGGAATTCAGATGTGAAGCCATCTGGATCTGGAATTTTGTTTTTTGGGAGTTTTTAGATTACCAATTCAATTTCATTGCTGGTAATTGGTCTGTTCAGATTTTCTGTTTCTTGCTGGGTTAGTCTTGGAAACTTGTATTTTTCTAGGAAGTTATCCATTTCTTCTACATTGTCCAACTTATTGGCATATAATTTTTCATAGTATTCTCTAATAATTCTTTGTATTTCTGTGGTATCCACTGTGATTATTCTTTTTTCATTTCTGATACTGTTTATGTGTGTACACTCTTTTTTTTTCTTGACGTCTGGCTGGGGGTTTATCTGATTTGTTTGTTTTCTCAAAGAACCAGCTCCTGGTTTCATTGACTTTTTCTGTTGTTTTATTCTTCACAATTTTATTTATTTATGCTCTGATCTTTATTATGACCCTCCTTCTATGGACTTTGGGCTTCATCTTTTTTTTTCCTTTTCTAGTTCTTTAATTGTGATTTTAAACTGTTTATTTGGATTGTTCTTATTTCTTGAGGTAAGCCTGTATTGCTATATACTTTCCTCTTAGAGCTGCCTTTGCTGCCTCTGACAGATCTTGGGTTGTTGTGTTTTTGTTCTCATTTGTCTCCATGTATTGCTTGATTTCTGTTTTAATTTGTTCATTGATCTATCAATTATTTAGAAGCATGTTGTTTAGTTTCCATGTGCTTGTAGGTCTTTTCTTTTCTTTGTGTAATTTATTTCTAGTTTCATACTACAGTAGTCTGAGAAGCTGCTTGATGTAATTTCAATCTTCTTGAATTTGTTGAGGCTCTTCTTGTGGCCTAGTGTGTGGTCTGTTTTGGAGAACATTCCATGTACACTTGAGAAGAATGTGTATGTGTGTATGCTGCTGCTTTTGGGTGGAGTGTTCTATAGATCTCTGCTAAGTCCATTTGATGTAGTGTTCAGTGCCTCTGTTTCCTTATTTTCTTTGTTAAAGTCTCTTACAATCAATGTGTTGCAGTCTATTTCTCCTTTTAATTGTTAGTATTTCTTTTACATATTAGGTGCTCCTATGTTGGGTGCATAGATATTTATAATGGTTATATCCTCTTGGATTGATCCCTTTATCATTATGTAGTATCCTTCTTTGTCTCTTGTTACTTCCTTTGTTTTGAAGTCTATTTTGTCTGATATAAGTACTGCTACTCCTGCTTTTTTCTCCCTATTATTTGCATGGAATACCTTTTTCCATCCCATCACTTGTAGTCTGTGTATATCTTTGGGTCTGAAGTGTGTCTCTTGTAGGCAGCAGATAGATGGATGGGTCTTGTTGCCTTATCCATTCTGCCATTATATGTCTTTTGATTCATACATCTAGTCCATTTACATTTAAGGTAATTATTGATAGAATATATATACTTACTGCCATGTTATTAATTGTTTTCTGGCTGTTTTTTATAGCACCTCTCTGTTCCTTTCTTCCTCTCCTATTCTCTTCTCTTGTTATTAATGGTTTTCTTTAGTGTTGTAATTGGATTGCTCTTTTTTAAAATTAATTAATTTGTGTGTGTCTGTGTGTGTGTGTGTATTTATTGTAGGCTTTAGTTTTGTGGTTACCAAAAATTCAAATATAGCTTCCTTACTATATAATAGCCTATCTTAAATTGCTGATTACTCTATTTCAAACACAGTCTAAAGGTACTTTTTTCTTTCCTCTGCCTCCACATTTTTCATGTTAGATGTCATAATCTGAACTTTTTGTGTATCACTTGACTGATCTTGTGTATAGTTGATTTTTCTTGTTTGTTTTGTTTTATTTTCGTACTTGCTTGGTAATTAGTTGGTTTACTACCTTTACTGTGGGTTTATTTTCACTGGTGAGAGTTATTTAGCCTTAGGGTCATTTCTGTCTACAGCTGTCCCTTTAACATATCCTGTAAATCTGGTTTAGTGGTGGTGAATTCCTTCAACTTTTGTTTATCTGGAAATTGTTTAATCCCTACTTCAAATTTAATGATAATCTTGCCAGGTAAAGGATTCTTTGTTGGCAGGCCTTCTGTTCCTGTATATTAGATATATCATGCCATTCCTTTCTGGCCTATAGAGTTTCTGTTGAGAAGTCTGATGATAGCCTGATGGGATTTCCTTTATAAGTAATCTTTTTTTTCTCTGCCTGCTTTCAACACTCTCTCCTTATCCTTGATCTTTGCCATTTTAATTATTATCTGTCTTGGTGTTGTCTTCCTGGGGTTCCTTTTGTTAGGTGCTTTCTGTGCTTCCATGACCTGAGTGATGTTTCCTTCCCCAGATTAGGGAAGTTTTCAACTATTATTTCCTTAAAGAGACTTTATATGCCTTTGTTTTTCTCTTCTCCTTCTGGTACTCCTGTTATGTGAATATTGTTTTGTTTGGATTGCTCACAAAGCTGTCTTACCATTCTTCATTCCTAGAGATCCTATTTTCTCTCTGTTCTTCCACTTCTCTGTTTTCCTGTTCTCTAATTTCCATTTCATTTACCATGTCCTCTACATGTTCTTATCTATTTTTAAATCCCTCCATTGTATATTTCATTTCAGATACTGTCTCCTTCAGCTCTGAGTGGCTTTTTCAAGTCTTCTTTCTCTTTGTTGAAGTCTTCCCTGAGATCTTGAATACTATTCTGTAAATCTGTGAGTATGTTTATGACATTTATTTTGAAATGTTTATCAAGAAGATTAGTGATCTCTGTTTCATTTGGCCCTCTTTCTGTGGTTCTGTCTTGTAGTTTTGTTTGGATCATATTCCTATGCCTATCATTTTGTCAGGGTTTTTTGTGTTTCTTCCTTTGTATTGGATGTCTCTGCTATGTCTTTTGTCCTGTAGAGTAATAGCTTTAGGAGTAAGGTGTCCTGTGGTGCCCAGAAGCTCAAGATTCTTTATTCTCTAGTGCCTAGTTCTATACTGTGGGGGTCCCAGCTGTTGTGTGCCATGGGTGGAGCCACCTTTCATCAGACTGGCTTCTGTAGTGGTCCGAGTCTGGGTGGGCAGTTTGCTTTGGCTGTGCCTTTGTGGTCAGCTCAGGAGTCTCTGTTGAGGTCACTGTGAGTGGGGCTGCTGTCTGAAAGGCCTGCAGCAATGGTGGGACTGCAGGTTTAATGAAATGGGCAGATTTTATGTGTTTTGGGAAGGAGGTTTCTGCCTTGCCTTCTTATTCCATCTTTAATCAGTACTTAATACCTTTTTATTGCTGAATAGTATTTCATTGTATGGATGTACCACTTTTTTTTCTTTTTGTCCATTCACCAATTGATGGGCATTTGAATTGTTTCCATTTTTGGCTATTGTGAATAATGCTCCTGTGAACATTCACGAACAAGTCTTTGGGTGGACATAGCTTTCATTTATTTTGGTTAGAGGTGTTGAATTGCTGGGTCATATGATAACTTTTTAAAAACCTGCCAAACTGCTTTTCAAAGTAGCTGCACCATTTTACTTCTCACCAGCAATATGTGAGGGATCCAGTTTCTTCACATCCTTAACACCACTTTTTTTGTGTGAAGTGGTATCTCATTGTGGTTTTTGAAAAAGTTGGGTCAAATACTCATGACAATATTTGCCATCATAAACATTTTAAAGTGTATAGTATTAAGTAGTGTGAAGTATATTCCCTTTATTGTGCAATCAACCTCCAGGACTTTTTCATCATGTAACACTGAAACTCCTTATCTGTTAAACCACCACTCCCCATTCCTATCCACAGTCTCTGGCAACCACCATTTTGCTTTCTGTTTCTATGGATTTGACTACTGTAGATACCTCATATAAGTGAAATCATACAGTATTTGTCTTTGCGTGACTGGCTGGCTTATCTCACTTGATAATGTTCTCAATATTCATCCATGTTGTACACTATCAGAATTTCCTTCCTTTTTATAATTCAGTTCCATTGTATGGATGTACCACATTTTGTTTATCCATTCTTCCATTTATGGACACTTGGGTTGCTTCCACATTTTGGTTATTGTGTGTGAATCATACTGCTGTGAACATTCTGTGTACAAATATATTTGAAACCTTTGGGATACCCAGAAATAGAATTGCTGGATCATATGATAATTCTATTTTTAATTTTTTGAGAAACTGTCATACTGTTTCCTATAGAAGTTGTGCCATTTTACATGCACAATGGTTCCAATTTCTCTACACCCTTACTGACATGTATTCCTTTCTATTTTTTTTTGATAGTGCCCATCCTTATGGGCTGATTTGCATTTTCCTTATGACTGATGATGTTGAACACTCATTCATGTGTTTTGTGCCATATGTACATCTTCTTTGAGGAAATGTCTACTCAAATTCTTTGCCCATTTTAAAATAGGGTTATTTTTATTATTATTATTGAATTGTAAGATACAAGTTCTTTAGTAGATATATGATTCACAATTGTGTTCCTAATGGTGTCCTTTGTGAAGTACAAAAATTTTTTTATGGGGTTTCTTTTTATTATTATTAAGATATCATTGATATACACTCTTATGAAGGTTTCACATGAAAAACATGTGGTTACTACATTCACCCATATTACCAAGTTCTCCTCCACCCTCTTCCCCACTGTGGTCACTGTCCATCAGTGTAGCAAGATGCCACAGAGTTACTACTTGTCTTCTCTGTGCTACAATGTCTTCCCCATGATCCCTCCCACACCATGTGTACTAATCATAATACCCCTCAATCCCCTTCTCCCTCTCTCCCCACCCTCCCTTCCCCACCCCTCCCTTTGGTAACTGCGAGTCCCTTCTTGGAGTTTGTGAGTCTGCTCATGTTTTGTTCCTTCAGTTTTTCTTCGTTCTTATACTCCACAAATGAGTGAAATCATTTGGTACTTGTCTTTCTCTCCCTGGCTTATTTCACTGAACATAATATTCTCTAGCTCCATCCATGTTGTTACAAATGGTAAGATTTGTTTCTTTCTTATGGTTCAATAGTATTCTGTTGTGTATATGTACCACATCTTCTTTATCCATTCATCTACTGATGGACACTTAGGTTGCTTCCATTTCTTGGCTATTGTAAATAGTCCTGCAATAAACATAGGGGTGCATATGTCTTTTTGAATCTGAGAACTTGTTTTCTTTGGGTAAATTCCTAGGAGTGGAATTCCCAGGTCAAATGATATTTCTCTTTTGAGGTTTTTGAGGAACCTCCATATTGCTTTCCACAATGGTTGAACTAATTTACATTCCCACCAGCAGTGTAGGAGGGTTCCCCTTTCTCCGCATCCTCGCTAGCATTTGTTGTTCTTAGTCTTTTTGATGTTCGCCATCCTAACTGGTGTGAGGTGATATCTCATTGTGGTTTTAAGTTGCATTTCCCTGATAATTAGCAATGTGGAGCATCTTTTCATGTGCCTGTTGGCCGTCTGGATTTCTTCTTTGGAGAAGTGTCTTTTCATATCCTCTGACCATTTTTTAATTGGGTTATTTGCTTTTTGGATGTTGAGGCATATGAAGTACAAAATTAAAAATTTCTGATGAAATCCAACCGTCAGTTTTTTACTGCTTGTGCTTTTGGTACCATATCTAAGAAATCTTTCTCTAACCCAAGGCTGTGAATATTTACCCCTATGTTTTCTTCTAAGACTTTTATATTTTTGTTCTTCGTTCATGATGATCCATTTTTAGTTGATTTTTATGGATGGTTGCAGTCAGACAAACATGTTAGTGTCCATTTTGTTGGTGAATATTCCATTTCTCTAAGATGGATGATGCCTGGAGCCATGCCGGGAATTGGATGAACTAAGGCTCTGTTCCTTTCAGTATCCCTTATTGAAATCCTTTGTTTTGTTCCACCTCCTTTCTTGAATCTTGTTCTGAACTTTTTATACCAGGATAATGCACTGGAGTAAGATTCTGGGTGATGAGAGATTGGGCGATCTGTACAGTGTGATAAGGTGACTGAGTGAGAGGAGAGGGGGAAGGAATTCACAGCCTTTTTTCATCCTCTTAGATCAGGTCCATTTGGGAAAGAGCACTATGGGAGAGGGTGACCTGAAACTGTCTTCAAAGTATCCATGCTTGTGAACCCCCAGGAAGTCTATCTGTCCCTAGATTCATGTACCCAATTTGAAGACTGCAGTTTAAGATTCATCTCACCTGTCCCCTTTCCAGGAAGCATTCTGTGACTTATCCTGCTCACTTTTGTGTTCCTTCCTCTTTCCCCAAAAGGTCATTGCACATGACTTCTTGTTTACTCCCTTAAACTATATTTATTCATTTGTTCAACCAAAAATGTTTCATTAAGTGTGTGAGGTGTGTCAAGGACTGCGTTTGGCACTGAAGGTAATACGGTGAGCAAAGAAATAGGCATGCCCCTCTTTTCATGGGGATTTCAGTCCTGTTGGGGAGACTATGTTAATTAAACAGCCACACAGATAAATGTAAAATTATAAGTATGTGAAATTTGGCACAGTGTGAATTTCCAGGAAAGGAAGTGCCCTGACTTGTTGGGGAGGTCAGGAAGGTTTCTCTGAGGAAATGAGACTTAACTGAGTTGAAGGAAGAGCAAAGAGGTGTGAATGGAGGGTGGTGAGTGGGTATGCGTTCCTGGTGAAGTTCACTGCATGTGCAATACATGGAGGCCTTTGGCTGTTTCTAGAAATCCCAGGAACTACTAGGTAGATGCAGTGAGAAGACCATTAAAAAGTGGGTGCTGCCCTCAGGCAGCAAGAACCCTAAAAAGGCTTTTCTCTTGTATTCTGTGTTAGAGGTATTTTAATCTCAGAGCAAAACTTAAGAAGACATGGATGTTAAGTCTCTGTGACCTTGGACTAGACAGTGGTTTCTTAGATGTAATACTTAAAGCACAATCAGCCAAAGAACAGGTAGATAAACTGGACTGCCTCAAAATAAAAAACTTGTGCTCCAAAGGATACTATCAAGAAAGTGAAAAAGTCAACTTCCAGAATGGGAAAAAAGTGTTTGCATATCAAATATCTGAAATGGGTCTAGTATCCAGAATGTATAAAGAACTCTTACCACTCTACAACAAAAAGACAACCCAGTTATAAAATTGGCAAAGAATTTGAATAGACATTTCCTCAAAGAGGATATATAAATGGCCAATAGCATGTGAAAAGATGCTCAACATAATTAATCATTAGGGAAATGCAAATCAAAACCATAATGAGATACTACTTCACACTCACTAAATGGTAGTAACGGTAATAATAATAATAATGATAAAATACTAATGTCGGCACAGATGTAGAGAAATTGAAACACTTATTCATTGCTGGTGGGAATGTTAAATAGCACAGCAGATGGGGCAAACAGTCTGGCAGTTCCTCAGATGTTAAACATAGTTACCCTGTAACCCAGCAATTCCACTCCTAAGTGTATACTCCAGAGAATTGAAAACATTTGATCACATAAACATTTGTATGCTAATGTTTACAGCAGCATTATTCATAATTGCCAAAAAATGGGAACAATCCATTGTCCTTCTATGGGTGAATGTATGAACAAAAAGTAGTATATCCATGCAGTGGAATATTATTCAGCCATAAAAGTGAATGAAGTACTGATATATGGCACAACATAGATGATCCTTGGAAACATGCTAAATGAAAGAAGCCAGACTCAGAAGAGGACATTACATTTATATGAAATGTCCAGAATATACAATTCCATAGACACCAAAAGTACATTACTGATTGCCAAGGACTAGGAGGAGGGGAGCACAGGGAGTGGCTGCTAATGGATTTTCTTGGAGCAGTGATGAAGATGTCTTGGAATTAGGTAAGTGGTGATGGTTGCAGAATTTTGTGTACATACTAAAACACATACCATAAGATTTTCCTTTAAAAGGGTAAATTTGATGGTATGTGAATTAAAATTCCGATTAGAAAATTGGAGAAGTTCCTTAACTTGGGGTTCTTTTTCATCCGTATTTTAATGCCTTGTTTCTGCTGCTTTGGGCATTAGCATTTTTTAGGAGGTAGGCAATCCACAAATTAATTCTAAGGAAAAAAAAATCCCTGCTTGCCCCAAATCTGGCCTTGGACAGCATGTTTTATGGTGGCTTTGTCATGTCTCCTTACCAAGTAATGTGGTTCTGAAGGAAGACTGACACCAAAGTGGATCTGAAGTCAGTGAAATAAATTCATGTTTTTTGTTTAATTACACATTTCCATTGTGAGTGTTAGGTTCCTACTTCTTTTCCTTTTTTCCAGTCTATGGGACTTCCTGCCAGTGCTCCGGATCATCCCCAGATATTGTATTGACTTAGACTTTTTCTTTAGCAGAGACATAGAATTGGGTGGGTGTCTCTGGGTTGTGAATAGCTGGTCTTCATTGTTGTGTTTGCTTTAAAATTGGCATAATGAAGTGTGGGGTGGGGGTTGGAAGCAAGCATTGCTGCTGATGAAAGCTTCATAGTGCTGTTGATACTGTGAAAATGTTTTTCTAATTTAATCATTTAAAAAAGCAATGTATTTTTCTAGGACCTTAAGATGTCTTCGTTGATAAGGCTTCATAGAGGACAGTATGGAAGATCTTCAGTAACTAAAAGGTAAAGAGAAATACTCATTTTGTGTGTCATGGTTTTTAGGCATTCCCAGGGCAAAATAGCAAAATTAGATGAAGACATAAATACAGATATCAGGATTTAATTTTGGCAATTGTTGCTGATTTCACTTTAATTTTAGTTTACATAATTAAAAAACCAGCGGCTTTTTCATTCTTTTCTAATAGCAGAAACAATACATTAAAAAACTTTTTTCATTTTTACTGTGGATTCACAGGACATACAGTCATTATTTTAAAATATTCAAACGACTTTGAAATGCATAGCACAAAAAAGTGCAAATCCTCTGTAATGCCACCCCTGAGCATTGGCCAGTATAAACGGTATGATATCTGGAGAAATCTGTAAGTAAATGGAACTCTTTATTTTTGCATGGTTGAAGGTGGTCTTCAAGCTTAACTGTGTATGTATACTCATTAATATTTCACCTCTGCAATCATCAAAGAGGATGCCATCAAGTCTTTGCATTTTTTCTTTTTAATCCTTTGCTGTTTTTTTATTTTATTTTATTTTGGTATCATTAATCTACAATTACATGAGGAACATTGTTTACTAGACGCCCCCCATCACCGAGTACCCCCCACAAACCCCATTACAGTCTCTGTCCATCAGCATAGTAAGATGCTGTAGAATCACTACTTGTCTTCTCTGAGTTGCACAGCCCTCCCCATGCCCCACCCGACATTATACATGTTAATCGTAATGCCCCCTTTCTCCCCCACCCCATCCCTCCCTTTCCACCCATCCTCCCTAGTCCCTTTCCCTTAGGTAACTGTTAGTCCATTCGTGGGTTCTGTGTTTCTGCTGCTGTTTTGTTCCTTCAGTTTTTTCTTTGTTCTTACACTCCACATATGAGTGAAATCATTCGGTACTTGTCTTTCTCCACCTGGCTTATTGAGCATAATACCCTTTAGCTCCATCCATGTTGTTGCAAATGGTAGGATTTGTTTTCTTCTTATGGCCGAATAATATTCCATTGTGTATGTGTACCACATCTTCTTTATCCATTCATCTACTGATGGACACTTCAGTTGCTTCCATTTCTTGGCTATTGTAAATAGTGCAGCGATAAACATAGGGGTGCATCTGTCTTTTTCAAACTGGGCTGCTGTATTCTTGGGGTAAATTCCTAGGAGTGGAATTCCTGGGTCAAGTGGTATTTCTATTTTGAGCTTTTTGAGGAACCTCCATATTGCTTTCCACAATGGTTGAACTAATTTACATTCCCAACAGCAGTGTAGGAGAGTTCCCCTTTCTCCACAACCTCGCCAACATTTGTTGTTGTTTGTCTTTTGGATGGTGGTGATCCTTACTGGTGTGAGGTGATATCTCATTGTGGTTTTAATTTGCATTTCTCTGATGACTAGTGATGTGGAGCATCTTTTCATGTGTCTGTTGGTCATCTGAATTTCTTCTTTGCAGAAGTGTCTGTTCAGCTCCTCTGCCCATTTTTTAATTGGATTATTTGCTTTTTGTTTGTTGAGGTGTGTGAGCTCTTTATATATTTTGGATGTCAACCCTTTATTGGATCTGTCATTTATGAATATATTCTCCCATACATGTTCTATTGGTGGTGTCCTTTGCTGTACAGAGCTTTTCAGCTTGATATAGTCCCACTTGTTCATTTTTACTTTTGTTTCCCTTGCCCGGGGAGATACGCTCATGAAGAAGTTGCTCATGTTTATGTCCAAGAGATTTTTGCCTATGTTTTTTTCTAGGAGTTTTATGGTTTCATGACTTACATTCAGGTCTTTGATCCATTTCGAGTTTACTTTTGAGTATGGGGTTAGACAGTGATCCAGTTTCATTCTCTTACATGTATGTAGCTGTCCAGTTTTGCCAACACCAGCTGTTGAAAGGCTGTCATTTCCCTATTGTATATCCATGGCTCCTTTATCGTATATTAATTGACCATATATGTTTGGGTTAATATCTGGACTCTCTATCCTGTTCCACTGGTCTGTGGGTCTGTTCTTGTGCCAGTACCAAATTGTCTTGATTACTGTGGCTTTGTAGTAGAGCTTGAACTTGGGGAGTGAAATCCCCCCACTTTATTCTTCTCAGGATTGCTTTGGCTATTCGGGGTCTTTTGTGGTTCCATATGAATTTTAGAACTATTTGTTCCAGTTCGTTGAAGAATGCTGTTGGTATATTGATAGGGATTGCATTGAATCTGTAGATTACCTAAGGCAGGATGGCCATTTTGACAGTATTAATTCTTCCTAGCCAAGAGCATGGGATGAGTTTCCATTTGTTAGTGTCCTCTTTAATTTCTCTTAAGAGTGTCTTACAGTTTTCAGGGTATAGGTCTTTCACTTCCTTGGTTAGGTTTATTCCTAGGTATTTTATTCTTTTTGATGCAATTGTGAATGGAATTGTTTTCCTGATTTCTCTTTCTATTGGTTCATTGTTAGTGTATAGGAAAGCCACAGATTTCTGTGTATTAATTTTGTATCCTGCAACTTTGCTGAATTCCAATATTAGTTCTCATAGTTTTGGAGTGGAGTCTTAGGGGTTTTTTTTTGTCTTTAGGGTTTTTTATGTACAATATCATGTCATTTGCAAATAGTGACAGTTTGACTTCTTCTTTACCAATCTGGATTCCTTGTATTTCTTTGTTTTGCCTGATTACCATGGCTAGGACCTCCAGTACTATGTTGAAAAACAGTGGGGAGAGTGGGCATCCCTGTCTTGTTCCCGATCTCAGAGGAAAAGCTTTCAGCTTCCCGCTGTTAAGTATGATGTTGGCCGTGGGTTTTTCATATGTGACCTTTATTATGTTGAGGTACTTGCCCTGTATACCCATTTTGTTGAGAGTTTTTATCATGAATGGATGTTGAATTTTGTCGAATGCTTTTTCAGCATCTATGGAGATGATCATGTGATTTTCGTCCTTTTGTTTATGTGGTGGATGATGTTGATGGGCTTTCGAATACTGTACCATCCTTGTATCCCTGAGATGAATCTTGCTTTGTCATGGTGTATGATCCTTTTGATGTATTTTTGAATTTGGTTTGCTAATATTTTGTTGAGTATTTGTGCATCTATGTTCATCAGGGATATTGGTCTGTAATTTTCTTTTTTGGTGGGGTCTTTGCCTGGTTTTGATATTAGGGTGATGCTGGCTTCATAGAATGGTTCTGGAAGTATTCCTTCCTCTTCTGTTTTTTGGAAAACTTTAAAACTTTAAGGAGAATGGGTGTTACGTCTTCTCTGTATGTCTGATAAAACTCTGGGATAAATCCATCTGGCCCGGGGGTTTTGCTCTTCAGTAGTTTTTTGATCACCACTTCAATTTCATTGCTGGTAATTGGTCTGTTTAGATTTTCTGTTTCTTCCTTGGTCAGTCTTGGAAGGTTGTATTTTTCTAGGAAGTTGTCCATTTCTTCTAGGTTTTCCAGCTTGTTAGCGTGTAGATTCTCAGCATTCTCTAATGATTCTTTGTATTTCTGTGGGGTCCATTGTGATTTATTCCTTTCTTGTTTCTGATTCTATTGATGTGTGTAGATTCTCTTTTTCTCTTAATTAGTCTGGCTTGGGGCTTATCTATTTTGTTTATTTTCTCAAAGAACCCGCCCTTAGTTTCATTGATTTTTTTCTATTGTTTTATTCTTCTCAATTTTATTTATTTCTTCTCTGATCTTTAGTATGTCCCTCCTTCTGCTGACTTTAGGCCTCATTTGTTTCTTTTTTTCCAATTTCTATAATTGTGTCATTTGACTATTCATTTGGGTTTGTTCTTCCTTCTTTAAATATGCCTGGATTGCTATATACTTTCCTCTTAAGACTGCTTTCGCTGAGTCCCACAGAAGTTGGGGCTTTGTGTTGTTGTTGTCATTTGTCTCCATATATTGTTTGATCTTTGTTTTAATTTGGTCATTGATCCATTGATTATTTAGGAGCATGTTGTTAAGCCTCCATGTGTTTGTGAGCCTTTCTGTTTTCTTTGTACAATTTATTTCTAGTTTTATACCTTTGTGGTCTGAAAAGTCGGTTGGTAGAATTTCAATGTTTTTGAATTTACTGAGGCTCTTTTTGTGGCCTAGTATGTGGTTTATTCTGGAAAATGTTCCATGTCCACTTGAGAAGAATGTGTAACCTGCTGCTTTTGGGTATAAAGTTCTGTAGATGTCTATTAGGTTCATCTGTTCTGGTATGTTGTTCAGTGCCTCTGTGTCCTTACTTATTTTCTGTCTGGTGGATCTGTCCTTTGGAGTGAGTGGTGTGTTGAAGTCTCCTAAAATAAATGCATTGCATTCTGTTTCCTCCTTTAATTCTGTTTGTATTTGTTTCACATATGTTGGTGCTCCTGTATTGGGTACATATATATTTATAATGGTTATATCCTCTGCATTGAACTGAGCCCTTTATCATTATGTAATGTCCTTCTTTATCTCTTGTTACTTTCTTTGTTTTAAAGTCTATTTTGTCTGATACTAGTACTGCAACACCTGCTTTTTTCTCCCTACTGTTTACATGAAATATCTTTTTCCATTCCTTGACTTTTAGTCTGTGTATGTCTTTGGGTTTGAAATGTGTCTCTTCTGGCAGCATATAGATGGATCTTGCTTTTTTATCCATTCTATTACTCTCTGTCTTTTGATTGGTGCATTCAGTCCATTTACATTTATGGTGATCATTGAAAGATAGGTACTTATTGCCATTGCAGGCTTTAGATTTGTGGTTACCAAAGGTTCAAGGGTAGCTTCTTTACTATGTAACCATCTAACTTAACTCACTTATTAAGCTGTTACAAACACAGTCTGATGATTCTTTATTTCTCTCCCTTCTTATTCTTCCTTCTCCATTATTTATATGTTAGGTGTTTTATTCTGTGCTCTTTTGTGTTTCCTTTGACTGCTTCTGTGAGTAGTTGATTTTATTTGTTGCCTTTAGTTAGTATTTGGTTGGTGTGCTTTCTTTGTTGTGATTTTATTTTCTCTGTTGACATCTATTTAGCCTTAGGAGTGCTTCCATCTAGAGCAGTCCCTCTAAAATACCCTGTAAAGGTGGTTTGTAGGAGGCAAATTCTCTCAACTTTTGCCTGTCTGGGAATTGTTTAATCTCTCCTTCATATTTAAATAATTGTGCTGGATGCAGTATCCTTGGTTCAAGGCCCTTCTGTTTCATTGCATTAAATATATCATGCCATTCTCTTCTGGCCTGTAAGGTTTCTGTTGAGAAGTCTGATGATAGCTTGATGGGTTTTCCTTTGTAGGTAACCTTTTTTCTCTCTCTGGCTGCCTTTAAAACTCTGTCCTTGTCCTTGATCTTTGCCATTTTAATTATTATGTTTCTTGGTGTTGTCCTCCTTGGGTCCCTTGGGTTGGGAGTTCTGTGTGCCTCTGTGGTCTGAGCAACTATTTCCTCCCCCAGTTTGGGGAAGTTTTCAGCAATTATTTCTTCAAAGACACTTTCTATCCCTTTTTCTGTCTCTTCGTCTTCTGGTACCCCTATAATGTGGATATTGTTCCATTTCGATTGGTCATACAGTTCTCTTAATATCTTTCATTCCTGGAGATCCCTTTATCTCTCTCTACATCAGCTTCTCTGCGTTCCTTTTCTCTGATTTCTATTCCATTAATGGCCTCTTGCATCTCATCCATTCTGCTTTTAAGTCCTTCCAGATATTGTTTTATTTCTGCATTCTCCCTCCTTAGCTCTTGCATATTTCTCTGCAAGTCCATCAGCATGGTTTTGACCTTTATTTTAAATTCTTTTTCAGGAAGATTGCTTAAATCTATCTCCTCAGATTCCCTCTCAGGGATGTCTGGGTTAGTCTGGTCTGTATCAAATTCTTCTGCCTTTTCATGGCAGTAGAGGTAGTCGTAAGCAGTTGGCAAGTGTGTCAGCTGGGAGAACCAAGGCCCTTTCTGCTTGCTCCTGGCCTTCCTATCCTCAGAGAACAGCAACCCCTAGCGGCTTGTGCTGGGCAGGTGTGCGCAGATGGGGTCTCTGATTCTTTCCTGGGCTGCTGTGGAATTAAGCTCCATGGTTGCTGTGGGCATGGCTGGTCTCAGGCTGCTCTCCGCTATGGCAGGGCCGCGCTGGAGGGGGAACAGGTGGGAGGCTGTTTATCGCCATAAGGGGCCTCCAAGCTGCTCTGCCGCCCTGGGGTTAGAGCGCCCGGAGTTCCCTGAGATTCCCAGCTGCTGGGCTGATTGCACCGGGATGCTTCCGTCCAGCTGTAAGGCCCTCATCCCTTTAAGACTTTCAAAAAGCACTCGCTTTTCTTTGTCCCAGGGTTGCCGACTGTGGGGACGCCCTCATAGGTTTTACTGTCCTGTTTCCCTAGTATCCAGCACACCATGGGTGTGTCTGTGCTCCTGGTGCAGATGGCTAGGGCTGGGTATTTAGCAGTCCTGGGCTCCCTCTCCCTCCCCGCTCCAACTCCTCTCCTCCTGCCAGGGAGCTGGGGTGGGGGTGGCACTTGGGCCCCGCAGGGCCATGGCTAATATCTTACCCCCTTCGCTAGGCACTGAGTTCTCGCAGTTGTAGATGTAGCCTGGCTGTTGTACTGTATCTTCTGGTCTCTCTTTTAGGAATAGTTGTATTTGTTGTATTTCCAAAAATATATATATTTTTGGGAGGAGATTTCCACTGTCGTACTCATGCTGCCATCTTGGCTCCTCCTCCTCAGTTGTGTGCATTTTTGAGGGCTAAAATTTTAGAGTAATAGACAGACTTGTCTTCAGGCTTAAGGAGTTGGTACTAATGGATATTTACTCTCTTATTTGAGGATTTAAACCTTTTCATGTGTTCTGTAGGTCATTTATTTAGAGCATGCTGTGTACTGGGGCTCTGGCTGAGTGAGGAAGGACACATTGTGATGTTGATACTGAACATATTTTAGGTGCTCAACCATTATTTAAAAGAAATTAAATTGGATTCCCAGCTCATACAGTTGTCCTTGAAACAAATAGTAAAAGGTTGCCCAACAGGTGTAATGAGCAGGGCATCCCTGATAACCTTTTCCTGAAAAAATACTAAAGAGAAATGAGTTAAAAGTAGAACTGTCTGTCTGGTGCAGCAGTGTATTCATGTCTCTCCATTTGCTCACAGCCTTTGATAGGGTTTTTTTCGAGCACTTGCTGCTGATTTTAGTCATCAGCCAAGCCTGAGAAGTATCAGGTTTTACTCCTGTTTGTCATCTGCTAAGTGATTTCTCCCTATTATTGGTGTCAGTATTTTCTTTCTTCTATTTTTCACTTACATTTATAAAGTAATATGGGCAAAGTACAACAAAAATTCAAGTCATTGAGCCAGATAAACACCATTACACAGAAATAGCTGTGTAGCTGTCGAGGTTGCTGAAAATGAGTATCATCTCTGAAGGTTTCCTAGGGGGGCAGCTTTAAGTGTTGGACTGATGGTGGTTGAGTGGTCCTGGTGTAGAGTGAAGTGTCAGTTTTCTGGATGTGGCAATCCAAATGGTTGAGCAAGTTCTCGTTCTGGTTCCTGTAGCCAACAAGTTACCTATGCACTGGAGACAGAATTGTTTTGTGTGCTAAATGAGAAGGCTGGGTGGGCTCTGTGAAGCCTAAAGATCTGGTGAGTTTTACAGTTAAAAAAATCATTTACTTGAGCAAATTCATTCATTCTACGGTTATTCATTGAACACTCTATGATGTGGTGGCAAGTGCTGTTCCAATTGCTGGGGAAGCAGTGAACAGAAAGACAAAAATCCCTGTCTTCTAGGAGCTTTCTTTCCTACTCGGGATTAGATACACAAATAAGCAAAAATACCTAGTGTGTGACCAGTGCGCCTCAAGACTCATCAAAAGCAAGGAAAGTCTGAGGAACTGCCACAGCCAAGAGGAGACTAAGGAGACATGACAATTAAATGAAATGTGGTATTCTGAGTGGGATCCTGGACCAAATGGATACCTGGACCAGGTAAAAATTGAGGAAATCAGAATCAAGTATGGACTTCATTTAATAATATGTCAATGTTGGTTTATTCATTGTAACAAATGTACCATGCAAATGTCGTACCTCTATAATGTAGGTTATGTGGGAACCATCTTATATAGGTACCGTCTTACAGTTTTTCTAGAAATCTAAAACTGTTCCAAAAAATAAAATTTATTTTTAAAACATATTTGTGCATGTGTGTGTAGTGTAACTAATGCTAATGAGTGACATGGAGAAAAGCAGAGCTGGGTCCAGAGGGCAGGGAGCACAGGCAGTAGGGAAAGTGAGGGATGGACTTACAGAGATGACATTTAGGCAGAACCCTGGATGGGAGTCAAGGAACTGGCCATGTGGGTTTAGGGGGGTCTGTGTGTTCAAAATGGGAACAGCAAAGGACAAGACCCTGCAGGGGAGAACTATGAGGCATGCTGGTTGCCATGGAGGGAGCCTGTCAGGAGAATAGGTTGAGGTAGGGAATTGGGTCAGAAAGGTGTGGGAGGGTAGGGTGTGAGGGAAGGGGATTAGGCATTGGGTAAGTGTAGGTCAGGACTTTGGCATTGACTCTTGGCGAGATGTGGGCCAAGCCTGGCGTCTGACCTTCTCAGTGGCAGGATCCCACATTACACAGCCCTCCTCTCGGAGGCTTTTGAAAGTTACCACTTGAGGGCATCCATAGGCTTTCAAGCAAGGGCTGGGAATACAGATGAGGGTCAGATCCTCTCCCACCCATTTTTCCTACAAAGCTGTACAAAGGTGAGCTCTACCTTTTCTCTCCTTCCCTTCATTGAGGTGGTTTTATACATTCACAGTACAATTTGTCATTGTTTTGTCACATTCTGTATTCCATCCTGGGATCCTCTCAACAGGTTCCTAAGTGATTTGTTAAAATTTGCATACATTAAGGTTCACTTTTTATGCTGTGACATTCAGTGGGTTTTGACAAATGCGTAATGTCATGAATCCACCATTACTGTATCATGCAGAATAATTGACCTACTGGAAAAAAACATCCCGTGCTTCACCTGTTCAGCTCCTGTCCTTCCTGCCAAACCTCTGGCAACCATTGGTCTTCTCACCAACTCTATGGTTTTGCATTTTCCAGAATGTCATATAATTGGAATCATACACTATGATACCTGTTTAGATTGGCTTCTTTCACTTAGCAATATGCATTTAAGGTTCATTCAAGTCTTTTTATAGCTTGATAATATAATATTCATTGTATGGATGTACCACAATTTGCTTATCTATTCACCTGTCAAAGGGTGTCTTGGTTGCTACCAGTTTGGGGTGATTATGAATAAAACTTTTTTAGACATTCAAGTGGAGGTTTTTGTGTGACATGTTTTCAAGTCAGTTGGGTGTGATTCTTGCATTTCATGAAAACACTATGTTTAACTGTGTATTGACCCTGTTCTTTTTTTAATTGAAATATAGTTGATATATAATATTGTATTGGTTTCAGGTGTACATCATGATTAAACAATTATATACATTACTAAGTGCTCGCCACTATAAGTTCAGTTACATCTGTCATCATACAAAGATATTAAAGTATTATTGACTATATTCCCTATGATGTACTTTCATCCCATGATTAATTTATTTTGTAACTGGAAGTTTGTACCTCTTAATCCCCTTCACCTATTTAGCCTGTCCCCTGCTCCCTATTCTGTGTTTAAGAGTATTTTTATTTTGTTTGTTCCTTTGTTTTTTAAATTCCAAATATAAGTGAAATCATATGGTATTTTTCTTTCTCTGTCTGACTTAACATACTGCCATCTAGGTCCATCCATATTGTCACAAATGTAAGATTTCATTCTTTTTTGTGGCTGAATAATATTCCATTGTATATGTGCCACAGTTTCTTTATCCATTCATCTATTGATGAACACTTAGGTTGTTTATGTATCTTGGTTATTATAAATATATAATGCTACAGTAAACATAAATGCATATAACTTTTTGAATTAGTGATTTTGCTTTCCTGAGGTAAATTCTCAGAAGCAGATTTGCTGGCTTATATGGTATTTCCATACTGTTTTCCTTGTGGCTGCACCAGTTTACGTTCCCACTAACAGTGTAGGATGGTTCCCTTTTCTCCACATCCTCACCAACATTATTATTTCTTATCTTTTTGCTAGTAGCCATTCTGACTAGTGTGAGGTGATATCTCATTGTGGTTTTGATTTGCATTTCCCTGATGATTAGTGATGTGGAGCATCTTTTCATGTGTCTGTTGGCCATCTGTATGTCTTTTATTGGCCCCTGTTTTTAGAGTATCATGGAAGTACATCTGACTTTGGTTGGTTTGTGTCCTTTGACAGTGCCATGTTGCTACTCTTTTCCTATTTCCAGAGGCTTGATTGAAATTTCTCTAGAGGAGTGTTAAAATTCAAATTGTTTTCAGTGAATTTGAAATTATGATGGAACTTCTAAGAGTAGATGCTTAAAAATCTTTTTAATTTTAAAATTTATCCCCAGTGGGTCCTACCCTGAGAACTTAATAGATCAGCTGTCTAATAAGTTGAGGTAATTGAGATACAGAAGTAAAAAGTTAAAAATAATTGCACTACCATTCCTGGAGGCTTTGGGAGTGACATGTACATTTAATTTGAAATTGTGAGGAAGGTGTTTTGATGGACTCTTTTTCCATAAGTCTGTAAGGTTCTCTCCATGTGAGGACACAAGAATCTGTGTGATTTCTGACCAGCGCTAAAACTTGAAATACATTGAAACCTATTGGTGTTAAAGAAGACAAAAAATGAAGCAGGAAGGAGGGATTGGGCTTTTTTTCAGCTGTATCAACATATAATTACTGATATGTGATATTAATGTATAATAATACACTGCATATGTTTAAAATATACAATTTGAGTTTTGACATGTGGTTGTCAGACCAGCATTACAATCAAGATAATGAATATAACTATCACATCCCAAGTTTTTATATTCCTCTTTGATACTCCCCTTTCCAGGCAACAATTGATCTGTCACTTTAATCGCTACATGTAGATTAATTTGCATTTTCCAAAATTTTACATAAATTTGTATATATTATATATAATTTCAAGTAAGTTATTTAAATGGGATCATATAGCACATACTCCTTTTTTGGAGGGGAAATTTGTGGTTTCTTTCAGCATAGTTATTTTGAGGTTCATTCATATTGTTGGGTGGATTGATACTTCATTTCTTTATTGCCGAGTAGTGCTCCATTTTATGGTACTATGAACTAAATTGTGTTCTGTAACTCATATGCTGATGCCCTAACCCCCAGTGTGACTGCAGTTGGAGATAGGGCTGGAGGTGATTAAGAGGAAATGAGATCAAAGGGTGGGGTCCTAATACAGTTAGACTGGTGGTCTTATAAGAAAAAGAAGAGAGGAAGATCTCTCTCCATGTGCACATATTGAGAAAAGGCCATGTGAGGACACAGCAAGAGGCCATCTATAAGCCAGGAAGAGAGCCTCACCAGAACTCAACCATGTGACCTCCCAGTCCAGACTCCAGCCTCCAGAATTCTGATAAAATAAATTTCTGTTGTTTTAGCCTTTCAGTCTATGATATTTTGTTACGGCAACGTGAGGAGGCTAAGACTTATGGATACTCCACAATTTGTTTTTTTATTCACCTGTTGATGGACATTTCCAGTTTTGGGCTATTACAAATAAAGCTGCTGTGAGCACTGTGTACAAGTCTTTGTAGACATGTGTTTTCATTTTTACTGGCTAAATATCTAGGAATGGACTGGCTGGAGCATGTATGTTTTACTTTTCAAGAAACTGGCAAACTGTTTTCTGAGGTGATCATACCATTTTACATTCCCACCAACAGTAAAAGAGAGTTCTGGTTGCTTTTCATCTCAGTCTTAAGACTTGACTTTTGAATTGCTCTTCCTTAGGGGGTCCTCCCAGATGTGTGGCACAGGGCTCTTCTGCTGTAACCTGGCCTGGAGAGGCGTGGGCAGGCAGGTATTTCAGGAGCCTGTCCTCTTACACTTATGTTCTCAAATGAGAATTTTTTATGCCTATGTGAATTTACTTTCCATACAAATATAGAATGTCTTGGTATCTTTATCCCTTTTACATGTCTTTCCATTGCTTTTCCTAATATTTTTTACTTGCAGACTTCTTGAGTTAAGCCCAGAGTTCCTGGGCGATGAGGTATTGAAAGGGTTTTAGAGTCAGACAGACTTGGATTTGAATTTGGGCTTTACAGCTTAGCTGTGTGACAAGTCATGTGACTGGACCCTCAGTTTCCTCATCTGTTTTTAAAAAGTGTGGGTGGGGAGGTTGATATTCCTCACCTTGCATGGTTGCTTCAAGGTGTAAATGTAATGCATTGAAAACATCTTCATTGACCATCTGGGGAACTGTGTTTATCTCCCAAGACATATTTGTAATTATAAGTTCCATTTTCTGTTTGACAATGGTTGACATATGACCAACTGAGTGAATAGGAGAGGAACTGGTTTTAATGGTACCACCAGTTAGAGGGAGTCCACAGAATATGACAACATACAGTGTCATAGCCAGGACTTAGGGTGACCTAGCAATGTTTAATAATGTCCAAGCCTTACTTAGGTCATTTGCATTGTAATGCGATGTATTTCCTGTGCGTATTTATGTACTTCCACAAAGGCAGTCCCTGCTGAGTATTAATTCCTCTAGATAGCCCATTCTGGAATCACCAGCCTCTAGGATACTTAGGGGCTGTTTTTAGAAGACTAGGAACACATGACTCCCAGAGGGCTGTTTCTCAGGCTTCTGGGATCCTAGCTGGTGTATGTGCCTGCCTTTCTCTATGCTTGCACTGCACTATTTGAGCTCAGGCCTTTTGACCTGCCGAATCCTTTGTCCAACTGGCTGAGGTGCATTAAGAGTGCATAGTACCTTCCCTCCCGTGAAGAAATGGGAAGTTACTCTTTGATGGCTGGGCCAGACTGTTCATCTGATGTTACCAGAGTTTGATAGGTCTTGAAAGGAGTTTCAAGTAAGTCAGGTGGTTGACGTTAGCATGGCCAGGTAGGTTGGAGCAGAAAGGGCAAGTGAAATGGGAGGTCCCAGTGAGGCAGAAAGTGTGGGTAATCAGTAGGCATAGGATTGGTTTTGCCAGATGAGGGTGTCTGGAGGCCTTCTCTCTGCTCTCTGACCACTGGGTTCCAAGTATCCTGCAGTGTTTCTCCATAGAGCCGGCTGGCTTTCTTGGCATCATTCGGTCTAGTTGCTAGGAAGCTGAATAAGGCAAATGCAACTTCCTTTTGACTTACTCACATTGAACCATCTGCTTATTCCTTCTCATGGCCTTCAAACTTGGCTAGGATCATTGAAAAGAGGGTCGAGTGGAGCATCTGTGCTCCTTATCCTTTTTGGAAATGGAATGCTTTCTAATAACTCTTTAACTCTCTCAGTTCAAATTCGAATAGTTAATCTTGCTGAGCCTCTGTTTCTTTCAGTAAACAATTTGGAGCAGGCATTTTCCTCTTAGGTTGTGCCTTTTATTTTTGTCTTCAACTTAGATCACATTTCTTGTTAACCACACACAAGGAGGATGGTGTCTGTGTATGTCAAAATGTGTTTTTTGGCATGTAAATATAACAGTAGTCTTAATCAAGGATTGTTAATACTTGAAATTGATGCACACAAACGATGTAGTCATTTTCTTTCATAAGCTTCATTATGGAGGTAGTGTCAGATATATTGAAGGTGGCAGACAAACCATGAAAATTTATGGTGATGTTAGTGGAATAGCTAGCAAAGCTTTAACAACAACAAAAAAACAGTGATTTAAAAAAAATTTATTTCAATTACCAAACACCACCAGCATTACATACCTACTTTTAGGTTAGTTTCATTCCCTTGTGCAAGTCAGATTCAGTATGTTGGAGCCCCTTGCTGCTGGTGAGCTCAGAATCCTGGGCTCTTGTGAGAGAGCTTTGCCTTCAGTTGTCAACTCTACAAAAGCAGTCAAGCAAACAAACTAGACAAAAATAGGTAAAGGCATTACAGAATAGCATAGCGGTTCTGAGGGGAAAAAGTCAAGAGAAAAGCCATTGTTTGAGTTTTTAAAATGCAGTTTGACTGGAGATTAAATCACCTTTGAGTCTAGCAGAACTGTGGAAACTAATGTATGGACTATGGGAAATGATTTCTTCTTAAGTGTAATTTTGTCTTTGTTGGTTTTTTAGCAGTAAACCATATAAACATTTTCTGCCGACATATTCTCCCCAAGAGGGCTACTTAAAGGAGAGTGAAGACGTGCAAAGGTAAAACTTTATTGTTCTGGCTCAATTTGCTAAAAGCTTTAGTAGTAATTTAGATGTGCTCTTACTGTGCAGACTTATGTGTTTGTTAAAATTGATGTCATTAATATTTGCTTTTTGGGAAGTCTCTCAGGTCAACTTGATCATATTAAGTCATTGTGCTTTAACTTTTACTGTTCCATAGTCATTTAGACTCTTGTAACTAAAGCAGCTCTCCAGACTGAAGGGCCTTTTCTTTGTGGACCTTCCCAGTCAGCTCTACATGGGTAGCCCACTTCGTGGGTTATCTGTAGCAGGCCCTAGACTCTTTTCCTCCTCACCTCCTCACTGTTATGTGCCACCATCTAATCACTGGTATATGCTCAGAAATGCAAATTTATTTAATTATGAGAAAAGTCAGTATTCCAGAGGCAAGTATCAGTCACTTGAAAGTTGTATTTTTTTTACCCAAGGAATGAATAAATAAATGTAAAAGTATCTGATCATAAAAAGTGAAAATCTGTTTTCAGAATTCTTCAAGTTTTTTTCCTTGTTTTTAAGTTAAATGGCTCAGACTGGTATATTGTTCTGGAACTTGCTTCTTTCACTTAATGATATATCATGGAGGATTGTTCATCGTCATTGTTTTTGGCCACTGTGTAGTATTCCAAAGTATGTAAATCAATTTTGAAGGTTATATATTTAGTTTACGCTGTCTTGTACATTCAGCAGAGGCTTTCTTCTGTATAACTCAGTAGATAAATCAACACGGCAGTTGAAGATTCTTGCCTTGGATCTACCTCTGCAGTTTGGGTAAAAGCAGTTTTCCTTGAAATGTATTTGAATTGATTTTTATATGTATGAACCTTGACAGGGCCTCTCTCTTGCCTGCATTAAAAATGAGATTTGTGTCAGATTGGATTAATAATTCAAAATTGAAAAATGCTTTCCTCAACTGCAGAAGCACTTGGAAGTATAGAATTTAGGAGTGACTGTTAATGGAGGTTAGTTTCTTTCAGGTAACATTTCCTGAAAATGAGACAGAATGCTTGCATAGTTAGGTGATCTTCTGAAGATGAGATTTTCTTAGCCCTGGTCTGAAAGAAAGCTAAAGGCAGAGATGGGTCATAATGGCTTACATCTCTTGAGGGCCTGCTCTGCATCAGGCACTGTTCTAAGGCTTTCCTGTTATTAACTTATTTAATCCTCATATTAATGTTTGAAGGTAGGTTCCCTGAACATCCCCATTTTACAGGTGAGGAAGCTAAGGCATGTGATATTAAATAACTCATTCAGGCCTACCCAGTTAGTTAGTGACAGAACTGAGATTCAGAAACAGGCAGTTGCAATTTCAACATCAGACTGTACCTTTCCTGGGTGAAAGGTACAGCTTTGGGGGCACCTCCCAGCCCGCCCTAATTACTTACATGGTGTCAGTGGGGGAGTTTACACACCACTTCATTTAAAGAAAGTGTATAACCTTTGAAGGAAAGCCAGCAAGGACACAGTATAGCAAGGGTTAGAGAAAGCTGGCCTCTTGAAGAATGAGCTCTGGAGTAAATGGACAGTGTGTCAGAGACATTAGACAAGAGACAGCCTGCTTGGGTGAGAGAAACTTGCAGGTGCAGCTCAGGATTCTCAGGGCAGAAGGGAAGGCACGAATTCAGGCAAAAGCTTTGCATCTAAAAGTCTGGAGGTACGTCCCTGCTCTGTCAGGAGGTTGGATGTGGACAGGAACCTCAATGAAAACTATACAGAGTCAGAGCAAGGGATCTGTGCTTATTGGCAGCTTGCTGAATAATGGCCAAATGGTTTGACCGAGCATGTTCTGTGGCCATTTCGTCATGCTGCATGATGCCTCTGGTGAGAAAACAGCCAACTGCTGCCTGCTGAGGTGGTTCTCTTCCTGGCAGGACATTCCTTGTGGACAGAAACATTGGTGTCTGGCTGCTGGGGAGCCGCAGTAAAAATGCCTGATTTAGGGTACCTAGTGCATCTAATTCCCCCTTTCTTCTGTTAAATCACAGCAAATGGGACTACTTTAGATGGCTAATAGATTAAGCAGCATCTGTGCACTATTTTGCACGCCTTTAGCAAGGGAAAATAGCTTGCTCACAGGAGCAGTAGAGTGTTTAGGAGTAAAGTGAGCAGATCTTGTTGATTCAGTTTTTAACCCATATTCAGTGAAGACCTTCTTATGCCCCTTCTCTAAAAGATGAACACTTCTGATAAAATTATCTCATATTAAAAACCTTAAATTATGAATTTCTCTCTGTCCATATCTGAGTTTTACTTGACAAAGATCAGTGGCTCCATATATATTTTTCATCATAACAGGCAAGAAAGAAATGAATGGGAATGAGAAGAGACTCAGAAAGTTCTGAAATGAGAACAGATTATTGAACACCACTTTATTCCTAAGTAGACACACCACATTTTTAGGTGCCTATATATTGTGCTAGGTAAGCTGGTATTTATTTTTTGCCTTCGGGAGAGAAACTGTATTTGCACAAACTATAATGTTTTCATGCATTCAACAGCATTAAAGAATTATTGCAGAATGTGGCTGATTATTCAAAAGGGAATGAAGATAACCATGAGCGATACCAGTATTTTGAGTTAGGTAAGAGTCTTGTTGAGATTTATATTTTCCTTGTCTCTTCTTTAGAGAGGTGCTGTCTTTCATTTGCAGTTTTGTAAGAAACCCTGAAAACCTTTAGTGATTCTTCAGGCCTTACAAAAGCATGAATGCATCAATATTTTTCAGATGATACCAGCAGCAGGGATGCGCGGAAAGAGGGGCTTTTCCAGCACTTCTATCAAGTGATTAAGAAAGAGCGTGATCGAGAGAGGCCTTCAGATTGCATTATTGTTTCTACTGACAAAGCACAGAGGTAGATTTATTTCTTTTTAGCGTGTCAAATGAGATTGTGTACAAACCGAATAATTAAGTGTTCAGTCCTACATACACAAGTCACTGAGAGTTGAGACCGTCATAATGCTCTGTTAGAACACTACTTTATGAATTATAAGAATTACACTTTTGGGTTTACCATTTAACTCATGGCAGGGGCATTCCATGGATGGGAGACTTTTCTGAAGATTACTGTCTGATTTAGCTTTTCTGTATTGCTTGAGTTTTCTACAATGAGCACCTGTCAATTTTATAATTAAAAAAAACAAAAACAAAGCTATTTTCAAGGTTGGGTTCCATGTGCCAGTCACTATTCTAGGCTCTAGGAATACTTTAGTGCACATAGCAGACAAGCCCCTACTTTGGGCACTGACAGTTTAGTACAGTATGCTGTAAAGCTGGCCTGACTGATCTTTCAGAGAAGGATTCCTCTCATCTCTTAACTGCTTGCTGAATTCCTCTCAGCCTTCAGTCTATGCTGTTTTCTCTTTAATGCAGGATGCCTGTTTCTCTTTCTCCACCTGCCTAACTCACGTGGGCCACATAAGCACAATTGCAGAAGTCTTCCTTGCTGCTCCTGCCCTCTTGGCTGTGTTGAGCTTGTCTGAGTCCATGTAGTGCTCTGAACTCACATACCAGTGGCTGGCACTTGAGGGCAGACAGGGACTTAATATGTGAAGATTGCTGTGTTTCTGGGTTATGTTGGGTTTCATAGTGCTTGGCAGATAACCTGGCATGTAGACAAAAGTTTGGTTGGAGGCATGCGCACTGACTCTGGGCTGGGTACTGAGTCAGTGCTACTAGAGACCTGGACGTGATCAGAACTGATGAATACTGAACAGGAGACAAGGCATACACAAAACATAGCTTATCTTAAGGCAGCATTGGACTTCTCACTTTATCTTAAATGCAATCTTAAAGTGGCTCAGAATTTCTATTCTGTGGTATCTATTTTATATATAGAAGTTTATTTTATTTGTAGATAACATCTTCACTCCAAGTTTGTGAAAACAGAATTGTAACTCCTTCTTACTTGGAGTCATAGCACAGGGAGGATGGCAGAGGCCAACTCCTTTTACATTTGAAAATCATGGGATCTCTTTTAATAATTGAAAGACAATTCAATTCAGACATGCCCTGAACTATTTGATCAGGTAGTATAGCTCAAACCAGTTTTGAACCCAGAGGCAATAAAGACTCAGCATGCATGGTAGCTTTGTTTTTCCTCAGCATTTAACAACTTTAGTACAATATTCTGCATCAACCAGGGAGACTACTTTCATCTTTGACTAGATTGGCTTTCTCAAAACTTGCAGCAAGCATCACATGTGACCTGTAGCATCTTGTACTTCTTTTAGAACTGTGACTGACTCCAGCTGCAATTCATCTTCCACAACCCTGATATTTTTGACCCTTTCACATCTCCAGAGCCAGGCAGACTGGTATTAATTTGAGTGCAGTGTTTTTTGGTAGAGAAGAGTACTGGAGATTGCTTTTCTTCTCCCCCTCCATCTGGAGTGGTGTTCAGAAATTGCTCCTCAGACGTTACCCAGCCTCTGTCTGGCACACAGTTCTGGCATTTAGCCATGGATTGGGACCCTTGGTGGATGTAGTTTAGGAACCCCTCTGCCATGTGTAGTCTGCCTCTGCCAGGAAATCTGTGAACTAGGCCATGCTGCTTGTTCTGCTGCCACTTTGATGTTGGAAAGATTTGTAGTGATATATATAAGTTGGCTAATTCAATCCTTTATACTCGGAAACAGTAATTAATTTGCAAATCATATCCTCCAATGTGAATTATTATTGTGACTGTTTTGACTCATGGGCTCTCACTCTGTAAATGGAAATCATGTCTTGGTTATCTTGTTTTCCTCTTGAATTTATTTTCTGAAGTCATCCATACTCTCCTGAACTGCCAGAAAAGCATTTTTCCTGCTATCATATTAATTTTTAATTCACAAAACATACATTTAATATGTACCTGTCATATATATAAAGCTCTGCTAGACACACTGAGAAACATAAAGGTAATTAAGGAACAATTCCTGTTTGTACCACATGCAGACTAATAAGATAAAACCTATGCATAAATAACAAGTGGAAGATGGAATATGCTAAGAGTTGTTCCTGCTCTAAGCAGAGTAGCCATAGGACGAAGAGTAGGCCACCAAAGTCCAATGAGGTGAATCAAGGAGGTTCCACGGGATCATGTCATTTGAGCTGGGCCTCTGAGGTGAGGACTGCAAACAGAAAGGCAGGGAAGGCACAGTTGGAAGAAGTGTGCAGAGAGTTGACTATCTAGAGATAACAAGCAATAGGATGTTTGAAGTTCAGGAGTTTCCAAAACCTAGTAAGATCCATTGGAGCCAGGTCTTGCCAGGACTTTGAAAGCTAGGATAAGTTTAGGGTGCTGAGTAGGGCCTGTAGCTTTTTTGAAAGCTGCACTTGGAACAAGGTCATGCAGAGACTGGAGTGTAGGATGGGTTGGACTGGGAAAAGAAACTGAGGACAGAAGATAGGTAGGAGGCCTTTGTAGGTTTCTAAGCAAGTAGTAGGCAGGAATGGAAGCATAAGCCCAAAGGAGAGATCTGGGACAGAGTTTCTGGGACTTGAGGACTGAGGCTAAGAAAATAGGAGATGTGATGACTCTGGGTTTTGATCCAAGCTTAGTTACAGGACTGAGATGTTTAACTCCAGTATCACCCATTTACTCTTAACAAAGGAATTGTCTCAGAGGTAATGAACTCAACAAGCATTGGTCTATCTCAGCAACTAATTGTAAATGGGCATTTTCTCATTTTTCTGAAGATAGTAGTTTCATTTGTTCTTTAAAACAGTCTTACATTTTCTTTCATGGTCTTTAAATTGAAATGACATCATCAAATAACACGAGTGATTCCATTTTGATAAATGCTGGCCACATTCATGATGCTTACCCATTGTATCATGCCACACAAAAACATGGCTTTGACACACTCTGCTTTCTTTATGAAATTACAAACATAGTCATATGAGGGCTAAGTTTTTGAAAAAGTGAGTTTCCTTTTGGTCAGAGTTGCCACCTGTTCTCTTAACTGATTCCATCAGACAGATAAAATACTCCTGAATGTTTTTAGGATATCTAAGAGTGAAAGCATGTTGTAGGGCATGCATGTTTTTTTAACGAATATGGTATTTTCCACCTCACTTACTTAAATACAGTAAAAATACAGTCTCTCAGCCCTCACTTACTTAAATGTGTGGTGCATCAGAGTACCTATGGAACAACTGCTTACTGATATAGGTTCTCCTACTTTTGTTTGATTGAAAGTAACCGACCTTTTTCTTATATGTGTGTGTTTTTTTAAGGGAATATGCAATAGCCATAGGTCATCGGTTGCAGGATCATGGCCTCGTGGTGGAAATGATTCACCTTACCACTGTGTCGGGTCTGTCACGAGCACTCCAGGAAGTTAAAGATGATGGATCCCCATTTTGTATTCTTGTTGAACAGTCTAATGTAAACCTTTACTCTTGTACTCTAATTGTGCTTCATGAGTCTATCAAAAGTAAGTTTAGCTCAATCTAGAACTATCACTTCGAATAGATCCTGCTTTAAAAATGTAATATTTTTTCTTTGTATGCTGGCACACTGTGAAGGTTCACCTTGGTCAGTAACTAAACTGGATATAGTTGAGGAAAAATGACTTGAATAGGTATTATGAAGTATTCTCCTGTGTTTTAGAGATCATTGAAACTTAAATTGTCTTCATTGCTTCTTAAGAATCCAAAACACCTCTTCTAAAATATTATATAACCAATTCAGTTTTCCTGTATAGAACCACCATCTTTTCTACCCTTAATGGTAAGTCTAAAAGACTCTAGTCATCTCTGGCATGCCCACAGACCAGCTCTCTTGCTAAATTTGCCTATTTTAAGGTATCACAAGCATTTCCTTATTACACTCACCAGAGTGCACAAAAATGAACTCTCTTTCCCTCCCCAAAATACACAGACTTGGGTAGCTGCACATCCTCATCTCCCTCCTGGTCAGAGCTGCTGCTTCAGTGGGGCGGGCAGTGCCATGTGGAGGGCTCCCCAAGCAACTCACTGAGAATTATACCTAGATAAGTGTAGGTGTTCTGGTCCTCTTGTCTTTGCAGGAGATCTTGGTACTGTTCTATTCAATACAGTCATACTGAATTCCTCCTGTGTGCTGGCCCTGTACAACATGGCAGGCTGTCCCTGCTACCTTTCTCTGCCCGGGTGAGCCACAGCCAGGCGGGAGGCGGGCTTCTCCAGTACGCCCCGGAGTGCCCGTCTCAGCCTGAGTCTCCTCAGCAGTGAGGGTTTCCATTGCTAAGTCAGAAGAGAGCTACTGTTTCCTTGGGCAGAGACCTTAAAGAACACTAGTAGCTGGACTTAATTCCACCTACAGCTCTGGAGCCTGCATAGAAGTTAGTGTAGGATAGATTGCTCTGTTATCCACCCAAGATACTGGGTCTGAAAAGACAATTAGTGAAGAACACTTGCTTTTCATCCTCCTGGGAGTGGCAGGACATCTTTTATTCCAACCATCCCGTTTGCTTTGCTTCTGTGAGGTCACCCACACCCTCCTGACCAAATCTTGCTTAGAACTGTTCTCAAGAGTATGAAACTGCTGTTTTTCTAGGCATAGAAAATTTCTAATTCATTTTAAATAATAAGATTAAACCACATTTATGTCATACATAAGTTCTGAAAATGTAAAAGAATGTGCATAAAAATTACAAATACCAATCACCTAGGATCAGGGTGGGGAACAGTATAATTTGAACAGATCATGCAGAGGACTAATCATATCTGGTTACTTAGATGTTTTCATTCATGCAGGATCACTTAGGAAATGGTCACTAAACTAAGTAAGTTGAAAGATTTATTGAATATTAAAATACCTTTAAAAATCAGCACTACTTCAAAAAAGCATATAATCTGTTTTTCACATGTTACAAATCAGAAGACAATTTCTTTCTCACATCCAGAATAATATTAATAGGTACATACTTCATTTCCCATCCCTGAACTCAGATCATAAGTAAAAAGAACACTTTGTTTTTTCCTATAAGTTAAATCTATTTTAGCAAAATTTGTCTTAGCTGGGCTCTCTTTCACAGTACTTTATAGCCAAGAGATTGTTTTATACCTTGCATGCAACCTTTGTTTAGAAGCATGTGGAGCTACATTGCAGAGGCAAACATTTAAAATAGTCAAACGGTGAAACTTTAGCACCTGAAGATATACATGTATTCATATTTCTTCCTAAATGTAATCTTAATAAACATAGTTTAAGAGTTAGCCAAATACTGTAATCCCTACTGTAGCCCTGTAGTAGTGCTCCATGGATCATAAATTGGTTCAGAAGCTAATATATAGAACATACAGAGCAAGACAGGATAGGGGCCTTCCATCTAAAATCAAACTTTTATTAACTTTTATTCTCAGTAGATAAACCTAGGAGAGATCAGAAAACACCTGTGCATTTGACAATACCCATTAAATTATGTAAAAGCTGCTCTTGATATCTAGAATTTATTTTATATGTAATATTTGGGATCTAGAGCACTCTTTATCTGATTTGAGGAGGCTTTTAACATGGTTTAAGGTCCCATAGGCCTGAGTCAAAGACTGCAGAGTCACATGGAGGATGTGGGTTACTCCTCATGCAGCAGTGACAGAGCCTGGACACCATGCATCGCATGTGTCTGTTTGCCTTTTATTCAGGTATGGCATACACCAAGTTACAAGATAGACACTGAGAGATGTGCAGTGAAGAACAGCAGCCCCTGCTTCACTCTTTTCTCACCTTCCCTCTGCTCTCTGAAAGATGCCTTCTCAGCTCCTGGTGGTTTCTTCCATCAGTCAGGCTCATCTCAAGTTGCTTACCCTGATTGCTGGAACCAAATAAAACATCTTCACCTTTAGTTTGTTTTGTTTTGTTGTTTGACTTTCTGAGTTTTGTTTTGTTGTTTGACTCAGTGATGGTTGAAGTTGCATTCTGACTTTTTTAAAGCTATGTTTATTTAGTTGTAAGAATTTCCATTGACACATATGCCACATATTTCTTCTGTTTCTCGTCAGCTTAGCATGAAGCTGTCCAATTGCAAAATGAGGGTTTGTGTGGAAACAGTAAATCAAGCTACCACATGTTATAATTTTGAAATGGAATGTAATGTTTGATTTTGAAGTTTGACAGAGCACCTACCATTGGGGGTTCCAGTCTTTTGAATCAGTAAACAGTCCCATCTGTACTGAAGGCTGAGACAGTCTACCCAACATGTAGTTAGATTGGCTGTTACTTTCTTGTTGTTTTTTCCTCTTCTCTTTTTGTAAATGTGTTTTAAAAGGAAGCAGAGCACCCATTTGTTGTAAACAGGCTGTTTCTTGTCCCTAGTACGTTGTCATATGCCCCTGGATGATGCCCTAGTGCTGGTGACTAAAGAACATAGGAGATTTTCCTCTAAATGGGAGCAGCAGGAACACGCTGGAATTTCTGTGAGGGCTGGAAATCTGGTAGATGACTTCCTAGCCCGAGAGTGTCTTACCAGCTACTCTGTCCCTTTGGGCATTCGGCATCTTCTCTTCCTTTTGAATGAGGGAAAGCATTTGTTCAGGAATGAGTTGGACCTGCTCATGGACTACTTGAAGACCAGGAAAGGACTACTGGGAGGTATTTGGCACCATTCCTTTTCTTCCCCATTTTAAGCCCCAGAAAGCCCCTTTCTGCAAATCTATGTGTGAAGGAAAACTAAGGATTTTTCATTTAGTTGAGAGAACATACTTCTGTAATATAAGGGTATCTGGTTTGGACACATCTCAGATAGGAATACAGTATTTTAATGTTTAACCTTTATAGATTAAAATGTTTCTTCTGAAGCTAAATTGTCTTTTGAATCAGACTTTTAACATATAGTTAAGATGACTTCTCTACATAGACGGACATGTAGGAATAGTTACAGTTCACTATCATTTTACTTTTCTGATTTTTAAGTTTCAGATTTTTGTTAGTTGAGACATTTTTAAGGTTACTTTTAAGTACGGGAAATGTGAAGAAGCAGTTCCTAAATCTTGAAGATTTTAAAGAGCATTCCAGCTTACAAGCCAAACTCCTTAGTTACTTTTTGGTTTGCTTGTTTTAAGTTAAGTAGATGAGAAGAAAATAATAATTTGTCTCATAGGAAAAAAATAGCTGAAGTTATAGGACCATTTTAAAGCTTTAAAGAAATTATTTATCTTAGAGGGGAATCCATAAACTTAAAACATAACAGTGTTGTTTCCTTTGTTTCCCCAAGTGCTTAATAACTTATTTATTTATAATTGAGATATACCACATTATATTATTTCAGGTATACAGCATAATGATCTGATACTTGTATATACTGTGTAATGATGACCACAATAAGTCTAGTTAAACACAACTATTTCTCTTTGATTATAGAAAATTTTAAGTCAGAAAAAGTGAAGATCTTCCTTGAATTCTCTGAGTTGTTCTTTGTACAGCTTGCTGGCATCTAGACTAGGCTTCTGCTCACCATTTGTTTTCTTTATTTTTCAGGCTTTGAGATGCCAGGTCCTTTGGTTGCTAGTCATCATTCCTCATTTCAAGGCAGGAATACCCCCATGGTGGTTAAGCCACCTCCACTTCTTCCAACCCCTGGAAAGAGGTCCTTCCCAGGCCCTCATCCCCCAGTTCCTGTCAAGGCCCCTTTGCTAGGTGATAGGCCTGGAGGTCTCCTTCCACTGCCAGGTCAGTGTTTCCCTCAAGGAATAAGATAAAGGAGTAGCAGTTCTGCTTCCACCAGAATTCTCCTGAGATAGCAGGACAGTTTTGAGCAATTGCAGGGTGTTGTCATATTTTTGAATGTTAAGATTTCAGAAGACCAGGAGAGACACTTGGGGTTTCAATGGGTGCCATTCCTCTTGAATGAGTTGCCCAAGTTTTCATACAGGGAGAACTGAGTTCTCATGATAAGCACTCTGAATTCAGTAGGGTTTTTGAGGCTTCTTTTCTGGGTAGTTGGTGCCAAATAGTATCTGACATCTGCCTAAAATGAGGTTGTATTATTGTGGACTTCTTCCATTGTAAGTGACAGGAACCCAACTCAGTTCACTTAAAACAAGAGGGAGACTTAGTTGGCTTGCATAGCTGAAAATGCCCAGAGTTGACTAACTTCAAGGCCTCACCGATCCTGCCCCTCAAGAGGTGTTATCAGACATCCATCTTATACCTTTGGGAGGAGACCTGGGTGGATCTAACCACATGTGTACAGACTTCCAGTCAGCTCCGTGCCCTACTGTATGATTCTTGGTATGCCAGTGTCTGAGCCTTTCTTGCCCTGGAGGGTAGAGAGTTTTAACCCCTGTAGACCCCTAGGAGTGGCTTCCTCCACTTAGTGCTCTTCTCTCTGTTCCTCATCTTCCAAGTGTCTGTTCATATACTCTTGTCTCCTCTCCTGTGCTGTTTGGATTGGCAGTGGGAGGAGAGAAGGAACTGGATGAGAGCACATTTTCAGTCTGCCATGTTAAAAAGAAGGTTGTCAGTGAAGTCTTTGTGGAAAGGTGGCTTTTCACCTGGGCCTTAAATAAAATTTGGACCTGGGGGTGCATTTGTGCATAATAGTCAAATATTGCTTTGGCCTCTTAAGTGAACAGGGATTATTTTAGCCAAAAATATTCCCTATGAAAGATTTCCACATTGACTGTTACTTTGGATCAAAGTAGAGGGAATGTGCTCTCTTGCTTTGGTGGCTATACGTATACATGCCTTTTACTGGCAAGGGCAGTCTGTGTTAAAGATCCACAGCCTTGGGATGAGTGAGAGTGCAGTTCTGCATCTTCTCTGTTTCATCGCACCTGTGCTTTCTTGCTGCCATGTCTTTGCTCCCTCCCTCCCTTCCTTCAGCAGTGCTCACCCATTTCTGTGGGCCTCAACCCACTCCCTTCCTGGGTCACCCACAGGCCCCTTCTTGCCACCTAGTCTTCCCTGCAAGAAGTGACTGAATTAAGGCGAGAAGCACTCGGGAAAAAAATCTTTTTGCTCTGAATTGCTTCTCATCCTTGCTGTTAGTTTAAAAACAAAATTCTTTCAGACTTTCAAAATGGGCTCAGTGCATTTTCTTCAGGACCTTGGCACTAACTGAGAAAGTGTCCCGTTCATCAGGATGAAGCTTGTGCAGGCAGACTGACTGCCCAAGAGAGAAGCGACAGAGTGCTAGGCTGTGGGTCAGAGCTCTGTGGGCTGTGTCCAGGCCAGTGCTCTAGGTGGGAGCATGTTAGGCTCTCAGAAACAGAGTGCTTCCGGTATGTTAGGGGTCCGCCTTTTTGCCCTGAAGGTCCCCACTTTTAAGCACTGGGAGCCCCATTGCCTTGGATGTTTGAGAAAATGTGTTCTAAGTGTCAGAACATGACATTTTAAGCAAAAAACCCACTTGGAGAAGGTAAGGGTGGTAGACCAGGATGTTAGAACAGACCAAGGGATTGCAAACTTCTTAAAGGACCAGATAGTAAATACTTTATTTTAGGCTTTGTGGGCCAGGAAGCAAAATCAAGGATATTATGTACATATGTATATAAACATTTAAAATGTAACCATTCTTAGTTCACTTGGGCCATACCAAAACACAACAGGTTGAATTTGAGCACCAGACTATAGTTTGCTGACCCCTGGAGGACCACTGAGGCAGTATAGGTCTACAGAGGACTGTAGAGCTTTGAGGAGATGAGTTTGGACTTGGTGTATGTGGCAGGGGCTCCCTGCTCAGCCCCTTCGTAAGATTAGGAAAGGTCCCTTTGGGGAGAGCACCTGGAACCCAGTTCAACATATGTATTACTGTTTATGTTTTGGTTTTTGTTCTCTGCAGGATTGGTCAACCCCAAAGTTCTCTTTCCCCCTCCACTACTGGCAGCCCCTTCCAAGAGGCCTGCTCCTTTGGGATGCCCCCCTCCCAAGCCTGCCAAGCGTCCACTACTTGGGGAGAAACCAGGTCTTTTAGCACCACCACCAGGTGAGTAGCCAGGTGAGCTGGCAGTGGCATTCTAGGCTAATGCTGCCCTGTGGAACTTTCTGCAAGAGAGGAAATGTCCTATAGCTGTGTTTTATAATATGGTAGCTGTTAGCCACTTGTGGCTGTTCAGCACTTGAAATGGGGCTAATATGACCAAGGAACTGAATTTTCAATTTAATTTTAATTAATTTAAATGACTACAGTCACATAGTAATTACATGTAGTCACATGTGGCCAGTGGCTACTGTAATGAACTGCACAGTTCAAGGTTATTGGAAGTATTAAAGAGCTGTAGCAATAAGTAGTAAAGTGTGTTGTGTTTTTGCCATATAAAAAATCTATTATTACTTAGTCGTTTTCTCTCCCCCCTTTTTAAAAAAGGGAAATGTTGTATCTCTACCATAAATGGATATCATTGTCAACTGTAAAATAGAAAGTAACTATAAAAAAAGAACAGAAAAGAGCATTACTAGACTCCTGCCACATACTGTTGCCTGTTTCAGTCTTTAAGCTTAAGAACTGTTCTCCTTCTGGTCAAGAAAGGGGATTACTAAGGGTCAAGGGGTCATTAGTGGGATACCAACACTACTAGAAACTCTTTTCTTGACTATACAGAGGGATTGCAGGAGGTTGGCAAAGGGAGTATCTTCTGATGAAGTTGAATGTTGTTTAATCGTGTTCTTGTGCCTCCCTGATGCCATTTGGAGGTGTGTACCTTGTTTCTGCTTGGCTCAGAGAGGCACACGGTCCCTCCCCTGCTGGGCAGGAGGACAGAGATGTGATATGCCTTATTTTAGTACCAGCTGATTGATACCCAGCCCTGGCTTGGAGCCTGCACAGCAGCAGAGGCCTTTTCTCTGTCTTCTTGCCGGTGCAGACCTGGCCAGCTCTCATCTTCTCCTTTCCCCCTGTATGGCTGGGAATGATGAGGTTAGAGGCTTCCACATGCCCCCAAAGCCATCAGGGCACTGGGGCAGACCTGCTTTGACTAGTCTGCCGAAGCAGTGGGTAGGAGCCGAGATGCGCTCTGGCCTAGGGTGGAGGCAGCCCCACAGGATTTTGCTGACTTCATTTCTCGTCATTCGGGCTTACTGAGCCTAGAAAAAGCCACTGCCCTGAGTTCCTCTTAGTTCACTCGAATTCTGTTTGAGCTTTGAGTGAAGCCCTCGCTGTTGGGAAAGTGGACTTTCGTCTTTCTGTTCTTCATGCAGGAAACATTTTTAATGATACCTTTTGCCCTTTTAAAGTTTTAATCCTTAAATTTTTAGTCAAACATGCTTCCAATGGATATATATTGTGTCATTGTCATATAAACGATATACATTTATAAAATGATGGCAAGACAGATACAGGTCAGTGACTCCTGTGCTCCTGGGGACCCAGGTAAAATGTCTAATTTTGAAGTTGTCATCTGACAGACCAAATTTTTAGGAAATTTTGAGAACTTTCCTCACCCCTTAGCTGGCTCTCCATGGCTTCTAAGGACCCTCTCAGCTCCAAATTCCAGGACTAATAGTTGGAGTAAACTTTTTTAAAACAACAAAAATGAAAACCTGAAGCACACTATACAAGGGCTAACCATAATAGTTCCCATGTATTGAGTTCTCATTAGGTGACAGGCATTGAGATAATTTCATTTAGTCCTCAACCCTGAGCTAGGTACTGAGATTATCTGCATCTGCTACATGAGTCACCTATTGTCCAGAGGGTGATTAATCGGCCCAAGGCCACTCAGTGGTACCTTGTGGAGTTGAGATTGCACACCAGCCATGTGACACCACATTCCATGCTCTTAACCATCACACAGTCCTAGCAGCACATAAGCCTTATCAAATTGTTATTGCTTTCAACAAATCACATATTTTTGCTTTGATTTCAACCACATCCTTCCATCCACGAGCCTCCCTTTGACAAATGGCCAAAAGCGTTTTCACATCCCTTACTTGTTCTGATTCATCAGTTTAAGTAAGGGCTGTAGAAGTTCAAAGGTTGGGGTGGTTGTGGTTCACATGGAGCCAGGGTAGTGCCATGGAGTCCTAGCAAAAGAGCTGGGCTTGGAGAATGTCAAGTATTTGGGTGCCTGAAGGAGAGAGGTGCTGGGCTCTCCTGCTGATAGAGGCCCTCCATGAGGTGCTCAGAACTCAGTGAAGGTGAGGGCGGGCCTAGGTGTCCCATATTCCTCCTTTGTAAAATGAGGGCTGAAACTAGGATTGAATGAGATAGTATGAATGAAAATCTTTCAGAACCTCCAAGAATTGCATAACTGTCTGCTAATGCTATAGCTTGGTTAATCAGATTCTGCCTGCAAAGGTGGATATGACTGGGGGCTTGGTGAACCAGGGAAAGGATGTAAATTGACACTGCTGTGTCCCACCTCTTCACAGGTCTTTCGCAGTTGGTACTGCGCAAGCAGACACTTCAACCCATGCCTTTGCTGGAGTAAGGAGAGCTCTGCTGAGCTAGGAAAACACGGTGGCTGCTACCCCAACACGGTTTCACCCTCCTCCAAGGATCAAGGCCCCTATCTGGCCTGCAGCACTGATGTCCAAACAATGGGTACAAATGGCCATCCCTTTTGTCCCAAACATGGTCCAATGGAAACTTATAAAAAGTTTGGAGTCCTTTTGTACCAAACTAGAGGTTTGTGGAAGGTCATTGTTCTAGATGTTAGATCTTGATATTGTTTGATTATATGCATATTTTAATACAATAAAAACTTTTAGCTTTTACATACAGTTTGCCCCTTTTTAAACACTTTTTATTTTGGAATAATTTTAGATTTACAAAAAATTTGCAAAGATAGGACAGGGAGTTCCCTTCATCCAGGTGATATAACCATGGTACATTTACTAGGAAATTAACATTAGTACAATAATAAGAACTATGCACAGACTTTATCCATATTTCACCAGCTTTTCCATCAATGTAATTTTTCTGTTTCAGGAGCCTATTCTGGGTACCATGTAGGCCCCTTTTAATTTTATTAAGTTTTAGGTGTTTTTTTTATTATGAAACATTGTTCATGTAAAGAGAATTTGAATGAAGAGTTCTGATGAACACAGGGAACATCCATATATTCTGTACCTAAATTCAACAATTAACATTGTCATTTTTCAATTTACTCATGTTTGTGTAAGTTAAGTTTTTTTCTCAACCATGAAAATAATTTGCAGAGCTTGATATCTCACATTTAAATGAGATATCAAAATACCATTAAATGAGAGGCATACTTTAACATGCCTCTCCTAAGAATAAGGACATTCTCATATGAATGATAGTGTTACCATAACTTAGAAGTTAGTATTCTATAATATCTAATGTCTGGTTCCCATAGTTGAATTTCCCAGCTGTCCCAAGAATGCTTTGGTGGGCTTTTTTTAAAACCAGGGTTTAAGTAAGATTTGTGCATTGCATTTGGTTGTTAGGTGTCTTTAGTTTCTTTTAATCTAGAACAGTCTTCCTACTTTTTTTTTTTCCCTAGTGATACTGACTTCGAGTCTGAGCTACTTGTCTGTCTTGTAGAATATCCTACATTCTGAATTTCTCTGATTGTTTCCTCGTGGTGTCACTTAACTGTTCTTCTGTTCCCTGTAGTTTCTGTATCCTGAAAGGTTGATCTGGATTCTGGCATACATTTCTGGCAAGAGTATTTTCATAGGTGGTGCTGTTTCATATTGTATTATATCAGAAGGCACCTAATAGTTGTCCTGTGGGGGATGCTGCTGTGTTTGGTCACTTGGGTATGGTGGTGACTGCCTTAGAGCAAGTAGTTTTTTCGTTGAAGCTTGATGCTTTGTCATGAAGCAAATATCCTACTAGCCAACAACTTTTACCTAATTGTTTCGTGTCCATTGATGATTCTTGTCTGATTCAAATATTAGATTAAAACTTCTCCTCTTTTAATTGAAACATAACATCTTAAATGTTCATTTTAATGAGTTTTAAAAATTGTACAGACCCATGTAACTGGCATCTAAAATGAGGTGCAAGCATTTACATCTCTTCAGACCATTCCAGGCACTCTGCTCTCCCTCCCCTAACTCTTTTTGACTTCTAGCACCTTAGTATTGTCTGTTCTTATAGTTTATATAGATGGAATCATAGAGACATATTGTTTTCATTTCATAATATATACAAATATTAAATCATGTCGTATACATTATAATATTATATAATTGATATATATCAATTAACCTCATGTTAAAAAAATTAAAAATAATTTTTATAGACATGCAAATAAATTATTTACAGTGGGGTGTCTATTGGTTTCCCTTCTCCAATGTAGAAGAATCCAGTTTTGCTTTGATTCTGTACATTCATTTCAGTATTTCTGGTCTAAAAATGTGATTTTGGATTGTTCTTTTAACTGGTTGCAACACCTACTGGTTTCCTCTTTTAATAGCTAAAGAAAAAAATCTTGAACATACAGCCTTTAAAAAAAATGGAATTATGCAGTATATATTTTGTTGAGACTAGTTTCTTTTGCTTCTAGAATGTTTTTGAGGTTCACCCATATCGTTGCATGAGCCCATGGATTGTTCCTTTTTGGCAGGAGTTCATTGTATGGATATGCCACAGCCTGTTTGTGCATTCCCTCTGTTAGACTTGGCGTTTTAAGATTGCTTATACAAGTTCTTTGTGGGGGTATATTTGCATTTTTCTTGCGTAGACACCTAGTAGTGGGATTGGTAGACCATAGGGTAGGTATGTATTCAGTAAGTACTGCAAAACGGCTCTACCATTTTACATGGCCGCCAGCAGTGGCCCGAGAGCTCTGGCTGCTCCACACCCTCACTCTCTTTGGTATTGGCAGTCTTCCCTTTCAGCCATTCAAGTGCCTAATGATGTTGAGCACTTTCTCTTTTTCAAAGTTTATCTGTTTAGGCAATGGGTTAGTGAAGGCTTATAAAGATTTTTTTGGTCACTGTATTAGTTTCCTAGGGTTGCTGCAACAAAGTGCCACAAACGCGGTGGCTTAAAACAACAGAAATTGTCTCACAGTTCTGGACTGGAGGCTGGAGGTTTGATGAAGCAGTTGCCTGAGCCATGCTGCCTCTGAAACCTGTAAGGGGAGAATCCTTTCTAGATTCTTCTAGCTTTTGGCATTTGCCAGCAACTCTGTGTTCCTTGGCTTGTGATGCATCACACCTATCTGTCTCTCCATTGTCATGTGGCTCTCCTTTGTCTTCATGTCATCTGTCCCCCGTGTTTTATTTCTTTCCACGACTTTAAAAAGAAACTTTTTTTTCCTTTGTCCCAAGGCATCTCCTTAGATTACATGAATTTTCAGGTCTTTTCTTACATAATGTGAAATCTTACACTGGCTGGGAGCTGTGTTGATAGTGTCCTGTCTTAGAAAATAGATGATGTGGGGCAAGGTGGAAGCCACACCAAGTTGTAGAGGGACAAGAGGCTGAGAAACTCATCCTGTGGAGCCCTCAAGGTCAATCCTGCATGTCTGCCCTCAGGCGCTGGTGGTCCTGGGGCTTAGTCACTTAGCGCGCCTCCTGTATTAGAGGCAATTCCTTAGCGGTGTTCCGAGCCCTCCCTTGCATGTAAATATACAGAAACTTTCTAGTGACATTCAGAGTTGTTGGATGAATCACTAGCATCTACAGGGGAAAGACTTCTTATATTCTTAGAGTTACCTAAATAATCCAGTAGAACAATATTAGAACAATAACTTGTGTTAAAGTTTTGAAGACAGTTTGTATATTTTTTAAAAGCACAGATTTTTGTGATGTTGGCTTGTTTTCACTTTTTAAAAAATTAGTATTTTAAAAAATAGATGTTGTATACCCATGGTACAATATTCAAAAGAAACAAAAAGTGAACAATAAAAAGTAGTTCTCCTGCTTCTGTTTCTTAACAGTTTCTTCTGTCTCCTTTCATAGATATCCATATGCGAGCATGTATCAACTTGCGCTCAAATGGTTAATATACCGTAAATACTATTCTACCTCTTGAAATTTTTTTTTCCCGTTATGTCTTAAAAATGATTGTAAATCATTCTGGATTAGAGATGTGCCTTAATTTACTTTATCAGATCTTAGTGATGGACATTTTAGGTCATTTCTAACTTTTGCTGCTTAAGCAAAAGAATTTAGTTTGTTGTAAGTTGGTTTTGCTTTTCCAATAAAGAGCAACGGGTTTTTAGAACCAATTTCAAATATACCTAATTGTTACTCAGTAAGAAATGATGAAATTGGGTCTCTGCAGTGAGGAATATAAAGAAAACTCATGTTGTGAATTTTACAATTGGAAGTATTTTGCTTTGGCTTAACACTTATGCTTATCTTCAGGCTGTAAATGGGTAGAAAGGCTAACATTTGGAAAGGAGACCCAAGGAAGCATACTTTCTGGCATTGAAGTTGGAAATTGTAACAGACACTAATTTATCCCACATGAATTTTAGATAAAGAAGAGATTGTTAGATTGAAACTTCTAATACTATTTTTTCTATAGTCTGCTAAACTTATTTTTATTTTCCACTTTAGCCTATGATTTTTGTTTCAGATTTCTTGGAAACAAAGCAATTCTGTCTGAGCTGCTCTGTGAGCCAAGACCAGACTCTGACTGGAGCCTCTGTCCAGACTTTTTGGGGTTGTTTAATACATGGATATATTAGTTTCCTATTGCTGTGTAACAAATATCCATCAACTTGAAACTCAGATTTATCATCTCACAGTGTCCATGAGGTAGGAGTATGGGTCTTCAGTGTCACCATACTGAAAGTGATGTGTGGGCAATGACTGGGGTCTCATCTGAGCTCAGGATCCTCTTCCAAGCTCACTGGTTGTTGACAGAATTGATTGCCGTGTAGTTATTGTGACTGTGATCTCTGTTTCTTACTAGCTGAGGTCCCCTCTCAGCCCCTAGTGATTCTCAGCTCCTTGCCATGTGGGCCCCTCCTCATGGCCTTTGCTTTCTACCAGGCCACTAGGAAAGTCTCTGAGGCTTCACTTTTTTCTTTTTTTACAAGGGAAAGCAAACAGTTTAATAACATGTATACCTCCTGTATACATGGGAGAGACCCAGGAAAACAGTAATCCTGAGGCTTCATCTTTTAAAGGGCTTGTCTGATTAGGTCAGGCCCACCAACCTAAGATAATCTCTCTTTTGATAAACTCAAGATACCCTCCATAATATTGGTCCCACCTACTCTCCAAGAGAGGGGATTGTGCAAGATGTACACACCAGGAGGCAGGACTTTGGGGGATCATTGGGTAGATTTCTGCTTACCACAGTGTGTGGTTATGAGTTTTAGGAGCTGCTGTTACAGCAGAGATAAGCTAGGATTGTTTTTTTCCCTATATGAAGAATTATTCATTAGGCAATAATTAATCTTTACTTTTTTTTAAATTTATTTATTTTGTTGTCATTAATCTACAATTACATGAAGAATATTATGTTTACTAGGGTCCCCCCTTCACCAAATCCCCCCCACAAACCCCATTACAGTACTGTCCATCAGTGTAGTATGATGCTGTAGAATCACTACTTGTCTTCTCTGTGTTGCACAGCTCTCCCCATGACCCCCCCCACATTATACATGCTAATTGTAATGCCCCCTTTCTTTTTCCCCACCCTTATCCATCCCTTCCCTCCCTTTCTCCCCAGTCCCTTCCCCTTTGGTAACTGTTAGTCCATTCTTAGGTTCTATGATTCTGCTGTTGTTTTGTTCCTTCAGTCTTTGTTCCTATAGTCTTTGGGTTTGAGGTGAGTCTCTGTAAGCAGCATACAGATGGGTTGTGCTTTTTTATCCATTATATTATTGTGTCTTTTGATTGGTGCATTCAGTCCATTTACATTTAGGGTGATTATTGAAAGATATGTACTTATTGCCATTGCAGGCTTTAGATTCGTGGTTGCCAAAGGTTCGAGGTTAGCTTCTTTAGTATTTTACTGTCTAACTTAACTCGCTTATTGAGCTATTTTAAACACTGTCTGGTCATTCTTTATTTTTCTCCCTTCTTATTCCTCCTCCTCTGTTCTTTATATGTTGGTTGTTTAATTCAGTGCTCTTTTGTGCTTCCTTTAACTGCTTTTGTGGGTAGTTGATTTTATTTTTTGCCTTTAGTTAGTATTTGGTTGGTCTGCTTTCTTTGCCGTGATTTTATTTTCTCTGGTGACATCTATTTAGTCTTAGGAGTGCTCCCATCTAGAACAGTCCCTCTAAAATACCCTGTAGAGGTGGTTTGTGGAAGGCAAATTCCCTCAACTTTTGCTTGTCTGGGAATTGTTTAATCCCTCCTTCATATTTAAATGACAGTCGTGCTGGATACACTATTCTTGGTTCAAGGCCCTTCTCTTTCATTGCATTAAATATATCATGCCATTCTCTTCTGACCTGTATTGTTTCTGTTGAGAAGTCTGATGATAGCCTGATGGGTTTTCCTTTGTAAGTGACCTTTTTCCTCTCTCTAGCTGCCTTTAAAACTCTGTCCTTGTCCTTGATCTTTGCCATTTTAATTATTATGTGTCTTGGTGTTGTCCTCCTTGGGTCCTTTCTGTTGGGAGTTCTGTACACTTCTATGGTCTGATCGATTATTTCCTCCCCCAGTTTGGGGAAGTTTTCAGCAATTATTTCTTCAAATACACTTTCTATCCCTTTCTGTCTTCTTCTTCTGGTACCCCTATAATGCGGATATTGTTCCTTTTGAATTGGTCACACAGTTCTCTTAATATTGTTTCATTCCTGGAGATCCTTTTATCTCTCTCTGCGTCAGCTTCTATGCGTTCCTGTTCTCTGGTTTCTATTCCATCAATGGCCTCTTGCATCTTATCCATTCTGTTTATAAATCCTTCCAGAGATTGTTTCGTTTCTGTAATCTCCTTCCGTACATCATCCCTTAGCTCTTGCGTATTTCTCTGCAGCTCCATCATCATGGTTATGAGCTTAATTTTTTTTTTGAGAGGGCATCTCTCATATTTATTGATCATATGGTTGTTAACAACAATAAAATTCTGTATAGGGTACTCAATGCACAATCATTAATCAACCCCAAGCCTAATTCTCAACAGTCTCCAATCTTCTGAAGCATAATGAACAAGTTTTTACATGGTGAACAAGTTCTTACATAGTGAATAAGTTCTTACATGGTGAACAGTGCAAGGGCACTTATCACAGAAACTTTTGGTTTTGATCCCACATCACAAACTATAAACAATTAGGTCAATTATGATTATTCGTTTGATTTTTATACTTGATTTATATGCAAATCCCAAATTTCTCCCTTATTATTATTATTATTTTAAATAAAATGCTGAAGTGGTAGGTAGATGCAAGGTAAAGGTAGAAAACATAGTTTAGTGCTGTAAGAGGGCAAATGTAGATAATCAGGTGTGTGCCTATAGACTAAGGATTAATCCAAGCTAGACAAGGGCAACAAAACATCCACGGATGCAGAAGATTTCTCTCAAAACAGGGGGGGTGAGGTTCTAAGCCTCACCTCTGTTGATCCCCAGTTTCTCACCTGATGGCTCCCCTGCAACTGTGCCTGTCTTAGGTTGTTCCTCCCTTGATGAATCTTACCCATCTCTGGCTAACCAGTCATCTTCCGGGGCCATACAGGGAAATGTAAAGTTGGTAAGTGAGAGAGAAGCAATATTGTTTGAAAAGGTTAGCTTTTTAATTTTTTGCAGATTTATGCCCTGTGGCTTCTATGCCCAGCATTTGTCTTGAGGTATATTTACCACTTGGAAGAATTATGATTCTCAGTAATTTGGATATGAGGCACGAATTCTACTTAGGGGTTGTAATTATGAAGGAAGAAGAGAAGCTATAGAAGGAGCAGACGGAAGAAAACATGGGAAGATTGATTATTTCTTTGACATATCTTCTTGTAGTGTAACATAAGCGTGTATAGGTTTTAAATTACTAATTAAATTGCATGCACACATTAACATAATAGGAATACAGCTACATAACCAAAGCAGACCTACAATTACCAGCCATATCAGTGAAACCAAGAAAACCAGTTAGGCACCCTAGGCATTTGTGAAAACTTATCAATAATATGATGGATATTGTCTAACTGAATTTGAATATTTTGAGAAAAATCAGACAAATTAAAACAGCACATTCTTGGAAACTGTTCACATCCCATATGTTCTTTTAACAGTAGATAGTCTATAGTCACAAGATTTTAGAGCGCTGCAACTTGCACTTCTCCTAATTCTTGGTTGAGTTCCGATAGTATAGATCCAGTCAAATTTGTTGTTTTACTGTATGCACAGGCCAGCTTAGATAACTCCTTCTTCATTCCAATGGCAAGTCCAGGAACCGGTGGGATGAATGCAGCTACAACTGCAACAGCGCCCGCCACAATCTTTGTTGAAGTTTTGTGATGATCATCTTCTGGAATGACTCTTCCAGAGAATGTTGATGTTGGAAGTTCTTCTTCATATTGTATCTTAATTCGTTTTCTGGGTAGCCAAATTAGGCTTTGATCCTCTGTATAAACACAAACAAACCCTTTGCCCACACTTTGATATTCCCTTTATACCATTGTGAAGAACTTATTGGAGTTCACCACACAGGAACTGCTTTTTTTTTTTTTTAAGAGAAAGGAATATTATCAGAAAAATGTACTTCCATAGCTGATCATCTGACACCCTTTAAATGATCAAAATTAAGGATATTTAAAGCATGCATTAATCGGTGATTTGCAGTTAGTTTTATCCTATCAGGGAGTAATCCCCCTTTTCTTTGTTTTTTTTTGTTATCATTAATCTACAATTACATGAAGAACATTCTGTTTACTAGGCTCTCCCCTATACCAGGTCCCCCCCCCCACAAACCCCCTTACAGTCACTGTCCATCAGCATAGCAAAATGTTGTATAATCACTACTTGTCTTCTCTGTGTTGTACAGCCCTCCCCTTTCTCCCACCCCCCCATTATGCATACTAATCATGATACCCCATTTTTCTTCCCCCCTTATCCCTCCCTACCCACCCATCCTCCCTAGTCCCTTTCCCTTTGGTACCTGTTAGTCCATTCTTGGGTTCGGTGATTCTGCTGCTGTTTTGTTCCTTCAGTTTTTCCTTTGTTCTTATACTCCACAGATGAGTGAAATCATTTGGTATTTCTCTTTCTCCGCTTGGCTTATTTCACTGAGCATAATACCCTCTAGCTCCATCCATGTTGTTGCAAATGGTAGGATTTGTTATCTTCTTATGGCTGAATAATATTCCATTGTGTATATGTACCACATCTTCTTTATCCATTCATCTACTGATGGAGACTTAGGTTGCTTCCAATTCTTGGCTATTGTAAATAGTGCTGTGATAAACAGGGGTGCATCTGTCTTTTTAAAACTTGAGTGCTGCATTCTTTGGGTAAATTCCTAGGAGTGGAATTCCTGGGTCAAATGGTAAGCCTATTTTGAGCATTTTGAGGAACCTCCATACTGCTTTCCACAGAATGGTTATATCCTCTTGTTGGACTGAGCCCTTTATCATTATATAATATCCTTCTTTATCTCTTGTTACTTTCTTTGTTTTGAAGTCTATTTTGTCTGATATTAGTACTGCAACCCCTGCTTTCTTCTCTCTGTTGTTTGCCTGAAATATGTTTTTCCATCCCTTGACTTTTAGTCTGCACATGTCTTTGGGTTTGAGGTGAGTTTCTTGTAAGCAGCATATAGATGACTCTTGCTTTTTTATCCATTCTATTACTCTGTGTCTTTTGATTGGTGCATTCAGTCCATTTACATTTAGGGTGACTATTGAAAGATATGTGCTTATTGCCATTGCAAGCTTTAGATTCGTGGTTACCAAAGGTTCAAGGTTAGCCTCTTTAGTATCTTACTGCCTAACTTAGCTCGCTTATTGAGCTGTTATATACACGGTCTGGAGATTCTTTTCTTCTCTCCCTTCTTATTCCTCCTCCTCCATTCTTTATATGTTGGTTTTTTATTCTGTGCTCTTTCGTGTTTCCTTTAACTGCTTTTAGTGGGTAGTGGATTTTATTTTTTTGCCTTTAGTTAGTATGTGGTTGGTCTGCTTTCTTTGCTGTGATTTTATTTTCTCTGGTGACATCTGTTTCGTTTTAGGAGTGCTCCCGTCTAGAACAGTCCCTCTAAAATACCCTGTAGAGGTGGTTTGTGGGAGGCAAATTCCCTCAACTTTTGCTTGTCTGGAAATTGTTTAATCCCTCCATCATATTTAAATGCTAATCGTGCTGGATACAGTATTCTTGGTTCAAGGCCCTTCTGTTTCATTGCATTAAATACATCATGCCATTCTCTTCTGGCCTGTAAGGTTTCTGTTGAGAAGTCTGATGATAGCCTGATGGGTTTTCCTTTATAGGTGGCCTTTTTCTCTCTAGCTGCCTTTAAAACTCTGTCTTTGTCCTTGATCTTTGCCATTTTAATTATTATGTTTCTTGGTGTTGTCCTCCTTAGGTCTTTTCTGTTGGGAGTTCTGTGTATTTCCGTGGTCTGTTCGATTATTTCCTCCCCCAGTTTGGGGAAGTTTTCAGCAATTATTTCTTAAAAGACACTTTCTATCCCTTTTTCTCTCTCTTTTTCTTCTGGTACCCCTATAATATGGATATTGTTCCTTTTGGATTGGTCACACAGTTCTCTTAATATTGTTTCATTCCTGGAGATCCTTTTATCTCTCTCTATGTCAGCTTCTATGCGTTCTTGTTCTCTGGTTTCTATTCCATCAATGGCCTCTTGCATCTTATCCATTCTGCTCATAAATCCTTCCAGAATTTGTTTCACTTCTGTAATCTCTTTCCGGGCGTCTGTAATCTCCCTCCAGACTTCATCCCTTAGATCTTGTATATTTCTCTGCATCTCCGTCAGCATGTTTATTATTTTTATTTTGAATTCTTTTTCAGGAAGACTGGTTAGGTCTGTCTCCTTCTCAGGTGTTGACTCTGTGATCTTTGCCTGTAATTTTGCCTTTTCATGGTGATAGAGATACTTTGCAGAGCTGGCAAGAGTGACGGCTGGAAGAACTTTCCTTCTTGTTGGTTTGTGGCCTTCCTCTCCTGGGAGAACAGCGACCTCTAGTGGCTTGTGCTGGGCAGCTACGCACAGACAGGGCTTCTGCTTCCTGCCCAGCTGCTATGTAGTTTATCTCTGCTGTTGCCGTAGGCGTGGCTTGCCTCGGGCTGCTGCTCTGATATGGTGGAGCCGTGTTGGAGGGGGAGCGGCCGGGAAGTTATTTATCTCCATGAGGGGCCTCCGTGCTCCCTGCTGCCCAGGGGGTTAGAGTGTCCAGAGATCCCCAGATTCCCTGCTGCTAGACTAAGTGTCCCGGGATGCTTCTGTCCAGTCTTGGGGTCCCTGTTCCTTTAAGACTTCCAAAAAGCACTCACAAAAAAAAAAAAAAATTAAATTAAATTAAATAAATAATTTTTTTTAAAAAGCCGCTCACTTTTCTTTGTCCTAGGGCGCTGGCCTCAGGGACCCGCTCACAGGTCTTGCTGCCCTGTTTCCCTAGTATCCAGCACCTCACGCATGCACTGTGTCTGCACTCTGGTGCGGATGGCTGGGGCTGGGTGTTCAGCCGTCCTGGGCTACCTCTCCCTCCCCGCTCAGAGTCCCCTCCTCCCACCAGGAGCTGGGGGGAGGGGCACTTGGGTCCCGCCGGGCTGGGGCTTGTATCTTACCCCCTTCACAAGGCACTGGGTTCTCGCAGGTGTGGATGTGGTCTGGATGTTGTCCTGTGTCCTCTGGTCTCTATTCTAGGAAGAGTTGTCTTTGTTATATTTTCATAAATATATGTGGTTTTGGGAGGACATTTCCACTGCTCTACTCATGCCGCCATCTTGACTCCACGATGAGCTTTATTTTTAATTCTTTTTCAGGAAGACTGGTTAGGTCTAACTCCTTCTCAGGGTTTGCCTCTGTGATCTTGGTCTTTATCAATTTCTTTTGCCTTTTCATGGCGATAGATATATTTGTGGGGAGCTGGCGCATGTGTTGGGTAAGAGAAAGTCCCTTCTTGCCAGCTTGTGGCCTTCCTCTCCTGGGAGAACAGCAGCCTCTATCTACTTGTGCTGGGAAGCTGCATGCAGATGGGGCTTCTGATCTTGCCCGGCCACTATGGAGTTCAGCGCTGCAGTTGCGGTGGGCGTGGCCTGCCTCAGGCTGCTTCTCCAATATGGCAGAGCCGTGTTGGAGGGGGAACAGGCAGGAGGCTGTCTATCACGGTGAGGGGCCTCTGTGCTGCGCTGTGGGGGTTCAGGTGCCCAGAGTTCCCCGTGATTCCCAGCTACTGGGCTAAGTGTCCTGGGGCACTTCCGTCCAGCTGTGGGGTCCCTGTCCCTTTAAGACTTTCAAAAAGCACTCACTTTTCTTTGTTCCGGATGCACCAGCTGCAGGGACCTGCTCACAGGTCTTACTGTCCTGTTTCCCTAGTTTCCAGCATCCCACGCACGCACTGTGTGTCTGTGCTCTGGTCCGGATGGCTGGGGCTGGGTGTTCAGCAGTCCTGGGCTCCCTCTCCCTCCCCGTTCTGACTCCTCTCCTCCCGCAAGGAGCTGGGATGAGGGGCGCTCGGGTCCCACTGGGCTGGGGCTTGTATCTTACCCCCTTTGCGAGGCGCTGGGTTCTCACTAGTGTGGATGTAGTCTGGCTGTTATCCTGTGTCTTCTGGTCTCTCTTTTAGGATTAGTTGTATTTGTTGTATTTTCAAAAATATATATGATTTTGGGAGGAGATTTCCACTGCTCTACTCACGCCGCCATCTTGGTTCTCCTAATCTTTACTTTTTTTGTGTGAGATAGTTTCTAAGTCCTAGTGCACAGGTGAGCAGTTCTGCTTATCCCCACCTCAGTAGCCAGTTGCCTCCATATCATTAAAAAACATTGACTTTTCAGAAGTGATCTTTCCTATTAACACAGACTTCTCTGTTTTTCTCCTTCAGCCCTAAAGCATCATGCTCTTTCCTTGCAGGTCAAGTATCTCAGCTAATAGTTCTCAATACTACTGTCCAACAGTTGAGAGGAAGAGTAAAGTCTGTCAGAGAGAAAGCATCACTCTGTGGGAAACTTACGCCTGTTTACAGCCATCAGCATGTACCTTTGGAGATGCCTTAAACTCTTAACACTATCCCTTTCATAGGTCTTGGGAAACTAGTTTTAGGGGCTGGTATGGGGAAAGTCCTTTGTGTCAGTCTGTATGAACCACCTCTGAACTTGTGTTTTGGGCTCAAAACTGACCAATGCTCCCAAAGAGAAGCTGTGGGGTCTAGTGGTGAGGCTCTAACGGAAGGATGCTGGGCTGTACAATTCACTTCAAGATGAGAAATGGAAAAAACCTTGCTGTCACACAAGAGGGAACAACTGTCTGTAGACTAAAAGTCAGGGTAGGTTTCATAAGGGAAGTATTTATTATTCAGTATGCAGCCAGAAGAAAGTGACTAACCTTTAGAAGAAGTTGAGGTTGCTTTTCTGAATTGAGAAGAAGCCTGCATGTTAGAACCATTGAGTCTTCACCCCAAACTTGGTCCTGATTTTTGCATACAGAGGAGCGGCCTCTCCTGCAATTAGAAGTGTGTCCCTGGGAGGGGTGGTAACAAAGAGGTGAGCTGTGCTTTCCTGGAGCCTGTCAGAAGATTTTACAGTGGGGTGTCTGGGGGAAGGCTCTGTGCTGCTTGGTGAACACTTAGGAGGACAGGTAGAGAGACTGGCCTCCTTCCATCTTGTTAAATGTACAACCATACTCCAGAGCCATCCTATGTCAGTTCCTTCACTGATTGTCTTCAGCTATGTGCTGGAAAAGTACTGGCTTCTGTCATAGAAAACCCTCAGATGTTCCAGCCCTGGCTCCCATCAGTTGGCACAGCTGGGCACCTCATGAGGCGGAATGAGCCTGCTTTGAGTCAGGACCACGCAAATGTATTTGCAGAGTAACCTTGGGCAAGGTATATCACCTCTCTGGGCCTTGATTTCCTCTTGTAAATAAGATTAACCTCATTCCTGTGTGGTTAGGTAAATGATATAGCAGGTGAAAGAACTTGGGAAACTGACACAGGACCTGTATGACACAGGACCTGTATTTCATTTCTAAGATGCACATTATTTCTTATTACTATCTCTGAAGTCACCAAGCATTGTACCATTGAAGGTTTTTCACTACAGTAATTTCCAGTTTTGTTTCTTACTGTAATGTAAAGGAGTGGTGAGTCTCAGTGATGGCTATGGTTGTTATTAAACCAGTGAGTTGCTGTACATTACAGGTCAGGAATTGACAGGAGGATCTTGAATGTCTTTTATGAACATTGTTGTTCAGCGTGGAAAGGGGTAGGAGCCAACATGGGCCTGGTCCAAGTCTTACTGTTGGGAGTGCACATTTCTTTTTGTCTTGCAGTGAAAACTTGTTCATGCTCCCCCAACCCAAAGTAGCAGTTCCTTTCCATCAGACTTGTGGTTACCTAGCTTCAAACTATCTTTGGACACTGCTTGGGTTGGAATGTTGGTGTTAGTAAGAAAGGAAGATCAGAGGCATTCCCTCTCCAAAATTCCTGCACTGTGAAGGGCAAGCCTTCTGCTACTAACCCTCATGCTTATGGCTCAGGCCCCTCCGCAGTCAACCGAGCCTGTCCCAGGGGCTCCTGGGGACTGGAGTCCTTGTGATCTCCTTGGGCATTGAAATGCCCTTTGGTCCTGGCATGGCCCCACATGATACTTGTCACTCCCCGTGTGGCTTATTTCTACATGGTTTCCTCGGGCACAGTCCCTGTCCTCTGACCCAGTGGTTTCTCCAGTGTGGTATGTGAACCACTGGAGTTACGCAAGCTGATTTTTGGAGGCACATGGACATACATTTTATTACAGTAGATCATCCATTAGCAAACACTACTAAACACCTCCCACATACTTGCCATGGTTGTAGGGCCATGAATAATTATGTGTGTATGTATGCCTTTTGTAATAGTTTTTATTTTACAAGACTTCAACCTAAGAAAAATGAGATTACAATAAATTCTAATGTAGTTTCATAGACACTCATCTGTCGTTGACAGTTTGTCTCATTTGCTTTGTGTCTTTCTCATTCTGTGTAGAATTAATATTTATACGGTATACATATCACATCTAATGAATCCTTTTTTGTTTAGCCATTTGAGAGTAAATTGCAGTAAGCACCCTTGATACTTAGACACTTCAGCACTTAACTTCCTCAGAATAATGTATTATTCTCTTAACCATAGTGCAATTATCAAAATCAGGACATTTAATATCGATACAATGCTGTTATATATGTATACATATTTACAGTTGTCTCAGTAATATCCTTTAAACCAACATTTACCAACTCCAGGATTCCAGTCAGGGTCACATGAAGCATTCAGTCAGCACATGTCTTTGGGTTCCCTTCCTTAGAAGAATACATGCCTACTGTTTTTTAGAAGACACATCAATTGGAGTTGCACAGTTTTCCAATTTGCTTTTATAACATGTGACACTGGTTTGTGATTGAAGGCCATACAAAGTTTTCTTTTCATATAAATTTACTTAAAATTAAAAACTGAGTCAATTTAAGAAAAAAATAAGTAAATACAAGTTGACCCTTGAGTGACATGGAGGTTAGGGGTGCCAATCTGCACAGTTGAAAACCCGAGTTTAACTTTTGATACCCCCAAAGCTTAACTAGTAGTAGCCTACTGTTGACCAGAAGCCTTTCTGATAACATAAACAGTTTTTTAACATGTATTTTGTATGTTATATATATTATATACTATAATCTTATTATAAAGTAATCTAGAGAAAAAATGATTTTTTGAATTTTCACAAATCTTCAAAAAATCTTCCAATATTTTTATTTTTTTATTTTTTATTTTGGTATCATTAATATAAAATCACTTGAGCAACATTGTGGTTACTAGATTCCCCCCATTATTAACTCTCCATCACATACCCCATAACGGTCACTGTCCATCAGCGTAGTATGATGCTATAGAGACACTATTTGTCTTCCCTGTGCTCACCCCTCTACATTATGTGTGATAATCATAACGTCCCTTTTTCCCCTTCTCCCTCCCTCCCACCCACTGTCCCCTGTCCCTTTCCCTTTGATAACTGTTAGTCCATTCTTGGGTTCTGTGAGTCTACTGCTGTTTGGTCCCTTCAGTTTTTCCTTTGTTCTTATGCTTTACAGATGAGGGAAATCATTTGGTCCTCGTTCCTCTCTGCCTGGCTTATTTCACTGAGCATAATACCCTCTAGCTCCATCCATGTTGTTGCATGTGGTAGGATTTGTTTACTTCCTACAGCTGAATAATATTCCATTGTGTATATATACCACATCTTCTTTATCCATTCATCTACTGATGGACATTTAGGTGGCTTCCATTTCTTGGCTGTTGTGAATAGTGTTGCGATAAACACAGGGGCGCATATGTCTTTTTCAAATGGGGCTGCTACATTCTTAGGGTAAATTCCTAGTAGTGGAATTCCTGGGTCAAATGGTATTTCAATTTTAAGTTTTTTGATGAACCTCCATACTGCTTTCCACAATGGTTGAACTAATTTACATTCCCACCAGCAGTGTAGGAGGGTTCCCCTTTCCCCACAACCTCGCCAACATTTGTTGTTTGACTTTTGGATGGCAGCCATCCTAACTGAGGTGAGGTGATATCTCATTGTGGTTTTAATTTGCGTTTCTCTGATGACTAGTGAGTAGAGCATCTTTTCATGTGTCTGTTGGCCATCTGAATTTCTTCTTTGGAGAACTGTCTGTTCAGCTCCTCTGACCATTTTTTTTGGTATCATTAATCTACAATTATATGAAGAACATTATGTTTACTAGGCTCCCCCCTTCAACAAATTCCCCTCACAAACCCTATTACAGTCACTGTCCATCAGCGTAGTAAGATGCTGCAGAATCGCTACTCGTCTTCTCTGTGTTGTACCGCCCTCCCCGTGCTGCCCCCACATTACACATGCTAATTTTAATGCCCCATTTCTTTTTCCCTGCCCTTATCCCTCCCTTCCCACCTATCCTCCCAAGTCTCTTTCCCTTTGGTAACTGTTAGTCCATTCTTGGGTTCTGTGATTGTGCTGCTGTTTTGTTCCTTCAGTTTTTCTTTGTTCTTATACTCCACATATGAGTGAAATCATTTGGTACTTGTCTCTCTCCACCTGGCAAATTTCACTGAGCATAATACCCTCTAGCTCCATCCATGTTGTTGCAAATGGTAGGATTTGTTTTCTTCTTATGGCTGAATAATATTCCATTGTGTATATGTATCACATCTTCTTTATCCATTCATCTACTGATGGACATTTAGGTTGCTTCCATTTCTTGGCTATTGTGAATAACACTGCGGTAAACATAGGGGTGCATCTGTCTTTTTCAAACTGGGCTGCTACATTCTTAGGGTAAATTCCTAGAAATGGAATTCCTGGGTCAAATGGTAATTCTATTTTGAGCATTTTGAGGAACCTCCATACTTCTTTCCACAATGGTTGTACTAATTTACATTCTCACCACCAGTGTAGGAGGGTTCCCCTTTCTCCACAACCTTGCCAACATTTTTTGTTGTTTGTCTTTTGGATGGTGGCCATCCTTACTGGTGTGAGGTGATATCTCATCTCATTGTGGTTTTAATTTGCATTTCTCTGATGACTAGCAATGTGGAGCATCTTTTCATGTGTCTGTTTGCCATCTTAATTTCTTTGGAGAACTGTCCGTTTAGCTCTTCTGCCCATTTTTTAATTGGATTATTTGCTTTTTGTTTGTTGATGTGTGTGAGCTCTTTATATATTTTGGATGTCAGCCTTTATTGGATCTGTCATTTATGAATATATTCTCCCATACTATAGGATACCTTTTTGTTCTATTGATGGTGTCTTTGCTGCACAGAAGCTTTTCAGCTTGATATAGTCCCACTTGTTCATTTTTGCTTTTGTTTCCCTTGCCCAGGGAGATATGTTCCTGAAGAAGTTGCTCATGTTTATGTCCAAGAGATTTTTGCCTATGTTTTTTTCTAAGAGTTTTATGGTTTCATGACTTACATTCAGGTCTTTGATCCATTTCGAATTTACTTTTGTGTATGGGGTTAGACAGTGATCCAGTTTCATTCTCTTACATGTAGCTGTCCAGTTTTGCCAGCACCATCTGTTGAAGAGACTGTCATTTCCCCATTTTATGTCCATGGCTCCTTTATCATATATTAATTGATCATATATGCTTGTGTTAATATCTGGACTCTCTATTCTGTTCCACTGGTCTGTGGCTCTGTTTTGTGCCAGTACCAAATTTTCTTGATTACTGTGGCTTTGTAATAGAGCTTTAAGTTGGATAGCAAGATATCTCCTGCTTTATTCTTCCTTCTCAGGATTGCTTTCACTATTCGGGGTCTTTTGTGGTTCCATATGAATTTTTAAACTATTTGTTCCAGTTTGTTAAAGAATGCTGTTGGTATTTTGATAGGCATTGCATTGAGTCTGTAGATTGCTTTAGGCAGGATGGCCATTTTGACAATATTAATTCTTCCTAGCCAAGAGCATGGGATGATTTTCCATTTGTTAGTGTCCTCTTTAATTTCTCTTAATATTGACTTGTAGTTTTCAGGGTATAGGTCTTTGACTTCCTTGGTTAGGTTTATTCCTAGGTATTTTATTCTTTTTGATGCAATTGTGAATGGAATTGTTTTCCTGATTTCTTTTTCTGCTAGGTCATTGTTAGTATATAGGAAAACCACAGATTTCTGTGTATTAATTTTGTATCCTGCAACTTTGCTGAATTCAGATATTAGTTCTAATAGTTTTGGAGTGGAGTCTTTAGGGTTTTTTATGTACAATATGTCATCTGCAAACAGTGACAGTTTGAATTCTTCTTTACCAATCTGGATGCATTGTATTTCTTTGTTTTGTCTGATTGCCATGGCCAGGACCCTCCAGTACTATGTTGAATAACAGTGGGGAGAGCGGGCATCCCTGTCTTGTTCCCAATCTCAGAGGAAAAGCTTTCAGCTTCTCACTGTTCAGTATGATGTTGGCTTTGGGTTTATCATATATGGCCTTTATTATGTTGAGGTACTTGCCCTCTATACCCATTTTGTTGAGAGTTTTTATCATGAATGGATGTTGAATTTTGTCGAATGCTTTTTCAGCATCTATGGAGATGATCATGTGGTTTTTGTCCTTTTTGTTGATATGATGGATGATGTTGACAGGTTTTCAAATGTTGTACCATCCTTGCATCCCAGAGGTGACTCCCACTTGATCATGGTGTTTGATCTTCTTGATGTATTTTTGAATTTGATTTGCTAATATTTTGTTAAGTATTTTTGCATCTATGTATTTTTGCATCAGGGATATTGGTCTGTAATTTTCTTTTTTGTGTGGTGTCTTTGCCTGGCTTTGGTATTAGAGTGATGTTGGCTTCATAGAATGAGTTTGGAAGTATTCCCTCTTCTTCTATTTTTGGAAAACTTTAAGGAGAATGGGTATTATGTCTTCTCTATATGTCTGATAAAATTCAGCGGTGAATCCATCTGGCCCAGGGACTTTGTTGTTGGGTACTTTTTTGATTATTAATTCAATTTCTTTGCTCGTAGTTGATCTGTTTAGATTTTCTGTTTCTTCATTGGTCAGTCTTGGAAAGTTGTATTTTTCTAGAATGTTGTCCATTTCTTCTAGTTTATCCTGTTTGTTAGCATATAATTTTTCATAGTATCTCTCATAATTCTTTGTAGTTCTGTGGTGTTGGTAGTGATTTTTCCTTTCTCATTGCTGGTTCTGTTTATGTGTGTAGACTCTCTTTTTTTTTGATAAGTCTGGCTAGGGGGTTATCTATTTTGTTTATTTTCTTGAAGAACCAGCTCCTGTTTTCATTGATTGTTTTTACTGTTTTACTCTTGATTTTATTTATTTCTGCTCTAATCTTTATTATGTGTCTTCTTCTGCTGACTTTGGGCCTCATTTTTCTTCTTTTTCTAGCGTCACTAATTGTGAGTTTACACTGTTCATATGGGATTGTTCTTCTTTCCTGCGTTAGGGCTGAATTGCACTATACTTCCATCTTAGCATGGCCTTCGCTGTGTCCCACAGATTTTGCGGTGTTAAATTGTTGTTGTCATTTGTCTCCATATACTGCTTGATCTCTGTTTTTATTTGGTTATTGATCCATTGATTATTTAGGAGCATATTAAGCTTCCATGTGTTTGTGGGCTTTTTCATTTTCTTTGTGTAATTTATTCCTAGTTTCATACATTTGTGGTCTAAGAAGCTGGTTGGTACAATTTCAATCTTTTTGAATTTTCTGAAGCCCTTTTTGTGGCCTAATATATGATCTATTCTTTAAAATGTTCCATGTGCACTTGAGAAGAATGTGTATTCTGTTACTTTTGGATGGAGTGTTGTGTATATGTCTGTTAATTCCAACTTTTCTAATATGTTGTTCAGTGCCTCTGTCTCCTTATTTATTTTCTGTCTGGTTGATCTGTCTTTTGGAGTGAATGGTGTGTTGAAGTCTCCTAAAATGAATGCATTGTATTCTGTTTCCCCGTTTAATTCTATTAGTATTTGTTTCCCGTATGTAGGTGATCCTGTGTTGGGTGCATAGATATCTATAATAGTTATATCCTCTTTTTGGACTTACCCCTTTATCATTATATAATGTCCTTGTTTGTCTCTTGTTACTTTCTGTGTTTTGAAGTCTATTTTGTCTGATACAAGTACTGCAACTCCCGCTTTTTTCTCCCTATTAGTTGCATGAAATATCTTTTTACATCCCTTTACTTTCAGTCTGTGTATGTCTTTGGGTTCGAAGTGAGTTTCTTGTAGGCAGTATATAGATGGGTCTTGTTTTTTTATCCATTTAGTGACTCTATGTCTTTTGATTGGTATATTCAGACCATTTACATTTACGGTGATTATCGATAGGTATGTACTTGTTGCCATTGCAGGCTTTAAATTCATGGTTACCAAAGGTTCAAGGGTAATTCCCTTACTATCTAACAGTCTAACTCACTTAGTATGCTATTATAAACACAACCTAAAGGTTCTTTTTTTTTCTTCTCCTTTTTCTTCTTCCTCCATTCTTTATCTGTTAGGTATCATATTCTGTACTCTTTGTCTATCCCTTGATTGACTTTGGGGTTAGTTGATTTGATTTTGCATCTGCTTAGTAATTAATTGTTCTACTTTCTTTGCTGTGGTTTTATTTCCTGTGGTAACATCTATTTAGCCTTAGAAATAGTTCCACCTACAGCAATCCCTCGAAAATGTACCGTATAGGTGGTTTGTGGGAGGTAAATTCTCTCAGCTTCTGCTTATCTGAGATTGTTTAATCCCTCCTTCAAATTTAAATGATAACCTTCCCAGGTAGAGTATTCTTAGTTCGAGGCCCTTCCACTTCATTGCATTAAATATATCATGCCATTTCCTTCTGGCCTGTAAAGTTTCTGTTGAGAAGTCTGATGATATCTTGATGGGTTTTCCTTTGTATGTGATCTTTTTTTCTCTCTAGCTGCTTTTAACAGTCTGTCCTTGTCCCTTATCTTTGCCATTTTAATTACTATATGTCTTGCTGTTGTCTTCCTTGGGTCCCTTGTGTTCAGAGATCTGTGGATCTCCATGGCCTGAAAGACCCTACATTGGGGAAGTTTTCAGCAATTACCTCCTCAAAGACACTTTCTATTCCTTTTCCTCTATCTTCCTCTTCTGGTACCCCTATAATGCGAATATTGTTCCATTTGGATTGCTCACATGGTTCTCTCAATATTCTTTCTTTCTTAGAGATGGTTTTTTCTCTCTGTGCCTCAGCTTTTTTGTATTCCTCTTCTTTTAATTTCTATTCCATTTACCATCTCTTCTGCTACTTCTAATCTGCTTTTAAATCCCTCCTTGTAGTTTCATTTCAGATATGGAATTTCTTAATAATTGTATCTCCATCCTAAGTTCATCCCTGAGTTCTTGAATATTTTTCTGTACTTCCATGAGCATTTTTATGATTTTTATTTTGAACTCTTTTTCAGAAAGATTGGTGAGTTCAGTTTCATTTGTCCCTTTTTCTGGTGTTTCTGAGATTTTTGTTTGAACCAGGTTCCTTTGACATTTCGTATTTGTATGTGGTGCCCTCTAGTGCTGAGAAGCTCTAGTCTGTGGAGCTGCTCAGTCCATGGAGTGATGTCGGGATTTTTAGGGGAGCGGCACTGGTGCCTGGGGTAAGAAAAGAGCTATTTCCTGCTTCCTGGCTGCAGTGCCTGTCTTCACTGTCAGAACCACTGGATTGAGCACACATGTGTAAGCTTCTGCGCTTTGTGTCTGTAGCTGCTGTAGCCGGGGCCGCCCTCTGGCTGTTCTGGTGCCAACAGGCCAGGAGGAAGGCGCTGCAGGTTGTGTATCACAGTGTGGGGCCTTGGAGCTGAGTAGCCAGCCAGGGGGATGGAGTGCCTGAAGCTCCTGAAAGTTTCCAACCTGCTGGGAAGAGCGTGCCCAGACAACCTTGTCCGCCTATCAGTTCTCTCATACCAGAAGCTCCGTGCAGACCCCACCCCTTCAGCAGCCCTCTTGCTGCTAGGAAGCCTCTCAGACTGCGCGCCTTTCCTTTGTCCCTGAGCAGCCAGATGTGGATACCTGCCTCCACAAACAGCTAGAATCTCAGTCTCTCCAAGTATTCCACCTGTCTTAGTTTTCCAACCTGAGTAATCTCCAGAGCACCATACAGTGTAGGTTTGTGCTCCTAAAGCAGATCTCCAGGGCTGGGTGTTCAGCAGTCCTGGGCTTCCACCCTCTTCCTGCTCCTTTTCTCTTCCTCCCACCAGTCACCTGGGGTGGGGGAAGGGCTTGGGTCCCACCAGATCAAGGCTTTGGTATGTTACCCTGTTTCGTGAGGTTTGCTCTGTTCTCCAGGTGTATGCAGTCTGGTGTAGCCTTCCTTCCTGTTGCTCTTTTAGGGTTAGTTGTGTTAACTATCTTTTTGTATTATATGTGGTTTGGGGAGGAGTTCTCTGTTTCACCTCTCACACCACCATCTTGAATCTCTGAGCCCAATCTTTTTATTGAAAAATATCCACATGTAAGTAGACCCATGCAGTTCAAATCTGAGTTGTTCAAGGGCCAACTGTAGTAGTAAAAGAGATATGAGAACCTGACAAAAATGGTGATGGTTTTATATGAATGACTGAAATTTGCTGTCATATTATTTTGCAGTTTTCCTTAAAGTTTGCCTCCCTTGACTATAGTAGCAGTGTGCTTGTTGAAATACATTGCATGAGTAGCTTATGGACTATTCTGGATGCATTCATGTTTCCCTTGCATTATTTTCCCAGTGCATGCTACTTGCATGCTCACTGGCATCTTCAAACCTTTTTTGTGATGACTCTGGTTATATTTATTCCACAATATTTTTCACAACCAATTCCCCAAATCCACAAAGTTTGTCTAGTCAGCCGTGCTCTTTGTCTGCTTGGCTGCTAAAGGGACTCCCTAACCCCACCCTTCAGGTATGATACTTGTGTTCCTTAGGACCACTGGGCAAATGAATTGGCTTGAACTTGAACCTTTCTTCTCTCTCCTGTGCTTGTTTGTGTATGATAAACTTTCTGAAGATGTTTGAAAAGTAAATGTTTGAGTTGCGCATCCTTATTTGATCGACCTTTTTGCATTCCCTGCACAGTCATCCTAGAGAGGGGCTGCCTGGCTGGCTTGGTGGCAGGAGACATGTTGAGTGAAGGCATTTGCTCAAGAAGACACCTTGGTGTCTCTCTGCATCTTGACTGTTTCTTGATACTCCTCTGACAGAGGCTGGTTGTTTAGGTAGAAATTATTTTAAGTTTTGCTTTGTTTTGTTTTGCTAGTAGAACCCTGAATTCTCTCTCCTGAGTATCACAGTGAAAAGGGCACTTTAAGTCCCAGGCATTTTGTTGTCTCCGTTCTGATACTTGAGCAGGATGGTATATTACAGGAGTAATATACACTGAGGGCAGAAAACTTGGAAGATTCAGAAATATCACAAGTATAAAAGGCACAATTTCAACACCCTGTGGTGGTTGCTGCTATTTCTTATGTTTCCTTTCACACTTGTCCTCTGCACATTTATGCTCTACTTCACAAATGTAGCTCACTAGTTCTTTTTTTCAGAGCATAGACATCTCACCATGTCAGTATTTATTCTTTTACCATGTGTAGATAGCATATTTTATTTAACCACTCCCTTGTTGGACATTTAGTTGGGTTCTAATTTTCTGTTATTGTAATTATTTTGTGATAAATGCCTTTATTCATGCATATTTGCTGGCATCCCTTTCATAATTTCCTGAGAGTAGATTCTGATTCTTGAATCAAAGGGAATATAGATATTTTTTAACACCAAAATAGTAACAGGTTGAGTTAATAAATGCCAGCCAAATAGAAAATTAAGGATTAATCTACAATCATACAATCAATGTTAGTAGCTGGGCAACTCTCCTTTAAAGTTCCTTTCTGTTTTGCTATGAATGGCATCATATTACATGTGCTGGGAAGCAATGGTTAAGAACTAACTTTGGAGCCAACACTGCCTGGCTTCTGATCCCTATTTTGTGGCTTGCCTGTTATGTGACCGAAGCCAGTCACTTTAGCTCTCTTTGCCAGTTCCCTCATCTACGAAATGCGGTCAAAAGCTCACAGTTTTGAGAAAAGAATGAAGTGAATTAGTATATGTAAAGTGCTTAGAATGGCCCTTGTCACATAGCAAGTGCCATATAGGTATTTGCTATCGTTTTATTTCCTAGTTTTTCATTTAATGAGTCACTCTGCATATCAGTGAAATGGATCCTGTTATTCTTTTTAGTGGTGATTCAGTATTCCATTGTAAGAATGTGCCTGTGTGTGTGTGTTGAACCAGTCTTGTGTTCTTGCTAGTTACCTCCTTTTGATTAAGTTCCTAGATGTGGGGGGTAGATAGGGGCTTACTGTTAAAGGCTTTTAGATATACATACTTTACAACTGTACCTTCAGAAAGAGGACCTCATGTGCCTACCAGGAAGTGAAGCCACTGTTTTACCGCGGTTGTGTCTAAAAGAGTGTTGTGCTTTGCTGGGTGGCTTCATCTTGTCACGTGGGCACAAATGGAATTGTGAGAACAGGGAACATAGACGTCTAACCCGGAATGGCTGAAACCCCTGCAGCTGTTGTGAAGAGCTGCCCTCATAAAGCCACAATGCATGTCAACTGCCAGGAATTCCCAACGGCCTTGTTGCTGTTACCAGGTTGGCCCTCTCTTATAGGATATACAATATGGGAGAATTATCCAAAGTCAAAGACAGAGTTGTTCTGTTTATTGCTTTTGACTGTTTTTGTCCTAATTTTCTCTACTCTTTGTAGTATTTTAATGGAAAATGTAATTCATGAAAAACTTGAAACTAGTCAAAAAACAGTTTAGAATGAAAAGTAAATCTTCCTCTTCTCCTAGACCCTAGTCTGCTACCCAGATGCAGCCAGTTGCAAGTTTTTTTGTGTTCTAGAAATATTCTACTCCTGTGCAAATGCATAACTGTGTCCTGATTGTTTTTGTAGGAGTAAGACTATATGGAATCACTGTTCTGTGCTTTGCTTTTTTCACATAACAGCATAAAAGCTTTTCATTTTCCTTAACCTATCTGAAGGCTGTTTGGCATTAATACCTTTCCATAGTGGATGAGCAGGTGACTAAATGATTAAACAGAATACTTACTGTAATGTTTGCAGGGCAATTATTTTCTGACCTCTCAAAGTCCTACAAAAGTGAAATAAAACAGCTACCTCTGCCCTTCTTCCCATTACTTAACACAGACCAAATCTGAAGCAGAACTTGGCGGGGCATGGCATTCTAAGATTGATTTTGGCAGCTTCACTGACTAGCTGTGGGTCACTGAAGGGATGCAGTCTCCCTCTGGGCTTCCATTTTCTCATTTTTAAAATGAATTACATTACAGGATCTCAGGTGAGCCTTAGAGGTCAATGCCTTATCTTGCTCCCCACTGGGTCCCTCACTCCTGGAAGGGCACCAGGGACACAGAGGGCCGATGATTGCATGTCCCTCCAGCTCCACACCCCACCTTCTCTGTGTGTTTCTCTGTGCTGAGTCCTTCAGCAAGGAGACCTGAGCTCTGCTGGCATCATGGTCCCTGACCTCGTGGAGATCACAGCCACTGACAGATCCAGGATGACAGAAGGGGTGTTGCCAGAGGGAGGAGAGGCCTTCTGAGTCTGCTCTGTTCTTCCCCAGCAGCAGGCTGGCTAGTTTGCTTTTTTGTTTGTTTGTATTTTAAGTGGTCCATTTCATTGCCAGGGGAGGCACCCTCGCTGGTCACTCATCATGCAACTGACAGACCTTGATTCCAAATGCTCTCATGAGCGGATGATAAGTACTAGTTATGTGTATAAACTGCGTTAGGTGCTTATGCATGTCTTTTCATTTAATCCTCACAATTACCTTCTGAAGTTGGTAGAGGTTACCATCTCAGAGAGGGAAGGTCACTTGGGTGAGGTCACACAGCTAAGAAACAGAGCTGCAAACCCTACTGGGTAGCTCCTGTGTCATGAGCAAGGGTCTCTATGGGGTGGGTTCACTCCTTACTCTGGCTTTTCCTGTAAATTATACTGTGACCATAGGCCAATTGCTTCTCCCCTGATCTGAACAAGAAAGTTTTCTCATTTGGACAACAAGAAAGGATTTATCATTTCTAGGACTTTTAGAGCTCTGCATATTAGAATTTTGGAATGTTTGAGCTAGTTTGATGTCAGGAGATACATGGCAAATTGAAATGAGGGTTTGAACTGAAGAGAGTCAAATGAAAGGACTAGTTACAGAGGTGTGGTGGCCCAACAAAGGGTGTTGAGGTGCTCAGGGACTAGCACAGCACAGAGCTGCTACTGTCAAGGGGTCCAGAGGGACCAGGAGAGCTGGTAGAGTTAGAGGAACTCAGCCGCAGCTGGAGCGGTGAGAGGGATGGCTGGAGCCATGGTCTGGAGTGCGGGAAGGCAGCACTGCCAGACCCCGGCCATGCAGCCCCCACGTGTCCACTCCACACCGCAGCACCGAGGACAGGCAGCCAGGCAGCTGGATGTTGGGGGCGAGGGGTGCCATGTGTTCATTATCAGGGCCCAGAGCAGGCTGGTGTGTGTAGGGGACAAACAGTGAACAGCACAGGAATTGGGTGGACTTTTGGCCTGTCCTTTAGGGAATGCAGTTACATGCCTGCCAGGTACCTGCCAAATGGCAATGGAGAGTAAGAAGCCCCTGCCTTAGGACCCCATGGCCTAGCCTCTTCTTTTCAAAATGGGCAGAGAAGTAGGCAGGCTAAGCCTTTCTCTGATGATGTGGGTAGTTCTGATGTTTCTGAGTCACATTTCAACCTTTTCCAGTCTTCCATTATGATGAATTTGGCTAAATAACTACTGCATCTAGAATGTCCCTAGAAATAAAACTCCCTGCTCAGGCTCTCAATTCTAGAGAGAAAAGGATTCTGGGCCATTTAAAAAAATTGAGCAAGAGGTTAGAAAGAGAGGAGAAATAGGCATTTGGAGGGCTACAACTGGTGATTGTTAGCCCAGAGTGACTCAGTAGTTTCTGGGAGCCGTCACTTCTCAGTACCATCCTGCCTGCCTGCCTCTTGAGTTTTCCTTAATCTACCCATGATTTGGACTTTGCTTCAAGATCCACCTGGAAGCAGCCTTCCAGGCTGCCTGGTCCCTCCTCACCTGGCCCCAGTGTCCACTCGACATTCATGGCAGTTGGACACTGAGTGTTCTTGCTAAGACCTTTCGGCAGCAGCATTCCAGTGTGGTTATTTCCAAATACAGAGACCATACTGGGAGCACATCACAGCCTATCTCCCTACTCAGGCGGGATCAATTGTCACAGACTTTCTGGAGAACAGTCTGTCAGTACATATTAGGAACTTTAAAAATGTTCTGCTTTGATCCACAATTTCTGCTTTTGGGTCTCTCTCTTAAGGAAATAAGGGATTTTCCCTGTGGACAAAGATGTGTGTGACAAATTTGTAATATGACGTAGATCAGAAACCCACTCAAACTGACTGAAGCAAATATGGCAATTTATATTAAAAAAATAAGAAGTAAAAACAATTTTTAAAAGTCAAGGAGCATCAGGGGAGGAGCCAAGATGGCAGCATGAGTAGATCAGCGGAAATCTCCTCCCAAAAACATACATATTTTTGAAAATGCAATACAGCTATTCCTAAAAGAGAGACCAGAAGATACAGGACAACAGCCACACTATATCTACACCTGCGAGAACCCTGCGCCTCGTGAAGGGGGTAAGATACAAGCTGCTGCCCAGCGGGACCCGAGCGCCCCTCACCCCAGCTCCTGGCGGGAGGAGAGGAGTTGGAGCGGGAAGGGAGAGGGAGCCCAGGACTGCTAAACACCCAGCCCTAGCCATCTGCACTGGAGCGCAGACACACAGTGCATGGGGTGCTGGATATTAGGGAAATGGGACAGTAAAATCTGTGAGTGGGTCACTGCAGCTGGCGCCCCTGGGACAAAGAAAAGAGTGCTTTTTGAAAGTCTTAAAAGAACAGGGATCCCACAGCTGGACGGAAGCATCCTGGCACAATCAGCTCAGCAGCTGGGAATCTGGGGATCTCCGCGTGCCCTAAACCCCTGGGCGGCAGTGCAGCTCCAAGGCCCCTCATGGAGATAAACAGCCTCCCGCCCATTCCCACTCTGGCGTGGCCCTGCCATAGCGGAGCAGAAGCCCGAGAGTGGCCACGCCCACAGCAACCGCATGTGGAGCTTCCTTCACAGAGGCCGGGTAAGAATCAGAAACCCCATCTGCGCTCAACTGCCCAGAACAAGCCACTAGAGGTCACTGTTCTCCCAGGAGAAGGCCACAAACTACAAGAACAGATGTTCTCCCAGCTGACATGTGCAAACTACCCACAACCATCTCTATTGCCATGAAAAGGCAGAAAAATTTGATACAGACCAGATTAACCCAGACAGTCTCCCCTGAAAAGGAATCTGGGGAGATAGACCTAACCAATCTTCCTGAAAAAGAATTTAAAATTAAGGTCATAACCATGCTGGTGGACTTGCAGAGAAATATGCAAGAGCTAAGGAGGGAGAATACAGAAATAAAATAGTCTCTGGAAGGATTTAAAAGCAGAATGGATGAGATGCAAGAGGCCATTGATGGATTAGAAACTAGAGAACAGGAATGCATAGAAGCTGATGCAGAGAAAGATAAAAGGATCTCCAGGACTGAAACAATATTAAGAGAACTGTGTGACCAATCCAAAAGGAACAATATCTGCATTATAGGGGTACCAGAAGAAGAAGAGACAGAAAATGGGATAGAAAGTGTATTTGAAGAAATAATTGCTGAAAACTTCCCCAAACTGGGGGAGGAAATAGTCGCTCAGACCACAAAGTACACAGAACTCCCAACAGAAGGGACCCAAGGAGGACAATACCAAGACACATAATAATTAAAATGGCAAAGCTCAAAGACAAGGACAGAATTTTAAAGGCAGCTAGAGAGAGGAAAAGGGTCACCTCAAAGAAAAACCATCAGGCTATCAGACTTCTCAACAGAAACCTTACAGGCCGGAAGAGAATGGCATGATATATTTAATGCAACGAAACAGAAGGGCCTTGAACCAAGAATACTGTATCAAGCACGATTATCATTTAAATATGAAGGAGGGATTAAACAATTCCCAGACAAGCAAAAGTTGAGGGAATTTGCCTCCCACAAACAACTCTACAGGGTATTTTAGAGGGACTGCTCTAGATGGAAGCACTCCTAAGACTAAATAGATGTCAATAGAGAAAACAAAATCACAACAAAGAAAGCAGACCAACCAAATACTAACTAAAGGCAAAAAATAACATCAACTACTCACAAAAGCAGTCAAATGAAACACAAAAGAGCACAGAATAAAACACCCAACATATAAAGAATGGAGGAGGAATAAAAAGGGAAAGAGAAATAAAGAATCATCAGACAGTGTTTATAATAGCTCAATAAGCGAGTTAAGTTAGAAAGATACTAAAGAAGCTACCCTTGAACCTTTGGTAACCATGAATCTAAAGCCTGCAGTGGCAATAAGTACATATCTTTCAATAATCACCCTAAATGTAAATGGACTGAATGCACCAATCAAAAGACACAGAGTAATAATAGAATGGATAAAAAAGCAAGAGCCATCTATATGCTGCTTACAAGAGACTCACCTCAAACCCAAAGACATGCACAGATTAAAAGTGAAGGGATGGAAAAATATATTTCATGCAAACAAGGAGAAAAAAGCAGGTGTTGCAGTACTAGTATCAAAATAGACTTCAAAACAAAGAAAGTAACAAGAGATAAAGAAGGACATTACACAGTGATAAAGGGCTCAGTCCAACAAGAGGATATAACCATTATAAATATATATGCACCCAACACAGGAGCACCAGCATATGTGAAACAAATACTAACAGAATTAAAGGAGGAAATAGACTGCAATGCACTCATTTTAGGAGATTTCAACACACCATGCACTCCAAAGGATAGATGTATCAGACAGAAAATAAGTAAGGACACAGAGGCACTGAACAACACACTAGAACAGATGGACCTAATAGACATCTATAGAACTCTACATTCAAAAGCAACAGGATACACATTCTTCTCAAGTGCACATGGAAGATTCTCCAGAATAGACCACACACTGGGCCACAAAAAGAGCCTCAGTAAATTCAAAGAGACTGAAATTGTACCAACCAACTTTTCAGACCACAAAGGTATAAAACTAGAAATAAATTGTACAAAGAAAGTAAAAAGGCCCACAAACACATGGAGGCTTAACAACATGCTCCTAAATAATCAATGGATCAATGACCAAATCAAAATAGAGATCAAGCAATATATGGAAACAAATAACAACAACACAAAGCCCCAATTTCTGTGGGCCGCAGCAAAAGCAGTCTTAAGAGGAAAGTATATAGCAATTCAGGCATATTTAAAGAAGGAAGAACAATCCCAAATGAATAGTCTAACATCACAATTATCAAAATTGGAAAAAGAAGAACAAATGAAGCCTAAAGTCAGCATAAGGAGGGACATACTAAAGATCAGAGAAGAAATAAATAAAATTGAGAAGAATAAAACAATAGAAAAAAATGAAACCAAGAGCTGATTCTTTGAGAAAATAAACAAAATAGATAAGCCTCTAGCTAGACTTACTAAGAAAAAAAGAGAATCAACACACATCAATAGAATCAGAAACAAGAAAGGAAGAATCATGACGGACCCCACAGAAATGCAAAGAATTATTAGACAATACTATGAAAACCTATATGCTAAGAAGCTGAAAAACCTAGAAGAAATGGACAACTTTCTAGAAAAATACAACCTTCCAAGACTGACCAAGGAAGAAACAGAAAATCTAAACAGACCAATTACCGGCAAAGAAATTGAATTAGTAATCAAAAACGTACCCAAGAACAAAGCCCCTGGTCCAGATGGATTCACCGCTGAATTTTATCAGACATATAGAGAAGACATAATATGCATTCTCATTAAAGTTTTCCAAAAATAGAAAAAGAGGGAATACATCCAAACTCATTCTATGAAGCCAGCATCACTCTAATACCAAAGCCAGGCAAAGACACCACACAAAAAAGAAAATTACAGACCAATATCCCTGATGAACATAGATGCGAAAATACTCAACAAAATATTAGCAAACCAAATTCAAAAATACATCAAGAAAATCAAATACCATGATCAAGTAGGATTCATCTCAGGGATGCAAGGATGGTACAACATTTGAAAACCCATCAACATCATCCACCACATCAACAAAAAGAAGGACAAAAACCACATGATCATCTCCATAGATGCTGAAAAAGCATTCGACAAAATTCAACATCCATTCATGATAAAAACTCTCAACAAAATGAGTATAGAGGACAAGTACCTCAACATAATAAAGGCCATATATGATAAACCCACAGCCAACATCATACTGAACAGCGAGAAACTGAAAGGTTTTCCTCTTGAGATTGGGAACAAGACAGGGATTCCCACTCTCCCCACTGTTATTCAACATAGTACTGGAGGTCCTAGCCATGGCAATTAGACAAAACAAACAAATACAAGGAATCCAGATTGGTAAAGAAGAAGTTAAACTGTCACTATTTGCAAATGACATGATATTGTACATTAAAAACCCTAAAGACTCCCCTCCGAAATTACTGGAACTAATATCGGAATTCAGCAAAGTTGCAGGATACAAAATTAATACACAGAAATCTGTGGCTTTCCTATATACTAACAATGAACTAATGGAAAGAGAAATCAGGAAAACAATTCCATTCACAATTGCATCAAAAAGAATAAAATATCTAGGAATAAACCTAACCAAGGAAGTGAAAGACCTATAACCTGAAAACTGTAAGACACTCTTAAGAGAAAGAGGACACTAACAAATGGAAACTCATCCCATGCTCTTGGCTAGAAAGAATTAATATCGTCAAAATGGCCATCCTGCCCAGAGCAATATACAGATTTGATGCAATCCCTATCAAATTACCAACAGCATTCTTCAACTAACTGGAACAAATAGTTCAAAAATTCATATGGAAACACCCAAGACCCTGAATAGCCAAAGCAATCCTGAGAAGGAAGAATAAAGTGGGGGGGATCTCACTCCCCAACTTGAAGCTCTACTACAAAGCCCCAGTAATCAAGACAGTTTGGTACTGGCACAAGAACAGAACCACAGACCAGTGGAACATAATAGAGACTCCAGACATTAACCCAAACATATATGGTCAACTAATATTCGATAAAGGAGCCATGGACATACAGTGGGGGAAATGACAGTCTCTTCAACAGATGGTGCTGGCAAAACTGGACAGCTACATGTAAGAGAATGAAACTGGATCACTGTCTAACCCCATACACAAAAGTAAATTCGAAATGGATCAAAGACCTGAATGTAAGTCATGAAACCATAAATCTCTTAAAAAAAACATAGGCAAAAATCTCTTGGACATAAACATGAGCAACTTCTTCAGGAACATATCACCCCAGGCAAGGGAAATAAAATCAAAAATGAACAAGTGGGACTATATCAAGCTGAAAAGCTTCTGTACAGCAAAGGACACCATCAATGAACAAAAAGGTATCCTACAGTATGGGAGATTATACTCATAAATGACAGATCCGATAACGGGTTGACATCCAAAATATATAAAGAGCTCACACACCTGAACAAACAAAAAACAAATAGTCCAATTAAAAAATGGGCAGAGGAGCTAAACGGATAGTTCGCCAAAGAAGAAATTCAGATGAACATACACATGAAAAGATGCTCCATGTCACTAGTCATCAGAGAAATGCAAATTAAAACCACAATGAGATATCACCTCACACCAGTAGGGATCGCCACCATCCAAAAGACAAATAACAACAAATGTTGGCAAGGTTGTGGAGAAAGGGGAACTCTCCTACACTGCTGGTGGGAATGTAAATTAGTTCAACCATTGTGGAAAGCAGTATGGAGGTTCCTCAAAAAGCTCAAAATAGAAATATCATTTGACCCAGGCATTCCACTTCTAGGAATTTACCCTAAGAATGCAGTAGCCCAGTTTGTAAAAGACAGATGCACCCCTATGTTTATCGCAGTATTTTTCACAATTGCCAAGAAATGGAAGCAACCTAAGTGTCTATCAGTAGATGAATGGATAAAGAAGATGTGGTACATATACACAGTGGAATATTATTCAGCCATAAGAAGACCACAAATCCTACCATTTGCAACAACATGGATGGAGCTAGAGGGTATTATGCTCAGTGAAATAAGCCAGGAGGAGGAAGACAAGTATCAAATGATTTCACTCATATGTGGAGTATAACAACAAAGAAAAACTGAAGGAAAAAAACAGCAGAACCATCACAGAACCCAAGAATGGACTAACAGTTATCAAGGGGAAAGGGACTGAGGATGCTGGGTGGGGAGGGAGGGATAAGGGCAGGGAAAAAGAAAGGAGGCATTATGATTAGCATGTATAATGTGGGAGGCGGGCATGCAGAGGTCTGTACAACACAGAGAAGACAAGTAGTGATTCTACAGCATCTTACTACGCTGATGGACAGTGACTGTAATGGGGATTGTGGGGGGCACTGGGTGAAGCGGGGAGCCTAGTAAACATAATGTTCTGCATGTAATTGTGGATTAATGATAACAACAAAAAAGTCAAGGAGCATCAGCATCAGGCATAGCTGGATCCAGGGGCTCACATGCAGCTGTTCACTTATTCTTGTAAGCAAGATGCACACTGGCAGCTGTAGGATTTCAGCTTATCCCACCAGGAGCATGAATTGACAAGATAATAAAGACTCTCTTGACAAGAATTGAATCTGACTCCAGGCTATATACTCATCCTGCACCCAATCACTGTGGCCAGAGTGATGGAAGAAGCTAATAGGTCAGGCTCAGTCACATGTCTTCCCTGGAGCAAGGAAATAAGGCTGTCCCCACACAGACCATGTTGTCAGAGACAGGAGGGTTTCTGGGGATATTTGGAGTACTGTTGCCAAAGAAGGGTCAGGTAAGTCCTGCAAAGCCCAGTACTTCCTCACAGCATCCTGGGAAGAAGCAAGAAGCCAAACAAATGACCATCTCTGGAAGAATGGCTTAAATTGTGGTTTATTCATTAGATGGAATAGTATGCAGCTGTTAAAACATACAAAAGGATTAAATTTATGGGAAAAATGGAATGACAGGATTTACGCTACTTTGAGAAAATAGGTTACAGCTTACATATGTGGCATACTTTCTACTGTGTAAAATGCTTTGAAAAATGCTGAAAGAAGATACATAGAAATGTTCATAGTAATGTTCTTGTGATATGGGTGAATTTCATTTTATAATCTTTCTTTTTGTCAACTTTTAAGTACCCTTTATATACATACCTACAAAACAAACATTAACTTTTAAAATCTGAGCTGCGAGATGACTTCCACTTCACCAGTATGTGGCTATGCCACAGCCAGCTAGGGGTGGGAAGTGGGTGGGGTGTGTGAGAGGGATGGAGGTGACAGGGAGGGGAGGGAGGCAGCTCTGGCTGGTTTGCAGTTGTAAACCTTGGAGAAAGCAGCAAGCAGATTTTGGCCCTTTTTGGAAGCAACCTGTACGAGGTATGGTTAGCGGGGTGAGGGTGTGGGGGGCAGGGTGGCCCTCTTAATTCCCTTGATAGACAGAGGCTCAACTCTTAAGACCTTGTTATCATTTGTTCATTCAGTAATTAATTCAGAAGATGAGTGTGTCTGCAAGCCAGGAGATGTGGCAGGAAAGAAGTTCTTGTCCCTCTGAAGCTCACAGTCCAGTGTGAGGACATGTACACAGATGGCCACTGGCTTACCTGTTGAGTGGGCCTGGCGACGTGTAGTCATGAGCAGAGCTTTTGCGAGGAAGCCCACAGACCTGGAGGACACAGCAACTAGCTCTGAGGGAGAGGCGGAGTGGGGCCTCTGTGCATGAGCTGAGGCACAGGCCAGGGCCAACTTGGCGTGAGAGGGAGTGTGGGCATTAGGCTCAGGTGCTTCTGTCCCAGCTTCAAGGAAGGGCTGTGCTCACCAGGCCCTGGACAGAAATTGAGCACCAGACAGCCTGGAGCCCAAGGAAAGCTGAAGAGGGTCTGGGGGCCAGGGGCGGCAGCTCCAGGGAGGTTGCAGAGGGAGAACTGGGAGTCATGCAGGTGACCGGCTTCTGTTCATAGCAAATGGGGCAAAGAGGAGCCCAACAGTTAAGTGAGGGGTAGCCTGGTGCTCAGGGGCCCAGCTTTTCCAGTGCAGCAAACAGGCCTGAGTTCTGAGACCCAGGAAAACTCCAGTGTTCTCCTTTGGAAAAGGGGAATTCATCCTGCTCTCCCTGGGGAGTACCACAGGGTTGGGGCTAATGAACTGAAGCATGTGGGCCCAGGCCTGGTAGACAGTCGGTGCATAGTTCCCAGCAGGAAGGTGGGAAACAAACCTGTGACACTTCCCAGGTGGCACCTGGGCGTCAGCCGTACCAGAAGGTAGGTCAGTGTGGCAGATTTTATTTTCTAAAGAGAGCCTGGCCCTCCCATCCGACGTGTTCTCTTGTAATATGACCTTGCCCTTCTGCATGTCTTCTGGAGTTAGGTCATGAAGCTGCTGCTGACTCCCCTCCCATCCGTCTTCCTCCCTCCCTCCCTGTCTGTGGATGCTCACCCTTGGATCTGGGCCACCATACTTCAAGGAAGCCCAGGGCACAGGGAGAGGCCACATGTCACTGTGTGGGCTGATGGCCCCTGCCAAGCGTCCCATCTAACCTAAGGCCTCAAACGTGAATAAGGAAACCTGAAAGGACTCCAGCCCCTTGACCACCTGACTGTAGCCCCATATGCCTCACTGAGCCCAGTCAAGCTCCAGAACTGTGATACATAACCACAAATGGTTGTTGTTTTAATAGACTTTATTTCTTAGAACACTTTTATGTTCATAGCCAATCTGAGCAGAAGGTACATTTCCCAAATACTCCTGCCCCTATGTACACATAGCTGGGTCCATAATCGAAATCCTGAGCCACAGTGGTACATTTGTTACACCTGATGAACCTATATTGATATGTAATTATGACCTGACATCCACAGTTTACATAGGGGCTCACTCTTGGTATTGTACATTATGTGAGCTTGTATAAATGTATACTGACAGGTATCCACCATTATAGTATCATACAGAATAGTTTCCCTGCCATAAAATTCCTTTGTGGTTTGTGTATTATTCCCTCTTCCCCCCTAACCCTCGGTAATCACTGATACTTGTACTGTCTCCATAGTTTTGCCTTTCCCAGAATGTCATGTTGTTGGAATCATAGCCTTTTCCGATTGGCCTCTTTCACCTAGTAATATGCATTAAGTTCCTCCATGTCTTTTCATGGCTTGATAGCTCATTTCTTTTAGCATTGAATTATACTTGTTTGTTTGGATGCACCACAGTTAATTTAACCACTCACCTACTGAAGGACATCTTGGTTGCTTCCAAGTTTTGGCAACTATGGATAAAGTTGCTATGAACTCCTGTATGTGGGTGTTTGTGTGGACAAGTTTTTAACTCCTTTGAGGAAACACTGAGGAGTGCAATTGGTGGATCTTGTGGTAAGTGAGAGTATGTTTAGTTTTATAAGAAACTGCCAAACTGTGTTGCAAAGTGGCTATAGCACTTTTAATTTCCTCTACAAATGAATGAGGGTTCCTGTTGCTCCACAGTGTTTTGGCCATTCTTGTAAGCATATAGTGGTATCTCATTGTTTTAATATGCATTTCTCTGTTGACATTTGAGGTGGAGCATCTTTTTTCCCCAACTTTTTTGAGATATAATTGATATATAACATTGTGCAAGTTTAAGGTATAAAACATGATGATTTGATATATGCATATATAATGAAATGATTACACCATCAAGTTAGTTGGCACATCCATCATCCTGGTATTTGTGTGTGGTAACAACATTTAAGATCTGCTCTCTAAGCAGTTTCCAAGTAAACAATACTGCATTGTTAATTATAGTCACCATGCTATACATTAGATCCCCAGAACCTATTCATTTTATAGTTGGAGATATGTACCCTTTGACAAGTATCTCCCCATTTCCCCCAATCCCCAGGTCCTGGCAACCAATTGCCTAGCTACTCTCTCTTCCTATGAGTTTGTCTTTTGTAGATTCTGCATACAAGTGAGATCATACAGTGTTTGTCTTTCACTGTCATTGAGGCATAATGCCCTCAAGTTTCATCCATATTGTTGCAAATAGCAGGTTTGCCCTTCTTTTTTGTGGTTGAGTTATACTCCATTTTATATATGTATATATATTTGTATATATATTTAATTATATATATATATGTATTATTTTCTTTATCCATCTATTGATGAAAACCTAGGTTGTTTCCATGTCTTGACTATTGTGAATAATGCTGCAGTGAACATGTGAGTGCAGATACCTCCTTGAGATAGTGATTTCATTTTCTTCAGATACATACCCAGAAGTGGGATTGCTGGACCATATGGTAGTTCTACTTTTAATTTTTTGAAGAACTTAGGTACTGTTTTCCATAATAGCTGCACCAATTTACATTCCCACCAACAGTGCACAAGTGATCCCCTTTCTCCTATCCTCACCAGCACTTGTTATCTCGTCTTGCTGATGGCCATTCTAACAGGTGTGAGGTGATATCTCAGTGTGATTTTGATTTACATTTCTCTTATGATTAGTGATGATGAGCACTTTTTCCTGTGTGTATTGGCCATCTGCGTGTTTTTTTGGAAAAATGCCTATTCAGGTCCTCTGCCCATTTTTAAGTTGGATTATTATTATATTTTTCTGTTGAGTTGTATGAGTTCCTTATATATTTTGGGTATTATTCCCTTATCAGATATATGGTTTGCAAATATTCTCCCATTCCCTATGTTGCCTTTTTCTTTTGCTGGTTGTTTCTTTTTTTGTGCAGAATCCTTTTAGTTTGATGTAGTCCCGTTTGTTTATTTTTGCTTTTATTGATTATGCTTTTGGTGTCGTGTCCAAAAAAGTTATTGCCAAGATCAGTGTCAATGAGGTTTTTCTCCTATGTTTTCTTCTAGGAGTTTTATGGCTTCAGGTCATATATTTAAGTCTTTAATCCATTTTGAGTTAATTTTTATGAGTGGTTTAAGTTTTTATGAGTGGTCATTCTGTTCCATGTGAATATCCAGTTTTCTCAGCATCATTTATTGAAAAGACTATCCTTTTGCCATTGAGTATTCTTGGCTCCTTTGTCAAATACTTGTTAGCCGTATATACGTGGATTTATTTTGGGGCTCTTGATTCTGTTCCATTGGTCTATGTCTGTTTTTATGCCAGTATCAATCTGTTTTGATTGCTATAGCTTTATAATACAGTTTGAAATCAAGAAGTGTTTTCTGATCATCTTTTTATCTGCTTATTTTCCTATAAGTATATCTCCTTTGATGAGGTATCTTTTAAGGTATTTGGCCCATTTTTTAATTGGGTTGTTCATTTTCTTGGTGAGTTTGAAGAGTTATTTTTGCATTTTTTTTTGGTATCATTAATCTACAATTACAGAAAGAACATTATGTTTACTAGGTTCCCCCCTTCACCAAGTCCCCCCAACATACCCCTTCACAGTCACTGTCCATCTGTATTTTTGCATTTTTTATAACTCTTCTTTGTCAAATGTTTCTTTTGCAAATATTTTCTCCCAGTCTGTGGCTTGTTTTCACTCTCCTGACATTGTCTTTGCAGAGCAGGAGTTTTTTATTTTAATGAAGTCCAGCTTATGAATTATTTCTTTCATGGACTGTATCTGGTATTGTAGCTAAAAAGTCACCACCATACCTAAGGTCATCTGGGTTTTCTCCTTTGTTATCTTCTAGGAGTCTTAGAGTTTTGCATTTTATACTTAATTCTGTGACCCATCTTGAGTTAATTTTTGGGAAGGGTATAAGGCCTGTTACTCAATTTTTTTTTTTTTGCATGTGGATATCCAGTTTTTCCTGAACCATTTGTTAAAGAGACTATCATTTCTTCATTGTATTGCTCCTTTGTCAAAGATCAGTTGCTATATTTATATGGGTCTGTTTCTGGGCTTTCTATTCTTTCCCACTGATCTATTTGTCTGTCTTTCTTTTTTTTTTGCCAATACCACACTGTCTTGATTACTGTGGCTTCATAGTATGTCTTGAAGTTGAGGAGTGCGAGTCCTCAAATTTTGTTCTTCCTCCTTTGTTATTGAGTTGGCTATTCTGGGTCTTTTACTGCATATAAATCTTAGGATGAGTTGTCAACATCCATAAAACTTCTCGCTAGGATTTTGATTGGGACAGTGTTGAATATATAGCTCAAGTTGGGAATAACTGACATCTGGACAATATTGAGTCTTTCTGTCCATGAACATGGAATGTTCCTCTATTTATTTTGTTCTTCTATGATATATTTCATCAGAATTTTGTAGTTTTCCTCATGTAGGTCTTGTACATATTTTGTTACATTTATTTAGATATATTTCATTTTGGGGGGTTGCTAACATAAATGATACTTTTTTGAATTTCAAACTCCATTTGTTCATTGCTGAAATAGAGGAATGATTACTTGTATTTAACCTTGTATCCCAGCACCTTGCTATAATTGCTTGTTAGTTCCAGGAGTTCTTTGTCAGTTCCTTTGGAGTTTCCTCAGTGACAATCAGAGTAATCACTGTTTAAAATTATACCCAACTTTTCTCCCAAGCCTTCATCTACCTAGTGAGAGATTTTTGTTGGGCAAGGACAGTCTGAGAACAGAAAGAACCATCACCCCATAAAAGGCCCTAATATACTAATTCAATATACTTACTGTGTCTTGGGAGAAAATACACATCTCAGATTACTCATTTTCCTAGAAGCACATTACACCCTGACCTGCTTCTTAGAGTAGAAGATGTATTCATGTGGTGGTCTCAGGTTGCCAGGGGTGGGCTTCTGGGAGCCAAGACCTAGGTTGACTGGGGAGCTGCGGGTGTCAGGGCTGCCCCACATCCACGTGAGGTAAAAGCCTCATGTTCTAGGACCAGAGATTCAGCAGTGGCAGCTCCTCTATCCTGGGATCTTCTCCAAGCAGCCAGCACAGGGGCCATGGGTAAATTCAGACATTGGGCTGCCAAACTGGTGCTAGTACCTTTTCCTATCTTTGGCATAAAACAGCAACTTCCCAGGCTCAAAAGAACCAAAAACAAACATGTCCCCTAAAGCCCAAGGATAGCAAAAACATCACCTTTTGCAATAGACATCTGTTCTTTTCACTGGGGGATATACGGCTCACAGTGCCTGGACATCCCTTTAGAGAACCATCTCCCTCCCAACTCTCAGCCCTAGGAACTGACTTCTCAAGCCTAAAGCACCAGGGGTAGTCATGTGACTTGGGCCTGGCCATTCAACATATCCCATTGGCTTGGCCTCTGTGGTAGGTTCAAGGGCTGCCCTTTTAGTGGGATGAATGTCATCCTGGGGCTGGGGTTGGGAGGGAGACACCTGGGGGAGGACCTGCAGAGCCTGCCTGAGAATGGAACCACCACAAAAAAGAGCATAGGCAAGGGATGGGGTGAGAGAGGAGCTGGGGTCTGGTATGATTGAGGCTCTGGGTTACATCTTGCTGGAAGGTGGCCATGCCCTGGCACTTTCAGTGACATTAGCCAAGAAATATTCCTTTTATGCTTAATCCAGTTTGATTGGTGTTTGTCACTTACAAATGAAAGAACCCAAACATCCTTTAGGAATTGTGCAGAGAGCTATATGCTTCACACCTGGTTCTGCAAAGACAAACTCTAGACTCCCAAGAAAGAAGCAGTATCTGTTCCTTTTTCTCTCTTTCCCAACACCTGAGCCTTCCTTCTCACTCCCTCCTAGCTCCCCAACACTCATACCTGGTGCTGATCCATGAATGCCTCTGAGCCCCATTGCCCACCTGCAGCCTGCCTTGTCTTGTAGCACAGAACAGCACCTACTTGGTGTGCACTGCTTGGGTATCTGTCTGTCTGTTTCCTCCAAGAGAATGTGAGTCCCAGGGAAGCTGAAGCCCAGTCAGGCCCTTCCCTCAGGCTCTGGTACCCTGTTTGCCACTTGCCAGATGCTCAGTGAACTGATTGGAACAAGGAGAGCAGCCCCAATAAGAGACCAGACCACCTGGAAATCGGGACTTGGGTGGGCTTAAGACAAGGAAGGAGGACTGGACTTGGAGTCTAAAAATAAAGGAAGGTGTCATGACACTGCAGTTATCCAGTGATTTTCTTGGGCCTCTTTGAGCTCCAGCTGCCACCTGCCTTCAGTGTGTCAGTGAGAGTACACATGAGGCCAGCATGCGGGGCTAAAATGGGCCCTGTTCACTAGATGCCCAGCTTGTACTGCATACTTTACATATGCAGTCTCATCTAATCTGCTCTGCTGCTGGATCGGGAAGGCTGCTTTATGAGCCTCACTTATAGATAAGGAAACTAAGACAAAGAGACGCTAAGTCATTTGCCAAATGGCACACAGCTGGTCAGTGGAGAAAGTTGTCCTTGAGCCCAGATCTGGTCTCTCTGGGGGTACAGAGGCAACCCAGAACCTGTCCCAGGCTCCAAGCCTCCCTGGGACAAAGGCTCTCCATCCACCTGTCTAAGCTGGTATCTGGTCCTGGCCGTGTGTAAGCCCAGGTCATTTCCAGTTTTGAGGCTTCCATATGTTAAAAAATGAGGAAGCACCCAAATTTCTACCATTGCAACATACTTAATATAAATATATTAACAAATGGATGCTCCTACTGCACATACAACAGTGCAATGTAATTCTGCTGGGGTAATTAACATATTTCCTTCTTAAAATTAATTTATTGGTCACTGAAGGCAGCATGGTCTGATAATGGGACACAAGTTTCAAGATGGGGAATGTCACTCTTTTCCATCCTGTTCCTGTGACCTGTGCATAACAGCATTTGGAGGGAGGGTCAAAGGCATACAGTTGAGGTGTTGTCTTGGTGAGGGAGCATAGGCCCATTGGGCTCCTCCTCCACCTCAGTCAGGGCATGGAGGGGCACCCAAGAGGCAGTGCCACCTGGGGTCAGCCCAGCACCTTCGCCACCCTTGTGGGTGTTGGAGTTCCTGCCAGCTGGTGGCTTCCTGACAATTCTCAGCCACCAGAAGGGGGCAGACATTGACTTCCAAAGCTGGGATACAATGGGTCTAGGAGAAGGCAGGCGTGGGGGATGGAGGTGCCAGGCTGCTGTCATGGCCATAACCATCTCAGGACAAGCTGGGCCCCAGTAGGCTGGGCCTGGCTCCCCAAAACTTCAGGGGCTTAAAGGGCCCCACCCAACCCTTGTGTTGTGTCGGGTCACCCAGCAGGCAGCCTCTCGGGGGTTGGCAGTCTGGCTGTGACTAGGGACTGAGCGCTGCTTGAAGCTAAAGAGCAGGCACACCTTTACCTGGATTGTGTGTTTTCTTGGGGTCCTTCCTTGGAGGGGCTGTTGGAGATCTGAGATGCGTTTACATTCCCAAGCCACCCCTAGGCCTAGCCACTGCCCAGGGAAACACTTCAGATCTCAGAAACCCGCAGGGCTACCACATGGCACTGTGTGAAAGGCACAGAGCAAACCTCTGAAATGTCCTTGCTCACTGTGCTTCCAGGAAGGCAGTGTTGGGCAGGCCGGGTGCCTCCTGCTCCCTCCCTGACACCTGGCCCACCACCCTGGGCCAGTGCTGGCGGTCAGCAGGAGGCAAAGGGCCAGCTGTGTGCCAGCTGTTCCTTGTTTGCAGCAGTGTGTTCTCCTTGCACCCCGCAGCCAGCTTCCCAGAACTAGTCCCTGCCCAGATCAAGTCCTTTTTGGACTCCATGAGCCTAGCAGCCCAGGCTCTCAGATGGCTCAAACAAAGAGAATTTTAAAGTGACAAGCTGGACACGCAGCCGCGACAGTGTGTCTGCCCAGATTAAGGTGAGCTCCAGCCTGGGCCTTTGAAGAGCACTTAGTTTCCTGGGGTGAAAATGGATTTTCACAACAGAATTGGGAAAAGCATCACTAACACAGACTCATCCTCACCACGTCACATGGGGCTTTGGGGAGGCACAGGGGATACCTAATATTTCTTACATCCCCATGGCACATGCTGCTCCAGATGGTGGCACAAATGTAAGAGACACAGCCCTTTCGGTGTACCAAGTGTCCTGACTCTACCTGGGTTCCTCAGCCTGTCTTCCACCTGCAGCAGTATAGCCTTTTCTCATGCCAGTCCCACCTGCTTAGACATTCTACGACTCCTGCCGTCTCTAATGGTATCTAGGACTCTACCTGCGTCTGTGAGGCCCGCCTTCCTTTCCTGCCCATGGTCACCTGCTTCCCCCTCTTCCCTCCTACACATGGCCAGCCACCTGGACTGCCTCTATCAAAGCTGTGGCTTGTCTCTGGCCCATGATGCTTTGCTCTGCCTCTGCTTGGCCCCTCCTCTTCTCTGCACAGCCAGTTCCTCTTCAGCCTGCTGGTATCAGCTTCAGTGTGATTTCTGTGAGGCCTCCCCTGACCACCAGGATCCTCAGGCCTGTCCCCAGCTCTGTTCTGTCATAAATCTCATCATTAGTTTGTGTCACTACGGATCATGGGCTACCTTCTGAGCCCTGCAGCCCAGCTCAGTGCCAGGCACATAGTAGGTGCTCAGCAAACATGTTATCTGAAGGTAGAAGGGAAGGAATGGTGAGCACATAGGGGCCCAAGGGCTTCTGCACCCTCAAAGAGAGGCATGCTGAGGGGTGAGGCCTGGCTCTAAATCCAGAGCCACACAGGCATCTGAGCTGTACCTGAAGTTTCCCCACCTGCCCATGACTTGCTCCTTTTCCTCCTTGGAAATGAACCATCCTTGTTTACCACAGGCCCTCCCACAGGAGTTAAGCTGATCCGGCTGGCTGCAAATTCCAGGGCAAGGAGCCTCCATGGTCATAGTCTGGAACCTGCCTGAGAGACGTGGGCTTTGCTTCTCAGGCCCCAGCCATTCCACCCTACAACCCCGCCCCTAAGCCCAGCCCAACCATTCCCCTTAACAACTTCTCTCCTCTTGCAGGAAGTCCCTTGGAGGGAGGGTAAGGTGTACAAGGCCAGGGTCCCTGGGTAAGGCCTCTGGATGTGACATGTGGCAATGGTCCATTTCTCAGTCACTATTCAGACTGGCCCTTTGAGCCATGCACAGGGCTTAGACTTGGGGGACACTAAGAGGAATAAACATAGTATAGCCCACTCTCCAATCCCAAGCTTATCCCAGAAGTTCTCATCCTTTCTGCTCAGGAAGAACTTCTGAATAAATTAATTTTAGTGACTCACGAGAAGGTATTGAAGGACTCAAGCAACTCTAAGCCAGCAAGAATGACACGTTCCTAGCAGAAGTCGGTGCCAAAGCCCACTGGGGACCCACCCTTTTGCTGCCTGTTCAGGGAGTCCAGTGGCAGAACAGAGGCAGGGTACCCCTGGAGTGGCTGCCAGAGCTGATGGGGAGCAGTGGCAGGATGGAGCAACAAACCAGCGCCCTTCCCTGGCTCCCAGCAGCCCCTCTGTGACTCTGGACAAAAAGTTCCATCAACCTTGCAAAGTGAGACGCCACAGGGGCCAGGCAATAGCATAAACGAGTCGCTGTGTAAAGCAGGGTGCCAACCCCCGGAAAAAGGTGGCTCCTTCAGCCCGCTGGTGCCTGGCAGGAAAAGGAGTTGCCAGAGTTGTCAGATCTGATGAATGTTTTTTAAACTTAAAAAAAAATCTAGTTGTTACGTAAAATTTCCTGTTTTAAGTAATGGCTCAATTAAAACAAAACAGCAGTAAGGCAAATAAAATGTTTCTGTGGGCCATATCTGACAGGGCAGTATGTGAATTAACATCTGTAAAACGAGGGTACTATTCCTTTTCGCCTAAAAGCACAGCCGCTCCCAATGAATTAGGTCCGCCCCTAGGCCTCAAAACCCCTGACAACTGCTGATTGGACCAGACACGAGCACCTGACCTCGGGCAGTAAATCACAGGCTGGCAACAATTTACGCTGCAATTTGGGGCCAGTACCGCCTTGGGCCACCCAGTCCTCAGAGGCCTGGCCCCTTTTGTCCCTCAGATCTTAAGGGACTTCCTTGTTGGAGCCTCCTCTAATCACCCTGTTTAAAATAACCACCACCCCAGGCCAGGTTGTTTTCTTTTTCTCCGCTTTGTTTTCAGATGTATCCATAGTACCCAGGATGGTGCCTGACACATCACTGACTCTCACCAAATATTTGTTGAAGGAACCAGTGAGTTCCCAGGAGAGTCCATCTCCCTTATCCCTCCAGGACATCCCTCCGACTTTCCCCACCCCCACGTGACCTGTGCCAGCTTCAGGGAGACTCCGGTCATCAAAAGTAGACTAAAGCACGGTCTCACTGGCTGTTAGAGGAAAAAAGATGACACGGTGACAGTGCCAAGTGCAGATCCCGGCTCATAGTAGCTGCTCAATACACGTTTGAATTTGTTTTCTTTAGGGCTTTGCTCTGCCTATCTTGCGCAAACGTTTCAGCGGCTTCATCAGGTAGATGGGAGACCCATTTATATTGAAAACCCTCTGGGCAGTTCCCAAATCCCAAACTCTCACCAGGCTCGAAGGCTTGCTTGAACCTCACATCTGGGCCAGTTCCAGTCCTCACAATGTCCAGACATGGATGATGAGTATCAAACCGGAGTCTATGGCTGATAAAGAGATCATCGAGCAGCCGGCTCATACTGTGTCATCCAAAAAGAAAATCAATTTTAAACATCAGATAAAATGTGACAGGCGTTTTAAGAATGCATTTTACAAGCAATGCACTGTGATGGGAACAGGCTGGCAGGCTGGTTGGGACCTCACCACGGAGCCTCGTCAGTAAGGTCTGATGTGGACCCTCTTAGGGGCTCCACAATCTCTGGCTCAGCATTGCAGCCCTCTGATGCCCAGACTGGAGGGCGCCTGCAGGCCAGGCTGCTGTTAGCTGGGGGAAGCTGCCCAGAGAGGGTCTCATGCTGGAGCTAACTGCCATGCTGACACTGGAAACCCTTTGGGATTTCAAGTGAGGGGACTGATGCTGGTCCAGGTCTGGCTTTCTGAAGCCATGGGCCAGTCACTCTGCTTCTCTGGGACTCAACCTTCTTTTCTTTGAAATGGGGATAGTAATACTACCCAGAGGGAGAGTTAATGAGGTTAGGGGAGGGGTGGTTAAAACACTCTGAAAATGAATCTTATTTTAAATAGGGGAAACCCTGCATGACAAAAATTTTCAAACAATGCAAAAGGCTCTAAGATACAGAGTTAAGTAAAGTTTCCTTCCTGCCCTTGTACCCCTGCTCCTCTTTTCCCCTCTCCAGAGGCAACAACTCCTAGCAGCTTCTTGAGTGTGTCCTTCCAGAGATATTCCTCACATGCAAATGCATAAGGGTACATACACACTGTTCTGGGCTTCCCCCACCCCCCTTTTAGCCCTGTACCTTGGAACTTTCCAATGTCTATTCCTACAGAATGGCCTCCTCCTTCTTAATGCGTGTCCCCCAAACACATGGGCTTTGCCACCATCCCACAAAATGACACCTGCCCTACTGAGCAAGGGCAGTACCAGGGTAGGGCTAGTAGGAGAAGCAAAGGGGAAAGGAGGAGCCAGAGGTGGGGTTAGCAGGAGGGGTGGGGCTAAGGAAAGGGGACAGACCAGAGGTGGGGGTAGAGTGGGACAAGGGGATAGGAAAGGAAGGAAGAGAAACAGCTTTGTCTGTTCATCTTGCTAGAGACAGATTCTTGAGAGTTGGGATGAGAGGAAGGGGAGCCTTACACTACACTATGAATAATAATAATAACAACAATAACAAGCTCTATTATTTACTGGAAAAAAACCCATTGTATGGATGTTTTATGCTCTGTGAACCAGTACACAACCCATGGTTATTTGAGTGCTGCACACAGGGCTGCAGCCAATAGCTTGGTTCGTGGGCGGGCAGGCTTGGAGAGTGGAAAAAGCATCCCATAAACTCAGGTGTTATGTCAGTGACCTGCAGAAACAACCCTCTTAGCTTGAAAAGTATTTGCTTTTGTCCCTGCCGCAGTGTTCAGGAAGGGGTGGGGCGCGACCTGCAGCGATGGGTTCAGGGCTTGGTGTGGCTGGCTGTATTAATGAGTCACCCTCCTTAGAACCTAACTTTATTCTGCAACTGTGGTGTGAGCTGAAGCACAGACTGACGAGGAAAATACTCAGAAAGTTCTCAAATCCATCCCCCTCTTGGCAGGTGTGGTGGGAAGCCAAGGAAGCCAAGGAAGCCAAGGATACAGGGTTTCTGTTAAGGCTTCAGGAATGAAGAGGAATCACAAGGCCCTTGGGTGTTTGGGATTGAAACAATGTAACAGTGTATTCCCACCCCCACCGGAACTCAGTGGTATGGAACAGCTTGTTGATCATAGTCACCAAAGCCCATTAGTTTATAATTCGGTATCCGGGTAACCTTTACAGAAATAGATTAAAATATAACTAGCATCTTGAATACACCTATAGTGACCTGATAGCTCCCACTGCAACAGTTCTTGGGTGCTTTGTAGTAAATGTGTAAAAGGCATGGCCCTGCTGTACCCGGGGCTCAGACCTTTGGAGATCACTCTCCTTTGAGCCCACCGGTGTAAAATAAACGTCACCCCCCAAGACCTCCGAGTGCTTGGTTCTTCCATCAGCCATCCAGTCCAAGTTTTCTGGTTTTCCATAACAATACAAAAATGAGTTTCATAGACATCCAGCCCTTACACTGGAGGAACATCTACAAGGATCTGCCATTACCCTAGTAAAGAAACTTCTGGATTCCCAAGGGTCCACACTGGAAGGAGAGTGGATCAGGGCTCAGGGACCCTAAGGAGCCTCTGGGCTCTGAGATTTCCTACCCTTTGGAACCTCTTGATGGCAAGGGTACCTGAGGAGGGTGCCCAGTTCATGAAGACTGCCCCTGAGGTTCCCCAGGGGAGCACTACCCCTCCACTCCCTCTTCCTCAGGAACAGGCACTTGACCCCCACACCCCACCAGCCAAGGCCAAGCTGTTCCTGGTTCCTCCCTGGGCCACACCTCTTCTGCAGATGTTATTGAGGTGTTCTGCTCAGAGGAGAACTGCTTCCCCAGTGAGGGGTGTGACCTCACCCAAGGTCCTGTTGAACAAATTGCAACAGAACAAAACTCAACCGGACAGTCACCATATAAAAACCTTCACTGGAGCCTAGGGGAAAGCTGGGGAAATAGTCTAGTATGGTTTCTAGTCCCCATTAGAAACCAATGAAGGCCTCTTCCAGAGGGTAAGACTAATATTTGATGGAGGTATAGGCCATTTGTATTACAGCATGTAATCATAATATCTACTTTGTTGTTTTCACATGTATTTTCTCATTTCATTCAGGGAAGTGGATAGAGCAGGTATTACTCCCATTTGACAGATGGGGAAACTGAGTCTCCATCACAGTGCATGGGAGATGCTGGTGGTTGCCTGTCCCACAGCCATTCCCACCCTTCCCATGAGCACATACTCTTCTTCCCCACCATTTTGCTTCTCCTTCCTCCTCCCAGGGGAAGTGGGTCACTCCACAGCTCAGGGAGTGATGTTTGACTGATCAAGGCATAGTGATCTCCACCTGCCCGGGACTGCCTGAGCATGGCCATGAGACAGAGTGCTGGCAGAGAAGTCTGCTGGGGACTGGTAGGGTGGTTTGCTTTGCTTTGATAAAAGGACCCAAGTTAAGGATACTCCCTTTCATTTTTGCCTCTGGTCATTGTTGGCTACATGTAATTTCTAAAAGTGTGGTAGCCATTGGAGCCATGAAGAGAGTCAGCCTAAGGTGCAAACTGATGTGCTGAGAATGTGTTTCAGTTAGCTACAGCCACAATAACAACCTCGGAATCACAGAGGCATTCAGCAAGAAGCACTTAGACTCACGTGACTGTAGTCCACTGACCTAGACAGGCTCAGATCTGCTCCATGTGTCTGTCATCCTCCTGCATGTTCTCAGTGAGACGGTAGAGGTGCAAAGGATGAGCCCCCAGGTGCATGCCCATTTCAGGCCTCTGCCTGCGTCCATGTGCTAATATTGCATGGATCAAAGCAAACCACATGCTGAGCTCAGTGTCAAAGGAGTCAGGGCCAGTGACTCTCTTGAGGGTGTGTACACTGCAAAGTTACAGGGCAGAGGGCATGATAAGGCAATAAAGGTTAGGGGCATTATTCCAATCGACAATGGGAAGATAAAAGGAATCTGCTCCCTCATGATGTGGCTGAGTTGCTGAATTAACCAAGCCTGGAGCTATTCTACCTTGGAGCTTTTGGTTATTCAAGGAAAAAATAAAAGCTCTTATTGTTTAAACCATTTTAGGTTGGGTCTTCTGTTAATTGCAGCCCAAATGACTAACAAGCCCCAGATCATCCAGCTGGAAAGTGGAGGAGCCCAGACACGGGAAGGGCCCTCAGACTCTAGGACTGAGCCTCCTGCAATGCCTTTGCATGGTCCTTTGCTGGGTCGCACAGCAGTAAGATGTAAGCCTCCTGCTCTCCAGTCCCAGGCCATAGGGAGCTTTGTCATGCACGGGGCCCAGGAGGGAATGGAAAGAGAAACACAGGCTCTGTGCTGTGTCCTAGAACAGTCCTTTTTAAGTGCAACCCACAACCTTGTGTGTGGTCTAGGGGGAAGGCTCAGACCTCAGAAAGCTAAGCCACTTTCCTCTGGGGACACTGATTACCCCATTGAGGAAAGGGGTCCATGCAATGGCTTTTGCCCTGAGTTTTGGGAGGTACCATATATGAAGGCAGTCTCCCCCAATAGATGTCTTCATTTTTATCAAGTCTGGACTATCCAGAGCCATTTGGTCTATCGCCCTGCCTCCATGTAGGCACATACTTAAATCCCACTAGACTGATCATCAGACAGTTAAGGTTACTATAGCATTCTCATCAAAGACAGTGGCTTCTCTGGACCTCCTATAAACAAGAGAAGCTGGAAGAATCCCAGAGGATCCATAAACCATCTTTAGTCTCCTTTTCTTCATCCCATTCCATGAGATTTACTTGCAAAGGGTAAGTCTAATGGATTGGATTCTCCCCTTCTTTCTCCTGGTAGGGAATGGTCGACATGGTACTGAGCAGTTTTACCTCGGAATAGGGTATATAAGCTGGATTAGGTTCAGCTGCGTACACTAGAAAAACCTTAAAGTAATAGTGACTTAAGGATGATGAAGTTCATTTCTGTCTTGCAAAACTAGTCCAGATGCAGACAGCCCAGGGATGTAGGACAGCTCTACCACCATCAGAGACCCAGGCTCCTCTTTTCCTGCCCCACCAACTTCAGTATTGGTTTCCATCCTCCAGATCACTGCATGGTCCAAGATAGCTGCCAGAGCTCCACCCATTATGACCACGATCACAGGAAAGTGGAAACACAGAGGAGCAAAAAGTCTCCCTTCAGCTCTGTCAGTCCCCTTTAAGCATCCTTCTCAGAAGTCCCACTCAACAGTTATTCTCACTTCTCATTGGTTGGTACATGGCACCTGGTTTCAAGAGAAGCCAAGAAATGCATCTTTTATGACAGGAAACAATTAGATCAGATAAAAATTAAGGTCTGAGAACTTCGAAGAGCAAAGGAAGAATGCATGTTGGGGAAGAGCAGTTTCTGCTACAAGGAGTTCAACTTTTATCTTACGTCAACATTTATTTGGGGGGCATCTAGTGTATACCAGGCACAGGGGTAGGCTGTACCACGGAGAGATAAATGAGACATGATCTTTAATCTCAAGGAGCCAACAGTTTGGAGTGGATGGTGGACTACAGCTGAAATAGCTCTCATAGTTATGAGTTGTTTTGGTGATAAAGCATTTAACAAGAAAAAATTTGCCTTCATCGAAACTTAGGAGAATTTACCTATAATATGGAATTTGGACTCTCTTGAAGTACTTGAAGCTCTGGAAACACCAGGCTGGCATTATTTTCCCATGGCAGCAATTGCCTAGAGAAGCAGCTACCCCTCTAAAAGGCCCTTCTCCTGCCTACCACAGTCCCAGCCAATTCTGTTGCCTCACACAACTTAAGATACCTGCATGGCTATGACGGCAGGCGTTTGATTTTGTGACCTCTGCTTAGAGAAGGGGACAGAGGTGGTTTCAGATGTTTCTATGTGGACAGCAAGCTGACACTGCCAAAATTACTGTTGTAGATGTGACCTCACTTGAACTTGTCCCTTTCAGAAGAAAGTGGTCTGAAACAAAAAAATGCAAACCAAATCCACACACCTTCCAGAAATTCCTTGCTCTTCTCTAAGGGAGAGACTGAAGATGTATAAATATCCTTTTTTAACTTCTCCTTTCTTTGAGAAGCCATCTCCAGCATGTGGAGACAGGAAAGGTTGACAGGGGCAGGTATTTCTCTCTCCCCACAGATGACCCCTGTGTCAGGCCAAAGGTGGCCCTACTTCACTGAGGCACGAGAAGCTCCTCCAAATTCAGCAGGGACCCAGGCTCACGCTTGGCTCACCTCCGAGCAGAGGCCGCCCTCATTAGTGCGCAGAGCCTTCTTTGCAGGCTGCCCCCAGCAACCTTTTTCCCGAGCCTGTAACTGGAGAGATCTCACTGGAATCACCTTCTGACTTGCTTCAGAGCACCCGCCTGGCTGATTCAACCCCAGAGCTGTGTGAGCTGCTGGGAGAGCTGTGGCCCATTCTGGGTGGCCTCCCCTCCTGCCCAGCCCAAGGGCATCTTGCAGCTATAAATTGAGTAAATTGAAAATGTTACTGAGGGCTGGAGATAAAAGAGAGCTGGGTGTCTCTATGAATAAAACATGGGAGGGAGGCCATTTCTTGGAAAAATAGAGAGAATAAATTGTGGTGGATCAATTTTATCTAATTTCTTGGCGGAGCTTCTGACATGCAAATGAATGTGCTCATAATTTATGAGTGAGCTATGGAGATTACCAGAGGGAAGGGGTGCCAGGATTTCTGGTGGAGTAAGGAGGAGCTTGGCTAAGGATTTTGCAAAAGTCCATCCGGCTTTTATTCCTTAAAACCTAAAGATTTAGAAATCCTCCCAGGGGGGGCAAAACCAGGCAGAGTAAATTCTGGATTCCTGGGCCTGTCTTTGGGGCTAGCTCCTCTGGGTGCTCACTCATTATCTCAGCCACACTGGTGGCCAGCTGGCCAGCTCTGGCCAAAACACACATGGTCTGGCCACCAGGCCTTTGCTCAGTTGGTCCCCACCTCCCGTCATCCCATTTCACCAGGCAGATTCCTTCCCCTGACTTTGGTTTCCAGCCTGAGCCTTCCCTGGTAGGACCCAGGGAACTCACACTTCTGCACTCTGGAACCATCTATCTGCTCCTCTTACTTAGAGGTGGCACCCTGGCCCAATCCTGACTGCAAATATGTTCTCTTTGACCTGAGCAATGTATACTCCTTGTAAAATTGGTTGCCAATATTAAGAAACTAGGAGATTTCCCATAAATTTCAGGGTGTTGGACTTATCTTGAAAGATCAGAACATCTGGTTACATGGGCTTATATTTCCACTGCAACAATTGACTAGAATCAAGAAGTAACCACTGGGCCTTCAAGACAGAGGCTGCATTTCTCAATTTGCTGCAGACCCTACTGCTCCCAATTGCCTCGGTGGCCCTGAAGAGGAATGTCAGTTGCCATTTATTGTTATGTTTGCACTGTTGTTTTGCTTATAGTGGAGCTAATGGGAAAGTGAAATATCTTTTCCCATGACTTTAACAAAATTGGAAAGTTAGAGGGGCAGAGAGCCCAAGTTTCAAGAGGGAGAGGCATACACATTTATTTTTGGTGGGAGTAACAAATGACCCCCATGGTAACTTGTGAGGAGGCTAGGGGTGGGAGTGAGTGCTCCAGGCTGCATGATCACTCCACTCCCTGCAAAGCCCTGCAGGGCTTGAGTTTGCAGCCTCTGTTTTTGAAGACTCAAGTCTTTTGTCTCAGCATTTCAGTTTCTGTTCTGAAACCAGAGTGTCTCAGAGCCAGGGAGCTTAGAGAAGGAATACCGGTGGCCCACACCAGTCTCTGGAAGCTGCTCAAATCCTCCCTGGGGGTTGTCCTTTCAGCGAGACCTGAGGTAGGCTCTGCCCTATCTTGCAGATGAGCAAATGGAGGCACAGAGAGGTTGGTAACTTATGTGGCACAGCTGGTTGGGAGAGACTCAGTTTGCAGCCATGCCCAGCTGGTTCCAAAACTTAACTCCACCAGTGCCCTTTGGTTCTTCCTGCTCACCCCTTCCTTGGTGAGCTAGGATGATGAGTGTTATAGTCAAAACAGCTTAAAATCTTGGATAGACAGTGGCTGCAAGACCCTGTGAGACAATGCCCCTGGGTTTGGGGTGTCCTCAGCTGGGTGGGTTCAAGGTGAGGCCTAGGGTGTCCTCTTTTCTGATTCCCAGGACATCCACATGTCAGCTGGGAGAATTTGAGCCTCCTGGAATGTCAGAACTGGGAAACAGGCTCAGAGTGGGGAACACCTGGCCCAGGTCACAGCACAGCTCTGTGGACACAGAAGTTTGCTTGCAGTCAGAGTTTGTCCCTGGGTCCTCTGCAAGTCCAGAGATATGCAGGCACTATTGTTTCTGAGTCTCCAGATGGATGAAAACAAGTAGAGAATTGCCCTATTGGGGTCAAAAGTGGTAACATATTTAAAATTTTTGCATTGAACAAACCAACACTTCAATACATTTAAAAAATATGCCAGGCAAGTGTGCTCTCCAGAAGACAATCCTAGCATTTAGAAACAATGATCAATTCCCATGTCCTCCAGGTTGGTCTTATATATCCGTATATGATGGACGTGGTCTTCTTTATGGGTTCCTGCCAGTAGGTCTCTGTGACTCTGTGTGTAGGCCCATTGGGAGACCCTCGAGAGCCTAAAGTTGCGACCTTTTGTGGTTGGGGGCAAAAGCCACATGGTGTCCCTGAGATAGACCTGGGTCAGAATACCTCTGAACCTCAGCTTTCTGATCCACAAAATGGGTATAATCCTTGTTCAACACAGGGCTGAATTGAGGATGACTGTGTATGAAGAGCTTAGCGTTCACTAAATTTTGGCTGCTCAGTTCATCCACAGAGCTGTGATCTAACCCCAAAGCCCTGGCTCTCTCTATACCACCGTCTGTCCCCAAAAGCTCATCTCTTGGGAAGGTTTCACAATTCTGCTAAAAGAACCCATCCCTTGAAAGCAGAAATGGGATTTTTCTTTTCAAATCTGTTCCTTGGGGGAAGTGTTGAAAGAGAGTTGTAATTTCCCATTACAAAATTATATGTGCAATTACAAACAATGAACTGTGAGCATTAACTGGGAAGACTGGGAGATTTTCTGTTTTTAAGTCACAGACTATTTTAAAACCTCCCAGAATACAAGAAACAGGCCTGAGGAAATAAACTTCCAGAGGGTGGCCCAGGCAGCACCCACCCCTGCAGCTCCCCTTGCTGCATCTGGTTCTCTTTAGGAAAGGTGGCTGCCCTGCCCAGCAAAAGGCTGTACTCTGCGTAATCCTTGCAGCATGCGCTCATGCATGTGTGTGCATGCGTGAGAATAACGGTTTCCTACCCACTCTGTCTGCCTAGCATGTAGCAGGTCTCTATCCATCCACGCATCCATCCATCCAAACAAACAATATTTGTTAAGTACCTACTGTGTGCCAAGCTCTGGGCATAAAGCCATGAACAAAACAGGCAAAAGTCCCTCCCCTCCTGGAGCCAACATTTTAACAAGGGAGACAAAGATTAGAAACACAATAAATAAGAACATGATACAGTATATGAGAAGGTAGGTAGTGCTTTGGAGAAAAACTAATGAGGGATGGGGATGAGCCAGTAAGGAGAGGGTGAGCAGGGCTGCACATCACATAGGGCCGTGGGAGCTGGCCTCCCTGAGCACGTGGCATTCGCACAAAGATCGGAAGGAGGCTGGTAAACAAGCCAAGGGGATGTCTGAGGTGGGAGCGTCCCTGGTAGAAGGAAGGACCTAGCGCAAAGGCCCTGAGGGAGGCCAGAAGGAAGGGGCAACTGTGCAGGCCTATTCGCCTGTGAGGACTTTGAATTGACCCTGACAGAAGTGGGGAGCTTTCTCAGGGGTCCCAGCAGAGGAGGGACATGAGCTGGCCTACTTTTTAAAAGGATGGCACCAGCAGCTGTGTTGAGAGTAGAGCTGCTCCGTCCATTATTGTGTGGCTGAGGAGTGCTTGATGGGGCTCGTCTGAATTGAGACGTGCTAAGAATGTGCATACACACTGGATGTCCAAAACTTACCACGAAAGGAAGAAGGTAATCTACCTCATTAACGATCTTAAACATTGATTACATGTTGAAATGATATTATTTTGGAGATATTTTGTTAAAATATATGTTATTAAAATTACTTTATCCATTTCCTTTTCCTTTTTAAAATGTAGCTGTTAGAACATGTAAAATTCCATACGGGGTTCATCTTCTAGATCTGTTTGGGAGTCCTGCTCTAGACAGTACAGGCCAAGGGCAGAAGTTGGGAGATAGGAGGCCACGGCCATAGCCAGGTGAGAGGTGATGGCAGCTGAGCCAGGGGACAAAGGGTGAGAAGTGGTGGAATCGAGGTGTGCTCTGAAGCTGTTTGTGGCTGGACCTGGGGACATTGCTTTGCAGGTGTGTGTGGAACGAGCTGGGCCCAGGCTCTGACCACGGAGCTGGGGTGGAGAAGTGTGTGGAAAGGGAGTCAGGGTCCTTTCCTGGAGCCAGACTCTGCCGTGTCCCAGGGAGGGGCTGTTTGCGGTCAAGGCCAGAGGAGAGCTGGGTGTCCCATAGGGGGTGTTGGGTAAGCCCAGGTCTCATGCAACAGGTGACCGGGTGAATCCTGGGCCTTTACTTGCTCATCTGTAAAGTGGAAGCAGTAGGACTCAACCCCCCAGTGCAAAGTTGAATGAGTGGGTGTAAGTAAACCTGGCATAGAGTAAGTGCTCAACCAATGAGCACAGTGATGATCACAGTTATTACAGTGGCTAGGAATCACAGCGCCCCTGGACACCGGGATCAGCTTCTTTGGCCTCTGCTAGCAGGGTGAGGCACAGGGGATCTCTGCTTCCTTCCACCACCCCCTTTCAGCTCAGCCTAATGCTGAGCCTTGCACACAATAGGTCCTGAATCAGTATTGATTGCATTGACTAATCAAGGCACTATTAGGATGCAGTAGGATAATGTTTGTTGAATGCAGAGGAGGAAGAGGCTGCATGGAAATACTGATCACCCTTACTGTTGATTGACTTATAATTCATATCTGCCCACTTCAGTCCACCCACCATCTTCTGGACCCAGGCTTCTGTCTCCTCTTTCCTGTACACCCTCAGTAGCCTCCTCTCTGGTTTCCTTCCTTCCACTCTTGCCCCCTCAATCATTTCTCTACACAGAAGTTAGAGGGAGCTCTTAAAATGTAAATGAGACTATGCCATATTCCTGGTTGAAACCTTCTACAGGCTTCCCTTGCAACTACCATACAATTCTGCAAGGCCCTGCATGATCCCACCCCTTGTCCCTGGCCAACTTTACATCTCAGCAAAGTTGCTCTCTATGCCTTCTTTCCTTTCCTACAACTCAAACCAGTTTCTGCCTCAAGACCTTTGCACTTGCTGCCCTTGCACCTAGAATGCTGGTTCTGCCCATTTTCACCTGGGTAACAACTCATTATTCATGTTGCAGTGCAAGTGTCTCCTCCTCGGAGGGGACTTCCTTGAGCCCCTCAATCTAAAAAAGTTGAAAGTACTTCTTAGTCACTTCAAACTCTTTTAAACTTGGCTTGTTTTATTTCTCCATCCACAGTTTTCCTGTTTAGGTATTTGGCCACCTGTGCATTGTGCCTTCCTGACCAGAGTGTAAACTTCCTGAAGTGTTGTCCATCCTTGTCCACCTTCCACACCCAGCCCAATGCCTGGAACATAACAGGCACTCAGTGAATGTCTGTTGTAGGGACAAATGTGCTTATCTGTGCTTTTCTTGAGCATCTGTATGTATTAACTCATTTAATCCTTGTCAGGTTCTTCCATCATCACTGTTATGCAGCAAGTAAACTACAGTTCTGAGAACAGAAACCGAATGTCTGACTCCACCGCTTGTGCTGTTGAATGCAGTATAAGGCTGTTTCTCAGACCCAGGTTGTGGCCTTGGCTCTGCCAGTAACTGACTCTGTGATTTGGTCAAGTACTATCCTGTCTTGGAACCCCACCTGCCCTTCTGACCACAAGGTGTTGTATTTCTAAGGTCTCTGCAGCTCTGACCACCTAGGGCGTGGTCCTCTAAGACCAGGGCCCCATACCTTCCACTCTAACTGGGGAGAATATGCACATTTAGGATCTGCAAGTCCAGAGGAGGGACACGTGGGAGGAGGGCCTTGTCTCCACCACCCTCTATACAGGATGTGTTAACAACAGAGTTAAGCAGCAGCTTCCCTTGGGCTCGATGCTCACTCACCATCTGGGATAATCCTACCCTGGGAGCCTGGGTGGCATCCTTGTTAGAGATGTGGATCTGAAGACTCAGAGCTCTAGTCCCTTCCAGAGGTCACAGGGCAGGGATAAGAGCCAGGACTTGTGTTCATGTCTAACTCTGGAGCCCAAGCTCTTGGCTAGCACATTTCCTGTCGAGTCTTGTTCCCTTAACAAAGGTGGGGAGGAGGGAAGACAGCTCCTTCCCAGCTGCTGACACTTCCCTACCTCCAACTGCTGGGTCCCCAAATGTCTGGTCTTTACATCAAATTTGCTTGTCATCCAAGATATAGATATGATCTGATTTTTGGATGCTACATTCTCAGAACATCTTTTATATGGAAGCAGGAAAGACCTAAGAAAGCACTTCCTGACTATAGGTAATAAAATGCTGTTCTGGGCTGGTTAGATTGTGGTTGAACAGAAAGCAGGGCTGGAACCCGGTGAGATTTGAGGTCTCTTGGGCCCAGACTCTGATGATCTATGAGCCTCTTGGCTCTTAGGACCCAGGTCGGAAAGAGTGAGGCCACCCAGGCATTTGGCCTCCCACCTCCATCCCTGTGCTCCTGGGAGCAGCAGGAGCCCTGGAGGCACAGAGAATACCTGGGGGAGAAAGAGAGTGTTGGCAAACTTTTCCAAGCAACTTTCCGTGGCCTGAGGCTTCCTCTGAGCCTGCTGCTTCTCTGGGCTCTGTCTCCCATGGGTGCAGGGCCCTGGGGAGGCGGTTGTGGGTGATTGGAGCCTGGCAACTCCCAGACCAACCATGTGCCCCTCGGGGCCCCTTCCCGGGAGGGCCCCTGACCCTGGAGCTTCTCTTTCCAGGCTTTTCCCTCAGGGACTTGTACTCTCCCGGTCCTGGCCCCGGCCCAGGTTGCTGAGCAGAGGCCACCAAAGACCCTGGGGACCAAGAGAAGCCTGGAGGAAGCCCTGAGGATCTGGTGCTCCCTGGCCTGGTTGCAGGCCGTCCTCCTCCATGACCGCGCTGAGCTCCCACACCCCCAGAGGGTGGGGACTCCCTGGGACTGGGAGAAGCCTGGGTGGAAAGTGAAATATCCAAGTAGTTAAAGATGGCAGAAGCATTTGCCCAGAGAGCTGACAGTGGCCTCCTAAAACCATGCTTGGCCATCGGGATTTCCAAATGGAAGAAGGCAGCCTGCTTCTCTGAGTGATGCTGATGCGGGGAAGCAACACTTTCCTCCCTTCCACACATCTCTTGGAGTCACACCATTTAGAGTTCAATCACTTGATCAGGCAGTCGGCGTATGTTTACTGAGCACCATCTCTGTGCCAGGCACATGCTGAACAGCAACAGTAAATCAGAATGATGTGACTGAAAGTGATGGTGGTGGGGGGATAGGAAATAGGGCAATCAGGGTGGCCTCTCTGAGGGGGGGACATTTCCAGAAGCCTGATGGGTAAACTGAAGCCTCATGCAAGGGCGAAGGGCCTGAGGCAGGAAGTGTGGAGGCGTTCCAGGAACAGGAAAGTGTCAGTGCAAGGCAGTGAGGGGGCATCTGAGAGTCAAGGTCAGTGGGGGCTGCATCATGCTGGGCCAGCCTGGCCGTAGGTGCAGGTTGGCTTTTTTTCTAGTTATCAGAGAAGCCACTGGAAAGTTCTAGCAGAGGATTGGTGTGATCAGCCTCTGTCTTTGGAGAGCACTGCTTGGTAGGCTGTGGGAGACCATTAGGGGGACTGATGGACTGGGGGGACTCCCTAGGAATCCTGGAGGTCCTTCGGTGCTTGGGGCAAGGTTTGGGTTTCACCTCAGTCTTTAAAGTCACCTGCAGAGGCATTTGCCACTGAGTTTACCTGCTTTTTAACTTAGCATTTGTGGTCACTGTAGGGTTAGAGAGGGGTTGAAACAATTCTAAGTAAAGCAGTTCTGCTTTCCAGAGTGTGAGGAGCTAGGGGGCATGGGAATTCATCTGTGTCCAGGGAGGGCCAGGCCAAGGCCTGGCAGCTGGTTGGTAGGCACCACGAGCAGCCCCACCTGTGGAGCAAAGCCCAATGGAAGGGGCATAAGGAGGCTGATTTCCCCATTGCCTTTTGGAATGAAAAAGGGGCACTTGGCTGGAGCCAGCGCAGAGTAAGATGGAAGCTTGATCATTGTTCTACTAGTAATAATCCTCTCTGAAGGATGCACTTGGGGCAACCAGTGGTCCCAGATTCTGGACTGTCACCAGAATGGTCTCATCTCTCATCACCAGTGAGCAAGAAATACCTGGTTGCAAATTCTAAAGAGTAAAACCTTAAGTTAAGTCTGGTGAAAGGCAAAGACATAGCTGGAACAGGAGGTTGAAAAAGGTGGAGGGTAGGCCAAATTTTCACTTTTCCAAAGGCTCTGGAAAAATAAGGATAGAGTAACAAGGATGCATAAAGAGTCCCTTATGTTTGCTTAAAATTCTAACTCTGGGCTTCCTCATTGCGGGGGCTGGATGGTTCTGTGAAGATGGGGCCTCCAGCGGGGCCGGGAAATGTCAGCCAGCCCTGAAAGCCTCTGGCTGGAGAAATCTGAGGGTCATTCATGGCCTTAGGGCAGCATCAAGGTGAAGAGTGCAGACACTGAGCAAGGTGCTCCTGTGTTCGGAGCTGAAGAGCTGCTCAGTTAGAAGCAGACTAGGACAAGGACTCAAGTGCAAGGGATTATTTAGAGGTGATCTCATGGAGCATTAGGAGGGGAGTGGGAAAGTGAGGCGGGGAAGGGGAAGGAGCCAATAAAGATTGGGTTTTGAGCAGCCAGAGCTCATCCCTCCGGGGAACACTGGGAATCAGTGTATAGCGTGTGCCTGAGCAGCGGAGCTGGAGTATTTACTTGCTGACTCTGGCCGCCATTGGTTGAGGGCTGTTCACAGGGCGCTTCACTCAGCAGCACCCAGGCCCACAGTGTACATGGGTCGAGTCAACGTGGGTGACCAGAAGTCCTCAGGCAGAGAGCTGGAGGTGCTGGCTGCTGGAAGGCAGGCCTCGGGGCACTGAGGTGGAATGCGTTGGCTCTGGTGGAGTTCCTGAGCTTATGTGACGGAACGTTACTTAGCCCAAGCCTCAGTTGCTTCACTTGTAAAACTGGGATAAGAGCAACCCTGTTTTAAAAACTCAGTGCAAAGCCCTGTCTCCTAGGGTGATTGTGAGATTTAGTAGGAAAATGCTCATACAGTCTTGAGTCAGTCTTGAGCCACTGCTTGATTTGTTTATTTAATGGATATTTACTGAGAGCCTCATGGTGCCAGGCCTTGGGCCCGCAGTGAAGGGTTACAACCGTGGACACAGCTAACTGGCTTCTGACCACGGAGCTCAGAAGTGCATGAGAAAGACAGTGACAGGGAATGACACATACGACAGGTGTGACAGGGCCACAGAAGGACAAGGCAGGTTCCGCTACAGCTTCAGAAGGTGTTGGGTCGAGACCCCACCCTACCCCAGAGCCCCCTGTGAATGCCAGGTGGCCAGTTTCCTTGGACAGGGTGATGTCTTTGGTTGTGTTTAGGGATCAAGTGAGATGCCTAGAAATACAAATCCTGAAATGGCCCCGACTGGAGGAAGAGGGCTCTGTGCTTCCTGTTTCACCCTTACCCACAGAGGCAGAGGAGGGCACATCACGCTTGTTGCTAAACGACTCCACTCTCTTTCCTCCTCCACCTCAGCTCACCAAGAGTTGCTCCTGTACATAAACTGAGTGGGGGTGGAATTGTGGCCGCCCCCATGGCTGCCTGCCCGCTGGCCTCAGCACTCCCCGTCATGGGCAGCCGCTCTCATGGCTTCCAGCTTCAGTCCTGACATTTGTCTGGCCCTCGGAGCCCACCTCCTCTGTGAGGCAGGCCGGAGGGAGTGAGGAGTGAGCTCTCTCCCAGGAACAACTCGTGCCTCGGGGGGTTTCCAGTGGTCCCCAGCAGGTGCCCCCAGGTCACCTGCACAGTGACATACCCCTAAGGACTGTCCTCGGCAGCCTCCCTTCCTCACTGCCTAAATGTACTTCCTGGCTTTGCCTCCTAAATAATGTACCCGTCCTGGAACCCTCCTCTTGAGATCTTCATGAAGAATAGGGCAGGGTGGGGGGACCCAGACTTGAGTAACTTACCCCCAGGAGTAGGGAGGCGAATTTGGCTTTGCCTTCTCAGCACCTCTGAGTTCTCCTTCCTGCCTTCCCACTGCCCACCACATAAGACCAGGTGACACTTCAAACAAGTCAAGCTCGCCATGTTTCAGTGCCTGTACCCATGCTGTACCCTCTGCCTGCAGTGGCTTTGCTGCCTTCCTTCCCTTGGCAGACTTCATGGATCTGCTTCCAAAAGCCAGGCAGCCTGTCATTTTCTCCTGAGCTCACTTCTCCTGAGTTCAATCTTTTGTCACAGATGGATGTAGGGATAATATGAATTACTTGAGATATTTATTTAAGTCAATGTTTTAATGGGCTTATTTTTTTATTGTGGTAAAATATACATAAAATTTACTATTTTTAATTGTACAGTCCTGTGGCATTAAGATGTGCAACCATCACTACCATCTATCCACAGAACTTTTCCATCTTCCCAAACTGAAACTCTGTCCCAGTTAAACAGTAACTCCCCATTCACCTCCCTGCTGTCCCTGGTGACCTGTATTCTGCTTTCTGTCTCTGTGAATTTCCCTATTCTAGATACTTCATATAAATGGCATCATACAATATTTGTCCTTCTATATCTGGCTTATTTTACTTAGGAAGTGTTTTCAGGGTTCATCCATGTTGTAGCATGGGTCATAATTTAACTTTTCTAACGGCCATCTAATATGCCATTGTGTGCATACACCACATTGTTTATCCATTCATCTGTCGATGGACATTTGCGTTGGCTTACTTTTTAAGCTCAGCTATGTCCTGAGCCATCAGGAAAGCAGGAGTTGGATGGTAAATTTGTTTTGAATATCCATGAAAATAAATCTTTAACTAACAAAGAAAATAAAACTGTCTGCAACTACCTGAAGTGATCCTGCCTGCCACCAGGGGCTCCCATGTCACTTTGGGCAACACTGCATGTATTTACAGGACAAAACCCAGCGTCACCCATCGCTGAATCTCCAGACCCAGCCAGTAAATGCCTTCTAAATGTTCAAAATTGTCTGCTGATTGCTTTAGGTCTGGGGCTCAGAGTCTCCTCTGGCCAGAAAAAGCCAGAGCTGCATTTCCTCAACAACTCAGCTTAATCTAGGAACTCACATCAACTCTAACTTGTGTTGGAAGTTGGGGTTCCACTGGGGCCTGTAGAACCTGGTTACATGGTCGTTGCCTGCCCCGCTGCTCGTATTCTCTCCCCTTACCACTTCAGTGCATGCCAGTGTGACCTCCAGCTGCCAGCCACTGTGTTCCTTTGCCTGTGGACTTTCTCTGGGCACTGGAGCCTCCTTTGCCATGCACACAGCAGACTGGAGGTGCCAGAAAATTAATGGCCCCTGGAAATAGCCCTTAGCCAATGAATGACGGAGTTGGTAGATAAATGGCCCAACTCCCTCAGCTCTGGAGTGGATAACTCTGAACGGTGCATGCTCCAAACCAGCTCCCCAGCAGGACTGGGACCCAATTGCCGTCAGTGGTAATGGGCTTGATAACACACCATTTGCTGGCTCTAGTTGTCCCCTCCCTATCTATGTCCCCTCTCCCCAGCACCTCCAGAGACCAACTTCCAAGTAAACAATTTACACTGGAACCCTTGTCTCAGCCTCTGCATCTGGGGGAACATAAGCTAAGACGATGGAAAACATTAGATTTCAGCTAATTTCCCACGCTTAAGAAACCCATTTTTTCTTTTTGATTACTTTCAATGCAGCAATTGGGATGGGGTTGTGGGTGGGAGTGGGGGAGCCAGAAACTGTCTTGCTTTCCAGGGGTCTGTTTTCCGCAGGGGTTACCCCAACTGGATAGAGCTTCTCAAAGAAATGGAAACATTGTAATTAACATATAAAATCCTTACTTCTGATGTTATTAAATTTGTTACGCTTATAGAGTGCAGAGCATATTGAAAAGGCAAATTAAAATGTTATGTGTTAATAAGCTTGGATTAAATTGGGCTTTGAGAACCCAGGGAAGTGGAGTTAGTCCCACATGGACGCTGTGCAGGGTGTTTAAGGAGACTTTCTCTCCCCTTGAAGCTGCTGCCGCCGAAATTACTCAAGAAGACAGAGGATCTTAAGAGGAACCTTCCTGGTCTTAAAATACAGATTGTGAGCGTGTTTCTGTCGAGTGTATGTTTAGACATGGGATTCTCTACGCTTCAGTCCCCCAACAGGAATGTGGAGAAGGGAAGGGGAAATTAAGAAAGCTCTTGAAAGGAATGGAAAAAAAAAAAAAAACTAGTCTCAGCAGAGTAGTGCTGGGAGCTGGGGCCACATACATGAGGGCAGCCCCTCCCACAGCTCTTGGTGTCTGGGGTCTCAAGCATGCACTTGAGGAAACAAATTTGGTCCTGAATGGGCTTGTGCTCTTCTTGAGCCTTGGAAGGATGTAATGAGGAAACCCTCAGCGGGGGAACTCAGGACAGAGGCCAGAAAACCGCTCTCTCCCAGCAAGGCCACCCAGGCACCCTGGCCATGCCTGGGGGCCTCATCACAGTCCTCATCCCATTTCTCTTGGCACTGGAGAACTCACTCCATTTCTTGGTCTTCCAAAGTCTGCTTTCTCCCCTGCTCTACTCCTCCCCTTCTGAGAGCCTCTCCTCGGAAGCCCCATTGGCACACTCCTCTAGGGCTTCCCCGTGACCCCACCAAGCCCTCCACTCCTTATATGCCCTCCGTAGGTGACCTTTTCCACTACTGAAGTTCTTTTCTCACCCCCTCTTCTGATGATTCCAGATCGCTCACCTCTACCTAGATCTTCACCCCAAAATTTTATGCCCAGTGCATATGGACCACCTCCTCCCAGAACCCCCATGCTCAACATCCCCCAGTGGAGACCACCTTCTTCCCCCATGACAGCACACCTGAGCTGGAATCCAGAGCACCTCCTGAGGCTCTATTAGTTATCTATGGCTGTGGAACAAATCACCCTCAAACTTAGCAGCATTAACATAATAAACATGTTATCTCACACATATTTTGTGGGTCAGGAGTCTGGGGAATGGCTTAACTGGGTGGTTCTGGATCAGGATCTCTCATGAGGTTGCAGTCAAGATTTTGGACAGGACTGCAGTCACCAGAAGATCTGACAGGCTGGAGGATGGGCTTCCAAGGTGGCTTACTCACATGGCTATTTGTAGGAGGCCTCAGTTCCTCATTATGTGGGCCTTCTAGAAGCCTGAAAAGAAAAGAGTTTAAAATGGTCTTTGGAGCATCATAAGTGCTTGATATACCTGTAAGATGTTTCATCTTCCTTCTCCTCCACATTATTATTCCCTGAACACACCAGAGCAGTTCTAAAACACGACCTTTCATACAGCCAGGGCCCATGGCCCCTCCCTCTGGACCTTGGTGGGCTTAAGACTGCAACCAATAGAATGAAGCAGGAGTGATGCTTTGTGACTTCTGAGGCTGGGTTATAAAAGGCAGTACAACTTCTGTCTTTTCCACTGAAATACTCATTATTAGATCCCTGAGCTTCTGACTCTCCTGAGCTGCCACGATGGGAGGAAGCCCAAAGTGCCCAGACAGGCCACGCTTATGTGTAAGCACCCTTGCCAGCAAGCCTGTCTTGAGTGATCTTGGCCTAAAGTAGATGAGATTTCAGATGACTTCAGCCCCCAGTTTTGAGTTGCTCCAGTTTCAAGTTTTCTAGCTCTAGACATCAAGGAGCAGAAACAAGCCATCTCCACTTTGCCCTATCCAAATTCCTGATCTACAGAGTCTGTGAACATAATAAAATGGATGTTTTAGGCTGCTAAATTTTGGAGCAATTTGTTGCATATCAGTAGCTAACTGATATGCACACAATGCTCTTCTTTCCCCCTTGGTAAACTTTTGCACATTCTTCAAGACCCTGGAAATTGTCATCTCTTCCTCTGTGAAGCTTTCTCTGATTCGCCCCTGCCCTTGCAGCGTGTTGTGTGTGCCTCAGTGGCCCTTTCTTCTCCATGTGGATCTGTTTTCTCATCCAGCTCTTCCCTTAGACTGGGCATACTGGAGGGTAGGAATGTGGGTCCACCTTTATCTCCCCAGCATCTGGTCAGGCTCTACCATAAATGGTCCAGTACATGGTGGGTTACATTTGCTGAATAGATGAATGAATGAATGAATGAATGAGGCCAGAGCTGTTTCTCCATAGGAGCTGGCCTGCATAACAGAATTATCTGGAAGATATTGACATAGTATCCACATTGTGGGGTTAGATGGATATTGGTGAAGAAAAATCTTGACTTATTCAAATCCTATAAACCCACCTGGGGAGCTTTAAAAATGTCCAGCCACAAGCCCTACCTTAGGTTGTCTAACTCACACTCTGCAGGGGAGGCCCAGGTACTGGTGCTTTAACAATATTTGCCATGAGATTCTAATGTGCAGCCAGAGTGGAGATCTACTGCTGCTTGGCCATGATAACAACATTCATGATGATGCTGGCGAATGCTTTTTGAGTACTTACTATGTTCCAGGAATTGTCCTATGATTTTTTGTGCATTAACTCATTTAATCTACACTTATGAGGAGGAAATGTAGTCATCTCCCACTTTTTAACAGCTTTATTGAGGTATAATTAACATACAATCAACTATACCTTTTAAAGTATACACACACACGCTTATCAACACAAATCAACTCAATCAAGACCATCACCCCCAAAAGTTTGTGCCCCCTTGTAATCTCTCTCTCCTGCCCCCTCTGGTTTCTTCAGTCCACAAGTAACGGCTGATCTGCTCTCTGTCACTGTAATTTAGTTTGCATTTTCTAGAATGTTATATAAACCAAATCATGCAACATGTACTTTTTCGGTCTGATTTCATTCACTCATCAGAATTTTGATATTATCCACCTTGCTGTGTGTATCAATAGTCCATTCCTTCTCATGGCTGAGCAGTACTCCATCCCACAGAAGTATCCCCCCCATAAAAATGAGAAGACTCAGGTTCAGGAAAGTGAAGTGATGTGCCCAAAGTCACTTGGCTGGTAAGTGGTGAACTTGAATCCAAGCAGTTGCATCTAGGGCCAGTTTGCCTAACAGCCACCTGTGACTTCTTTCTAACTGAGCCACCATGCCCTTCTCTGTAGTAGGCTTCTCCCCATTCCCTCCAAAGATGCTTATGTTTTATCCCTGGAACCGGTGAATATGGTTTGTAAGATGGCAAGGGAGAATTAAGGTTGCAGATGGAATTAAGGTTAATCTGCTGACTTTAATATCAGGACATTCTCCTTGGTTATCCTAGTCTAATGTAATCGCCAGGGTCCGCTAAAGTAGAAGAGGGAGGCAGAAAAGGATATGGGAGTCAGATATTTGAAGATGCTATGCTATGTGATTTAAAGATGGGAAAAGGGCCATGAGCCAAGGAACGTAGGTGGCTTTTACAAGACGGGAAAAGCAAGGAGACAGATTCTGCTTTAGAGCCTCCAAAAGGAGCCCAGTCTTGTCAGCACCTTAGTCTCTCCTGAGTGAGACCCATTTCGGAGTCTGAGCCCTAAGTCTGTAAGATAATAAATTGTGTTGTTTTAAGTCACTATGTTTGTGTATTTGTTAAGCAGCAATAGGAAACTAATACAGTGACCTTGACCAAGCTCTTCTGGAAGGTATGTCTGTGCCCTGGAGTGCAGCAGGAGCTTCACGCTGTCCAGGGACTATTGGGGCAGATTGAGCCTATCAGAGAATTTGGAATCCTGGGCACTCCCAGACCCCTCTCCCAAAGCTCAGCCCCATGCTTTGAAATATTCCTGAGGTTGCAGTGGGGTAGCTGGGAGGTAGGAGGTCCCGGAGCTCAGAGATGTCTGGGTAGAACAAATCATTCCCCAATTCTCTGCTGGCATAGGGTGAATGGAAGAGGCAGACATTATCCACCACCTGAGCCAGACAGACCCAGGCCCTAGCTATAGAGGATGCTGGGAGTGTGGACAGGCTGGCCCAGGGTCAGCCATGCAGGGGGTTATCAGAAAATAAAGTTCAAAGCCCTGGGAAAAGAAGGGTCTCATGGGGGTTCATGGAAGCTGACAGCAAGTGAGAACATGCTTAGTGCCTCTGCACTTGGGGCGGAGAAGGGCAAGTGGGAGGCCTGGCTGTGAGTAAGGCAGCCAGGATCAGCATCAGGTCAGGAAGGAGCTGGACTTCCCTGATAGCTTTTAAGTGGAGTATTGATATGATCAGATTTGTGTGGGGGAAGGCCCTTTGACTACTTTGTGGGGAACAAGACGAGACCACCTAGGAGACAAACTGTAGTTGTTTAAGTAAGAGCAACTGTAGCCAGCACCAGAGTGATGACAGCGAACTGGAGAGCAGGGGGCATCTTTGGGAGAAAAGGGGGTGGCTGACAGCCAGTGGGAAGCCCCATCACCCCCGGATGATCCCAGACCTGGCTGTGGTCTTGGCTTCAGGATTTGCCTCCCAAAGGAATCAAGGCCAGCACCTGGGGCTGCGGTCAGCACACATTCCAGGACAGGCCAGACTCAGTCCAGTGTGAGGCAGAAATAAAACAAATGCTGAAAAGCCCTGAATCCCTGAGTGAGTTTAAGGGATCCTTTTATCACCATCGTTTCTTGGCAGGCAGAATTCCCGGGGAAGTTTAAGAAGCCTTCCTGACGAAGAGTCAGAGCTGTTCCTGGTCCACAGTCCATCCGGGCAGGCGGAGAGATGATGGGAAAGCTTTCCAGGTGGTAACTGGGGCCCAGGTGTCCTTTCTGGCCCTGAAGATGAGGTCTGCATCCAGGCAGGGTCTGGGAGCTTCATCCTACGGTGCGGGGGCACCAACTCCCAACTGAGGGGCTGAGTGTGTGAAACCTGAAGGAGGGGCGCTTACCCTGTAAGCGCCATCCTCAAGGAGGCAGCCCTGACCCAGTGTCCAGGGCCCTCCCACCATTGCCCAGGGCTCTGGAGAGCTGACAGGCCTGCAGGGCTAGGGGCATCTGGGCAGCCACCATCTCTCCACCAGCTTGCTTCGTCTTTGCCACTGCCATGGTAATGCATGTCCACTGGAACTGTGTCCCTTCAAAATTCACATGTAAAGCCCTAACCCCAGTAACTCAGTGATTGTATTTGGAGGTAGAGTCTTAAAGAGGCAGTGAAGTTAAAAAGAGGTCATTAGGGTGGGCCCTAAACCAATATGACTGATGTCATTATAAGAGTATATTTGGACACAGACACACACAGAGGGAAGACAAGGTGATGAAGCATGGAGAAGATCGCTGTCAATAATCCAAGGAGAGAGGCCGCAGCAGAAACCAACCCTCATGACACTTTGATCTCAGACTTCCAGCCTGAAGACTTGTGAGACAATAACTTTCTGTTATTTGAACATGCAGTATGTTGTTCTCTGTTACTGCAGCCCTAGCTGACTAACACCTACCGTCCCAGCAATAACAGCAGTGAACATGCACTGCAAGCTTGCGGTCACCGCTCTTAATCCTCAGAAACCCTAGAAGGTAGAGATCAGGGGACTTGTTGGATGAGCTTGTCTCTGTCACCTGCCAGCTATGTGATCACAGGCAAACTGCTTTGCCTTTCAGGGTCTGTTTCCTCATCTGTGCACTGGTGCTGGGATAGTACCTACATTGTAGGGTGATTTTAAAGAAAGATATAAAATGAATAAAGGGTTTAGACCACTTCCTGGGACATAGCTGGTGCTCACTAAATGTTGAATTATTACTAGTCTCATTTTAAAGATAAGAAAATGGAGGTTCTGAGAGGTTCTGTAATTTGCCCAAGGTCACACAACTAGAGTGATGGGGCCAGGATTCCAATCCAGACAAAGCTGACTCAAAGCAAACTTCTCTCTGCTGCCTCTTCCCTTCCTACCCCTCTGCTGCCCAGTGCACATATGGCCACCTCTGTGACTCAACTGCCACACTACTGAAATGATCGGTTTGAGGCTTGCCTACCTTCTCCCCTGAGCCTCTCTTAGGGGTGGGCCTGGTCTCGTGTGCAAGCATCCCCAGCTTGGAACACCAGCCTCTGTGGTTGGAGAATCAGGCTAAAGCTGCACTGAGTCTAAGGTGGTCTTTGGGCTCTTCCCATCTGTTCATTTCCTCTCCCCAGTCCCACTGCAGCCCTGTGCAGTGGGCAGGGCAGGGCAAGGGAGGTTCAGAGAGGTGTGCAACTTTCCCAGGGATACACAGCTAGTGAGTGGTAGGATAAGGAGCAGGACCCTATTCTCCTTATAGCCCTAGGCCCCATTCTCTGGCTCACCATACCATCAGCCCCAGATGGAGATGAGACTCTGCCTGGGGTCCTGGGAGGCAACCAGAGCCTTTGACTCTGAGTGGCCTGGTATCCTGGGCATAGGCCTGTACCAGCACCCAAAATGCTGCCACAGCATTGCTTCTGCCAGGGGAACAGTCAGGTGCATCTGCAAACTACATGCTGAGCTAAGGGCTGAAGGGCCCTTGGGGGATCTGTGGCCCCCACTGGTGAGAACCAGAAACTCAAGAAGCATCCTTGATGTACCTCTTCACTTGGTAAGAGGTGGTCCAGGCCACATTCTCTGCATCCTCTTCAGGCCCTTATAACCTTCACTCTGAGCCTAGTGGTTTTGGGTGGAGGTGAGAAAATCCAGCAAGTCTGGCCTCTTTGAGGCTCCACTGTCCGTCCTCCATGCCCTGAGGCCCACAGGGTGGGGACAGGGTTCCCCAGACCACAGACTGGAATACACTTGGGGCGCTCAGGTGCCCCTTGCTTCCTCACTCACCCTGGCTGTGGACATCCTGAACTACTATGCCTTTTTTCTTTTTTTTTACTTGAAAGAGACCTGGGGGCCAAGAAAGGATTAAGTAGCTCCCAGGCTGACGTGCAAAGACAGAAGATGTTGCTCCCAGCTGACTACCCATAGATCTCTTTAATCTGGCGCATGCTGGTGGGGGTGTCCCCGGGTTTTCTTGTACCCCTGTTCCCCTGTCCCAGCACTACCTTTGGCCTGGGCATCTGGGACAACCTTCTTACTGGTGTTGCTCCTTCTCTGCAGCCTGTGAGCTCTCTGTCCTCTGTTGGTCCACCCCTCTAAAGTCTGTGTGTATCCGAATGCCTATGGGCCCTGTAGGCCTGAACACATCCTCTTAGTTTGAAACATTTCCCCATGTCCCTGCTCTGTCTCTGTACTTAGACCATGGCAGACATATCAGCAGATCTTGGTGCTCTTTCCTGTTGGCCCTCCTGGAGACCCCATGCCCCAGGCAGCAGTACTATTCCATCAGAGGTGGCACATGAGACGAAACCTATCTACCACCCCTGAGCAAGTTCACATCCCGTGTTTCCTCCCAGCTTTCATTTTCTGCTTTGTATAACTGTTCTAGCCTCAGTTGCCCTTCAATAGCATGGGAGAGGAGACCCCTGCCTACTCCCTCATTCTAAGGCGCTGAGAGCGTGAATCAGACTCCTACCAGGCATTGTTACCAGTGCTCATCCCAGAACATTCCCTTCTACCCATAGTTTCCACTCTGACCCTTGAAAGCTCCCACCAGGTAGCTGAATCCTCATAATGCATCCACCTACAGCTATCAGGATATTTGAATGACCTATGTAGATACTGAGTCATTTGCTGGGGCCTCCCAGCCTTCTGAGCTATAATATCCTTCTGCAAGATTCTGGAGCAGGAAACTGGGCACTTGGCAAGCGAAGGCTGAGGAGCTTGGTGGAGTGGGGCCTTCCCAAGCTCACACACAGATGCACCACTTCTGCTTCCAAGGGCTGGGGGGTTGTCTTCCACATGCAGGGTGGCCTTGTCTCAAAACGACTCAGAGGCAGCTGTGTGGGCTCAGGGATGAACACAGGACTGAGAGCTGGGACACCTGGTTTCTTTCCAGTCCCAGTTCTGCCCCTTGAACCCAATTTGTGGGTATCCAGACAAACCCCTGCCCCCTCTGACATTAGTTTCTGCATCTGTGCAATTAGTGGGGTCAGAAAGGGAACACTAACCAGTGTGGTAGAATGGGGTAGGGGTGCACTGGTGGCTCGAGCCAGGCCTAAGCAGCTCCATGCTGTCCCTCTGCTCCAGCCAGCTGTCAGTGGCTGCTTTGTGTAAATGCATCCTACATTGTCTGATTTTCCAACTGTTGAAGAAAAAAGTCAGAAATCCAGATTTTGGTGAGAAATTTCCTGATTTTTTTACCTGCTAGCAATGAATTCAAATTTTTATAAACACTGTAGGGGCCAAAGAAAACATGCTAGTTAATATGCCAGACTGGGCCCAGGGCCCCCCTACTTGCTAACTTTGGACTGGAAAATCTCTGACATTTAGTTCTCATCCCCACTACACACCTAGAATCACCTGGGGACTAGGAAGAGAGCTGCTCTGCCCCCACTCCTCTCTAGGCTTATGGGGTGGTGCAGGGGGGACTCCTTCTGTCTTTCAAGACTCAGACGACGGAAAGTCGTCCAGAGTTGGGGATTGGGACACTTGGGTCTCAGCTCCACCTTTGGCCAGCTGTTCTCTGAGCTCAGCATCATCTACTTTAACAATGTTTAGGCCAAGGCTCTTTTTTCATCCTGTATGCCCCCAATTCACCCCAAACCTATTTGGGGGCAGGGCATGCAGTTACTCAACTCAAAGCTTCTGCCCCTATCCAACACTGACATAGTCCCCAGAATACTCAGGCAGCCTTAGAGAGGAGGCAGAATTGGCTCATTTGACTAATGAGAAAACTGAGGATCAGGCAGTGGGATCTCCTCACCCCTTCAGGGAGACACAAGTTGGGACCAGGAGAACTAGTTTTGGAACCAAGGACCCAAGTATATTTGACTCTGAAGACTGGGGTGGTAGGTACCTTCACGGGATGGGCAGGCAGGGCAAGCAATAGGCTAGGTTTATTAGGAGAGCTGACGAAGATCTCCCTTGGCCAAGCTCTAATTAGAATCTTCTAAACTCCTTTTCAACTCAAGTTTTCAACTTCTGCTGGGCCTAAATTAAGGGCTCGGACCCCAGCTAGATGTCTCAGGTTAAAAATAAAAATTGTTCACAGATCTGCTGGCCATGAGGTCCCAAGGGCCTTGGAGAGAGAGCCCTTGTAGGCCTGGGCTGAACCTGCTCAGTGTGTTCCTCCATTAGCTTCTCCCACCCTAGGTGCACAGAAAGGAGTCCAAGGGCCTGAGGAGTCAATCCCGGGGCCCAGCGGTGGGGGAGCGAGATCCAGCGCAGTGACCAGCTCTCCGTGTCCTCAGCCTCTGCCCTGGGACACAAGTACAGGTCCCCGCATCCCTGGTCTGAAAGACCCCGGGCAGCCATTATTCCCGGTCCCTCGCAGGCCGGGCCGCACCCTGCCCTCTGCCCTCCCCCGCCCAGCTCCCTCCTGGGCCCCCGCCCACCTCCCGCCCCCTGCGCGCGCCCCGGGGGCTCGGTTTTGGCCCCGGCCTCCCGCCGCTGCCGGGTTCTCCCAGACCCCCGCCAGCTGGTCGGCTCCTGGGTCGGGGCCGGGGCCTCGGTCTCCCGCCCCTTTCCCTCCCCCCGCCTGCCCCCGCGACCTCTCCCTACCCGCCGGCCCCCCCCCCCCCGGGCCCCGCACCCCGCTCTCCCAAGCGCTGGGGCCTCCTTCCTCTCTCCCGCTGCTCCCCCACCTCCTGCTGCGGCCGCTTCCTCCTGCTCCCACCCCCTGTGGCTCTGGAATTCCTGGTGGAACCTACTACGCCCCCCGCCCCCGGCCCTCGGGGTGTGCACAAAACCCCGCGAGAGTGCGGGGCCTGGGTACTGGAGAAGGTGCCGTGTGCGCAGAGGAACGTGGCTTCGCCGGCAGTCGTGGCCGTGGCCCTATCTGCGGTGTTTCAACTTGCACCCGTGTGTGTTTCTGATCCAGCTATGTTTATACACCGGTGTATAATTTTTTGTGCACACACACTCAGTGACGCTTGGGGAAACTTTTCTGAAAATCCTGCGCTGGCAGTTTAAATATAAAAAGGCTTTGTTTAATGCCAGAAGCGTTTCCTCCATGCTCTGGGAATCACAGAACTCACCTGCTTCCCCACTCCCCTATAAAGACCTGGAGGCTGAGGTTTTCTTGAGATGGGAGGGATGACAGATTTCCTTGCAATGAGGAGAAAGTTCTTTTCTTGGCCCGCCACCCTCCACCCCCAATCCCCACAACCCCTCCATGTCCCACCCCTCCAAAGGCTTTCTCTCTTGGGGATATTTAACTCTGAATCTTAACTCCCCGCATCCTTCCAAAAAAAAAATCTGGGAGTGCTAACATGGTGCCAGCATCACTCCAGCTGTGGAATTCCAGTTGGAATGTGGCCAGCCCGTGGGGAAGGCTGCGGGGCAGTGTGGCTGGAAGGGAAGGTGGCGAGGCAGAGAGCTAGGGGTGCAAAGCGAGGGCCCTCACCCGGGGTGAGGGCACCCCTCCAAGTGGGGATGATCATATCTGTCTTATAAAGTTGCTGGAGTTTAATTCCTTTATTGTACATGGTAGCTAGACCTGTCTAGCACATAGTAGGTACTCAGCAAAATCGATTGCATTATTAGTTTGTTGGGTTTTTGCAGGAGGAGATGTAGATTAGGGCGTAGGGCATACACTTTGAATTCAGGATTCAAAACTTGACAATTGTATAATTGACCCCTTTCTGTGTGCCTCTTTCCTTCTTGGTAAAGTAGAGCCAACAGTGGTGACACACCACCCGCAATTACTTGGAGGATTAAATGGGTTAACTTACAGAAGCACTAGAACAGTCCTTGGCACATGTGTGTGCTGTGCAAGTTTCCGTGTTTATTACCTAGAAGAGGGATTGGCACCACCTGTTTTTATAGGGCCCTCCCCTGAGCTAAGAATGGTTATATATTTTTAAATGGTTCAAGGGGAGGGGACAAAAGAAGACTAATATTTCAGGATGCATGAAAATTATATGGATTCAGATATCGGTATCCATAAGTAAAATTTATCAGAACACACCCACATCTGTTCATTTACATATTATCTATGGCTGCTTTCACATTGCAAAGGCAGGGGTAAGTAGTTGTGACAGTGTTAGCTCCAGGAGTGCAGGGATTTTTGCCTGTTTAATTCTTAGTGTATCCCCAGATCCTGGAACAGAGCCTGGAACATAACAGATGCCCAATAGGTTGCATGAATGAGGTTAGCCCCAGGCAATGGTGGGGCTGAGGCCCCATTGTTCCTGAGCTTGGCAGAGCGGTCCCTGGTGATTTAAGCAGATGTTCCTGGAGCTCAGAAGGGGGTATCTGTGCCCCCTACTTCCTCAGAGGGAAACAACTGGTGCCCACGTCCTCCTGCTTTTAGTGTACAGCACTCACTTGGTTTAAGTCAGCTCCTTTCTGTCCAGCAAAACTGTAAGAGCACTTCCTGGGGGAAAGGCAACATGGGGTCATCGCTGGGAGGTCACGGTCACTTCCCAGCCACTCTGGCCCACTCACTTCCAGCAGGAAGGAGTTTGAGAAGTGCTTCCTGAGGAGAATAATTTGACCTTCCTGGGCCAGGTGTTCCATGGCCAAGGGGTCATGGGGGAGGGACCTTCTTCTCCTTGGGGAAAGAGGAGAGAGGAGGCAGGAGAAGCCCAGGGCTTGCTGGGAGCACTTATGATGAGACTCCACTAAGCTTTGCCAAGAGGCTCTTCAAAGATCAGGATGAAAGGTTCCTGTGACAGTCAGCTGGGAGAAATAAACAAATAACCCCAACATGGGAATATGCCTGGGTCCTCCTATTGGAAGAGCATACTAGCCTGCCCAGGTGACTGGGTCTGAGGGCTGATAACAGAGACTCCAGGGCTGGCAGAGGCGCCTTCCTTCATTCAGTATTTCCTGAAGTCCTGGTGTGTTCTAGGTGCTGGATGTTGCCAGAGGAAGAAGATAAAGCCTCTCTCTCTCAGGTGGAACTCACAGCACTTTGGAGCATAAATAATTATGATGCATAGAGACAAGTACATAGTCAAAGCATCCCCAAAACTGGCTGAGGGTACAGCCAGACATTTTGCAGAAGAAGAAACCCAAATAGCCAAAAACGCATGAAAAGAAATTTCAATATGACTCCTGCTCCAGGAAAACACTTATTAGAACCACATGAAATGCCTCTTTATGCCCATCAAATCAGCAAAAAAAAAAAATTGGTGATGCCACTTAGTTCTGGTTGTTAAGGGACAAGGGGAAGGCAGTCTCATATGTAGTTGATGGAAATAAGAATTGTTAGCGCTTTGGGGGGAAAGAAATGTGGCAATATATATTAAAATATAAGCAAAATAAAACAAAAAATATAGCCTTTGTCCAGCAACAATACTCCTGAGATTCCATCCTGGGACTTAAGGATAAATAGACAAGGATACTTACTAAAAAGTTTTTTGAAGTGCTAAAAACTTGGAAACATTTACTTCTAAGATGAAAGGTTAAACTGTGATACATCTACCCATACTGATGTTATGAAGCTATGTGGCTGTGAAAAAGAATGAGCTGGCATTATTCCAAGTGCCCTGGAAGGCTTTCGTGATGTATGGTCAAGTGAGGAGAGTCCAGAGGGAGACAAATGTCCAGTGTCTAATATTATGCACCTTCTAACACTATTATCAGCCCTGCCCCTTCCCATATGTGCACTTCCTCTTTGTATATGACCTGAAAGCATGGAGACTCCTTTGGGAAGGCTATAGACCAGGCTGACAGCCTTGGAGGTGGGGATTGAGGAGACAGAAAAATACGGGGGAAGCTTATTTGGTCTACAGTGAAACTGGGCAAGTATGCAGTGCACAGTGTTGATGGAAAATATATAACCTAATGTTTTATGTAGGATGCTATCGTACATTTGTGAGAGCAAATTTGCATGTGGACAATGGGAAGCTAGTGACGACAGATGAAAACATTGCTCTAATCTTGGGTGGGTCTGTGGGCAGTTTTCCTTCTGGATTTCTGTAGTTTCAATTACAGTGTTTCTTGTAGAGTGTTTAAAAAATACAGAGAGAAAGATCATGTAATAACAATGTTATCCCCAGCTCCAGAATGGGCAATTAATTCTGCCTGGGGAATGGGAGGTTCAGGAGTTTGAAAGGAGCCTGGGAAGAGAGAAGACATGAGATATCCTACATAATTGGGAAACTGGCTAAGAGTCCAGCTCAGTAGGGGTTAAGAACAACTTCTACCCCCCACACCTACTCTTTACTTCTGGAATGGTAAAATTGCTTTCTAATAAGCAATTTTAGTGCCTGGGCTGTTCTAGGATTGTTCTAGGCACTGGGGACAGAGTGGTGAATAAGATAACCAAAGTCCCTGTCCGCATAGAGTTTATAATCTAGTGGGAAAGACAGATATTAAGAACAGATAAATATGAAATCAAGTAGAGATACGTACATGAATATGAAATGAGATAATGTTTTAGACAGCGAAATACTGTGCCTGGCACACAAGAAGTGATGAGTGCCAACCTTGGCTAGTCTAGTCATAGTGGTCACGGTAAGGAGTTGGGGAAAGGGGGTTGCTCTTTCTCACTGATTTTGAAACTGGCAGGGTAGCTGGAGCTGCTGGCCACCATATTATCACTGTGTGGAGTCTGAGAACGAAGCCACCATGTGGGAGGACAAGGCAGAGTGCTGGAGAGACTGTGTCCCTGGTAATATTCTTTGACTACCTGGATCCTCTCATGCCTGAAGCTGGAACCACATCCTTTTTGTTCAGTCCATTTACATTTAGGGTGATTATTGATAGGTATATACTTATTGCCACTGCAGACTTTACCACATCCTTTTGTTTAAGTTAGATTAAAAAAAAGTTACTTGCAACAAAAAATTCTTAAGTTGTTGTTATTATCCCACAGCTGCTACTCTGTGACTTTCCTGAAAGCCCAAGTAAGGCCAAGAACCTGCCTGAGAGAAGATGCAGGGTTTCTGGTTTTGGATTCCTCAACCCGCAGGATTAGCTTGACAGATACAATTGCATGAGGAACATCCCAAAGTGATGTGTGCGTTTCTGGGAGTTGAATGACATCTAAGCCACAGTCTACCACCTGCCGAGAAGGGTGCTTCCAGTGAGGTGAGCATACCCTTCAACATGCCTAGAGATATAAACCTGGCTGACATGCTTCATGTCATTTCCGAGGGGACACATGAACACCCCTTCTCAATTCCCAGATGCCCTGCTGGACGTCCCTGCTCACCTTCTGCAAGACCGAGCCAGCACCCTGAGGCTTGTATGGAGCAGGCAGGGCCCTGCAGCCCTCTCCCAAGGTTGGACATAGCTTGGCCCACTCCCTCTTCCAGGGGCTTTAGTCTTCCAACCGCCTCCCTCTAAAGACATCCCTTGCTTTCTGCACCCACTATTCCAAGGAAAGCCAGGGAATTAGGGAGGCAAGGCCAGGGAGGAGGAGGTGGAGCCTCTGGTCTGGAGCTGGTAAGTTCTTGAGTTTCAGATTGTGCCCTTATAAAACGGGACCCTTGCAACTTCCACTGCCTGTTCACAGTGCCCTTGCCCCAGTGTCAGATGATGATTGAGTGAGTACTGTTCAAGATCCCATATTTCAGTTAAGGCTCCTAGCACTTTCTTGCTGAAGTGTGAAAACCTAAATACTGGAGGTTGTTTAGCCCTGCGGGTTACCCAGGGCAGACGGCTTGCCCCTGTCATAGCATGTTTAAATAGGAGGGGCTTAGTTCTAGTTGGAGAGGGTAGAGATCCTAGGAGGTTTGACTTGAAACTATGTTTTAGTAATATTGAGAAAGCATCAATTGTCCATAGTAAAGAACCCCACCTCCAACAAATGTGGTCAAATGTTAACATGTATTGGGGGTGTACAGGAATATGCTATATTATTTTCTGCTTGTTTGAAATCTTCCCTAATTAAAAATCAAAAATTAAAACTAAAGAATTTGGGAGTTGATGGAGATTTGGGAGAAGGGGCCGATACATCTGTCTGCGCTTCCCCAGAACCATCTTTTTATATTTGTATCTGTCTATCAAAACGTATATCCATTTACAATCAATGCTATGCTTCAGGTAAGGTGTAGAGATAGATATGAACTGATTGGGCAGGGGAAAATCTCTGACTTCGGAGGGAGGTCTGCCTTGATTTCAATCTGGCTTCATTTCTTAAGGGCTATGTGACCTTGGGCCAGCACACAGCCTCTCCTGAGCCTCCATTTTCTCATCTGTAAAATGGAGATAATAACAGCGTGTGGGAGGAAGACAGAGGAAGAGCCCAGCAGGATATCAGGCTGGGTCTTGGAGGTGGACCCTGGGGAGAAAGCTGTAGCAAGGAGGAAGCCTGTCCCTTCCCCAGGTTGAAGGAAGCATGGTTCTCTACCCTGCCCCCTTGGGTGTGAGGCAAGTCTGTGGGGGTGCTCAGGGCAGAGGAGGGGAGTTTATTTGCAGGTCTGTTATATCCCCAGGGGCCACAGTGGGGAGCCTGGCAGGGCTGTGGGTGCTGCTGGCAGGCAGCCTCACACAGCCACAGCTCACTTGCAGGCCCGTCCTGAGGCCGCTCTGCTGAGGTACTGAGAGGTGGCTGGGGGTGCCTGGCCAGTAGGGGAGCTGGCGGGGTGGGGTCGATGAAGTACCTCAAGAGGCAAGGTTGGGGCTCCCTCTTGCTTGTGACTGTCCCTACTTTACTGGTGCTGCAGGCAGGGAGGGACAGACCTGGGCTCTTCAGAGAAAGAACCAGACCCACCAGGTGAGGGGAGGTTGCATACTGTGGCCTGGGGTCCAATCCCACTTAAAAACATAATTAAAATACTTAAACTAGTTGTCAACATTGAAAACACAAGGCTACACAGAACTACATAGCAGCTGCCACCTCTTTGCTAGGGTGCTCTCCTTAGACCCCCACTGTGCTCTCTTGTCAGGCCGCCCTGGTCAGCTTTGCTCTGAGGCCACTGAGTTTGTGAGTCCTGTTATACAGCCACCAGAAGATTTGAGCGATTGGGATGTTCCAGGAGTCAGGGACTTGGCTAGAGAACTCACATACATCAGTCCCCTTACCTGCCTCGCCCAGAAGACCCATGAGGCCACAGATCTTAATACCTTGCCCAGTTGGATCCCCAACATCTGGCCCAGTGTCCGTCACAGAGTAGACCGCAGAGGTTGCAAATAATTATTTGTTGGGGAAAGAAAACAAACCCTTGCATTTATTGATAGTAAAAGGTGCCTTTTTGGAGCACTATCATTAGTGCTTTACATATTGGCCCATTTAGTCCTCATAAGAGCCCACAATGTAGGTAACAGCATTTTCCCTTTTTCAAAGATGGAGGGACAGGGGCACAGAGAAATGCAGTAACTTGCTGGGAGTCAGGGAGAGCTGAAAGCACAAAGCAGGCTGTCTGCTTTCAGGTTGTCCCGTGTCAGTCTTACTACTGAAAGAAATGATATCCTTACCCCACACAGCAACCTCAGGATATTAAGGCCTGCTTCCCCCCCTACCCCTAACATTTCTTTGCTCCCTGCTATTGGAATTGGTAGCCTTGGCTTCAAGAGTCAGTTCTGTCATTAGTTGGCAATATGACCTTGGGCAAGTCTATTCCCCACTCAACATGAGTTTCCCCATCTTTCCAGCCAGCTAGTTGGACTACATCAGCTCAAAGGGTCCTTCAGGTCTAAAGCCCTGCATTCTGTGGCTGTAATGGTGGGAGGGGGGAGTGGTCTGTTCTTTCATTTTCTGCCCTTGATAAACAGGCTCCCCAGGAGTCCTTGGCTTTGTGGGATGGCGGCTCAGCTCCCAGGAGCAGGAGAAGGTTTGGAGTGCTGGCAGAAACTTCTCAAATCCTCCCCTTGCTCCTGCTGTGGCCTTGGCTCTCGGCAGGGGCCCCAGGGCCTCTCCCAGTGGGTGATGGAGGCTGGAGCCGCCTTTGTCTGCCGCAGGAGGCCAGCCAGGCGGCTGCGGCTGCAACAGGCCCCTGCCCAGGCCTGGAAGGTAGTTTTTTTTCCCTGTGTGTTGCAGCTGGGACCGTTTATAATAAGAAAAAAAGAGAATGACCAGGCCAGCCGGCTGGAAAATAAAGAGACTTAAAAAGAAAAGGGCTAGGCTGTTCTCCTGTGGAGGCTTTGGTTAAGCAGAAAGTTTTAGTTCCTTTCTGAAAGGCATTTGGGCTTTTGAAGTCCCCTGCGGGAGCTCCCTCTAGCCCCTGGGAAGCCAGGCCCTGGCATGTCCCAGTGTGCATGACCAGGATGGGGCTGGGACGCTCAGAGGAGGGAACAGCAGGCCCTGGGAAATACTGTACCAGGTGGGGTCCACTGGGACCCCAGCCCAGGCCCCCTCTGCTCCTCGCCCAAGCCCTACCATCTCTCTTTGGTGGCCTTTTGCCTGAATTTCCTCTGCTCCCTCTGGCTCTGACTGCTGGACTGGAACTGGCTGGGTCAGAGGGTGGGAGTAAACCCAGATCTGCTTCCTCATTTAGGCAGAGAACCAGAGAGAGCTCACAAACTGGAAGACTGAGGCAGAGAGAGGGTTTGCCTGAGGCCACCTGGGGAACCTAAACTTGCTGAATGGCTGTTGCATGTGCTTTGCCTATAAATATTAATAATAGCTAAAATGTATCGAACACTTACAGTATGGAAGGACTCATTAGTGAAACCAGGGAACTGGATGATAAAAAACACGTTTGTGTCCTAAGGCTCCTCACACCAGCTCTCTTGTCTTGCTTTAGCTGGTTCTAGTCCCTGAAAATAAGTTCTTGTCAGCCTTCAGCATGGTCACAGCCATACCTATCACTGAAGAAGGACTACAATCAACACATAGCATTTATGAAGTACCTACTATGTGAGAGGAGCTGTGTGCCAGGCATGTTGCAGCTTTAGCCCTTTCATGCCCTCCACACATCACTGATGCAGGTCAGGGCGGGTACTATGTCATTGCTTACAACCACCCCATGGCTCTGGCATTATTCTCATTTCACGAATGAGGTTGCTCTGCCTTGGGATTCGAGTCTGGGACTGTTTGGCTCCAGAGGCTCAGCCTTTTCCATGAATACTGTGCTACATGGTGCCCATTCATGTCTGTCTAGAACCTGCCTCTGGCTTCTAGAGTGGTCAGTTTGCTTCCCAGTCACCACCATCCACTGGTCATGAAATGGGCACCTTTGTGTGATGGGACTACATATCAAAATCTAGAGCTCTGCCCTGAAATAGCTTCCAAACTACTTGGGTGGACAAAGAATTTTACCAGTTGGCTACCTTGTTCATCTGAAACCCTTCATGTGAAAATGGTTGATAGCACAGAGATGCAATGGGCACTTCCTCTGTGTGGCACACAGAATAACAATTTTTCTCCCAATGCCCTCTAAGTTCTGAGCATCAGCATGGCACTGGAGATGTAATGGGGAGACTCAGTCCTGATGGTCCTGCTTCCCTCCTTCCTGCCTGTGCGCATTGGGTCCTCAGTTATACGTCCCTGAGGCAGGGACTATATGCACTGATGCTTCTCTGAAATCTCCATGGCATTTTTCTTAGGCCTGGGCATCTTGTAGGTTCTTTGCATGGTGGTGAGGCAGGGTGGATGGAGAAATGGTATGTGCACAGTACCAACCAAATAATCATTTTTTTTTTTTTTTTGCAAAATGACATACGCCAGTTTGGTCTTTCAAACTCTTCGGTCCTTTTTGGTAAATAACAGTGGTCACAAAGGAGGTTGGAGGTGGCAGAAAGTTTATTGCCACATAATCTCTCTACCAGGTTATAGTGAAGGCAAGTCTCTGACCAAATCCTGCTACATGCTGATCATATTAAGCAGGGCCACCTCCAGGACAAAACAGGTCCACAACTGGTTTTGTTAGCTCTGACAAGTCCTTTCTGATCACTCCAGTTGTGAAAGGTGCACTCCAGACTAGTCCCATCACACTCCTGGGCAGGATCGTGTCTTCTGCTGGGCACCATGCAATCAGAAATCCTACCTAATGGCTGGACGCAGGACCTCTGCATGAAGGATCAAGCTGCAGGGCCCTAAAGGTGCAAGTTACTCCAGCCTCACTGGATTTTACATTCCCTGTTCATGAAAGATGGGGAGTGTCTCCAGACTTTGAATACCTTTAATTTCACCAATGACAGCCCCTTTCTAAATCTATCACATTTTTTTATATCCTGTTTGCTAATTAGCAATTACAATGGTGGCTGATTGAGCTACTGATGGCTGAAGGTTTTGTGACCAGTTCTGGTATGTGCCCCTGCCTGATACAACCACTCCTAGTTAAAGCTTAGAAAACTGGGCATCTATCACTTTACTTACATTGTATATGGAATTGTTTCTTTCTAAGTGAATCACAGATATTGTTAAATGAAGTATCTCAGGAGAACAAAGCAAAAGTGACCCAGAGTCAGGTGATCTCACACTTGTCTGCCCCACACACTGGGGCAGCTAGAAGTGGTCTGGGTGGAGGCCCTCAGGGCCAGGGCCAGGAGTTTTAAGCTTTCTGAGGGTGTGAGTCCACTGGGACTCTCCTGCCAAGTTGGTTTCTTTGCTGCCTTGTGGGTGTTCCCTGCAAAGACTGCTGATGCTTGGAGAATTAAAGAATTATAATAATGATGATAAAATAGAAATGGCTTTCCCAGCTGAACAGAAACTGTAGAAGACAAGGAGGTTCCCACACCCGACTTATTGTTTTTGGCACTGTACTCCCACAGTCTCAGGGAGGCAGATGTCTGGGCCTGCTGCTGGCCTCTTTGAGTTGTGGTCATGGGGGGTACATTGAGGACCTTTGGGGAATTTCAGTAGCATCTGTAGGGATTTCCCTCCCCAAAACGTTAGGCTTAGAACTAAGCACAGAGGAAGGCGCTCTCTATCTTCCCTTGCTGTGTTCTGAAGCCTCGGAAGTTTTAAGACCAAGTCCTGTGAGAGGAGCCCTCAATGCTGCAAATACTGGCGTGGAGGCAAGGAAGACCCAGACAGTGGGGGCTGCTGGTTAATAATCAGGATGCCAGGCCACCTCCTGATGGTTCAGGACAGGAGTGCCCAGGGAAACCTGGACTCTATGAATAGATGGATCATTCAAATAAAACCAGAATGTAAAAGAGAAAAGGGAAAATCAAATCAAATACTCTCAAAACACAGAGCCTTCTCAATAGACCTAATGCTGCTGGAGAACTTCTAGAAAGCAGGGCCATGTCTTTCTGTCTCAAAGGAACACCAGGGGAAGGAGGGACTTGTCAGTGCAAGGAGAGAACCTGCATTTGTGTGATTGGCATCTCTCTCTAGAAACATGGTTGACCTTGAGGAGTGAAGGTGAGACAGGAAGGGAGGAAAGTGGAGGTCTGATAATGACTGTCAGAACTCGTGGCTTCTCTCTGGGCCAGACAACACTTACTAACATGATATCCTCAGGAGAACCCCATGAGGTCTGTACTATCTCTATTCCCGTTTTGTTTTGAGAAAACAAAGGCACAGGGTGTCCGTTGCTCCAGGTTCTCCAGCAAGGTAGTGAGGGAGGCTGGATTGGGAGATGGATCAGAATGGCGCCTAAGCCTGGCTATGACTAGCTCCTGTGGCCCTTTGAGATGAGCTGTGACAACCTGCTTTCAGAATCATCCAGTTCCTTTCCACCTCAGGCCCTTTACACACACTGTTCACTCTGCCAGGAACTCTGTTCTCCATCCTCTTCCCTGAGTCCTTCCCCATCCTCCAGGCTCTCAGTCAGACCACCACTGTGACCCTCTGTTTTTTGGCCTCATTTACACTGTATTTTTCCTTCTTAGGATTGTTCAAACTGTAATTAAATAATTATTTATGTGATCATTTATTAAAAGTCAGCATTGCCATGAGAGAGCAATCCCTGGCTGGGAGGGGCTATGGTCCTTTTTGTCCGTTGCTTCCCTCCTAGTTTTGGTGCACAGTAGGCACACAATCAATTAGTGAACGTGGGAGTAACAAGTGAGCAAAGGAATGAATTTATTTCCTAGGGGAAGATTGGGGGATTAATCTTCTCTCCCCAGAATGACTGTTCCTATAGGCAGATGAGTTTTCCCAATAGACAGTATGACTTTCACGTAATAAAATGGTAAGCAGAAAGCATGAATTCTAGATTGTATGTATTCAGGTGACTGTTATTTAAAGTAAGTGTGTATGTGTGCATGTGTGTGCGTCTGTGCGCGCACATATGTAGATGGTGGGAAGGCTGTCATTTGGTCATTCACTACAAAGCACCTGTTGAACAACTCTGGAAGCAGGTATGCTAGCTTAGAGGTCACTATCTTATTTTACTTTACTGTCCTACCTTGATTTTGCCACCCATAGCCCTTCCTGTGTTCACCAGACTGCTCTGGATGACACTTGTCTCTTTTGAAACTCAAGGAAGAAGCCTCACTTGCTGTGTGTCTGTGGCTACATCATTAGGAGAATGCAGAAATGGTGGGGAGAGGCAGGTACCTTGGGTTTACATGGGCCATCTCCTCCAGCGAAGTTATAACTTGGAAAGATGCCCACTTATGTGAACAAGGTTTTATTTGTTTTTAAAAACATCTATTTGTAATTTCTCTTGCATTTATGATGGTGGCTCCTTCCAGTTTACAAAGGTTTCTCCTTTGGGTGGGGCAGGGACAGCTGTTCATTTTGCCAGTGAGGAAGAAGAGGCCACAGGGGGTCTTTCTCACCATGGAGAGGCCCAGACCCCTAGATGTCCTGCTGAAAGTAGGTAGGCAGATATAAAATACCACCTAAAAATGACCTTTTTCTGCTTCCAGGTCACCAGACTGTTGAGAGGCAAGGCCCAGGAGGTAGGGCAACTAGCCCTGCCCTCACCCAGTGCCCTGAGACCCTTTGGGTGGGAGCTATTGGCTTTTTGCTGCTCTGGAATTTTCCTTAAAACAGCATTTTTCAGGAAGGAGTTAAAAATGAAACAATCTTCAGAGAAAGCTGATGGGGCTGAGGCTGTCATGAGGTCAAGCTCCCTCTGCATCCTGACTGCCATTGAGCTGGGAGACCGCAGCCAGGTCTTGCGGGGAGGGGTGAGCGTCCAGACGCGGACAGGTGTGACTGCGATGCGCAGGACAGAGTCCAAAAAGCTTCTCCAGGACCCTCAGCCCTTATGAATTAGTTCGGGATGGGATGTTGCCCCGCCCCGCCATCGTGTTCCCCTTGCCTCTGGCCTCTGGGTCTTCTGCAGTTCCCTGAGGGTAGAAGAAGGGCAGCACCGCGGGTCTCCAACGGTCGGTCCCCGCCCGGTGGCCCCCTCCTTTCCTCCAGCACAGCCCTTCCCCTAGCCCTCCTTTTGTCTGTCCCCTCTCTCCCGGCTCCCGACTGGGCAGGATCAGCAGCCTCCAGCCCCCCAGAGAGCTTGGGCGGGCGAACCGGGGCGCTGTTCTCCGCCCCCTCCCCCTAGGAGAGGCAGCCCGCGGCGGGGGCACCCTGGAGCTGAAGCCAATCGCCCCCCTCCCCCAGCGTGTGCCATCTGCCGCCTGTCAGCCTCTCTCCGCGGGCCTCGATCCCAGGCGCCGGCGGGGGTGGGGGAAATGCTGCTTCGGCCCCTCCTTCCTGGCTCCTTCCCAGGCGCCTCGCGGCCTCTGCCCTTTCTTTGGCCCTCGGCGCCCCCTCGCAGCCTAACTCCGGCCATCCCTGAGCTGCGGCAGGCGGCTCCCACTTCCCTTCTGGAAGGCCGAGATGCTGGATGCTCTTGGACGCAAGAGCTGGGGAGGGCGGCGGCAGCCTAACTTGGGGAAGGGAGGCAGCCCTCAGAGTCTGGGTCCCAGTTAAGAGACATCTCTGTCTGAACGTGGCCCCTCTGGGGCTCCTGTCTGTCTTTCGGTGTCAGGGTTTCTGTCTCGGCGTCGCGTTTCGCGGTTCATCCGCCTGTACCTCAGAGACGGCCTTGAGCGCGCCAGCTTGGTTCCCCCTCCCCTTCAAGCCTTACCCCGCACTCTCGCTCCCTAGCCATGGGGGTGCGGAGGTGGCCTCTACCTCTGCAATCAGCCCAGCACGCGGTCGGAGCCCGCAGGCCCAGAGACGCAAGCAGGGCCGGGTGGGACAGCTAAGCGAGCCGAAGGGGGGCGCGGGCCGGGCTGGCGGGCAGGCTGGGGAACGGCGGGGCGCAGGCGCCCTGCTTGGGTCGGGCGCCGCTGCCCGGCCGGCCCCGGCTCGGCTCTCCGCGGGCAGCGAGTTTTTCCGTGAAAGGTTGCCCTGGGTAACTCGTCTCCGAGGGGACACAGCCCTCCCCCCTCCAAGTGGCAACTTATCGATCCGCGAGATTGATAACCCCCAGCGCCGCGCCGCGCACCCGCTTCGTTCTCCCAGCTCTGGGGAGAGCCGGCCCAAGGTGGCGCCACTTGTCCGGGAGGGGTCAATGTCGGGCCCTCTCCCCCCACCCTGGACTCCACCCCAGCCTGCAGCTGGGGCGGGGGTACTGTGTAAGGCTTCAATGGAACGGTTTAGAGGAACCGCCTGGGGAGGACCTTTCCGAAGTCTGACCCCTTCCCTCTCATGGTCTGAGACCAAAGCCTCAATTAGTTCAAGAGCTGCAGGGACGCGAGGCGCCCCCTGGCGGTTGGGGCAAAACTTTGTGCAAAGTAGACCTGGTTTATTTCTTCTGTCAATTGTGTGGGAAGGCGGTGCTACTGCAATGTTTTGGGGCTAAGATATTCCTTTTACTCCCTTAACCAAGGAGTGCGCAACCAGACGCGGGAACCCTACAAATGCTGGTGTCAGGGGCGAACAGTATTAGCCCAGCGCTGGATGCGTTTGTGGATGTGGGTCTTCAAACGCCGACTGGTGGGCAGAATTCAAGAGCGAAGAGCGAAGAGTTCAGGGAAAATTCATGTGCGTGGGGGCATAATGGAGGTAGCAGTGCCAGGGCAATTCACCCCCGTTTGTTCCCCCCTCCAAACACACTTTTTTTGCAGTTTGTGATGCTAATGCATCTTGGCGAGCTTGGCAGCACCAGTGGGCCCTGGATCTGTTCCTTGCTCCCGTCCCCGGTGCCGCCAGTGCCCAAGTCGGGGCCCCGCGTGTCGGTGCGGTGCCCGCGCCCGCGCCGTGCCTGCCGCCGCCGCCGCTGCCGCGGTCCGGGTTTTGCGGGCGGCCGGAGCTGTATTTCCAGCGCTGTCCATCGCTCGGTGCTGTTGGCCCTCTCTCCGTCTGATCCGAGCCGGAGCAGTGCGGGGCGCCCCACGGGATCAGAGCGCTCCCCCGCCGGGACTCCGCTCCTCACATCCTCCTGCTGGGACCCGGCTACATTTCCAGCCAAGCCTGGCTTTATTATGTGTCTCTGCAGTGCAGCCCCAGCAGCCGGATCGGGAGGAGGAGAGCCAGCGACCACAAAGAAGACAGGAGCGCAAGGGAGGCTGGCGGGCGGGCCGGCGCCGGCTGGAGCGCGGAGGAGCCGGAGCGCAGCCGCCGCCGCCACCGCTGCCCGGGAGGACGGGAACCCGGCAGCCGCCTGCTCATCCTCCTCCACCACCGCGGCCGCCACCCCCCCCCTCTTCGAACCCCTGGCCCATGGAGGCAGCTAGCGGGGCCGGCGACTTGGCACCGGCCTGGGGAACGGCTGCGCGCCGCGCGCTGAGCACCGCAGCCCGAGGGCAGGCAGCGGCGGCCCGGCGCACGGGCTGAGCAATGCCCCGGGTACCAGCGTGCCTGCCCGCCGCCGCCTGAGCGCCCCCCGCGCGCCCCTTCCTCCTCCGGGGGCCCAGCGCCGGACCAAGCCGAGAGCCAGAGAAGGGGGCGTGAGCCAGGGGCCCCGAGCTGCGGCTTCCGAGCCACTGCGGCCGTTTCGAGCCCCCCAAGTAGGCTGAGTTGAGGGTCACCCCTCCCCATCCATCATAATCTCCAAACCAGGCGTTTGGGTATTTTTTTAGCCATTAATATTTATTATTTTTTGGTGCGGCGGGGGATATTTGAAGGCTTTTTTTTTTCCGGGGGGCACTGAGCTTCCACGCTCACGACCGCCTCCCGGTCTCCTCCCCCACTGAGACCCCTTCTATTACAGCCCCGACCCCCCTCCTCATATGGGTTCATTGTGAGCTCCGCACCGGGCTGCGTGGCCGGACGCCTGCAAACTTTGCACAAAAATCCGGCAAGGGGCGGAGGAGGAGAAGGAGGAGGAGGGTGAGGGTGGCGGTGGGAGGGAGGGGGCCGCAGGGGCCGGGGGCCGGCGGGGGGTGGGGAGGAGGAGGGGGGCGGCTTTTTTTTTTTTTTTTTTTTTTGCATAACTCGGCTCGGCCGAGTGGCCTCCGGACTCCCCGCGCCGCTGGGACCGCCACTGGGACCGAGAGCCCCCAACTGCCGCATTGCAACAGGCAGGGCCCCGGCGCGCCCCCCGGGCCTCCCCCCGCCCCCGAGTGTCCTCGGCCAGCCTGGGCCGATTCCCCCTGGGAGGTCGCCCCGGACCTGCGATCCGCTCCCCACGGCCGCCGACCCGGCTGCAAAAAAAAAAGTTTCCGAGAGGCAGGCGGAGGAGAAGGGGGAAAAGGGCAGCCCGGAGCGGCGGGGGGCGGCGGGGGAAGCCGGCCGCGGAGGGCGACGGAGCGCCGGGAGCCCCGGACATGTCCAGGCGGAAGCAGGCGAAGCCGCGCTCGGTGAAAGGTGAGCGAGCGAGGCCCGGCGGAGTCGCGAGCCAGCTAAGCGCGCGGGGAGGGAGGGAGCGAGGGAGGAGGGACCGGCGAGCGGGCGGGCGGCCGGGGACCCGCGCGAGCGAGCCGAGAGGAGGAGGAGGCGGAGGCGGAGGCGGAGGCGGAGGGAGAGGGGGAGGAGGAGGCCCGGAGCAGGAGGCGGAGGCGGTGGAGGGGGCACGCCGCGGACACCCTGCCCGCCCGCACCCTCTCCGGGCCCGGCGCCGCCGCCCGCGGGGGACCCGGGCCTGGGGGCGCAGCTGAGGGGCCCTCGCTGCTGTCTCCGTGCGGGCCCCGGGCCCGCGTGGCCAATCAAGGGGTGCGGGCCCGACTTGGCGGGGATTGCGAATCTCGGCGGCGGGCGGCGGGAGGCAGGAAGAGGCAGCGAGAACCGGCGCCCGGGAGGCCGGCAGCTCCGAGGCCGCTCTCTCTGGGTGCCGGGCCTTGCCGCCTTTTCTCGGCCCCCGCCTAGTAGCCCCGGGACGCCGAGAGCGGCGGGCGTCGCTGGGGCGCGCTCCGGCCCCCGGCACCCCTCCCCGCCCCCTGCCTGGGCCCCGCTCCCGGCCCGGGCCCCCGCACTTCCTGCCTCCTCCACCGAGGCCAACCGGGCCGGGAGCCTCCGCCAGGAGTTCATTGTCTGCGCAGCGCCGGCAGGACGCGGGTCCCCAGGGGAGCGCAGCGGCTGCTGCGCGTGCCCCTCCACGGAGGGTGCCCAAGACCCGAACCTGGGCACGCACATCCTCTACACCCAGACCGGCTTCCTGTATCGAGGCCCTGGAGTGCACACGGTTGTGAGGGAACACACGCACGCACACACACCACTTGTTTTTTCGTCTTCTTGCTTTGCTTTCTATTTCCACCGGAGGCCCCTGGCTCGAGTGGGCCCCTGGAGAGCAGAGGCCTCCGGGAAAGTCAGCTTGCGGGCGACTGAACCCCTCCCCTGCCCTTCCCTCTCCATTGGCTGGCCTCTGCAGGCCTTGCCTGCTGCTTTGTCCCGATTCCAACCCCTCGGGTGGGTGCCCAGCCGCCCAACCGCGTTGGGAGATGATGGAGGAGGGACAGGATGAGAGCTGCTACAGCTTTGGAGCCTGAAGTCCCGAGGCCCCTGTCCTCTCCCAACTCCCCTGATGACCTCTGGCCTGAGCCCAGTTCTGCTCTGAAAAGTTCATTTCCTGGAGGCCTGCGCGGGAAGGCGCTGGGGCCCCTCTCCCTTCCTGCCAGCCTAGCTCCTGACTGAAATGGCTGGGACCAAATCTGGCAAGGAGCGTCCTGAGACACCCGCCATTGCTTTCCTTCTGAAGTCTCAGGAGATTGCCAGGCACCCTGCTCAGCAGGCGCCCCTGTCATCTTACAAGCTGACCAATTCAGTCTAAACTCTCAGCAACCCCGCTGCTCCCTTTCCTCTTTTTCCTTGAGAGAAGTTGGTCTTGTCCCCCTCAAACTGGCAGGCATCCCAATCCAGGATAGCCTGGCCTCCTCCACAAAAATAGGGGGCCAGGGGTTGTTCTGATTGAGGGACAAGGAAACCAGAAGAGAGACCCCAACCAAGAAGGGGACAGGCAAACAGTAGATGCTTGTCTTTTTGCTGAACAGAAGGGCTGTGGGACTTGACATAATATTTGATTTCTTTTCTCTTTTCCTGGCTCACTGCTCACTTCTTCAAGAGCCACTTAAGGTGGCCCAGAAGAAAATGTAGAATTGGAATCTCTGGTTGGAAAGGCAGTTTTGTTTAACTCGGGCAGTTGATTTTTTTTTTTTTTTACATGGTGAACAAATTCTTACATAGTGAATAAGTTCTTACATGGTGAACAGTACAAGGGCAGTCATCACAGAAACTTTCGGTTTTGATCACGCATTATGAACTATAAACAATCAGATCAAATAGGAATATTCGTTTGATTTTTATACTTGATTTATATGTGGATCCTACATTTCTCTCTTTATTATTATTATTATTATTTTTAATAAAATGCTGAAGTGGTAGGTAGATGCAAGATAAAGGTAGAAAACATAGTTTAGTGTTGTAAGAGAGCAAATGTAGATGATCAGGTGTGTGCCTGTAGACTATGTGTTAATCCAAGCTAGACAAGGGCAATAAAACATCCACGGATGCAGATTTCTCTCAAAACAGGGAGCAGTGAGGTTCTAAGCCTCACCTCTGTTGATCCCCAATTTCTCACCTGATGGCCCCCCTGCGACTGTGCCTGTCTTAGGTTGTACCTCCCTTGAGGAATCTTACCCGTCTCTGGCTAACCAGTCATCTTCCGGGGCCATTCAGAGAAGGGCAATTGATTTTGAGCAAATTCTACATATAGGAGCAGATATTTTTGGTAAAGGAAGATGCAAAGTGTACCTAGCTCTAACCTCAGTTCGTGCCTACAAATCTCCTTATTTTAGAAGGCGAGAGACAAAGCAAAGGTGGACCAATTTGTAGTGAGCAGATGTGTGGGTGTTTCAGAGTTGCTTGAACCTAATTCTAAAACACTCTGTAACTGAGAAAGACTCAAGAACTGGTCTTCAGCCTTTCACGCAATGAGCCTTGACATGATTTTTAATGAATCTCTCTAAAAGTACATGTGTGTATTTATAGCAGACAATTCAAGCTAATTGATGGAGGAAAGAGAGCAAAGTGGGAATAAGACAAGTGTAGGCATTTTGAAAAGTGTTGTAAATACCAACCACATGTGCCTTTCTGCCCTTGGAGTCCAAGATCCCGTTGTTCATGTTCTTCGCATTTTCCAAAAGCAACTAAACACTTGTCTCTCACCATTCTGCCTTTTATTCAATTTACAGGGGTGAATAGTGTGGAGATGTGGCCACTTATTGAGGGAAGAATTAAGAGAGAAGATAATTTGAATAGATAAGAGTTACAGCAGGTGATGGATTTATTGCTTTTCAAGAACTGCCTCCCCCAACCCCCTTTCTCAAGCAATATTCAAAAGTGTATGCTTGAGTGTGGACAGATCCACATCAAGCTCTTAAAACAAAAAGGTTTTCCCCTTTAAAGATGCTTGAAGGTGGTGCTTCTTAAGGAACAGTGGTGCCTTTTAAATTTTATTTTATTTTGCTTCCACTGCTGTGTGTCAGGGCTAACAGAGAGGCATTGTGGACTTCCCAGCCCTCACAAGCTGCTGTGAAAGTCGCTTGACTGTAATTCGTAATTGATCTCGGAAATGTGAAAGCCAGTAGCAGGAAGGAAAGACAGAAATATGACAATTTCTAATGGATGCTCAGAAAGTGTGATTTGAAATCACAGGCATTGCTGCTTTGAAAAATCAAACCAGCCTGGGCGGGGGTCTCACTTCTCACTCACCTACACAGCCTCCCTTCTGGAGTGGGGGTCACTTGTCCCTTTGGAATGTTTGTCCTTCTTTGGAAAACCCCTTTTCTAGGGAGGACACCCAGCAAATAGTGAAGCGGGTCGGGGCAGTATGGCAGGCTTCATTAGTTTCCAGAAGACTTGTTATTAAAAAAAAACAACACACCAAAAAAACATGCATGTTATAAAAGTCATATTTTCTCACCGATTTTCCCTCCCTACACCATTCTCCCTCTCTGTTGCCTGGTGCTGTGGTATGGCAGTTGTGAGATGATTTGTTCCCTTTGATAATTTTGGCCTCGTTCTCCAGGGCTGTTCTCATCATATCTCACTGATGTTATTTTGGCTGATGATATCAGGTGGTTTGCTAATCTGTTTCTCTTCACCCACACTGCTTCCTAAGGTCCACGAAACAGCCTACTCATTTATATGGATTATTAATAACATCTTTTTTCCAGCCTCAGTTTAAAACTTTTAAATAATTTCTAACACTTGATTTTCTCCATCTAACAACTGCCTGTTAATTACAGTTCTTAATATTAATTAGCACACAGGCTGTATCCATGCACATCCCCCCAACCCCAACATCCAGAACTACCCCTAATGACTTCCCTACCTTTCCTGCCATTCCATAGCTCCTCCAAAGTTCGTCTTCTAAATTTGGTGGTTTAGGGACTTGGGAACAGTGTAGTTTGCCACTGCTCATGTTTCCATGGAAATAATTGAGATGTAATAAATATAGGCGTTCTGAGGTTAGGTTTTTTGATTCAGCTGAGACCACATACAAGTGTAAATTGTCGAGATTTGTTTGGCTAAATGTACATGATCTTGTAGGAAGGGCAAAACAAATCTAAATGGGTTCTTTTGCTTTCTGGGTGGACTGGGGTAGCTGACATTTAATCCTCATATTTAATCCCTTTTCTGCTCAATAAGGCACTGATTTCCAGTTTTGGGAAGGGCTTGTCACACTCTAGAAAACATCCTTTGTGTCTAGTAATTGCTGTTTAGATTCTTACACCTGTTTCTTTGCAAAAACTTAATAAGCAATAAGATAACTATATGCTTTTGGCAGGAGGACCTTGCTAAATGTTAAACCATAAGGTACCTAGTGTGCATCAATAATGAAAGGTGCAAAATGCCAGTGACTTTACAGTCATAAGGTCATTCAGCAGAGCCAGCCTGCCCTGGCACTGCTATGGCATGCTACCTCGACTTAACAGGAGGAACAGGGAGAAGCGGGAGAGGAAACAGGAGTGCAGCATCTTTGAGTGCATCGTTCCTAGCTGGAGACCAAAGGCTGGGGATCTGGTTCAGTTTAATAGAAAGTTGCAGTAATTGCTGTATCAGTAGCCAACTCTTAAGCTGGTGGCTGTGGAATTCTTCCCCTGATGTAGGATTTAATAGTCTAGCAATTAGATGCATTGATTTCTCTTAACTGTTCATTTGGATGTGTAAACGAAGGGAACCTGCCGCTGGAGTTGGTGCAGATGCACTGCCTGGCTCTTGGAAAAAGGCTGATTTAGGTGGTGCTAGTTGGACACAGTGATTCTTCATGGCAGATTTGGGGCCAATTCCCTCTTTTAAAACTTCTGCCCATTTTGCAGTGAAATGAACAGCACCTGTTCAAATACTGTTTAAAAGTAAACAATGCTGTCCAGTTATGTCTGAAAAGTAAGAACATCCTTTTCTGTTCCAGATGCTTATTGAGTAACATCTCTGCCTTTGAGTGACTGGACTCACTTGCATATTTTTGGCAGATGGTCTGTTGGGTACCAGAGGGAAAAATCACAAGACACCTTGACTCTGAGTTCCAAAGGGACCCCCTGCTGGAAATCAAGTGAATTCTCTCACTCCCTCCTCCTCAGCAGTCTGGGGCCTTGGGTCACCTAGACCAGCAGCTCTGTCAAGCTCTGAAGAGGTGTGGGGACATGGCATCTTGGACCGTTTCATCGTCTGGTGGGCTGGGCAGCTTCGGTGGCTTGGAAAGTGTGTAGATAATGAACTCTTACAAACATCAAATCCCTTAACTCCCTGCTCGTGGACCTGTAGGTTTCTGTAAGTGTCACTAACTTCTGGCATGCAGGCATCTAAAACTGCCTTGATGGTAGTAAGCAAGCAGAGAATGGTTAGCTTTCCTGATGGCTCTTTTTTAAAAATTTTATTTTTAACTAAGGTGGATGGGTGGGTTTAGTTAACTCTTTGTTTGGCTGAAGTTAAGATGAATTTACCTTTCCGGGACCTTGTCCATGGTACTCGGGTGTTTGCAGAGAATGTTATTTTCCTGTCTCACAAACGTTTGCAATAAATATCAGGGCTCCTTTATTTTCTGTGGGTCTAGGGTAATTACAACAGAGAAAGACTCTTAGCAGCTCCCCATTGCTGCGGGTAGCTGGGGAAAACCTTTATACATCTTGGTTGGTGAATCTGACAATTTCTGCAAAGTCCTGTCACATTGCAAGGGCACTTTGTATATAAACGTGTTAGTTGGTAATCAGAGTAGTTTTGCACCCAAAATGGACCAATTCCGCCTGGATTGGTTACATCCCGAGTGAAGTTTGGGTGCTGTGTTGCCTCCGCCCACTGTGGGAGACGTAGGGGAAATGGGGTGGGGAAATGTGGATGGAAAGTTTTGATCCATAGCTTACCTTCCAGGATCTGCAGCAGTCAAAGGCTGGGGTTGTACACTCAGTAAATAAAAATACCTCTTTCAAGGAGCGCCAATTAGCTGATTGCTCTGTGTGACTGGCTTTAAGGAGAATGCTGTTTTACCTATCTTTTTGTACAAAGGTTTGATTTTTAATGTCTTGTGAAAAGGATTCTCTTTGTCTTGATTGATGTCAGGAATAAAAGCATGATGGTAATATCCCTTTGAAAGCTATTGTATTGTCAGCCTTGGCTGACAGCGGGAGGGCCTCCCAGCGTTATAGATTAGTGCTGTGAAAACACTGACATTTTCTTTGTTACGATGCTGTTGTTCTACTTGCAAAGTCAATTACACAATGTTGGAGCTCAGTTACTGAGTTGACTTTGGAAGAGCAATGTCTTTCATTCTCTTCTTGAAGATATAATTTTCCTTGATTGTTTCGTTGTTTTGTTTTCTTTTTGTTTTTTTTTTTTGGACCTACCTCCCTCTGGTTACTAGCCTCCCCGCCAAAGTCTGAACGTGTTACCTAGGCAAACTCACTCTGGTTTCAATTGTGATAAGTCAAATTCAAAGATTGCTACATCATTATCTCTGAATTCTTCTGCTCATTCACATTTCAGTGGCTTCTTAGTGATATAGTGACTACAGCAGCCAAGATCTGTAAAAAAAAAACATCAAATGAGATTATGGTGTTGATAGTCTCTTATTAAGTGCTTGTTCTCTGGATTTGGGGTCCTTGAAGTTGGCAAATTCAGGGTTTTCTTTCTTTTTTTTTCTGTAGACCCTGACTTGGGCTGAACCAGATTCCTGGGATGATGGACCCCAGCAAGCAATTTTTTGTTGTAGAAGATTTTTAAGCATCCCAATCTCAGAAGCTGGAGCTGTTGAGTTTTGGACTTAGAATCATGGATGACATTATGGCAGGGGTAGAAGGGGTCTCGTCCTATAAGAGAATCGCATCATCCACCCTTCTCCCTTTGCAGATAGTAAATGCAAATTATAAGGCTTTCCAGATATACCTTTGCTGGGCACCCTTGGACTTAGGAGTGATTTGCATTTCCATCTAAGGGTATGAAATCCTGCTCCTCAAAGGGAGGCAAGCCTCGAAATGTCCAACGCTGACAATGGTCAGCGTGAATGATTTTTTAAATCTTTTCCCCTCTCCTTTCCATGCCTTCTCGAGAAAGAGAAAAACCTAACTTCCTTAGTTCTCTGAACTTGGCCCTTAAGAGGCAGTTACCTGAGAGTGGCTGCTTGTTTGGCTGGACTCCAAATGACAGGAACCCATCAGGAAACTCCGTCCGAGGGCACTAACTGTGGGGCCCGAAGTTACTGTGAACCACCAGACAAGAGCCTGGGTTCGCCAGCAATTTGTCAGGACTAATTTTGTTTTTCTCCAATAATTGAAAATTAATGTCTTGAAGTGAAAGCAGATGTTCATGTCATCTTCTGAATTGGGATATAAAATGGGGCTCTTTAGATAGGCTCACTAATTTTACAGCAATCTCTCACAGTTGGTGGGGGTGTCGGGGCTGATGTCACCTAAGGACCAGGGTTGGAGGATGAGAGAGCCCAGCCTGGCTGCACGATCGATCGATGGACGCGGCAAAGCCTCGGGAATGTAGGCATGGTGGGAGCATCCGTTTGGAGGGAGAAAATGTAAATAAAAATAGTTCTTTGGGCTCTGAAACTTGGAGAATTCATTGTTTTGAATACTCTTTTGCACAAGAACTATTTACTGGATAATTAAAAGCATTAGGCTGGGCAAGGTATGGGGAGCCTTCATTTGGTGAGGGTGGATTCATACAGATTAGAGTGGATCAGCTAGAGTAAGGCTGGTTAATAGCGGATTCCTAGGCCAGATCTACAGATGCTTACCCTGGTGAGCTGGTCTGGGGAGGGGCTCAGAGCTCTTTTTTTTTTTCTTTTTTAAAGTTGAGGTAAGATGTACATAACATAAAATGTACCATCATAGCCATTTCTTAAGTGTGTGGTTCAGCGTCATTAAGTACATTCGCATCACCATGCAGCCATCACTACCATGAACTTTTCATTTTTAGTCAGCACCCAGGTGGTGGGTGGGCTGGGTTCCCAGCTGACCACCGTCTGAGGAGGTCATCCAGTTCAAGGCCTTCAATTTCCAGGGAAAGCACGGGACAGTGATCCAGGCAGTGAAGTGACTCTAGGGAGCTGGTGGTACTCCCTTTCTGTAGTATGAGAAGTGAGACTGGTGGCCCCATGCTAGGGCAGAGCCTGAGATTGGACCTCATCAGAGTTGGGGGGCTGGGGACAGGACAGGAGGGGTTCTCAGGAGTTGAGTGATCTGGTGACCATTCTTAGGATAAGAATGTTCTTTCTCCGTGGGGACATCCTTCCTTTGGAGATGGGGTTTGGCTGGGTGTGAGTTTATTTAGTGACCCCCCGGCAGGGCAGATGCCCTGGGGCTCTCACATCTGCCTGTTAGGACCCAGGCAGCTCTCCCCCGACTCACCCAGCCCTGCCGACTCACCCAGCCCTGCGCACATAGTTTCAGTTTGTGCTGAGCAAAGGGGAGGAACAGCTCCTTTGGAGCAGCCACTTGGTTGTCTTGATTCTAGTCCTGGGCACCGCCCACCTCTGGTGCACAGGTCTGGGCACTGCAGGCACTGTTCTCTTCCTTGGAGGCGTCAGGCACCTTTTCTGCCCGGTTTTCTCTGTAATTGAAATTTGCCCTTTCGTTACCTGGGCATGAATTATTTTTTGCAACGTTGTCATTCCCTATCCTGCTGTGAGGTTTATCTCTTCTGTTGATCCTAATTAAATAAAACATACTGTTCACCTAACTCCTGTTGCACTGAATTTTACCTGCCTGAAGGCAGAGTGATGGCCAACTGGGCCTGGTTAGGGGGCAGGGCATGGCTGGGTAAGGGAGTGTAGTGGTAGTGGCTGCCACATCCAGGTGGGGTATACTCTCTTGGCCTGGAGCCACAGGGCCTTGTAGCCACCAGCAACATATAATGTATTTCTGGCTCCTGAACTAGAGATGTGGCTTTGTCCCTAGCCCCCTGGGGCTGCAGGTCTGAACTTGGGGAGAGAGACAATCACCAGTGCCAGAGAGTCCCCAGGGAAAGGGTGAGGTGAGGAGGAGAGCAGGCTCCCAGCGGGGTGTGGGGTGGGCGGAGATGGAAAGAGGGGACCGGCTCCTGTCACCTGGGGTGGAGGCTGCAGAGTACAAGCTTCTCAGGGGAGCAGTGAGCAGTGCACACATTCTAGTGCCCAGGACAGCTCTGCAGATGCCCTCTGCTCCTCAGGGAGAGAGCGGCCAGCCAGGGTCATGGCATACGTGTTGGGAAGATTCAGACCTTTACTATTTTTGCTTTTGAACTTTTTAGAATCCAGAAAATCCCAGGGTGAACAGGAGGCCACTTCATTCAGACTTTGGGTGTGTTTCTGGCATCCTCTGTTCCATCCAGCCTGGGCTCTCACACTTTCACTCATAGAGGGAGCCCACTACCTCCATGACACACCTGAGCATTTCTGGATTGAATCTCACATGTTTTTCTTCCCATTAAACAGCAGTTTGCCTGCTGTAATTTTGGGTGCACTGGTCCTGGTTCTATCTCCTGGAGGCCAGAGGGAGTAACTCAAATCCCCAGTTCCCCAGAGCAGCCCTGTTGAGAGCTGGCGGAGCTTGACTTGTTTTACTCACTGGGGAGAAGGATCTCCACGTAGATGTGGTTAGCCTGGTGGGTCTCCGGGACTCACACTTTTTCATGGGGTCTTCACATGGGCTTCTCCGTCCTTGGGTTTAAAAAGGACTTCTTATGTGAATGAGCAAATGTGTAAACTGTTGAGTGAATGCATGAATGGGTGGGCAAGTATGAGTGAGTAATGGCTGAGTAATGAGTAAATGAATTCCTGAGTGAATGAGTGGTGTGCTGATAGGGTGGCCGGGGCTTACTGCTGGCATCTTTGATGATCTCTCCTGCCCCACCACCCCTCTTCCCTGTCCCCATCCTTTACTCAAGTTCAGGAGGTGAGAGATGCCACACCCTGGAGGACTGGGAGCCCTCAGGCCCCTTGGGGTTGAGGATGGCTTGTGCCCATTTCCCCTCCACACCCCCATTCCTCCTTAGTCCAGACGTGGGGGTTGCTGTACTTTCTCCTGTGAGATTGTAGCCACCATCTACTGAAGGCTTGTGCCAAGCATTGTGCTAGATGTAAAACATTGTTTTTAAGTGATAAAAGCTACATGAGATGTTCATACTAGTTTGAAATAAAACAGAACTTGTAATTGAATAAATTTCCTATCCCATGCTTCCTCTGCCTTCTTGCTACATGGCCAAGGGAGCTTTGGACTGGATGGAGTTGACCTGGCTTGGTGCTGACCAGGGCTCTCCGGTCTCCACTCAGCAGCCTCCATCCTGCAGGGATGGCCTTTCCCGAATTACACTAGGAGTGGGGGATGGGGTCAGGAGAAGGATGCAGGCAGTAGAAAATGAGATGTGTGTGCAGGGCACCTGCTCTCAATTAAAACTCAGGAAAAAAAGGAAGCCCTCCTTCTCACTGATGGTCTAAGTCAAGACTGATTTATTTCTCTTTGGGAAAGGGTTGTGAGTTGGGGGAAACAGGCTGCGTGTTCTTGGGCAAGACAGCTTCCTCTGTGGGCCTCCGTTTCCCTGTTCATGAAATGGGATGGAACTCGTTGAATTAACTACTTGTCTTAGGTAGCTTAGGGTCTTAATTCCTGAAACATAAGAAGGAGAAAATAAAGAAGCTTTGTCTTTAAAATAATGCAGCATAGAAAGATATTATTAGGTCTTTTCAAGTTACTCTAAAGTGACCAGTCAGCAGAGTGAGAGGCTGCAGAGGTGGCTCTAGGGTGTCCTGCACCAGGGCAGCTGGGTCCTCCCTTGCTGCCCTGGCCCTTTGGGAGTTGAGGGGAGCATTGGGCAAGAGAAGTATCAAGGGCTTGATTGTGATGTTGGTACTTTTTCAGGTGTCTGAGAGTTCCACCTGTGGTACCCTGGCTCTTTTGGCTCCAGGGGCTTTGCCAAGGATTGTTGGAGCAAGTTCTCTGGTGTGTCTCTAATCAGGGACAAGGTGGGCAAAGAATGACCAGGTCCCATGTATACCTGTCCAGAGCTGCCAGCATGGCCAGCCCTGATCCCTGGGGAGGCCATGTGGAGGCACAGTGATGACCAAGTACTTAACCTGTGCCAGGCCCTGCCTTCAGCCCTTCCCAAATGTTCCCCAGTTCTCACAACTGCTCTCTGATTGCCCTCAGTGTTGGAGGCACAAACAGAGGCAACAGAAGTCCCTCCCTCAAAGTCACATGGCTGGAGGCAGCAGAGCTGGGACTAGCCCTGTCTTCCAGCTCCAGAGCCTGAGTCAGTAACCATTACCTTCCTTTATAACTGTCCAAGGGGCCAGAAAAGACATCAGAGAAACTCACCTTTCTCCAGGGGTGGGGGAAGTCCCTGAGCTCTGGGCTTGGGAAGAAGGCCCCGAGAAAAGGCACAGTTCTGTCCTGCTCCCCACCCATCTATGTAATCTGTCTTTTGGGCTGTTCATACTCACATCTTATTAAAAAAAGATTTACATATCTTAAAAAAATAATTTAATCCTCCCCTTCCCCAGAGATAAGCACGATTATCCATAGCTGTCTTTCTTTCAGACCTTTTCTGTGGTGCATTTACACACAAATATGTATATACACCCATACATTTTAAAAGTAGATAATATCATACACTCCTTGACTACACTTTCTGTTATTTGTTATTTTCAGGCAGCAGTGAGCTTCCAGTCTTAGTTGCACATTGGTACCATCTTAGGTAGTTAAAGAAATCACATCGCCTGGGCCTCACCACAGACCAAATAAGCCAGAGTATCTGAGGATGGGGAACCTAGGTCAGTTTATTTTTAAAGCTTCCCAGGTAATTTAAATGTGCAGCCAGGGTTAAGAGCCATTAGTCTAGGAGATACGGTCATGTCAGTGTTACAGACTTACTCCTTTTCAACAGCCATAGTTCTACAGAATGGATGTACCAGAATTTATTTACAGTACTCTATTGATGGTCTGTTAGTTGCTTCCAGTTTTTTGCTATTATAAACAAGGGTGCAGGGAGCATCCTCATTTATAAATCTTTGTGTTTCTTAGGCTAGATTACTTGGAATGGAATTGTTAGGACAAAGGGTAGTCACTTGCAATATTTGATAAGTATTTCCAAATTTCCTTCCGCAAAGGAATACCAATTTTTATTTATTTATTTATTTATTTATTTATTTATTTATTTTGGTATCATTAATCTACAATTACATGAAGAACATTATGTTTACTAGGCTCCCCCCTTCACCAAGTCCCCCTCCACAAACCCCATTACAGTCACTATCCATCAGCATAGTAAGATGCTGTAGAATCACTGCTTGTCTTCTGTGTTGCACATCCCTTCCTATGCCTCCCCCACATTATGCATGCTAATCGTAAGGCCCCCTTTCTTTTTCCCCGCCCTTATCCCTCCCTTCCCACCCATCCTCCCCAGTCCCTTTCCCTTTGGTAGCTGTTAGTCCATTCTTGGGTTCTGTGATTCTGCTGCTGTTTTGTTCCTTCAGTTTTTCTTTGTTCTTACACTCCACATATGAGTGAAATCATTTGGTACTTGTCTTTCTCCACCTGGCTTATTTCACTGAGCATAATACCCTCTAGCTCCATCCATGTTGTTGCAAATAGTAGGATTTGTTTTCTTCTTATGGCTGAATAATATTTCATTGTGTATATGTACCACATCTTTATCCATTCATCTACTGATGGACACTTAGGTTGCTTCCATTTATTGGCTGTTGTAAATAGTGCTGCGATGAACATAGGGGTGCATCTGCCTTTTTCAAATTGGGCTGCTGCATTCTTAGGGTAAATTCCTAGAAGTGGGATTCCCAGGTCAAATGGTATTTCTATTTTGAGCATTTTGAGGAACCTCCATACTGCTTTCCACAATGGTTGAACTAATTTACATTCCCACCAGCAGTGTAGGAGGGTTCCCCTTTCTCCACAACCTCGCCAACATATGTTGTTGTTTGTCTTTTGGATGGTGGCGATCCTTACTGGTGTGAGGTGATATCTCATTGTGGTTTTAATTTGCATTTCTCTGATGACAAGCAATGTGGAGCATCTTTTCATGTGTCTGTTGGCCATCTGAATTTCTTCTTTAGAGAACTGTCTATTCAGCTCCTCTGCCCATTTTTTAATTGGATTATTTGCTTTTTGTTTGTTGAGGTGTGTGAGCTCTTTATATATTTTGGATGTCAACCCTTTATCAGATCTGTCATTTATGAATATATTCTCCCATACTGTAGGATACCTTTTTGTTCTATTGATGGTGTCCTTTGCTGTACAGAAGCTTTTCAGCTTGATATAGTCCCACCCATTCATTTTTGCTTTTGTTTCCCTTGCCCGGGAAGATATGTTCATGAAGAAGGCACTCATGTTTATATCTAAGATTTTTGCCTATGTTTTTTTCTAAGAGTTTTATGGTTTCATGACTTACTTTCAGGTCTTTGATCCATTTCGAATTTACTTTTGTGTATGGGGTTAGACAGTGATCCAGTTTCATTCTCTTACATGTAGCTGTCCAGTTTTGCCAGCACCATCTGTTGAAGAGACTGTCATTTCCCCATTGTATGTCCATGGCTCCTTTATCATATATTAATTGACCATATATGTTTGGGTCAATGTTGGAGTCTCTATTCTGTTCCACTGGTCTGTGGCTCTGTTCTTGTGCCAGTACCAAATTGTCTTGATTATTGGGGCTTTGTAGTAGAGCTTGAAGTTGGGGAGCAAGATCCCCCCTACTTTATTCTTCCTTCTCAGGATTGCTTTGGCTATTTGGGGTCTTTTGTGGTTCCATATGAATTTTTGAACTATTTGTTCCAGGTCGTTGAAGAATGCTGTTGGTAATTTGATAGGGATTGCATCAAATCTGTATGTTGCTTTGGGCAGGATGGCCATTTTGACGATAATAATTTTTCCTAGACAGGAGCATGGGATGAGTTTCCATTTGTTAGTGTCCTCTTTAATTTCTCTTAAGAGTGTCTTATAGTTTTCAGGGTATAGGTCTTTCACTTCCTCGGTTAGGTTTATTCCTAGATATTTTATTCTTTTTGATGCTATTGTGAATGGAATTGTTTTCCTGATTTCTCTTTCTGTTAGTTCATTGTTAGTGTATAGGAAAGCCACAGATTTCTGTGTATTAATTTTGTATCCTGCAACATTGCTGAATTCCGGTATCAGTTCTAGTAGTTTTGGAGTGGAGTCTTTAGGGTTTTTTATGTACATTATCATGTCATCTGCAAATAGTGACAGTTTAACTTCTTCTTTACCAATCTGGATTCCTTGTATTTCTTTGTTTTGTCTAATTGCCATGACTAGGACCTCCAGTACTATGTTGAATAACAGTGGGGAGAGTGGGCATCCCTGTCTTGTTCCTGATCTCAGAGGAAAAGCTTTTAGCTTCTCACTGTTCAGTATGATGTTGGCTTTGGGGTTTATCATACATGGCCTTTATTATGTTGAGGTACTTGCCCTCTATACCCATTTTGTTGAGAGTTTTTATCATGAACGGATGCTGAATTTTGTTGAATGCTTTTTCAGTATCTATGGAGATGATCATGCGTTTTTTCTTTTTGTTTATGTGGTGGATGATGTTGATGGATTTTTTAATGTTGTACCATCCTTAAAGGCATACCAATTTTTACCTATCAATAATAATGTGTGATGCATATTTCTCCTAATACTTGCCCATATAGAATGTTTTTTTCTCCTTTTTCTTTCTCCTTCACCTTCCTTTTCTTTTTGCCAAACTGGCAAGCAAGAAATAGCTCATTGTTTTAATTTGTACTTCGTTGATTACTAGTGAAGTTGACTATTTTTCTTGTGTTTATAGACTGTTTTTATTTCTTGTGTAAGAGGCACTGCACTGAATGTGGAGCTTGGGGGTTTGGGCATTTCTTTCTCTCAGCTATTCTTTTATTCATATCTCTTCCTTCCATCCATCATTCATCCATCTATCATCCATCCATCATCATTCATCCAGTCGTCCATCCATCCATCCATTCATCCATCATTCAACTATCTATCATCCATGCATCATTCATCCATCCATCCATTCGTTTATCCATCATCCATCCATCTGTTATCCATTCATCATTCACCCATCCATCTGTCCATACATCCATTCTTTCATCATCCATCATTCATCCATCCATCATCATCTAAGAGCTATCCACCCATCACCCATCCATTCATCTATCATCCATCATCCATCATTCATCCAACCATCATCCATCCATTTTCCTTCCCTCTTTCCCCTTTCCCTCCCCTTTCTTTTTCCTTCTCCTCTCTTCCCCTCTAAATCCTGAGTATTTTACTCAAGTGAGACACTTAGCCTGGGTGTTAAGGAGGAAGCAGAGATGAACCAAATAAAGGCCATGCCCTCAGGGATCCCACAGTCTGGAGAGGACATAAGACCTTAACTTCAGAACTAGATAGGGCAGCCCAAATTAGAGGTGTGGGTTGAGGGCAAAGAGGTTGGAGGGATTCCTTTTGATAGGCAACAAGGCCTGGAAGAGGGGGTAGAGTTTGATTTGGGCCTAGAAGAATGGAATTGTAACACCAAGAGCAGCTAACATTTAATGAGCACTTCCTATATGCAAATACTGGGCTATGTGCTTTATAGCAGTATCTCATTTTATCTTGACACTTCTGACTGCTCAGTTGGGAACCTCAGGCTTTCTTTTTCACAAGCAATAATGAATCTTACAGAATCCTGAGCTGAACTCCCTTCTTATGTGATTGATCAGACTTTTCCCAGAGAGGGCAAGTCAGATGTCCAAGATCATAAAATAACCTTGTGGCAGAATTGTGCCTGGGGGCAGGGTAAGGATGGGGGAGCAAGGGCACATCTTGCTATTGCTAATGACCCAAGCCAGGGCTTGCCTTGGGAACAACCTGGGACCCTCAGATTTCTGGGATGTTGGGGGGAGATTCTGAGCAGGCAGACCTGGGTTCCCACCCCTTATTTCACCCACTTACTCACCATATAATGGGTGAGCCTCAGCTCCACTTTCTGTGAAATGGGATCTCCATTTCCAGGAGAGGTGTGGCAGTGAAACTTCCAGACCAGTGAGAAAGAGCTTTGTAAAATCAAAATGGTTGTCTGAAGAGGTGGGGTGGGACTCACACTCCGGAGCAGCCTAACTTTGCCATTCCCTCTCTCACTCTGAGTACATTTGTGCTTAGAATGCAGCTCCAGAGAAAAAGGGAGGGAAAAAACCTAGCTTTTCATCCATCAACTGGTGGGGCGACCCTACCCTCTTGGAGTGCCAGGTGGTGAATGAGGCTTCTGCATCCCTCATGTCCATTCTTCCTGCCTTATCAAGGACAGCTGCCCTTCTTAAGGGGCACACTGGCCAGTCACAGACAAGAGGACTGTGAGAGGGCATGTGCATCATGATGGGTGTGCATGTGTATGTCTGTGTGTTCACCTGTATGTGTGCAGGTACATCTGTGAGTGCCAGCCCCCACGGGGAAGAGACTTTTGTCTGTGTTTGTATGGTTTAGACTATCAGTACAGGGACAGAGAAAATGCTCATGGGTGGTAGAGTTTATTCCTGAATTTACTTTGTATCAATTCATTTAGATATTTCTGGAATACCTACTCTGTGCTAAGGAGTATGCTGCTCCTGAACCCACAGAAAGAAAGAAGCAAGTCCCTCCCTCTCCTTTGTAAGGTTCTGTTTACCTTCTATAAACTCATGGTTGTGAGAGTGGGAAATGGTGCCCTCCAAAATGTATTCCAGAATTTTGTTGATGTTTCATTAAAAGAATAAAAAATGTGTTCTGCCCAAGTACATTTGGCCAACACTGCATTAAGCAGAGTTAAGAGTCTTTAAAACTTTCAGGGCTTCTCAGAGCCTTTAAAATGCTAATGTGGGTCTTTCTCAGAGATAATTGTTTCTGATTTCTAAACTTATTTGATCACTTGTCATGGACCCCTTTTATCTGGGTTCAGGCTTTTAACAGCTACCATTTGCCTGTTTGTTCACTCATTTGTTTGTTCATTTATTCATTCCACACATATTTATTGAGCACCTAATATGTGCTGGGAACTGTTTAATGTGCTAAGGTCACAATGGTGAACAGTTTATTCTAGAGGGAGTGAAGGGCCATCTACAAGTATACTAGTCAGCAACGTAATTTCTGGGAAACAAATGGGGGAGGCTGTCCAGATAGGGAGGTGACACTTGAGCCCAGGGTGACTGGGGGTGGGGAGAGGAGCAGGAGCCTCCACATTTGTGCTTTGAAGGGGCTGGGAGGTGTGGGGCTTTCTTGGGCCGCTGCCCCCTCTTGCTGGGAGGACCCAGCCCTGGCCCAGCCTCGTCGGTTTCCGCTGCACTGTCCAGGAAGTCTTCTCTTGGGGGAGGCTCAGTTTGATGGGGCAGCGGTGCCCCTTCCCCATCCCGAGTCATGCAGTCCTATCTCCCTGTCACCACAGAGGGCAGTGATGGGTCCTCCTTGGCAGGCTGGCTTTGAGCACCACCCAACAGAGCCCTTACCTGTCTGGGTCATTGCCCTGTCCCCAGTGCCTGGCACTGGGCCCATGAGGCCATGAGACTCCCACAGCCCATTCCCTCAGAGGCCCAGCCCAGAATCCAGCCCTTTTCCAAGCCAGGGCTGTGACCCAAGGCTGGTGGGGTGGGGGAGGGCAGAGATTTCCGAGGCCGGAGGTGGGATTGGGGCCTCTAGGGCCCTCCTGGGGTCTGTCTGCAGAGTTGCTGGGTGTGATTTGGGTCCTGGGCGAAGAAGGTATGGGATGGGGTGGCGGGAGAGCACGTAGAAGTGCGGGGGGGATGGGGAAAGGTCACGGATGGGAGAGGGCAAAGAGGTCCGGGGTTGGATTAGAGGCGGGAGAGGAAACGGGCGTCGGGGCGGGCAGGGTCTGCGGGCTCTTGGGAATGCCGCCCCTCCGGGCCTTCGTCTGCCTGCCCAGCGGGGTGGCTCCAGGGCCTCTTTGAGGCGGCCGTCCTGGGAACGCGTCGGGCCGCCCCCTGCGCGGGAGGGCTTCATGGCTGCAACGCAATAACTCAGGCCCAGGTCTGGGCACAAAGCGGCCGCGGCGGGGGGCTGGCTGGGAAGGCTCGGACTGCGGCGCTCACTTGCGCTGCCCGGGTGGGGCCCGGGTTATTCTGCACCGCGGGCCGTGCACGCTGCCCGCCCCTCGGAGTCTGGGGCTGCCCGGGCCCAGCCGGCGCCCCCAGGACCCGGGCTGGGGGCGGGGCGGGCCGGGGGCGGTGGCGGCCGCTAGCTCGCAGCTGGGCGCCGGCGGGTGGTTGGACTGCAGGGCTCCGCTGGCCAGATGTGCGCCTTTGGGGGAGTCCTCTGGGGACTGGAGCGCTGATTGGCCCTTAGCTTTGGGGCGGGATTGGGGGAGGGCAGTTGCCCGCAGCATTGGCCATCCCTTAGTGTATAATAATAAAAATAAGTGTAATTGATTGCTTCTGAGCACTTTGCACTCATTGATTCATTCACGCCTCACAGCAACCCTATGAGGTCACCCTGTGATCATCTCGGTTTTACAGAGGAGGAAACTGAGGCACAATGTGGCAAATTAAGTTGCCCAGTGTCCCATAACTAGGACTAGACAACATTTGAACGCAGGCACTCTGCCCTCAGAGCCAGAGCCATGCTGTGCCCCTGCAGGGCACCCAGGTGTGCATGGAGTGGGCATATGGGCCTAGGAGTGCAATTTTGAGCACATTTGTAGATGTTCAAGAAGTTACAGGCAGATTTGCAAATGGATCTGAGTAATGATTCTGGGTTTGCCACTTAAAAATCCACTTACTTGTTTATTAACTGGATGGATACTTTGTGACTTCATTCATTCCTTGGATGCATCAGATTCTGTGCTAGGTCTTAGGCTGATGCGGGGCCTGGTGTGTAAAAAGGGCTGGGTGCTTGCCTTCAGGGAGCTTACAGTTGCAGCAAGGTAGGGAAACTGACAATATAGCATAAACAGTTATACTGGTAAGTAGTTTTTCATGGACAGATGCTCTGGCTTATCAGCCTTGGACAGTGTTGCCCTGGGAGGAGGTGATGTGTCAGCTGGCTTGGGAGGACAAGAGCTGCCGTGGGGAGGAGAAAGAAGGATAGGCCATGGTCCCTGCTCATGAAGTCTTGATGGGACAAAATCTGGGGTAGTTTTGAGTGTGTATGCCTGGAGGGACAGGGACAAGTGCAGCAGGCTTTCCTGAGAGGAGTTAGATGAAGTTCCTGAGCACAGATAAAGAAAGAGGCAGGGCAGGGTGGTGGAAGAAGTTGCTGAGCTCAAGGTGGGGTGCTGCTGGTCCTTTCTGGGAGTCCCCAGGGCAGGCCCCTGGGCTTTGAACTTAAATGATTCTTGAGGTTTGCAAAACTGGGTACTATCTGGTTCTAGAGGTTCTGAGAGGCACCTCTGAATACCCAGGGAGTAGGTTGGAGGGGGTCCTTTCTCATTTGCTCTGTGAGAGAGGGAGATCCAGACAAGTTCACAGCTTTGCTCTCGCTCACCTAGCACATGTGTAGCAGCGCTGTCATTCATTCCCAAGGGTCCTATATCCCGTGGACAGGTCTCCTGATCCCCAGGCCCCCCCTGCACACCATAAGTGTTAGAGGTGGAGGGTGACTTGCTGTCACCCAAGTCCCTGAGCTGCCCCCAGCCCCACGACCTCCAGCCAGGCCAGTGAGAAAACAGCTTCCTCCATGTGCCTGCTGCATCTGCAGGTCAGTCTAATTGGATATCTAAATGGGCTTTATGCTGAATTTCCTGTCTCCACTGCCTCAGAATACCAAAAAAAAAAATGTCTTATTTTTGTTGGAGTTCCAAGTTGGCTGTCTGTGGAGACAGGCTCTGCCCTGGCCACAAGGGAGGCAGGAGTGGGTAAGGGTGTTTATTGGTAATATTCACTGAAGCTGACTGTGTGCCTTATGCATGCTGAGTGCTTTACATCCATTTTCTCATGAATCCCCTCAATAGCCCTGTGAGGTTGATACCATTAGGTTTGCCATTCTGCCCACGAGGAAACTTTGAGGGTCAGCCTGAGGTTCAGGGTCACCTGTCACAGCCAGGCTGCCTGATATCATGGTGCCTGCCTGAGTCACTGCCAGGGCTACCTTCTGCACCCCTGGTGAGCGAGTGGGCCCCCCACCCCCTCCACCAGGAGTCCATGCTGGACTGGGAGACAGACCCAAAACAAAGAGGTGTGAACTCTGAGGCTGATAATACCAGGTACCCCCTGAGGACCTAGCTGGTGGCCAGTTGCCCCCCTTACCGCCAACCCCTCCTCCTTCCTGCCTGCCTGGGCCTCCTCCTTAAGTTCCCTTGGAGGAGAAGCAGCTTGAGCAAGTTGGGGTGGGCAGATGAGGCCAGGTCCTTGGGACATTTGGGGTGGGTGGTGGACAAGGCCAAACCTGCTTTCTGGATTCTTGGGAACTGTACCCCCAGCTAGGCCAGCCTGTTTCTTCTGCTAGGTGGGAGGTGGGAGGTGCTTGCTGCCTTTAGGGTGGGGCATCCTCCATTCTACTCTGACCCCACGCTCACCCCCAGGCCCCAAGAGTCTAGCTGGCTCAGTCCAGGAATCTTGGATATGGTAGTTGGGGGTAGGTGGCCTTGATGAAGGACTCAAAGATTTAAAGGGCCTTATCCTCTGGGCATCTCTTTCCACTCAAACCACCCCTTGAGCCTAACGCCTGGCCTTGAGCCTGCATCTTCTTTCTCCTCAACATTTTCCCTGGAGCTTGAGTTTGAACCTGAGCGTGGTGCCCTTCCAGGACTGGGTTTCCAGGCTGCCCTGCTACTGGTGCCCATCTTGGCTGAGAGGCCCTGGAGCAGCGGTTCCGTCTCCTCCCTCTTGAAATCCCTCTCCCTGGGCACCGACCCTTTGCATTCCCTGCCCTCCACCCCCTCCTGTGCTGGCTTCCTGGAACCCAGGGACCCTGGAGGTTTCTGGACCATATCGAGTTGCCTGGGTGGTTGCTTCCCTTTTTTTTTTTGGTCCATGCAGGGTGGGGGAGCTGGGAGAGAAGCCGATAACTGGGCCAGGGACAGCCATGGGTGGAGGCTGACCTCCAGCCTGAGTCTCCTTGAGTCGAACTGTGGCCCCCCCCCAGCCCCTGCCCCTAAGGGGCTTGGGGCCTGGCTTCCCCTCCTGGCAGGGAACACCCTATTTGACATTTCCTGCTTCCCTCCCTTTCATTTTGCATGAGGTTCCCCAAGGACGTCCCTCCGGGTACTTGGGGCCCACTGGAACTGTTCTCCCTGGTGATTGGAGCCTTGTTTGGCCTGCCACAACATTGCTGAGCCTGGGCCCAGGATGGGGCCAGAAAGATTGCTTCTCCCCACCTTCCTCAGACTGCATCTCCCCGCTGGACAGCTGGGCCAAGCTGGGCCCACCCCAGATCTGAGCCAGAGGGCTGAAGCTGACTGAGAATGCTCCTCACAGACCCCTTGGCTCGGGGCTGATCGAGTGTGGGGCTTTAAAAGAGGCTGAGGGCTTGGGGGAAAATTGAACCCCCAAGCCAGAGGGTGAGAGAAAGAGATGGACCAACCTTTTGGGGGCAGGAGCCAGGGCTAATGCCTCCATGGAGTTAATTCTGAGGCTATTTTGAGAAGCCCTGGGTCCTCAGCAGCCCCTGCACTGCTCTGCTCTGGCCCCCCAAGTCCTACTACACACATGGTTTTGCTTTTTCCGGCATTCTCCCCTGGTCTGCTCCCTCTGGGTGCTTTCTGAGCTCCTTGGGCCCCTCCCCCAGCCCTCCTGGGCCCCCTCCTTCCTCCTTGACCCACTTTAGTCCCCTGTTGCTGGGGGAGGGGAGTGTGCAGCCAGCGGCTCTGATCCTGGCTGCCTCCCCCAGCATCCCTTGGGGCGGGCTCTGGATGGAGCCAGCAGGCTGAGTCGGCCTGGCCTCAGGGACTGGCACACAGTGTGCTCGAGTGGCAGCCTCCCTGCCCCCTCCATGGACAGACAGTTCTGGACAGCTGCCCCTGCCTGGGCCCCTGGGAGGCCCTGCCAGGACCAGGCTTTGGTTTCCCCAGTCCCAGGGAGCTGCAGCTACAGAGGTCCCTCCTATTACTGCCTTCTTGCTCAGTGTACTTCCCAGAGGGTCCTGAGGCAGGGCCAGACCCTAGCTTCCTCCCATTCTTCCCCTAGATCTCTGCTGGAAATATGGGCTGGGTCAAATTCTCTGTTTGCAGTGAATCTGTGTGAGTCGGGGAAATCCACCAACCCTCTCTGGGCAAGGAGGGATTTGGGCTAGATAGGTAACCTTTACTGAACATTTACTAAGGTCCAGGGATTCTGCTAAGCATTTTATACATTGTTTTGTCTCATTGTATTGTATTGATCTTGCTGAATTGTCACAGTAATGTCACGAGCCATGCTTTCCTAATCCCTATTTTAAAGTTGAGGCAACTAAAGCACAGAAAGGGAAAGTAACTTGCTTGCGACCACACAGGCTGTGCCTGGTAGACACATGGGTTTGAGCTCAAGAATGCCTTATGACAGGATTTTTCTTTGCCCTACCATTCCCAAATCCATCCTGCTGTTGGGGCTGTTAACTCTTTGGAGGCTACTGGATGGTCTTGCCTGAGTCCCTGGGTACTCTGTCCCACTCTAGTATTGCCTGGGCCCTCTGCCCTGCAGCAGGCTGTGGGAAACCAAGGCCCCAGGCTGTCTCCAACTAGGAACTCGCCCCACTCTGAGTCCTAGAACTACCCCAGTGGCCTGGCCCATGTGGGAGTGCCACTTCCAGCTCAGGATGTATCCTGGCTTCCAGTGCCGCCGGCTGCTGCGGAAGCCACCAACCAGGAACTTCCACATGCCCTCCCTGCACACTCACTGGCCCAGACCTGCTGAACCTCCCCTTCCCCGAACATTCTCTCCCTCCTCCCTTCCTACAACCTCACCAAAAACAAAAAATAGTGTGGGTGGACCCCAAGGGGGCTGTTCAAATTTGGGAACCTGTGCTTCTCTAATCTGCATTTTCTGTCTTTTTCTCCTTGAATCTTGACATCTGTCCTTCCTCTGGGAACCTTTGCATTTCACCATCATTGGCTTGCTGAATAAAGGAGCTGGTGGGAGGTGGGGGGAGGCTAAGGGAGCGAAGTCAGGACATATTTTCTGATTTGCCTAATTTCCACACTCAAATGTATCTTGTGATTAAACATTTTCTTAGCTTTCTTGGTCAGGGCTGGGCCCCTGAGTTTCTTTTCATAAATATTGGCAAGTGAATTTAACAGCCCTGTTTGTATTAGCTGGAGGTTTCATTTGCATAGTGATTGTTCTTATGAAACACAATTATCGCTCACAGTTTATGAAACTGTATAAATACCAGGATCTGGAGCCCAGTGCATGCTCAGGCCTTTCCTCCCACTTGGAAATCCATCCTGTTGGAGGAGGAAATTCTGGCTCCAGGAAGAGCCAAGTGTGGAGGGTTTTGTCGGTGGAGAGGTGTTTCCCCAGGCTGGAGTCCTGGGCTGTGACTATTGCCTGAATGGGTGGAGCTGGTGAAGGCAGATAAACTGCCGCTAGCATGTGAACCCCATTCCAGTTAGGGGCTCTAGAGGAGGTTACATGCACGGCTGGAGGTGGGCCTAGGTGAGTGCAGGGAAAGCTGGAGACCCGAGCATCTACCCTTTTATGCTGCTCTTCCAGCCTCTTTGATTGTTACTAAGTGGTAGCCCAAGGCCCAGTGTTGCCCACGGATATATTTGGATTGGGTTTGTGCTATGTTTAAAAGAAATAAACCAACATTTAGACATATGGAGATTTCACAGGAAAATTCATTCAGACTGCTTGCTTCTCTCATAGAAAGAATGGTTACATCTGGGACTGCTAGGCCCCTGGTTTTGCCAGGCAACAATGCTGGCAGTGGGAGTGGAGGCTCCTCCTTACGGGTGGGGTATATTCATTGCAGTCTCCCAGGGCAAATCACTTGTTTATATGCCTGCCTGGGATTTGGGATCCTGGTTGGAGTGGGCCTGCTCACCCAGTGTCCTGCAGGCTTGAGGCTCAGTGATTCACCGGGAAGCTGTCTGGGTTCCCTGCTCTGATCTGGTATGAGGTGTCTGTTCAGGCCCTGTCCACTGGAGGAGCTTCCCCTGGGCCGGCTGGCTCTGCCCCTGCGGCTGTGGGTTCCCAGCCTCCTGATGTCCCTATTGGCTGGGAGCAGAGATCTGGAAAAGGAGTCACTTTGGGAGGTCACACCCTTATTCCCAGGAGCTTGACTTTGCTCAGAACATTCCTGGCCTCGGCTCCTTGGCGGCTCCCTTTAGAGCCTGCTGCCCCCAGAAGACGGGCGTTTCATGATCTCAGACTGTTCTTAGGCTCAAGCGGCATCGCCCAGCTTGGTCAGCAGGCTCGTCCTTACATAAGTTTTTAGACGGTTCTACCACATTTTAACTCAACTTGTGTTGGGTGGGCCAGGAATGGAAGCTGTCCAGTAAGGGAATGGTTTCACAGAAGATACAAGCTGGAGTTGGATTTTGAGCTAGGGAATAGTGCCTGCCCCACACCCCCGGAAGACCCGGCCTCAGCAGCCAGAGCACTCAGATACAGGGTCGCTTTTCTGGAGGCTTCACTTTGTAGGAGGAAAAGTCAGAAGCCACAAAGCAAGCAGGTGAAACTGATTAATCCTGGCAACTTCTTCAGGCTGCAGAGCTCTGCCCCATAGCCTGGGCATCCCTTAGGAAAGTAGCTCTTAAATCCTGATGTGCCCCAAGGCCTTCATCGTGGACAGCCCCGGCTGGAAACTACACTCATGGCTCTGCCATTATATAGTGGCCTCATGTTACCCTCACAGCAACTGTAAGTGGTAGTTACATTACCCCCATTTTATAGACAAGGAGACTGAGGCTCTGAGGCCCAAGATCATTGCTGGTGAAAGGAGGAGTTGGGATCTGAACTCAGGCCTCTTGGCTCTGGAGCCTGCTCTCTTTAACTGTGACTTTATTTAATTTTAGTTTCCCCAACGATAAAATAGGGAAAATGTCCCCCCATCTAGGGGACTAACAAAGATAAAATGAACAAAGAAAGGTTTCACCTCTAACCTCTATTTAGTAGAACAGGAGTGTGGACTCAGGCATTCTTAGGTTTCTTTAACTCTTTATTTTACTGAATAATGTTATTCAAAATAAGTCTCCCCTTATCTCCCTCCCCTAATGTTTATGATCTGTATTTTGACCACTTGACTGCTCTGGATAGGATTTCCCCCCAGGATCCTGAGGTTGTGAAATTCCTCTGGGGAGAGGATGGCATCTCTTGGTGGGGAATGGCACAGAAACCTGAAAGTACTTCTGGAAAAAGGAAGAGCAAGTAGCTAGGCTAGTCATTCAGCTTTGATAGAGCTGGCTGGCTGGCCAGCGTCTGTATCAGCTGGGATGCTTTGGGCTGCAAAACGTGCATTCCCAGTTCAGAACAGCTCAATCATAAGGGGACGTATTATTTTTACAGGATGAGGAATCTGGAGGCAGTGTGGCTGCAGAGTACTTAGTGGAGCAGTCAGCACTGTCAGCACGGACCAGGAACTGTCCATTTTAATGTTCTGTCTCCTGCCCTACACATTGGCTCTTGCCCTCAGATCTGCCTCCTCAGGGTAAAGAAATGGCTGTTGTGGTGCCAGACATCATACTTTGACACATCAATGTCCAAAGACCAAGAGAGAGAAGCTCCCTTGCACAGGCCTGTCTTTAGAGTAAGCATACCCTTCCTAAGTGGGCCTGTAGTCCCTCCCTTGTATTTCATTGGTGAGAATGGCATCTTTGCACATCGTAGACCAACCACAGTCCTGAATACGGGGCATCACTCCTGGGGCCCTAGAGAGGCCCAGCTTTCCTTGGATTTAGTGCCTCTGGGTATATCTAAACACAACGTGAGTTGGGTCAGCAAGAAAGAAATGGATGGAAAGTCTGCTAGGGGGGTGTCTTGTATTGTCTGGCGACAGGCGGCTTTAGGAGGCCTGTGTCAGCCCTGTGGCTTTTCCTATGCAAAAGAAGTATGTGTCTTTTTCTGGAACACCTCCCTCATCTCATTACAGACACCCCCAACATCCTAGTCTTTCTGGTCCTTCCTTTCTTCACCTCATGTTCTGGGACTACACTGTTCCTTTGTACATTTTCCCCTCTGACTGAATCCCTTTCCTCTTTCCTGCCTGGCTGGCTCCTTCTCATCCTTCTGGACTCAGTTCAGTGTGACCTTTCCTAACATTTCCCTTAGAAGGGGCCCGCTGCTCTTAGTCTCTCTCTCTCGTATGTTATATTAGTTGTTTTCGGTAGGAATTTATGATCTACTTGTTGATGGTCTTGCTTCTGCAGTGGACTCTCAGCTCCATCTGGACAGGGCTGTGGTTCTCCTTGTCTTCTCCTTTGTCCTGGACTTCTGGAGAAAGTCCTCAGAGGAGGCAGAGGGGCCCAGAAAGTCTACAGCATGGAGTAGGCATTTAGTGAATAGATGCTGAAAGAAGGACCCACCGCTTACCACACCCTTCCCGAATTCCTTGTCTCTCTTCTGTCTTGTCTGCTTTTATCACCTTCTCCCTTGGATCCCCAATTTCCCTTCCTTGAGGAAGAAGAGAGACAAAAGGGAGGAGAGACAAGACATCTCCATGAGCTGACAGACCTGTTTTCTCTTCACAGTGAGCAGATTGCTGGTGGTGGCTTCTCCAAGTCCTCATCTGGAGGCTGTGCACAGCGCAGAGCCTGCGGGGGCGGGCCAAGGACGGGAGGCCTGGGGCAGCCTGTCTGGGTGGCTGGCTGGTGGCTGTAGCCAGCAACAGCGCAGATGCACCCCGGGACGTCTGCAGGGTCAGGTTGCTTTGCCCCCAGGACAGCTCTTCTTCACTGCTTGGAGCTCCCTTCACAGCGGGGTCAGCCCATCTCAGGGGTGGGGAGCCCATCCCAGTCCTGGAAGGTGCTTCAGCTCTCAGTCTTTCTGATGCCAAATTGTAAGGCTGGTGTGGGAACCAGCTAGTCATTCTAGACAGTACAAAGGTGGAGAGATGGCTGTGGTGCTTTTAAGTTAAAAGACAAGAAATCTGAATAATTTTTAAGAAATTCCTTGACAGGAAAAGCCAGATTGATTGTTGACGGGGGTCATATGAAGTGGATACTGGGACATACCCACACGACATGGACGCTGCCATATTGTCACCATGGGACTGGAGTAGGGAGAGGAGAGGCCAAGCCTAGGCCAGGTTGAGCAACACTGAGAGTGAGTGGGGTCACAGGTGGCAGGTATGTGGCCAGAAGGTAGGTGGAACCAGATTAGGCAAGCCTGCTGCAAAGCTCTCCCTGACTGGGTTCTCAGGCTGCCAAAAATGCTGCTCAGTGCAGAAGGCTGAGGTCCCTCCCTGGTAGAGAATCTCCCTGGGTCTCCACACCTCTTCTCCATAGCTCGTTGTACGACAAATTACGGCTTTGCTCTGTGTGCACCAGCGGGACTGTATGTGGGTACACACGGGCCTCTCCTGATGCCCAGTGCCTGCCCTGGGGATGCTTTTGGGAGTGTGTTGGCTGCAACATGAGGCTAATGAGCAAAGTGTTAGGTGGTGGGACTGTGGGTCCCCACCAGGGCTCAGTCTTCCCAAGGTCCCCAAAGGGGAGCCATTGAAGCTGGCGGAGGCCTTCCTAATGCCTGCTGTTGCTTTTAGGTCTGTAGCTTATGTTGCCTTTTCTTTTTCAGTGGGAAGTGTTGGTGTGAGTAATTATATATATTTTCACAAACTCGAACTATGCTTCATTTAAACTTCTATAAACATGTCTGTATAATTCTAATTAACTGCTCACATAAAGCCATCAGAAAGTTACATAGGGAAAGCTCATTTGCCAGACTGTTGCCTAAAAGCCAAGGAAAATATTATGTTCTTCCAACAAATGGACTATTCATGTAGACTGTTCCCAAGATAAACAGGAGATATTTGAGGACAAGTGAGATTTTAAGCTGTGATGGGGCCCAGCCTCTTGTAAATGGTGTTCACCAGAGTGTTGGCAGGGTGGGTGGCTTGATTGAGTGATAAATGCTCTTCAAGAAAAATGCCCCAGACTTGGAATGTGGGGTCAGGACCCTGGACATGGGCCACCTCATGGCGTTCTCGTTAATGTCTGCAGGCCGGAGGCTGCTACGAATTAGTAAAAAGTCTGAATCAGAGAAGAGTCAACATATTTCTGTTAGGCCCTTTGCACAGTTTGTAGGGTTACTAAGAGAATGTGGGCAAAAGAGAGGCATGGGGATGCTTTAATGAGTGTGTAAGAATGATTTAAAATCAACCCTCACTCATTTTGTTCATTCATTCATCCAGTCAGCTATTTCTTGAGCATCTGACAAGTGCTAGAGTAGGGCCTCTGGGTGTCCTACACAGACTGAATGAAAAATCAACAGCCCCTGTCCTCCTGGAACTTCCCTTCTGGTGGTTGTTGGTGGGGCAGAGAGACAGGAAAAGAGACTGGGTACCTGTGCATGGTGTGTGGTGTTCAGAGCTACAGGAGATGATGGAGGAGGAGAGGTGTGGGAGCTGGACTGGGAAGGTCACTGAGAGCAGACAGGAAGGAAGCACAACTCTCGAGGCAGCAGGAACAGCGTGTGCAAAGGCCCTGAGCAGAAGAGTCTCTGGGTGTCTGAGGAAGGGAGAGGAGGTCTCTATGCCTGGGGTCAACAGGTGACACCAGTTAGGGCTGGGGGGCTGCCGACTCTTTCATTATATGCAAGAAGGTGCTTCTGAGTGGCTTGGCAGTCATCTTTTTATTATCTTTACTTCACAGAATGTAAAAGGCTTTAACGTTTTGCAACATCCACTCAGTTGCAGAAGATGAGAAAAATACAAAAATGCAGAGAAGAAAATATCCCTAACTTTCCCCTGATGGGGTCCACTGTTATATTTGGGGAACCTTCCCTTCTGGCATCTTCATTCATCATCTCCCTTGAGCTTTATTTCCGACTGGCCTTTTCAGAGGTCTTAGCGAAATGCTCAGTCAAGCCCCTACTTGAGTATCACAGGTGACTGATTTGGGAATGGAAGATTAAGGACGCTTTGTTGTTGCTTAGAAAACTTGAAATTGGAGTCCAGGTAGTTTTGGAAAGCTTATCAACAGCTCAAAAAACTGTTAAACAGCGAGTCACTGGAAGGCTGATGGTTTTGTGTAGACATCGTTCAATGGTAACAGTGAACATGTATTAAGACTTTTCAAGGACCCAGGCAGACACTGCACATGAGTAATCCTCATCCAGTTCTCTTGTTTTTCTACAATTTTTTTATTGTTGTAAAATACACATAACATAAAATTTATAATTGTAACCATTTTTAAGCATACAGTTTAGTGATATTAAGTACATCCATGTTGTTGTGCAACCATCACCACCACCCATCTCCAGAGCTCTCTTCATCTTATAAAAGTGAAACTATACGATTAAACGCTAGCCCCTGGCAGCCACCAGCTGTCTGTCTCTATGGGTTGACTACTCAGTACCTTATAGGAGTGGAACCACACAGTATTTTTGTGACTTTTTGTGACTGGCTTATTTCACTTAACATAATATCTTCGAGATTCATCCATGTTGTAACATGTGTCAGAATCACCTTCCTTTTTAAGGCTGAATAATATTCCACTATATGAATACACCACGTTTTGTTTATCCATTCATCTGCCAGTGGACACTTGGGTTGTCTCCGTCTCTTGGCTGCTGTGAATGATGCTGCAGTGAGCAAGGGTATATAGATATCTCTTTTGGACCCTGCTTTCCATTCTTTTGAATATATACTCAAAAGTGGAATTACAGAATCACACTATAGTTCTATTTTTAATTTTTTAAATTACAACTATTTTCTATAGTGGCTATTTTTTATTTTCTGTAGCTGCTACACTATTTTATAGTCTCACCAACAGTGTACAAGGGCTCCAGTTTTTCCACATCATTGGCAACACTTGTTATTTTTATTTTTTAAAAGTAGCCATTACAATGGGTGTGAGGTGGTATCTAGTGGTTTTGATTTATATTTGCCTAATGATTGTTGATACTGAAAAACTGTCATGTACTTATTGGCCATTTGTATGTCTTCTTTGAAGAAATATCTATTCAAGTCCATTGCCCATTTTTGAATGAGGTTGTTTGGTATTTTTTTGTTTTGTTATTTAATTTTAGGAGTTCTTGATATATTCTGGACATATGATTTGCAATTATAGTTGACCCCTGAGCAACACAGGGATTAGGGGTGTTGAACCCCCATGCAGTTGAAAATCTGTGTATAACTTTTGACTCCCCCAAAACTTAACTACTAATAGCCTGTTGACTAAAAGCCTTACTGATAACATAAATAGTTGATTAATACCTATTTTTTGTGTTACATATATTGTATACTTTATTTTCATAATGAAGTAGGCTAGAGAAAAGAGAATGTGCTTTCAAATTGTCATAAATCTCCAAAAAAATTTCCAATATATTTATTGAAAAAAATACGTGTTTAAGTGAACCCACTCTTCAAGCTCATGTTGTTCAAGAGTCAGCTATACTTTCTCCCATTCTGTCAATTCTTTTTTAATCTCACAGCACCCCTGTGAAGTTGATGCCATTATTATTATTGACAAGAAACTGAGAATCGGTGAGGTTATTGGTTTTCCCCACATCACACAGATAATCAGGACAGAGTAATCATGGGACCTCAACATTTGAATCCCGATTCTGGGCAAGAGTTAAGGTTTAAATGCCTTCAGACCATCCCTGGTGTGGGTGAAAACCCACACGAAGGCCCTTGGTGTGTCCTCCTGACTACGAGCCTGACTCATTCTGCTCCATCAAGGGCTTGTTGTGGGGCCCCTGCTGCTGTTTTGTCCCAGGCCTCTCTGATGTGCTCTTAGGAAAGGCATCTTGGAAAGTTCTCTTAGTCCTCTGGGCTGGAGGGACCAGAGGTGCATGCCACATGCACATCAAGTCAGCCCAGTCCCTTGCATGCCACAGGAATTTTTTTTTTATTAAGGCATCATTGATATACAATCTTATGAAGGTTTCACATGAACAACATGTGGCTACACGTTCACCCATATTATCAAGTTCCCGCCCACACCACATTGCAGTCACTGTCCATCAGTGTAGCAAGAAGCTATAGAGTCACTACTTGTCTTCTCTGTGCTATACTGCCTTCCCTGTTACCCACCTACAGTATGTGTGCTAATCACAATGTGGCAGGAGTTTTAATTATTAGCAAATTCTTCTGAAACCTTGGTGAGCCTTAGTGCGGGGGCTGCTTGGAACCATCTATGTCTTGTAGAGCAGGATGGACTAGACCTGGATGTTAGGGTCTGTTTTTAGCTGCTTCATTCATTCACTCCCTCACTCATTCATATTGAGGTGTGATTTTTCCAGCAAAGAGATTCCCCTGGTCTCAAGTTTCCGGAGGCACCGGGTACAATCTAGATTCCAATTAGCTTAATTGCTTCATGTTAGACTTCTTAGAAAAGATTTTTTTTTTTTTCCGGCTGATGGCTGCAGTTCCAGGAATGTCTACCCCCACCGTCTTCCTTCCTGCTTCTTTCCAAGCCTGTTTCTTTCGACTTTATTTCTCCAGGACAGGCCTGTACCTCAATCTCGTTAGTTACTATGCTATTACACCAGTTTGGAGTGACCAAAGCAGGGTGGAGAAGACACCAGGAAAAAATTATGTATGATATACATAAGTTTTATATAGAAAACATTTCAATATAAATTTGAAATATTTCACATATATACAATTACATCTATCTTTTTAAGTAGGAAATTACTTGTAGGTTGTATATGTATGTTTCATCGGAGGAAATGGACACAAACTCTACCTTGAGTCCAGCCCTGTCCCTCTTCCTTTTGCCAGCAACATCGGATTTTTTAAAAAGTACTTTTCAACAACTGGAGGAAACAGTTACATCCTGATTGACACACAGGATGTTGGAGCAGCATTCTTGCTGTTAAGTGATCAGGATTTCAGCCAAGGGAATATAATGAAATCCACATAAAAATTTATTTACCTAATGAAAATCCTGGAGTAATGCATAAGTGGTTCTCTGATAATAAAATGCAAATCTAAAACTATAACCAGGAGGACAATAATCTTCATTAAACGTATTGTCTAGAGGAAGCCCATGACATCCACTTAACAGTGATTTGATTTGTTTAGTAATTTCCACGTAATATTTAAACTTTATTTCGAGCCTTAAAAACCCGCCCACGAGTTTCTTTCCCATCTGGAAGGAGGGCAGCTGCTGGTGGGTGAGGGTGCCAGCCTGGAAGATTCTCAGAGTCTCTGCTACAGGGCACCCCAGGACAGTGTTCTTTTCTAGGCAGCTTGGTGTCTGCTGGAGAGGTGGGGTCCAGGAAGAGACAGCATGGGGTCAGGTTTCATTCTGCACGAGAGACCCAGAAAGCTCCTGTTCTGTATAAAAATGTTCGATCTGATGACTAGAAAGGCTTGGAGAGGGGAAGTGACTGTCCCAGGTCTCCCAGCCCTGTGCTCCTGCCTCCCTGAGATCCTGCCAGGGCTGAGGACTTGAGTGATCCTTGTGGGCATCTCTGCAGGGGCTCCCCTGGCTCAGTTTTACCCAGTGGCTTGGTCCCTAGGGCTGGAGTGACTGCCTGTTTGAAGCAGGTTGGAGGTGCTTTGGAAGCAGGCTGACTGTTTGGAAATCTGGCTCTGCTACTGGTAAGCTGGGGGCCCTCAGGTCCTCATATGCGGCTCTCATCTCTACCTCCAGGACTGAGTCGAGGACTTGGAGGAAACGTGAAGGAGCTGTGTAGTGTTGGGCTGGGGGCTAGGGTGCCTCACTGTGGGCTCAGAAACCTCTTGGGTAGCTTCAGAGAATTATAGGGAAGAATTTGTGTCTTGGGGCCTTTAACCCATTTTGAATTGATAATCTAAGCCCTAGATGAGAAAAATGAGCCTTTGGGATTTTTAATTTTTGACAATCACAGAATCCTAAATAAATGCAGGTTAAGGTTCTTGTGTTTGTATGTGTGTACATGCATGTATACACACGTGTTTGTGTGTGCATACACATGTGCTTGTGTACACGTTTGTGTACATGGGCTTGTATGTGTGTGAAGCTTTCCCATCAAATATAAGAACACTAGCACTTTTCCCTAACCCTTTTTTCTCTGCCTTCTCTATTTTTTCCTGTCAAGTTACAACTATTTTTTTTCCTTTGGAATGTTGTAGAGCATTTTGAAAATACACTAAAACAAAAAAAAAATAACAAATTACCCATAATCTCAACCAAGAATCTCCTTCCAAAGGTAGCACACGACTGTGGCTAAGGCACAGGCCTGCTCAAATACCAGCTTCAAGCTTACTAGCTGTGTGCTCTTGGGTGACCTGCTTGTCCTCTCTGAGCCTCAGTTTCCTTGCTAAAATGCAACATTAATGACGTTTTTCTGCACAGTAGTGAAGATTAAACAAGATAATGTGTGTAAAGTGTTTAGCAGAGTGCTGGCACTTAGTCAGTGCTTGATAAATAGGGACTGCTTTGTTGTTGTCTAAGAAAAGGTTGCGCTGAATGGTGGCCCCTGAAATGGAGAAGCGAGGCTGTTATCCAGGTGGTGTTGCCAGCCAGCCGGCGTGCAAGCCAGACTTAATGCCTTGAGCATCCATCCAAAGGCTGGCTCAGGTTACTCCCGGCCCATTAGCTGTGACGACAATGCTGGTCAGAGCTTGGAGCCTTTTAAGTTCAAGGTCAGTCACAGGCCTTGTCCCTAACATAGGCCTCTCTGCTATGTCCAGAGTCATTAGTCACCAGGGTGGCCCGGTGAGAGAGTGGGGATGACTCAGTACCGCCTATCCTGACTTCTGGGCCACACCCTAGGGAAATGCCTTGCTGGCAGAAGGTCCACAGTTGGGTCATCCAGAGAGATTGAGGATCCAGTCACATATCTGGAAAAGCAGTTAAATCCTGGCTCTGCAGCTGACCAGCTAAGCAAGTCATCTAACTAGTCTGACCCTCAGTTTTCTCATCTGTTAAATGGGGGTAGCAGTAATCTCTCATCTCAGAAGGGTGCTTTGAGGATACTGGTGAGATTGAACATGCTTACTAGCTGCAGTAAGCAGTCCTGTTGTTTTCCTCCCAGGGAGGAACGGCAAGCAGGGGAGGCGTTGGGCTGAGGAGTGGGGGTAGGGCAAGCAGGGAGATAGAAGTTACTAGAAGAGCTCAGTGCTCACTAACAATATGGCTCTCATCCCTTCTGACCCAGCCGGGCACCTTGCAGTGGGACATGCCTTTGCAGGGCAGAGGATGAGAGGGAGCAGCATCTTCTTGGCCTGAACTAAGTTGTCTTCAGAAACTTCTGAGGGGATGACTTAGGCAAGCAGTGACCTTTCAGTCCAAATGCACCAGTTCCCTGTGTTGGGCACTGTCCCCCAACACCCCAGAGTTTCTGCCCATGCTCTTGTTGACTCTAATTTGTCAGTGAGCCAAGTGAAGGAACTGCTGGCAGGTAGGCTCCGTTTGACTCTTCTTTTGGCTTTCCAGTGTGATCCCCGCAGTAGGACAGGAGATGTGGCGCTGGCTGGTTTTCTCGCGGAGCTGTCACTGGGGAGGCAGAAACCTGACCCGGGGCATTTGGTGCATCAGAGCCCTTTTGTGGGTGTCAAAGCAGACTGAGGTGGGCCTTTGAGTGCAGCCTCCCAGCCTGCAGCCTCCCAGCCTGCAGAGGGCCTGGGCTGTGGGGGGCTGTAATGCGCAGAGGCCTGTGGCGCCCACCAAGGGGCCTGAGGGGCAGCCGGAGGAGGCCTGTACACACTGGGACCCTGAGGGAGGGAGAGTGAGAGAAAGAGGGGGAGAGGGAGAGGAGAAAGCCAGGAGCAGAGGGGGCTGCCAGCCAGGGACAAAGGCAGACACAGACAGAAACAAAGAAGGAGAGAAAATCCCCTCTTGTTACAACCTGTGGTTTGAAGAAAAATGTGGTTTGCTACCCCATAATGCTCTGGAGTGAAACTCTCAGTTCATCTGATAAAAAACCAGGACATTGCAACTTGTAAGGCTCACCTGAAGGCCAGGTATGACAACACTCTTGTCCGATAGGCTCTTCTGTGCTAGAAGCTTCTCCATTCATGCATGGAATGAGTTTGAAACCAGAAGAATTGGAGACAATCAGTTGCTGCCAAATGTCGGAGCAAACATTTTTCTTTCTGGATTTAAATAATTGCGTTGCATCCCCAGCTCTGGCTCTCCTCTAAAACCAGCCCCAAATGACATTTGGCAGGCGAACCATGGTCTGGTTTCTCCCCCTTCTCCCTGTGGGGCTTTCTCAGAATATTTTCCTCAATGTCTGGGTAGCTGGCTTTTAAACCAGTTCATTTTTCTTTTTTTTGGTTAGGTCTCAAATTTTATTAAATTTAAATTTTATTCTATTTCAGGCTATAAAGTCCCCAAAAGTGGCTTTGAAAGTGAACAGGTTTTGGCATGCTGGAAATAGGTTACCTCCAATGCAAATAAAAGATCCTAGCTTCCGAGGAGAACAAGGCTCCAAGGGTTGGGAAAATGTGTGGAGTGGTTAGAGACCGTGGCAGAGAAATGGTCAGAGACCAATTTAAATGTACATAGATTTTAAATGAAACATTTTGTGGACATATGGAACCAATAGCTTTGCCAAAAGCTCAATTCTGGGGATCAAGCCTTAAGAGCTAAACTTGAGTCTGACTACCCAAGGTGATTTTAAGCAAATGAAAGCTCCTTTTTGCTTTCTAGTCTAAGGGGAATCTTAATACATTTTTAAATTATTTGGCATTTTGAATTAATTTTCTTAGAATGAAACGAGATTCTTAAATTGGGATCTTGTAGGGAAAAGACAGCCAGATAATTAGTGAGCTGATCTCCTTTTCTGACACATGGATGAGATGGGGGGAGTTGAACTCCAACCAAGGTGCACACAAAATCTATTTTAGAACAAAATTTCAAAGTAAGCAACACCATCTGTTCTTCAATTATTTCTTCTTATAAAAAAAAGTCACTAAATTTATTTGGGTTACTTTGTTGGAAAGAAATGTCTTTAAGACACTCAGAACTGGAGCTATTAAAGGCAGATTGTCAACTTTTGTTTGCTAGGTTTCCAAGAACTCAAAATAGTGAAGGCATTTGAAAATTGACTTTCTTTTCCAATATAGCGTGCTCTGAGATAGGCAGAGCATCGTTGTCAGGCGCCTGGGGGACAGTCCTCTGCTGTTCATGGTTGAGGACAGCAGCTATGGGCTCCAGCAGAATGTTCATGCTCTGGCAGGATAGTTATGGGAGATGAAGTCTAAAGCTTTGCCTTTTAATCAGCTGCTGGGGGTCCTCTCCCTCAGTGTGGGGTTAGTCCACCAGGGGACCCTGCCCCTTGGAGAGCCCTTATGTTCCATCAGTCCATCCATCTATCCATCTATCCATCCGTCAATCCATCATCCATCATCCATCATCCATCCAACAAGTATTTATTGAGGGCTTACTACGAGTTGGGTGTAATATTAGGCCCTGTCCTCATGGAGCATGCAGTCTGGTGGAAGATATGACCGTGATCAGATACACAGGTGAGCCTGTGATTACCAATGACCATATATGCTCTTTGGAGTCTAGACTAGCACTGTCCAGAGAACTGTTGATGAAGGAAATTTTCTGCATCTCTGCTGTCCAGGATGGTAGCCACTGGTCACATGTGGCTATTGAGCCCTTGAAATGGCTAGTGAGATTGAGAAACTACTATTTTAAATTTTATTTAATTTTAATTAAAATAGCCACATGCGGCTCATAGCTGCTGGATTGAACAGCACAGGATCGTGTTGGTGGGGCACTTGTTAGAAATGCATATTCTCAGGCCCTACCCCAGATCTGCTGAATCAGAAATCTCAGTGAGTGGAGCCCTGGAATCTGAGTTTTAGCAATGTGTCCTGGTGATTTTTCAGCAGCCTTGCTGTAGAGGGAAGGTAGGTTGTAGGTGTGATGCTATGTGATTCAGTTGGAGGGGTTACATCATGGAGTAGGGGTATTGGATTTTGGATTAATAGAAAGCTTTCTAGAAAAAAGGATGGTTGAGTTGAGACTTAACTCTGAGTAACTTGGTGGAGATTGGGGGTCTGGCCTGGGTGGGGGTGTCAGTGGGGTTGGTAGTGGTGCACAGCTCGTCATGCGCAGAAGGGCCTGGTACATTTGGTGAGCTCAGGAAAGGGCAATGTGTTGGAGCATGGAGAAGGAGGCTTTGGGAACTGAGGTTAGAGAGACTGGCAGATTGAAGTCCTGGTACTACCAGCTGTGTGATGCTCGACTAGTGTTTTAACCTCTCTGGGCCTTGATAAAATGGAGATAACCATACTACTTACTTATCTAATAGGTTTTAAAGGACAAATGGCTCCACCCTGCTGCATGGCTCAACCCAGCTTTTCTCAATCAGGCCAAGGCACTGACTGGGTGGTCCCTGCTGCTCTGGGACCTAAACCCTTGGTTGGCGTCAGGGACCCATGTTCCATTTCCTGCTCTGCCTTTTGGGAAATCCTCTCCAGACCTCCGTTTCTCTTGATTGAGTTTGTAATCTTGGAGGCTGCTTCCAGAGCCCTCATCTGGAAGCCCAGGATGGGCCGAGAGAGTGGGCTTCTCCAAGTGCATTTTAAAATCAGATGTAACCAAATGCCTTTTGGATAAAGACTTCATAGTAATTTTAGTGGCATCTGTGTCTAGACCTATGATCAGCATTTTAGGGAAAAGTGTTGAGATAAACTTTCCCATCTTCCTCCACCTCCCCTCCCCACTGCCTGGACTCCCAGCACCCACCTCCCCCCAGAACGTCAGGTGGCCAGATCCTCAGCTGAGCCCCAGCTATTTGGCAGTTGAAAGTTTTGTCCCTGAAAGATGCCAGAATTATTTTGAGATCACATATGTGATGGATGCTTCTCTGCTGGAAAGACACCAAGTGTCTGATCTCAGCTGGGGGGTGGTATTTTGGGGGGGATATTAGTGGCTTCTTATCTAAAATAGACATGTGTTTTTCTTCTTTCTCAGAAACCTTTGCAATCAACTGTGTCTCCCAGTACTTGGGAGAGTGACTTGAGTTATGTATAGGTTAGTTATGGCTGTGGTTGCTATTATTATTAATTTCTGATTTTCCAGGACTGAAATGTTGCCCAGGTCTCTCCTCTAGGCAGACATTTACAATGAGCTCTTTGGAATCTTCTTTTTAAAAGAGTATCTTACAAAAGCACTGTTTGACTCAAAGGAATGAATAGCTAATGGTATATTTTAGCCAGCTGGGTAAGACACTGATTTGTAGGGGAAGGTACCTTCCAAACACCTCTCCTGTCATTTTGACTCAATGCCAAAAAACATACTCAGGACCTACGCTGAAGTAGTTGGAACAGAGGTCGCAAACTGCTTATTCATGGACCACATCCAGTGCCAGAATATTTTGCTGGCTGTTCATGATTACAATTTGTTTGAAATTAGAATGCAACATTTAAAATTCAGGAAAGATTGAATAAAAAGACTTTCTAGCTTTTCTTCAGAGTAATTCGAAGATGTGGCAGCATTGGCATGAGCTTCTACACTTCAAGGACTGGCTGCTGCTTCCCATTTACCCAAGGGCATGTGTGCTGGGCATGGCCAGGGTTCCCACCACTACCTGTTGCGTTATAATGAGTTCTGCTCACCCCTTTATGTTGGCTGTCTGGCCCTGCAGCCTCAAACATTGCCAGTACTCTCTGGGTTAAATGAGCTGTGGCAGTGACAGCTCCTGGTCCAGCCCTGCTTTCTGTTTGCTGTGTGACTTTGCCCCAGTTACACCACCTCTCTGGGCTGCAGCTTCCCCATCTGTCTGTTGGGTCCTTAGATTGGATCAGCAGTTTCCCATTGCCTCCAATGAACCAGCTAAGAGGAGGCTGAGAGGTGGGGTGCTGGACTCCCACCTCTCTTATATCTTTCACCAATTAAGGTTATGTCTTGGAGAGGTAAGGAGCCCCAGGGCTTAACAAAGAGGTGGGAAACTCTGAGATCACTTCTGTTGTGACCCTGCATTAAGATTTGTCTTTGTCCAGCTGCTGCCTGGGGGTGCTTTTTTTTTTCCTCCAGAGGAGTGGTTGAGGGTGTCAGGGCAGGGAAGGGATAATACTATTTTTATTAAATAACAATGACTACGTTTACTGAGTAGCATTACTTTCCCTCTAAGGTAGGTGCTCTTCCCCTGATTTTTCAGATGAGGAAACCAAGGGTCAGAGAGGTTGAATAACTTGCCAAAGGGCACACAGTGATGAGTGCTAAATGTCACATGCTGTGGGTCTGGGTTTCTTTCATTCCAGACCTGGAGACTGTGACAGCATGCTGTTCCACTTGAGTTGTCTTGGGAGGGCCATGCTCTGATGTACATGTTCAGGAAGGAGGACCTTAGGAGAGATGCCCTGCTGCAGAAGGGAGCCAGCGCTCTGTGGCTGCTTCATGAGAAACCCAGCCTCCTGCTGCCCACATCTCTATCTCTGGCCATCCACACTTCCAGGGAAGTCAGGCATACACCAGTCTTCCTTCTGTCAGAACCCCATCTTGGGCCATGCTCCTGGGTTTGAGTGGGGTGGGGAAATGGGGTACTAAGCCCATCAAGCTGTGAGCTCTTGGTATTTCTTTTTGTTTTACACTATTGGTTTGCAAAGCTCTGTGGGTCAAATTGTATAGCCAAGTCAGTTAATTTGTTTTTTTTAGGAGAAACTTGGAGGTTTGGGAGTAATTTTGATAGTTCTCAAGACCAAGGCATGTTTCTTGCCCAAGCCTCAGGTTGCCCACCCGAGAAAGGCACCAACCTCTGGCCTTGTTTGCCCTCCAGACCCTGCACCATTGTTGGTAAGGGTAAGTGTAACTTACCAGGGCTCAGGACATGCTGGGCACTTCATTTGCCCTGTGGGCAGCCCCATGGGGAGGCAGATGAATCACGTCCAGTTTACAGGTAGTGCTTGGAAGGTCACGTTACAGGTCTGGTCTGAGGTCCCACAGCTGCCGAGGGCTGGACTGTGACCATGACCCCAGGCCTTCTCTGACTAGCTCAAAGCCCCTGGCAGCCTTCAGCTGGACCCTGGGCACAGCCTCATGCCTTCCCTTGCATTGTCGCTTCCTGTCCTCTGGGGTTTCCAGGAGGAAGAGGTGGGGGTTCAGCAAATCCTGCCAATGTTCTTGAGTAAGGAGGTGTTTGTTTTCTTCCTTCAGCTGCTTCTGGGGAAGCCCAAGTGAGGCCTCCTCCCAGCTTCCCCAGGCATTTACGTGGGCAGGCTGGCTGTGGAGCACTGGGTTCCTGGGTGGGCAGGTGGGTAGGCTCAGCTACTGTGCTGCTTTCTGTTCATCAGGATTGAGTGGTTGCACATGACAGAAGTGGACTCTGGACAACTCAGGCCAGAAGGGAGTTTAATGAGAAGCTAAGGCAGAGCTGAGGGAATGAATGGAAGAAGAAACAGGACCCAGGGTGCCTTTGGACATGAGTGCAGCAAGATGGAATGGCTGTTCTTTCCAGGGAACTGCCACTGCAGTGAAAGAGCCCCCCGTCTTCCATCTCCTACATTGCTCTGCTCAAGGCTCAGTCTCTGGGAAGATCTGAGCGGCCAGCCTGGCTGGGTCCCTGGCGAGCAGGGCATTTGACTAACAGGCCATCGAGTGAGAGGTGGTTCCTTAGGGCACAAGCAGGGTGCTGATATCAGAGGGAGCTTCAGGCTGTGGGTACTTGGTGGGCAGCATACTTGACTGACTGCCACACTGCCCTGACAGTTGTCCTGCAGTCCTGAAGCCTCCAGTAGCTGGGGGTCAAGGTGCCGGGTAGGCTGCAAGTGAAGTGGATGGTTGCCCATTGGGCTGGCTTAGGGCTGTGGGTTTGGAGTCACCAGGTCACTGTATTTAGGCCATCAGGAGGTCAGTGCCCTTGAGGAAAACCCAGTGCCCCATATTCTTTGTCCATAAGGGGACACAGGAGTCAGGAAGGACAGGAGATTCTCCAAAGCCCCTCAGCCTAGCAGGGCCAGGCCTGGGAAGGGGACCAAGGGGGACTGCACGGTGCTACCTCCCGAAGTGCAGCATGAGTACCCCTGGTGGTGTGGCAGGGGATTTTAAGTAGAACACATATAAACTTAAAAAAAAAATTAATTGCTCATGAATGCACAAGGCACAAAATTAAAAATGCCCCTAGCCACCTACTTCCCCTCCCTGGAGGCCGTTGGTGTTACTATTTTCTTGTGTCTAGTTCCGGAGCAGTTCTACATATGTGCACATATTCGGACAATGTGTGTATTTTCTCTTCACCCTTGCATACAAATGGAAGCACACCATACAGTCCCTGGTCTTTTCTTACCTTCCAGCCTGTTAGAAATGATTCCACATCAGTTAACTTGGCTCTGCTTCAGTGCTTTTACTTTTTATTATTGAAGTTTCACATATCAGTCATAAGTGTTCGGCTTGATGATGTTTCATAAGCTGAGCACATCTGTGTAACCAGCATCAGATCAAGAAACAGCCTGGCCAGCTGCCTTGCCTCTATGCTCCTGCCCAAGGGGAATGGCCATCTTCACGTGAATGTTTTAAGTTTGAATACCTATGTATTTCCTTTAATGTGTTGTGAAAAAACTATAGTCAGCACATTTAACTTGCAATTTCCCAGGTACTATTGCTTAGGATGAAAACATTGTGCTGGGCCCCAGGCTCTTAGCTTGGGGAGACATCAGAATTGCCTGGGGTGCTCTATTCGAGGAGTGATGGTGGGACAAGCCTGAGGTTACCCTGGGGGCCATGGAGACCTTGTCTTCTCCTAATGCTGCCCTCAACTCCAGACCTCCAATTTCCTACAAGACATTGCTCACCTGGTATGCACACCCACACACCCAGGCACTGGGTACCAGGTACCATATTGCCTAACCAGGTGAAGGGTGTACATGGATGCCTGGGAGCCGGAATCTCTGGCTCAGTGATTTGGTATGTTTAGAGTTGGCCTGGGTTTGAACCTTGCTCTGTCGCTTGTTGACTTTGTGACCATGGGTGAATGTCTTAACCTCCCTGAGCATAGGTTTCCTCTACTGTGGGGATTTTATGAGCCCACTGTGTGCTGAATACTCTGCCCAGACCTTGGTGCACATGCTCAGTGAGCAGTGGTACTCACAGTTTTCATTACTGTGCCACTGGAGGTCCTCTCCCTGTCCGTGAGCCTGGAGCTGCAGGGGAAGTGGGAGAGAAGTGTAGGGGCAGAGGTCTGCTTCTCTGCCCCTGTGGCATCCATCCCAAGTGAGCAAATGGCTCTCAGCGGAATCTCTCCGTGGCTGGCTGGCCCCAGGGCAGCTGTCCTGTTCCCAGATCCAGGGTTCCAAGCCGGGGTGGCTGAGGCAGGCAGATTGGGTGGGGGCCTGGGCAGCTGACTGAGCCTCCCGAGCGGCTAGGAGAGGCCAGCTGCAGTCCTGGAGTGGAGCAGACAGCCAAATCATCCTTTAACCCATTCTATTCCTACAGGGATGTTTACTCGACTAGGCCCTGAAATGGCTTCTGTTTTCTTTTGATTGCCTACTTTGCCCCATTAGTCTTCATTAGTCCAGGGTGTCTCTAGCATGCAGTGGAAGGTCTACATCTGGCCTATAAGAAGTTTATTTGGCCTGTTGAAAAATTGCAGTGAGTCATATAAACATTCAGATCTCTGGCCCTCTGGGGAAAACTAGAAGATCTGGCCCTGCTGAGCATACTTGGAGTGGCAGCCCCATCAGAGCTACCCCACCTGTATTCATCTCTGGTCTCCTCACAGTCATTTGAGATCCTGGCCTAGAGAAACCTGTCAAGGTCAAGTCTAACCTTTTCTATCTGAGCCTTGAACTCCCTGAGGGTCTCTCTGGCTCTGCTTGATCCCCTGCCATGCCAGCATTCTTACTACCTCCTGAGTGGGTCTTTTCTCCTAGTCTCTGCTGATAGAATCCTACCTGTTCCTCCTTGAAATTTCCCTGTAGTGACTTCCACTGGTTGGTCCCAGTTTGACCCCTTGAGGCCACACAACTAGCTCAGTCCCTTTTCCCTATGACAGCACTTCAGATGCCTGAAGACAGCTCTGGGGTTCCCCTGAGCCTGCCTCTCTGGGCTGAATAGTGTCCATTCCTTTGCTTTCTTGACTAAGATGTAGTTTCAAGACCCCCCCATTACCCTGGCACCCTTCCTTGGCCACCTCCCTCAGGCCTGGGCACTTCCACCCCCTGCTGCTCTGCATACTCTGAGGGCTGCGAGGACATGCCTAGGCCCCACTTCTGTTAGAAAGATGACAAAAGGTTCCATAAGGCCAGCCCCAAAATATCGGTGGCTTTTCCAAGTGGGGCACTGTGGGTCAGTTTTATTTTTCTTTGTTTGCTTGCCTGTGTTTTATTTTTTTCCCCTACAATTTGGGGAATTATAAAAGGTAAAAATGCAAAGGGCTTGGGGTGAATTCACTTTAACCAGCTGATGGGTGCCTGCTGAGCAAGGCTGTGGCGAGGAGTGAGGAGACAGAAGGAGGGCCGGGATGTCCCTGCCTTGGGGAGCTCACAGCCCAGGGCAGCCTTGCCCAGGGATCTCAGTGGAGGCTAGCAGTGGGAAAGCCTTACGGGAACCTGAGGAGGAGGGGCCTACTTATCCAGGGATTGTAGGTGTGAGGTGGGGCCTCCAGCACCGAGGGAGGCATGTTAAGTGATGGGGGCACAGTAACAAAGGCCCTGAGGCAGGATAGTGTGAGCCTAGAAGGCGGGAGTGTGGAGGCATGGGCTAGGGCCTTAGGGTGCATGAGGTGGGTAAGGGTTCTCCGGGGTACAGGGACTGGGGCTGGGTGGCAGCAGGCTCTGGACACAGACGGAAGACTCTGAAGGCTGTTCTAAAGGTGTTGAGCCCAACAGAAAGAGCGGGGACATGTGAGAGCAGCAGCGAGCTCTGGAGGTGGAGCTGGCTCCTCTGGCTCTCCTGGTCTGAGCTGTGTGACTTTGGATAGGTGCCTTCTCATACTCAGGCCTTGGTTTTCTCACGTGAAATGAGGCAAGGGGCTGTGAGGAACTAGCGAATGCGGCAAAGTGCTTGCTGGTGCCTGGCCGCTGGACCACCTGACGGTGTTTTGCTTCTGCTGAGTGTCTTCAGCCTGCTTGTGGGCACTTGAGGCCTGTACAGAGTTCTCCAGTGATGAGGAGGTGCTATTATTTCTCCCATTTCACAGCTGCATATACTGAGACAGAGGGGCAGGACTTCCATCTGGGCCTGCTAGGCTCCACTCCTGGGCTCTTTCCTACATTGCCTGCCTCTCAGAATGTTTGGGGCCTGCCCTGGGGGTTGTGTCTTTCCAGGGCATCTGGTTTCCAGATAAAACCTTTTAGCCTAATGAAGAAAGGCTTCCAGGATGGGCAGAGTCAGTGGTGGGTGCCTGCCAGTGGGAAACGGGCAGCTCCTGTTAAGAGCTCGAGCATCAGGCCATGGCCATGTGAATCGTAGTCCTGCCCTCCACTCTGGGGGTGCCCCGTGGGCTGGAATAGCAGGAAGGGGCTCCAGGCTCCTGATTTTGCCTGGCCCTCAGGTCTTGTTGGTGCCCATCTGGCGTGGGTGGCTGTGGTGGCACATCCATCTCTGGCAGGGCTGGGCCAGGCTCTGGAGGGGTTTCCCTGTCCTAGCTGTGTGCTGGGGCCTCCCGGTCCTCAGTCTACAGGGGGCCTTGGGGACAGTGGAAATGACTGCTGCCAACCTCTCCATGCTAGTGAGGGGGCGCCAACTGTGTTCGTGTGCTGGGGCCCTGACTGTGCACTCCACATCCCCAAACTGGAGCATATGGACAGCAGTGACCAGCATAGCAAGGGCAATAACAAGGGGGATATGGTGGGTCTGTGGGAAGAGCCGGGACTTGGAGTCGGGACTGTGCTGGGCCCCTGAGTGACCCCCAGTTGCTGCACTCCTCGGGCCTCAGCTTTCACCTCTGTAACACGTGACACATGGTGTTGTCATCCTGACCTGACACCCTTGAGAAGCAAATGTGGTTCTTTCAGGGTGGGAAAGTGTACCGAATGCTGGAAAGCTCCATGCAGACACCAACAGCTTTGTCTGGCTAGGGACTTGGCTGGCCTCTAATCTGAGACCACCACCACGGCTGCCTCTCACTGGGCACCAGATGCTCTGCTCTGTGTGCCTCGGGTGTCATCTCACAGCCTCCTCGCAGGACCTCTCAGGGGTGGGTATTCAAATCACCCCATTTGACCTATGAGAAAACGGAAGTACAGAGAGGTGAACCACATGTCCGATTTCACATGGCAGGATTGTCCGCAAGCCAGGCCTTAAAGCCTAGGTCTGGCTGATCGCAAACCCTGTGCTCTTACTGTTAGAATTTTCTAAGTTGGAGGCCTTACCGGCCAAATTCATTGGTGAGCTTCCTTGCAAAAGCATGAAGGAGAGTGGAAACTGAGGCAGACCAGGCCAGAGAGCTGGGATGGCAGGGCAGGACCAGTGCTTCCAGGCTGAGCTTTGTGCTTTAGTGGCCCCTCAGTGACTGTCCACCTTGACTGAGGAGGCTTGGAGCAAGGGGGTGTGCCACACTTCTAGACTAGAGTCTGGGTCCTTGGGATTCCCCCTGCCCTTGTGGCCCCAGACCACTCTGGGCGCTCATGGGCCTTTTCCCATGTTGGGTTTCCCAGGAGTGGATGAGCCTTCAGTGACCATATCCCCCTGGGAAAGGCGGGGCAAGGAGTCCGCATGGCAGGGCTTGAAAATGGGGTGTACCTGTTGGTGAGGGAGGGAGCTGAGAAGAGAAGCGGGGTGGGCTGCAGGCCAGGGGCCTGAAATGTTGGAAGTGGGCCTGGGTGAAGGGCCAGATCCTGCCAACTGGTGACTGCCTGACAGAAGGGTGAGCTCGCATGTTTGCCCTGCTCTGTGGTTCTGGGTAGGCATTCCAGCCCCAGACTCCTGGTGTCCTTGTCACCAGTCTTAGGAGCATACTTCAGGTGCGGTAGAGGCACTACAAACGGTCTGTAAGGACAGGGAGCGTGAAAATTCTTTTTCTGGCTGTGTAAACTCATCCAGAGGCACCCACCTTAGCCCTCTGGGAGCCAGGGTGGGCACCATGGAAGGAGAAGGCAGCCACCTCTGTGTTCGCAGGTAGGCGGGATGGAGACCCTGGGCCTCAGGGGCCTTTCTCATGGACACTCGTTTTTCCTGCCATCTTTCCCTCAGCTTGCTTGGGGTCTGGGGGTGGGGGGTACTTGGGCGTGAATTTTGCTTCCGCTCCCTCCCTACAAGCTGCACCTTGTATTACCTGAAACCTGTCGGAGGCTCTGTCTGGCTCAGAGGACTACCTGAGATACTGCCTGTGAGGAGCCTGGCCCTGGGCAAAGCCTGTGTAATGGCCTTGGCCCATTCTGCTTTGCACCAAGCAGCCTCTGGAGGGCCCCGAGGCCAGCCCCTGCCAGCAGTGGGCCAGATGTGTTTTTTGGGTGGTGTAGGGGGAGCGTCTCCGTGTGGGTGTCCTTGCATGATGTGTGGGCTGCTGTGTTTTGATCGAAGGGAGCCAAACTGATTTTCCTGGCCCATCTCTCCTCCATCCAAAGCAGAAAGTTAAATAAACACAGCCCAGTATTATCATAGGAGTTGAGGAAAATGAACTCGGTCCCCACAGGCGGCCCACATCTGGCAAGTGTTGGGCCTCTCAGGGCTGTGGGATGAGACAGATGTGCTTGGGGGTAGGAAGGGCTCAGTGTACCTCCCATGCAGGGGTGTGCCTCCTTCCAGGGCTCTATGCCAGCCTCAGGGCCCTGGGGGGCTGCAGGTAGCTTGCCTTCAGCTGCATCTCTAGCCATCCCTTTCTGGGCCTTGCCTTCAGTGGGGGCTCCCCTGAGCCTTTCTGAGGCTGGTTTTCCCTGGTCCAGCCTGTGTTTGATTGGAAGTGCAGACTGTGAAATGGGCTCCTGCTGCCTGGCCTCTGGCGTGGGGAGGTGATCAGGCACACTTGGGAAATAGCCTTATTTTCCAGCCCTCTGCTCAAGGCCATGGTGGGTCGATGGGCCACATGCTGGGGGAGAGTTTGCAGTTGGCATGAGCATCTTCTGCTCAGCTCAACCCCTTGTCACCTGACCTTTGGCCCTCTCTGAACAGAAAGGCTGGTCAGAGTTCCGAATTTCATATAGGATGACTGGTAGGCACTTTGGGTTGGAAGAAGTGAAGAGGGTGTGCCCCCCTCCCTCCCATTCGTTTAGCTATCAGAGGTCACCCAGCATTGCCCAGGCCTGTGTTCCCCAGAATGGGACATTCCACACTCCTGAGTCCTGTGCCAATTCAGGTGGTTGATAGGTGAAATGAGGTTTTTTCCGCAGTTACATATTTATTCTATTAGGAAAATGTAACTGTATGTGTTACTCTACTATCTAATATTAGAGAAATTGTTACTAGCACACCAAATGTGTGATTTCATGAGGAGTGCCGCTTAGAAGGAGGCTAGAAGGAAAGGTGTTTAGTAACAGAAGGGAGTTGCAGTAAAGAAAAGCATTCTGTAACTCTTAGTGCAGGGGTGCCTGCTCCTGGCCAACTCTCAGGGAGGCCTGGGGAGGCCCCAGCCGGTCCTGGGCGCCGCCTGCCACTGCTCCAGAGCACCAGCCGGGGGCGCGGCAGTTGGGGGTGGGGGGACTCCTGCTACACCCTCGGGGCGGTGTGGGGGCACTCCTGCTACACCCTCCCTGATGGTCCTTGCCTCTGGAAAGCAGGTTTGGCTGATGTAAATCCTGCCTTTGTGGGACCAGCTGCCTGGTAGATACTCAGGGTCCCCAGAGGTCTCCACTGAATTCTAACCATAGTGGGTGGGCAGTGGGGCTGAGCTGGGGGACATGTCTCTGTCAATGAAATGTCCCCTTCCCAAAGCAGACTTATTAAAAGTACTGACCCCTTAAACCTTAAACTGTAAGGTTTTATGATTGTCCCTCCCTCTCCCTGGGAATTACAAACTGGAAGTGGTCAGTATAGTTCATTCCTATGGAAGGTTTGGGGCTTTTGATATGAAAAGAGAAGGCTGGTCTGCATGTCCAAAACCAGATGAAAACACTTATACAAGCACACACACACACACACACACACACACGCACACACGCACACATACACACACATCAGTTTTTAATAAGAGACTGAGTTTCCTCTTTGCTTGTGTTTAAGATAAACCACATGTATAACAAGGTAGTGACATTTATTTACAGTATGTTAGCACAGAGGGTAAGTTGTTAAGGAGTCGTAAAAAAATATTAGTTTCTACTCTATGGTGCTTTTCTTCAAATGAAACTGGAAAAAAAGGCAAGAGAGTGGAATTTTGGCCTCACCCTCGACTTTCCTTTCTACCCCAAAAAACAGATTAATCTGGGAGGATGCTGTCCCTCTCGCCCCTGAGTGAGGGGCTAGGACCCCAGGCAGATGTTCCCTGACCCCTGTGGCTCTGGTGCCTGCCTTCAGGTTTGTGCACAGTGGGATGCTCCCACCCACCCGTCTGTGGGACATTTTGTCATGGCCCTCCTGTGCATAGCAGTCCGTGCCCTTGGTTTCATCACCTTTGATCAGAGTTGGAGAGTTGGTGGGGGAGAACCCGGTGTTGCCGCTGAAACAGGATATGGGAGCCAGACCCTGTCGTAAATCCACATTTATATGCTGCGTGTCTCTGGTTAACGAGAACATACAGGGGTGACTGCACGAAATGAAAAGTATATATGAACAGGGAAATTAACTTCAGGGAGAGATGAGATTAAACATAAGGGCAGCCTGGGGGGCCTGGGTCCCTCCAAATGTAGGGGCACAGGCAGGCAGTTCCCCAAAAGGAAATTTTCAGAAAACACCCCAACCATGAGCGAATTTCCTGGGGGCACAGATGCAATATTCCTGTTTAGTGTTGCTCACTGTGTGCCAGGTACTGGGCTAAGCTCTTTACATGTGTTATTTCACTTTGTCTTCAAAACAAATATCGATCTTATCACCCACACTTTATAGACATGGAACCAAAACTGAGAAGGGGATCATTGCCCTGGGTCACACAGTGGAGGGGTTTGTGATTGACCTAAGCTGGCACACCCAATACTGACCTCACAGACCTGTCTCTGGAACCTTCCAAAAAGAAGAGTCATTTCATCCCCACCCTTCCCCATCAGCTGGGGCTTTCCTGAGACAGTACAGAAGGCCTGGAATGCTCAGTCTGTCACTTAGTATTTGTTCAACACCGCTGAGAGGGGCAGAATGGGTGGGTGGTGGGTGTGTTGGTTTTGGAGCTGTGCAGACCCAGCTTCAAATCTGGTCTCTACCTCCCATTGTTTATATAATTTGACCCACTTAAAAAAAATTCACTTAGGTCCTCATTTTCCCATCTTTAAATGGGTATCATCAATCAAAAGCCCCCCGCCATAGGGCCACTGGGAGAATTAAGTATAAACGTGACAATGTGTGTGGTGAGCCTGAGTGGTGGTGGTTTCTAGTGCCCCTAATGAGCAGTCTTGTGTGAGGTGAACGGAGGGTGGGAGAGACAGGAGACCAGGTCTCCCTAAAGGGCAGAGAGTACAGTTGGTGGCAACCTGTTATGCTGTAGGATCATGGTTTCCCCTTGCCAGCCCCCGGGGTGTTGGGTTCTGCACCATGGGCTTTCCAAACACCTCTCAGAACTACCTCGCAGGATTGCTGTGTGCAGAGAAGTTACCTAATGTGTTCAGGTCACAGGGCAAACCATGTTGAATAGGGATCTGATCCTCAGGCACCTTGGACCACACCCTGCTGCTGCTGAGGGTGCACTTGAGTCCAGGGCCAGGGTGGTCAGGGAGAGATTCTTGGAGGAGGTGAGCCTGAGTTCTGGTCAGTGTTTCTGACCCAGGGAGAAGGGTGGCTCTGTAGCTGATGGTCACGCTGATCCTGGGGGCTTGGGTGAGCAGCTTGAAGCCCTGGGCCTGTGTCCAGGTTTTCCCCACAGGCAGAGTCCACAGTAGGGCTGGGCCAGGCTGGGTGGGGCTGCCTCAGATTTCCCCTAGTTTATATTTCCTTGCTTAGGCAAGTGCAATTTGATTTGATTTTCCTGAACTTCATCTATGAGCAGGAAGTCTTTATTTACATTAAAAAAGAGACTCACAGCCCTTCACGATTTTTGTTAGTGCAAAAGGAAATCAGACTTTTGTTTGTGGTTCAAACAGAAACTCATCCTAGCTCCAGGCTGGTTCTCCCACCCTGAGCTTTCTCCAGAGCATAACTGAGCATCAGGGGGGCTGTGGTTGGTGGGTGGTCCCTGCTGTCTGGGGGCCTGCCTTTCACCTTCCCTAGCTCCCACCCTCCTGTATGTCTACTCTTTGGGTCCTTACTTTTTCCACCTGTTTCTGTCTCATTCTGAGATTGGGATTCATTCAGGATCCTCCATTATACCATAGTTCATTCGTTCGTTCATTCATTCATTCATTTATTCATTCATTCACTCAGTTCTTGTTATGTAAGTGCCAGCTCTTGAGGGGCACAATGATGGTAACACTTGTCAGTGTGGTTTACAGTCTAATGATTGAAGGTCAAAGTCAAAGTCCCTTTTCCCTTAGTGTCCAGCTCAGAGTTCCAGGTCACATGAAGTGCCCAATGCTTATTTAAAGGAGGAAAAGAACAAATAAACATTGGCAATATGTCTCAAAAGCCTAAAAATCAGCAAACCTTTTGTCTTAGCAATTCTGCTTCTGGAAACTAATTCTAAGAAAAATCCTTGAATAGGCTTGTGGCCTGTATGATGTGTGTGGATGTATTTTGCAACGTGATTTCTCTTACAGTGGAAAACAACTGGATGTAGCCTACGTGTACAGCAATAGGGCATTGGTTAAATTAGTCCTGGAGCTTCCTATGACAGGACTCGGGCCACCATTAATAATGCTACTGTCAGTCCATTTTTGATGTGAAGTGATATTCATTGTATATTGCTGCATTAGAAAAGCAGGTTCCAGAACAGTTTCTAGAAAGACATAACAAAGTATTTATATACAGAGAAAGTTGAGTTTTTAGTTTCTTAATTTTAACTCATATATATTTCCTTGTTTTCTACATTGTGCATGGATTACTTTCAGAAAAAGAAACTTTCATATAAAGAAAAAGATGCTTAACCTAGAAAACAATAAGAAAAGGGCAACTCTGTGGGCAATCTGGGTTTCTGACATACATGGAACATGGGTTCAGACTCTGGGCAGGGACAGTGGTGTGGCTACGAGAGCCAGGACGGTGCAGTGGGACGTGGACTCCCTGTGGCTTCCAGGGCTGGCTCCAGCCCCAATCCTCACCCCAGCCAGCCGCGGCCCCCACCCTCCGCCTCCCTACTCCTGTTCCTTTATCCAGTGGAGTGCTGACTGTGCACATCTCTTCCCAGCTCTGTGTTCAGCAACGTTTGGTAGCTTGAAAATGACTGTGGTGGGAGTATTTACACTACAGAAAGTGGCAAATGCTACAAACCAGAGCCCTTTTCCTCCCTGCCCCACCTGTTACACATTTCCCAGCACACCACTGTGTGCCCCTGTCGCCCCATGGAGTCTGTGTGCTCAGGGAGACCCCAGAGGATGAATTCTCTTCTTAAGAAGGAGGGGCTTAAAGAATCTTCTGTGAATTTGAATCACTGGGAGGAGAGAGAGAGAGAATCAGGGTCTACTCTTTTGTCAGATGAACCTACTCATCCTGGAGCCAGCTCTTCTGCTTGTTGAAGGCAGAAGTAAAACAAAGAGGCTATGAACGCCAGTCCTGGCTCTAGCCCATCCTAGCTCCATGCCCTTTGGCAAATAGTTCTCTTAGCTGTAATGGGGTCAATAAATGTCCTTATCTCATAGGATTGAGTAGGCCTGTGGTTCTCAAAGTCTAGCATGCACCAGAACCTGGAGAGCTTGTAAAAATACAGATTGCTGGGCCCCACTGCCCAGACAGTCCGCTTGTAAGGTTCTGTTTCTTAAAGCTGCCGGATGGTGCTGCTATTGCTGATCTGGGGCCTGTACTGCTTTGGGCAATTATGTGTGTATGAAGTGCTTATCACAGAGCTTGGAGCCCAGTGAGGGCTCAGTAGCACCTAGCTGCTTACTCAGAGAACCATATGGTAGGGAGCACTGTGTGTGAGGACTCCAGGGCCAGGAAGCTAGTGTACTCTGTACAGTTGCAGGCCTGCTTTTGTTAACCTCATCTGCCTGCCCCCTCCCCTTCCCCTGGGTAAGCTATTTCTCTTCTCTTGGACTTTGTTTCCCTTTCTATAAAAGGGGTCAATAAAGACTTGCCTTTCAGACACCAGCTGAGGAAGCATCTGTGAAAGCCCTCGGATGCTGGATGGTGCTGGAAGAGTGGCCAGGAAAGACATGAGGGACCCCAGGCTGCCTGGCATCTGTCTCCTCACCCTCTTGGGACAGCACAGAGGGGCAGGCTGTGGCAGAGCCCCTGTCCCTGGGGGCTGCTGACAAACCCGGGCATGGCTTCTCCTCGGACAGAGCTGTGAGGTACTCTTTCAACAAAAAAAGAGAAAAGCCGTTTTAATTCACTTGGGCACCTGTCTTCTGCGACGTCTTTACTTCTTCTCAGTTCCTGATTTTGTTTTCCACTAAAGTGGACACTTTGAAGTGGCTCAGAGATATTCAGTTTCCTTTTCTCTCCCTGCCCATGGCTGGGCTTGAGTGTGGCAGAGCGAGGGGTGAGTAGCTGGGTGTTCATAGCTTTGAGCTAAAGCCTCACTTGGAAACATTCCCACTGGCCTTGTGAGCCCATGGGCTGGCTTCTGGACAAATACTCTGGCTCCCCAGGGCTCTATTGCCTCATGAGAAAAGTGGGGGTTTTGAGGGCTGTCTCAGAGGGGGCTAGGAGGATTACATGGGAGCCGGGAGGTGGGATGCCTGGCATGGTGCCTTGTGCTGCTCTGGGGCTCAGTGAAGCTTGGCTTTCCTGGGAGAGTCCTTGCTTCGGCCCACATCTCCAAGTGGACACACACCCAAGTGTAGTGTCAGGCATGTGTGTGAATGAATGCAGTTTGTATGTGCTGTGCATAGGTGCTTGAAGTGAAGGACCAGGGCAGAGCAGACCAATAGATTTTAATTCACTTTGTTGAGGTTTTGAAGCTGCATCCATGCCCCATGAGAGAGAGTGCCCTGATCGATTAGCAATGTCTACCGTGGGTGCAGAAGACAGGAGTGAGGGCAGGTTTGCCACATGAATTCTACCCCTGACAAAACCATTTTTCTAGTACTTATAAACAATGTAAAGTGTTTTACATTCATTACTGTATTTTTCACATCATGATTGTCATTTTTGTTTTTTTATTAGAGAAGAATGACAGAGAGGAATCAAATTTCTGCAAGGTTACCCCAAATATAGATTCTGCTTGGATTGTAGCTTCTGTTTCTTCTGCATTTCCCAGCCCTTTTCTTTTGGGGTAGTGGGTGATGATGGTGTGGGTCAGGGAGGGAGGAGAGATATGCTGGCACAGAAGCTGAGCTCCTTGGCTGTGAATTCCAGGTGGTTCCACATTTTGGGGCACAGTCCTGCACCATTGTAGGAACTAGAAGGCAGCAATGCCAAAGGACCCATGGCTCTAGCCAGGATGGGATGGGGTGAATCTCAGTGGGGCCCTTGATCTCACTGTTTGAGCCCTCTTATCTCTGCAAGCAGAGGGTAACCTCAGTGGCCAGGCTGTGGGGAGGGGGCAGCTTGGATCATTCTACTAGTGCTAGTGTTGATGTGTTTACTTTGAACTGTGTGCATTTGAGACCTCTTGACACTCCTTTGAGGTGGGTACTAGTGTTCTCCATTTTACAGAGGAGGAGACTGATGATCAGAGTGGATCAAGTATCTTGCCCCAAGATCTAATGGCCTGTAACTGGCAGAGATGGGGGATGGTCATAGGGAGCCTTATTTCAGGGCCCATTCCCTGAATTCCTCCATTTTACAGCTTCTCCCCAGATGCCCTCATCTAGCTCATCTGTCTTGCTAGATAAGCTCTGTTGGGTGACTTCTGGGAAGGTCACTTTCCTGGTAAGGATGGAATTATTGAACTATTACTGGATGCTCTGTTCTCCCTATTTCATAGATAAGCAAGGTAAGGAGAGAAGAGGAAGATAATGGCCAAGCAAGATCTAAGCTTCTAACTCCTCTACCCAGGGTAGGCCAGAGGAACAGTCATTGAAAAAATTTCAGTAATGTTACCCATTTTTATGGGTGCTGGTTCTAGAGTCAACATTTAAGGGGAAAGTCAAATATTGCCAAAATTGCCATAAAATTTTATTCCAGAGCTACCAACTGGATACTCACTTGCTGTCTCAGTTGGTCTATGCAGCAGTTTTCTTCCCACACTGGAATATATGACTTTGTTTTTCCCCCCCTTTGAGAGCACTAGAGAGCAAGTGGAAAAAGGCTTCTGGTTGGGAAGCATGTGGTCCAAAAAATAAATTTCTTTAAATCCTAGACCCACCACCCTCTTGGTAATGAGCGCTCACGTGGTGGGGCTGCGTCGCCCTCACCCTCACTCCAGGGCTGCACTCATTGGGGAAAGAGGCAGGTCACCTTATCTGTACCATTTAAATTGTTAGTGTGTTCTCTTTTTGGCAAGTGTTTAAGGAATCATGAGAGATAAAGAAATGGGTTTGTGATGTGACCCTGTCATGAGGTCTTGGCTCCTCTGAGGGTCTGAGCTCGGTGCCGAGGGGGTGGTGTTGGTAGTTTTAGCTTTAGCTGCAGAGAGCCTTTCCTTTGCCATGCCGTCACTCCTCCCTGCCCCACATGCTGTCCAAACCCACTCCCATTCGAGAGGAGCTTGGAGCGTGTGGGCCTAGCAGTTGGGTTTGTTTGCACTTGACTCTGGTCATTTTGCCCTGAAGCCTGGTGCCAGGGATGGTCGTGGGCTCCACTTGACAGCACATCTGTGTGAATTAGAAAAACGTCTGGTCATGCCTTTGGGCAAAAGAATGTGTACCCTTCCTCCTGGGCATTCATAGTCCTGCACCAGGATGCACAGAATGTGGGTGATACTTCCACCGTTTCTCCCCACCTCCCCTGGGCCCCTTGTGCAGTGTCCAGGCATCACAACGGGGTCCTCCTTGCTTTATGCCATTGTGCCCCTTGAGGTTGCTTAGTGCTCACTCAGGAGCGGTGATGCTCCATTTTGTGCTTGACATGAGAGTCTGGGCTCCCAGCACGTCCTGCGCATTCCTGGACCCTGGACTGGCGTGCACGAGAAGGTTCCCTGTGGGTGAGCTGAGGAGAAGCCGTCATGTGCCCCTTACCTGGCTCGCCTCCGCGGGCACAGGGGTGCTCTAGGGAGCCTGTGTTAGGCCAGGGTGGGATGAGACCTGAGCCAGCAAAGCACAGAGAGGTCCCCTAAGGCTTTGGAAACACCAGTCAGAGGTGGGGCCAGCTGAGAAGACCCCCAAAATAAAAGCCATTGGTTCAGTGGTTCTTAAAACTTTTCTGGGGGTGCTCTAGATCTTTTTAATGAAAACTGGGAGAACTTTCCCCAGAAAGTTGCCTATCTGCACACATGTCCAGAAGCTTTACCCAGCAGCAGTGCCTTCTCAGATCCTTGAAACCACGCCAAACAGCTGGCCCCAGTTTAGATTTTGGGGTGGGGAAGGGCATCTTCTGGTCCCCGTTCTTGCTGGGGGCATCCTCTGGCCCTCAGGCCAGTGTTTGCCTCTCTGCTTGTGTCTCTCATTTATCTCCTGACACTATGTGCCTGAGAACTTGCCCTGAGCTTTCCTGCTTCTGACCTGCACCTTGTCTGCCCACGCGGGTCCTGCCTGCCTGACCAGCCCCGGGGTGGGGTCCAGCTCTGTCCTGGTTCAACTGTTGGTTGCTGGGGTCCCTTTCCCAGCCTGTACCTCAGCCCTTTGCCTTCCCTTTCTGTTTCCTTTGAGCCGCATCTCCCTTGCATCTGTGAGGTGCTGGGAGCTCCCAAGGAGAGGGTGCTCCACCCCAGGCCAGGAGTAAGTGGCATGGAGAGGTGATCACACGAGTGCTTACCTGGCCCCACTCACTCCGAGCTGCTAGGTTCTCCAAATCCAGAGGCCCAGCGCAGGCTTTGGGTCTCACAGGGGTCTCCTTGAAAGTGGTAGGGGAGTTGTGGTCACTTCTGAGCCTGCAGCGAGTTGGGGAGATTCACAGGCTGTATTCTCCCTTTGGGCAGCCATTCACAACTCGTGATCGCAGAGCAGAGATAGAACATGGAATCCTGACAGAGCTTCAGAATCCTTATTAACGCACCCTAGGAACCATGGTTAGTTTACTCAGTGCGCCCTCCAGTGTGAACACACTCTCCCGCACCCCTCCCCTTACATACACACTTGGCCGTATATCCCCTCTCCGTGTGTTCACCCCCACCCTGTGTGTTTACACTCATCCTGCATCCCCTCCTGATGCTAACACACTTGCCCCCACGCCTCCCCCACCCTTGGTCTTACAAGTGTCCATCATTCACAGGAATGGATGTCCCTGTGTTCACCTTGAGACTGGGCAGGGTGCAGGTATGTGTCTTGGCCTCCTGGTGTCAAGTACCTTGAATAAATTAAAAAGTTAGAGGTGGGGTCTAGGGAAGTTTCCAGAAAGCTCCTACCTCCCCTGGCTGGCTGGGCAGCCCTTGTGGGTATTATCCAAACTGGCTACTGTGCTGATCGAGTTTTTTCAGAGATGCTCAACCCTGGTGTTCATTGTGCCTCTGCAGGAGAATTCCACTTTAGGGATGGCTCAGGCCCTCAGAGTGCCCACTGCCAGTGTGGGCTCAGACCGCCTAGCAGGTGGCTGGCTCCAGCTGTAGGTGAGGCTTTCCTTCCTCTGTGCCTGCTGCCCCTGCCGGGTATCTTACTGTTGAAAAGACCAGTGTGGATGGAAGAGTCCAGCTGGAGGGGAGGCAAATACCATATATGCACATTTTTGGCTAAAACAAAGTTCCATTTTACAAAGTCCATAACCCAACTTTAATATTATTACATGCCCCAGCCTGGAATTAATTCCAGGACAAGCACTTTTCACTGCACAGTGTCGGATAGCACAGGGCCTTGTGATGGTGGTACTAGGGTTGAGTATTGGTTTTTCTCATCAGCAATGGGTAAAAGATGGTGTGTATACTTTCAAAAAACAAAGTGTGAACCAGGGGATGGGATGTCAGTGGGGTGAATGCCATCAGTTGCAGGAAAATGCAAACATGCTCATGTCACTAGGCAAGCTGGCCCACAAGCTCCTTACTGTGAGGGATGGGGTTCCGGAGATGCTGATGGGTGATGCGTGCGCTCGCCCATAGTGGTGGCTGCCACTTTAAACTCCTCCAGGTAGCCAGTGCCAAGTTGCTCTCCTCCTCTTTCTATCTTTGTAGGCTTGTCTTACTTGGGAACAGTCCCATGAATCCTCCCAAGGCCTCCCAAATGGCAGATGTTTTTACACCCTTTTTCCAAAGATGGCTAAAGCCAGATCTTAGGGAGGGAAGGATTTGCCATCTTGGGACATCCTTCGGTTCTGAGACTTGGGAGGTCACATTTCTCAAACAAAGAACACCGAGTGGGCCCAGGTGTGGGGCTCATTCTCCTCTAAGGGCAAGGGAGAACTGGGGTCATGCATTGATTGGTATTTTGGTACCCATCTCTGATGAGGTCTCGGCCCCACACAGACTTTGTTGGGAGTGTCCAACCAAACAGAAGCATGGTGGCCTTACAAATTGGCAGCAGCCTCTTAGTAAAAGCCACATTTGTATATATTAAATTCAGTGAACAATGAAATGTGAAGGAAACTGATTTTCAGGTGTGGCAGTGAGTGCTGTTAACAACTGCTCCTTTCATGCATGGCTTGCGCCTGATCGTTTTAAGCATTATCCGCCTGTGTTTCAGAGGCTGGCTGGTTGGAATCAGCTTAGTGAGTAATATCAGTTTTGTCTGACGTGAGGTCTGGATTCATATTTACAAAGCTGCATTTTTGAAAACTCACCCCAGCTGTAACTAGCAAAGTAAAACAATAGCTCTGGTCCCAAACCAGATTGTCTCTGCATTTCATTGTCTTGATTCTGAGTTTCTACTCTCAGGATTCAAACTTGGAAAAGAGAGAACACTTCGTTAGCATTCCTTGGCCTGTTGCTCTTTGATGTGGATGGTCCCCTCTTGAGCATGCTGTTATGAGGGTTAAAAGAAAACACACTCTTCAGGCTCTGGCAGGAGAGTCAGACCAGGGGTAGATGATAGAGGGGCAGCACCATGGAGAGCAGGATTTGTTCATTCCCAGAGCTGTTCTATCCTGGCACCAAACCCACCTGAGTGCTTGAGCCACCAGGCCAACAGGTGACAGCCATCATCCCATTGAATCCTCCCAACGACCCTATGGCTTAGGTACCATTATTATTGCCATTTTTGAGATGGGGAAACTAAAGTCTAGAGGTTAAATAATTTGCTCAAATTGGTACAGCTAGTGAGAGGCAGAACCGGGATTTGAATTCAGCCAAACTTGCTGCTCTCACCACTCGGCTGCCTGCCATGCTGTGCACCTGCCTTCTGTGGGGCAGGCTGGGGTTGCTGCTTTACAGTCCAGAGTTGCTAGGATTCTGGACAGCATCCTTTGTACCAGCCAATTGTGGATTTCAGCTCAAATTCTTCATGGATTCTTTCTAGCTGTAAGACCTCAGGCATGTCACTTCACCTGTCTAAAAGTCTGTTGACAAGGATTAAATGCAATAATCTTGGAAAGCACTCAGCATGGTGCCTGGTTCACAGTGTGTGCCTGGGAAGAGACAGCAAGAGTGCAAAGAGAACTGAGTCGTGTATGGTAGCTTCAGCCTGCACATATGTAGAACTTCAGAACCCGTTAAATCTGAAAAATACTATATATGCACATTTTTGGCTTAAACAAAGTTCCATTTTACCAAGTCCATAACCCAACTGTAATATTATTACATGCCCCAGCCTGGGATTAATTCCAGGACAAGCACTTTATTATGTCGTATAGAGTTTCTCCTGTGTTCTCCTCTTGCATGGCCACCGGTCTTCTCTCACGTGCTGGGGTATGGGTGGTGAGGCCACCCCATCCCTGCCCAGCCCCGTTTTGTGGGCTCGGGGGTGGAGCAGAGCGGAGGTGAGTTGCTTTCTAATGTTACTGGCCCATGACTGCTGACCATGGGAGAGTCAACCTCCGAAGGTCCTGAGGGTCTGTCTGTGGGTCGGGTCTCAATGTGGAGAATAGCACCCCACACAGTTTGTTTCTTGGAGTAATTGAGAAAGCCTTCCCATCTCCGCGGTGGTCTGTGGGGCTTTCAGTAGGAGGAGGATGTCTGTAGGATCATGGAGATGTCTGAGTTTTCATTCTGTTCCTGCAAGTGGCAAGTGGCTTCATTTCACGTGGACACTCTGGTTATAGGTAGTAATGGCCCGTAGCTCGGTGTAGAGAAAGATACTGGTGCTGTTTCTGGTTCAAGACAGGAATGTGGTTGATCTGTCATGTCTGCCAGGGGAAACTCCAATACAGCACTTCCTTGCTCTTCATGTTTTATTCTGATTATTTTATATCTCTGTGAAACCAACAAAGGCTTATTTGTAGGCCTAACCCCATGGCCCTTGATTGTGGGTATTACAAGGATGCCGACAAATGGTCCTCCTTCCTTGCCCTGTGCCCAACCCTGATCACCTGTTTGTACAGCTTCAAAACTCACATGCCCATCTTTTTTCTCTTTTTCAGTTGAAGAGGGGGAGGCCTCGGACTTCTCTCTGGCCTGGGATTCCTCTGCGACAGCATCAGGTAAATGCCCAGGGGCTGGAGGGGTAGTTGCTGGGTGTTCTGGGGGGCTGGCTCAGGAACTCAGAAAGCCACCCAGCTTGTTATGGAAATCATATTCATGTCACATTCCTGTCTCCAGGCCAGACTATCCCCTGCAACATAGTTTTTATATCAGTTCCATATGCTCAATAAAATCTATTATATATGAATACTAATATGTCCTTAATTCTCCTGGGGGCCACGTTTCCTTCTTGGGGGCACATTTGGATGGGCCATGAGGCCCTTGCTACACAGCATTGAAGCTCCCTGCCATGGGTGTCACTGCACACTCATTGCAGTCTAATGGCATAAGAGCCACTTTAATGGGCTTCGAAACTCCAAATCAGACTTCCTCTGTTTCTCTTCCTGGACGGGGCTGCTTTGAATTGTCAGGTGGGAAGCCCGAGCCCATGCCTCCAGGCAGAGGTGATGGGGGAAGCTTGGACTTGTGGGTGCATGGCCATTGTGGGGGGTTGGGGGGTTACTGGCATTCAGGGGACTTGGGTTTTTGGCTTCATTCTGTCCTTGCATAAATTCCTTCTCCGTGCCTCAGTTTTCCCCAGCTATAAAAAGAAGTGGATGAAGTTTTTCTAGCTATAAGTTCTGTAACTTGGAGCCGCAGGTAGAGTTTGGAACTAGCTCTGGGGTCCTTGGGATCTCCTGAGTGGAGGGCATGGCACCCCTGTTTGCTCTGCCACCAGTTAGCACCTGTCTTGGTGGCAGGCCCCTTGCTCCCTGTCTGGCAAGCACTGGGCTCCTGCCTTGTCCCCTCCCGGACCCTGATCACCTGGCTCTGGGTCCATGGGGGAGCTGGAGCCGGTCTAGTCTTGTAGAATCTTGGGCCTGAGGAGGGAGTCATTGAGTGTAACCTCCTTCTCTTCTGGATGTGGAAACTGAGGCAAGGAGAGAGATTTGCTTCAGGTCAGTAGTTCCAGAAATGGTGGTAGTCACTGGGCACATGAACATTTAACACTTGAATGGTTAGACATCAAATTTGTGATTTTATGGCCATTTGTGACTTTAGGATGATGCTAAAGTCATTTCAGTGAGAAAAGTGACTTGACAGAGTTTTAAGTAATAGTACACAATGTGTGGATTCAGCAAAAATCATGAAGATGATTCACGATGAATGAAATTTTGGTATAGCTAGACACAAGAGGAGTGGAGAGCTGGCTCTTGAACCCAGATTCCTGGACTCTTGGTCCAGTGCTCCTTCTAGCAGGATCTGGATGCTGCTTGGAGAGTCGGAAGGGTCCTGGTCAGGTCCTGGCTGACCCGGGCTTGGATGCTGCTGTGTGTGTGCAGGGACCTGGCCCTTGGTGACTGGGGCTCCCTCCACAAGACAGGCCTTGCCTGAAGCCTGAACAGGGAGGTGCTCAAATACTCAGGAGGAGAGTCCAGGGTTAGGACTGACCTTGGGACCCACTCGGGGTGGGATGAGGGAAGGGGCTCTGTCTCCTTCTGGTTGGGGAGATGCATTTCCCATGGCTGGAGGAAACACAATGAGATGATAAAGCTCCCTGTCTCACCCACATGTCCTGACCGATGTGTGGGTGCATGTGCTCAGGCTTGCAGCCAGCTCTGAAGAGAATCCTCACTTCAGTGCTCCAAATCCCCAGACCATGAAAGCACCCAGCCTGGTGTTGCCCATATAATATCCTCCCTTGAAGCTGCTATCCCAGTGGCAATGAGGAGAGATGGGGACAGCAGCAGGGACAAGGAGAGCACTGGTGGCCATGTGGTGGGTGGCGAGCCCTCTGCAGGCTGCATCCCCCAGGCAGTGAGATGTTGCTCAGTCTGCAGTGGCAGCAGGCTGTGCGGGGTCCTGCCGGTCTGCAGTTCTCTGATTCTGTAGTGAAATGGTCTGCCTTAGGGCCTCTCCAGGGCATTTGGGAGTGGTGGAGGTTGTGGGATTTCTGTTTCCAGCGAGGATCTGAGCCTGTCCCGCCCATGTGTACAGGAAGAGGTGCATGAGTCTTTGTGAGTCTCCTTGGCCCTTGGGGACTCCATGCGGCCAGTCAGCTTTGAATCATCTGCCCAGAGATGCGGAAAAGGAGGGCAAAGCGTCCCAGGCATTGGGTAATCTACAGCTAGGCAATGGATTGTTTTGTTTTCTTTGGCCCATTTCTGATGATATTTTCAGTGCATACATGTGATAAATTTTCTTTCCCAGTTTTGTTGGGCTTGGGCTATTAAAGTCAGCTTGTATTCCCTGAGCTTGGGGCTTGTGAGATGGTGCAATTCCTGGGTGGCAGGGAGATGCCAATTTGGGAGGCAACCCTGGATGTGGGTGATGTCACATTTATTGAGCACTTATTTGGCATGTGCCAGGCGTGGAGCAAATGCTTTACTTCCAGTATCTCATTGAACCATCATGACAACCCTGTGAAATGGGTGCTGTTTCCAACATCAACTCTGGACTTTCTCCATGGGCTGGTTTAGGGGCAGCCATCTGGAGGAGGACAGGGCCAAAGGCCTGGTGGAAGCTGCTTTAGTGTAACACTTCTCACTGAGTTGAGAAAATGTCACTTGGCCACATCAGAGAATGGGGGCAGGTGCCAAGGAAGATTATGTGGGAGCAAAGCCTCCCCGAGCCATGCTTGGCACTGCTGCTGAGAATTTCCATCCTCACTTGGCGGACGGGGGAAGGAAGCTCAGAGTGGTACAGTGGCACATCCGCGGTCCCCAGCCAGCAAGCTGCGGAGAAGGGAGTTGAACCCAAGTCCTCCTGCAGTCAGAACCCGTGGTTTAGCCTCTGTACGGCCGGGCCCTGGAAGGCAGACAACTGAGTGTGGCACTGTGGTGGTTTCCAGCAGGTCCATGGTAGTACAGGAACCAAGGGGGCCATGGATGGCCCTTCAGCTCATCAGGCCAAAGGACTCCAGGGTGAGCAGGGCCAGCTGAGAGCACTTTACCAGGAGGAGTGCAGAGCTGCACAGCATGAGGTAGCTCCTCTTCTGGAGGAGCCTAGCCAGCCCTGGTGCTATCTTTTCAGAGTACCCTTCCCCTCACCCATTCTGCCTGGCTCTGGGAGCATGATGGAGCACTCCAATAAAGAGGCAGACTGCGCTGTGTGCTCCTTGCTCACCTCTGGCCTCCTCCTCCCTCTCCTGCTTTGGGGGTCCCTGTGGCTACTGCCCCCAGGAACAACCTGGCCTGCTGTGCTGGGGCCCTCAAGTCGGGGTCCTGACAGTGATGGAGAGCCTGGCCTGGCCTGGCAGGGAGGGGAAGGTAGCAAAATGATCAACTCACGGCAGTGTTGTCTCACCTGGTGCCAGGGGTTCATGGGAGGACAGTGCCGGCCGGCTTTTGCCTCTCAACTTGCAAATCCCTGCCAGCAGAGCCCAGTGTAGGAGCACTGCATTGAGAGCTGAGGGATGGGGCTGCCCAATCGGTGTGGGGTTTTAAATTATGTCCCATGGGATCCTAGTTTTTCTTATCAATAAAAGGGAGATAAGAATTTAAGGAAGAGAAATTGTTAACCTGCTTTGCACCACTCACCCCTTTGAACATGCAGTGGAAGTGTGTGGATTCTTCCCCCAAACACAGAGAGCAGTTTGCATGTGATTTCAGGGGTGTTCCTTGATACTGCTAACCTTATCTTTTCCCCACCTTGTCAGGCCATGGGTTGGAACTCCTTAGAAATGTGAAACTCCTTTGCAAAGTCCCACAATGGTCCCACCCAAGGCTGGCTGATGGCACAGGTGAGTGGGTAGGCTGAGGAGAGCCTGTGGGAAGTGGTGACACAGGCAGGCCCCGCTGCAGGTGCAGCTGGTTGTGCCAGGGCACCTGGACCCACAATTGTTGGGTCTTCTGAATTTTTAAAAGAGAAGCCAGAAAGCTAGATTTTCATATAGAATCATCCAACTAAAAAAAATAGCAACTCTTATCTTTTTAAAGCAGCTTTATTGAGGTACAATTTACATATTACACAATTCATTCATTTAAAGTGCACAGTTAATGGATTTTAGTATATTCAGAGGTATGTCCCACCAAGACCATAGTCAGCTGAGAACATTTTCATGACCTCAAAGAGAAACCTGTACCCCTGGGGTATCACCCCATTCCTTCCATCTCTCCCAGCCCCAGCAGCCACTAATCTGCTGTCTCTACAGATTTCCCTGTTTTGGGACATTTTATATAAGTGGAATCATATCATACTTAGTCTTTATTGACTACCTTCTTTCATTTAGTGTAATGTCCTCAAGGGTTATCCAAGTTGTAGTGTGCTTCAGGCCTTCATGCCTCTTTATGGCTGAGTTACACTGTGTGGACAGACCACGTTGGGTTTATCTATGTTAATGGACAGTTGGGTTGTTTTCACCTTTTGGTTATTATGAATAGTGGAACTTTTGTGTACCAGTTTTTGTTTGAACAGTTGTTTTCAATACACCTAGGAGTAGAATTGCTGGGTTATATGGTCATAGTATGTTTAAGTTTTTGAGGAAATGCTAAGCTGTTTTCCACGGCATCTGTACCATCTCACATGTCCGCTAGCAATGTGTGAGAGTTCCAGTTTCTCCTCTCCACATCCTCACTAACACTTGTTATTTCCTTTTTTTTTTTTGATTCTAGCCTTTCTAAATGTGAAGTGGTATCTCACTGTGGACAATTTTTATTTTAATCAATCAATCAATCAATCAATCAATCAATTAATTAATTCTGGTGTCAAAGTGTTAATCTTTTTCAGATAAATATTCTTTTATTGAAGTGCAGTTGATAATACAATATTATATTGGTTTCAGGTGTTACACTATAGTGATTCAACAATTATACACATTATGAAATTCATATTACAATAAGTACAATTACCGTCTGTCACCATGTGACAGATTATTACAATAATAATACAATAATATTACAATATTATTGACTATATGCCCTATGTTGCACTTTTCATCTCCATAACTAACTTTATAATTGGAAGTTTGTACCTCTTTATCCCCTTCACCTATTTCAGCCATCTCTCCCCCACCTATGGCAGCCACCAGTTTGTTCTCTGTATTTGCGTCTATTTGTTTTATTTTTTTGTTCATTTTATTTTTTTTTCAATTTAACATATAAGTGAAATCATACAGTATTTGTTTTTCTTTGTTTGGCTTATTTCACTTAGCATAATACCTCTAGGTCCATCCATGTTGTTGCAAATGGCAAGATTTCATTGTTTTGTGGCTGAATAATAATCCTGCTGTCCATATATGCCACATCTTCTTTATCTGTTCATCTATCAATGGAGACTTAGGTTTGCTTCCGTATTTTGGCTATTGTAAGTAATGCTACAATGAACACAGGGGTGCATATATCTCTTCAAGTTGATGTTTTCATTTTCTTCAGGTAAATACCCAGAAGTGGAATTGCTGGATCACATGGTATTTCTATTTTTAATTTTTTAAGGAACCTCAATACTTCTTTCCACAGTGGCTGCACCAATTTACATTCCTACCAACAGTGCATGAGGAATTTCTTTCCTCCAAATCCTCACCAACACTTTTTTTTCCTTTCTTTTTGATACTAGTAGCCATTCTGACCGGTGTGAAGTGATATCTCATTGTGTTTTTGATTTGTATTTCCCTGGTGACAGTGATGGTGAGCATCTTTTCATGTATCTGTTGCCCATCTGTATGTCTTCTTTGAAAAAATGTTTGTATTTAGGTCCTTTGCCCATTTTTAAATCAGATTATTTCGGGTTTTTTTTGGTGTTGAGGTGTATGAGTTCTCTGTATATTTTGGATATTAACTCCATATTGGATGTATCATTTGCAAATGTCTTCTCCCATTCAGTAGGTTGCCTTTTTGTTTTGTTGTTAACAGTTTCTTTTGCTGTGAAGAAGCTTTTTGTTTGTGTAATCCCGTTTGTTTATTTTTGCTTTTGTTCCCCTTGCTTGGGGAGATACATCCAGAAAAACACTGCCAATGCTGATGTTCAGGAGTTTACTACCTATGTTTTCTTTTAGGAATTTTAGGATTTCAGATCTTATATTTAGGACTTTAATCCATTTCAAGTTTATTTTGTGTATGGTGTAAGATAGTTTCTTTTTTTTTGCATATAGCTGTCCAGCTTCCCCAGTACCATCTATTGAAGAGACTGTCTTTTCTCCATTGTATATTCTTGTCTCCTTTGTCATATGTGAATTGACCCTATAAGTGTGGGATTTTTTCTAGGCTCTCAATTCTGTTCCATTGATCTATGTGTCTGTTTTATTCCAGTACCATACTGTTTTTATTTCTACAGCTTTGTAGTACAGTTTGAAATCAGGGAGCATGATAGCCCCAGCTTTGTTCTTTCTCAAGGTTGTGTTGGCTTTTTTAGGGTTTTTTGGCTCCATACAAATTTTAGGATTATTTGATGTAGTTATGTGAAAAAATTTTATTCCAGTACCATACCATTTTGATTCCTACAGCTTTGTAGTACAGTATGAAACTAGGGGGCATGATACCTCCAGCTTTGTTCTTTCTCAAGAGTGCATTAGCCATTCAGGGTCTTTTGTCTCCATACAGATTTTAGGATTATTGACTTTAGTTCTGTGAAAGATGCCATTGGTGTTTGGATAGGGATTGCTTTAGGTAGTATAGCCATTTTAACAATATTAATTCTTCCAGTCCATGAGTATGGAATTTCTTTCCATTTATTTGTGTCATCTTCAATCTTTTTCATCATGTCTCATAGTTTTCAGACTATAGGTCTTTCACCTAGTTGGTTAAATTTATTCCAAGATATTTTATTTTTGATGCAATTGTAAGTCAGATTATTTTCTTAATTTCTCTTACTCTATTTCATTATTAGTAAATAGAAATGCAACGGATTTCTGTATGTTGGTTTTGTATCTTGCAACTTTCCTGAATTCATTTATTAGTTTTAATAGCTTTTTGGTATAGTCTTTAGGGTTTTGTATATATAGTATCATGTTATCTGCAAATAGTGACAATTTTACCTGTTCCTTACCTATTTCGATGCCTTTTTTACTTCTTTTTCTGGTCTGATTGCTGTGGCTAGGACTTCTAGTACTACGTTGAATTAAAGTGTTGAGAGTGGGAATTCTTATCTTGTTCCTGATTTTAGAGGGAAGGCTTTCAGCTTTTCACCATTGAGTATGAGGTTAACTGTGGGTTTATTGTATGTGGCTTTTATTATGTTGAGACATGTTCCCTTTATATGCATTTTGTTGTGTCTTTTTAAATCATGAATGGATGTTGAATTTTGTCAAGTGCTTTTTCTGCATCTGATGAATAATCATATGATTTTTAACCTTCCTTTTGTAAAAGTGGTATATCACACTGATTGATTTGTGGATATCCAACCATCCTTACATCCCTGGAATAAATCCCCCTTGATTGTGGTGAGTGGTCTTTTTAATGTATTTTTGAATTTGGTTTGCTAATATTTTGTTGAGAGTTTCGCATCTGTGTTCACCAGGGATATGGGTCTGTAATTTTATATTTTTGTAGTTTCTTTGTCTGGTTTTGGTATCAGGGTAATTCTGGCCTTATAGAATGAATTTGGAAGTGTTCCTTCCTCTTCAAGTTTTTGGAATCGTTTCAGAAAGATTTAACTCTTCTCTAAGTGTTTGGAATTCACCTGTGAAGCCATGTCATCCCGGATTTTTATTTGTCGGAAGTTTTTGATTACTAGTTCAACTTTGTTACAAGTAATTGGTCTATTTAGATTTTCTATTTCTTCTGGGTTTAGTCTTAGAAGATTCCATGTTTCTAGGAATTTATCCATTTCTTCTAGGTTGTCTCATTTGCTGGAATATAATTTTTTATAGTAATCTCTTACAGTCCTTTGTATTTCTGTGGTATCTGTTCTAACTTCTCTTTCATTTCTAATTTTATTTGAGTCCTCTCTTTTTTCTTGATGAGTCTAGCTAAAGGCTTATCAATTTTATTAATCTTTTCAAAGAACCAGTTCTTAGTTTCATTGATCTTTTGTATTGTTTTTTGGTCTCTATTTTATTTATCTTTGCTCTGATCTTTATTATTTCCTCCCCTATATTAACTCTGGGCTTTGTTTCTTCTTTTTCTAATTCCTTTAGGTGTAAGGCTAGATTGTTTCTTTGAGATTTTTCTTATTTCTTGAGGTTGGCCTGTGTCACTCTAAATTTCCCTCTTAGCACTGTTGTTGCTGTGTTCCAATGATTTTGAACTGAAATGTGTCTATTTTCATGAGTCTTCAGCTATTTTTTGATTTCCTTGTTGATTTCTTTGTGGACCCATTGGTTGTTTAGTAGCAGGTTGGTTAGCCTCCATGTATTTGTATTTTTTTACAGCATTTTTTTCTTTTAATTGATTTTGAGTTTCATACTGTTATGGTTGGAAAAGATGCTTGGTATGATTTCAACTTCTTGAACTTATTGACATTTGTTTTGTGGCCTAACATGTGATCTATCCTGAAGAATGTTCCATGTGCCCTTGATAAGAATGTATATTCTATTTTTGGGTGTAATATTATGTGTATATATATATATATGTGTGTGTGTGTGTGTGTGTGTGTGTGTGTGTGTGTGTGTGTGTGTGTGTGTTAAGTTCATTTGGTCTAATATGTCATTTAATGTCACTGTGTTCTTATTGATTTTCTGTCTGGATAATCTATGCACTGATATAAGTGGGTTATTATTGCATTAATCTCAATTCTTCACTCTATGTCTGTTAATGTTTGCTTTATATATTTAGGTGCTCCTCCATTGGGTGCATAGATATTTACAATTGTTATAAATTCTTGCTGGATTGAACCTTCTATCGTTACGTCTTTCTGTTTCTCTTGTTACAGTCTTTGTTTTAAAGTTTATTTTGTCTAAGTACTGCTACCCCAGCTTATTTTCATTTCCATATGCATGGAATATCTTTTTCCATCCCTTCACTTTCAGTCTATGTGTGTCTTTAGGTCTGAAGTGAGTCTCTTATAGGCAGCATATAGATGAGTCTTCCCTTTTTTTTTTTTTTTTAACTCATTCAGTCACCCTTTGTCTTCTGATTGGAGCATTTAGTCCATTTGCATTTAATGAACAACTGATATCTTAAATAACCATTGTTCAGGCTACAGAAAGTCTTTCTGCCAGCTGGTGCCAGCCTGGCCACCAAATAGGAGGTTGCTAAATATGGTTTTACCAAGGGGCCATTGCTTGGCTTGACCTTCTAGGCCTCTCTGTCCCTTTGTCCTGACCTTCCACCAACTTCCCCTCTCTCCTTCCCAGTCCAGTCCAGGGAGGAGGCTGTACTCTCTGCAGCACTTCCTCTCTCTTCCTTCCAGGGAATCACTTCTCTGAGTGATAGGCACCAGTATGATTTTGAACCCTGCAGTGTGGGGCTTCAGGGAACCAACCCAGCTAAACTGAGCTTTGCCTCCCTGGCCTTGCTCACCAAGTTTGAGCTGGGAGTTGAAGGAGCTCAACTTTGTGTAACTGTCTAATTACACTCTTATTAGAACCTCCTGTCTCTCCAGGCTGGGTTTTAGGACAGAGTGGGCTTCCTTCCGACATGGCTACTCTGGAACAAGCTGGGGATGCAGTGGGAGGATGTGGCAGTCTGATGATGGGAATGGATTGATTTGTTGGTATATGCTCATTGTCAGTGTCTCCGAAGGTTAGCCAGGTTTATTTCTGGTGTGGTCACAGGCACACTTGTGGTTGGAGAGAAATGCTTGATATAATCAGTTATTTGTGATGGCCTAGCAGTCTGAGACTTTGTTGCTGCGATCAGACCTTTAGGCCTTCCTGCCACATGACAAGTCTCATTCTCCTTGTTAATGGAACCATCACTCCCCCTTATGAGCCACTTCCAGAAGCCAGGCCTCCTTTTTGGTGCTTTTCACACACAGAAACCAAGGCACAGAAAGGCTAGTGACTTGCTTCAAGATCACAGAGCTAGGAAGTGGCAGAGCTGGGATTTGAACCCAGGCAGATCATGCATGAATGTAGCACCCTAAACTGCAAATGAGGGACCTGCCTGTAAGAATGTTGTTTTAAGTTCTTTATTTTTAGAGGGGACCCAGAGGCTTGGAGAGGGGTTGAGCTCTATGCCCAGGTCCCTTGTGGGTCAGGTAGAAGAGTCTAACTAGGGCCAGGCCTCCCGGTTTACTGTCCAGAAGGAGAGTGGGGTGCATGTTTTGAAGCCCTTATGCTCATTCCCCATCCTCGCAACACTGTGGGCCAGGCTCTCTGTGGGACTCCCACCCACCCAACCCCAGCCTGCCTGCCCTGGTGACCCACCTGCTCATGACTGAACCTGGGTGCCGGGCATGGGTGCAATTTGTAAGGGGAGGCAGGCGTTAGGGGTGCAAGTTCTGGAACCTGCTCAGGTAGGAGATTGGAATAGTGTTTGGTTTCCTGGGGACCCTTTGGGGAGGGGGGGATGGAAGTGTTTCATTTTCCTTTTAATCTGGTTCTCAGCCAGCAGTGAGTTGAGAAAGTGGTCAGTGTCCCCACTCCTGATGCTGGTGGCAGCCTCCTCACTCCCTGCAGGCCTTCACCCCCAAGTTACGACCAGTGATGTGGAAGGCTGGGCCTTTTACTGTGGGGAGTTGAGGCCCCTCAGTGTAGCTCATCCTATACTTCCGAAGCTTCTCGGAGCTGCCTCCCCACCCCACTTGTGTCTTCTTAGAGCACATATTTATTATTTCAGCACTTCACAGAAACTCCGCCCACTGCCTTACCCTTCCACATTCTTGCTGTTTGCATTTCTCCTGGCCCCTTTTCTAGCCCCACTGTGTGTAAACATACCTGCTCAGATGAAGTCCAGGGTGAATGCTCTGGTGGGTTCCACGTAGCTCCCCATAGACCTGAGCTTCACGTAACCCCTGGGCCCACGATCCTCCCATTTTAGAAGCTGTTTTGGGGTCACTCAGTAGATGGGCATTCATTTTTTTAACTGCCCCTCCCCTGTTGGGCATTTGGACAACTTTTAATTTTCGCCTCTTATAAATAGTACTCTGACCGGCATCATTCTGTAGATGGTCTTTGTCTTCTTTGGAGTTTTTCTTAGGGGTTCCCAGCTTCTTTTAATTTTTTTCTTTCAATCCTCAACTCAAGGCTGGAGAGATTGTCCCTTCTCCCTTCTTCTCACTTCTCCCGCCGGGGTCCCTCACTTGAATTATTTTCTGAGTTCCCCTCCTACCCTGGGCTCACCAGTGAGGATGTCCTGGCCCTGGGCATGACGTTGTGGCCAGTGACAGAAGCTGCCCAGGTGCCCTTTGGCTCTGGCGGGCTTGGCTGTTGCTGTCCACCTCTTATACTTGAACCCCCAACCCCATTGTCTTCTCAATGAGGACCAGGGGACATTTTAAAGTCCTAAATAGATGTAGAATTCCCTAGCATTTTAAAGACTTATGAAATGCGTTTTTATGTGGGGCCAGCTGGGGAATTTCTCATTAACTCAGCTGGGGAGTCTGTGGGGAGTTGAGCTAAGTGGAGCCAGGCAGGCTGGATAGGAAGACGCAGTGGCCCCGAGCTCACCAGGGGAGCGTGACAGGCATGCACCGGCTGGTCTGCACCTCAGACCCCCAGTCAGGCCGCCCCAGCTGCGCCTTTGTTAGAGCGGCTTTCCCCAGCAGAGAAGGCCTCAGAAACCTTCAGGTGGTGACTGGAGCTGAGAGGTGGCCACTCTGTTACCATGGTGAGCAGTCCATGAGGTAGGGCATCTGCACCCTATGTGCATATAGAGGCATGCACTTGTGTGCATGCATGCATTCCTGTGTGTGCACCTGTGTGTGTGTGAGTGAGTGTGCCCAGATGCTGGAGCCCTGACTCAGACCCCTGGGGATCCAAGGCCTCTGTGCCCTTCTGTGTGGCATCCTGGGCCCTTGGGGAGGACTTGGACCAGGTCTCTGAGGGGGTGTGGTGTTTGCCGCCCACCCTTTCCTCTGGCTCCGGACCACCCAGGGTCCCTGCTGGGCTACCGTCTGCATTGCACCCTCTGTGCTGTGTCCATTGCACACATGTGTTTGCAGAGCCCATGCGTGCATATGCATGTGTGTGCCAGTGCCCAGGGACTTTGGAGGGAGTGCTTCTGGTATGTCTTCTGGCTCCTTTTTTCCTTCCTGAGCCTGGCTGGTGGCTCATGGGAGGGAGACCACAGAGTGGGGCTTATCTTGCTGACTTTTGCCTCTCGCGGTGGACTTGGGTCTTCTTCAGCACCAGGGACCTTGCCATTTCTCTTGTGCCCACGCCCTGGTGCACAGCAGCTGCTCTGCCGTTGTACCCTTGCTCTTTGTAGCATGGCCACCTGATCCCAGCCCCTCTGATTTGGGGCTTCCACCTGAGTAATTCCACTGTCCCTCTGCTCCTCTCCTGGTGGTGGTGGGTTTTTCAGAGGTGTCAGTAACGAGGGAGGGGCTGGTTCTACTTGCTTTGAGTGTGGGTGCTCCCTGAGGACAGGGAGAGTCTCTATGGTATCTGCCCCCGCTGAGGTTGGAGGACCCCCCTGGTGGAAGGGGGAGATCAGCAGTTCTCCGTGCCTTGAAGCCTGGCTGTAGACCACGGTTAGGTGTGCATGTGGGTGTGGAATATAGGCGTGATGGAGACATTGCTTCTAGGGACTTTGGGGAGGTCTCCCTACATTGTCCAGGTGTGCTTACACCAGCTCTGCTTATACCAGCTCTGCTCAGACTTGGGTGTATATGCAAATCTAGTGATTTTATTAAAATGCAAATTATGACCCAGCAAGTCTGGGCAGGGGCCCGAGATTCTGCATTTCTTGCCAGCTCTAGAGTGGTGTTGATGCTGCAAGCCCACTGGCTCGCATACCACACTAGTAGTGAGGATTCCCAGGGCTTGGTGAATTAAGGCCTCTTGCCTGCTCCCCTTGGCCTTTGCTCTGGCTGGGCCCTCTGCCTACACAGCTTATCCTTTGAAGCTCAGTCTAGATGACACCTCCTCCAGGAAGTATACAGTGATAGCCCTGCTGTAATTATCCTGCCTTGCTCTGTGCTCAAGCCTCAGGGGCCACCCTGATTCTGGCCCTTAGTGCCCTCTGCTTGGCCATGACATCCCTTCCACGTGTGCTCACTTCTGTTGCTGCTCTGGTCACTCCTTCGGGCAGTGACTGTGTGTGATTCTCTGTGCTCCCAGAGCCTAGCCCTGGCTTGGCAACCTGCAGGTAAGTGGCAAGTATTTGCCTAGGTGGAGAACTGCACCTTTGCCTCTTTGCCCCTGGCAGTTTAGGACCAGGTTTTCTGTTCACTTTGTTAAGGGCAAGAATTGGGTTTGAAGTCCAGGTACTTATTAGCTGTGTGACATTTGAGTAGGTTACTAAGTTCTCTCTGCTTCCATTTCCTCATCTGAAATGGGAATAATTGTCCTACATTCTAAAGTCACTGTGAAGATGATATGAGGGAATGTACATGGGTTAGCCCTAGCTCCTAGGGTGGGTTAGCCTTAGCACCCTAGGGTGGTAGTACCTCTAATCTGGACTTTTATTCTTGGTGTTGATAACACATTGAGGGAAGCTCGGATTGGAGCTTAGCTTTGAGCCTGAATCTGTGCAGGCAACAGAGAAGGCTCAGACAAGTCCCCCCTCCGTCCCTCCCTGTTTTGACTGGCAATTTCTACTATGCCACAGTGAGCAGGGCACTCTTTACCTCGTGCAGGGTGTGGGTGGGACTGGGTCCCCAGGGGACCACCCACACTCATGCTCACCTTGGTTGGTGGGGGTCTGCTTCTTTGCCAAGTGGAGGAAGCTGGGGTAAAGGTGGCGGTTAGTGGGAGGTTGGCGGGTAGGGTCTGCTCTGCAATGCATAGGCCCTGAGGCTGTCATATGCTCAGACTCCTTCCTCGGGTGGGGCTTCACACACCAACTGTGCAGTCAGGGGTTAGTGCTCAGTAGGAAATGGCCGAGGTCAGCCCAGTCATCTGCCTGGTGGTCCTGGCTTCCTGGGTGGGCACTGCTGGGCCTGGCTCCTTGGCTGGGTGTGGTCAGCGCTGTACCAGCCAGTGGCCTGCTGCAGACTATGCACAGCCCACAGGTGTTAGGCTTTTGTACCTCAGCTAACTTTCTTAAAGTTCTTGACTATGCAGGCAGGTGTGGGTGTGCACATGCACACGCACACACGCACACTCCATGTGTGTATTAGTATGAACTTGGATAATGGATGGCCTGTCTGGTTCCAAAAAACATTATTTTGCCCATACTGATCATTCTTCCTTCGTTGTGGTTGATTTATTAAACTGCTGGCTACTGGCTGTACTTGGTAGCACATTGTACTGATACTGAAGCAAGTAAATAGGATACCTTTTTGCTTCTACTATTTTACTTCTCGGAGCTAACTGTTTTGTAAACCTACAAGCTGTGGAGGCAGGAGTGGTGCTTGTTTTGCTCACAGCATTATATCCTCAGCAACTAGCTATTGTTACAAGTGACTGCAATAACAATAACAATAAAAATAATAGCCGTCTCATGAGCATTCACTGGCTCCAGGCAGGGGGCTGTGTACCTGACATTCATCATCTAACCCTCCTTACCCACAGGTAGTAGGAAGTATTATTCCCATCTCACAGATGAGCAATTGAGGCTCAGGGAGGTTGAGAGATGGCTGTAGGGTTTCACCACTAGGCGGGGCCAGAGCAGGGATTTGAACCTGGGTTGGTTTTGTTTGAGTCTGAGGCCCAAAGCCTGAAAGTCCTCTTCAATAATGATGTGTAAACTCACACATCATTGTGCGTACATGCACACCCACACACAGCACACACATGTACATGTGCTCACAAAAATAAGTGCATGTGCACATTCATATGCACACATTTAGACACCCCCATACATACAACACACACAGTGCACATGTACATTCACATATGTGTTCCCCCATACATCACACACTGCACACACATGCACACAAACCTTAGAGTGCACATAGATGCATGAGGGTGCTTGCATGTGCCCACACGTACACAAGTGCACATATGTACAACCTTACAAACGTGCACATACAGAGACATGCACACACATGTACCACACACCCATCCACACCTCTAGGCCTGCAGATGAGCAGAAAGAACCTACTTCTGGGTTGTCTCTGAGGATGAGGACAGTGCTCTTCACTCAGGTGGGTGTCCAAAATGTCTGGGTGTCTCCTTGCTCTTGGTTTTCTTTGTGTAGCTTCAAGCCCTTAACTGGCCTTTCCACCCAAAGATTCACACCCCTGCTGTTGGGCCCAGTGCTGGGCTGCCCTGGGTGCAGACATGGACCCCAGCGCCCATCTGTCTGTTTGCCCACCTGGCCTCCTCTGGCCCACATGTACCCCCACTCTCAACTTGGATGTGACTCCATTGCCACCCCACACCTGCCACTTTAAGAGCCTAGGGGCCTGGTGGGCCTGTCCCCAGGGTCTGGCTGTGGGGAGCTGGACAGCTGCGGTTTTGGGGGAAGCTTTGTTAGCTCCCAGGGGCCTCCTGGACCTGGCAATGCTGGGGAAACTGAAACAAAGGCTGACAATGGCCTCCCTCCCTCCCTGGGCGGCCTTAGAGCAGGACCTGCATGGGTGGCCTCTGGGGGCCCCTGTTATTTCCTGTGCTGGCTATGGGGCTCCTGGCCAGCACACATGGGCAGGAAGCAGGCAGGGCATCACCTCCCCACCCGCTGGGCTGGCCTTCACAGGCCAGAGTAGCTGCTCCCTGGAGCGGGGTTCCAGCACGCTGTGCCTGCTCCGCCGTCTGCTGCTCCAGGCCTGCGTGGCCTAGGCCTGCCCTGCTCAGGTCTGTGCAGGCTTCCCAGGAGAGGAAACCTGACCCCTGTCCCCACTGACCTCTCCCTGCTGCAGACCCCACATGCTCCCACCATCTGCGCCAGAGGCTGTGTCTCTGCTGTCCGAGCCTTTGTGGCCAGAGGGCTCGCCCCACAGAGCTGAGGACAGAACAGGCAGGAAGCATTGCATGGTTATTAATTAGTGGTGCTAGAAGTAAGCTTAGATAGAGTAATGGGTGAGGTTTATATTTAAGGTTAAGTCTAGGTTTAGGTTTACCAAGCCCTAGAAATTAAAAAACAGGAGTTAGAGCATGGGTTTTGAAGCAAACAGACCTTTGTTTCAAACCTGGCTTCACCACCAATTTATTCATCATGTAAATATCAGGTGACTGCTTGTGCCATGGTAGGCCACAAGAACATATGGGTGTCCTGCCCTCCAGGAGTCATATTTGAGAGTGAGGGGACAACGAGCAGGTGATCACATAGCAACACCATTTAGTTGATTAGCTGTGAGGATGGACTTGACTAAGCTATTCACCTCCAGCCTCAGTTTTCTGATCTGTAAAGTGGGGATCAGAAGCCCTACCTGTGGCACTGTCATAGGGATAAATGAGGACATAGATGTCGTGTGTTCAGCACAGTGCCTGGCGCACAGCGAGCACCCAGTGAGTGCCAGCTCTGGTGATTGTTAATGAAATGAGATGGCCATGTGTCACTGGGCATCTAGCAGTCAGTAGATAAAAAAACTGATTATGTCAGAAGCCTAAGGGAAGGGTCACCATGTATGTGAGCTTCTTCGCAGCCTAGGCTAAAATAGAAATAGGATGAAGGACAGCATGGCTGCTTCTGTCTGATTTCGGTTCTTGGGATGTACAAACGTTTTTCCTTGGCACTAAGTGCTGAGGAATTTACTATGCGGATCCTCATTAATCATTGAACAAACAATAGGCACCGTCTCAGTAACAATTTGGCACATGATACAGAAACAGTTTTCCTAGAGTTCTTTCTTAAATTGACCCTGGAAAAATGCTCAGGGCCTAAGTGCTCCCCACAGCTGTGGAGTAGCCTGCAAGGCAGCCTGGAGGGAGCTGGGCAAAGCTGGGCTGCATCCTGGGGCAGCTGCTCAGGTTACTTCCCTGAGTGCCTGGTTAAATGCAATCAAATGGGTTCTTTTAATGCAGGATTTTCAAGTGTTCTTGATATGCCTGTGGTAGCTACGAGTCTTGGAGAGGAAGCTTCAGACTTTTTTTTTTTTTTAGGTTTATTCCATTTCAAAATATTTATTTGCCATGTGTAGAGAAACATTCAATTCTGTTGTGATATTTTACTTAAATAAAAAAAAACATATCATGTTCTGATGATAAATTGACTTTTTTTTTTTGAGAGGGCATCTCTCATATTTATTGATCAAATGGTTGTTAACAACAATAAAATTCTGTATAGGGGACTCAATGCACAGTCATTCATCAACCCCACGCCTATATCTCAACAGTCTCCAATCTTCTGAAGCATAACAAACAAGTTCTTACATGGTGAACAAGGTCTTACATAGTGAATAAGTTCTTACATGGTGAACAGTGCAAAGGCAGTCATATCAGAAACTTTCGGTTTTGATCACGCATAATGAACTATAAATAATCAAGTCAGATATGATTATTCGTTTGATTTTTATACATGATCTATATGTGAATCCCACATTTCTCCCTTATTATTATTATTATTATTTTTTTAATAAAATGCTGAAGTGATAGGTAGATGCAACATAAAGGTAGAAAATATAATTTAGTGCTGTAAGAGGGCAAATGTAGATGATCAGGTGTGTGCCTATAGACTAAGTATTAATCGAAGCTAGACAAGGCCAACAAAACATCCACGGATGCAGAAGATTTCTCTCAAAACAGGGGGGATGAGGTTCTGAGCCTCACCTCTGTTGGTCCGCAATTTCTCTCCTGATGGCCCCCCTGAGACTGTGTCTGTCTTAGGTTGTTCCTTCCTTGAGGAATCTTACCCGCCTCAGACTTTTTTTTAACCTCAGAACCTACCCCCTACCTTTTTTTGAGGGCTACCTATCCCCAACTCATGGAGTCTAGAAACATGGTTTAGGAAGCTCTGTCTATATCCTTATGATTTGAACTCAACAGCTCAGGAGACACCTTACCCACCACGTCCTCTCCTTTGCTCAGACTGTAATCTGGTTGTGGTTTTCATCTGGCAGTACTACCCTTTGTTCTCTGTACAAAATTATTGTATTTAGTCATCTTAACTGAGTAGAATTCAGCTGCCAGGAGGGGCACAGTGAGGGAAACAGGCTCAGAGAGGTTAGGAGGACTTAGGGCCATGACTTCCAAATTCAGGGTCTCTGTCAACACACGTGCCTAAATACATACACATACCCAGACATGCTGCCACTCTTCCACTCTGTGTTTATGGGCATCGTTCCGTGACTGAGAGATAAAGTGCAGCTGGGGCCCCTTCCTGTCCCATCCTCATCCTGGCGGGCAGGACTGTGGGCCTGGCCCCGGTGAGCCCTGCCAGCAGCCATTTGTCCCTGTGACTGCGGGCGCCCTGTGGAGTTCCATCCTGAGCACTCCTTTGGGCGCCCCTGGGTGGGACTTTCCATCTGGGTGGAAATCTGACCCTCAGGCCCCGGGAAGAAGGAAATGCCTCCCCTAAATGTGGAGAGAGAAAGAGGAGGCAGCCAGCCTGGGATTCCAGCCAGAGCCCCTGACTCCTGCAAAAATACAGAGCCTGGGAACTTCAAGGGGCCTGCGCTGGGGCTGCCTAGGACCCACCGCTTAGGGAAGGCCACAGCTCAAGTGGGGCCACAGCTACCCAACGTGAAGTCGTTTTGGGGACTGGCTTCTGTGTGCCCTTGTGGGTCTGACTTTGGGTTTATACTCCACTATATTTGCATTTGCAGTGTGTTCTGCAGCGACTGGGTTCAGCCCACTGGCAAGTGCCACAGTAGATTCAAAAAGGTTGAATCCTTTCTGTCTCCAAGGCCTGTGTGCTTGTCATGCTGCTGTCTTACCTCCATCAGACAGGTATTTTCACAGGCATTAGCTCACTGAATCTTTGAAGCAGCACTTTGTAGGAATTATCATTTCTATTTCCATATATGGACATCGAACTTCAGAGAGGCTAGGGGTCTTGCTCAATGTCACACAGCAGATTTGTGGCCAAGCTGCATCACAGCACAGGTCACCTAACCCCACCCCCTATGTTGTTGTCAGCAATATGTGCATGCTTATATTAGGGTATACTTACATTAGAAACAACCTTCCTGGAATTCTTTCATAAGTTGAGCCCAGAAAAATGCTTAGAGCCTAAGTGCTCCCCACAGCCGTGGGGTAACTTGTAAGGCAGCCTGGAGGGAGCTGGGCAAAGCCGGGCTGCATCCTGGGGCAGCTGCTCAGATTACTTTCCTGAGTGCCTGGTTAAATCAATCACTAGCATTATTACTGGGTTATTACTAGCTCATGTAACTTATCCCGATGTAGATGCATATTTGCCAAAATAGAGGGCAATAATTTAAAGCGGGTTGGCAGCTTCAGTCAGTGGGGGCTGCCTGAGTAAGCCTGAGATGGAGGTGAAAATCTACTGCTCCTTCAGGTGGTGGTCTGTGTGGCTGCTCATGGGGCAGGTGGTTGTGAGCCTGGGACTTTATAAGATGTGTGTCTTCATCCTAAGGGCCTGACCCAGGAGCCAAGCACCTCATCCCCAAGCATGCTCATATCTCAGTTTCTCAGAATGTATATCCCCAGGAAGTTCCGTTGAATGTCTGATCACATTCTCAGTTGCTGCTGGGTGAGCCTCCATGTTGATGCTACAGGATTCTTCTTGGTGGCCAGTGATGGCTGTGAGCCTGTCACCACTGGCAAGGTCCTGACAGCTTCCATTCTTTCAGTCACAAAAGTTACTGAGCACTTACTAAGTGTTGGGCACTGTCCTAGGTAGAGACCAGGGCCAACAAGGTCCCTGCTGTGCATGGGGCTGGCAGTCTAGTGTGGGACATGATGCCAGCAGAGTGAGTGAATAACACGTACTGTGCTTCCCAGGGAGGTGACCATCAGAGAGGTCATGTAGAGAGTGACTTGGTGGTGGGGAGGAGGGGACCTGGATGGGGTGGTCTGAGAGGTCTCTTGTGCTAAGGAGGGGGTGTTGAGAGAGGGTCTGAGTGTCGCAGAGGGGTGGGAGCAGTATTCCAGGTGTTCCCCACTATGGGAATGGACTGGGCTCATTGGAGAAGAATAGGAGGGATGTTACTGTGGCTGGAGCAGAGTAAGCCAGGGGCAGGGGGGCAAGAGGTGGGGTCAGGGAGGTGAGGGAGGGAGGCGGGCGGAGGCAGCTCACATAGGGCCTGGGGCCATAGTGGACACTGGATTTTATTCTGAGTTGAAGGGAAATTTGGGGAGAGGGAAGGGGGCCCATCTAGCTGTGTGTGGGCAGGAGCGAAGCAGAATGATGCACTCAGCCAGGTGAGAGGTGATGGGGGCTGGGACCAAGGTCAGGAGGTGAGAAGCAGTCAGATATTTTGGAGGGATGGCCAACAGAATTTGTCCGTGGATTGGATGTCAGGGGGGAGAAGGTGAGGAGCCGAGGATGACTCTCCAGGTTTTCAGCTGAGCATCTGGGTGGCTGGAGGTGCCCGTCGCTCCGCGGGGAGTCTGGGAAGAGCCTCTGGGTTTGGCTGCTGGTCGGGGGGCTCCAGAGTTTGGTTTTGGCCCTAAGCCTGAGCTGTCTTTTAGATGTTGAGTGGGAACTTGAATGTATGGTCTGGCTGTCTGGGGGAGGATGAGACCCCCACTCGGGGGAGGATGAGACCAGGGACGTATTTGGGTGTTTTAGATGTGTGGTTGGCATTTAAAGTTGGGGTGATGTGCCAGGGGCATGAGCCCTGACAGAACAAAGGCATTTATGTTTGTGCCCAGGGGGCATCAGCATTGAAGGTTGAGATGAGGAGAGATTGAGGAGACAGAAGGTGATCAAGGAGGTAGGAGGAAACCTGGGAGACGGTGGGGTTCCCAAAACCTGATGAAGAAAGTCTTAGATGCAAGTCTTAGTTGCAGATGCAAGTCTTACTTGCAGATAGATGCAAGAAGAACTCAAGCAGAAGTCGTATCAGTGTAAATATGAAGAAGTCATATTAATGTAACATATTAATGAAAGACAGAGTCATGGGGCAAATCCAAAGCTTTCCAAAGGGAGGTCCTCTGACCTTGATGGGCCTAGCTCTTCATATAGATGTGGTCAAGTTGCTTGAGTTTTGTGTAAATGGGAAGGAAGACGAGCCTGGCAGCTCTCACGCTTGGTGGGAGCCTGATCTGCTAAAAAAGGCTTTGCTTGAAACCGTTCTGGGGCGAGAAGAGATGGGGTTCAGGGGTTAATGAAATGAACTCTTGTCTGCAGACTGGCCCATCCGGGGGTGTCTGTGCCAAGCCCCCCTCCCTGTCTCCCGCTCAGGAAATGTACCCGAGGCTGGACCAGAGGTGGTGTCTGGGAGCTGCAGTCCATCCGCGGTGGAGTCCAGCTGTGAGCGAGCCCTCAGCGCTGAAATTACCAGCCTCATGCAGCCCAGACGCAGCCTGCGGAAGTGGGCCAGTCGCACCTCCATACAGGATTAGAGGGATGTGTAATGGATTAAAGATCAAAAATGTTAATTAAGAAATGGTCTTTTCTAATAAGATGCCTTCAAGGGCACAGGCCTGAAAAGGAGGGGATTTCTCATTTTGGCAACAGGGTTTCTGTTGTAATGAAATTGGTTCATAGACAGTGGGGAGGACCCAATGTAAGTTTCATTTTAAAGACATCTCCATTCCAAATTAATTAGCAATGGAAAACGAAGGGCAGAGCATCAGGTGGGCAGGCAGGTAGTATGTGGTGGCAGGAAAGGTGCGTGGACTTCAGAGAATTCCATCCATTCCTGGTGACCTCCGGCATGTTATGTCTGAGGGCATCTTCCTGAGGGGCCTAGTGGGGTCTGATTATCTCTGGGGTTGAAGGATGAGGCCTGGCTGGGTGCTAGGCCTAGCTCAGTGGGAACTTGCTGTGTGGCTTTTGTCTGTCCATGCCCCTTGCTGATCATTCCTCTAGTTTACTTTCTTATCAGCTGTGGATGACAATGAAACCTAGATTCTTAGATATGAGTGATCTGAAAACTCAAAGCTCGCTGTGCGAATCAAAGACATTACTGCTAAGGGATGGTTCGGCTTTGTGTACATGATCCATTTTTGGCCCACTCACGTTTCTGCTTTCCCAGGCCTTCCCTGATCTGCAGACTGTGAAACCCCCAGGCTGTTTCAGTGTCTCGGAAGGATGCCACATCCTCCTGGGCTCTAGAGTCTGCCAGGTCATAAGTTTGAATCCCAGTTCTGCCCCCTGCTTTGGACCTTAGCTTAGTGACTTGACTTCTCCAAGCTTCAGTTTCCTCATCTGTAAAGTGACGCCTGTGGTCTCTGCCTCGTAGCGCTGCTCGCTCCCTGTGAAGGGAGAGAACACTGTAGAGTCTGGCTCTGGAGCTAGGTTTGGGTGCTGGGGGCTGTTGCTTCTACTGCTGTGGAGCAGAGGAATCTGCGTGCCCAACCAGATGGGTCCGTGGTTGGCGGCTGGAGCCTCCCCACCAGTCGGGCTCCAGCTTGCAGCGCTGTGAGCTTCCTGGGCCTCTGGGGCGCCAGGCCTCGTTGCTCAAGGAGCCAGAGGCAGGGCGGTCATTCAGAACCTTGCACTTGCTCTGAAGGTTCCGAGGCTGGAGAAGAGTGTAGGCTGCCATATCCAAGGGAGGGTCTCTCACTGACTTCAGCATCCGGACCCGGTCTGTCCCACGGAAGCTGGTGTTTTCTTGCCCACTTCCAGTCTTGCTTTCTCTGGCAGGGATGCTGGGAGCAAGCGAGAGGAAGCAAGAGGACTTTCACTGTCCCTTTTCTCTGTGGTGAGAGAGTCTACACCCTTCTGCATCTTGCTCCTACTTCGGACTTACCATGGCTGTGAACCCTCTCTTTTTAAGAAAAAAATATATAATGCTCTTTCTCATTATCTTATTTAATGATATATGCCTTGAATGGTATTTTTGTTTTACATTAATATGATTTCTGCTTGAGTTCTTCTTGCATGTGCCCGCTATATCTCTTCTTAACATTCTACATTTTTTTCCCATTAAAACTTAAAAAAATGTGGAAAAATACACTTAACAAAAGAATTTATGTCTTAACCATTTTCAAGTGCACAGCTGAGTGACTTTGAGCACATTCACATTGTTGTGTAGTCATCACCACCACCCATCTCTGGAACTTTTCATTTTCCCAAACTGAAACTCTGTCCCCATTAAACACTAACTCCCCGTTCTGCTCTCCCTCGAGGCTCTGGCAACCACTATTCTACTTGGGCTCTAAATTTAACTACTTTAGGCATCTCAGATAAATGGAAACATATAATATTTGTTTCTTTGTGATTGGCTTATTTGCTGTGTCCTCCTGGATCATCCATGTCGTACTATTTCATCCAGTGTCAGAATATCTTTCCTTTTTATGGCTGAATAATACTCCATTGTTTGCATGTGACACATTGTGTTTATCCATTCATCTGTCATGGACACTTGGGTTGCTTATTGTTTTGGGGACCCGCCATATTGTTTTCCACAGCAGTTGCACACTTCATAACACCCTCACATAAAGCTTTGCCTGCTGACAGAGTGGGAGGGACCTGCAGGGTGTGGTCTTTTCTTGTCCTGACCAGGATAAAGGACACCAGGGGCAAGAGGCCGAGGCTGTCCACATATGTCTTTCAGATTCTCTCAAAGCTGGGCACTTGGGCAAGGGTGTGGGGGGCCCTCCTGACTGGAGTTGAGGACCCTTGCCAGCCCTCCTGGCTGAGGCTGAGGGAAGCATCACTTCGCCCTCCTTCCTGCTACAGTTTGGCCATGGGAGCGGGAACCCACAGACTGAGCCCCTTCCCTGCCTCCTCCTGCCCCTTGATCACAAGTCTCAGCACAAGTGGTGCTCAGAGGAGAGGGGACCTCTCCAGTGAAGTTCGTGTGCCACCTGTGGGAATGGAAATAATTTACACCTCAAACCAGCAACTGGACAAATGGTGGCACAGAAATACTAGAACGAGCTGGTCCATGGTTAATGTCTGCCCTTAGCAGTGGCACTGATGGAGAAAAAGGGATTGGATTGGACCTGACCTTTAAGAGAGCACAAATTAGAAGAAGAGCACGAACACAGCAGTGAAGACAGACAGTTCGCTGCCACACCCAAGGATCGGGTAAATCTTTGGCATGATGTTGACTGAAGGAAGCCAGACACAAAGACCGTCCTGTATGTGTCCGTTTATGGTGTGCTCAGAGTCGGGGAGAGTGGCATCTGTGATAGACATCAGGCCTGCCTCACCTCGGAGGGCATGGCTGGGGGGTCGTGCTGGGTGTGGACATGTCTAAAATCTCACCAACTAGATTGCATAGGATTTGAGCACTTTATAGCATTTAAGTTAAACCTCCATAAAAAGGACAGAAAAGGAACACAGGAAACAAAATATTTCATTTCAGAGATGTGGGGGTTTTGGCTCTTAGCCCATTTCCCCCTAAATCATTAGAGTAATATACTCCCAGGCCAATCATGGGCTTGGCCCACCAGCCTTCAGACTGATGGTGAAGATAAACGAAGGCAACACATATGGCTCCTGAGCGGGAAGGGTCTTGGGGGAACCCAATCTGTCCTTGGACATCCTGAGAGACAGTGTTGTGGCGAGGGGACTGTGAGCCCTTTAGACCTCCCACCGCACTTGGAAAGTAAGGTTCAGGCCTTCTTATGCCGGTGAAATTGTTCTAGACTGGGCTCCAGGATGCCCATCTTTTGTACTTCTCCCTGACCTGGTGTCAGATGAATTGCTTGGCCCCTGTGAGCCTCTGCCCTCTGGCCTGGGTGCAGGGTTAGCCCCGTGAGTGGTTGGGAAGTGCACATGCGTTGAGTAGCTTGTACCAGTCACACTGTTTGGGGAGACAAAGAGCTTTCTCAGTGTGTGTGTGTGAGTGTGTGTGTGTGTGTGTGTGCATGCTGGTAATGGCATGACTCGGGGACTTTGGGGACATTGCTCTCGGTGGCGGCTGCTGTGGCAGGTGGTTTCAGGGGAAATCAGTGGGCATGGGGAGACACTGGCCACCTCCTGGGAGCTGCCGCCCTACCTTTCAGTGGTGATACTTTTTGGTTTTTCCTTTAAGAATCAATTCCATGCCCTCTTTTCCGAGAAGTCCTTGCTGATTCCCCCACCTCCTGCTCAGGTTCTCTGCCTTCATCACATGGTGTGGTTTGTGCCTTATCTTGCTAGACTGTGAGGTCCTTGATACAAAGACCATGTCTTGGTCATCTTTGTGTTCTCCATCCCTGCTGCAGCACATTCGGGTTTTTTCATTCATTTATTTTGCAGAAATAGATTGGGGGCCTCCTGTGTTCTGAGCCCTGGCTTAGATACCGATGGGTCCATGGTAAGTAAGGTGGTTCCTGATCCATGGAGTATAGTCTAGACAGGAAAGCTGTGGTGGACAGGTTGGTCATTGATTCATTCATTCATTGAACATAAGTAGGCACTAGGGTGAGCAAGTCAGAAGTGGCCCTGGCCCCAATGGGGCTTACTGACCAATGGGGGAGCCCATGACCAGAAATCCCTCTTTATAGACTGATGGTAGTGCAAAGAGAACTGGGCTAAGGGTTAGACTGCTTTACTATGAAGTGAAACACAGATGCAGACACCCCACAAAACAAATGTAGAGCTGAATGAATTCTTATAAGGTGGGACACCATCAACACCACCTCCCAGGTCCAGGGATAGACCTTTGCCATTCATGTTCTGTGTCCCAGCCATAGCCTCCTGCCTCTGTCCAGAACTCACCATTCTGCAGACTCCTATGAAAATCACTGTTTTGCATTTTTTCCAAGTTCTATCATCCCTTGGCACTATAGTTGAGTCTTGGAGTGTCATTCTTTAAGGAGTAATGTTTTTTGAAAGGGTGATTTAAAAAAAAAACCCTTTATACCAAATCCCCAAAGCGGATCCTTCTGATGTTTATGTTCCTGGACAAACCATTTTCCACAGTTGGGAAATGATCTGCAGACTGTTGGGAGGTGAAGTTGGGAAAAGAAGAACATTCTAGTGCCTGCTGCATAGCGCATGTCCACTCAGAGTTTGATGAGTGGCTGGACAGGCCAGTGAGGTTTACATCCATCGGGGAGGAGATGACGCTGTCCTGAGCGCGAGCGATACCGGCTGGAAAGCGGAGGAATTGGCTGATGGATGGATGGTTCTGAGTGAGGCGTCGTTCCTCATCTTCTCTGATTTCTTATTTGTAACCTATTTCCCCTTTAGAGTATTTTGTGAGATTAATCTCCTCACACCTGCTGCAGCAGGTAAACCTGAGTTTGCTGTTAGGACTGTCCAGGGTGTGCATGTGTATCCTTGAGGCTATTCTTCAGAACTGATGGCAAGGGGAGGAGGCTTTCCTGGTGAGTCGGGCTCCCCACCACTCCACCCGAGGCGGTTGGTCACGTGTCTGACTTAATGGAGTTCTCAGGAGTCCAAATAACTTTCAGAAATGTGTTAAATTCTAGAAGTTACAGGCAGATGAATTCTATGGGATTGGGTCATGGTGATGTTAAAATGCTGGGTAATTAGGGTGAACTTTTGGCATGGGCTGTGCAGCCCCTGGCATGTAAGGTCTCCTCCTGTCCTGGAAAGTTGTTTCAGGCAGGTGGTTGACAAAGCCGCCGTCTCAATGGGAGCTGGGGCTTCTCTCCTTGTTCACCTCACAGGGGAAGGAAGGGGCAGGGATCGGGTGAGCACCTTACACAGGGTCATTAATGATCCAAGAGGCCATTAACTTCCAAGTGAGGATAAATAACGGAGAACATTGGAGAGGCTAATGTAGTGAGTTATTAATTGGGTTGGGGAGTGGTAAGCCTCACAAACCTGTAGAATCCCCAGTAAAACATATTGGAGGTCAAGAAAAATACGGTTTTTGAGATTAGAAATTCTTGGCCTCATTTATTCACAAACATTGATGGAAAGTCTGTTTCATCTTTGGCATGGAGGACGCAGAGGGGCTGGATTTGATCCCTCTGCTTGAGGCACCCTGTGTGTATACAGTCTAAAGGAAAAGAAACCGCTGTCATTGTTCAGCATGGCAGGTAATGTAGAAGAAAAATAGAACAGCCAGGTACAAGGCGGGTAGTTTACTGTGTGTTGGTGACATGGAACGAGAACTATGACCTGCCTTACTCTAGAGTAGAGCTCTGCCATCTTTCAGCAGGACTTAGGCTTTTAAAAAGTCCCATGTGCTCTAAAAGAAAGCTCACGTTGTTGTGCAGCCCCATGGATGTGGGTTCTGAAGCCTGCTGGTGTTCGTGTCTGTCCCCCCACCATACCATCTCACTGTAGACTTGTTGCCAGAGGCTCTCACAAGTATCCAGACCCAAGATGGGTGCTGTCCCCAGTTCCCACCTCATCCGGCAGTTCCCGGAGGCAGTGACTGTCACAGCAGTCTCCCTTCCCTGGAGCTGTGCCAGCCAGCTCTGGACAAGGCCTCAGCAGGGGTGCCGGTGGGTGGCCTCTGCGACGTAGGAACTGGGCTGCATGATGTGGTCTTTGGTCCTCTCCATCTTGGAGTTTCCCTGGGTCCCTTAAGGGAAGGGCAAGGACCACTTGAGCCATGCAGCTGGTGGGGAAGATGACCCTGACAGTGGTGGTGCCCACAGTTAGCTGTGATGGCCCAGCTTCTTGCCTTGGCCATCTGTGGGACCCCAGGGGAGCTTGCCTGGTTCTGTATATTTCAGCAGGGTCTGGCCTTCCGCAAGGCTGTTCTTGAAGTCTTGATTATCATGTTGCTTTGATTCTAAGATTGTATTTTGTCACAGTCCAACATTTGTGAAATTGATAAGCATTTTACTGTCCATGGATATGTGTAACAAAATGGTTCCCTCTTCCCCCCAGCAAAGCTGTCATTAGGTTCGTGGGTGTCATGCACTTGGCAGCCTTTTAGACCTGAGGCTGTGATAGCAGGTGAAGGAGGCCCTTGTCTGATGCACGCTGCCTCCTGGAAACTAGTTACTAAGAACCCAGAACTCCCGGAAGGTACCACCTAGCCCCAGACCTGTGTGCGTATAGCCATGACATCCGGGGCCTCTTTCTTGCCCAGGCACAGCTTTTCACACACAGCTGGAGAGGGCAGTCAGCCTGGACTGCAAGTCTGTTTGGAAAACCCTGGACATTGAGACCCTGCAGTTGCCCCTGTGTGTTCTGGTCTTGGGTAAAGGCCACATTTGCTTTTCCTCACTCCCTTACAAACCTTTCAGTGCCTCCCACATGGCCTGCTTCCAGCCTGGCCCCTCTGCCATTTTTTCTGCGTCAACGAGCTGTTCATCTAGCTCCTTTCCCGCCATCCTCATCTCGTCTCCGGCTGTCTCCGGCTCCACTTCCGTGCGAAACTTGTTGGCTGCTGAGTTGTGGCGACTATAGTTCTGCACTGAAGCTTTTAGGCATTTTAGTTCCGTCCGCAACTGGACAAGGCAGCTCTATCGAGGATTAAAATGAGTGCAGCAGAGAGCTCAACGCTAAGAATGGCTAATTATTATTATTATTATTATTTTATAACCGACTGTAATTTACAAAGGGTATGTGGAAGGAAGGAGGCACAAAAGAGCACACCCTCTAAACAAGGGTTAATTAGAAGGCTGCCCGATAGCTAGTGCTTCATCAGCAACAGAATGGCATGTAAATAAATCTAATTTTTCTCCAACTTGACTCGTCACAAGCTTAATTACAGCAGCCACAATGTGTGCATGTGTGTGTTTTTTTCATTAGCAAAAGAGGGTCATTATTAGCCATGTCTGGTAAGAATTATTATGAAGAGTCTTGTTCCACCCTCGATAGGTGTCCTCAGAGAGCAGAGAGGAACTTTCCGTGTGAACTAAAGAGTTTCCAATTAAGGTGGCTTGGAGGAAGCAGCAAACGGCAATGCAAATTAGAAAAAGATTACAGAAAGGGGAAAGAAAGCAGGCGAGCAAGCGAGTGGAGGGGTTCTGGGAGGCTTGGTTAATTACTGTGCACTGGAAGAGTTCCTTCTGGGGGCCAGACCCTCTCTTTCCCCCAGTGTCACTTGCCTACCCTGAAATCTTGGGTCTCCAAGACCCCTGGGGTCTTGACCTGCATTCCCTCCCCAGAGAGCTGAAAATGAGACTTGCACCTGACCACTCCCACCCACCTCTTTTAGATGGCTTTTCACACCTCCCTTTCCCTCCTACCGAGGAGAAAAGCAGGGGGAGAGCATGCTGTCACTGCCAGGAAGATTGCCGCACTGGACGGCTGTTGCAGTGAGTGTATTGTTCTAGAATAAATAGCTGAAAACCCCAAGTCAGAAATTAGTTAACACAAAGGAAGTAGAACCCTCCAGGCTGAGTTCCAGTTGTCTGTAGGAAGTGCCCTGCCCAGAGGGGTCTTTGAGGGGGAATTTAAGTCCATTCTGCCTGGCACTCAATGCACAATGTCAGCAAAAAAGTTTTTCTTTCCTTCCGACCCCAGCCCCCCCATAATGATGGCAGAGAAGCTGGAGCCCCTATCACCCAAGCCCCTTCCAGTGTTCTTCCAGGCTCTGCTTGAATGCCTCCAGGGATGGGAGGCTTATCTCCTCTCAAAGCAGCTGGGGCTCTAGCGGCTGCCCTATTCCTCCTGTTTATTGAGCACTTACTGAGTGCCAATAATTGCTTAACTAAACAAACATTACTGAGAATCTCCTTTAGGCCAGGCGTTAGGGATTATCAGTGACCCAAGGTAGAGATTCCTGCCCTCCTGGAGCTTATGTTGGATTCAGTGTCAGGGGACAGTAGACAATAAATGCAGTAAGAGCTACAGTGTGCTGGAACTGAGAGTAGGTGGATGAGGCGGTGGGATGTGCAGTGTCAGTCGGCCTCTGCTGAGGAGGAGGTGTTCAACCCAAACTTCTGGCCCTGTCTTTATAAAACTCTTCCTGATCTGGCCTCCTCCCACTAATGCTGACCTTTAATTTCTTGAGCCATCCAAGCTGGCCCTGGCCTGTTGGCACTAGCTGTGCCCTCCACCTGAATATCCTTCCATCTTCCTATGCCTGGCTTCTTTCTGACATTCAAATGTTTACTTAGATGCCCCTACCCCAGAGGGGCCTTTTCTGGCCGTCATCACTGACGTTGCCTCCTTGCCTGTCATCACATCCTATTACGCGGACCCTGTTTCATTGCTCTGCCTAGGATTTATTACCACCTGAGATTTTGGTATTTTATTCCTTGTTACCTAGTGGATTTTGTCAGTTCTGTCAATTGCTCTCTGCACCCCCAGCCCAAGGACACTGCCTGTCACACCGTAGGCCCACAGTCATGAAATTAGTGGTTGAGGACATAGGAGGCCCATGCTGGTTCTCTGTCACCTCATATCATCCTCACCACAGCCTTCTGCACTATTGATCCCCCATTTTGCATAGGAAGAAACTGAGGTTCGAAGACATTAAAAAAATTAACCTATGGTCACACAGCTCTTGAGCTGTGAACCAAGGATGCATCTCCAGCTCCTCTAAGGTTAAACCCATGTTCTCGGAACTTGTGTTCATCAGTGCCTGCCCTCCTCCCTGCTCCCTTTTGTAAAGGATGAGATGCTCAGAGAGACATCCCAGACCGGATTTCTCTGGTGATGTTGCCTTTGTTGGAGGTGGGGACGGGCTCTCGCGGGGGTCCCCTGAACCTGTCATTCAGCTAGAGCTGGGGCTGGGAGGGCCGGGGTGAACCATGCAGGCAGGAGAGCTTGGCAGCTCCATATGCAGGGCTGCTGAATGTCCAGCAGGCCTGAGCCTGGCAGGCAGTACTTCTCTGCTGTGTGCAGTTGTGGGTGGGGGTCGTGGTGGGTTTCGATACCAAGTCTGACCCCACGGTCTGTGCCTGTGCCTCGGCACTTTACACAGAGCCAGGTGGTCCTACTAACGGGCACTCTGATGTTTGAAATGTTTGCCAATAAGATTTGACCAAGTTGAGTTATAGTAAGGAGGTATACAAAAGAGAATAATTTTTTATTCACATACATTCACCTTCAGTCTATTTTTGATCTGGGTTTTCCTGTTTGCCTTAAATCAAGATATTAGCACTGATTCTGGGCTCCTTTGCAGTCACTGTCTGACTCAGGGCTTGATGGCGTGTTCCGGGCCTGCCTCAGGCCTTACGCTGCTCTCCTTGCTCTGGTGGATGCTCTGGCCTCTTTGCAGCTCTGGAAACAGACCTGAGTCTCCATCACTGCCGGTCCCTGTGTGCTTGATGTGCTCTGGCCTCAGAAGGCTCTTCTGCACGTGTATTTGTCTGGCTCCTTCTCATGCCCCACAGCTCAGTGCTTGTGCCCCTCTGCCATGCCCTGACCATCCCACTAACGTGGCCTTGCCCAGCCCCTGCCCTATCACTTCTTTTATGTCTGTCAAAAGTACCAATCACTTGCAGAAATGATTTTGTTTCTCTAAGTATCTGTGGTCTTTCTCCCTGACAAGAAGGTATGCCCCCCACCTTCCCTGCTATGTCCTTGGACAGTCCCTGGGGCATCATAGGTCTTGGTGAATGTTCTGTGAACAGATGCTCTGTGTCTCTCTGGAAAGGAGCAAGAGGCTGGCTCTGGGGCCCCTGGTCCTCCTTCCTGTGGCCATGGTGCAGGCTTCTGTGATTCAGAGCCAGGAGCTGGCAGAGAGAGGGGAAGGTGTCTCCCAGAGGAGCCTGCTTCCCAGAAATATCCAGCTTACTTCCCCCACCTGGGCTCCCCCAAGGGCAGAAGAATGAGGGGCTTCCTGGAACACTCCCTCCCCCAGCTTGGCCCCTGGAGGGTGGGAATGACTTGGACCTTATGTCGAGCTATTAGTGACGAAACCCCAGGAAGCATCCCAGTTCCATGCCTAGGAAGGGAAAAACCTCCTTTGCTATTTGGTGGAAGGGAGAGGAGAGGAAGCCGCCAACTGAGAACTCCCAGGGCTGGAATTTCCTAAACTTTCCCTGGGACCAGTGGATGTGAGAAAGAGGCCCCAACTCCACTCCCTGTGAGCAGGAGTGTGCATGCATGTGTGTGTGTGTGTGTGTGTGCATGCAAGTGCAAGTGACGCCCAGAGATGGGGCTTGTGGGCAGGGTCGCAGGCTCAGGGCATCCTTCTCCTTAAGGCTGGCTGTCCAGACTGTGCACCACCCGCCCTTTGTCCTCCTCCCAGATGCAGCGGGAGGTGCTGGGCCTGGAAGGGGCAGAGAGAGGAAGGCCCAGCACTAGGGAGTGTGCAGTCCCGCTGACCAGAGAGTGCTGAGCACTGTCAGCCGTCTACATCAGCGTGTTGCTTGAAAACCCGTGTTTGAGGATCATTACTATTTCATATTTATTTTGAAGACATTAGGACAGTACTTAAAGATGGAAACACTGAAGTTCGTTAAAATAGATCTATGGGCCCCAGGTGCTGAGTGGGGCTGCCTTCTAAGAGGCCCTCCCTTCAGGAGAGGTCAACCCAGGTGGTCCTTTGCCTGCACCTCAAGAAACCCACATGTGCTTGTAGAATCTTTTAACGTAGAGGCTATCAGGGTGGAACCATTTGCAGAGCAAGGAAACCTTTTCTAAAATAGACAACTCCCCACCACTCTCAGTTCATTCCCTGGGACCTTTTCACACTGAACTAGGTGTTGGGAACCTGTGTGATTCCCTCTAGATGAAGCCTAAAGGAAGACCCAAAATGATCCCCAGAAGACAAGACTGCAGCACAAGGTTGAGCTGAACAAAGTGTGAAAAGGTTACAAATCGGCGTGCGGCTCAGGATCCCATTCTTATAAAATGATTGTGGCGTGTGTCTGTAAATGTGAGATCGTGTTCATCCAAGTGACCACAGTGTGAACCTCTGGGTGGTGAGATTTCAGAAGATTTTTACTATTGTCTTTATTCTTGTCTGTATGACTTGTATCTTCCACATCAGTCACAGTTGTCTTTGTAATCAGAAATAACAGCCAAGCTTCGTTTTTGTGGCAAAGAAAGATACTCAGAAATACAGCAACAGTTCTGGGGACTCTTGGCTGATCTGATACATGCCCTGCATCAGCTTCAAGGCTGGGAAATGTGGATTTCTGTTGGAAGCCTGGGCAGAGCCCCCAACCTGGGTATTTCTGGGCTGGCCCAGGTCTTTCCTGCATCCACCCCAGGGCCCTTGTCTTCAGTGGATCCTGGTGCTGCTAGGCACCTTCTAGAGTGGTGCCTTGGCTTACAAAGGATGTGCCACTCTGTCTGCCTCGTTTTTTTTTTTAATGCCGTGGAGGTGGGATGGCAGAATCTGGACTGTATGGAAACTCAGCGTTGTCCATGTGGGAACCCAGAGGTGAACCCAGAGATTCTCAGACCTTGGTACCAGGGAGGGCCCCTCCACGATCAGATGGCATGCTTGTCTCTTGGAGACTGGAATCTCTGCTCTGCCATCCTCTAGCTGTGTGACTATCCCTTCTGGGTCTCAGTTTCCCCATCTGTGACTGAGGTTGGTAATAGTACCCACCTCATAGGGCAGGCGTCACAGCAGGTGTCTCCTATGATGGCTCCTCTCTCTCTTTTCCCTGCACAGAAAAGGGGCTTTGTTGGAAAGATTTCCAGAAACTGTTTTGAACTCTGACCCCAGCCATATCTTGCTTGTAGCAAGTGATCATCTGACGCTGCCTGGTGCGATTTCTTAGCAACCGGCTCCTTTTGGTCGGGCCAGCCATCAGACGCTCTCCTATGGAGAGAGTTCAAGTAATTTTTTCCATTAGATGCGTGCTCATGGAAGGGGGCCAGGGATGCATTTTAGGCAGTACCTGGCTTCTCCTTAAATTAGACTGTTTTCCATTCTCATCTCCCCATAGCTGGTTTTCCAGACTTAGCCATGACTCACAATCAGCCTTCCCACAGGAGGGTCAGAAAATTGGTGAGAAGTCAGAGTTGGAGCATTGATTTGTTTTTTTGTTTTTTTTTTTTAAGACGAGAGGTTGGAATATCTGCCTTGGCTTAAAAATGACTAAGTTGGCGTTGTCAGGCAAAGGGGTCCTGTCCAAAGGCAGTGTGCTTTAGGGAATGGATGGGCATGACTTTAATTCATCTTAGTCTTCACTCATTCATTTATTCACCCAGCAAATAGTTATTGTGCACCTACTATGTGCCAGGCACTGGTCTAGGTGCTGGGGATTCCACAGTGAACAAAACAGACAGAAGCTCCTGCCCTGGGAGGTGCAAATCCTTAGTACCATTCAGTTTCTTCTCTCCCCTCTCTGTTCCTTCCTCGCCTCACTGCACTGTGTGGAGGGGAAGGAGTACAGGGCTGAGGTAGGACCTGTGGACCTGAGGGCTAGCCCTGGATCTGGCTCTAATGTGCCATGTGTCTTGGGAACAATACGTTGGGTTTTAAGATTCTGGGAAAGCTGTGTATTGGATTGACTCCTTTCTTGGGAACCGTTCTCCATCTAAAATTCCCCAACTCATTCACACCTTGTCCTTAAAAAAATTTTTTTTTACTGGCTCAGCAAAATTTTTTCTTTTATTATGAAATATTTCAGATATTTATAAAAGAGAAAAATATCCATCCAGGATGTACTGTTGAGTTGAAGGGAAGAACACTGTCTCTGCAGTGTTGCTCCCAACCACTCTCTTCTTCCTCCCTCCAGAGCTTGGCAGTTATCATTCGCATATTTTTTTTTTCTTGAAACTCATATAATGATATGTAAATACTATTGGTATATATGTTTAAATGTTCTATAAATGTTGCATATTTTACTATATTACCATAGTTTGTCTCTTTATCTTTTTAAATTTGCTGTTTTTCTCTCTCGATGTTAGGTTTGGAAGATGAATCCAAGTTCATACATGTAGATCTGTCTTGTTAGTTTTAATTGCTACATTGTGTCCACCCTGTGAATGTACCACAATCTATCCATCTCCTTCACAGAAATGTAGATGCTGTCTATTTTCTAGGGGGATTATTAAAAATTATTCCGAGGTGGATATTCTCACAGTGAATGCTCAGGATAGGAGTTTTCTAGCATATAAACCTCGCTGCATAGTGATTTGGTCAAGGCGTGGCTCAAGTACTCTTTGCCCCCGTCTCCATCCTTCAGCTCTGTTTATCCCACTGTCACCTTAGGTAATTCCTTTCCTAGTAGTTCTAGAGAATATCTTGGGGATTATGTCTCAGTAGGGGTCATACATCTATCTCTCAGTGGATACTACTGGGTTGTGGGCTTGTCCCTGGAGCTTGGGGGTGGGGTCAGCCTTACGTAAGCCTCCGAGGAGACAGGGGGAGGGCTAGCCCAGTGAAGGTCAGGGTGCTGTGGTGGGGGTTGGGATTACCGAATGCTGCTATGGCCCAGGGTAGCTCGGTCCCATGCTGTTGGGGGAAGTAGCTTTTCTGCCTTTTGTCCTGAGCTGTCTCAGAAAGCACCTGTCTCTGGGAACCACAGTGAGTGAGAAGATTAAAGAAGCCAAAATCTTCATTTCATTCTTTGATGTATGAGTACAACCCAAGGCAGTGACCTTCAGCATGTCTTTTTCAGAGATGGGGAAACCAAGGCTTGTAGGGGGTCTCAGCGGATCCCCTGAGGTGTCTGTGGGACCCGCTGAACCCAGGAAGATACTCTACTCTTCTCCCCCTGTCTTCTCCCTGCTCTCTGAGGCCAGGTGGTTACTTTAAGGGCCCCTAGACTCTATCCTGCCATATTGTAGGTGGGAGAACCAGGCCCTGAACAGTGGAGGACTAACGTGGCATCTCTGTTTACAGTCACTAATCTAATACCCTCAACACAATATTGATGGAGGATGTTATCACAGATGGGGAAACTGAGGCTCAAGAGACCAGAGGTGATGGGCTGGTCCAAGGTTATGCCAAGAGTTAGGGACAAAGCTCATGTGACATGTGGCATCTCCTGGGTCCCCTCCAATGCTGCTTCCACCTGTCCCCATTTTAAGGCTATTTCTCTGCCCCAGCAGGAGCTGGCATTGTTGCTCAGGCCCCAGTTATACCTTCTGTGTGGCAAGGAGATAGTCTATTGGGTCTCTGTCCCCTCAGTTACATCTCCATGGATTCCCCACAGAGTCCTTTCTTGCCTTTGATGCAAATTCTTGCACTTACCCGATAATATTCTGGGCTCTTCTTAACACGAGGGGGTCAGCTGCAACAATTTATAATTCTTGAAAATTCTGTTTGGTGACATGAGTTAGCATTTAATAGACACCCTGCCACCTCCTCTCTCCCTATTGTGACAAGCTCCTGGCAGAATCCTTTTGAGACTCAGGGTAATTGCACCACGCTGGGAATGGGAAGACCATGTTGTGCTCGAGTGCGTCTCAAAAACGTCTCCACAATAGACCGTCAGGTACGCATTTGCTTGGCTTCAAGGTAATGATTTAAACTTAATTTGACCCTTGATGAGGGAGCCCGTGTTTCTGGTCGGACGCAGTCTTTCAGTGTGGGCTTGCCTGCCATGCCTTCAATGGTAACACAAATAATTCCTCATAACAAGTGCCTTTCAGAGGATGTCTGCTGCTGACAGCTAATATAGAATTATTGCCCCTGAATGCATTTCTGTAATTACTTCCCAGAGATCTGTCTTTGTGTTAGAAGACATTTCACACTTTAGTAACATAAGTGTTTTGGGAGAGCACGAGCAATAATTATGAACAGTCTTTCCATGAAAATAAACCTAAAAAAATTATAAAAGCTAATGCTAAAATTGGTTAGAGTCAGGGAGGAATTTCATTTGAATTTGATTCATGTATATTTATTCCAAGCATAATAACCTTTCCTGTATGGAAACTTTTTTTTTTAAACAAAAGCAGTAATGATACAGAGAGCCTGCTTTCTAATTTTTGAGCAATACTGAAACTGAAAACTGATTAAAAGTGACAAGTTGCTTGAGACGGAATAAAGAAGCATAATCCTGGAGCCCTGATAGGGGACATTTGCGGTAATGGAAAATGAAATGATTCACAGTGTGATCAATAAAAAATTAGCAGCATTTAATAAAAGGTTTCTGCTTCATGTTGACTAAAGAACATGGCGAGCAGTTTGAAATCTGTCTTAAGCGACGGCATGAGGATGAGCAAGGGCTGGTGATGCGGTGTGGGTGTGCGTGTGCATGTAGATCACGCATATTGGCCATCATGTAGGAGGCAGCCAGGCGCCTGAGGTGGGTCTGGAAGTTTCCTTTGTGCTGCCCACTTGACCTTTGATCTGTGGCTAATTCTCTCTAGGTCTCTGCTCCTCATTGCATGGGAATGTGTCTCCACCAGTCCGAGGTACCAGGCAGGCCTTGCTCTCGTTGGCAGGCTTGGGCCCAGCTCACTGCCCTCTTACCATCTCCCAGGAAGGGGTGCCCTGCTTGAGGGACAGCTGTGTTCATGCTGGGGCCCCTCAAATGTATTGTCTAGGTCTCTGATTTTGCTCTGTCAGCTGCCTTAGGATCTGGGTTTTTGGAGACTTTCGAAATGACTCACCACCCATGGACTTAACACCCTCCTGGGGACTGGAGGGAAATTAGTGGAAAGCTGGGAGGCCTTAGCAAGTGGATGAGGTTAAGCCGTAAGGGACACCCATGGTCTCCTGGAGATGCCCACTGCTCGCATGGGTCCGTGGAGTGGGGCTGGGGCCACCACCCTTCCCTGAGGTGGTGGCCTGGATGGGGTTTCTGTGGGAACCGGCTTCTTAGAAGTCAGCATGCCACCACTTGGTTTCTCCTTCAGTAGCACCAGCATGGTACAAACCACTCCATCAGCCATGTTGCCTTTTTCCAGGCACTGCTTCAGTGTCCCCAGCACACAGCTGCATGGCAGGTGGTCTCCGTGCCCAGCACCTTGTTGATGTTTAAAGGCTTTATACAGCTTCTCCACTGCGGCTGGAGGGAGTGGGCTTCTGGCTTCCCAGCCCATTGGGAGGCTGGATGGGAGACCTGGGGTGGAGGGTCACTGGGTGGGCAGCTGGCATTTGGGCTACTGTAGTGGCCTGGGAGCCTGGGTGGGGGCTCCTGAGGACCAAGGACAGGGAATCCTTTGTGCTGTCTGCGTCCTGGTGCACTGGGGAGGACCAGTTTGCCTTTTCCTGGCTTTGTTCCCACTGTTTTGACAACCCCACCCCCCTCAACCCTGAGATGTACCATTAACTGGTAGAGCTGGAAGAGCCCTTCCAACTGCTTCATTCACTCACTCACCCGATGTTTACTGAGCACCTGCCGTGTGCCAGGCTCTGTGCTGGGTGCTGGGTGGGAGGTGGGGGAGCAAGGTGCACAGAACTGGTGTTGACCCTGCTTGCCTGGAGCCTGCTCGCTGGCCCGGGAGATAATTGGATGGCCCACACCAAGGAAAGGACAGGGACTGCTGAGATGAGAGCGGGAAGAAGAAGGGCCCCTGGAGCATCAAAGCCACGTGGGGGCCCGACCCGGGCAGGTGAAGCTTTACCCAGCTGAGACCTGGCCAGTGAGAAGGGTTGGCTGGGTGAACTTTTGTACACTTTCTGTCTTACGGTGAAAGTCCTGTCAAGCACTGCTCTGTGGGATCCCAGCATCTAATGCAGACAGAGTGGGTTTCCTTAGTACGGAGGGAATGTGAGGTGTTCTGCCCTTGGGCCTGCCCCTGGCACAGTGACGACTTGCTAAGGCACACTGTTTCTAATTTGTGCTCCACAGTCCATGCCTTAATTTACAGATGGGGCAACGGAGTCCTAGAGAGGGCACGACCTGCCAGGATCCCCCACCGACCTTGGTGTGGCCTGGGGCTCTGGACTCTGTCTACACTGCTTGTTTGCCTGTGACCCTGAGCCACTCTTACACAGCCTGGCCACTGTCCTGTCTTTGGGGTACACACTCTGCCCCTGTCCCTTTTCTCCCCGCCATGGGGCTCCTCTTTCTGCTGCGGCCACCAGGGGTGATGTGTGCCCCAGCATCCTTGCCTTGAGTCCTGCTCCAGGACTAGGAGCAATTAGGAGTATAAGGCCATGGCGCTGGCCACAAATTAGGTGGATTTATTGAACTCTGCACGCAGCCCCGCCACCCTCCCTCCCCTGCCTATCTCCGCTCCTCCATCTCCTTCTTCCCAGTGGCCGTCGGAGACAAAACATGACAGCAAGGAGAGGGCAGAGTGGTCACAGCCTCAGGAGGTCACTGGGAGGTAACAGCGCACAATTTTCATGGTTCCAGGGTGCCTTTGTCCGACTGGTCTTCATTACTGCATGTGGCGAGATCAGTTTTATTAAGATGGTGAGGCTCAGAGGAGTAACACTGCTAACGACTTGCTGGAAAAATAATTTTTTTTCTTTTTTGGTGGGGGTGTTTGTGATTGCTTTTTCTCCCCTTCCTGCTCTGCCCCTACCTCCTCACCTCCCTCCCATCTGCCATCTTTTCTTTCTGCTCCTTCTTTGGCCAGCATAGTTGGGAGCCAGGTCTGGGGAAGCGGCCTTCTCTCTCTGCCTTGGTGGGTCGGACTCAGCATCTGGGTGTCCCCTGGGAGGGCACTCACATACATATTTACCCATAAAGATAAAGGTGCTTGAACTGGAATGTCAGCCTCTGCAGGTCAAGCAGCTCTGCTTTGTTCTTTGATGCATCGATAGCACCTAGAAAGTGGCTGGCAAATAGGAAATGTTTGTTGACTGACTAAAGATGGAGAATATGTGTCAGATATGGCTCTGGCTTTTGGGGAGCTTACTGCCCACCAGGGCCTGGGTGGCAGAGACCTGGGGTGAGGTCACCTGAAAGGCAGCCCCCATGGAGAGCTTCTGCAACCCGAGCAGGAGGAGGTGATATTGTCCTCATTTGCTAGGTGAGGAAACTGAGACCCAGACATGCAAGGAACCAAGGTCATACACGAGTAGACTTGAACCCAGGCTCTAAATCTCCAAAGAAGGGACACTTTCATCCCTGCGCAGCTAGCCTGCCTGTTGGATGAGGAGTGAGCAGTTACCCTGGGCTCAAGGGGGCCGTGGCTCTTGCTGGGCAACCCCCGTGGCAAAGACCCCGAGGCTGCATCCAGTTCCCCAAGGCCTGTGACTTCGCCCATAAGGTGTTTCTGAAAACTGAAGCCAACATTTAAAAATCTAGAGATTTCACATAAAAATATGGCTTCTTTCTTTTAGAAAAAATAGCTGACATGTTTGCAGTGGGCCTCAATTTACTGGCTTTTCTGTATGGTGACTATGTAGAGGGTTTGAGCAGGGGCCAGCCCCGTAGGTGGTGTCTGTCTGCCCATTGGCTTCCCGAGCCCATTCTACTCATTTGTGTAATGGTGGGGGCACCGGAGTTGCTAGCTTGGATCTGCTCATGGTCTGAGTGACAGAGTGGGCTGTCTCATCCCTCAGGGCCTCAGTTTTACCCTCTGTAAAATAGGTCTAGTGGTAATATCTCCCTTACTGGGCCACTGGTCACTGGGATGCAAGTGAATTGGACAGTCTGGTCTGAGGGAAGTGATTTCATCATACTCTAATTATTTTGGGCTCAGCTTCTAGAATTCCTGACAATGAAAGATACATTCTCTGAAAGATTCTAGTCATTTCTGTGGTCAAGCACAGGCCTGTGGCCAGGGGAGCCCAGAACCAGTCTTCCATCGCCGGCCAGGATGGAACATCCTAGCAAGGCTTGTGTGAGGTGGCATGTGTCATGTTCAGTGTTCCAAATGATCATGGCTTTGAAATTCCATCCACAGAGCCATCAGCACTGTCAGGGGAGAAACAGATACCCCTGCCCAACCCCCAGACAGCAACTCAGAAGTTGCTTCCTTATTTAAAAACAGAACTTGGACAGCAAATTATGTATTAAAATATTTGCCTACAGCTCTGCTGCCAAGGGTACCCTTTAGGCTGAGTGTTAAATGTTACCCTGCTGCCTGCACCACAGATATCCTAGCCCTGAAGATAAATACTGGCTGCCTTGTGGAATCTGAGACCAGCAATGGATGTACAAGCAGAGGGTCTAACTGAGGTTGGCAGACTCCTTGCCCAGCCCTGGCCCCGGCCCTCCTGCCCTCCGTTGCACCAGCCCAGGCACGTGTGAGAAAGTGTTCATAGAAATGTGTCCTTCTCCATAAGCAGGGCCCAAACGCCGAGCTGAGGTTAAGCCAGGGGTTTGACCTAGTCTCCAGGTTCCAAAAGTGCTTGCTTCCATTCTGGCCCTCGGCAAAGGGAAACATACGGGCTGTTAGGGTGGAGTGTGTGCTGTCTATTAAAAAAATGTTGCTCCAGGAAAGCACTTTAGAAATGGTAGACCCCTTCCTGGACTGCGAATTCTGTTGGGAGACCCCCCAGTGAAACACAGGGGAATGGGTAGGAAAAGTGCACTTGTGAATTGTAAGCATGTCTACGTTGTCTCCCCAGGGCCTGACCTGGAAGGACCTTCCGCAGAAGTCATGCTGTTGCCTAGAGGAGATGGGCTTGTCACTTACTCAAGGTCACCTAGCATGGAGGAGAGGGAGCTGCACTTGAGCTCCAGGAATTTCCTCTCCTGGTTCAGTGGAGTTTTTTTTGTCTGTACGGACATTTTTGTGGGGCATGTGCCCTGACATTCTCCATCCTCAGGAGCCTGTGAGGCCTTCTGCCAGAACCTCTCTTGTGGTACCATGTCTCCAACTCCTGTTTGAGTAATAGCAGCAATAAGAGTAATCTTAGCTACTGTTTTCCCAAATTTTATTGTGGACCAGGTATCAGACTTTGTATATATCACCTTATTAAAATAATTTATCTACGTTAAATTTTTCTCAGGGTAAATGACTTGTCCAATGCCCCCTAGCTATGAAGTGGTGGCATGCGGATTTGAGCCTAGACAGACTGGCTCCAAAGTCTGTGATTCTTTTCCATTATTTCTCTGTCATCCTCCTGACAGTCCCTGGAATGTGACTTCAGCTGTCTGCTGCTTGTGGGTGTGGTTGCTCCATAATCCCTCAGCACCCTGGACTCCTCTGTGCTGGCACCCCATGCTCCTATGTAGCTGTGATTCCTGGTCAAGCCCTGGATGCACTTAGACTTCACTCTCTGGTTTCTGATTTCTGTGGAGTGGATGGTGCAGTCTCCCCTCTAAGTCTGACTGGGAGACGGGATGAGAAGTGGGGAGAGCACCCTGGGATGCGCTGGCCGTCAGGGGCTGACTCCTGCCTCCCTGCTCTCACCTGGCACTGTTCCTGGCACTCACTCCTCTCCTGCTCCACCAGTGCCCTCTCCCTGTACCTTAGCCTACATCTTTTTCTTCCCTCGTGCCCTGCTCCAGCCTCCTCCTGGCCCCTCAGAACTCCGCAGGGCTCCTGGACTTACACATATCTGTCTGTAGCTGTGTGCACAGTTCTCGCGTGGAGGCCGTCCATTCAGGTGAGCCTCCTCTCCACCTGGTGAGGCAGGGGAGGATGGTGTCTATCATGATCAAGCTCCTTTCTGACATACGAGGACTTGCCTCAGGCAAGAGAAGTGACTGCACAAGGTCACTCATGGACTGAGGTTGGGGGGATACCAGAGTGAGCACCGGACCTGGGATCCTGGGCTGACCCTGGGCCAGGCACTTACTTCTCCCTCCCTTTGGCATCATTTATTCATCTGTTCACTCATTCATTCACCCCATATTTATACAGCATCTTTTCTGTGCCAAGCCTTGTGTGGGCTTTGAGACCACCAGGATGAATGAGACTGGGGAGCACCCTGTGTGTTATGGGAGTGCTATGGCTGGACACAGTAGATAGCCATGCATATCTGTGGGGGAAAGAAGGAATGAATGAACGTGTGTGATCATTGGCACTGGGATAGCTCACGCCTCTCACACTCTGCCCTTGTTTTCTCTATCCTGGGCATATGGAGGCTGCTCCTGCCTCCCAACCCCACTGGGCAGGTTCTCAGCCCGGGGCTCCATAGGTGGGACCTCTGGGGGACCCTGGTTGGTTCTCATAGCTGATGCCCCAGGTCCCTCCCAAGTAGGAGAAGAGGCAGCCGTCTTGCTGAGGTTCTTTCTGACCCATGTGCAGTGAGGGGCTGGGGCCAGAGGAGAGACCCTCACTGGTGTTCCCTGGCTAAGCCCCTCTCAGCTGGCCCTGGGAGTGGAGAGGCCCCGACAGCCCTGACTTCTGAACTCCAGGGGCCTCACCGAGAAGGTAGGAAATGTTTTGTTCCCAGACCTGGCAGCCTGTGGACTGTCCGCCCCTCCAGGACCTCTCCCTTTTCCCTTTTTCTTGGCGTTGGACTCAGTCAGCTGTCCCTGCTTAGTTTGCAGGTGTTCCCTTTTTGCCCTCCTGTGTAGTGGTGAAGAGTTGGGATGTGTAGTCAGAAGACCTGGGTTTGAATCCAGCCTCTGGCCTTTGCTGTGTGTGTGAGCTTGCATGTGGTCCTGAGCCTTGGCTTCTTCATCTGCCTAGTTGGGGTATCAGCTGTACCTACCACATAGGGTTACTGTGGCCATGGGATGGTCCTGCATACCCCAGCCCCCAACCCCATGTGTCTGTCTCTGTCAGGGGCTGGGAAGATGGTACCAAGCAAAAATAAACACAGCTCCCTCCTGCCCTTGTGGAACTTATAGTCCAAGGGGGAAGTATTCCAGCTATCTGTTGTTGTGTAACAAAGCACCCCAAAACTCTGTGGCCTGAAGTAGCAATCATGATTTCATACAATTCTGGGGGCTGACTGGACTCAGTCAGTGGTCTCACTTGGCATTTCTTGTATAGTGGCTGTCATGTGGAGGGGCTGCTGTCGTCTGAAGGCTCTTCCGGGCTGGGTGTCCACGGTGGTGCGCTGCCACTCTGGCCACTGGTGCTTGCAGCCAGGAGTTCAGCTGAGGCTGGTGACTTGAGTGCCCTGCTCTGTCCGTGTGGCTTGGGCTTCTTGTAGTACAGCAGCTGGGTTCTAAATGGGTGACACCAGGTCACCTGGAAGAAGCCGCAGCTTTCTTCTGACCTAGTCTCAGGGCTTCCTGAACATCCTGTTGCATTCTGGTATTCAAGGGAGTCCACAAGGCCAGCCCGGCCAGAGGGGAAATGTGGAGGGAAACTGGATCCCTCTTCTTGATGGGAGAGTGCAAGGTCTCACTGCAGAAGAGCATATAAAATAGGAGGTGTTATCACTACCATCTTTGGAAAATGCAGGCTGCTACAGGGAGGCAGTAAAAAAAAATTAGCCTGCAAAAGTGTGAGTGAACATTGTGCCAAGTGAACTGATGGCAAAGGGAGGGGAACTCTGGGGAAGCAATGGTGGGGACCTGTGTGACACAGGAGCCTTGTGGGGTGGGTGAAGAACCACAGGGCAGTAGGAGTCTGAAACACTGGTGGTCCCAGGGAATGAAAGAAGGTCTGTGTGGTCATGGACGTAAGTCACAGAGGTCAGCAGAGCCGTCACTGGACCTTAGGAGCCTGGATGAGGACCCTACATATGACTTTGAAGTGTTTACAAATTCCTCATCACTTGGCTCATTTTTTTCCTTGAGTCTCTGCTGTGGGAAGACCAGGTGGCAGAGAGGTTAAGAGTCAGACGTTGCTGTTTGAAACCTGCCACTTGTGGCCTCACCTAAGCGTCTGGGTTCCTCACTTGTAGGACAAGGATAGGGTGGTGCTCAACCCACAGGGCTGCCTGGCTGCCTGTGCTTGGAAGGTACCTGGCATGCAGCAAGTGCTCACTGGACGCTAGCTGCTCTTAGCGGGCTCCTGAGCGAAAGGATGGAGTTGTGCACATCACAAAACAACTAGGTTGTGAGTTGCCCAGAGTGGAGCATGAGGCTGAGGGGTCTGGAGCTTTGTCAAGGGGACAGAGAGGCCAGCATTGGTGGTCCTGTGCTTGTGGCTTGAGGGAGAGGGCCCCGTTCAAGCTTGTTTAATGTGGGCCTTCCCTGGATGCACTTCACATTGCTCCAGACAGGCCCCAGGAGAACTTGGAGGAAGCCAGGAGAACGTGCCAGTGGCCTGTTTTGGGGAAGTCCTTCCCAGTTCAGGAGGCCTGTGTGGATAAGAAATGGGTGCCTCCCTCTGCCTGCTGACTCTACTTCATTGGGTCCCGTGGTGGTTGAAGAGACTAGTGGGTCAACTGTAGCTGAGGCCCAGGAGGGCGCCATGTCAGAAACACGACGCGACACTTAAGATGGGGTCTCAGACAAGGTGGATGCTGGCCTCTGAGCCCTGCCTTCTTGGTGCTTTCTTGGGCAAAGACCTGTGGGGGCCCCCAATGCTGGATGAAGGCCAGATGTGGGACAGGGCCACCCCTGCCTAGCCAGAGCTGGGTCAGAGGACTAGGGAAGGCCCATTCACTTGTTCCCCAGGGGCTTATCGACCAGGTGCTCAGGGCGGGCCTGGGAATGAGGAGACCCTGGGGAGTGCTGGGGTGGGGACGTCCTCCTTGGAACTGTCTGTCCTCAGAGCTCCCACCTCCCGGACCTTGCAACGTGTGGGGCTCCTGCAGAGCCCAGGCTGGGGGAAGGGTGTACTTAACATCGGAACTTGTAGGTTTAATCCCTTAATGGCTTTGTGTGACCCCTCGGAGCCTCAGTTTTCTCATCTGTAAATGGCAAAAATAACACCTTTTCGTTGCTCTTTTTCCCCATTGTGAGGTTCAGAAAGTGCCTCTCCTAGAGGAGAGCCCTGAGCAGGATGGAGAGCTTCCTGTTCTCAAGGTCCCGATTCTGATGACCCAGCAGAGGGGCTGGCAGGGACTGGGTCTTCAGGGAAGTCTCACTTCCCAAAACTTCTTCAGGCCACCGAGTCTTCCTTCTCTGGCTTCCTGCAGGTCAGGTTGGCCTGCCCTGCGACCGCATGGGACCTCAGATAGTGAAGTCCCCACCTTTCCCTGCCTCTCCTGCCCTTTTCTGTGCAGCCACCTTGCTGCCTTTTAGTAGACAGCAGCAGGGGAGGTGACAGTTGCTTAAAACAGATTTATACTCTTGGATGACTTTATGGGTTTTCGCCTTATAAAAACCCAAGAGTTGACATTCTGATTTATCTACTCTTGAGTCAACAGGAAGTACCAGATTTAAAGAGACCAAATGCATTGTAATGTTTGTGGTTCCAATTGTGGATTAGATGAGCTATTATGGAAAGAGCTGCCAAGTAAATATGGCAAAAAAAAAAAAACAGGATTTAAATATGTCTATTAAATTGTGTGTTAAGTAAAGTAGCTCAAGTGTGGTGCTGAATGTTAACTTATCATCTGGAGAGTTGATGTACTAGATAAAGCCAGAATTGTGGTTCTTTTTTTTCCCCCTCCAGAACATTTTTTATTTTAATTAAGGGAAGACACTGTAAACTAGGAATTTCAGAGACCAGCACTTGACTGTAATCATGGTTGTGTGATGACTTAGAATATTTAAGGCTCCAAATAATATTTCTCATTTCTCTGCTTTCTATTTCTTGCCATCACCACAGCAGCTGATCAGATTTCCTGAGATAAATATGCTGTCTAGCTTTTAATGGGATTTCTGTATTGCCAGGAGTTGGCATGTTCTCATAATAAAAGAACCTAAAAATTGTACATCCCTTAATTGGTAAGAAGAGAGATGTTTTGATGGGCCACAAATGGAAACATTGATTTTTACTGCCACTGAGCAGTTCCAAGCAGCGTGTCATGCCACGTTCCCCACCACGGAAGGCAGCAGCTGGCTCTCCAATGAGTTGATTTTTGTCCCAGGTTCTTGATGTCAGGTGCTTGGAAGTGCGTGTTCTGTGCAGACCGGAGAAATAGAGCCCTTAGAACACTATCTGTTTCTAAATTGAAACATTTGTGGTACTGTGGCTTCCAACGCAAATCAAATGTATTCTTTGCTTTGTTTCTCTTTTTTGCTTTGGTGAACGGCCCTTGGGGATTTAGAGGTTGTGTGCTGAAGTCTTTTGTTGTAACTGCAGTGCTATGTGCGACACACACCTCCTTTTGCATATGCACACTTGTTTGCAATAGAGTATTTGTGCCCAATAGAGATTTCTCTCTTTAATTTAAATCAGTGCTAGTTTTTGGATGGGGTAACTCTGTTTTCCAGGATGGATTGTGGGAAGAGACAACATGCACTTTGATTTTCCAGTCTGAATCTCTGTGTTTTAACAGGCAAGTTTAATCCACTGACATTTATTGGCATTACTGAAATACTCTATTATTTTTTCCATAGGTTTTTTTTTTTTGCACTTTGATTTACAAGTTCTTGATGTGTACTGTTGCTCTCTTGATTTGATTGAGGCTGTGCTCCATTTCCAGCAGTTATGCAGGGAATTGCACTAGACAGGTGTTCAGATACTGAGTTAAACATCTGTAGGTGCTGCATCACCCTGGCTGGATACCGGTGCCTTACTTGTGAAATGGGAACAACAAAGCTGTCTCTCTCTGTGGGCAGGAGGGTGGGATCCTTTTTAGCTCTAGGATGTGTGAGACTGTGAAATGGGGCTATGCGTATGTAATTTTAGCTCTGAAGGCTACACAAATGCCAGGCATCATTATCATGATCATTAACTCACTTTTCTGTACAGTTTAGCCACTTCTCTGCACAGTGCTAAGCATAAAATGTGTATTTATTTTCAATACATTGGTCCAGCGATTCTAAGACTGGTTCTTATCATCTAGGCTGATAACCAGGGTGTAAGTAAGGATTATGGTCCTGCAAACATACGTGCTTCCTTGATTGCAGAATCAGGACATCTTTGCAAAGAACTGAGCCAACATCACCACATTGGGAGGCATGTTGTATGGAGGTGAACTTGGCTAAGAGATCTCCCGATTCTCAATTGCAAGGATCTGGAGGAAATGAAAAGGTTATGTGCATTAGGAGCAGCTGATAGAGGTTTTAGAGAAGTGTGTAAGAGAATTGGGTTTTTAGGAGAAAAAATGCTAGGCATTTCCACCTCCCTGATGGGTCATGACACCCCCAGTATCCACACACAGAGGGAAGATGACAGAAAATCCCCCCAGAAGATTTGCACCAAGAATTAAAGAATCTAGTTGAGAATTATGGCACCACATGCTACAAAAACCCATATATTAATATACTGAGAGGTGTCAAGACTAATGGACCCTGGGAGGTAGAGTAATTAAATATATCTTAATAAATGCTGGACGATTCTTTTAAAACCCTTTCCCAAGCCCCCTTCAGCTGACATGGACTGTATTCTTCCTGTTGGCAGGAGGCCTAGAAGGAGAGCCGGAGTGTGATCGGAAAACCAGCCGTGCGCTGGAAGACAGGAACAGCGTGACAAGTCAAGAGGAGAGAAATGAGGACGATGAAGACATGGAGGATGAGTCAATTTACACCTGCGATCACTGTCAGCAGGACTTCGAGTCTCTGGCAGACCTGACGGACCACCGGGCCCACCACTGTCCTGGAGGTAATGCTAAATAGCACCAGGATTCTGACAGGTGGTTATATGGATAATTGGACATAGCAACAGCTTGAAGCCTCAAGTGAGATTAAAGAATTAATAATGTAATTTTACAGTTAATGTCATTTTATTGTGGTGTCTTGGGTACCCAGTATCCGCCTTTTAAATAAAGTTAAAAATAAAAGCAACAGCTTTGCGGCAGGTAGGACTTAGGTGGCATTGCCCTGTCCCTGCTCCCCCAAACTGCAATCAGTCCACAGCCATAAGTGGGTGGGTTTGCACCCTGGATTTCTGGAAGGTCTTTTGGAAACTCAGCAATTAAGAGGTTGTTAGTACAAAGTTAAGCAGCTTAAGTGTGGAAAGCTGCGTGAAGGAGTGAGATCCGAGGCAGGGCTTGTGATGGGACGGGAAGAATTTCAAAGGCCAAGAAGAACCTGTGCAGACAGGAACCCAGTTCCTACTTGGCCTCCTACTTCTTTGGGTAGGAGAAGTGTGGGTGGGTGCTGTCCCACTATGCCTGACTATAGCCCTCTTTTCTAGTTACAAGATGCCTCAGAGAAGTGGGTAAGCCTTCACTTTTGTAGGAGTGATTCAAGACATCATGAGTGGTGTGTGTCTTTGTGCCTGGGGCGCATGGGGTGAGTGGAATGGAGAATGGGATCATGTGTACTCCCTGGGGTGTGGCAGCCATGCTGCTGCAGGGGTGGGAGTCAGCATGTTTCCAGGGTCTGAGCAAGGAGTCCAGAGCATCTGTGTTCCTCACACAGCTACCCCGATAGCACCCTCCACTGTGGTTGTGGATTAAACTCTTTGGATGCCAGTTTGTGGGGAGATGACCCCAAATTTCAGACCAATATTCAAAGAGGACTTGTGTCACCCGTTTTTGGGGGAAATTTGCTGGTAGGAAATAGGTTGGGGCTCAAATTTCTTACTTCCTCTACTTTTTTTGTGCCATCTTGGAAGTTTGAAAGCCAAGTGTTTGGGGAACTACTATGATTTTCCCTCTATGACTTATGCACCTGATAGCCCTGGTGTCTTGCCAGAGGATTTCATCCCTGGGCAAGTCACTATGGATTCAGTGAGACTGAGAAATGACAATGGTATATTCTTGGGGTAAAAGGGTTTATACCGGGCTTTATACACTCCTGGAGGTAGCTTGAGCATTAGAATCACATCTGCATCCAGCAGTCTGAAGGTCTGTAGGTTTGTAATCTTCCCCCATCTCTGCCTTTGCCCAGAGCACTGGGCAGAGCTCTTTATATAGTGACTCAGTCAATAATAGCTCATTGCCTAGAGGTGTGGAAGCAGTGGCCTAGCATCCAGTTACATCATCAAGTAGTTTAGGTTCAGGTGAGAATCCTAGCCATAGAAACTTCCATTTTCCCCACACCCGGGTAGACCAAGTCTCTGTTCTTAACCTCTGGAGGGAACAGATAACAAACAATAAATCCAAAAGGACCCTTACAGTTTGGGACCTTTGGGGGCTCAACAAACCATACCCCAGTCATTTTGAATTTGTAGTATTTCAACCACAGGCAGAGGTGATAGCCAACTTATAAGCTTAGACTGAGAATTAGAAGGGACGCATGGAGTTGGCTTTTCTAGTCCTCTCATTTCCTGGGGGTTGTGGGTAGATACTGACGTGTTGAGAGGAAAAGGTGACTTCTTGAACCAAGTTCACACAGCAGTTCGGAGGCCAAGCTAGGACCTTTTCAGGACCCCATGCTATGGACTCTCATTCTACTTGAGAAAACAGTAGATGTTGGTGTATTTCTTGATTTAGCCAAGAACTGAGATGGGATCTTCACTATGAAAGAATAAAGTATTGTCACTTACTTTAAAAACAATTAATTGCTCTCCTAATTAAAAAATATTCTCTTTATTTTCTAAATGTAAAACAATATGCTGTTCTCGTCTAGTTGTTAAAGCAGGGCCCTTCAGGCCCTCCACTAAGAGAGCTTTATTATGTCTCTGCAGCTTTTGGAGTCAGATTCCATCCCTGGCACTATTTAGGCTGCCCCTTCCTCCCGTTCTTCAGAATCAAGGACATTCTCATGTCTCTCACCACACTTGTGAGGATGGTGGTATTTCTAGGTGGGGAAGGGAAAACATGAGACGATGGGGCTGCATTGTGGGGGTTTATGCTGGAAAGAAGAAATAAAGGCTAATTGTGCTTCAGTCCTGGGCAGGAATCTCTATCCAGTGACTCTCTTCTCTCCGAAGCCTCCCCACATTTGGGCTGGGATCATGGTCGCGCTGTCTGCAGGGTCTCCAGCCATCCTTACCAATGCTGGTGGTATCCACAGGTGCTCCTGCCTGCCTCCTAATGGGACCCCGCTAACAACCTCTGAGGGCATGTGGGAGCCAGGAATGTCCCTAAGCATTGGAAAGAAGTCAGAAATTCCTTGAAAGAGTATGGGAAATGCCTTGCCTAATAACATCCCCGAGAAATTCATTACCACAAAGCAAAGGTGCGACCCAGTTGGGCAGAGTCACCTTGACGTGGAAGAGATGTGAGGAGTATTTTCCCCGAGGCCTTAGGTTCTTAAGGATTACCCAGTGGCAGGATAAACCACTGGGAGCTGCATGCGTATTACTCAGAAAGGCCCCTGCCTAGGATCCTGCTTTGCTCTTTGGTCATGCAGTGGTTTTCCACTGTGTCCCAGATGTGTCTCGGGGGTTACTGGGGTGGGTATTGGGGCCTTTCTGACTGAGGGGCTCTGTCACCCACTTCAGCCAGAGCTTTTCACCTTAACAAGTCTGTTTTATACATTAGGCTTTAGCATAAGATGTTGTGTGAAATTGACTTCTGCTTCGAAAGCATGGAATGTAATAGCAGGCCCTCTTGGGGCAGGGTCATGGGTCTGCTGGACACTCATCAGTGCTCACCCAGTCACTGTACTAGGGATGCTGCAGGTGGCTCTGTGGCCCTCATGGGGTGTCACTCTGGAGGGGCAGGTGCACAGACACTCAGCAGCCCAACAAAGACCATTTCAGAGACACCATGCTCTTCTGAGGCTCAGGGTGCTCAGCACATGTTCCTGAGGGAACAGATGAGTCTTGTTTGGAGGCAAGGCAGGGCCCTCCCTACTTTTGGGAATTTGAGGCCACCTGTCAATTCTGCTGTCTGCTGCTCAGAGATCAGCGTCAGGCCTTGGGTGTTGGCAGAAAGCTGTCACTGTTGGAATGTGAGGCAGCACACCCCTCTCAAGCAGGTGTGTCCCGGCGAGGTCGGCCCTTCCAGGCAGTCTGCATGGGAGTGCTGTGTGGAGGGGGTGGGGTATGTTTCTAGGGGGCCATCTGAAATGTGGTTCTTCCTTAAAACTGCTTTAGCTGACTCCTGGGCTCTTTCTGTGTCTTCTTTCTTTGGCTGTTGGGGTGCATGGCAGTACGTTGTTTCATCAGAATCTGGGGGATTAGCTGTGAGGTGTGGAGATTTTCGAGATGGAGGGTGCTTGTCCTGGGGTTAGGAGGGCCCCCGCCATAATGGTGATGGTGGCATTGGTAAGGAAGACAGAACCCCAGGACTCTGCAGTGAAGAACCCTGATTTCCAGAGATGCTGGAGCTTGAGAAGGCACCCTCTCCATTGTCCCTCAGCAGAAGTGGCTCTGCTGTGTCCAGAAGTTGTTGAAGTGTGGACTTCAAAAATTCTGCAACTCCATCACGTGCTGTTTATCATTCTCTCTTCACTCTCACGTCTCTCACTGGTGTCTGAGGGGAAACCAACCATAGACCCCTAAGGCGTCAAACATTGTATCTTTACGACATGAAATGCAATAGGCAAATATCCCGTCTGTTCTGTTGATGCTCAGCCCCCTAATAGCTATTTGAGTTCTCTTCGTTCTCCTCCAATCCCTGCCCGGGGGATGACGAATGTTTATCATTATCGTGGCATATACCTGGAGTCGTGGGCATATACCACTTTTGTATTCTGCATTTTTTATGGAATGTTATTGCATTCTGCATTTGTTACTGCAATTCTGCAGTACTTTCTGAATGCATCCACGTGCTGCCACATGTTCTTTTCTATTATCCTTTTTTTGTGGGGACACCCTCTTTCTTTTAGACAGAAGTACTCAAGCAGATAAAGGTTGGGTTGCTGATACTGTGACTGTATACTGTAAAAATATTAAATTTGGACCAATATGCCAGTAGGTGAGGATTTTTGCAATGAAGTAGATAAAGGCTGACTTGATGTGTGAGATGGGCTTGTCTGTTCCTAATCGAACATTGTTTGCAGGTGCCATGTGAGGAAATGGCCAAAACATTCGGTGGCTGTCTGGAGTGGTGATAGAAAGTCCCCGTTAATTCAGGTGCCACTGACTTGAATAACATTGGAACAGGGAGTAAGCTGAAGTTTGTGAAGTGTTGGCCAAACACATTCAGACCCTATAAATGGTTGCAGGGGGTGTTTTTCATCATCTTCTAGGAGCCCGGACGACTAAAACTGCTTTAAAACATCTCTGGGAACGTCCTGGGGCACTGTGGAAGCAGGTGTGAGAGGTTTGATTTGCCCAGGGGCTGATTCCAATTTTTTATGTGCTCATTGAAGCAGGTCACCTATGGACCTTCAGTCTGGATTCAGGGGGAATGTTTTACGGCTTTCTGTTACGAATACTACCTTTTAAGGTTGCTGTGATCTAGACTGACTGCTGCTTCAGCCCACATTAGTGACACCGACACTGAGGACATTTGGGCGCTGGAGCTGTGCTGCTTTAATGTTTAGCCCCTACTTTCCTGGGGACCATCCCCACTGGCTCAGGAGTGAGCTATAGGCAGGGGTGTGCAGTGTGCCAGTCCTAAATGTGTCCAGTGCCCAGGGCTGGAGCATCTGATGACTTTTGGACGTTCCTGGCCACTTCTCTAGAAGTACCACTGGCATGATTCAGGTTTTCGTTATAGGTAGGGACAGGCGGATTGGAGTCTATTTAGAAATGACTGAGGTCTCTAACTCTGGGCTCCTGGCAGTTGTTCCATAGAAGAGAAATTGCCTTTAGGACCAGGTTGGAGCTGAGCATTGGTTTCTTCCCTTCAGCGGCCGTTTGCTGATCTCTGACTCAGGCCAGCTTGCTGGGCACAGAGGGGCATCCTTGAAGCACATGGGGGTCTCTGCCACCCTCCAAGCTGCAGCTCACATTTCAGCCCTCCCCAGTTGCTTTCTCTGCAGCCCCTACAGTCCACAACACTCAGCAGATTCTGTAATTATTCTGTTTTTAATATGTTTATCACCATTTTCCCCACTACTGTTTAGCTTCATGAGGACAAGGGCCATGCTTGTTTTGTACCCTATTATGTCCTGGCCCAGTGACTGGCACACAGTGGTGCTTAATACATGCACGATCTTTAGAATGATCCCAGCAGGGAGCTCCTATTTTTTACGATTCCTACCCATTTTACACACTGGGCAACTGAGGCTCAGAGAATTAGGAGATTTTGCTCAAGATTACGGAGCTTGAGCTAAGATTCAAGATCTGAACAGTTCACACTCAGAACATAGATTGGGGACAGTGAGCAATTTCCAACTAAACTCCAGAAAGACATAGCTTTTTTGAATGCTCAACTTAAAAAAATAGGGGAGTGTGATTTGCTCAAATAGCAACAGCAAAAAATGTGCTCCCATGGGTTAATTTTGCTGCTCCCCCCCTTGGCTGCCTCCCATTTCCTGAGGACTGGGACCAAGGAGTGTTTCCCTGGCCCCTTCTGAAAGGCAGACCCTCCTTCTCTGGCGAAGTTGAAATGCTGCTGTGTAAAAAGCTGTGTGGAAAGTTAATTACACTTTCGTTTGTTCAGCTGTGGCCAGAGTGACCTGTGGGCCCTAATTGCAGGGCTGGGGCTGCATGAAGGCTGGCACCTTTGCCAGCCTCATTCCTGTCCTCTGGCTGGTCAGTTCTTGCTTTTGTGTGCCTGCTCAGGCCTTTTCTTGCTCTGACAGTAAGGGTGGGGGCCCTCCCTGCCTTATTGCTCCGGGCACCGCTAGTACTGGTTCCATTTGGGCAAAGTGGAGTGGGCACGGGCCAGCCGCTGGTGACGCGCTGCCAAGTGCACAGGTGCAGGGCACGAGCTCCTTCTGCCCATGGGGAGCATGTGCTGCGCCTTGGTGTCAGCCGGCGTCTTGCAGTGCAAAAGGCCCGGGGGCTTGAGCACAATTAATATCCCCATGTCAAGAGCTTTCTTGCATGGAAACAGCATCCACCTAGGAAACAGAGCATAAGAAAGGGTCCCGCTTATGGTAGCCACAGAAGGGGTAAAGACCAGGGCATAAACCCAGGGAACAACATTCAAATGTTTGGAGAGGACAAACAATCAGCTACTGAGGGACACAAAGGATGCTCTGATAAATGAAAAGGCAGACCTTGTTCTTGGGTGGAAAGGGTCAATATCTCCAATACATCAATTTTCCCTAAATTAACTCATTAGTTTTAGGTTAGCCAATAAAAGTAAAAATAAGATTTATTTAGAAATGGACGAGTTGATCGTAAAGTGCCAAAGGAAAAACAGTCATGCAAGGATAGGAAGGAAGATTCAGTAAAAGACATGATGGGCAGGGCTAAGAACCAGATCAGATTTTAAAACATGTTCTGAAGCCGTGGAATTCTAAGCCATGTGGAGCAGACCAGGGAAATGGAAAAGAGAGCAGAAATGGACTGGAATAGAGGGAGAAATTTAGCGTATGAGAAAGGTGTCATGGCTTGTCCATGGAGGACAGATGGATCACTCCGTAACTGGGGTAGGGATGCGGCGGTAGCCATCCTGAGAAATGGAAATTGGATCCCTCCCTCCTCCTAATGCCAAAACAAGTCCCAAATGGATCAGAAATCTAAACATAAAAAGAAAACTTAAAAATACTAAAAGAAAACATAAGTATTTAAAAAATATACTAGTATCAGAGTGGGGAAGCCTTTTCTAAATATAACCCTAAACCCTGAAGCCATAAAACAAGACAGAAATATTCAACCACATAAAAATAAAACACTTCTGTACTACCAAAACCACAGTAAATCAAACTGAAGACACATATCACAGGCTAAAGAGATTTTCCTTAATATATAAGGAGCTCCTACCAACACCAAGAAAATTAATAAATCAACAGCAAAGCAGGGCAAAGTCTGGGCTGCCCAAGGCCAGCACCTGCTCAGATCAGTTGGCATCAAACCGGTCTTTTACATATTTTGAGTATCTCCCATGTACAAAGGACAGAAATGGAAGCAGAAAGAGAAATACTGGTGGGATCTTCAACGTTTAGGAAGACTCAGAACCACCTTTATAATAAGAGAACTGTAGATTTAAAACCATAGGAAAATACCATTTTTAACCTACCAGATTGTCGAAGACCTAAATGTTTGCCAGCCCATCATGCTGGTGAGGATGTGTATCCTTGATGCCAATGCCTGGGGGCTTGTCCTCTCTTGTCCCCAGGGTAGTAGTGGCCTGTGCTGGAACATCTAGTAGGTGCTCAATACATGTTTGTTGATCTTGTTCCCAAAGAGGCTGTGAGGGAAAGAGGTGTCTGCAATTATGCTAGACAATAGAAATGCCATGGTTAAAGAGCTCTGAGGCATGAAATAGCAAAAGTAAAAATTCCACGAGCCATGTCTGGACATAGCAAGTCTTCAATTAATGCGTAATCAGAAAGTTACAGAAGGAAGAGATGGCTTATTCATTTAACAAATATTTATTTATTGAGTCCTCCTGGGGGCTAGGGATGTAGGAACTATTTATTTAAATAAAAGGTAATGTGTTGGAGAAGGTGAAGGTATTCACTTCATAAAAGCATTTTTTGGCATGTGAGCTGCAGTCCTATAGGTGCTCTTTAAATAGCTGCCTTTCCCAGTGCCTTTCAAAGGTGTTTCTGTGTGCAGAGATGGTATTCTCTACGGCTTGCTGGGAAGATGCTGACTGTGTGTGTTGGCCTGTTGGCATGCGGCCATTTAGGAGGAGGGGTGGGCCTGGTCAGCCTGGGTCTGCCTGGCTGGGGGCGAGAGTGGAACCTGCCCTAAATTGCTGTTCCCCGTCCTCCAAGTTCCCCATTAGAAGGTGCCTGGGAAGCCAGCAGGCTGTGGAGGGCCGTGGCTCTATCTGGCCTTGGGCAGCTGAGCCCTGGCTCGTGGTGGTAATGTGGAGGGCAGTTGTTTTCAGATGCTGGTGTTATTCACCTCCTGTGAAGCCTGTGGGTCACAGAATGTGTCCCCCTTGACTCAATTTTGTAGAGTGAACACGGGTATCACAGTGTTGTGCCTTCAGGTCTCTCCAGAATTGGACACCAAATCTAACAATATGGAAGTCGGGGTCAAGGTGGGAAGAACCCACATTTCTTTTGGCTTCCGTGGGGGAAATGTGTTTATGTACGTGCCTTGAGGTTTCTGAGTGCTCTCCAAAGTGGAGGGAATCTTACTTCTTTCCCACCTGGCCAGCTCGACTTCTTGATGGTTTCTGAATCTGCATAAGGCCAGGTTCTTTTGGGTCTGAGAGTGGGCCACAGTGAGGTCAGGTGTGGTTCCTGACCCCGGGGGTGTTTGTGCTCCCCCCTGCCCTCCCCAGGTGAACCTCAGGCATGGATCTGGTGATGCTTTGGGAGGGTGAGGGGTCTGGGCTGCTCCTCCCAGGCTGGCCCCTGATTTCTTAGTCTTTCCTGACAGCAGCCAAAACTTCTGTTGGCTTCCCATTTTGGGCCCAGTATGTATACCCAGCAGGACCTTGGGTCCTGGCGGGAAAATAAAACCCCAAGCCAGGCTTTAGGCTGGTTGCACATGTGTTCCTGGTGTGGTCTAGGTTCAGCCTATTGTCTTAGCTTGGAAGTTTCCAAAGGGCACAAGTAATGTCAGCAAGTGGTGATACCATACTGACTGTAAAGCCCTCTGTGTGTGTGTGTGTGTGTGTGTGTGTGTGTGTGTGAGAGAGAGAGAGAGAGAGAGAGACAGAGAGAGAGACAGAGAGACAGAGAGGTCCTGTCAACAACATATAATCTAGCTGGAACATGAAGTCACCGTGATGCTTTTGGTTGCCTGACATGTAGTAGGTCCTCATTTAATGTGTCATCTGCATTCTCAATTTAAACTGACAAGCAGAACAAAGCAGACTCATGGCCTGGAGGAAGAAGGAGCTCTGGTTTTAAGCAAGGCCCTCCAAGGATGTACCCCAAGGCTGTCTGCACTGACCCCCTCACCAAAGGCGTAGCAGCAGAGGCATCCCCAGCACCTCTGGGCCTCCATCTTCCTGACTCAGAAAGAGTATCCTCTTCCCCTCACCAGGACAGAAGTCCTGAGACTGATGCCTAGTGAAACAGCCTTGACCAAGGCTCATCTCCAGAGGTGTCCCTGTAGCCAGGGGGAGATGGACATGCATATGAGCTGAGCTCAGGGTGGGGGAGTGGGGGGCACCTCCATATGGACCACTGGGACTGAGGGTTGGGGAGGGTGCTCCCCAGGACGGTGGCCCAGAAACAGATATTATTTGGGAGGAAGGAATTATATGCAGGGAAGGAGTAAAATAGTTTTATCAAATGCCAGATCACTGGGCACCTATTATCACGTCATGCACTTTGCTTTTGATGGTCACCTCTCCAAATTTTAGGGAGGCAGAGTCTTCAAGGATCATCTAGCTCGGTGGTTTATAACATTCTAAACAACAAGCAGTATTGAAAACAGATAAATGTAGAGCCTGTGTTAAAGAGTTTGGGGGATTCTGAGCTCTGCCCACCTGCCTACCACCCAACTCCTGCTCTCTCACATCCCCAGGGCAGCTGTTCAGGAGCCCTCAGGCAGCCTGAAAGCACTGATTGGGTCAGGCTCCTAAGTGAGGTCGGACTTGTCCAAGATCACATCTGGAGGTGGTAGCTTAATGGGTGCCCAACCCCTAACAGGAAGTAGCTGGTCATTCTAGGAGTCTACCCCGGGGTGGACTCTGGGGGTTGGCTGCCGGGCACCCAGATGTCCTCTGACCTGAGGGCATTTGTGTAGCTCCTGCCTGGCTCACTGGGGAGGAGTGGGTGCCCCACAGCAGGCTTGCCATCTTTGAGTTCTCTGGAATTACAAGCCTCACCCCATTTGGACTGGACTTTTCTTTTATTTGCTTCATATATGAAGTGACTCAAGTGACTCTGACTCTTGTATTCTTATAAACTTTGTAGAAGTTGTGCCCCCACCTTAGGGGTCCCATAGAAGCTGGCCTCCCCTCCCCTTCCTGAATCTCTGCCTCATGGTTCTTTGTGGGCAGAGTTCTGGGAGAGAAGTAAGTCACTCCCTGGTGGCAGCCACCAGCTTCTGGGCCTCCAGGACATCACAGCCAGCCGTGGGGCCAGGCTGGACAGAGGCTGGGTGGCTGTCGGGCTAGTCTGGTCCTGGGGCTCGAGTGGCTGAGGTGCCCAGATGGTGTGGAGGGGTGGCTGTGAAACCAGCCTGCTGGCTATACCACTGCAGCCGCATTCCTGAGGAATCCGTGTTACCAAAACGTCACGTCAGCCACATCAGCTTCTGGGGGAGGAGGGGGCAGCTGAAGTATTCCAAAACCACAGCACCAGGCTTTGTTTGTTATTCTTTAGGTATCTCAAGAGTAAGTTTCCTCTCCCCCACTGTGTACATGGATAGCTGCAAAGTCTCTGTGTCACCGAGCCAACTTGGGGCCAGGTATGTGGAGCCGGCTTCAGGTCTCAGCTGTTCCTGTCCCATCAAGGTCTAGGGTCATGATCCCTGCACTTCTTGCCCTTTCTTATCACCTTTATTGCCTGTGATAAGGCTTCACAAGGACCAGAGCCCCACAGGGAGGCCCTGGATGTGCTGGTGCTAATTCTGGATCCTGTTGGGCCAAAGATCTGGAAATTATGTTCCTTGGGTGCTCTATCTCAGTTACCTCCAATTTAAGGTTTGAAAACTTTGAGCAATGCCTGTAGGTAAAGATAGGAATAGCCTCCAGCTGGATCTTGACCTGGTTTTGGGGGATACAGGGCACAACTCGAGGATATTGTTCCACGAGAATCCTTTCTTACTGCTGAAATCTACTGATGGCTGATTTCCACATCTCTTACTCTGCAGCACTGGGCACCCAACAGAACAAAGCCAACTGCCAGTCAAAGGAAAGATATGTTCCTTAGGAGCTTAGCATTCCCTGGCACGTGTACATTCATTCGCAGACTACTTTTTTAAAAGCACCTACTATGAGCTATGAACTCTTCTAGACATGGGGGATAGAGTAGTGAGCAAAACAGACCACAGATCTTGCCCTCTGGAGCTCGCATTTTATAACACCGAGCCCTTCCCTGACTTTGGCCAGGAGATTCTTAAACTGACCTATATGTAGTTACTTTGTTCTAAAGAACTGGCTGGTTCCCTCTGTGGTGTAGCTGAGTACTGGCCAAGGCCCACGTGGGCAGTATAAGAGGGAAGAATGAGTAGCCGGCTCCCTGCCAGAGCGGTTAGTGTACTCGGAGACTGTGGCAGCAAAACAGGGTGAAGGTGATTGCTCTGTTCCCCACGTTGCTGGAGAGACCGTGATGGAGGGTGTCCAGGAGAAGATGCAGAACAGGAGGTCTCAGGATCATGCCAGTGGGCTGGGAAGTTAGGATTCTTGATGGCCAGTGTCAGAAAACCAAACCCTAACTTGCTTAAATCAAGTAGGTGGATTAGTGGCTTATGGACACAGAAATTCCAGAGGTACCACCAGCTTCAGGCGTGGCTGCGTCCAGGGACTCTGGCAAAGGCCTTAGCGCCCGTAGCCCCTGACTGATGAGGGCTATGTTGGCTTTTGGCTCAGGCCATGTGCTCCGAGTGGCGGATCCAGAGGGGAAGTCAGAGTGCTGCTAGCAGAAGAAGGGATATATGCTGTTAGGCAGGACGGCCCAAAGAGGGAAGGTGCTTGGGCCATTTGACATTGAGGAGCAAAGATTCCAGAAGAGGTGACCTGACTTCAGGGAGGTAAGAGCTTTGCCAGCCCCATGGTTCAGCCGGTGCTTCTTCCCATGAGGGTGATGTGGTGGTGGGTAATTTTGCTCTCACCCTAGAAAACGTATTAATGGTGGGGGGCTGCCCAGTGGAAGCTCAGGTCAAAGCTGTAACCAAAGCAGTGGGGGAGTGGGGCTGAGATGCCTTGACCCCTTGAACCAGGACCAGTTCTAGAAGCCGGAGGGGCGCCCATTCTGGCCCACACAGTAGGTGCAGCTTCCTGGTGGTAAGAAGCTTTAAAAGCTTGGAGATGGTGGTGAGGGTTGGGGAGTGGGATGGTGGGGGGCCATGGGTTGATTTTTTTCAGATTCCTCCAAACCGTGAGATCCTGTGATTGGCATCCCTAAAGTGACACCTTAACACAGAAAATTAAAGACCATCTCCAAACAAAATGAGAAACCAACCAAATTTATTTCCTGCCTGCTGGGGTGTGTGGTTCAAGGAGTGCAGCCAGCAGGGGATCAGCCTTCCTTTCCTTGGGCTGCACACACCTGGGCCTGGCCTGGCCGTATGGAGGCAGGAGGAGGGGAAACTGCTTATGGTGCCCGAGCAAAGGCTGGGCAGGGGGAGGGATGTGGGGGGTTTGAAGCAGGAAAAGAGCAAGGAAATCTGAAATTAACTCTGGCGCTGGTCTGAAATAAAGCTAAACTATTGGTTGAGTATTTTGGCAGTGTTTTTAAACACTGTGTGTGCCAGCTCAGGGAAAAAATGTACAGGGGATAATAAAATGCTTCATTTTGTATTAAACAGTTTTATTTTGGAGTTGACTGGCTAGATTTTGGCTGCCTTTGGAAATGACATCATTGCTCTGGGGGTGCATCTGGGAAGACTGAGGCTGTGAGACAGCTGTGCAGCTGGGGGGCAGCGACGGGCCTGGGGGCAGCACGTGCCTGGGCCCCTCTCCAGCACCCCCCATCGTGGATACTGGAAGTCTTGGCCTCCCTGCGTGGTGGGCTGTGTGAGTCCATGCTGCCGAATGACAGTGGGTGATGAGGTCAGGTCTGCTGGAGGGGGTGTGACCCTTCTGAAGGTAGGTGGGGGCTGAGTGTTGAGGAGGTGGGAGGAAGGTGGCAGAGGAGCAGGCGGTATGGCAGGTTGGGGAGGAGAGATGCTGGGCATCTGCCTGTGGCCTCCCAACCCCTTCCTGGTGTCTATTCCTAGGACAGCTTCAACCTAACTGTGTCCCTCTGGCTCCGCACTTAGAATAAATCCATCCACTGACCTAGTTCTGTCTCTTCTGGCCTTTCCTCCTGCCACTCAGTGGCTCATCATGGGCCTTGGGCAGGCCATGCTTTTTCCTGCTGCAGGGCCTTTGCACCTCCTCTCCCCTCCACTTGGATGTTCTTAGGCTTCCTCCTGGAGAGCTCCTTTACTTCCTTCTGGGTCTTAAGAGCGATGTCACCCACTCAAAGTGGCCCTCTTAGACACCCCCTCTTCCTGGCCAAAGTTACTCTCCTTCATTCTCTATTCAAGTGTCCCAGTTGATTTCCTTCCTGGCAGTTCTTGTTATTTCACATTTTCTTTTTGATTTGCTTTGGGATCAGTATTTGCCGCTAGACGCTGACTCTGTTGAGAGAAGTGTCCTGCCCTGTCTTTCTCTTGCCTGTATCTGTCTCCGGCCTAGCAGAGGGCCTGGTATATAGTAGGTGCTCAGGAGAGGACCAGGAATTCTTGTGGATAGTTTTCCTGTGTTCTGGAGAGAAGTCTCAACCCAAACACCACCACCCACACCTCCCTCACACCGCCCTTCCTGCCTCAGAAACTCTTCTTTCCACCTGCTTCCTGGGACCATTGAACAAAATAGAAGGTGATTCTGCTCTTCTAGGGGATATGGACTTTTTGCGTTTTGGACTTCTGCTTTTTTATTAAGTCCCTACTGTGTGCCAGGCCCTGGCTGGAAAGCAGGGATGTAGCAGATCCTTCTCAGGAAGCTTTGTTCTTCAGGCAAGGGAGACAGATGATAAAGAGGCAAGTAGGTAAGTGCATAATGACAGCCAGGGATGCACACGGAGGTGGATAAGTAAAATTGAGTTCCACTCCCCAGGAGCCCATGGTCTCCCAGGGGAAAAAGAAGGTGTACACAGTGTGGGAGGATCCTCAGTTCCTGGGGGTAGGGTTTTGAGGAGCACTGATGGAATGGCAAATAAGTGGCAGATACCTGGAGGCGGGTTTTGGAAGTGTCCGCATCTTGTGGGGTGATGCCAGGGCTGCTGTATGTGCTCTGTGGGGGTGGCAGGGTTGCAAGGAGGAGTGCAGAGGCCACTGACACCCTGCGGCAGGTCACAGAGGGCCTGGGGACCCTGGGGAGTGGGGGAGTGGGTAAGTAAAAAGGCTCTGCCCCCTGACTACCTTTGCTTGCAGGCTGCTTGTTTTATCACTGAGGACATATTTTACACAGCTTCCTCTAACATCTTTTTATCACAGTCTTAACAAACACCTTGTTGACATGTTTACTTAAAAATTGTTTAAAGGATACCCACTCAGTCAGGGTCCCAACAGAAAACAGATGGTACAGTCAAACCAGGTAGTTGAAGAGCATGTAATAAAGGGCCCTGTACAGGGGCGGACAGGGTGAAGGGGTGGGGAGCACAGGGCGACATTCCCAGCAATGCTGGAGAACCTGTCGAGGGGAGAGGAGGAGCATTTGCAGGGATCTGAAGGGGCCTGGGGGAAGCAGCCTGAAGAGGCTGACTGGCGGGAGAGCTCCCTGGTGAGAGGCCACCCAACCCAGGGAGCCCGAGGAGAATAAACACCCTGACTCTCTCCCCTCCCACCCTCCAGTCTTTGCTTGGGTTATGGGCTGAACCCAACAGTGTGCCCCAAGTGGAGGAGCCTATTGTCAGCCTCCCAGGGCACAGAGAGGGCTAGTGAAGCTGAAGGGTGGATCTGCAGGAGCTGATGGCAAATGCCTTTTACATTAATGTAATTATTCCTGCTTCTGAGGAGTCAGATTTTGCAGAGTAATCCCAGTTTATAAGAGGCCAAGTTCCCCGTGTGTATTTGTTTGGGGGAGTGAGAGCCACACTTCTATCTTGAAGCCTGAGGAATTGTCAGGTTGCCATGGGAGTTCGGCTTTTAGTTTTCCCTTTTCCTGTGACATGATGCTGGTCAGCGATTTGGTCTTGTGCTGTAATGCCACAGATTATGGGAACAGAGGTGGAAATTCATCAGATAAGAGACCTGGCTCCTGCCAGGTTTAGCTGTTCAAGTCATGGCCTGAGCTGCCAAAACTTTATTATTTACATAAATGGAGAATTGAATAGGTTATCATTTGGATTAACACCATTTACTGCTTAACTGCTAGAGAAATTGGCAAGGAATGCCCTCTGTGCCATCACCCCCTTCGACAGTGTCATTCCATTTATAGCTTCATTGGGGACAATAGAAGTCAAGGGAAGCAGCAAGGTCAAGGATGCTTCTGAGGAGCCTCTTTGTTCATTATGTATTTATATTGCACGTGGTTTCCATTCTGTGGCTGCACTGCTCCTGGGACCCCAGAGGATAAGGCAAGGAAACCTGTGCTCTGAGCACCAAAGCTATTTTTATTTGTGTGCAGGGCAAGGTGATGTGGTGGCTGCAGGCCGAGGTTCAGCTCCTCCCTGACACACAGAATTGGATATTAAGGTGGAATTAGAAGCTTGAGTCCAAGGAGATCCCTTGTGAGTGAGGCATTCAGGGGGCACTGTGACTTTCCAGACTGCTTTTGCAGACAGCAGCCAGGCTGGCTGAAGGAGCCATTTCGGGGGACAACCCCAGGCCCTCAAGTAGCCCTGATGTTAGTCTGAGAGTAGGTTGTGAATTGTTTCCCCAAATCAAATTCTCTTCCTGTTCTTTCTTTTTTCCATGGCACTTCCCCACTGGACATTCACAAATGCTTCCTTCTGCTCTTCACAAAGCCGTGCAGCCTCCCACTTGCTGATCCACCAGCAGCCCCGCCCTGACTTACCGCCGTGGAAAGTCCTGGTTTCTTCTGTGACTCATGCACTGGCCCGATATGATTATTTAGTACTGTTCACCTTTAAGTTTGGGGTGGATGAGGCTTTCAGTCATTCTGTATTAAGAAAACATTTAGAGATTATTAAATATCACTCATACATTAGTACATCCTATTTGTAAAAATTCCAAGGATAGAGATGAGGTTATGGCCTCCATCCTGCCCCCTGACCCCACCAGGTTAATGGTGGTCACCATTTTGGTTTGCATGCTTCAAGACCTACTATGAGTTCGTGTAATACCACGTTTCATAGACTCTAAGACACACCTTAAATGTCTCTGAAATTGAGATGAATCTTGCAACTAGTGGCTTGTCATGGTTTAATTGACAGTGTTTTTTGTTTTGCTTTTTTAGTGGCATGTAAAATAATAGTGCATTTTACAATCCATGGTGTCTTCGATTCCATGAAATATGGTGTATGTGTATCCATAGAAACAGTGTTGTATTGATTTTTGATTAAAAAAATAAATGATACCATATTGGATCTATCATTCTGCAACTTGCTTTTTTTTCACAAATACTATGCCTTGGAGGGTTTTCTGCATTGGTATATAGATCTCCCTTATTCTTTATTAACTGCTGTGTGGCATTGCATAGCATGGATATACCATGGTTTATGCAGCTGGTCCCTGGTGATAGGCATTTAGGTTGTTTCTGATTGTTTGCTATAGTTAACATTCTAGTACATGTCTCCCTGTTGGAACACTTTTTCCATGGTTGATAGCAAGAAGGGGGCATTGCTGTCCTCAACCTTTCTTCCATTCTCTTCTCTTGCATTCCATTCCATCCTGTTCCATGCCATTTCACCTTTCCCACCCCATCATCCCATCCCATCCCATCATCCCATCCCATCCCATCCCATCCCACCATCCCATGTCATTCCATCCCATTGCATCATCCCACCCCACCCCACCCCACCCCACCCCACTCCACCCCATCCTGTCCCATCCCACCATCCCATCCCATCTCATTCTATCCGTACATCATCCCATCCTATGTCATCCCATCCCACAGCCATTACACCAGGACTTATTTGGATTAGACACTGTGCCTGGGTCAGTTTTGTGGCTAAAGGTGTCTAGAAAAGGGAATCAGATCAGCTTATAGTCTAGTTAGGAGAGTAGGCATGCAGTGAGACTTGGATCAGAATTCCAGAGCATCCCCAAATTAAGCCTTGTAGAGGAGGGGCACAGGTGTTGGTGTGGTTCTGAGGAAGGCATTTCAACCTTCATTTGATACTTCTTTCAGCCTGGCAAGCCCCTCAGGAATAAGAAAAAGAATGCCTTTGTACTGACACGTTACCCCTTGGTTTATCATCAGTGGGAACATTCCTCAATTGCATTCCTAACTCTGACAGGTGTTCGGATTGTTATGGGGGTTCCCACTCTTATTTCCCCTCCTCTGAGCTGAGTAGGGAGAAAAGCCACCCACCCATCCACTTGTCCTGTGGCATCTGGCTTGCTCTGCATGAAGGTGCTTGTGCTCTCTCTCACTGGGTATCGGGAAGCATGGGGCCAGGGGATGGAGGTGATAGAGGTGGTTGGAGCCTCCCTCTCCAACTCTGCCGCCTGGGGAATTTTGACCAGAAAGTGTCTCAGAAGCTGTTCTGGACTAACTACTGGCAGTGCTTCTCAGATTTTCAAGTGCATATGGATTACCTGGGATCTTGTGAAAATGCAGATTATAATTTGGTAGGTCTGGGATGAGGGAGGGGCAAGATTGTGCATTTGTTACAAACTCCCAGGTGGTGCAGGAGCTGCTGGTTGCAGGAACCACACTCTGAGTAGCAAGGACTTCAGGAATGCTGAGCAAACCGAGGAGGCAGGGAGAACTGGGAAGTGGAGCAGGAGAGTTTTGGTGGGAACTGGGGCTTTTTTGGGGACAAAGCTGGACACATCTGGCAGCTCTCACTTTTGAGACTCTAGGCTGTTGGACTGTGTGCTTTTGGCGCATGCTCTCCAGCAGTTGTATGCAAGGCAAGGCAGGGTTTGTTGGTTTGTTTACAACGGATAGATTTGTGCTAGAATTTCCAACCATGGCATGGCGTTTGGAGTAGGATAATTCTTCATTCTGAGGGACTGTTCCTTGCTTTGCAGGGCATTCAGCACCCTGCCCTTGCCCACTAGATGCCAGTAGCAACCTCTCTGATTACTGTAGCACTTGAAGAAAAATGCCTCTGATGGGCAGGCGGTGCTGCTGTTGGTTGAGAGCTATTGATGTGGATATGGTCCTTGTTGAGGGCAGGGACCATGGCTTGGTCTCCATGTCCCCAGCAACTGGCACTGTGCCTGACATGGAGTAAGAGCATGATCAGTGAATGTTGCATGAAAGAAGGTAGCATGCTGGGCATAAAGGGAATGCAAGTTCTAACAACCCCTGCCTGCTGCAAGGAAAAGCCAAGATGCGTGCCTCTGCAGCAGCTGGCAGGGGGGCACCAGCTGAGGACAGTGCCATCCTGACCTCGAGGGATAGAATGGGGCATTCTTATGTTCATCTCTGCTTCCCCAGCTTGCCCCTGGCACTCTGAGGCTCTGTTTTCTCATGGAATGGCAGTCGACCATTTGGATTTTTGATGGGTCTGTCTTTTCTGGGTTGAAATGCTAGAGGATAAGGCTTGTTTTGTTCAACCTTGTGTGCCTTGGAGCCTGGCACATAGTAGGTGTCTTGTAAATGTTGGCTGGAAGAACTCTTTGAATTCCCTAAGGGAACTGGCACATCCAGACACCCAGTAATGGCTCCTTGTGATTATGTCTGTAATGTGAACTGTCATCCCTAATTCATTCATGCAGTTATTGGCCTATTCATTGGTTCAATGACTATTTCTTGAGCACCTGCTATGTTCTAGGCACTGAGCTAAGACAGCAGCATGCTGGTGGAGCTGATGGTGCGCTGGGGGCTGACATTAATCTGAGAATCATACAAACAAGGGGAAGGTCACAGCAGTGTTAAGTGCTTCTAAGGGAAGGTACGTAGTTCTGTGAAAGTGCTGAGTGGAGCCTGTGTCTGGCTATCTTGGTAGTCCTGGCAGTGTTGGGATGACAGGGAGTGTGGTCTTCCCTGGCTGTGAAGCTGGGGCTGAGCTCTGAACTGTATTGCATCCAAGTGTTTAGGGTAATAGTAAAGCAGGGCCATGCCCACATGAAAAGTTCCTTTGTAAGAATTAGATTTAAGATATTAGTTTTTATAAACCATTAGAGGATGCACAAAAAAATGAATCAATAATTTTGTCAAGACTTCTTTACACTTATTTTATAGTTTAGTGTTTTTTTCTATGTTAGCGTACATGAGTGTGAGGCATATCCTTTTCTGCATGTAGAGCCTCTAAAAGTCTTAGCCTTAGACCTGGAATGAGTAAGAGAAAAGTGGGTGAAAGCTATAGAGAAGAGCACTGCAGACAGAGAGAAGAGCATGTGCAAAGGCCCTGGGAAAGCAGAGGTGCTGCAGTGTATTGGGCCAGCAAGGAGGTGAGGATCACAGGTGCCCAGAGAGCAGTGAGGTGAGGGTGTGGAATCAGGCTGAGAGGTCTTTTGGGACCAAATCACGTGGGCCTTTGGATGCCATGGGAAGGAGTGGGGATTTTATCCCAGAGCTCGTGGGAAACCATTGGAAAGGATAAACTGAGGAATGACATGATCAGATGGTATGTTTTTTTTTTTCAGGCATGAGTAGTTTTATTTTGTTTTTCATATTGTAAAATCTTCAAGAAGGAATTTTGTTTGGCTGAGTTGGGCAATATTCATTATGATATTATTGGATGTATTCACTATGCTGTGTATTATATCCCCATGACTTATTTATTTATTTGGATGGTATGTTTTTAAAAGACCACTGTGGCTGCTGTGTGGAGAGTGGACTCATCTGTGAATCACTCTGGGGGTTTGTCGTTGAGATTTTCTTTTGGTGCCAGCAGTCACGTGGCCTGGGGCCACTCATGCTTGTGTCACTGGCACCCAGGTCACAGCTCCACTCTGCATTGCATTTCTGGGCTGCTTCTTCCCTTTCTGGGTCAGACAGACCTGGCCTTCAGAAGCCAGATGGACTCCGAAGACCTTCGGGTGATGTTTAGATTCTAAGTCACTGTAAATCTCACTGAAGTGACCTATTTTTCTTCTATCTGGCTCTTGTATTTTTTATGAATGAATGATAAAAAATGTGGCAGGGTCAGTTGTTTTAATTTCTTCTGACACCTGGATTCTGCATTCGATGGCAGCTGTCCCTCCAGGGGCTGGCAGTTTGCTACCAGGTGGTGGGGCCTGGGCCTGTCACACCTGGCTGGTCAGAATCGGTGGGGCAGGTGAGACAGCAGTCCTGGCCCTTATAGGACAGTGAGCCCTTTAGAACATGGGAGCAGAGGCTCAGGGCCTGTCTGAGGGGCCGAGACTGGGGCCAGCGGGTCTGGCTGCTTGGCCAGACACTGCAGCAGTGACTAGCTTGGAGGTAAAAACTGGAAGGCCGCACCTCATTTTGGACTGCAGCCTCACCCACCTTATTAACAGTATGATGGAAGCTAGTTCTTCGGGGGCAAACTGTGGCCTCACATTTGATGGGGAGTGGTGAGGGGTCAGAGCCTCCATTGCCCCTGAAACCATTCACCTCTCTACTCGAGTGGCCACTGCGGTTAGGTCTGGCCCTGTGTTCCGGCCTGCCTCCCTGCTCTTCACCTTGCTGTTGTCCTTGAAGCCTCTTGTGTCCTTGCCCATGCGGCTCTCTCTGCCTGGAACACCATCCCCTGGCTTGCTTCCTTGTCAGAGCCACACCTCATCCTTCCAGCCTTGCAGAAGCCTCCCCTGACTTCTGAGCAGACCACTGTCTGGGGCCCCCAGCAGCACTTGGCCCACTCCCTTGTTTTCAAAATACAGTTTTCTTGTTTCATGCTTAGGCAAATTCATTGTAGAAGATCTATCAAATAGAGACAAGCCAAGAGAAGAAAATAAAGCCCAGCCATAAATCAGAGGATCCAGTGCTATCATTCCAGATTCTTGTCCCACAATCTGCTTTTTTTCCACTTACCTATAGATGGCAAACAGCTTATCATACTGTTAAATATTGTACTAAAGCCTCCTTTAATCAGCTTCCTATTGTTTCATTGTATGGCTGTGTTCAGTTGTGTATTGCAGTCCTCTGTAGCTAGACTGGACACACCCAGTGGTCTACCCAGAGGTCTTGTGATACATGGGGATCTTGACTTTTCACCTTTGTTTGCCCAGGGCTAGGCCTTTGACTGGAGAGTTCATGGGAAGTATTTATTGGATGAATGAATCCCCTGCATTCCCATCTTTCTCCTGAGGTAGCCAGAGTTTAGCCTTTATTTGAGGCTATTTTCTTCTCCCAGTTCCAAGGACCCTCCCACCTTCTCCCAGAAAGGAGACTCCACATCCCAGTCTGCTATTGTTTAACCTTTGAAAGTCAAGTCCAAAGGCTCTGGTAGGGAAGAGGCTGGAGGGGTCAGGTGGGAATGAGCAGATAACAAGGTCAGTAAAGGTGGTGTCTGCTCATAAGTTGCTCCCGGGCCAGGAGGGAGTTGGGAGCTTCTAGGAGGCCAACGGGCTGCTGCTGGTGGTGAGCAGGAGGAACGCCAGTGCAGAGTGGATGTCACTGCAAGCTGTAAGCTTTTATGCCCGACTGCCAGCTACAGCAGCCATGTCTGAAGGCTTCCGGTGCAGCCCAGGTGAGCTGCTGCCTTTGGGCCTGGTATGTGTGCTCTGAGGACCAGTTCTCTGGGATTGGAGCTTTGCCCTATATGATGGGACACAAACCTTCCTACTCCCTCAGGCCTATTGGAACCCAGATACAAAAGCCTTAATGTATTCATGTATGGGTTCAACAAAAAGTTTGGTGCACTCCTGTTATATATCAGACTTTATGCTGGTCCCCGCCCTCACAGAGCTCACAGTTTGGGTATAGGGTGACCAATGGTTCCAGTTTACCCCAGACTGAGGGGCTTCCTGGGATGTAAGATTTTCAGCACTAAAATCAGGGATGTCCCAGAAAACTGGGACAAGTGGATCACCCTAGTAAGGCATAAACATAAGTTGCTGTCATCCAGGGAGGAGTAGTCAGAATCCTGCAGACAGGACTGGGGTTGCTTAGAGTGGGAGGACTCAACAAGGGTCGGCATATCACAGGCCTGGCATCCTGAGGGGGAGCTTTACATGGACTTTGATATTCCTGAAGGAGTAAGGCCTTGGTGGTGGTGGGGTTTCCACCAAAGATCCCTCTCCTCCCTCTCAGTTCTTCTTGCCCCTCTGCACACCCAGATGGTCTCCCTCTGGGCACCGCATAGTTGGATACTGGGGCAAGGGCAGCCCTGTGGAAAGTGGACCCTTGGGGCCAGGGTTCAGCCACCTCCATCAGCCTCTGAGACCAAGGTCTCTGCTCTGAAGAAGAGGGGGCCCCCAAAGTTTGCTCAGAAAGGGAAACCTGTCCCTCCTTCCTGGAGACTGAATGGAGTATACCTACTGGGGTTGACAGTGACAACCTCATCCATGGCCTGGGGTTATCATTAATCCTTCATTCACTCTTTACTCAGCACACAGTTACTGCTGGTCATCTATTATGTGCCTACTTGATGCATGCAACCCACAGCCAGGCACTTAGGAGCTAGTAGATACAAAACCCCTGGCAGCCCAGTGAGTCGGGCTGGTGGGAAACGACTTGAGTCAGTGGAGCTTTATCGATTTCCCATTGGCCTCCTGCAAGGCTGACACCCAGGGTGGGGCTCCCCTGCCAGGTACGTCTCTGGAGCCTTTGTCCCCAGAGGTCTGTGGAGGATTTGGGGGAATGGAATCTTGCATCCTTCTTTTGGAAAAGCCATTTGTGCATGGAAATGCAATTTACTTCTGATAGGAGGAAAAGACCTGAAAGGCCTCCAGGATGAGAATGTGTTTCTGGTACCTACAAGCCAACTCCAAAGTCAGTTTTCCAGCCTGGGGGTGAAATCCTGAGAAATGTAGGGCTGGGTTGGACACGTGGTTACCATCCCCCACGATCCCCCTGACCCCTGATTCTAAATACTGTTGAGCCAAGCAGAAAAAATTTTTACCCATTAACGTTCTTTAAAAAAATCCAATACAGGAAAACCCCAAGTTGACAATGGAATAGATAGGACAGTTCAAAGAGAATAAATTTTAAAAAAAACCACACAACGAAATTTCTAGAGATTTCTTTGTGTGTCCCAGTGGCCGTGGTGTGGTTAAGCACATTGCCTCTCATCCTGGTGCATGTGTGGGGAGGTTCCAAGGGTAGAAGCAGAGCCGCGGAAGGAGAAGGCCCGGTGTTGGTGTTGGAATGTGCCTGTGTGTGTGTTGGTGTGTGGGTTCCTATCAACACATGTACACATTTATCAAACTACATCTGCTTTTACTGTAAAAATTTTATGAACATGGGCATATGGCGCATTATCCTGCCATGGTGTGTGTGTGTGTGTGTGTGTGTGTTTGTGTGTGTGTACACACGCACAGGCAGGCCTGCTTGGCACTCACTTCTTGAGTGGTTGAGAAAGTCTCCTGGAGAAGAGAACCCCGGAGCCTGTGGGGCTGTGGGTGAGCTGACCTCCCCAGGGCCCCAGCCTGGCCCTTGGCCCACAAGGCCATGAATACATTTCCATCCATCTCCCGCCTCCATCACCTAGGCAGCTAATTCCTCTGGGCCCCTCTGCCTTATTAAAGTCACAGATCACTTTCCTGAGCTTAACGCTGTGAAGACCAGTGCACCCCAGTTCAAACCCCTTCCCCACCATGCAGCCTCTTCTGGACGGCAGGGGGTGGAGGTGAGGGTCCTGTTAGCCCCCGCCCCCTGCCCTGCCCCCTCCTCTGTTCAGTCTGCTCGAGGCTCTGCCGTGATCGGGGAGGTCGCCTCAAGATTCCTTCAGTAAACCCCTTGGCAGGATACAAGGGCCGTCACAGCTGTGCTGCACAGACCGGCTTCCAAAGGCGAGGACTGGGCTGGCCCACTTGAAGTGGCTCCTCTGCGGAGGGGTGTGAGGCTCACTGCTGGTTCGGAGAACACTCCTCCTGTCCCCGGCTGCCTTGGCCTCCCCTGTTATGAAATATGGATGGTACCGGTTCCAGCGTTCGGAGACTCGCTGGCAGCGCCGAGCGTCTCCAAAGGCCCGCCTTGTGCATGCACCTAAACACTTCACTGAGCAATCTGTCAACATGTCAGCAACACATGTTTTGTAAAAAGCTTCCAGTGGGAGTAATGACTCCCACCAGGACTTCCAAAATGCTTTGAATTCAGCAGATTTCTATTGCGGGCATCCCCTGGGGTGCCTTTTACAATGCCTACATTTCAGAAATTTGAGCCACAGACCCCTGGGGGTTTCCTTTCATAATGCCTCAAAATGTAGGGTTATATTGTTGGAAGTCCCCATGGGGTCTTTATTAATACCTGAATTCTGAGGAACTGGAAATTACACAGGGCACTGCAGGGGCCCAGATCCACACCAGGAAGAAGAGAAAAACTCTGTGGGGAGATTTTTTTTCTTCATGCAAGAGTGAAAGAGAAGAATTTGCTAAAGGACAAAATTGAGTGTGTTTGAGCTTCCTTCATTTAATCTGCCTTCTAGAACGCTACAGTAAAATCTGCAACCGGGAAGGGGGGAAATGACTTTTCTATTTTTAAATCTCACTTTGATATTTTAGGGGCTGGAGTATATTCTCTTTAAACACCCAGTGTCAAGGGGTATTGTTTAAAAAGAAATTATTTTTCTTTTTGGTCACTGAAAACACCTCTGCCGCTCCCTTCTCCCAGGTCTCCCCTCTTCCTTGGAGCTGTTAAACTCCTGTAGCGCGCTCCCGTCTCATTATCATTAACTGTTTGGGGTCGGTTTGAGATACTGGCCCGCTTGCTCTCCCCCTCTCCCCTCCCTTCTGTGCATTAAAGATGAGAAAATCAGCGTTGGAGATGGGCCAACCCCCCGTGTGAACTGGTTTCAAACCCTCACTCACAGCTGGGGCCATCAGAGTAGGAAACATTGAAGTTGCCTACTACTTTTTTGCAAACAGTTTGTTGCCGAAGTCTTGAAAAGACAGAAGGGGTGTTGCCTCTTGTCCCCCAACACACACACACACACTCACACCAGTTTCTGTGTGTGACTATTTGCAGCCTCTACCATCTGCATACTCACCTTCGGTATTATTTTTTTTAAAGTTACAAGACTTCAATGTGTTAAGCCTTAGGTTAATTTAAGCTGCCTTTTTTCCCTCCTAAATCTGGCACTCACTGGCTTGCTGAAAAGAGGGCCCTCGCTCTCTTTATTTCTATTACAGTCTCATTGACTGGGACAAGAAAATAACACTGAGGGAGCTAACTTACAGCAGCCAAGGCCAAGAAATTCTAAGTTGCTGATAAGACCCTCCTTCTTCCCTCCTCCCTCCGCCTCTGTCCCTCCCTCCTCCTTTCTGCCAGAGTGACTGGATCACACAGGGGACTGGGGAACTCACATTTCCCCCCCTCAGTGAGACTCCCAGACGGTGCTCAACCATCTGTGGTCCCGTGGGTCCAGCAGAGGGGGGCCAAGGAGGGGGGTTTGCCCATTAGGAGCTGGTTGGGTCAGACACTCACAGAGATCCTCTGCACCACCCTGAGCGGGCTGATTAATTAAGCAATTGCATCATTGATTCAAGGTTTGTGATTTGGTGCCAGGGCGCTGGCTGGCACGTTCCTGAGCTCTGCTTCCCTCCCCTGGGCTGTCAGTTGTAGGATCTCTTTCTGTTTTCCAGCCGGATTTTCCCCCTTGGTGTTGGCACCGGTGCATGGCAGGGAATGGAACTGTGTCCCAGCCACCCTGAGACCCCCAGCCAGGAAGCTCGGGTGGCTCCTGGGGTGTCTTGATGGGATGGGGCTTCAGGCTCACAGCCCTGGGCAGACCCCAGGAGGGACCTTTTCTTCTCCCAGCAGGCCCCATGGGCTTCAGCAGGGGCTCAGAGACAGAGAGGGCAAGGAGCCCCCGTGGTGCTGATTTGACATTTTTAGCTGAAGACCTTTGTTCAGACCAATTTCCAAGTAGCTTTGGGTTGGAGTGCATTCTGCGTTTTCCTTTTTCTTTCTTCTTCTTCTTTTTAAAATCCAGGGCCTATTTTTTCCTTTTTCTTTCAAAACGGTGAAATAGAATCTGACCCTGGGAATCCCATTTTTGCCATTTCTTTCCCCAAGTCACCCTCTCCTGCCTGACCAAGAAGTCCTGAATTTCCCGGCAGCCTCTGGGTCTCAGACCCTCTTCTCCCCACTCCCTCCCCGGGTCCTCTGAGGGCTACCGCCTCCCAAGGGAGAGCTGCATCCCAGCCTGGGGCCTGGTTCCGGAGCTGCAGGGCCGGGGCCGCCATTTTCCTGTCCTCCTTCCTCTTAGAGATTTTGACCTTATTGAGGGGAGGCAGTGAAGTCTGCCCAGATGCTTCCACAGCCATGGTAGTGGGTGGGAGAGAGGTAAAGGAAGAAAAGCTAACCCCCTTCCTAAGAATACATACTTTCTCCAGGGGAGGTCCAGATCATGTAGCAAGAACCTCTAAATTTTTTACCAAATGGAGGAAGCACTACAAGATGCCCCAACCCTGAAAAGAAGAACAAACCAAAACCAAAACCATAAAAACTACCAAAACCAAACAATAGAAATTCCTTTCTATGTGCCTCTAAGCACACAAGGAAGATATTGCCTTTGGGAAAGAGGGGATTGCAAACTTCGGTTCAAACAACCCATCCTATTTGCCAAAATATATGGCAAACCTCCTTCCAGCGCTGAAATCTGTATGGTTGCAGGGAGGAAGGGTGGTGGGGGGAAGGCAGAGTCCTTGAGCCCCAAACAGATGTCCAGGGAGGAGAGGCCAGAGAGCCTCCTCTGCGCAGTGATTTATTTTATTTTTTAGATCTATATGCTTTGGCCACATTTATTTATTTCCAAAGGGCTATTTTTGGTGTCTGCCCTGGCTCCTTTGTAGCAAAGCCCCCTTTTCTAGAATTTCCTCTCCTTTATTAGAGTTACAGCTCAGCTTTGTGCAGCCCCGGGGGAGCCGGCCAGCCGCTGGCAATTTCTCTCAGACACCCAATTACCCCCTGACGTCAGTACCTCCTCGCCCCGCTCCCCTGGGTGCCTGCGTTTTTTCCTTTGTAACACTAATAGCTGACTAGCTAAGTGCCTGTCGGTTCCTTGGCAGAGGAGTTGATTGTGTTTTCGGCTGGATACTAAATCCAAAAACTATGTAAAAATGTCAATAGGTGAGTGCACATTGATTTTGGTTAGTCACAGTGATATTTGAGCCCCTTTGGGGACTCTGTCTGGGGAAGTATTTTACAAGAAAGATAATATAACAGAAAATTACTGGAGCTCCGCGGGTCTCTGGTGGGTTTCTTAGGGGCCTGCTAAATTGCTGTAGAATCAACAAATGCTTTATTAATCTAAATTTGTGGTTTTGTTCTCTCTTCTCTTCAGAAGGCTGGAGTTTTAATGACGCCGGCGGCGAGGCTGGGTGGCGCGGCCCGCACCTTGGCTGCGGGGCTGGGGTACCCTGGCTGGTAATGAACTCCCAGAGGATTCTGGGAGCAGGGCGGCTGTGTTCCCAGCCGGCTTCCTGGGGAATGTGGAGCAGGCGCCGGGCCCGCCGCTTGCCAGGCCGAGGTCTGTGCTCGCAGATAAAGTGAGGGGCTGAGGGCCTGGAACAGCTGTGCCGGGCCAGGCTGACTGGGAGAGGCTGATAAGGGCCCAGAAGGGGCCCAGGCGGGCGGCGTGGCACCGCCAGAAATCTGACGGGGTATCAGGACTGGCAAAGAAAGTTAAACGCGGCCGGTTCTGGGGGATGGTTGGCCGACCTGCGGAGAAAGATAATGGTAATTGATGGAATCAAAGTCATAACACAGCCTTGTGTTTTCTTGGCAATTAATTCCGCCCCCTCCCCAGTTTCTAACCCCCTGGCATTCTCAGAGCCCAGGCCGCCCCATGAGCAGCCTGCACGCTCAGATAATCAGCACATGCTCTCCTTGCTTTCCGGGAGGGAGCTGGGGAGATGGAGGCTGCGGACAGACACACTTAGAGATCAGGTTTTAAAAAATACCTTACAAACAAACAAGTCGGAGAAGAAAACTCCGCTGAAAAGTTAAGGACATGTCACTCCGGGAGCTCATTTGATCGGGCTCTGGAAGGGGAGGAGGAAAAATCGATGTCTTTGTAAGAGTGCCCGGTGCTGTGTCTCCTTGCTGGGCAGGACAGTGTGAGTGGGCGCATCCCCGGGCACACGCACCCGCACGCGCTCGCCTCCCACACTGTGCTGCCAGGAGACAGCCCGATAATGGGACAGCATTTTATCCCATATACAGATGTGCCTACCTCTCCCGCGTGTGTCCTCCTGGCACCCCTCCCCCCCCAACACCTTTTGTCCCTTCAAAGGCAGCCCTTCTCAACAATGGGCCAACCAGGCTGCTTCCGAGGGCTCATGCTGCCTGCCTGCTCCTTAGGTACTGCTTTCAGCCAGCCTTTTGTTGTACACACGCTGGGACACACCTGCTTTCAGAGACACGCGTGAACGTACAACTCTGGCACTCACACCCACTCCGCTGCCTGGCCGCAGTTTGCTGGTTCCTGATCGGGTCCCGCTGTGCCCCAGGGAGCTCCTGTGTTGGCTCCAGGATCTTCAGCAAATAAAACACTCCAAAAAATTTCCCTGGAATTTAAATTAAAATCAGTGCGCAGTAAAGCTGTGTGTCAGTCCAGTGTGTGAGGTGCAGGCCTCCAAATAGCTGGAAATTGTGTAAGGGAAGCAATCAGAAGCAGCCTTCCAGGTGATGCTACCTGGTGCTTGGTATATATGCAAGGGTCCTACCTAGTAGGTAATTATTACTGAGGAAAGGAACCCTCCTAATGGCAGGTGATGCCATAAGCTACAGGGACTTTTGTCCCTTTCCCACATCTTTTCTGGCCTTTCCTCTTTCTGAGAGCCACATTTCTCCCAGCCCATCTGTGGCTATGTGACATTGGATTCTGTATCAGAAACCAAGTGACAGAAGGACCCAGTGGGGCAGTCCTGAGGGGCTCCTGATTGTCTTCTGGCCCCTTGTTGGGCCCACCCCATCCTGCCTTGGTGAGGGGCTGACATCATTAACCTGGCGTGGAAGCAGGGGTCTGAGTGTGCTCAGAGAATGGTGTGGGCCCTGTTGTGGGCCCTCTGCAGCCAGCCTCCTCCCCCGGGACTCACTGCATTCCTGCATCAGCCCTTGGGCAGCTCCCCCTGAGCTTTGCCTCCTCCATGGGGTGGGAGGAAGGAGGTTTGGAAAGGAGGCCCCCTGGTGACTTCTGAGCCATCAAAGCCAGGGACTGCATGCCTCCAGGCCCCTCAGCTCCCCTCATGAATGGGCTCTGCAGGCTGGCAGCTGTTTTGGGGCCTGGAGAAGAGGAAGGGGGCTGGTCCTTTGTCCCTGGAAGAAGGCCTCCCGGAGGCCCAGGCCTGCATGGCAGGCAGCCACGTTAACCTTCCACCCTGGGAGGGAGGGGGCTTGCCTGAGGTCAGGCACATAATGAGGCCAGGTCCCTGGCTGTCCCCAGCCTGGGTTCTGGCAACAAAGGCCCAGTCACGCTGCACAATGAGGGGGAGGCGGCCGGGTGGGGGTGGGTAGGTGCTGCCACAGCCGGCCTCTGCGGCCCAGGGTTTCCTTCCAGCCCACCCCATGCTGGACACTTCAAAGGGGCAGAGGGGAGAGGCCAGCCTGGCCAGCCAGGCTTGGGCCTCCTGCTCCCAAGGCTGCCACCGGAGGTGGAAAAACACCTTGAGAAGGGGGCCTATGGAATCAGATTTCGGAACCTGGCGCCTTGGGGAGCCCTTGGTATGGGGTCTTTCTCTAGCAGTCTTGTTTCACTTTCTTTGTTTGGACCTAGATCTCAATATAGCCCAATTATTTAAATCAGAGCCTTTCAGTCAACAACAAATAATAATGCTGTCTCCTGTATGAGGCCACATGGCATGGAATTCAGAGCATCCTCTCACCCTTGTCTCAGGGTTTTTCTACCTGCTTGGTGAGGTGGTGGGTGAGAAGGTATGAGCACCCCTGTCTTTCCAGTGGGAGGAAAGGAGGGAAGGAGCCATTTCCACCATGTGGTGCCCAGCTCTTTTCTCTCCCTGATCTCTTTGACTTCTTACAATAACTCTGAGAGTTGGACGTTTGGGCCCACTTTACAGATGAGTCCGCTGGGACTCCAAGAGGATAAATAGACCTGCCTGAGATCACATGATGCCATCACTTGCCAACTCTGTGACTCTTGATAACTTACTGAACATCTCTGTGCCTCGGTTCACTCATCTGTAAAATGGGGCTACTAATAAGATCTGCTTCACAGGGGTGTTTGGAGGATGCATTGAGACATGGTGTTTCAAGAGCTTGGGGCATGCACAGTAAGCATTCAATAAACAGGAGCTGTTGTTCTTGTTAGATTGTCCAGTATGAATTCTGCTCCATATCCTCTCAGCTCCAGAGCCAACACTCCTTTTGCTTCATAACCAACAAAACAAAACTCTGTAAGCTTGCCGAGAGATAGTTAGTCTGATCTGCTTAGCAAAGAGCTGGAGAAGAGGCCCAAGGAGGGAAGGCACGAGGTCTGAGCCATAGTGTGAGTGGGATGTGGGGATGGAGGCAGAGGTGCCTCTGAGGGTTATGCTCTCCTGCTTTCAGCCGGGGTGTGGGTGCGGGTAGGTGTTGGGTATCTCTTGTCAACTTTTGCTCAGTTGCAGAGACTGTTTTCTGTACACAATGCTAGACCATATTTTATATCTCAGAAATGCTCAAGAGGATTTCCTGAGGCCCTCTCAACACCACCCCAAGAAACTGTTAGGAGAACCAAAAATTGCCTAGTCCCCATCACCCCTGCTGTGGCCCAGAGGTGCCTGTTTTGGCTAGAAGGCATCAGAGTCTTCCTGGAAGAGGAGGGCAGGGCCTCTGCTCCCTTCTCTTGGAGGCCAGCTTGGGTCCTGCTTGGGGAGTGCCCTTTGCAGGAGAGGAAGGTATGGTTCCTTTAGCCCTTGGAAGTCTGAGGGCTGTGAGAAGATGGAAAGAAAAGGGACACTAAAGAGCATCTCAGTGCCCAGGCTGTACAGCTTGCATCCCTACTTGCAGAGGAGCAGAGATGGAATGTCTTGACATATGGGCAAAAAAGTACTTTGAGAACTGGCTAGAGGTACAAAACCATGTGTGCAGTTAGGAGTTTTATAAATCAAATCCTACTGAAAATACCCCTAGTGATTTAGTGGAACCCTTTCCATAGTCGTTTGGTAGAATGAAGACTCAATGCTTTATTACGGGCATTCACTTGTACACTCAAAGGAGATTTTTGGAGCCTGTTCTCTACCCACTGTGCTTGGCACATGGTGACACGGAGATGAATAACAGCAGTGCTTGACCACCAGGAGTTTAGTCACCGCCTCTTCCCTCCTGCTTTCCTTTCCTCCTTCCTCTCCAAATATTTATTAATCATCTTTATTCCCTGTGGTAATAACAGGGGGTCCACAGAAATAAGCTTTGCTGGGGAGATTCCTGTTAGACAGAGACAGAGGAGTGATGCTGCAGACACTGGCAGAGGGATGCTCGTGAGACTTGGCTCTCACCTTGGCCTGACCACGTGAACTTGAGAAAGGCACTCACTGCTCTGAGTCCTCATTTGCAAATGTTGAACTGGGCCATGGCCCTGGTCAGAGATCTTTCAGTTGTAAATAATGAAGTCACATCTCAGACCGGCTTAAGTATCAAACTTCAGGCATGGCTGGATCCTTGGGACTTCACCTCTCATGTTCTCTTGTCTCTGTCCTCTTTGTTGGCTTCATTCTTGGCCAGACTCTTCCTAAGAGGGGGCAAGTTAATCCCCTCCCCTCATTGGCTCCACCCTCGTATCCTCCCTGCTGAAGTAGAGCAGCTCTTTTCTGTAGTGTAACAAAGTTCAGGATTCACCTTGATTGGCCCAGGTTGGTCATGTGTCTGTTTGCACACCAGTGGCTGTGGCTGTGGGATACTGTGCCATTTGGCCAGCCTGGTGTCCCTGAATCGCATAGAGAGGGTGTTTGCTCAAGGAAGACAGGGCTGCTTGTAGCAGAGGGCAGGGATGGATGCTGGACAGGCTAGAAAGTGTGGCACATTCCACCTCAGCCTTCAGACTTTGTTGGTGCATTGCACAGGCTCTGGACCCTGACTGGCGCTCTAATCTCACTTCTGCTTCTTATTTACTGTGTGATGCTGGACAAGTTACTTAGCTCTCTGTGCCTCAGTTTCCTCATCTGTAAAATAGAATTAACAATAGTACGTATCTCATATGGTTGTACTGAGAATTAAACAAGTTAACCTATGTAAAGTGCTCAGAGCAATGCTTGACACATAATAAACATGTAAAGAAATGTTAGCCATTAGTATTTTTATTAATTCACTCATTCATGTACTCTTGCATTTAGACAAGAAGTGAATAAATTATAATCTCTTGCCCTTGTGGAACTCACAGAGGGAGTCTATGATTATTTTTTACTCATTTACTGAAGAAGTATATTCTAAGCACTTACTATGTGCTAGGCACAGTGCTAGGCTATGCTTGGGACACAGGCATGAGGAATTTTATTAATGCCTAATTTCTCTTCTAAATAGCAGGGGCAGTAATATCTTCTGAGAGAGACTTCATAAAGGGATAGGTGTGGAAATGTGTTAAAAATCTGAAAGTGAGTTTTTTATGTGGCACATTGCCAGTGGGTGGGCATCTATCTCCCTGCCTGTCGGCATTGTCCACCCCAGGAGTTTAACCTTGCCCAGCCCCATCCTTGTCCCTTTCTGGAGTCTTCCTCCTGTGTGGCTGGTCCGGTTGGCTTCTGTGTTTGCTGCCATCAAGAGGGATGAGGTGGTTTCAGGGCTTCCCTGCTCTGGCTGGGGAGGGAGGGGTATATTATGCTTGTTTCCAGGGTTGGACCTTGGGTGGGAGCCGCTGGGTCCCGTGGATCTCATTCCCTTGCCCCACTGGGGCTTGCTTCCTTGTAGGTCTTGGGCCTGGCTCTGCTGTGGTCCTGCTGGTTTTTTCCTGCAGCTCTGTGCACCAGGGATGCATGCTGGGATTCCGAAGGAGGAGAGCGTGCAGAGGGAGAAAACCTCATTTTCTCCCTTCCAGCTCACAGGTGGGGATACTCACACATGAAGTGTCCTTCGTAAAAAATGGGGCAGTGGGGCAGTAGGCGTTCGATTCCTTAGCATCAGGAGAATGCTAAGCCATTGTTCTGAGCTCAGTCTCAGGCCAATGATCATCACAAGGCAACTTACCTACACTTACCTTGTGCCAGCCACCCTGATGATTCCTTCTTAGATACCATATTTTAATACCCTCAACCTCTCTCTTAGATACTTTGGAGATCCTTTATTTTTACCTATCAAGAAACTGAGGCCCAGAGATGTTCAGTAACTTGCTCAAGGTTGCCCAGCCAGGATGTAGCAGGACCTAGCGGCAAAACCATGTCTGTCGGACCACAGATCCCAAGTTCTTGACACTGAGTTGTACTGTCCCATGGAGTGAATGTTTGCTCAGACTCAAGTGTCTTTCCAGCTGGGAGGGGCCTAGAAGGTACCTGGCTGATTTTCCTTCCACAAGTTAGAAATTTCAGACAGGTAGACTAGAGTGATTCTTTGTACATACTTTTTGTATATATGTTTCCAACCTGAGTACATCTTTTTGGGCTGTGTTCACTCCTTTCTGAAGGGCACCACTGTCCTGGTTTAGCCAAATCCTTCTCCACCGACAAGGGATGGCCACTGCAGACTCCCTCCTTGTGACCAGAAGCCCAAAGTCAGCCATGAGCTAGCTTCAGAGAGGGAAGTAATCAAACGACCCTGATCAGACGCCTGTGCCTCAGGCTGGAGCTATTGGCTTCTAGGGGAGGTCGCCCCTCCTGTCTGCACACACTCCCGAGGGTCTGAGTCTGGCGAGACAGGAATCTGCTCACAGGAATTCATTAAGTTTGCCTGCAGACCTCCTGGCCCCTCTCTGGAGCACCCCCCACCCCTGCATATGTGTTCCTCCTCGCCAGCCTGCTGTCTCCAGTCTGGGGGTGCTGGGGTGGGCAGATCCCCCCAGGCTGCTTCTCCTTGGCTGCCACCCGTTGCAGCTCTGTTAGGCCTTCCCTGAGTCAGGGCCTGGCTGCACAATTCAGTCTTGGGCGGTTGGGGGCAAAGGGAGGAAACACCCCTTGCTTTCGTTTTTCTCCTTTGAGCGCTGGTGGCTGACATGTTTGTCCTCTAGGTGGGAGAAAAAGAGGCACACTCTTTGGCCTCCTTGTGCTGTCTCCATCTCCTCTGACCCTGTTCCCCTCAGGAATGCTACTCAGTGCTGCTTGCATGAGCTTGTCCTGGGGAGTGGGAAGGCTTCCCACAGGCCTGCCTCCACTTCTGTTTTGGGCATGAATAACTTACTTGCTTAACCAACAGTACCTCATTGCTACCTCCTCCAGGGCCTCTCTGGTTTGCACCTTTTTATCAAAGTTATTATGATCATTATTAGTTTCATTGTTACTATTACTATTATTGTTGATGGGGTGGAAACTCTAAAGAATCTTTGGAAGATGGTGTCACACCATGGAAAGTGTGACAGTCTTGTGTTTGAATCCTTTTTCTGCCCAAGGCCTATGGTCATTAGCAGTTAACCTACTTGTGAGCTCTAGTTTACCCTTCTGAGGAATGGGGCCACTGAAGCCTCACTTGCGTGGTGATGTGGGATTCTGAGTGTGAAAGGCCAGCACAGTGCCTGGCACAGTGGGGCTGCGGTCAGTGAAGGGTGGTTCTGTTTTCTTTGGCCTGGACACCTGTTTCTTTGAAACAGGACACCCCCAAGGGATGAGATGGGTGTGGAGGGGAGCCTTCCCCAGTGATGGTAGGTGGGGCAGTGTGAAGCAGTCCAGGCCACCGTGCCTGGGTGGACCCAGGAGAGGCGCCACCTACAGTCCTTCTGCTGTTGAATTCTCTTGGGGGAGCTGGCTCTTGCCCTGGGAGCCCCTGGGGGCTTGTGGGATCCAGAGATGTGGCCATTATGAAGAAGGACCTGCCCTGACTTTTCTGTCTGTGCTCCTCACAGACCCAGGTACATGTCTGGTGATACCCAGCCTGTCACTGCCCTTTGTATGGTTATGTGGAGATCCGGCAGTGGTGCCTTTGGAAACTCCAAATGTGCCACAGAAGTTGTTCACTCTTAGGGACTACTGGCCTCTTCCTGGGCATTCTTGGGGTGAAGGGGGAGGGCCGGTCTGTTCTCACTGATGTGGTAGGTAACTCCGAACCCCTGATGTCACAGAGAGCAGTCATCTAGGAAGGTGGGCTTTGGTCTCTCTGAAAAATAGTCTAGGAAAGCAGCACATTTTTACCCAAATTCTTTATTACGCAACCCCATCTCGGACCCACGTGTGAGCCAACACAGGCAAACAAGAACACATGCCCCTTACCCTGCACCCACACTTCCTAGTGCTCACCGTTATGCCTGTGTTCACAGGTAGGCTCTCTTGAGGTCCCTAGTGTGCTGGCCCCAGGGAGTGACCTCGCAATGCCCAGGGCTACCTGAAGAAAGTCCTACAACTTCAAATTTGTCTTCTGCTCCCCTGCTTATCTATACCACCTGTGAATTGTTTTTCCTTTTCAGTGAGTCACTCATTTATCACATGAATAACAGTTATACTCCATTGTGTGTGATGTGTTTTAAGTGTCTCAGTGCTTTATTTAAATCATTAGATATTTTAAATTTACCACCGTTTTGTCACCCTGTCCTGGAACTTCTTCATTTATGAAATATACCTGGATTATCATAACTGGGGTAGATCCCAGCATCATTTAGCTGCAGGTGGAGCCTCTAAGGCCCACCAGCAAGGTCTCTTACGAATGGGCTCTCACTCAGGGCCTGCAGTTGGCCTCCTGGGCCCAAAGCTCGGTGGACTTCCTTCTGTCAAGCAAGAGGGCGGGTTTTCATGTGTCTTTCTGTCAAAATTATCCTCCTGGCTCCTCCTTTTGATACAAAAGGCCCAAGTCTGGGTCCAGAGTAAGTTATTTGTAATGCATTTTTAGAGTCCATATTGCAATATTAGCCATGACTGTCTGCTGTGTAGAAAAAGGGGGAGTTTACGTTTGAAGTTTAATCCAGCTTCTACTTAAGCTCAGTCCCTGGGCAATCCTTTTTTCTGCCGCTGAGCTCAAACAGCCGGTCCTCAGGTTTGATCTGCTGCCCCACGGTGCCCTGCCCAATGTGAATTTGAAGAGTTTTTTTTTCCCCCTCTCAACCAGGGAGACTTGCAAAAAAAAAGAAAAAAAAAGTCGCCGTGGTCTATGGTGTCAGCTCCCTTGGTGGATCCTGGTCCCTCCTGGAGCCCCTCCGACTGTGGTGGGCTGGGGCCACCCAGCCTTCAGCCTTCTGAGGGGGGCCATGTCCCTTCCTCGGGGGTCTCCGAGGAGCCCCTTTGAGCTCTCTCTGCTGGGGGATGGTGAACACTGGGGAGCCTGGGAGTCCTGTCTGGCATGTAGGGGGCAGAGAAAAAGGAGGGAAAAAAGGGAGGGAAATGAAAGACGTGAGTTTGTCGGGAACTGGTGCTGGCGGTGGAAACAGGAGCCACAGCAGGATGGAACCTGGTGGCCTTCAAAACTTTTCTTCTCCCCTCTCACCACATGACTCGGAGGATGCAGGCAGTAATTAAAGGCCCCCCGGCTCCTCATTTTCTGTGCCCACGTCTTTGATCTGGCTCATGTTGGGCGGCTATTTTCATTGTTCCTGCCTTTCTTTCATTCGTTTTTGATGGCAGAAATGATGATCTTTGATTCCAGAGTCGGAGGTGGGCAGGAGAGTGCTACAGGTCTTACATAATGCATCTTTCACATCTTATTTTTAAACGCAGGCATAATCAGGGCTGGACAGAGGCTGGGCTTGATTTTAACCCATGTTCAGGAGAGGCAGTTGCCTGCCCCGTGGTGCTGGTCTGGGGGTAGGTGGGGACAGACTGTCCTGTGCCACTGAATGAAAATTACTAGAGGAAGCATTTTCCCCCTCCATCCCTTTCTAAATATAACCTGGAGGGAGTTTTTCCTAATTGTTCCCTTATGGCCAAAAATGTGCTGAGAGCTTGCAGGACAGGGAAGGCTTAGCCCGCAGAGCTGGACTTCTCTTGGTGGCACTGTGGGAGGCCCACACACTGTTTATTAGTGGATGTTAATAAACTATAAGGTTCAAACCACAGGAGGAGGTATATGAACCGGTAACTCAGGTAGCCAATATAAAATGGAGGCATTGGCCCAGGAAGGTGGGAGGCAGAGGGTTGGGTGTCACCATCTGGTATGTTTGTACATCTTCCCTACAGAGCAAATGCAGGGCACCTGCCAGTCACAGGTCCTGTGGGATGGCCAGAGGTCCCTGTGGTAAGAACCAAGGGGTGTGTGGCTCTGTAGGGACCACCAGGAAAGGTGATGATGGCAGTCAGGCAGGTGAGGGGGCTGGGAGTGGGTGGGTGGCGGTCACATGCCTGCTCAGGGGTACCGCTGCTCCTCAGTTCCTGCCACCGGTTGCCTTGCTGGAGGCTGGACCTTCTGTTGCTCAATCTTCCAGATTTATAAGAGAAGTCAGAAATTTGGGTTGTTATGGGAAATCTCTCAGAGGGGATGACAAGGAAGAAGTCTTTTTGTCAGAAGACAGTGGTGGCAAAGGCTGGGAGGTGGGAAAGCCCTGACTGTGGAGGCAGAGCCGCATAACTAGTAAATGGCCAAAAGCAAGGCCATGAGGAATCAAGGTGGGCCAGGAGGAGAGGCTGGGAGGCCTTGAAAAGGCTCTGCAGCCTCTGCATGGGGCTGACCGGGAAAGCCTGTGGCCCGAGAATGGCCTGCTCTGAGCTGGATGCCGGGGCAGTCCGTGGCGGTGAGTTGCGTGGGGCTGGCAGGGGACTGCTCATGAGGTCTGAGGCCCTGCATCACCTCTGCTGAGTGCTTGGTGTTCATGAGGACGGGGACCCATTCTGCCGCCACGGGTACAGGTCCCTGTGAGAACTGCCTTGCCTTTGGGCAATGCTACTGGGACATTTCCTGGGAGGGTCCCAGGCTGGCCTTCCTGCCCACCTACCCCAAGATCAAGTACCAGAATTTTCAGGCACTGAATGTTGTTGTAGATATTTTTTGAGCATCTACTGTGTGCCAGGCTCGGGGCTAGGTCTACAATGGTGAGGAAGGCAGGCCTGGTCCATGGGGGAGGATGATGGATGAATCACCACATAACTACATGTATCCCTGGAGGCATGTAAATGGCCTAAAGGAAGACCATGAAGAATGATAGAAGCAAAGCCTTCTCTGAAGAATTGATATTGAAAATTTGGGTAGAATGAATAGAAATAACGGTGGATGGTAGTTCAGCGAGAGTGTTCACAGACCCCAAGGCAAGAAGGTGTTGGCGTGTTGGAAGACTGTCATCAGGCAGTGTTACGAGCATGCTGAGCAAGGGGCACGTGCAGAGGGGTGAGGACCAGGCCCTGCAGGGTCTCGTGCGCCAAGGTGGAAGCACTGGGGGTCTTAGCACATCAGATTTGCTCTTGGAAGTTTGTGCCACTGTGCTACAGAGGGTGGGTGTGGGCCAGTGGGGAAGTAGAGATGGCGGTGCATGTGGTGGAGTTGGGGAACAAAGAGTCTATTCAAGGGCCATTCTAGGTGGCAGAATTGACAGGACTTGAGGTGGATTAAGTACCGGGGCAGGGGAGTATGGGCTGCCAGGATGACCCCGGGGTTACTGGCTTGGGCCGTGAGGGAGAGGTCTTTTCTGTAATGGGGAGGCCTGGAGGAAGAACAGGACTGGGGTGGAGAAATCTTTCCCCTGTTCTGACAGTAATAGGCTAGGGCAGGGGCCTGGTGAGGACAGTGGGGCATAAGGCCAAGGAACCAGAGCTGGCTGCTACTCAGTCCCACCAGACCCCATGCTGCATGCAGACAGGGACTCCCTGCTTTGTCCCCAGCTGGGTGCACCTAGCCCAGTTAGTGTGTGCTGAGGGGACCTGCTCCATGAAGCCACGGAGCAGTTACAACCTGTTGGGGTGGGGTGCTGTTTGACCCTTGAAGACTGTGCCCTGGGCTGCCTCCTTCCTCATCTTCTGCCCACTGCTGGCCTTTGAGCTTGGGTACCTGGCTGGGCTGCCTGATGCCCAGATGGAGGCAGCTGTCCAGTGTCCCTTGTACCCTTGTAAATCCTTCTGACTGGCCTGGCTGGGTCTCTGAGTCTGGGAATGGCCAGCAGCTGTGTTGATGGTACCTGTGTTTCTGCCTTTCGATGTGGGAGGGCTGCGCATAGAACTGCTGTGCCCAGTGTGTGCAGAGCCTGGCAGGCGGCCCTCAGGCTCCCACTGCTGATGGGGTCCCTTCATTTGTGAGCCCTGTCTTGGGTTGGGGTGGGAGTAGGTATTGCTCAGCCTGCTGAGGCACCTAGAAGTGGTTCACGTCAGGAAAGGACTTCTGGGCAGTGGGGTCTTCTAAGAAGATGGGGCTCCCAGATGGGTTCCATACTCTTCATGAGCCAAGTTTCTGCTGCCAGCCCAGGGCAGCTCCCCTCCGTTTGCTGCTTGGGGGTGAGAAGCCTGATATCATGGGACCTCTCTCATCCTGACCAGCACCTTGTGGGACTTAGCTCCTTTCTTCTTCATCCCAAAGGCAGGCTTTCCAAGACTGACATGATCAGTGCCACTCAACCACTGATGGTTTTCCGGCCTGCAGCCTAGGGTCTTTTCATCTCTGTCCTGTTTCTCTTACCATCCATCCTTTGGGCTAATTAATGGTAATCACGATGGTTTTAATGTCCCTTTCATTTTCTCCAGGGCAATTTGAGAATCTAAATATTCTTCACTTATCTGGATGTGTTATTATAATTTTACAACCTGAGAATTCAGTAGATGAAACAAAGGCAACATTTAGCTGAGTTTTGAGAAAAAAATCCTCATTATCCAAACACCTTTTTTTTCCTGTGTACAGCCTTTCTCTTGGTCCTTGGCCACAGACATGTGGGTTTACAGGATTATAGCCAGAGGTAATCTAATACTCTCTGCTCTTCCGCCCAGTGAGGTCATGGTCTGACCTGCCTCCAGGGTCTGTGGTCCGTGTAGCTGCTCTTAGTGGCCATGTGAAGACCCAGTGTGCAGTGGAGATGGGATAAGGTGCTCAGCGTCACACATGGCATGTGGAAATTGCTTTCTTATGTGTCCCTTTGGACCCTGAACCACCAGAGGTGACTGTTCTCAGTGTGCCTTTTGGTAGAGAGGAAAGCACCCTGAATTTGGTGTTGGGAGACCTGAGTTCTAGCTGTTGCCACAGAGTGACTGTGGGTGAACTGAGCCCTTTGTCCCTCAGCGCTAAGTTTCCTTTTCTAAAGGTGAGGATGGATCTCATCTACCTCTGACGTTCCAAGCTTGGGGATTCCAACGAAGGAATATCCTTACATTATGTACAAGTATTAAGTCTGCGAGTATACTTATGTTAAGTTCTTTGTAGCTCTCACTCCCATTGTGATCTTATATTTCTCTGATACAGTATTCCGATCATTGCTTCCCACAAGACGTGGTGAGCTCCGTGAGGGTCCACCTCAGCTGCAGCCACCACTGAGTAGCCCAGTGGTGAAACACAGAAGTAGTGTTGAGTGAAAAGTCAGGTAGCAAAGTTAGTGGCAGGCACCAGGCCCCCCTCTGCTCACGTCCACAGTTATGATTGGTGAAGAATTACAGGTAGGTGGCCAGGGCAATTTCCCAGTCCTCTGGGCCCTGCTGCTCTGCACCCTTGAGAGGGGCTGCTTCTTTTTCAGGGTCAGAAGCAGGTGGACAAACCTGCTGGGTGCATCCTTAGCTCTGAGGCACCCTTGGCTAATACAGAGGCCCAGGGGGGTTGGGGGGCCTGGGGAGTCTGGGTACGGAGGGGTCTCCTATATGGCTGCTCTGTTGAAGTCCTATCACCTTCTCAGAGCCACTAGCACAGGGCACAGCGTCATGGTTGTCATCATGACATGATAACTGCCATTTATAGCGTGCTTACACCATGCAGCATCCCATTCCATCCTCACAACAGACCTAGGAAGTGGGTATTGTGACCACCATTCCCATTTTACAGATGAAGAAACTGAGGCTCAGAGAAGTTATAATTTGCCTGCGGTCACACAGCCGGGAAGTGACAGAGAAGGTATTTAAACCTGGCAGCCCTTCCTCAGAGCCCATGCTCTTCGTGACTGACCCCCACTGCCTCTGACAGCTTGGCACCCCCACAAGCCTCACGCTCCTCCTCCCATCTCTCAGGCCCTCCTGCCATGCTCGGTGACATCCCATCTGTTAGAAGTTCTGTTCTGGCCAGATGCAATGCCCCTCCTGGGACCCCAGACTGGGGCAGTTGCTATAGAGGGAGGTGAAGGGAATTCTCAGACTGGTTGTTGCTCCAGACACTGGCTTTGCAAGTATGACCTGCGGGGGGTCTGCCAGCCCTAGGCTTTTCCCTGTGGCTGGGCTGTCTGTGCGCATAATGAGCCCCTGCCCCCACTCCTCTCCCTGAGCAGGTGGGATGGGATTTGCTCGGTCCGGCCCCCTGAGGCTCAGCAAGCTGGGCAACCTTGTCCATTCCTGGGCTTCTTTCTCCCTGTGGTTGGGAGAGGGGCGAGGAGTCAGGGGGGGGGAAGGAGGATTGCAGGAAAAGGCAGCGGAGGGAGGGAGCAGGCAGGGGGTGGGCAGACCCTGTGAGAGTGGAGGGAAAGGAAATGGGGTGAGAAGCCAGCAGACACGGGAAGGGAGCAGGAGATGGCTCTGAGAGGGACAAGAGGGCCGAGGGGAGACACTTTGGGGATTAGACAAGTGTAATGGAAGGGAGTGGAAGGGGCACATATAGGAAAGGAAGAGAAAGATGTGGGCGTGTGTGGTTGTGGAGGGGGCTGTGTTAGGGACAGAAAGAATTCTGATATTAGAAGGCCAGAAAGCCCAGCATCCTGATGCCCACAAGCCTCCAGGAACCTTGGGCAGACACTTGGTCTGTCTCAACGGAGGCTGGGGGTGGGTGGGCGTGTCTGTGGGCTCGGCTCCCTGGCACACTGGGCTGGAGCCGGCACTTTGAAGTCCCTGACATTTATGGTGAAACGATCTGGTCTGAGGTCTCATTAGTCTCTGCTTTGCTGCACACACCCTGCCATTTAATCTCCTCGTCCATACTTCCAACACCAAGGTTTGTAAATCTGCCCTGTTTGCTTTATGAAGTCCGTTGCCAATGCGAACTTGACAGTGTTAGTGCACATGAGTTGTTTTTCCCGCCGTCTTCCCACCCACAAAAGCACTCGATTACCACATCTCTGCTGCCCAAGGGGAAGAAATCTGCCGAAGGAGAACCCCCGTTTCATTTTCCACTTAAACTTGAGAAAGGGTTAGTCTGGATGCCAGTGGATTTCATTTTCCCCAAACTAGTGCAGCTGTTGCACTGCTTAGGACAAAGAAAGCCTTTAGTGCTCAGTTCTTTCCCCCAAACCCATGCTTCGTCTCTTGCCTGCAGTCCTACTGGGACTTGTACTGAATCTCCCATGTGATTCTTCTGCTTTGCTCACCTGAAACCTGAACCCCTGAACCTCAAATTAGGGAGGTCTTTTGGTCTCCTCATTGTACGGGCCTGCTGCCCCAACTCTGGGGTTCCATGGAGCTGAAGGACGTGCAGTGGGACATGAACATTTCTCAGACAATTCTTTCTCCCTGTCTCTCCCTACTAGCCTTGATCAACATAGGTGCTTGTTGTATTTTACGAGGGGCTGATGGTTTCTGCTGGGGAGACTGAGACCCAGAGAGAGACCCACTGGGCTCTGGAGCAGCTGGGGCTGGTGATTTTGAGTCAGCATTCACAGGCATCTCTGAACATTTGCATGGAGTGAGGACTGATTGTTGTGTCTCACATCAGATTCTCATGGTGCTTGGGAATTAATTGAGATTGGTATCCCCAAACTGTGTGCCAAGGCACCCCAGCTACAGCTAATCCATAGGAGCTCTGATGCATTTTAAAATTTCAAGGGGAACAGAGCAATACTGAGCATCTGCTGGACATGACATGAATCCTAGCTCAGGGCTCTCCCCAGTTTCAACATTAGGTCTCTCTCTATCCCCTTTGATGACATCATATCTGTGCAAAGCTGGGCTTTTGTGCACTGGTCACTGTGTATAAAAAGCATAATATGTGAAAATCAATATGGAAAAAGAAATGAGGATGGTGAGTCCAATCCAATTTCAAGGTTGGAGAAGTTGTATGTTGCCCAAGGGAAAGATGACTTTGGGGGTTGAGTTTGGGGAGCTTTACCTTGGATCAGTGGGAAGGCCTCAAAGAGATTTTTAGTGAGGCACTGATGTGAGCAGACCTGCGATCCACAAAGGTCCCAGCCTGGACACAGGGCAACGTGTGAGGAGGCCACTGCTGTGGTCCAGGGAGCCAACTTACTCGTCAGCCCACCAACCGCAGTGGCTTGGACTTACCTGATGGCAGTGAAGATGGGGAGTCCGGTGGACCTGACTGATGGCAGAATGAACAAGACTTGGTGCCTAGCCCAGTGCAGAGGTGAGAGGAGAGGGAGGACCACTGTCTGGCATGGGGACATGATGACATAGAGAGGGCAGAGGAGGAGTGCAGGGCTCACATAGCATAGGCGGCCAGTAAATACTTACCCTGTTTCATTTTTCTCATTCACTCCTGGTTTACCTAACGTCTTATGTAATTATCTGATGATCTGGCTGTTATCCACCTCCCTTACCAGACTGTCAGCTCCACGAGGCCAGGGAACTTTGCCTTATTCTCTACTGTGTCCCTGTCACCCAGACTATGTCTCACACAGAGGTCAGAGGCTCCCAGCTTTCTTGGTTCACTATGCCTCACTGTCAGTGATTTTTTGTCATGACACCTCCTACGTCAGAAAAATATCTAACAGTTCTCTTTGTTAACCAGGTGCAAACAACAAGCATTTATGTCCTAACAACTTGGTAGCTGTTTGAAAAATAAAACACATGAAACTCAAAGAAAAACACATCTTTTCATTTCATTTTTAAGATAACCAAATTACTAATGAAACATGTCCAGAGGCAGATTCTGACTTGGTGGGTCTAGGTGGGGCCCAAGATTCTTCATTCTCTCAGACTCCAGACAGTGCCAGGCCACTGATCCAGGACTGCATTTTGCATGGGTGACTGTGATGGCTGCTGAGCCTACCATCTCTGCTCCTTTCCAGACACCCTTCCCACATCTTTTGCTCTCTTCAGAGAGCTTTGCCAGCCCTACAACATGAGTTGGAAGGTCCCTGTGATGTGGTTTGAGGAACTCACAGCTGCCCCCATCTCCGTGAACACGAATCCTTGTCACACCTTATCTAGGGCTCTAAGTGGCCTGATTCTTGCCCAAGTGTCAAATCATCATCAAGAACATGATTGTTTGTGGCTCCTACCAGCCAGGTGGTCTTGGTGGACCTAATGAGTGCTAGAAATGCTTGCTCGGAAAGGATTGCTAGTTGTTTTATCATCTAGAGTCAGCTGCCTCATGATGGCTGTGTACCCATCTTAGACCCTGAATGCCAGGAAGCCTAGCAGACTGCCAGACACTTCTGGCTTCCCTTCTGGGAGTCAGATCTCATTGAAGGGGTTGCTTTCCATCTCCTAGCCTCAGTGGCCAGAGCTCTCTCATGCCAGCTCCTGGCTGTTATGAGTCTGGGAAGGTGAGTTTTCTGGTCACATGCACAGGTGCACCCACAGGTATGTGTACGCACCCCAGTTAGTGTCTTGCAGAGCTCCCCAGCATAGGTGGAAGGGCAGGAGGTTGTCCCCAAACCAGGCCACCTGTGCTTCCTGTTTCCTGGAGAATTCAGTCTCTTCTACTGATCCTGTGAGCATACAACATAGGGCTTGGGGCCAGAGCTGTGCTGTTCTCATTTACTCACTGCATCAATGATCAATTGGTTCATTAATTAATTCATTCATTCCCTAGTGCTACAAGTGCTTTTTCACTCACTGGGGCTGATGTTCTCAGTTGGAGGGCCAAAGTAGCTGGAGAAGACTTCGGGATGAGGGGGCATTGCGGTGTGTGTATGAATGCATGTGTGAGCAGGTGCATGTGCATGTACAGACATTTGTGCAGAGTGTGCATGAATGTGTGTACAAACAGGCACACACATGTCTTGTGTGTAAGTGTATGTGCACAATGGGATCATATATGCAAAGCTTTGGTGCCAATAACAACGGCTTTGGAAACCTTTCTTGTCTGTATGGATTCCAGGCTGGAGGAGAGAAGCGGCTGCTGGGTAAGGCAGATTTTGTAGCTTGGCTTCGTGTGCATGTGAGCTCTTGGGTGTGTTTTAATTAACTAGAACATTTGCCTGGAAATGAGCAGCGGCAGCAGGCGCAAAGGCAGCTGGAGGGGGTGGGGCCGTGGCAGGCATGGTGGCAGAGGCTGAGGCAGCCAGTCTCCTGAGTTTGCATGGGCCCTGTCCCTGCTGATGGCACCGTGGAGTGATGGAGTGGCAGGCTGCTTCTGGTTCTGGTCATTGGCCCAGCAGGAAGGGGATTCTGGGAGTGGACTGAATGCTTTAGAATTCTCAAGACTCCTAACCCAGTAAGGTGGCCAGGGTAATGGTTCCAGCACATGGGTGAAATGTGCAGCTCTTGACATGCTTCCAGGGCAGGCTTCGGACTTATGAACCATGAAGAACTGACTGACTCCTCTATCCCCAGCCTAGCACCTGGTGCAAAATGGAGCCTCTGTAAATGTTTATTACATGGATAATCAACAGATAGAGGAAACCAAGGCTCAGAGAGGTTAAGTGTTGTCTCCAGGGTCACACAGCATGTTGGTAGACCAGCTGGAAATTTGTACTTTGTTTCTGGTACTGTTTCTATAACCCTGTAATGTTGCATGAGGGAATGCATGACATCATTTCAGGAGCAGATGAATATACATACAACAGGGGTGTGCATCTCACCCTCTGCCTTAGACAGTTCTTCCAGTAGTCTATCACCATCCTGTCCATTTGGGTGGTGGGAAGGATGGACTTCCCAGGGCTTCTTGAGGTGTCTTGGGGTGGTAGAGTTTTCTTCCACCAAGAGAGGTGGAGGAAGGGGTGGGGATACCCAGAGGGAAGGGCTGGGGAGCTCACAGGTTGGAGTTATTGGAGAAAATCTCTCAGTTTTAGTACTAGATACCCCCCAGACCTCCCCTTCTCTGCCATCCAGTCTGTTCCAAGGGCAGGGCATCAATCTTTGCTACAATCTGCCCCTTAACACCTCCAGAGTGGTGTGTCACAGTGGCTCCCTCATTGGTCCTTGGGCCTTTGTTTTCTCTTTATCCCATTCTACTCAAAGGCCCCTGCCTGATTATTTTGCTGAAATACAGCTTTGTTCATGTCTGTCTTCTGTCTTGCAGTCCAGGGGTGGACTCTGGGGCCACACTGCCTGGGGTCAGATGTAGGTTCTGCCCATCACTGGCTTTGTGACGTCACCTATTGGAGCCTCACTCACCTCACCTGTAAAGTGGGACAACACGCTGTATACATATCAGCTGCAATTCACCAGGTACCCATGGCTGGAATCACTGACTCTTTAGAGACATAAAATGGGCCATTCTTTACCCCAGAGCACTGTTTATACAGCATGCTGAAAGTCCCTTAGGCATGCTGAGATGCTTGCAGTAGGAGGGCCCAGTGGCACATAAACCAGGAAGATAAAGCAAAACTCTGTTCTCACACTCTTCCTGGGCACCTGCTCACAAGGGAAATAGTAGGGAATCAGAGGTACTGTTTACATAGCATTTCTCTGTCTTTTTGCTGAACACATAGCTAAATACATATAGGTTAAAATACACATGGTAGAATTCCTATTATATCTACATTTGCCTTTTATCTGTTAGTCTATCTGTCAATCAACTGGAATAATTTCCATTTTCATGCCAGGTGCCTTTTCTTGCTTTTGCCTTTGCTCTTTCCTCTGCCTAGAAGGTTCTCTCTACCCGCCTCTTGGCCTTTTATTTTTTCCCATAAATTAAGACAAGCCCTATCTTTCCTGTGTGGTGTCCCTGCTCAGCAGGCAAGAATCAAGCTCTCTGGGCCTGTGGGGATCCCTTTTATGGTTTGGCTTGCTTTGGGCACTTTTCTCAGCCTCCTTTTGGGAATAAGCTCCTGAAGGCAGGGCCCTGGGTTTCTTCTTGGGCACACATGGTGCCCAGAACTTGGTAAACCCTCATCAGTGTTGAAAGAATGGATGACTGGGTTGGGATTTGCACAGTCAAGGCAGGAAGAGTTTGTGCATGCATGCATGCATGTCTGGTATGTGCAAGTGCATGCCCATGTGTATGTGCACACATGGGCATGTGTGGCTCAGCAGCCTGATGCTCATGTCTCATTGGCTTCCTGAAGAAAGGCACCCAATTTAATTTTTAATTAGAAATCAAAGCAGTGAAAGAATGGGCCTCCACTAGCTGGAGGTTTTTCTCAATGCTGAAGTTTTCCTTAACCAGTGCTCCCAGTCTAGGGCAGCCGCTGGTAGGGCTGGACACTGCCACCCATGCTGGTTAGTGTCTTAATGCCTACAGAATTATCATGTAATCATTTGGTAATGGAGCATCAGGATTTTGCCTGTGCAGCAATCTTTCCCTGCAGTTGAAAGCAGTTGCCGAGGAAGAGAAGTCGGAGTTGACCACAAGCACACCTGAGGAGTCGTGGGGTTCCCACATCTTTTTGAAGAGCTGGGGTCCCTGCTCTCTGGGAGTCCTACTGGAAGTTCTGGCCTCCATCAAATGGGATTACCTGTGGCCTTTCTCCCAGGCTGGGGATGTGTTTAGCATATTTGTTGCAGGTAATATGACCTGTGCAGATTGTGTCAGGTGGGGAGTAATCACCTGAGTACTGGAGATGGGCGGGGGGCAGCTGGGGGAGCCTCACCTGCTGGTTGAAACCTGTCCCTGAGCTTCTGGGGCTCCAGCAAGGACCCAGGCAGGTGTTGCAATGCCTGCAGGTCTCTGTAGCCTCCAGTAGGGCGCCTCCTGGTGGGAGTTGGCCCAATACCGCACATGTGGTGGGGGGCTGTTGACGCTCTGGGGACTTGTGCAGATGCTTGAGTGTTTTTGCAGGAAGCCTTTCAACTGTGGATGAGTACTTTGGTCAGCTATAGGGCACCCTGGGGTGGAGAGCACAGGCCCTCAGGCCAGGCAGTCTCCGCTCCGCCACTGATGTGACGTGTGACCGTGGGGAGATTACTTTCTAACTTCTCTGTGCCTCACTTTTCCTCTCCTGGAAAGCAGGAATACCAGCAATATCTCCCCCAGAGGGTCACCAGGAAGATTAGAGGCAGCATAGGTCCATCATCTCTTACTCACAATTCTAATTCCCAGAGACCTGAAAGGTATTTTTTTGGGAACTCATTTGGCAGCATGATTTGACCTGGCTGATGTGAAGCTATTTACAATCTTTACTTAATTCATGTTGGTGAATAGCTCTATGTTTTGCAGAAACATCAAGGTGCTTGTTTGCTTCTAAGGTATTCCCACATACTTTGGAAATGTACTGTATTATCTTTCTAGAACCTGAAAAAGTGTGAATTCTGGAATGATCTGGCTTTGGGGGTTTAGGGTAGGGAATTGTGTACTGGCAATGTTAGGTGTGTGGGGAGCCTCACACAGAACAATACCCAGTGGATGTTTGGTGGAGTCGTCCTTGGGCCCCACCAAACAGAGCTGCATTGCCTCATCTCTGCCTTTTCCTTTCTGCCTCTCACTTTGGGCTGTGCACTGTGGGGCCCTTATTTGCCCTTAAGCCATCTTTGCTCAGTAGGTGCATACATGCATGCACTCTGGTGCCGCCCCTCCTGCCATTCCCTGGTAGGATGCCCCAAAGCTTGATTTGCATTTGGGATGCGGAGGAAGGGGGGCCAACACCTCTCTCAGGCCTGGGGGTTGGCCATGGGACTTGAAACCCATGGTTTGTCTCCATGTAAGAGATGGCTGCTGTCAGGTCCATAACTCCCTGCAAGAACAGGACCGGAAGGGCCCCCCTTTACACACTGACCTCCGCCTCTCCCTTGTCCCTTGTGCTGGAGGGACACAGTCCCAGTACGTGCTGATGCCATTTCTCCTCCCCACCCCCCCCACCGCCGTGGCCAGGCATAAATAATGAGGGAGGCGTCCCCTTCCTAATGGGGGAATCCTATTTCCTCCACCGCCACCTTCCAAAGAGGCTGTGGGGTGTGGAACTGCATCTGCTTGTGAAGGCAGGCAATTAGGAAAATTGGAGGTGGACTGCTCTTTATTTATACTTTTATTTTGATTCCCCAATATGACATCTATTTTGAGATGCTTGACCCCCAACCCCCCACAATGTTTTTGAGATGAGATGCTTATGTGCTGTCCCTGCGCCCCTCGCCCACCCCCCCAACCTGCCGCCGAGTCCCTAAAGGAGCTGAACATTCTCATCCGGGCAATACCTTTGCTCATGTCTTCTAGGTACAATTCTGTTCATACCACACCAGCTTTTTAAGGAGTATCTACCTCCTCAAAAAAAAGGATGCTTTAAATATCTTGCCTCAAGCCAACTTGTCAGCCAGCTGTACTTTATCTCTTCTGTTTGGGTTGTAAAACCCAGCAATTAAGAAAATCCCTGCGTCCGATTAATTGTAGCTTACATTGGCTCAGAATCAGGCGGTGCACCATATCACTGGGGTTTCACGGGTTTTGGGATGGGGAGAGATGGAGCACTTGGGGAAATTGAGCCTCAGCTTGCAGAGTAATCTTGTTGGAGATGGCACGGGGGCATAGGGTACCAGGACTAGAAGTCAGGGCCCCTGCCTTTTTGTGTCCCTATTCCTCCACACTGGGGCAGTTTCTGGCATCTGAACCTCTCTGCTGTCAGTGAGGTAGGAAGGGTAGCCTCTGGTGGCCTGTGAGGTGGGCAGGTCCCCCCTCCCATTCTTCCTGGATCGTGGTCCTGAGGGGTCTGCTGCCTTGCTGGACCCGCTGGCTGAGCCTGGACAAGTGTGGATGTAGGCTGCTTTCTCTTGGAGGAGCTGTATTTTTTTCTGGCTGTGCTCTGTGGTGTCTACACTGGTCTCTTGCAAAAGCAGGTTGTCTGAGGGTTGGGGCTGGGCAAACTTTGACCTCAACCAGTTGACAACACCTACTATGTGCTGTCAGGTCACCACAGCTCTCCGTGCAGGCAAAGATGGAGGCAGTGGCCCTGTGGAGCAGCCATGCCTGTGTGCTGGTGCTCTGGGGGAAGCGACTGTCCCAGCATGAGCCTCCTCTCCTCTTGTGGCCACTGCCCAGATTTAGGGGAACGGGAAGGTCATGCTTGCTGTCAGAAGCTCCTCCCTTTGCTGTCCCAGGTGTTCCCAGTAATCTCACCTGTGACCAGGGCTTTTTGTGGTTCACAGAGCATTTTCATGATCATATTCTCCTCCAACCCTCATGCAGCCTGTGAGGCAAGCAGAGCCCAGTGAGTAGAAACTGAGGCTCAGAGCAAAGGGAGACTTGTGTGGGGCCACACATCTGGGGAGCAGGGAAGCCAGACCTGCTGGGCTTCCATGTATGGGGTGACACTGTGTGGAGAGGGCTAATACTACCAACTATATTTTTCCCTTGTGGTTCTCTTCTGAATCCTTACAGCAGGAGAGTGAAGTCTGGGGCTCTCTGAGAGTCTTCTGGATCCAACTCCTGCCTCTTGGGCGCAGACCCTGTAAGGAGGGGTGTGTACCCACCTGGGTCTGTCTGGCCAGGCCACGTGCTCCGGGCTGCCCGGTCAGTTGCCAGCTGGGCTTGGCTCAGGGGCACCTGAGGAGAATGGGAGCCTGAAGAGTCCACTGGGGCCAGTGTCCTGGATCTGAGTGAAGAAGGTACCCCATGTCCTGCTCACTGTGTGTGGTGGCCAAGCCTCTAGGGAAGTCCAGTAGGAGATGAAGCAGATTCGAGACCATTCTTTGCTCCCTCTACCCTGTTCCCCGTGCTTACTACCATTTGGGGGTTGGGACAGGCACTGAGCCAAGTACTTCCCAGACGTCATCCCCTTCAATCTTCAGGTTGAGGAGGGAGACTCATCCATTGTTACCTCTTCATTTTACACTTGAAGTTTGTGGCTTAGAGAGGGAGGTCACTTTCCGTAAGCAGAGCCAAGACTCAACCCCAGTCCATTTACTTAACCTCCCCTGCTCATGCTTCTTTTTCCTAAACAACCAGTGCTTGCAGGGCTGGGGGGTGGGCTGGAGGAGCCTGCAGGATGTGGGCTCTGTGGGCATTGGTGAGCTAGTGAAGGAGATGTTGCCTCAGCTCCTGTTGCTCCTACTGAGGCTGCAATATCAGGTGGCTGAGTCTCCTGCCACCTGACAGTGTCTTTGCTGGAGCTGGGGTGTCAGCCTGGGCCTCACCAGTCAAGTGGAGAAGGGGATCCCTAAACAGGACTGGTAACACTCATGACCAGCCCAGTAGGACCTGCTGGGTGGAACTTGTGTCTAGGCCCTTCTTCTGGACACTCCCTGTGGGTACAGCTGCACTGCCCATATAGAAGATCCCAGGGTGGACAGGAGTCCCAGCCTGGAAGGACCTGAGACTTGCAGACTCAGTGCTCCCTTTGGGGGCTGGCCCATGAGCGTGGCACCTTGAGCCTTCCCCTCCCACGTCTTTTGGTCCTCAGCTTCCAAGTTTGTAAAATGGGAAGGGTACTTGCTGACCCACTTCCCAGCATTGAGGCTTTTGTGAACCACTGTGTGGGGAAGGGTTGCTCTCTTGGGTGGGTTGGGTGGTCTGGGGCTCTTGCTGTCCCAGGAGCCAGGGGCAGCTGCAGGCCCCTCCATGCTGGAAGTGCTCCTCAGGTGCTGGTTTCCCCTTTCGTCCTGCACCCCTCTCCCCACTTCCCACATCCCTGGTCCCTGGAGTCCTTCCAGAGGAAAGTTTGCAGTATGGAGAGCAGGCTGGGCAGAAACTGTTGCCATGGGAAGGCAAGCAGTGGGGCCGGGCATGAGCATGCGGCTCTGAGCCACGCAGACGCATCTGTGAGCTGCCTCTGCCACTCGCCACCCTGTGACCCCAGCCCGGCCTCTTCAGTTCCCGAGCCTCCACCTCTGGAGCTTGGGAGTAACAGTTGCACTTATCCACGGTGTTGCTGTAAAGATCAGATAGAATGGGCTTTTGGAAAATGTTGTCATACTCCGGGGTCCAAGGCCTTCCAGAGGCCCCCTTCCTCCTGGTCAGTTACCTCTGACACCCTGTTTAATCTCTCCGATTTCCTTTTTTTTATTTCTCCTTCTTTGCTGTGAGGATTAGGGTTGGGTAAGAAATCGAAAGCTGTAAAATGCCTAGCTCTTATCTGGTTGTGTCACTGACCTCTGTCTGACCGTCCTCTGGGCTTCGGTGCCCACATGGATAAATGGAAACATCCTCAAATGTTTGTTTGGTTTCGCGCTGGGCAGTTTACTGGCTCTCTGTAATTGAATCGGCACCACAGTTCTAGGAGGCTGCTGTTGTTTCCCATTTTATGGAAGAGGAGATGAGGGCTCGGAGCTCCTAAGTGGTGGAGCCCAGATTTGAACCCAGCCTGGCTTATGTCCTCGTGGGGCTGAGCACCTAGGGCAGCTGTGGGCTTAAATACATTGCTGTAGGTCGGCTGGCTGGGGGTCTTAGAGAAGGGAGGGTGGGCTTGGCACTGGTGATGGAGCCAGCATTCTGGCTTCCTCGCCAGCCCAGGGGTAGCCACTGGCTCAGGCCCACCCTGGCATCATGTGTACCCCCTGCCTTTTTTTACCCTTGGCCCTCGGTCCCCCTTCCCTGGCCTTTCAGGCCCCCTCCTCAATCGCCCTAATGACTTAGCCCAGGTGGCAAGTTGCGTGGAGAAACTACCCCAGGGAAATAAGAGTCCTTGCTACCAGCCTGGGCCTCAGGTGTGTGCACAGCAGCCCTCCCTGGGGGTCTGGTGAGCTGCGCCTCCCCCACCTTCAGCTGTTAGACAGGAACTAGAGAACTGTATGTATTTTGTGCCTGTATTATGCATGTAACTGTGCATGTATGTAACTCCATATGTAACTGTGCATGATGTATGACTGTACAGAGTTCTGTGTGTATACATGACCGTAGTATGTGTAGGTGTCCGTATGTCTGTATGTTGGTGGATGATGGTGATGGGGAAGGGGGAGGTGTTGATGGTGTGCTGCTTGGGGCAGGGCCCTAGGAACGTATGGTGGGGGCTGGAGTTACCTCCTTTGCTGGTTAAAACACTCCTTGTAGAACAGTTACACACATGTTTAGATAATTAGAACAAAAGCCAAAAGAATAATTCTGTTCAAAGGGATGAAGCTAGGGAGGTGGGGGGACACCACGTACTGTCTCCCCAGCTCTCTGTGGCCTTCGCTGTGTTTTGATCATGCTATTTAGAAAATCCCTTTGTTGTAGGATAAACTGACATTGGCCCTCGTGTTTCTGCTGTGAAGTTCTCTGTGTTTGGGGCCCACTCGGGACAGCCAGGCCATGAGGAGCTGATTAAATGAGCTAATTTTCATTTGTTCAGCGGTTACAGATGCAGAGGCCTTTCCATGCCCTTTTCCTGAGGTTCTATTTATTTATTTATTTTTTTTCTCTGAACAGAAAAAGACCTTCAGGACTCCTTTTCCCATCCCCCTTAAAAATAAACATATGAAAACATTGTTAACAAGAACTTCAGCTGGGGAAACTGGACAAAATATATAGGCTTAGCTGCTAAAGGTGCTAATGGGGGACTCCCAAGTCTGGAGCCAGCGTGGAGCTGCTCAGGTTAGGCCACCCACCACAGCTGAGAGTGAGGAGCCATTTGAAATCTGATGGAAATGGTCAAAGACTTAGCGTCGTCTCCAGGCCTTTGCACATGCCTGCGCTGCTGCTTGGAACTCTGTTCACATCCCTGCTTTCTTTCCTTGGCTGCTTCTTGTTCAACGTACAGGTTGCTTTTTCTAGGAAGCTTTCTAAAAACCTGCCCAAGCCTGTTCTCCCCGAGCTTCATGGGCTTCTCCAGTCATAGCAGGTACTAGAACACCCTGATGAGGCTGTGCACTCCCAGTGCAAAACCTATGCCTGCTTTGCTGCCCCTGAAATGCCTGGTGGGCCTAAAGCACATCACAGTGTATGTTGAACAACTCAGTGAATGAATGAATGAATGAATGAATGAATGAATAGGTGGCTGACATCTGTATCTACTGAACTCCACTACACATGGGGCTCTGTGGGGTGAGGATTCAATATTTGAGGGCTGAATCTCCAAAAATGAATGTCATGGGAGGGGGAGCTCATACTTGCCTGGCCCCCAGGGGACCCTGATCTCCAGGCCCAGGATGCAGCTCAGGCCCAGCTCTGTTGGAAATCTGACTGGAGACCATGTGGAGGGAAGCAAAGGGAGGCAAATTGCTCTGGGAGTTGGCTTTTTACAGCACTTACAGGCAAGTGTGGGCTTTGGGATGGTGATGTGCCAACAGTGAAGGGCGCCCAGAGCACAAAAAAGAAACGTTTGTGTGCCTGTAACCAGTGGTCACCCCCAAGTCTTGCAGAAGCTGCCTGGTTCCCTCCCTGCTCTTTCATTGTTAATGCCACCTTTTGCTTGGATTGGGGCACCTTTTAGCGAGCAGTGGGTTTTCCCTGGAGCTGTGCAGCCGTTGTGGCTGGCCAGTTTCTGAGGCCTGGTTTCCATTTGCTGAGCACTTGATCCCACGGACAGCACCCCACCCACTCCACCCAGGGGCCTCTGAGGGGCTGTCCCCCACCCTGTTCTGGCAGCCCCTGGGCATCTCTCTGTGTTTCTCCTTTAATCCCAACCTCAAGGATAGGCATCCAAGCAGTGTTGTCCCAGGTCTGTGTATCTGTAAGAATCCCAGAGACCGTGTGGGAGGCAGAGCTTTCCCAGTACCCCTGGGGCCTGGGGCCCTCAACTGGGTCAACATCTGGCTGAGTGGCCGAGACTTTGGCCTCCTCTGTCTCCTCCTCCCCTTCCCCTAGGCCCGTCCTCTCCCCTCTAGCTGGATGCTCCGCCAAGCCCCGCGCGGGAGCAGCACACTAGACCCATCCATTCCCGGCTGAGGTCGAGGGTGGGGACCGCAGCCCGGGGCTGAGGTCACCAGTGGGGCAGTGGGAAGTGCCTCTCCAGCCCTTGCCTGCCTTGCTGCTGGGTGCTTGGAACGAGGGCATCAACCAGGGCGCCCTGGTGAACAGAGGGAGAGGTAAGTGGAGGGGTGGGGCTAGAAGGGGAAGAATGAATAAAACAGGCTGGTGCCTGCCATTAGGGGCTCTGGCTTGTTGGGAAGCAAAGTGTTCCCTCAGAGTGGAATCTAATCCAGAAGGAAGGGAGCTCTTCTCCTGGAGTGGGAGAGGAAAAGCGAGGGCTGGTGGCCCAGGGGTTAAGGTCTGTTTTGGGCCCTGCAGTGTGGGGCCGGGGTGGGGCCCCTCGGGAAACACCCTCATTTCAGGGTCTGGCGCTGCAGTCTCTGCTCCCCACTCCCTTCTCTCAGAGCCCCACCGGGTGGCCTCCTGGCCCCTCTGTCTCCTCCTCCGAGGCCTGGCCTGTCTCCCTGATGATGGTCAGCCTGCCCTTTGGGCTGGTGTGACCCTGAGCACTGGCCCTAAGTGCCTTGGCTCTAGCCCCTTCCCTCGGCCTTGCCTCTGTCCCTCTTCCTGCCCCATGGTTCCTGGCCAGGGGCTGGTCAGCTGTGGGAGTGCTGGTTTCTGCCTGCCGCCCCCCCAACACCCCCACCACAAAGCCAGTGTGGCTTAGCCCTGTCTCCCAGGCACTGGTCCCTCTGCAGTCACAGATATGACATGCCAGGAGGATATCAAGACAGGCCTCTGGACAATTGACAGCCAGACCACGATTCCTGACGGAGTCCATGGGGCCGCAACGGGGGCACTCTGAGCCGGTGTTGGTCATAGCCAGCCACTTGTTCTCCTCGGGAAGGAACCGGTGAGTTTCTTTCTGTTTATGTCGTAACCAAGCTACCAAGGTGACAAACTTGGTTTCTGCAATTACACAGCTTTTCAGAAGCAAATTGATAGGATACCGTGTTATTATTGGCTACTGGGTTAATAGCTATTTTGGCAGGAGTACCAGTCCTGTGTGGTGTTGCTGGCATGGGCATGAGAATGGCGCAGTGGGATAGAGGGAAATGGTAGGTGCTTCTTGACCAGAGCGGCAGACTGGGGAGGACCCCAAGGGCTTCTCTCCTCCGGCGGTGCTTTCTTGGAGGATGCTCAGCCCTGATTAGCTGTTGCCGAAACCAAGACCAGAGAGGTTGAGAGGCCAGCGTCAGGTCACACAGTGAGTTGATGCTGGGATTGGATTTTTAGGTCCCTGTGGGAATGAATAGCTTGGCCTATGATCTCTGAGGGCAGGACAATTGCCTTCAACTCCGAGCGTCATGTTGGCATCCTGAAAATGGAGATTTGGAATGTACCCAAGTTAGCCTGCTCCGGCTTAGGGCTTTTGTGCCTGCTACTCCCCTGCCTGGAATGTTCTTCCTCCAGATTGCTTCCTTGCTTGCTTCAGGTCTCTGCTCAAGTGTCACCTCGTCATCTGTCTAGAGCAGCAGCCCACCCACCCATCCCTTCCTCTCTACCCGTATCCTGCTCCACATTCTTCAACACACCACCTGACTGATTACAGACTGATTTGATGCTTTATTATCAGACTCCTCTTATTACGCTGTGGGCTCTCTGAGGACAAGGACTTTGTTAAGCTTACCACCCTGTCCCCAGAGCCTGGGGCTGGCAGAGTAGGTATTTGGTAATATTTGTTGACAGAATAAATGAATGTAAATTGAAATGCCATTTAAAAAAAGTGGCTGTCATGTACTGGTGACTGTTTCTTTCTCAGTGGTAGCTGGGGAATCCTAGTATTCCTGCCCCTAAGAGACTAGGGGTGCCAGGGGCCAGTGTCACCATGACACATGAGACAGAGCTCGCAATGACATCATTTCCTTTTGCTAAGGAAGCTTATATGGGAATGAGTTCCCCATCACTGGAAGGAACCAAACCTACTTGCAGAGGGGATTTAAGCACTGGGTTGTGGGAGTGGGTTGGGTCCCCTTGAGGGACCTTCTGTGTTTGGGTTCCATGATGGGCTCAATGGTAAGACAGTGGGCTCAGCTTTCTCTGTCAGATGTTATTAGTGGCTCCTGCTCCAGGGGAATGATGGTGTGAAGACATGGACAACTGAGGATGGTCGTGGGAAGGGCAAACTGGGAGTGGGAGATATGGCTCACCAAGGGCACGGAGCGCTGCAGTGAACCAGAGGTCTTCCTAGTGGCCTCTACTCTTTCTGCCACTAGAATTGACATGCAGTGATACATTCATTGAGCATTTCCCGTGTGCCTGGTGCTTGGCCCAAGGGATTATCCGATCTCTGCAGCCAGAGGAGGCTAAAGGCATTCTCTGTCCATTTTTCCCCTTAGTTAGGTTCAGAGAGGTTAGGTAATGTATCTGAGGTCACACAGCTGGTCAGTGAAATGTGAAGCCAGGCTCTGTGGCTCCAGAGTCTGCCTGGACATGATCCTGATGACCCTGGACTGAAGGCCACACAGGACAGGGCTTCCCCGGGAGTGTTTGCTGGCCCTGGCACTTTGGGAGAGCCTGGCATGGAGTAGGTTCTCAGCAAATATTCAGAGAATATTGAACGAATGAGTGCAAGGGTTTTCCCAAGATGAACAGGAAGGGATCACTTTTTATTTTTGGCCCTTTGGGCAGAAAAGGAGAAAAGTACAGTGCAGTGGTGGCCAAGAATTGGGTGACATCCACATGTGCTTGGCTGGTCTGACTTCTTCCCAGAATATCTTACAAGGTGTGTTCCTAGTGGGAGGACACACTTGTTCATGGGTGTTGGGTAGTTAGTGGGGAGGTTTCTGGTGAGTTTTGGGGGTCCCTGGTGGGCAGGACACACATTTATGCATGTGTGGGTGTGTACATGTGCTTGCGCACAAACACATGCCCCCTCACCCCCCAGTGCCTTGTGTGGAAAGAGGCATCCACTTGAGGGGTTTTACCAGAAAAAATGCAAACCTCCCACTCCACCCCAAATCACATTTCTGAATCTATACCTTTAAGAGCATGGAATCTCAGCTTATCATCTTGTTAAATCTATCCATTTGTTCTGCTCTGGTCTGAATAAATAGAAGCCCCCCAGCCCCCAGCTCTTCCCTCCCCTCTAGTCCCCATGTCTCCTTTGTTTTAATGCCATTTCTCTAGGGATTCAGGCTGAGGCAGGGTAGCTAAGCTCTGCCTCCTTCTGTGCACCCCCATCCCTCACATATCCTTGCTCTCTCCCTGGTTCCAATAGGTTCTTTCAAATAAAAGAATAACAAATGTGGGCTGCACTGAGGACTGGACTAATTGCATTCTGCCACAATGTACAGATGCCCCGGGGGACCTTGGTGACACTGGACAGGCTCTGTGGGGGGCAGCCCCTCTGGGCCCAGGTGGTCAACTAGTGGTCAAGCTCATTAACTCCTTGGCTTCCAGCTGGAGCCTCTACCTCACTAACCCTTGGGCCTCTACCTGACAGAGACATCCTTCAGCACCTTCTTTGTGATTAGCTTTCTCATTCATTCATTCATTCATTCATTCATTCATTCATTCATTCATTCATTCATGTATTCACTCATAATGTAGTTAGAAAGTGCCCTCTTCAGACCAAGCCCTGGGGCTTCAATATTTCATCTAGCTGCCCATCCATCTGTCCATCCAGACATTCATTTATTCATGCCCTGTTACCAAGTACTTTCTCTAGGCCAGGACCTGAAATGCACTCTTTCATCTGTTCATTCATTTATTCAGTCATCAAGCAGATAGCTATTGCCAGGCACCTTGTGGGGGCTCCCAGGGACCCAGAAATGTGGGGCTTCTCAGCATTGTCTCCAGGCAGTTCTAAGCTAAGAGTACCTGTAGGGAAATCTTGATAGCATTCTTGGAAGATGAAGAACAAGGACAGGTGCAGCAGTATTTAGATGTGGTGCTGCATGGAGTAGTAAGGGGCATGCAGCTCATTCATAGCCTGCACCCACACTGACTCATGGCCTGGCTGAAACATGCAGTGATTCACTCATCCCTGGAACATTTAGCAAATGGTGAGGACCTACTGTGTACGTGGTGCTGAGATGAGCTGGTAGCCAGCCCTGCTGTGGACACTGGCCCCTGGCAGGCTATGGGCCTGGTACCACCCCAGGGATGCCATTCTCCGGAGCTGGGTTGGAAGCAGTGTCTCACTTTCCCAGATACCCCTGGGAGGAGGATGTTGATGCCCTCAGGGTGATGCATCATGCACAGGGTCCCAGTGATCTGTCATTTTCCATCAGGGTGTCCTCTCTGTTTACACCTCTGCATTATGTCTGTCTTCTCAGCCTCTTCTTGGGGGTGTCTGTGTGTGTGTAGGTGGGGTCCCTATAAACCCACTGTCACAGACATTTCATGAGTTTGGGGGATCAGGCACCCAGATCCTCTTGGCTCTGCTGGATTCTGCTTTGGGGCAAGTCTTCCTTCAGATCTCAAGGGCCTCAGTATACCCATCTGCGCAATGTGTGGTTAGCTGGGCAGTCCTAAAGGTCTGTTTCAGCCATCTGAACCTCAGGTTCCTGATCTGTAAAATGGGTTTAGTGAAAGGATTGTGTGTGGTTTAAATTCATGAATATAAGCTAAACATTTATGACTAATCAAATAAGTAAATAAATAACATAAATAAAAATTTGCTTGGGATATAGTGAGTGCTCAGTGAATATAGTTTGTGATGATGATTTTCAAGTCTATTTATGAGATTAGGCCAAGTGTGGAGCAAGATATGGGCCTGGCGGCAGTGTAAGGAGGTGGTGGGCATTCAGGCTAAGAGGCTAAAGTGGGGCATGGGGTGCACCTAGGTAAGGAGCAGCCATGCTGAGGAGGGACCAGGGGACTCGATGCCCTGGTCTGTGATGTCTGGGACCTAGCTGCCCTGTCCCCACTTGGAAATTGAGTCAGGGGATGCTCCTGTCCAGTCACTTTCAGGGAGGGACCTGATGTGCCAGCCCAGCAACACAGGGCTCCTCCTCCTCACTGTGGTCCTGGGCCAGGAGGCTGCCTCCCGGCTGCTGTCCTGCACTTCAGAGCCTTCCCCACCTGACAGGTTGCTCTAATCTCGGTCCCACTGCAGGCGGGGCTGGGGGGCTTTCAGTCATTGGGGCTTGACAGCTTGGCAACAAAGCTCACAATGGAAATTCCCTGGAGGCTGAAACATGAAAATCCAGGGAAAATTGAAATGTTCTCTGCTGAGTTGGAGATTTGGATGAGTAGGAAGGGTGGGTGAGTGGTAACTGCAGAGGGGCTGCGTTACTGGCACCAGCACATGAGCGAGAATCCTAGGGCCCTTCCCTCCCTGTGGGCCAGTCCACCTCTTCTCCCTTGCCTGCCTGGCTAGGCACCATGTTGGACACACAACAGCCACAAAGGAGTGCTACCATCCCAGGAGATGCTTATGGCCTGGAGGAGAGGGAGGGACACACATCAAGAGCTGCAGTCCTGTGTGAAGTGTAGGCCAGAGTGGGGGTTCCACAGTGGGGGACCTCAGCCACTTTTAGGGCTACACAGCCCAATATTAGGTGACTCATGCAATTTTTAAAAATTAGTTATTATTTTAATGGGCATTACAAAAACATTATGCCAATGGTTTCATCAAGAAAATTACTCAGGATTATGATCAGGTAGGTAGCATTGTTAGACCTAAGGCTGGTGAAAGGACAGAATTGAGTACAGGGCTGAAAGGCAACATGGCAGTGTGAGCGTGGCACAATCCACAAGGGGCACACTGGGCTGTGGAGGCTGATGGACTCGGCTCCCAAATCTGGTGCCACTGCCTTAGGTAAGTGTTGGTGGGTTTCCCAAATGCAGAGCCTAAGGCCAGGACTTGGCTTCTGGTTATATGATGGGGAGGTGCTCCCAGGAAGCAAGAGTGAGGGGCAGGGAGAGTGAGCCAGGGAAGGGGGAAGGTCAGTATTGGGGTGGCATGTTGGGGTCAGTGCTGCTGACCCTGGGCTCACTTCTGCTGGCACCCCTGTGCATGTGCAGGATGCCCCAGGAATGGGCTCCTTAGGTGGAGGGCCATCTCAGGGGGGTACTAGTTTCCCCTCTGGCCTGGTGAGAGACAGAGCTGTGGGGGCAAGAGTTTGAGGTGGGCCTGCAGGCCCTGTGTGCAGACTGTTCACGGTATATCCCTGCTGTGGCTGAAGCTGGGGGGCTGAGGCCGAGATGTGTGCCCCCAAAACACCTACTGCCCCAAGCCCCTCAGTCTCTCCCTCCCTCAGTGCCTTCTTCCTAAGTGGGACCAAGCGTGGTTGCCTCATGAGTTACTGAGAGGTGCCTAGCACATTGTTGGTACAAGGACAGTGAGTGTTCTGGGGGAGCACCTCTGTCCTCCAGGTACTGGGGGTGATCTCGGAGCTGGGCCTCGAGGGACGTGACTGAGCCAAAAAGCAGCGGATGTGGGCTTTGAGGTCAGACTGTGTGTGCGCCTTGTCCGTGGAAGTCTGACCCTCCTTCCTGCCCGAGGGGTGTCTGGGCTGAAAATGTGGACCTGATCCAGACATCCTCACAGGACTCTTGGTTGGGCATCCAGCCTTGGCTGGACATGCAGTTGGCTCTGTGGGCGTTGGGGAATGTTCTCGCTCCTGAGTGGATGGCACTCACTCACTTTGCCTTCGCTACGATGACTCACACACATCCCTTGCTGGTTAGGAGTATAGACTTTGAGGTCCGGTGACCCATCATCAAAGCTCAACTCAGCCATTTCTGGTCTATAGGTGCCAAACATGTTAATTAAGCTTTTTAAGCCTCAGTTTTCTCATCTGCAAAACAGGGCTGGCAAAAATAATTTGTCATGAAACTGTTGTGAATATTAGATGGGAAAACGTATGTGGCATGTAGTAAACACTCAATAAATATTTAGCCCATAATAAATGTCACTTATCCATATATTACATGCATACATAGTATATATGTACATATATAGTCTAAGATAATGTGACAGTAGTAATTTGTCAATGTCTTCTCTGAGCTCAGAGTTTTAGGTTAGAGGCACCATGTGTTTTTCTCTGATGCTGGGTTTTGTGAAATTATTATATGAATCTGGTCATCTATTCATTTGCTTGCTCATTTTCTACCCTCATTGAGCACCTTCTCTGTCCACACTTCTAGGAAGAAAGTGATTTTTGTGCCAGCTGCATTCTATAGATGAGGCAACCAGAGCCCAGGGCCACAGCTGCTCTGGGCTGGAAGCAGCCCCAGGACCAAGGTGCTGGTCCGGCCCACTGTGAAAGGCCCCGGGCCAGTCCATGGGCTTTGGTGCAATCTGCCTGAGGCCGGCCAGATCTGGAGGGGAGGGTGGCAGCCCCTGTGTGGATGAGTTCTTGATGCTCCCCAGAGCCTCCCTCTGGGAGCACTGAGTTGCAAAGACCTGCTGAACCTGGCTCAGGCCCCGCCCAGATGCCCTGTCCATGACCTCCCCCTGGTACCTGCCCTGGTTGCTGTGAACTCAGAGAGCTGAGTGGTGGTCTCTGGAGGGTGGGGGGCTCCCAAGGCAGCAGGCTCTTGGGACAGGTGTTCCCCAGCTGAAGCTCCCAGGCCCATACCTGGCATCTTCATCTCCCTGGAGTAGCTAGACTGGACATCCTCCAGGGCCCTGGGGCACTGGCTCCCTGGGTGTGGCCCCGGGGTGTCATGGGATGGAGGCTGCAGCAACACCTGGCCTGGTGAACATTTTGCCAAAACCAGTGGCCCGGCCTGGGCTGTTTGTGCCCATGCAGAGCCTCAGAAATCCCCCAGAGGTGGGCATTATGGGGGAGAGGTGGGGGTGGGGCTTTGATTATCCATGCCTCACCCGAGCAGGTTCTACTTAGTTTGGTACCAGAAGTGTTTGCTGTGGAGGTGGAATTTGGGGTCTGAGGCTGTAAAAAGCCTTTGATTCAGGTCCCCAGCTAACTGGAGATGCTGGTAGGAGGGAGAGAAGCTGGAGACTTGCCAGGGATCAGATGAATGGAAATCAGCTGGGGCTACCTCGGTCACCCCTGTGGCATGCAGGGGCTTCCATTGTGTAGGCTCTGCAAGGAAAAGCCATATGCATTTGGGTTTGAATGAAGCCCTGGAGTGACCGTGTGCTGAAGCTTCTGTGGCCGCTTCCACTTGGGGCATCCCGATCTGGTCATTCATACCCTCTGCCATGAGTTTTGCAACACTGAAGTATCACTGGTGCTGTGATTTACCTAGTATTTTTAAGTCAGTTCTCTTTTTGTATTTAAATTAATTCATTTACTTAAATGGAAAAACAGTGCCCTTTGGTTGAAGTAGACAGTAACCTTAAAATTAATAAAAAACCCAAAGGAAAAAATACCCATGCTCATGTTATTCCAGCCAGAAGCTGTTGCATTCTAAAAATGCTGAGCCTGGGGTCTAGTCTCAAAAAGTTGAAAGTTTGAGAAGAGTTCAAGACATGGCACCAGACAGAAGCTTTCTACTTGGCCTAATGTGAAGGTTGTAAGGACATTGAAAGGCACCATTTCTCACTTCATGTGTCAGTGTTACTTTAGGCCAACTTGGCTGCCTCCTAAAATCATCACGGGTTCTACCTGGTGTGTTTGTCAGGTTTTGGATCAGTGGAGATCCTACTCCTTCCTCAAAACGCAATTTGAGTGCCCCCCCACCCCTTCTCCATTCTGCCTGGATTGAGCTGGCCAGTGGCTTTCCCTAAGGCAAAGCTCCCAGAGCCCTACAGACGAGCATGAGCTGTGTGTCTGTGCTTACACCCTGCACATGCCCAGAAAGTACTGGACTGCTGTCTCCTTAGCCCCAGAGCATTACAGTACCAGGGCCTGATTCTTAGCCATGCAGAAGACTCCCACTGGGATGTTGTGGGCAGTGGGCAGAGTTAGACCCTGAGTAACAGGCTGGGTGTGAGTGGGCAGTGGACAGTGGAGGGGCATCTTTGATGAGCACAATGGCCTGAACAAAGGCATGGAGGTTGTGCTGCGTAAGGTATGCTCTCTGGTAACAGTGGGTGGCTTGGATGGCTTTCTGGAGAAAACCATTCGAGATTCCTCCCATGAACTGGAAAACCCAGGGCCCTTGCCCTCACTGCGTCTCAGGTATCTGATTTGTAAAATGGGGGAAATGATGGTATTCACCATGGACGGAGGTGAGGCTTTAACAAGGTGAAGCTTGGCATGGTGCCTGGTACTCATAGAGGGCCCTGCAGTTGGTGGCTACAGGGTGGGCTGGGCTGTGGGCAGTGAGAGGTGACAGGCATCTGAAGTTCAAAAAGTGGCTCAGTGAGACCGTGTCCCAGACCTGAAAGGATGCAGGAGACACAGGGGGTGCTTCAAGGACTCAAAAATAGGCAGTGATACTGAAAGCCACAATTCAAGGTGAGAAATGGCCCAATGGCAGTGTCCCAAGTCAAGGGAGATACTGACAGTGGCCATGGGAATCAGAGGCAGCTTCCTGGAGGCGGTGTCTTAAAGACCGGCACCTGTTGGCCAGAAATGGAGTAGGTTTTGTGCGGCAGTATTCTCCACAGGTGTTGCTCACCTCCCTCCCACAAAGGAGAAGGAATATCCAGGCCCTTTCAAAGCCTCAGAGGAGGATGCAGCTCTGGATGCGACATTCCCATTTGCCTGAAGTTGGCAGAGGAGGTGTCTCAACACTTCTCCAAAGCTTTGGAGACTTCCAGACTGTACCTCTGACTTCTGCAGCTGAAATGTAGGGAAGGGAAGAATGCTATCTAAACAAGCTTAATCCCAATCAAAGGATTATTTCCTTACAGAAAGCTTCACCTATACTTAATAGTTTTAAATTGTTCCGGGTACCAATTAGACTTTTAATTTTGCTGTTCCCTCTGGTGGCTGGAGGATGTGTGTGGTTTGTGTTTAATCAGAGCTGATTATTTTTGGTGGTGGTGGTTTTTGGGGGAGGTGAGGAGATTGTTTCAGGGTTTTTCTTTCCTGTCAGACCGTGTCTGGGGAAGAGGTGCAGGGTGCCTCCTGAGTTTGGGGTTCCCAGTTGGGGCAGCAGTGGGTGTCTCCAGGGTGCCAGACTAAAGTCTCCTTGTGCCTGTCTGAAGGCGGGTGGGTGGTTCTGCCATGGCAATCCTGCCTGGGGAATCCATCACCGAGTTAAATATATGGATTATCCTAAAATTTCTGCAGCAATAGGGTGAGTTATTATTGATTCACAGAGCACGACAAAACATCGCTGCATGAATTAGCAAACAGCTGTTTCTAATTTGAGTTTAGAACAGTACACAGAGGAACTTGTTTCTCTGTTCACTCCTTTCATTTATAATGAATTTTAATCACCGCTACAGGTGAGAAAAATGTAGAAACAAGCTTGTGTCTTGTGGAAGAAACAAAGGAGAGACAGATGCTAACAGATTTCCAGTCTGTGATAAAAGGGATGTTTTGGTACACTTTACATGTAATTAGAGCGCAGCTGTTTGCAGTCCCAGGTCCACGAACACGGCCGAATGTGGGCTCTGTAGATCTCCAAAGGGAGTAAAGAAAAACAGTGATTCAACCCCGAAAGCATTTTGCTTTCTCCCCAGTTGAGCAGAGAGCCCTTTGCTCTGGCTTTTGCAGTGTTGTTTCGTGAAAGCTCATAGAGATGACTTCACGAGGCGCTTTGTCCTCACCCACGTGGCCGGGAGGCCAGTAGGGTGAGGTTGGGGTATGTGGGAGGCCCAGGCCAGAGGGCTGATGGGAAGACCTTCCAGAGCCCCTCTCCTAGCTGTAAAAGCCCCATCTTGAGGGAGTCTCATGGGGACAGGTTGTGAGCCCTTTTTCCCTAGCAGGAGTTGATTGTGACAGTCCACTTTAGCTAGTTTGATCACAGCCAGCTCTTGGAAGAGCTGAGAGAGCTGGCTCCCCCACCCCCACCCCCCCAATCCCCCACCCCTGGTCTGTTTAATTTCTGCAATAAACCTCAAGCTCAATTGCATTTTCAATATCAGTGCTAAGTAAATTTGTCTAAGGGATGTAGCAGCCAGGCAAGCTGTGTGTTCTGTGAGGTCAGAGGCTTCAAGGGGAAAGGCTGATGCCTCCTTCCTGCCTGCATGCCCAGGGACCCTTGGGATGGCGCCTCTGTGGGTGCAGGGGCAGAGGTGTTCTGGGAGTCAGAGCTCCACTGTGGGCCTGGAGAATCAGGCTTAAGCCCTAGCAAGTCTGCTGGTGCCTTAGTTTCTCTGTCTAATGAAAGGGGTGAGTTGGGTGTTCCTGAGCACTCATTTCTCTCTGAAGTCCTGGAATTGGGACTTCAGTAAATGGCAGGGGCCTGTGGGCCTTTATGCACTTTGAGTGTCCTTTGCTTTGAAAACCATCTTCTGTAGGGAGTAACTGGCGGTCCTTAACTTATCCTTGTTATTAATCAGGACTCAGGGAGATGGGATCACTTGCTGTCTTGTGTCCATTCCAACCATCATGGCCATTGCCTATCTATCTCTGCCCTATGACCTATATGGAGCTAAGAGCCAGGAGCTGGTGACTGTTTTTATTTTATACAATACAGAGCATTTCTCATATATAGCATGTTACAAATACTCACTTATTTCACCTACATAGCAGCTCTGTAGTTGGAACTATTATTCCCATTTTATAGATGAGGAAACTGAGGCAGATTTTTCATATATAAAGCTGAGGGAGGCTAACCTGGTGGAGCTGGGAATCTAAGGCCGTCTGCTGGCCTCTTAGCCACTAAACAAACACAAATGCCTTCAGAGCCCAGGACAGCTCGTGAGGGGGAAGGGAGCCCCGTAGGTATGTACAGCAGGAGGGTGAGCATACCTGTTCCAACAGGGGAGCCGTGCTGAGCTCTACCATGGCTGTGCCAGACACAGAGCCTGTGCCACCAGGTCATCTTCTCCTTAAAGAAAAGCCAGAAGTGAATTAGATGTTTCAAAAAACTTTGAGAGTTCCTGACTACTCAATGCTGGCATTTTTACAAAATAAGTGATAACTGGGTGGTCCCCAGACTGTTCAGCAGGAGGACAGCCATGGTGATCTGTTTCCACTGCTCAGACCATCGTTTCTCTCCACCCAGCTGGCTGAGAGCCCTGGGCTGGGAGTCTAATCCCCAGCTTTTCTATTTACCATCTGCTTTGTGACATCAGGATATGACCTAACCTCTCTGTTCTGTTCCCTCATCTGTGGGACAATCATGCAATTTACTGTGTAAACCCAGCTAGTTTGAATGTGAAAGAGGAACAATAAATGGGGTGGGATGCTGAGGTCCTTCCCAGGACACCCAGGTGTGTACTGCCCTGCTTACTCATAATAGAGGCAAAAACAGCACCACCATCACAATTTACAAAGTTGCTGTGGTGTCAAATAGGGTAATGGGAGTCAAAGTGCTGTGTATTATTTTAAATGTCACACAGATGAGGGGATTTACAAATAATGATAGTTGTACAAGTTATACTAGTAACCTCCTTCATTTTCTTTAGCCAACACGTACTGGATGCTTACCAGCATATACACATTACCCATTCTGCAAGGTAGCACTCTGATCATCCCCATCCTATGGATGAAGAATTGGGGGCTCAGAAAGGTACAGTAATGTATCTGATGTCACATAGCTAACGAGTGGTAGCTCAGTCTAAGCAAGCCCATACTTTCACCCATGGCTCCGCTGTCTCCCAGTGGCTGATGTTTCTCTGCAATTGACTGAGTCTGATGGTTTTGGCTCCCTGGAGTTTATTAAGGGCCCTGACAGTGACTATTTGTTGTCAGGTGGCGTTTCAGCAGCCCTCAGAGCTGGCTGGAAAAGGGCATGACTGGCCATAGCTTGTGGTCTGTTGGGAGAACTGCAGCCCCTCGGAGGCTATGTGCCAACTGCCCTTTGAGGCAGGGTGGCGGATGGTCCCACTCCTTGCCCACCAGGGCCTGCTGGAGAAGCAGCTCCTAGGGCAGGAATGCCTTCTCCCTTCTCTGCATGCCAGTTTTCCACCCCCATGCTGCTCACTGCCCACCCCACCCAACCTCCCAACCCACTTACTTACTTTTTATCACCAAATTGAAAGAATGATCTCTCCTTTCGCTTGCTGTAGCCTCATTGGGGATGATGAGATCATATCCGTAAAGGCACTCTGAGCTCCCAGGAGGAGGGAAGGGTGAATACGAGCTGCTATTATTTTTGCTAATAGCATAATTCTAATTTAAGATTTCAGGTGGAGCCACGTCAGCTTCTGATAGCCTCCATGGGGCTCTGTGGCCTACCTTTGCGGAAGACCCTCCAGCTTCTTCATCCCCTCCCTTCCCAGGGTGTACTCTTGATTTCTCAGGGTTAGGTCTCTAGCCTTTACACCACACCCTCATCTGTCCTTTAAGGAAAACCAAATATCTAGATGCAGGACTGACTACTACCATGATGAAAGGCAAAGCATTGCTTTAGAGTTTGAAACTTTAGATAGTGGCTAATTGATAAAGAAGTTGGGCAGACAAGAACAATAGAAACCTAAGAATGCTGAGTACAATCTGCACCCTGCAGAGGAGCAGGCACATAGAGCAGGCTCAACATGTCTGTGCTGAATGAAAACAAATACTTAAACTAGGAGATAGCAGAGAACTGGGATGCCTCCTATCTGTCACTCCTCATTCCTGTACCCAAGACATAACGAATTGATCACAGACTCTTAGAGCTACAAAGGCTCTAGAGACCAATTCTTGTGATCCCTTCTCTCAAGAGTGGGGAAATGAAAGCACAAAGAGGAGATGTACCTGCTTGTAGTTACACAGTGCCGGAGTCTGAACCCAGTCTAAGAGTGATCTCATCCGCTGTGGCTCCTGGTTCCGTGATGTGGGCCTACAGCTCCATCATCTGGACTCAAAATCCTATACTCTGGATATGGCTTTGCCTTCTGGCTTGAGATTCCGCCCTCTGAGTCATCCCTTTTTTTTTTTTAAAGGAAAGGTAGCACATGTTTGCAGCTGAGTAGTTTTATTAGCCTGTTTCCTGCCTGGAGAATTTTGGGGGGTCTGACAATCTTCTTTCATCTTGTACTCTGTGTCTTTTTTGGTCCAGCTGGCAGTGTTTTTGCTGTTCCAAAGTTTTCAAGAACCTATGGATCTCCTATGTACATCATGGGGATCTACTCCATTAGACAAGAGGTTCCTCCGTAGATATTTTCTAGATAATCCCATCTCTACTTTTGGCAGCTACTGAGATGGCTCCAGGGCAATGCCCCCAGCAGTGCTGTCTGGTTCGATCTAGGGGATCCTTGAGTCACACCCTTGATGTTTTCAAAGAGCCTTTTGTGTAGTTGAATACTCTGAGCTTTTGATTTTTCTGAGATAGTAGTAAAATGTACAGTTAAACCTCTTTTCTCCAGAGTGCACTTTCTTGGTAGTGAATCTCTTAATTATAATGTCTTTTGCAATCTGGGGAGGCTAAGAATTTCCAAAATCATCAATTCCTGGTTCCTTTGTGTTTAACAGTTCTTCTATCAGTCTAACTCTTTTCTCTCTACTATACTCAGCAAGAATACCTTCAACAATTTTGCTTGAAAGTCTCCTCAGCTCAATACCCATTTTTATCTATTACAAGTAGTGATTTCCATATAACTGTGGGACACAAGTCCACTAGAGCTTTCTGCCAGAGTATAATAAGGATTCCTTTCTTCCATCTTCCAGTATCATACTCCTCACTTCCTTCAAGCTCTACCATCAGTGCCTTTAACATCTACGTTTCTCTTAACAGTCTGGTTGTGATTACTTAGGTATTTTCTATGGTGATTTAGGTTTTGTTCATTGAACTGCTTCAATCCTTCTGAGTCTTCATTAATAGAGTCATTGACATCCATATTTCTATGAGCAATCTTTTTAAGGCATTGTAGGCTTTTCCTATCCTGCTCCTGAAAATTCTTCTGGCCACTGCCCACCGCCCAATTCCAAAGCCGCTTACACACTTTCAGGTATATGTTATAGCAGCCCCGCTACTCCCGAAAATAAAATCTGTGTTAGTTTCCTATTGCTGCTGTGAGAAATTACCATGAATTTAGTGGCTTAAAACAACAACAAATTGTTATGTTACCATTCTGTAGGGCAGAAGCCTGACATGGATCTCAGGTTAAAATTGTGGTGTCACAGGGCTGCATTCCTTTCTGGAGCTCTAGGGGACAATCTGTTTCCATGCCTTTCTAGCTTTCAGGGGCTGCCCACATTCCTTGGCTCGTGGCTTCTCCCATCTTCAAAGCCAACAACCACATCACTCTGCCTCTTTTTCCTCTGTGCTCCACATTTCAAGACTCTTGTGATTACACTTGCCCGCCCCCCAGATAATTCAGGATTATCTCTTCTTCTTAAGGGCAGTTCATTAGCTAACTTAATTCCACCTGTAACCTTAATTCCCTTTGCCATGTAACATGCTCACAGGTTTTGGGGATTAGGATATGGGCATTCTTCGGAGGGTAGTGGTCATTATTCTGCCCACCACAACCTCCCAGTTTCATTCTGCACGGGCTATTTAAGCAGCCTGCTCCATCCACCATCAAAAGAGGAAAGAAGCCAGCTATATTCATTAGTGCTTGGCTTCAAAGCTAGCCAGGCCTTTGGCTCTTCTCAAGTCATAGGGCCTGGCTCTGTGGTGGTACATGGTGGGCCTCAAGAAAGAAGGGGCAGCTTCTGCAGTGGGATGGGCCCTGACTGGCACTCAGGGCTGGAGAGGCAGTGTAGTCTAGTGGTTAGTGAGTGGCTGGGGTGGTGTTTGCCACTTGGCTAGCTCTGTGTGCCTAGGAGGCTGCTTTCCTTGGTGGAGCCTAGCCTGTAGTTAGAAAGAAGGAGATGTAATAGTACCTACCTTATAGTGTGCATGAAAATCAAAGGAGAAAATGCTGGCAAAGAACCTGGCTTATAGAAGAGGTTCCATAAACAGAAACTACTATGGTTTTTCAGAGTTTCATCCTGGATCTGTCTGCTCCCTGCTGTGTGGCCTCAGTTTCCCAGTCTATAAAATAAGATGAAGGATGGTCTAATGTCTTCTCATCTTCTACCCTGCCCCCCTCCATCAGCCCTTTGCACTGATGTTGATTCTATATGTGTAGACATAATTGAATTGAGGAGTATTCTGTGATGGATGGCCATCTTTGGCACCTGGTGGGAGGCAAGGATCAGGGCAGACATCTGTTCCCTTCTTGTCTGTGGCTCCCTGCCCCCCACGCCTAGGTTTGAGATTGAATTTTGCCTCTGGGAGCCAAGTACCTGGTAGACGCTGAGACTGTGGGGCTGCCTTACCCAGCCTGGGAGCTCTGGCCTGGTGGTCCCCTTCTCCTACTGGGCCTTCGTATCTTAGGATCCAGGTCCCCACTTGCCTGGGGGTTTGCTATGAAGGGAGCTTGGGGCCTCTCAGGATGCTTACATCACTGTTTGCTGGAAGCCAGCCCCAGAAAAGGGCCTCAAAGGTTGTCCAGTCCACTATGTCACAGAGGCATTGACTCAGAAAGGGAAGGTGACTTCTCTATGCTGCCCCCATCACCCAGCTCCAGAACTACCCCTGGGGACCAGGGCTCCCAGGATTCATGTTCCCTTCAGTGCACCAGGTTTCCAGTTTCCGGGTGCAGAGACACAGATGTGTAAAGATTTGAAATTTTCCAAGAAGAAATCAGGAATGTGCCCAGATGGCCCCCTGAACTGAATTTGCATCATTCCATGTCTGGAAAGCCACCTGTTCCGGCTCTGGCTGCCTGTGGGAAGTGCAGTCTGTGGAGTGCCTTGAGGCACATTCATGACATGCAGCTCTCATCCCCTCAGGCTCTGGTGGACAGTGGTCTGCAATCCAGGGACACCCAGGCTGCTTTGTGCTCACTTGGGGCAGGCCTCACCGTCAGCTGGGATTGGAGCTGACCCTTTTCTCTGGCTAGAAACCTTTCTCCAGACTACAACATAGCTCCGTGGGATCTTCCAAGTCCTGCTGTCTCTGCTCAAACAACAGCATATGGGGCCCCTGCCCTAAGACCTCCCTTTTGGGCAGGAGATGGGCAGCTCCTTTCTTGGAGGAGGAAGCTTGATGGTTAAAGGCTTCTTCTCTAGCTCTGGGAGTGAGGAGACCCCTTCCTCCTGTTCGCTCAGTGCCCTGTGAACATTCCACTCATACAACCCTCTGCCAGGAAAGATATCGCCAATTGATTTCAGCACTCATTTTTTCTGAGCCCAGATTAGAGCCTTAGAATCCTTCTGAACAGAGTGCTCTAGGCAACCACTTAAAATTTACCATCTTGGAAGTTCCCTTTTCTCTCTGGACCTCTTGTATCATGTGAGATTGATGTAAATGGTTCCTGAGTCTGGCGTCTCATTTCTCTGAGCTAGGCAAGGGCCACAGCGATTCCCAATCCCGGAGTTCCTGGTGGGGGCTGAGAGTGACTCTACCTGGAGCACCATAGAACTTTGTTCTGCTGGGAACCTGTCTGCTGGGTAATTTTCATTTTCCCAAGGAAATGGGTGCATGGCAAGGAGACCTTTTGGGCCTTCGTGAGGAACTGCCAGGTCTTTTTGTGGCTTTCATGGAGACAAGCCAGCTGGTCAGAATATTGTACAGAATGACCTTTCTGTTCATCTGGAAGGGTCCTTGGAGACCCCTGCTTCCAACTTCCCATATTGCAGCAGAGGTAGCTGAGGCCCAGGCCTCCTGATGGACTCTCTGTTCTATACTCTTTCCTCTGCCCCCATCGTGTCTGCAGCAGCTGTCTTGCTTGCTCTGAGTCAGGCTCCTTTCATGGTCTGGAATATCTGGTCATTTTCATTCACTTGAACGGAGCTTCCCAGCCCAGGAATATCCCAGAAACCTGGAGCTGCCTGGGCATCAGCTCTTTTCACCTTCCCATTTACATAGGGGACCCTCCCTGTGTGCTTTTCAGAGCTATTTGTTCCCCCTGCCAGCTTCGGTGGTGGGGCCTCTTGTCTGTTTGAGTCTGGGCCTCTCCTTGCAGGAAGGCACCTCCTTGGCTCACTCCCGGGGCCTGTGGGCCAGCCACTCTTCCTCCTCTGTGCAGGCACTTCCTTGGCAGCCCTGACCTGCATCTTCTCTGACAGCAGGAGGTGCGGAGCCGAGTCCCCCAGCTGGCCTGGGCAGCAGCCTTTCTGCTCCACCAAGATGGAGCAGTGTTTGGACCTGCAGCATCAGCCCACTGAATTCACAAGTATGGCCACATGAGCTTAGGATCCACCCTGTCCTGCCACTGCTATATTCTGAAGCCTAGTTAATGTTCTTTTTTTACTTAATTGAATTTTTATCGAAATTTCTCCCCTCTTTTATGCTTGTTTTGGTTCCCTTCCTGTAGCAGACAGCGAATGCCTCATGTAACACTTTTCCGACCAGGCCTTTTTGCAAGATTAGTCATTTTTAAATGACTTTAGTCTCCGTTTTCTAAGTCGTTTTTCTACTGATGTTGTCATATTTCTTTGTAGTCATTTTAGGGGGAGGGGAAACTGAAGGCCTAGTGTTAGTCACTGCGTTTCCCACTGGATGTTCTCATGTGACAGCACCCCCTCCCAAAGGAGAGGAGCAGGGTGAAAACTGACTCAGAGAACCAGGCTAACTGTGGTTGAACCCTGGCCCTACTGCCTGCTAACTGTGTGGCATTGGGGCAAGTTACTTAGCCTCTCTGTGTAACCTGCAAATGGAGATAATAATAATAGTTTCTCATCTGCAAGTGGAGATAATAATAATAGTCCTATCTCATTGGGCTGTTGAGGGTTGAATGAGTTTAACACATGTAAAGCTCTTAGAAGAGTGCATGGCAATAATAAAATCTACACAAGTTTTTACTTGGAAATTAGAAGGTAGCTGGACTTCCCTTGAACTTTCCTGCTGAGTTCTAAAATGTTCAAATTGAAGGGAACCTTGAGATGGCCTTTGCCCTGGTCACCCCTTTCCTTTCTGCAACTGCCAGGGGGTGTGTGCTATCTGGTGCCTGACAGTCAGTGTGAGTTGCATGTTTTCACTGTAGGGAAAGGGACCCCTCTTCCTCTGCTGCACAAACATCCTGCGTACTTTGGCCCTGGTTCGTCTCGCCAGCCTGATCCCAGAGCACTAAGCCAAGTGCCCCCAAAGCAAGGGACTGCAGCAGCCAAGGTTAAGTGTTACTAGAATAAAAGACTTTAAACAGGGCAATCTGAGTTTGGGACTCCCTGTGTCAAGATGCCCATTTCCCCTGATTGGGCCTTTTCAGTTGAAGGAGCCTTATTTTAATTTCAATTCAGATCATTATAATCTCTGCAGTTGCTCTGTTTGTCACTTCCAGAATAATGTGCTTTGCTTCAGTTTTGAACCTTGTTTGCAGAAAAATAAAGCCAATCAGGCAGCCTTGCAAGGAACCTTGGGGACTGTGGCCCCAGGTAGGTTGATCCCCCATCTTAAAGCCTGGTGGGACCCAGGATCCCCCTTCTCAAAGCACTACTGGGAGATGTGGTACTTGGGCCAAACACCACTGGGGCATCTGGCCGTGTGACTGAGGGCAAGTTACTCACTTCTCTGAGCCTTAGCCTTCTCATCTCAAAAATGGGATGTTGCTGATGGCTGTGAGGATGCAAAGAAATTAATTGTGGTAATAGAAACACTTGACATAGTGCTGGCACCAGGACATGCTCAATAAATATAGCTGCTAATATGAGCACTAGTGGCACTAATTAGTTCTAATTATTATTATTGTTGGCCAAATAGAGCTTTTGTTTAATAGCTTTATTGATGTATAACTTGTATGCTATAAACTTGTTTTAAGCGAGCAATTCCATGACTTTTAGTACATTTAGAGAGCTGTGCAGTCCTCACCACAGGTAGTTTTAGAGTATTTTGGTGATTTCCAAAGAATGCCTCTTGCCCATATGCAGTCAGTCACTGCTCCCTCCTCCAGCCCCAGACAACCACTGGTCTGCTTTCTGTCTCTACAGATAAGCCTTTTCTGGATATTCATGTAAGTGGAATAATGGTGCTTTTTCACATTAATTTTTCGTGTCCACTCTGCACAGTGATTCCCTTTTTCCAGAAGTGTCGGCTGAGTCTGAGAGGTTAAGAGGAATGCTCACTGTCAGATGAATTCATGGAGTAGAGGGCTTTGAGGACTGGAGTGTGCTCCCATTCCTGGGCGGCGTGAAGGACTCAGGAGCCAATGAACTCTGGCAGAAAGATGTGTCCAGGCTTGGTCTGTTGGGCATGGTGCCTCCCTTGTCTCACTCATTCTTGAGCTGACCTGGGCTCAAGCCTGAGTCCTCTGCTCATCAGCCTGGTGAGTGTGGCCGGTCATCAGGGAGGGCTCAGAGGAGATCCAGACCCTGATTGCACTGGAGGCTTGACACGGGGGTCCCCTACCCTTTCTCACATATGCGGGTGTAGTCTTACTTGACTGATCTGACGAAGCTCGTCCAGAGCCATGTCCTGGTGCTCTCGTTTGTAGAGGAAAGTGACTGTGGCTGTGCCTTAGTTTCCTCATCTGTACAATGGGAGGGGCCCTTGTTTCTGCCTCCTTGGTGGTCGTAAGAAAGCACATGGCAGCACGCTGGGCACACAGGAAGGGCTCTTTGGCAGCTTGAGTGAGTCTGAGCTAAGACATCAAAATAATAAAAAGCCAGTTAAGCCTGGCTAGGGGGCGGGGGCAAAGCAGGTCCCCCAGCTGTCCCAGCTCCAGCCATCTCCTCCCTTGGGTCTCTTTGTCTCCATCCCACAGAGCCCAGCTGGCAAGAGCTGGGATTTACCAGGCAGGGGCTGGGCGCCTCCCAGTGGGTCTCATCTGAAGAGCTGGCAGAGGCTGCATCTTCCCCTAACAGTCGGAAGAGTCCCGTGATGGGATGCCCCCAAAGGAGCAGGCGTCCTCAGCCAGGGAGGATGTCTGGGAGGTGCCGCATGCCAGGCTGGGTGGCTGGGCTTCAGAGGTGGGGAGGCTTCTGGGAGGGGCAGGACTCTGGGCTGGAGCTTTGGAGAGTGGCGTCCTTCCAGGCAGAGCTTTGCCAGCAGTGCCAGCTGGGGTCAGGTAGAACTTCACACAGCCAGGGCTCTGGGCCCGGGCGGGCACTGGAGTGGTGGGGGGTGCTAGGAGCAGTCTGAGGGACCCCTCAGACCCTGCAGCTGGGCTTGCTATCTCTTAGAGGTTTGGGGTTGGCCTGGGACAGCAAAGGCAGCTGTGAGAGCCTAGGGGTCTGGGCCCTGCCTCTGGTTGCGGTGAGTGTGTGTGTGTGTGTGTGTGTGTGTGTGAGTGAGTGTGGTGTTTGTGTCTGAGTTCGTGTGTGAGTTGTGGAGTGATGTGACCTGTGAGTCGATGGGCGCAAGTGTGTGTGCCAGGGCCCGCCCATGCGTGGGGACGTGGGCCGCCTGATCTCCCTTCTGGAGGAGCTGCCTCTGGCCGTGAGGCTTTTTCTGAGGCCTAAGCAGGGCCAGCTGGGGGCCAGAGAGGCAGGGGCAGTGGTTTATTTCCTCGGAGTTCAAGAGCAAGGTCAGTGCAGCTAAACCTGAGCTTTTGTTTGTCTTTCTCCTGCCCGTAGCAGCCTGCGGTCCTTTTCATTCATTATTAAGTTTTAAATCCACCTGACTCGAAACTTGAGCCGTGGAATCCACTCACTGCTCAGGCTGGCTTGATTCAACCCCCACTGGGCCTCTGGGAACTTCACCGGCCCTATTTGCTAGGGCCTTTGTTTTCCCAGAAATGGCCAGCCTCTAGTTTGTTTAGTTTTTTAGCAAAGGAAGGCCTTGGGGACAGGTGGCCCCTCCCTGGGCTTCTGTGCAAGGAAGGCCTCCTCCTGCCTGCTGCAGGGGGTTTAGGAGCCCATGAGGCTTTGGACTCTCTGGCCTTCTGAGTCCTGGTCTGTCCTTGAACCACCATGCCATCCGGTCATCTCCTGGGGTCCTCCGTGGACTTGGGCAAACCTAGGGGTAGAGGGGGAGCTAAAGAAAGCAACCACCTTGGGATAGTCTGGGCTGGGAACCCTGCAGACCCTCAAGGGCTGTTTGCTGACTCCCTTTCATCTCTCAGGTCTGATGCACTGTGTCTGTGACTCTGCACATACCTCTGCTGGCTGGTGAAGCAGTAGTTCCAACTTCACCAGTCGTCCCTGTTCCCCCACAATCCCAAAGAATGTGGCACTGCTGAACCCATTAAAGTGAATTTTATTTTCTTGCAAAGTTTTGCCTATGTCTCTAAGGACTAGTGGGATTTCCCACTGGAACTAGGAGAAGATGGGGGTCAACCCCCAGGTCTTGATCAGGTGACGGATCTTGCCTCCTTCTTGCCTATGGGATTGATGGTCTGTGAAGTCATTTCCAGTGCATTTTTCCAGACTCTGCCCCCACCCCCACATCAGGGAAGTGGCCGTCCAAGTGTGGCCCAGGCAGGTGTTGCTGAGGGGAAAGGGATGTCCCCTCCATATCCTGCCGTCCCTCTGCTGTCCCCCTACAGACTGAGGGCCCTTATGTCCACTTGCTTCCGGTCCCCTGGGCTCCCTCCCTCCACTCCCCTTCCCGTGGCAGTTGGCCAGCTGCACAGCCTCAGCCCACGAGCTGTTGAGAAGCTGGCTCTGTCCTTGTTTCTCGGCGGCCCTGGGAATTGCCTCTAATCTCCTTTCTGCCTTCCCCCTGCAGATGGTGACGACGACCCACAACTCTCCTGGGTGGCCTCGTCTCCCTCTAGCAAGGATGTTGCGTCACCCACGCAGATGATTGGAGATGGGTGTGACCTCGGCCTGGGTGAGGAGGAAGGGGGCACGGGTCTGCCATACCCTTGCCAGTTCTGCGACAAGTCCTTCATCCGCCTGAGCTACTTGAAGAGACACGAGCAGATCCACAGTGACAAGCTGCCGTTCAAGTGCACCTATTGCAGCCGTCTCTTCAAGCACAAGAGGAGCCGTGACCGGCACATCAAGCTGCATACGGGCGACAAGAAGTACCACTGTCACGAGTGCGAGGCGGCCTTCTCCCGCAGTGACCACCTCAAGATCCACCTGAAGACGCACAGCTCCAGCAAGCCTTTCAAGTGTACTGTCTGTAAGCGTGGTTTCTCCTCCACCAGCTCACTGCAGAGCCACATGCAGGCCCACAAGAAGAACAAGGAGCACCTGGCCAAGTCAGAGAAGGAGGCCAAGAAGGACGACTTTATGTGTGACTACTGTGAGGACACCTTCAGCCAGACCGAGGAGCTGGAGAAACACGTGCTCACCCGCCACCCCCAGCTCTCTGAGAAGGCCGACCTACAGTGCATCCACTGTCCCGAGGTCTTCGTTGATGAGAACACGCTGCTCACCCACATCCACCAAGCCCATGCCAACCAGAAGCACAAGTGCCCCATGTGCCCCGAGCAGTTCTCCTCAGTGGAGGGCGTCTACTGCCACCTGGACAGCCACCGGCAGCCGGACTCCAGTAACCACAGCATCAGCCCCGACCCCGTGCTGGGCAGTGTGGCCTCCATGAGCAGTGCCACACCAGACTCCAGTGCTTCTGTGGAGCGCGGCTCCACCCCGGACTCCACCTTGAAGCCACTGCGGGGCCAGAAGAAGATGCGAGATGATGGCCAGGGCTGGTCCAAGGTGGTCTACAGCTGCCCCTACTGCTCCAAGAGGGACTTTAACAGCCTGGCTGTGCTGGAGATCCACCTAAAGACCATCCACGCAGATAAGCCACAGCAGAGCCACACGTGTCAGATCTGCCTGGACTCCATGCCCACCCTCTACAATCTCAACGAACACGTCCGCAAGCTGCACAAGAACCACGCCTACCCCATGATGCAGTTTGGCAACATCTCTGCCTTCCACTGCAACTACTGCCCCGAGATGTTCGCTGACATCAACAGCCTGCAGGAGCACATCCGCATCTCCCACTGCGGCCCCAACGTCAACCCGCCTGACGGCAATAACGCCTTCTTCTGCAACCAGTGCTCCATGGGCTTCCTAACTGAGTCCTCCCTTACAGAACACATCCAGCAGGCCCACTGCAGCGTTGGCAGTGCCAAGCTGGAGTCTCCAGTCGTGCAGCCCACACAGTCCTTCATGGAGGTCTACTCCTGCCCCTACTGCACCAACTCACCTATCTTTGGCTCCATCCTGAAGCTCACCAAGCACATCAAGGAGAACCACAAGAACATTCCACTGGCCCACAGCAAGAAGTCCAAGGCAGAGCAGAGCCCGGTATCATCTGATGTGGAGGTATCCTCCCCAAAGCGACAACGGCTCTCAGCGAGTGCCAACTCCGTCTCCAATGGCGAATATCCCTGTAATCAGTGCGACCTCAAGTTCTCCAACTTTGAGAGCTTCCAGACCCACTTGAAGCTGCACCTGGAGCTACTGCTGCGGAAGCAGGCATGTCCACAGTGCAAAGAGGATTTTGACTCTCCGGAGTCCCTCCTGCAGCACTTGACAGTGCATTACATGACCACATCCACCCACTACGTGTGCGAGAGCTGCGACAAGCAATTCTCTTCGGTGGATGACCTGCAGAAGCATCTGTTGGACATGCACACCTTTGTGCTGTACCACTGCACCCTGTGTCAGGAGGTCTTTGACTCCAAGGTGTCCATCCAGGTGCACCTGGCAGTGAAGCACAGCAATGAGAAGAAGATGTACCGCTGTACAGCCTGCAACTGGGACTTCCGCAAGGAGGCTGACCTCCAGGTGCATGTCAAACACAGCCACCTGGGCAACCCAGCCAAGGCACACAAGTGCATCTTCTGTGGGGAGACCTTCAGCACCGAGGTGGAGCTGCAGTGCCACATCACCACGCACAGCAAGAAGTACAACTGCAAGTTCTGCAGCAAGGCTTTCCACGCCATCATCTTGCTGGAGAAGCACCTGCGGGAGAAGCACTGCGTTTTTGATGCTGCGACTGAGAATGGCACAGCCAATGGGGTGCCCCCTGCTGCCACCAAGAAGGCTGAGCCTGCTGATCTGCAGGGCATGCTGCTGAAGAACCCTGAGGCACCCAACAGCCACGAGGCCAGTGAGGACGACGTGGATGCGTCGGAGCCCATGTATGGCTGCGACATCTGTGGGGCAGCCTACACCATGGAGGTGCTGCTACAGAACCACCGGCTGCGGGACCACAACATCCGGCCAGGCGAGGATGACGGCTCTCGCAAGAAGGCAGAGTTCATCAAAGGCAGCCATAAATGCAACGTGTGCTCGCGGACTTTCTTCTCGGAGAATGGGTTACGGGAGCACCTGCAGACGCACCGGGGCCCTGCCAAGCACTACATGTGTCCCATCTGTGGTGAGCGGTTCCCCTCCCTGCTGACGCTCACTGAGCACAAGGTGACCCACAGCAAGAGCCTGGACACGGGCACCTGTCGCATCTGCAAAATGCCCCTGCAGAGTGAGGAGGAGTTCATCGAACACTGCCAGATGCACCCCGACCTGCGCAACTCGCTCACAGGCTTCCGCTGTGTGGTCTGCATGCAGACAGTCACCTCCACGCTGGAGCTCAAGATCCATGGCACCTTTCACATGCAGAAGCTGGCGGGAAGCTCAGCTGCATCCTCCCCCAATGGCCAGGGGCTGCAGAAGCTCTACAAGTGTGCTCTTTGCCTCAAAGAGTTCCGCAGCAAGCAGGACCTGGTGAAGCTTGACGTCAATGGGCTCCCCTATGGCCTCTGTGCTGGCTGCATGGCCCGTAGTGCCAATGGACAGGTGGGTGGCCTGGTCCTGCCCGAGCCTGCTGACCGGCCCTGTGCTGGCCTCCGCTGCCCTGAGTGCAGCGTCAAATTTGAGAGTGCCGAGGACCTGGAGAGCCACGTGCAAGTGGACCACCGTGACCTCACGCCAGAGACCAGTGGGCCCCGGAAAGGCGCCCAGACGTCACCAGTGCCCCGGGTAAGAGCGTGCTCCCTGCTCCTTGAGGCTGCACTGACCCCCACAGGAGCCACCCATGCTGAGCTCTCTGTTCCCGGGTGGCGCTCCCTCCAGTAGCCCAGAGAAGCAGTGCCGTCGTGCAGTGGTCAAACATACCACTCGGCAGTGGACTGAATCTGACCCCCTGTTGCCACTTGCCTTCCAGCTGTGTGACATGGCATACATTTCTTATCTCTCTGGGTCCCATTTGACAAGTGCTCATCTGTAAAAGGGGAATAATAATTGTCTTGACTTGATATAATGGTTAGGAGGGGCCTGTGGCGTAATATAGGTAAAGGGCCTAGTGCATTGGCTGACACACAGTGAGCACTCCATGAACGATGGTGTTCATCTTTGTTATTGATCTGGGGCAGACTGATTCACTTGCTTGTTGAGCCTCCTTAGGCAAATCACTTTGCCCAAAGGCCCACTAAAACAGAGAACTCCTTTTAGGGGCGCTAACACCCCACCCTCTCAAAGCCTTTTGACTGAGCTGGGCTCCTAGGCAAGGGTCCAATAGGACACCCATCAAGGTCCTGAGCACAAGCAGTGGTCATTGTTTCCCAGCTCTGTCCCCACTTGGCCTCAGCTTGCTGGCTGGCTGGTGTGGATGAACTAGGAGAGCACATGGGCTCTAGAGTCAGATGAGCTGGGCTAAAATCTCCCTTTTCCAGTGCCCACCTGTGCTTTGACCTGTCTGGGCCTCTTTCCTCACCTGTAGGGCCAGAGGGTAATAGGAATAATTGTAGTAATAGCACTAGCCATAAACGCAACAAAACACAGTGTCTGTCTCCAAAGTTGACATCCCCTGGGAGGCACTGGGGGCCTTTCCAGTTACAGCCGGCATCTGTTCTGATTGGTCAATGTCTGTTCATCATCAGTTGTTGACTATTGTGACTATTTCCCATGCTGGCCTCAGCATTTTGCTCTGAGGATTAAATGGTAAACGAAGTGCAGGGCACATGGTAAATATCACTTGATATTTTCCCCATTTATAATCACAACTCATTTATTGAGGGATAAGGTTGTGCCACACACTTTATGTCTCTTGAATCCTTGTGACACGTACTTTGCAGACAAGTAAAGGCACAGGACAGTTAGGTAGTTTGCCATGGGCTTCCAGCTTTCAAGAGGCGGAGAAGGGATTTGAACTCATGTAGTGTGTGGTGCTGCAGCCTGGCTCTTGACTAACACTCTACACATCACCTGTGAAGCCCATCCTGGTTGCAAGAGGGGAGAGGCTAGCTGTGGGGGACAGTGGGGGGGGTGTCTGGAAAGTCAGTCACACTCAGGCTGTGGGACAGCATGACGGGGCTAGGCTCCTACACGCCCTGCTCCCAGGCACACCCCGGCCCCATCCCTGCCTCTTTCGGGCATTGCTCACCTCTGTACTGGGGTGTCTGCCAGCCCTGGGACTGCTTCTAGTGCCTCCAACCTTTTGGACTACCAGAGCCTCTACCTCCCCTGTCTCTCCCTGGATCCTGCATCCAGCACCACTCCACAAAGCCCTACTGTGCGGGCACAGGTTCCGGTACCGTTTCCACAGCAACAACAGAGACTCCTGTGCCCTGTTTTGGCAGAGGGGGTCTGGGCTCAGAAAGGTGGTGCCATATACCCAAGGATGCACAGCTGTGTGTGGCAGTACAGGGATTCAAACCCAAGGGGGCTTGTTTTCTGGGAGCGCAGTGGGACTTCCTTTCCCTGTCTCAGGCCATGTGAGAGAGGAGTGAGCTGACAATCACATCGAGAAGCCTGGGCAGATGGGCCATTTGTGGAAGGGAGCTAGACAAAGCCTGGGTACTCCCTGGTGAAGGCACAGCCTCTGGGGCCTTGCCCCCTGCCTGGGCACGCCTAGGGGCAGGGGCCCAGCTGTCTGTGAGCCACTCCGCCCTCCCCCAGGACTCACACATGTAAAAGCAGACTCTGGGGACTGCATCGGGGCTCGGGGGCTGGCAGACTGGGACCCTTGGGAGTGTATCCATAGCAACCAGCTCTCAGAGGACTGGGTTCCTGTGGGGCGGAGGCTGCTGTTGGCTGGAGTGTGAGGCGCTGAGGTTTCCTCCTCCCCCGTTTATGGGTAATAACAATGTAACCCCAACTCCTGGCCAGTGTGGGCAGAACACAGCCCTCCCTCAACTCACCAGATCCTCACAGTGGCAGGTAGGGTAGTCTGGGTGTCCTCACTCTCCATCTTACAGTGGGGTAAACAGGCGTCCAGGCTAGAGGGCTTGTCCAGGTCACACGGCTTTCTGTCACGTGGCCCAGAGCTGTCCAGGACAGCCTGGGGCGTGGAGCTGAGAATGGCAGCTCGGACAGTGGGCTCCGGAGTGAGGCTGCGGGATTAAATCCCAGTTCCCTTGCTCACCAATGTGGGGCTTTGGCCAGGAGGTTTGGCCTCTTGAAACTCTTTCTCCATCCCTAAAGTGGAGCTTGTAAGATGACCATGAGTATTCAGAATAAACAGAGCCTGCACGTAGGTGTTTGGTAATTGTGAGCTGTGATTGCGATAATGGAATAGCGCAGCTCTGGCTGTCTCCTCCTTTCCCATCTCTGCCATTCTCAGCGCTGTTCTCCTTCTGCCCCACACCCCTCTTTGAGGTTGCTCAGGGCCATGCTGGGGGAGGCAGCCCTGGTCGCAGGCCCTAGCACCTCAGCTTTGGCCCTCCTGGGCAGGGGCCCGGGAAAGGGGCTTATGGCAGAGGAGGTGCTCTGAATGCCAAAGTGTATTTTTCTGTACTTATGTCTCCCAGGGGGGGCTGAAGCTCCAGAGAGGGAGGGTCTCTGGGGGAAAGAGAGGGAACAACAGACCAAGAAGAGGTGTTGGGGTGAGTCCTAGGAGCTGGGCAAAGTTGCAGGAAGGAGGGAGACAGAGTGAGAAAGTCTCACCTGTACTCACATCCCATCAACGTGGAGGACCAGACAGCCCTGGACTTGGGCACCCCTGGCCTTGCATGCAAGGCTAAGAGGGATCTTTGCTTGGGGCATATGAGCATCATGTACCTTAGGGAATATTGGTGCTGGTGATGCTGTGTGTGAATGCACATGTGTACACGTAAGAGCTGCATGTGTGTACGTGAGGGTGTGAGTCAAGGTGCGGCTGGGCATGTCCTCGTGTCACAGCTGTTTGTACATCTGTGGGTGCATGTGGGAGTAGTGGGTGCAGCCATCAGGGTTCCAGTGAGAGAGGCGAAAGCCTTTGTGTCTCTGGGGGTGAGCCTGGATATGTCATTCTGTGTGAACGTGTGTTCCACGAAGACTTGTCACTTCTCTGAGGGTGTCACACCTGTGTGGCAGGGTGTAGGTTTTGGGGAGGTGGGGGTCTGTGGGTGTGCCCACGAGGACCTGGTGTGTCGATGGTGAACTGGGGTGAGGGAGTATACATATGTATGCTCACGTGTCTGTGTGTATGTCCTCCTGTGCACATCCATGTGTGTGTATGTGTATGTGTGAACCCCAGGCTCTTCTGGTCAGCAATTCCTCTGACCCCTTCTTTGGGAATTCCCTGGAGCCTGTGTCCCCACCAGGAAGAGCCCAGTTATCTGCAGTCCTTTTTCTGCCATGGAGGGGTGGCCACATGGTAGAGGAACATTTGGGGGTAACCTCTCATCCTGCCCAGGCCCCTGGTGATTTATTTGCCAAGCACAGCAAACCCACTTCATTCACCGGCCCTTAGGAGGAACAACCCAAACCATCTGATCATGGATTGTCCCCTGCACTCATCTGGACTAGTCATGGCTGTGGCCTCCAGAGACTTCCTCACAAGCTGAGCCATGGAGGGGGGACATGACCTTCCTGGTTCAGCAGGCCTGCCCTTGGGCTTCCTTGGCCTGGAGCTTCTCGGGGTGGGCTTTATTCTTGCATGCACTCCTCCTTCCCTCCCCCCTCCCTCCCTCTCTTCCTTTTGGCACCAAGGGCTCATACTTGCTGGCTGAATGGGTCGGGAGGGGGGCACATGTGAGAGGGAATGAATGAATCTGACAATTGGAGAGACCCACAGTCGCTGCTCTCTGTTGGCATGGACCTGGAGTGGAGCTGAGATGGGGGTTTTAGGGTCATGTCCCCTCAGAAGACCCCATTCCCTGTGGTCTCTTCTGGCCTGTGGTGAGGCCAAACTCCCCAGTCCTGTCTACCCCCAGACTTAACCCCATTCTTCCAGGGTGTTTCCATGCTGAATACTTGCTTTGGGGCCCAGTATTGTGGCCCACACTGAGGACACACAGAGTCCCCAGGTTTCCCAAAACACTGGGGGAAAATCCCACTGGTCTTGTCAGCAGGTGCTGGAGACTGAGCAGGGACCTTGCCCTGGGAGCCTGAAGCTCCCAGCACCAGCTCTTCCAACTGTTTCTTTATTCACTTGCTCAGTAAGCATTTGCTTAGTGCCAATCACAGTCATAATAAAAGTTCAGTTCTTAGGCACCCCCTCTGTGCTGGGCCCTGTGCTGGGTGGGAAGGATCCAGGACCTCTGAGTCACCTTTGGTTCTTTGTCCCTTCTGCCCCAGTAGAGTGCTTGGCATGTATTGTTTTGCAACCTTGGCCATTTGTTCAACAGATGCTTCCTAAGCACTTACTCTTTGCTGGCCATGGGACCTCACAGGTGGACAAAACACATCCTGGCCCTCTGGGTGCTCACAGTGCAATGGGGAGCAAACAAGCCAGTCAGCCATGGCAAACCCTGTGCTGACCATCCACATGCTTCTAACACAAGCTTGGCAGCCTGGGGAGGCCCGAACTCATTCTGCAGTGGGAAGAGAACGCTTCTCAGAAGAGGAGACATTCGAACTGAGTCCTCAAGGTTGGGAGGGTGTTCCAGGTGGGGGGAACAGCACAGGCAAAGGCCTAGAGGCCAGGCCAGGCCCTTTAGGGGAGCTGCAGGTGTGTTTCATGCCAAGGGAGGAGCTGAGACAGCTGAGCCCCCTGTGGTTCATCTTGGCTGCGTCGCTGAGGGTTGGGCCTCAGTGCTGATTGCTCTTCCAGATGCCAAGGAAGGCCCATCATCTCAGGAGCAAAGGTTGTCTTCAGAAAGGTTGGATGATTTGAATGCCAGTACCACCCTTTCCCCTTCATAAAGACCCACCTCCATGGGCAGTGCCACCAGTGTCTGCAGGGGGTGGCTTCACAACCACCCAGGCTTAGTTAAGCATAGTAACCTCTGCTCTTTGGAATGGGTCTTCAAGAATTCTGATGATCTCCATTTTTCTGCCCCCACCCTGAAAAGGCAGCTGTGGGATCACCTGGGGCTTGTGTGCTTAGGGCGGATGAGGAATTCCTCAGTCATCCCTGAGCACCAGACTTGGTGGGAGCAATGTCTCCTGCTTGACCATTAGGTCCTTAGGGTGAGTAAATAGATGAGAAAGTAGGTGGGTGGGTGGAAAAGAATGGATGGATGGTTGGATGGATGGATGGGTGGGTGAATGAATTGGTGGATGGGTGGATGGGTGTGTGTGTGTATGTGTGTGTAGATGGATAGATGGGTAGAGGATAGGTGGATGCATGGGTAGCTGGTTGTCTGGATGGGTGGATGGGTGTGTGTGTGCATGTAGATGCATGGTGGGTGGGTGGAAGGATGGGTAGATAGATTTGAGTATGCGTCCAGCAGGGCAGCTCCCTCAGCTCCCTTTCCATGGTTCTGCCACGTGCTCTCACACTGGAATGGGGCAGCTCCCCTGGGGAGAGCAGAGGAGCAGCTCGCTTGCAGTGTAGCCTGTATCCCTTTGACCCAGCCTGAAGGGCTGGGTTCAGAGGCTGGTGGGAAGAGAATGGCCCAGAGAGACCTGCGAGGTGACCAGTCAGTCTGCGAAGTCTTTGGCCAGGACCTCTAGGAACTTTTGCTTCCTGCTCTTTTCTGTCTCCTGACTAATTCCTTTCTTTTTGGCTTCCAAACAGAAAAAGACATACCAGTGCATCAAGTGCCAGATGACCTTTGAGAACGAGAGAGAGATCCAAATCCATGTTGCCAACCACATGATAGGTAAGAGAGCATTTCTGCCACCTGTGCTGGGGCCACACTACTGGGGCTTGAAATGAGCGGCTCCCATCGTCATTTCAGTGGCTTTTAGGGTAAAGGATGGAGTCACTGCTACTGTTTCTGAGACATTTCAATTTTTGACAGGAATATCAGAGCTGGAGTACTTTCTCCATCCAAGCCTTCTTGTCGTGGCTCCACTCGCATTACAATCAGACTTTTGACAATCCCTTCCATTTCCCAGCATAAATTTCCCTCCATTTCTGAAACGAAGTGCTTTCCAGTTGTCAAGCACTCAGGGGCAATTATGCTTCAATTTCATATGTCATGACATTGAATAGATTTAACCGCTCACATTTCCCCACTAAATGTGATGAATTCCTCAGGCACATTGTCAAAACAGAATGCTTACAAAGTCATTTGGGTACTTTTCCTATTCCTCTTCAAGAGGTTTTGAGCTTTGGAAAAATTCAGACTTTCTAGAAGGGGAGCTTTCAAAGTTCCATAGGGTTCCTGCTTGGCCCAGGGAAAGGCGGGCAGCTGTGAGGTCTTGCCAGCTTCTGGAGACAGGTCTCCTTGGCAACTGGGGATGCCCTCGCTGTGAGAGGGCACAGCTGGATTTCTGGTAGGCATGGGGCTGGCCCAGTGGGGTGGCGTATTTGTCAGTAAGGCCTCAGAGCTTATGGAACCCTGGTTACCTGGGTCTGGTGGAAGTGGGATTCACCTTCTCCAAGACCCTGGCAGCCAAGCAGTGAGACTTTAGTCATGGATTGATCATCCTGACTCTTACCCTCACTTCACTTTTCTTCCTCTAACATCTTTTCATTAGTCTTAACAACAGACATGCCAACAGAGCGGTGTTTTACGAAACCCTTGACTACATCCATTAAAAAAATCCTTTAGCTGCAGCATAGCTCAAAGAATTGTCATGAACTGAGCACACCTTTGTATCCGACACCCAGATGAAGAGGAAGACCATTCCCACCTGCCAGAAGGACCCCCTGGTCCCCTCCAGACCCTTCCTCAATCAACAAACATTGTCACCATCCTGGTGCCTAACAGCATAGGCTGCTTTTGCCTGCTTTGCACAAGGTCATATAGTCTCAGCTCATGAGATGAGTCTTTCATCTCATTCATATTAGTGCCTGTAGTTGGACATTGTAATATTCCACGTGTGAACACATCACCATTTATCTCTTTTGCTCTTGATGGGCCACTAGGTAGTTTCCATTTTGGAGTTATTTCGAATAGTGTGCTGTACTCTCTGAAGATTTTTGTATGTGACTTTTGGTGAACATATGCATGCAGTTTTAATGCACATCTCTAAGGCTGGAATTGGTGGGTCATAAGATATGAGCAGGTTCACCTTCAGTAGATACAAATAACTTTCCTAAGCAGTTGTGTGAAATCATGCTCCTACCACCAGAGTGAGAATTGCTCCACATCTGTGCCATCATCCATGTTTTCCATAAAAAGACTGGTTGCAGAGGCCCTTCTTCAGTGAAGCTGTGCTCAGCATGGTGGTCCCTGGCCCCCACCCAGCTGCAGCCTTGCTGTGCTCCATGGGCCTGGGTGCCCAGGGCCTTGGACTGGCTCCCCTGAAGGGACCGATCCCAATCGTGTGATCTGTGGGGCTCATCCGAGGGTGAGGACACGAGGAGCTCACAGCGGGCAGGTATTGCCCCAGGAGTTCAGCCTGACAGGGAGATTGGTGGCTTTTTAATTTCTTCTGTTTGAAAGTACCCTGCTGAAGAAGAAGAAAACTACCCTGTCAGTCACAGGCTGCTGAGAATACTTTCATGGGAGTGTCAAGGAGGTGAAGATGAAGATATCTAAAAATGTTTGCTTTTGTAGCAGGTGTTAATGTGTGTTCCTGTTTGTAAGCATGAAGGGCGAGAGCCTGGCTAATTGGACCGCAGTGATTTCAAAGGTGCCTCCCCCTCCCTTCTCTCTTCCACCTTTCCTTTTGTGCAGAGCCACAAGCCACAAGCTGTGTGTCCTCAGGTGGAAGGCGAGGGATTTCCTCTGTGAAAGGACAGTTTGATGTGCACTGGGGCCTTTGTGTGAGCAGAGGGCCTGGCTTCTGTGGGAAGGAGCCCTGTCTACTGGCTGGACAGGGCCCCTCACCCAAGCCGGCTCTGCAGTGCTGTGAGCTGGCCTTGTTCGTGGACATGTGGGAGCTGGAGGCCTGAGGAGCAGGCAGCAAGGAGCTGTCTTAGAGCCTGGGATTGCAGAAAGGGCTGTACAGGCTCTTGGTACGTGGCCATGAGGCATGGGCTAGGGAGCCCCGTGTGAGCCATGCTTCTGGTGGCAGGGAAATACCTCCTCTCACTCTAACCGGTCTTTCCTATCTGCTTGCCTTCCCCTGGCCTCATCACATCCAGCTATCCAAGGACATTGTCTGAGTGCCCGCTGCATGTAGAGAGCTGCAGTGGTCTCTGTGGGTGTTAGAGGGCAAAGGGGACATGGCCTCTGCCTTTGGAGGCCGTACAGCATCTCATAGAGGACACCATAGTACACACAGCATGCGGTGAAGGGAGGTCACATTGGGTAAGGATGCTGACAGCTGCCGTGCACTGGACTCTACCACATGCCAGTATTTCATGTAGGTGCTAGTTCCTGTCTTACAGAGGAAGTTTAATGACTACCTAAGTTTTTCGAGCCTGGAAGTAGCAGAGCCAGGGTCTGAATAAAAACCAGGCTCTCCACTATGCATGACTCCCCTCCAGGGCCTGTGGTGGGAGAGACCCTGTGCTGCCCTCAGGGCTCCCTGCCCAGGGGAAGATGATGGGCATCCAGGTAAGCATGGTGCAGTGAGATTGGTGCTCCTGGTACAGGGACCACTTAATCCCAAGAGGTCCATCAGAAAGGCCTGGGTGTTGAAGGATGAGGAGGAGTTTTCTCTGGCAGGCCCATGCCTGGCAGAGGGAGTAGCCTTGGCAAGGAGGGACAGTCACCAGAGAAAAAGGCCCTCAGAGGGCTCAATGTAAGGAAGACAGGGTCCTCGAAGGATGTGTTGTTAGACTGGGAATACAGGGAGTAGCTCTTGCAAGAGGACTATGGGGTGACCAAAGCTCAGAGGCAGGAGCAGAGGACATGAGTTTGGAGGGCCAGAGGAGCTCACCCAGGCCCGAGGGGAACCTACCTCATGGTGGCATCGTGGGCAGAAGGTGGGAGGTGGCTTGGAGTAGGGCCACAGAGGGCCTTGAATGCCAGGTTAAGGGATTTGGGGTGACCCAGAAGGCCAGGATCCAAATCTGGGGGCTCTTTGGCTGATGTTTTATTTGGCTCCTCTTGAAAAATCAGAAGAGGTGGCAGCCAGGGCCCCATTCCCACGTGGCACAGTTGATGGGCATTAGGCAGCAGATGGGACCGTGTGCCCCCAGATGCCATGGTTCCCACTAGTTCCTACTGTATTTTAGGGAGATGCTTTGCTTATGTGTGTCTGCAGCCTGGTCCCTGCTTATACACCAGGGAGCCACTGAAGGTTTTGGAGCAGCATATGGCCTGGAAATGGCAGTGCTTTAGGGAGCTTTTATCTGGCTGCAGTGTTGAGGAAGAAGGGTAGAGAACAGAGACCTGCCTGGTCTGGTCTAGAAGTGAGGAGAGAGGTGTTATAACTTATATTTGGCTTCTCTGTGCACCTAGTTGACCCTGGCAGTGTGGGGAAAGTGGCAGGGGTGACAGTGGGAGGCATGAATTGTAGAGCCTGGCTGGGGGCTGGCTCTGCAGTCCCAGTAAAAACTGCTGGGCCCAGTATCCCTGTGGACAGCTTTCCCTGCTAAATGGCCTGAGCCCAGAGTGGCTGCCTGGAGCTGGCGGGGGTAAAAGTACCCCTTAGTGGCACCAGGGGGATGCAGCAGGGAGAAGTGGCACTGTTCAGCTTGGCGGCCTTCTCATAAACTTGGGATATGGGGGGTCTGAGGCAGGCCTCCCCAGGGGCCCAGGCTGCTGGAGACTTCCCCTGGGAGACACTAAGCTGGCCTTTTTATAGCGGGGGGCTTTGTCCGTGGCACTGCAGCCTGCAGACCCTGGGAGTTATGATGACTCAGGGACGTGTCTCCTTGGAAACATTTCCCGGCACCCTCTCCTAGCCGCTGCTGGTGAGGGAGTTATTTGGAGCTGAGAGAAAGGCAAGGGTCTTTGGAAACCTTTTCAACAGCACGATCTCCTTTGAAATCCCCCTATGGAGAATGAGGCCCCCTTGACTGGACTTCCTCCAGCATTTGAAATGGTTTTAGACACCCCATCCCCCAGCAGGCACATCAAACACTTGGCGCCATCCACAGCTCTGTTCTGCGGCCTCCTGCCAGGACAACCTGGCTCCACCCAGCCACCCCTTCTGCACCTCTCACTGTCACCCACCCCTCCAGATTCTGAAAGGATGTCCCCCCTCAGAAAATGGCTCTGCAGGAGGCCCTGCCTTGGGCTCCCCGGGGCCTGCTGAGCCTGAGCTGAAGGAGGGCTTGTGGGGGGCCTGGCTCAGAGGCAGGTCTCCTCTCAACGGTGGGGAGAGGGGAAGTGTCTTCCCGTGTGTGTTGAACATGTATGTACATGGCAAGCTCAGCCCTCCTCAGGCACCTGGGGCTTCAGACCCCGAGGAAGCTGATTTGCTGGGGGAGACCAGCCCTCTTCTCAAATGCTCAGCTCCTGTCTGCTGGATGAGGGGTCTGAGAACTTGTCCTTGAAATAATGAACTTGCTCTGACCCAGGTTGGCCTCAAGGGAGTGACTCAGCCTCTGGGCCCTGTTGTGCTTCCGCAGGGCTTCATGGACCTCTGGGGGTGGCCCAAAGAGGATCAGGGCTGGGAAGGGACACTCCTTGGGGAAGCTTGTCAGGAACATTCACCCTCTGTGTCCTTGGAAAGTGGTTGTGGACCCTCTGGCAGGCAGCCAGGCCAGAGTCAGCCCTGTCCCGGTGGGGCATTAGTCATTCAGGAGACGTTATTTTCTTGGTCACGTCAGCTCCTTTCTCCGGGTGCCTCTTAAAGGCTGGGTTTTGCTGTCAGAGGTGAAGAAATTGGGGGCATTTGGAAGGTCAGCCTCTCTTCCTGCTCAGGCCTGTAAGATGTCCCTGTGCTGGGCTGGTCATTCTTGTCTGTTCTTCCACCCAGCCCTTCCCCTCACTATGACAGGATAGGCCCTGGGTCCACGTATGTGTGTGTGTGTGTGTGTGTGTGTGTGTGTGTGTGTGTGTTGGGGAGGGAGATTTTCTGCCTTCTAATCTTTAGGAAGAACATCCCTGGAGATGGATTGAAAGCCACCTTGCAGACCAGGTACCACTCCTTCTGCAGCTATTTGCCTGCTCAGGACCCTTGCTAAAGACCTGGCCTGTAGCTTTTCAGAGTGGAAACAAGGTCTGGTGTGGACATCAGTGTCTCACCCTTGCACAAGGGAAATATGAAACCCCTCAAGTATAACTGAAGAGAAAAACACATGAAAAGGAAAAGGAAAGGGGGTTCCTGTTTACTTTCTGCTGAGAACACCGGCTATCTTAGGCTCTTTCATGGAGCTTTTGATTCAGGTAATACCAGACCCAAAACATCTGTCTAACCTTAATATGTGATAAAAATGTCTCCTTCTCCTCCTGGAGATCACATTTCAAGTTCTGGAACTGTTCTGTTACAATAACAAGCCTGTACAGAGAACCTATAATCCAATACTGTTTCTTTTTCCTTTTCCTTTTGCAAAACCCCAAAGTCAGGCATAATCACTTGACCTTACCAGTCCCCTAGGGCAAGAGGACTCAGTTTCCCTGCCTTTGAATCTCATTGATTGGTTTAAGGAAGCTGTTGATCACGCACTTCAGTTTATGGAGAATCTATCAGTTCTGGATTTTAAAATAGTGGAAATTTTCTTGTTTACATAGATTTCTTCCCTTCTTTTTTAAGAGGGGGAAAAGTTTGTATAGGTAGGATTTCCTCTAAATAGTAAACACAGTTCACTAAACACAATTGAGATCCTTGGTGTGCTTGGTGAGGGACCTCCAGCCCAGTTAGGGAGATGGTAACCTAAAAAGAAAATATAATATATTTTATCATAATATCACAAGTATAAGATAAGGAAGCTCAAAGGTCAAGTATGCTGCCCAACTGGGGCATCCAGGAGAGCTTCCTGGAGGAGGTAATACCTAATCAGTGTTTTAGAAGGTGGGAAGTAAGGTGGGAGGGGCATTCCAGACAGAGAAAATAGCATAAATAAATTGATAGAGAAGAGTAGGAAGAGGCCCATGTAGTAGGCAGGGAAACTATAGATGCTGAGTATTACTAGAATCAATTGTGAGCAAGAGGTGCGTGGACCACAGAAAAGATAGTGTAGTAGAGTAGGTGAGAGAAGATGAAGATGTTGGCTAAGAGGTCATGGGCTGGAGAAACAGATAAGAGGCAAAACCAGTAGGACTGGGCAATTAAAGATTTGTTAGGAGAGGTTAAGAATGACTTCAAGGTCTCAAGTGACTAGGTTTTGGTTTACAGCTGGAGGTGAGATCATGTCCGAAGAAGAGCTATTGGGGGCTGGAAAAAGATGATGATGCTAGTAATGATCGGTGACATCTAATGAGGCTTAGTAATGATATCAACCAGGCCTTGTTACTGATATTGACACATGTTATACTCATGCCGCAACTTATGAGGGGGCACTGTTTTTGCCCCCTTCATCCATGAGGAACTGAGGGGACTTATCCAACATCTGTAAGTTGCAGAGGGGTGATTTGAACTCAGGCAGCATGATTCCTCTTAAATCCTGCACCTGAAGGCTCATCACATTTGTTGAGCTTGAGTTCATTCATGAGTTGACCTTGCATGATATGTGATGGATGATCTGAGTGTTGGTGTCCCCCCAGCAGTTGGCCATGTGGGGAGAGAGGCTTGGGCTGGAGAAGGGAACTGGAAGCGCTGGCATAGATGGCGAAGGCAGCTGGGAGGAATGAGGAGCACGGAGAACGTGGTGTCATCAGTGCCCAGATTCTAGAGTGCCTCTGGGCAACAGTGCAAAAAGCGACAGAGAGGCCCACGGCGGGTGCTGAAGAGGGTTTGCTGGACTGTCCTGGGCAAGAGCAGTGCAGGAATCAGAGGAAGGAATGAGTTGACAGGGGTTGGAGTGACTAGCAGTGTAGACTTGACTTTCCAGGTGCCAGGCTGGGAAGGGAAGGTGAGAAGCAGGAACCAGAAGGATCTGGGGATCACAGAAAACTTTTGTATTTTTTTTTTTTTTTTTTTTTTTTTTGAGAGGGCATCTCTCATATTTATTGATCAAATGGTTGTTAACAACAATAAAATTCAGTATAGGGGGGTCAATGCTCAATGTACAATCATTAATCCATCTCAAGCCTAATTCTCGTCAGTCTCCAATCTTCTGAAGCATAACGAACAAGTTCTTACATGGTGAACGAATTCTTACAGAGTGAATAAATTCTTACATGGTGAACAGTATAAGGGCAGTCATCACAGAAACTTTCGGTTTTGATCATGCAATATGACCTATAAACCATCAGGTCAAATATGAATATTCATTTGATTTTTGTACTTGATTTATATGTTGATCCCACATTTCTCCTATTATTATTATTATTTTTATTTTTAATAAAATGCTGAAGTGGTAGGTAGATGCAAGATAAAGGTAGAAAACATAGTTTAGTGCTGTAAGAAGGCAAATGTAGATGATCAGATGATCAGGTGTGTGCCTATGGACTAAGTATTAATCCAGGCTAGACAAGGGCAGCAAGACATCCACGGATGCAGAAGATTTCTCTCAAAGCAGGGGGGGTGAGGTTCTGAGCCTCACCTCTGTTGATCCCCAAATTCTCACCTGATGGCCCCCCTGCGACTGTGCCTGTCTTAGGTTGTTCCTCCCTTGAGGAATCTTACCCGTCTCTGGCTAACCAGTCATCTTCCGGGGCCATACAGGGAAATGTAAAGTTGGTAAGTGAGAGAGAAGCCATATTGTTTGCAAAGGTTAGCTTTTTACTTCTTTGCAGATTTATGCCCTGTGGCTTCTATGCCCAGCACTTGTCTCGAGGTATCTTTACCACCTGGAGGAATTATGATACTCGGTAAATTCGATATGAGGCATGAATTCTATTTAAAGTTTGTAATTAGGAAGGAAGAAGAAAAGCTATAGATGTAGCATATGAAGGAAACTTGGGAGGATTGATTATTTCTTTGACATATCTTCTTGTATAGTACCTTAAGTATGTATAGGTTTTAAACTACTAACTAATTTGCACACACATATTGACATAATAGGAATACGGTGACATAAACAAAGCAAATCTATAATTACCAGCCATCTCCAGTGAAGCCAAGAAAACCATTTAGGCACCCTAGGCATTTGTGAAAATTTATCTATGATATGATGGATATTTTCCAACTGTACTTGAACCATCAGACAAATTAAAGCAGCCCATTTCTGGGATCTGTTCACATCCCATATGTTCTTTTAACCATAGATAGTCTATAGTCATGAGATTTTGGGGTGCTACAACTTGCACCCCTCCCAACTCCTGGTTGAGTTCCAACAGTACAGATCCAGTCAAATTCGTTGTCTCACTGTATGCACATGCCAGCCTAGACATCTCCCTCCTCCTTCTCATGGCAAGTCCAGGAGATGGTGGGCTGGATGCAGCCACAACCGCAGCATCGTCCGGATCCCTGTGGAGGCTTTTTGATGATCATCCCCCGGCACGAGTCCTCCAGAGAGTGCTGATGCCGGAAGCTCCTCCTCATATCGTATCTTAGTTCATTTTCTGGGTATCCAAGCTAGGCCTTGATCTTCTGTGTAGAAACAAACAGACCCTTTGCCCACACTTTGACATGCCCTCTATACCACTGTGCAGAACTCATTGGAGGTCAGCACACAGTAACTGCTTTTTTTTTTTTTTTTTAATTAAGAGAAAGGAATATTATCAGAAAAGAGTACCTCCATAGCTGATCATCTGACACCCTTTAAGTGATCAACATTAAGGATATTTAAAGCATGCGTTGATCTTTGATTTACCAATAGTTTTATCCTGTTAAGGAGTAATCCCCCTTTTCTTTCTTTCTTTCTTTTTTTTTTTTTTTAATTTTTAATCTACACTTACCTGAAGAATACTATGTTTACTATGCTCTCCCCTATATCAGGTCCCCCCTAACAACCACATTACGGTTACTGTCCATCAGCTTAGCAAAATGTTGTAGAGTCAAAACTTTTGTATTTTTAAGAGGGAGACACCAGAATATTTTTCCAGTCCTATGGGAGAGCACCACGAGGGAGAGGAGGAGGGACAGCAGTGGAGCTAGTCCTGGAGGGGCAGGGACTGGGGCCGTGGCCCAGCCCATAAACATGGCCTTCTCTTCTTGCCCTCCTTTACCATGGGCTTGGCAGCCTGTATTGTTGAGTTGACTTTGTTGAATGCCCTTTATAGTCATTTGGCTGCTTGGGAGCAGCTGATACATGAGCAGTTTCCCTTGTATCTGTTTTTTGGCTGAGCCTTACTGTAGTGATGGCAGAAAACAGGGTCCCATGGCCAGTGGTGGCCCCAGGGCTTGGCTTCCTCTGCTTTGAGTTCCCAGTAAGTGCCAGAGTCTCACATTGGGCTCCAGACACCCAGCCAGGCCTTCCTTCCTCATGTGTCCTTGAGCCCAGGGGGAGGGAATGAAAGTCTCCCCCAACTGCAGACCCTCCCTTGGGGGAGTTGGCATGGCCATCACTGGCTTTCCAGTCTCACAGGTGCCCTGCCTGGTTAGGTTCCAGCTCCTCTGCCTGGGGAAACTGGGGTGGGGAGAAGGGAAGTGATTTCCCAAAGACACAGTACACTGTGAGCCTGGGTTAGAGGGAGAATCTGAGGTCATTGATGGGAGCGTTTTCTATACAGAGACTCCTTTTGGAAGTTACTGATTATGGTTTCTCTAATCTTTATTAAGCACCAACTGTTTACTCATTTGGCTATGGATGTGGTTATTAATGAGAAATAGAGTGTGCACATGTGTGCATGTACACATGCAGAATGGAGAAGACTTCAGTGAATCGCAGCAGTTAAGAGCACTCCCAGCTCACGGTTGTGTCACTTTATGGCTATGTAAGTTATTTCACTTTTGTATGCTTCAGCTGCCCATCTATAAAATACCCCCATCCTAATAGCACATAGCAATTTAGGCAGGACTCTTTCAGTGGCAAGTTAGAAACCCAACTCACATTGACTAAAGCAAAAAAAAGGGAATTATTGGCTCACGTAACTGAAAAATTCCAGGATAGCTTGGGTAACAGGCTTCAGGCATTGGATCCAGGGGTTCCAACAAAGTCACCACCAATCTGTCTTCTGTCGCTTCACTCCACTTCCTATTTGTTGTCTTCATTCCCTGGTGCAAGATGACAACCAGTAGCTCCAGGCCTAGAGTCCCAGCAGAGGGGCATGTGTTTCTCATCAGCAACAAAGACCTCAGGACCAAGGCTCACTGCCTCAGGAGGGTCCTAAAGCCATCCACAAACCAGTCACTGCAGCCAGGGAGATGGAGTGGTTGATTGTGTCCTCCCTGGATGCTGGGGTGGGTCAATCCCCAACAGTGAAAGTGAGGAGGGTGAAAAGAAAAGAAAGAGGGTGCCTATTTCCATAAGAAGGGGGCAGCACAAGCAGAGAGGGTCACCATCCCGAACTTTTGGGGCTGTTAGGAAGATTAAATGAGTTATATATGAAAAGTGCCAGCACACCACCTGGCATGTGAAGTTCTCAGTAAATGGTGGCTATTAACATTAATATTATTAATATTCCTGATATCAGTCCCAGTGGCAGGGACTAATTAAAGGTAATGATAAACATAATGATGGTAATAATGGAGGCTTTGTTTAAAGACAAATGAGCCCTCTGTGGCCATGCTAAGCCTGCATTCCAGGCGCCAACTATCACCTGGCAGCTCCAAGGATGCTGCTGAGAGCTTCCTGGAAGAGGAAGACTGGCCTTCTGCCTTTGTCAAGCTTCAAGGGGCTATGCCTGCAGGATAGATCCAGAAGTACTAGTTTCACTTCCAATGATTATTCATTTATTCATTTACTCTTTCACTCATTTACTCATTCACTCAGGACTTTTTTCTTGAACACCTTCCACATGCCAGGCACTAAGCATGGATGTGGCAGCAAGCCAAACAAAGTCCTGTGACTCTGGAGTTAATGAGGAGCAAGAAAACAAAAGAAATCCTGACTATTTCAAATAGTAATAAGGTCTATGAAGAAAACAAAGGAGGTGCCATGGAGTAGCGAGAGCGGCATGAAAGCAAGAGTCAGAGCAGTTTTGGTTTCAGTCAGATGCATGACTGACCTGGACATTTGATCCTGCTGGTCTGTAGGTCCTTCCCCTGTAGGAAGTGGAGGTCCGAGGCAGTGAGACGATATCATGGTGGCAGGAGCCCCAGGTGCTGAAGGGCTGGCCTGGGGTTAACTGGGTGCTGCTCCTAATGCCTGGAGACCCCCTCTTGGATGTGCTACCGGGCTCCCTCTGGCCTGGAACGTCACCTGGAGACGCAAGCACCCACCCTTTTGACCTTTTTCTGGGTTTTGTGAGATCGCCACAGCAGGTTGTCTTGGAGACTTCCCCAGCTAATGCCTGCCTTTTCCCTCCCTTAAGGCACTGCCCAGCCTGGGGAATCTTTGTGGGGCCCTGGCATCCTTTTGCTGCTCTCTGGTCTCTCTGCCAAAGTCTTCTGTTTCTCTCTGTGTCCACCCTGCCTCTTTCAGTCCACAGTCCCTGGGGGGGCTCCACATGCTTTTAGGGTTTTTGATTTAGCAAATAAAAATACAGAATGGCTAGTTAAATTTAAATTCCCAATAAACAACATATATATTTTTATATGTGTCCCCAATGTTGTATGGAACATACTTATTCTAAAAAATTATTTGTTGTTTATCTGAAATTTAAATTTAACTGGTCATCCTGTATTTTACCTGGCAACCCCATGCCCTCCCCACAGTCCCCATGCCTCAAGCCCATTAGCTTGGAGAAGAACAGTGGTGTTCTACCTCCTTTTCTTCTTTTCAAACTTTTCATGGCCCTTTATGCATCCTTATAACATTTTTAACTTAAACAAATTAAACTTTTTATTTTGAGATCATTGTAGGTTCACATGGAGGTTCACAGGTAGATTTCTACCATACCCTTTATCCACTTTCCCCCAATGTGTCGCAAGTAGGATATGACAGTGATACAGTCAAGGTACACAACATTCCCATCACCTCAAAGATGCCCCATGCTGCCCTTTTATAGCCATAGCCACTTGCATTCCACCCTAACTCTTCCTTAACCCCTGGAATCACTATTCTGTTCTCCAAGTCTACAATTTTTTCATTTCAAGAATGTCATGCAAATAGAGTCATACATATGTTCTCATCTCTGGGATAAATGCCTAGGAGTGCAGTTGCTGGGCTCTTAAGGTTGCATGCTTGACCTTTTAAGAAAATACCAAACTGTGTTCTAGAGTTCCTGTGCATTTCCCACTAGCAATCAATGAGAGATCAAGTTTCTCCACATCCTCCTGAGCATTTGGTTTTTCATTATTTTTTATTTTAGCCAATCTGATAGGTATGTAGTGATAGCTTATTGTGGTTTTAATTTACATTTTCCTAATGATTAATAATGTTGAGCATCTTTTCATGGGCTCATTTGTCATCTGTTTATCCTCTTTGATGAAATGATTCTTTATATCTTTTGCCTATTTTCTAACTGGATTGTCTTTTTACTGTTGAGTTTTAAAAATTCTTTATCTCTTCTAGATACCAGTTCTTTATCAGATATGTGGTCTGTAAATATTTTCTTTCACTTTGTAGCTTGTCTTTTCATCCTTCTTAACAGGATCTTTTGCAGAGTTAAAGTTCTAAATTTTGATGAAGTCTAGTTTATCAGTTTTTCCTTTTATGGCTCATGACTTTGGTACCCAGATTAAGAGCTTTGCCTAACTCTAGATCCCAAAGATTTTTTTTCCTACTTTTTTCAAAGAAGTTTTTAAAATTTTATATTTCACATTTAAGTCCATGATTCATTTTGAGTTAATTTTTATATAAGCTATGAGACAGTTCTTTCTTTTTTTTCTCCTATGAATGTCCAATTACTCCTGCATCATTTGTTGAAAAGACTGTATATAATTCCTCCATTGAATAGTTTCTGCACCTTTGTCAAATATCAGTTGGGCATATTGGTGTGGATCTGTTTCTGGGTCCAACTGATCTATGTGTCTATTCCTCTGTCAATATGACATAGTCTTGATTACTGTAGCTACATAAGTTTTTCAATCAGCTAGGCTAAGTCCTCCTTTTTTATTGCTGTCTTTGAAATCATTTTAGCTATCCTAGGTCTTTTGCCTTTCCATACAAATTTTATAATACTCTTGTCTATATATACAAAAATTGTTGTTATAATTTTAATAGGAGTTGTGTAAAACTATATATTGATTTGGGGAGAATTGACATCTTTACTATGTTGAGTCTTCCAATCCATGAACATGGTATATATTTCTCAATTTATTTAGATTTTTTAAATCTTTCATTATACATACTAGTTTTAGACATGCTTTGATAGATTGACATCTAAATATTTCAGTTTTTGAGTGATTATAAATGGCATTATATTTTTAATTTTGGTGTTCACTTGTTCATCGCTAGCATATAGAAATACATTTGGTTATTGAATGTTGATTTTGTACCCTTTGACTTTACTCAACTCATTTAATTGTAGTAGTGTTTTCTTTTTTTGTATAATTTCCATAGAATTTTTGATAATTGGGTCATATGCAAATAGGAGCAGTTTTATTTATTCCTTTCCTATCTATGTGTCTTTTTTATTTCCTTTTCTTGCTTTCTGCTCTGATTAGAATATCCAGCACTATATTAAAAAAAATGGAGAGAGTGGATATCTTTGCCTTGTTTCTGAACTTGGGGGGAAAGCATTCAGTTTATTATCATTATGTATAAAAATAGGTATAGGGTTTTTGTAGATATATTTTATCATTGAGGAACTTCCCCTCTATTTCTATTTTCTAAGACCTTTTCATCATAAATGGATGTTGGGCTAATTAAAAAATTTTTTTTACTGCATCTATTTATATAACTATGTAATTTTTCTTCTCTAGTTTATTAATATAGTGAATTACATTGATTGATTTTTCAATTATTGAAATAGCCTTGCTTTCTTGGAATATACCCCACTTGGCCATAATGTATAATTCTTTTTGCTAGTATTTTGTTAAAATATTTTTTTGTCTGTTTATGAGTATGTTCTTCTCTTGTTCTGCCTGGTTAGTTTTGGTGTTGGGCAATACTAGCTTCATAAAATAAATTGAGAAGTGGTTCTCTTCTATTTTTCTGAAAGAAATTAGATAGAGTTGGTGTTGATTCTTCTTTAAACATTTGTTAGAATTCTCCAGTGAAATAAACTGGGTCTGGAGATTTACTTTTAGGGAGATTTTAATTATGAAATCAATTTCCTTGATAGTTACAGGGCTATTCAAATGATCTATTTCATGTTCATTGAATTATGGTAGTTTGTGTTTTCTGAGTAATTGGTTTGTTTCATCTAATTTGTCAAACTTATGTATGTTGAGTTCATAGTATTATTTTATTATTTTCCTTTGGATGTCTGTGGGGTCTGTAGTGATATACTTAGGTTATTTCCAATATTGGTAGTTTGTATCTTCTTTTTATTATTATTATTAATCTTATTAATATTGTCAATTTTATTGATTTTTTTCAATGAACCAACTTTAAAAATTTGATTTTCAATATCGGTTTTCTGTTTTCAGTCTAATGGTTCCTGTTCCTATCTTTATTATTTCCTCCCTTCTGCTTGCTTCAAATTTATTTTGCTCTCATTTTTCTACATCTTTGAGGTGGAAGACTTTTCTCTTTTCTAATGTAGGCACTGAGTGCTGTAAATTTCCCTCAGTATTAATTTAGCTGTGTCCCACAAACTTTGATATGTGCTGGTTTTATTTTCATTTAGTTCAATGTATTTTATATAATATTTTGCTTGTGCTTCATCTTTGACTCATTGCTTGGGAGTATGTTGTTTAGTTTCCTAGTGTTTGGAGGTTTTTCTGTTAAAAGTTTCTAGTTTGGTTCCATTCTGATTGGAGAAAACACCATGTATGACTTTTTAATTCTTATAAGCTTGTTGAGATTTGTTTTATGCCCCATGATATGATCCATATTGCTGTGTTTCCCAGGCACTTGAAAATGTGTATTCTGCAGTTTTGGGGGTGACATGTTCAATCAATGTCAGTTAGATATTATTGGTTGATGATGTTGTTGAGTTCTTCTGTATCCTTGTTTTCTGCCTAGTTGACCTATCAATCATTGAGTGAAAGGTATTGAAGTGTTCTACTATAATTATGGATATGTCTATTTCTCCTTTTAGTTCTATTAGCTTTTGTTTCACCTATTTTGCATACACATTTAAGACTGATGTGTTTTCTTGATAGATCAACTCTTTTATCTGTCTCTGGTAATTTTTTTTTCTCTGAAGCCTGCTTTGTCTAGTATTAATATAGCCCTTCTGCTTTTTTTGTTTCTTATTAAGGTTACAAGATGTGTCTTATTCCATCTTTTTGCTTTCAACCTGCCTATGTTGTATTTTAAGTAAGTTCCCTATAGATAGAATACAGGCGGGTCATTTGAGCCTGCTACCCTGCATTCTCTCTCTTAATTTGTATATTTAGACCATTTATATTTACTGTAATTAATGATATGTTAGGGCTTAAGTATGCCACTTTGTATTTTCTTTTCTGTTAGTTTGCTGTGTTTTTCATTTCTGTTTTCTTTATCCTACCTTCCTGTGGGTTACCTGAACATTTTTAAGAATTTCATTTTGATTTATCTGTCATGTTTCTTTTCATACACTTTTAAAAATGATTACTTATGTATTACATAATATAAACATAACTTATCAAAGTCTTCTGGTCATCATTTTTAACAGTTTCAGTAAAGTGTAGAAACCTAACCTCCCTTTATCATCCTACATCTAATGTTTTAAACATTTCTTCTGTATATTTTAGAACCATATCAGATAGTGTTGAATTTTTGCTTCAACATCAAACATAATTTAGAAAGTGCAAAAGGGGTAGAGAAAGTATTGTATTTGTCATATTTTTGTTTACTGTGTTGTTCCTTCCTAATCGTCCAGTATTCCTTCTTTTACCATTTCCATTCTGTTTAGAGAACTTCCTTCAGCTGTTCTTTTAGGATAGGTCTTCTAGTAACAAATTCTTTTAGCTTTCCTTCATCCAAGGATATCTTGATCTCTCCTTCATTCCAGAGTGGGTATTTTGGCTAGATATAGATTCTGGGTTACTAGTTCTTTTCTTTTATACTTGAAAAATGTTGTGCCATTTTCTTCTGGCCTCCCTGGTTTCTGATGAAAGATCCACTGTCATTTGAATTGCTTTTATACTCTAAGGTACCCCTTTTCTTGCAATGCTCACAAGATTTTTCCTTTTTCTTTATTTTTTGAGTACCTTTTTAGTCCACCTCTTTCTCCTCTCCTTTCAAGACTCTAATCACATAAATGGTAAAGTCTCACCAATCCCTGAGGCTCTGTTCTTCTTTTTAAATCTGATTGCTCTCTTTTGCTCAAATTGAGTAATTTTATTGTTCTATCTTCCAGTTCACTGATTCTTTCCCTTGTCTCCTCCCTTCTGCTGTTGAGCCCATCAGTTTTTTTAAAAAAATGTGCTTGCTTTTTTCATTTTCCAAAATTTCCATTTAATGTTTCCTTATATCTTCTATTTCTTTGTCCAAACTATCTCTTTGGTGAGACTTTCTGTGTTTCCATTTCTTTTCACACATTATTCATATTGTTGAAGTATTTTAATTGGTTCCTTTAAATTCTTTGATAGATATCTCTAATCTCTGTCGCCTCAGTTTTGGCATGTATGGATTGTCTTTTTCCATTCATTTCGAGATTCCTGATTCTTTGTGGGACAATGATTTTTGACTGAAGTGGGAAAAATTCCAAGTTTGTCCCCTCATTAGGTCTCCACTTGATACTTCTCTGGCCAATGAGAGGTATGTCTCATTCCTGATCCCCACATGGCCTCCACTGACACCAGGTGGGGATGGGTAGGGGCACCTTGCTGCTGCTGGGTGGGAGTGGCATTCCATCCCAGATGGTCTTTGCTGACACCACGGAGAGGGGCTCTGTTATTGCCCAGCTAGTATGAAAGTCCTGGCTCCCACCTATGCTTTCTCAGACACTGCCTCAACAAGGGGTGGTGAGGATGTGTTGGGTACCTTGTTATAGCCTTGTGAGCATGGAGGTCTAGGTGCCCCCACTCAGTCTTTGCTAGAATGGGCTGGGGGTGCACAGCTTTTTCTGTGGGGTCTGGCTGGAGCAGAGCTGCTATTGTCAAAGGTTTTTTTTTTTTATCTTACCAAGCTGCCCCTTTTCTAGTTCTTTGGCTAGAGAGAGCAGACTTTTCTTGCGGCATTAAAAATTTCATCTGTTGGCATTTCCTGGTTCTTCAGCTCTAGTCTGAGATATCTGAGGCAAAGGGAAAACCCAGGGTACTCACTACCATGTCATTTCTTGGGTCCTGAGGTCCCTGGCTGTTCTGCTTTCTTCTTTCCACCTTCCAGAATCTTCTTATATTTCTTTCATTTATATTATCCAGGGCTTTTAGTTCTATTTAGCTGAAGGAATAGAAAAAACTGTGTCCAGGGAAGAAACCAGGAAGCTGATTAGGCAACTACGAGTCTCAGGGACTTCTAGAAAGCACTGATTTATTCCACAGCAACATCTGTGGTAGGTTGTTGGTCCAATGGCTTGTGAGGAAATTGGAGCTTAGACTGGGGGTTTGTTGCTCAGATCTGGGCCAGGGCCATTCTGAGGACCCTCCTCCATAAGGGGAGAGAACAGTGAGCTATGTGAGACCCCCGACTCACCTGTCAGTGGCAGGCGTGCATCAAGCCTGGCAGTACCCAACATAAAAGTTGATACCTTGCCCTACTTTCAGCATTGCCTTTTGTTGTCTACCCTCTAATGATCATGCTCACTCTTTTTTTATCCTCTAAGAGCTGATGAGGTACACAAGCTTGGGTGGGGTGCTATCTGACATATCAGCTAGGTGCATTGGTAGGGTAAACCAAGGCCTGGGCACACAGGAGCCAGTATTGATACTTTAGGGTTGAGAGATGCAGTGTTCCAGTGTTGGAGAGGTAGGGTGGGGCTGGAAGCTGTTATGGGAATTGAGAGGGGACAGGTCAAGATTTGACTGGTCATCTGGTTGTCTTGTCCCTTCAAAGGAGGTCAGCTTTTGCACAAACCCCTTTTCCCACCTGGGGGAGTCCCCTCTCTCATTGCCTTGGGCAGGGTCTCAGGAAACTGTAATGGATCGTAGTACTTGGATGGATATTGGAAAATGATGGTGTTTGTAGGATGGTGAGGCAAATAAAAACATGACAGATTGTTTTCAAAGCATCAAATACAAATTGTCAACACAAACATATTTCTGGACCTAACAGGTTGGATGTGTGAATTAATTATGGACTTCTTAAGAGGCAGAGTTATTCTTCCTTCAATGACTAAAACATATCTAACACTTTCACTCTGGAAGTGGATTCTATGGGCTGCTCTTTTTTTTTTTATTATTGGCAAATAAAATATACATGTTTAATGTGTACAACTTATATAGAGATATACATATGAGTTATATATATACTTATACAAAGATTGTGAAATAGTGACCACAGATAAGATAATTAATACATCCTTTAGCACAGCTGGTACTATTTTTATGGGCTGCTCTTTTAAAGTTGGTGGAAACACAAGAAACTCTGAAGCATAAATCTGGCCTCCAGTGGCCACTTTGGGTTGATAATCTATATACCCAGAATCTTGGTTAGGGTTAGATTCCAATCAGACGTTAAGAAGTACTGTAAAAGACCTGGAGCTTTAGGAAAAAAACATTTTCTATTTGTCATGTGAGTCCTTAAAAGATGCTGAGGTTGAGGTCCTCAATCCACATTGGGTGCAGTTGATCTTCCTACTTCCATGTATGCTGGATTCTGTGGCCTCGTCAACACACCTAAGGCTGCAGTGAGCCATGAAAGGCAGCTTTCATGTATATGGGGGTGTAAAAGTATTTTCATGAAGGATTTCTGATAAATGGTAGCCTCCTTAAAAATAAAACAAAAACCACACATAGACACACAGACACACAAACACACAGGCGCACACACCCCTCAGTCACTGCTTGCATAAGAGCTTCAACTATCTCAAGCATGTACCTTTAAGATCTGTTTTGAGAAAAAAATATTTAGCATTGTAGTGTAAAATATTTTGTAGCTGCTATCTGCAGCATCAGAATCAAAATCAGGTTTCAGATATCTGGCTCTATGTCCTGCTCCCGGGGCAGTTTGGTTTTCTCCTGGAGACCTCTGGGCAGCCTTAGCCCTGGCAGAACCCCACCACATGGGCCTCGCTCGGGTTCAGATTGCCTCAGCAGAATTTGCACACTCTCTGCTTCTCTGTGGTATGTGCCAGGTCCATTGTACTGTTTGTTAAAATATTGAAATAGTTCCTAACTGGCTGTCAGAGAGTTTCTGCCCTGAACCCCCTGCCCACAGTTCCTCCTCCTGTGCTGGGACCGCTGGCCCTCCCCTAGATCTAGCATGCAAGAGGAGAGCTCCTGGTCCGTCAGGGCCACGAGGTTTCAGCAGGGGATGAGGTATGTTGGTAGGGACCCTGGAGCACCCAGTTGATAAGATTTTGCACACCAGCTCTGCTTGTTACCATATATTTTACTCCTTTGCTCCCTCTCCACCCTGCAGCAAATATTTAGTGAATTCTATCAGTGTGCTTGACATGGTGCCACGTCCTTACTCTCAAGCCAGTTTCTCTTGGTCTGGTCCCATTTCCTCCTGATCACATACCCTGATGCCAGACCCTTCTGTGCCTGTCCCGCCACCATGTTTCCCTTTTATGTGGTGCTAATGAGTGCTATTGGTACTTTTTTGCTGTGCAGGAGAAAATCCAATAGAGGACTTTCCAGGCATACCTAGTTTTATATGCTTCACAGATGATGCATTTTTTTTTACAAACTGAAGACTTGTGGCAACCATCGAGCAAATCTATGAGCACCATTTTTCCATTTGCGCACTTTGTGTCTCTGTGCCACATTTTGGTAATTCTTGAAATATTTTAAACTTTTTCATTATTATTACATTTTTTACGGTGATCTATGATCAGTGATTACAACTCACTGAAAGCTCAGATGATGGTTAGCGTATTTAGCAATGAAGTATTTTTAATTAAGGTATGCACACTGTTATTTTAGACATAATGCTGTTGCACACTTAATGGACTACAGTGTAGTATAAATGTAACTTTTATATGCCTAGGGAAACCAAAACATTCATTTGACTTGCTTTATTGCCATACACTTTATTGCAGTGGTCTAGAACCAAACCCCCAATATCTCTGAGGTATGCCTGTATATTACTCTAATTCTGATTCCCAAAAGATGGAACTTTCCTATAGGAACTTTACTCATATTTATCCTTATGCAGTTTTCATTCTGTTTACAATTTGGATAATAGCTACTCGTTTTCCTTGGCATTTTTATAGCTGCTGTGACTATAATGCTCATGTCCTGGCACACACATGCCCAGCTGTGAAAGCAGCCGTTCTGTTTGCCCCTACTTGGAATGGTGTTCAGCCCCCATTACATCCCCCTGCTCATTTTCATCACATATTTGTAGTGACACAGGCTTGGCATTTTGCTGGGTAAAAGTTGAGGAAACATCTTTTGGGGTAATCTCATGTTTATGGTATGAAGCAGTTTTGAAAGTTTTGTCATTAGTACATCTTCTTCCAATTATAGACTGATGGCCTATGTGAAGCAGTGAGCTGAAAACTGACACGTGTCAGTCAGCCTGGCCTTTGGTTTCCATTGCCTATCAGCAATGCCTTCCTCCAGCTTCGACAATGATACTATCTTTCAGAATGGCAATTTATTAACGAGTGTCTGCAGGAAGGCACCTTGCCCCAGCTTGTAAGCTTCCAGGTTTGGTGCCGAGCAGGAGGTTCCACTTATTTAAAAATATTTTAATTCTCCCTGAGGGACAGTCTGGGGTCCCCTTCCACCTCTGCCCTTTCTTGGTCCAGGGGGGTCAGCTCTTGGGAACGGAAGAGGGCGGGGCAGGCTCAGTTCTGTTTTGGGAGGGCAAGCTGGAGCTCTCTCTTTGTTAGGAACAATGTATAGGAGGGTTTTTCTGTTCTGCATTAGCCAAGAAGGGGTCAGAGCTGAAATCTTATGGACCACCTAGTCCATTTTACTCTTCAGAAAGCTGAGGCTCAGAGAGGGGCAGACACCTGCTCAAGGTCACACAGATGGTCAGAAGCCTGGGTGAATGCAAACCAGGCCTGAGCACACCCAAGTTCCATCTCTCCTCATTATCCCACTCATTCACTCAACAGATGACACCCCTAACTGGCCTCTTGAATGGGAATTTCCAGGGGAGGACCTGGAAGTGAATCGATGAGCACCTCTGGCCCTGGCCTCGGGGATTTGTATCATCAGAGAAGTCTGAAATTCTGGTCTGTACTACACCTGAGGGTGTTGGGCTGGGACAGGCAGGAACCCTGGAGCAGGGAGTTTGGGAGCCTGTGGCTTGGACCCAGGGCCAGGCCTGTGTCAGGAACCCTCCTGTCTTTTGGCAGGGGGAGAAAAGAGCGGGCTGTTGGGGGCCACTGGAGCCCATAAATGCAGCCAGGCAGCATCCAAGGGGAAAATAATTTGAATAATTTGTTTTGAAACTAATAGTACCTTGTCCCTGCTTCCACAGAGTAGTTTTTTTTTTATATCGTTAATGTACAATTACTTGAACAACATTATGGTTACTAGACTCCCCCAATTATCAAGTCCCCCCCACATACCCGATTACAGTCACTGTCCATCAGTGTAGTAAGATGCTATAGAGTCATTACTTGTCTTCTCTGTATATACTGCCTTTCTCATTCCACAGAGTAGTTTTGTTTTGCATTGTTCTTTTATACTCTTATTTTATCCTACCAAGAACTGGTGAGGTGGGTGCCTGGGCAGCTGCAGGTAGTGGTGGGGAGAGTCCTACTTTGCTCAGACCAGTTAGTGTAGTGGTCGTGGGCACCTAGCAGCAGGTGGATGCGTGGTGTTCACTCCTGTTGGTGGTCAGACATAGGGGAGCAACTGTGCAATGTGCTGAGGCCTGATGATGGCATAATAGCCTCAAGCTGTAGGACCAGAGGGCTGCTGACCATGGTCATGCGTCCCTCAAAGCAGCTGAGTTCCTGCAGAAACGCAGTATGCCCCTTGTATGGATGCAGACCTGGAGTGAGGCTTAAGAACCCTCCTGAGTGATGCAGGTATTCATCGTTTCTAGGAGACTAGAAATGAGGCCACTGGATCATTGGTTCTCAAAAGTGCAGTCTGAGCGACCCTGGGGCCACCTGGATCAGGGGAGCAGCTTTGCTCTGTCCTGCTTTTAAGTTGGTGTTTTGTGTACAGTTTTACTGGCAAAGTCAGAAGACTGTCCTGGGCCACTTTGTGTCCTCACACCTCACATTATTCCCAGAATAGGAGAGCTGTGTGTCAGGCCTGGCCTGGTGGATGATTCTGGGCAGTCTCTAGACCTCTGTGAATCTTGGGCTCATCTTGTAGATCGGGTGGACCCTCTGTCCAAGGTTGCCAGTGGATCTGATGAGATGTCAGTGACAATTGGTGTTTCAAGTCTGGGTTGAGGGTCAGTGGTGAGGGATCTGGGTGTCCAGCCAGTGGGTTGCCAATGGTGGCCCTGTTTTCTGCTGCTGTGTATATTTTCTGACCTGCTTTTTGTTACATACCCTCTGCCGAAATCCAAGAGATTCTCTTGCAGCTCAGACAGTATAATATGAGAAAACCCAAGGGCCTTTAGTCTCAAATGGGTTCCTTGCTCTCACAAGCTTCCTTCTACATTAGGACACAAACCTTAGAGATTTCTGGCACCCGCATGTCTTGCCCATCACTGGGGCTCCTCTAGCCCTTCCTCCTCTGCTCCTGGCAAGCACCAGATGTAGACCCATATCTGGACAACTTGGAGGTTGAGGAAGGATGGAGCCTGGATATTTCTTAGTTTTTTTTGTATAAATTATTCAGGGATGAATCAACTGGGTCATTGTTCATCCCTTCTCTTTATGTCCACACTTCTGGTGTGGGCCTGGTGCTCCCAAACATGGAGGGAAGGACCAGCTACTTAATTTATACAAAATGAAAATGCAGGGCCCTTCTAAATTCAGGCCCCTGTGCTGCAACACAGGTCACATGCCCACAAAACCACAATGTAGAGAGGCAAGGTCCTTTAAGGGGCAGGAACTCCACAGGACTCAGGTCTAAGGGTATGGCTGTGCAGGTTGTATACTACACAACTCCAGGGGAAACCATTCACATTGTGGTCTACATGGTGGCCCTGCCAGTGGTCCCTGCAGCCAGCCGCTGACAGTGACAGTGACCCAGAACTTTGGGACAGAGCGGCCAGTAGGCAATAGGCTGGTGTCCTCAGTTCCTCTAGCCAGGGTTCTGGAACCTCTCCCCTCCACACTCCCATTCTCCTTGTTATTTCAGGGACACGTTTCTCCGCGAAACTGAGGTGCCTGGGCTCCAAGCAGGCGCGGCTGGGGAAGCTTCTGCTCCTCAGTGCTGATCGCCTGCCGGCGGCTCCGCTGTTAACCTTTGGGGTTTGCTCATAAAATAGAAACTCTCTTTGTAGGTCAGTTTGTCAGTAATTTTGGCAGCTGCGGGGCCACTGAGGGAATGAGGCTTGGTTCCCACTTGTCTCTCCTGCTCAGTTTGGAGACTTTTGCAGAGCCCTTCCCCGCGAGGAACGCTCACCCCTGCCGGAAACGAGAGACAGTTTTCTCTGACCTGGTTTTGAATCGGCAGGAGCAATTCCTGTATGCTGGAAATGTACGGCCGTGGAGAAGGAATTTGGTCCAAACCCAGCTGGTGGAGACTTCTGCTTGGGGCCTTGTTTTCCTGGCAGGTGGCTTTTGGGCGGGGCTGCTGGGCTTTGATTCTGTTCCCATGTTAGGGGAAGTGGGAAGGTCCTGCTGAAACTGGCACCCACCTGAACCTCCCTGGGTTCGCCATAGTCTGGGAACCTGCACAGGGCCTGCCAGCTGACCACCTGCCTGGTCCTACACAGCTCCTCCTGACCTCCACCTCTGCCTCAGCCTGGGTTGCTAAGGTTCTCGATGTCTTCCATTGCAGTAACCTCCTGGTGCCCAGCTCTGTACTCCGTGCTGAAGGGGAGGTGAAAAGTTGAGCAAGTCCTCATCCGGCTCTGTCTTCAAGGGCCTGGCAGTGGCCTGGGGGTGGAGGTGAGGGCAGTTAAGTGATGTGCAGGCTGGTAGGTTGGTTGTGCGGAAGCAGGCAGCCAGAGAAGTCATGGAGAGCTTCCTGGCAGAGGCAGTGATGACTTGAACTCTGGCCTCTCTCTCCATTATTTTTGGGGCCTCTAGGGTACAAGATCGAGAACAGAACATCTCTAGTCCGGTACAGCAAGCTGGGAGAGCCAATGCTGCAATTGCATTATGTCCTGGAAATTCAATCCCTCCCAAACAATAATTGAGCACCACCTGTGTATAAGCCCCATTGCCAGGATCAGAGCTGATTCAGAGCTAGCACGGTACCCCCACGGCCAAGGCTAAGATTTGTGGAGTAAGAACTCTAATTGGCCAGAGAGGTTCAGTACCAGGGGATGCCAAGGAGGGGGAAGAGGGCAGGCTGGGGGCTAGGGAGAGGCCCCTGGAATGTTGAGGAATGAGACCCTGACTCTGCCTCCTCCAGGAAGGAAGGCAGGCTGGGAGGATGCTCTCCAGCTGCTTCTGTCTTCCTGACTGTCACCTTTAGGTCCCAGAGCCTGAGGGTGGACCCAGAGAAGACTGTTCCCTGGGCCTCGGAGGCCTGCCCTCACTGCCGTGAACAGGCCCCTGTAGTACCCATGTTCTTGGAGAGTGCTGCCTTTTGAGGCTGTGTGGGGAGTGCCTTTTATGTGAAGGGGCTGCAGCCAGGGCAACAGAGGCTTCGATTCCAGCCTGCCTTCCTCCCCCATGTGCTTCGTGACCTTGAGCAAATAATTTCCCTTCCAGGAAACATTCCAGCTGTAACGTGACTGGATTGGAGTAAGTCAGCATGTTGCCATGTTAACCAGGTTTCTCCTGTAGGACTTTTTAGAGTTTTAACATGTCAGTGGTAATAATTGCATGCAATTTAGCACTCACGGAGGTGCCAGGCCCTGTTCTAAGCACTTTGCATCAACCATCCCTCTTAATTCTTGCATCAGCCCCTGAAGGATGCCCTATTCTTCCATTTTATAGATGAGAGAATTGAGGACTGCAGATATGAAGTAGTCTGCCCAAGGCCACAGGGCTAGCTTGAGGCAGAGCTGGGTGTGCTCGGCCACCATGCCAAATTGCCCCTGTATGGTCACAGAGCCCCTGTCATGGAGCATCTCTCTAGAGGAAGCAGTGTTCCTTGCAAAACACCTTCCAGTTGCCTTTAATGGGAGCTTCCTGTCTCCAGTGCTGGACATGGAACTTCTGAGGGGCTCTCAAGTGGGGATTGTACTCCAGTCTCCAAATTCCCACCAATGTGGAATTCCGTGGCATTGCATAAATTAATATTACCCAGTTTTCCTTCTTTCTTCCTTTTCCTTATAAACCCCTAATCAGAGAAATTTGCCCATGACGCACCCACCAGAGAACCCACTTGCCAAGGCAGCTGAGTATTAAGGGGAAATTTGTGAAATGAAGTTTGGAAACTGCCAGCCCAGCCGGAGCCCCTTCTGAGCCATGATGATTTATTTTGGCAATGTGGTAGTCATTAGTATCTTTGGTGTAGGAGCCGGAGCGCTCGGGCCTGGGTCTGTGGCCGAGGGAGCCTTCGGGGCCATTACGAGCTAATGGCTCAGTGTGGGCAAAGGAGGCCTGCAGTCAATCTCACTGCTGGCGGGTAATAAACGTGGCCGGCTCCCTTCCTGCTCCCTGCGAGGAAGGGGGGCCTGGGCTCACGGCTGCCTGCTCGGCCTTGCACAGAAGGCCTGGCCTTGTCTCTTCTGCCATGGGGGCTTCTCATGTCACTGTTCGGCTTGGAGAACTGAGGCCGAGAAGTTGCCTAGAATTTTATCTAAAATCTGTGACTTAGATTTTAGAAGCCTGAGGTTGGTCTGGGGGCTCTTGGTTCTGCTGGCTTGGTTTTGTGTGTCTTCCTGCAGAGTTTGTGAACTCATCATATCTTTGTGGAGAGGACGCACATGACAGAGACATGCTTGTCTGCCCCCACAACTTGGGATGATCTGTCCAGCGTGTCCCTTTTTAATTGAGGCTGGCATACACACTGTAAGGATGCAAGCATTGTGTGTAGCACATGATGCACTTTTGCACGTGTGTACCTGCCTGACAGCACTCACACCAATACATCGCCATGTCGCAGCCCCAGTGGTGTCCCCTGTCTCCGACCTGCCCGAGGGCAAGCGCTCTTCTGAGCTCTACCAGCAGAGATTGCTTGTCCTGCTCCTGCACGCTGTATACACGGGCTTAGTCTGTAGTGTTTGTGTCTGGCCTCCTTACTCACTGTTAGTTTTGTCAAGTTCATCCTTGCTGTTGTTGTATAGCACTTTATCCCTTTTATAGCTGTGCTGTGTCCCATTGTACTGGCATGAACCAGGTTGCTGTGTGTTCTACAGTCGCTGGATGTTTGCATTGCTCCTGTTTGGGGCTGACGTGAATGGTGCTGCTGGGGCCATCTGCAGAGCGGTCTTCAACTGTGGAGGGGTCTTCTGTGGTCATATGTCCCCTCACGTTTGCTTGCCTAGCCAGGAGGGAATTGCTGCCTCATGGGGTAGGGTTTTGTTCAGCTTAAGTAGAAAAGCCAGTCATCCCGCTAGGTTATATGGATCTCCTGGCCCAGCCTCTCCTTCTATTCATCTGCTGTAGCAACACCTGTCTTCTTCCTGTTCTTGAACACTCTGTGGGGCTATGCCCAGCTGTACCCTCTCTGTGGACTGACCTTCTCCAGCTCTCTGCACTGCTGCCTTGTTGCTGTTCCCATCCCACCTCCTCATGGGGTGACTCCCACCCCGACCTCATCACTCTATTCCATCTTCACAGTGCATCTCACAGTCTCCCATCATCTCATTTCCTTGTCTGCTGGTTTGTGTAGTGTTTGTCTTTCCCATGACAGTGGAGTGGGGACCGTGTATGTCTTGTTCTGCTGAGACCTAAGCCTGACACTTAGTGGGTCTCAGTAAAGAGAATGAGAAAAATTAATGGGTCAGAGCTTTTAAGCCCAGATGTCACATGTGTTTTTTCTTCCCATCCTAGCCACATTCCTGGGAGGAAGGTCTCCAGCTAACAGGTGTAGGCAATGGGGATGAGCCTGGGCCCAGCGTTCCCTAGGTGTGTCATTTGAGTTTTGGCTCTGGGGTCTCAGAATCTGGGTTCAGATCTGACTCTGCCAATCACTTGCTATGTGACTTCCTACAGGTTCTTTAGCCTCTCTGAATTTCAGTATACACATCTGTGGGATGAGGGGATTAACGTATCTGCTGTCAAGTGCTCAGCCCGTCAAGGGAGCACTCAGACACTGAAGCCTTTTCTTTTATCAGATCATTTTTCCTGGACGTGCACTTCTGTGCACTGGCTGCAGTTGGAGCAGCTTATAGCTAGAGCATGCCCTTGATTTTTAAAGATGGCATAGTGACCCTCAGCTTTTTTCTTCAAATCATCAAAGTCAGCCGTTGCCCAGGGTCAGATGGGTCTGTCCCCTCCCTCCTTACCTCCCCTCCCTCCCTTCTTTCTTGGTTTCTTTCTAATCTGTGAACAAATTCAAGGCAAACAAGCATGCGTGTATGTGTGTGTGCGCGCGCGCGCACGTTTTGCGGTGGGATTTCTCCTCAGCCTGAGGGGCTGTGGGTGAAGTTCAGAACCTGGGTTTCCTTGATGACAGTGCAGCCGTGCATTTGACTACCTGCTTGCAGGTGTTAACACTGTCAAGTTAAACATCCAATTTTTGACCTACGAAAATGGTGGTTTCATATGATTCATCCTAATATTTTCTGGACTTTAGAAGCAACCCTTTACAGTAAAGAGTTCCTACATTAAATATAAAGAATTCCCATCCAATCCTAACATTGTGCCCTGCCCCATACTTCCCTGTTAACACATGACCGAAAGTGCTGGGAAGTACAGCAGTGAGTTTCTTCAGCAAAAAGCCCACACCTTAAACTTGCTGAACACTGAACTTGCACATCCTGGAGTGCAGGGTCTGGGGGTCTGGAGGGGACAGATCGCTGCCTGGGCTTCCTGTACGGTGGAATGCTCTGCCCAGCTCTGGGCCCTGGTTCCCAGCGTTTGCCTGATGGGGTCTGCCAGCAGGGGGCGCTGGAAAGGCCCTCCCAGCACTGCTTTCTCCTCAGGAGCCTCCACTCAGCTTTGCAACCAATACCCTCCCCTGCCTCTGTCCTGGGAATGATGTTTCAGACACCCAGGGATTTGGCTTTGAGTCTTGGGACTGCTCTGGAATGACAAAAGTGATAATACTAGAAAATTAGTAAGAGTTACTATCTATGGAGTGTGTACTATGTCCAGGCAGATTACAAGCATTATTTCAACTTTCCAAAATAGTTTTAAAAGTGTTATTATTCTTATTTGGCAGATTAGGAAACTGAGGCAAGGAGTGGTCAATAATGTACTAAGATCCTACAGCTAAGTTCTATCCAGGCTACCTAACTCTAAACATGCCCTTCTAACCAACCGCCTCTGCTTCTTTGCTTTTTTCTTCCTGTTTCTTCAAATTTGAGGAGAAGTTGAGGAGCAGTTTCCAGGAGCATAACACATAGGGAAAGCCTGTGTGTGATTAACCAGCTCTCCAGACAGGACCCATTCTGCATTCTGGGTAGGGGAGTCAGGGAGGACAGGAGTCACTGGGGAGACTCCTGGGGGTGGTGGAGTAGGGAGGGCCAAGCTTTGTTTGGGCTAATGATGTGGTGGAGGAAGGGAACTTTGATCGCTAGTTAGTGGTGCTCTTTTTGATTGAGGCATAGGCGAGACCAGGCGGCAGGACCTGCCTGCTTCCTGATTGTCATTGTAAAGCCTTTGTTAAATGCTGGGAAGCAACAGTAATAGAATCTTGTAGCATCGTAGTGCTTTCTTAGGACTACACATGTACAAATTTATGGGATCATGGAATCCCAGGCTCTGAGACCTGTAGATCTCTAGGATCATAACGTTGGGGACCTTCCATCTGCATGTTGTCTAAGAAAGCTGTGCTCACATGTGTGAACACAATGCAGGCTTTACGCAGCACACCAGAGCCTTCTCTAGAGCATGCTGTCCAAGGGAAATAAGATTCGAGCCACATGTGTAATTTTAAATGTGTTACAAGCTGCCTTGAAAAAGTAAAAGGAAACAGATGAAATAGAAATATTTTTATTTAACCCCATATAGCCCAAATATTTTGATTGTACCATCTAATCAACTTAAAAAGATATTAATGAGAATTTTTACGTTATTTTGCTCAATCTACGTCTGGGAAATCTGTGTATTTTGCACTGATAGCCCATGTCAGTGTGGATCAGCCACATTTCAAGTGCTCAGTAGCCACAGTGCAGCTCTAGGTAGAAGACCTGCAGCATTCCTGAAGGGAACTGTACTATGAGGCAGGGGTGTATAGGCCCATGAGGGGTCTGAGCTCCCCTTGCTGGGAGGGGCAGGCTCTCCGGGATCATTGGCAGAGACCATAATCTCTCTTTGGAGTTTAGAAGCAGGCTTTCCCAACTTGGAGCGCTTCAGCCATCTTGCCAACTGCTCATGTTCATCACGGCTGCTTCAGGAGTGGCCCTCAGGGATGTCTCTCCCTGTCCAGAGGGACTCTGAGGCTATCAGAAGGAGAACAAGGCTCAAGCAGGCCCAACGGGGCAGAGAGGAGGCATACATGGCCAAAGCTCCTGCCTTCATTCTTGCTTCTGGTGCCCGGGGGATTAAAACACTGGGCAGTGCCTCCTGGTTGTGGCCCCTGCCTGCCAGTCCCTGGGGGGGTGAAGATGGTGAGGGGAGCACACAGCACTGTGCCTGATCACCTCTGTCATCATCCGAGGCCGCCTTCCCAGGCTGATGCTGTGAAAGTGATTCTCCATCTCTCTTCCTGCAGCCACAGGGAGATAAAAGCCAGGGTTGTGGGGATGGTAAAGAGGGAGCCAAATTATATTTATAATATTAAAGTGAGTGCATTTGTGGCTTGCTGTTCTCCAGGGTTTTTCATAAGTAGAAAAACACAAATTAGCATTTTCCATTTCCATATATTGACTAGAAAAATCGCCTGCTCTCAATTAAGACCTATAGCTTTTGGGATGTATGCAACAATTTTATAAAATATTTACAGCGAGATTTGCATTTTACATGGTGTTACAGTTTTTCTTGTGTTTAGGAGAAAGAGCTGAAGCCTGTGAGAGGAAATACATTCTTTGGAATCCAGGGGAAGAAAGCTTCAGGCTGTTTTTCTTGCCTTCTCTTCTTTCTGACATTGTCTCTGGTAATTACCTAAGGCTGATCCACCCCTGAGCTATTTGTTGTCCATTCTTAAAGCCAGAGCTCCTTTGACAAATCTATTACTTTCCCTTTAAAACTTGCCGAATGGAGCTGTTTGTGGCTTTGTGCAAGTCAGAGAAGGAGAACATTTTTTTCCAAATGTAAAAGCATGCCGTAAAGAACATAGCTATTTCCTGGATAATTTGCAGTTGTATATTTTATGTTAATTTCACCGAAAATACTGCACCCCCGCCAGGTTTAGTAACGGCTCACTGTGATATGAATAATTTCTAGTGAATCATTTTTTTTCTTCATTTAAGATTTGGCACCTTTTTAAGATTTTAATAATAGCAACAAGGAGGAAGATTTAGAACAAGTGAAACATTAGTGCCAAAGAAATTCACGTTGAGCGCTAATGTAAAATAGCAAGAATAATTACATGGAAAGCAGTTTCCACAGATGTTTTTCCTCGTAATGTAATAACTATTTACTAAACTGTTTATTTTAGGCCTTTCGTTTATAATAAAATATTTATACATTCTCTGCTGTAATAAAAAAATATTGACAAAATACTATAGAGGTTTAAAAAGACAATTGATATGTTTATTTTCCAGGAAGCTAGAGTGGTGTGAAAGTTTGGTGCTACTTCAGCGGCCGTTTCAAGATTAGCGAAACTGGGTTTGGTTTTTGAGTTTATTCCCTAATTTCCCGGTTGAGAACCAAGCAGACGCAAAAATTAGTGTTTTGTTAGCCTATTGATGGATAGGAATATCAGTAGATATTGTACTTTAAAAATAGAATTCTTAGCTGTTTATTGTGGCAATGGAGTGCAAAATATCAGAGTCGCCACTGTCCATATACAGGCTAAGGGGTTCTGCGGCTGGGAGGGCGCAAGGATGTATTGACTGCTTTTGCAGAATTTAGGTTCAGGCAGGACAGGGGGATGTTGGGAGTTCAAGTTATAAAGGCGTTTCTGAAGATCTGACTTCTACCTGCAACCAGCGAGGTGGGTCCCTCCTCACTGTTTTGTGCTGGTTTGTTCCACGTGGGCCCCATCCATGGCCTGGGTGCTGTCTAGCTGGCAGCTGCGATGCAGCAGTACCTGTCGGGGTCGCAGAAAATGGCCAGGGCTGGGAGGAGGAGGAATGGAAGGACCCAGGCAAGAAAAGGGCTGCCAGGGAGTTCTGAAAGAGTCTGTCAGGCTCTGCCTGCATGCTTGGAGCCGCTGACCAAGGTCCAGTTTTGTAATAACCAGCCTGATTCTGTCTTCCTTGCTCTTCCGAGGTATCTGAGTTGACAGCCCTACCCGAGGGGTTCTCTGAGCCCCGCACTGGTTTCTGCGTATTGGTTTTGCCCTCGTTGAGAGTTTGTGTGTAATCTGTATTTATCTGTGCCTCTATGTTTTCATGCCTGTGGGTTTGTTGCTGAGTCTCCTATTTGTGTTTGTGCTTCCGTGTGATTTTGGAGTCAGTGCATCGGCTGTTTCTGTGGTTTGGGTCTGGGTGTGTTCGTGGCCTTGTATATTTATTTGACTCTGTGTATTGGCATCTGTGGGATTGTTTGTGTTTTTGTGCTCTTGCGTGTGTCTGTGTTTGTCTCTGCCTTTCTGCAGGGGGTGTTTGTGTGTCCAAGTGTGAGTGACAGGCAGCCCGCTCTGGCTTCTGGAAGAGGCCTGGGGCTGGACAGCACAGAGATCGCCGGCTGTGCTAGGGCAGGTGTGCGGCCATTTCTCTCCACCAAACTTTCTGATGGAAGGGGAGGATAAAGGCAGGGAAGAGGTTTCAAAGGGAAGGGAGGTGTAGAATTTTTAATAAAGAGAGAGACAACTGGACCCTGGTCTCAGAACACCCAGAGCAATTTTTGAGAGGAAGTTTGCTGCTTTTGGTTCTTAATTCAGAAAATGTCCCTTTTTCATGCTGGGGGAGGCCAGTATCAGGGCCTCTGCCTGGAGGCCTCCCACCCTCAGATGAGGGGCAGGTGCCCCAGAGAGGGATTTTTCAAGGACTTGCTTTGTGCTCTAGTGATTATGTGTTTAGGTTCTATTCTGGCTTGGCCCAGCCCCAGTAATCTAGGACCACATTCCTTACTGGTCTCCTGCAGGGGAGTGGGGAGCTGCCCCTCAGGCACTGTGGGAGGCCCTCCTTGGCTGGGTGATGAGCTCACCACCCCTCCAACAAGGACCCGAGAGAGCATCACAGATAGAAATTGCTGCCTTCGGAGCCCCTGGCAAAACTCTTGGCCTCTCCTCTGGTAGAAAGTGATTTTTTTTCTTGTGTTTTGCTAAATGATCTCTACCCCCTTTCCAAAGGAAATGGCCTTCTTCTGGGTCCATGCCAGCAGCTAGTGGTCTCAGGGCTTCTTGGAGATGTAAACCTGTGAACAGGTTAGGGCCCAGATCTGGATTTCCCATTTTACAGACAGGAAAATGAGCAGAGAGGGACCAGTGACTTGGCTGAGAACACACAGTCAAGGCAGAGTTTGGGAGTCGACCTGCGGGAGGTGCTACAGCCCCACCAGAAGTATCTCCAAATGGGACTTCTTAGAGAGGAGGATCCCTCAGAGGTCCTGGCAGGGGCAGGGCAGAGATCTGAGGGACAAGGTTTCCTAAAGCCCCTAAGGAGCAGGATCTGTTAAGGCAGAGCATTTGTGCTGCGCTGTGGGGATGAGTCTGGGGTCAGAGCTGGGTGCTGGGGACAGTATCAGAGAGGCTGTAGCCGCCACCAGGGGTCCCCCCTTCTACTCATTCCCTTGAAAACCTTCCCCTCTCCTTTAAATAAATCTTGATTAGGCGTTTAAAGGATATTGGTTAGGTTGGGGGCAAATGATTTATCTGCCTGGATGACCAGTCTCTCCCTGCACGAGCTGCCTCTACTGTGATACCTTGCTAACCTTCTGTATCTTCTCACTTGTGTTTTGAGCATCAGTGGGAAATTGGGCATATGAACTGGAGAATAGCTGAGTTAATTGATCTGTTAGAAAGTGATCTAAAATAGCAAAGGGGGTATGGGGGGAGTGGGGGCAGCCCCGTGGGTGGATGGGCATCACACAGCTTTGCTGAGCGGGTCAGAACTTCCCACATGCTCTGTCTTTTGTCTAACTCTTCTCTGGTCACACGTGGCCGGCTCCTGGCCGGTGTGGGTGACCATGATAAGCTTTGCAGTGATGAACTGCACACAGAGCTGTTTATTTACATTTTCGTTCACAGGCTCTTGGGTCAGGCCAGGGAAAGACAATTCACTCTGTAAGTGACTTCTGCAGAAGAATTCTGTCTTTGTATTTTTTGGGGGAGCCTGCATCCAGAAGGCTCTGGTGCAGCAGGTCCCAGACTGCATTTGAATACTTTATTTGTTGAGTAGATAATGATGTGTGGTCATCATTATTATTCATTTTGCTAACTGGTTGTGTTCCTTATAATTTCAGTTGACTTGCTCCTCTTCTTTATAAATATATTTTTTAACTCAGGTACCATTTTCCTTGCAAAAAAAAAATGATAAATAGAAAGAAGAGATAGAAATCACCTGTAATCTCACCCCCCAGGCAAAATGGCTGTTAACAATTTGCTGTTTACCTTTCCTAACTCTTTCTGTTCATACACGTGTAAATGCAGTTTAAAAAAGTCACTTTATTGAAGTTTGATATTTATACAGAAAAACATCAATAAATATGTAATGACATATTATTGATGTATAACTTGCATACAGAAAAGCTCACATGTCATAAGCATTCAGTTTGCTGAATTTTCCCAGACTGAACCCATCAGTGCAAATAGCCATGGATCATGACACATTGTCACCAACACCCCAAAAGACCACCTTGTGCCCCCTTCTGGTCCCACCCTCCAGAGTACCCACAACCTGACAGCAGACAGTGATGCCTGAGTTTGTTCCTTTGCACAAATGGAATCATGGTGTACTCCTTCTGTACACCTGTTTTGTTTTAAATGGAGGTATAATGTCCATACTGTTTTGTAAGCTTTCCCCCCAAACAGTATACAGCGATAACTTCCTGTGTCAGTACACATACCTCAGCAGCATAATTTTTAGTGGCTGCTTGGTGTTTCATTCTCAGAAGTGCCACAGTTTAAGTTCCCTGTTGAAGCTTGTAGCTTTTCTCTATTATAGGCAACTTCCTACTGAACATCCAGGCTTGATGCGACTTTCACCTTCTTCTCCGGGGACAGGGTAGCCAGAGTGGCGTGGAGGGAGGGGTCCTTGCTGGGGCCCGGCTGGAGGAGCCCAGGTTGTTGAGTGGAGGTTGCTGGCATCGCGTCAGTTTGCCAGCTGGACCTCATCAAGTGCGGTGTTAATTACTGGGAGGCCCCTGGTTCTGTGAGCAGGCGGGGGACGCTGGGGCTAACGCATGAAACAGGGTCACCTTGAAACAGACGCTTCCAAGGGAAGCGAAACCGAGGAGAAGACCATAGGGAAGCATGAGGCTGGGCACCGGCTTACCACCAGCCTCCTCTAAGTCACCTGGTGCCCCGGAGCTTCTGTATGGGATGTGCATAGGCTCCCTCTGGCCCCGTGTAACAATGATATGTGCGTCTTTGTCCCTAGCTTTAATTGGGGTGAGTCGGGAGCAAGAATACCCTTATCTGTGGCTTACCCTTTCTAGAAGATCCCTGGACTCTGAGGCAGCTGGTAATCCCTGCATATCTGGAAACGTGGCCTGAGCGAGCACAGTGGCTTGGGAATGGAACCAGCTAGAGAAGGGGGGAGTGCCTGGCAGTACCAAATGGGAGCCCAGCTGTGCAGCATGCCCAGATCAGGAGGCGCCTCCCCGTGGCCCCAGCCAGGTAAGCTCAGGGCTGCAGGCGCAGCAGGGCCAGGTTGGAGGAGAATTAGGTTATTGCATTTCCTCTGTAATTCTTCATCAGGACTGCCGCCTGGATCTGTTGCGGGAAAATCAATGTGTTCTGACTCCATAATTTCCCAGGTTGCCTTACTCTAAGTACATTGAGCAGGGAAAGGTGACATCTCTGGTCATGTCTATATGGACTATATATATATGTGTGTGTGTGTGTGTGTGTGTGTATGTGTAGATAGATATATAGATATAGATATTCCCTCTCCCCCTTTCCCTTCCCTTCCACCCCATCTTCACTGCCCAGCGCAGGATTCATTGGAATTTCACAACCTTTGCATGCTTTTGTGAAAACACTCATTTGTGTTTGCACCAGGCCGCTAATGGCGGACGCCAAGGTCTGTGGAGCTTACCTCTGTTCAGCTCTCGTTATGGCGAGGAATGTGCCGTTAATAATGCATCTATGGAACTCAGCTGTGTGGGAGCCAAGTAATTATCCCACTGTAGCGTTCCCGGCTTCAGTGTCATCACAACTGGGGCTTCATTAAAAGTCCTACCAGAGACGGTGTTGTGTGCTGCAGCCTGTATATATATTTTTTCATTTAAATTATCAGCCTTGCTATGGCTCAGAGGTAATTTGACTTTTTGAAACCGCTGAGCCCCTGTGAATTCCCCTCCCCTTCTCCCTCTCACTGCTCTACCAGCTGATCAGCCCCAGAAGAACAAAAGGTTTATCTGAAGCTATGAAGCATATATTCACCAGCTTCTGGCGTCTAGATAAAAAAAAAATCAAAGTACTCCATTGAACATGTTAATACTGAGCAAAATGCACACAGCTAGACACTAAACCTTTACAGGGATTTGGGCATTTGAAAAGTGATACCCAGATCAGGTCTTGAGCTATGTTTCTTAGCCCAGAGAAGAGCCAAGTAGCAAAGGAGGAAGAAAAAATGTTTATAAACGAATATTCAGAGCAGTCAGTGGATTGCGTCAGAGTCCTCCACTCTTCATCTTATCTCTTTGTCTGTCTTTGGATGGGTGGGCAGCCAGAAGCCTGAAAAGGGCACATCACAGGGAGGCGGGTTTCCCTCTTTGCTCTGGACTTTGAGCCACTGACTTCTGGAATGTTGAGTGGAAAGAGGTGTTGCCATGACTCTTGGAAGAAGTGCTGAGAATTGGAATAGTGGTTCTTCTCTTTGTTTCTCATGATTCTCTCTGACCTCTTCAGCTGTATACTGAGGAGGGCTGAGGAAAGCCTCAGAAAGGGACTCCATCCAAACACATTGGCGCACTGGGCAGTCCCTCCTTGGGACCTCCTGGAAGTCTTACATTCCTCAGCTCCTTCCATTTCTGATGGAGAGCAGCCAGCAAATAAGACTGGCATAAGCAATCAAGTTCCGTGAGTGACTCATTCATCACAGAGAAAGCAGATAGGTGCTTGATTGGCAATGTCTGCCAGGGTGGCAAGGTGGCACCTTTCCTGTACTTGCCTATCAGATATACTTACCAAGCTCCTGTACTCAGGTCTGGGTCAAGGAAGATAGAGATAAGGTATAGCATTCATTTCTGTCCCCTGGAAACTTTCAACATATTTGGGAGGCAGATATAACCAGAGAAAACATCTCATGATGTAAGCAGTTTATGATGGAGTACACTTTTTCATCAGGAAAGAGAATAGGGAGAATGGAGTGCTTCACAAAGACATCCAGAAAGATGTAGCACATCTGGGCACTGATGAGACCAGCTTGAGTGGAATTTAACCTACTCGTGAAGCCAAGAAGGGTGTAGTGCAATTTGCAGCAGCTTATACTCAGAGGGAAAGGGAGACGAATCCAGTTTTTACTTTGTGCGGCTGTCATGGGACTCTAAGGGTGCTTTGTCCTTCAGGCATGGGGCTCAGCCTCCATGTCTGTCAGATTACAGCTGGCTGTCACCCATTTGGGCAGAGGCCTCAGGTGCGCCCAGGGTGGGAAGGTGTTGGTCCCAGTGCACCAAATAAAACACACAGGATCCCTAGGGCCCTCTGATAACTGACCTCTTTGATTAGGAGAGTTGACCTTTGTGGTAGCCCCCCTGCTAACAGGGAAGATCCACAGGGTCTCAGACTCTGCCCCAGACTCGGAATGTATTTCTGCTCATGCTTCTAGTCTTTATCTGCCAACTCTGTGTCAGGCTTTGCACTGGGGATCCTGAACCAAGGCAAACAGAGCTCCCATACTAAAGGAATATCTAATTCAATGGGAGAGGTAGACATATGGATTCCTAAGTACTGTGAATGGGTTAGAGAGTGACTGCCTTTCCTGGTGATGTATAGGTAGAGTAGGTATATGAGGATAGAGAGTGATCAGTGGAGGTTTGAAAGTGGAGGGGCATTTGAGTTGGGCCCTGAAGGATGAGTAGGAGTTCCTTGGGTTGGGGAGAGTAGAGAAGGATAATTCTAGGTTGTGACGCAACAAAAGCTCAGAGGCATTAAAGAGAGCATGTTGTTCCTTGGGACTCTTCTTGCCAGAGTCACCAGTGACTTCTGATCATGGAACTGATGACGTTTGTGGTCTTTCCTGTTCACCACTCCCTAGACACTTGTCTTCATGCACATCTGACTACCCCCAGCTCAATGGTCTCCAGCCTCTCTCTCTCACGTTCTGCCCTCACAATCAGTTGCCTGCTGGCCATCCCACTCAACATGCCTGAAAATGTCTTCACCTTGTCTCAAACTCGAGTGTCAAATCTCTCAACTCCATCCTCTGCCTCAGCAGCAGCTCCTGCATCAGCTCCTCTGGCCCTTCCCAGACCCCTGCCCTCATGGTTTTTGGACCCCCACTGCTCATAAACTGGCTCTTCCAGCCAGCCAGGCTCCAGCTCTGGTCCAGGCCTGCAGTGTCTCAGGCTCTGCTCGCCAAAAAGGCTGCATCCTGGATGCCTCGCACGTTTGCCAAACGTGAGGCCGGTGGCCCTCCATTCTTTGCTTTTGTCTATCTAAAGCCAGGGACCGTTTCCAGCGCCTGTCTGTCGTGGTCAGGATCTAGGGAGCCCTGTTGGGGAGGGGGGTTCAAACTTAAAGGAACACAGAGACTGAATACTATTTCCTGAGATGTACACACACTTGAAATTAGCCTCCTGGGTCAGAAGTCTCCACCCATTTCTGATAAAATAGGTCTTTGCCTCCTTTTGAGACAGTGAGCTCGTGCTTGTGTAAACCATTTTGGAATCATTTTGACGTTTAAGCCTCTACAAGGGCCACTTGTCCCATCAAAGCCAAAGACGCTGTGCCCAGTGATGTTATGCCCACCAGGAAGGAGGTCACCCCTCCCCCGAGGCAGCTGGAACTTAGGTTTCAGAAAACAAAGTGCCTTGCTGATCTCCTCACCAGCACAGACTCCAGGAGAGGAGGAAAAATCAGCCAAGCACGTTTGGTATCTGGGGACTGGCTTGGAGGCCCCAGGTCATAGTTCTCCCTGGTCCAGAGTTGGAAAGAAAGAGGCGGAAGAGTGTTTGAATACTGTGCTGTGAAGGGAACAGTCCTGCAGCGAGGCAGTTGTGATATTAGAGCAGGCCTCCTAAGAGATCCCCTGGCTCTGAGCTGTGATCCACACACCACATTCGCAGACAGCTGGTCGCCCAGCGTGGGCTGCGCCTGCCGCTTGGAGCTGGCACACTGGCGGGGACCAGGTAATGCTCTAATTTCCCTCGTGCAGATGCGGCCAGGAATATCTTAATTTATTGGTGTGCTGGCATGCAAGAGGGAATGCTGCCGTGCAGCCTTGCATAACTATTAGCAAAAAATGGAGCTGATAGGGGCTTGACTTTTCCTAAAGTGGGTTTGAAATAATCATTGCCTTTTGTTGTGTTTGGAAGGGCTTGAACAATTCTTAATTATTTAATTATAGATGTGCAAGTAATACACTGGGAATGGCCCTGCCATTCCAGGGATACTGAGCAGAGGAAAATGTTTAGTTACCGGAGGAAAAAAAAAAAGGGGATAATTAAATCAAAGTGTCGTTTGTATCATGCCACACTACTCCGTCACAGATGCAGGCGGGAAGAGGTCTGCTGGGCCTCACCTTGGAAGTTCACACGGAGTAATAGTATCATCAACAGCATCGCCACCTTCCTCCAGGGGAGGCCTGCAGAGGCAGCAAAGCTCTTTCTTGCTCGTTTGCTTGTGTCGTGCCAAGATGGGGTTCTGAGAGGCCGATGCTATTGTTCCCATTTTACAGATGAGGAAATGGAGTCTCAGGGTCTTGCCAAGGCCTCGCTTCATTCAGGGCTTGAAGCCACAACTTGTGTTTTCCAGACACCACAGTGCCCTGCCTTTTCTAAGCTTGTCACCAGAAGAGGCTGAGCCGAGTTCTGCTTTACAATGACTTTTCCCTCTCCAAACAGTCTGGGCCAGCCTCAACAACTTTTGTGACTGTTTTCCTGAATTGTGTGTCTGACTCCATGGCATGCTTCTCATGATGGACACCTTGTAATTATCCCATATAAGCACTCATTGTATTCATATCATTAATTTTGTTTGGGCTATTACATTTGATAGATACATTAAGCATTATATAGTTCTCTTTATACATGAAATTGAACTGCCTTTGAACAGTCAGCCAGCTAATTGCCCGTAATTTGTGTTGCTAACGAGAGGCAGAATAGTGGTATAACATTAGACTCAACAGTCAGTTAACAAATTTGCCGATTCAGATTGCAAAGCATGCCCTCTGTGGCAGAGGCAGGCTGCATCGTACACGTGAATAGATTCTTAAAAATGCATACAACTAAAAAACACCGACAAATGCATACCCCTCCTCCCAAGGCCTATGCAGCAGTGACTGGCTGTTCTGGGGGAATGGGGTGATCACGGGTGCGTGGGTCTGAAAGATATGAGATTTTGAGGGAAACCAGGGCGTGCTGGGGGGAAGGTTTTGGCTGCTTCTCTGCGGGGGTGAGAGGCTGAGTTATTGCTTGTGTCCTTAGCCATCTCCCACCCTTGTCTGTGGTCTAGGGGCCACCTGTAGCTGTCCCTTTGATCATAATTAGATTTACTGGGTCTTCCCTTTGGGCCTTGCCACCCTGAAGGCCTCTGGGGAGGGGACTGGATGAGGTTGTCTTCAGTTCCCTTCTGCCACAGCCAGAAGGAAATGTGGAAAAGGGTGGTAGTGAGGGGGAATCGCTAGCGTGCCACCTTTCCCTGGAACCCTCTGACCATTTCTGATCGCCACCTTGACAAAGGCACGGCAGTACCCGGAGAAGCCCGGGGAAGGTGCACATTGCTAAGGGTGCAGCTGGTAGTGGCGGTGGGTGCGGAGTGAGGCTGACATAGAGGAGATGAATAAATTCCTTCCTTTTGGAACAACAGAGACCTGAGTTGGTCTCCCCGAAATTTGTATGTCAAAGGCCCCATCCCCCGTACCTCAGAATGTGATAATATTTGCAGATAGGGCCTCTAAACAAGTGGGTAAGTTGAAATGAGACCACTAGGGTGGGCCCTAATGTGCTATGACTGGTGTCCTTATATGAAGAGGAAATATGGACACACAAAGAGACACCAGGCACACACACACAGAGGACAGACCATGTGAGGACAGAGAGAGAAGGAGGCAGCCTGCAAGCCAAGGGAGAAGCCTCAGGAAAACACAGTCCTGCTGACTCCTTGATCTTGAAGTTAGGCTTCCTGAACCCTGAGGAACTAAATTTCTGTTGTTTAAGCCACCTAGTCTGTAATATTTTGTTATGGCAGCCCTAACAGACTAACACAGATAATCCCGACAATTGCATCACGGTGGGTTGGGAAGGGTATGCTATGGACTTGTTAGAAAAGCCTCAGAAAACCAAAGGTCAGCAGCCCTCTGTTAAGCTTGAAAAATGTGGTTTTAGGACAAGGGAAAGGATGCCCCAGGCTTATGCAGTAGAAAGCAGCCACTCAGAGTTCATTCCTTAGTAGAGGCCCAGGTCCTAACACGGTGTTGATAGACCTTGTTTTGTACACCACAGTTAGTTACTAAGGGGCACAGGGGCTGCTAGGGTTCGGATTGTTTCTGTTATTTGACATGGGCTGCAAACAGTCGTCATTTGTACATCCATAGCCCCTGTTTCCATAGAGGACATCGGAGAGGTTTGCATTCCTATGTCTTCCTTCACTGAGCATGCGGGCATTGGTGCCTACAAACCAGCGTCAAAGGAAGGGACTTTTTAAGTCTGGTAGACAATGCCTATGGTCATCTGACGTCATTCCAGCATGTTTGCAGGCCTTGTATCTGCTCAGTGAATGAGCCAGATCTGTGATGGACACATTCCTTAGCACTTCAGACTCTAATTTTTTTCTCCCCATCAGTCCAGTCCATAATTTAACATAATTTAATAGCTTTTAATTTATAAAGCAAAGTAGCAGATATCCTTTGGATTCTCAACTTCTGGGCAAATTGTTGCTGTTTCCAGTGTTGTTGTATCTAGTTATGGGACAAAATGCCTGGACATAATCAGTATATGTTATTGACTACTCACTGGTGCTGTGTCACAGTGCTAGGCAACCTGGCGTTCCTGGGTATAAATCTGGTGCATTCTCTGGCTTTGAGTACCTTCCTCTCTGGGCAGTGGGCAGTTGAGCTTGTGTGTGTGCATGCGTGTGCGTGCTTCTGCATATGAAAGGTATAAATGTTGAGCACTTGTAGGTGGTTAATGTATTTGTAAAGACAAGTCATTAGAATAAAATTGATAAGTTTAGTGTTTCTGTACCTAAATAGATTTGTTTCCAAATTATTTTGAGTCCATTGACATATATAGAAAGGAAGTGGTATTGTCATTTTGACTTTTTCTACCCACATATGATGGAATTAGCTAATCACAATATGTTTTTGTAATATCAAATAGCAGCTTTATCTGAAGAACTCCAATATCAGTGCCCTGTCATCATATCTGGCCATATTGTTCTAGCTATTCTTCCATCTAAGGATAGGAGTGTACATGGAATGAGAAAATCTGTCATCAGAAGTTGGCCAAAATGTCCCAAAGATGACCAGTTGTTGCTATCAGGCCAGTAAGGGCCCTAGGAGTCCTGTCCCTTTGCTGTGACCTGAGATTGTAGCCCAGGGATGGCCTCTGAGGTTGCACTGTAGTTCTTGGCTGACTTTTCCTTCTGTTTTCCAGCAAGCCAGGCAAAGAGAGGAAGTCAGAGCTTATTTTTGAGCAGGACACTAAGAGAATCACATCTTTGGAGGGTTTCTATTTATGCAATAAACAAATAGTTGAATGTTGGCAAGATATTCACATAGATAGGAGTGTGGGTCATTGAGAAAGTTGTGTGATTAGATTGATACTAGTGATGGCAATCAGTCCTCTGATGGCATGCATTTCAGTGAGTTCAAAATGGCACTAGTATGTCTTTTTCATCAATATAAATGGATTTTATTATTTTTGAATCATAAAAGTAATCCCTGCACATGGAGAAAAGATTCAAATATCATAGAAGCATATCCCCTCTCCCTTCCTCTTGGCTCCTCCCCCAATTCCTACTTCCCAGAAATCACCCACCACTTGATGATTTGCGGGTGTCCTCCAAGAACTTTTTTCTGCATATACGCATGTATTATTCAAATGGGATCAATTATGTTTGTTATTCTGCATCTTGCTTACTTCACTGTTAGTACTGTGCCATGGACATATTTCCATATTAATCTGTTTTTGGTTTTGCTCCATAATAAAAACTGGTATATATAGTGTTTTATTGGATGCCTGTAGCATAATTTATTTAATCACATCCTTCTAGGTAAAGTAAAAGCATTTGCAAAATGCAACAGGAGCACAGATGTCTTTGGTTGCTGGGCAGGGCTTTGGGGAGGAGGTGACACTTGATAATAGGTTTCGAAGAGTGAAGTGGAGTTTGTATAAGGTGAAGGTACTTTTCTTGGTGATAGCAAAGTGGAGAGATGAGAAGAGGGCTGAGGGAGATTCAGCGGATTCAGAAAGGGATAGAGCAGGATCTCAGGGCCCTTCCTGCGGTGGGAGGTGGAGGGCGCTGTTCTAAAGGGCCAGCCCTGCAGTAGGAGAATGGGCCAGTTTTCCGTGTCCCTATTTGAGGGTAGGTGTTAGGCAGGCTCAGGAGAACATGTGAGCATGGGGAGTTGCAGGAGGGAAGACAAGAGTGCATGCAAATGACCAAATATTGGAGCCAAAGATCCCAGTGTGTCTGCTGTAAAAAAGAGAGGGAGAAGGAAAGAAAAAACCCACCCAGCTTGCTGATAAACCTGGTTATTGCTCAGGAAATGTTGTTCAGAACCAATGCCTAGTGACATTTCAACTCCTGACAGAAACCTGGGTTGGCAGGCTCCGTTTTTTAAGCTGAGCGCCTGTCTGCCAGATCGCATTTGGATTGAGTGGCTGGCATTCCTCGAACCTTGCTTAATAGGATTGAAAGAAAAGAAATGTTACTTTTCATCACACAAGACAACAAAGAGAAATGGGGAAACGAAAATATTATTTCGTTTGAACAAATTACAGGGAGACTCTCTTGGGCGCTTTCAGAGAGCTAGATGAGGAAAAGCACTTAAATATCATTCCATCAAACTAAATTTTTAACTACAATTTTTTACAGAGAAAATGTGTTGGGAGGATTCAAAGAAGATTAGAGCTCACCTAAGAAAGCAGTATTCAAATTTTACCAGCTAATGGAAGCCCAGCAAAAACTGCTAATGCCTATAACTTTCCTCCAAGGGACAGAGATTTCAGTATTCTTATAAAAACACATTGAGCTGATTTCATTTCCATGTCTCTACAGACTTCATTCGTGTAATTTCAGTAAGTGTTATAAATGTTATTTTAAGTATTGTAATGATAATCCCTCTGACAATGGAGCTGTGCATCTCAGCTTCCATTCCTAAGGTAATGTTTACCTCGGATGGCCCATCATTGTTTGCTTTTTTCACAGTAAACTCTGCTCCCAACCGCTTAATCAGCCATGGAAAAGAGAGGAGACTTTAGATATGTTTAATGTTCTTCTGATTACATTAGAGTAATGGGTGAGCCCACATCAGTAGGGATGGAGGAACACACGGCCTCTCTTTTCCTCCCCTTGTTTTTTTTTTTTGGTGAGTATGTGTTTGTTTTTTGGTACACATTTCTCAAGGAGGATTGCTGTGGGCTGTGGCAATCGCATGAATCATCTATTGTTATAAATATCACGGCTGGGATGTAAATCTGCTCAGCCAGTGAACTCTCAGGGCCCTTTCTTGGAGCTGTGCTGGGCCCAGCCAGGCCTTGGGTTCTACTCCTGGCCGGCCCAGCGACTCCCACATTCTGGTCACAGTCTGTGTTGCCACGCTTTCAGGATCCAGAGTGCCCCATAGGCTCTCTGAGTGCATCTCTGCTGCCTGCTCAGTGGAAGCAAGATTTTATTAGGCTTTATGAAAGTGAAACTTTTCTGCCCTCAAAAACAGAACCTCAGGGGCTTTCTCAGGGCATTGTATAACATTTGCTTCTCTGACTTCTTAAACATCTGGATCCAAATGTGATCTGGAATTACGATGGAGCAGGCAAGGTTGGTTGATACTGCAGGTTAGAAGAATATTTTACCAGCTTCTATTGGTCTTCAGTGTTTAGAGCTCTCCTTTCTTCATCTCTGACTACAGGGAAGTTCTGCTTTGAGCTAACTGGCAGCCATGTATTCTTTTTTTTTTTTTAACACTCCCTTGTATTCTTTAATTCATTCAACAGACATCCATGAAGGGACTGCTCAGCCCCAGACACTGTGCTGGGCTCTGGTTAGTGACTAAATGTGTTCCATCATGTTCACGTAGCTCACTGTCTAGGTAAAGCCAAGGTAAAACATGCAATCAAGTCAATACATAATTACAAATGAAGAGATGTGTTACTAGTGTGGGGATGGAGAAGCCTGGGGAGAATGTCAGTTAAGCTGAGGTTTATAGGATGAGAAGAAGCCAACCCGGTGCAGAGGCTGGGACAGAGCATAAGCTCTGAGGCTGGAAATGTGGTGGCATCTTCCAGGAACCGAAAGCTGGTGTGTAGGGTTGGTAAAAGACCACAGGACTGTGGCTTCAATGAAGTGAGATGTTGAGCAATGTCTGGCTTCACAGGGTGTGGTCAAGAACTGGGATTTTATTCTCTGCAATAAGAAACCAGTGCAAGGCTTTCAGTCGCCAGTGACGTTTTCCTGTTTCAAGCTTGTAAAAAGATTGCTCTGGCTGCCGGGTGGAGATGAGATTATCAGGAGGAAAAGTGAAAGCTCTCGGTCCAGTGGGCAGCCCCTGCTGTTCTCCTGGCAAGAGATGATGGTCCATGGTGGTGGCAGTGGTTGATTCAAGATATATTTTGAAAGGGAGATAGACCAACTTGCTGGTACAGTGATATGTTGGGCCTGAATGAGTTCCTGCAGTTGGTAGCTTCTGCCTGCGCCCTCCTGTGCCCTCCCATGGGGGAGGTCCTCTTGCTTCCCAGGACTAACCACCCGGGTATCTGTGTTCTCTGCCCTCAGATGGTTTGGCTGGTCCCTGAGGAAGGATGGAGCAGGGCCTAGCGGGATCCCCTGCCTCCCCCACCCACTGTGAATCACGTTACTCATTCTCCAGCCTTGGTTTCCCCAGCTCCTCTTGGGAAGGGGATGCAAGTGTACTCAGCCTTCCCAGCCCCTCCTCCCCTCCCCCAATGCCCACCGACAGCCCTTTCTCCAGCTACCACTCTGGAGATCCCCAAGGTCTGTGGTGTAATTGAGCTTGAGCCTTTAGTTAAAGAGCAGGGCCAGTAGGTAGCTGATTTTCCCAGTCCTCAGGGTGGACGCTTGACAGGTTTCTGTGGCGAGAACTGGAGAGCAAAGGGAAGGAGGCAGAGTGAGTGCTAATTAAAGCATCCTGAGGGCCCCAGCCTGGCCCAGTTGGCCCAAGAGGAGTCCTCCCCACTGGGGGCCTGGTCAGTGGCTGTGTGTTCACCTGGTCCTCCGGCTAGTAGCAGGCTTTTGGGGGCAGTGGCACATGGGTGGGAGGGGGGCAGGGATTAATTACTTAGAATATTCCCAGGGCCCAGCTGTAGGTTGAATTAACTTCCAGGGAAACATCTACTATCTCTCCTCTTTCCCTTGGAGAGGCAACAACTAGTTGAATCCATCCATTTCCTACTCTCTGCATCCTGGGGAACCACTGAGGAATATAAGACAATGTTGCCAAAATCAAGGTGTGCTAGGGAGCAGAGAAAGAGGGGAAAACAATGTTTTTGTTTCTCTGAACCTCCCCTCTCCCCCCCACACAGCCCATCTCAGTCCCAACCACAACCAGAAGAATATTTGAACACCAGAGCATTTTGTTCAAGCCAGGAACATACTGCATTCCTGGCAAGGCCGGAGAATGACCTGGAAACCTGAATATTTCAGGGAACAAAAGGTCCTTGGGTCTGCTTTCTGGAGAAGGGCTGTGGTCTGGGGTTATTTGAAGGGTGCGTGGTTCGGGGGTGTGGGAGGCAGCGGGAAGGGTTTTTGCCGCTTCTCCTCCCCTTCCAGGGCTGTGTGCTGTGGGAGCCCGTGCCCTGCTCCTTGGCACCAGGCAGCCGTATGGAGCCACGAGACCCCTGCCTCCAGCCGTGTGCCAGGCAGAAAGGAGTGGGAGGAGGGAGGAGGGCAGGTGAGTAGGCAGAGGCTGGTGGGGGGCTGGCAGATAGAGAAACAAACTCTATTTTCTGCTGGTCTGTGGCGGGAGGGCTCCTGTGGCCCACAGGCTCGCAGAGTGAAGCAATTTCAGACAGGGATGAGTGTGTGTTTTTCCCTGGAGCAGAGAGTAAAAACCCCGAAAGCCCTTGGTTTCTCTTCCCTTAATATCCTGTTTGAAAAGTGCAGTTGTGAAAGGGTGGAGGAAATGAAGACGGTCCTTAACAAATGGAAGAGGCCCCTCCCCAGCTTGACCAGCAGACCGGATGGGAAGCCTCATGCGGGATGGATGGTGAGGGGGCGCTGGGCAGGAGGCCACTTGCGGACAAAGATTCAGATTCCTGTCCTGTCGGGGGTGTTTGCTGGGACTGGTGCCATTTGAGTGGCTTCAAAGGCCATGGACAATGGCATGCCTGGCCTCTGCCCAGAGAGGTGAGGATTTTGCAATACTGTTGCTCTGTCTCTGCAGTGCCTCCCTCCCAGGGCTCCCCATGCTGGTGCCATCCCTCCATATCCAGGTACTGGGCACCTATCCCACCTACGTTCTCTTCCACCCATCAATGGTGTGTGTGCCTGCATGTGTCCAGGCCAAACAGGTTTGGACCTTAATTGTGATATAAGTGCAGAGTTTCAGAACCAGCCCTGCTCCAGAGTGGCTAAGAGCTGGGTCTCTGCGAACCAGAGGTGTCGTTCCTTAGAGGGACCTCTCGAGCCTGCACACTGGAAGGACAGAGGAGCCGCTCCTGTAGTGGGGCCGGCGTCAGCAGGGTACAGGGAAATCCTCCTCTCCAAGCAAGGACGGCAGGAGCTGCCAGGGGTGCCCAAGTCACTTTGGGTCTTGGCCCACTGCGCTTACCTGCTGCAATTTCTGCAGTGCAGGACTCCCTGCCAGTACCTTTCCACTATTACATGGGTTCCCCTTCGCTGTCCACATGGCTCCAAGTGAGGTACAAGCCCTCCCTTTATGTTTGGGGAGATGATGGCTCCTGGCTGCCTCCTAGGGGCCCTGGCCTCAGTAGAACCAAGTGGCAGAGAACATGGACTCTGCCTGGGTTCATGACTCATTTCTGCTCTCTATGAGCTGGTGGCTGCCGACAAGTCATGGAAAATTTTCTCCTCAGAGAAATGGTGGTGATAATGGTACCTGCCCCTTCGGGTGGCTATGAGAAGTTAATAGGCTGATATGTGATGTGCTTAGAACAATGCTGGCACAGAGTAGTGATGGGTGGGTACAGGTTTGGTATTATTATTGCTGTGTTATTGTTTTCTTTGTCTATAAATCTCCCCCATTGCTGGAGACAGCTCAGAGCATCCTTCCTGCAGAGAGGAACTGTCTGTCCTCTGCTTTAACGATATCATATGCATTTGGCACATGTTCTCAGTTAAATTCTGTATTCTCTGAGAACAGGAACTTGTCTGTCTTCTGATCTGTGCATCCCCCAGCATCCCCCATCTCTGCCCTGGACTTAGCAAATGCTTAGCAAGTACTTACTTAGTTGATAGTATTAAACTACATTTTTTAAAAAGTGAAGGCCTTTTATTTCAATAAAGGATATATATACTCAATAGTGTCTGCTCTGTGCTTGATTGTGTGATCAAGTCACATGCTGTTACATTCATAATGTTGATGAAACTGTTAGGCTCAGAGAAGAAAACTGATTTGCCCAAGGTCATACAGCATGGAAGGGCAGAGGCAAGACTTGAATTCAGGTCTTTCACCTGAATTCCCCCAGAGCAGGCAGACCTCTGGCCAGCAGGGAGAGTGGTTTCTGCAGGCTCTCAACTCTCTGATTTTCTAATGGGCAGTGGCCAGTTTACTTAACGGTTGACAGCAGGCTAGGGGCTGCCATAGACTGAGTCCCTTTCCCCAAAATCTTAATGGACTATGGAGTCCCCAAGTCTGACAGGTTACCTGCCTCTAGCAAATGTCCAGAGGCGGCATGAGGGCCTGCCTTTTTACTGGTAATAGCTTTAGTTTCATTTGGGCTAACAGTAAATGGACTTGACTTCCAGCGTGACTATAGTGTCCAGCACAGCGAAGCTTCTGCTCTTGACTGTGTGTCACCTGGGTCCCCACCATGCTCCCATCTGGAACCATGAGCTAGACATCAGCAATTCTTTCTTGTCCACTAGTCAGGTGCCTGGGGCACAGGTACCACATCCTTTACACATCTTGGTACATAGTAGGTGCTCAATGGAGGTAGCAGGGAATATGATGAGGGCCAAAGATATTTGGTTCTGGCGATTTCCTCTATAGAGCAAAGGCCACTTCTTGCTCCAAGGCTGGGCGTGGTTTGAGAAATCAAATGAACAGAGTAGGGTGAGAATACTGGCCTCTGAAATAGTCTCTTGTCCTGGCTGTCACCTGGGAGTTGGAGGTACCATTTGGGCTGATGGTGAGAAGGTCAGGGGATAAACAGGGCCACCAGCCAGAGACTGAGCTGCCAGAGGAGTCCCAGCCTCCCAGGCCTCCCCTGGCTTCTCTGATCTAACTATCCTGAGCTGCTGGCCTCGGCCTTCTCCAGGCGCTGCCTCCTAAACCTCACTCCTCAAAGTGTGTGCTGTGACTGACCACATCCCCATCACCTAGGAGTGTGCTGGCAATAAGGTACTCTAGTACTGACCCCAGCCCAGCTCAACCAGAGTCAGCTTTAAAAAGAGCCCCAGATGATTCACATACCGACTCAAGTTTGAGAAGCACTGGCCTAGGAGACAGTTCACCCAGGGAAACACCCGGGGAGGTAGGATAGGGCCCTTGCGAAGAACACACCATCCCAGCTCCCCCACGGCTAGCAGTGCACCTCAAGGCATGAGGCCTCTTGGGCTTCAGTAAAACAGGGATCATAGAAGCAGTTGGGACTTTCTCCTTGGGCTGCCCAATGAGGATTAGACATAATAACATGCAGCATGTTCTATACTCAGCACACAGCCCAGGCCTAGTGTGTGCTGGCTAAGTGCAATGTTAGCTTGCTTTAAGAACAAGACAGTCAAGTGGCTGCGGCAGGTGGGAGGGAAAAATACTGTGATTTATGAAGCTAGTTTTGCACTGGGCTTGTTTAGTGGAGCTTAACTCAGGAGCTAAATACCAGCTAGGACTCCCTATAGAATTACTACATTGAGTAGCAGCGAAAGGGGGAGCCAGAGTTAATGCTTGTGATAGCAATTTTTTTTAAATTAAAAAAAAGTGTTAAAAGTGAGTAAAGCCCCTGGTGATCGCAAATAAATCGCCTAAGTTCTCTTAGTAGATCCACTTTCCTGAGTTATGACTTGGTTTGTGGGAATGAGTAGTTTTTCCTTTCCTAAGGAGGAGTAGGGAAGCCCCTGCGATGACTCCTGGCTTGGGGTCTGGTGTGCTCTGCGCGGGGAGGCCATAGGCACGGAGGGCAGGAGGGGATGCTCTGTGGGCAGGCTGGGCATCTGGGCTTCCTGGCAGCTTAAATGCCTTGGATTAGCAAATCGGGCGGGAAGAGGTGCTAAAAAGAATCCTTCCCGCCTCCTCCGCTGGCATGTTTTGAAGGGAGTTCAGTTATGAGACTATTAAAATGTTATTTTGATAATTAAGCCCACAGCTGTTCCGAGGGCGGCAGGGGCAGGCGGCGTGCAGGCGGCAGAAGGCATGGTGCTTTCACAGGCTCCAGGAGAAAGAAAGCAGGCGGGGAGCACATGGTGGAGGGAAGGTGGACACAAGGCCCCCGGGCAGGGCTGGGTGCAGGGGTGTGGAGGGCCCCTCTCACCATGTCTGAGATTGCTCTGGGTAGCAGGATGGGACACTGGCTCTGGGAGGCCCCCTATCTGGGTCAGGGTGAGCTGCTTCCAACCCCACCCCCCATACCTACCAGGTGTCAGCACAGACTGTCAGAGAAGGGAAGGAGCTGGCAGTGATGCCTAGATTAGTGGTTCTCAAAGTGGGGTCCCAGGATCAGCAGCATCTGCATCACCTGGGCGCTTGTTAGAAATGCAGATTCTCAGCCCCACCAAGACCTACTGCATCAGAAACTCTGGGATGAGGATCAGTGATCTGTGTGCTAATGGATCCTCCAGCTGATTCTGATGCTTGCTAAAGTTACAGAACCACTCTCCTTAAAGGTCACCAGGCAAATGGGACTCAGCTTGCAGTGAACCTTTGGAGATTGGTAAGGCTTTAAGGTGTGGGTGAGAGCGTGGGGATGGATAACACATGAGCATCCCTGATCTCGTCCTATTCCTTCAGTGTACAGAATGGCAAAGAGAAGCCCAGAGAGGGGAAGTGGCTTGTCTAAGGCCACACAGCAAATCAGAGCAAAACTGCAATTAGTCATGAGGCAGCTCTTTTGATTTCAGATGTTTCTGTTAGACTATCTTTCTAAATGCTGTGGGCAGTGCTGGGAGATAAGAGGTTTCAATTGGAAGTGATGGGTGAAGCCAAGGAGAGGCCTAAGAGTTTATCAACCAGAACACATTGACCCGCCTTGGAGTCTCTCAGCATTTTTTAATCATGTTCTGCTGGGACTTACTGCCAGCCCGTGCATCCATCTTACCCACTCACCCTCACATTCATCTACCCGTCATCCAGCCAGCCAGACTCGTATCCTTTCACTGCTCACTGCCACCTTCTGTCTGTCCACTCACCTTTCACCCATCTGTTTGTCCACACACATTCATGCATCCATCCAAATGTTCAAGTGGTCATCATGCCCCCATCTGCATATCCACCTCCAACTCATGCATCTGTCCATCTCTTTCTTTCCCCATCTACCCATCCACTCATGTAACCAGACCTTCATTCTCTCCTTCCCACTCTTATGAATGGCCTACTATGTACCAGGCATTTTTATATCATTTTCACCCCTTAGGAGCTCGAGCTAAGCCTGGTCATGTGAACTGGCCATGTTCTGTAAGACACTGCTGAATAGGACCCTGACCGCGATCTAGACCCTCTGAAACTCTGCCGAGACCCCCCACCAATGCCCTCCTTCCCACTCCTCCCTGTGCCAGACTACCTCCCCAGCGAGCCTCGTAAGAAATCTTGACTTATTGTCACCACCTCCATCCACACTTTCATCCCTGTTCCTCTGAGCTATGGTAGTGGTGTATTACCTGGTCTTGCCTACCTCATGTACTCTGATGCATGTTCTGGAAGTGTGCAGCAGTTGATCATGCTATTTCCCCACTTAGAAGATGCCAATGACTCCTTGTTGCCTACAGAACAAAGCCCACAATTTTGTTCTGTCATCTGATGCAATCCGTGCTTGTCCCCAGTCTATCAACCTAAGGACCCTGTGCTTCTCAATCTGTGCCTCAACCCAGGCAGGTGATTTGCTGTTTCCGGATGTTTTTGCACACTCTCGTGCACATGCTGGCCCTGTCTAACATGTCTCCACCCACACTCCTCAGTCCTCCCATTGAAATACTTCCCGTGCTCCCTGGGCCTGATCCAGTGTTCCAGCCTTACTCTGGAGAGCTGCTTGTCTCCCACTGGGATGAGATGTTCCTCTGCTGAATGCTTTGTTGTCTCTAGTTCCAGGTCATCATGTGTCTGGTTCTTGTTTACAAGGCTCATGCTCACAGTGGTTTGCAGGAGTAGCAGCCTGTGCTATCTCCAGCACAGCTCACTGCCCAGCGCCTGAACCATAGTAGGTGCTGCTCCTGAAATGGGCAAGTTCAGGACTTAATTACATGTGTCTAAGTTACGTTGTGAGAGACCCAGAAAGGCCTATTGAGGTCTAACTTATGGATTAAAAGGTCTGAAATGTTATTTCCCCCATGGACACTGAGGACCTGGCACATAGTAGGTGTTTAATTAATATTTTTTTGAATGAAAAAAAATGAACCAAAAATATCTACCCTCTCCTTTCATGTTGCTTGTAATTTCAAAATATATATTGGCCAAATAAACCAGGGATAATCTTAAAAATTCAAAAACTAACTTGCCCCATGAGGTGCAGGTCACCTAGGATTGCAACTGTCTGCTCACTTGTCCATGGTTTTGGAGTGACCTGTGGATTCTAGTGGGCAGGGACTGGGTCTTACTCATTTCTGAATCCCCAGTGCCTGGCACAGACGCTGGCATCCTTCCTACTCTTCTGTAATCTATTAGGCTCCCCCAACCCTTAGCTTTTTGTTGTCTGTGTTGGACTTGAAGTGGCTTCCAGAATGTGTCTCCCTTTTTAGACCCTTCAGTGACCCCCCCCCACTGCCCTTAGGTAGAGACCCTCAGTGCACCCAAGAGGCCCTGCAAGGTCAGTGGCCCCGCCTCTCCCCTGCCCCCACCTCCCCCATATACCCCAGCTTTGCCCCCAGCACTTGCCTGTCACTCTCTGCATTCCCACCCCCCAATGGCCGTCTCCCTGCTCTTCTGGGCACAAGAGATTCTGTCGGCATTCAATTCCTTCTGCCTTGGGGTCTCTCCCCCATTCAGCACTTGCCCTTCATTGTTCTGACTGCATGTGCTTGATGCCCCTTCTCTATCACCACGTGCCGCAGTCCCTCATTGCATCCAGTGGTGAATATATTCCTGCCCTACTGGACTGGGAGCTCCAGGTGAGCAGACACCACCAAGACCAGGGGCTTTGCACGTGGCAGGTTTCTGATACATGTTTCTTGAAAAAATGAATGAATGAAAAATGGTAGGTACTTACTACATGTTTACTAAATGAATACATGAATGCACATAGTAGATGCCATGCAAATGTTTGTTGAATAAACAAGTGAGTGAGCAGGGAAGGGTGCTCAGTGCCTTCTTGCCAAAGTTCTGCCTGATTAGGCCCCTCCAGACCAGGTTGACTGTCCCACAGCCCTCCTGTACTCATGCCGTCAGCTCTAGAAGGCTCTGTATGGCCTCTGTCCCTCCTGCCTGCCTTTCGCCCAGCACTCACAACCAGGAGCTGTGTGAGGAATGGAGATAGCAGCCCTGGAAGCTATTGCCGACATAGTTGTGCTGAGGGCCAAAGGGTGGGGGATGGAGCTACAGTGACCTTCTTGTGAGAAGCAGGAGGGACCTTGCTCTGACCTCTGGCCCCTGGTGTCACAACTGGCTATGCACTTGTATAATCCTTTTAACTCCATAGCTGTCCGGTCCAGCTGAGATATGGAAACACCTTCCAGACCATCTGTTTTCCTCCTCAATCAATAAGCTCCCCAAAGAGGGCCAACTTGCAAAATATTATATATAACACCAAACATGCTATCTGAATTCAATTAAGTGATTTGGTTAGGGAAGAGTTTGTGGCAATTAAGCATACTGTTTTGGAGCAAGTCGTAGCAAACTATTTCATTTTTCATTAACAGGTACCTCTCTTGACTCCCCATGAGCTAAAAAGAAAAAAAAATAAAAGGAGAGAGACAGAAAGAAAAAATGTAAATAAATAGCTAAATATCCCCTATAATCAGACAAGCATGACTTACTGGAACCATTACAGGCTTTGATTTCCAGCTATCATGTGCTGCATGACCACAGTAAAGTCATTTAACCTTTCTGAGCCTCAGCCTTTTGATCTGTAAAATTGGATAATAATACCCATCTCATTGGGCTGCTGTGAGGGTTAAATGAGATTGGGAATTAAAAAGCAGTTCTCAGCACACAGGGGCCCTTTATTAAAGGGTCACCATGGCACAGAGGTACATTGAAGTTGATTTATGTTCCACTGGTCCGGGCCAAATTAGAAGTCCTTTTTCTCCCAAGACAGGGAGAAAAGCATCACAGTATTTTCTCTTCCTAGCACTTCTGAGGTTCTGGAAGGATGAGGAGCATCCCATTTTATTTTACTTCTTTATCATCCATAAGCAGGGCAGCTCAAGAGGAGAGGAGGGGCAGAGCACAGACTCTGGCTTGGACCCTGGCTTGTCCCTCAGCAGCTCAGGGGTCCCTTGGGCAAGTTGCTTAAGCTTTTGCTGCATTAGTTTCCTCCTCTGTTAAATGAGGATAATAAGAATGATTATTGATCTCCTAGGATTAAATAAGTTTAATAAATGACAAGCACTTTAACAGTGCCCGACACATAGTAAGCTCTATGTTGGTTTGTGTTATTTATTTAAGTTTTCAGTTCAGAATGTGCCAGGTCAACTGCCAGTGTTTTTTCTGTAGGCACTTCACTCTTCAGGGCTATCTCAGTGATAGCTGCTGTTAATTCATCTTCCAAGTGAAGACACTGAAGCTCTTAATGTCACCTAACTGAGGCCATATGGAGAACTAGTAGACAGTTGTAGGGCTGGGAATTCTACCCAAGCCCCTGAGACTCAAGAGCTACTCTTTTCTCACTTGCCAGTAGGAAAATACATCCTCCAAACCTGACCCTCATTGGGATCTGCTCCATGTGGACCCCTTTCATATCTGTAACCTCACCACATTGTCCACGAGTCTTGGATGGTCTGTGTAGTGACCCCCACGGAACAGTCTGACCCTTGGTACCTCCTTTTCCTGAGAGTCCATAAAAGGCTCATTCTGGACTGGCTTACACTCTCTGGAAGACAGGAAACTGGTTAGGAGGCTGTTATTGTGTAGACAAGAAAAGATGGTGGCCTGAGGGTGGGTACTGGCAGAGGAGGTGAGCTCTGGAGAAGGCACGATCAGTCACCGGTGGTGCACACAGTAGGGCTGCAGGGGTTCGTGGAAGTAGCAGAGCCTTTGGAGGGGAAGTGTTCTGGGAAGATTTCCTAGAAGGGGCTCCTGGGGCTTGATCTGATTTCCTGGGAAGGAAAGGGGTCCGTGTTGGGGTGGGGAGGCAATGTGGAGAGCAAGTTTGTGACCAGCTGTGGGGACCACAGGAGGAGGCTGTGATGAGATCCCTGCCTTAAAGGCACTCCCTGTGTTGGGACAAGAGGCCTGTGACCCCTAGTGGCTCAAGCAGAGTGATGTCCAACATCAGCTATTCCAAGCTATTCTACAGGGTCCCGAGGGTTGTGAATTTTAATACTCAGGGGAGGCTGCCAGGGACAGGATTAGGGCTGGGAGGTGATTGGGAACCCTTATTAGACACAAAGGGACTGCCTGAGCGGGGAGCACTTGTCACTCATCCACACACTTGTTCAGACTCCTCAGTGCTGTAGGGCAGGGGAGGGAGAGAGGGAGACAGACTGATGTGATGGATAGCAGGGGATAATCCCATCCTGGGAAGAACCAAAGGTTTAGGAGGTGCACAGTTGGCAGGCCTTTCTGAGTTGCAAGAGCCCAGACCCTGCCTGAAATTGGCCTAAGGAACCAAGGGAATAGGTCCACTGGGCCTGAAACTGGAAGTTCTTGAGGCCCATGTGGCCCATCATCAGGACATGGCCTCGGCAGGTAGTAGGGAAGAATGGCCACCAGCTCCCCCCAAGCTCATATCCTGTTAGCTTAGCAACCCTGGGGGCAAGTCTCATCCCCAGTCTGAAAATGGGCTGTGCTCTGCCAGGCCTGGGTCACATGTTCATCCCTGAGCCAATCACTTCATCCAGAAGCATGGAATAAACACACTGATTGGCCAGGCCTAAATCACATGCTTACCTAGGCACTCCCGGTGGGGTCACCCTCTGGTGGAAGTTCCCTAAAGGACATCTGCGTGGTTGTTCCCAGAGGAAGGGAGAATAGATGCCAGCAGAACTAACACCAAAGTCCTCTTCGAGGAAGGTAAGGGCCAGTTTTTCCTTGCAGTGGTAATCTGTGCTCTCAAGTGAGAGATCAGGAGCTGGCCACCCAGGGGGTAGGTCCAGGGGAAGAGGGATCCTCTGGGCCAAGAAAGGAAGAATTTTGGTGGAGACCATGTAGGCAAAGAGGGTCTCTTTGTCCTCTCTAGCTTCCTGACATCTCATGCACTTGATTTTCTTGCACCTGGACTGGACAGCCATTCTTTGCATTCCCTACCAGCTGTCTGTGTTGAGAGCATTCCAGGATGAGAATGGGAATGTTTGCTGCAGGCCACCGTGGTCTGATTCCTGTTTGGCCATCATGGATGGTGATTGAGATGGCAGGCCTTGCTTTTCCTTTGAACCCTCCTGGCATCTGTCTAGCCTAGTGCTGTGTGGGTAGTGCATGGTGTTTTCTGGCCAGAAACCCAAAGTTCACCCCTGTTCCTGCTTTGTGGAACTATTTGTCAGCAACATGGGGGATTGCTTGGGGAGCTTTGTGCCTCCTTTTTGTCCCAAGAGGGAGACAGGTTAGTCTGGGAAATGAAAGGATCAGCTAATGCTATCCTGGGTCACTTCAAAGCCAGACAAAGCTAGATAAGCCAGCTCGTCACAGCTTCCCGGGTATTTGGAAGTTGTTGGAGGTATTCAGGCTTTTGGAAGTCTTGGCCCTGGGCCTAGCCCTACTTTGACTTGCTGCATGATCTTGGGCGAATCTCTCTTCCTTTCTGTGCCTCAGTTTCCTCATTTGTCCACACAGAAACATGAACACTTTTCAAAGGGTTAAAGTGTACCCATGAGTGATGTTATCAACTTAGGCCCTATTCTTTTCTGTCCCTAGAGCTTTTGAAACATCCTGTGAGATTCCCTAGTGTGATCTCTTAGCCCTCGTCTGTCCCCTTGTTGCAGCTAGGGGCCTTGGAACCTGTGGCTGGCATTTAGGAGAGCCTCTCTGCTGGGAGAATCGGCCGTGAGATGTGTAGACTGGCTCCCCCTCAGCCCTGCCTGTGAGCAGTCCTCCTCAGCCCTCCCTGCCAGCTTGCCCCTGTAGCCCTCTTCCGACCCTCCCCCCAGCCCTCCCCACTGCCTCTCTCCCAGCTCTTCCCTGTTCCTCTCCCTAGGTCTGCCTCAGTCCTCCCCCAGCCCTCCCCGCCTTCAGACGTGGAGCTGGCCCTTGCCACCACCTCCCGGTGCTGGCCGCCGAGCCATTAGCCTCACTTCTCACTGGCTGCGCATCAGCACAGTAATCATTTTCAGATTTACAAGCATTAAATATTTTAATTTAATGCCTTGGCTCTCTTGTAATTCATGCACTTAATTATATGATAATTACTCAAATGAAAGAGATACAGCTGCTGCTGTATCAGTTCTGAGGGAAGACTGGGTTTTGAGTTGGACTGATTTGGGGAGGTGAGCACCCTCTTTCCCCCAACCCTATTCTGCTCCCCTCCAGCCCTTCTTTTCTCTGGGTAACAGCTCTTCCTCCCCAAACCAGTGCTGAGGCCAGGAAATCTGCACCCATCTGCTCCAGGAACAGGGGTGGGGCCTGCCCTCTTTGGTGACCCAGATTCCTGGGGGTGCTGCTCTGCAGACAGTAATCTAATGGCCAGTAAGCAGGGAGGGAGAAATCCTGGGCCCTCCCTACTGGGTAGGGAGAAGGTCTCCCTCTGTGCTCTCCTTAGGGAGCACAGGGTCTGTGAGTGCCGTCTGGGGCCTCCGTGGCAGGTGGAGAAGCCAGGAAGCCTGTCTCCCCCTTAGTGATGGGTGTCTATGGATGAGGGGTGGGGAGAAGAGTCTCCTCTGAGCATCTCCACTGCAAATGGAGAGAGACCTGGGCCGCTCCCACTAACCACCAAGGGCTTTGCAAAGACAGATTAGGGAGGGTTGGGGGGGCCTCAGGTAGGAGCGCCTTCCTTGTTCCCATCACCTCTCCCTCTCCTCCTTTCTTTTCCCTTCCCTCTCTCCTTCCAACCTTTTCCTTTCCTTTTTATTTTCCTATTTCCCTCCCTTTTTCTTTCCCTACTGACATCTAACATTGTGTTTAATGCCTGAAGGGTATTGACTATTTTGTAAGAACTGAAACTAATCATATTTGGCAAGTATTTCAACTCCTCCTTCTCCTACCATGTATGCTGAGCTCTTTGGGTCTGTCGCTGCTGATTGGATCCACCAGAGGCCCCTTCAGTTGATGGCACCAGCAGATTTGGGAATCAGGTGGCGTTGCTTTGGGTCAGTCCCTCCTTGGGTCTGGGAATCTGCTTAGGAGACATTCCGCAAACCTGAGCCTGCTTCCTTGGGGAGAAAAGCCCCTCCTTTCCCCAAGAATCATAGCAAAGTGCCAGTTAGAGGAGTCCTGGGGCCAAGCCCTTAGTTACAGAATCCATGGTGTTCTGGCCAATGCTTGTGAGAAAGTTGAGTCAGGAAGGTAGAATTTCTAAGCCAATAATGAGTTCAGGGTTCCGGAGGTTTCCTGGTTTTTAGGGTGGGGAACCTCCTAGTGCAGGGGAAGACCTCTGCCACTATGGGCCTGCACATCATTTCCTAGGCATGGAAGAGCTGGGCGGTGCATTTCTGCTAAAGTGCACGTTTGCACTGAAAAGGGTTACAAACGGTTCGCCCCGTATGCAGACAATTTTCAGCTAGCTTACAGCAGCTGTGGCGCCGTGCTGATAGATTAAAAGCAGCAACCAGCCCCAGAATGAAGTGTATTAGAACTCCTGCTGGGTCGAGCTGGGGAGAGGCCCACACAGCTGTCATCTAGGCCAAGTTTCCAGCCGAAACCTCAAGAACAGGATGGAACTCCAAGAAAAGTTAGCTTTCTAAATGAGGTGGCCGGCTGTTAGTCAGGAGAGGGGGGCTAGGGGCCAGTAGGATGCTGGGGATGTAGACGACAACAATGAGGAGGTGATTGGTAGGGGTGGCCCGCCGGGACCAGGAACTTTGTATGGAACTGTGGCTCCTGGGTGAAGGAACACAGAGGCCGCTGTAGGCCTGGGCCCCATGGTGGGGCACAGTACCCAAGCTTTTCCCTGTGCTGGGCTCCAGACAGCTGGCTTGGGAGTTGTGTGAGTGAGAAGGACATGCAGGTGTTTCTGCATTTTCAAAGGGCCCTAAGAGTGCCACCACATTATGCCCAGGGCTCCCTGGCTAAAATGACAGGGTGGCTCTAGGACTTAGGGGGCTGCACAAGTTTACCTGTGCCCAGGAAAAAGTCATTGTTAGAGTCCCCTGCCACCAGCTGACCTTAATTTCTCCCTGGCTGCAGCATGGAAGCCCAGACTTTTTAGTTCAATTTTGAGTCTTAAAGGGTGTCTTCTTTTCTTATGAGAAAGGCTTTTGGCAAGGTCTGGTTCTGATGCATGAGTCTGACTTGAGGATGGTGGGCTAGGAGTAATTTGCCTTGTCACAGATGCCCTTTGAGAGCCCATCTAGGCCACCCCAATCTTAGAAAAACCAAGGGACAAATCTGGGTATGTTGTTTGTTTGATATGTCCTTATTTTTGCAAAGAGCAAAATGCTTCCCACTAAAAGGGCCAGGTGAGTCTTTGCTGGAAAAAAAAAGGAATAAATCTCACTAAATTGTTACTCCCATTATGATTATAAGCAGTACAGCATATGCCCATAATTCTGTTGCAGTTTTGTATGTGGTACATCATTGCAAATTCATCCGTTTAATGTTGCCTCATTCGGGCAGGACGTCGGCCACGTGTGTGGGAGCTTGTGTTGAGTATCAGGTGCACTTGGTTATTGAGGAAGCACAATACAGGCAAAGAGTCTGTTGATAAATGCATTGGAGTCATACATTCACCAGGATGCGCTTATGTTGGGCAGAGGTCTGCTTTCAAAAGCTGCCATGCATTCACTCTGCCCATCAGATGGTGAGAAATGAGCTGAGCTCGTTGGTCGCATGATTTGAGGCTCCTAAGCGAACCTACAGATGATGGCTCCTTTCCCAATGTGCGGGCAGGTTTCAGGTGTTTGCTTGGATTCCTGAGCTGGCCCTGTTGGTGGGATGGGTTGGTCCTAGAGTAGCAAGCCAAGGTGAGGCAGGGGTGCAGGCACATGCCATTGGCTTGGTCCACTGTGGTCAAGGGTGTGAGTGAAGCGGTGCAGACAGGTAGAGGCCAAGGACCCAGTTCTGCCTCTTGCTGGCTGCATGATCCTGGGTAGGCAGTTTAACCTCCCTGTGCCCAGTTTCCTCCTTTATAAGATGAGGATAATAGTAGCTTCTTTCTCACAGAGCTGTTGGGAAGATAACATGTAAAATGCTATATCTGTATTTGGGCATTTAAGTATTCAGTGAATGTGAGTGATTCAGTCAAATCCCTCTTTAAACTAGAAGAGTTTCACGAGACTCCTAGAACCTCAAGTCATCTAGTCTGACTCTGGAATCTATTTACAAGTCTCTTCCACAAATGACTAGCTTTCCTTGAATGCCTCCATGATGGGGAACTCACTCCAGACTTCTGTTACAATCGTAGACAGCTTTCTTGGACCCAGTTTCCAAACCTCGTGCTTTTTTGGCAGTTCTCATGATACAAAGACTTTCCTGACTTTCTGTTCTGTATAGAGGCCTAAGGAGAGTCAATAGCTGCCACCCATTGTGTACTTACCAGGGGCCAGATGCTGTGCCAAGTACTGTATGTACATGATCACATCCATTTTTGGGAGTCCTAAGGTGCAGATATTATCTTTACTTTCATTTTACAGATGAAGAAACAGAGTCAGAGAGTTGACTTGTTTAAGGGTCACATGAATCTAGGGGGACTGACTGGACTGAGACCACATCTGTCTGATGCCAAAACCCTTGTGTTTAACCATTATCCTTTCCAAGCAAGCTCAAAACCAACCAACAATTCCTTGACCTTTTCCCCTGCTCCTTCCTTCTCAACTCCAGTGAGCCCACTTCCCTATAATGGTTTCTTCTCATCAATGTTTTAGTTGCATGATTTGGGGAGAGTGTATAAGGCTGTTAGCTTTAGTGAGGTGTTATATATCCAGTTTCTCACAGCACCATTAAACTACTAGGGTAACTTCTGTCTGCAGGAGACAGAAACCACTCACCAATGTTGTATAGTTTCTTAAATTAATAAAAGTAATAATCTGATAAAGTGGTTATTGTAATTTATCCACATAAAGCAGAGCATGTGCCTGAATTGTCAGTCTGGCCTCAAACCAGTAGAAAATAGCCAGCAATTACCAGAGGCTCAGCAAGCAGGGCCACTGCAATCCTGTGGTCTTCAAATTAGGAAAAATAATGAATGCATCCAGAACACATCCATTTCCAGCAAGTGCTGCATGGATTATAAAATTTATTATCAATAAAATTATTCATTTGTGCCCTATACCGCACTTAATACACCTGAAGTGAGAAATTAGAAGTGTGTTTAATTCTGGGGTTGGAAGAAAATACAAGTGCAGCAAATTTGCAGTAATAGGAGAAAGTTAATGCCTGGCAAAAAGGAATCAATTTAGCTAATGCTATTATATTTGGGGAGAACAGGTTGGTTTTCTTTCTTTTTTATTATAAAAGCATACAGATTCAGTTAGGTCCCTGGCTCTAGTATTGTTTTCAAATAATATTTAAAGAGAAGTTTTGAATTAGGGGGAATATGCAAGTGTGAATAATATACACATGTAATGTCTTTATGCACATACACATATAAATATATCTAGCTATAAAACATGTATATATATTTCTGTATATCTATCCATCCATACACACAGACACACACAGTGATGGATGTGCTGTTAAAATTTTAACAACTAATTGTCTGAAAACAAAATTCTGATTTGTAGCATTTGCCAATTTCTCTGGTGTAAATACTCCCACCATGGCTGATTTCAAGATCCCAATATGACTTCATTGAACATAGGGCTGGGAAGATAAGCACACAGTCAGCTCTCGGGAGCTAGTACAAGCTGGCTCCAGTACATCACTACTATGTGTGTGTATACGTATACACACACACATACATATATATATTATATCTCATAGATATATACATATTATATCTATGAGTTAAGAAAAAAGAGGAGATGTAAGTTACATCTCTGAGTTTGAGTATTGTCTCTACATGTTTTTCCCAAGTGTCAACCTTTGGTGAATTAGCACGTGTATTTTATGCAAGTAAAGAGCAGGCCTCTGCCTCTGGCAACATGGTGGCTTTATTTTCATTAAGTTCTAAATGCAAAAGGGAAATAGGAGGAAAACAGGTGAAGAAGGAGGGGCAAGATCTGGGCTTGGCTTTCCCTTGCATTAGCAACACTGGTTCGTCTTCAGCACAGCTCAGTGGACTTGCCTCGGTTTTTATCCAGCCATTGTTCTTTTTTACACCACGTTTGCACACTGTAGCATGTCTGGGGAATTTGAGCAGTTGGAATATACATGAAAAGAGTTCCGCTCCACTTTCATAAGGTCCCTGGATGGCTTGGACGAGGCCTCGAGTCCCCATGGTAGAGCCGGTACCACATTCATATTCCTTCCCATCCCCACACACATGATAGCGTGGAGCCCAGACCAATCGAAAACTTGACAGTAAGCCTTTTGATTTTGCGGGGAAACCTTCATCACGCTGAGAGAGGGAAGGGAATATAGCCCAAACTGGACTTCATACTGTGGCAAGCTTGAAATCCCAGCCCAACCGCAGAGCCGGCTGATTGGAATAGTTGGAAACTGTGTCCAGGAATTCGGCTGCGAGAACTTGGCTCACAGCAACTTCTGCTTTTTGAAAGAAAAATTGTCAACTGGGAGAGCCACTTGGGGCCTGGGTTTAATCTGTCCAGGCAGTAAAGATTCACGGAAATGATTGGCCAGGAGCTCCTAAAATGTTCAGAGCTCCTGCCTATGTGGGGACTCTAGTGGGGGGAGAAGCAGGCTTGATGGCTCCAGGTGACGGCTGTCATCACTGTCACGACTATGGCAGTTGTCACTGGCTTTGACGTTGTTGCTATTTTGCTAATCACCAACCTGCTGCTTATGAGATAGCAGAGTCAGAGGTGCAAACAAAGCCACACAGAGCATCTGCTCTGCTCGGTACCCTAGTCCCAGGCTGCTGGGATGGGATGGTGCTTTTCTGGGTGCACTTTGTCACCCTGGCAAAGTTACCATGACATCTAGGGGAGCAAAGGCCAAAGAGAGGCTGACATTGAAATCATGGATGTACATTCAATAAATCCACAATCAGGGACACTGTCTCCACTGGGGGAATGTCCACCGGTTCACTTAACCGAGATAGTGTCTTGGTTTCTCTCATCTTCATTTGAAGGGGTTATAAGGCACTCTGATATGACATACCCATGACATTTAAGGCTCTTTGGTGTCATTGCCCAGCAACATTCTGACTGATTCTGATGTAGACAGGAGACCTTGGTTCAGATGTACAAATGTTGGGGCTTGACAAAGGTCGCCAGAGCCAGGAGCCGTGGTGTGCCATCCATGGGAATACAGATCATTGTCAACCTCTTTTTTCCTTGACAAGGATGTGAAGTCCTAGTCTTTTAAGTGGGGGAAGATGCATGCTTTTGGGAAAAGAGGTCAGTAATATTGAGCTATGATTGAGTTGGAGTAATTTCTGCAGATAGAGCCTGATGAGAAAGTTCACTGGGGCCTCCCAGTACCAGTGGGGGAAATCTCTAGCCGTCTGACCCCAGGTTGATGCTCAGACCTACCTTATCTCATTACTTTTCTTTTTTCTTTTTATGTCCCATGCTCTGCTCTGTCCCCTGACCCCCCAGCTCAGAGGCTCCGTCCCAACCTAGCCTAGTTTTCTCAGGTGTGGCCATGTGTGCCAACTGGGGAAGAAGAACAAAGCAGGAAGCGGGAACCCCCACAGCTGGAGCCCTGGCTTAGGCTGTTTTGTCTAGGGAGGCTACAGGGAAGTTCAGGAGACCTCTCTGGGTCTCAGCCTGCCCATTTATGAGACAGAGGCACCCCCACTCAGATACATGCCCAACTCTCAGAGGGTGCAGGGGATGATGGGAGGGGAAAGAGGCTCTTAGACCTCTGGGATTACCCGCCCAGGGGCAGCCCGGGCTGGGACTGGGTTCCTGAGTCTCCTCGGTAGCTCAGGACTTGTCGTGCCTGGGGCAGCCCCCACCTCTGACACTCGCTCTCCAAGTGGTCACGGCAGCCATTGCTAAGCCTGCCCAAGCGGTTCCCCATCCTCACTCCCAGACACACCTTGGTGCCCCTGATGCCAAGATGATTCAGGGAATGGCAGGAACCTAGTAATTTCTCTGCTGGAGAGCGTTGTAAAAATAAATGTCTTCTGGAGGTTGAAAGGTTGTCAAATACACACTGAGTCTAATTGGGTCCTCAAAATGTGCAATTCCTGCTGATTCTCATGGAGGATGTGGATGTGGGATGTGTGTGTGTGTGTGTGTGTGTGTGTGTGTGTGAGTCCCTGGGCAAAACTGGGCAAATGATAACTTTTGTGATGTGTAGATATACCTGTGGGCCTGGGTCTGTTGCTGGGTTCACTATTGAGCAAAGGACATGATGTCCCCTCCCTATTGGGGAGGGTCTCCTCAGCCACTTATGGGCCTACTCCTCTCATCCTTGATCACCCAAGTTGGGAAGTGACTCAACACCTTTTCCAGGCCAGCCTAGAGCAATGACCATGAACCTTTTTGTGTGCTGTGGAACGTTCCCACCAGAACATCACAACACTGGTTAATATTCTTGAATGCTTGTATGCCAAGCACACTGTAAATATTTTACACATATTTACTCATTGAAATCATCCCTTTGCACCATGCAGAGATTGTGAGAACCAAATGCAGTGCAGCTGTGAGCTTTGCTTACTAGTTGTGGGGTCCAGTTCCCTGCGAGGTCCATCCCTGAGCCCAAGTGATGAAAATCTGCCCTGGAGTGTTGACCGCAGGGCTTAGAATTTGATTTCAAAAACAGTCCTTGCTTCCACTTTATTGAAGGTGAAACTGACTTGAGAAACCCTCCTCCTGCAGTGACACTGTAACTACTGTCCTACTGGGCCTATGGCTCTCTCTGTGACCAGACACCTCTCCCCTCTCTGGGCTGTCTCTCCATTTGAGGACTGGCCCCTCTGGAGCCATCCCTCTACTGCTTTGGGGCCCCCAGGTTCCCAGGCCTGGGGGCCTTCCCTCCAATCTAGCTTCCAGCACTTGACTGACTTAAATGCAGGGCAGGCCCCTGACCTGTCTGGTGGCATCAAAGCTTCAGGATGGAAGCTCTCTTTTCTTTCCTGGCCTTTTGCTGACACCCCTGCTTACCTGCCTCCATGCATGCGGTGGTGGGGAGACCCTTTCTCTCTCCCCAGATTCCGACAGCTGCATGCCCTTCCTGGGAGATGAGCATCTTGCTGCATCCACCCCTGTGCCTCTGAAAGGCCTAGGTGTCCAGCCAGCTGCCCGTTGCCTTACAGCAAGTCCAGCCGTGGAGCAGAGGTGCTGCCCGTTGCCCTTAGGCTGGTGAATATCCCATTTCCTCCTCAGATCCAGCCTCTGGGCTTCCCACCCAAGTGCCTGCTACCCACTGCCAGGCTGTGGCATCACAGGTCAGGGCACTGCCCTGCAAGGTTTGCCCAGCCCGGGGCTTTTCCGCTCATTCCGTCCAGCCTGCAGCCCTCACCACTGTCGCCTGATTGTTTGTTCAGCAAAGACAGCCAACCCAGGGAGGAGGAGCAGGCGCCAGGCTGCAGTGTCTGGACCCGTTCCTCTTGCCAGGCCCTCATTTGTATGCAGAGGGGATTAGGCGGAATTTACCATGGCCTCACCCTGGGGAGCTGCTCGCGCCCTAGGAATACTCTCCGAAGGCCGCATGCAGTTGGTAAGATTAGAACAGGCCCTTCTGCCACCGCACACGCCCTGGTCACTCTCCAGGCTGCCGACATCGAAATCATTTTCATTTATAACCTTTTTGATCATCCTGCCTCAAAGAGAGCCCACCTTGTGTGACAGCGGGCACCAAAATGGCCCAATTATTTGGAAGAGGAGGGAGCAGCTGAAAACAGTCAGATGTGAGAGACAGGGCACTTGATCTGGGCTCAGGGCTTTTTTCCTGCCTTCTCCCACCAATATTTTTACAGCTGTTGACATATATTGAGTTACATGTGCCTGGGCTAGATCCCCGCGGTACTGTTTCAAAGATCTGTTCATCATAAAGTGTGCTGTTCTCAAGTAAATGACTGACTTCAAGAAAGCACAGTAGTTTAAATGTTACTATAAATACAGGAGCTAAGACATTTTAATTATAATTTTTGAGTTATACAGTGCTCTGTAAGTACACCATGCATTTACAAAAAAAATTTGTGTTGAGCTCCAAGACACTGTGCTCTCTTGTGGATAAAGAAGTAACTGCAGGTGGCTCCTTCTGCAGCCTGGTGGCCAAACTGCTGTTTCCTTGCGGCCAGGAGGGGGAGGGGCGGCTGTGGAGTCCGCGGAAGTCTCAGTTCGCGACGCTGGAAGAGGTTGCACACGCAGTGACTGAGCCCCTCCATGTGCAGAGTACAGAGCTGAGGTTCTGTGGGGGCCTCGGAGGTGAGGAGGCAAAATCTCCACTCTCACATTTATAACCCCACGGGAGAGGACAACCAGCAAAGCAAGGCAAGAGTTGCCAGCATAGAAGGATGTGTCTGGGAGAACTGGGAAGAGGCATTGGCCTCTGTCTAGGGGAAAAGAGGTGACACTTGTGCTGTCTGGAGGGGTGAGCAGAGCCACAGGTGATACTTGGAAATGAGCAAACCCACGTGCGTCTTACATGGAGGGGCCCAGTCACTGCGTGCGGTCACTTCCAGCATCCCAGACTGAGGCTCCTCGGACTCCACAGCCAGCCCCTCCCCCTCCTAGCTGTTAAGTAAATATGCCAGTCTTCAGTGCAAAAGCAAGCCTTCCTAGCAGGCTGACCCACTGCCCTGCCTCAGTGCTGGCTCGCCTCCTCCCTCATGCCCATTTGTCTTCACCCCGCAACAGCCTGATGGCTCTAAGGGGCAGCGAGATGCCAGTGGCCTCGTGGGCTGAAGACTAAGCTCTTGGTCGGTTTGGTGAAGGTAATTTCTAGGTGAGATGTGATGGAAGCCAGCTTGTGGCTCTCATGTTGTTGTAGTTTTGGTGGAAGCAGCCTCTTCGGGGCATCTCCTTGCTTATGCTCCAGGGCTGAGGCATGGGGTTAAGGGAAGGGAGCAGACCTGGACTGGTGCATGACTATATTCCATCGACATCTGTTCCTATAGTATTCATCGTTCCCCATCCCTTCCATCCATTCATTCATCCATCCATCTCTCCTCCACCATCCACCCATTCACCCATCTATTCACCTCTGCACTTATCCATCTATCCACCCACTCATTCATCCAGCTACTATCCATCCATAGGTCTGCCTGTCCATCTACCATCCATATAACCATTCATCCACCATCTATCCATCCACCTATCCATTTATAGTCCATGAAGACATTGTAGCTTAGGAATTAAAAGCAGGAGTTCTACCAACGGATTTCTTAACTTCAAATCCTGCCTGCATGACTTACTAACATTATGTCCTTGAGCAAGTTGCTTTACCTGTGAGTCAACCCTTTTCTTCTGTGAAATGGGAGAAAATAATAGAGAATAGTGGAAGCTCATTGCAAAAATTAAATGAGATACTATATGTGAAGTGCTTAGCACAGTGCCTGGCACATAATAAGGGCTCAGTAAATGCTGGTTTTGTTTACTAAATGACACCTGTGTGCCAGACAGTCTGAACTGAATTCTTTAGTGCTACTGGCATAGTGTGGAGAGGTTTCTCCTGGAAACAAGGAGCTGCTGCTTCATAGCAAGGTCTGAGATTTGAGAGGAGGGGTCTATGATACGGGTATTATTAAGGGCTGTTAAGGAATGGTCAGTGTATTTTGTTTTTATTGGTGTTTGAGGGGAAGATTCCTATTTCACATACCTGCCCCTACCCTGTTTTTAATATAGGCATGTGTGTCCCATGTATGTCCATGAAGTCTCTTGAAATATATATATATATATTTACAATTAATTATAAAATAAACATACAAAACACCAAAGAAAATGAGACTCCTTGGTGAGGTGTCTACAATTCCAATCGCCGTCCTGGCAAAGCCCTTAATTTGGAGATATTATTTGGACTGCAGAGACTCTTACATTCTAATTCATTTGTTCTTTGGTTCTTCCTTCACATATTTCTTCAGCTTACATGTGCTGAGCACCAGCTGTTTATCAGGCACTATGCCAGGAGGTTTTGTCCTTAAGAACTCATGTAACTTCACATAAATTGTACCTCCAGAGGGAAATAAATGGCAGTGGGTTTCTGTGAGAGGTGGAGCTGAGGTTGATCTTGACCTGTTGTACTTTGTATATTTTCTATAGTAACCACTCAATGTTTTCAGATCATCAGAAAAGCCAGTGAAGGCAATGCAGCGAAATCAGAGCCTCTGCCCTTGCAGAGCTTACAGTCAGCAGGGAAACAGCCATTCACAATGGCCTCAGTGAGACTGTAGGATTGTACCAATGTAACCGTCATATCTGAAAACAAGTGGAAAACACCGAGTCAGTATCTTCTGAATGGCTGGCCCTTGGGAACACCTGCGCACATACCAGCAGTTGCCTGGTTGATTCTTGGAGCTTAGAATACCCTGTTCAAATTCACATTGTTTAGACAGGACAAGGTGGAAGGAGGTTGTTCAGCCAACCTGTTTGATGGGTGACTGGGATTTGGGGAGCTCTGTCTTCGGTCACCCATTAGAAGATGTTGAGCAAGCATGGTGTCAAGACAGGCTATGAGGGTTGGGTGCCATGGGTCCTGCCCCTGGATAAGGCAGACATATGGAAGTGGGTGCTTACTTTCAGCTGAGGACCACTGCTGCGCTGGACATCATCACCTGGGATCTAAGATTACAGAAGCACGTAGGCAAGCCTTTGAGCCCCTTGTCCCTTCACTGAGAATGTGGAGTCAGAAGCCATGGTGACATGTCTGCTGCCTGCTTGTGGCCTCAGGTTTGGGGTCTGTAAGGTTGGGAGCCAGAGAGGATATTCTTTGGTGCTTTGTCAGCTTGTGTGTGTGTCATAGTCCAAGTCCCTACAGAGTCAGTGTTAGGAGAGAAAAGAGGTTATTGTTATTTTGGGGACAAGGAAGACCTGAAGAGGCAGGGGCACCAGGAGTAGAGATCAGCGGAGGGGGTGGGGGTCCTCCTGCCTCTGAGGCAGGACTGTGCTAGGATAGCCGCTGATTCAGTATGGGCCTTCAGTCCTGCTACATTGCTTTTGGGGACTTCAGTTTCCTGTCAAATGGGGAATCTTTGTTTCATTTTGTGAGCATCACTTATGAAAAAGGTTGAGGAAGTATTTTGTAACCTGGGGAGCCCTGTAACAGTGAAAGATGATACTTCATGAAAAGACTTTTAAAGCAATCAGTTAATCTACTAAGAATGATTTTTATTAAGAAATATGTATCACATTAATTAATGTTAATGCTGTAATACCTTATTAGTTTATATTTGAATAATCAACATAATATTGAAACTACTGTCAATTATTGAGGTTCATTATTGTGCTGGACACCATGCAGATACCACCTCTAACCCTTACAGTGTCCCTACAAAGTAAGGTATGTGTTGTTATTGTTTTTCAAGGATGGGGTCAGGATTTGAACACAGGTCCTTCTCAGAGCCAGTTCCCTTTTTGTTGGTTCTTAATGTTTCCTGAAGCATGTTTAATTTTTAAAAATTAATTTTTGATCCTCACAATGACCCCAGGAGAAAGGTAGAGCCACTATTTTATGCCCATTTTACAGCTAAGAATGGACCTGATGGTGTCCCAGGCCCCGAATCTCCTATGTCCTTGTTCACTCCATAAATACTGGTTTCTAGGATGGGGCCAGGAGTGGCCAAAGAAGTGGGTTTCTCCTGCATCTCTTTTGCCTCCTGGAGCAGTCAGAAGGAGCCCTTGAGGGGCACCTCTGATTTCTCTGTTGGCCTTGAGGGGTCCTGGCCTGGCCCCCTGAGGGAGAGCCAGCAAGGAGCCTCGCACCACCTGCAATACCACACATGGTTTTCACTGTTTCCTTGCTGCCCTTTGGAATGACATACTTGCACTTGTCCCTCTGGTTTAACCAGAAACCGAAAGTGTGTCTTCTCAAATGCAGACTGACGTGCTTTTATAAATTCCTGGGCATTACTATTGATTTTTGGCTGAGGAGTTCAAAATCCTATCTCTAGGACTCATGAGATTTACCTGCTGCAGTAATAATGCATTGTCATTTTTAATATCTCCAGTCTCTGACACAATATTCATATCCAGCCGCTGAGGAGTGGTGTCAGCACTGCCATGGGGACGGCGCCAGGGTGTGGCGGACCTGGCTGAGTCTGCACCTTGTGTGCCCTCTCCGGGACAGCCGCACCTGCTTGCCCACTCGAAGGGGCCTCAGACTGCATCATGGGGCACTGAGTGTACAAGTGGTTGATTTCCATCCCATCTATTGTGCAGCTTTCACTGAGGCCCAGAGATGGCAGGGAAGGCTTGCCCAAGGTCACGCAATGTGTTGGATGGACGGTTAGGCGAACCTGAACCCTGGTCTCCTGTACCTTTCTTTCACCTGGCAGCTCAAGTGCCACCCAGCTTGTGTCTACAGGCACCATGCATTAGCAAGAGCACATGCAGCAGCTTGTGTGTGGGGCAATGGGGGCTACTGGGTCCCAGCAGAGAGCCTGTGCCCTTCCATTGCATCTTGAGGAGTACAGATAGTCCGAGTTTTGAAGAGCAGCCAAATATCCAGACTTTAATATAAAATTTATTGTTTTTTAAAATGTTTGCAACTAATTATAAAATACTCCCCACATAATGTGACCCTCAAAAGAGAACTATAGCTGTGGGCGGATGGTGGTACTGGCCCTACATTTGACCCAGCCAGATCTGGAGGCCACTTTGTTGAGCCACCTGTCTGAAAACTTTGCTGCCCAGGTGCCTTTTTCACCATTCCATTTGTCCCAGCTACAGAATTGGGGGCCCCCTCTCCTCAGCACCCCCAGCACCTTGTCTTTAAGCCCCACCCCCATGCAAGCTCCTGTGCTCCAGAGGGTCTCTTTGCCCTACCAGGGTAGAAAGTGTTGGCTTTTCCTAACAAACACCTCTCTCTGGATTCCAGCATAAATGCACCCTGTATGTTTTGAAGTGTGTGCAGGCCTGACCCCACCCCTCAGGCCTGGCTGTCCTTTGTCCTTGTGCTGCTAAGAAGACAGAGCTACTAGCTTGGCCTCCAGGACCTTCCCGGCGAGTCATTGAATGGGTTCCCACTGAGGGATTGTTTTTCTAGTTCTTGGAATTGATGCTGCTTCGACCATAAAAATAAAAAGACCGTGTCCTCAATACTTAGAGTGTGTCTTGAATAAGCTGATGAGTGGGGGAAATGGACAGAGCTGTAGTATGAGGTTCGGATAGGAGCCCAGTCCCTACAGCTTGCCAAAGGGACTGATGCCATTGCTGGAGTGGAAGGGAGAGTAACTTTTGGGTGGGAAAGCTGATGGTTGGGCATTTGAACTGAGGTTTTTAAAAATTTGTGAAAATTGGAGCAGCCAAGAAACACTGTTAACTTAGTTTCAAAATCATTTAGTCAAAATGATAGGAGGTTGTGAGCAGGAAGGAGGGTGGTGGGAACCATGCCTCTGGCCCATTTTCCCAGCCTGAGGGCCTAACTTTGGGGACCCACTTGGAATAGGACAGGCCTATCTGCTTGGGACAGAATGACCTAGGAAGAGGCCGAGTCTAGGGGAGGCTGTGCTCATTTCTGTCTGTGGTCCTGTAAGGATCACTGTGCCCTCACCTCCCGCTGTGTCTGCAGCAGTGTAGCCAGCTCCCCACCGCCCCATGACGCAGGACTCCCCACAGAAGCCATGGCAGGAGTGCTGACTACAGCAGAGGACATTGGCAGTGCCAGGCAGTGGGCCCAGCCTTCTCCCTGGGGTGTCACACTGACTTTTCCCAGCCACTGTGGGGCAGGTGGTCTGTAGCCTCACTGGGTCAGCCCCACTCTGAAGTTATTGACTGAAGGAATCAGGAGCCCCCCTTGAGGGCCTGGCCCTATCCCTGTCTCCTTGTGTCCCCTCTGTTTCACCTTGTCCACACGCAGTGCCTTGCCTGTGCCCAACCACGGACAGGGGCCCTAAGGCTCCAGCACCCACTTGTCCCCTGTGTGGTCAGAAGTGGTCACTGGGAGGCCAGGAAGGACTAAGGGAAGACAAGGATGGCAGGGATTGGTGGAAAAAGGGCAGGAGGCTGGGCTTCGGTTCTGGCTGGGCCACAGACCTTTGTGGCCTTGGCAAAACAGGTCCTCCTGTCTGAGCCTCAGCTTTCCTTCAGTAAAATGAAGGACTTGACACAGCCAGCAGTTTTTAAACTGAAGGCGGCAGCCCACTTGCCAGTCATGAAATCAACTTGGTTAATCACAGCCAACAAAATGACAAAGAACATTGTAAGGCAGGGCAGAGCACAGGCTGGAGCAGAACGGAGGGCAGGGAGGGGAGGGAAGAAGGAAAGGAAGTGCCAGAGAACGTGACACTTGGCAAGCTTAAGTGTAGTTCCATGATGTGTTTTGCGAGTGTGTATTAGTGTGTGATTAGGTCATGGTGTATATGCTTCTTGCTGTTTAAATGTTGCTGTTTAAAAATTTTGAAAAACACAGGTTAGTTGGCCTACATTCTTCGAAACCTCATGGTTCATAAATGTAGTTCACTAGCTGAGGTAATCTTGGGCCAGTTATATAACCTCTCTGACTCAGTTTCCTTATCTGTAAAATGGGAACAATTCAGTACCCTGCCCAAGGGGTTGTTGGGGGGAATAGATGAGGGACCCCTGTAAAGTGCTCGTTCCATAAGCACATGATGCATGTTCCATGCTACCTGTTACTGCTGTAGCCAGACATACATTCCTCTTGGATATAGAGAAGGAGGTGAGGGTCCAGTGATACCACCTGTGGGGCCTCCTCAGCCAGCCTCTGGAGGAAACATGAGGTCTGCAGAGCCCAAGAACATTCCTGGGAGCCTCAGCTGATGTGGGAGCCCCATTCCTGAGCAGAGCTCTGTGCCCTCTGGGTGGAGGCCAGGGTGGGCCCCTGGCAGGGTAGGGGACCAGCAGCAGTGCAGTGGGTCCCTCGGACTTCCACAGAACCATCTCTGCTGCATGCTACTCCCCGGCAGAGCCGAGAGCCATTCCGCTCCAGCAGTCTGAAGCCTGGTTGGTGGTCACTGTGTGCCAGGTCTGTGACCCCGTGGCTGTCAGAGCATTTCCGTCTTGTGCGCTAGTTTCAGCCTTTGTGCCGAGGCTCCATTTTGAACCTTGTGAAGTGGGCACACGCCTATGACAATAACTACTTTTTTCCTGCCCCCCGACCCCCTGCACCCTGCCTTGTTTTAACAATGCAAGATAGATCTGTGAAGGGGTGTCCAAAATCCTAAAGAAAAGAAAAAAAGAAAAAGAAATGAAAAAATTATAAAGGAAGCTCCTTGGTCAGGCTGGTGCTGCATCAACAAAGCTCAGCCTCCTGTAAGGGCAGGAAAAGGGGAGATGACACCGAGGATTTAGTTTTGTCATGGGGGCAGGAGCGTGGGGCTGTGCATGCTGCCAGAGGAGTGGAATGGGGACCCTCCACTCTTGGGGAACTTTTCCTGATTTGGGCACAGTTTGCCTGGCCGTGAGGAGCAATGTCTGAGGAAGGCTTTGTGCTTCCAGAAGGCAGCTTCTTCCCTCTTTCCCTTTTCTCTGCACCTCCTCCCCTGTCTCTTTCCCCTTCTCTTTCTCCTGAGGTGCAGATGGCCACATTTTCAGGTTAACTGGAACAGCTGGAGATGCATTATTAGTTTCCTGCTGCTCCTTCATATTTGCTTGGATTTTTTTTTAACGGCAACATAATTTACAACTAGTACACTGGTGTCAGAGCTGGCATGTTCTAAATCCGCATTGGATTTATGTAATGCCGTTGCTTATCAGTGAATGAAGTCATAATTATTGCTTTGTACCATTAAATAGCATAAATATATAAACTGTTATACAAATTGCGGCAAACGTTTCCTCTGGGGAGCTCTAGACCAAATTTTAATGTCGCGCATTTGTCTGGGATGGCAGTTTCTATGGTATATAATAATGTTGATAAATTTTACTGTAGCAAGTGACATTTTAAAACATTAATTTTTGTGCTAAAAAAATTTCTGAAGAATGCTCAGACTAACTGGGAGGTGCTCTGAGAACCAGCTGGGGGAGGTCGGGTGAGGTGGGTTTTTTTAAGTACAACAGGGGACATGTGTCACCTCCCAGGGCTCCTTTCCACTCGAGATCACTCCCCTCCTCACTCAACTCCCAGAGGAAGGCAGTGGATACATTTTCCATGGCAATGATGATAATTAATTTCAAAAAATTGAAATCGATTCATTTCTCCCTTAAATTTGAAGTGTGCAAGGGAAAGTGAAAGGGGGGTATGGAAAATGTACAATTGGTGGGGAAGGTCCTGCTTGTAACCTCCTTCCTAATTATGTAAATTCTGTACAGGGTGAAAAAAATCCCTATCCTAATTAGAGATGCAACACCTGGCCTCCAACTACGTTTCAGATGCCAGGCGTGCAGTTGCATAGTCTCCTAAAGCCATTACCGTCAAGAGAGACTTTTGCGGAAAGCCCCAGGACAGCACGTGGCATTTACCTGGCGTGCTCTTCAGAAAGCTGTGTGGCCGTAAGGAGAGCGTCCCTTTCCACCTACAGGGGAGAGTGTTGAGGACTGGAGATTCTCTGTCTGGGCCTACTTGCCACTCCGGCGCTGACCCAGAGAGACAGAGATCATGGTGCATGCTCCTTGCCCCTCGAATCCTGGGCTTTGGCAAGTTGGAACATTCTCTGAGAGGCTTTGTCATCATTACGAATTTTCAGGTTGCATTTTCTTTCTTATATTCCTAACTCCTGCCTTGAGATTCCTTGGAGTTCTCTAGTGAGCATCATTGCTCTTCCTGTGAACGTGGCAGTGAGTGGCACTGTCCTTTGGCACATGGTAGGATTACACAGCCTGGACTCTTTGTCTTGGGTGGGGCCTAATGGCTAATTCTGGCCAGAGAGCTGTGAGTGGAGTTGGCTTATGTCACTTCCAGGCCAGAGCCCTGAACTGCTTGGGGAGACCCTCCAGAGCTCTGTCTTTCCCTTGGTCATAGTGACTATCAATGTCAGAAATGAAGGTGCAACCCCACCTTAGGTGCCTGAGAGTTTCCATGAGCAGAGCCCCCCTGCAATAGACATGAAGGGCAAATGAGAAATAAACCTTTGTTGTTTGTAGCCCTTGTGATTTTGGGTTTGTTACCACTTATTTCTGTCCTAACCTGACTGATACAGGTCACTGTTGTTTCCTCCCAATTTCATGGTTTTTGTTTAGGGTGCTGGAAGTGCTGGGAAGCTGGTTGGTATTTTTACCTGGAAGGTATATCAAGTAGATACAGATGTGTGCCTACTGTTGGCTGTGAGGTAATAGCTCAGAGAAGTTAAGTGCCTTTACTAAGGTCACACAGCTTATGGACATCCATGCCTCCTAGTTACAAAAATGCTCTTGCCTTGCCTTTGAAGGTGAATTCTCTTTAAAGGGAGTCACAAACCCAACTATCTTTAAGGATCAGGCAGATAAGGGTGGGACTATGGAGTATAAAACAATAGTGATTGGTCAGAACTGCAGGGAGTATTCTAAAAGCATTGTAATTCAGCTTTTTGCCCCCAGCCTATCAGCTTTAGCATTTAATTTTGTGTCTAATTTTGAGCTTCCAGAGAAACATTTCTTCACCTGCTACTGTGTTTACACTATGAGTGTCTCTTTCTGATGTTTTGTGCTTGAGTTTAAATCTTGAAACTTCCAATGAAATTCTCACATGCTTATACCTTTGTATCTAAGGAAGTGTGTGAGCTATTTATCTGTTCCTGTTTCCTTTCCCAAGTGAGGACTCTGAGCTCAGAGAGGGAAAGCAATTTACCCAAGGACACACTGCAAGTGGTCACTGTTAAGAGTCACTGTTTGGAAGCAGAGGAAGTAACTGTTTGAATGGTTGTGGGGGTGTGGAATGGATAATAGCCAGTAGGGAAGGAAAATATGATTTCCTTAAAGAAGAAGTTAATTTTTTTTTTTTACTTAGTCAAAAGATATATAATGTGGACTGACTATGTGCTGGGTGAAGTGCTCATCATTAGAAATAATCTTAGTGAAAGGACATCCTGCATTTTTGGGTGTAATAATTTGAAACTTCTTGCAGTTCAGTTCTTACTACACTTACATTCCTAACACCCGGCCCTATGCTTTGCACATAACAGAAATTAAGTATTGAATTTAATTGCCTTTATCCCTCTACTATCAATGGTAATAATTAATAATGGGAAAGAAGTTAGTGTAGCCTGGGGGTTAAGAATACAGCTCTGTGGCTAGAATGCCTGGACTCCTTCACTTACTGTTACCTCCTTGTGGAGATTTTATGAGCTCATCCCAGATGGAAAGTGTTTAGCATAATGTGTGGCACGTAGTCAGCACTTAGTAAATGGTAATAATTATTAGGTCTCCTGTCCTACCTCACTCAGCACTGTAACAGCTGAGGCTTGGTAAGCCCAGTTCCAGCCAGTGTCTGTGCAGGTCTGCCTGGGATGCAGGACTGCAGCTCAGCATAGGCAAATCCATTCTGCCCACTCTCCATGTGCCGTGGAAAATAATTTTGCACCCCAAACTGCAAAATCGCCATTTAAAGCAGCAGTGTCTGTTCACAGGCAGCTTAGGAGAATCGTTTCAACATGAGCTATTGCTCCAGCTGTGGTTGCTTTTCTCAGTGGGGCTGGAGGCCTTGTGTGGGTGGAGTGGGGGGTTGCCCTGGCTGGCTCATGGTGGGCAGGTCTGGAAATGCTGCCCATGTAGTTCACGGTTCTGAGCAGGGTCAACAACATAGAGTGGCCCAGTGGGGGCCAGGGCCTTGTCTTGCACTCATGCATCCCACTATCCTGGGCTTGCTCTTGTCAAGCCTTCTGGCCCTCCTTTTCTGGACAGTCTCTACTGGCCTGTCTAACAGCATTGGGCAGGGAAAAGTGCATGGACAAGGAGTTGAGCCCCTGGCGTCCCCTTTGCTGTCACTCACTACCTTTGTGGCTAGTGTTCCCATCTGTAAAAATGGGCCTAAGAATGGGGCCTTTGTCCAGCTTACTCCCAGGGCTGTGAAAGACACGGGTGTAAAAGTGTTCTGTAGAGGCCAAGGGGTAGGGTCATCTGTGGGTCCTTGACCAGCACCCAGAGATAGTGCAGAAGGTGAGAGCTGTGTTCCAATCCTGAGTCAGCCTCAGTAAGCTCCATGGATGAGTGACTTAATTTAATTCAGTGTCAATTTTCTCATCTATAAAATGGGAATTAAATAACACCAGCCTCATAGCATCACTGTGAGGATTACTCTGTGTAAAGCTGGCTTAGCTTCAGATTCGATATGTTATTCATACTGGTTTAGAAAAAAGCACCTAACTTTCAAGAGGCAGTGAGCACTGTAAGGTCAGGGGCCCTGTCATCCTGTTCACCTGCATGTTGCTAGCACCCCAGCACTGCACTATAAGTGGGTGCTCAGTCAGTATCTGTAGAGTAGAGGAAGGATCTGAGCCCCCTGGAATTGCTTCTTGGATGTCTAGCTCCCTCCAGACTGTGAGCCCAGCAAAGGCAGAGGCCCCGTTCCTGGGGTCACTGCTGCAGGGGGCACCTGCCCTGCGAGCATTTGTGAACTGGGACAAAGCTGCTCCAGAGCCTTTGCCCCTGGAGACAGCCCTCCCCAGAATGTCCTGTCTGCTTCATCTGAATCTGTCCCTTCAAGGCTGCCTCCTCCAGGAAGTCCATTTGTCATTCCCCCATTCATTCAGCAGGTATCTTTCGAGCACCTGCTATGTGCCAGACATGAGATAAAGTGATCTTCACCTCTCACAGAATGAATTTCTTCCTTCCAGTGTTTCCTCTATTCCCCATATCAAATATTTTATTCACCTCTTTTAAAGAATCAACCTCTCTTAAGGAGCTGCTTCTTCCTGCCTGGTGTTATGTGCACACCTGGCTGATTCTCCCTCCCCCAGTAGCCAAGAGGTTTAAAAAAAACTTATTGAAGTGTAATATATGTCCAGAAAAGTGCAGAAATCATAAATGTACAGCTTGATGAATTTTCAGAAAACCGAACACATCCCGACCAAGTATAGTGGCGCTTGCCTGTCCCCTCCAGTGCTGCTTCCCCCCAGGGCAAATGCTGCCCTCACCTCCGGGCCAGTAGAGTGGTTTGTCACTGGAGGAGATTAAAGGCGGGATATGTGTCCCTGTGTCTCTTGGACTGTCCAGCACAATACCTGGCATTTGCTGATAAATGGATGGATCAAATAATGTGGAGAAGAATAATGATGGTGCTTTAATGCTGGCCGGCAGTGTTGCATTATGTCAGCCCATTTGAATCGGTGCTCTGTGGGCTGCCTTATCTGGTCCTACTGAGATTCAGAGAGGTCAGCGGCTTGCCCAAGGTCAGCCAGCCGGAGAGTGGCGGTTGCTATGACCTGGCTCTGTCCGGCCTGCGTCTGGAGCTGGCACTCTGAAACGCACTTCCTGCCGCTTCACAGCCCTGGGCAGTCCTTCCTTCGCTGAGCCAGCTGGACATGGGCTCAGCGGGCGACGGAGCTGAGCTGTCCTTGGCGGGCGAAGGGCCGGTTCTTGCTGCGCCAGCCCACCTGCCAGGCACCCCATTCCTCCCAGGCTGCACCGAGCCTTCTGTGTGCCTCTCCAAAGGACAGGGCATATTTCTTCCCAACCCTCCGAAGGCCCAGCCCGCACTGGAGGGCTTCATCATTATGCAAATTAGCTGGATTGGATCTGCTCCCGCAGAGGACTCCGGGGGCGCCAGAAGGACAGAGCTGCCTCCGGAGCGCAGGATTGAGCCTCAGATTAGGCCAGTCGGTGGGTGGGGGCAGGGCGGGGGTGGGCATGGAGATGGGGTCGGTGCCAGTGATGTGCCACCTGGGGAGTGGGGGGCTGGGGACAGGCAATGGAGGAGAGCCTGCTCAGGCTCCCCGTGTTCTTGCTGAAGATGGGACCAAAGAAAGACATTCTTTTTGGATTACTCTTTGTGTATTGAGCCCTTTTATGATTCATCAGTAAGTAAATATCAGCTGAGGGGTGATTTGTTTCTAACAAGCTTATAAAATACTGGCGTCATTTGTGGGCTTATTGGAGTGCTGATTATAAACACTCCCCCATGCCCACTCCTCTATGTCAAATTAGCATTCAAAATACAAATATTGGATCTTTACACCACATTCTACCGTCTCGTTGAAAGCTGGCAGGATGGGAAGGGGCAGCAATAGGACCCCAGCCTTGGACTGGGAGCATTCAGAACTCACTCACTTAAAGACTGAGGGTTTGGGGGGAGGGGCCCCCCGCTGGGCCTCCAGAGGGTGGGGGCCACTGGGCCGTGAGCCCAGCTGCTCCTCCTGCCCTTCCTGTTGCCAAGTTTCCCCTGACCCAGCTCCTGGGGGCCCCCAGAGCCTGTCATGTTCAATCTCACGGAGGGCACAGATCTGGGCAGGCTGCACCTGGCCAGACGAGCCTTTGGTGCAGCCGCCTCCCCGTGGGCCAGGCCCAGCCAAGACCCAGTCCGACAGCAGTTGCTAAGAATGTCAGAACTGGCTGTGGGGGCTGCCACATGCCAACCTCCTCACCAGGGGTCATAAGCTGCCCTGGCATCTCTCACCCACTAGGAGCTTCACTTTCCATCTCCCCACACCTCCCAGTCTCTGTTTTTGTGACCATGAGTCATACCAGGCATATACCTCTTGCCTCTGAGACATGAGCCTGCAGCAAATCCACCAAGTCACATGCGGCCTAATGCCCGGTATGGGGATGGATGGTGACTCACCTTTTCAAAGCACCTTCACAGCCATACTTAAGAGCTAATGCTTGTGTGAGCCCTGCAGGTGCACTCCAAGTCTACAAAAACCGGGGTATCAGGCACAACTCTCTCCCCTTTTGCAGTTGGGGGGAGAGGTGACTTGCCAGGACATACAGTGGCAGAACCCAGACTTGAAAAATGGCTTGTCTATGCTGTAGCCACACTGGCCTTTTCATAGTTCTTCCTACACATGAAGTTCTTTACCACTTCAGGACCTTTGCACATGCTTTTTCCCTAACTTTCTGCATAGTTAAACCCAACTCATTTTTTTCAGATCTTAGTTTAAATACCATTTCTTAAGGGAAGGCCCTCTCTCCTTCTCTCTTCCTTTACCACCACCCAGACTAGATCAGGAATGCCTGTTATATACCCACTCATCTCTCATTGAGGCTTTCCCATCTTAGTAAGTGGCACACATACTCCGTGAGTTGTTCAGACCAAAACATGGAAGTCATTCTTGCCTGCTCTTTCTTATCCACCTAACATCCAATCTGTCAGCAAATTCTCTTGGCTCTTTCAAAATATTTCCTGAATATGTCCTTAAAGTGACCATTTCTCACTACTTTAAAACCACGCCTTTATTATCTCACATCTGCAACACTGAAATGCTCTCGAAATTAGTTTCCCTGCTTCCACTCTTGACCTGTTTTCCTCCATGACCTATTTTCAAAACAGAAGCCAGAGTGATCCCTTCAAAACACCAATCATGTTGCCTCTTACTCCATTTCACTTAGTAAAAGCCAAAACTCTTTTCAGTGACTTATGGGGCACCTTCTGGCCTGGCCTCCCCATCACGTCTTCTACCCCATCTCCTACTGTCCTTCCATGCTGCAGCCTACATGCTCCAGCCTACGTTAGTCTTAATGCCCAAATACACTAGGCATTTTCCTGACATGAGGCCTTTGTATTGGCTGCCTCCTCTGCCTGGGACATTCCTTCCGTGGATTACTTCATGGATCACTCACCCCCTTTTATAGGCTTTGTTCAAATGACACTTCCTCAGAGAGGCTGTCCCTCACCATTATATTTAACCACCTCCCGGACTCGATCATTTTTCACAGCATTTAGCACTAAATGACATTAAATCACATTATCGGTTTTCTTATTTGTTAATTTGCTTATTGTCTGCCTCCTCAACTAGAATATAAGTTCTACAAGAGCCAGGACTTACTATTTTGTTTCACTAGTATCCTCAGTTCCCGGGGCTTACTTCATAAATACTTGTTGGACAAATGAATGTCATACCAGTCTCACTATACTTTCTGTTCTTAGCACCTAATAAATGTTTACAATTATATAAAAAAAAAAAGAAGGAAAAATGGCTTGTCCATCCCACCTGACAGATGATGGAACCCAGTATAGGTGAGGGAATAATTTGCCCCCACAAAGTTGGGGACCTGGTGGGGACCAACAGGTAGTGAGATGCTTCCCTGAGAGAGGCCTGCTGCTACTGCCCAGAGACTCTGATGGGAGGAAGCCCAGAGCCGGGACTGAGGGGGGCTGTGGAGTTCTCTGGTCCAGTGACCTCACCTTATAGATGGGGACACGACGGCCAGAGAGGGGATGCTGTCATTGCCCCCATTGTCTTAGTCATTAATTGGTGGGTTAACATTTTTTTAATTTAAAAACATTTTATTCTATTGTAAAAATAGAATTTATTCGATTTTATTCATTTTGTAAAAATGTAAAACATTTTTTACAAAAGCTGTCCATGCTTACTGCAGGAAAACTAGAAAATACAGCCAAACAAGAATAAGAAGAACACATCCTGTCATCCAGAGACGTCCCTCTAATGGCTTTGTGTGCATCCTTTTCAGCATTTTTTTCAATAAGCGCCCATGAATATAGCTACACTTCCCCCATTTTTTTAAGCAAAATAGGATTGTATTAGGTAGGAGCCTGTTGGATAAAGCAATAGACAGCCCTCTCAGAGAAGATGTTACCTCTGGTCCACAGGGCTGTGGCCAGGGACTAATTATTGTTTGACTCTAACCCCTTCCATGGATCAAGCATTGATTGAATGCCCACTCTGTGCTGGCATCTTGCTAGGCACAGGATAATGCCCAAACTTGGGGAAGAGAGGTGTGAGCAGATGTGAACATGCCTAGGGAGGGAAGGATGGTTCTTGGGTGCAAGAGCAGGGGTCCCATATCAGGTTGGAGATAAGGGGTGATAGGGCAGGGTGTGTTCCTGGGAGCTTGAGCCATATTCTGGAGACACCTTGTTTTTGGCAGGAAGCACAGTGGGCATTTCTGGGAAAGGCTTAATCCTTGGAGAGGCGCAGGTGTTCTCTGTTGTGAATGAGGTAGAAGGCCGCCTAGACTCTCTTCTCATGCTGGATCCTGGTCCCACCAACACATATGTATACATATGTGTTGTATGCCCCACTTCAGGCAGATGGGGTTCCTGCTTCTCTCAGCTCTGGACCAGGAGAACAGAGCCATGCAGATGGAAGCCAGGATAAGGCCAAGCACCAGCCTGCCCAGCCAACTCTCATGGACTGGAGGATACCTTCTTGGTTTGGGAACCAGAATTCAAGGTACTTCACTAGATCTGGCTTCTGGTTTCTAAACTGTCATTAAGGTAGGCTCTGGTGCATTTGAGGTGTGATTAAAGCATGAGGTGGAGTCAGAGAAATCAATTTTGAATTTCTTTTTTCTTCAGAATCTGAGGCTAACACTGTAGGTGGGATTGGGGGCTATGGCCTTTGCTGTGATGAGAGGCTCTGTACTGAGAAACTCCTGTAATTTGTGGGATCTCAAAATGGGTTCTGAAGGAGTGTGTGTGTTTGTGTGTGTGTGTGTGTGTGTGTGTGCGCGCGCGCGCGCGCGCACCCATCTGCTGGTCAAGTTCAGTGGGACAGAGCTGTCATCCCATCAGACCAAGCTCTTCAGTGACAGCCGGGCCCTGGGTCCTCACACTGGGCAATGGCCCTTCCACCTGTCCTCCAGTGGAGTGGCTCCTGCGCCCTGGGCCCTGGTCGGCGAGCCTGTGGTGTGGCAGGTGAGAAGGGCTGCAGGCCTGGCATGGGCACAGCTGGGCTGCTGTTCCTCCATCCTCAGAGGCTTCCAAACTTCTGTCTTCCCTAGGGCTCTGCTGTCCCCACCCCAGGGGGTATAAAGGGCCTGGCTTGGGGTATTTTCAGGGTTTCTGGGTCATCACACACAGCATGTCCCTTCACCTGGTCTCCCATCCCTAAGCAACCTGGGGGCCACAGACCACGTCTCTTTGGCCTGTTACCTGAGATCCTGGCTCAAGGCCTGGCAGAGTTAATAATGACGATGTGACAAAAGCAATAGTGATGGCACTGATGCTTGGAGGCCCTTTCATCCTTATAACAGTTTGATGAGGTGCGTACTGTGACAGTCCTGGTTTTACATAATAGGGGAATGGTGGACCAGGGAGGCTGGGTCACTCATCCAAGATCCCAAGGCGGGTCGGCAGCAGGAGGGGAATTTGGACCCCAGCTGTCCTTTCCTCCATGTGCTCTACTTGCTGGGTACAGCGAGTGAGCAAGCCAGGAACTATGTGCAGCCGTGAGAACAGCATTCTGGGGCGGTTGGGGATTATAGGGCAGGTGCAGTCCTGCTATGGTACCATCCAGCGCCAGGTGAACTTGCTCCTAGAGCAGCACTTGTGGATGTCTGTGGTTTTAAAGTCACATGTCTGAGCCCCCATGTCTCGGACAGCACTAAGCACTGGGACCCCCAGCCTGAAGGCCTAGGTGTGTCCAGAGCAAGGAGGGATGTGGGGATGAACCTATTCAGCAACCAAAATACTAGCATTTATTCAGCATCTTGTATTTGTGTGGCCCTGTTAGGAACACCAAACAAGTAAAAGAACTGCTTTTTTTTGTCCTCAGAGACTTATTAGCCAGAGTGGCTTGGGTTGCATGTGACAGAAAGTCAGGTTTGCTTGAGCAAAGATAAGAGTTTTTGAAAGATGCCTTTTTATTTCATGGAACTGTGGATAGCTTTGGGTGCAGCTAGAACCAGAGACTTGAATGCTGGCTGGGAAGTGATGGTTGGAAGGACAGAGGCAGAGCGCTGAGAATTGTCTGAATAAAGGTGCGGAGTCAGAAAAGAACAAGGCCCTGCGGGTGAGGAAGCCAGTGGGCAGGAGGCAGGGTGATTAGAAGTAGGGGTGTTGGTTAGGTGGGCTTGGACCACCTGGCAGAAGGGTATAGTTTTATACCAGGAGCAGGGAGCCACTGCAGGTTCTTGGGAAGAGAAGGAAGTGGTGGCCATAGGCCTGGGGACTATTTCCCAGCCAGTGTGAAGAGGGAGCTATCAGAGCAGGCAGGTGAGGCGCAGCCAGGAGGGTGGAGAGCAAAGGGTGAATTGCCAGGCATTTGATGTGCTTTTTTATGAAGGTGTCTATGAAGCTGTCTTTTCCAAGGAAGAAAAAAGGCAAGATGCCAGCCAGAGCTGTATGGAGGTGCCTTTTTCTGCCACCGTGCGTGGGCCTCAAGCCGCTTGCATCTCATCAGTGCTAATGGCAGTGGTTCTGCTCGCTGAGCCAGTGTGGAGAGTGGAGGGCTGCATGGGGGCGGCCTCCACCGGCGGCTGCAGCCTCTCAGCAGTCAGCCTGCTTTCCCCCTCCTGGCTCAGGCTGCCTGTGCCCTGCTCCTGTTGGGATGGGGGCTGTGGTGGCTGTCAGTTAACTGCCTCCTTGGGCTGAGGATGGTGGACGGGGTGAGAACAGACCTCAGGCTTCGGAGGCCTGCAGATGGGTGGAGGCATGGCCAGGCAGTACCAGAGCTGGCTGTAGGTAGGGACTGGCTGGCCTCTGGGAACCAGGCTGTGAGGCCTAAGCTGTCCAGAGTTGGCAGACGCCTTATCTGGTTTCTAGGTGCTGGACCCAGACTACCCCTGATCACCGTCTGTGAGAACTCAGCTCTGGGAGCCGCGCAGATCAACAAGGTTATGTTAAATGTGAACTTGGGGCATCCAGTAGGCCTCGTTTAGTCTCCGTCCTGGGTTTGTTGAAGAAAGAAAGACAGCAGCTCTGTACTTGCCCTCAGGAAAGTGATATTTTGATGGTGGTGGCTGGGGAGAAGGTGAGGGGAGTGAATGGGCGAGTTTAGCCTAAGTAACTGACTTGGAGGGCCGCACGTGTGACTCTAAGCTTTGCCATCTCTTCTGGCTTTTCCGCTGCACTGAAGAAAGGACTGCTCTGCCAGAGGGGGCTCAGTGCTGGCATTATGGCTAGAATCTTGATGACTGGAAGGATGCATCATCGATTTGAATATATTCATTTATTCCTTGTTGTGTTTGAATTTCCAATTTTCACTTCAATTTTCATTTTACTTGGGTCACAGCAAAAACCCGGTTCTTTGAGATGTAATCTGCAGAAAGAAGCAGATTAAGAAACCACACAAACCACCGAGTTAAGCATTACAAATGCAAGCATTTACTTCCTTCACAAGCAACAGTTCAAAGGTGGGAGGTTCCTGCATCTTCCGTCTCACTGTTGACTTGCTGCCAGCAGTTGCCCTCTGTTCACTGACATGCCAGTGTTTCTCAGGAGTGGAGGATGCAGGTTGCTCAGTGAGAGGCGACTCTGTGGTAGTGTAGCAGGTGGGCTTCTAGACTAGCTGGCAACCCATTTTTATTGATCTGCTTCACAGCCTGTCGATCTAGAGTTACCCAATTATTTGGGTTTTGCCCTTCAAAGAAACATTATTACTTTATTACTCTTGAATCTTCTTGCATTCATGATGTTCTTACCTGCTGTAGGCAAAGTGACCACATAAATATCAGGGTAGAGGTTGAAGTGGAAGGTCAGAGAAGTGTTCATCTGAGCAGTTTCCCACACAGGGCAATCACAAGTGCTAACAGCCAAAAAGGGTAAGGCATTCTTTATAACATTTTGAAACACACATACTCCAATTCAATAAATATTTATTAAGTGCCACACACTGTCGTAGGTTTGGGATTAGAGTGTTGAACCTGGCAGGGAGAGCTGCTGCTCTCATTTTGCTTGTAGACTAGCACCACACTGTCCAATGGAACTTTCTGTCATGATGGAAACATTCTATGCTGTCCAAATTGGTAACCATTAGCCACATTGCCTTTGAGCACTTGCAATGTGGAACTGAATTTTTAATTTTACATAACTTTAATTAATTTAAAATTAAGTAACGGTATATGATTAGTAACAGCCATATTGGATAGTGCAGATTGAGCAGGTGCATACTTTCCAAGACTTTGTGATAGAGATCAGTCACTATTTTCTAGTCTTGTCACTGATTTTTGCCCAGGATGGTGCTGAGGAGTGGCGGGTGCCCAGTGTCCAGTTAGCATGGTCAGAGGGCAGGAAGTGGTGAATTGCAGTTTCTCAGCCGAGTACCAGGTATTCTTGCTTGGAACTGCAGGGACAGATCTGTATCTACCTGAATGGAAAATTTTTGAAAAATGGTGCCACCTGCATTCTGCATGAGTGTGCCATGTTTGTGCATATGGGTAGCTGTCTGCTTTTTCGATGCATTGCTGTTAGTCATTTTAAAAAACGATCTTGGTAGGGGGAAAAATGGCGTCAGCAGCAGAGAAAGCCCTTGTTGTGGAAGCAGGGTAATTCATGTGTCCCTGGCAGGGTCGGTGAAAATAAGAGTTTGCAGCCTGCCTGTCACATTAATAGTATGTTATTAGAGGCCATTAATCTGAAGATTATTAACATGATGGATTTTTAAATGGTTGCCTTGTTGGGGAAAATTTGAATCGGAAGATCAGTGATACGCATCAGTAGGTGTTCAGTGTGTTAAGGAAGAATAAGCTACTTGTTTTCACTATGGGTCTCCAGGGGGTGTAGCAAAATCTCCATTTTCTGAGGACTTTGCTCTTTGCAGGTGGGAGGCTCTGTGTGTGAGGAGGGCCAGGAAAGTTTTCATCCCTGGATGCTTCAAGCCCCCAAAGTTACATGTTCTAGAAGTTTAGATTCTTTACAACTTCAAGAGTTCTTTCTCCCTTGAATTCTCAGTGAAGGCCCACTGACCTATGATTGATTGGATCATTCATTCATTTATTGGGTTTCTCTTTCCATTCAGTAGCTGAGTTAGGCACCTCCCATCTCTTGGTGACCTGTCCAGGGCCTGGTTGGTGACTTTTCTTTTGCAAAGACAGCTGGTCACTGTGTCCCAAAGGTAACAAGCTGCTCAGATTGCAGAGAGGCCTATGTCTCTTGTCAGCCACTGTAAGAAGTTAAAAACTGGGGCCCTCTACCAGGGTAATGCATTTTCTCATCAGCCATCCAGGGCTGCTAGCACCTCAGGGCAGGGTTCCCTGGTAGTGCAAGAGTAGATTGTAGAGCTAGAAGGAGCCTCCTTCTATCAAGAGTCCCATCCAATTGGGCCCGCCTCTGACTGGATTCTTGGGGCACTTGGCCCTTAGAGAGCTATGGGGCCAGCTGTAAAGAAGGCTGGCCAAGGCCCCGGGGCGATGAACCTGAGTCATGCCCTTATCTCAGCTCCCTCTTTTGACCTCCATGGAAATCCCACTGAGTCTTAAGAGAGAAAAACAAAGGAGAAGAACCATGAAAAAATATGAAACTCTTGGTCACAGAGGTGTCAGACAGGAGGCAGAGTCAACTCCTGTGGCTAATAGGAAGCTGCAGTGAGCCACAACTGACACAGGGTTGACATGCAGACACAACTTTTGCTACTGAAAATATGGGGGGTGGTATGAGGTGGAAGAGGATACAGACAGGGAAAACGGACAGAGGCATTCTGCAGAGGGATGTTAAATAGACTGAGGAGCTGCAACTTGCTGAGTGCTAAGAGCTCTTTAAATATTTACTGGGGGTGGATTCCACTTCCTGGTGACCCCCACCAAGGGCTTGTGCACTGCAGGTTACAAAGCCCTGGGCGTGGACTTTCAGGGTAGAATCATGTCCGAAATAACTATAGCAGTAAGAGTGGTGGTGGTGGTAGCACTGTGATCCTTATACTTTACCTCAGTCCCGTTCTTTGTGACAGTCCTGTGAAGGAGACGATTTTCTCCCCGTTTCACAGATGAGGGCACTGGGGCACGGAAGGAACGTGCTCAGCTCAGAGTGGCCTTATGAGCCCGAGGTGGAGTCAGGAGTATCCTCTAAGCCACAGAGTTCTCAGCCATTCTTTTCTCTCCACTTCCAAGAGGCTCACCCGATGGAACAAGGGTGAGTGGGGGGCAGTCATTTGAACTGTCCTGTTTGCCGTGATGGGAAGTCTCAAGGGGAGTTTCCCTGGAATCACCCCCAGGCTTACCTGATCCCTGGCTAAGATCCATCTGACGTGGTTCTTGGGAAGAGTCGGTCAGTGGAACCATCTGGACCCTTCCCACTTGAGTTTCAGAGGAGGAGAGAGAGAGCAGGTACTTGAGTTAGGATAGCAGCGTACTGGAGATAGACCTTGGCCAGATGGCTGACTTGCTGTGGGAACCTAGGGTCAGTGCAGGGATGGCTGAGCCCGCCAGGCTTTCCCGAGATGTGGGACCAGGAGGGAGGGCCTGCAGTTGTCCCCACTCTCAGCTCCCCGAGCCCATGTCAACACCCCCAGGGGCGGAGAGTGATGCAAATCTGCCTTGTATCTCTGTCCGTCCTCTCTGCTGGGAGCATGCCTCTGGAAGAGGAGAGTCTTGTCTGACCCTGGAATAAAGCCAGGCAGCCCAATGATTGTGCCAGGCTGAAATGACATGCTTGAATAGCAGGCGAGAGGAGAAATCTCAGAGCCCAACTCCTTTACTGGACATTTACTGTATGCTGGATGGCAAACAGGGTCCAGTGCTTCTGGCAAGAATGATGTGCAGGGGTTGGGGGATGGGGGGTCCTTTCTACCCATGTACACCTGTCCACACGTGGACATTCTGCTGAGGTGGGGATGCAGCCTCCCTCTTTCTCCTGCTGCTCAGTAGCCTACATTTGGACACGCCGTGGTTTATTGTGGCGTCGTCATCAATGTTGAAGGGCGATGTTGGTGGGTACCTGAGTGAATAAGTATAAATAGTTTTCTTTCTGATATGTGACTGGATTATTTTCCAGTTGATTTCCAGCTTTGGCCCCAAGTGGCCCACAGATCAAAAAAAGATAAGGGTCAGTTACAAGGTTGAGCTCATTCTCCGTTGCCATGGCAACTGACCTCAGGCAATCCTCGGAGGACTACACCCAGCTCCCCAGGTGATAGTTTTACTGTCCATGCCATCAATCCCAAGCCTTTCAAAACTCAGACCGCCTAATTGTGAGGGCTCTGTTTTGAAGAGGCTCCGGGCCCCCTGTGGGGCCCCGGTTCAGGCTACCAGAGCTCATTTATAAGCCTTTCTGAAACACGAGGGACCATGAGAGGGGTCTCTCCTGGACAGAGAGGCCTGGGAAGGCATCCCCTTGGGGAGGAGGCAGGGCATAGCCCACCACCTAGGATTAATTAGGAAAATGGAGCCAAAATGGGGACGAGGGCGGCAGAGGGTGCCTTCAGGCGGTGGCTGAGTGCTCTTCCGTGGTGGGAGACGCCGAGCAGCTCGGAGCACCCTGGCCTTGGGCGCCTGGGGCCGCGGTGACACTGCACAGCTTTGGGGAGTGTCAGCCACCAGCTGCAGAGTGTCCAGCAGCCCCTTCTGTCATATCCATCCCCGTCTTGATAACAGGGAAGTATTTCCCCTGCTGATAGTTTCTCAATCTTCTGTAAAGTGTGGACAAAAAGCGATTGTAGAAAACTCTCCTCGCTCTTGGAGATCGCCAGCATCCATCTTGGTAAGAGCAGTATGATGGCTGTGAACACACTGCTTCATGCCACCAGGACTCCAAGGTGGGCATTCCCAGAAGCCCTGTTATAGAGCTCCGTGTTCCTCTACTTTGAATGCATGCCCAAATCACTAGGGCACCTTTAAAATGCTAATTCTTATTCTGCAGGTCTAGGCCCCGCCTGAGACTGCCTTTCTCTACCTGTCTCTAACCAGCTCCCAGGGGAGGCCAGGGCTGCTGGTCTGGGGACCTGGTCTACCAGGGATGCAGTCTAGGGATGTAGACTAGGGCAGCCAGGGTCTAGGGTGTTGGGGATCTCAAGTCAGCGCTGGTCCGTACTTATATGCCTCCCAATTCCTGCCTGGCCTCTAGTGAAGGACTCACCTTCAGACCGTTTCCTCCTTTGCCCCTTGTCAACTTCCATCCCTCTGCCCCTTGTCAATGTCATCCCTCCCCTTTCTCCCAGCCTCCCTTGATGCATTTCGTTGTGGTATTTAATGACGAATCAGTAGATAAACAGCCTGATCTAGCTGCCCAGATATTATTATCTGCCCTGTTCTCCTCTGCCCAAAGGTCTTTGTTCTTCACAGAGAACAAAGGATTGGGTCCCCCATTGGCCCATGTTTCTATTTCCTGTTCATTGCCTGTTTGTGGTTGGTTATTTACTGGGCAGCATGAGAGGGGTCCTCTCCTGGGATCCTGCTATTGCCTCCTCATTTGCCTGGACAAATGCGGGGCCCCCTGCCCCTCTTCCTCCTTATCTCCACATGCCCTGGGTGTCTTAGCCTGGCCCATGAACCTCAGGGGTCTTTACTTGACCTGCTGCTTGGAGTGGGCCATGGGCTCAGCCCCTGGTGCTGTGGAATTGAAGTCTGTCAAGTTCCTTACCTGAGGGTTTCAGCTCTGCGAGGCAGCCTGTGCACCCCCTGCCTGACTTCTATTGCAGAAATACTGTAGTAAGGACAACACCGTAGCCTGCTGGCCACACAGTCCCCTCAGCTGGGGAAAGCCCTCTGCCTGCCTGCTGAGTGGAGCTGGCAAGGGGGCCTGCCAGGCTCAAATGTGAATGTGGAAACGTTGAGGGGTATGGGTCTGGCTATCCTCCTTCTCACCTATATTTTTTTTTTTTGGATGATCAAGGAGCAGAGGGTGGCTTGCTAGGTCCCAGTTATTTTCTAAACCCAGAGTGGGCTTCTCAGGGTGAGAAGCATGCCCCATCCCCCTGGCTTTGTATCCTGGTAGAGGCCCTGCCTCTTCAAGCTTCCCTTTCCTCTTTGTCAGTTGAGGGAGACCTTCCATGCCTGTTCTCCTCGAGCAAGTCATTTTGTGAGGATCTGAACAGCAAGTTCCTGGAGGCAGAAACAGGTTTTGTAAGCCATCAGTCCAGCAAATTTGGGGGACCACTGGTGAATGGTGACCAGCATTTATACCAGCATCCCCACCCCATGTTCCAAGCATTGTACTAAGTGCTTGACCCAAATCCTTCATTTCTTATTTATTGAGCACCTACTGTGTGCCAGGTGCTGTTCAGGGCACTGGCACCATAGCAATGAACAAAATAGCCCACGTAACTTACTTTACTCTTTGTGTGTGTATGTGTGTGTGAGAGAGAGAGAGAGAGAGAACATCAGATGGTGGTAAGATGCTAGAAAGGACGGGGGCGTATGGTGTTTTAGCCATGGGTGTCTGGGAAGGCCTCTTGGAGGAGGCATAATTTGAGCAAACACCTGAGTGAAGCAGGGAAGGGAGTATGAGGAGATGGTCTGCAAGAAGAGAGTTTCAGTGAAGGCTGCTTGGTTGCCTTACAAATCCCTGTGATGATTCTGCCCATTTTCTGTCAGAAGCAGTTGAAGGTCTGAGAGGTTAAGTAACTTACCCAAGTACACACAGTGAATGAATGTACTGGGACCCAAGCTCAAGTGCTTCTGGTTCTAAGTTTTGTGTCCTTAATTGCTGCTTCCTGAATGGAGGTGGCCAATTATGCACCATCCCCTACCCCCACCCACCATCAACAACACACAGGCGGCAGTTACTGGCTGTCTTCTACCGGGGTATATGCATTGATACTGCCACTCCTGGACAGCTTCCCCTGGTGGAGTCCCTGATAAGAAAAGGGCCTGGCAGGGCCATTTGAAATGGTAGGATAGGTCATGCTCAGTGCCTCAGAGCCCAAGAATAATGCCCTGTCCACTCCCCACTGCAGCCTGCTGCCCCTCCCTCCCAGGCAACAAATTATGGCCTCCAAATGTGTGCCCAGGCCTGCCTTTGACATCAGTGGGGCCCACCTGAGCTTCACCTTCAGGATTCTGATAATCAGCTCTCTCTCCTCCTGGCTTCCCCCAAGACCTGTATGGAAATAAGTATGTGTCTGCTAGGGATCAAATGCTTTCGGAGACGAAAGTCGGTACTGAGGACATTATAGGGAGCTATCATCTCGGCACGAAGCTCTCCCACAAAGCCCTCTGCTCCTCTTTTGGGCTGACACAGTTTCAGCCTGAAAGGTTCCAGCAGGCTGACTTGGTTTTAAGCAAAAGCACATCCTATTATTTTTTTGAAAAATGAAGTGTAATATTAACAGTTATTATTCCTGAGCAGAGGTTAAAAAAAGGGTGGGGGGACTCTGGGATTTTTGTGCTTGATGAATTGTTTGGCAGTTTGGATTTTTTTTTAATTTTTTAAAAAATCATAATAAATCAATAGATTGCCTGTGCCAGCCCTGACTTATGGGGATGGGGAGGCGAGATCTGGCACGGTGAGCAGACGAAATCTGCATTTCACTTCACAAATGAGAGGGGCTGCATAATTCACTTGAGTTGCGCGGGTCTCTCTTGTGGGTGCCTGTCATGTGCTATAAAAAAAGGAATAGAAAGGAGAGGAAGCAATTGTGCGTCTTAACTCAAAAAATCCTCTAGCCCCTCGCTGGGACACAGGGGCCTGCAGGCTCCCAGACAGCTTTGCCATTCTGCTCCAAGGTGTCAGCCGAGGCTGTCATATAATTTCATATAATTCAAGAAGGTAATTCTCGAAGGGTGCCGCTGTCTGTGGACCCCGCAACTTGGGACAGAATGAGAGGTTGTCAGCGCCAGTGGGGTGAGAGTGAAGGTGGCAGGGAATTCTTTCAGTATCCATGGGCTGTCTGGTACTGAGTCCCAGGCACTCAAAGGCGTGTTTGCACACGAACTAGGGCAGCCCCTCCCGCCCTCTCTGCCTCCATGACCGCCCCCCCCCCATCTTCCCGGATGGTTTTACAGGCAAAGATACATATCATGGACACCCCAATCCCCATTCCAGTGGGGAGAAGGCCTCCTCCTTCAGAAAGGTTTGCAAATCAGGAAGTCTGGGAGATTCCCTGGTCTGTGCGAGCCCCTCCGGCTCTCCTATTTTTCACCCACTTTCACTTTTTCCTTGTTTAATTTTCCCTGTCTCACCTTCCTAGGTATGACACTCTCTGACACTTGGGGGAGAGCAAGGAAAGGGACCAGTGGCAGGCTGTCGTCTAGCGGGGTCTTGATCTAATTAGCCTGGCACCTCACATCAACACGGGTCTGGAGCTGTGATTTACTTAAATGGCAGCTGTTTAGGCCCCAGAACCAGCTTGCTGCTCTAGGGCTGCCTGACTGTGCGCATATTTATGAACGTGGGTGCAGGGTGTAGCCTCGTCTGTGAATCAGGGGAGAACGACTGATGAATTACTCAGCACTCAGAGAATGGAAAGTGACTGTCAGACATGATTTCTCTGATTTATAAGTTGCGGGAGCCTTCTTTGTCCTCTTGGTATTTGTGCATCAGATGGGCATGTCTCCATTCACAGCCAAGTGGATAAAGGCCCCTGCTCAGCAGAGAGCAGTCAATCCTCCTTTGCCATCTAAGCCTGGGGAGCTGGCTTGTACTGGGTAGGGGGAGAGGGCGTGGCCAGGGGCATCTCTCCTTCATGAGTATTTCCTGAGCCCTGCCCGCCTGCAAACCAGTTGGGGCCTGACGCTTTGGGGGCTGGATGAGGAGAAGACCTTGTCTGTGCCCATGGCTTAGTTGCTAGGATCAGAAAGGCACGTAGTTAGGTGAATCCTGGGTCACTGTGCTCAGCCAGGAGCAGCCATGTACTGACAGTCAGGGGAGGCTGCCTGGAGGTGGTGTGCAGGTGGGATCCATATGGTTAAGGAGGGCTTTGTGTCCTGTTCAGTGAACCACCCCAGCTGGCTGTTACCTGCTAATTAGCAAGTGGTTTAATTCTCTGAACCATTATTTTCCCCTAGAAATGTGGTTTTCTTAGCAAGCAGGGTTAATTCTGAGATTCAGTTTATGTTATAAACTATAATAGAAACCTCTGTACAGTTGTCTTTTTCACATGCCCTTTGCCTCATTAATGTCCAAGAGGTGTCCACATTCTAACAGGGAGACCATGTATAAGAGTGGTATCACCCTGTTATTCATTCATTCAGTCAGTCAATTACTCATTCCTTACTCTGTGTCTGGCACTGGGAAGCATTGTTTGTGTGGGACAGGGGGAGTGCAGTGACTGTGTTGGGGAGTCTTCTGAGGCAGTCCCCCACATTGTAGGCCATCTCTAATTATGATGAAAGGTTCCCCAAGGGGACTGGAGGACGTGCGTGGGGCCTGTGTGGCGAGTGTGCTGAGCCTGCCCTGTGTCCCAAAACTTGTCAATGAATATCTTTTTCGCCAGTATAAATGGAAGATCTGCTTGAATCTCTGTCGGGTGCATGTGGCCTAGTTGCCGGAGCTCCAGGGGCATGACAAACACCTGGTAGACTCCAACCAGTGGGCTATGTGGGGCAGGCCCACCTGCACGCACACATGTGCATGTGTGCCTCTGTGGTGGGGTGTGAGGGTGGGGGTGGGGAATGGCTGGGCCAGGGGGATGCCTGCTGTCCCTGCCAGCCCCTGCCAGGGGACTCGCCAGGAGCCTCAGCCCATCTGTGTTCATGTCTTACCCCTGTTGAAGCCCCTTGCTACCTAATTCTTGCCTTTGAGGGCAAATCAGAGCACCTTTGGTGAGGCTGTTTCCCTGGGGAAGCCCGAGGGGGAGCCTCTGTCCTTAGCTGTCCCAGATAATACTCTGACCAATACCAGTGTACCTGGCAACACTTATTGAGTGCTTGCTGTGTCCATATCAGCTGTAAGAGGAAAGCTGGGGGTTTTTGAGGGGTGGGATTGACTTACTGTTTAAAGACTTAACTTTTTTTATAGCAGTTTTAGGTTTGCATTAAATTGAGAGGAAGATACACATTTGCCTTATATCCCCAGCCCCACATGTGCATAATGTCCCCTATCATCACCAGAATGGTACTTTTTTTTTGCAAAGATGAACCTACAGTGACACACTGAAATCACCTCAAGTCCACAGTTTGCCTTGGGCTTTGCTCTTGGTGTTGTACATTCCGTGGGTTTGGACAAATGTATAATGACATGTATCATGATGTCATACAGAGCAGTCTCTGTGCTCTACCTACTCACCTCCCTGCCACCCAGCAACCACTGGTCTTTTCACTGTCCATAGTTTTGCCTTTTCCAGAATAGTTGGAATCATACAGTATGCAGCCCTTTCAGCTCGGCTTCTGTTCCTTAGTAATATGTATTTAAGGTTCCCATGTCTGATCATGGCTTCATAGCTCATTTCTGCTTAGTGTTGAATAATATTCCATTTTCTGGGTAGAGCGCAGTTGATTTAGCCACTCACCCACTGAGGGACATCTTGGTTACTTCCAAGGTCTGGTAATTATGAATAAAGCTACCATAAACATCCATGTGTAGGTTTTAGTGTGGACATAGTTTTCAACTTCTTTGGGTAAATACCAAGGAGCACAATTGCTGGATGGTATGGTAAGGGTATGTTTAGTTCTGTGAGAAACTATGAAACTGTCTTCCAAAGTGGCTGTACCATCTTGTATTCCACCAGCAATGAATGAGACTTCCTATTGCTCCACATCCTCACCATCATTTGGTGGTGTCCATGTTTCATTTGGCCATTCTCCTAGGTGTGTAGTGGTAAAGAAAGCTGTTACTGAGTATTTTAGGAAAGAGGAAACTGAGGCACAGAGAGGTTGTATAACTTGTCCAAGATCATGCAGTAAGTATCAGAGCCAGGTTTCAACCCTGGATGACATGACCAACAAGCTGGGGTAATTCTCCACCTGCCCTATTGACCACACTGATCACAGGCACCAAGCCCCTTCCATCCTCACACAGCTCCCTGTGACAGGGGCTCACGTGGAGAGTGACTGATGCCCAAGCCACACAGCATGGAGAAGCCAGGATTTGAACTCTGCCTTGCTGATTCCTGGCTGGAGAACCAGATCTGACTCTGAGCCTCTTTATATGGGCAGGAAGCTGGCACTCAGAATATACTGTCTTCCCTGGGCATCTTTGAGTAAAGGTTTGGGGTCACAGCAGCTCCCAGGTGGGGAGGTGCAGTGTATTCTGATATAGAAGCAGGACAGGGTGTCTGCCCATTTTCCATGAGCCACTGGGTAGGCCATCTGTTTCAAGATTTAAAAAAGAGCATGTTGTTGCTTTTTGCAGTATCTTCCAGGGGCTGCCCATCCCTCTTAGAGTAAATTCCCAAAGTCCTCCAGTGGCTGGCAAGGCCCTTAGCAGTGTTGATCCTCGTGTCCCCTCTGACCTCACCCCACCCCGTCCCCAGGCCTCTGAGCTTCAGGCACCCTGCCCCGCTTGCTGCCTTCTTGCCAGCCCAGCACGGACCCACCTCATGCATGGCCTTTACCCTTGAGTCTCATGTAAGAATATTCCCCCATGTTCTCACCTCCTCATTTGTTGATCATCTTCATTTATTTTATGACCCTCTCGACCCCTAAAATGAGGGCGAGCACATTATCTGTTTAGTCCCCCACAGAATCCCCAGCTCAAAGTGCCTGGCACATAGTATATTCTCAGTAAATATTCTATTGGATTTTTAAAAATTCTAGCTGGATCCCTGTCTCGTGTAGACCCCATCCCAGGCCCCTCTCCACCGTGACATGGTCTTGGATTCCTACTGCTGATCATGACCTGCACATCTTATTAGTTGTGGAGAAATCACAGCAAATGACACCTTTGAGAGTCAAATATTTGGGGCCAACCTCCGGGGGCTGGACCATCAGGGGTGAGGTTGGGTCTCAGCAACTGAGGCCCCCACACCAGCCCTGTTTCTGGGGTGCAGAATCAGGTCAGATCAGGGAGGAACTGTCATGGGGTGTGCTGGGGGCCCTTGGGCCCCTGCCCAGAGGATGTGGTGTTTAGGGGTGCTGACTGGCCACGGTTTTTCTTGCAGAGGAAGGCATCAACCATGAGTGTAAGCTGTGCAACCAGATGTTCGACTCCCCAGCCAAGCTCCTCTGTCACCTCATCGAGCACAGCTTTGAGGGCATGGGCGGCACCTTCAAATGCCCTGTGTGCTTCACAGGTGAGTGTGCCCTTTAATGCTGGGCCTGGACATATGCTTCTGGCCTGACATGAACCTGGACACACTTCCCGGCTCCCCTCCCCCTTGGCCTGTCCCTACCTATGTCCCATGTGTGCTGCAGATCGCCCTGCCTGCCTCCCTGCAGAGCTGACCTGTGGCCCTCCCTGTTGCTCTCTGGCCTCTCTTAGGCAAGCTGGCTGGCCTCCATTCTCCACCCTCCTGTCATCCCTGCACTCGGCTGCTGCAAGTCCTTTGCCCCTCCGTGGTACTTGGCCCTTCATGGGCTCCAGGCTTGTCTCCCTCAGCTGGGAGCTCTGTCCAGCACCACTGGGGCTCACACCCTTCTGGCTCCTCTCCTCACTGCCCTGTCCCAGTTCATGCTCCGTCCGGCTGGAGGGGTCAAGAGCAGTTGTGCTGGGCAAGTCCCCAGCCCCCAGCCTGGCTGCCAGCCCAGGCGAATGGCTGTCCCGGCCCGAGGCAGTCTCAGGGGCTCTGCCATCCCCCCTCCTGCTGCCCAGATGGCAGTCGGTATGTGTAGGGGAGCCTGGCCTTCCTCTCCTTCCCCGACATCTGTCGTCTGCCACGGCGGGAAGCCCACCCTGGGGAGGGCGCCTGGCGGGAGGGCATCTCTGAAGTGCTCACCTCCCAGACACACAGCTGCTTCAGGGCCACCTCCTGTGTGTGCCCAGGGCCACCTCATGGGCTGCCACCGGGAAGCAGGGGCTGTGACCTGCTCCCTGACAGGCCTGAGGAAGGGCTTTGTTGTGGGGAATGTCCCCACACACTCACACCCTCTAGGGTTCCCAAGAGTCTTGGAACACTCTGGCACCTCTTCCCTTTAGTCTCAGGAGCCCCCACCCATCTGTTACCATCACACTCTGTGGGCTGAGTGGGCACTGTTCTGAGGATGCTCAGCTGCTAGGTCTGCCAACCCAGGACAAGGAGCCCCTGTGTGATGGTCCGAGTTTGCTGACAACAACCTCAACAAGAATAGTAGTTTGTGTTTATTGAGTACCTTGTTGTACCAGACACTGTGCTAAGCTTATTTAATTTAAATCTCAGCTCTGCTACCTGCTAGCAGTGGGGCCTAGGAAAAGTCACTTAACATGTCCAGGTACCTCTGTTTTCTCTTCTATGAAATGGAGATAACAGCAGTGCCTGCTGTACAGGCCAGTGCTGTATTCAAGGAGCCCACGTGTGGAAGGTGTCTGGGAAACAATGATGATGGTGATGACAATGATGTTTGATGGGCTAATTATGTGCCAGGCCACCTTTGAAGCATTTTGCATGTGTCAGCCCATTTGATCCTCCCAGTGGGTTACATACTATAATGATCCTCATTTTTTAGATGAGGAAATGAAGCCCAGAGAGGTTAAGTGACTTGTCCGATGTTGCACAGCCCACAACGGCAGAGCTCAGCCTTACTGGCCTGAACCCTGGTTAGTAGGTGCCAGCAGAGCTCTCTGTACAGCAGAGCTGGCTGCGTGTATGCTTGGGCGGCCCCTGTTTGTGAGGGCTGTGGAAGCAGGGGCTGTGGGCGGAACGGTCCTGACCACTGTACCCGTGTCCAGTCTTTGTCCAGGCCAACAAGTTGCAGCAGCACATCTTTGCTGTGCATGGGCAGGAGGACAAGATCTATGACTGCTCGCAGTGCCCACAGAAGTTCTTCTTCCAGACCGAGCTGCAGGTGAGTCCCTCAGCCGCTGGCCACCCACACCTGGCTCTTTGCTCCTTGGGGCCTCCATTGGGTCTCAGGGTAACCCGGGGGAACTTGCACTCAGCATGACCCCAGCTGTAAAAGCTACAGGCAGCTGCACCTGGGCTGTGGGCCCAGAGCCAGTGGCTGCCCTCCTGGCTGGCGTGGGCTGGTTGTGGCCCCAGGGCTCTGCTGGCCTGGCATTCCCGGGGGAGCTGGGCTGTAGCAGCTGAGCCTGGAGCGGGAGCCAAATGGCTCATGTTTGTGTTGCTGTGGCAAGTCCCTTTTCTTCTTGGGGTCCATTTGCCCACCTGTGTACACAATGACGTTTAACTGAGCTTTGGATCTGTGGCTGGTGGCCCGTGTGGCTTACGTGGCTGAGGCCTGGGGCTGTGTGGGGCTGGGATCTGGGTCTGGGGTCTTGGAGCCTCCAGCTGTGCCCATGAAAGCCAGAAAGGTGAGAGCAGTGAATGCAGGGTTGGGCCCCAGCCCAGAGGGAGGGACCCCCCGCCACGGGTCCTGAGGCCGATGTGGCTTTCAGGGTGGCACAGTGGCCTTAATCAGCTTCTTCGGGTCCCCATTGAGGGCTTTCAGTACTGGGAGGCCCTTGTGAAGGGGAGCTTCTGTGGGGGTCCTCCCTCGGCTCCTGCAGCCACTCCCCTCAGTGTCCCACGGGGCCGCTTCCCACTTGTTACTGGTGTCTGAGGACCAAGATCTGTCCTGGGAAAACCACCTTCTTATCCAGTGGTGTTTGTAAGAAACTCTTGTACCACTGGAAGGTCACATGCCCACTCAGAAGTATCCCCACACAGAAAAAATCACACACACACTGTGCATGGACAGTAATATCCCACACGTGAAGAAAAGCTCCACACACACGGTTCCTACACATACATACACACAGAAACTTCATTCACCACACACACACAGTGTAACGCCACACCCGGAAAAGAGGTACTACACAAGCATCCACAGAAACACGGCATGTGCACACAGACATGACCGTTTCGGTCAGGGTACAGGGTAGGTTATACTGTAGTAACAAATACTCTCTAGATCTCTGTGTCTCCACACAACAAAGACATATTTGTTGCTCCTGTTAGAAATCCAGGCAGATGGCAGGGGAGGGACCCGGTTCACAGCACACAGTGACCTTGTGTGTGGGGGTCCATCTCCTTTCACGTTTGCCGGCCACCGAGGCAGGGCGGAGCAGGAGGTGGAACTGCACACCAGCTCTCAAGGCTTCCCATGGGAAAGGACACACATCTCCTCTCCTGTTGTTTTGGTCAGAGCCAGTCATGTAGCTGTGTCAGATTTCAAAGGGGGCAAGGAAAGTAACCCTGCCCTGTGCCTGGAAGGAGAGGAGAGCTGATGTTTGTCACACCCCTGAGGACTGGTGCGCACCATGGCCCACAGGGTGTGTCGGCCCACCCAGAGCCTTGCCCTGCCTGCATACCCGTGCAAGTCCCTGTTACCCTTCTCTCTCAGGGATGAGGCTGAGGCCACAGCACACAGGGCAGAGCCGTAAAGTCACTCAGGAGCCGCAGTGGTGTCCCTCTTCAGGGTTGAAGGGGCGCAGTCACGGCCTGTGGCAGGACAGACCATCTTCTCATTGTGCTGCAGCCCGGCCACACAGCTAGGCCCGGGTCATCCTGACTGCATAGCAGGTGACAGCCATTGTCCAGAAGAAGTGAAAACAGGCCCATGGAGGGTGCAGTGGGGATTCACCAGGTCAGGGTGCCATTTGCATGGGCTGGCCCTGTGCCAAGGCTGGGCAGACAGAACTGACAGGCCTGGACTCTGACCTTGAAATGCACACAGGTGGATTGCTGGAGAGCCTATTTATGTGTCCCTGCCTTATATCACTCACATGGCCTTTATCCGATCACGGTGTGGGACAGAAGTATGGACCCAGGTCCTGAGAGGGGATTCTACTTCCAAACAGCCACCGGCAAGGTGCGGCCCTGCCCAAGGCCCGCTGCTGCCTCCCCATTGATCCACAAGCTGAGTGTGCCCCTCTGTGCTGAGGAGGGCCAGCCCCCCCCACATTTGACCAAGAGAGCTTAGTGCCAGCACCTGATCGACAGACCGTCCAGGAAGCCTCCCCGCTCACACGCTGCTGGCAGTGCAGCCTGTGTGTGCCCCCTTGCCTACCTCCCACCTGTTTTACCTGCCTGGCCCAGCTACTGAAATAGGCCTTAGGTCCCCAGACAACTGAAGCTTTTTATAGCTCACATGGCAGCCACTCTTGAACCCACTAGCACACATAAATGATGATTTATTGAACTTTGGGCTCACACAGCCCTCTGGTATTCCTGGGTTGTCCTAGACCCCAAGAGAGGGATGACTCCTCTCCTTGCTGGCATGATGGTTTTTCCCAGAGAAGTTTCCCCATCCTGCCTTGTCTGAACTTCGTTGGACTCCCTGTCACAGCCCTACTGCAGGACGCAGAGATGTAGACGCTGAGGCTTCTTACTGGGGCTCTAACCTGGGCTGCAGACTGTCCCAGACTCCAGAATGGTTTGTGCAAGCTGGTGGCTTCCTGAGTCACCCAACCACCTTTAAAGCAGATCCTCAAATTCCAAGAGCCTTACTAAATTATAGCCTTAAAGAGTCACTATTTTCTGCAATTAATGATTTTAATTACAGACCATTTAAATGTGGAAGAGTTGTAGCAATGCCAAATCTATGCAAATAGTGGCTTTTATTAAATAACTTGAAGAGCAATTTTCTGTTATTTTGAGAGGAGGGTTCTTCAGGCACTGAAGTTTTCATCATCACTCCTTGGAAGCTGGGGCTCCTCATTTCCTGGGGTGACATCTGGGAGTTTGGGTTGTCTCAGCAGGAGCCAGGGCCTGGTTCTTGCTAGACCTTGACTGATTCTTTGGGTCATTTGAGGTGCTGTGGGGAGACTGAGGGAACCTAATGTTTCTAGGCACAAGTGACTCTGGGCTACAAGGTCTTGAGAAGATGCAAGGCTTTAGGATCATTCTCACTGTAGGACCAGATACAGAAATGCTATGGATAGAGAGGTAAGAGAGGTGGGATTGGAGCCTGGCAGGCTTGGTCTGTATCAGAGTGATGTGTCTGCCTCCAGAAGGAATGCTCTCTTATGATGCATTAACAGGAGCATAGTCGCCTGGATGAGGGAGGTACAAGTCTTGCTTGATTCTGAGTTCACCTGTCTGTGCCCAAAGACTGAGATTAATTTAAAGGACTTCGACAAACTGGAGCATATTCATAACAGAATGACTAGGAACAGGAGAGGGAGCTAAGCTTTGCTATTCATTTGTTCACAGCATGTATGTGGAGAACCTACTATATGCCAGGTACTTGATTAGGAACTGACAAAATGTTGGCAAATGAGACAAGCACCCATAGGGCCTGCATTCTAGAGGGATTGATAGACACTGTGCAACAGTGGTCAATGATGTGAAGAAAATAAGACCAGGTAATAGGCTGGAACGTGATGGGGGGTGAGGTCAGGTACTTCTTGGTGGGTGGGGGTTGTCATGGAGGGCCTGTCTGAAGAGGTGGCGTTTGAGCTGAGACCTGGACGGTAATAGGGAGAGGGTGTGTGGAAGAAAGCCATGAGTGCAAAGGGCCTCCCTAGTGTGTGCTGGGACAACAGAAGGCCAAGTATGGCTGAAGCAGTGTGTGGAGAGTAGCTGTGTGAAGGAAGCTGGCAGAAGGCCGGGTCATGGCAGAGTTTATAGGATAGCAAAGGAGTTGGATTTTATCCCCATTGTAATGGGAAACCAAATAGGGAAGAGGTATATGACATCTACCCTGAATCAAAATTTAAGCAGTTTAGTCTTTGAAAGACACTGTTAAGAGAATGAAAAGAAAAGTCACAGACTGGGAGATAACATTAGCAAATCACCTATTCGATTAAGGACTTATGTTTTGAACACATGAACAAACAACAACAACAAAAAAACACTCACAGCTCAAATGAGGGGGAAAATCAATTTAAAAACAAGCAAAATATTTTAACAGTTCACCAAAGAAGATGGAGGGATGCTCAACACCATTAGTAATTAGGGAAGTACAAATGAACGTGATGCCTCCGTGCACCTATGAGAGTTATTAAAACACAAACCAAACCCGGCAACGTGAGCACTTCCACCAGCAATGCATGAGCACCCCAACTGCTCCACCCCCCACCCCCCAGCCAGCCCTCAGCCGCCATTTCTGGGTTAGCTGGGGTCCCTTCTGGCTGCTGTGCAACCAAATCCCCACACAAAATCCCCTCTGCTGAAACACCCAGGTGTGTCTGTCTGTGCAGTAATGACGGGCTGTGGCAGTGCTGGCAAAATTGTTTGTGAGTTTCTTATAAAGCTCAGCACACCAAACCCAGCCCAGCTGTCTCTGAATCTCTGTGGACACCTCTGTGCCCACATACACTGGCACAGTGGTGCCTCCTTCTCTCCTGCCTGAGAACCTCCCCACATCCCAGTCTTCACCCTCACTGAGGGGATGTGCAAAAGGGGTGTACTGATTACCAGCCACACACGGCTGGCCTCTGACATAGTGGACAAGCCCCCCCCGCCCCGAAATTGGACAAGGAACACTTAACAACAGCTGCCACACCTGGGTGGATCACTACTGTGGGCCAGGCCCTGTTCTAAGCATTTTCCATGGGTTTTCTCAACAGAGCCCCTTGAAGTAGATACTGTTCTCCTCATTTATAGATGTGGAAACTGAGACCCAAGAGGTTAAGTGATTTGCCCAGGTTCACTAGCAAATGGCACAGCCACATGCAAAGCCAGATTGTCTTTGCCACCAAGGCGAACAAACCCTCCAAAGTTTAAATGAATTGCTGTTGATATGAGCTAATAGATTTAAATGAGGCCTGCAGTGCTGAACTATAAAAAGCCTTCATGTCAGGGGACCCAGAAACTATTTTAGTAGTTGGGCCAAGCAGGTAGCAGGGGATGCAAAGGAACCTGCTTGGGGGTGGGCCCAGGTGGAAGCGCTCTAGGGCCCGTGCTGCAGAGCAGCCTGTACTCAGTGTCTGCTCAGCTGGAGCTTGAGACCAGGAGTCTGCACACCTTGCAAGGGGCAGGGAGTGAGTTCAGCTCAGGCTGGCCGTGAGGAGAGGAAGGATTAAGTCCAGGTGTGGACAAGGGACCTCAGAAGACCTCAAGCCTCTTGGAGTTGCTGACTTACCCACTCAGGGCAGCCTTGCCATGTGCTGTCATACGGAGGCTGGTAAAGGCTGGCATCCTGCAGACCTCTGTGATGGATGGAGCCAGGCTGTGGGGAGCAGTGGGCCTACCCTGTGCCCTGGAATCTAGACTCCCTCATTGACAAAGCGACGGGCCCGTAGGAAGTGCTTCCTGAGCTGGCCCGTGGCGGCAAAGCGGTTAGCCTGGCGTTGAGCAGGCGCATTTAAAGGATTAGCTCACGCTGTTTGCTTGTGTGTGCCTAATCATACCGCTTCCAGCTAAATGATTACAATTGATTAAAAGCAGAGTTAGGTATTCTAAAAAGCAACCTGGAGCCCTTCCGATGGAGAGAGATGGGCCCTAGCAAGCTGAATCCTGGTGCCCCACCAGAGGGAGGTGTCTGTGAGCCAGGAACATGGTCTGAGCTCTATTGAGACCCTTCCCTCTTAGCCCTTGAAAGCATTTGTTTTGGCCTTTCCTTTCATTCAAGGAACATTTAATGAGTACCTACAATAGGCACCATCAGAGCTACCACCTGTGAACAGGTCCACAAGGTCCCAGTTCTCACGGAGCTGACATTCTGTGGGAGGCACCAGTAATAAGTCAGTAAATATGTGAACTAGGTCATTTCAGACTGGAATTTTCAAGACAGCAGAACACTGTATTGTGATGAAAAGTGATGTGTGTGTGTGTTGAGGCAAGGGTGTGGGGTGGATGTTGAGGATGAAAAATCGGTTCAGGTGATCAAGAAAGGCTGGCCTTTCACCTGAGTCCTGAAGGCTGAGAAGGAGCCAGTGGGAGGAGAGCTTGGGGAGATCTTCCAGGAACAAGAATAGCCAGTGCAAAGAGTCAGAGGCATGGACAGACTCGGAGTGTCCAAGGAACCAAGAGAAGAGTAGTGGGGCTGGAGGCGGGTGAGCTCCATCCTGCTTCATCTCGGGGCTGCTCCTGTCTGCTCTGTGCACTGAGGTGGCTGCCTCCTGGGTGGACTGCATCCTCGGATCTGTCTGCTTGAACGCCCTCGCTTCTCCTCAGGCTCCAGCACCCAGTGCGGGCGGTCCCTTCTCCGAGAAGCCCTCCCTGGTTCCCACTCCTTTGGCTGCTCTGGCCCTGGGTTGACCCTCTCGATCTCTTTGCCAAGACACATTGTAATAACTGTGTCTACACCTGACTTCAAACTCAAATGTGAGTTTTTGGTGGGTGAAGACTACCTCTGCTATCCACCCATCCATCCATCCATTCATCACAATGTGTTTCAGTGTTTTTTTAGCTCTTCAAAAGTAGGAACATAAAGGAAAGAGAACACAAATGAGGAGAGGAGAAAAGGAGGGTTGCAATCTGCAGATTCTAGGAGCCCAGTTTCTAAATTCCTGGTCCTTATAAGATGGGTAACCAAAGAGCCAGTTTCTTTGCCTCTGTGCTGCTGCTATCAGATCCAGCCAGATAATTAAAACTAATAATAATTAAAAATTAAAAGTGCTCTAGGCACATACTTAGCATTTGACTCTTTGGCTGAGCTTTCTGTGCGTAGCAACATCTTTCCACATTCTGCTTTAAAAACAGCCCATTCTGTGCCCCCTGCCATGGCACAGAGAGCAGGGCCTGGCTGAACTCGGCCTGGGGGCACGAGAGGAAGGTGCCTGGTGACACCCAGCAGTGGTTCTGGGGAATGAGAACCTGCTGCTTAAATTGGAGTCTTCCCCAGTTGCCCCCCCCCACCTCACTGTTTTCTATTGCAGACATTTGTATCTCTCTGGCCTCAGTTTACTGGTCTGTAAAACAGAGCAAGACCTAGTGCCTTGGTTCTTGTGAAGATGAAGAGCTCACATGCAGACAGTGCTTAGAATATAAAGCTTCCTGCTGGTAATTGGCACATTTCAGGGTATGATTGCTTTGTGAGTTTTGCCTTCCCCACTAGGACAGGAAACCAGAGCCTATTCTATTAAATGTGACAACATGGTGCAGGGGTGCCATGTGACACTGTGGGAGGGACAGCCTAGCTTCAAATCCCAGCCCCGCTACCAAGCAGCTCTGTGAGCTTGAGCAAGTCACGCACCTTCTCTGGGCCTCAGATGGGGGGTAATGGCAGTCCTTTCCTCGTGCGTACTGGGGGAGCCAGAGGCAGTGGTGCCTGGAAAGCCTTCACTGCCAAGTCTGGCTCAGGGCCACTGTTGCCATCTTCGTCCTCCTGACTGTGGTCTGGGCGCCCTGCACCTTCACTTCACTCCCTCATTGCTCATTTGCTCAGTCTATGGTGCATGGCTTTCCTCGGTGTAGCCCACCTGTGTTACTGAGCATCTGCCGTGGACCAGATGTGTGCAGGTGCTGGGGACAGAGGCTTAAGCCCCCCAGGTGTCGTGGGGAGGGGAACAGTAAACTGATGAGGATAAGGAATATCATACGTTTGTGAGATAATATAGTGTAATACACTATACCATAGTACATATAGTGTTGTAGCGTATCATCCCAATCAAATTGTATGACAAATATAACTGTCGCACACCCCAGAACCCCATAGCTGGGCCCCATGTGACATCACAGGAAGCATGGGAGCCTGGGCTTTGTCCTTTCCCACTGTGTCTCTGAGCACCATCCATCTGTGTCTCTTGGTTTCCTTACTCTTGAATATGGCTGGGCCTTTCCTGCTCAAATAAAGTGTGTCATTGTCAGCATGTCTTACCACTCCCACACTTGGGGTGTCTGAGCCTCCTGAGAGGCCATGTGTGCCAGTTTAGGGTCTGCGACTGGAGAAGCTGAGGGGTGGGCACAGACTCTGCTCCTTGTCCTCCTGAGACCTGAGTCACTGATTCCAAAGTAGGAAAAACAAGGTTTACGGGGAGCCTAACTACATCTCTTCATGTGTTTAGTCTTCTAAGACCTCGCAGGGACCCATGAGTGCAGCATCCTATGGAGTCCACGTCACAGATGGGTAAACTGAGGCTCACATAGCTGCTAGAGATGCAGGGCTGAGAACACAGGCAGCCCGATACTAGTGTCTGTGTTCTTAGTCCTGCAGCTGAGGCAGGGGGCTTGCAGGTGACTCTCGAGCCCTAAGGAGCCAAGGGCAGGCCTCTGGGTGCTGGGGCAGGAAGAGCAACATTAGGGTGAGGCCTGCCCTCACCTTCCAGGAGGGGAAGAGTTCCAGAGGGTGATTTGGAGGCTGCGCAGGTCCCAGGGTGTGTGGCTGGCCTGCTCTGGGCAGCCTGAGTGGGCAGCAGCTGCCATGGTCGCTGCAGAGGAGCACGGGAGGAATGGTCTCTGGGAGGAGCATGTCCTGGCTGTGCTCAGATGCCCTCGTGAGACCGGGGCTCTGCCCGCCTGAGCAGTGAAGTGTGTGGAGGCCCAGGTGGGGCTGGGGGCTCCCCTCACGGCCCAGCCCCAGGCAGAGATGGCACTTGGAATGGGCCTCAGGCTGCCCGTCTGCCCATCAGAGCCTGTCATTCATGCCCTAGGGCAGGGGGCCAACCAACTTTGGAGGGGCACCATGCCATCATGACAGATGGGCACGGGGGAGCTGCCAGGATCCTCAAGCCAGCAGCCATTGTGTGTGCCGCTAGCCCAGCCCTCACCGGTGCTGTCCCAGCCAGGACCAAATGCCTTCAGTTTCTTAGAAACAATGATAATAGTAATAACAGTGGGCACCAGCCTGGTCTGAGGCTCCCAGAGGTTGACACTGTGCAAAGCCCCATCCCCCCACCCCCCTACAGACTTAGACAAAGAGGCGGCCCCAGGTACAGCAAAGACACAGGCCTTGGGGGCCAGAGGGTGTGAAGTGCAGAGTTGTTGCTTGCTGTCACCTTGGGCTCTTGACCTCCCCCTGTGACTCCCCATCCTCACCTGGATGGACAGTGGGCCAATACTGCCTCTCCTGGAGAGTTATTGCGGGGGTGCCACAAAATGTTTGTGAAACATAAACCATAGTGCCCGGCTGGAGGGCCCTAACAGAGGGAGTGGCATTGGGGGTAGACCTGACTCAATATTATGTCACATAGCTAGTACATGGCCAAGACAAGCCTAACTCTTGTGGGGAACAATAGGAAAAACAACAGCCCCCAGGCACTATGGGGAGCCCTCTGCATTGATTATCCTGTTTTATCTTCAGGATGATGCTACATGCCAGTGCTATTATCCCCATTTTGCAGATGGGGAGACTGAGGCACAGATAAGCAGTGGCCAAGATGGGATGCGAACCCAGGCAGCCTGGCTGCAGGGCCTGAGCATTGAACCACTGCCCTAATACCATAGGCAGGATTTATCTGTTGTTGAGCTCATTCATGTTAAACATGGGGCCGGCTTTATCTCTCGATACAGCAATCTGTCTTTCTTCCCAACTTGTTGGTAGCGGGTCTGGCTGCCTCCTGAGAGGATGCTAGGGTCTGGCGTGGCTGGGGGTGCTCGGCCCCTAACAGCTGAGAGATAAGAACCGGGTGTTCTTGGCGGAAGTCTGGATTGCACTCTTTGGTCGAGCAGGAACAATTACTAATGACATTTAGAAAGAAATTAATGATGAGAAATGCAAGTTGGCATTTCAGGAGCACCAGTCAGCAGCTGCCCGTCAGCACTCACAGGAGAGGCAAGGGGTTGGGGCCGGGCATGGAGGGGAGAGGGAGGAGATGGCAGGAATTAATGTTGCTGTGTCAATAATGAACATGGCCCTGCTTGCTCTGCTTCTGGAGTCGAGACAAAACCAAACGTGGACTGGCTGGGGCTGGTTCAGGGCTACAGTGGGAGTCACCGTGTGCTATGGCATGGGCAAGGGCAGGTGGCAGATTCAGTCTGGTGCCTCCTGTCAGTGGCATCAGGAGGGGGTGGACAGGGGGTCAAGAGGGAGCCAGTAGCCTTAAGACTAGGGCATTTGGGCTCAAGTCCCAGCACCACCTCTTAACAATTGCATGACTGCACTCACTGCTTCACCTTTCTGAGCCTTTGTCTTCATCAGTAAAATGGGGATAGTTGGGAAATGTAAAGATTATAAATAAAGAACAGTTTGCGCACAAAGCAGGAGCTCAATATATGGCAGCTGTTACCATGTTTCACTGATATATTTTTAAGATGCACAACTTATCATTAGAACATCTCTTCAATTGGAATATTTCACTGTGTTCTTATAGTTTAATTGGTTATATTTTTTGTTCCATGATCTCTTTTACTGGAGCATCTTATATTATTTGGAGTCTGAGACTAGATTAAATAGGGCATTGGTAAGAAGTACGGTGGAGGTTGAGAAGGAAGCAAGCTGCTGGAATTGTCTGGGGCAGGGATTGGGCTCTGAGTATGAGGCCCCTGCTGCAACCCTTCACAGTTTGCAAATGTTATCTCATTGGCACCTCAACACCCTGGGACCTCTAGAAGTGCTTTGTATGCTCATATTTTGCAGACCTGACACCCAAAGCTGGGAAAGGACAATAAAGTAGGAGACTTGTAGTGAAAAGTGGGGTGGCAGCAGGGAATGTACTCCTCCCATTGGGTTTAGGTGTTTGAGTAGGGGGCAAGTGGGACCGGTGCCCCCACTGAACCCAGACCTGCATGCACTGTCCAAAAGCTGCATCCCTGACCTATGGTACCACCTCAGTCTGCCCTTCCTTCTTTCTGAAGCCACCACATCCAAATGTGGGGTCATCCATGCTTTTGATAGTGATGGCAAAGCCTTGTGGTTAGTATTAATTATGGCAACATTAAACATCTGTATACCATTTTACATGTAAAAACTTTTACATGTTATCTATTTGAAGCTCACAACAAGGCTATGAGGTAGGCATTATTCATCCCATTTTTCAGGTAAGTAAACAGGTACTTAGAGAAATAAAGTGACTTGCTTGTGTTACCATATATAGTAAGTAGCCAAGACAGGATTTGAACCCCAAAACCCATTGTCTTTCTACCAAACCATCCACCTGCCTACCCACTTATCATGTACTCCTTTTTCTCCCACCAGTCATCCATGGGCCACCCATCCAGTCATCTACATATTCATTCATCCATCCAGCCATCTCCATCCACCATCCCATCTATCCAACCACTATCCTCCATCCATCCAGCTACACATCCATTAATATTGAGTGCTAAGTAAGCACCAGGAACACTGCTTTCATGACACCTGCCTCATATACTCTTAATTCCATGCTTATCTGCTACCCATTCTTCCCTAACCCTAAACTATATATGCACCTACATACACACACCTCTCCTCTGGTGAATTGTCTGCGGTGGGACAGATGGGATATAGATGATTCTTGGTTTGCCTCATGAAAACCAGGGAGTTCTTTCTGGTGGTGGGAGGGAATGCGCAGGGCAGACCCACTTGGTCATGGTAGGGCAGGCATCTGGGCAGTGAGGAGGTGCCCACGATTTGCTTGGAAGCTGAGTGTAGATGAGAGGGAAGGATGAGGCACTAAGGACTGGGCCACTGTATTCCTCAGCCCCATCGGGACCAGCTCCTGAGTGGTAGGCAGCCTGTGGAGTCCTGCCATTTTGGGTGGCAGGGATCACCTTTGCCTTTTGCTTTGTGTCAGGCTGGACTTCCTCTCCGGATGGGCAAGGGTATACACCCAGTGTTTTCCCAAGAACCATCATGATCATTAAACATAATCGGTCTCAGCTGTGGTTTTGATCGCTGGTGCATGCATACAATTCATCACAGCAAATTAGGTCCCTCCTCAGAACTTCTGGCCCTGCAGCCTGGGGGCCTGTCAATGAAGGGAGCTGGGCTATGTGGGCTCTGGGAGCCATTTGGGGGGTGATGGACCATGTTTTCTGAGGAGGACCACTCTCAGAATATCTGTCAGAATAACTTAACATCTGCAGGGGTTAATTTCTAATAATTTTGAGGATGCAGGAAAATTTCCTTTTGGCAAAAATTTGGAGCAAAGTAGAAGTGGATATGATCAAAGTCTTTAAAAAAATCACTTCATAAAACCTAAAAGCACTGAGTTAGTTGAGGGACCTGGACATATGTGTTCTGTATAATTAGTGACCATGTGACCTAGATTTTTCAGGACAGCCCTGATTTCAAGTATTCTGTACCAGCTATTGGCTATTTGTCCTGATTTTGAGCTTATGAACTATGATGACTATATGTGGATGTGTGTTTTCTTATCAAATTTTAATGAACAAATATTTAAGTTGTAAAGAACTGAAAATATTTCAGAAAAATTAAAGGGAAAAAACTTTTTCCCAATATGGCAAAATATTTCAGGCCTGTAGGTGTGCCACATGCCTGCCTTCCCACCTCCCCAGCTGCAATAGTGAGAAAACATGGGCACTTCTTTCCAACAGGGTTTGAAAACTGTCAAGGCCTGAGTCTTCTTGACTTGATTGTAGGGGAGGCCTTTCTGCACTATGCCTTGGCCCCTATGCTCCTGAAGGCCTCTGTTCTTCCCTGGCCCGTCCCTGGGAGCCCTACAGTTAATAGCATAGGCTCGGGCACTGCAGAGGAAAGCCTATCCAGCACAGAGGTGGAGAAGGTCTTGCATCCAGTGCCAGCTGGTGCTTAGCAGGTGACCTGTCCCCTGGATGCTACAGCTCCTTCTCATCCATCCAAGGCCTCCACAGGCTGCATCTCACTGCTACAGTCTGTGCAACTATCAGCTTCCAACCCTGGAACCAAAGACGGGACGGTGGCAGCTCAGGAATGGCCCCGAGTGTCTCAGCTATTTATGTAGAATGAAACCTCTCTCCTTCCCACCTGCCTGCTTACCCTGTAGGATCTTACCCAATTTTTTTTTAATTGTGGTAAAATACACAACATAAAATTGACCATCTTACCCATTTTTAAGCAAACACTTCAGTGGCACTAAGTACATCCACATTATTGTGCAGCCATCACTACCATCCACAGAACTCTTCCTCTTACAAAACTGAAATTCTGTTCCTGCTAAACACGACCTCCCCATTCCCCTCCCAAGCCCCTGCAACCACTAGTCTACTTTCTTTCTCCACTCATATGACTACTCTATGAACCTCACAGAAGCAGAATCACGCGGTAATGTCTTCAAAGGATCCCTCCACTTTAAAGAAAAAAGTGTAAGATGCTCTGGGCAGGGCAGGGAGGGGAGAGGGGCAGCTCCATTTCTTCTTCCGTCCCTGACCTTGTCAGTGGAGGCTTGGCTTTGCTACTGTACCTTGCTGGCTGCATTTCAGAAATACTTGTTGAGTTTTGGCAAGGACAGGCTCTGAACCCACCCTAGAGGAACAGCAGAATGCTGAGAGACTTGGTCCCGGCCTACAGCTCACTGCCTAGTAAGGGGCAGTTTACCAGGGCAGGGAAACAACAGGTCGTTGCAGGTTGAGGAAGGTGCTGCAAGGATGCCTGTGCAGTGCAGAGCTGCACTGTGCTGGATGGCCACTTACTGTGTGGGCAGGGAGGTCTTTCCCAGGGGATGGAAATTGTATGGGGAGGAGCCTGAGAAAACTGGGTGGGGGGGGTGCTTACCTGACAGAGGAATGGCTGCTGTGAGGGCTGAGCTAAGAAAGAGCTTGGCCCCTTGGAGAGAGAACCCAGGTCCTAGGGAGGTGGGGGCATTTGGATGGGTCCTAGCAGGGGTGTGAACTGGATGGGTTAGTTGCACAGTGTGGGGAGATGAAATGCCAAAGATAACAGCCAAACCCTGAACCACCTTGCAGCCCGTCATCAGTGTACTGTCTGTATGTGTGCGTAATTGTAGGGCCCACGTGGGTGTGTGTCGGGGGTGGGAAGTAAGAGGAGCTCTGCTGGCTCCTGAACCTCCTCAGGGGCAGTCGCCTGCCATGCCTGGCTCTGTCCTTCTCCTCCAAGAGATACAGTGGGCAATGGGTGGGGGGATGTCCAAGTTCTTTGAGAGAAAGGAAGATGGCGGGGACAATCATCATAACTCTTGAATGGGGTGGATATGGCACACTCATGCTGACCTCTCCCAGGGGCTGCCTGGTCCCCCTCTCTGAGGGGGCTTTGGGCACCTCTGTGTGACTCCAGAGAATTGGGGTTTGCTAGCACCTGATATGCCTGAGAAACATGCAGGCCGCCTGGGGGACACTGAGGAGGCAGCATTACCCAGGATTTGGGGTGGTACTGGCCTCAATGGAATTTTACCTTGTATTCTATTCTCCATTCTCTTCTTCAGAACATAAATGTACAAGGTCCCACATCCCATTCCCTCAGTGATGGGCGTGTACCATCTAGGGTCACCACTTCCCACCACCACCCCTGTCCTATGCATCCACCCAGTCAGTGTACTGGAAGATGTTTAGGCCTCTTGAGGTCCTCAGAAAATACCAAAGGCCTCAAGTGGGGCAGCCTGTGGGCCAGATTCAACCTGCAGACATATTTTGATTAGCCTGTGTAATGCTTTAAACATCAAGACATTTTATATTTAAAAATTCTAGATTTCCAGTTTTCCTTGTAAAACGAGCCTGGAGCTGATGAGGACTGCCTCTTTCTGCTGAGACTTGGGTTCTTGGTATGATCTGTCCCCACTGTGCCTTATTGCTTTGCACCTGGTGGGGGCTGTGCTCACTCGCAGGGTGGACCCGAAAACACCCCAGCCCCTGCGCTGGAGGCCTCCGTCCAGGCTGCACATGGTCAGAGGAACCCTGCCCACCATGGGGTCTCCCAAATGTCAGCAGCTCTTTCTCACTCTGTCCATGTTGGCTGTGAGTCTGGCACCCCCATTGATAGGATGCCTTGGTCTTCCCAAAGTGTTCTGTGCATGTGGTCTTTTCTTTTTTAATTTTTAAAATTGAAGGATAATATTAAACTTTATAGTAGCTCCAAGGGTACAACATAGTGACTCAACATTTATGTGTGGGCATGGTCTTCTTTGACCCACACTAGGAATGGCAGGTGTGTTTTGAGGTAGGAAGAGAGGCGCCTCTCTCGGTCTTGGGAGCCCGTCACCCAGGCTGTTTTTCATGGAGGCTTGGAACTTCTAGTTGGTTGCTCTCAGGCTCAGATGTGGTGTGTGGGCTTGGATTCCTGCCTGGCTGCATCAGGTAGGAATAATGCCTGTTAGGGGTCTGACTCAAGCTCTTTGAGAGTGGCGGACCATCTTCTAATTCGTATTTGAGATAAACTGTCTCCCAGGGGCCTGGTTCCAGGCAAACTCTTGGTTGATGTGGTTAGGTTGGACTTCACGGTGACCCAGGAGGTTGACAGGCCAGTGTGGTATCCCCCACCCAGAAGGGGGCCAACAGCCGCCAAAGGGAACTGGTAGTCACCTGGGACACCATTACCTGAACCCTCGATTCTCCACCCTCAGTCCCTAGTCTGCTAGGTACCCTGTGCCTGAGGGTCCCAGACAGATGAGCGCAGAACCCATGGTCAGGACTGGCCCCTGTTGCCAAGGAGGGGCAAATCTCTAAGCAGCCCTGGAAGGATTTCATCTTCCTCTGCTTGTGACAACAGCCACGAGACTCCTGTCTTCCTGCCACCTCAAGTGGTGTTGTGGCGGGCCTGCCAGTCTCTGCCCACAGACAGACCGCCTGGGCTCATTTGCATGCTGAAGTACAGTCCCTCAAGCCCTTGTCCCTCTGGGCAGGTATTATTAGTTCCCTTGTTTTTTTGGGTGCCTCTGAATGGAAGCCTGTTTATGGGATGGGCTCCTAATAGAAGGCTTCGGCTCCCTCCTAATAATCTATTCTCTGGTGGGTTTTATTTCCAAGGCACAGCGATATAGAACCTGCCCCTTTGGGAGTTTATTGGGCTTTTTTCTTTCCACAACATTTTCTCCCACATATTTACTCAAAGGAAGATGTTTTCCTGCTCACGGAACTGGTTGTTGTCTAGGCCACCTGCTTTGGTCTTTTGTGTTCTGGGTGTTGCAGAGCGCAGGTGAGAGAAGGTTTAGAGAGGGCCACTTGCCTCCCCACTGGGTGCCTTAGAGCAGTGAGGAGAGAACCCCACAGGTCACTTCTTTGGGGACACTGCCAGCAGAACAGTCTGGGCCATGTAGCTGCTCCTCCCATGCTCCTAAGTGACTTTTAGGGCTCTGAATCTGCTTCTGCTCTTGTTTCTGCAAGAAAAGCAGATTCTTCCCAAAGACAACCCTGCTGGTCCCTGGAAGTTGGAATCTCCCTTCAGGACAGGAGTTCAGATGAATTAAAGCTCTCACTCGAGAGACAGACTTCCCTGGTTAAGCAGTGCGACGCTCAATTCCTGCTGATCTGGAGTGGCAGACGACAGCCTGTCAGGCTGTCTGGGAGGCAGGGCGGGGAAGCCTCACACACATCCCCACACATGGAGAAGCTGCCTTTGCCTCATGGGACATTCCAGAGTTTTTTGCCCAGGCCAGTGGGTCAGCAGCTTCACCCAGGACCCTTGATGCCAAAGAGGGGAGTCACTTCCGCACGGCAAACCTTTCCCTGCTGTCTGTGTAAATGGGGTAAATGACGGCTTCCTGGGTGGGGGCCACCTGGGGAAGCAGGGTGGTCACAGCCTGGGCCCTGGGGGATGGCTGCATCCCTGGGCAGGCATTTAGAGGGAACCTCAGCCATTGCTCACTCCTAGTTTTAATGACGTGCATTAGCTAAATTGTGTTCTGAGTATTCATTCAGCACTGTTTATGGCGTGCTCTTGAGTGTGCTTACCGTTTGTCAGAAGTGCAAACTAGCGAACATACGAGCCTTTAAGACAGGCCATCTGTTCGTCTTAGACCTTTGGATGATTGTCAAACGCTTCTAAAAATAAGTACTCACTAGCAGAGAGGGGCTGCCCAGGTGATACACAGCAGAGAAGGAAGCAGGGCTGCCTGCATCTGTACCCTCCCCAAAGGGAAAGCTGTACTGCATGTGTGTGGTAGGGGGGTTGGGCTTGAGGGGGGAACCTGGGAAGGGAGCAGAGGGAGATGGAGAGCATGAAGGCCCTGCTGATAAACCTTTATGGCTGGAGGTGTGAGCTTCTCCCTGTGCCTTGCCTCTAGCATAACTCCACAGCTCAAATACCTTCAATGGCTCCCCATGGCCCAGATTTAAGGGCGAGCTGCCTCGTCTCGCATCAAGGAGCCTCATCAATAAGGCCCCCACCTTCCTTTCCAGGCTTGTCTCCATGGCACATACCCTGTGCCTCTGCCAAGCTGAATTATTCATTGTTCCCTCAACATATGCTGCAGTTTCCATGTTTCACAGGCAGAACAGCACTGTGGTTAAGGGTGGGCTCTGCACGCAGGCTGCATGGGTGCAGATCCAGCACTGCCATTACCAGCTGCAGGACCTCACCTCTCTGTCTCAGTTTTATCATATGTGAAATCAGGATAATAATAGTATTTAACTCCCAGGGTTGTTATGAGGCTCAAATGAGTTTATGTAAGTGAAGAGTTAAGAAGTCAGTGAGCAAGTGGTCAGTGTTAGCTCTGATACTTATCAGTAGGATTGGCACCTCCATTGCATTATTTGGATGGTTTATTCTCCTTGGAAAGCTAGCTGTTCATACCTAACACACACATACCAGGGCAAATCCTAACCTAAGCCATCCCCAAAGGGCAGCTGGCAGGCCAACTTTTTAAGTATCTCCCAATCAGAAGTCCTCTCTCCAACCTCCCTTTTTGTGAAATCTCACCCCTGCCTTCCACCATGTGCCTTACCCTCTCTCTGTCTTGTGCCCACCACACAGGGCCCGACTTGAACCAACAGTAGAAACTCGCTTAGCTGGAACATGGCTGCAGTGCTAGCCTCAAGGATCTACCTTTTCCCCCGGAAACTTAATCATCTCATGGTTAAGGCAGGTTCTTCGACTTGTTACCTGTGCTTGGAGGCAGCTCTTTTAAAGTCAGCCCCGTGAAAGCCATTGTGGCTAAAGCCTTCCAGGGGAGAAAGAGACCACAGCCTCTTTGCCTACCTAGAACTGTCGGGAGGTAGCATGAGGTCATGATGGAGCCAGGTGGGTCTTGCAGATGGGGCTGGGTAGGATGTTCTGGATGTGGGGGTTAAGCATCCCTGACCCGTCATCTGCCACAGGACACGGGGACCAGTCCTTCTGTTGTGCCCCTTGAGAGTAAGGGCCTTGAGTCCAGTTTCCCCACCCCTGCCATGGACCTGTGAGCTCCTCAAGGGCAGGGCTGGAGCCTCCACCTCTACATGCGCAGTGCCCTGCTGAGGGCCCTACCTCAGAGACTCAGTGGGCAGCTTTGAAGGAATGAGTGAATGGGTGGATGAGGGTACACCTCCCCTCCCCCCAGGAGTCTCCCTGAGGCTCCTCTCCCCGCCTATCTGACTCTGTCCCCTGGTGATGGGGAGGCAGTGAATTGTGGGTACTGAGGTTGTAGCCAGAGGCCTTGTGGGGAAGGAATGATACCTTCTCAGATGCCTGCTGCCCCGGGGACAGCACTGCCCAAGGCTCTACCTTCTCAGGAGCACTCCGGAGACCTTGGCAGCTCTCGGAGAAGCAGCTGAGGAGACACAGCTAATTAGCGCATCAAACCTCCGTGCAGACCCCACTGCAAGCCCTGGACCGTTTGGTGCTAAGGAAGGAACAATAGTCCCTCCCTCACGGATTCCCTGTCTGGTCAGGAAGCCCAGCATGGACACCATTTATGGAGATGTATGGAGCACTTCCTCTTGGCCAGGACTGGGAGACGGTCATGCACCTATCTCCTGAGTCCTCAGGGCCTCTTAGGAAGAGGGCTGTTATTACTACTGCCTTGGTCAGGGAACTTGCTCAAGGTCGCATGGCTACTAAGTGGCAGAGCCAGGATTCAACTGCAGGGCTCAGCCCATATCAGCCCACTAAGGCTTACCGCTTGCCTTGTGATCACCTGGCATGAAAGGGCCAGGCAAAGTGCTAGGGCCAGGCAAAGTGCTAGGATTTATAGGCATTTTGTCATCAGCATAGCTGGTGCACAGGTGGGACAGCTAATAATGATATCAGGGAGTGACTCCAGTGACCTGGAGTGGAGAAATCCTCTCCAGCCTGTGCCTGTGCATCTCAGAGTGTGCAGAGAAGGCTCTCGTTGTTTCATGGATGGTGTTTTCCAGGCCACTAAGCAGCTAGCATGTTTTAGCACAAACAGGGTCCCAGACCCAATGGAGAGAAAACAGAGCCAACACTTCAAGAAGAAATCCCTGTTGCAGACAAGGGAGGGGTTCACCAGTGTGCATGTGTGTGTGTGTGTGTGTGTGTGCATGAACACACATATGTGTGTGTGTCTGTTGTGAGGCAGGTAGAGGGCTGATGCTTCCTGGGGCTGGTGGAACCAAAATGAGACACCCACCTGAACTTCTGTCTGGCCCATTCATGTGTGTGTTTGGGAAGGATGGTCCAGCAACAGGCTCTGTGGTCCTGGCTTGTTCCCTCTGTGCCCAGCACATACCCTGGCTTGGGCTTCCGTCTGGGGTACTTTTGCTGCTGAATGCCCAGCAAGAAGCATGGTGGCTGTCACCTAGCAAGGATTCAGTAAGGATCTGTTGATGAATGAATGACCAGGTAAATGAATACCAGGGTGTGAGAAACGGATCCTGGGCCCAAGCGCTCTGCTGACAATTTGCACAGAGAAAAGGCTCAGCAGGACCCCTGAGTTCTGACACTGATGTGTGCCACACCATCACCCATCCCTGATGTGTTCCTGGGGTAGATGGACCATTGCACCAGGCAGAGGCACCCAAAACAGGCCTACCAGAAACCTCTATCCACAAGAGCCCTACAGACACTGCTGAGTGGATGGATCTCGGCTGCAACCAGCGCCACCCACCCCCTCCTAGTCTCCCATTTTATTTTTTTCACCTGCTTCTCAGCCCACACCTGTGTCTCCCTGGCAGGCAGAGAAGCCCTTGTGGATGCCAGGTCCCTCCTCTAGGCACCTTCCAGCCCTTCCTGGCTCCCACCCCCAACCTTTACGGTGCTGGGAAGTGTTCATTTGCGGAGTTGGGTAGCATCTTTAAAAAAACGATTTTCTTCCTTCTCTGAAGGGGCTAAATATAGCACAGGCATAAATAGAGAAATAGACATTAAGCCAAAATGCCCTGTGAGAACCATGCCGGGTGGAAGGAACTCTTTAAGAAGGCTTGATGAAGCTCCCGCATCCCTGAAACCATAGCTCCCAGTCATGGGGGAAGAAGCCGTGGTTTTGAGGGTTTTTGAACTGTGCCGATTGGCAGTGGCTCTGCCGGGGGCTGCTCAGTACACAGGTGTGTTGGGTGATTGGTGAGTCTTGGTGACAGGTCCCCGCCAGCCCCTGCGCCCTTCCAGAGACTGTGCCCTCGGCCTCTGGAGGAGCTGATGCCCTCCTCAGCCAAGCACCTGGGCTCCTCAGCGCCCGCCACCACACACACACTTACTGGGTGGCACAGACTGTTCTCCCTCGCTGAACAGCCATCTGCACCATTTCTCCTACACAAACGTTTGGGTACCTGTGTGTCTCTAGTAACCCTCCCAGTCCAGCCCCTTGAGGGTCGTGGGCCCAGCTGGAGCTTTCCTCTACGCTCTGCTGTGCCCAGCCCAAAGCAGGCCATCCACCAAATACTTAATAACACAGTGCTGAATGAGTTGGTGCCCAGCCCCCTTGGGGCATCAAATTTTGACATTTCCATCTGCTGTGACATCCTGGGCTTTGTTCTTGTAGAACATCAGGGAAGGAAATTTTATCCTTCTGTTGTATAACCCTCTTTGAGGAAGTTCTTTCTTGAGTCTAACTGAAGAACTACCTGCTGCTCCTTAAGAGAGAAGGCCCACTGTTGTTTTCACCTGAGAGCAGCAGTTACTCTCACATTTTCCTAGCCAGTGGTCCTAGGCATAGGTTTCCGCTTCCAGGATTTCTGTGCCAGTAGCCCCTGGATGAGTCAGTGTGGGCCATGTGTGTCACACTGGCCCTATTCTTGGCATCCTGGCATAAGGCTTCTTCATTATCCAGAAATAACCAGATAGTCCCCTTTCCTCATGTGTTAGTGGGTTTTCCTTGAGGATTTCAATATCATCTTGAGGAGATCAATATCGTCAATATCATCTTTGGTTCTCTGCTTCCTGTAGAACAAAGTCCACATTCAGGGGCATTCAGGGATTCCACTGTCCCTAGTCTCCCCCAGTCCTCCTTGTGACCTCTGTGTTGGGCTCACCCCACTGTTACCTGCATTTACCTGGCTTATCCCAGCCTCCATACCTTTGTGCTGTGACTTCCACTTGGAATGCCCTCTCCCTTTCCCCCATATCTATACCCTACCCATACATGTATCCATTTATTCATTCTTCCATTGATTAATTCAGAATTATTTACTCAATGTCCACTTTGTGCCAGTCCCTAGGAACCATAATTAGACAACAGGAAAAGAGCTACACATATTTATCTTCCTAACATTCATCCTTTTCTTCCTCCCCAACCCCCACAAGTAAAGAAGGCCCTGATCATGCCCAAGAGCACTGGCCACGTGGCGCTGCTAATGACTGGCTCTTGGCAGGGTGTCGAGTGAGACCTCCAAGTTGTTCCTGGGCAGCTGTGCTAGCTGTGCCAGTGCTGGGCACTGGGCGCCCAGTCCTGGGCCAAGTACTGTGGAGCTGAGACAGGGGGCTCAGCAGAGGAGGCCAGGCTTGCACTCGATGCGTGGGAGGTGGGGCAAGTGCCTCAAGGGGCTGCAGGGAAGCAACTGTGCGTCCAGAGAATTTCAAGAGGAGCTTGTTTGAGGAGGGAGGCAAGAACGGGTGGGAACTGAATCAGCAAAGGCTTGGAAGCTTGGAGGATGGTTTGCTGTAGGGTGGGTTCAGCTCCCTGCAGGACTGACTGGCTGGCGCTGCACAAGTGCAGGGAGAGGGGCCTCTCTGGAGGGTAGGCGTTCCCATGGAAACCGCCGCATCCCATCTGTGGCCTCAGACAACCTGCCTTGTGCCTCTGGGTCCATGACACCCCCACTGAGGTGCCAGGCCACACTGGCAGAGTTTGTGCTTATGTCTGGTGTGGAGTGTGGATCATCCATGGACTGGGGTGCCCATGAGGTGTAGAGTGCCAGGAAGCCTGCCTTCTCACCCAAGTCACTGGCTCTCTTGGCCCCCAGTTGCCTGGTTCAACCCTTCCTGCTTCCTAGCTGGGTGACTTTGGGCCAGTAATTGAGCTTTTCTGAGCCCCATTTTCCTCACCTTACCATGTCCTACCTTGTAAGGCTGCTGTGAGGACTGAAAGAAATGTGCCTGTAACAGCACAGAGCACGTGTGCTTACCAAGCCCCAGCCAGGTGGCCTGCACCCAGGAGGCCAAAGAGGGAGGACAGCAGTGGTGGGCGCTCCGTGCTGCGGGTGTCAGCAGGCATCTGCCATGTGAGGACGGGGTGCTGCTTCTCCCTGGCCAGGGGCTTGCTGGAGTGGTTGGTGACATCACCATGAGGCAGCAGGGGGAAGGGGCTGCCAAAGCAGCCCTGGCTGGGGGAGCAGGAGTGGCCCCAGGCCCCCTGGGGAAGCAGCCACCAGTGGGCATCCTCTGGTGGCCCTCACAGCCTGGACCTGGAGCCTGGGAGAGAGACACAGCCCCACGTCTGACCCCTGGTGGTTCTTTGGCAGAGCGACAGGCTGGCAGCTCCAGCCCAAGGGGTTGCTGCACTGGCTGGGGCGCCCAGGTCTGGGGAGCAGGAGCACCCCAGAGAAGCTGCTCCCGGTGACTGAAGTCCTGTGCTACTCCAAGCAGTGCTCCTCTCCTCCGGGTGGATTTTGCTTCCTTTTTCTAGGTGTCATGGTGCTGAATACCACCTGAGGCTTGAGATTGGGCTGGATTTGAAGTAGGGACCACTGAAAGGAAACAAAATCACTTTTAAAGGCCAAATCCCACCCCCAGCCCCAGGCCACTGGCTGCTGTGAAAACAGGTCAGCACTGCTGGTCTGCTCAGGCTGGCATGAGGGAGAAACGCCACGGGCTGTGGAGACAGGGAAGCATTTGGCCAGAGGGTGCCACCTGGGCCTCTGGATTCCCAGGCGTTCCGGTAAACTGCATAATGTCCTTCTGGCCCGGGTGCTGTCACGTGACCAAATGGGTGGGCTTCCTTCTCCAGTGCCCTTCCTGCTGAGTGACCTGTCCTCGGCACCTCCCACTGCCTCCACACGTCTGTGCCACGGGGGTGCATCTTGGCCGGAGAGCTGCTTGGCACATCTGCTGTCTCCCTCCCTCAGCTCAGAGCAGCTCTGGGGAAGGACTGAGAGGGAGATCTGGGGGAAGCCTGCAGGTGATCAGATATAATTTCCTCCTAATCATTAGAGCAAAAGGGAGATGGAGAGATGAACAGGGATGTTTTTAATTCCTGCTACCTCCCTGGCATTTTGTCTTTCTCTCCATATAGCCAGTCCCCATGGTAAGACCTGAATGGTCTAAAATAAAAAAAAACAATTTTATATAGAGCCCAGGTTGGCAGCAACAGGAACCGATCCCCAAGCCCCAAATCAACGTGGTGTCTTGGCAGCTGTGTCCCTGGAGCACTTTTTCCTTGTTGCATTTTGTTTTGTAATAACCCAGACGCTTTTCTGCGGCTCTCGGCGTAAATGCACCAAGTGGGAGGGAACGGGCATGCTCTCCATTCTTCTGCCCTCATGCGTGTCTCCTTTCTTCGCCTTTGCAGAACCACACGATGAGCCAGCACGCACAGTGAGGGACCGCTCGACAGGACACCTCTCCGCAGAAGGCTTGCCGGAGACGCCGTGGGGAGGGCCATTTGAACATTACATCCAATCAAAGTGTCATTTGCAACCCAGATGTAAAACTCTAATGATTTGGCCATGAGGCGCTGCTATTATAAGCAGCTGGAAATGAATATTAATGGCAGAGATTAAAAGTATTCCATGCTCAGTATTTTTTATTGTCCTGCTACAGCTAGTGTGCTTTTAGAGTTTCCGCCGAAGACTACATTTCTAGAGTTAGAGAAACCCGCTTTTTGAGGCTATTGTCCTTTGTTCCTTCATGTATTATATTGATAGTTTTTAAAAAAGGATTAGTGTGATTTTTTTTTCCTTTGCTTCTTTTTTTTTTTTCTTTCTTGTTTTTCTTTTCCCCCCTTTGGTTAACTACTTTTTAATTGCAATTCTAGGTAATTGTGCATCGTGATGTGATTGCTTGGCTATTGTCTGAATATTTCCTTTTAATTTTTTAATTAAAGACTAATGCTTTGATTGGATTTGCCAGTTCACCGGACAGTGATTAAAACTATGTAATGAATATAATCGGTTTCAGTACAACTGGATGGTCTGCTTTTAAATGTGACTTAATCTGACTGCAGTAACTAGTACAGTTCAATAAAGGGAATCCATGCGATTAGCATCCGGCTGCCTGGTTCTCTCCTCTCTGGCCCTGGGCTGTGTGTGGGTCTGTAGTCACCCATAGGATGTGTCCCTGTGTGAGTTCCTGTAGGACTGCACATGCCCATGGGGACCTGTCCACTGTGAGACCCAGCTGCATTCAGGAAACATGGGTAGTAATGTAACCGTTGCAGTCTGGATAAGCTGGCAGTGGTCAAGGAAGTCAGAGCAGAAAGAACACTTAAAGATGAAATACTCTGATCTTCTCGTTTATGGATGGGGAAACTGAGGCCCAAGGGTAAATGGGCTCATCCATGATGTTTCCTTGTTTCTCCCTGTTGGGATGGCTTTCCCATGTGCTAGATGAAGATAATCAAGGGGTTAGCCCTTACCTTGTCAGGACTCCAGATGGATTCCAGCTGTGGCAGAGGCATGGGGAGGTGACAGGAGCTAAAGGCAGCTCCTCAGCCCCATGAGATCCAGGACGGGGGGCTGCAAAGTGGAGCTGGTGATTGGGAGCTGGTCCCCATCACAGAGATCTGTGGGACATGGAAGTGCTGATACCAGTGGCCAGGGCCAGGACTCTAGTAGGGTAAGCAGGGTGCCCACAGTACAGAACCTCAGGGGGCCCTGCTCTCAGGGACCCACTTACTTGCAAGCCCCAAGAATAGGGGTCTCCTGACATTTTCACCCGAGGTGCCTTGATTGCTTCACCTCATCCTGGCTCTGCTGGCACCCCAGGGCTCCCTGGCAGCCTTAGTCTGCCACATGGCCACCCTCCCACACCTCTGTCATACCAGTGCTCAGCTGACTTGCCATTAGAGGCCAGGGTTTCAAAGAACCTGCATGGGGAAGCCCTTCCTTGTTAACTTTTCACAAAGGGCAAGAAAATTGGTTATTACTCTCTGCAGAGTAGAAATGAAGCAGGCAGACAGATTGCACCAAATTATAATGTAATACTAAGTCACAGGCATGGAATTTGGAGCAATATACCCAGTATCTTCTGATTTCTATGTTGAGGGGCTTCTGGTGACCTATGAGAGTTCCCCTTTCTGCCACCTCATGTAAGGATCTCACACAGGTGGGTATTTAGTTTTTCAAAATTCATTTAGCCCTGCCAATCATGGAATAGACTCCTGCCCATGTTGGACAGAATGAAGCAGCGCCCCTTAGAATTCAGGGCTCTTGCCTTCTGGAAACCATAGGCAGTGAACTCCAATGTTTAGTCCCCTGGAGACTTGGCTGTTTTAGGGGAAGACCTTAGGGTAGGCATCACTGTTCCTCAAAGTATGGCCAGCCACTATCTGGGGCTGGGTGTGGCTGCTCTGCGTTCACAGCCAGGCCTGCCCTTCAGATGGTGCCGATACTGGACAGGACCAGCATGTCCCAGGGCTTGCCAGATCACTGTCTCTGGGCCCTCTCCAGTTCCAGATTTATCCCGAACCCCGTGCAGCCCAGGTGAGTCCTCAGCAAGTACCAATAGAAGATTTGATTTGACGGTTGGTGGCGTAGGGCTAAATTAGTCACTGCCCCCATTAAAAATACAGCGGGGGGTTTAAGAGCTTTTCACGCCATGTGGGAATCAGCAGCGAAGCCGGCGGATGCCTTGGGTAAGGAGAGAGGCGGCCTAGGGGACCGCGAGGTAATGAGGTTTATGGCAATGACAAGGCAGCCAGGGAACCCCACCGACTCCCCCTCACCCAGGCCCATTGTTCTCTGGCTGGCTCTGCCCCCTCTGCTAGCACTGACAGCCCCACATGACTTCGTGCTGAAAGGGAGCTCATAGAGGGACATGGGGGCCTTTACTGGACTCATATTCATCAGCATCAGGCAGTATAGGGGTGGGGACAGTGCAGGGCTGTAAGTTGGGGATACCCCACCTTCCTGCCAAAGGATTTGGAGCTGGGATGAGCCACTTTACGTCTCAGCTCTGATTGAGCTTGCAGGGTCACTGGGAGGCTTAGATTAAATGATGCCTCGTGAAAGACTGAAGACCCAGAAGTGTCGTGGTCATTGTTGGGGAAACGATGAAGCCAGGCGTCCCATGCAGCTCAGAGGGTATGATGGGATTGGTCACTAGTATGGATGCTGGAGCAGAATATGGCAGTGGGGAGTTGGCAAGGGGACTGGAAGTCTAAGGTTCACTGTTGCTGTCTTTACATGTACCAGTTGTCAGTATCTAGTGGCTCTGTGGGCAGAGGAGTTTTGCCCAGGCTGAGAAATAGGCCAGAACCCCAGGGCCCCAGGGCCCCAGACCCCTGGCATTGGGTATCTGCCCAGAGCTTTTGGAAGTAGGTGGATAAGGGTTTTGGTCTTAGTGGAGAAGCTGCCATAGGATGAATCTTGCCGAGTTCCCCCAGCCATAGACAATGCTCCTCCTAAACTAACAGTGTATTAACATTTAACTTTCCACCTGTTTTTTTTTAATTACCCTCTTATTAATTTTTTTCAATTACCCTACATTCTTAGGGGTGGACTCTGTGGTCAGTACATAGGACCAAGACTTCAATCCATTTATTCATCCAGCGAGCCAGCAGATACTCACCGAGCTGCTCCCAAGGGCCAGGCACCTCACAAGTCGCTGGGATGTGGAGATAGGCAGGTGACATGGCCCTGCCCTCATGGAGCTCATGGTCACATGACAACCAAGCGTGCTAATAAATGCTTAGCAACACATGGCCAAAGTGCTATGATGGGAAAGGACTGGGGCTGTGCAGGATGAAGGGGGACCCACGTTAGAGGCTGGGGTGCATCTAGAAAGGCTTTACTGAGGAAGTGACTTGAGTTCAAACCTGAAGAATAAAAGGACCTCAGCAGCGAAAAACCCTCAACTGGAAACGAGCTGCAAATCTCCTCAGAGTTCTCCAGTCATACTGGATTTTGATTCTAGTTGATTTAAAACAAAACCAAAGAAGTTCAGAATCCTGTCCAAGGTCACGCAATTCAGGATAGGATTGAAACTGTAATTTGGGTGTCTGACACTCCTTTGTGGACATCTTCTATTTGTTGAAGGACAAATTGATTGCATAATAACTATTATTATGATGATGATAAAATGGCATACTGTGTAGGAAAGACTGCTGGCTCTCCTCCTTTTCCTTAATAAATTAACTACGGTTTTTATCTGAGCACATGTTACCTTGGAGAGGGTCAGATTATATACATACATGTATACACACACACACACACACACATATATATAAAACATACATTAAATACATAATTATTTATATAAAATAAAAATTTATAGTTAATAGCTGGAACTTCAGAAGCCGTTTTGAACCATGAAGTAATCTGGAAATGGAAATCACACATGGGCTGAGCAACAATGTAGAAGGAATCTGGGTCTCCAGCTGTGCCCAATACAGACTAGCTGTCCCACTTCCCCAGAGGCTTCTTGAACTTGAGAAAGAAATAAACCTCTCTTGTTTAAGCCATTATTCGGGTTTTTATGTTACAGTTGAATCAATACATAACCAATACAAATTAAAATATATACATATATGACTTCCAAGTAAGAGCAAATTTAGAAGGTTCAAGGAAAGGGTATGGGATGGTTAAAAACATCTGAAGGCTAAGGGAAATACCTCAGTGATATACTATAGTCAGTATCTGGTCCATAAGTACATGGGGTTGGGCTGATCTGGGCTTGGCTGGGCTTAGTTTGACTGATTTGAGCTGGGTCATCTGGCTGTTGGTTAATCTAGGATGGCCTCAGCTGGGATGACTGAGGCACCTTTTACTCTGCTCTTCATGTTTCATGCTCTAGCAGGGTAACCCGAGCGTGTTCTTATGGCATTGGCCAAGGGCAAGAGCAGAGCAAGCCCAGTTGTGCAAGTGCTTTTCAAGCTTCTGCTTGTGCACGATGTTTGCTCATGTTCCAATGACCAAAAGAAGTCCTGCATCTAAAACTTAGACTCGAGAGCAGGGAAATGTATTCCACCCTCTGATGGGAAGAGGTGCAAAATCCACAACAAAGGATTCAGGGAGGGATGGAGAATGAACTACAGAGTTGAAAAGCCTCCTTTACCCCTCCCAAGGCAAAACCCAATAATTTATTGGTACCATCCATGGCCACAGCTTGGGAAAAGACAAACTGAAGTGGTCCAGCTTAAGCCTGATGGGTTGGACTTTGCCTTTGGAGGAAAGAGAGCCACCCACCTTCAAAGGATTTATCGCCGAAATGCTTGTTACCTGTCCAAGCAAGTTCACAGGGCCACTGTTTTTAAAATTTACAGTTGATTTTTTATTCGCTCGGGCTTGCTAGGAGACTGACCAAGGATTACACACTGCATGGCACTCTCACTTTCAAGGGAATGGAAGAAAACTCATAACACGTAACAAAGTGTTAAGTGAAGACTGAACAAGAGCTCTATCTTGCGCAGTCTCTCCAGAAGCACCAAAGAGTTTATAGTTTGCCATGCATACCCCTGGCTGTTTCCTTCCTCTATGCCTTTGCCTATGCTGTTTCTTCTTCCCAATATGATCTTCTCTTCTCTTTTATCTGGTTAACTCCGATTTTCAAACTCAGCTCATTAAACATTAAGTTCATTAAACTTAGGTGTCTAATTTGCAAGTTGAGTAAAGCACTCATCTTGGGTGCAAAATTTAAGAAAGAGCCAAAAGCTCAGTAATCAAGATATGCAATATTTTAATGCAATATTTTAAAAATCAAATTGGCGAACTACAGCCTGCATGCTGGCAACCTGTATTTGAAAAAGTTTTATTGAAATCAGGGGTTGGTTACTGGGGAACAAGTGAGACAGGGTTGTGCAAATGAAGCATTAGATACTGTCTTCATTCAACATTTTTCTATTTTGTTTATAATGCTTTTTTGGTATTGATTTTCATTTTTTAAAACATGGCACTGAGGTATTATTTTGAGTTATTTGGCATTTCTTTCTGGCATTTTATTCTGAGTTATTTGGTTATTTGGCATTTTGGCATTTGCCCTGGCAGTTTTGTGCCCAGGGCAAGTGCCTCACTCCTCTCTCCCTATCTTGGCCTCAATCTAATCTGAGCTCACAGTCAGCTAAAGTGTTCTGATAGTAAGAATTCTGACGATGATAACCAATACATAAGTCACTGGCATCTGCACACTTTTGTAACTGTCTGTGTCTGGGACTGTGATTCAGTCAGGATAGGCAAAGTTATGGCACAGTAACAAAAAGGCCCCACATTGTAGCAGCTGCATACAACAAAGATTTATTTCTTGTTCATATTATTTGGCCATCCTGGATTTCTAGGGGCTTTCTTCATCACAGTCACTCAGGAGGTTGGCTCAGGGAGGGAACACCACCATGAATGTGTTCATTAACAAAGCCAGAGGGAGATAATTTGGAAGGGTCTCACACTGGCAACTCAATAGCTTTACCTGGGAGTTTCTCTCTCTATCTTTCTCATACACACACACACACACACACACACACTGCATTTCAACACACCAGCAATTGTCATAAGGCCTCACCCCATCACAAGGAGCCAGGAAGTACAACCCTGCCATGTGCCATGTGTGTGGAAGAACTAAGAGTGGGCAAGGTTGGCAAACTGCACCAATGACTACCACAGTCTGTCCACCCCCCCATCACTCCATGCCTGACTATAATTCCTTTGCAGGCAGAGGCTGATTCTTAGTAAATCTGGGTATATCCAGCACCCTGCACAGGATCTGCAGCAGATGAATATGGACTGAATGTATGCAAAAACTGAGAACGAAAGTGAAAAAATGACAATTAAAAAGGCCTGGGCAAAACTGGATAGCTACATGTAAGAGAATGAAACTGGATCACTGTCTAACCCCATACACAAAAGTAAATTCGAAATGGATCAAAGACCTGAATGTAAGTCATGAAACCATAAAACTGTTAGAAAAAAACATAGGCAAAAATCTCTTAGACATAAACATGAGTGACTTCATGAACATATCTCCCCAGGCAAGGCAAACAAAAGCAAAAATGAACAAGTGGGACTATATCAAGCTGAAGAGCTTCTGTACAGCAAAGGACACCATCAATAGAACAAAAAGGTATCCTACAGTATGGGAAAATATATTCATAAATGACAGATCTGATAAAGGGTTGACATCCAAAATATATAAAGAGCTCACACACTTCAACAAACAAAAATCAAATAATCCAATTAAAAAATGGGCAGAGGAGCTGAATAGAGAGTTCTCTAAAGAAGAAATTCAGATGGCCAACAGACACATGAAAAGATGCTCCACATCGTTTGTCATCAGAGAAATGCAAATTAAAACCACAAAGAGATATCACCTCACACCAGTAAGGATTGCCACCATCCAAAAGACAAACAACAACAAATATTGGCGAGGTTGTGGAGAAAGGGGAACCCTCATACACTGCTGGTGGGAATGTAAATTAGTTCAACCATTGTGGAAAGCAGTATGGAGTTTCCTCAAAATGCTTAAAATAGAAATACCATTTGACCCAGGAATCCCACTTCTAGGAATTTACCCTAAGAATGCAGCAGCCCAGTTTGAAAAAGACAGATGCACCCGTATGTTTATCGCAGCACTATTTACAATAGCCAAGAAATGGAAGCAACCTAAATGTTCATCAGTAGATGTGGTACATATACACAATGGAATATTATTCAACCATAAGAAGAAAACAAATCCTACAATTTGCAACAACATGGATGGAGCTAGAGGGTATTATGCTCAGTGAAATAAGCCAGGCAGAGAAAGACAAGTACCAAATGATTTCACTCCTATGTGGAGTATAAAAACAAAGAAAAACTGAAGAAACAAAACAAAAAACCCAATAATGGACTAACAGTTACCAAAGGGAAAGGGACTGGAGAGGATAGGTGGGAAGGGAGGGATAAGGGCAGGGGGAAAAAGAAAGGGGGCATTACTATTAGCATGTATAATGTGTGGGGGGTACGGGGCAGGCTCTACAACACAGAGAAGACAAGTAGTGATTTTACAGCATCTTACTACGCTGATGGACAGTGACTGTGAAGGGGTATGTGAGGGGGGCGACTTGGTGAAGGGGGGAGCCTAGTAAACATAATGTTCTTCATGTAATTGTAGATTAATGATACCAAAAAAAAAAAAGGCCTGGGGGGGAGATAAGCACATATATGAAGATATCTTGTAGGGTGGAGCCAGGATGGCAGCGTGGAGCAGTGGAAATCTCCTCCCAAAAACACATAGAGCTATGAAAATATAACAAAGAAAACTCTTCCTAAAATAGAGACCAGAGGACACAGGACAACATCCAGACCACATCCACACCTGCAAGAACCCAGCGCCTTGCGAAAGGGGTAAGATACAAACCCCGGTCTGGTGGGACCCGAGCGCCCCTCCCCCCGGCTCCCAGCGGGTGGAAAGAAACCGGAGCGGTTTTTTTTTTTGGCAAGTGCTTTTTGGAAGCCTTAAAGAGACAGGGACCCCGTTGCTAGGGAGGCAGGGCAGCAGGACCAGTGAGCGGGTGCCTGGGACCGGTGCCTGAGGACAAAGATTATCACGCGTTTTTCCCTATGGGACCTGTGGGCGGGTGCCTGAGACCGGCGCCTGAGAACGGAGGAAATCGCGCGTTTTTCCCCTTTTTTTTTCTCTTTTTGGTGAGTCCTTTTTGGAAGCCTTAAAGGGACAGGGACCCCGGTGCTAGGGAGGCAGAGCAGCAAGACCAGTGAGCGGGTGCCTGGGACTGGTGCCTGAGGACAAAGAATATCCCGTGTTTTTCCCTGCGGGACCAGAGGGCGGGTGCCTGAGACCAGTGCCTGAGGACAGAGGAAATTGCGCATTTCCCCCCTTTTTTTTTCTTTTCTTTCTCTTTTTGGTGAGTGCTTTTTGGAAGCCTTAAAGGGACAGGGACCCTGGTGCTAGGGAGGCAGGGTGGTGGGACCGGTGAGCAGGTGCCTGGGACCGGCGCCTGAGGACAAAGAATATCCCGTGTTTTTCCCTGCGGGACCGGAGGGCGGGTGCCTGAGACTGGCGCCTGAGGACGGAGGAAATCGCGCGTTTCTCCCCCTTTTTTTTTCTCTTTTTGGCAAGTGCTTCCTGGAAGCCTTAAAGGGACAGGGACCCTGGTGCTAGGGAGGCAGAGCAGCAGGACCAGTGAGCGGGTGCCTGGGACCGGTGCCTGAAGACAAAGAATATTGCGCATTTTCCCCTGCAGGACAGGTGGGCGGGTGCTTTTTGGAAGCCTTGAAGGGACAGGGACCCCAGTGCTAGGGAGGCAGGGCAGCAGGACCAGTGAGCGGGTGCCTGGGACCGGCACCTGAGGAAAAAAAAAAAAAATTGCGTGTTTTTTCCTTTTTTTTTTTTTTTTTCTGTTCCCTCTCTCATTGTTGCTGTTGTTGTTTTGGTTTGGAGAGTGCTTTCTGGAAGTCTTAAAGGGGCAGGACAGGACACTTAGACCAGAGGCAGGGAATCTGGGGATCTCTGGGCACTCTAACCCCCTGGGCAACAGGGAGCACAGAGGCCCCTTACGGAGATAAATAGCCTCCCGGCCGCTCCCCCTCCAACAGGGCTCCACCACTTTGGAGGAGCAGCCCCAGCTAGGCCACGCCCACAGCAACAGCAGAGATAAACTCCATAGCAAACAGGCAGGTAGCAGAAGCCCTGCCTGAGCACAGCTGACAAGCATAAGCCACTAGAGGTCACTATTCTCCCAGGAGAGGAAGGCCACAAACCAACAAGAAGGGAAGCTCTTCCAGCGGTCACTAGTAACAGCTCTGCAAACTATCTCTATCACCATGAAAAGGCAAAACTACAGGCAGACAAAGATCACAGAGACAACACCTGAGAAAGAGACAGACCTAACCAGTCCTCCTGAAAAAGAATTCAAAATAAAAATCATGAACATGCTGACAGAGATGCAGTGAAAAATGCAAGAGCAATGGGATGAGATGCAGAGAAAAATGCAAGAGCAATGGGATGAAGTCCGGAGGGAGATCACAGATGTCAGGAAGGAGATCACACAAGTGAAACAATCCCTGGAAGGATTTATAAGCAGAATGGATAAGATGCAAGAGGCCATTGAAGGAATAGAAGCCAGAGAACAGGAATGTATAGAAGCTGACAGAGAGAGATAAAAGGATCTCCAGGAATGAAACAACACTAAGAGAACTATGTGACCAAGCCAAAAGGAATAATATTCATATTATAGGGGTACCAGAAGAAGAAGAAAGAGGAAAAGGGATAGAAAGCGTCTTTGAAGAAATAATTGCTGAAAACTTCCCCAAACTGGGGTAGGAAATATTCGAACAGACCATGGAATTACACAGAACCCCCAACAGAAAGGATCCAAGGAGGACAACACCAAGACACATAATAATTAAAATGGCAAGGATCAAGGACAAGGAAAGAGTTTTAAAGGCAGCTAGAGAGAAAAAGGTCACCTATAAAGGAAAACCCATCAGGCTAACATCAGACTTCTCAACAGAAACCCTACAGGCCAGAAGAGAATGGCATGATATACTTAATGCAATGAAACAGAAGGGCCTTGAACCAAGGATACTGTATCCAGCACGACTATCATTTAAATATGATGGTGGGATTAAACAATTCCCAGACAAGCAAAAGCTGAAGGATTTTGCTTCCCACAAACCACCTCTGCAGGGCATCCTACAGGGACTGCTCTAGATGGGAGCACTCCTAAAAAGAGCACAGAACAAAACACACAACATATGAAGAAGGGAGGAGGAAGAATAAGAAGGGAGAGAAGAAAAGAATCTCCAGACAGTGTATATAACAGCTCAATAAGCGAGCTAAGTTAGGCAGTAAGATACTAAAGAAGCTAACCTTGAACCTTTGGTAACCACAAATCTAAAGCCTGCAATGGCAATAAGTACATATCTCTCAATAGTCACCCTAAATGTAAATGGACTTAATGCACCAATCAAAAGACACAGAGTAACAGAATGGATAAAAAAGCAAGACCCATCTATATGCTGCTTACAAGAAACTCACCTTAAACCCAAAGACAAGCATAGACTAAAAGCCAAGGGATGGAAAAACATATTTCAGGCAAACAACAGTGAGAAGAAAGCAGGGGTTGCAGTACTAATATCAGACAAAATAGACTTCAAAACAAAGAAAGTAACAAGAGATAAAGAAGGATACTACATAATGATAAAGGGCTCAGTCCAACAAGAGGATATAACCATTCTAAATATATATGCACCCAATACAGGAGCACCAGCATATGTGAAGCAAGTACTAACAGAACTAAAGAGGGAAATAGACTGCAATGTATTCATTGTAGGAGACTTCAACACACCACTCACCCCAAAGGATAGATCCACTGGGCAGAAAATAAGTAAGGACACACAGGCACTGAACAACACACTAGAACAGATGGACCTAATAGACATCTATAGAACTCTACATCCAAAAGCAACAGGATATACATTCTTCTCAAGTGCACATGGAACATTCTCCAGAATAGACCACATACTAGCTCACAAAAAGAGCCTCAGTAAATTCCAAAATATTGAAATTCTACCAATTTTTCAGACCACAAAGGTATGAAAGTAGAAGTAAACTCTACAAAGAAAACAAAAAGGCTCACAAACACATGGAGACTTAACAACATGCTACTAAATAATCAATGGATCAATGAACAAATCAAAATAGAGATCAAGGAATATATAGAAACAAATGACAACAACAACACTAAGCCCCAACTTCTGTGGGATGCAGTGAAAGCAGTCTTAAGAGGAAAGTATATAGCAATCCAGGCACACTTGAAGAAGGAAGAACAATCCCGAATGAATAGTCTAACATCACAATTATTAAAACTGGAAAAAGAAGAACAAATGAGGCCTAAAGTCAGCAGAAGGAGGGACATAATAAAGATCAGAGAAGAAATAAACAAAATTGAGAAGAATAAAGCAATAGCAAAACTCAACGAAACCAAGAGCTGGTTCTTTGAGAAAATAAACAAAATAGATAAGGCTCTAGCCCAACTTATTAAGAGAAAAAGAGAATCAACACAAATCAACATAATCAGAAATGAGAATGGAAAAATCACAACAGACTCCACAGAAATACAAAGAATTATTAAAGACTACTATGAAAACCTATATGCCAACAAGCTGGAAAACCTAGAAGAAATGGACAACTTCCTAGAAAAATACAACCTCCCAAGACTGACCAAGGAAGAAACACAAAAGTTAAACAAACCAATTACGAGCAAAGAAATTGAAAAGGTAATCAAAAAACTACCCAAGAACAAAACCCCGGGGCTGGACGGAGTTACCTCGGAATTTTATCAGACACACAGAGAAGACATAATACCCATTCTCCTTAAAGTGTTCCAAAAAATAGAAGAAGAGGGAATACTCCCAAACTCATTCTATGAAGCCAACATCACCCTAATACCAAAACCAGGCAAAGACCCCACCAAAAAAGAAAATTACAGACCAATATCCCTGATGAATGTAGATGCAAAAATACTCAATAAAATATTAGCAAACAGAATTCAACAGTATATCAAAAGGATCATACACCATGACCAAGTGGGGTTCATCCCAGGGATGCAAGGATGGTACAACATTCGAAAATCCATCAACATCATCCACCACATCAACAAAAAGAAAGACAAAAACCACATGATCATCTCCATAGATGCTGAAAAAGCATTTGACAAAATTCAACATCCATTCATGATAAAAACTCTCAGCAAAATGGGAATAGAGGGCAAGTACCTCAACATAATAAAGGCCATATATGATAAACCCACAGCCAGCATTATACTGAACAGAGAGAAGCTGAAAGCATTTCCTCTGAGATCTGGAACAAGACAGGGATGCCCACTCTCCCCACTGTTATTTAACATAGTACTGGAGGTAATAGCCACGGCAATCAGACAAAACAAAGAAATACAAGGAATCCAGATTGGTAAAGAAGAAGTTAAACTGTCACTATTTGCAGATGATATGATACTGTACATAAAAAACCCTAAAGACTCCACTCCAAAACTACTAGAACTGATATCAGAATACAGCAAAGTTGCAGGATACAAAATTAACACACAGAAATCTGTAGCTTTCCTATACACTAACAATGAACCAATAGAAACAGAAATCAGGAAAACAATTCCATTCACCATTGCATCAAAAAGAATAAAATACCTAGGAATAAACCTAACCAAAGAAGTGAAAGACTTATACTCTGAAAACTACAAGTCACTCTTAAGAGAAATTAAAGAGGACACTAATAAATGGAAACTCATCCCATGCTCATGGCTAGGAAGAATTAATATCGTCAAAATGGCCATCCTGCCCAAAGCAATATACAGATTTGATGCAATCCCTATCAAATTACCAGCAACATTCTTCAATGAATTGGAACAAATAATTCAAAAATTCATATGGAAACACCAAAGACCCCGAATAGCCAAAGCAATCCTGAAAAAGAAGAATAAAGTAGGGGGGATCTCACTCCCCAACTTCAAGCTCTGCTACAAAGCCATAGTAATCAAGACAATTTGGTACTGGCACAAGAACAGAGCCACAGACCAGTGGAACAGATTAGAGACTCCAGAAATTAACCCAAACAAATATGGTCAATTAATATTTGATAAAGGAGCCATGGACATACAATGGGGAAATGACAGTCTCTTCAACAGATGGTGTTGGCAAAACTGGACAGCTACATGTAGGAGAATGAAACTGGACCTTTGTCTAACCCCATATACAAAGGTAAACTCAAAATGGATCAAAGACCTGAATGTAAGTCATGAAACCATTAAACTCTTGGAAAAAAACATAGGCAAAAACCTCTTAGACATAAACATGAGTGACCTCTTCTTGAACATGTCTCCCTGGGCAAGGAAAACAACAGCAAAAATGAGCAAGTGGAACTACATTAAGCTGAAAAGCTTCTGTACAGCGAAAGACACCATCAATAGAACAAACAGGAACCCTACAGTATGGGAGAATATATTTGAAAATGACAGATCCGATAAAGGCTTGATGTCCAGAATATATAAAGAGCTCTCACGCCTCAACAAACAAAAAACAAATAACCCAATTAAAAAATGGGCAGAGGAACTGAACGGACAGTTCTCTAAAAAAGAAATAGAGATGGCCAACAGACACATGAAAAGATGCTCCACATCGCTAATTATCAGAGAAATGCAAATTAAAACTACAATGAGGTATCACCTCACACCAGTAAGGATAGCTGCCATCCAAAAGACAAACAACAACAAATGTTGGCGAGGCTGTGGAGAAAGGGGAACCCTCCTACACTGCTGGTGGGAATGTAAATTAGTTCAACCATTGTGGAAAGCAGTTTGGAGGTTCATCAAAATGCTCAAAACAGACCTACCATTTGACCCAGGAATTCCACTCCTAGGAATTTACCCTAAGAACGCAGCAATCAAGTTTGAGAAAGACAGATGCACCCCTATGTTTATCGCAGCACTATTTACAATAGCCAAGAATTGGAAGCAACCTAAATGTCCATCGGTAGATGAATGGATAAAGAAGATGTGGTACATATACACAATGGAATACTACTCAGCCATAAGAAGTGGAAAAATCCAACCATTTGCAGCAACATGGATGGAGCTGGAGAGTATTATGCTCAGTGAAATAAGCCAAGCGGAGAAAGAGAAATACCAAATGATTTCACTCATCTGAGGAGTATAAGAACAAAGGAAAAACTGAAGGAAGAAAACAGCAGCAGAATTACAGAACCCAAAAATGGACTAACAGGTACCAAAGGGAAAGGAACTGGGGAGGATGGGTGGGCAAGGAGGGATAAGTGGGGGGAAGAAGAAGGGGATATTAAGATTAGCATGCATGGTGGGGGAGGGAGAAAGGGGAAGGTGGGCTGCACAACACAGAGAGGACAAGTAGGGATTCTACAACATTTTGCTAAGCTGATGGACAGTAACCGTAATGTGGTTGTTAGGGGGGACCTGATATAGGGGAGAGCATAGTAAACATAGTACTCTTCATGTAAGTGTAGATTAAAGATTAAAAAAAAAAAGAAAGAAAGAAAGAAAGAAAAGGGGGATTACTCCTTGATAGGATAAAACTATTGGTAAATCAAAGATCAACGCATGCTTTAAATATCCTTAATGTTGATCTCTTAAAAGGTGTCAGATGATCAGCTATGGAGGTACTCTTTTCTGATAATATTCCTTTCTCTTACTAAAAAAAAAAAAATAGGCAGTCCTGTGTGCTGACCTCCAATGAGTTCTGCACAGTGGTATAGAGGGCATGTCAAAGTGTGGGCAAAGGGTCTGTTTGTTTCTATGCAGAAGATCAAGGCCTAGCTTGGATACCCAGAAAATGAACTAAGATACGATATGAGGAGGAGCTTCCGGCATCAGCACTCTCTGGAGGACTCGTGCCGGGGGATGATCATCAAAAAGCCTCCACAGGGATCCTGGCGATGCTGCAGTTGTGGCTGCGTCCACCCCACCATTTCCTGGACTTGCCATTGGAATGAGGAGGGAGATGTCTAGGCTGGCATGTGCATACAGTGAGACAACGAATTTGACCGGATCTGTACTGTTGGAACTCAACCAGGAGTTGGGAGGGGTGCAAGTTGTAGCACTCCAAAATCTTATGACTATAGACTATCTACGGTTAAAAGAACATATGGGATGTTAACAGATCCCAGAAATGGGCTGCTTTAATTTGTCTGATTTTTCTCAGACTGTTCAAGTACAGTAGGACAATATCCATCATATCATAGACAAATTTTCACAAATGCCTAGGGTGCCTAAATGGTTTTCTTGGCTTCACTGGAGATAGATGGTAATTATAGATTCACTTTCTTTATGTCACCGTATTCCTATTATGTTAATATGTGTGTACAAATTAGTTAGTAGTTGAAAACCTATACATACTTAAGGTACTCTACAAGAAGATATGTCAAAGAAATAATCAATCCTCCCATGTTTTCTTCCATATGCTACCTCTATAGCTTTTCTTCTTCCTTCCTAATTACAACCCTTAAATGGAATTCGGGCCTCATATCGAATTTACTGAGTATCATAATTCCTCCAGGTGGTAAAGATACCTCGAGACAAGTGCTGGGCATAGAAGCCACAGGGCATAAATCTGCAAAGAAGTAAAAAGCTAACCTTTGCAAACAATATGGCTTCTCTCTCACTTACCAACTTTACATCTCCCTGTATGGCCCCAGAAGATGACTGGTTAGCCAGAGACAGGTTAAGATTCCTCAAGGGAGGAACAACCTAAGACAGGCACAGTCGCAGGGGGGCTATCAGGTGAGATATTGGGGATCAACAGAGGTGAGGCTCAGAACCTCATCCCCTCTGCTTTGAGAGAAATCTTCTGCATCCGTGGATGTTTTGCTGCCCTTGTCTAGCTTGGATTAATACTTAGTCCATAGGCACACACCTGATCATCTACATTTGCCCTCTTACAGCACTAAACTATGTTTTCTACCTTTATCTTGCATCTACCTACCACTTCAGCATTTTATTAAAAATAAAAATAATAAGAAGAAGAAAGGGAGAAATGTGGGATCAACATATAAATCAAGTATAAAAATCAAACGAATATTCATATTTGACCTGATTGTTTATAGTTCATAATGCGTGATCAAAATCGAATGTTTCTGTGATGAATGCCCTTGTACTGTTCACCATGTAAGAATTTATTCACTATGTAAGAATTCGTTCACCATGTAAGAACTTGTTCGTTGTGCTTCAGAAGATTGGAGACTGACGAGAATTAGGCTTGAGATGGATTAATGATTCTACATTGAGCATTGACCCCCCTATACTGAATTTTATTGTTGTTAACAACCATTTGATCAATAAATATGAGAGATGCCCTCTCAAAAAAAAAAAAGTTATCTTGTAGTGTAAAAGCTATGGAGTATGTCAGTCGTGGATTCGACTTACTTTGTGACCTCAAGCACTGTGCTTAGTTTCTCTGAGCCTCAGTATTTTCAGTGATAAAATGGGGAGTATAACAAATAGTCTTACATCACAAAGTTGTGAAATTGAAATGAGGTAATTATGATAACATTAAATAATATTACCTGAACAGTCACTGTGTGCTGGGCATTATTCTAAGCACCTCGCAGGAAATAACTCATTGAATCCATATAATAACCTCATTACATGGGTACTGTTAGCCCCTCTGTAGAGATGAGGAAACCAAGGCAGAGAGAGACTAAGTAACTTGCTAACGCTCCAGTCCTGACCCAGGCAGCCTCAGCCCCCAGCTCCCTGTTCTCAGCCCCCAGACGCATTTTAGCAGAGCGGACGGTATGGATGGAGCCTGACACGCTCATCACTGGGGCTGATTCTGGCCCAGCCTTTGCCTGGAAAAGCCAAGTGGGGACCTGCAGGTCTCGGCGCCTGGGTTCCGCCCCCTCCGAGTCTAAGACCTGAGACACTAAGGTGGCGGCTCGGCCCGCCCCCTCCCTCCTCTGAGTCCTGATTGGCCCTCCTGCCCCGCCCACCCGGCGCCGGCCTCAGGGTGTGAGCTGAGCGCGAGCTGCGAGCTGTGTGAACTTATTTGTGGTTATTAATTACTGAAGGGTGCAAACCGTGCTTCTGTGCATAAAAATATGTTTGAGCAGTTTCTACTTAAACTTTAAAGAGAACGTTAATCAATTTTATTTTAACAAAATGACCTTAAGCAGAGAAAAAAAACTGGTGTTATTTGCCCAAACAGGCAAATTAATTTATCTCTCTTGAGAAATCTGAGAAGTTTCCAGAAATAGCTATGCATAATTTACACCTGCCCTGGCCGCTCCTAGTTTAACGCCAAGCCCAGTCACAGGTCCTACCCAGCCCTTAAGTCCACAAAGAACTGAAAACAAAGAGGTCCTTCCAAAGGCCTTTTCATCCTCGTGCCCGTTGGTCTGCTCCTTTTCCGCGACCTTGGGAAACGGCCAAGGAGGGGAAGCAGCAATGTTGTCTCTGAGAAGCCCAGTCTGGGTCAAGGTCTCTGGGAGGAGAGGGGCAGCTGCCTAGTACCGGGCCTGGGAATTCTCGGGAGGCCCAGAAAGGGTCCACAGCAGCTAACCGTCTCTGGCCCCCTCCCCAGTCTTCGGGCACCTCTCGGAGGCATCGCTTTCCGCCTGCCGCCTCCCCCCCCTTGAGGGATTCCCATAATGGCAGGCTCCAGCACACTCGGCAGAGCCTGTGCTGCCTTCCGTATGCCTGCCCTATGGATCGCATGCTCCCCGCCCCGGAGATTGGCTGCTTGGGCCCGGGTGGGCGGGCGCACGTGTTCTGCCTTGGAGCATGGGGCTTAGAGGCTGGGACCCGGGCTACTGGAGCTGCCGTCAGTTTTCAGGCCAGCCGGGTGGTAGCAGTGTGACTTGCAGCAGGCCATTTGGCCTCCCTGGACCTAGGTTTCTCCATCAGAATATGGAGATTATGCTATTCCTGCCGCACAAATTTGCTGTGAGGCTAGAATGAGAAATCTGGGAGAAGGTCAGTTCCCAGAGGGCAGAGTTTTGTCTTTTTTTCTCTGCTGTATCTCCAGCACCTAAAACAGTGCCAGCACGTAGCAGATACTTAATAATTTGTTGACTAAATGAATGAAAGGTGCTGAATGTAGTAGTTGTCAATTATTGTTCCTACTAGTATTAATGTAGTAGGATTTTTTAATTTTCCAAATATAAAATTAGGTTATAATATGGGAAATTGTTTTTCAAACTATATTTGCCCATTCATCACTCCCTGAAGATTGTGATAGGAGCACTTGGAGGAGAGAATTCCCTTCTTCCCTTCAAAGTCACTATCTTGCATCTAGTAAGTGCTCAATACATACTCCTTAAATGAGTGCATGAGAGCCTACAAGCAAGAGCCTCAAATTCAGGGTCCCCTGGAGCAGGGAGGCCAGGTGCATGAGTAAAGTGGGCTGGGGGATTTGGGACCTGGATGGGCTGAGTCGAAGGCTCATTAAAGGTCCATCTCTAGGAGGCCCAACGCCTTACTGCCCTGCAAGCATGCAGACCCAGGTATCCAGATCTTCCAATTTTTCAAAAGGAAGAAATCCAGATTTTATTATGAAAACATATTATTCTTTAGTGCTGGTAAATACATCAGAGTTTAATTTACGAAACACACACACAAACAAACAAAAATTTTTGTACCAAGGGAAACATCTTTGAGGGCTACATTTGGCCATGAAATAATCAGAATTGGATTCTCAGGCCTCTCTATACCTCTACTTCATCTGTAAAACAAGGATAAATAAACTTTCTCAGAGTTGTGAGAATTTGATGAGGTGACATGGTAGGCACTTGGCAGAGCTCCTGGCTGGCATAAGTAAGGCCTGATATACAGGGGTGGTTACCTCATTCCTTCAGACAGGCTGCAGGCTCCAGAGGCACCAAGAAGGCTCACCTAGGAGAGAAGCCACATGGAAACCAGTTTCTGACCCTGAACTTCTGAGGAATGATCCGGCTACTGATTCAGAACAGGTGAATCCAGAAACAGAAGGAATTTCACAGCTCTGGAATGATAATTCATGCCCCTAATAGCAAACATGGATTGATGGCTTGCTGTGTGTTTCTCATGCAGAGCAACATTCACCAGGCTGGGAGTCCTCACTCTTCTCGTCACCATTTCCCTGTGTGACTGTGGGCAAGTTCCTGCCCTGTTCTGGGCCTCATTTTTCTCACTGTGAAGTGGGAGTGTTGAATCAGAAGCTCTCCAAGCTGACCTTTAGAGCTCCCCATGTTTGTGGGGCTTCCTTGGGAAGCTGGGTCTGGGAGCAGAGCTCAAGGATGGCATCTGAAACTGTAAATGGAGACAAAGATACCTGCTCCCCAGGCTATGGAAAGGATTTGAGGGCACGCTGCACTTGTCATTACTTCGTGACATGCCAACCATCCAAGGGACACTTTTGTTAGTTGATGGTTCTTAAGGTCCCATAGAAAGCAGGGGAGAAAATCATCTTTGAGAATATGCGGAGGAAATTACCCTGACCCTTTTATCCTCTGAACAAAGTGGAGCTTCAGTTAGCCTCCTGGTAGAACTTTCTGCCTGGCAGCCTGAGGGCTTCTGGCTAGGCTCCTGGGTCTGCCCTGCACCCTGGCCACCATGTCCCCAGGCACCGTGGGTTTGTGAGCCTCCTGGCATTTCTGGAATCTCATTTTTCCCTCTCCTGGGCCCAAACACACCTGCAGGTCCTTCAGGGCTTAACCCAAATGCCACCACTGGAACACCCCTCAGGCATTTGCCTGGGTTTGCCCTTGCTCCAGTCTTCACAACGCCCAGCACATTGCAAGGCATATGGCGCTGCTTGCTGAATTTACAGCCTGACACTCCCACTTAGTCTTCATTTTCTTTGTCTTCGTATACAGCAAGGGAAGCTTGACCTCGGCTGTATTAGTCAGCTTTTTACCAGGTGAGACATGAAACCAGGTGATCTGTCTGCAAGGCTGGGCTCTAACCAGACAAGTTATGTGGATGCTTAAAATAAAATGCTTGATTTTTAAAAATGTAGCTATTAAATAATAGAAAAAAGTATATTCAGAAGGATATAAAAAGAAAACATCATTAAAAAATCAACCATTCCTTCTCCACACACTCATGTCTTCCAGGTTTCTTCCTCCCAGAGACAGTTCACACACATGAATGCATACATTTGTCTATTATTACTATCCTTTCACAGAAACACTCATTGGACACATGGTCCTGTTACTTTTCATTCCCTTATTAATATGCTGTTCCTTTTTCTTCATATTGGCACACACAGATCATTTTTTTTAGGGGGGTGTAGTAGTTTTTCAATTACAAATTTGATATCCTAAATAGTTGTAAGTTATATATAAAGCTACTCAAACAATCAATTTCATATTAGGTGAGTTGTAGTAGTCAGTGTTTTTCAAGGAGTTTATTTACTTTATCTAATTTGAATTTATACATGTGGAGTTGTTTATAGCATTTCCTTGTTATGCTTTTGATGTCTGCAGGGTCTGTAGCAATATTCTGTTTCACTCCTGATGTTTGTACTTTGTTTCTTTTATCTTTTTTTCTTTGTCAGTCTTGTTAGAGGTTCATCAATTTTATTCATCATTTCAAAGAACCAACACTTTGTATCATTATTTTTCTCTGTTGTTTCTGTTTCCAATTTTGCTCATTCTACTCTTTACAATTTCCTTCCTCCCTCTGGCTTTGGATTTATTTTGCACTTGTTTTCCTAGGTTCTCGAGGTAGAAGCTTAGATTATTGATTTGAGACTTTCCTCTTTTCCAATATATTCATTTACTACTATACATTTCCTTCTCAGTACTGCTTTGGCTGTGTTCAAAAATTTTTGATATGTTGTATTTTTATTTTCATTAAGTTCAGTGTATTTTTTAAAAATTTATCTTGAGATGTCCTCTTTGACCCATGGATTATTTGAAGTGCTGTTAGTTTCCAAGTATTTGGTGATTTTCATTGTGGGTGGAGAATGTATTTTGTAATTTAAACTATTAAATTTGTTGAAATTTGTTTTATGACCAATAAGATGGTCTGTCATGATATAAATTCCATGGGCATTTGAAAAGAATGTATACTCTGTTGTCATTGGGCAAAGTATTTTATAAATGTTTCTTAGATCATATGGTTGATGGTGTTGTTAAGTTCTATATCCTTGCCAATTTTCTATCTGGTTGTTCTATCAATTGTTGAGAAAAAGTTGTTAAAATATCCAAATATAACTGTGGATGCGTCTATTTCTTCCCTTGGTTCTATTAGTTTTTGATTCACATATTTTTTAGCTGTGTTGTTAGGTGCATAAATATTTAGGATTGCTGTGTCTTCTTAATAATAGAAGTGAATGAATCCTTATATCATTATATAATACCTCTTTTTCTGGTAATTTTCTTTGCTCAAGTCTATTTTTATCTAATACTAATATAGCCACTCATGTTTTCTTGATTAATATTTGCATTACATAATCTTTTTTTATCTTTTTACTTTCAACCTCCTTATATTTGAAGTGAGTTTCTTGTAGACAGCGTATAGTTGGATCATCTACTCTGCCAATCTCTCTTTTAATTGACATATTAATTTACATTTACATTTAATGTCATTATTGATGTGTTAGGCTTAAGTTGGCCATTTTAATTTTTTGTTTGTTCTGTCTGCTGTTCATTTTTCTGATTTATTTTTCCAGCTTTCCTACCTTGAAATTTTTTTTAGAATTTCATTTTTGATTTATATGTGGTTTTTTTGTGCTCGTCTCTTTGTATATTTTTTGGTTGTGACTATAGATATTACGTTATGTGTACATAGCTTGTTAAATATACCTGTGTTATCATTTTAACACTTCTAGTAAAGCATAGAAACCTTTCCTCCCTTCAATGTCTCTTTATTCTCTTTTGTTTATAATATAGTTATCTTAAATATTCTTTTATATACATTTAGAGCCACATCATACAGTGTTAAACTTTTTGCTTCAATCATTAGGCATAATTTAGAAAACTCAAGAGAAGGATAATCTATTTAATTTATTCATTTTTTTGTTTATTGTGTTCCTTTTTCCTTCCTCCTTTCTTTGCTCATTTCTCTTCTGTTTAGAGAACTTCCTTCGACCATTTGTTTAGAGTTGGTTGGCTGGATACAAATTCTCTTAGTTTCCTTCATCTGAGACTATCTTGATTTCCCCTTCATTCCTGAAGGATATTTTCAGTAGATATAGGATTTTAGGCTGGCAATTCTTTTCTTCCAGCACTTGAAAAATATTATGCCGCTTCCTTCTGACTTCCATGGTTTCTGGTAAGAAATCCACTTTTATTCAAATTGTTTTTCCCTTCTAGGTCCTATGTTGTTTCTCTCTTGCTGCACTCAAGACTTTTCCTTCATTTTTAGTTTTAAAAAATTTGACTATATTGTATCTTGGTGTGGATTTCTTGAGGTTTATCCTATTAGAAATGTTCTCAGCTTCTTGAATCTGTAGGTTTATATATTTTTCCAAATTTAGGATTTTTCCAGCCAAATATTCTTTTGGCCTTTCTTTCTCCTCTTTTTCTGGGATTCTGATGACACTAATCTCATATCTTTTGTTATAGTCTCACAGGTCGCTAAGGCTCTATTTTTTCTTCATTTTTCTTTTTCCAGTTTGTTATCTTTTGTTCAGACTGAATAACTTCTATTGTTCTACCTTCTAGTTCACTGATTTTTTTCCCTGTCCTTTTCACTCTGTGATGGGCCTGTTGATTGAATGTTTTATTTCACTTACTGTAGTCCTCAGTTCTAAAATTTCCACTTGGTTCTTCTTTATATCTTCAGGAGCTTTTTTTGTTTGTTTGCTGAGAATTTCTATTTTTTCACTTATTTCAGGCAGACTGTAATTGCCCATTAAAACATGTTTATGATGGCTGCTTTAAAATCTTTGTCAGACAATTTAACATCTCTGTCACCTTAATTTCCCATCTATTGATAGTCTTTTTATTCTGTTTGAAATCTTCCTGGTTCTTAGTATGACAGCTGATTCTTTATTAAAAATTTACATTTTGTTTATTAAGTAACGAGACTCTGGATCTTATTTGAACCTTCTCTTTTAGCTGTGTTCCTGTCATACTGCCCCAGCAGGGGAAGGTTGAGGTTGGGGTCATTGCCTCGTTAATGCTAGGTGGGACTGGAATTTCAAATTCACCTCTCAGTCCTCACTGATACCTGAGAATGGGGGGCTCCTTTACTACAGCTGAGTGGGGGTGGGAGGCCTGGTTGCCCACTACATCTCCAGTAATACCACTCTGAATGGGAAGCTAGGAGAACATAGTTACTGCTTCCTGTATTGTCTCTATTGATATCACAAAGTAGTGGGTGGCCTTGTTACCACTGGGCAGGGGCACAAGTCCTGCCTCTCCAGTAGCCTCCTATGCTACCACCCCAGGAAGGAGGGAATGGAGTGCCTCACTAATGCTGGCCCTCCTGAACTGTGGAGTGGGAGGAGGGCCTTGTTCTGGGACAGCAAGGATGAAAATTTGACTTCCTACTTGGCCTTCTCTGATTCTCTACCCTGGTTGGGAGCACTGGGCAGCGTCATTACAGACTGGAGGTGGGGGAAGCCTCAGGTATCCTAATTGTGGGAGTGGCAGCACAGTTTTTCTGTGGTGTTTGTCTAGAGTAGGGTGGTTATTGTCCAAAAGTTTTCTGTCTTGGTATACTGCCAAGTATACTGCCAGTATACTTTACTGATTCTTTGGCTGGAGAGGTCAGGCTTTTGTTGGGGGAATTGTTTTTGTTTTTTTTTTTGGTACCCATTGGTACTTCCTGGTTGATGGCTTCTTCAGTTCCAAGTCTGGGATATACGAAACAAAAAAAACCCCAGTAAACTCACCATTAAGTTGTTCCCTGGGTCCTCAGGTCTCTAGCCAATCTGCCTTCTTCACCTTCTGAGTTTCCTATTTTCTTAAATATGTAATGTCCAAGATTTTTAGTTGCACTGAGAAGAAGAAATAGGGAAAATATGTCTACTCCATCCTGCTGTAAGTGGAAGTCCCTCCAGATCTTTTTCTTTTATAATGATCATAGTGGATCCCATTGGATAAAAAAATCATAATTGATTGAACCTACCTCCTGTTGTTGGGAATTTATGTTGTTTTCAGCCTTTGTATTACAAATAATGCTGCAATGAACATTTTATACACAGATCTTGGTGTCTTTGTGCAAGTAAGTATCGATTCCAGAATTTGTTGATGGAGCACATTGGATTTCATTTGGTAAATTGGTTCTTCGGGGTGGAAGATTTTTATGGGGAAATAAATGGAGGAGCAGTGAGAAAACAGTGGATAGAGGGAGAGATGAACTGGTGCTGACCAGAGGCAGTACCAGACCCAGTGCCAAACCGCCCCTCCGATTTATGTTGGAGGTGGTGCTCAGGTCTGTAGAAGACTCTTGATTGGCCTCGGTCCAGCCTGATTCTGCTGCTCAGAAGGCTCCAACCTCTGGCACCATCATCTTTCCAGGCCCATTCTCTGAGGTCAGTTTTGGAGAATATGTACCCTACAACCCACCAATGGATCTTGCCCTCACAGAGCCCCAATAAGGATCTGCGGTGCCCTCCTGTGCTTCATTCCCATCATGATGGTGCTCTCCTGGCTGCATTAAGTATACACGGTACACTTTATACATATCATCTCCTTTGGAGCTCCTACTGTGTGGGAAGGTAGATTCAGTGAGGTGAAATGACTTGTCTAAGGTCACACACCACTGAGGGACAGATGCGGAACTCAGTCCCTGGTGGTCTAAAGTCAGTGGAGTTCTTCAGGGTCCAAAGTGACCTTTTAGAATGGGCACATAGGAAAAAATGACCAGAAAGAGGCTTTGTAAATTTAGGCCTGTGCTGAGGGAGAAGCCCTGAGAGAAGGGAAGTAGAAGGAGGCATGGGGGTGAAGTGGCTGCTCATGCCTGGTCACCTGTGAAGGCCTCCACAGATGCAGCCAGAAGGAACTAACTTTTCCCAATAGGGGGCCCCACTGGATTATGTTATGTAGCACTAGAATCTCAGAGGAGGATTTTGGACCAGCCTACTCTTACTGGGGGCCTGGAAAACTAATTTATCAATAGAGGCAAAACTGCTTTTAGCACCCATGACAAAGAGAGGCAAGCACACAGACACACCCAGCCCAGGCACAGCCAGATACACACACATACACATATACAGCACACAGACAACAGAGCTACACATGTGCGCACGCACACACTCACACAAAGGCATTCACCAGGCAGATACACACAGACTACCCACTTGGACACATGTGAGCACACAAAGACAGGCCCCCCCTGACACACATGCCCACACATGCACATACCACACCCACCCACATAGCGGCATATGGAGCGACCCTGCCTTCCCCCATGGTTTCCAGGAGGCTCAGCAGGGGGTATGAGTTCCACATCTGACTTTCCTTGTGTTCGTTAGACTCTTGGTGTAATTAAATGTTACATTGAATAATCCAGCGCGGGCTCAGTGGTGGCAGAGGCAGCTGTGGTAGGCTTGAGGACAAGGGGGGCTAAATGCCTATCTCATTCCCTCTTCTTCTCTGCCTGCCATTCTCCTCTAGCCACCCCGTTGCTCAGGACCTGGAGTGAAGGAACCCTGGTCACCAGGAGGATTACCTGGTCAGGTCTTAAGGGAGGGTGAGGCTAGGATAGTGGTCTGAGGAGACCCCTGGGCTGTCCTGTGACTTCGACGTCATTTTTCTCTTGCTCCTGTTGGGGTGAAATTCCCATCTGGGCTCAGGGGCAGAAAAGGGGCATCTGAATGTTGGGGAGTGCCTCTGACCAGCAGAATGTGGTCACTTTGCTCACCTCTCCTGGACAGAGGAGGCAAGAAATATTCCCATCTACCTACTGACTGTTCTTTTAAAGGGGTCTGCGACCTTACCTGGCCTCCATGGGGGCAGCAGGCTGCCCACATGGGTACTATTTGTTAACTATGTGACTTGGGGCAAATTACTTTACTTCAGTGTACTCAGTGTCCTCATGAGTAAAATAAGGGTAATCAGAGTACTTACCACTGGGATTGCTGGGGGTAGTAAACAAACTCTCAAAACAGTGCTGCTCAGAAACACTCGCAATCAGTGGCCCTAACAGTCAAACCACCCTCTGCACATGCATTTCTTCCCACAAAGCTGACTTGGGCAATGTCTGCTCACCTGCTGAAGGTTAGGTTTTGGATACAGTGCTGATGACATCACAGTGCAATCTCAGTCCCTCCTCTGAGTCTCAGCTCCCTCATCTGTGGAGTGGGGCTCACAATTACTGTGCCCTGACAGGGTGGCAAGGATGGAATGGCTACTGCATAGGAAACAATCTGATAAGCTGTTGGGTGCTGTGCATAAGGGTGGCGTGGCCTCCTCTTCTCCATTCCTCTTGTTCAGACTTCCCTCTGAGCTCCTGAGCCATAACTGCCCCTACTCCTGTAAGCCTGCTCCTGGGACCATAGGGATGGCACTACCAGTCGGCTCAAAGCCCAGCTGGGCCTGTCTGTGCAGGTCACCTACCCTGGTAGTGAAGGCCTGGTGTAGAGAAACCCTGAGCCTCCAACTGAAGCCCAGTTGGCACTGTGGTATCCACAGTGATTTTGCCATGGACAGTCCCTTTCTGGTTGAGAACTTTGAAACATGTTTCAGCCCCTGGCATGTGCCAATTGGACAATGGGAGGAGGCTTGGGATAAGCCACCAAGGAGGTGCCATGGCCTCTACCTGTTCCAGTCAGGCCCATCTGGAGGGGACAGTGGCTGGAAAAGAATTCTTAGCCCAAATCCTCACTTGGAGCCAGCTCCTACCTACTACCTTCAGCCTTGCTTTCAGAGGCAGTGTGTCCAGGTGGGGGCTCTCTCCCTTTGGGTGCACACACACATACACTGGTGCCCATTTGAAACTCCATATGTGTCCCCACAGGCATAAATGTGGGCAGGAGTCAAGACATGCCTATATAGTTTCCTGGAGTCTCACGTGCAAACCCAGGTGGGTCAACTACACACATGCCCAGAGAGATACAGATAGATCTGAGGTCCTTAGACACACACTGTGCACATGTGTGAGATAGGTATAGCACCAGGCACCATCCAAGACCTTCCTTGCTCTGGAGAGACACGCAGCCATGTCTCCTATCCTATCTAATCTGCACAACCACCCTGCTGCCTCTGTTTAATGGGGAACTCACGGAGGCTAAGTGGATGGCCCAAAGCCACGTGGCTCCTGAACAGCCCAGCTGGGTGGAATCTCAGGCCCTGAATCCCAGTCCAGTGCTATCTGTAGTGTCTCTCCAGGGGAGGCCTCCTGCCCTCCCTCACTAGCAGCTGGGCCATGTGGGATGTCTGGAGAAGGGGGCATTTCCTTAAAGAAATGAAGGCTTTCAAAGGATGCTTTCAACATGGAGCACGCTCTCAATGCCTCTCCACCACCCAGGACTCTGAGCTGTGCAAAGCTAGCTCGTGAATATTCAGGACCCCATAGACTCTCTGTTTCTTCCCCTGCTCCTGTTTTGTGCTGAGTCTTAAGTGAAATTGATCTTTTTAATTTTTTTTTTAAGGAAAGAGAAATCTGTCTTTTGTTCTCCTGCTCCCCTAGGGGCCCCGCTGAAGAGGAGGCCCCCTGCCTGGTTTAAGGGGCATGCCTCAGAACCAATCGCTGCCTGGCACGGTTCCCTGGGCACTGGGCTTGGGCCCAATGCCATGCAAGCAGATGGCCGTGATTGTTGGCAACCCAGAGACCCTGCAGGAGAGTCGCATATGGGTGTTTACAGCATCTTGGTCCCACAGAGAGCATCAAAATGGCAGACCAAGTGGTGCCTGGCCCACCCGGCATGGAAGTAGGGGCAGGGCACATTCCTGAAAAATGAGAAGCGGGCTCCTTCTTCTCTCAAGGAGAGCCCTGAGCAGCGCCCAGTGCCCAGCATGACATCCCACGCAGAAGCAGCAAGCCCTTGGTTCTGGGGGAGCCACCTTGCTTCTCTCTCATCCACCTCCTTCCAACACTTTCCCTGTGGCTCCCCAGGGCTCGGTTCGCTCTGAGCTGGTCCCTGGGAGAGTCCTGCATTCATTCGGAGAATAGCTAAGGTTATCTACTGTGTGCTAGACAATAAGGAGCAAGATAGAGGCCCTCAAAGCCTCTTTGCTTCAAATACCCCATCAGCTTATATTTAGGTACATGTGTGTTTGTTGGACAAAGGCCTACCTCCGTCACCAGACTGAGCTCCACTAGGGCACGGTTCTGGCACGTAGTAGGTTCTCAGTAAATCTGTGCTGAATAATTTAGGGGACCCTGCCCTCACAGAGATTACAGTCTAGTGGGAATTCTGTCCCCCTAGCCCCTCACCCACCCACCCGCTGTTGTATTCTTTGCAGTATCCTGAAGCTCTGGAGAGTGGGGAACATAGCCTTTCCTCCCCAGGACTCCGGCCACATAGTAGCTCTTGTCATGCAGATGATGTGGTTAATATGGGAATGTGGGTCCCTTGAAGACCACACACATGACAGGTTCCAGAGAATATTTTCAAGGATGCAAAATTAACCGTGTTACCTGGCTGCCTGTAGCGCATGGAGGGACCCCACTCTACTCCTCAGACTGGCATTCAAGGCTCTTCATGGCCTGCCTCACATCCTACCTTTTTTACCTTTTCACATTCAAAAATATTTATTGAGCACTACCAAGTGCCAAGTCCTACCCAGGGAACTGAGGATAATAAATGAAATAGCATGTAGCTGACATTCTGTTGGTGGGGTGGGTGCAGACAAAGGGTGAACAAACATGAGTGTATTATGGGGGGAATGAGAGCTAAGAAGGACAAAGCAGGGCATGGCCAAGGAAGAGATGCTGGAAATGGATGGGGAGCTTCTTGGACATTGGAGTAGAGATCTGAAGGAAATGAGAGAGTGACCATCCTGGAGAACATTCTAGGTGGAAGGAACAGCAAGTGCAAAGACTCTGAGGTGGGAATAAGTTGGCCTCTCTAGAGCTCAGTCATTGCAACAAGCAGGGATCATGAATTCAGCGCCCACAGATAGAGATTATGGTCACAAGAGGGGTGAACCAGACATCATTGTGGTGACAAATCCAACTAGCCCTAGCTCCGTGTGGCTGAGGTGACAGGGAGCAGGGAGGGCTGTGGCAGGCATACAGAGCTGTAGCAGGCAGCTGGCTGGCAACATGGGAATGCAGGACTGGAGCAGGAAGAGTTCTAATGTTTTTTTTAAATTACTGTGTATTTTTAAATTAAAGTATCATTGATATACACTCTTACAAAGGTTTCACAAGAAAAACAATGTGGTTATTACATTCACCCTTATTATCAACTCCCCCCACCCATACCCCAATGCAGTCACTATCCATCCGTGTAGTAAGATACCACAGAGTCCTTATTTGTCTTCTGAGCTATGCTATCTTCTCTGTGACCCCACACACACCATGTGCACCAGTCATGATACCCCACAATCCCTTTCTCCCTCCCTCCCAACCCACCTTCCCACATCCCTCCCCGTTGGTAACCATTAGTCCCTTCTTGAAGTCTGTGAATCTGCTGCGATTTTGTTCCTTCAGTTTTGCTTTGTTGTTATACTCCACAAATGAGGAAAATCATTTGGTATTTGTCTTTCTCTGCCTGACTTATTTCACTGAGCATAATACCCTCTAGCTCCATCCATGTTGTTGCAAATGGTAGGATTCGTTTCTTTCTTATGGCGAATAGTATTCCATTGTGTATATGTACCACATCTTCTTTATCCAGTCATCTACTGATGGACACTTAGGTTGCTTCCATTTCTTGGCTATTGTAAATAGTGCTGCAGTAAACATAGGGGTGCATATGTCTTTTTGAAACTGGGATCCTGTATTCTTAGGGTAAATTCCTATGAAAGGGGTGCCCAGGTCAAGTGGTATTTCTATTTTTAGTTTTTTGAGGAACTTCCGTATTGCTTTCCACAATGGTTGAACTAGTTTACATTCCCACCAGCAGTGTAGGAGGGTTCCTCTTTCTCCACATCCTCGCCAGCATTTGTTGTTCTTAGTTTTTTCTATGTTGGCCATCCTAACTGGTGTGAAGTGATATCTCATTGTGGTTTTAATTTGCATTTCCCTGATAATTAGCGATGTGGAGCATCTTTTCATGTGCTTGTTGGCCATCTGAATTTCTTCTATGGAGAAGTGTCTTTTCATATCCTCCACCCATTTTTTAATAGGGTTATTTGCTTTTTGGTTGTTGAGGCATGTGAGCTCTTTATATATTTTGGATGTCAACCCCTTGTCAGATATGTCATTTACAAATATATTCTCCCATATTGTACGATGCCTTTTTTGTTCTGCTGATGGTGTACTTTGCTGTACAGAAGCTTTTTAACATGATGTAGTCCCATTTGTTCATTTCTTATTTTGTTTCCCTTGCCCAAGGAGATGTGTTCAGGAAAAAGTTGCTCATGTTTATATTCAAGAGATTTTTGCCTATGTTTTCTTCAAAGAGTTATATGGTTTCATGATTTACATTCAGGTCTTTGATCCATTTCGAGTTTACTTTTGTGTATGGAGTTAGGCAATAATCCAGTTTCATTCTCTTGTATGTAGCTGTCCAGTTTTGCCAACACCAGTTGTTGAAGAGGCTGTCATTTCTCCATTGCATATCCATAGCTCCTTTATCATATATTAATTGACTGTATATGGTTGGGTTAATATCTGGACTCTCTAGTCTGTTCCATTGGTCTATGGGTCTGTTCTTGTGCCAGTACCAAATTGTCTTGATTATTGGGCTGGCTTTGTAGTAGAGCTTGAAGTTGGAAAGTGATATCCCCCCTGCTTTATTCTTCCTTCTCAGGATTGCTTTGGCTATTTGGGGTCTTTTGTGGTCCCATATAAATTTTAGAACTATTTGCTCTAGTTCAGTGAAGAATGCTGTTGGTATTTTGATAGGAATTGCATTGAATCTGTAGATTGCTTTAGGCAGGATAGCCATTTTGACAATATTAATTCTTCCTATCTGTGAGCATGGGATGTGTTTCCATTTATTGGTATCTTCTTTAATTTCTCTCACGTGTGTCTTGTAGTTTTCAGAGTATAGGTCTTTCACTTCCTTGGTTAGGTTTATTCCTAGGTATTTTACTCTTTTTGATGCAATTGTGAATGGAATTGTTTTCCTGATTTCTCTTTCTGCTAGTTCATCATTAATGTATAGGAATGCAACAGATTTCTGTGTATTAATTTTGAATCCTGCAATTTTGCCTAATTCAGATATTAGATCTAGTAGTTTTGGAGTGGATTCTTTAGGGTTTTTTATGTACAATATCATGTCATTTGCAAATAGTAACAGTTTAACTTCTTCCTTGCCAATCTGGATGCCTTTTATTTCTTTGTGTTGTCTGATTGCTGTGGCTAGGACCTCCAGAACTATATTGAATAAAAGTGGGGAGAATGGGCATCCTTGTCTTGCTCCCAAGCTTAAAGGAAAAGAGCTTGTAATGGTTTAAGCAAAGCTAACATCTTTATATTTTAAAATGTGATATCTTCCAACTTGAAGAATTGTAAGCTAATTTTAAAATATATTTTAAAACCCTGCTCATGCCAAACAAAACTCAGTTATAAGCCAGATCCAGCCTGTGAGCAACCAGTTGGCAGCTTTGGACTCAGCTACCTATGAGGTCCCTAAAGGGATTCTGAATTATGGATCACAAACCCAGTGGGCAGCCAGAAGGGGCCCTGAGGTATTCAGGGGTGGGGGCCTGACAGGGCTATGGGGTCCTCTGGTTGTGATTTAGGAGCTTAAGGGGCCTAGAAGGTTGGTCCAAACATGTCTCCAGGGACCCTCCTCTCCCAGGTCTGCTGCAGTGAGAATGGAGGTTGCAGGGAGGGGGGCAGGAGCTGTGCCTCACTCCCAAAGCAGGACTTTGGCCTCTCCCACTGACCCAGTTTTTCTGGTTCCTGGCAGAGTCCAGCAGGCAGCTCAGTGCAGCCCTGCCTGAGGGTGTGAGGATGGGCCTTCTGCTCCAGCGTTTTTGGGAATCTACTGCTGAATATGACCCTGAGGATCCCTGCCTGGGGGCCCACATGCTGTTGGAAAACTCAGTCCAAAGAAGCTGGAACTGCCCTTATAGCTCTGCCTGCCCCAGAGACAGACTAGCTCTCTCTGTGCAGCTTCATTAGGAGTGGCTTACACACTGACATACACCCAGGCTTCCCAGCACCTCCAGCCCAAACCTTCTGAGGAGAGCCCCCCATTAATGTTAATGGAAGTCCTGTGGCTCAGCCAGGGCACCCTGCTGGAAAGAGGCCTCGGATGCCCACCTGCAAACATGACCTTTCCCTGTGTAAGAGACAGGACTTCAAAATCAATCCAGCCTGCCGGGCCTGCCCGTCCTCATCACATGTGCTGCTCGGGGAGGAGGCCACATGTCCCAGGCAGGCAGGGGTCAACACCAGATCTGGGGGAGTGCACTTGGGAGGTCACTGTCTCCCCCAGCCACTGGAGCATCTCTCCCCAGAGGCCACAGGGAATATTTCACGCCTTCACTCAATCCTACCGCACCCAGCTGGAACCAGTACAGCAATAATGGCAAACATATACACAGCCAAGTGCCAGACATACTACAGAAACTCACCTGCAGGTTACTTTCGCCAGACTGGTGAGGTAAGTACTGTTATTGTCTCCATTTCACACATGGGGAAACTGAGGACAGAGAGGTTTAAGTAACCTGCTCAAGTCATGCAGGCGGCGGTGCTGGGATTTGAACCCAGGGCCTGGGTTTGTATCCGTGATGCTGCTCCACCCTCTCCTGTGTTCTCAGCAAACATTTGGCAGCCTCCTGCTCTGTGCCAGTCCTGTTCTGAGGGCACAGAGATGAGTCATATACAGTTCCTCCCCCAAAATCACTGTCCTAAGCAAAGGGTTGCCATGAGTCAGGGCAGGCGAGACAGAGGTTTGGAGGAGGAGGGCAAACCTGACAGCAGGGTGATGGGGCGTGGTCAGGAAGGCCTCCTTGGGATAAGGGGTCTCCGAAAAGAGTGGCAGGTGCCCAGGAGCCCCTTAGATGTGCGTGTTGGGGCAGGTGCTTGGGTGCTCACACTTGTGCCTGTGTGCCTGAGTCCCATGTGCCTGGGTGCATATGTGCATATATGGAGGCACAATGTTACCAGGTACCCCAGGGACCCAGGTGAGGCTCTGAAGGGAGCAAGAGGAGTAAAGTGGGGTCCGTCCATCTTCAGAATGTCAGGGGCTCTTAGGGAGCATAAAGGATGTGGATGGAGCTGATGTCACTGGAAAGGCTGCCCTGCTCATGAAAGGCACTGTCCCAGCAGATCCTTCTCTAGGCTTTGAGGTGGACACTATTTGCGAACCACACACCAGGGGTCCTGAGCTGGTTGTAGCCCTCGACTGGTCTCCCACTGGCCTGCTTAATTGGTGGTTAGTTTTTGCAGTTTGAATGCCTTTAGGTGTGACAGGCCTTCTCTGTTTGCCCACAGCCACCACCCATCCTTCTTGGTCGACACCTGGCCCCACCCCACTTTCCCTTACCTGCCTGGCCTCTGAAGGCGTTTGCTTTGAGCTCTCTGCTTTAGCAACTTCAAGTTATTTGCAGAAGAATCTTCTATGTGCAAGCAAACGTTGTGATGGCCTCTCATGGGAAAACTCCAGCATGCAGCTATGCAGCTATGCTGACAACATTTCTGTCTCTTTATCTTACTAAAGAGCCCCCTTCCCACCAGGGGTGAGGCTTATTCGTTCATTCATTCAGCAAATATGTATGGATCGTGTGCTCTTTGTTAGAGCCTGTTCCAGGTGCTACGACTGGCTGATAAGCTGAACAATCAAGAAGCTCTACCCTCCTGGTCTTCCACTCCAGCGGCTCTGGACCAGGAGAGAAGCCGTGCATGGAGTGTGGGGCAGGGAGCTGCATGGTCAGTCCCCAGACTACAAGCTCAGTCCTTGTCTTGGGTCCTGCCCCACCAGGTTAGTGCCTAAAGTCCTAGTGGGTCAGCCTAGTGGGGATGGAGGGAACAAATCCCTCCTAGAGGATTTGGCACCAGATGAAGGTTAATGCCAGCCAAGTGTGCTGGGGCCCAGAGCTGGGATGGGGAACGAACAGCCGGAAGGAATGGATGCCATTATTCCCTCTGAAGCTCAGCTAGGCAAAGTCATCCAGCTAGGAAAGGATGGGCCTGAACCCATGGTGCCTGGTGCGGAGGCCAATGTGGTCTCCACTGTGAAGTCCAGCCTCATCCTCTCTCCTTGTTCTCAAATCTTACCTGTTCTTCAGGTGCCCCTCTGTGAAGCAGAGGCCCCAAAGTGCCCTTTTTGAAGCTTCCTTCTATTGCTGTGGGCACCATAGGGCTTGTTATGCTGATGCAGGCCCTGTGTGGGGTGAACTGGGCTCTTTTTTAATCCTAGGATGCCCCTTACCTAGGGGTCGCATCAGCTGCTGGCCCAAAGCTGGATGGAATCACATGTGCTCAACAAATGTCTGTGGGTAACTCTTGGGTTAATTCTCTTGATTAGAAGAAGCCAGCATTTAAGAGGATCCTGGTGTCCCTGAACACACAATCAGCCAGATACAGCCTCATCGCTTACTGTCTATGTAATCTTGGACCTGTAAGCCTCCATTTCTTCACCTGTGAAATGGGTTCTTCATTCCTCCGTGCAGGATGGCCGCGAAGATGCATGTAAAGTGAAAGTGCCCAGAAAAGCTCCACAGATGTCCATGTGGGCTTCATCCCCTGATGATCTGGAATCAGCATGAGTGCCAAGGGTAGGAGAGCTGGCATGGAAGGAAGATCCATTGGTGAAACTGGGCCCTGATCAGGAGGCTGGGGAACACGGTCTCATGGGAGTAGAACAGCCCATGAATTAGTTAAGTTCTTTTGGTGGCTGTGACAGAAACACCATCCCAGCTGGTGTCAGTCCACAGGGAATTTATCGTGTCATGGAATGGCAATGTCCTGAGACCCTCTGCTTCAGGAATGGCTTGACACAAGGCTCAGGAGGCTACAAAGGTCATGGCTCTTTTTCTTCCTGGATTATTTTTCTGCTATTCTCTCTGGGCTGGAGCCCCCCCTTTTATAAGTGTTTCCCTTGAGCTCACAAAATAATGACCAGAAGCTCTGAGATGGCATTCTTCTAGACTCCAAAACATGGAAAAGAACAGCCTATGCTTGGCATCCCGGGAAAGCTCTGAGATGCTCTGTTTGGATGAGCTCAGTCACAGGCCTGACCTAAACATCTCATGGTCACAGATGTGATGTGCTGGGACAAGTCATGTGATCCTGGAGCCAGGTGTGGTGCAGCCCAGATCCTGAGGTCTTAGGTGGCAGAGGTATAGAGTCCCAGTTGATCTAAAGGGGCTGCTGTGTCTGGGCGGAGAAGCACCATATAAACCACACTGGACTAATCCAGCTTCTGCTCTCTGATTCTTTTGGAGCCATCCCTCCTCCCATTGCAACCCTTACTCATCCTTAAACACCTAGCCCAAGCCCTAACTGCTGCTGGAAGCATCCTGGTGCACACCCATGTCACCCTCTTCCAAGCCTCGATTGTATAGGCAGCTCATGCCACGTAACGTGTCAGCCTCCAGATCATTGTTGTTCCAGCAGAGCTGAAGCCATGCCTGAGGTTTACCTGGTGAGGTTTACACATTATCCTCCTAACAGAGAAAAAAACAGGACTGTCGGCCATAAATTGTTCCACAGAACATCAGGCAAGACCACAAAGGCTCAAAACAAAGACAAGACCACTCTGTAATCATGTCTAAACTTGGAACACGAACACTGTCCAAACCACAAACCTGTCCAAGCATTCCTGACTCTGGCTAAAATGTTTCTTTACTAATTGCACTGTGGCTTTGCTTGGTTACTCTTGCCTTCTAGATAAGAGTCATTAAGATGCCCAGTCATAGAATTACTCCTGCTTCCTGACAGCATCTGACCCAAAAGCCCACAAAATCACTTAAGTCAAGCCAAAGTCCTAGAATAATCTTTCTAACACCCTCTTCCTGAGATGCCCACTGGTGTGTGTTCTCTACCAATGTATCGAGTCAGTAAACCCAACTTTGTTCTTGGTGTGTTCTTGGTGGTCTGGCTAGAAGGCATTGCACAGTCATGCAAAAGAGCTTTTCTTACTCTTATTTCATCCAGTAAAGGAAATGGTGGTCAGAGAGGTTGAGTAGTTGCCTAAGGTCATAGAGCAGGGAGATGGGGAGAATATATTCTCCCATATTGTAGGATGCCTTTTTGTTCTACTGATGGTGTCCTTTGCTGTACAGAAGCTTTTTAGTTTGTTATAGTCCCACTTGTTCACTTTTGCTTTTGTTTCCCTTTTCTGGGGAGATAAAAACTCCATTTGCATATGTCCTTTCTTGCTTTATTTATTGGTGTGTGTGTACGTGTGTGTGCACATGTGTGTATGTGCATGTGTACGTGTGTGTGTGTGTACATGTGTGTATTTTGTAATAATCAGTGCTGTCTGGGATGCAAGTGACAAAACTCAAGTCATGCCTGCTCAGGAACAGATGGAGTTAGACTGCGTGGTCCTGTGCCAACCGGTGGAGGCTGAAAGCGGGGATGTGTTGGATTGCCCTCACTGATTGTCCTCGCTGAGGGTGGCACACCTCTAAATCACCAACTGAGGCTGTGATGGGTTCTTCCAGTAACTACACACAGAATGGAGATCAGGGTTGAAGGAGTTCCTGATGAGAGGAGAATGGGTCTGGACAGAGAGAACCTCTTGCTTTACCAGCTGGTTGGAGCATGCTGTGGGACTCTTATCCTGACACCTGGGGCCTCTGCCTCCTGCAGGTGACTCCAGGCAATCCCGACCTCACACCACTCAGCAAAGACCTCCCAGAGGCCTCAAGGGCCTTTCATATCCCAGATCTTCTTTCTTCTAACAACTACCAGGTGTGAGGTAGTCAGACAGATTTGGGATGGACATATGAAGTAGCCAGTCACAGGACCAGCCTGGCTGCCACTTTTGGGTCCTGCTGTACCTCCTCAGCACCCAGGTTCTCTCCGGAGTCTGGCCAGGGGTGCCAGAACTCAGGTGGGCCTGGGAAAGCTGGACCAGGTCACATGGAACCTGGCCTTCAGTTATGGGCACCCCGGCTGCTTCCCAGGGGCTTTCTAGCCCTTGTAGTCCCTCCTCCTGCCCCCTCATCCTTCCAATCCTCTTTGTCCCTCTCTCATCTGGTGCTTCTCTCTCAGCCCCCTTTCCTCCCCAAAGCAGATTCTTCTCAGCTTCTCTGCTCAGATCTGGTATCTCCTGGGGCCCCTCATGTCATCTGGGCTCTTCCTGCCACCCAGCTGTCCCCACCATTGCATAGACCTGTCATGTATGCCTGTATTTGCTCATTTACTACAGCACTGCCTGTGGGCCACCCAGGGCCTCTTAAATATTTCCTACAGCTTTTTCATGTTACTGTGTCTGTACTTCCTCCCTCCTTTCTTTTTTTTAAATTAAGGTATCATTGATATACAATCACATAAGCAACACTGTGGTTACCACTACTTCTCTTCTCTGTGCTATACTTCCTTCCCTGTGCTCTCCCCTACATTATGTGTGCTAATCATAATGCCCCTTAATCCCATTATCCGTCCCTTCCACCCATCTCCCCAGTCTCCCTTTCCTTTTGGTAACTGTTAGTTCATTCTTGGGTTCTGTGAGCCCGCTGTTGTTTTGTTCCTTCAGTTTTTGCTTTGTTTTTATACTCCACAAATGAGGGAAATCATTTGGTACTTGTCTTTCACTGCCTGGCTTATGTCACTGAGCATAATACCCTCTAGCTCCATCATGTTGTTGCCGCTGGTAGGACTTGTTTTCTTCTTGTGGTTGAATAATATTCCATTGTGTGTATGTACCACATCTTCTTTATCCATTTGTCTACTGATGGACACTTAGGTTGCTTCCATTCCTTGGCTATTGTAAATAGTGCTGTGATAAACATAGGGGTGCATATGTCTTTTTGAGTCTGGGATCCTGCATTCTTAGGGTAAAATCCTATGAGTGGAATTCCTGGGTCACATGGTATTTCTAATTTTAGTTTTTTGAGGAACTTCCATACTGCTTTCCACAACAGTTGAACTAATTTACATTCCCACCAGCAGTGTAGGAGGGTTCCCCTTTTTCCACATCCTCGCCAACATTTGTTGTTGTTTCTCTTTTGGATGGTGGCCATCCTTACTGGTGTGAGGTGATATCTCATCTCATTGTGGTTTTAATTTGCATTTCTCTGATGACTAGCGATGTGGAGCATCTTTTCATGTGCCTGTTGGCCGTCTGAAATTCTTCTTTGGAGAAGTGTCTGTTCAGATCCTAGGCCCAATTTTTAATTGGGTTATTTGCTTTTTGGTTGTTGAGGCATGTGAGCCCTTTATATTTTTTGGATGTCAACCCCTTATCAGATATGTCATTTATGAATATATTCTCCCATACTGTAGGATGCCTTTTTGTTCTACTGATGGTGTCCTTTGCTGTACAGAAGCTTTTTAGTTTGTTATAGTCCCACTTGTTCACTTTTGCTTTTGTTTCCCTTTTCTGGGGAGATAATGTTCATGAAAAAGTTGCTCATGTTTATATTCAAGAGATTTTTGCCTATGTTTTCTTCAAAGACTTTTATGGTTTCATGATTTACATTCAGGTCTTAGATCCATTTCAAGTTTACTTTGTGTATGGAGTTAGACAGTAATTCAGTTTCATTCTTTTACATATAGCTGTCCAGTTTTGCCAATACCAGCTGTTGAAGAGGCTATAATTTCTCCATTGTATGTCCATGGCTCCTTTATCATATATTAATTGACCATATATGTTTGGGTTAATATCTGGACTTTCTAGTCTGTTCCATTGGTCTATGGGTCTGTTCTTGTGCCAGTACCAAATTGTCTTGATTACTGGGCTTTGTAGTAGAGCTTGAAGTTGGGAAGTGAGATCCCCCCTGCTTTATTCTTCCCTCTCAGGATTGCTTTGGCTATTCAGGGTCTTTTGGTTCCATATGGATTTTAGAACTATTTGTTCCAGTTCATTGAAGACTGCTGTTGGTATTTTGATAAGGATTGCATTGAATCTGCAGGATGGCCATTTTGACAATATTAATTCTTCCTACCCAAGAGCATGAGATGAATTTCCATTTATTAAGTGTCTTCTTTAATTTCTCTCAAGGGTGTCTTGTAGTTTTCAGGGTATATATAGGTCTTTCCCTTTGTTGGTTAGGTTTATTCCTAGGTATTTATTCTTTTGGATGCAATTGTGAATGGAATTGTTTTCCTAATTTCTCTTTCTGCTAGTTCATCATTAATGTATAGGAATGCAACAGATTTCTGTGTATTAATTTTGTATCCTGCAATTTTGCTGAATTCAGATATTAGATCTAGTAGTTTTGGAGTGGATTCTTTAGGTTTTTTTATGTACAATATCATGTCATCTGCAAACAGTGACAGTGTAACTTCTTCCTTACCAATCTGGATGTCTTTGATTTCTTTGTGATTGCTACGGCTAGGACCTCCAGAACTATATTGAGTAAAAGTGGGGAGAGCGGGCATCCTTGTCTTGTTCCTGATCTTAAATGAAAAGCTTTCAGCTTCTCGCTGTTAGGTATGATGTTGGCTGTGGGTTTGTTATATATGGCCTTTCTTATGTTGAGGTACTTGCCCTCTATACCCATTTTGTTGAGACTTTTTATTATGAATGGCTGTTGACTTTTGTCAAATGCTTTTTTGGCATCTATGGAGGTGATCGTGTGATTTTTGTCCTCCTTTTTATTGATATAGTGAATGATGTTAATGGATTTTTGAATGTTGTACCAACCTTGCATTCCTGGGATGAATCCCACTTGATCATGATGTATGATCCTCTTGATGTATTTTTGAATTCAGTTTGGTAATATTTTGTTGAGTATTTTTGCATTTGTGTTCATCAGGGATATTGGTCTGTAGTGTTCTTTTTTTGTGGTGTCTTTGCCTGGTTTTGGTATTAGAGTGATGAGTTTGGAAGTATTTCCTCCTCTTCTGTTTTTTGGAAACCTCCCTCCTTTCTGAATATCCTATATGCTACCACAGTGAACTGGCAAGCAACTGGCTGTGTCTACCAGTGTGTCTCTGAGTACTGGTCTGTGTGTGTCCTCAGCAGGTCGTTGCATGTGTGCCCAGGTGTGTCTGTGTGTTGTCTGTACAAATTGGTGCTTCCTTCTATCCCACCCTCCAGCCATTTGGATGTTTCTTAGTCCTTTTAGCTGTACCTCAGTTTTGCTTATCTGTGAGTTGGGAGTTTAATGGAGGTGACCTTGCCTTGCATTTTGACCACTCTTTCAATCTTCCAGGCACCCCAACTGGAAGCAGCCTGGGAAACGAGGCAGGATGCACTAAGAGAGGGAGAGTGGCTTCTTTAATGTCCCACATGGCTGGCTCACTACCCCTTAAAATAGACATGGCTGAAAGGGAGATCATGGATCCCTTTATGCAACCCCTCAATTCTTTGTCCTAAATGGACCTCAGATCAATCCTATAATCATGGTTCCTGTAAAACTCTATTATTATTATTGTTATTATTTTTAGATCAAACCATATTAAACTGCCAATATTTGACCATTTTTGATCCACAAAGTAGTCCATTTCATTAGGTTCAACATAATACTAATTTAAAATTATACAGTATCTGTGATCCTCCAACCCCAGAACTAGCTGGAGGGTTACCAGTGTCTTACATTTACTTATGTGCCATCACCCCCCATTTTACAGGTAGGGAGATGGAGGCACAGAAAGGTGAGGGGAACTTCCCAGGCTGCCTAGGCAATGACAAGAGGACTGAGACCCTGGTGACTGGCCCCCCCCAGGAGCTAAGCTCCTTGCCTGGAGCACAGCTTCCCCAACTTCCAAAGCCTTCCTTCTCCCTTTCCAGAGGCCTACCTTCTGATCTGCTGCCAGCCCGGCTTCTCTGTTTACTAGAAAGAACTCAGAAAATATTTTTCCTTCTGAAAAATATTGCAAGAGCACCTACATTGAGCCAGGCACTGAGCATCAAAACTGAACAAAATAGACGGGCTTCCTAGCCACAGTCCAGTCAGGGGAGACAGAAAACCAAGTAGGTAACTAAATGCATGCATTCCAAGTGGTGGGGTTCAGAAAAGGACAGGAATGAGACCTCCTTGGGAGAATGGACAGGGAGGGCGTTTCTGAGGGGTGACATTTAAGCCACCAGCTCCCTGCAGGTCCCTCACCATATGCCTTGCTTTTCTGAATCTGTGCTTTTGTGTCATCCTGACCTCTTGGCCTTTTCCTCAGCCATGGGTCCAGGGAGGTTTCAGTCATGAGGTTGACAACCGTCCTGTAACTAGAGCCTTGAAATCCCTGTGCAAAAATTGCTCATCAGGTTTAGTGAGACCCACCTGCTCCACCCCCCACAACCCCCACTGCTGCCCTTCTCCACTTCCTAGTAGTTAATGTAGGCCTTTTTTTTAAAGGAAGAAATATGAGCTTTAGCATTGATTTCCCTGGCCTCCAAGAGGTTGAAGTTGTGGTATGTGTCATGGGCTGGCCTGGTATCTGTCCCAGGGACAAGGCCTCCAGCTGGGAGGGCATAGGACCCAGTGAGACTCCCTGTAGAGACCTTTTGTGTTTGCTGGCAATGGGCAGGTGTCCACCAGAATGGAAACTGGTGGATCTGGGTGTCTGTGTGCCCCTCGGACAGGTGGAGGCGTCCCAGAGCTGGAGGGGAGCCAAGCGAAGAGAAGGAAAAAGGGAGGCCAGGTGGAGAGTAGCAGAGCCCAAGGCCCCTGAGGCCACGGGGCCTGTATTCACAGGGGCCCTGCTGGTGTTGAGAGGTTTATGGCTGCACCTCTTGGAAATTCACGGTGAACCCATGAGGTGGGTTGTATTATAAATCCCACTTCACAGATGAGGAAACCGAGGTTCGGTGATGCCGAGAAGGGTGCCTGGCTGGTTTTCCACCTCAGCTGTCTGACCCCAGGGCCTAAGCTTTTAACTGCAAGTTTCTGCTCCCAAGGCCTTCCAGACCAGTGCTGGCTCCCTGACCGGGTGCACGGACAGCTGGATGGATGAGCTCTGAGCATGTGTGTCTCAGGCCTTTGTCTCTGTGTGTGTCTGCTAGTGGGGGATGCGGGGGCCAGGCATCTGCTGGAATCCCTTTCTCTCTGCCTCTCAGTCTGTCTGCCTCCCACCCCTTTGTCCAACTGCCATGGTCTCATTCTCTCTCTGGTTCACTGTTTCTTGCTCCCCCTGCCTCTCTTTATCGGCCCCTCTCCTTCTCTCTCTCTTTTCTTTCTCTGACATTCTCTTTCAGGTCCTCTCTGTTTCTCATTTTCTGCCAGTCTCTGTCCCCCTTCCTCTCTCAGAACGGGTACTACCCCTGGTCTCCCTTTCTGGCTCAGTGAGCCCACACACTACGGCAGACTTGGCCCCACGTGGCCCTCCCATCGTCACACACAGCAGGCAGGGCCAGGGCCTGGGGAAGGCTGAGGCCCAGAGGTGGGCAGTAAGGTGCCCCTCATCACTGGCTGGCACAGGGAGGGGTTTTGGTGAGGATCCCAGCCTATGTGGCCCATGTGAGCTTGGGCACCTCTGTCCATGTGCTTTGAGCCAAGCTTGCCATGAGGTGGGGGATCCTGCCTCACCTTCCCAGCCCCCTCGCCACTGAATCTAAATTGTTCCAAACCCAGACACACACGGGTGGCCCCACCTCCATGCTACCAGTGTCCTCTGGGACCTCTCTGGCCTGCTCTGAGGTGCCTGGCGCAGAGTGAGTCCCACATGGACTCCTCTCTGCGCTGAGACATGCAAGGCTTAGCAAGCACATCAGCCATCAAGGCCAGAGGCACAGAAACTCCTGCTTGCCCCCCAGCCCTTGGGCAGGACTGAGGAGACACTGACTGAGCTGGGTTTTAGGGGCCTGGAGGATGGTGCCTGCTTTCTTCTCCAACTCTCCCTACTCTCCAACCTTCTCTGTTGGCTGTGTGGCATGACACAATTATTTTTGAGAACTGCTATTCAATAAATCCCCACAGAATGCTTGTTGTAAGTTAGATCTATGCTGGGGGCTTGTTTGGGCACCTGCTCCTCAGGGGCCGCAGGACAAGAAAGACCCTTTTGAGGGCAGATAATGTGACCAGCCACAGGTGTCCCACAGGCCAGCCCTATGTCACTTGCGTGAAGAGTTAGCTTTCTCCCAGAGGCATGGCCGGAAAAGGGCATCTACCTCCATCTGTGGGAGGTGGGGTGAGGGGCTGGGAGACAGCATCATTTGAATCCCTGCTATTCTCTGTGTCTTGAAAGGACTCCGAGTCTTCTCAGTTTAAAGGGAAAGAAATGAGTTTCAAGTTGGAAAACTTGATGGGTGTCTGGTGTCTGGGCACTGTGGCCCAGCCTCGCAGCCCTGGTGGGGGCAGCGCATGAAAGGTTCCTGCGGAGGGAGGACCGAGGAGCAGGCCTGCCCAAGCTCAGGCTGTGGCCAGCCCCGCCCTCAGCCGCTTCTGAAGACCCCTCGGAAGCCCCCAGGTAAAACCCCCACTCCCTTCCTTTATCCCAAACCTCTTTTTTGAGGTTTGGCTGCATTTTTGATCTTAACAAGTTTTTTTTTTTTTTTTTTTTTTGTCATCTTTGCCAGTGCTTTTACAATGCGATTTCCTTTTATTTTAAAAACGGTGGCTTTCAAGCCTCCTCTCATCTATGATTGTTTCATGTTTGCAGGTTTCTGGAAGGTTTGGAGCCTGTCCCTGGGTGGGCGACTTCCCATCTGCTTCTTGCTCTGCTCATCGGCTTGGAAGGGGTTGGGGCCTGGGAGCAGCGGCCTCGTTTTCAGCATCCCTCTGGCTGGGCCAGCATGCGTGGAGAAAGATGCAGGACCCTCATCTGCCTGCCTCCCCAGAACCCCACTCTCCTCATGGTAGGAGGCTGGCTGCCTGAGTTCCAGCCTCAGGTAGGTTACTCTACTCTCTGAGTCTCAGCTGCTCCACCTGTGCAGTGGGAATAGTAATTATGTTCTAAGATAAGAGTAATAAGTACTTACTAATAGTATAATAGTAGTCTAAGCTAATAGTAATAAGCACTTAATAATTACTTCTAATATATAGTGTAAGCAATAGTACTGTACCTGAAAGTTGCTTGACACAGTGCCTGGCATAGAGGAAGGAGTACTAAATGGTACCTATTATAAGAGGGCAAACCCTTGGTCTCCCAGACCTCCAAGAGCAGACCCTTATCTCTCTATGCAGCCTCATCAGCTGCTTAAACATGTGCTCCCCACCAGGCACCAGCCCAGTGGCACGACTCACCTTGCCCCTTCCCAATTCTGGATCTTTCTTGACCCTCTCTGGGACCCTCTTCCATACTTTCTCCTCAGGTTGAAAGCCCCCTTCATCCAGCAAGGGTCAGCTCAATGCCACTTACTCTGGGACATCTTCCTTCACCTCCTCAGCCCAAATAGAATTAATCACTTCACACCTTCTTCAGTGACTATATGGTTGAATTTGGTTTATATTTTATTTAGTGAATGCAGTAAGTGCTCGCTCGGTCTGCCTTTGTTAGCAGGGGGTTTTGGACTTGAAACTAGTTTTTGGTAGGTGCTAGCTTCTGCATTTCCTATCGTGCAACCATGAGCATGCTCTTTAATCCTTTGGAGCCTTAGTTTCCTCATCTGTAGATGGGGATGGCTACATCCTCCCTAACTCCATGAGAGAGTGGCTTTCAGTTTCTTAGATACACTCTGCTGTATTTTCAGCAGGAAAACTTAGTAGGTACTCAACAAATAACTTACCATAAATGAATGACCACTACATTTACAGAATTCTTAACTACCTGGCATAAAAAGAGTGCTAAATTTATGGCCACCCTCTTTATTATGTCCATTATTATTGAGAAACTCATTCAGTCACTCATCCACTAAAAGATGCAAAGACTGAGTGGCTACAGTGTCCAGGGCACTGGATCAGGCACAGGTGACCTTCAGAGGAACAGGTGACATTTCTGCCCTTGCAGGGGTCCACTGGTAAGACAGATCTGTGGGCAGGGATGTTCCTGACACAGCAGCCATGGGCCTGACTGGAGGTTCAGAGGTCAGTGAGGTTTCTCTTGTCCACTGACTCTGAAGGACATAGCCCATGCCCTGCACACACTAGATGCCTAGTAAATGTCCCAGAACTGAATTAAGAGTGAGCCTCAGAAGCCCATCCCTTGAAAGTTGCCTCAGGTTAGGCTGCCCCTCCACTTAGCCAACCCCCAGTATCCAAGAGACAAAAGTCAGCTAGCTCTCTATCCCAAAGTTTTTGTTTATAAGGGCTGTTGCCCCAGAAAACCCACAGTAGGTGTGGGTTTGGGGGATGCACAGGAACAACTTAGCTCCCTGGTCTTTAGATGGTGTTTCTGCTGCTTCCTTGTCTCTTTTGCTTTTTTTCCATATACCTTCATTCTCCCTAGGAAGCAGAACATCATTTTGCTGTTACCCAAAGTGGGGATTTTCAGATGCTTCTTTCAACACCTAGCTCAGACCCTTCCACACCATCTGGGGTCCCTGGGAGCACCTCAGGGCAGGTGCCCCTGAAGCCTACCTCCCAATTTCTGTGGATCTGTGTTTTGGAAGCGTCTTCTGCAATCAGCCCAGCTTCTCAGGTCCCACCCCAGCACCCATTGCTCATTTCCCTCCTCCAGGTCCTTATCTGCTCTGCCCATAGAATGTTAAAACTTTCCTCCACTTCCTCATTATCCAAGTTGATAGTAGACATCTTATTGCTTGTGCAGCCTTCACTTTTCTTTCTGTTTCTCTTTGGGGAACCACACTGTCTCTCACTCGCAGTCCTTAGGCCTTAGGGTGCAACGTGTGATCTAGGGCCAACTGATCAGAGTATCAGTTCCTTCTGATGATCTGATTGGCTCATGGATGCACATGTGGCCAAAGTGAAGCCCATGGGGCCCAGTCACTTCTATTCCATAGGCTGGAAAAGAAGTCCTCCCTGCCACTGGCCTTGGAGAGGGCAGGGTAGAAGCTGGGTGCTAGATGTACACTGTTTGGAGATACTCTGCCTGCAAGATATGGAGGACAGATGAGGAAAGGAGAGTTTTTGTTACAGTCACTGTATTCTGCCAGTCCTACCTACCCTTGGATTTTCAGCTACCTGAGCCAGGGAATTTTGCGTGCGTGCGTGTGTGTGCACATAACATGCACATCTATCTTTCTTTTGTTTCTTAAGCCACTTGGAATTGGATTCATTCCAATTTATCCCTTGCAATAAAAATAACTATTTGTTGGAGATTGGTTGGATCTGAAATTCTCAGCTCCAGAAACAGTAAGGCAGGTAAAACGGCCCCCAAGGTCCCTCCTGCAGTGGGATTCCAGGTCCAGCTACATCTTTAAACAATGTATACCTCTGGCTGTGCCTGGTAGACAGGGTGACCCGTCTCCTTGTTTGAGCAGAGAGGGACACTGCCGCACAGGGAGCCCACACCACCTTCTCATCTGCTCTGGGGGCCTCTCCTTGGGTTTGTATATTGTTTTACCTTTTATTTATTTATTTTTCAGATTTACCTTTCTAATTAGGTTTCTCTCAGGCAAATATGTTAGGATTAGTTTGTAATCCTTGAGCTCACAGAAAGTGAGGGCGGCACAGCCCCAGAGTGGGCCGGGAGCCGGGAGGAGGCGTTTGCGGTGGGAAACCCAGTGTGGGGAAGCCTGTGAGGAAGGAGATGCGTCCGCACACGAAGTGGGCTTCAAATGTATCGTTTAGTTGTTAGTCTGATCTGTGGTTATGAGTTAGCAGTTATGTGCTAGGTGTTGGCAAATAACACAAGGGATCTGCCTTCATGGGACCTCAGTAGAGGGAAGAGACCAGTAAGCAGGACAAATAAACCTGATGGGAACATGTTGCCCCGGTGTCTTAGCCATGCAGGTGCTGTGGGAGATGGGCCCTCATCTGCTGAGGCCAATGCCCTGCTGTTCCAGCCGCAGCAGGGAGAAGGGTTAGGGTGCTCCCACTTGCCCTGTGCCTATGTTTGGCCTTCCCTGGTCCCAGCATTTGCACTTACATCCCCCATGCCCAGCCATGCCTCCCAAGTCCACCTCCAAGCCCAGTGGCTGGGCCAGGAGTGGGCCCCAGGCGGTGTCTGAGCCAACATCCTCCCCTCCCGACCATCCAGGCAGTCAAGAGCCTCAGTCCTGACTTCTGCTTTCCTTGGGATGAGCCCTCTGGGGTCCTTGGGGTACCTGCCAGGCCTGACAGGACCCTGTCAATTCACAAAGTGCTGTGCTTTAGGAAGGAAAAGGGCAAGGGTCCATTCTCTCCTGAAGCCCCAAGGCTCCAGGGCAAATGAGAGGTAGGGGTGGGGGAGGAGGTGGGAGGTAAAGGTGGGGAGGTGTGGAGGAGTAACCTTGGTCAGGTCCCCAAAAGTGTGGCCACACTCTGCTCCTAGCCATGGGGCCTCCCAGTTTGCCTGTAATCATGACCTACAGGTGGCCATTATAGGCCCAGAGCTCTCTGAAAGGGTCATCCACCCTGAAATTAAAGCCCAGCCTCTCCGAGTGGGTCAGAGGAAGGGTGCTTATAGCTCTTCATTCTCTTGTTGAAGTGAGTTTACATATGTTGGTAAATTGAAATGGTAAGTTAAATGGGGTTTAGATGGTGCCACTAGAAGGCCTGTCTTCTGCCTAATGACTGTGCAGCCCATTAGCGGTTCCTGGGCTTGTACACGGGCGTGCAATAGGGTGACTCCTGCCTCCTGGGGGGTTCACTCCCCCACACCCATCTAGGGCCAGGACACTGCAGAAGGCTCAGCCTTAGTAGCCAGGAGATATGGAGGTGACTGTGATGGAGGCTGGGAGGAGGGATTTTGGCATTCCCCTTGCATCCCGTCTTCTTCCTCTCCCTCTGGTGAGTGTATCAGCAAAGCTCTAGGTCAGCTTGGGTCAGGGGGGCAGGGTTAGGGGTGGGGGATCTCATGCTCACCAGCCCTTTATGCCACAGAAGAGCTGAGAATGTCCTGGGAAGTTACTGAGCCTGGTCTCCCACAGAGGAGCTGGGGAAATAGGCTCTTCTGGTTTGGGAGGATGTCAGGGTTCTACCTGCTTCTGCATGGGTGGGCAGAGAGCACCAGGACACAGTGGGGTTCTCAGGTGACTCCAATATCCACCAAGGTGGAGAACCATAGATAAAGGGAGTAGCTTTGGCCTGAATGGGTGCTGCTAATGAAGGATGTGACCTGGATCTGCCAAGTCACACAGCCCAGTGCCACAGAGGGTCATTGATGACAATGATGTGTATATTTATGTGATTCTTGTCCTTGTCCAGAAACACTCTCAGCTGTCACCCAATTGTTTTGGGGACTCTCCAGGTTTGTCTCATGTGGAATCATCGACAAATGCATCAGCTACCAAGTGGCATGGGACAGACCTCTCTCTTCTGCTTTTTGTCACCCCTCAGATACATCTGCGTGAGAAGCAGTTATGGAGTGACCCAGCCCTGCACCAGGAGGCTCTGGCCTCCATTCTCTTGCTCTATGTGACTTCACTGGATTCCATCTTTTTTAGATACCATGGTGTCAGCTGGACACACCTTAGACCCTTTGCTGGGTTCAGTCACGCCAATAGGGCCATCCTGTCTGCTGGCTCCACAGCCACTTCTGGGCATCATGCTCCCAGCACTGACGTGCTGATCCTTTCAAGCTGCCAAATGCTCCCTGCATTTTGGAGTCCTCCCTGCCATGAGCTGCAGTGGGGGGAATTCTCCTCTCCCTCAGTCCCTGCTACTCTCTGTGATTGGTCCCAGTATCTTTTGAGTTTCAATGAAAACCATTCTCTCAATTTTTGTTGACAGCTTTTCTCTTTCCCATGGACCTGGAACATGAATCCAAGGGAGTGTGGTCAGGAGAGAAAACCATGTGCCACATACTAGAATCCTCTCTGCCCCATGCCCTTTGCTGTAAAGCTAAACTGGTGTGTCTGGCTCTCTCTTCAGAAGGAATTCTATTTAAGGGGGCTCCTCAAATCATTATGCAAGTAGACTTCTGGTCTACGCAGAACCCAGATGGGTCTTGTTTCCATCAGGAAATATGATTTAGGCTCAAGCTGTCTCTTTGGCTTCCTTGTCCAGTTTGTGTCATTGCCCATACCTGCCCTGCCTCTGGGCCTTTCCATTTCTCCATCCTGCCATCATCCTCAGGCTGGTTGTGTGGGATCACAGGTAGAGATGATCACCCCTGGGGAAGAAGAGCTTGCCCCCCCAGCACACCATTCTCCCAGCACACCTTCCCCTCGCATCTCATTGGATAGCATAAGATCACATACCCACTTTTAGCTCATTGGTGAGGGTCATAGGACAGTCATATTGGCTTAGGGGACAAGATATCACCCTAACACCAGGCCCTGGTAGGGAGGGTGAATACCCATGAAAAGTCCACTCAACACCTTTACATAGTTGTATTCGTTTCTTGAGGCTACTATAACAAATTACTACAAGTTTGGTGGCTTAAAACAACAGAATTTTATTTTATTCTGGCACAGTTATGAAGGCCAGAAGTCCAGAATCAAGTTGTCAGCCGGGCTGTGCTCCCTCTGAAAATTTTAGGGCACAATCCTTCCTTGCCTCTTCCAGCTTCTAGTGGCTCCAGGTGTTCCTTGGCTTGTGGTCACATTGCTCCACTTCCTGCCTCCATCGCCACATGGTGTCCCCCTCCTCTGCCACTCATAAAGGGCCTACTTAAATAATGCATGATCTCATGTTAAGATCCTTAACTTAGTTGCACTGCACAACTAAATGAGTCAATTAAGAGAGTTAGCGGTTGGATGTGGACATATCTATCTGAACACCACTGTTTCAACACACTTTAATGGTCTGTCTGTCAGCAGAGACAATTGTAATGGGGAAACTGTTCTTGGTAGGCAGGCAAGACACCTGAGCACCTAACCCACAGGGATTCACATGAGACTGGTAAGGCTGCACAGCCTGCCAAGCAGGGCCTGTTTGGAGAAGAAAAGTGGGATATGCTTTCGGGTTTACTTCTAATCCTCTCTCTGGTTTGTTTCCCCACTGTCCCACTTGGTCTTGACCACCTAAATTGTCCTGTGATCAGAGAATTCTCTCATTGTGCCTTATCTGACATCTGAAACAGCAAGTGACCTGCCTGGTATTGAAAAGGAAAAAGTTTCTGGAGGACCCACCTGGGGCTAGAAGCCTTGAAGTGCTGTGGGTCTGGGGCTTGTGAAGGGAGGCTGAGATGGGGAGGGCTGGGTGAAGGCAGGGTACTGACCCTGAAGGCTGGAGATGGTCTCGTGATCCAGACCCCTGGGCCCTGGGGGCAGGGATGGTGTGTGTGTGGAGGCACATAAGATGCTCACCCTGGGCACTTGGGGTCCTCTTGGGCCCCAACTGTGAAGCTTCTGCTGCTGCCTTTCCCAAGCCCCCAGGCCTGAAAGCTAGAGACCCAGGGAGAATAAAACATCCTGGCAAAAAGGCTCCAAGGCAGTTCAAAGACAGAGCGAGACTGGGGATGAAGTTTTCAAACCACATCCAAGGGGAGGGCTTTTCATCTGCCAGCCTTTGAATTGGGAATCAAGGCAGGCAAAGTTACTACCAGGTTAAAGTTTAAATGGCACAGAAAGGGGAGACAGGCGAAGATGAAACAGGGGCTGTCTGGCCAGGGGAACAAAGCCAGAGCCCAGCCTGGGCCCCTGGCTGCAGAGGCGCTGAGTTGCAGCAGTCCCAGCAAGGAGGGCCTGTGACGCTGTCATTGTTCAGCTTAAGAAGAAAAGTAATTGAAAGGAAAGGTGAGCCAAGGCGAGGCAGCCTGCGCGTGTGACTGCCTGGATCGTTAGAAAATAATTTCAAGGGAACAGGCCTATCAAGCAGTTTCTCTTATGGAAATACCATCATTGAAGAGAAAGGAAGGGGAGGGTGGGGAAAGCCTTTTCATTCTTTGAAAAAGAGTGAGTTTTTTTCAAATCACCAAGTGCAGACTTGAATATCATTTGAAATGCCTTTCAGTTTGCAAACTTGCTTCACTCCCTAACTGGGCTGGGGGTCCTCTCCAGAACCATGGGACCTTGAGGAGCTGGGGGAGCTGGGAGTTTTGGAAGGACCACACAGCGGCAAGTGCACAGGTGTTTCATTCTGGGACCGGCTCCCTGATTCTTGGGGAAGCCTAACCCTGTTCAACCTTCTTGCTGCTTCTGTCTGCTGCCTTTGTTTCTGAATTGCCCCTCAGGTACTGCCTGTTGACTAGCTATCAGCCGTGACTTCTGGGGTTTTGAAAATAAAAATAGGAGAGTTATCATCCTGCCCCAGGGGCACAGGTGTTCCTTTTACCCACACCTTTTAAGGTGAAACTCCCTGGACCCAATATGTGATTGGACACCAGAGGAATATTCCTGATAACACTGTTTTAGTTTTCTGTAGCTAAAATGTACAAAATTGTCAACATTAACCAAGTACCTATTATGTGTCAGATAAAGTCTAGTGATCAAGACACAGATCCTTATGTTTAGGAACCTGGAGAGGTGACAAATAACAACAATGCAGAATGATAAGAACTATAACAGAGGAAGCACTGTGGCTGTGGGATGCCAGTAGCAGGAGTGCTTAATCTGGCCCATGGGCCATCAGGGAAGGCTGCCTGAAGGAGGTGATATTTGCTGAGTTGTGAAGATTCATTAGCTGCTCGTGAAGGAGCTTCTACTTCCAGCCAAAATGTAGTAACATGGACCAGATTTGCCTTCCTGTCTGAAACAATCAGAAAACAACAAAATATATGAAACAATGGTTTGCAAGATATGGAATATTAAGAAATGAAAGGTGGTGTTTTCAGAGACATGGGAATAAAATGAGGTGAAACCCATAATTACTCTGGCTTACTGCTTTGAGAGCATTTTCAAGCCAATGCACAAGGAAGATGAACCCAGGAGAGACTTGCAGACACCTTGTGTTGAAGACTGTGGGGTGTGGGGAAGGGGGTTCCCCTCCCAGTAACAAATTCCCCAATGAATCCAGTGAAACTGAAGTAAGGCAAGGAAAAAGCCATTTTTATTGCTCACCACTTGCTCAAATTCTCTAGCCAGGCCTGGCTCTGTCTGTACCCCGGGCTGTGGCTTGCACTCTCCCCAAGGCCTTTCTCCCTGGTCCCCACTAGCAAAACCCACTCTGGGCTCTGTTTCCCTGCAGCCATGGAGTGGTATCTATTTCCTGCCCACCCCTTCCAGGAGGAAATCTATGGGCTGGTTTTTGGTGACTGGCAAATGCCAGACCAATTACAGACCAGGAATGGAGGGGAGGAGAGAATGGCTGTTTTCTCTCCACCCCTTGCCCTGGATCCACCACGAGGCTGAAACATCCATTGATATGTAAATGGACTAAGGCCAGGTGGGAGACTCTGGAAATTCTGCCATTTACCCCACAGAGAGAGTTGAGAGTCTGGAGACCAAGGTGACTTGAGTTTGCAGAAGAGAGGATCTAACAAGAGAAAGCTGCACACAGAGAAACTCTGGAGATCTGCAGAGGGCCTCCCTCAAGAATTCAGCAGAATATGAACCAGAACATGTATGTGGGGAATATAAGTAAGGCCTGGTAATGAGCCATCCAAAGGGTCAGAGTGAAGAATACTCTAACTGCTTCCAGGATAAAGCACAAGAACATTTATAGGACTACAATTATATCCAATACCAAGAAAGATAAAATGTCTGGCACTCATTTGCAAATGACCAGGCATGTAAAGAACCAGGAGAATTATGACTCAGAATGAAGAGAAAAATATGACTCAATCAAAACTGACCTAGAACTGATGGCAGTTGTTAGGATCAGCAGACAAGAACATAAAACAATTCTAATGACTGTATTTCATATATTCAAAAAGTTAATTAGAGACACAAAAGACATGAAAAAGACCTAGATCAAACTACTAGAAATGAACAACATAATGACTGAGACTGAAAACTACGTTAGATGGGAATAATAGGAGATTACACCTTGCAGAATAAAAAAGATTAGTGAACTTGAAGACAGCAATATAAACTATCCAAAATGAAATACAGAAAAAACAAAAAAGAAAGAGAGTAAACAGCATAAGTGAGTTGTGGGACAATATTCAGTGGCCTAATATACCTATAATTAGAGCCCCTTAAAGGAGAGGGTGGGTGCAGCAAACATACTTGAAGTAATAGTGGCCAAAATTTCCCCAAACTTTATGAGAACTATAAACCCACAGATCTAAGAAGCTCAATAAATTCCAAGCATAAGAAACATGAAGAAAACCATACCCAGGCACATCATACCCAAATTGCTCAAAACTATCACAAAGAGACAAATTTTAAAGAAGTCAAAGAAAAAAAAAAAGACATTATGAAGTGAAGAACAAAGGATTACAGCAGATTTCTCACCAGAAACACGGAAAATGAAAAGACAGTGGAGTGATATCTTTAAAAACTGAAAGAACTGTCAACTCAGAATTCTATACCTAGTGAAAATATTTTTCAAAAATTATGGCAAAATAAAGAGCATTCTGAAAATCTGGTGGAGTAGGAAGCACAAGAAATTTGTCTCCCTACCTAGACGACAATTATAACTGGCAGAATATGTTTGATGTAACTGTTCTGAACTCTGGAGTCTATTGAAGGTTTGCAACTTCCAAAGGAAAGCTTGGATGGTAAACTGCAGTTAATTTTGGTTGGTTTCAACTTGCGGCCTGGTGGCAGCTGCCCATCCCTCAGCCCAGCCTTGTGGCAGGCAGCCATGCACATATGTCTGGAACAGCTTGAATGCAGCATGTAGGAGCCAGGACTCTGTCTTCCAAGTAGTGACAATATATACTCTGATTGAAAATTGCTGCTTTTTATCACAGACATGCAGACAAAGAGGTAGGCAGTCATTTTTTGTTGCACCTCCCCTTCCAGATGATATGATTCCAGAGGATTTAAAGGGCTGATGCCTTTTTACTCCTTTTTCATTTTCTCTTTTTATTCTTTAGAGAATCAAACATTAAATTCTAGGGCACTCATAAAGAACTGCACATACAGGGAAAATTAGAAAGTGACCATACATATCTAGGGAAAGGCACAGACTCAGAAAAAAACCTGGCAAGACCTTAAATTTTCACTTCAGGCTTATCCTTGGTACAGAGACAGTCTACAACAAAAATAAACAAGAACAATGACAAAAAAAGCAGCAAACCACGAGAAAGTCAGAGATCTGATTTCCAAAGCTACCATCCTATTAGATTTAAACATCTAGTTTTCAACAAAAACATCACAAGGCATACAAAGAAACAGGAAACTACGAACCATTCAAAGGAAGAAAATCGACCAAAACTGTCTTTGAAAAAGAAATGAAGGCAGATCTACTGACAAAGAGCTCAAAACAACTGTCATGAAGATGTTCAAAGAACTAAATAAAGATATGGAGACAGCCCAGGAAACAGTGTATGAACAAAGTGGAAAGATCCCAAAGAGATAGAAAACCTAAAAGGAAACCAAAAAGAAGTTCTGGGGCTGAAAAGTACAATCACTGAAGTAAAAACTTCACTAGAGGGATTCGTTGGCATATATGATCAGGCAGAAGAAAGAACTAGTGAACTTGAATATAGGACAAGGGAAATTATTGAATCTGAGAAACTGAAAAAAAAAAGACTGAAACAAGTGAACAGAGCTTAAGGGACTTGTGGAACACCATCAAGCAGATCAACATACACATTGTGGGTGGGAATTCCACAAGGAGGAAAGAGGGAGAAAGAGGCAGAGAGAATATTTGAAGATATACGGCCTTAAAATTTCCCAAATTTAATGAAAGACGTAGAGTATAAACATCCAAGAATCTCAACAAGCTCCAAATAAGATGAATTTAAAGACATCCACACCAAACACATTATATTTAAACTTTCAAAAGTCCAAAGACAAAGAGAAAATCTTGAAAGCATCAAGAAGGTAGTGAATCATCACACACAAGTGATTGAAAAAGAATATGAGATTTCTCATCAGAAACTTTGGAGGCCAGAAAAAAGTGAGTCAATATATTCAAAGTGCTAAAAGAAAAACTATCAACCAAGAGTACAATATCTGTTAGAACTTTCTGTCCAATGTGAGGGAAAAATTAAGACGTTTGAGTTGAGCAAAGGCTGAGGGAGTTTGTGACCACTAGATCTGCCTGCAAGAAATGCTCAGTGGAGTCCTGCAAGATGAAATAAAAGAACTCTAGATAGCAACCTGAAGCTGTATGAAGAAATAAAGATCTCACTAAAGATAAGTACATGGGGAATTATGAAAGCTAATATTATTGTATCAGTGGTTTATAACTCTACTTTTTGTTATATACACAATTTAAGAGACTGCTACATTAAAAAACAATAATCTTGTAGTATTATTTGAAGTTTGGTTTGTAACTTCATATTTTGTGTTCTATGCAACTTAAGAGACTTATGCATTAGAAAAATTATTACTTTATGTTTTTGGGCACAGAATTTTTAAAGATACAATTTTGTGACAATAACTGAAAGGGAGGGGACAGAGTTGAAAAGTAGAAGAGTTTTTGTATTTTATTGAAGATAAACTGATCTAAATTCAAACTGGGGTATTATAACTTTAGGATATTAAATGCAACCCCCATGGTAACCACAAGAAAATAGCTACAGAATATACACAAAAGAATGTGAGAAAAGTTTAAACATTTCACTAAAAAAAATCAACTAAACACAAAAGAAGACAGTATTGAAAAAATGAGAAACAAAATGCTATAAGGCATATAGAACGCAAATAGCAAAATGACAGAAGTCCCTTCTTACCAGTAAGTGCTTTAAATAATACAGATGGATTAAACTTTCTAATTGAAAAAGAAAAATATTGATAGAATGGTTAAAAATGCATGATGCAACTATATGCTGTCTGTAAAAGACTCACTTTAGACCCAAAGACAGAAACAGATTGAAAGTGAAAGGATGTAAATAAATATTCCATACAAATAGTAAGCAAGAAAGAGTAGGAGTGTCTATACTAATATCAGACAAAATAGAGTTTAAAACAAAAAATTTTGTAAGAAAGAAATAAGTACATTATACATTAATAAAAGGCTTAATACAGCTGGAAGATATAACAATTATAAATATGTACACACCTAATGATAGACTATCAAAATGTATGAAGCAAAAACTGACAGAATTGAAAGGAGAAATAGACAGCTCTACAATAGTAGTTGAAAACTTCAATATCTCACTCTCAATAATAGAATAACTGGATTGAAGATAAATATGGAAATAAAGGATTTAAACAACACAATAAACCAACTCGATAGAACAGACATAAATAAAACACTCTATCCAACAATAGCATATACACTCTTTTCAAGTATACATGGGAAATTTTCCTGGATAGAGCATATGTTAGGACAAAGATTAAATCCAATTGACTTAAGAGATAGATATACAAAGTATCTTCTTCAACCACAACAGGATGAAGTTAGAAATCAATGACAGAAGGAAAACAAGAAAATTCACAAATTTGTGGAAATCAACACCTTCTTAAATAACCAATGGATCAAAAAAGAAATCACAAGGAAAATTAGAAAATACATAGGAAAGAATGAAAGTGAAAACACAACATCAAATCTTATGGGACACAGTGTTAAAGGGAGAAATTTATACTATAAATGTATACATGAGAAAACAAGAAAGATCTCAAATCAACAGCCTAGCTTAACAAGTTAAGAAACTAGAAAAAGAAGAACAAATTAACTGAAATCTATCAAAAGGAAGGAAATAAAGATTAGAGCAGAGAGGATTGAACTGGAAAATAGAAAAACAATAGAGAAAAATCAGTGAAACCAAAAGTTGGTTCTTTGAAAAGATCAACAAATTATCAAACATTTAGCCTGATGGACTAAGAAAGAAAGAGAAAAAACTCAAGTTACTGAAATCAGAAATGGAAGTGGAGATAATACTATTGATTTTATGGAAATAAAGAGGATTATGAGAGAACTACAAACAATTGTATACTGAGAAATTGGATAATCTAGATGAAATGGACAAATTCTTAGAAACATAAACCTACCAAAATCAAATCATTAGGTAATAGAAAACTTGAATAGACCTATAACTAGTAAGTACTCAAAAACCTCCTGACAAATAACATTGTTAGATCTGATAGCTTTACTGGTGAATTCCACCAAATGTTTAAAGAAGAACTAATGGCAATATTTCTCAAACTTTTCCAAAAAATTGAAGAGGTAGGGAACACTTCCTAACTCATTCTATCAGGCCAGTATTACTCTGATACCAAAACCATATAGAAACTACAAGAAAAAACCCCCAAACCTACAGATGAATATCCCTCAGAACACCCATGATACAAAAATCCTCAACAAAATGCTGGCAATTCAAAATTCAGTAGCATATTGAAAGGATTATGTACTATGACCAAGTGAGATTTGTTCCTGGAGTGCAAAGATGATCTATCCTCTGGCAATTGATCAGGGTAATGTATCACATTAATAGAATGAAGGGAAAAAAGCCACTGATCATCTCAATTGGTGCAGAAAAAGCATTTAACAAAAATCAACACTATTTCTTGGCATAAACTTTCAACAAACTAGGAATAGAAGAAAACTACTTCAAAATAATAAAACACATATATGAAAAACCCTTAGTGAACATAATACTAATGGTGAAAGACTGAAAGCTTTTCTTCTAATACTACCCAAAGCAATTCACAGATTCAGAGCAATCCTTAGAAAAAACCAGAGATGATTTTTGCAGAAATAGAAAAACCCACCCTAAAATTCTTATGGAACCTTAGAGGACCCCAAATAGCCAAAACCATCTTGAAAATGAAGAACAAAATTAGAGGAGTCATCATTCCTAATTTCAAACTTTGCTACAAAGCTATGGTAATTAAAATAGTGTGGTATTGGCATAATGTAGACCAATGGAATAGAATTAAAAAAAACAGAAATAAACCCTTTAATATATGCTGAAATGATTTTTGACAAGAGTGCCAATAGCATTCAATGGGTAAAGAACAGTGTTTTCAACAAATGGTGCTGGGAAAACTGGATATTCACATACAAAAGAATGAAGTTGGATATCTAACACCATATTAAAAATTAATTCAAAATGGATGAAGGACCTAAAATTAAGACCTAAAACATAAAACTCTTAAAAGCAAACATGAGACAAAAGCTTCACAGCACTGTATTTGGCAATGATTTCTTGGACATGACACCAAAAACACAGGTAACAAAAGAAAAATAGACAAATCGGACTTTATGAAAATTTTAAAAATTGTGCATAAAAATTCAATATTACCAGAGTAAAAGGCAATTCACTGAATTAGAGAAAATATTTATAAATCATGTATCTGATAAGGGATTAATATCTAGAATATCCAGACAACTCAACACCAAAAATCAAAAACCCAATTAAAAAATGTGCAAAGGACTTAAAAAGACATTTCTGCAAAGAAGATATTTGAATGGTAAACAAGCACATAAAAAGATGCTCATCACTAATCATTATGAAAATGCAAACCAAAACTGCAATGGGATACCATCTCACATCCATGAGGATGGCTACTATAAAAAAGAGTTAATAACAAGTGTTGGTGAAGATGTGGAGAAATTATAACCCTTATGAATTATTGGTAAGAATGTAAAATGTTTCAGCTGCTGTGGCAAACAGTATGGCAATTCCTCAAAAAATTGAAAGTGGAACTACCATATGACCTAGCCATTCTACTTCTGGGTATATACCCCAAAGAATTAAAAGTAGGGTCTCAAAGAGATGTTTGCATACTCATATTCACAGCAGCATTATTCACAATAGGTAAACCATGGAAGCAATCCAAATGTCTATTGATGGATGAATGGACAAGCAAAATGTGGTATATACATAAAGTGGATTATTATTCAGCCTTAAAAAGAAAGGAAATCCTGATTATGCTACAACATGAATGTACCTTGAGGACATAATGCTAAATAGAATAAGCCAGTCACAAAAATACTGTATGATTCCACTTACATGAGGTTCTTAGAGTAGCCAGATTCATAGAAGCAGAAAGTAGAATTCTGAATGCTAGATGTGAGGGGAGGGGAGAATGGGATTTTATTGTTTAATGGGTATAGAGTTGTAGTTTTACAAGATGAGAAGAATTCTGGAGGTGGATGATTGCACATTATTTGATGTACTTAGTTCCACTGAAATGTATAATTAATATGGTTAGGATGGGCTATGCTACAAAGCTATAAGTGATCAAAATACTGGCACAAAATAGACATATAGCTCAATGGAACAGAATAGAGATTCCAGAAATAAATTCATGCTTATATGGCCGATTAATCTACAACGAAGATGGGAAGAATATACAACTGGGAAAAAGCAGTCTCTTCAGTAAATGGTGTTGGCAAAACTGGATAGCTAAATGCATAAGAATAAAATTGACCACTTTCTTATATCATACACAAAAATAAACCTAAAATGGATTAAAGACTTAAATGTAAGACCTGAAACCATAAACTCCTAAAAAAAAAAACAGTGAACTCCTGGGTTTCAGATTTAGTATTTTTCTGGATCTGTCTCCCCAGTCAAGAAGTAAAAAACAAAAGCAAAAATAAACAATTGAGACTACACCAAAACTAAAAAGCTTTTGCACAGTGAAGGAAACCATCACCAAGATGAAAAGGCAGCCTAGTGAAAGAGAGATTTTGCAAATGATGTATATGATTAATGTAATATGATTAATACCAAAATTTATAAAGAAATTATACAACTCAACGCAAACCCTCCTGAAATAATCCAATTAAAAAAATTAAAAAAAACCCTGAATAGTCATTTTTCCTAAGAAGACATGCAGGTACCCAACAGACACAAGAAAAGATGCTCAACATCACTAATTATCAGGGCAATTCAAATCAAAGCCACAGTGAGATATTACTTCACACCAGTCCAAATATTAAAGAAAAAGTACTGTTGGGAATGTAAACTGATACAGCTATTGTGGAGAACAGTATGGAGGTTCCTCAATTTAAAATACAGATACCATATGATCCAATAATTCTACTTTTGGGTATTTACCCAAAGAAAATGAAAAGACAAATTCGGAAAGATATATATGTACCCCTATATTTATTGCAGCATTATTTATAATAGTCAAGAAATGGAAGCAACCTAAGTGTCCATTGACAGGTGAATGAGTAATGAAGATATGGTATATATACATAAGGAATATTACTCAGCCACAAAGAAAATTTTGCCATTCTGGACAACATGGAGGGACCTAAAGGGTCTTATGCTAAGTGAAAGACAAATACAAAGACAGAAAATGACAAAAACCATATGATTTTCCTTACATGTTAGATCTATAAAACAAAACAAATGAACAAAGAAACACATAAGAGAAAAACCAGAAACAGGCTCATAAAGACAGAGAATAAAATGGTAGTTGCCAGAGGGGGAGGTTCTTTTACAAAATGAAAATGATGAATACACTATATCAAAATTTGTTGAGGGGCTAAAGCAGTATTTACAGGGAAAGTTATAGTACTAAATGCCTACATTAGAAAGGAAGCAAGTTTTCAATAAAAAGCTTCATCTTTTACCTTAAATAGCTAGAAAAAGAAGAGCAAATTAAATTGAAAGTAAGAAGAATAAAGCAAGCAAAAATCACAGTGGAAATCAATGAAACAGAAGTAGTGAAAATAGATAAAACTAAAAGCTATTTGTTTCAGAACATCAATACAAATAATAAACCTCTAGTCAGACTAATCAGAAAAGAAGACAGAAATTACCAATATCAGCAACGAGAGAGTTTATATCACTACAGACATTATAGATATTAAAAAAGATAATAAGGAAATATTATTAGCAACTCTGTGTCAATAAATTCAATATTTTAGATGAACAAAATCCTTGAAAATCACAAACTACCAAATCTTATCCAGGAAGAAATAGGTAACTCAGATACCTTCGTATCTTTTTAAATAATTGAAGTTGTGATTAAAAACATTCCCACAAAGAAAACTTCAGGCCCAGGTGCCTTCATTGTGAATTCTATCACACATTAAAAAAAGAAATAATACCACTTCCACACAAACACTTCAAGGAAATTAAAGAGGAGGGAATATTACCACCTCATCCTATGAGGCCAGCATTACCTTGATACTAAAACCAAATAAAGGTATATTACAAGAAAAGAAAGCTGTAGACCAATTCCTTCATGAATTATGCATATTTACCCACAATAAAAAAGTGAAGGCGGAATAGACTTTTTCAGACATACAAAAAGCTACCGACTAATATATCCTTCATGGTTGGATCTAAAAATTCTAAACAAAATTTTAGGAAATTGAATTCAATTACATACAAGGGATAATATATCATGACGAAGGTGGTTTAGCATTTGAAAATTAATCAGTGAAATTGAACATATTCAAGAACTAGGAAAGAAAAAACTGTATGACCATCTAAATAGACATGGAAAGAGCATTTGACAGAATTCAGTATCCTTTCCTGATAAAAACATGTCTCAACAAATTAGGAATAAAAGGGAACTTCTTTAATATGAAAAGCATACAGCTAGGATCATATTTAATGGTGAAAGACTAAGCTTATTCCTTATTCTTCCTAAGATAAGGAATGAGGTAAAGATGTCCAGTCACACTGCCTGTATTCAATTCTGCACTGGAGGTTCTAGCCAGTGAGGTACTGGAGGAAGAAAATGAAGAAAAAAAAAAAAAAGGAGAGAGAGGGAAGGAGAGAGAGAGGAGGAGAGGAGAGGAGAGGAGAAGATAAGAAAGGAAGGAAGGAAGGAGGGAGGAGAGGAAGGGGCAAAGAAATCTGATGTAATCTATAACGCAACCATTGGTAGATGTTTAACAGCATTGCAGATACAAGATCAGTACACAGAAAGCAATTTTTATAAACTAATAGTGAACAGTAAGAAGTTAACATTCAAACTATCACTTCTAGTAATATCAGACATGAAATACTTAGGAATAAATCTGACAAGAGATATGCATGAACTGTACACTGAAAGCTGCAGAACATTGCTGAGGGAAATTAAAGAAGACCTAAAGAAATAGAGAGATGCTTTGTTCATACGTCAGAAGACTCATTCTTTTTATGATACCAGTTCTTCCCCAGTTTAGCTACAGATCCAAGCAATCCCAGTCAAAATCCCGGCAGGCTTTTTTGTTGAAATTGATAAGCTGATTCTAAAATCCATTTAGAAATGCAAAAAAAGATGTGGAAAACCCAAGATAACTTTGCGAAAGACCAAGATGGGGACTAAGATGACCTCATTTCAAGACTTACAAAAAAGGCAAGAGAGTGTGGTACTGGTGATCAAGACATGAATGGAACACACTAGAGAACCCAGAAACAGGGCTCTCTCCAGATATGCAGATAACTGACTTTTGACAAAAGTGCAAAGGTGGGAAAAGATAGTGGTCTCAACAAATCATGTTGACACAATTGGATACCCATATGCAAAAAAATGAACTTGATACATACCTCTTATCATATACAAAATTTAACCCCAGATGGATCATAAACCTAAATGTAAAATATAAAGCTATACAAGTTGCTGAAGAAAACAGAGGAGAAAATGTATGACTTTAGGTAAGGCAAAGATTTCCTAGAAATGACATCAAAACCATGACCCCTAAAAGCAAAAAAAATTAATACATTTGACTTCATCAAAATTAAAAGATTTTTTTCTTTTAGGAAAGACACCATTGGAAGAATGAAAAAACTAACAGAATACAAAATAAGGCATTTTCAATCATATATCTGGTAAAATATTTGTTTCTAGAATATAAAAAACTTTCAAATTTAATAATAAGAATAGAAATAAACTAATAGAAAATGGCAAATGATTTCACCACTTTACCAAAGAAGATATATGGATGGCAAATAAGCACATGAAAAGATGCTAGTGTCATTAGGCATTAGGGACATGCACATTAATACCACAATGGCACCACTCATCATTTATTAGAATGGTTAAAGTGAGAAAGATTGACCTATCATACAATCCAGCCATTCTACTCCTAGGGATTTATCAAGGGAAATGAAAGCATATGTCCATTCCAAAAACTCATACACGAATGTTCAGAGCAGCTTTATTTTTAATAACAACAGACTTGCCACAACCAAATGTCCATGGATGGGTGGATGGATAAACAAATAGTGTATCCACACAACAGAATGTTCCTTAGCAATAGGAATGAACTATGGATACACAGAACAACATGAATGAATCACAAAATAATTATGCTGAGTCAAAGCAGTCAGATGTAAAGAGTATATATCTTATAATTCAGTGTATATAAAAATCTCTAGAAATTGCAAACTAATCTATAGAGACAGAAAGTAGATCAATGGTTGTCTGGGTACAGGGACCAGGGGTGAGTAGGAGGAATTACAGAGTCAGGAGAAACTTTGAGGGTGGGTGGATAGGTTCTCTACCTTCACTATGTGATGGTTTCAGAGGGGTGTATGTGGGTCAAAACCACACAATTACACTTTAAATGTGTGTGGCTTATTGCTTCTAAAAATTACACCTCAAAAAAGCTGTTTTTTTTAATAAAAGAAGGTAGTAAGGGGAGAAAGGATGGGAAGATGCTTCCAGGCAGAAGTAACAGTCTGTGCAAAGGCCTGGAGGTAAGAATGAGGGGTTTTCAGAAGTGAAAAGGTTCACCACAGCTGGAGAAAGGGCTGGAATTGGGAGCTATAAGGGTGATTATCAGTCCCTTGTGATATGCTTATAATACATCCTATACCTCATTCAGGAGTCTCAGGGATGCTTTGGACAGTGCCCAGGTCTGGCCCACTGCAGTCTTGTGTCTTCTGCTTCTTACAGGTTCCTGTGACACTCAGCCACTCCATGGAGATATTCTGATCTTGGAGGCTGGGGTTCAGAAGAGGTAGGCAGGGCCTCAAGGAAGGAGACTGTGAGCTGGAAGAAGGAGATGGGAGGTGCTCAGGGTCATGAAGCCAGAGCCGGAGGGAGCGGCCTCAGGGGCAGGGAGGTGAGCCCCAGATCACATCCCTGTGTTGTTTCAGAACCTCTTTCCCTGCCCAGTGGGATCTGTGTCAATTCACAAAAGCCAATGTGTAGAAAACTCGATTAACGTTGTCCAGTTTGCTGACTGCACCGTCAGACGCGCTCTTAGACTTGGTCTAGCAGAGCACTCTGCAGCCATTTCAAGTCAAAAGGCGGGGTGGGGAGGCAAGCAGGTTTGGGCAGCCCATGCATTTGAATAAGTGGCAAAATCAGGGCAAAGACTGGAGAGGGGCCACTAAAACTTGCAGAACACTCCTCAGCAGCCATTCAGTGAGCTGATCTTCTAAAACCTGACTTCTGTAAATCAGCCTGCCGTTCCCGCGGCAATCCCCTGAGAGAGCGGAGAAGTCATCACAGCCCACTGCTGAAGCCAGGAGACAGTGTTCTGGGCAGCGTTGGATGTGGGGTATTGTCTGGAGCCCACTGTGGGCCTAGGCTGTGTGGAGAGGTGCCTGAGGAAGGCAGAGAAGGGAAAAATGGGACAACCTATGATCTTGCACAAGATTGAGAAGCCAAGAAAAGTCAACATGTAAGATAGCAAACAAGATGGTCTAAGAATGAACCACAACAAAAGATGCCCTGGGGGTTCAGCAGACAGAGAAACTGGACTAGCCTTTCTGGGGAGACAGGACTGAAATGGGCCTGCAAGATGAATTTAGATTTGGACAAGGACTTGAAGGAATTCCAGACTCAGAGAACTTGCTATGAAACAATCCTCCATAATAAATGGTATGCAGCCAGGCTGGAAATGCCAACAGTGGTTGAAATTTTGAGTGACAGGGTTTGCACATTTGTTAATCTGTTTTCTTCTGATTTTTTTCACTATGAATATATATATTACTTGTGCATTTCAAAAAATGTTACCAATCTGCAAACTAACAAACCTAACCTGTTTCCCTTAACCTGAAAATTCCCAAAACAGACCCTCCTGAGACAGTAGCTTGCAGACAGACCAGCACTCCTTGAGAAATGGAAGCCAGGGTGCCCAGTTTCCATCTGTCTGTGAGGCCTCCCAGGGGCCTGTATGCTCCTACCAGACTGTAGGCTTGACTGGACATAGGCCAGGGGTGGGAGAACCTGCTCTGGCTGGCATTGCAAGGTGCCAGGTGCACCTGAGCAGCCAGGCAGGTGTGACAGATGCCCTGGATCACATGGAGCTGGCTGTGCCTTGGGCACACACAACCAGCACACCCTCCTCCCTCCCCAAACCACCCTCTGCTTCCCGGCTAGCTCAGGTGTGGTGCATCTGTGGCCCATTGGCAGCTTGCTTGCCCACAGTGCTAGGGAGCTGTCAGGTTAAAAGCTGGCTTGCTCGATTTGATCCCACATGTGAGCTGTTTTATTTCCCTCTCACTCCCTTACATGGCTTCGGTGTGCTTTTATAAATATTTCACTAGCCTTGCTAAAGTCTATTTCATCTCTCTCTTAAATTTATTAAATATAAATGCAGCAACAACTCTACCATAAGTCTCTCTTTGCTGTCAAAATCTCAGGCTCCTGTGGAAGTAAATATAATTTGCTTTGTTTACTGTGGGTAATTCTGAGCACTATCTGCTTTATTAACACCTCCTGCACCCCCCAGATCTCCCTGCTTCCATTAGCAGGGGCCTGCCGAATCCACATGTGGGGCACAAGGACACGGCTCTCACTTTGAAGATAGCATAGCAGAGAACCCGGAGCCACTGTCCTCTGAGCCTTGTGTGGTCAGAATCCCTTGTTGGTGTCCCGGTGACACCTGTGCTCATCACCCGGACCTGAGTACGCCCCGAGGCCTGTTTGAGCACCACTGTGCTTTGGCATCTCTTGGAGTCTAGGCCCATTTGTTGCAGCTGGTGACCCAGCCGACAAGGACAGACGGCTGCGAAATGATTGAGGGCAGTGACCCCCATATCCCCTCCTCTGGACCCGGAGTCAACAGAACCAGGGGCAAGACAGGAATTCTGATCCCCAAAAGCAAGCCACAAGCACTGCCCCCAAGCCCCCTGCCACTTCCTTTGTTGTTTGCTAATTGCAAAATAAACACAACCTTACCCACTGGCTGTGGAAAGCGATTTCTGCCAACCAGGGCAACCAGCAGGCAGTGGGCAGGGGCTGCCTTTGGTTCTGGCACATTTGCCCTCCCTTGGCCACGTGTGATTTCCTGGAGGACTCCAGGGTCTCAGAGAATCACATTGTCAGAGTAGGAAAACACCTAGTTTAGGGCTTGCGAAGCCAGGTGGCCGAGGCCGGCAGGTGCAGGGAGTGAGCGAAGTGGGATGTCAAGATGGATGTTGCAGGCACGCCTTATTTGCATCTGACATCAGTGAGAAGACTTTCCTCTTTCGCAAGGAAATGCGTCTTTTCCCATTTGTATTTCTTAATAAAAATGGTCCCTTTAGTCTCTCTTGTTTTCATCTACTTTTGGTAGTGACACTGCTGCAAAAAGTATTGCATTTCCTTTGCCTCTAAGAAAGTCAGAGGGCAAGGCATGGCCCGGAACTCCTGCTCCTACCTCCCAGCCTTGCACCAAACTTGCCAAGGTGACAGCAGGTGATTACACAGACTCTGATGGCTTGAGGTGGGGACACAGTTTAGGATGCATCTGGGAATTCAGATTTGTGCTAAACCTCTCCATAGCTCCAGAACACCAGCTGTCATTGTATCTGCACCCTGAAGTCTCTGAGGCCATCCTGCAGGTTTGTGGAGAAGAGGGTAGTGTGGACTCCAAGATTTTCTGCCTCCATGTCCCATGTAGACATAGCATAAGAGACTTTTTACCCATGGGAGTAAGAGGAGTGTGTTTCGGGGCTGATTTAAGATCTCTGTGAGTTCCTCCTCCATATTATATCACTATATTAAAATCTACTCAGTTGATATTGAATCTTATCCTTCTGCTTCAAAAATGCTAAAAGACTTAAAAATCTCAGTTTTGAAATTATTAGTAGTTTTAATTTTACAATTTTCTTCTCATGTTTTAGAGTCAATATCCCTTTTAATCTCAACCATGTTTAATGGCTGCTGAAAAATCTATACGTTCCACTGCTTATGGAGTAAAACAAGCAGAGCCCATGGCTGCAGGATGGAAGGGCCAGAGTGAGGGGTTTCAGGGCTGGAGGGTGGGAGGGAGCCACTTGCCCTGGAACACGTCACTGATCACCTCTCTTCACCCTGATTCCCTGGGGCAACATGTCCCTGGCTGACCCCTGCCAGCCTCCCCTCCCTGACTGTGTGGGAGGCTGCAAGTCTCCCAAAGGTAAATGCCATGGGAGGTGGCAGGTTCTCTGTGTCGATTGTATGATGGCTTTCAGTTGTGGGGCTGGTGGCTTCCTGCCTCACCGCTGGGAGTGAGGCTATTTCAGGATCTCGCTGCTTCTCTGTTCCAGGGAGGGAAGGATGGAGGGCAGGCAGTGGAGGAAGGTGGAGCCAGCTTGTCTGCCTCCACCAGGTGTTTCAGAGGCAAACTTTTCTTTTCCTGTTTCTGCTGCCCACTGCTGGTGGAATGGGTTTGTCAAGTTGGCGTGACTTTCTTTGATGTGCATTTTATTCATTTTTTTGGAGTAAAAAAATAAAGGAACCTAGCCATACACTCAAGATTAGGAAGGTTGCCATATAAGGTAAAATCTCCTGTAAATTATAAAGTAAAGTCTCAAGTAAAATATATAGCAAAAAATTCTGTTAATCATTAGGACTTGGAGGGTCCTGAGAATTTAACTTACTTTGTTCCTTGGACTTTTAGCTCTGGTTTCTCTTTCTCTGGGGTAGTGGGAACAAGAGAACAGTGACAGCGTAAATAAAGGCCCCTCTGCCCATCCCTCTCTTTGGCTGAGCTCACTTAGCTGAATCTGGGTAAGACAACCATTGGTATGAATCAATTCTATTGTACTTCTGTGCATAATTGGTTTTTTTTGTCAAAATATTCTCACATCTGCCCATCCAAATGCTTCTACGCCCGCCCCAGGTAGTCTGTAGGAGTGGATTTGATGTCTTCATTTTTCATATGAGGATACTGAAGATGAGAAGAGGGAGGTCATCTGCTAGGTTGCGTGAAGAGTCCCTGGGACTGTGTGGGCTCCCCCAACTCTGCCATTCCACACCTTGCCCTGGCTTGGGTTCCTGGTAACCTGTCGAGGTGGCCTGAGAAAGGCCCTGGTCAACTTTTGGGTCCAGGCTGGGGTCTCCCCCACCTGTGGCTCAAGGAACTTCAATGGGTTAGGGCAGTGGTTTCTCACTTGGAGCAATTTTGCCTCTCAGGGGACATTTGGCAATGTCTAAAAACATTTTTGGTTGTCACAATTGGGGGTTGCTACTGGCATCTAGTGGGTAGAGGCTGTTAAACACCCTGTGACAGACACACAGAACAAGGCCCTCCTCCAGCACAACAAAGAGCCATCAGGCCCAGACAATCAGTCATGGAGAGGTTGAGAACTCTGGTTTAGGGGAATGAATTCCATGTGTTTAGTTACAACAGCCACATATTTACTGCCTTCTCCTATGTACTCAGTCCCAGTGCACAGCAAATATTTATTGAGCACCTGCTGCATGTGCGGTGCATTCCTAGTTCTGCTGTCTCCACCAGCATCATTTCATTACATCCTCATAAGACATGGTGAGACAAGTGATTCTTCCCATGGGATAGGTGAGGAAATGAGAGTTTCAGAGGGCATCACATTTGCTATGATGCAGTCATAGCAAAGGCCTCATTGATGCTCTTGGTAGCCTTGGAGCTGGTGTGGCCCTGCAGAGATGTTCCTAACTGGAGTTAGGAATCCAGGCCTTTGTTTCACTGCCAGCATCAGCCATCAGATGTGGGCCACCCTTGGGAGGACGTGTCTGTGTGTGAAGGGTCTCATCAGCAGCTGAGTGCCTAGGGGCAGTTCTGCAGAGAGCAGAGTAGCAACTCCCAGCAACCGTTTGCAGAGTGCTTCTGCCCTGGGGTGCACCAGGGCGACCTCTAAGAGAGCTTGAGCATCCATCAGGTTGACTCCAGGCCAGAGTATCCCTTGCTCATTCATTGTGGCCTTGGGAGGTCAAGAGGACCAAGGACTTCTAACCCTGGGCCCTAAATCCTGGCAGAGTACCAGTTAGCTTTTCTCAACCCTTTTAACCTGAGAAGTCACAAGTCGGCAACACCAAGATGTGTGTCGTGTACACGCTATAACACTAAAATATCTTTAATTAGTTGCTGTCTTTCTAAAATAAGGAGATCTCACACAAAGTTCTGAATTTCTAGTTTTCATGGAAACACTGGGCCATCTTGCAGCTCTGGCACCTTCCCGCTGTGCCACTGGGGGCTGGTACTGGGCAGTGGGGGCGCGTTTACAGAGTGGGTGGTCTTGCGACTCTAGTGCCACATACTTGCCCATGAGCCCTGGTCACTCATCTGGGTCATGATTCTTATGCCCCACGCAGGCTGCTGTTGGAGCCGACTCCTGCATAAACTGACTTCTGGGTTTTTCTCTCCTTAGCCTCCTGCCCTTGCAGACTCATCCCTGGGTTTCTATGACCTCAGGGCCCTTCCCTTTGCCCATTTCCCACTGTGGCTTTAAAAATATCCCCCAAATCACAGAGAAAGCTTCGCAGTGAAAGCCAACAGGAACAAATCCGTCCTTTGTTCTGGGACAGCCCCGCCCTTCTGGCTGGCTTGCAGGCTGCAGGCAGGAAGCAGGTCCGTGCTTAATCACACCTCTGCCTGTTTGAGTACATTTTTGGTTTTCTTAGACTACTCCATTGTTATGAGCCAGCCCGACCATGGGGCGAGGACGGTTGACAGGTTTCTGAATGCGTTTGCGATCGTGCAAGGTAACAGCTTCATTACTCAGTGATGAGTGACCCATATTTCCTAACATGATTTCCCTGCTGTAACTCAAATTGAGTTCATGTTATTCTAATGATATCAGTTGACCTTGAGAATTAGACCAAGAAGCCTGGGGTTATTCTTCCAAGTTCCACTGCAGATTCTTGTGATGTGTTTGGAAACACAATCTGCTCCACATTGCCCTAAAGTGGGCAGGGGGAAAAAATAGAAAACAAAGATCCCGAACTGCTCTGATTTTTTGAAAATGCATCTGGGTAATTTCAGAGCATGGGAAGCTCCTCTCTTTGTCCTGCTCCTGCTGCAGCATGCAGCTGGTGTTTTCTCTGTGCCCATGTGCTGCCAGCTAAAGACCTGGCCTGGGCTCCCTCCACCCCTGCCTCTTTGCCAGGCCCCTGGATCTTCCCTCCCGGAAGAGCCCTCAGTTATGTCCTGTGGGGCCTCCTGTCCCAGCCTCTCCCCAGCCTGCCAGGTAATCTCCCAATATTAGAGTAGTGTCCTGCTTTCTCCAACTCCCTCACTAGCTCCCCACTGCCTGCTGGTAAAGCCCTAAATCCTTAGTCTGGCATTCGAGGCCCTTAATTCCAGCCCATCCACATCCCCCGTGCCTCCTGCCGGCCCTACCCTGAGGCACAGGACAGAATGTCTGTGCCTTGATATGCACTATGTTTTTATATTTGTGTCTTTGCTTAGCCACTCTCTCCTCCTGAAATGCTCCTGACCGTCTCTCTCATTAAATCCAAATCTCATTTTCTTTGCATTTACTTGTTTACACAATCTTTCTGGAGCTCTGACTCTGTTCTGGATATTGGGATTAAGCAGGGGAGGAAAGAGAATACAAATTAAAAAAATAGCAATGAAATTTCCAACATGAGAAGGAAGTAAAGAGCATGATGTCCTAGGGAACGTGGTGGTGGGCTCCTTTCCTGAAGGGAAGGCCTGAGAGCTGCCTCTGGGAGGGAAAGGGTGAGGTTGTTTTAGGAACTGACAAGGTCAGTTTTGGTGTCATCTTAGGTGGCGAGGGCTCTGCACGAGGCCACCTGTGTCCCTGAAGGTGGGCTGGAGGGCAGACCAGGGAATGGCAAGATGCAGAGCATAGTGTTTGTAGCCTGAACTCCGGGGTTGGATGATTGCCTTCATATCCTCCCTGGGTGGCTGTGTGACCTTGGCAAGTTGTCTAATTTCTCTGGGCCTCAATTTCCTCATCTGTAAAATGGGGATACATTATAAGGTGTAAATGAGTTAATATTTATAAAGTGTTCAGTATTTGTATGTATTCGTTCACCTGAGTAGTTGAGGAAGTTTTACCTATTTTATTTAGGTTTTCATTTTTTTGAACTGTAGCAGAGCAACATATAATTGGAAACCAGTAAACACTAGTTCTTAGACCAGAACAAAATAAAGATCACAGATTTGACCTTCCTGAGCCCTGGGCTTACTCTCTGGGTGTTGGAAGGGTGAGGGGCTTCCCTGGAATGCCCCGACCTTCCACTCCAAACATCCTTCACAGGTACAGGGAAACAGCTGAAAATGTGCCCCCTTCTCAGGGGAACAGCCCAGCCCCCATTTGGAAAGGAGAGGAGAGCAGCGGCCCCAGGGCTGGTGGGGAGCGTGTGACAGGACAGGACACAGTGTGGCTGGAGTCTTTGCCTTTGTTGAGCCGGAATGTGAAATTAAGCATTCAGACCAGGAAACCCCGCATCTCCGGAGGATTCCCCTCTTGTGGAAGACAGCACCTCTCCGGTGCAAAGGAGGGGGAGGCCGTTGATGGGGCTGGAAGAAAAGCCAGTCTGGGGATGAAGGAAGATGTGTAATTGTTAGGGGGAGAGACGAAGAGACAGATATATGGGGAGAGAGGGAAAAATGGAGTCCAGGAGTGAGGTAACAAGGGGAGACAGGGAGAGACAGGGACATGAAGAGAGACAAAGAGATGCAGAGACTGGGAGACAGAGAGTGAGACAGGGGAGACAGTGTGAGAGGGACAGAGAGCCAAAGCCTGAGAGAGAGAGAGAGAGAGAGACGGAGAAACTGTAAGAAACAAAGACAGACAAGCAGAAAGGAACTGAGAATAAAAGAGCATGAGACACAGAAAGGGACAGATGGGGGGAAACTAGAGACAGAGATGGGCAAAGGGGAAAAGGCCAAGGTGTGGCTGGGATAAAGCATGCATGCCCTTCCAAGGTTGTGTTTGGAAAAAGTTCCCCCTTTTGCTGCTACATTGGTACCCCCAGCATACACGTACACATATGTGCACACACACCCACAGACACACTTACCATGTCCTGAGTCACACCCCGGCCCCCCAAACCCAGTAGCATTTCCCCCTGGGTTTCATGTCCTCCTTTGCACCATCTGTATTTGAAACTGTTTCATTCGAGTCTGAGCAGTATGTGCAGCCTCCTGCACGAGGCTTTGCATTTCCTAGTTGGATTTTGACAAACAACAAGAACTTGGGTCCTGGAGTCTGTTTTGCCTTCGCTTAGGTTTGCATGCAGCTGCATGGCTAAGACTGTCCTCCTCAGCAGGGCCCGCAGGGGCAGGCTCAGCTGCTACCGTTGCCAACATTTCTCTCCCATTTCTGGCTCCTGGAATTATTGTGGCAGATTTAGCCCGAGGCTGGTTCCATGGGGAGCCCAGAATCAGGGGTAGCACAGTGAGGCTTGGCCAGTAGGATACAGTGGAGGTTCTCATTAAGGGAAAACCTTGGAATCAGCCCTTTTCTCCTGCTTTCTTGAAATAGTGCTTCCTGGGCTCCCTGTTACCCCTTACTCACCCCCACCCCCATTCCTGAAGCTGTTGCCTGTTACATTGGAATCCAAGGGCCAGGGTGCTTTGTTAACTCCAGACTGGCCTCTACCAGACTCAGAAATGTTAGATCTGGGGGAAACTGGCTCACAATCGTGATTACCAACATCAGTAGTCCTTACTGTATGCTAAACATCCCATGGGAGCAATTTATTTGATCCTTATCATGACCCCATGGGGTGGGTACTGCTACACCCTCATTCTACAGATTCAGAAACTGAGGTTCAGAGGGTAGGGTCATTTGCCCAAAGTTACTTTGCTCTGATCCTGAAATCTATGCTTCTTAATGGTCTTTGTTAAAATGATTTTTTTTTCCATAGGGACCTTCTTTCCTCAGTGAACACTAGTGGGAAGGCCTGGGGGCCCCTCACTGAAGCGCAGCGCAGCCTCCCTGTGCTCCTGGTGCCAGCTGCTGTTTGTAAATGATGAGCTCTTTCAAAGTACATTCATGCTATTACCTTATTCCATCCCCATAAAATGCCAGTGGAGTAGGTCAGGCTTCTCTGTCCATTTGAAAGATGGAAAGACTGAGGCCCAGAGAGGGTCACCCTGGGCCTGAAAAGGACCTTCTGTGCCCAAATCTCTGGGAGATGGTTTTCTCTGTGCTGTGGCAGCTATCTGCCCTAACAAGCCACCCCTCCCCTGCCTTCTTTTATTAAAGGAACATGTTTCTAAGAATCTCCACTGGCTCATGCTGAGGCCAGGCCTTGACCCCCAGGCCAGCCATGGGCCTCCATGTGGTGGTGGTATTGCAGGAAGCATGTGGCTTCTGTGTTTGGATTGAACTAGAGCTCATTTCCTTTTCCTGTTAGGCCGCAGGCTCCATGAGGGCAGGGAACATGTACGTCTTATTCAACAGATTCTTTCCTTGGGGTTTGGCACATACTATTCTGCTGGAATCTGCCCTCCCACCCCTCCTGTTTTACCTAGTTCATTCCCTTTCCTGAGCCTTGGTCTATATCGTTTCTGCATCACCCTGATATTTTCACTCTAATGAGGATTAAGTGAATCATGTGTGTGGTCATTTGTTCAGTGTCTGGCTCTCCTGCCCAAGTATGACCCTGTGAGGTCAGGGGCCATGGTGTGTCCTGTGCAGAAACCCCACACAGGGCCTGGCCACTGGGGGTGCTTAGTAAGGACTTGCTGACTGAATGAACTACAGTCCCTCCGGCCAGAACTGTGACCTATGATAGGAGGTGGGTGGTATCAGAGTCGGAGAGAGGAAAGAGCGGGAGCCATGTGCTGGGCCCCCAGGGAGGGTGGTGAGTGTGGGGTATCTGCAGGTCTTGAGAGAAGTGTCACAGATTTCTAGCTGTGGTGCCATTTTTAAGGAAGAAGATAAAGATATTTGGTGAACTAAACTTCCACTTCTACCTTATCTAGATCTCATTTTGGGGCTACACTCAACCCTGGGCCCAGTTCTAGGATGTTCTACTTCATAAAGACCCTGGCAAAGAAATCCTCCAATCCTGTTTTCTGTGTCCTAGAACAAAATCCAGGTCCTCACCAACATCTGCCCCAACTCTACTGACAGCATCTTATAGCCCCTGATCCATGTCACTCCAGCCAGGGAAGCCTGCTTTCCGTTACTCAAATCTGCAAAGCTTGTTCCTGCCTCGGTATCTTTGCACTTGCTATTCTATCTGTCCCCAGGTATTTTCTTGGCTGCTCCTCATGTTTAGGTATTAGCTTACCTTTTACTTCCTCAGAGGGGCTTTCTCTGACCATGCAAAGTGAAGTAGCCTGTATTCTAATATTCTACTCCCCACCATGCATCCTTCCATCTTGTTTCCCCAATTATTCTTTATGCTGCTCTCTGAAACTTGGCTTGCTCATTCATTCATTCATTCATTCATTCAATTTATTCATTGACTCTCTCTCCCATGAGAACACAAGCACCATGAAGGCAGGCCTCTATCTGTGCTGCTTGCTGCTGCCTTAGGGGAGCCTAGAAAAATGTCTGGCACATGGTAGTGCTCCAAGGACATTTATAGGATGAGAATAAATTAATGAACGAACAAGATCTGATAACACAGCAAAGTGGGGAGCAAGTTTGGCCTCAGATAAGATGAATTTCACCATTACCCTTTCCTGGGGGGACCTGAAGTTCCTTCTCTGTCACTTGGCATCCCTCTTTGAGCTTCCCTTATCACCTGTGAGAAATGAATCCCTCAAGAGAAGATGGTCAGGGGCTACCAGCCATTTAGCTCAACCATCTAGTGCCCATATGGGGTCAATCACAGAGCAGATGTCTGAGCTGTGGTCCCACTCACCAGCTGGTTGGTGAGATTTCCCTGGGGGAGCCCTTCTGGGGCACTGGTGCTCAGCAGGCTATTGGCAGACTCCTCACTGGGGTTACCAGCACAAGCTGCTGGAAATGAGCTCTTTCACAAGGGCTCTGGAGTCCCAAATGGGCAGTGAGCCTGGGCTTGAGAAGTTCCCAATCTTGCAAGCTCATGTCACTGGGAACAGCCACCCAGTGGTCTGTGAGCAGCTGCTGGACATGAGGTCCTGCAGGGTGTAAAGATGGGGTTGGGGGGCAGGATTCCTGCCCTTGAGAAGCAGTTAAAAAGCAACAGGACAAAAATAAAATATCCACAAGAACAAACATATTTATAGAGAAAGGACTGATGGGAAAGACATTAAGATGTTCACATTGACAGTGCCATTTTTGCCTACTTATGTATTATTAAGTAAATATGCATTGTTTAGGCTATCTGCAAGAGGTTTTGTTTTAATATAGCACAGCCTGTGGTACAGGTCAATTTACATCCCCTCCTAAAAGACTGGCCAGACCACGTGTGCTGTGAACCAAGAGCTGAGAGGAGGGAGATGTAGGTGGGCGGCCGGGGCCTGGGAAGGCTAGAGGGACATGGGCTTGAGCAGGCTCAGCATGGGGAGGCTTTGGGTAGATGAGGAGGAAGCATCAGGAGGGCAAAAAGCAGAGCCACAGAGTATGTCTGTGTTGGGGCTCAGTGTACGTGCCAGGCTGCTCAGAGCAGGCGGCTGGAGTCAGGCAAGGCTGGGAAGCATGTTTTCTGCTGTCCATGCATCAGCCAAATTTTTATTTGCTCCAATTTCCCACTGAATGGTGAGCTCCTTGGGGAAATAACCTTGTTTTATTTGACACTGAATCCATAGTGCCAGGCACAGAGTAGGGCTGATAAAATATCCTGCCCAGATGAATGTGAAAAATAACTGACTTCCATCGAACAGCTGCTTAGCAGCTGGTTACTGACTGAGATCAACTAGTGCAACCATACCTGACTCAGTTATGAGGAAAAAGACACAATTTGGCTGGTGGTTGGTGCTGGGCAGCCTGGCACCTGGTTTGATGGAACTGATCGGATATTTTGGCATCCAGTCTGGGTTGTCCTCATGATGCCAAAGCAATCAATCACTTCGGCCGAGACAGAAAACTGAATGGCACTGTCCATGTACAGGGCTGTGTGGACTGAACAACCGCTCACTGTTTTCCCATTTTGCCTTTTGCCCAGGTGAGGCAGGTATGCTTTGCCACTGTCTTTTCTCCAGTGGAAGAGCAGAGGAGATTTCTCCTAGAAGAACCTGAGTTGGGCTGTGGGGAGTCACAGGATGCTTCTGACACCTTCCTGAGAGTTCTCCCTACAGCCTCTGTAACTATAGCCCGTTGTGCAGGGAAGGAGCCAAGAGTCAGAGAGGCTGATTACCTGACGGTGCGGCCCAGATGAGACTTGGAGCTGGTTCTTCTGACTCCAAGTTCCAGCTCCTTCCATCACAACTCAAGTCTTGGGATGCCAAATATTTAGAAGGATGGTCTGGTCAGAAAATAGTTTAAAATGATCGGGCAAGTTAAGTCTAAATGCCAATCAGTATATTCCTGACCCAGTCTTCAGATATTTTCTGTGTTCGTGCCTATGCACAGTGAAGTGACTGCGAGCAAGCCCTCTGGAGGCTGACCGCCTGACTGGAGTTCAACCCACTTAGAAGATGAGCAGCCTGGGGAAGTTTACCTAACATCCCTGTGCTTTAGTTTCCTAGTGTGTAAAAGGAGACTATTCAGGGCCTATGCCATGGATCGTTGTCAGGATTAAATGGAACAAGTCACATAGTGCTGCCTCCGGGAAGCACTCAATACTTGTAGCTTCGACCTGGAGCCAGGTATGCATGGGGCATGCAGCACCAGGGGAGCGTTTGCCTGCAAAGAGCACACATTTGGATGGGAAGGAGGACGCACACATGTGATGAGCCTTCTCCAGCCACTTGTGTATGTGGTCATGGGTGCTGGTGGTCAAGTGAGGATGCCTGGAAGCACTGTGTTATACTAATTATGATGATTGAGAGGTTGTGAGTAGCTCACTAACTCACAGGAAAAATGACTTGAAGTATGGAAAGAGTGAGGGGGACCTGAATTCATATGCTGGCTGAAAACCGAATGTTGTAGAAAATATTTTTTTTATTCACTCAGTCAGACATATGTTTAACAAGCTCCATGTATTAGTTTCCTTGTAACAGACACATTGTAAATGCCAGGATGGCATGAGAAGTGCATCATCTGAAAGGAGAGAGGGGCATTAAGCATTTAAGTAGCTTTCAGTGGGGGTGAGTGCAATACTAGATATTTGCATAGGGAACTTGGAGTATGGGGGGTGTTCAATCCAGTGTGTATGTGTGTGTGTGTGTGTGCAAGTCTGATGGTAAGGTCTTTCTAGAGAAGATGATGTATGATATTTGGTTTGAATGTTAAAAAGAAGGTAGGACCCACCCAGGGCACAGGGGGAAGGGCATTGGTGAAAACAGTCCAGATGGAGGGGCCAGCAGCAGTGGAGGCAATGGGATAAGGGTCCTGGTGTGTGAGGATAAGTAAGGGGGGGCAAGTGAGGACAGGTAGAGGCCCCACCATGGAGGCCTGTGGATCTTGGTGAGGAGTTTGGACTACGTTGTGGGCAATGGTTTATCTTGGCAGGTTAAGCAGATCAACCTGGCCACAGATACATATTTTTGATAACTGATCTCACACCACTGCCAAAATGAGCTATGGTCTGGACTGGATGACAGAGGGTGGGAGTTGAGAAGTGAGACTGGAGGGAACAGTAAAGGTTATCAGAGGTTGTGGCCATCATCCAGGGAATATTGGTTGGTGGCTAGAACCAAGAAAGTGGCAGCAGACCAAATAGGAGGGGAGGAGGGAATGGATTTAGAACATTGAATGTCCTGACTGTGATGTTCAGTTGCTAATATACCAAGGAAGAGTGAGACATTAAGGACAACTGGGGAATTAAATGGGCAAAGGAGAAAGCATGGAGCTATAGAGTGTATGTGTTGGGGGGTTGGTTTAAGGGTACCTGTGAAATATCCAAAGGGGTACACCTAGCAGATGATTGAAGTTATGAGGCCAGAGCTTGAGGGATAGATCTGGGCTGAAGACATGGAGCTGGTAGTCTTTGGAGAGATAGTGAAGCCAGGGAGACAAAAAGTAGGGCAAACAGAATCAAGGGATTGAGGAAAAGGGGGGAAGAACCTACGAGGAGGACCATCAGGAGTGATAGGTAGGAAACAAGAAGAGTGTGGTGCTATGGAAGCTGTGAGAATTCTGTATTAGTCAGGATATGTCATGTTATCCTGGAATAACAAACATCTCCCAAGGCTCAGTGCCTTTCAAAACAGAGATTCATAGTGTAGGCTATGTAACTGTCTCAGGCCAGTTACTGCCTTCTGCCAGGATGGTGTAGACTGCCCTGCTGCCTTACCAGTCTCATAGCAGAGGTAGAAGGGGACGGTGTAACCAAGCACTACCTCTTGAAACTTTTGCTCTAAAGGATTGAACCAGCCCCAAACCAAGCCTGAGGTCAACACAGCAGATTAGTAAAGGCCTCCAAGAATGGAGGCACAGATACCTTGAGCAATTATACACTTAACTATAGACATAGAGATTCAAGATGAAAGGAGAGATCAAAGTTTAAAACCCAGCTGAGGTAGCCAGAGCGATAAACACTGAAGACCACTGCCCAGGCCAGACATGGCAGTTAGCCGATGCCCACTGCCCTCACTGAGGCAGGTGAGTGGCGTAGTGCCCCTACCACAGTGGGGACTGGCAAGCAACCAAAGCAAAGATAGCAAGTGTTAGCTGCTCTTCTGAGAAGTTTGCAAAGTGAAGAAGGATTGCAGATGGAAAGAAATGCTGAGCAGAGGAGAGGGGTTTCAGTGATTCTCCTGTTTCTGTGTTTGCTCTTAAACCAGACACACACATTGTGGCAGAGCACAAAAGTGGCCATAAGTTCTTCTGGTTTTGTATCCAGGCCCATCCAAAGTGATCTTGCAGTTCTTCCCACAAAGGGAGAGTCTTTCTGTCTCCTGAATCAGGCTGGCTCTGTGACTTGCTCTCATCAGGGGAATAGAACCAACCCTGACACAGACCTTGAAAAGGGCTTGCTCTCTCTCCCTGTTTCTGGGAAGCCGAGACTGCCCATGCACGAGCCTTGGCCAGCCTGCTGGGTGATAAAAGACTGGCAGTCTAGTTGCTTCTATCCCTGCTCCCCACTGCTCCAGCCAACAGCCAGCCAACCTCCAGGAGCAAAGCCACCCCGCCGACCTGCCGCTGACCACAGATGCATCAGGGAGCCCAGCCAAGATCAGAAGACCTGCCCAGCTGAGCCAGCCCAGAGTGCCAGCTTACAGAATCATGAGCTAAATAAATTGTTGTTTTAAGCCACTAAGTTTTGGGGGTAGTTTGTTATGCAAAAGGGCTAAGTGTATGTAGGTAATTGAGATTTCTAGAGACGAGCGGAATATCTGTATGTTTGTATTAAGAGGGTTGGGTTCATGAGATTTTCCTCTTGGGATGTCTATGATTGTCACTACTTTGGGTTAGAAATTGTGTATTTGTGTATGTTTCTTTAGTCTCTGAACTAGTGCTCAGCATGTAGTAGGTGCTGAGTGTTTGTTGAAAGAATAAGTGAGTGAATTCTGTTTAAAAACACACCACCTGACTATGGGCTTTGAGACATAATCATGTGTTAATGTAGGTTCATTGATTGTAAAAATGTACCCATCTGGGTGGGGTATGGACATTGAGGAGGCTGTGCTTGTGTGGTGTCTTGCCAATGGGTTTCAGCCCTGGGCAGGTTCACTATGGATTCAGTGGCACCGAGGAATGACAACAGAACATTCTGGGGGTAAAAGGGCTTATTACCTGGCTTTATTCTCCCAGCAATAGGCTGAGCACTAGAATCATGTCTGCATCCAGTGGTCCGCAGGTCTGTAATCCTCCTCCCTCTCTGCCTCCACCCAGAACACTGGGCAGAGCTCTTTATACAGTGGCTCAGTCAACAATAGCTTATTGCCTATGGGTGTGGAAGCAGTAGCCTAGCAGCAGCCAGTTACATCATTAAGTAGTTTAGGGTCAGGTGAGGATCCTGGCCATAGGAACTTCCATTTTCCCCACATGTGGGAAGAGCGGGTATTTGGGAACTCTGCATTTTTTGCTCAATTTTTCTGGGAACTTAAAATAGCTCTAAAAATAATGTTTATTAATTAGGCATGCGCACACACACTCACTCACTCACTCACTCCACGAGAGCTTCCAGCTGGGTTTTGGAGCTGGGTGGGGTAAGTTGGGAAGTAAGGCTCTGCGTTGTATGTGGGCAAAAACAGGACCAGACCCAGGTCTTCTGCCCTAGTGCAGAGTCCCAGTCAACCTCCATCTCCATCCCAATATACAGCTTCCATCCAGTCCTCTCTGCAAGAGCACCAAGGTGGCATGCAGTCCTGTTGAAGGGACGATGGGTATGAATATATTATCTTCTCTCCTTTCTTGTCAAAACCCACAACACTGCTTTCCATAAGTCAATTTCCTTCAAGCACTCTGTTCGAGGTATGGCATGCCTTTAGGTATTTAGTCTTTGATTTGGTTGCTGGCCTGCCCTTATGAACAGCCTCACTCTCAGAGACCCTTCAGAGCAGGGACATTCTGATGGTGAGAGGGCAGCTTCCTAACTTGAGCGACTTCTCATCAACTTCATTGCTTTTACATTAAAATAATAATTTCAGCTGGGGCAGCTGGAGGCTGGAACATTAGCTGCTTAATTGCATCCACCTTTTAGCCCCCTTCTTGAAGATTGATTCCAGTGCTTTCTTAGCATAATACATGCCAGGATCTGTAAAAGCAGAAAGTGGCAGCCCTCTTAACCAGAGCAGCAAAGCCAATTGATGCGTTTCTCCTGTTAAATTTACTGGCTTTATTGAAAGGTCTTTGGGGAGTTGCTTGCTCATTAAATACACCAAATACAAAATCTCTCTTAATACAGTATTATCTTGGTAATAGAGAAGGCTTCTCCAATGTGAGCTCAGAGAGATGGAATTGTCAAGCTTTTAGGAAGCCACACTCACAAAGGTTGCACGTCCCCTCACATGCAGTTTCTCAGCACCTCTGCAATTTGGGGTATCTTACTCTGCCTAGTCTAGTCCAATTCACCACCCTCGTTTTGTCTCACCTCAGCCCCACCAGGCCAAAGTACATCTCCAAGAATTGTAGAAAATTTAACGTCAGATCTCAATGACTTTAAAACTGAGCACTGACCAATGAGTTAGAAACACGGTCCTGCAGCCAGGTATCAGTTCTGGTTTGATGTAGTGGCAGGAGGATTAATTTGGCAGTGGGAGTGGGGAAGGGGACCATAGCTGGCTCTCCCTGGGACCCCCCCAAGCTTTGTGAGAATGTGGGGCGTGCTATCCTGAGTTAGGTCCTGGCCAGGGTCAGCTGAATTCTGCTTCCCACGGGACATGGTGAGGTTAAGTGAGGACCCCTTGCTGCCAGTCCAGAGGACAGTCAGCAGGAGTGGTGAGCTCAGAGGCCCTTACCTGATGTGAGATCCTTACAAGCCACTTTATAAACTCTGACAGTTAGTTTCTTTCTGAGTAAAATCAGGTTAAAAATGACTTTCCCTCTTTACAAATTTGGTTCAAAAAAAAAAAAAGATCCCATCACTTTCCTAAAAGGATATGGGTCAGCCAGCAGCACAGGAAGTCTGGGGTAATTTTAACAGAACAGAAATAGAAGGGAAAGCCCAGAGTGCAGGGGAGGAAAGGGCGCCTGGGCTCAGTCAGAGGAGGAGTATAAGCACGAGGAGATGTATGACGGAAGGCTGGCAGGGGCTGGCTTAGTGGGCTCACACAGGTCCCTGCTCTGCGTGCAGCGTGGGCTCCTTGCCTGCTCAACTCCAGTGACCTCCCCTCCTCCCCCTTTATTTCGGAAGCCAAGTTTTACATCAAGCCCTGTGTTAGGGGTGGGGTCCTAACCTCTATTGTGCTATGGACCCCTTTGCAGTCTCAGAATAATGCTTTTAAATGTACAAAAGATATAACATTGCAAAGGAGGCAAATTATATTGAAATGTTAAAATATTTTTAAATTGTGATTTACTGATAGGCGAGTTAGCACATCACATAATACTCACGGTAGGTCTACACTGACTGCCTTTCCAGTAATGAAAATGTTAAGTGCTCTTTTCAGGCATCTGCAACAATTGTGGTGTGACTGGACAAACATCTGCTTTCTCATGGAGACAGAGTCACAAGGACTGGTCATGCTATTGTAATTTGTTGTCTACATTTGTAATTTGACGTTTGGTAGAGTTTACCTAGAGTCAGTGAAAAATAAAGATGTCATTTTTTTCTACTGAAGTTCAAAGACTCTGTGAAACTGAGCCTTTTTTCTCAGACTGAAGTGTGGGTCATAATCCTGATCTCAAGGGATGTTATGAGATTATAGAACAAACCTGACCTGATGTCTCATCTCAAAAGTCTGATATAATCTGTCCACAGTGCAGGGACCAATTCCAGGTTAAGAACCCTGATGTGGAGTTTCCCAGAAGAGTCTAATTCCTCCCCTCCCTTCTGAAGCTTGTCTCTCCAAGTTGACCGTCCCCCCGGGGGCTTTCCAAGTCCCCGTGCTCACTGCTCGGCCACATGGGCACTGCCATTGACATTCTCTAAGCTGCTCACTACCCCAGGCATGCAAGGACCTGACAGAAGGTTCGCCAGTCCTTGTGATACATTATTTGTGCCTTTGGAGAATCCCTCTAGAGTGAGGAGCAGCTTCCTGGAATTTAAGGATTGGCAGAAAGGAAACCAAGTACACACCTGCTCCTGTCACCAGATCAAGCTTTCCAGGAAGTGGAAGTGGTGCCCCTACTCGCAGGCATCCCTTGGTGTAGATACACCTAGTGGGTGATCCCAGCCATTTCCACAGATGCTGATGGGGAGGCGGCAGGTGTGGTTCCAGTCTGGTCTCCGCTGCTGACCTGCTGTGTGGCCTTGAGCACTCACTCATGTCCCCTGAGCCTGTCTCTCTCCCTGTAGAATGGGTTCCCTGTGCATGCCTGCCACCTGCCTCCTAGGTTATCAGGAGCTTACAGAGCCGGTGGTTACGGTAACTCTAGCATGTGTCTGTCTGACCATGGTCTCCACTACTTGGAGCCTCCATTTCCTCATCCATGAAATGGGCTCATGATGCAGATTTTTCAAGGGTTGTTGTGTGAATTAGACACTTATCCTTAATGTCTAATGGGCATCCAAAACGTAACCTTTCCCAAGCAAAATTCTTGATATCCCCACCCTGCCTCCATCCTAATTATGGCCCTTCTCTGTTCAGAACCTTCCGGTGGTTCCCATATTGTTCAGCAACTCACAGCATCTTGTAAGGCACCTCTCTCCTCACTCACTACTTTCCCACCCACAGTCCCTCCAGTCACATTTTCCTGGAGCTCACGGAGCTCATACCGCACAGGGCCTTTGTCCCTGCTGTCCCCTCTATGTGGAGCACCACCCGTGTGTGCCTCATGCTTCTCCCCTTCTTTATTTTTCTTCCTGGTCCTTTTTGCTAACTGAAATTACAGTGTTTGTTTTTCTATCAGTGTGTGCCTGGCCTGTGCAGCTGTGGATGTGTGCCCCCCGCAAGGGCAGGGCCTCTGTCCCTTGTTTGCTGCTATCTCGGTGCCTGCCAGGGAGCCTTGCACATAGCTGGTACCCAAAAATATTTGTTGACTTTGAAAAGGCAGAGATAATTGAGAAGAATTGGACAAACACTGGATATTAGACAATAAATGATTGTTAATTTGGTTGAGTGTGATAATGGCATTGAAGTTAATGTGTAAATAAAGAGGCCTTAACTGTTGATAAAGCTGGAGTATTTGTAGATAATATGGCATGCATGAGATTTGCTTTCAAATAGTCCAGTTTAAGAAAAGAAATGGGAGTTGATGAATGGCCAAATGTCAATAACTGTTAAAATTAGGAAATGAACACATTGGAGTTAATTATATAATTTTCTTTCTTTTGGGTGGGTTTAAACATTTTCATAGTAAAGAGTTAGACGTATTTATTGAACTCATGGGTGGGTGAATGAATAGTGTATAAGATGCACTTAGCCTAAAGCCTTTGGTATAATATATATTTACTAATATTAGCTTGTAAGATTATCAATACAAATAGATGAGGGAGCAGATCAGAAAGCACACCGGAGACAGGTCCACCCTGAACTCAGAGGGGATTATAGATGCTGCGGATATTCTAAAAGCAGCTCTCTGATGGCACCACCCACACTAGGGCCTAGACAGGCCAGGGATCACTGCATGGTGAGCCTGTGGCCAGCTCACTCCTCAGTGGTGCCAGGAATATGTTAGCCCCATCGCTGGTGCTGGGCTGAGTCCCAGGCACAGCCGAGCAGGCTTAGAGGGTAGGAAGCTCAGGAAGCTTTCAGAATGCCTGCCCAGTAGCCCATGCCACATGGACTTGCAGGCCACACAGTGGTTGTGAGTGGCATGGGGTGACAGATGGCACTGGACAGGCCCCGTCCTGGATGGGACAGACAGGGGATGGCCATTGAGGCACATGCTCATGGTGGGCCTAGGAGAGGAGGTCGATGGGCCTGGAGCAATCTCTCTGCCCACCCAAAGAGTCAGGCACCTGGGAGGCTGGTGTGTGGTGCTTGTCTGTGGTCAGACGGGCAGTGGGAGCCCCTGTGGGTTCTCAGTGGGCTCAGGGAAACCAGTGAGGGAACCATGGCCACCTAAGACTTTCTTTCTTCTTGCATGTGGGAGCCTCAGGGGCAGGATTTGTGCTCCTGTTCTCCAAGGAAGCATTCACAAGGTCAAGGGGACAGCACTCCTGGGGTGGGCTTAAGGCACCGCCCTGCCAGCTCCGAGCCAAGGTACCACCCCTGCGTGGATGCTGCGTGGCGGCATAGCTCCGCTCTCATGTCCACCGGCCCTGGATCCCTGGATAGGGATGCCACTCTGCCATGTGTTGGCTCCTCGACCTTGGGCAAGCCAATTACCTTCTCCAAGCCTGTTTCCTAGCCTGAAAAATGGGGCTAATGATAGTCCCCACTTGATGGGGCAGTGTGGGGATGAAGTGAGGTAAAAGGGTGTGTGGTGCTGAGCTTAGTGACTGGCCCTTCCTAGGGGCTCAATAGACAGTAGTTACTTATTACTGGTGGCCTGGGGGGGCCCTTCACAAATATTTGCCAAATGACCCAATTTGTTTGGCCCATGGCTCATAGGCCCCTAGAATCACAGAGGGGTGGTTTTACTTACAAAATGGGGCACCATGAAAGGATGCTGGGGTGTTACTTCCCAGTGAGTTCATCATCCTACTTCCGGCTCTGTTTGGCCAACTCCCCCTCGTGATGGACACCTGCAACTCTGCTATGCGGAACAGCAGGGTCTTCTTCTAACGACACTGCTTTCTGAGTGCTTAATCCATGCTGGCACTGGGCTAAGCACTTTCTATGTGTGACCCTATTTAAATGCTATGAATTAGTATTTCTATTATCCACATTTTAGAAATGAGGAAACAGAGGTTGCTGGATATAATCACTTTTCCTGGTAGAACCGAGACTTGACCATGAGTCTGATGATCAAGCACTGGTTCTCTCTCATCTGGGCTGAGTTACAGGGACACCTCCCACCTGTGGGCATCAGTCCTGCAGGGGCTTGGAGAGGTGAAAGCATGCCATGCTTTAGGGGGCTGAAAGGGGAACTGTTTAAGAAGATAAAAGATCACTTGCCTCGCCCTGTGGAAAATTATGTTATCCTAAGATGTGGGGACCACGGCTGAAAGCATAAACTGGTTTGTGATTAAACAGCAGGTGATCTATTTTCCTGAAGTCCTAGTGAGAGCAGTCTTATCCTTGGCATGGTTAGAGTGAGAACGGCCCATCAGGAGTACTGCACTAGCGGTTCCATGCTCAGCAGCTAGGTCTGAAGCCTCTGGAGTTCCCAGAAGCCTGCACTGCCCTGGCCCAGGGGCACTGGCATTCAGTCTCCCTCCTGCTGGTCTCAGGACTACAAGCAGCTGTAGCCACCTTGCCATCCTGAGACAAGAACCCGCCAGAGAACAAAGCCCACCAAAGAAGGAGAGCTGAGGGGTGGGAAGAGACCAGCTGGGTCTTGATGACACCACTAAGCTCCTGGATCAAGGTGTATCTGAAGGCAAACTGGCCATGGACTAGTCAGGCAGCAAGAACTAACAGCTCACCCTTTTAGCTTACTCACTTCTGGTTCTGGTTTCTGTCACTCGCAACCAAAGGATCCCTCACTGCTACAACATATTAACCCCTTGGAAGTTTGAAAGCCTATCTGTGGGGGCCAAGGGAAGCCAGTTCTCAGTCCTGAGGTAAGCACTCAGCCTATCTCCAGGCAGTGTCCAGAGGGGCTTCTAGGAAGACCTGCACTTCTAGAACAAGCTTGCCTGCACTGCCCCTGGCCTGGCTCTGCTGCCTTGTCCCTCTGCCTGTTGCCCCCATCTGCTGTGGAGAGTGGTGCTCTGATCATCCACCCATCCTGACACTGGCTTCACTCACAAGCATCTTCTTGGTGAGAGAATGAGCTTCCTGTCAAAGAGGCACAGCAGCTCTCCTTAAACAAAACAGGCCCTCCCCTCCCCACTGCCTCGCAAAGGCAAGAAAGCTCACTTAGCCACCTGCAAGCTTCCTTTCATGGTCTCCTGTCCTCATGAGAATGCTCTGATGGGGGGCCGGGTAGGAGTTGGGGAGACGCATTCCACGTTACAGTTAACTTGTTAGACACAATGACTCCCAGCCAAGGCCCCTGCCTGCTTGGGGTGCAGGGTAGGTGTGATGAAAGCCTGGGTCCACGGTTGTGTTCTACTGTGTGGCCAGATCCTGGGCTTCTCTGGTGGAGACCATCTCGCTGACCCCTTGCAGGCCTTATGAACATGCCAGTAGTGTCTCAGTGAAAGGGGTGGCCCTGGCTGCCCCCTGCATATCACCAAACGCTGAATGCCATCTGCTTGCTGCAGCATGATGAGGAGGCTAAGAGCTTAGCATTTGGCATTGGACAGCTTCCCCAGTCTCCAGCTCATCAGCTCATGCCACTTTCCTGAGCCTGGTCTGTATCTGTAAAAAGGGGCTAAGGAGGCCCACAAAGGGGGTATAGCATGTCTGGCCCCTGTGTATTAATCACTAGTAACCAGGCTTCCACCCCAGGAGTCCCAGAACAGCGTGGCAGATATTGCCACTGAGATGGTCATGAAGAAGCTTAGGGTCCTAGGGTTGTGTAAGCCGTGGGCTTGGGCCCCTCCCCTCTGCAGAGCTGCCCCCACAGTTGGGGAGGGGGCAGTCACAGAGCTGCTTGCCCAGCGGTGGGAGTGGCTGTCCCAAGCCCACCTGTCCCAGAGCCTTTAACCCACACAGACTCAGGGGATCCTGGAACTTCAGTCCTGGGAAGCCGTGTCTTCAAGATTCCTCCTTCTCTTTCCCAGCCAATGCTAGCTCCTGGGATCACTCACCCACCTTGAGATACCCAGGTTGGAGCTCTGTAGAAAGTCAGGTCCCTATAATTCCTGAAAATCTGGGGCATGTGGGGCTGGTTATAGTTTTTCGGCTGCCCCAGGCAAGTCTTACCACGCCTCTGTCCTCTTCCCTGTCACCTCCTCCAGGCAGGCCCTGAGAGGGGAAGTCATGCCCTGCCTGCTCAGTGAGGCCCCTGCCTCTCCTTCTGCCAGCCCGAAGTGCCCAGGTGGGTCCTCTCCCTTAGCTCATGTGTCCAGCTCTCTTGGTAGCTTGTAGAGAGTTGGGGCAGCTTGTAGAGGGGAAGATTTGAGGCTTCCTGCATTTCTTAGTGTCTCCAAAAAGGCCTTCCTCACATATTGCTCTCCCTTCCTCCGCCCCTTTCTGCTCTACTCCTGCGAGGATCCTGCCTGGTCTCCTTGCTCCCAGCCTCGTTCTCTCCACATGGCCAACCTGGTAAACTGTAAAAGGTGCCAAATAGATGCCATCACTCCTCTGTGTAAACCTACTGAAGGGCTCCATTTCAGAGGCGCTGCTGTGTCTCCATGGCCCACCGAATCCAGTTCCAGCAGGGTCTCCCCATCATGCCTGGCTTCCCAGGCTCTCCAGCTCCATTTTTCAGTCCCTTCACCAGGGCCTTTGCACATGCTGCTCCCTCTGCCTGGAGCTTGCTTCCCCTCATGTATTCCTCTCCATCTAACTGTCTCTTCCGGGGTGGCTTTCCCTGGCTTCCCCACCCCAGGCCCAAAGCAGGGACCTTTCTCACCCACCCTCAGCACGCCTGAGGTATCCCTCACTGGTGTGGCCTCTCTTGCTACCTGCAGTTATGTCTCCTCTGCTGCCTCCCAGCTCCTGAAGCCCACAAGGGCAGAGTGCATGGGGTGGGTGGGGGATGGTGGCTGCTTGGCTGCTGCTTGAAGCCCTGGCTTCTAGGGTGGCCCCTGGCCCAGTATCTGGGTGAACCGCCCCACTCCTTGGCATCAAGCAGTAACACCTAATAATTAACTCTCCAATTAGGCCCACAATAGAAATTTAATCTAGGGCTCCTTGATAATGAGGGTTTTCCCGGAAAGCTTTTCATCCTGGGCCCCAGGCCCACAGCTCCTCCCACCCTGGCCCTGCCCTGGCTGCACATCAGAACCTCCCTCTGCTCCCTGGCGGCTCGCCCCTCGCCTCCACCTGGCCCCTGGCTCCCTCGGCCTCCACTTGCCTCAGAGGAAGCCCGGGGGGCAAACTGGTCTGCTGGGCCTCGCTGCCTCTCTAGGAGGCTCCCACAGGCTAGGGGGAAAGGCGCCTAGCAGAAGCCCCCGCGCAACGGAAATGCACCAGTTGGCTCAGTCTGTGGAAGCCTTCAGGTCTGCTAACGTGAAGACGTAATTGCCTTACGGACACTGGAAGAATGGAGGGGCTCCTCCAGGGAGTGGTTTCTCTCCCTGTGCTTTCTTTCTACCCAACTGGGTAATGACAAAACTGGTGACTGATCAAAGGAGGAAGACAAACCCTCCTCTTGGGGCCATGGCAGGTTCCACCTGCACTTAGATCGCGTCCCCGCCCCGGTTCCACTCCTCCTTCCATGGCTTCTAGGGTGATTCTTAGTTGCATTTTCCCAGCTGGAGAGGAGACTGGAGACAAGGAGTGGGCCAGGGCCTTTCTCCTTAGTGGTCAGCCTCAGCCACTGTACCCAGTGCCCCCTTCTTGCTGGGGCACACTTGTCTTGGGGGCCTCGGGTCCCCGGTCATTTGCAGATGAGGTCAGCATGAAGAGTAAACAGGCTCCTGCCTCCTGGGTGACCTCACCTCCCTCCTTTCACTGCCCTGCTCTGCCTCTAGCTCCTCTCTCCTCCAAACTCACCCGTTTCCGTCCTTGCAAAACCCAAGACCTTTGCATGACTCACGCCTGCCAGTTGTTCGATGTTGCTCCCAACAACGCCGACTGCCTGCCCTGTAGAGCATCATGTCCACCCTTCCGAGGACTTTCTCCTGAATTTCCCTCATGCTCTTAAACATATCTTACTTATTTGTGTATTTATCAAGTGTTCATCTCCCTTCCCTGGAACACAAGCTCCCAGAGAACTGGCCTGTCTGTTCACTGCGGTCTCCTGGTGCCTAGCGCAGTGCCTGGTACATAAATATTTGCGGAAAAATAGAATAGAATTTCTCCTTGACCTACAAATTCTCTTTTAGCCCTGCAGTTCCCGCCGAAAGCCTCACCTCACCCAGAATGCACCCCTCCTAGGACTTTTTGTTGACAGTGGTGCCTTCTTGAAGTCACCTCCATTTCCAAGCTGGCCCAGTGGGGCCAGGATAACGAAGCTGCTTTAACATAAATAATTTGCCTCTGAGGTGTAAGAAATGGGGAATATTTTTAGAAGGCCTGCCCTCCTAGGGGAAGTAAATGACTTATGAAAACGGGATTTTTCAAAGTGGCCTTCAAGAGAAAAGGGAGCCTTGTGTGATGGCCAAAATGGAATTCTGTGAAATCGTGCGACTCATTATTCAGACACACACACAGGCGCACACACTCACGTGCTCACTCACTTGTCCTCCTGCCTTCCATTTCATGGTCTTAGCTCGAATCTGAAATAAAACCACTGCAGCCCTCCTCCCCCGGCCCTCAGCGGCGGCCTGTCTGATTGGATGCCTCCCACAGCCCTGAGGACCAGAGCTTCAAGGAGGAAGCTGCCGGGGACACGCTGAGCCCTCGCTTCTTAAAGTATGCGCCGTAAGTTACCTTGAAATGTTATTTTAAAAAAAAGTATTTTAGGTTCAACAGACACTTGGGTTCCTGTTAACAACTCATTTAAGGAGAAAGTAGGGGGAAAGCATTCAGTTCAAGGCTTCTTTGACAACGTGAACCTCCTTACTTTGAATCCTTACAGTGTCGATGGGATGAAAGATTTCGTGGAGACGCAGATGGGTGAATGCGCAGGTGAGAAAGGACAGATGTCAGCTGCAACGGAGACGCAGCATCTTGGGATGGGCTTTGTCTGGCCAATAATGGAGAACAGCTATTGGAAAGGGGGGAGTAAGAGACCCAGAAAATCAAGACACAAAAACCACTTTTGTGGCCATTGTGTTTCCACCAGAGTCTTGATCTAGGGAAGATGTGCTGTTTGGAGAACTAATAAGGCGACTGGCTCCTTTGATGAGGCATATTCTGAAAACCAAGGTCTAGAGGAGTCATCCATTGCTGGCTCCCTGGGGCCTTTCTCCCCTTGTCTACAGAATCTGGCCTCCAAGGGGGCATGGACGTGTCTTCTGCCTGTGCCCTTGAAGCCCCAGACAACCAGCTCTGGGCAACTTGTCTGGAAAGGTCAGGGTGGCTTCCCATTGTCCATAAGCTCAACACAAACTCCCAGTCTAGCAACCAAGGTCCACCACAAATTGGTTCTACTATGCTTTTAATTCTCAGTCCCACACCTGCCTCAGACCTCTACTCCCACCACAACCTTCTTCTCCCTTATCCCATTTTATTCTTCCTTTCTCCATGGAAGGTCCATTTCTCCAAATAGTCTCCTTTCCACTTGTCCAAGGTCTACTCACCCTGGAAGACCTGACTCCCAGGAGCCTTCTGAGACTGGGCCATCCTCTCTGAACTCCTTTTGTGAGTTCTGATGCCCTAATTATGTGCATTTGACTCACTTCATGGATTGCCGGTCTAGTCTACTTTCCCCAAAGCACTGGTAGGTTCTTAGAGACAAGGATCCTACCTTATATGTGGCAGCACATGGCACAGGGCCAACAGAGTGGGTACTGCTAGAAGCATTGGCCTCTTCCAGGACAGAGGACCTGGACTCACCACCTTCTCCTGGGGACCTTCCACCCCGAGGCTGGGGAGCAGGACTTGAGGAGCTGCTGTCACTCCATCAACCATTTCAAAACCTGCAGGACCAGAGATCTCAGGGCAAGGCCAAGACTTTCAGCTTCTCAGTGTTGCCCAAACTCTCTGTTCTATAGCAGTTCACTCAATCAATAAACAACTGTTAAGAGGCTCACTATGTGCCAGGCAGGGGGATTTGGGGGCTGAATATGCCAGATACCATTCCCATTCTCTTGCGACTTGCAGACAATGAACCAAGAGCCGCGGGAGGGATTGATGATGGCTGTGACAAATGCAGGGAAGGGTACGTGCAGCCTCTAAGGGCATTAGACAGACCTAACAATTACTTCTCAAGGGCATGTTTTACATCTGATGGGTCTGAGCAGGCTGCACGGCTGCGGTGGCGATGGGGAGTTCTGAGTTGCCTCCAGGACAGCTTGGTGGGATGCTGAGGTAGGAAGTCAATGGAGGAAGGTCAATCTGACTGGGGGTCTGGCGGCAGATGCTCTGAGCACAGGTGGAGAAGGGTCTTCAGGCAGGCGTTGCACCTCTGCTTGTTATGAATGTGGAAGGGATCAGAGCAGGAATCGCTGTCCCTGAACCAGAGGCCATTAGTCAGAGAAGTTGCAACATTCTCTGATGCTAAGTGCCTTCTCCTCTTTAAAATGAGGGCCTTCTTTTCAGTGAGCTCCCAAATCCTGTCTGTCAAGGTACCACTGCAATGGCACCCCATCACTCCCTCACTGGTTCACCCTGACGGCTGTCCCCAACCCCAGAAAGAGGCAGGGCATGGTTAGGATGGCCAGGGTCCAGTGATGGGGGGAGCTGTAAATATACCCTCCAGCCCACCCCTTGGCTCTCAGCTTGGTTCTATTTCATTTCCTTGATTTTTCTGCTAAGGAATCTAGGTTGCTGTCATTCATTAGGGCTTCTGCAACTGTTCACCCACACTGTATCACAGTGACTTCCAGGAGAATTAGAATCACGTCCAGTGCTTTGGGTAGCAAGGATCCTAGGTGACGGCAAACCCGTGGCCATGGCAGACATTATTAACTGATCCCGACACTAACATCTGCTGTGCATGGACAGGGTTTAAAAGCACCTCCTCAGAAGCGTCTTCCCTGGTTATCCTCTGAAGGAGGTCACCCGTCCCCTAGTTGTTTCTATGACCACCCATTCTTTTCTTCACAGTGCTCATTACACTTAGTAATTATGTATCTTTAAACATATTTCAGGGCTGATTCCTAAGTAACCTGTAAGCTCCATGCAGTGGGATCATGTCTCTTTTCGCTCATCACAGTATCTCTGGGGCTGAGCTGTCTTTGCCACTTAGCAAGAGCTCAGTAAATATTTGCTGCAAGTTGACTAATGCTTCAGTTCATGAATGATTTAGAGAGAGAACCCAGGTCTCCTTGTCAAAATACCCAGGTTGAGTCCTGGCTCTGCAACTGCCTAACTGGTTGCGCTTAGGCAGGCCCTGCCTCTCCACACCGGTGCCTGGAGCTGAGTGAGCTAAGTGGAGGTTTTGCCCTCCTGCCTGGGAGGTTCAGCAGATCTAGGACAAAGCCTGTACTTCCCAGGTCGGTGGTTGGGGGAATTTTATTTTGGACATGACAGCTGGTTTACTTTGGAGCTAGTGGGCTGGGATTGAGTGTGAGCCTAAGAGATGGGTGCCAGAGTGGGAGAGCTGCAGGCCCCTCCTGCCCGGGTCCTGGGTGGCAGGACCTTGCAGAGAGGGACCTTCTGCTCCCAGGTACCAGGCTCTGCAGGCAGGAGGCATGGGCTTGACTTGGGCCCCTGACTGTTGAAGGCACAGCTGTCCTATCACAGTGCATCTCAATTTCCTCCCCCTACTCCTCTGTTCCTCCCCCCTTGCCTCCCTGCCTTCACCGCAGCGAGGGAGGGAGAGTGCTGTGTGAGCCCCTTTGCTGTTTCCACAGCTGGGGCCAGACAGCTCCCTCCCCTCTGGGGATTTGAGGCCCCTCTGAGCCTGCTTCTCCACAGACTGGCCCTGCTCTGATCAGTGAAGCCTGCCTAATGCATCCTGGGGGAGGCAGACGCCTTAGGCAAAGCAGCTCCCGGCCCTGCTGGAGCTCCCAGGAGCCAGTGGGAATTCGCATGTGTGTTTGCAGGGCAAGGGGAGCCTGGGGGCTTGGGATGGCCAAGTGCACTGGTGGGGCCCTGACGGCTGTCCCCAACCCCAGAAAGAGGCAGGGCATGGTTAGGATGGCCAGGGCCCAGTGACGCGGGGGGAGCTGTAAACATACTCTCCAGGGCACCCCTTGGCTCTCAGCTGGGGGGAAGGCAGAGCCCGCAGGAGTCAGGCCTTCTCCAGAAAGGGCAGCCCACATGACTTGTGCTCCTCGAAGGCCAGTTAGCTGGGGGACATGGGTCCTTCCAGTAGAGAAACTGAAGCCATTCTCCCTTTGCAGACAGATGCTCAGATCCTGGGGGCGGGAAGCAAAGGAAGGCCTGGCAGTAGGTCACTCCCAGGCAGGCAGTGCTTGGGTGCGTTTCAAAGGGTTTCTCTGCCTCTGTCTCCTGTTCTGCTCAACAGAACCCACTCCACCCACTCCCCTCCCCCTGCCTTTGCCTGCATGCCCTTCCTCCCATTGCTGCCTGGTGAACTTCTATTTACCCTTAAGGTCCAACTCAAATGTCACCTCCTCTGAAGGCCTCTCATGACTGTTCCAGCCCAGGTTATTTGCTGCCCCTTGGATTCCTACCCTCTTGGTCATTCTTTCCATTATTCTGTGTGTCCTCAGCGGAGTCATCATTATGACATTTGTACCTTCTGTCTTCCTCTAGGCTGAGCTCAAAGGCACCATTGCTGTGCTGACTGTTATTTCTGCTTGTCTTATGTCTCGTCCCCTTCTCCCAGTGGCTCCTGTGGCAGCTGGTCCCTATGGCCCCAGGGATCCTTGACTCCTCATCTCCACACCCTTGTGTTTCCCCCCTCCAGGATGAATCTTACTGAGCTGTGTGACCCCCAGGACACTGCACTAGTGACGTGCGTGTGACTCCCGAGGTGTGAGCATAAAGGGCCCTGACGCATCTGCCTTGCTCTCTTTCGGATCACTTGATCTGAGGAAGCCAGCTGCCATGACCTCAGGGCCCCCAAGCAGCCCTGTGGAGAGGCCATGGGGAGCTACTGAGGCCTCCTCCTCATGGCCGGCCGGCACCAACCTGTCACCCACTCGAGCGAGCTGCCTTAGAAGTAGGTCCTCCAGCCGTTGCTGAGCCTTTCCATGACTGACAGCTTGGCCACAGCCCCATGAGCAATCCTAAGCCGGGTCCACCCAGTCAAGTGGCTCCTGGACTCCTGGCCTGCAGAAACTACACAAGACAATCCATCTTCACTACTTTTTGGGAAAAATTCTTACCCAGTAGTAGATAACTAATAAGTACCTCTAGTTTCCCTGGGGGGAACTGCCCTTCTCCCCCTCTGTGTGGCTTTGGTGGAACTGTCTCTGTTGTGCTCTGTCCTCCCCAGGCTGAGAGGAAGATCAGATTCTCTCCCTGGAATTTGCATCTCAGGAATGCTAGACCAGTAGGTGGTTGGGCTGACCTTAGAAACTATTTGATAGTGCACATACACACACACACACACACACACACACACATGCTATTTGTATATACATGTACACATATACATGCATGTACAGACATACGCATGCATTATATATCATGTATACACACAGACATACATGTGTATACATATAGGCATACACACGTATATATATGTACACACAAACACACATATACATGCAAGTATATACACATGCACCCACACACAGTTTCCTTTTTTACCAGAGTTGACTGTTGTTGGCAACTAAGTGCCCTGAACTGGCACAGCCACCTTCCTACCATCATGACTTCACAGCACCATTGGCCATCACACCACTCATTGCAGGCCCCCCATGTGCCAGGAACACAGAGCATTCAGTAAGCTCAACCATTGTGTGCTGGAAAAAATAATAAGATGTGAAATGAAATATGTTAGGTCTATTCATTGTGATTGAGTTTGTGTTATGTTTGCACTCTTGGAGAAGAAGTTCAAAGCCCAAGAATTCTTTATGCTTGGTTCTCTGAACTTGTCCTGCCCTCCCCTGCCTTCCCTGAGGGGAGGGGCTCTGGCTCACCTGCCAGAGGATGTTTCTGTTGCAGGGCCCCAAGCAGAGGGCTGCAGACAGCCTGCCTGCCTTGGCCTGCTAGCCTGGGCCCTTTGAGACAAGTATTGCCACGAGAAGAAAGCACAAGCCATGGGAGAGGAGGAGACATGCTTTTATTAGCAGTGCTCTGGGGGTGAGGGATGGGCCTGGGGGTAAGAGATGACCCTGGAGGTGAGGGGTGGGCCTTTAGGTGAGGGATGGGCCTACAAGTGAGGGATGGGCCTGGAGGTGAGGGATGGGCCTGCAGGTGAGGGATGGGCCTGGAGGTGAGGGGTGGGCCTGGAGGTGAAAGATGGGCCTGGAGGCGAGGGATGGCCTGAAGGTGAGGGGCAGGTGTGGAGGTGAGGGGTGGGCCTGCAGGTAGGGGGTGGGCTTGGAGGTGAGGGGTGGGCCGGAGGTGAGGGATGGCCTGGAGGTAAGGGGTAGATGTGGAAGTGAGGGGTGGGCCTGGAGGTGAGGGGTGGGTTTGGAAGTGAGGGGTGGGCCTGCAGGTTGGAGGGGGTGGGCCTGTAGGTAAGGGATGGGTCTGGAGGTGAGGGATGACCCTGGAGGTGAGAGATGACCCTGGAGGTGAGGCGTGGGCCTTTAGGTGAGGGATGGCCCTGGAGGTGAGGGGTGGGCCTGGAGGTGACAGATGGTCCTGGAGGTGAGGGGTGGGCCTGGAGGTGAGGGGTAGATCTGGAGGTGAGGGGTGGGCCTAGAGGTGACAGATGGTCCTGGGGGTGAGGGGTGGGCCTGGAGGTGAGCGATGGCGATGTGGCCTATCTCAGGAGGCAGGATTTTCTCTACGGGGCATCCCAGCAGAAATTCTTGAACCTGGTAGGTACAGACTCAGTGATGCTGCCCATCTTCAGGAACCTTTTGTTTTTTGTGGGCTGTAACCCACAGATATCAGCAGTGATCCCTGTAGACTTGATGCCAGATTCTGGGAATCCTACACACCCCGATACTCCAGGCCTCTGGGGATGTAAGAGATGGAAACCCACTGGAAATTGAAATTTCCAGCAGTTCAGCAGGGCAGGGGCACAAAACTGGATATATTGTAATGTGATTTAGGAAAATTTGCCATTTCTTTCACACACGAGTTTATGGACCAGGCTCAAAGCTACTAAGATGTTAACTCCACAGTAGAGGGAATTCTTATTTTTGGTATATTTTGTTTATCATTGTCTTACAGAGCTTAGTACTTTCACACAGCAGGCAGTCACTAAATACTAATACATAAAGGTACAAGTAGACAATATATTGGGTGACTACTAAGAGCTAGAGACTCTATGAAAACTTCCCTTAAATTCGCCTTTTCACAACCACCCTAGAAACCTGGTCTTCTCATCTGCATTTTACTCCCCTTCCCTCCCTCCCTCCTTCCTTCCCCCTTCCTGATACCGTTCCAGCTGCCTTAGTGCAGTTATACAGGCTCATAGAAGTACCGTACTGTTGATATATATGTATTTTTAGTTTGTATGAAGGTTAGTGTGTCACATCTATTTTGCCATCCACCTGCCCAAGCGTGCATGGCCTCTAGTACCAGCTACCCCTGTCAACACTGAGCAAACACCCTCAAGTACATGGCTAGTGGCAGACATTTTTGGAACACATACCCAGGAGCGACTTGCTAGTCGCTGCGCTGTCTGTTCAGCCTCACCAAGAAGGCCTGCACCGGCCCACACTACCTACCAGCAGGCTTGACGCTGCTGCCTTCAGTTCTGTATCTGGGCCAGCACTGGTATTCCCCAGCCTACTAATATTTTCCAGTATAATTAGGTGTAAAGTGATACCTCACTGTTGTTTTAAATTGCATTTCTTGCCCTCATTTTGGGGGAAGAATTGAAACTTCAGGAAAGTAACGTGCCCAGGGACCCTCAGCCTGTGTGTGAGTAGCTGGACTTTGCCCACCCGCTCTGGGCTCAGACTGGAGTCCAGCTGGCGCCCAGCTGCCCCTCTCACGGGCTGCGCGCTCTGTCAGCAGCCGGTTCAGACTTGTGTGGGTGCAGGTCTTCCGCTGTGATGGAGCGCCATCTGGTGGGTGTAAGGAGTAACGGCCGCTGTTGAGAGGCGAGGAAGGACGGCGAGGGGAGGGGAGGAGATCGAAACCACTTCACTTTTGAGGTTCATTTTTTTAAAATGTATTTTTATTGAGATACAACTGACATATAGCATCATGTTGGTTTCAGGTGTACAGCACAATTGTTTTTCTTGTGATGAGAACTTTCAAGATCCACTCTCTTAGAAATCCCCAAATATACGTCACCCCGTTATCAGCCATAGTCTTGGTGCTGTATACTACACCGCCAGGACATTTTTATCTTATAACTGAAAGTGGGCACCCCATGGCCACCCTCACCTTCCAGCTGAAGGGAACTTGAACATCCTCACTTCGAGGCTACTATTGTTTTTAGCAAAAACAAACAAACAAACAGAAAAACAAACCCAGAACTCTGTTACAAAATCTTTTAGTATACTTTTAAAAATGTGCTTTTGAAGTACAGTATACCTGTTTAAAAGGCACACATTTCACGTGTACACTGAATTTTCGCAAGTGAACACCTGTATCAGCAGCACTCCAGGGCCCCCTCACCTCTTCCAGCCACTGCACACCTCCCTCAAGGGGCTGCCACATCCTGATTCCTAACGCTATAGATCCGTTTTGCCTGGTTGACTATTGCACACACGGGACTATCCAGCTGTTCTCTTGCCTCTTGTTACTTTTGCATGATATTGTTTGTGTGGCTCATTTATGTGTATTGTTCCTTCCTGTTTTTATACAGTATTCCATTTAAAGAATATATTTCAAGTTATTCTTTCTACTGTTGATGGATATTTGGGTTGATTCCAGTATTTGGCTATATGGGATAAAGCTGCTATCGACATTCTACTAGTCTTTTGGTGCACATATGCATACAGTTCTGTTAAGTATGTATCCAGGAAAGGAAATACTGGACCATAGGGTAGGTGTATATTCAACTTTGGTAGATTCTGCCAGTTTTTCAAAGCGGTTGTGCCAATCTACTGTCCCAATGGCTGAGAATACACTTATGGTCATTCTGCATTCTCACCTGCAACTGGTATTGTCACTCTAGCCATTCTGGTGGGTGTTAGAGGTACTGCTTTGTATTTTTAACTTGCGTTCCTGATGACTAACAAAATGTCTTATGTTTGCTGGGTCACTGGGGTAACCTCTTTTGTGAAATGCCCATATAAGACTTCTGCCCATTTTTTCATAGAGTTACCTGCCTTTTTCTTATTGATTTATAGGAGTTAAAAAATATGTCATCTGGATGTGTGCACTTTGTCAGATATCTTCTCCCACTTGGATTATTTGCCTTTTCCAGTCTCTTAATGATATCTTTGAAGTCCAAGTTCTTACTTCTAAGAATTTAATATAATTTAATTATATTAAATATTTTCTTACATTGTTGGGGCTTTTGTGTTCTGTTTATTTTTATTTTTTTGCTTACTCCAAGGTCATGGAAATTGTCTTCTATGTTTCTTCTAAAAGCTTTCACAATCTGCGCCCATCTGGAACTGATTTTTGCATATGGTGGGAGGCGAGGGTCGATGTTTTTTTCCATATGGACATTTAATTGACCAGCCTGATTTATTGAAAAGACCATCTTTTCCCCCACTGCACTGCAGTGTCACCTTTGCTATAAACCAAGGGATTGTACCTGTGTGAATCTGTTCCTGACATGTGTATCTGTTTCTGTATCTGGTGATAATGCTTTTAGAAAATACAATCAAACTGGACTAATTATGAGTTTATAAAATACCAGTGCACAGAGGGCTGCAGGTGGTGCTGTCTGCCAGTGGGCCCTGGCTTGTGGTTGCTGACAAACATGCCTTTCTCAACATTATGTGTGAGTCTTGGGGCTTATTGGGCCAGAACGTCTGGAAGCTGAAGCGCAGGCTCCTTGTGCCTCTCTAGATCCCAAGAGAGCCCCCATGGGGCCCCTTGTTGGGTGAGGCAAGGTCCCTTCCCTGCATTCATTCCTCCTCTCTTTTCCAGTCCATGATGAGCTTCAGGGAAACATACATCTGGGATCTTCAGGAGTGTCTCTGGTCTTAGAGGTGGGGTTCCCATAGCAGTGCCCCTACTGGGGTCTGAGAGCTCCACACAGCCCCTTGAGGATGTGGAATTTGGTTCTCCACAGAACCACGTCCTGTGTGGAATAGTTGCGGGGGTTTGGGGGGCAAGATCTTGGTGTGTGTGTGTCACCAACCAGCCGCGCAACACTTTGTTCCTTCTGGAGGACCTCTGGGGGCTCTGGGGTGCCATTTCATACTCCTTCTAAGACTTCCTTTCTAAGGAGTCTTCTAGTAGGGAGAAAGTCCTGTTTCTCCTAAGTTGGTTCTGACTTGAATGACAAGGACAAATGCTACATCTGCACCATGATCCATGCAGTTTAGACTTGTTATCTAATCACTACTGTCCAAAAGGGAGGCACCAGGTCTGGAGGGCCAGGTGTGGTATGCCAGAGACAGCACCTGGTGGCTAAGAGTCCAACAGCACAGAAACATGAGGTGGCCAGGAAGGGGAGGTATTTAGAGGGCGATGTTGGGGTTTTGGCCAAATACCTTCTCAGTGTCTATCTCTTCGACCATGTGGGGATGGATGTCCACGTTCATTCCTGCATCTTTGCACAGCTTAAGCAAGGTTCGAATGTTGTTCTTGGACAACCTCAGGTATCTGTGTGAGACAAGGCCAAAGAGGTCCGTTGAGGGTAGAGTCACTGTAGCTTCGAACTTTATTGAAAAGGGTTTAGATTTAAGCAGCCACCAGGATGGGACCTTTAAAAGGGGCTGGCTCTCTAGATGGTTTAGGAGCTGACAGAGATCTTGTAACAGAGTGGAACACCCCAGAGTTGGTGGGAGTTTCTATTGGTATTACTCTTCTGGAAATTAATTTGAGAACATATGTGCCTAACACCGCCCTTGTCCCACCCTACCCCAAAATGTTCATTATCTTTGACTCAGTAACTCTACTGAGCCCTTCAACTAATGTAAGAGGAGGAGTAAATGGGAAGAGAAGCTATATAAATAAAAGTGTTCATTTGGAAGTCACCAACAGCAGGAATATAGGAAATTCCATCAACAGAAGAATGGTTAAGCAAATAATGGCATATCCATTTCAAGGGCTCTTCTGCTAGCATTAAAATGTCACCGGGAAAAAGGTAAATATGGCTGCGACATTATGCTATGGAAAAACCCAGGTGCAAATCGTGAAGTGTTCCTCTCCTCACTGCTATGGGTATGTGATCTGAGTGACGCCAGGGGCTTGGGGGAATGCCAGGACAGTGGAGATAAAGGCTGAACAAAGTCGTGGGAAAGGCAATTATTTTCTTTAAAATATTCAAACAGTTAAAACATTAAGCCACTCACTTAAAATACTAGCTAGAGCCCCACAGTTCTTATACTGAAGAATGGAACCGATTCTGTCTGTACTTTGGGATCTAGAGAGTATCTCTACCATCACATCCCGAGAGCTCTTCATTCCAACATCAACCCTGCTCCCAGCTTTGGTATAAGGAGGTAGGCCCCCTACTCAGGTCACCTGCTGGCTGATTATTTTGCTACAGATGGTGAGGATGAGCTGCATACTCATATAAACTGGACTTTCTACCCACTGAGAATAGCATCCCTTCTCCAAGATCTTCCCAGAGCTAACAGCCAGCTCAGAGCCACTCACCAGCCCTGCACCTGGACTACCTTTCTCTGATGGCTCCAGCCACAGTCTCCCCTTCCCTCCCAGCCGAAGAGGGTTCCACACATGTATATGTGTGGTACATGGACTCATTTAGATCCCGTTTGGACAATTTCATCCTTCCCTTGGATGTTTTTCTAATGGCTGGTTGGATGCCATCTCTCCAAGTGTTCCCCTTCCTCCTTGGTAGGGGAGGGAGTCCTTTGGGCTCCTTCCTGTCAAGATCTCTTTTCTCCCCACCAAGGATCCCAGGTAAGCGGTCTGTGGGCTGGAGTCAACTGAACCACCCCATCAAACTTAAAGACATCGCCAACGTCATCCAACTGTGGAAGCATCAGGCATGCTTGAAGCCCCTTCCGGCAGGGAGGCTGCCTCTGGCCAGTCAGCCATTCTGCCCATCTATCTGTCAGCCAGTCAGTGAGCAGAACAGGACTTCCTGATGGGGCCACTGGATGCCAGGCATCTGAGGCCATCTTTAACCTGCAGATGAGTTTTCTGCTGTCAACTCTATAAGGACAACTACATTATTCTCTTGTCCTACTTTCTCCTCTACTGAAGTTTCTGAGCCCTGTCAGTCACATCTGTACTGTAAAGGAGAACACTGGGCTAGGGAGGGATACTTGAATTTTTGGGTGGAAATCAAGCTGTTTGGTGTTCCTAAAAACCAAATGGTAAATAACACAAAGAACAAGCCAGAAGGGAGACCTTTGGCAAGAAGACCAAATGGTTTCACACTCTGTTCATGGCCCCCTTGGGAGTCTAAAGCCCCAAACACACAGCAGGTAACCACTGCGGAGGGTGGCTGCTACCTCCAGCAATTCAACCCCGTTGTGTAAAGCCTGTCAGGGGAATTTCCTGTTAAAACAAGGCCACAGACAACTCATCCTTTCCTTTTTGAATAATATTCTTGGCTTCTAATTGTGAAACAAATGGAAATATTGGAAAGGTTGTGTAAGTGTTCAAAGGCACGGCATTACAATGGTGGCACCTAGATGTCATGTCCATCCAGGAGGTGGCCCCCTGGCTGGTGAGGCTGCTTGGAGACCCAGTAGCTTCAGTCCCAGGGCAGTCCTTTGGGACTCAAAGACAGCACAGTGATACTGCGGCTGCCCTCCTGCATCTCCAGGGTCAGCCCAGTCTGCGAACAAGAGGCTCCCAGGCGCTGAGCTCCCAGCCCTGAGCTCACCGGCACCTCAACACCTCTTCTGGCTTCGGCATGTTCACCATCTGCATCTTGGGCTCGGTGCCCTTCTCCATGAGGCTCTTCAGCTTGCGCTCGTGGCTGCTCTTTGATAACTTGCCTAACCAGTCTCTCAAGAGCGTGGACCTCCGCCGGGCAAAGGGGCTGTCCTGTAACGTGGGTTCTGTAATGCTTTGTCGCCGGTATGACGTTGGCCACTGGGTGGGCTCTAGAGTGACTGTGTCTATTTCTGAAATTTAGACAGACACCCCAGGGAGTTAGATCTTGCAACAGCTGAGAGGGAGGATTGGCAGGAAGGGGGTGAGGCCTGAAAGACTGCAATGGCTTCAAACAAACCAGTACTGAGGTATGAGGTCTTATCAAGGTTTGGGAAGGTTCTCCTTCTTCATTTGTTTAATCTTTATTCATCTTTTCCTCCCTCCTTCCTCCCTGCCTCCCCAACTCCCTCCCTTCCCTCCTTTCCTTTATCCCCTTCTCTCAATCTTGTCTCCTCGCCAGAGGAAGTTCATCTAAACAGAACTTTATCCATTTAGCCTAGAAGAGTGGGGGAAGGTATCAGAGGTCACTTTGAACTTGTTTTTTACAAGACAAATAGTTTAATGAATGAAAAAGGGAGACAAGTACTGCAGGCAGGAGGAACAGCATGAGCAGGCAGGAGGCCTGCACAAAGGCAAAAATATATGAAATTAAATGGTAAATGTCTGATGTTACAAAAATCAAATATGGGTTTTGTACTGAATGATATACTTGTTGGGGCTATAACTTGGAGACCTTAATTTTTTTCTTCTCATTAAATTTACTCGAGTATTTTGCAGATTTTTACTTATGAGAGTAGAATATTGTCCTCCCATTTCTGTTTCTAACTGGTGTGACTACTGCCAAAAAAAGGCTATTGTTTAAAAATATATGTATTTTTGCTCAGTACACCAACGACCAAACCAACTTTCATTAATTTTTGACTAGAATTTCTTGAATTTTATAGATATGCAATTATATCAGAGGAAAAATGAAATATCTGCCTTCTAATATTTATAGAAATTGTATACTCTTCTTGATATACTGCATTTGCTAGACTCTCCCCAACAAAGTCGCCAATGATGACAGCAGTCATGCCTCATTTTGTTCCTGATTTTAATTAAAATTATCCTAGCATTTCATCATTTCAAATGATATTTGCTGCTATTTTTGGTATATGTTTCCTAATTTCCAACTGTTAAATTGAGTATTTTTTATTTTAATTTTATTTCTAATTATTGCTGTAGGATAAAGTAGGTGGCTCTAAAATCTGTGCTTTTTTGAATGTTAATGCTTCCTTTGTGGTGAATGTACAGATGATTTTTGTAAATATCCTTTGGCCATATAAAAATATGTGTTCTCTATTCAAATATGAAGTTATCATTTCTAATTGCCTTTTTAGGTTCTTCTGTGTACTTCCTGTTTCTGTCTATTTGTTCCACCTACCTTGTTCTGAAAGAAGTATATTAAAATCTTCCTCTATAACTGTATTTTTATCAGCTTTTTTTTGCATTTATAAATATTTATCTACTTAGCTATTATGTTCTTTGGTGCATATAGGTTTATAGTTATTTTTATTCTTTTTAATATTTAAAAATATCCCTCTTTTACTCTAAATGTTTTTTTTAGCCTTAATCCCACATCATCCATTTGCATTTCTTGTTATTTACTTGCCTACCCCTTAATTTTCAATCTTTCTATATTACCTGGTTTTCAGTGTGTATCTAGATTTTGATTTTTAAATCAGTTATTTTCTGGTTTGGTGTCTTTGCTCTTTTCTAGAGCATTTTCTGCAGATGAAGGGATACATGGCTGAGAAAGTCCCTAAATATTTATAAATCTACAAATATCATTCATGCACCTCAACAGTAATTTATGTGTGCGTTGGGGATGGGGTATGGAGTTGTAGGTCTTTAAGATCAGTAATCTGTAGGTGCCACTTCACTTTCATGTTGATGCTAATCTGATTCTTTTTCCTTTGTAAGTAAATTGTTCTTCCCGTAAACTTGCAAGATTTCATCAATAAAGTTCAGGAATTTTACTCGGATATGTCTGGGGGAATGGGTCTAGACCTCTTGCAATCACATAAATGGAGGGACAGCAGCCTGGAGAGAGGCTGTGATTTTGTTATGGTCTTGTTATGCTATAAGGTCTTGTTATAAGTTTGTGGCTGAGTTGGGATTCTTTATGCACAGTATGGTACACTGGACTGACAGCTAATAGAGTGTTAGCATCAGGTGGCTTTAGCAGTTCCTGTTTGTACATGGTGGAAATTGGTGCTAAGTTACAGGAAAATTATGAGCTGCACATCCTTACTGACACACATGGGAAATCCCCTAGAGAAAGGTGATAGCCTTTCCTGAGATACCTGATCCTCTTCTGGTCATGATAGGTCGGAAAGGTAGGAAAGAATAGTAGTAATATAAATAGTGATGATAATTATACATATTAGCTAACATTTGTTGAATGACTTATGTACCAGGCAGTGTTCAAGTAGTTTTCTAGGAATGAGGGCACTATTGTCTCACAACCATATCATGCCCAGTTAACAAATGAGAAAGTTGAGGGTCAGAGAGTTTAAGTCATGTGCCCAAAATACTAAAGATAATTAGTGGTGGATCCAGGAAAATATGCCCTCAGTTATCAGTGCCTTTTTTTGGGCTCCTGTATCCTCTGGACATAAACGATCCATATCCTTGAGTGTGTGGCTAAACAGATAAGCTATGTTTCTAGTGGGCCATGTTTGGGATTCCAGGGGTTGACTCAGGACTCATCGAGACAGAGGGCAGTATTGCTCCCCAGCCTTCTGCATTATGAATGCACCCCTTCCCTGGCACCTATAGAATGATAGGTGCCCTGGGAAAGAAAGTCAAATGATTCCAATTTTCCTACTCTAGCTGCTTAGATTTTGCCAAGATTAATGTTGGAACTATACTCCAATTACTTTGGATCTTTTACTGGCCCATAGCTAGAGTTATCTTTAAAAAATTCAAATCCAAGTTTGTAGCTTCCTTCTTAAGATTTTTTAGAATGACTTCCCATTGCATTCAATCAGTTTTATGTTTTGGAAAGGACAATCTTGAGATTTCTACTTTCAGTCAAGATGGGGTAACAGGGACTATTTTTATCCTTTCATCTTAAGCAATGAAGAAACAGGGCCTGTTACATGAAACAACATCAGTTTTCAGACATAAGGCAACAAGCAACACAAGGCAGTGATCTTTGAAAGAGATGAAACAAGTGAGGTGAGCACCATAATGGAGCCAGCTGACCGGTGGAAGATGCCTTCAGTTTGCAGCATGGACAGATGGCAACCTAGACAGAGTCCAGTAGTTTTCCGAGTTGGGGAGAGAGAATAGACAATTTAGATGGGCAAGGCAGTTGAATTTACAGGGCAGAGAAACAGGAGAAAGTTTCATGGAAAGCTGGGAAGATCTGTAAAGGCTCCTTTCAGCTGAGGTTTAATCAGCACATGCAGAGAGGAAACCTCAAAGAACTGGTAGACAAGACCACTAAAACAGCTACTGTAAATACAGTCTGTATGTTCATCAACATTTGAGCATTCTACAGAAAGAGACATAATATTAAAAATGATCCAAATCGAAGTTCTAGAGATGGAAACTACAATGTCTGAAATGAAAAATACATTGGATGGGATTAACATCTGACTAGGCACTGCAGAAAAAAAATTAGTGAACTTGAAGACACAGCAACATAAACTAGAAAATTAAACAAAAAACACTGGGGAAAAAACTCCAGTGAGTTGTGAGGATTCAAGTATGTGTGATTGTAGCATCTGGGAAACAGGGAAGAAAGTGGAGTACTGAAAAAAATATTTGAAGAAATAATGGCCAAAGTTTTTCCAAATTTGATGGAAACTATAAACCAAGAATATCAATAACTTCCAAACACAAACACAAGAAACTTGAAGCAAATGACATCAAAGTGCATCATGATCAAATTGCTTAAAAAGTAAATCTTCAAAGAAGGCAGAGGAAAAATGTGCCTTACATAGGAACATAAATAAAGATGAAGGCCAACTGCTCATTGGAAATGGTCCAAGCTATATGACAGAACAGTGAATCTTTGAGGTACTGAAAGAAAATAAAAGTCTGTCAATCTATAGTTTTATACTCAGCAAAATTATTGTGCAGAAACAAAGATGAAATAAAGACATTTTCAGACATACAAAAGCTGAAAGGATATATCACTAACAAACCCACACCATAAGAAATGTTAAGGGAAGACCAGAAAATAGTTACAGGCTATTTGGACCTATGTAAAGAAATAAAGGGCACTGGAAATAATATGTGGGAAAACTTAAAAATCTCTTTAACAGATAGGTGCTTGAAGCAAAAACAATAATGACATATTGTGAGGTTTACAACATTTGGAGAAATAGAATGTGTGAATAATAGCATTAAGGCTAGGAGAGGAGAAATGGAATTATGGTTTTGTAAGTTCCTTATGTTTAACACAAAATGATATACACTACATGTAGAGATATAGGCCTCATGTAGTCTATGACGAGTGAAAGATGTAGATTGTAAACCCTAAGAAGCCAGTAAGATAACACAGCAAAAGGTTATATAGCACATAAGTCAAGAGAAGATAAAATGAAATCATAAAACATACTCAGCCCAAAAGAAAGCAGAAAAAAAAGGGGAACAAAGAATAGATGGAACAAACTTGGAACAAATACCAAGATGGTAAATTAAAACCCAACCATATCAATGGTCATATTCAGTATAAATGGTCTAAACATCCCAATGGGAAGATTGAAATTGCCAGATTGGATTTAAAAAAGTGGGACCCATTCATAGGCTGCCTATAAGAAACTTACTTTAAATGTAAAAACTCAAATAAGTTAGAAGGGCCAATGTGGTAGTCAGAGAAGGGGAAGCTGTTGGGAGGTTTTTGTAGTGGAAGAGCATCAAGGTTAAACTGGAATGACAGTAGTAGAAATGGGATGAGAGAAAATGTGAAAGAGGTGGAATCTCTCAAGACCCTGTATCTGGTCCTGAAGGGTGGCAGGGAGAAATGACTTCTGACTTGGGCCACTGTGCTGGGCCAGTGCTAGTCCCTGAGGTGGTTATCTTAACTAATCAGGTCATCTGGAACTCATGAGGTTTCTGTCACCAAATGGCTTCAGGAACCAAGGGTGGCTTCCTGAGAAGAGAGCACCGGGTGTGAGAGAAGCCTTGACATCCACTCGTCTCTTATCCAGGTCACACCCAGCTTTCAGTGTGATCCTTAAAGAGACTTGTGGGGCTCTTGTGCCCACAATGGTCAAATTGATGTGGATGCCGTCACCCGAAGAGTGGTGTGAGCTTTTAGTCCCTCTCAGAGGAGGGCAGGTGGGCAGGACAATCCCGGCCCCCAGGACAAAGGTGCCTCCCTTACCAGATTTCCTGTGGCCGTCCCTGGCATAGTTGCTGGGGACCATGCTGAGGCGTTTTCCCTTTGCCTCCACTCCATAGAGCATTTGGTATGTGACAGGGTCTCCGTCCCTCTGGTGGCTTTGCCCCAAGGCCTTGGAGGAGAGCAGGAGAGAAGTTACACGCGGGGGAACGGTATCTAGCTTGGCCTCTTCCACCTGTAAAAGGGGCCATTCCAAGGGTTTGCTGCAAGGTAGGCAAAGGGGCCAAAGGAGAGATGCGCCCTGGGCCCTGGGCAGGCTGGGGATGGGAGGGATGGTGCACCAGTGCCCGCTTGCCAGCTCCTCACCTCCATTCCCTGTGTCTCAGGGGCGCAGTGAATGGCCACAGAATCCACTGCCCTAGGGGCAGTTAGGGCTGGGAGTTCCCATCCTTCCAATGGCATTCCTGAGTGGCCTTGGCGAGGGGTGTGAGGAGGAGGGCCTGGCACCCGGGAAGCTGAAACGACTACAGGAGTGTGGGTGGGACGGTGTGATGGGCTGGAGCTGATGTGTGAACAGGCACACAGGGTGGGGCTCCTTGAGGTGGTAGTGTGGGGCAGTGGGTTTCAGAGTCTTAAATAAATAGCCAGGCACTGCAGGAGTGGAGTGGGTACCCCTTCTCAATGCGGGGAGCCTAGCGAGGTGGGCGTGGGGAGTGGTGGGGTTACCGGCTCAGTGAATGCCACCTGGCGGGTCCCTTCCTGCTGTTTCAGGATGCTTCTGGCTTTGGCTTTCTTTTCTTCCTTCCCAGTTGCTTTAGGGTCTGTCATCACTTTGGGTTTGCACTTCTGAAAGGAAGGGAGGAGAGCGCTGTGACCGCCCTGGTGGGCATGGATCACCCTGTGCCCGCAGGGGAACAGCTCTTTGTTGAGTGGGCCACACCTCCGCTCCCCTGGCTCCCGTGCTCCGTCCCTGCCTCCTGTCCTGCCTGCAGGCACGTCCTGGCATCCATGTCACCCTGCCCCCAGGACAGCCTTCTAAACCCCAAGTGTATGTGTCCCTGCCCACCTCAAAATTCAGCACTGGCTTTGTATCACTCAGCATGCAAGGGATGCCCTTTAGCCTTCCATCCCCCAATGGCCTTTCTAGCTGTGACTTCCCAACACAGCCTACAGTCTGGAACCACTGGAAGACCTCCCTGTCTTTCATCCAGCCAGGACTCTCCCTCTGTCCCCAGAGGCCCCCAACTTCTCACCCTACCCACCCCGTTTTCCCAGAGCTGTCATCACAATCCATCCCATCTTTCTCTTTTCCCAGGTGTTCCTCTTAACCCCTTGAGGGCCAAGCATATGGGCCTTGAGTGGACTTGCTTGTGCGTGCACCTGGCCTTCTACTCCTGCAGGGCAAGCAGGGAGCCCAGGGTCCAGCAGGGGAGGGGCCCACGGAGGCGCCTCCAGGCCAGTCTACAGGGAGTGGGAGGTGCTGAGGCATCTCAGGGAAAGCCGAGCCGACTGGGTCTCCTGTCGGTTGTGCTGTTTGTGGGTGTGGTGAGGCCGTGGCTGCATGCCAGCTCATCATCCGGGTTAGAGTCCTCCTTTGTTGCTGAGTGGCTGAGGGGCTTCTGTTATCTGTGTGGCTCAGTTCCCTTATCTGAAGATGGGGATGATTGTAGGCTCTACCTCCTAGAGTTGTGAGAAATAAATGAATCGCTGTGTGGACATATCAGGTCCTCTGTGAATGTTGGCACTGTTTTGTGGGATGGAAGGAGGGTTTTGATAAGCCAGCTGGGGATGTGGAAGGAGCTGTCCAAGGGCATGCTTAAGGCCATCTAACTAGGAGATTTAGTTGACTTCAGGGTTTTGTTTGGCACAGAGGGAGATGGGGTGTAAGTTAGGTCAAGGGCTAAATTTTCAGGTTGAGAGGGAAGGCTGAGGCCAGCTTCTCCAGAGGCGGCTCTGCTCCCACTCCCCCTGCGACCTGCAGTGTCTGCTCAGGAGTCACCGAGTAGCTCCCTGCCCTCATTCTGGGAGGAAGCTTAGTGGAATTGATGTGGTGATAACACAGACCAAACTAACTTCTGCTGACTCAGTGTCCCCTGTGGCTGACACCTCAGACCTCAGTCCCCTTTGACGACAAATGGATCAGCAGGGCACAATGCACTGGGCAGCGCCATAAGCTAGGCTTAAATGGAGCAAGGCCTGGACTGCCAGAAGAAGGGTGTGGACGCCGCAGACAACCTCCCTCCAGCCATCTTCACTAAAGGGTCCTCCCGCCATCTCTGCTGTCTGAGGCCTGCCACGGAAGCATCCCCCTTTTTCAGGAGCTTCTTTCAAACCCCAAATACTTTTGGGAAGGACAATGATGCTTGCAGATTTAATTGTTTTTTCAATTTAAATTTGTTCCCTCCCTGGGTCTAAAATTATTTCCAATTAAAGCCACATAAAGGGTAAATTGTGAACACATTATTAGAATATAATCTTTGTGAGGAGAGATGGGACCAAACACATTAATCCTAGCAGTGAATATAACTTCTGGGATTGACACTGAGTTCTGAGCAACCTGGGAGTTAAACTTCTACCACACCCTGAAATATGGGGGTGGGGAGTGGATAGGCCATCTGTAAATCATTAGCACCTCAATGTAAAATATGTTTTTCACTAATATGTTATCAGGTAAAATCAGTTATGTGTTAAAATGTCTGATGAAACTGGCACTCCAGAACTTTCTGACTATAAATGATTAGTAAGCACATAAACAGAATGGGAGCTTTCGTGAAAGGCAAAGGGTATTGAACTGTGTGAAGCAGAGAGAGTGGAAGGAGTGTGAAGGAGTTAGCCTGATGAAGCCCAGGAGCTTGGGAACTGGGTAAGTCTGAATTTGAGCCCCAGCTTGGCCCTTCATTATCTAAGTGAGCACAAGAAAATTACTTTCCACTTTTCTCAGCTTCCTTATGCTTCAGCTGGGGAGTAAGAGTGGTTTCTACTTTGTAGTCTTGTTGGGGACAGTTGACAAGATAACTCATGTGCATGCTAAGCACAGGGCCTGCCACATGAGAAATGCCTAACAAGTTAGCATTATCATTAGTAATGGCATTTTTTGCCCATTTTTCTCTGGAGGCTGGGAAATTCAAGATCAGGTGGCATCCTCTGCTGAGAAGAGCAATTTCCAAGGATATGGCTTGATTTTATGTAGATGATAGGCCCAGGGTGGGGCACTCGGGGGGTGGGGCAAAGAAACTGAAGCAAAACTAGCTGTTATAGTTCCTGGAGAAAGAGAGAAGATGGTGCTATAGACTGAGTGTTTCCCGCCAAATTCTTATTCTGAAATCCTAACTCCCAATGTGATGGTATAAGGAGGTAAGGCCTTTGGGAGATGGCTAGGTCATGAGGATGGAACCCTTGTGAATGGGACTAGCGCCTTATAAAAGCGGCCCCAGAATGATCCCTCACCCCTGCCACCACATGAGATACAGTGAGAAATCAGCCATCTGTGAGCCAGGAAGCAGGCTTTGCTCAGACACCAATCTGCTAGTGCCTGGATCTTGGATTTTCCAGTCTCTAGAACTGGGAGAAATTAATCTCTGTCATTTATAAACCACCCAGTGAATGGTATTCTGCTATAGCAACCCACATAGACTAAGATAGGAGGGTTAGAACTAGTTCTGATGCAGGCTAGAGAAGAGTTGTGTTAGTAGGAGTCTCGGCAGGGCATAGTGGCAGCAGAGCGCAAATGCCTTTTGACTCTGGAGCCACCACAAGGATGGAAGTGCTTGGGGACACTGGAAAGGATCCATTCTGCCAAGATCACAATCTATTGCCCTAAACCCTTCTCAAAACTGACCAAGACAGCTTGAATAGCCTTCTGTTCCCCTCACTTTGATGAATAGATGGGTTTCTTCCTGACTCACAGGCCAGACCTCCCTTTTTTCCTTTAGTTAACTTGCACTTGTAAATTCTTTCTCTCTCTCTTTGACATGAAAATCTTCTCCTGGCCTCTTGCCATTTTTCAATCCAGGAATGTTTTTCACAAGGTATAGGGGCTTTTGAAATGTCATTCTCAAGAAAAACAGCACCCCTGCCTTGCAGTCTCTGTGGAAGGGTAGGAGCCTAACTATGTGAGTGACACAGATGGTCTAATCACAGGGACAACCTTCCCCAGGCATCCTCTAGTGCTTTTCTGCTAATTCCGCACAGTGCTTAAAACTTTTAACTCTTGCCCTTTGTTTTTTGTAAGTTGAGTTCAGTCTCTCCCTATTGCAATTGTCTTAAGTCTTCCTTGCGATTTTTCTCTGACAGTACATACCTGGAATGGTGGCTTCTTCTTGCCTTGCCTCCGCTCCTGCCACTGCAACACCCACGTGAGGTCAGACATTCGCCTCTCCTCTGCAGTCCTCCATGTGGACTTCCTTTCTGTGGGCATCAAACCCTTCAGGTCCTCTGATTTCTCTGACATTATGGTTGTGCTTTGGGTGGGAAGGTGGTACCCTCTCATTTCACTGGTCCCTCTGTGTCTAGCTGCTGGAGTCGATGACTCAGACTGTAAGGTATAGTCTCTGCATGGGAACATATAGGGCAGAGTTAGGCCAGCAGCTGGGATATTGGTCTTAAGAGGTGGGATGTCTAGAGGGTGATTATGAGGTCACTGTGAGGCTGGCCCCTAGGGTCATAGTAGAGAGGGGTGCTGGCTTCTCTATGTGGCCACTGCCCCTCTTAAGTCAAGTTCTTCCCCTTGATTCCAACATGGTTTTCTTTATGGCCTCTCCACTCCACTTCCATAGAGATCTTACTAAAACAAAGGTCAGTTCATGTGTCTTCCTTTCTCAAAAAACTTCATTGTCTCCCTGTAGCCTATAAAAAATTTTAATTCCTTGGTTTGGCATTGACTTTCCACACTGTACTCTAATTTGAACAAAAAATTTTATAGGCTCAATTACTGTCATATTCATTGAACAGATAGTTACCAGGTTCCTACTGTGTGCCAGGAGTGGTGCTGGGAATATAATGCAAGATGAAAACATAATCAGACATCCTGAAACACATGGGCTAGTGGGAAAGACAAGACAGCAGTTAAATATTCTCTGAATCCATACTGACAAATGAAGATGATGTTCTGAAGGAAAGGAATATAATTCTATGAACTAGACAAAAGAACTAGACTTGGTTGGGTGGTAGGTGGGTCACCACTCTCCCGAGCTTCTAGCCATAGGGTAAGTAGGCCTCAAAGGGCTCTGGGTCAGAGGGATGAATGTGAGGAAGGCCCTGTGACAGGATGGAAGCAGGGCACACCTGAAGGCCAAAGTGGCAAGAGTAACAGGAAATGAGAAGTGATGCTGGCAGAGCCCAGATCAAGACTTTAGAGGTCACAGTTTTGCTCAGACTGGGAAGGAAAGGGAAAACAATAAAGGGATTTAAACAGAGGGGAGGGAATGACATGATCAAGCTTCCTTTTTGTTTTAGTAAACTTTTATGGAAGAAAATTTTATTTATAGAAATGTGCCAGAACCACAAATGAAGACTCTGTGGAATTAGTACCCCAGAATTCCCCTTTCTGGCCCCTGCTAGTCACTACTTCCCTTCAAGGGTAAACACTTTCCTAATTTCATAGATTTGTTCTGTCTGTTTGAGCTTTCTATAAATGGAATCATACATATGTAGTCTCTTGTATCTGGCTTTATTCATTTTATAATGCATTTGCAGGATGTTAGCAATGAATGCTTTTAGTCTTCGTGTGTGTGGCAATGTCTTTACGTTCATTTTTTGAAGAAAGATTTGATGGATAATAGAATTCTTGATTAACAGTTTTTTCAGCACTTTGTATATATCATTTCACTGCTTTCTGTGCTCTATTGTTTTACATGGAAATCAGCTGTTAATCATATTGTTGCTCCCCTGTACATATGAGTCATTTTTCTCTTGCTGATTTTTCTGTTTTTGTCTTTCAAACATTTGCTATATATGTCTAGTGTGGATCTCTTTGTATTTATTCTACTCCTGGTTTGTTGAACTTTTAGGATACATATTTAATATTGTTCATCAGAGTCTCAAAGATCTTAGCCATTGTTTCTTCCATTATTTTTTCTGTCCCTTTCTCTTTCTATTTCTGGGACTCCCATTATACATCTGTTGACATATTTCAAGTTGTCCCACTGGTCGCTAAAACTTAGTTGATTTTTCTTTGATCATTGTTTTCTCTGTTCTTCAGATTGGATGATTTCTATCAATCTATCTTCAAATGTACTGATTCTTTCCCCTGCCACGCTGAGGCCACCCTCGGCTCCCTGTAACATGTGCCTCTCCATAAGGAAGATCACGACATGACAGATGCTTCATCAGAAGAGCAAGACAGAACCAGCAAGAGAATGAGATATAATCTGCTGTTGAGTCTTTCTAGTAGAATTTTAATTTCAATTTTACTTTTCAACCATGGAATTTTCCTTTTTTTAAAAAAAAATTTCCATCTTCTTACTTAGAATCTTTTCTAATAAGAGATTCATTGTCATATTTTCACTTAAAATTTTGAACATGATTCAAAATTTTAGTTCTTTGACCGTATTTATAATAATCATTTGAAGGTTTTATCTGCTAAGTCCAACATCTGGGAATACTGAGACACTTTTTATTGATAGCTGTTTTCCTGAGTATGTGCCACATTTTCCCATTTCTTTGCATGCCTGGTAATTTTGTGTTGAAAACTGAACATTAAAGACATATTGTAACAGCTTTGGATTCAGATCCCTCCCCAGGAGTTATTGTTGCTGTTTTTTTCATGGTTTTATTGTTTAATAACTTATCCAGGCTCTATGAATCAGAGAATCCTTATCTGGGAATCCTATCTTCACAATGGTGTGAAGATGCTGAAGTTTCTGATTAAATTTTTGTATTCTTGTTTTTATATTTAATTCTAACTTCCTAAGCATTGTCTCTGTGTCTGCATGTCAGATTGTACAGAGACTGTGCTCAAACACCTCAAACCCATAAATTATCTTTCATCCACTGATGAATCTGTTTGTGGATAGGGGTGCTGTGTCCATTATCTTATTGCTACATGAAAAATCATTCCAAAGGAAAAATGGCTTACAACAACAAAACATTATTGTCACACAGTTTCTGTGGGTCAGCATTCTGGGTGTGCTTTAGCTGGGCCCTTAGACTCAGGCTAAGATCAGGGTGTTGGGGCGGTTACAGTCACCTGAAGGCTTGACTGGGGAAGGATCTGCTTCAAAGCCCCTCATCTGGTTGTTGGCAGGATTGGGATCTTGGTAGGTCACTGAACCGAGTTCTTTCTTTGCTGAATGTTGGCAGAAGGCAACCTTCAGTTCCTTATAACATGTACTTCTCCATAGGAAAGCTCATAACATGGCAGCTTGCTTCATAAGAGTAGCAGGGAAGAAACCAGAGACAGAATGAGAGCAAGGCGGAGGTCAGTCTCTTATAACCTAACCTAATAACCATGTTCTATTTATTAGAGGCAATTCACTGAATGCAGCCTGCACCCAAAGGGAGATTATAAGGCACTAATCCTAAGAGGTGAGGATCATTGGGGGCCATTTTAGAAGCAAACAATCTCAGGAGAACATTTAAAGTTTCCAGGCCATTTTCATGTGTTCCCTTTTATTTTCATCTGAGCTCTTTCTTGTCTCCTTTGCACACATGCACAGCCTCAGGGTTGGCCAGGAGTGTGTGGCTAGATTGGGGTTTTTCTAGTTTCTGCAGTGCATGCATGCAGCATTAGCCAGAAATGTGTTTGCCCCAACTGCAACTGCAACCTCAATCTTGTGGAGTTATTGGTTCTCCTGCATTCCTGCTTTAGAGATTTTCACTTAGGCCAACAAGGCTGCTGAGAGTGCGTGCTGCTCTCTGCTCCAAATCCAGTGATCCCCTTTTAACCAGAACAGAGAAATTGTCCCCCACTGGTGGAATTCCCTGCTGACTGAGCTGGGAGGAGGGGATGGGAGCAATCTCAGGCTAGAATGCCACAGATTCTCAATGTTGTTTTCCAAATTTCCACAGTTTTCAAGCACAAATGTTGCTCCAATTGTTGTATCACTTTGGTTGAGGTCTAGAGTGCTGTAGGGTTGTTTTGATCAATTTTGTCCAGCTCTATAAATTCTTTTTGGGGAGAGGATTTAGATAGCTACTCACTTAGCCAAAGGTGTAAGTCTCCTGCCATTGCACTCTTTATATAATGCATTTTGTAAGACCCCCTTTGCTATCTTGAAATAATATTCATATATAACTTAACCTATTTGCATACACATATTTAAAAAATTTTCATAATCCTTCAAGCAAATATAAAGGAGAAAAAATTTAAAATATATTCTCCCTTTGGATATATTTCAATATTTTAATGCTTGGTCACCACTAAACTAGAAGGCAGGCCCCCAGATTTTCCAAACACCTCTTAAGGATTGGAATAACCTCACTGAGAACCAATGAAGTAATCAATTATAATCAATCAAGCATGGTTGGGGTGGGTGGAGGCAGACAGTGTACAGTTGGTGGTCTGTCCATATTCATCACTAAGCAGGTGTTGTGAGTTGGAGAGGCAATGATCCAGGGGCATCAATACAGCAAGCAGGTGAGTGAATGGACAATACATAAGGCTCTCAGGCCTCTTCACCCCAGGTTTCTCTTCTCCAGATCTGCAGTAAGATCTGTAGCCACATGTTTTTAGAAGCCTTATCTGGGTGGGTGGGTTGAGGGGAGGGATTGGATTGCTAGAACTCTACTTTGTGAACATGAGCATTAGTGCTTTCCTAAAGTTGACAGCCATCATTATCGTTTTGAAAGAGACAAGAGGCCAGGCTACCTAGGCTCTTGAGGCTCATCTTGAGGGACAGGAGGGAATTCATGTTAAGGAACATTTATGGATGTATCTTGATGTCAAGTACCATGCTGAGCACTGAGGGAAGAGGATACAGAGATTAAGTAGTGTCGTGCTCATGGAGTTTACTATTTCCCTGGGGAGACACCTATGAAGCCTGTTGGGCACTGTCCTGTTGAGACATTCCCATGCTCCAACTGCCCCCCTTTGTGGTTTGGGTGAGTAACCACCAATTCTATTTGAGAGAAGGAACCAGGTTGGTCTAAGTAATCAATACACAGTCCTTCCCAGACTACTTTGGTGCAAGAGGGACACAATCAGCATGCAGCTGGGAGCTTTTGCTAGGAATGTGAGGAAACAGACTCCCACCTGTTGAATGGTGGGGCATGTGGTTGTAAAGTCTGGAATGGTGTTATTCATTTCACTCTGGTAAGGAAGAGAAGCTGCCATCAGTATGAACTCCATTCAAAGAGCAGGGTGGAACCAAGAGACTCACTGAACAACAGAGCCAGTGTCTGAGCTTTTCATACTTTTAATGTGTAACTCAGCCTGACTTGTGTTTTCTGTTACCTGCAACTGAAATCTTTGTGATACAATAACTAATACAGGGGAGATGGTAACAGTGCAATAATAATGTTACATAAAAGGGCTGTGGAACACAACAGAGAGCATGGTGAAGTCTGGTTGGGGGGATCAGAGAAGACTCCACCAAGAAGTATTTGAGCTAGGTCTTCAAGGATGCAGAGAACTTTGACAACAGGAGAATTACGTCCCAGCTGGAGGGAGCACCGGCCAAGGCATGTCAGTGTGCAGAGAGGAGGAAGTGATCTGTATCTAAAGAGTGGAGGCCTGGGGACAGGAAGTGGAGACTTAGTTCGGAGCCAGAGAATGAAGGTGCTGGGATGCTTTGCTACTCTAGAAAGCTCATTCTTTCTTTCAAAACCCAGCTCTGGAATGCTTCAGATGAGCCAGGTACCTCTAAGTGATGTGGGCAGAAATGGGAGCAGAAGGGGAGGAGAGTGGGCAGGCTGAGCTGGAGAAAGCCAGAAAGACACTGTGCATACATATAAACAGTACCAAATAGATCACCTTTGCTGGCAAGTCCAGAATTGGTATCCTAAGTCCAGAATTGGACCTATGATTAAATTGAGGATTGGGGGAAAGGAATGAAATTGGGAGATACTGGGGTGGCATGGAGGATAATGTTTCACCCACCCCCACCACCAAATGGTATTTACTGAAACAAATTGCAAGGCATGATGTTTATTATAGCTTTGATAAAAAGATGTTAGGAGTAATGGTGCAAAAAAAAAGAAATAGAAAGTGTGATTGGGGAAGGTGGATTTTTCCATGCTTTTCTGTCACCAGGGCCGACATGCAGCCCTACTCCTGGCTGGCCCACCCCCAGACTTGCTTCTCTTGGCTCTAGAGCCTGGCTCTGTCATGGGATCGTGGGGTAGGTGGGTTAGAGAGATGGAGACTCGGTGAACCATCTGTATACCGGGAACCTTGAGCAGCTTCCCTCCTCCTTTCCTTAACAAATATGATGGCAGAACTGAGGCAGCCAAGAGGCTTTCGGCCACTGAAGAGTCCACACTGCAAGACCAGACCACGGAGGCATTCTCAGGCTCAGAGCCGGAAATGGAGGCCCCTTACTCATCCTCGTTTCACAGATGGGGAGGACAACAAAGCCCAGAGAGTCCAAGAGACCTCAGAGCTAAATAGTGGGGCCCAGAAATTCCATTAATAATAATGGGGTCTGGAATCTGTACACTACCCCCCAAAGACTTTTTATATCTATTGCACTAAATCAGGGGTCTTGAAATCAAGTGCAAGGCAGGTAACATAAAGGAGTGGAGCTGAGTACAAGGCAGTGGGAATGTGTGGAGTGGGGTGACCTGGCAAGTGTCACTCAGCTTCAGCCAATTGTGGCCATGTGGGAAGGTCAGCTCCGTGTAGCCAGATCTTCTGATTTTTCAAATGATGCTAGAAATCAGATGTTTATGTGAAATTAGAATCAAACTTAAAAAGGAATGCTGACTGGACACAACCCATGTGGCCTTGCTCAGGCCTAGGAATATCCGTTTGTTGTTTCTGTCTCATTGAGCCCTCATGACAGCTGGGAGGGATGTCAGGCCAAGTGACAGCAGAAGACATTGAGGTAGAGTGGGCAGGTGGCTTGCAAAAGTCCACTTGGCTGAGAATAAGTACATCCAGGACTGGAAACCCGGTCTTCTGACCGCCAGCCCATGAGAATGCAGTGGGGTTCCAAGAGAGAAGAGTCTGAGAAACAGGGCCCAAGCAGCAGCCAGCCCTCAGTAGTGGAGAAGGCCTCAAGTATTGGGAAAGGTTTGAGCCACCTCCAGTGGTCCTGGCTCAGGCTGGAGGATATGAGGGCAGACCCACTGGGGTTTTTCACATGGTGCTGTGTGGTTCCTGAAGAGCCTGTTGAAGTATCCTTTATGCTTCGTCCTCCTTTCTGGCATTTTAATAACCAGGATCATTTCAATACTCAAAGGCCATTTAAAATATATATAGTCTTACTAGTAAAGGCTGTTTGCATATGGCTGGTCCAAGTTCCAGAGAACAGCCACCAGTCCCCAGACCCAGCAGGGGATCCGTGGCAGGCGGCTCTGACTCTCAGAACGCCACATCTGCCCTAGTTTTCCAGGACACTCCAAGCAAATGTCCCAATTAGGCTGCAGAATGGATGTGCTGTGGAGTGGGCTGTGATTTACATATTCAGGTCCCTGTATTCTCCTCTGTTCCTGGAACTGTCCTCTTACTCTGCAGGGCTTCGGTAAGCTGCCAGCTTTCCACAGGCACAGGCTTCGGGCTGGAGGGCTCTGAGGGTGAGGCAAAACATACAGCGGCATGGAGCTGGGTCGAGCGGGCTGACCCGGGAGCCAGAGGCCTAGTATGAGGCGTGCCTGGCTCCGCCCCCTTTGGCTGTGTGACCTGGGACTTGCTCTCTGGCCTCGTTAGTTTTGCAGTGAACAGGACTCAGGTGTTGCAAACCAGTGCAAGTGATATTTGGCCCACAGATGTATTTTGTTCAGCCTGTGAAGTGTTTAGAAATCAGGCTTTTTCATTAAAACAAATTCAGATTTCTGATTTATTTAATAAACGAGTGATCTGGTATGACTGGGCTGGCATCTTCCCTCTTGAGAATTCCCACTTGCCCATCTAGTGTAGCCACAGCCCCTACCTGGCCCACTTTACCCATCTGTGTGACCTGCATGTCCCCTGAAGACATTTGAGTTCAAGACCTCCAGACTGGGCAATAATTGTAACCACTTTAAAAGTTACAAGGACAGTTATGTCCTCCTATCTTTACTTTGGAGAAGTGGAGATTCTTACCCCATTTTATAGGTTTGGAGCTCAAGGTTCAAACACATGGAGTCAGCCAGGCCATAGGGTATCTGGTTACTGTGTGGCAGGGCTGGACTCACACCTGTCTGACCCCCAAGCCCACCCTCCTTCCCGGTCTACATCAAGCAGGGGATTAATCCCCAAGGCCTACCAGGGCTGACTGAGCCTAAGGATCCTCCCAGGCCTTATTGCCAATGCAGCCTGGGCATCTTATGCTCTTCCACTGGGAGGAGAGAAGGGAAGGCTGAGGGATTTGGAGCACGTGGCAAGTTCTCCGACACACTGTTCTTGCCTTCCCCTGGGGACTAGAAGGGAGTGGAGACCTCTGTGATGACATATTTACGGAGAGGCACTATCTCAGTGTTCACGTGTATTTTCTCATCTAATTCTCCCAATGAACCAGCAACAGAGATATCATTACCCCATGTTATAGTTGGAGAAATCCAGGCCCCAAGAACTCAAGTTGCTTTTGAAGTCCCCACCCCTTGCAGGCAGTGGAGCACATGTCCCTCCTGCTGCTCAGGAAAGTGGGACCTGCTCTCAGTTAGGAGAGATGAGGGACCGAGGCTAACGGAGGCAGGCCACAGTCCCACAGTGAGGCGCTGGCTGGTCAGGACTTGAGCAAGCCCTTAGCCTGGGAGTCCACTGCCTTTTTCCAGTGAGCAGAGCCGGGAGAGGTTCATGGTGGAACCTCTGGCCCCTCCTTGAAAAGCTTCCCATGACTGCCCCCTCCATTTCCTGTTCCCGGAAGCAGCTCCTGCAAGGCAGCCCCACAAGGGGCTCTGGCAGGAGCCTGTGGGTGGAACAGGCAGGAGTCTGGACTCAGGGAACAGACCACTGTGGTATGAATCCTGGCTCTGCCATTTTGGCATCTTCGGCAAGTAAACAAACAACAAAACCCGCCAGTGCCTCTCTGTCCTCATCTGTAAAATGGGACAAAATCATACTATGCATCTCATAAATTCCTGTGAAGAGTTTTTAAATCTGGCCATACACTTGAAGTGCTTACCTCAGTGCCTGGCACAGGGAAGTGTCAGCTGCTATTATTCTGGTGCACATAAGCAGCTACGTGGGACGGCGGGTTGAACACGGGGCTGGCACTCACCCTGGAGCCCCTTCCCTCTCTGGGTCTGGTTTCCTTGCCTTTGTCCAGTTTCTTAACACTATTCATGTCTGGTTCCAAGCCCTGGATTTGGGGGTGCCAGAGGAGACCCTCGGCAGCCCAACCCCTCACGTGCAGCAGTGAACACACCAATGCACGAGTCTCCTGCTGTCGCACATGGAGCCTGTATCCGTCGGCTCCTCCCTGCATCCTCATGGCCCCACTTCCTTCCTTCCTCACCCTTGCTTCTGCCCTCAAAGCATCACGGGAATCTCACCAGGTTTTGGACCCTGTACCAGGGGACATGACACTCCCCATGCCTCAACATCTATCTCAGGGGCTCTCGCGGGGGTGGCTTTTGCCCCTGCAGTAGACATTTAGCAATGTCTGGAGATGTTTTTGATTATAACACCTGGGGGAAGGGTTAATACTGACATCAAGGGAGTGGAGGCCACTGAGGCTGCTCAGTACCTACAACACACATGTCACCCCACTGTGAGGAACTACCCAGCTCCAAATGTCAATACTGCTAGAGCTGGAAATCTTGGTCTATTGGACAACATGGGCATGTGGCCAAATGGTTAAAATTAAGTGTGATAAGGCTGTAGTAGGAGTAGGGTAAGGATTACTTGGAGGTCCAAGGGTGAAAGAGAATAACTGAACCACACAGAAGCCAGGGAAGTCCCTTTTTGGAGAAGTAACAGCATCACTATCTCATCTAAGTTTCATATAAGCTCCCTGTATGCAATTGACTGGCTCAGGATGCAAGTGTTGGTCTTCGGGTAGGTCAGGGCCCATTTGCTCTGGCAATTTCATTTGTATCCCTGGATCCAGCCATGCCTGAGATCTCATACTCTCTGGTTATGTGACACCTATAGGTTTCTTTATTTCTTACACTTGCTTGAGTTGAGTTACTTCTAATAGATGGATAAACATCCCAGCCACGTTTGCACACCCACAGACCTTGTGCAGACCTCTCCTCTTATTCTTACACACCTAATGGCCCCCAACTGATCCTGCCTTCTTTTCTCCTTCCTGTGGCTGGCGGCTTCAGTCAACTGCTATAGTGGCAGCTGTCACCCCACAGCATCATAATATCCAAGCATCAATTGAGTGATTGAAATGCTATCAGCCCAGATTTGGGGAGCTGTGATCAGATATGGTTCATGGAACAGCTGCCTGTGCAGGGCTGGCAGTTAATTAAAAGCCCGTGAACTTAGTGATTAACTAATCACAGCACGAGGGCAGTCGGCGACGACGCGACGCGGTAACTCCTCTGCTGCAGTGAGCTGGGAGCTCCCAGCGTCTGCCTTTGGGCTGCAGTGGCAGCAGGAGGCGGGGGTGGCCCCAGGGCAGCGTCCCAAGCAGTCTGCAGGCAGACTCCCAGCTGTTTCTCCTGCTTGAGGCTTCCAGGAGAAAGAGTGAAAGGCTGCCCGGGTGAGGGTGGAGACAAACACTGGGGCATGGGGTCAGAAGGGCTGGAGAGGAAGGGAGGAAAGGCTGTCAGGATCTGGGAACCACTGAGGCAGGAACCTGACGGGCTGTCGGGGAAGGCAGGGTGGGAGAGGGCCACAGGGTCTGGGCAGAGTCCTGGGGTAGCTGGGTGGGGGGAGAGGTGATGCACCCCTCTTCACCTCAGGGCTGCTTGGTACAAGGTTAAGTACAGTTAAGACTGCCATTAAGTCAAGGCTCTGCCACTTACTGCCTACGTGGTTGTGGACATGATTTCAATCTCTCTGCCTAGTTTCCTTACCTATAAAATCTGGGATTAAAAAACCTTCTGGGGTTTTGGAGACGATTGATCCATGTGAAAAGATTCTAACACGATAAGCACATGAAAAATATTAACTAAAACCATTAGCTTGCAAAGCAGAGGGCCACTTTCTCCTAGGAAAGAAGTGAAGGGCCATAAAAGTGAAAAGGGACTTTGGTTCCTATTTACCACGTCTCCCCCCTCCCCAGGGCCTTTTCCTGGGAAGAAGCCTGGGGGCTTTGAAAGCCACAGGGCCTTGTGGCAGAGAGGGCTGAGGTGGCACTAAGACAGGTTGGCACTGCATCCACCCTGCTTAAGTGGCACTGGGAGAGGCAGCTCCAGGGACTGTGGTTTCCTGGAGAACTTCACCACTTTATCACCTCCGTCAAGCTTTCAGGCTTAATGCCCTTGCTCCTGATTCTGATCCTCCCCATTGGGCTGACCTTACATGACTGTGAGTTGCTGCAATTTTGACATCTTAACTGTTGGCCCTCAGATTCCCTATTACCCAATGGGAAAAGCTCTGACTTCTGCCCCTGGCACTCCGCGTCCCCTGCAATCTGTTCCAGCTCATCTTTCCAGTTCTCTCTTTCTTTACCTTTGCACTGCCTGAGGTCTCTGAAGCTGCCACGCTCTTGGCTGACTGTGCTTCTGCCATGGAGTGCTTTCTCCTGGGGGTGTCCAAGTTCTTGCCTTCTTTCAAGGCCAGGTTCAAGGGTGTCGTCTGCAGGGACCATCTGCTCCCACCCCACAGTCTCTCTCATTGCACTGCTTCCAGCAGGCCTGCAAGTGGCTTGGTAGAGGTAGAGTTCCAGCTCACAGTGGTCCTGGAGGGCCTCACTGAGGAGGGGCGTTGCTGGAGCTGAGACCTAAACGATGGACAAGAGAAGCCTTGTGCGAATCTGGGAAGAGGTCCTAGGTGGTGTTGGGGAGGAAGACATTTCCTCTACCCTTCAAGGTTCTTCCAGCTGTTCTAACAATCAGATTGACAGGAGAAAAAAGTAAAGCTTTATTCCATACACTTAATTATGTGAGTACGGGGGATCCATGGACACGACATTCCAAAGACAGTGAGGGCAGTGAGGTATATACGTGCTCCTGGACAGAGGAGATGGCTTAGAGAAGGAAGGCACAGCAATGTGAAAGAGTAAATGTTTGGTAAACAAATGTTTGCTGGGTCACAGAAACAATGGGACATAACTAGACACACTGCCACGTCCCTTCTGTCTACCAGCCCCAGCTCACATTATCATGTAGTTATCTATGCTGAGACCTGCCCTCCTTAAGCAGTTCCTCCATCTAAATCCTTTTATGCAGTGAGGGGAGAAGGTCAAATTTCCTTCTGAGTTTTGGACCTTGATTGTTTTCAGCTGACATAATCTGCATGTCAAAGTGGCACATTTTGGGGCTGCCTGCCCTTGCCCCCTACAATGGGAAGGGCTGGGGTGCCTGTGGAGCAGCAGCGGGTCCACAATGCTGGAGTGCAAGGGGGTAACATGAAACAGGGCAGAGAAAGGGCAGCAATGGATCAAAGTAAGTGGTGGTCATCTCTCGCTGGTGGGAGAAGGGGACCTCACCTGCCTCAGGGCCAACAGGGCTGCTGCCCAGCCAGACATCACAGCAGTCTGTGGAAGTCCAAGTGGTCAGTCGGGGTTTCCAGAAATAGACTCTGCATCCAGGACTGGTGTGGAAGTGATTCATTAGGAAGTGTCCCAGCAAAGAGATGGAGGCAGACGCAGATGCTGTCTGCCTGCTAAGCTTTGCCATCTGTGTGTCCCTCTGTGTGGGATTCCAGAGGAACATAGCTGACTGGCTGGGCTGCTCTCACATGATCACCCCCCTGCAGGGGGAAGCGGGTAGGACCCTTGACTGAGGACTCAGAGTGTATCCCATGAAGAGGGCTGGTTGCCCGAAGTAATACTGGGGTGCTAGTATCAGAAGAGGGGAGTGAGTAATGAGTAGACAAAACCACCAGATACATCCCCTCCACCCAACGAGGCCCAGGTTCTGGGAGAGGCATGTACTGTCCATGTGTGTGAGGGGAGCCAGGCCAGAGCCCCAGGATGAGGGCCCCCTCACCCCCAACCTCTGCCCAATCCCTTCCCTAAAGGACCAGGTTATAGCTGGGAAACAGCAGGTGAGGGCCCCATCAGTGTTGCTCCCAGGTCTATCCCTGAGGGTTTGAGTGTCTGGGATGGTCTCCAAATTCTGAGGAAGATGGGCCGAGCCCGTATCTCTGGCTGCTGTGTGACGCTGGGCAAGCTCTCTGCCTTCTCCAAACCTTTGTCTCCTCACTTAGAATAAGGAGATACAGTAGGTGGGAAAGCACTTTAGAAACTGTAAAGTGCCTGGACAAACCACGCATGACTGCTTTAATCTCTGGTTGCCTGGTTCTGCCTGGTCCCCATCGTTGGCACTGCACCCTCACATCCCCACGCCTCCCTCCAGCGTCCTCTCTCCTGCCTTCCCTGGGCCCTCACCCTTGGGGCTGGACCTGTGCCTGCATTCATGCAGAGGGTGCCGCTTGGGGGGCCTTTCCAATGCCTTGTAACTCCTTCACCTGGAGAGGAGATGTGACTGCAACCAGCAGAACCAGTGGATGCAGGAAGTCAGGGAGGCGAAGGGCCATGGTGGCCTCAGGTGGGGCTGGCAGTATGTGACGACAGCTGTGGAGGGCGGGAACAAGTCCTCAGCCACTTCCAGACAAGCCAGTCCCTACAGCCTTGCTCTGAAAGAGAACTTTCAGGTCACATTCCCTACAGCAAAGTCTGAGGGACCCAGTTTCTCAGCCAGAACTGCTGGAAATGAAGTCAACATCTAGAGCTTGGAGATCGTCATTGATCTTTGGGGAGCTCTTGGTTTAATGGGACTGGTCATTCACCAGACAATACTAATAGGTACCTTGTCTCAGCTCAGGCTGCATAGACTGGGTTGCTAAGACATCAGAAATTTATTTCTCATGGTTCTGGGTGCTGGGAAGTCAGAGATCAGGGTGCCAGCTTTGTGGAGTCCCAGGGAAAGCCCTCGTCCTGGTTTGCAGATCACCCTCTCCTTGCGTTGCCCTCACGTGGCAGAGGCAGAGAGAGGAAGCAAGCTTTCTGGTGTTCTTAGGAGGCCGCAATCCCATCATGACTTAATTACCTCCCTGAAGGCTTCACCTCCTAATCCATCACATTGCGGGTTAGGATTTCAACATATGAATTTGGGGTGGGACACGAACATTCTATCTGTGTCATACCTCTTATAGTTGCCAACATGTATTCATGTCTATCTTCTCATTTGGCTTTATCTGCATTTGCAGAGGAAAAACTTAAACTCAGAGAGGCCAAGAGGTTGCCCAAATTCACACAGTAGTGACTTAGCTTGATAGAAGTTTCTCTTCACAGAAGTGTGTGGGTGGGTGGTCCAGGGCTGGCCTTCAGGCCCGAATGTACTGTAGCCTGACTGGACATCATACAAATAGTGCTAGACCAAGTCAGAGGGAGTAGGGTTGGGGTTCTAGAAATAGTCCCTGCATCCAGGGCTCCTGTGAAAGTAAGTCATCAGCAAATGTTTCAGAAATGATCAGTGTGGGCTGGGGAGTGATCTAAATAGAGAGGCCTTGCCCTGTTGGAAGGAAAGCTGGGTCAGCTCATTTGTTCCATGGCTTGTGGCCTGTGGCCTCCAGGAACCTGAACCTCTCTCAGAAGCATGCAGGTGGGTGGCCCAGGGCTGCCTCAGCCCTGCCTGTGCCAGGGACCTAGCCCCTTTCTATCCTGTGCACCACTATTCTCCAGCACAGCAGCACAAGTGTCAGCCATCACACCTGCCTTTCCAGGCAAGAGGAAGGTGAGAACGAGAAAAAAGGGGTGCCACTCTGCCTAAGGTCACATCTTAAAAGCTGCACATAATGCTTCAACTTCCAGATTTGGGGCCAGATCTAAAGTCTGTTGGCACCCCTAGCTAGCAAGGGAAGCTAGGTTAGCCCGTGCCCAGCTAAATTTGGGTTCTGAGGAAGGGGAGGAGAAGATGCTGTGGGCAAGTAGCAGCCACTGTTAATAGCTAGAGTATGAACATGAACTTGACCCCAATTTGTCTACCCCACTGCCCAACAGCCCTGCCCTCTGCCTTGAGACTTCTCTGCAAGGGCAGTAGACAGCTGCAGCTGTTGGAGAGGGGTCTTCTTAAGGAGAAGGATGAGTTGGGGCTGGACCCCAGGGTCTCTGGGTCCATTGAGGTCCTTATTTGTGGGTTAAGTCTCTACCCAAGGACAGCTGACTGCAGAAGCTGACCACAGGGAGAGCTGGACCTGACTGAGTCCTTCGCTGGGACCTGGGAGCTGGGAGCTTGGCTTTTGAGTTCCTGGCTCACCTATAATTCTATAGGTGACCTGTTAACCTTTAACATCCCTCAGGCTCAGTTCCATCATCCGTAAGATGGAGACAATGGGAAGAATTCAAAGTCAGACAAGGGTGTGGTGAGAGGTACTCAACTTGGGCATGAAATTTAAGAGGGCACCAAAAAGCTCAGCCATTAAGATCAATAAAATTTTAATGCAGTATTTCTTAGTTATGGTAAAATACACAAGACATTTACCATTGTAAATATTTTGAAGTATTCAGCTCAGTGGCATTAAGAACACTCACACTGTTGTGCGACCATCACCATCCGTCTTCAGAACTTTTTCATTTCCCCCAACTGAAACTCTGTACCCAGTAAAAAAAGGTTCCTATTTCCTGCCCACCCCCTACCCCTCAGTCCCTGGTGATTTCTCTTCTACTTTCTGTCTCTTTGAATTTGACTACTCTAGGCTTCATGTAAGTGGAATTATATAATATGTGTCTTTTTGTGTCTGACATTCACTTAGCATAGTGTCCTCAAGAATCCTCCATGTTGTAGCATGTGTCAGAATTTCCTTCCTTTTTAAGGTTGAATAATTTTCCACTGCATGAATACACCACATTTTGTTTATCCATTCATCTGTCACTGGACACATGTGTTGCTGTCTTCCTTTTGGCTACCGTGAATAATGCTATTATGAAACTGGATGTACAGATGTCTGTTTAGGTCCCCACTTTCATTAAGGCAATTTTAAAAAAAATCAAAATTCATGCAAAAATGTCTATGATGAATAAACTATCAAAATATTTAATGAAGACAGGATGAGGAATAGCACTGTGCTGACTGCCTGAGAGCCTGAGGCAGAAAGGAAGGAAAGGCAGTGCTCACCTGGCACGGTCCCATTTGTGGCCCGGGTGAGCGTCTCACTGCTCAGCCTAGTCCTGGCTCTGAGGAGGACAGCATGCGCCTGGCTAAGTGCTGGGCTGGGCGCGCCCTCTGCCCTGGCCCCTCAGGGCTGATTTAGGAACTGCAGTGATGGAGCAGTCTCTAGGCTGGAAAGCTGAACCTGGAATTTCCTCTCCCCTCAGACAGATCCATCTTAATTAGCTCTTTCAGGTAACAGTCCCTTCTGAGCCGGAGGAAGCTGAATGATGGGGACAGCCACCACGTCTTCCTTCTCTGCCAAGTGACAAGCTAAGAGATGCATGTCCCTGCTCAGGGTCGGCTTGCAGAGCTGGGATCGAGGCCACTCTACTGAGACAGGAGGCGATGCTCCTGATTTATTAGCTCTTAGCCATGTGGCAGGCACCTGGCGCTGTGTGCAGGGGCTGAGATTGGGCATGAGTGTGGGCATACAGGCATGACAGCGTGCGTGTGGTGGGAGCTCTCCGGGAGGAAAAGCCATTCCTGTTCCTGGGCTCTGAGCCCCCCCAAGGATGAAGGCCCATGAAATCGCCCAAAAGGAGTATCTTCCCTTACTCACTCAAGGAACATTTAAGCACCTGCTGTGTGCTGGGCAATGAGGGATTAGGTGGAAATGAGAGTTGATAAAGAAATGGGACAGTTGTGGCCCTGACCTTAAGGAGCTTATAACTGAAAATAATTGTTTTTCATGTGTCAGCAATTGAGGTATACGGGGTTATTTGGCATATAGGAGGGCCAGGGAAGGAGTGGTGAGAGGCCATCTCAGCTCTCATCGTCAGCTGAGAGAGAGAGAGAGAGAGAGAGAGAGAGAGAGAGAGAGAGAGAGAGAGAGAGAGAGAGAGAGAGAGAGAGAGAGAGAATGTGTGTGTGTGTGTGTGTGTGTGTCTGTGTGTGTGTCTGTGACTGAGAGGGAGCAGCTCTGGCTCTGGCTGCCCCAGAGGAGGCAGAACCTCTCCGAGGCCAGGACCTTGCCTGCTATCCTGAGACTGACCAGCAGATGGCGGGGATGCTACGGGAAAGTCAGATGGCAGGGGAGGAAGAGGGGAGCGAGGGAGAGGAGAGAGACGGAGACAGAGACACAGACACTATATTAGTCTTCTCTGGCTGCCGTAACAAAATACCACAGACTGGTGGCTTGAACAGCAGAAACTTCCTTCTTACAGCTCTGGAGGCTGCGAGTCCAAGCAAGGTGGGCATACAGGCATGACAGCAAGGTAAGTTTCATTCTGAGGCCTCCTCTCTTGGCTTGTAGGCTACTGCCATCAGTGTGTGCTCCTGGCCTTTCCGTAGTGTGTGCATGTGTGCGGTGGAGGGGTGGGGAGAGGGAGAGCGTGGTCTCCCTTTTCATATAAGGCAACCCTGTAGGACTGGGACCTTAGCTTTAGGACTTCATTTAACCTTAATTAGCTCTTTAAATCTAAATAATATCTATCTCCAAATTCAGTCACATTGAGGGGTTAGGGCTTCAACATAGGAATTTTAGGGTGGCAGTTCAGAGCTTCAGTCAGTTGCAGAGAGAGAGAAGGGGAGAGGGAGAGAATGACAGAGACAAGGACAGGGGTGGGGCTGGTGGAGGCAGGAAGGGCCTGTGGCACTGGGTGGAGATCGGGATTCCTGGTGCTGGGCCAGCTTTGCCGTTCACTTTACTGTGACCCCGAGCAGGTCACTTGTCCCTGTGAGCAGCCACACCCTCCCCTCCAAAGGAGGTAGTAGCACACCCCGTCCTCCCCCACCCCTAGTACCCACTGAAGTGATGACAAACTCATAGAAGGCAGCTCTCAAGAGCTTCTCCCCCATATGCTCAGTAACTCAGGAATTCTATGAGATAGGCATTAACATTATCTCCACCTTTCAGATGAAGAGACTGAAGGTCAAGGAATGTAAGTGGCCTGCCCAAGGTCACACAGCTGGAACTCAGCTCATGTCTTCTGACCCCATGGCTACGCTAGTAGGGAGAGTGCTCTGAGGGGGGCAGAGATGCAGTACCGATATGAAGGAGACTCAGAGCTCCTCAGCTCAAGTAGACCAGTCAGTTTCCCACTGAGGTGTCTTCAGGATTCTGGAGCCTCCACAAAACTTGGGGGAAAGGACAAGCTTGGTAGAGCCCCTGCAGGAAACCAGGATCCCCAGCTAACGGCCTGGAAGCCCAGAGACCTGGGAATCCAGAAGACACTCCCTGGACACAGGTGATCAAGCAAAGCTGTCCAAGAGGTGGCTTCTGTCCTGCCTTGGTTCGCTGGATGGTGAAGCCCGTCCAGCTCTTGGCTTCCTCTGTGTGGCTCGTGCAGGGCTGTCTGCAGAGAGGAGAATCCACTCTTTTTCTCTCAGAAACTCATGAGGGATGCCTAAATCTAATAAATTAATCTGGACTCCTAGAAACAAGATTAGATTTTCAAATAAAGGCAGGCTCTGACAGCTAAGGCATAAATCTTTTATTTAAAATAGAGACTAAACCCATTCAAATGCAATCAGTGATGACAGATGCAGATAGAAACAAGCTCTGATAGAACAGACTTGGTGTGGATTTGTTCGCTCATGGTGACATATCACAAAGCGTGACCTGAAAGACAGTCTGTGAGTGTCAGCAAATAGTGGGGCCTGAGCATTTATTTCCTTGTGGTTTATTGGCCCAAGGTGGTGCCAGGTCAATGCTGAAGCAAGTGATAGTCAGCCAGCCTCAGAAGTCATGGCCCAAGTGCCATCATCCCAGCCTCCACAAGAGGACATGGAAGAGGGTCAGCGGTGTTTGGAGGTATCTGGAGCATCAGCAGGGCAGCCTGAGGAGGAGAGAATGGGGAGCTGTCAGGAGCAGGTGGGAGATGGTTGAGGCAAGAAGTAAAGGTTGGTAAGAACAGTGGGATTATTTCCTGGAGCTTCCAGAGCAAAGGGTGAAGCTCTGCAGACCCCAAACCCAGACAGAATACTGCCTTGGCTGCAAAGGGTGGGATCTGAATGCCACATACTGCTCATTCTCTACATGATCTCATTTGATCCTCACATCAAACTCTTGTCCATGTAACAGGTTGAGACTAAGAGGAGTTAAGTCCTTGCCCGAATTACACAGCCAGTTAGTGGCAGTCACATGTCTACCCAAGGCGTGCTGACTCCAGCCCCTTGCTTTTTCCACCGGACACTCCACAGCTCACAGAGATGCAGGGGGACCTTGCAAACATACTGACATCTCATTTGTCCTAATTCAGGCAAAAAAAAAAGAGACTGTTTCTCCTTAAATGCCACTCCCTTTTAAAATCTTTTAGATGCTTGCTGCCTCTTCACAGTAGCACAAAGTCACCACCACAAATATACATCCTCTGAGGACAAGGGAGTTCCCAAATGGATAATCCATGAGTCCACCTTCAAGGAAATGTTTAATATGATGCTGCAAACAAAGCAAACCCCCCTACAAGACACTGCTTGTGTTAGGCAAGCATGGGAAACATTGCCTACCAGTCACTTCTCCTGGGGAGTCATGAAACACATTTGAGTACTACAGGCTCTGAGAAGTACTGCAGAAAAGAAGCCTGTTCAATCTTGTTTAACTCAGCATTTCCCCAACTTTTTTGAATATGAAAATATTTTAGTTTGGACATCAGATCATATCAATCCATCTTCCAAGGAATCCATTTTGGAAAACTTTGATCTAAGAATATAATTTCAAATTGGTCCATATAGCTTTCTCCAGAATGTGTATTATGGTACATGAAATTTCATCATTAAATATTTGAAGCGTATGTCCAGAGAAGCACAATTGTTCTTCATCTTTTTTAGGACAGGTTCCCTTGGTAACCTGATGAAAGCTGTGGGTGTTTTTCCTGGGTAGAGAGGAGAAGCACTCACACATGTGATGTATGTGCACACAGAACGGTGAATCCAGATGTAAGAGCCCTTTGTGATAGGCTTCAGGACACGATTCATGCATGAGTTTGTCTTAAGTCACCATCAGCTAAAGTCCTTGGTGCTATTGGCAGCCAAGCAGTAGGCCCCAGGAGAGGGGCCAAACCTGCTGCGGGCAGGGACACTGGGTGGGCAGGAGTGAAGGAGCTGAGCACACTCTGGGACTTCTGACAGGAGGAGCCGGGGGTCGTGCCAGTTTCACGGGCTCCAGGGCTGGTGCCCTCCACAGAGGCCCACGGCGGGGCAGGAGTGCCAGGCAGCTTGGTGAGCAGAGACCCCTCTGCAGCTCTGAGGGATTGCTCCTTCCCACAGCCTGCAGGCAGACTCAGATCCAGGGCTCCCACACCTCTGGGGCGCCCCACGGCCTAGTGTATGAGGACCCTGTTGCTGCTTGCTCAGTGCCGCTTCCCTGTCTGGGACTGTCACTTCTTCTGGGACTAGCACCCTGGTTGTCCTGGGGGAGCCACTCCAGCCACACATTTGTGTGGTATGGATCAGACCTCACTTATATGTGTGTCTGATCAGACTTCACCCCAGATTCAGGGGGGGGCGGCTCATGGCCCAGATGTGGATGATCGGAAGATACAATCTTTTTGGTCACTGATTGGTTCAGGGATCCGCACGGGACCCAAGCCAGGAAAATCAGTGCCCAAGGGACACATCATGTGATTTTTATGGAGAGAGCAGTTCTCTTAGGGTTGCTGATAAGAAAGGATGCCTGGAGCCACCAGTGTCTACCTAACCCCCGAGGGAAGATGGCCTGAGAAACGGGTCCCCTTGTGAGGAGATCAGGTGAGAGGTGGAGAGCCGGTGTGGCCCGGTGGGCGGGGGAGCTGTTGGAGCCGGGATCCACCAGTGCCCAAAAGCCATTCCGCCCCAGCACAGTCACACAAAGACCCAAAACATTTCTTTCTTGCTGAAGACCGTGTGAGTGAATTTCTTTCACTGGCAACTCAAAGAGTTCTGACCAATTCCTCTGTGTTAAAAACACATTCCCTGGCCCTCCCTAGTTAGCTGAGTGAGAATCTCCAGGTATGTGGAGACTTCATGCTATATAGATACAGATATATCATATATAATATGGACATACCTCTATATATTACATATAATGTAAATATATATGACATATATAAAAAATATATATATTATATATGTGTTTTTCTATATTCTGGAGAATCTAATGACCTAACAGATTTACTTTGTGATAATTTCCCCTGATTTTGTACCATGGAGTATGCAAGATGCCCAGATAGTGAATCTAAGATTATCTACATGTGAAATGCATTCAGGGCAAGCCCAGGAGTTGATATTTTACACCGTTCATCCTTAGTTTATTCCCACTCTCAAGATCTCAAATGGGGCTAAGAATCAGGTGATTATGACAACTTCTCAACTTTGTACAGGAGCAAGAGACTGCTCTGTGTTCATCAAAGCTCATTTCCATATCTCTGGTACCCACACCTAGATTATACTTCCCAGCCCTGCTTGTAGGTAGGTGTGGCCATGAGCTGGGTTATAGCCAGTAGAACATGAGGAGAGGTGCTGTGCCGCCTCCAGGCCTGGCTTAGAGAAACCACCTTGGGTATTCTTAAAGATTTTTCCACCTCCGGCTTGAAGTTGATAAACACAAGGACCTTAGAAGTTATGTTGGAGGGTGGCAGAGCCACAAGGACGAGGGATCATGGATACCAGAATCACTCTTGGAGGCATGCTTTGTGACAATCAGGAATCCCTGTTTGGGGCTTTACACAAGAGAGAAATAAATGTTAAGCCACTGGGATTTGGGGGTGGTCTGTTACAATTTTTCCTTAGCAGTGAATTTTCATGAACTTCAAATAGCTTTTCTATGTACCAATTCATCTTTGCCTCACAAAAACTCTGGGTGGCAGTCTGGGAATGGCATTTAACAGATGACAATGCTTGTCCTAGCTTAAGTAGTTGGTGGGAATAGAAAATGGTCTCAAAAGATCAGTTTGAATCTGATGTGAACCAATTATGGTGATGTGCCCCTCACTGGCCCTAGCCCCCTTCCTATTAGTTCAGGCATTTCTGTAAGGAGAGCTCTCCCTGGAACTCAGCACCTATCTTCCCATTCTCTTTGCCTCCAACCCTTTCCTAGTGAAGACACTAGGGACTCCGCCTCTGTCCATGGTTCTGAATCCAGTGGTGTTTACAGAGTGGTGTAGTGTGATTCATGAACCTGGACTTAAACATTAAACAGAACTGGGTTTTAGTTCTAAACGTATGTTCCCCTGGAAAGTCTTTTAACTCCACCAGATGTTAACTTTATTATCTGCAGAATGGGAAAGTTATACTTTCTTCATGAGATTGTTGTGGAGATTACGTGGAGAAACTACTGGTGTAGTAGATGGGCCCTTTTATGTCCCCTCCCTATCAAGAGCAGCAGGTGGACTGATAATTTCATACTTATGAGTAATAGTGACTTCTAGGGCCAGACCTTTTGTTCACTGACCTTTGAGTGAATTGAAAGAAAAAATCAAACACAGTCTAGAGAGATTATCCCTCATGATTCTAGCTGCTATAAACTAGGGGGGTTAGCGAGTTTAAGGGAAATTTGAAGCTTGAGGAAATTATGGGTTTTTGTTCCCCTCATCTCTTCCTTTGGGTAGGGGGGTGGCAGACCCATGGTTTCTAATACAGCAGAACAAGGACACCCTTTTAGAATTCTTACCACTCATTGATCCTTATCTTTGCAAAGATTTTGTCAACTAAACACACTGCACTTATTAAGGAATAACAAATTCATTTCCCCAATTTTATTAATAAAAGACATTTAGAAGTGATTGTGCAATAAAAACAGTATTAAGCCTATCAGTTTAATGAGGTGGCTGATGCTTTAGTTAGTCTGTGTGGTCTCATTATCGGCTAATGTGTGGATTCCCTTAGGTTTTCTGAATTTTTGCCAAGAATTCACAGAACGCAGTGCTACTTCTGTTAACCTCAGAGCAGGAGTCATTGGTTTCAATGGGCTCTCAGGGTCCTTCCAGCTCTGACCTTATTCTGTTGAGCTCTGATGTCCCAAGAGGGGTGGGGTGGGCACAGGAGAAGAGAAAAGAAAACAGGGTTATTGTGAAGAAGCAACATTTATCTTGGGCTTTGGAACCATACAGGCATCCCCTGGTGTTTGGTTCAGTCCACCCTGTGGGATGGAATTCTTAATCTCCACCATTCCCTTCATGGTGAATGTAGCAGGAGGCATTTTGAGTGTGTGTGTGAATGAGTGTGTAACTGGAAGGTTGGTTTAAAAACAAAAAACATGCCTGCTAAAGGAAAAAGTGAGTTGGCCCCCATTCTGTCAACACACGATCTTTCAGTTGCACATGCAATGGGGAGTTAATTGAGGCTGGAAGAATGCTTGGTGGACATAAAATTAGTTAGGATGTTCATTGGATAGTTTTAATGACATTGTTTTCCAACTATGATGGCTGTTGAGGTATAACTTCCTAAAGGTTGTATTCAGGCTCTTTCCGGAATGAAGACCCTACTCTGTCTCAGACAAAGCTGGAAGCTTTACCTTTGGGCTCTGCCTGAGACTTGTGCTTGTTAGCAGGGGATGAACCTGAGATGCTAAGCTGTTTCACTTCTTACCTGCTTTCTTTGGGGCTCAAAGACAGCTGAGAGTCTATTCCTTAGTCTGTGAAAAACTTGGGTCAGCCCTCTAGCATTGGAACAGGAAAACAGCCCCTTCCTCAGACTTCTGGCTTCCTTTTGTAATACCTTATTGGTTTCAGCCCCAATGGTGCCACCCTCAAGTTAGGATGACAGCCAGACTGAATTTGAGCTGATGTCATTATTAGTGCGGAGCCCATTCTCTTGACCGCAGCCCTATAGTGCCCTTCTAAAGTGCCTTGCCCTAGAACTCTAGAGGCACAGTTTCTCCTATCCCACTCTGTTCAGAAAGCTGGTCCAGGAGCTGGGGCAGGAGGAGCCATCCCCCGAGAATCCAGCTCTGTAGGATCTCAGCACCAGAGGATTTACCCCCTTCCTGAAGCTTCGGTACTCAGCCTCTCCTGGATTATGAGCTGAGTGGGAGAAGGGCATGTTTGACCTTTTCAGTTACTTTCCCCTGTTCATCCTGTAGCTGCTACAGAGAAATGAACTTCTTTCATGTTTTTCCAACTGCCAAAAAATACAGCAGCTGCTGCTGAAAATGAGACATGTGGTCTGCTGTAAGCCGGGACCTCACCCTTCCTGATGGCTGCCACAGCCCAGAGGCTAAGGTAAGACCCTCCCCCACCCCACCCTGGGCCCAGGACTGAGGCTCCTAAGGAGAGTAGAAGCTGATGGGGCCATGGGAGGTACACAACAGCCCTGCAACTTTAAATCTCCTCCGACCCCCAGCCCACCTCCCCTCTCAACTCCAAACCCTACCCCTGGTCTTTCTGGCCAACTAGCCACACCCCATCCTATGCTGCATCCCCCCAGAGCAGGCACATCTCTCCCAGCTCTGGGCTGGCGTCAATGTCCTCACATCCTTGTGGGCCAGCCTCCACCTTCTCAAGTCCCTTTGCTCTGGATGAACTGTTCTTTGACTGGATCTGTGTTTATTTGCGGGTTTTCTTCATTAAAAAATAAAAGGTACCATTGTTCATATCTTAAGAAGTTGTAGAAATCTCTTCATCCTGTTTTTGCATTGCTGGGTGTATTTCTTGTTTCTACCCAAATGATCTGCTAAGGTGAGAGTGTTAATTTATCCAAGTGGGAGTATGTCAACATCGCCCTGAAATAAAGGTGCTGGCACTTAGAATAAAACCCACAGTCCTCATGAGTGGGCCCCACTCACCCTGACCTCACCTCCCATCTCTCCCCCGCACTCACTAAGCGCTGGCCACACAGCCTTGATTCTGATCTTCAGGTGTGCCCAGCCCACTCCTGCTTAAGCCTTTGCACACACCATCCCCTCTGCTTTGAGCATACTGTGCCTGCATCTCTGCAGGCTGGCCCTCTCCTATCAGTTGTGTCTCAGGTCAGCCTTCCCTGACCTCTCTGCCCTGCTCGATGCTCCCCAGTGCCTATCTACTGGGATATATTTTCCTTGTTGTACTTGTCAATATCAGAAATCATTTTTAAATTACAGTTTTTATTTTTGTTACATTTTTATGTTTATTTGTACTTACATTTATTTATTTTTATTACAGTTTTACTTTATTATATTTGCTCCACGTGAACTGTGATCTTGCTCATCTTGCTGGCTGCTGTATCCTTAATGCCTGAAAGAGTGCTGACTGCACAGGAAACATTTACTTCACATTTGCTGAATGAATAATGGTGAATAGTCACACATAAAGTACTCACATGTGAATGTTTGTCTTCCCCGTTCTGGGAGTTTCCACCCCAGTCCCCAGTATCTTGCCTTCAACATGAATACATGTGAATAAAATGCGTAAGGGCCCCTCACCCACTCAACAATCTGCCTTTTAAGGGGACAGAACAAATCATGTGTTCCTTTTCCTTCCCAGCACCTTGGAGAGCAGCTGCTCAGAGTGCCTGCTGAATTGAATAAAATCCTTTGAAAGTGTTGTGTCGGCAACTTTGGTAACTGAAGAAGAAGGATCTGTCTAGTCCTTCGAATGTGACTTGTTGGGAAAGCTAACACCTGGAGTACTCTCTCTCAGTCGTGGGTTCCGGATCATGCAAGTGCAAAGGCCACACCTCACACAGTAGATGTGTTGATAGAAAATGGGGAGACTGCCTAAGATGCTTAATGTCAGAGGAGTGGCACAATATCCTTCTGACACTTGAAAATTGCAAATTTGAGTTTCTTTCTCACCTGTCAGCTTTCCAGGACTACCTTGCACAGATGGAATCTGGGCTTTGCCCCCCGGCCCCCCATCCCCGGATAGATTTCCCACTGTTCCAGAGCCAGGCAGCCCCTGTCTTAGAGATTCATCACGGGCACAGCAACACAAGTGTCTTAAGCATTGGAGTTTCAGAGTGTTTCGTCAGGAACACAGTTACAAGTGATTTAAAAAAGGGAATATTTTGGCTCAAGAACTGAAAAGATGTGGGGCAGAAGTTGCTTCAGGCATGGCTAGATCCAGGGGACTCTGTTTGTCCCTGCTTAGCTTATTTTTCATACAGGCTCTCCCCAGGGGGTGGTTTTTGGGGGCAAGATGGCCCCTGGATGCCTCAGAATCATTCATTTAATTGTCCAAACATTCCACTCACTGCATTCCAGCCACTCATTTTTTTTTCTGTTTCCTAAATAAATGAGGCATACTCCTGTCATAGGATATTTGCACTCTTCCAAGTGCCAGGAAAACCCTACCTCCTGTCTGTAGCTAGAATCTCACTCCCCAACCTACAAAAGCTTTGTTCAAATTCACCTTCTCAGTGAGGCTGATTTAAAATAGGAATTCATCTTCCCAGCATCCCGGCCTTCTTGCTTTGCTGACTTCACCTCCAGAGCAATTATTACCTTCAAATTTATTCTGCTTGGTACTTACTTATCACCTGTATTGCCGTGTAGCCCACAGGAATGTCTGTTTTGTTCACTGGTGTATCCCAAGAACCCAGTAGAGTGCTATCACATAGTAGCTGCTCAATTTTTCAGATGAATGAATGAAGTGGAAAGAAATTAATTCAACATTGGAAAAATAGCAGTCAAGAAAACAAAGAAAAAAAACCCTCTGTCCCTTTGGATCTTACTTTCTGGTGAGGAAGGCAGCCAATCAATGAGTATTTAAAGAAGTATTAAATATATGGATTTTCAGGTGGCAGTAAGGGCCGGGCAGGCAAACAGAGCAGATGACCCCAGTCAAGATGAGATCTAGTTCCTTCCTGTTATGGTAAGCACCTAACAAGAATGGAGGTGATTCTTACTTCTTCTGCTCTTTTAATTTTACTCTTTTTGAAATCGAGAGAGGACAAGCACACTGCTATGACAGTAGTAAAGTTTCTCCCAGAATTTCTTTATAGGTTGGGTTTACTTTATTTTCATCCCCTTCTTGATTCAGGAGCGGACGTGGGCAGCCATCTGCCAGTCCACGTTCCCCTGTCATTTCCCACTCACATGATGTAAATGAAGAAATATGCAAACTGGCTGGAGCTGCTGATGTTTGGAAGCCCGTCTTGGAGCCAGCTTGACCCAAACCAATAAACAGGCTTTGACTTGCATTGGCATTAATGTCTTTTTGTATTGATGTAAGTATTTTATCAACACTTGCCTGGGGGGACCATCCATCTTCATATTGAGTTGAAATAGAAGATATTATAGGGTGGTTGTTCTGTCTACATAGTATAGACTTCTGCATAGAAATATAGATGTGTAATCAATATTTCATCATCAAATTATGATCTGATTTTCAATGTTTTGCAAAAAGAACCTCAAGGTGAATATTGAAGTGCAATGATAATTTTGAAATGCAAATATTTATTTACATTTTAATAAGAGTTGCAGGGCTCCTGTTGGCTACACTGTGTGGGCAGTAGGAAAAGACTCCTTTGGCAACAGGAGGGATATGGTGGAATCACTTGCAGACCAGAAGGCTGTCTTGGCTTTGCTGTTTGTTTGAGAGCTAATTGTGGGCACATGCAGGGCTGTTCATTTATCTACTTGATGGCCCACACTGCTGGCCCACACCCTGCCCTTTTTTGATCCCTTCTATTGCTTGTGTGCACCCTGCTGCTAGCTTCATTCCACTTTGCCCCCAGTGGTCAGGAGGTGCCTCTCTTGGGCTCCTGCAAGAGCTGAGAGCTTGAAGGGGTCTGGGTTTCTATAAGCCCATGGGGTGGCCCTTAGGCAGAGCTGAGGAGTGGGTTTTGAAGGCCCATCTGAGATGGGCCAATTCAGGAGCAGCAGCTTATGCTCCAGAGCTCCCTCTAGGGGATCAGGTGAAAGCTGTCCCTGGTGTGTGTTGAGGAGGCTTTGTTTAACCTTGCTCCTGTGCTTGGCTCCTCAACCCCCAACTTCCTTGCCTACTTCCATTTCCCCCTTATGAGACCCCCTGGGAGCATTTCCATAACACAACACTGGCACATGGAGCCTTGTCTCAGGTCTGCTTCTGGGAAATCTGACTTAAGACATACCATTCATTCCACTGGTAGGAGTCAGGGGTAGAGCAGTGAGAGTAGATATGGCCCATGTATCTGTATTTGGTGCTTTGGGTGAGCTACAAGACAAGGGAAATTAAACAATGACTCATGATCTCACATGGATGGGAAGGCAGAGGGCTCCAGGGCTCGCAGGTACAGCAGCTCACAGGGGTCATCAGCGCCCTGGTTCTTCCATCGCTCTGCTCAGCCGGGCATGGGGTTCGCTCCACCCTCAGGCTGGGAGCAAGTGGCTGCAGCAGTTCCAGCCATCCCCTCATGACATGACAACATTCAGAGGAAGAAGAGAGACCATCTCCACCTGTGGTTTCCTCTTTAAGACAAAGGCACTTTCCCTAGAGGCCCCTACCTCCCCAGCAGAACTGCCTTTGACTCATTAGTATGAAATGGCCCCATGCTCCTTTCTGAGCTCATCACTGGCAAGGGGTTGGGGTTACCCTTGGGACAACCAGGTCACCCCACAGGCTGGGGGTTGAGGCAGTCTCTCCTGAGGCCCAGGGTATATTTGAGACAGTGGACAACTGAATGCAATTCAGGTTCTATTAGGAAGGAATGGGGGGGCTTGGTGCTGAACGGGCCAATCCACTGCTTCCTCCATCACTCTGCCACTTGGTTTCCTCACAGCCCTTCCCTCCAGTTACTGTCCAACATGCTTTGATCTGTTTTATGAGATTTGGTCAGTCTCCTCACCACATGGAGGGCAGCAGCCTGTCTGTTGGGCTCACTGTTGTATGCCTATGGATAGCACAATAACACACATACATTTATGCTCAATCAGTATCTGACGAATAGGTGAATGGTCATAGCGAAAGAAATGAACAGGTGGATGGATGGCACGTGCAGTTTGAGGAGCAGACACGAAGAGAAGGTTAGGATGGAGTGTCCCACTCCTCTCCTGTAGGTAGTGTTCTGTGGCAATGGCAGGCACAAGGGGACCTCTCCTGCATGAAGGAGCCCAAAGATAAAAGACCTAGGCTTGTGTCTTGGCCCTGATACTGACCAGCTGTGTGACTTCAGTGTTGTCCTCTGAGTCTTATTACTTTCTCCAGTTACACACTAAAGGTTCAGTCACTGGAAAATTTGTTGAGCATCTATTATGTGAAGATGCTGAGCATGCACTCAGGAAATGTACAGGGTGCAAGGCAAGCATTTATGGGGACCCAGTTTTGGGGTTCAAGGCTGGGTCCTCAAGCTGAGGTGTGAATGAGGGGGTATAAACAGGTAACTGGGAGTGGAAATGGGGGTTGAAGCATTGCAGGCAAAGAACAAAGCAGGGTGAGAGGCCCTGAGGTGGGGCTCAGGCTTGTTTGAGGAAGACAAAGCTGGTATAGCTTAAACTTGAGATGGGGAGGGGAGCATGGCATGAAATGAGGCAGCGAGGTCAGAGGGGGCCAGCATGAGGGGGTGGCACAGTTCTGCATACTTCATTCAAGGCAGCAGGCATCACTGATGGGTTTTGGCTATTGAGTGCAGAGAGAACAGAGGGCAGGTGACCATCTGGGATGAGGTGAGGGCCTGCTGCAGTTTCCCAGCAAGAGCCAAGGTGGCTTGGACTGGTGCAGTGACAGTGGCAAAGGAGAGAAAGGTCCTTGAGAGGCAGATCTGGCAGCTAGAGTCTGAGATTCTGCCCTGGCTCGGCTTCAAGGGCATTTGTTCTCACCTGCCTCTGGAACACTGCAAACCAGGTTCTCCCCTCTAGGAGGAAGAAATCCAAGGGTATGCAGAGGGAAGCCTTCTTTCACTCTGTTACTGGGGAATGAAGGGAAGAATCAAGCATAATGCAGTTAAGAAACACTATGTCATCAATCATGCTAGTGTAAATTAAATGCAATCTCCAAACCTGTTGCCTAGCATTTTCCCACACCAAATAGAGACTGAGGTGGTTAACCAGCATATCCATATCATCACTTTTTGAAGCTGGAGAAAAGAATCCTCATTTTTTGGTGGATAGGAAGGTTGGAAAGGAAAAATAAGGCAAATACTTAGGGGTATAATTATAGAAAAACTAATGCGCTGGCCCAAATGGGATGTAATGTCACAGAAAGTGTGTGAAATTTGGAGTTGGGAGGTATGCCTTCAAATTCCAGTCATGCTACCGATTAGCTGTGTGACCTTGGCTGGGTCACTTAGCCTCTTATTCTTACTTATCTATTAGGTGGGAATGATAACAATGGCTTCAGAAGGGGACTGTGTGTATGATACGAAATAATGTTGGTGAAAATGCTTTATCAGCTACAAAGCACTAATCAGTTGTCAGCGAATATCAAGAAAGTATTTTTAAGCCAAAAAAAAAATCAAATTGTTGATATTACTGAACTGGTGTTAATTTTGAGGCTTTATGTAGGAGAATTCTTTTATACTTAAGAGATACTGAAGTGTTTATGATTGAAATGTCAAGACAACTGAAATATTCAAATGGCTCAGCAAGGTGAAAATTGTACAGCTCCATGAATTATATGTCTATTTATCTCCCTGTCTGTCTCTATCATCTATCTATCTACCTACCTATCTATCTATCTACCTATCTATCTCTATCTATCTATCTATCTATCTATCATCTATCTATCTATCTATCTATCTATCTATCTATCTATCTATCTATCTATCTATCATCTATATCTATCTATCTATCATCTATCTATCTATCATCTATCTATCTATCTATCAATCATCTATCTATCTATCTATCTATCTATCTATCTATCTATCTATCTATCTATCATCATCATCATCTATCTATAGATACATATATTGAGAAACATAAAGCAAATGCGACAAAATATTAACCACTTGGGATTCTAGCTGAAGGATATAAATGTTTATTATATTGTTTTAAACTTTTCAGTGGTTTGAAAACTTTCAAAATAAAAAGCAGCAGGGAGAAAAAATTACAGGTATACTGTAGACCTAAGTAGGGAAGGTAAAACACCTCAGAGGTAACAAAAAGCAGTATCTTCCGGACCTTGGCCTTCAGAGGGGCGCTGCAGTCACTGATAAACTGTGGCCTGGCAGGAATGAAGCAGAGGAAGAAATGGCCCGACTTCTCTCCGGCTCCCTCCCATCTCCTCCTGCGCCTCCAATGGGCTGAACCCAATCAGAAGCCAAAAGTCAAAGCGCAGTGATGAAACCCACAGAAGTCAGCCTGCAGGAGTATGAGCAGAAGCAGGGCAGAGAAGGGCAGAGGTTAGGCCTGAAGGGGTGGCCAAGAATAACCAGCAGAAAGAAGCTAAAGAGCGAGATATTAATTTTCCCATCTTCCTTAAAGCTAAGCAATAGGAAAGCGAGGCCATCCTGGCCCACCCTTCACCTGTAAAGTGGAGTCTGTGCCTGGATCTGGAAAATACTTTCCTTTTTGGCTGGAGAACAGTGTGTGAAGGGAAAGCAGTCCCTCCCTCCCTGATTTGGAAATTATTGTCTGAAGACATGAGAAAGGGACTGGTGCGGCCATGCTGCCGTGGAGGGAACACCAAGGGGACAGCAGAGAAGCCTTCTGTAATTCCGCACCCAAGTCCAGTGTTGGGTTTCTTACATTAACACGTAATTCCGTACACCAGCTGGGCGTCCTACCATTCTCAATTCTCACACTACGTCCCTGGAGACGGCAGCAGGTCCCACGCGGTAAGGCTCAGTCCTACGCACTGCCCTCCCCCACACCCACCGAAAGTCCAGGTCGTCACCTGTGCTTCTGAGCAACGCCAGAGATTGGAGGTTCCAGTGACTCCCTACTTGGGTTCTATCAATTTACTAGACATTACTTTATTAGAGTGGCTCACAGAACTCAGGAACATTTTACTTATCAGATTACTGGTTTATCGTAAAAGGAACAGCCAGCTGAAGAGCTGCAAAGGGCAAGGTAAGAACAAAGGGCAAGGAGCTTCCATGCTCTCTCCTAGTGGGCCAGGCTCCTCAATCTCCACGTGTTCACCATCCTAGAAGCTCTCTGAACCCCATCCTCTTGGGGTTTTATGGAGGCTTCATTATACAGACCTGATTGATTAAGTTATTGGCTATTGGCAGTTGAACTCAACCCCTCGCCCTTGTCCCTTCTCTGGGGGCGGGGGGCTTGGACTTTAGTCTCTGATCACATGGCTAGTTCTCCTGGAGACAAGTCCCCATCTTTAGGTGGGATCCAAAAGTCACCTTCACTTAGGAGATTTCAAGGGTGTTGGGAGCTCTGCCCAGGACAGGGGACAAAGACCCACTGCGTATTTCTTATTATAAATCACATTATCACACCCTTACTAAGAGTCCTGACATTGGTGAGCAACTGAGTCAAACCTGGACCACCTGCTGCCAGACTTCTTCTGAGGACAAGTCTCCCATTATGAGGGCCCCCTCAGTTGGGGATCTTGTCTCATGCTGTCACCAGCATTTAACTGGCATACAGATGAAAGTGGCCTCCTCATCTCATTTCCCTTCATCACACCCTCCTCCAGACTTCCTGATGGTCACAAGAAACAAAAAACAATGAACACAAGAAATGGGCAGTAAGGAAGAGAAAGGTTTTGAGAGGGAATCTATTGAATCAGAAGAGGAAATGTTGAAATAGGCTGTATGACTTGTCAATAGAAATGCAGGATGTTAAGCTAACAGAATGAGCAGAAATGCCTTGGCCTGGGTAGGAAATACTGTCAGTGCCCTGCCCAGACACGCTGGGTCCCCTTATCAGTTTGAGCACCCACCTCCCAGCTTCTGTATGCTACGCTGCTACCAGCTTCCACCTGTGACCTTCAAGGGGCGCTCCTTGCCGAGGAACTGGAGCCAAATCCAACTAGGGAGCCTGAAGTGCCTTGAGTGACCTATAGGCAGTGCCTAACCCAAGTGGGAGTACACACCCCTTGCCCTCCTCCGTCGAAAGGCTGGACAAATTCCGGGCTGTGGTTTATGCCCAAACCCCCGTGGGACCAGGCTGCGTCAGGGATTTCACCTCAGCTGCACCCGTTTGGCTTCCTCTTCCCTGTCCTGCACCGCCCCTCTCTCATCTGTCCTGGGAGCAGCACGCTGGCCAGCTGCCGGTGGGCCCCGCATAAACCTCCCTCCCGCCTGCCCTCCTTTAAAGCAGAGCTCACCAGCGCCACTACCGCCGGTCCTCTGCTTCTTTCTCAAGTGTTTACTTCATCGGCAAGGGACTTTTTTCACCATAATTTTATTAACTTGAGGAAGGACATGAACGCCAGGCGTTGATATAAAATGGATGTCTGTTCTGCTCAGTGTGGTTTCTTCAGGGCAAGAAGCAGCTAGAAAAACAGAGGAAAGGGACCTTTGCCCTAGTACAGACTTATTTTCCCACTAAAGCTTTTCCCTTCACAGTGAATCCTTGCCCTTTGCTGACCCCCAGACATGCCAAGACCTCAAGTTCGGTGAAGTGTGCCACCAGGGTTACTTTCTTGATTACCCATTTCGGTCACTAATGTGGGACTACACCCGTGGTTCCTAATCCTGGCTGAACATTAGACTCCCTTGGGAACTCCTACAAAATGCAGCTATGCCCAGCCCTCCCCACCCCCCAGGAATCTGGACAAGCGGCTCAGACGTCAGTATTTTCCAAACATCCCAGGTGACCCCAGTGTGCAGCCGGGGCTGAGAACTGCTGCTTCCCAGGAAGGAGTGTCTTTCGGGAGCCACCTGTGTGGTGCTGGCCTTCTTGAGGCCTGGTCTTGCTGGTCACCTTTGTTTCCTGATGAGAGGCTGCTGGATCCTCATACCTTTCCTCTTATTTTCTCGGGTCACCCCTTTATTTTGTAAAATATTACTTTCTTTAAATATTCAAGTAATTGGTTTCTCTGAAATGGTGAGCCTTTCTAAAGATCATCCTCTGTTGGTAACTATAAAATCCAAGGGTACAAAATTGGCAGGACAGATACCTGGAGATGCCAGTGGCCTCTCTTCCTAGCGTCAAAGGCATTCATCGGAATTTATGCTGTAGATGGAAACTTCTGACTTCCTGGCAAGGAACAAATAGTGTGCTAGAGTAAGGGAAGCCGAAGTGTGAGAATTAGACACTTGCTTGCAGACTTTCTTAGAACATGCTAGTTTCTCTTGGGAAGTGCCTATTGGATTGCAGACACTGCTTTTTAAAAAAATCACAGTTCATCACTAGACAAGAGACAGGAATATTTTACCAAGGCACTCAGAAGTGCCACTCTGAACAATTTAGTCCTTTTATAAAAGCATTCTCACTTTCCTGTTCTTTTCACCTGATTCAAGGGGAAAAAAAGCAAAGTTTGATCTTCAATTGAATAACATAAACCTCAATTAATTACCCGGAATGATTTGCTTTTTTTCAGTCTAAACACCTCAACACCCACTATCAAAGGCACAGAGAGCCTGAAGGAGAGAGTTTCAGATAACCTTCACCATCACACCTAAGAAATTCTGACCCTTTAAATAACTGTAGAGGACATGGTAATTCCTTCCCTTTGATGGTTACCCTGTGGATTCTCCTGTTTCCCTTTCTCTCATGTCTGCCAGTTAGGACAGACACTATGTTTTAATTAAAATTCTTTGACTAAGTATCCAATGCCAGGCTTATATGGAAAAATAAAGTCATTTGTTTGGTCCCATGTAGGAAAAATAATCATTTAATGATGGTATTTGGCACTTCTTATCAGTTTTTCTTTTAAGAGGTAGGGAGGTGATAAATAGATGCAACATTTATCTCCTGCAGAACACCAGGTCATCTAGCCTTCTGATCTAAAAAACATTTTTTTTTTCTGAGCTGTAGTTAACACACTGGAGAGAAATACTGCCATTTCTCATGCACACCCACTGGCTGTTATCATAGCCCTGTTTCATTGTTTGTGGTTCGCTCTTTATACATCCCTCCTTCTACTAGACCAGTGGGTTTCAGCCCTGGTTGCTCATGAACAGCTTTAAAAATATGGATGTGTAAGCCCCTGGCCCAGAGATTTTGATTCGGTTGGCTTGGGAGGAGGCCCAGGTTTAGATATATACAGTGGGCCCCTAGGTGATTGTAGTGTGCAGATGGGTTTCAGAACTACTGTCGTTGACTGTCAGGTCTTCCTGGAGCCTGGGAGCAGCACTGCCTCCTCCACCTGGAACTCCAGCACCTGCCATGGAGTCTGGTCCATGGGAGATACTCACAAGTCGGCTATGAATCATTTCTTGGAATGAGCTTGGAATCCTGGTACCATCACACCACAATGTGTATTTCTCTTCTGATATATTTCCCGGATGCTATCTATTAAGCAAGGAGTCTTAGATCATCAATCCTAAACAAGCAGGATTACTATAATTCTAATTTGTCATGGTTCATCATCCATATTCCATTACTTGCAAATTCTCAAAGACAATAACATAGCATGTAGCCCATAAAAAAGAGTCAATACACTGAAAATAAATATTGTTATTTAAAAATGCATAGCAATAGGTCCTAGACACATGAAGCAAAATAGCACAAATATCAATGTTACCTAATTACTTTAATTTGCCCCAAACTGTACTGAACATTGCTCAAAATACACACTCATATCTTCCATGTGGTTTTCAGGCAAAAATTTAAAAGAGCTACTTACATACAAAAGCAGAAACTAACCTGTCAATTTTGCTGTATTTTGGTTGGTTAGCTGATTGGCTGACAGCCTGAGTGACTCATTTCTTCATTGGCCTTGGGTCTTTGAAACCTTTCTTTATGTCAGGCACAGTTCTAGGCACTGGGGTACAGCAGTGAATGCAGGTGACTTGTCTGACCTCATGTCACTCAGATGTGCGAGCTAGACAAGAAACAAGCAAGCAATTACTTGCATGCAATTCAAGTAACAGCAAGCACTGTAATGAAAAAGCAGGAGGACCTAATAGCCAAAGACCAGGGTGACTTTGGCCTGGTGGCCAGGGAGGGCTTCTCTGAGGAGGTGACTTGGGAACTGAAGTGTGAGTTTCTGAGGGCTGACTGTGGTAGGCAGAAAGAGAGCAAATGCCTAGGTCCAGAGGCAGGAAGGCACTGGCAGTCTGAGCAATAGAAACACCAAGACTAGAACTTACAGAGCTCGGGGAGAGTGGTATGACAGCGAGGCAGGGTCCTGATCATGTGGGGCCTCATGTGCGTGCCATGATGAGTCTGGTTGCATGCCATTCACAAAGCAAATGGTACCATCAGTGTTCACTTTAGCAGAAATGGCTGAAGTGGGGAGATTGGTGAGTGAATTTTCTGGCTCTGGGGAAGCAGTTCCATTGGGTCAAGCCAAAAGAAATAACTACAAGAACTTTTTTTCCTTCTTGGGTGTTAGAATAGGAGTTGGAGTGTTGGGCCAATTCATATGAATGAAACACTCTTCTCCAGATACCACATGGCTTGTCTTCTCCTTGCATTTCAACCTCTGCAAATGTCTCTTCCCAAAGAGGCCTGCCTTTCACCACACATCACTCTCTGTAAGCCTCCTCTTGTTCTTGTGGTCTCTGTGGATCTTCCCACTACCAGATGTTAACTTATATCTGTATCTGTTATCTCATGTATTACATTTCATACCTCCCCCTTCTCTGTTGAATGTAAGCTGCCAAGGTCAAAGTCATCATTTATTTTGCTTTCTGCTGTATTCACACCATACAGCACAATCCCTGGCACACAGCGTGTGTTCAAAGAGCACTTGTTGAATAAATTTGTTGAGGTAAATGCCACTGGAGTTTGCTGAATTTATCTGTGTGTGAGGGACTTGGGAGAACCCTAGTGTTCCTGGGCTTCTATTTCTCTATCACATTCCTGTTCCTTCTAATCTTTCTGCCTTAATCACTTTAAATGTAGTGACAAGCACAATTGACCAATTAATAGCGCTTATGCTCTTGTTACATCATTTGTAATCCATGATGCTCTTTCTATTTGTAACGGCCTTTCAATTTTTCATGACTCAAAATGGAGGACATACATAATGAATACAAATAGCAAATTGATTATATGTAATGCATATTCTACTGCTTGCTGAGTTTATGCCTGTTATTAATGACAGAAATCCAGCAAATTCTCATGAAAACACTGATGACATACAACCTTGAATGCAGGATGTTGGAGCGCTAGGGGTCCTAAATTTTCCTAATTACTGAGCAACAGCAGACACTAATTTCCCAGATGGCAACCTTTGTAAATAAGAACATCAGCATGGCTGCTTTGTCCAAGATCTTTTTGCTAAGCATAAAACCTATCACACAACCCATTTTTACTTCACCAGACTATTTGCGTTGTGTTTCAAAAAAAAAGATACACTTAAGAGATTGTCTTATGAGCGAAGAATAAAGGACGCCACTTGTGCAAAATCAAATTTATTGTCTGCTCAGAGATTGCATGTATTTTGGAATGTTAATATACTGTGATACAGATTCCACATGGCTTCAGCTGGTGTGCGGAGTAATAAGGCATCACAGAGGTGATAAAGAAAAACAAGAAAGAAGATAGGGATAAGAGTCTGAAATGGAGAATACAGTAAAGGAGATGCTTTTGAGAGATCCACCTGGATAAATCTACAGTCTTGCTCTCAGACTGCAAAAGGATGAGCAGGTTTGCAATAAGAGGCCATGTGAACCAATCTTTTTTCCCCACTAGCTAGAAAACCTTACAGGAAATAGGTATTTTCTTTGACATGCTGGCGGGTATGGTGACTGGCTTAGCTAGCTTGGTACTGGATAAACAGTAAAGCACTTGTCTAATAGGTCTATAAAGAGAGTGGATCAAGTGGATAGGATCATTTATTGAGGCCTACTCATGCTTAGAAACCAGCATTGTCCCAGCATGCTGGGTGCTAGAAGCCTGGTCAGATACTAAAATCTTCCTCCTCCAACATAAATTGGTTCTCCTGCAGAAGAAAGGCTGAGTGGGTAGATGGTGGCTGTGGTCCTTGCCTACTTTCCCAACAGTGTAAACCTTGACAGGTCTGTGGCCATGATGAGTTGGACTCTGGTGTAGAATTCTAAATCCATGGGAAAGAGTGGTCTTCAAAAGTGTCCCTGCCAATTTGGGCCCAGAGTGGTTTTGGCAAAACCTAATCTAGGCTTAGCAGATTCCCTTCTGCTTTTATAGTGTGCATTTTAGGTTAGAAACCCCTAAGAGACCAAGAGCCAAGAACCAAGTGGCTTATCAGGAGGCAGATGGAGCCAGGGAGGGAGGGAAGAAGTGAGGCAGGGAAGGGAGGGTGGCCCGAGAAAGGGTTTTATTAAGTCAGCTCCCTAGGGGGGTGACTGAGGTAGGACCTCAGAGAGAAACTCTGGAAACTGCAAAATACATGCCTTGGAATCACCTCAGCCAAAGGGGCAAGGGAGCTGGGTATTTCTACCCATTTACCCAGCAGTCATTGGTTAAGGATGCCTCCAGAAAGATGTGAATTCCCAGGTATTTTCAGCCTCCCTGCTTACAGGCAAAGTGGGTTCCAACAGCCCAAGGCAGTCAGTCTGTAAAAGATGCAGTAGATATGGGTAGAACCCCGACAGAGATCACTTCAAAAGTCACCCCAGTGACACTCTCTAGTATATACAAAACCTACACCCCCAGCCCAGACTTCTTTAGGCTTCACTGTTACTTAGGATCAAAACATCTGATGAACGTACACTGTGCCTCACGTTAGCTGTTGAATGGGATTTGAAAGGGGAATGAAACTACCAGATTTCCTTGCTGAATTTTCCACTCTACAGAGATGGCAGGACAGATTTCTTGCTAAAATTTAGGAAATGCACATGCCCTCCTCCCCCACTGTCATATGTCTATGTGAGAGAATGAAGAATTCACAACTAGTTCTAAAATAAGAGCCAAACTCAGAAAAGAAATACATTCACAGACCATAGAGTAAGAGAGAGTGCTAAAGGAGGGAAGGGTGGAGGGGATTATAATGATTTGAAGAAAAACACAAAATAATTTTTGGCACCTTGGAACATTTTCCCCAGATGAAGCCTGAGGTCCACATGTCTTCGGCTGGATCATTGATTGTCCTATGGGATCTGGTTGTCAGATATGGCCTCATTTCCTACTGGAATTCATCTTTTAAAGTGAAAGAATTCCACAGTATGTCCACTTCTTTTGATATCTTAGTGGTGAAAATCCTTTCTTCATACATACTAATAAAAATCACACTTATTATAAAATAGCATTTATTTAATGCTTATTATTTCTGAATTATTTTGCATTCATTCACTTATTAGTCAGAAAAAAACTATGGTTAGCTACTATTTTTCATGTTTAATCCATGAAGAATCTGAGGCTCAGAGAGGTTAAGTTACTGGCCTAAGATCACTCAGCAAGTGCAGCTTGGATTTGAAACCAGGTTGTCTGACTCCAGAACCCACATATCTGCATTATCTTTCTCCCATGTGCCCTGATTACTTAACTTGATGATCAAATCTTTTTACAAACATAGAACCTGTCCTAATTGTTTATGTCCTAAGAATGTGACGGTTTGACATTTTGTTCCATGGTAAGTATAACACCTACACATGAAGAACATCTTAGAACAGCATCATTCAAGGAGGGGAGAGGCCTCAACTTCCCAAAGGCTGCATTCGGTTCCTCCACCAGCATGCCCACATCACTGTACTAGCAAAGCCTTTCCAGTTTTATCCCACATTGAGAAACATCTGCTCTCTAAATCTACAAACATTCACTGTGGAACACAGGAAATCAATGTTGTTTGCCTCTCTTGGCTCCCAGATGAGACCATTCAACCACTGGACTCCATATTGAGTAAAAATGTGAAACATGCAAATGGAACTGCTTTCTTATTAGTTTTTATTGGCATTTACTAAATAAAAGAAGGATGCGTATGTGACTATAGATGAAACCATTGCTTAGAAAGCACTTGAGTGATTGCTTAGATTCACATTTATTATCATGTGATTGTGAGTCTAAAAAAGAATTGACATTTTTTTCTAGTGAGGCTTATAAATGCAGAGCCAGAGAAGCCTCTCATTCTTCTAACTGTCTCTTTAGCAGAAGATAAGAGGGAAAAAACTCATGCCTGACTGTTAAAAGCTTAGAGTTTGCTTTTCCACTGTATTTCTATTATAGTGTAAGTGTGTAGATGGCATAAGCACATATGCACATAAATGCTATTTGCTAAATTTAAAAGAAAGATGGTTTTCCTACTTCTAACACTTAGGGAATTATAAAAGATAATGCTTTAAAAGCCAGCAAAAGCCACTACTACATCACATAAAAGACCCTCTTATTTCTCTAAATATTTACAGAATTGGTCTAGAGAAGGACCACAGTAGAAACTACCGAAGTTAGATTGAATAAAATGGTAAAAGTGCACCTAGGGAACAGTTTATGTATGCAAGTGGATGCGGATGTGGGGTGTGTGTGTGTCCATATACACATTCAAGACAAAAAGAATTTTAAGCAAAAGCGTTTAAGAATTTCATCATTCTGTCTTGGCTTGTCCTTTCCATATGTTCGTGTTCAGAAATAACAGCAGCTTCGATGTGTCAGGCCCAAATCAGTTTGGAGGATTTATTTAGAAATTGTAACCAGTGACAATGTGCCTTTATTTAATCTATACCTTATCCAACCCTGCTAACAAGTAATTGTTATTACACAGTGCTGCTGAGTGATGAAGTGCGGCCTGCCTAACTGAGGCTCTCTAGTTGGACACCCACAGAGCCCTTGCCAGCTATACTGAGAACAGTGACTGCCCCGATGTGGGGGAGGCAGGCAGAGGTATGCACCCTGTGTGTTTTAGATGCCCTTTTAATGGCTGTGAAGTCTGATATTGGGTAGGACTGGGCTGTACTAAACATAACTTCAATTAGGAGATTTGGATTTTAGACTCATCTTTATTTCTGTAAACTTGTCTCAAATCCCCAGCTAGAAGCAAATATAAGGATATACCAGGCACAGAAGTCCCCAAAGATGCCATTATATAGGCTGAAACCAGCAGAAGAAAATGTCAGTAAAAATTTCAAAAAGCCATTAACTGAGATATACTTACAATATATTTATATATATATTTACAGTCATTTGCTGCTGATTGAGCTTTCTTAACAACTTCTTAATAATCTGGATGATGAGATGCTAGCACAATAATGAACTAGACAGATGATGCTAAGTAATAAAACTATATTAAGTATCATATTAAAATAATAAAACAATATACTATATATCATTATGCAACTACATAATATAAATATACAAATATAATTATAATTATACATTATAAAAAATGATAGATAAACAAACAAAAATAGAGAATAGTGAATCAAAAGTATGTCTTTGACAACTTGAAGTAGTTCTACAAGCCTGCAAAATTGGAACACTATAGAAAATAAGGATGTTAAATCAGGAAGGAACTCAGTGATAGAGGAAAACATAGTTATGGTGTTAAAGCATCCCAGGTAATAGCTACATAACAAAGATGAGAGTAGTCTTGGACATTGGGATGGGAAATCCCTAGAAACAACTTAGTAGTGAGGAGGGGAAAGCTCAGAGGCAGAATTTAAAGTAGAATTGAGGAAAACTGAAGGTGTCGACTTACAAAGAAGATGAAGTTTCTAAGGAAAAAAATCTTGTTAAAAATGACCCAGTGAAATAAGTAGGGAGACAGGAATTGCTGCTGCATAAAAGATCTAGAAAAGGAAATTAGGAAAGTTTCTTTTCTCCTCAATAGTCAATTGATTTCCAAAAATTCAGCCAGTTATATATATGGTAGCAAATATTTTGATAAAACATAGAGTGGAGTTTTTACTCACTGGGAAAGGCAGAACAGATAGAACGTGGAGAGATGGAATAAAGCTTTATTTTTATTTTATTCTATTTCACTTCATTGATCTTTTTTATTTGCTAATGCTTAGATTGTACTTAACATGTATAGGCACCATTTGATTTCATAAGCAATAACCAATTTAATTTTCACAACAACCAGAGAAATTCCTATTATTACTCCATTTACCAATGAGAAAACTGAGGCTTGGAGAGGCTGAGTGATTTTCCCAAGGTCATATGGTTAGTAAGAGGTGGAGTTGTACACAGCAAGCAGGCTCCACAGTACCTGAGATCATTGTGCTACATTGCCTTTATAAGTCAAACAATTAGTGGCATATTTTGGTTATCTCACTCTGATGTCTCAGCTTCTGAATCTTTGAGAGATTTAATGAGTATATGATATACTTAGGAAAGGAAAAACTTGAGAAAACTTTCCTTAAAATATACCAGTTGTCTCTACAATTATACATGGAACCTTGAGGATTCTTTAAAGGATCAAATTGATACTATACAAAATAAAATGAGAGTTGATGGATTAGAAAGCTATATACGTTCCATTATTCCACAATAATTTTCACACTGAGCTCAGATTAGAAAATTCAGGATAAATGGCCAAGAATAAAATTCTGCCCTGCAGACACATTTTACCAGAACAATGTGTATGACAGCATTTTTAAGATGTGTTTCCTGCGACAAAGGCAGAAGTCAGTGTTAATGTTAACATCTCCCAAAAAGCTGCAGCCTAAAATAATTATGTCCTGAAGGGTAAACTGCATTTCCCTACAAGGTTTTAACTAAAAACATCCTCACCTTCAGTCTTGGCTCCTTATGTTTGCAAACATACCAATAACTCATTTATTCAACAAACATATATTGAGCTCCAATTTAGCACTGAGATAATCCCAAAATGAGTGAGACAGTTTCCACTCATTCAAAGATTACAAATTTGAATAAATAATTAGAAGGCTATGAGCTTGTCTTAACAGATCCTTCAATACTGAAAGCTGCAGCATCTTTTTAAAAATATGCAATGTGCTTCTGGTTTAATGCTTAAATGAGCACATACATTATTTCCTCACTTGACTAAAACCCCATGAAAGCGAGAGTAAAAGCCAAATTTCTACTTCTAGCCAAAATGGAGTAATAGGAACTTGTTTTACCCTCCCATCTAAAACAAACAAACAAAAATGGACAAAATATAGGAAACAATAGGATGCAAGACATTGGGTATCAGTCAGAAAAGCCAATGACCTTAAGAGCAGAGAAACAAATAAGGTGCGCCTGTGATTCCCCACACTTATTGCCTGGAGGGAGGTTCCGGGTCACAGCACAAGGAGAGTGAACACATGTGGAGTACACATGCTGTGCCCCAGCTGACTGGTACATGCAGACAAAACCAGCTCCAAGAGGATGTTCAGTACCCTGGTGCCTGCCCAGAGCAGGAATCTACGGGAAAATCTCTGGCTGTTAATAAGACAGTTACTTTAATGAAGCTTCCTCACAGAATTCTCAGATTCAGAAATATTTTATCTTGAAGGAAATGAACATATGCCACTGCAGTCAACAGCGCCAAAGCAGGCAGTACCAAATCAGGGGTTTCACATGCAAAATGGCAATTACGCCAGATTGGCATATATATCCTCATACATGAAAATTCACATATTTAAGACCCTAGTCTTCACCATGCAGAGTACATTTAAGGAATGGATTCCAAAATTTGTTCAGTTTTTTTCAAGTGAGTATTCAGGATCCAATAAGACTAGCAGTACGTATCATTTATGTGTGATCAGTATGTAGCAAGCTCTGTTCAAAAAGCTTCACATATCATTTAATCCTCACAATAAAATATTCTATGAAGTAGATTCTATTATTGCCCTTATTTTATATATGGGGAAACTAAGACATGGGTTGGTTAAGCTACCTGTCCAAAGATACTTAGTTTTTAAGTGGCAGAGTCAGGACTTGAACCCTGACAGTGTGATTCCAGAATCCATGGGCTTAACCACTATGTTAAGTAGTATATATAACTACTATAAATAAAAAAAGCTATTATGTATACTGCTTTACTCAGGTTCTAAAAAAAGATTGTTAATTTTTTTAGTAGTTTTAGGTACAGAAAAATTGAGCTAAGGTTAGAGAGCTCCACATATCCTCCTGCTCCTCACCCCCGTTTACCCTACTGTTCACATCTTGCATTACTGTGGTACGTTTGCTACAACTGATGAACCATTGTTGATACATTATAATCAAGCCAGCAATTTGCTGTAGAGTTCATTCTTTGTGTTGTACATTCTATGGATTCTGACAAAGGCATAATGACATGTGTCTGCCATTACAGAATAGCTTTGCTGTTTAAATCCTCTGTGCTCTGCCTAGTCACCCCTCCCTTTCTCCTAATCCCTGGAAACCACTGATCTTTTTACTGCCTCCATAGCTTTGCCATTCCCAGAATGTCATCTAGTTTGACTTATATAGTAGGTAGTCTGTTTAGATAGACTTCTTTCATTTAGCAATATACATCTAAGGCTCCTTCCTATCTTTTCATGGCTTGATAGCTCACTTCTTTTTATTGTTGAACAATAGTCCATCATTGACTGTACTAGTTTATCTGTTTACTACTGAGGGACATCTTGGTTGCTCCCATATTTTGGCAATTATGAATAAACTGCTATAAACATTCATGTACAGGGTTTTGTGTGAACATATGTTTTCAATTCATTTGGACAACTCACTCAGTTTTACAGCATCACAATTAGACACTATAAAAACATGTTAAGGTAAATACTTTTCCTGACATGCAAAAGCAAAAAAAAAATCCATCAGCTGACTGTACTATAAGAAATGATAAGAAAATTCTCTAAAGAAAAGGAAAATAAATGATAGCAGATGGAAATGGGAATTAACACAAAGGAATGAAGAACAATGGAAATGGGTAAACATAAATTTTGCCCCTAATTTTAAAAAATCTTTAAAAATAACTGTTTAAACAAAAATAATACCATACTGTGGAGTTTGTAACATCTGTAAAGGTTAATATAATATGATAATGGCAAAAAAGGTTGAGAGGGGAGAAACAGAAATATATTATTGTAAGATTGTTACACTATACGTGAAGGGGCATAAAATCACTTGAAGGTAGACTGTGATAAGTTAAATATATATACTTATAAACCCTAAAGTAACAACTAAAAAACAAGGAGTTATAGATGATAAGCCAACAACAAAGGACATAAAATGCAACTGTAAAAAAATATTCAGATAATCCAAAGTAAGGTAGGAAAAAAGGAGGAACTAAAGAGAGGATGGAACAAATAGAAAACAAACAGCATTTAAACCTAACACATCACATATCACACTAAATATAAATAGTTTAATGCCACAATTAAAAGACAGAGATTGCCAGATTGAATTAAAAAGGCAAGACCTGATTATATGTTGCCTATAAGCAACACACTCCAAATACAATGGCATAAATAGGTTAAAAGTAAAAGGATGGAACAAACAAACCACGCTAAGAACAATTAAAAGAGCTGCATTAACATCAGATAAAAATTGCAGAGCAAACAGTATTACTTGGGATAAAGAATGTCATTTTTAATGATAAGGGGGTCAATTCATCAAATCACAAATCATAAATGTCTATGCATCTAAGAGCAGAGCTTCAAAATATGACACCAAACTAGTATAATTACAAGAAGAAATAAACGGGTCCATAAATATAATCAGAAAGTTCAACACCTGTCTCAATGATATAGAACAAGGAGAAAGGAGACAGAAAATCAATAAGGATATAGAAGCACTGAACAACACTATCAAACAACTTAATTAATTGACATTTGTAGAATATTTCACCTAACAACAGTTCTTTTCATGAGCATATGGACATTTACAATGATAGACCATAGCGTGGGCTATAAAATGAGTCTTGGTAAATTCAAAAAGATTCCAGTCATCCAAAGCATATTCTCTGACCATAATGGAATTAAATTAAAAATGAGCAACAGAAAGATCTACGGAAAATCCTCAAATATTTGGAAACAAATGACAAACTTTTAAATAACTTATGGTTCAGTATGAAGTTCAAAGTGGAATTTAGAAAGTATTTTTAATTGACTGAAAATTAAAATAACATATTAGGATTTGGAGGATGCCACTAAAGCAGTACATAGGGGGAAATTTATAGTCCCAGTTGTGTTACAAAAAGAAAGAAGAAAACTGTTTCCCCCATAAAAAAACTAAAAAAGAAAAGCAAGTTTAAACTTCAGGTATGTAGAAGGAAGGAAATAATACAGGAACAGAAAACAGTGATATATAGACAACAGAAAAACAATAGATAAAAGAATCAATGAGACCAAGATCTAGTTATTTGAAGAGACCAGTAAAATGGGTAAACATATAGTTAGTCTTATCAGGAAAAAGGGAAAATAAAAGAGAAGACAGCCAATATTAAGACTGAGAGAAATGATATCACTATATACTCCACAGAGGCTAAAAAGATAACAAGGGGCTATTGTGAAAAACTTTATCCCAATAAATTCAACATCTTAAATGACATGGATAAATTCCTTGAAAGACACAAATTTCCAAAGCTTACTCAAGAAGAAATGTACCACCACACTGACAGTCTTTTAATTACTAAAGATATTTTTAGTAAACATATCTTCCCACAGAGAAAAACTCCAGGCCAGATGACTTCACTGTTGAATTCTATCAAATACTAAGAAGAAATAGTAACAATTCTACACAACTCTTCCAGGAAATTGGAAATGAGAAACTATTTTCCAGTTTATTCTATGAGGTCAGCAGTATTGTCCTAATACCAAAACTAGACAAACATTACAAGAAAACAAAAAAGACTGATATCCTTCATGAACCTAGAAAAATTCTAAACAGAATTTTAGCAACAGTATATAGAGAGTATAACATCATGGCAAAGCAGAGCTTATTCCAGGAATGCAAAGTTGGTTTAACATTTAAAAATAAATGTAACTTATCATATTAACAAGTTATAAAGAAAAAAACCCAAATGGTCATCTTAATCGATACAGAAAAGGCTTTGACAAAATTTAATATACGTAACTGGTAAGAGCTCTCAATGAAGTAGAAATTAAAGGGAACATCCTCAATATAATAAAGGGCAACTATAAAAAAAAGTATATGTTAACATCATACTTACTGGTAATGGACTGAATGTTTCCCCACAAGACCAGAAACAAGACAATGATGTCTACCCTCAACACTTCTATTCAATAGTGCACTGAGGTTTCTGGCTAATGGAAGGAGTTAAGCAAAATAAATAAGGGTTAGACAGGAAAGGAAGCAGTAAAACTCTCTTTATGTGCAGGTGACATGATTGTCTATGTAGAAAATCCAACAGAATGTAAAAAACACTACTATAATTTGTGAGTTCAACAAATTTGCAGAATATGCTGATAATGAATAATCAGACATTCACCTTTAAAAAAGATACCATTTGTAACAGCATCAAAAGATATGAAATACTAGTAAATTACTGGAGAAAACTGAATTGACATCTTTATAAAAGTCTGAAAAGCTTATGCATAAAATTGTGTGTATCACTGAGAAATTTCAGAACCATAAAAATAAAGAAAGGACCTGACAGTTCCCACAGGGATAAACAGTTCATCTATAAAGGACCTGAGAATCAGACTGGCATCAGACATCTCAACAGCCAAAATAGAATCAAACAAGAGTTAAAGGAAAGGAGTAATATTAAATTCTCATCTAACACAGCTAGAAGTTGATGAACATTGCTCAAAGGTGATAAATTACCAAACAAAAGTATGACATATTCTATAGAAATATGGAGCTTACCCCTAGAAAGCCTGTAGACAGAATGGGTTAAAGCTGGCTGCCCCAGGAGTATGGTTAGAAGAAGAGGAAGTGGGGTAGAAAATACCTGACTCTTCAATGATAAAAGCAATCATTAAAAAACCCATTTGTATTACGTAATTTTTTAAACTACTTGCATGATTTCAAAATATCTTAAAAATATAATGGGTACATGTTGACATCAGAGTTCAAAGCAGGGCAAGTAGACTATAGGGTAACCTAGATGTACTTCTTAAAATATGGCTGCGGCATCCTATGTTACTGCCAGTAGCCAGTTGTTTTCTTCCTAAAATAGGCATTGATTCCACTGAATATATTCACCTTTTCCTTTCTCTTTCTCTGTCCCTTCCATTTCCTCTGCAGCTCCCTCTCGCCTTCTCTCTTTCTATGTCTCTGTCTCTCATGTTTACCTTGGGAAACAGCCTTTGCTGGGTGTGGTTCTGGTGCAATAGCGCTTATATGTTAGGTAAGCGATCTGGGACCATGCCAGCAGGGTATCTGGTCTCCATGCACAGAGCAATGACCTCACACCAGAAGCAGTACGTAGGCACTCAGGTCTGTACAATCAGTTCATTCTCAGGTGATGCATTCAGTCATTTGCACTCTTAGGGGAGATGTGACAAAGCATGTGCTTTGGAGGAAGAGGCGACTTGACCTCATGATTACTGGGCAATTACCAGGGAATTGCCACGGTCTCTCCTGAACTAAGGATATACTCTGTTTCACTGGGACACTCTAACCCATTGCCCATACCAATATTTTTCTGTATGTGGGTGATTTCCAACACAATGTTAGGCAGTATTTCAATTCTCTATCAATTTTGTGTAAGGAGAAAATCTTAGTTTGGTGCCATTATGTATTAAACACATCTCTCTCTCTGTAATAGTGACTAAATCTCTCTTTTAAACAAGAGATGTCGGACCTCAGGTTCAGAATATCTCACTACTACATAATTACTGTATTTGTAGTTAGTTACATGGTTCTATTTTATATACGACAAGTTAAACATTTGTGGTAGTGATAAAGGTTAAATTTATTCTTTCAAATAAATTTATGATTAAAAATTAGGTGATTTAAAAAGAATATTAAATAACTGATAGCATAGGAGGAACCTTATTATGCTAGTAAGTGTAAAGGTGAGTGTCAAATCACTGAAGCTTGGGGAACACCAGTCTAGTCATAGTCTGTCCTAGTTTACCTGCTTTATACAGCTCCTTGCAGGACAGTAAACATGAAGGGAATAATAGCAGCATTTAGGTTACACCCAACAGTACTTTCTGGGTGAGAAACTCTGAATTTGTTCAGGCTTTTTAATAATCTCCCAATTAAATGCAACTGTTTTGAGATATATCCCAATTTGAAGTGCACAATAAAACCTAGACTACAGCCATGGGAATTCTGGGCTGTACAGTATATGGCAGATAAACTGCTGAGCTGTTTTTTTTCCTTCCCAATTATATCTTTAAAAAATCCCACCTCCCACATATAATTGCACTCACCATCTCCACATACACATTTCCTCAAACTTTAAGCCCTCAACTCAAAATAAATACGTGGAAGAAAAGTTTCACATCAAAACTAGGTTGCTACACATGGGTTTCAATAGCAGTTACTATTCCCTCCCCATAAGTGCCTCTCCTACAGCTGTGAATGGTAGACAGCAACAAGGACATCAAGGAAGTCTCAGCCTCAGACCTCCCCTACGTATGATTATTTGAAAAATAACGAGGATATAAGAAGCTCAGGATGATAACTGCAGCATGTTTTAAAGAAATTTGGGGGAAAAGAAGAATAAGATAAAAAATACACATCAGGTTAAAAACTATGGTGACAAAAAGATACCATAAACAAATTTAAAAGATAGGTAAACACACACACACACACACACACACACACACACACACACAAACTCCTATAAATCCATAAAATAAATAATCCGTTAGAAAAATTGTCAAAGTGAATACACAAATCATAGGGAGGAAATGTCAATAGCCAAGAAACATATAATAAGGGGATCAATTCATTAGTAATAAAAGAAATGTACATTAAATAAAGAGACACTATTTTGCACACATTCAAGTACCACAGATTTAAATGTCTGATAATATTAAGAGTTGGTGAGTATGCAGGGAAACATGAACCCTCATATCCTGCTGGTCAGAGTATAAATTGGTGCCTCCAATTTGGAGAGTAATTTGGCCTTATCTATTAAACTGTAAGATTTGGATATTCTGTGGCCCAGCAATTCCACCTGTACAGACAAAGCTAAATAACTACGGCAGAGGCACACCATGAAATATAGTGAAGCAGTTAAAACAAATGAAGTAGATGTATATGGATTAACATGGAGAGATCTCCAAGATATATTCATGAGTAGAAAAGCAAGTTGCAGGAAGATACATATAATATTGTACCAATTGTAAGGAGAAAAACACATTCAAGAAACAGTGCTATCTAGTTGCTTAGGGCTATTGATTTTCAGCCACTGTGTTACATGTATAAAAAGCATTTTATAAGATACAGACTAAACTGAACATAGTTACTGGGGGGTGCAGGCGTGGAGGGAAAACAGGAGCTTGTATGGGTAGTAGGAGGTGAATTTAACTTAACTGTAATGTTTCAATTTTTTCAAGAAGTTGGTATTTATGTATTACATGACTAATTTAGAGAATACAAAAAATATAAAGAATAACAGTAATGCTCTAAGAAAGGACTGAGAGAAGGGATCAGAGAAGTTAGCCCAGCAGTTCAGGGAATATGTATTATTGCACTGAAATGCACAAGAAAACCAAGTGTTTTAAATTCAACAGGCTGTTTACATGGAGCCCTCCTCCCTTTGTAAAGTAATTCTCTCTGTGACCTTTTAAGGGTCCCAAGCCCCAGGGGCCCAAGTCCCCCTCACTCTTTATGACAAAAGGCCGAAGCCTCCCTAGAAAGACCCCAAACCACAATCTAAGAACCCTTGATTGGAGGAAATTCAAAAAGAAAACACAATGTATAAAGGAATCTTTCTCTGTTCCTTTATTAAGTTGTTATACCCTCATACAGCACTTGAACAGTCAAAATAAAGTCCCCTAACGTGGTCTCTTGGTAATAATACTGCAAAACAATACAAAACGGCAATAACTCTATGGTTTGTTAAAGTGGGCATCTAAATCTGCAGGGCTTTTCCCAAGAACCACAACTTGGTCAAATGCAGAGCTATTAGAAAGCAGGTCTTCCTAAATGTCTTGAAATTCACATCCTTTTTAATTGCCCAGAATTCATGTCACTTGTGTGAAGAAGCTATAAACATACACCATCATAAAAACACATTTAGACACCCTGAACAAAATCAATGCCATATTATTTTATTTTATTATTCCTTGTAGAGCTCACACTAGTCTTCCTACTTTGATATTTATTTATACCAAAGAAGCAAAAGAACATAAATGCCACACTTGGGATAACGCTAATGCTAGAATTGAGTAGAATACATATAGCTTCTGCCTTAATTTAAAAAACTAAAGCAGTCTTTACAAATCAACCTCACATAATATAAGACAAAACTGAAGGTCACTGTATTATTCATTTAAAAAGGCACTGATAAGGATTAAAATGAAGGTTCATGAGATTTGGAGAAGTGTTAGCTTGCATAAGTGGCTTCTTCCTTCTTAATAGGCCATGATTGGGGAGGGGGAATGATAAGTAGTATAAGAATAGATTTTTTTTCCCCCTGGAGCTTTGTTATTTTTCTCTTTGGAACCTCTAAGCTCTTTATTCAAGAGGTCCTCTGCTATTCACAACTTTGCTGCTCTTATGAAAAATTAATGATTGCTTTCTCTTCGACAGAAAACCGCCTTATTTTGCAGAAGATTAACAAAGAGGTCTTCGTGCAGAAGTGAGTCCCTCAGCGGGAGAAGCTTCTCTCACATAACCCATTTATGGCTGGGGGAGAATACTCCCTGTTAGTTCAAGGACAGCAAGTAAATAGATGGTGTGCAGCCTGGTACAGACTATACAACAAGGACTGCATCCTTCACAAAAGGAACGTGCCAACAAAAACAGCCTGCCCCCAATGGCAGGCTGACCCCATGCCCTGCCCACTGTCTCCTTTATGCCACATACACCCAGTGCCACGCTGTGTTTGCAAGCTATTGTGTGGCAGATGAATCTTCTGCTAGGGGGTTAACAGGTGACAGCAGTTATCCCACATGCAATAGCAAGAAAAAGAAAATAGAGAGGATGCTTTTAGTTAAGCTGCCAGTGCTCAGAAAGCACTTCTGAAAACATCATAGCTCAGTACTGCATCATTCTTGAATGGAGGAGCTGGAGAGGTGGGTCCAATCATTGTTTCAAAATGATTTTCCAAGGTAAGGAGAGAGTGTGGATTGCAAAAATAAAATATTTCAAGCTTATATCCTATCACATGTATATATCAGTCTTTATTTTAATATCCAGTTGTTGTCAAAGGAATTTTTGGTGAAATTTCACTTCCACCATTTAAAAGCCTACATTTTTACATCATTGCACATGTTAATTTCAGTCTTTAATGACTGCATCTTTCTTACAGTTGAAGAAACTGAGGTGTAGGGAGGTTATGTCACTTGGTCTATTAAGGGCCAGGTCTCAAACTCAGCTCTTCTCACTCTAAACCTAGTGCTCTTTGGTAAGCTGATGGAGGGGCTAATGTACTGATCGACTGATCAGCATCCAGCCAGCCAGGAACTGTGGGCAAAACAAATTTAAAAAATGTTTAATAAGAATGAAAGGTCCACCAATCTGGGTCCAAATACATATTAATGGGTGAATTCACCCAATATGCATTTGGCATCTATGTTGCCTTGGCCTTTATGAAGCTTACTGCCTAATGGAGGAGGAAGATGCGAACAAATATTTACACAGATAACTGGACAATTTACTTGTGAAGGGCCAGAATTTTGGAGATGTGGCTCAGGGTACAACTTTTGTGAGGTCTTTTTTTTTTTTTTGGTTTTTAAATAGTTGATTTTTAAGTGCTTGGATTAGGCAAGCACTGAGTTTGGGGAGTTAAAAGTAAGTGTGTGTCATGGAGAATTTATAAAACATACTTATTGATTGATCAGATGCTCTCAGCAGTGTTTGTATATGTCCATTTTTTGGTACCACTAATGGCATATAACATGACAATTAGAGGAACTGGCTGTTCATTAACTTGAATATTCCTTTCAGAGAGCACTAAATCTACTATATTTTTCCTTATTTATAAGAACCTTAAAATATATGATGGACAATGACTGCCAGCATCTATAGTATGTTTTCTCTTTGTCAATCACTGCTGTAAGATGTTCTGATGTATTAGGACTCACTTAATCTTCACACTGGTCCCATCTATTATTGTTACCCCAATTTTACAGTTGAGGAAACTGAGAAACAAGGAATGAAAGTGGCTTGCTTAAGGTTTTAGTTAATAGCAGGTAGAGCTGGGATTCAATGCTTACGATTTCTATCTGCAAGGTATGTTATTTAAAATATTTTTTAAACACTGAAATTATTTTCAGCATAGTTATAGATAACAGATCCAAACAACTAGAAAACTCCAGGAAAAAGAGGCCTGAATAAACACTTTCAAAACAGTATATACTAAAAGGTAAAATCAATTCTTGCTATAAAATCTATTACAAGGATTTTACCATTTATGGTAAATGTCAACATTTTATTATGAGATATCAAAAAATCATTACCACAACATTCACAACAACATAAAAATGAAGTTTATTTCTTAGAGAAACTGCTATAAATATGCACAAGAAACTATTTTTTTCCCAGAAGTGGCAATCAGCTGCTAAGTCACCAGGGCACATATATCCTTTTTCCTAGAACTTAATATGTGAGGATTCAGAAAGATTTGTAATCAGTTCAACAAGAATGAGAGAAGCCTGTTAGAAGTTACCATTAGAGTCTAAGACTTAAACCTTTGTATGACAAAATAAATCATAAAAGGGTTACAAGACATGTTATAAATGGAGAGCTTATACTTGCAACATTTCTAGTAAACAGAAAATCATCAACCAAAAATTATAAAGAATTCCTATAAATCAGTAAGATAAACATCTCAACAGAAAAAAGTGTACTAAACTCTGGTATGTTCATACGGTATAGTTGCAGATATTAGAAGGAAGGGCATGCCAAACTACACTAATGTAGTTTTAAATGTAGCAAAAAATGCACAAAGTTCAAACACAATGATAAGTGAAAAAAGCTGCAGGACAAAATACACTGTGATATTATTTATATTAATATCAAAAAACCCACACAAATAATATTGTGCTTCCAAAAATACACATCTGTATCTTCCCCCATGTAAAAGTATGTAAAATGCCTGGAAGGATATAAACACCAAGTTCCGAATAGTGTTTACCTCTGGAGGGTAAGGTAAGGGGTTTGTGATTGGAAGGATATTCAAAAGGAGATTTAACTCAATAAGGTGTTTTTTTTTTAAGGCAGAATTCACTGTTAGTCATTTGCATAATTTAAAAATATTATATACATAAAAAGAGACTGAATCAAATACGCCAGTGGTTAATTCCAGGTGGTGGAAATATGTCTGCTTGCTCTTTTCTTTTAAAAAATATTTTTATATTTTTTTCAGTCTTCCAAAATAAAAAAAGAAAATTAAAAATCAACAGAAATGTAACTTGGGATTTTCAGCGGAACTTGCAGTGCCACACTCTACCTTTTGTTCTTACTTTTTCTTTATTTTTATCTTACACAATTATGCGCTTAAATAAGGACAAATTAGAGTCAGAACACTTGGATCCTCCATTTCTTTCAAAAAAGGAACATAGTGTATTTGGACAACATGCTTTTTTTTTTTGTTTGAGAGAGCTGTGAAATCAGAAAGGCATCTCTCATAAGTTATGGATGGCACTGTTTGGAAGACATCAAATTCATAGGTTGCAGAGTTTTATGGAATCCCGCAAAGACGGTGCAACTTTGGATTTAAGTAACAGTTACAAAAATGAGCTAAGTAACTCTTTGCAACTCTGCCAGTCAGATCTAAGGCATTATAGTCCACTAGTTTGGAGCTGAGCTATTCAAGAGCAACATGCTCTTATTTAAATTAAAATTAATTAAAAGTAAACACAATTAAAAATGTAGTTCTTCAGTCATACTACCACATTTCAAATGCTCACTAGCCACATGTGGCTAGAGCTATATATTTTTTGGCTAGCTATAATATGTTTTGCATCACAGAAAGTTCTATTGAATGGCACTGGTTTAGAGCATGGATTCTAGAAACAAACTCCCTGGATCCTGGCCCCATCTCTACGACTTATGAACTACCAGGCTTTAAGCAAATTTCTTTACTTATTTAATAGTGTCTCTGGCCTCATATCTAAAATGAGAAAAATCATAAAACCTTGGACATTGGATTGTTGTAAGGATTAAATGATTTAATATATGTAAAGCTAATATTAACATAATAAGCATCATGTAAATAGCAAGTTATTATTATTATCTTTCAGCCCTCTCACTGATGATAGGAAAATGCCACATGGACCACATCATCTCTCACTTCCAGAGCATCAGGACATGGTAGAGGAGGAAACAATGCCCTGGACACTGGGAGAAGATACTTGTTCACCTGTAGGCCGGATGGTCAGTGCAGCTCTGAATGTTTAAATAATTTTGGGTCATAGTTTGAAAACTTTTTCCTCTGAAATTGAGAGAATATTCATTAATTCAACAAACATTTATTGAGTTACTGTTATGTGTCAAGGACTATTCTAGGCACTAGGGATATATCAGTGACAAAAAAAATAAAGATCCCTACCCCTGTAGAACTTATATTCGAGTGGAGAACACAAGCAATAAGCATGATATGTAAGTAAATTATATAGCATGATAGAAAGTGATAAGTACAGTGGAATAAATGGAGGAGCTACAGGAAATCTGAAGTTGGGGAGGGGTCTGATTACAATTTTAAAAGGGGGTGGCGAAGCGCTCACTGAGAAGATGCCATTTGAGCAATTACTTGAAGGAGGTGAGAGAGGGGCATTGCAGATATTAGAAGGAAGGGCATGCCAAGCAGAGGTAACAGCCAGTGTAAGGGCCCTGAAGCAAGAGCACAGCAGAGGCCAGGTGGAGCGAGTGAGGATGGGAGGGGGAGCAGAGAGCTCAGAGCCAGGAGGGACGAGGAGGGTGGGTGGTGAGTGCACGGAGACCAGCTGGCCCTTGTAAGGACTTGGCTTCCACTCAGACTGATGGGATCTTCTGGGTGGTTGTGAGCACAGGGGTGCCAGGATCTGACTTCTGTTTCAAAGGCTCATGATGGCTACTGTACTGAGAACAGACCAGAGCTGAGGGAGGGCAGAAGTAAGGACAACATGAGGTGGCCATTGAGATAATCTCTGTCACGGGTGACAGTCTTTGGGACATGGTAATGGCAGCAGGAGTGGTGAGAAGAGGTCAGATTTTGGATTTTGAAATTATATTCTGGCAGATTAGGTAGGGCACATGAGAGAGAGCAATGAGAATCTGCTGACATCTATATAAAACCTATTTGCTGTCCTAATTTAATGCTTTGAACCAGAAGCCCAATCCAAAGGCTTGTATTTGTTACCATGAAGTAATCTTCAGGATATAATAAGCATGAACAACAAGGAAGAGAAAAGTGTTTACTGTATGTCCCTGTTTATCTAATGGAGACAGAAGGAATATAAGTATGTAGACATTGTCTCATATTAAAAAGTGAATGGAGGGCGGAGCCAAGATGGCGGCGTGAGTAGAGCAGTGGAAATCTCCTCCCAAAAACACATAGAGCTATGAAAATATAACAAAGAAAAATCTTCCTAAAATAGAGACCACAGGACACAGGACAACATCCAGACCACATCCACACCTGCAAGAACCCAGCGCCTTGTGAAGGGGGTAAGATACAAGCCCCAGCCCGGCGGGACCCGAGCGCCCCTCCCCCCGGCTCCCGGCGGGTGGAGAGAAACCGGAGCGGTTTTTTTTTTTTTTTTTTTTTGGCGAGCGCTTTTTGGAAGCCTTAGAGGGACGGGCCCCCGTTGCTGGGGAGGCAGGGTGGCGGGACCGGTGAGGAGGTGCCTGGGAACGGCGCCGGAGGACAAAGAATATCCTGCGTTTCTCCCTGCGAGACCTGGGGGCGGGTGCCTGAGACCGGTGCCTGAGGACGGAGGAGGTCGCGCATTTTTCCCCTTTTTTTTTTTTTTCTCTTTTTGGCGAGCGCTTTTTGGAAGCCTTGAAGGGACGGGGACCCCAGTGCTAGGGAGGCACGGTGGCGGGACTGGTGAGCGGGTGGCTGGGACCGGCGCCTGAGGACAAAGAATATCCCCCGTTTTTCCCTGCGGGACCGGTGGGCGGGTGCCTGAGACCGGCACTTGAGAACAGAGGAAATCGCGCGTTTTTCCCCTTTTTTTTTTCTCTTTTCTGTGAGTGCTTTTTGGAAGCCTAAAAGGGACAGGGACCCCGGTGCTAGGGAGGCAGGGCGGCGGGACTGGTGAGCGGGTGCCTGGGACCGGCACCTGAGGACAAAGAATATCCCGCATTTTTCCCTGTGGGACCGGTGGGTGGGTGCCTGAGACCAGCACCTGAGGACGGAAGAAATCGCGCGTTTTTCCCCTTTTTTTTCTCTCTTTTTGCCAAGTGCTTTTTGGAAGCCTTGAAGGGACAGGGACCCCGGTGCTAGGGAGGCAGGGCGGCGGGACTGGTGAGCGGGTGCGTGGGACCAGTGCCTGAGGACAAAGAATATTGAGCGTTCCTTCCCTGAGGGACCGGTGGGTGGGTGCTTTTTGGAAGCCTTGAAAGGACAGGGACCCTGGTGCTAGGGAGACAGGGCAGCAGGACCAGTGAGCGGGTGCCTGGGACCGGCACCTGAGGAAAAAAAAAAAAAAAAAAAAATCGCTTGTTTTTCCCCTTTTTTTCCTTTTTTTTTTTCTCTTTCTTTCTGTTCCCTCTCTCATTGTTGCTGCTGTTGTTTTGGTTTGGAGAGTGCTTTTTGGAAATCTTAAAGGGGCAGGACAGGTCACTTAGACCAGAAGCAGGGAATCTGGGGATCTCTGGGCACTCTAACCCCCTGGGCAGCAGGGAGCACAGAGGCCCCTTACGGAGATAAATAGTCTCCTGGCTGCTCCCCCTCCAACGGGGCTCCACCATTTTGGAGGAACAGCCCCAGCCAGGCCAAGCCCACAGCAACAGCGGAGATAAACCCCAAAGCAACTGGGCAGGAAGCAGAAGCCCTGTCTGCGCGCAGCTGCCCAGCACAAGCCACTAGAGGTCGCTATTCTCCCAGGAAAAGGCTACAAACCAACAAGAAGGGAAGCTCTTCCAGCGGTCACTTGTACCAGCTCTGCAAACTATCTCTATCACCATGAAAAGGCAAAACTACAGGCAGACAAAGATCACAGAGACAACACCTGAGAAGGAGACAGACCTAACTAGTCTTCCTGAAAAAGAATTCAAAATAAAAATCATGAACATGCTGACAGAGATGCAGAGAAAAATGCAAGAGCAATGGGATGAGATGCAGAGAAAAATGCAAGAGCAGTGGGATGAGATGCAGAGAAAAATGCAAGAGCAGTGGGATGAAGTCCGGAAGGAGATCACAGATGTCAGGAAAGAGATCACAGAAGTGAAACAATCCCTGGAAGGATTTATAAGCAGAATGGATAAGATGCAAGAGGCCATTGAAGGAATAGAAGCCAGAGAACAGGAACGTATAGAAGCTGACATAGAGAGAGATAAAAGGATCTCCAGGAATGAAACAACACTAAGAGAAATATGTGACCAATACAAAAGGAAAAACATTCGTATTATAGGGATACCAGAAGAGGAAGAAAGAGGAAAAGGGATAGAAAGTGTCTTTGAAGAAATAATTGCTGAAAACTTCCCCAAACTGGGGGAGGAAATAATCGAACAGACCATGGAATTATACAGAACCCCCAACAGAAAGGATCCAAGGAGGACAACACCAAGACACATAATAATTAAAATGGCAAAGATCAAGGACAAGGAAAGAGTTTTAAAGGCAGCTAGAGAGAAAAAGGTCACCTATAAAGGAAAACCAATCAGGCTAACATCAGACTTCTCAACAGAAACCCTACAGGCCAGAAGAGAATGGCATGATATACTTAATGCAATGAAACAGAAGGGCCTTGAACCAAGGATACTGTATCCAGCACGACTATCATTTAAATATGATGGTGGGATCAAACAATTCCCAGACAAGCAAAAGCTGAGGGAATTTGCTTCCCACAAACCACCTCTACAGGGCATCCTACAGGGACTGCTCTAGATGGGAGCACCCCTAAAAAGAGCACAGAACAAAACACACAACATATGAAGAATGGAGGAGGAGGAATAAGAAGGGAGAGAAGAAAAGACTCTCCAGACAGTGTATATAACAGCTCAATAAGCGAGCTAAGTTAGGCAGTAAGATACTAAAGAAGCTAACCTTGAACCTTTGGTAACCACGAATCTAAAGCCTGCAATGGCAATAAGTACATATCTTTCAATAGTCACCCTAAATGTAAATGGACTTAATGCACCAATCAAAAGACATAGAGTAATAGAATGGATAAAAAAGCAAGACCCATCTATATGCTGCTTACAAGAAACTCACCTTAAACCCAAAGATAAGCATAGACTAAAAGTCAAGGGATGGAAAAACATATTTCAGGCAAACAACAGTGAGAAGAAAGCAGGGGTTGCAGTACTAATATCAGACAAAATAGACTTCAAAACAAAGAAAGTAACAAGAGATAAAGAAGGCCACTACATAATGATAAAGGGCTTAGTCCAACAAGAGGATATAACCATTCTAAATATATATGCACCCAATACAGGAGCACCAGCATATGTGAAGCAAATACTAACAGAACTAAAGAGGGAAATAGACTGCAATGCATTCATTGTAGGAGACTTCAACACACCACTCACCGCAAAGGATAGATCCACCGGGCAGAAAATAAGTAAAGACACACAGGCACTGAACAACACACTAGAACAGATGGACCTAATAGACATCTATAGAACTTTACATCCAAAAGCAACAGGATATACATTCTTCTCAAGTGCACATGGAACATTCTCCAGAATAGACCACATACTAGCTCACAAAAAGAGCCTCAGTAAATTCCACAATATTGAAATTCTACCAACCAATTTTTCAGACCACAAAGGTATGAAAGTAGAAATAAATTCTACAAAGAAAACAAAAAGGCTCACAAACACATGGAGGCTTAACAACATGCTACTAAATAATCAATGGATCAATGAACAAATCAAAATAGAGATCAAGGAATATATAGAAACAAATGACAACAACAACACTAAGCCCCAACTTCTGTGGGATGCAGCGAAAGCAGTCTTAAGAGGAAAGTATATAGCAATCCAGGCACACTTGAAGAAGGAAGAACAATCCCAAATGAATAGTCTAACATCACAATTATTAAAACTGGAAAAAGAAGAACAAATGAGGCCTAAAGTCAGCAGAAGGAGGGACATAATAAAGATCAGAGAAGAAATAAACAAAATTGAGAAGAATAAAACAATAGCAAAAATCAACGAAACCAAGAGCTGGTTCTTTGAGAAAATAAACAAAATAGATAAGCCTCTAGCCCAACTTATTAAGAGAAAAAGAGAGTCAACACAAATCAACATAATCAGAAATGAGAATGGAAAAATCACGACAGACTCCACAGAAATACAAAGAATTATTAAAGACTACTATGAAAACCTATATGCCAACAAGCTGGAAAACCTAGAAGAAATGGACAACTTCCTAGAAAAATACAACCTTCCAAGACTGACCAAGGAAGAAACACAAAAGTTAAACAAACCAATTACAAGCAAAGAAATTGAAACAGTAATCAAAAAACTACCCAAGAACAAAACCCCGGGGCCGGACGGATTTACCTCGGAATTTTATCAGACACACAGAGAAGACATAATACCCATTCTCCTTAAAGTGTTCCAAAAAATAGAAGAAGAGGGAATACTCCCAAACTCATTCTATGAAGCCAACATCACCCTAATACCAAAACCAGGAAAAGACCCCACCAAAAAAGAAAATTACAGACCAATATCCCTGATGAATGTAGATGCAAAAATACTCAATAAAATATTAGCAAACAGAATTCAACAGTATATCAAAAGGATCATACACCATGACCAAGTGGGGTTCATCCCAGGGATGCAAGGATGGTACAACATTCGAAAATCCATCAACATCATCCACCACATCAACAAAAAGAAAGACAAAAACCACATGATCATCTCCATAGATGCTGAAAAAGCATTTGACAAAATTCAACATCCATTCATGATAAAAACTCTCAGCAAAATGGGAATAGAGGGCAAGTACCTCAACATAATAAAGGCCATATATGATAAACCCACAGCCAGCATTATACTGAACAGCGAGAAGCTGAAAGCATTTCCACTGAGATCGGGAACCAGACAGGGATGCCCACTCTCCCCACTGTTATTTAACATAGTACTGGAGGTCCTAGCCACGGCAATCAGACAAAACAAAGAAATACAAGGAATCCAGATTGGTAAAGAAGAAGTTAAACTGTCACTATTTGCAGATGATATGATACTGTACATAAAAAACCCTAAAGACTCCACTCCAAAACTACTAGAACTGATATCGGAATACAGCAAAGTTGCAGGATACAAAATCAACACACAGAAATCTGTAGCTTTCCTATACACTAACAACGAATCAATAGAAAGAGAAATCAGGAAAACAATTCCATTCACCATTGCATCAAAAAGAATAAAATACCTAGGAATAAACCTAACCAAGGAAGTGAAAGACTTATACTCTGAAAACTACAAGTCACTCTTAAGAGAAATTAAAGGGGACACTAATAAATGGAAACTCATCCCATGCTCATGGCTAGGAAGAATTAATATCGTCAAAATGGCCATCCTGCCGAAAGCAATATACAAATTTGATGCAATCCCTCTCAAATTACCAGCAACATTCTTCAATGAATTGGAACAAATAATTCAAAAATTCATATGGAAACACCAAAGACCCCGAATAGCCAAAGCAATCCTGAAAAAGAAGTATAAAGTAGGGGGGATCTCACTCCCCAACTTCAAGCTCTACTACAAAGCCATAGTAATCAAGACAATTTGGTACTGGCACAAGAACAGAGCCACAGACCAGTGGAACAGATTAGAGACCCCAGAAATTAACCCAAACATATATGGTCAATTAATATTTGATAAAGGAGCCATGGACATACAATGGCAAAATGACAGTCTCTTCAACAGATGGTGCTGGCAAAACTGGACAGCTACATGTAGGAGAATGAAACTGGACCATTGTCTAACACCATATACAAAGGTAAACTCAAAATGGATCAAAGACCTGAATGTAAGTCACGAAACCATTAAACTCTTGGAAAAAAACATAGGCAAAAACCTCTTAGACATAAACATGAGTGATCTCTTCTTGAACATATCTCCCCGGGCAAGGAAAACAACAGCAAAAATGAGCAAGTGGGACTACATTAAGCTGAAAAGCTTCTGTACAGCGAAAGACACCATCAATAGAACAAAAAGGAACCCTACAGTATGGGAGAATATATTTGAAAATGACAGATCTGATAAAGGCTTGACGTCCAGAATATATAAAGAGCTCACACGCCTCAACAAACAAAAAACAAATAACCCAATTAAAAAATGGGCAGAGGAACTGAACAGACAGTTCTCCAAAAAAGAAATACAGATGGCCAAGAGACACATGAAAAGATGCTCCACATCGCTAATTATCAGAGAAATGCAAATTAAAACTACAATGAGGTATCACCTCACACCAGTAAGGATAGCTGCCATCCAAAAGACAAACAACAACAAATGTTGGCGAGGCTGTGGAGAAAGGGGAACCCTCCTACACTGCTGGTGGGAATGTAAATTAGTTCAACCATTGTGGAAAGCAGTATGGAGGTGCATCAAAATGCTCAAAACAGACCTACCATTTGACCCAGGAATTCCACTCCTAGGAATTTACCCTAAGAACACAGCAATCAAGTTTGAGAAAGACAGATGCACTCCTATGTTTATCGCAGCACTATTTACAATAGCCAAGAATTGGAAGCAACCTAAATGTCCATCTGTAGATGAATGGATAAAGAAGATGTGGTACATATACACAATGGAATACTACTCAGCCATAAGAAGTGGAAAAATCCAACCATTTGCAGCAACATGGATGGAGCTGGAGAGTATTATGCTCAGTGAAATAAGCCAAGCGGAGAAAGAGAAATACCAAATGATTTCACTCATCTGAGGAGTATAGGAACAAAGGAAAAACTGAAGGAACAAAACAGCAGCAGAATTACAGAACCCAAAAATGGACTAACAGGTACCAAAGGGAAAGGAACTGGGGAGGATGGGTGGGCAGGGAGGGATAAGGGGGGGGAAGAAGAAGGGGGGTATTAAGATTAGCATGCATGGGGGGGAGGGAGAAAGGGGAGGGTGGGCTGCACAACACAGAGAGGACAAGTAGTGACTCTACCACATTTTGCTAAGCTGATGGACAGTAACCGTAATGTGGTTGTTAGGGGGGACCTGATATAGGGGAGAGCATAGTAAACATAGTATTCTTCAGGTAAGTGTAGATTAAAAATTTAAAAAAAAAAAAGAAAGAAAGAAAGAAAAGGGGGATTACTCCTTAACAGGATAAAACTATTGGTAAATCAAAGATCAACGCATGCTTTAAATATCCTTAATGTTGATCACTTAAAGGGTGTCAGATGATCAGCTATGGAGGTACTCTTTTCTGATAATATTCCTTTCTCTTAATTAAAAAAAAAAAAAAAAAAGCAGTTACTGTGTGCTGACCTCCAATGAGTTCTGCACAGTGGTATAGAGGGCATATCAAAGTGTGGGCAAAGGGTCTGTTTGTTTCTAGGCAGAAGATCAAGGCCTAGCTTGGATACCCAGAAAATGAACTAAGATACGATATGAGGAGGAGCTTCCGGCATCAGCACTCTCTGGAGGACTCGTGCCGGGGGATGATCATCAAAAAGCCTCCACAGGGATCCGGACGATGCTGCGGTTGTGGCTGCATCCAGCCCACCGTCTCCTGGACTTGCCATAAGAAGGAGGAGGGAGATGTCTAGGCTGGCATGTGCATACAGTGAGACAACGAATTTGACTGGATCTGTACTGTTGGAACTCAACCAGGAGTTGGGAGGGGTGCAAGTTGTAGCACCCCAAAATCTCATGACTATAGACTATCTATGGTTAAAAGAACATATGGGATGTGAACAGATCCCAGAAATGGGCTGCTTTAATTTGTCTGATGGTTCAAGTACAGTTCGAAAATATCCATCATATCATAGATAAATTTTCACAAATGCCTAGGGTGCCTAAATGGTTTTCTTGGCTTCACTGGAGATGGCTGGTAATTATAGATTTGCTTTGTTTATGTCACCGTATTCCTATTATGTTAATATGTGTGTGCAAATTAGTTAGTAGTTTAAAACCTGTACATACTTAAGGTACTATACAAGAAGATATGTCAAAGAAATAATCAATCCTCCCAAGTTTCCTTCATATGCTACATCTATAGCTTTTCTTCTTCCTTCCTAATTACAAACCTTAAATAGAATTCGTGCCTCATATCGAATTTACCGAGTATCATAATTCCTCCAGGTGGTAAAGATACCTCGAGACAAGTGCTGGGCATAGAAGCCACAGGGCATAAATCTGCAAAGAAGTTAAAAGCTAACCTTTGCAAACAATATGGCTTCTCTCTCACTTACCAACTTTACATTTCCCTGTATGGCCCCGGAAGATGACTGGTTAGCCAGAGACGGGTAAGATTCCTCAAGGGAGGAACAACCTAAGACAGGCACAGTCGCAGGGGGGCCATCAGGTGAGAATTTGGGGATCAACAGAGGTGAGGCTCAGAACCTCACCCCCCCTGCTTTGAGAGAAATCTTCTGCATCCGTGGATGTCTTGCTGCCCTTGTCTAGCCTGGATTAATACTTAGTCCATAGGCACACACCTGATCATCTGATCATCTACATTTGCCTTCTTACAGCACTAAACTATGTTTTCTACCTTTATCTTGCATCTACCTACCACTTCAGCATTTTATTAAAAATAAAAATAATAATAATAATAGGAGAAATGTGGGATCAACATATAAATCAAGTACAAAAATCAAATGAATATTCATATTTGACCTGATGGTTTATAGGTCATATTGCATGATCAAAACCGAAAGTTTCTGTGATGAATGCCCTTGTACTGTTCACCATGTAAGAATTTATTCACTCTGTAAGAATTCGTTCACCATGTAAGAACTTGTTCGTTATGCTTCAGAAGATTGGAGACTGACGAGAATTAGGCTTGAGATGGATTAATGATTGTACATTGAGCATTGACCCCCCTATACTGAATTTTATTGTTGTTAACAACCATTTGATCAATAAATATGAGAGATGCCCTCTTAAAAAAAAAAAAAAAAAAAAAAAAAAAAAAGACATGCACACAGCTAAAAACATGTGGAGAAAGAAAGTACCACTTGATATGTAAAAGAAAATAAAATTTTAATTATCAAAAAAAAAAAAAAAAAAAAAAGTGAATGGATAAATCATATTTAAAAAATGATTGTATATAGGAAGAGGGAGGAAAATGAACATAGGAAAGCTAGACTTTGAATATACCTTGTTTTATAGATTTTTACTTTGCAGCCATGTGAATATTTTTATAATTATAAAATAAAAATTTTAAATGAACTACTAAAAACTTGAAGCAAAGTAAAACAAGTAACCTAACTATGTGCAGTATAACCACACAGATAGAAACTATTCTAAGTGACTCTAAAATACAATAATTTGATTTTATGTCCCTGGTGGGATATACCCTAAGGACAAAGAGAAAAAAACCTTAATTGTTTTTGTTAATCATATTGTAGATTGTAGTTTTTGTATAATTACTCTGAGGCTGATTGTGTGTAGTATGGGATATAGCAAATTCGTAATTACATTAGGATTATTTAGAATTGGGATTTTCAGTGTAAGAGAAAGGAGATACCTCATGGGGGTAAGATTCATAAAGTAAAGTGAAAACAATGTTGTCCTGAATTTGAATTGGATGTATCAGAATGGATTAATCATTTCATTTTTAAGAAAACACATACATTTTCTACCTCTGTCCACCATAAGTAGTAATTAACTCAGAAGTGATGAATACACCACCCAGACTGTGGTCTTTAAATAACACTTCCCACTGAAAGGAACGCAAGAGAAATGTGTGATTCCAGGTCAGGGGAAGGACATATACAAGATAAGCCTGGAACATACCAGAAAGAGGTTATCAAAGAGAATTCAGGTCATGTCAAATTTCAGAGCCAACTTGAATAGGTTTCCATTGGTCAAAGATAGAACAATCGAAACATCAATAAATACAATATATTTGGTTGACACACAAAACATATTTAACCTGTAAACTATTAATAACATTAACAATAAAACAATAATAGCAACACAAATGTTCATTGGTCACCTTTGAGAGATGCTAGGGAAACAACTCATTATTTTGACAAGTAAAAAGAAGAATAAAGCATTTACCTTTTCCCTACTTGTACTATACCCCAAGGTAGCCAAAAGAGTGAAGAGGGGGATTTTCTCTTTAGAGAACATTTTAATTAAAAATAAGGAAATAATAGAATTAGAATATTGCCTTCTTTTGCAGCCCTAATAAATGAATGGATATAGGCAATAAACATCAATGGCTGTGAACATCACAAAATAGGTATAGACATTATAAACTTCCCAAAGGACAATAACAAATAGAACATCTGTTGTTAAAAAAGCAAGACAATCAGGAAAATGTGAACATTAAATGTATATCTGATGATATGAAGACATACTATTGACTTTTTGTTGCATTATTTCTTTGTTAATGTTTTTTAGGAGTGATAATGGTATTGCAATTATGTGTTTTTCAATGGATCCTTTTATTTTAGAGATACAGGCTAGAATATTTACAGATGAAATTATAAGTTGTCTGGATTTGCTTCAAAATTATTGAATGCATGTGTTGTGGGGGTGGGAAGTGGTGAGGAGAAAGTGAATGGAGGTATGAGGAGGTATAAAGAGGATTGAGTTAGGAGTTAATTATTAAAGTTGTATGATGGGCATGGGAGTGATTTTTCCTTGTAATTTTGTTCCTGCTCTTGTAGCCACCTCCTCTAGTTAGAGGCTATTTCCTCCTGTATTTCTCCCTTTTATCATTCCCACATTCAATCTGCCTGCAGTTCAGTAAAAAAAACTCCACACCTAGTTCAGTAAAACTCTGTACTTAGAGTAAATCCTAGACCATCTTCACTCCATCCTCCCAGCTCTCACCCTACTCTCAATCACCACCACTTCTTGCTGGACCATTTCTGTAGCCTCCAACCAGATCTCATGCCCATTCTTGTCCAAGGAACACAGCAAGTATGGAGGGAGTGACTATGTTTGTATGTTTGGCTGGGCCTTCACAGAGGGGTTGACCAAATGGGACTTTGTGAGTGAGAAGTTTACCAGACAGATGGGGAGAGGGCATTCCAGGCCAAGGGAACAGTATGTGCAAAAGCATGAGGGTGTCCATCAGCACCATGTGAGTGGTGCAGGGATCCTGAGCAGCTCAGCGTGATTGTAGTCAAGAGGTAATGAGACATAAGACTGGCAAGACAAGAGAGGAGTGATAAAAGGCCTTGAATGCCAGGTTACGTTTTCCTGTTAACCCAAGAGTGATGGCCAGTCATTGAGGAATTTTATACAGAAAGTGACATTAAAAAAAATAAGATTTGTATGTTGATATAGAACTGTAGGAGTAATACACAGGAGGATGGGTTGGAGGTGCCTGAACCTGGGGCTGCAAGGCCAATTAAGAGGTTATTGTAACCCTTCAGGTGAGAGAAAATAAGTGACTGCACTAGGAAGGTGGCAGTGGAATGAACAGTGGGCAAGGTATGTGCAAGACCAATCAGTAGGATTGTGTGGTTGACTGGATGTGGAGTAAGTGAGCAAGGAATCTAGGTACCTCATGGGATATAGAGCCATTAATTCGAGTCATAAGTTCAGAAGGAGGATCAAGGCTTTTGTGGGGCAGGTATAGGGGGTACAATAAGTTAAGCATTACACAAACTGGTTTTGAAATGCACATGTAAATATTGCACATGTTGGCTGGTGGAGGTTCCAGGCTGAGGTATCCAGCAGGCATTAGGGTATTTGAGGCAGGCTAAGTAAGAGGATCCTGATGACAAAAATTTACTTTTATACATGACATGTAGCCCTAAGGAAAATATTAAAAGAAACTGGTTTTAGCAAATTCCACAGTAAAATAGTAACAGCAAGAAAGCAATTTTAGGTAGTAAGTGTGGATGCCCCTGAATAATTTTAGAAGTAAGCAGCCCAAGCTAGCTTTTCAACAACCTTTCAACTTCCTATTTGCTTACTCTGTTCACTCCTTTCTGTTCACTCTTCTGTTCTTTTCACTTCTGTTTTTCTTTCTGCTCATGCCTTTCTTTTCCTTCTTACTTCTTTTTAAAAATAAATATTTATGAAGAGTTTATAATATGCCAGATGTGGTGCTGGGGTGACAATCATGAATAAAAGTGGAGCTGATGCCTGGCCTCATGGTCCTAATTGTCTAGTAGAGAAGACAGAGACAGAGAACTGATGAAAGGGCTTCCGAGGGGATGAAGGGAGCCACCTAGAAGGCTTCCTAGTAATCTAGGTGAGACAGAATGGTGATTTGATAAAGAAGGTCTAAGAAAGTGGATGGATTTCAGAGATGATTTTAGGAAGTAAAATCTGTAGGTTTGGGTGGCAATAAACTATGGGCAATAAAGACAGCTGCCAGGGGTGAGTGTTGGTCAAATAGCATTGATACTTTGTCACAGTTGTGAATAAAAGACAAGTTTCAGACCTTGTAGGGCAGCTATGGAAGGGAAGAACAAGGAACTCAGTTGAATAGCTGTCTCAGCCTGAAACAACTTGTCCTCCAGGAATTTAGAACCTGATAAGATGAGCCTAATACCCAAGAGTCAGCCCATTTACAGGGCTTGGGATCAGATGAGTATGGGCTATAATAAGAGATACTGACACCACGTGATCTAGAAGTCAAAAGAAGAGAAGGGCCAGGGCGGGATAGGTCAGGAAGTTCCTCCTGCAGGATGAAGTGCATGAGCAGCTTTCAAAATCTTTGTTAACACATTCTTAAAATACATGTAAAACACTCAATATGTATGCTATAAGACTTGAAACAAGTATTTCTTATATTTACATTAAATATCACCATAGTAATTTCCTGGACACCTTTTTTTAACAAAAGTGTACATATTCTGCTTTTGGCAAGCAAATACTCTTGGCATTTGATGTCTATAAATGCCAGAAATCATACCTAGGAATTTAAAATATTCATTAGTGGTAAAATCCTTCATCCAAACTTTTAAGAAAATAATGAAGCAAATATCTATTTTGGTAGGAAACTGGCAAATCAGAAACATACAATTAGCACTTAAAATAAGTAAATGAATGGAAGGAGCTCAGGAACTCCTTGTAAGGGGCTGCATGTGACACAGCCAAAGTTTGCAGCTTTACAAATGGCTTCTCTTCTTACAAAGTGAGAGGCAGCAGTGTGCAGAAACCCAAGGGCTTCTGGGCTTTGAAAGAGCAGCAGAGCAAGTGATGTTTCAAGACCCCACCCTCAACACACCCTGTGGACAGAGCCTGTGATAACATGTTGGAAAAAAATCTTTTTCTGACATGCTGTGTTAATGCTATTACGTTAACACAAAGGAGGAAGTGAACACAGAGAAAGGGTGACTTGTGGTCTTTGCTCTATTTAAAAGTAAGAATTCTATTATTGTAATTTTTTAAGTGAAAAATAAATATTTTTCTCTTACCTAAATACCTTATGATATACCTTAATTCCCCTAGAGGTTTCTGGGAGGATGGAAAACAATTGCTTTCCATAATTCTGCAAAGGAACCCATAATACAGTTGAAAACAATGATAAAGCTATCCCCATGGTAGCCAGCAACTGGTTATTTTGCACAAGTTACCACATACTTTGAAAGGTTATATTGTATGAATCCATGGGAGGCTTATAACTGCTGATAATGACATGATGCTCATTTTAATGACAATCCTAAACCTGGTTTCTTTAGTAGGTTAGGTCTTAATGAGAAGGAAGCAGAGATGAGCAGCAGGAAATCTCATGTGCTGAGACAATACATAGAGAGGATATCTGCATGGATTTGAAAAGGGAGAATCTTTATGTGTGTGCTCAAGTCACATGTCCCGTCCTTTTATCTCAAGCCTGTGTAGGAAAAATAATGTACTGGTTGGCATTTGCTAACCTCTAATGGTGCAGACTGTTGAACCATACAATAGAGCATTTCTAAATAGCAAACGGGGGAAATAGAATCTCGTTAAACTCAATATGAGGAGGACACTTTAAGATCATCGATCTTGTAGGCTGGGGTGCTGGAAATGTAAAGTGACATCCTCAAAGGAGATATTGAATAAAACAAAAAGAAAAATGTTGGTGACATATTGATTAAGCCTCATGTGCTGTGTATCTTCTATTTGTTCCTCCAAATCCATTCTCTCCCCTCTTCCTGACATGCTCTGTGTTCCAGGAGACTGACAGTGTGAACAGTCTAACACTCCCTGGCACTCTGGCTTCTAGTTGTGACGTGGGAGTCTCAGCAAGGGTTCAGAGGAGGGAAGGAAGAGAGTAGGGCATTTACAACTCTTGTTCTCTCCTTGAGGGCTTGCCTGGGGCTGGCTCTGTCTCTTTTACATAGTCTTGGCTCCTGTCTCGTGACTCTTTCTCCAGGTTTGGTAATGACTTCCTGCCCTTGTAACGAGTCCTGGAGTATTGCACTGTCCTTGTGCTTTCCCTCTGACACCCTGCCCATCTTTTGTAGATCCCCTTTACTCAATTCTCCAATCACCCAATTTGAGCATGCTGGCTTCTGTATTTTTTCTGTTAAGACTCAGATATGCCATCAAAGGAAGCTCTTAATTAGGTTCCTGGCATCCTGAAAGTTCTAGTGTACATCTGTCATTCTTTTTGCACCTTTCTTAACACCTATCCCTTCCCCCCAGCCCCCAAACATGTGGGCTTTCTTGTGTGGGGATTTCCCTGCCTCATGGCTTCTGATGGGAGACAGAGACCAACCATCCCAAGAAAGCCACATGCTCACTCTCCTAGCCTCCCTTGCAGCTAGGGCCCAGACATGTGATACAAGCTCAACTACAGGGATGGAGTCTGACTCTTGACACAACATGGGAAAGCAGGGACTGCAGAGAATGCATTTCACTGGGGTGGCAGCAGCACTAGGAGCTACACTGGTTTCCGGGGGGAGCAGCAACGTCTAGTGCAAGGTTTGGGGTGTGGGTGGTGCATCTGGTGGAACCTGCACTCCACAGTGGCAGCAAGCTGGCTCCCTACAGAGATTTTATGTTTTGTTCCTGCTGCTGGGGTCCCCAAGGACCTCCCAGAAAGTCTGTAAGTAACAAAACAGCCTTCAGTTAATCTCTTTCCTGCTTGAATGAGCCAGCATTGTTTCTATAACTTGAAACTAAAACTGTGCATGATATAAAAATTAAGCTAATCTTTTTGACCCAAAGATTCTGGCATCCTAAAGCCATCATCTCATTTAAAGTTAAAAATAAATTCATGTTTGAGCATCTACTGTTTATATTACTGTGCTAGGTGTTACAAAGCTAATTAACATCAACAATAACCAGAATCAATATGATAAACACTATAATGGAACCTTAGCTTTTGGAGTACAGATGCAGAAGTGATTCATTCTGCCTGGGAGGGTTTTGGAAAGTTTCAGAAGAATAGTGAGTTGGGTAGAGGGACAAGTATAAGTAAGGAATGGTAGTGTAAAATTGTTTGGCATGTCCAGAGAATGAAGGTGAGCTCAGAGGGATGGAGTAGGACAGAGCAAAGGGACATTGGAGATGAAGCTGGGAAAGTGATCCAAGGACCAGTTGCGACTGCCTGAACTTCATTCTCTAGATAAGCAGAGAAGGCACTGCCATGGGCTCTGGGTGATGAGTTGAGAGGAGGAAGAATAGAAGAGACATATTTGTTCTCACAAAGGGCTATGATCACAGCAGAGACTATGATGTTAAGAAGGGCAGAGACTTGAGAGACATTTAAAGACTTGCAAGTGAGGAGGTGCTCCCCTGATGAGTGTGGAGGCCAAGGAGGTTCCAAGATCATCTTGAAGTTTTACCATGAGGAAGTGGGCTAGGAGGCAAAATTTCCTACTAATATAGGGACTTCATCAAGTAGACAGGTTGGTGTGCAGGGAGAAAGGGGCATGCCCAGATCCTATCTTATCTTAAGGATGTATCAATACATTCATTTTACTATACACTGGGATCTTGTCTCAAATCACTGCTTAAGAAAGGATGGAGTTGTTTCAAACCTGGTTGCTATCATTTGGTTTCCCTGATATTCATGAGGCTATCCTACTTGCTATGGGTAAGAATAGCTTTAAATTGCATGATCATCTAGGATGTTCCTAGGTTGCAGTTAGGAAAATGAATTATTTTGGAGAGTGAAAAGCAAGCTATCTAAATTCCTTCCATACTAACCTCTTTCTCATTTTAGGGTATAAATGGTAGGAATGTGGTGTAGACTACTTATCGAGTCCACTACCAGACCCACACTAGGACCTTGGGAGGTCACTGGAACCCAGAACTAACACTAGCCTTCTCCCTGACCCTTTTTCTTTTGGTATTATTAACATACAGTTACATGAGCAACATTATAGACTCCCCCCATTATCAACTCCCTACCACATACTCCATTACAGTCACTGTCCATCAGCATAGTAAGATGCTATAGAGTCACTACTTGTCTTCTCTGTGCTATACTGCCTTCCCCGTGCTCCTCCCCCTACATTATGTGTGCTAATCATAATGCCCCTTTTCCCCCCTTATCCCTCCCTTCCCATCCACCCTCCCCAGACCCTTTCCCTTTGGTAACTGTTAGTCCACTCTTGGGTTCTGTGAATCTGCTGCTGTTTTGTTCCTTCAGTTTTTGCTTTGTTTTTATACTCCACAGAAGAGTGAAATCATTTCGTACTTGTCTTTCTCCACCTTGCTTATTTCACTGAGCATAATACCCTCTAGCTTCATCCATGTTGTTGCAAATGGCAGGATTTGTTTTCTTCTTATGGCTGAATAATATTCCATTGTGTATATGTACCACATCTTCTTTATCCATTCATCTACTGATGGACCCTAAGGCTGCTTCCATTTCTTGGCTATTGTAAATAGTGCTGCAATAAACATAGGGGTGCATATGTCTTTTTGAAACTGGGCTCCTGTATTCTTAGGGTAAATTCCTAGGAGTGGAATTCCTGGGTCAAATGGTATTTCTATTTTGAGTTTTTTGAGGAACCTCCATACTGCTTTCCACAATGGTTGAACTAGTTTACATTCCCACCAGTAGTGTAGGAAGGTTCCCCTTCCTCCACATCCTCTGCAACATTTGTTGCTTTTGTCTTTTGGATGTTGGCCATCCTAACTGGTGTGAGGTGATATCTCATTGTGGTTTTAATTTTCATTTCTCTGATGATTAGCAATGTGGAGCATCTTTTCATGTGCCTGTTGGCCATCTGAATTTCTTCTTTGGAGAAGTTCCTGTTCAGATCCTCTGCCCATTTTTTAATTGGACTATTTGCTTTTTTGTTTGTTGAGGTGCATGAGCTCTTTATATATTTTGGATGTCAGCCCCTTATCAGATCTGTCATTTATGAATATATTCTCCCATACTGCAGGCTGCCTTTTTGTTCTACTGATGGTGTCCCCTGGCCCTTTTTCTGCTGACTTTTTCCACTCCCATCTCTGACCCTGATTTCTTCTGCCAAATGTAATTCTGAGAGATGACAATAACAAGTTTAGCTAACTGAAACATTTTATTTATGTAAACTTATAAATTTCAAGAACATATTTGGCTATGCCCCCCATGATACTAGGCCCCATTCTTAGTATCATTCTGTCTTTGTTGCATAAAGTTCTTCTGGTTGGCTTTTTGTTAAAATGTGGGTGGACCTGGGTTTGACGACATCTTTAGACTTGGGTTCTAAAAAGGTGCTATCACTGGGCACTTGGCTAAAGGAAACTTACATTTTACCAGTGAATGGCTTTCATTTATGAAATTCTCAGCCAGCACAAAAAGAAGGCCGTGCATGGAGTACTAACCTATAACGCTACTCATTGCTGAAAGCACAAAATGATGACTGTTAGATATAGGATGGTTTCTGGAAACCGAATACAGGAACAGCTTTATAATTCCACACCTAGGGAGACAGAAGATGCCTATTTCTTTATTCATTTTTGCTCCCTTCTTGAACAATCATCTATAAAGTGGTATGATTCTCTACTAGACCATGCGCTCTTTGAGGACAGAATCAGGTTCTAATCCATACCTAAACCACACCATCTGGCACAATGAATGTTACATGATAGGGTCAAATAAAGGTTGAATTAATCAATATTAAATGACAAAAGAACTCACAGCAAGAAGAGTGTGATCCTCTCAGCCACAATAACTGGGTAAGTGAAACTGCTTTGCTATTGGCAGCGCTAGAGGCAGAGTTAGAGACTATTACCATGTAACATGGACATTCCCGCTGAATGAAGAAACTAGACACAATCATAGACAATGTAGTCATCAAACCAACAGTATCCTGGAGGTTTCTTTTTAAGTCTTAACCATTTTACATAAGCAATAAATTATGAAAGCTGAGTATGTGAATGAAACTTAATACTGTCATAAATTTTATGACAAAGTTAATCAGATGTATATTTAATGAATGCATAATCATTATTATTCAGCATTGTAATCAGACATTCATAATGAGCAGTCTATATCAATGACAAGTAAAGCAAGAGTATTTGATGTTCAGCCAAACCAGCTGCTTGGCATTTTTTCCCTTTAGTTATTAATTCTCCCTACCTACTATAACCATTAGGGGTGATGGGCTTCTCTGACGAAATGAATAATTTAATCCTCAATGCAGTTACAGAAATCCTTACTGAAGACAGTTTCAAGCAGGTAGGCTCTCTGCACTCCCTCTACCACCTGAACATCTGAAACAGAAGCATATGGGTGCTCTGCCCACAGCCCTTGGACCACTTCAATGTATTCTAACTCTAATAGGTGGGCCTCTGCCTGAAGGATTTTTTTGAAAGTAGAGAAAGCTACTATGACCCAAAGGAGTACATTTAAATTGTTGGAAAATTAACAACCTCCACCCCAAAGTTCTCACCAATGACTAAAGGGAATTGGTAATAAATCTTCACCCTTGACTCCCTAGAGCAAGAGCAGTGACGCTGAGGCTCGTATTGCACCCTAACTCCCAGTTCCTCAATGGGCTGTCCACAGTGCTAAATGGCTTATGAATGGATCCTTTGCCAGTATTCCTTTCCTTACCTCACTTTTCCATTCTTCCACAGAACTCCATGGAGTCACCTCCCAAATAAGCCATTTGCACTTGCATCCTTGTCTCCACATCAGCTTCTGGAGGAATTGAAAATAAGGCACTGCTCCAGTGATGGGGCTGAAAGTCTGATGCATTCCCTTCTACCTCTTTGGGCCTTCCTACTACTACTACTACTACTACTACTACTACTACTACACACACACACACACACACACACACACACACACACACACACACACACACACACAACACACTGAAATCCTGGATGCCAGCAGAAAAGCTGTGCTATAATCCTGTGTTGCTGCTGAGGGCAGCTCAGTCACCATGTCCTGGCCTCAGGAAGATGAAAGGACATGTGATCATATTACCCACAGCCAGAAGGATAGCCTCATGAATAGCAGGGAAATCAAATGATAGCAACCAGATTTGAAACAACTTTATCCTTTCTTTGTCAGGAGCAGTGATTTGAGGCAAGATCCCAGCGAATACTAAAATGAATGTATTAATACATCCTTAAGATAAGATAGGATCTGGGTATCCTTGGAAGGATGAAGAATGTTCTGTGGATTCCGGACTAGTTGGAAGGGGGTGGAGGGCAAGGAGTTCACCTCGATCAAGCAGAAAGGGGAAAAGTGAGTGAGCATGGGTTACAACCTCATTGTTTAGGAGAAGCTGCACCTAATGCCTGATCTGCAATAATTCCACAGTTCAACTATCTCTGGTGAATGGGTCTCTGGGGGTCTTCTGATGTCTAGACCAATGTCCAGCTCATTCTTGTCATGGGGGAAGTGAAGTTAGTCCAGAGACTTTCATTCTGCAGTTAGAGAAAAAGAGTTAGACTTAAGCAGACTTGATAAAAAGCAAGCACATTCATGCTAAAGTGTAAATGACTCATAGCCCCTATTCTATTTTTATAGTGGGGAGGTACTTAAGAACATAAGGGCACTAATGAACTAAGTGGGAAAGTATATCCCTGTCAAATAAAAGCCGGAAATGAGAGAAGGTAGTGGTGACCAAGATGAAACACCTCTTTTATGTTTGGCCGGCTGTACCTACTGTAGCTCTGAGGGTGGGGTGAGAACAAAGAGATTCCATGTTTAAAGGTAACTTATGCTATTCCTGTGGCAGGGGTAGGGGAGGGCTGGAAGGAGCAGTTTAAAGGGGCCACTGATCATGAGAGAGATCTACAGAGTGTTTCATTCCAAACCAGAAACACAATGTATACAATAGACCCTCCCTAGTGTCAAAATGTGAGTGTCTGTACAGGTATAGGAAAGACCATGTGATGTAGAGCCAGCAGTCCAGTCCACTGCTCACTACCCTGTAACTTGGAATAGGTCACCTGAAGTCTCTGGACCTCAGTTCTGCCATCTGTGAAACAGTAGTAATTCTATCCATCATGCACACATCATAAAGTTGGTTATGACATTCAGATAACACACGCCTGGGAAAGATGTGTTGCATAATAGTTAAGAGCAAAACCTCTGGAGTCTGACTGAATAGGATGAACTCCCTGCTCAACACATTCCAGTGGGGCCCCAGGGCAACCTATTAACCCTTGTTTTCCTCATCTGTAAAATGAGATTAAAAAAATTATTAAGATCATACCAGTGATTAAGTGAAACAATGCATGGAGAGAATTTAGCATGGTCCTTAGTACTACTACATTGGCTATTAAAAGCAATATCTAAAGTGTAGAGTATTACATGGATGTTTAAGGCATTTAAAATAAACTCTGCTTCCTGTAATACTCCTAAACCCTTTCAGAGGGCTAAGGTCAGAACATAAAAGGTTAATGATTTGGATATGTAAACAGGTATGCTTCTCTTTGCCCTGGATATAGTGGGCTTACCCTATTATTAAAACTTGCTTAGTGGAGCAGATTGAAAATGGCAGCATGAGAGGTGAGATAGAGGCTTCTTCCTAAAACTGCATGTAATATGAAAATATAATTAATACAACTAATCCTGAGTGAGCAACAGGAAAGAGGACTGCGCCAGAATGCATAACCTGGAGAAAAGAGCAGACCTCATGGAACAGGGTAACGTACCAAAGGTGTGGCCTGGTGGGACCCAAGCCCTTCCCCCACCCCAGCTCACTGGAGGGAGGAAGAGAAACTGAGCAGGGAGGGACTGGAGGCCTGGGACTGCTGAACACCTAACTCCAGAGATCTGCTCTGAGAGCACAAACCTACATTTCATGGTGCTTTCATGATACTCTTGTGATTGTGGGGTTGGAAAGTGAAGACAGGCAGAATTCCTGGAGAGACTAATATTACAGCCACTTGTGGAAAGTAGGAATCCATATCCGGCTGCTCTGGGACAAAAGCTTATACCTGTGTACTCAGCCCACTGGTTCAGGCAGTGGAGACAGGCATAGCAGCCGGAAGCAGGAAACAGCTCTTTCCTCCCCCCAGGAACCAATACCGCTCGCTCCCTTATGACCTCTAACATTGCTTCAGGGGCTGAGCAGCTCCAGAGAGTAGAGCTTCTGGACACTAGGGGGCACCATACACAAATATGAAACGCCAAAGGAACCTGGTACAGAGTAAAATTATTATAACCCCTGAGAAAGATGACATGGACCTCATGACTCTTCCTGAAAGGGAGTTCAAAATAAAAATCATTAACATGCTAATGGAAATACGGAAAGATACTCAAGAACTCAGGAATGAATTCCGGTCAGAGATCCAACCATTGAAGAGCACAATGGAGGATATTAAAAGCAGATGGGATATGATGGAGGAGATGATAAATGAAATAGAAACTAGAGAAGAGGAACACAAAGAAGTTGAGGCACAGAGAGAAAAAAGAATATCTAAGAATGAAAGAATATTGAGAGAAATGTGTGACCAATCCAAACAGAACAATATTCACATTTTAGGGGTACCAGAAGAAGAAGAGAGAAAGGGATAGAAAGTGTCTTTGAGGAGGTAATTGCTGAAAACTTCCCCAATCTGGGGAAGGAGATAGTCTTTCAGGCCATGGAGATCCACAAATCTCCCAGTACAAGGGACCCAAGAAAGACAACACCAAGACATACAGTAATTAAAATGGCAAAGATCAAGGATAAGGACAGACTGTTAAAAGCATCCAGAGAGAGAAATAATATCATAAACAAAGGAAAGCCCATCAGGCTAACATCAGACTTCTCAGCAGAAAACTTACAGGCCAGAAGGGAGTGGCATGATGTATTTAATGCAATGAAGCAGAAGAGCCTGAAACCAGGATTACTTTATCTGGCAAGATTATCATTTAAATTTGAAGGAGGGATTAAACAATTTCCAGATAAGCAAAAGCTGAGAGAATTTATTTCCCATAAACCATCTCTACAGTCTATTTTGGAGGGAGTGCTAGAGATGGAAGTGTTCCTAAGTCTGAATAGCTGTCGCCAGAGGTAATAAAACCACAGTAAAGAAAGTAGAACAGCTAATTACTAAGCAAATGCAAAAAATTAACTATCCCCAAAGTCAACCAAGGGATAGACAAAGAGTACAGAATATGATACCTAATATATAAAGAATGGAGGAGGAAGAAAAAGGAGAAAAAGAAAAGAATCTTTAGATTGTGTTTGTAATAGCATATTAAGTGAGTTAAGTTAGACTCTTAGATAGTAAGGAAGTTAACCTTGAAACTTTGGTAACCATGAATCTAAAGTCTGCAAAGGCAATAAGTACAAATGTATCAATAATCACCCTAAATGTAAATGGACTGCACCAATCAAAAGACATAGAGTCACTGAATGGATAAAAAAACAAGACCCATATATATGCTGCCTACAAGAGACTCACTTCAAACCCAAAGACATACACAGACTAAAAGTGAAGGGATGGAAAGAGATATTTCATGCAACTAAAAGACAGAAAAAAGCAGGAGTTGCACTACTTGTATCAGACAAAATAGACTTCAAAACAAAGAAAGTCACAAGAGACAAAGAAGAACATTACATAATGATAAAGGGGTCAATCCAACAAGAAGATATAACCATTATAAATATCTATGCTCCCAACACAGAAGCACCTACATATGTGAAACAAATACTAACTGAACTAAAAGGGGAAATAGAATGCAATGCATTCATTCTAGGAGACTTCAACACTCCACTCACTCTGAATGACAGATCAACCAGACAGAAAATAAGTAAGGACACAGAGGCACTGAACAACACATTAGAACAGACAGACCTAACAGACATTTACAGAACTCTACACCCCAAAGCAGCAGAATACACATTCTTCTCAAGTGGAACATTTTCGAGAATAGATCATATATTAGGCCACAAAAAGAGCCTCAGTAAATTCAAAAAGATTGAAATTCTACCAACCAGTTTCTCAGACCACAAAGGTATGAAACAAGAAATAAATTACGCAAAGAAAATGAAAAATCCCACAAACACATGGAGGCTTCACAACATGCTCCTAAATAAACAATAGATCAATGACCAAATAAAAACAGAGATCAAGTAATATATGGAGACAAATGACAGCAATAATTCAATACCACAAAAAATCTGTGGGACACAGCCAAGGCCGTGCTAAGAGGAAAGTATATTACAATACAGGCCTACCTCAGGAAAGAAGAGAAATCCCATATGAGCAGTCTAAATTTACAATTAATGAAACTAGAAGAACAAATGAGGGCCAAAGTCAGTAGAAGGAGGGACATAATAAAGATTAGAGCAGAAATAAATAAAATTGAGAAGAATAAAACAATAGAATCAATGAAAGCAAGAGCTGGTTCTTCGAGAAAATAAACAAAATAGATAAACCCCTAGCCAGACTTATAAAGAAAAAAAGAGAGTCTACACACATAAACAAAATCAGACATGAGAAAGGAAAAATCACTGACACCACAGAAATACACAGAGAATACTATGAAAAATTATATCCTAACAAACTGGATAACCTAGAAGAAATGGACAACTTTCTAGAAAAATACAACCTTCCAAAGCTGACCAAGGAAGAAACAGAAAATCTGAACAGAGCATTTACCAGCAACAAAATCAAACTGGTAATCAAAAAACTACCTAAGAACAAAACCCCTGGACCAGATGGCTTCACCGCTGAATTTTATCAAACATTTAGTGAAGACCTAATACCCATCCTCCTGAAAGTTTTTCAAAGAGTAGAAGAAGAGGGAATACTTCCAAATTCATTTTATGAGGCCAGCATCACTCTAATACCAAAACCAGGCAAAGACACCACAAAAAAAGAAAATTACCTTCCAATATCCCTGATGAACATAGATGCAAAAATATTCAACAAAATGTTAGCAAACTGAATTCAAAAATACACAAAATGATTATCCATCATGATCGAGTAGGATTTATTCCAGGGATGCAAGGATGGTACATTCGAAAATCCATCAACATCATCCACCACACCAACAAAAAGAAGGACAAAAACCACATGATCATCTCCATAGATGCTGAAAAAGCATTTGACAAAATTCAACAGCCATTCATGATAAAAATTCTCAACAAAATGGGTATAGAGGCCAAGTACCTCAACATAATGAAGGCCATGTATGACAAACCCACAGACAACATCATACTTAGCAGTGAGAAGCTGAAAGCTTTTCCTTTAAGATCAGAAACAAGACAAGGATGCCCACTTTCCCCACTTCTATTCAACATAGTACTGGAGGTCCTAGCCACAGCAACCAGACAACACAAAGAAACAAAAGGCATCCAGATTGACAAGGAAGAAGTTAAACTGTTCCTGTTTGCAGATGACAGGATATTGTACATAAAAAGCCCTAAAGACTCCACTCCAAAACTACTATATCTAATATCTGTATTCAGCAAAGTTGCAGGACACAAAATTAATATGCAGAAATCTGTGGCATTCCTATACACTAACAATGAACTAGCAGAGAGAGAAATCAGGAAAATAATTCCATTCACAGTTGCATCAAAAAGAATAAAATACCTAGGAATAAACCTAACCAAGGAAGTGAAAGACCTATACACCGAAAACTACAAGACACTCTTAAGAGAAATTAGATACCAATAAATGGAAACTCATCCCATGCTCACGGATAGGAAGAATTAATATTGTCAAAATGGCCATCCTGCCTAAAGCAGTCTATAGATTCAATGCAATTCCTATCAAAATACCAACAGCATTCTTCAACAAACTAGACAAAATTGTTCTAAAATTCATATGGAACCACCAAAGACCCCGAATAGCCAAAGCAATCCTGAGAAGGAAGAATAAAGCAGGGGGAATTACGCTCCCCAACTTCAAGCTCTACTACAAAGCCATAGTAATCAAGACAATTTAGTACTGGCACAAGAACAGACCCATAGAACAATGGAACAGACTAGAGAGCCTTGATATAAACTCAACCACATATGGTCAATTAATATACAATAAAGGAGCCATGGACATACAATGGGGAAATGACAGCCTCTTCAACAGCTGGTGTTGGCAAAACTGGACAGCTACATGCAAGAGAATGGAACTGGATTATTGTTTAACCCCATACACAAAAGTAAACTTGAAATGGATTAAAGACTTGAATGTAAGTCATGAAACCATAAAACTCTTAGAAGACAACATAGGCAAACATCTCCTGAATATAAGCAAGAGCAACTTCTTCCTGAATGCATCTCCCAGAGCAAGGGAAACAAAAGTAAAAATGAACTCATGGGACTACATCAAACTAAAACGTTTCTGTACAGCAAAGGACACCATCAACAGAACAAAAAGGCATCCTAGAGTATGGGAGAATATATTTGTAAATGACATATCCGACAAGAGATTAACTTCCAAAATACATAAAGAACTTACATGCCTTAACACCCAAAAAGCAAATAACCCGATTAACAAATGGGTAGAGGATATGAAGAGACAGTTCTCCAAAGAAGAAATTCAGATGGCCAACAGACACATGAAAAGATGCTCCACATCACTAATCATCAGGGAAATGCAAATTAAAACACAATGAGATATCACCTCATACCAGTAAGGATGGCCAGCATCAAAAAGACTAAGAACAACAAATGCTGGTGAGGATGCGGAGAAAGTGGAACCCTCCTATACTGCTGGTGGGAATGTAAGCTAGTTCACCCATTGTGGAAAGCAATATGGAGGTTCCTCAAAAAACTAAAAATAGAAATACCATTTGACCCAGGAATCCCACTCCTTGGAATTTACCCAAAGAATACAACTTCTCAGATTTCAAAAGACACACACACCCCTACGTTTATCATAGCACTTTTTAGAATAGCCAAGATATGGAAGCAACCTAAGTGTCCATCAGTAGATGAATGGATAAAGAAGATGTGGTACATATATGCAATAGAATACTATTCAGCCATAATAAAGAAACAAATCGTACCATTTGCAACAACATGGATGGAGTTGAAGGAGGACATTATGCTCAGTGAAATAAGCCAGGCAGAGAAAGACAAATGCCAAATGATTTCCCTCATTTATGGGGTATAATGGTGAAGCAAAACTGAAGTAATAAAATAGCAGCAGACTCAGAGACTCCAAGAATGAACTAGTGGTTACCAAAGGGGAGGGGTGTGGGAGAGTGGGTGGGGAGGGAGGGAGATGGGGATTGAGGGGTAATATGTTTAGCACACATGGTGTGGGGGATCACAGGGAGAACATTGTAGCAGAGAGAAGGCACATAGTGGATCTGCGGCATCTTACTACACTGATGGACAGTGACTACATTGGGGTATGGGTGGGGACTTGATAATATGGGTAAATGTAGTAACCACATTGTTTTTTCATGTGAAACCTTCATAAGAGTGTATATCAATCATCCTTTAATTTAAAAAAAACCTTGCTTAGTGGAAGCTGAGCTGCCATGAGGCCTAACATTTAGTTCTAGTTACTAGATTAAGTATTTCCTTGGATTTTTGGATTACCATGTACTAGATTTTTATGGTTGGTAAGGTCTCCTTTCTGTTTTGTTAAGAGACTAAATTTGGTATACTGACTACACAACAGATGTGCCATTCTTCAAAGTATATTAAAACCATGGCTCACTATAACACTGTGCCTTTTGTCAGAGAATTCAAAAAATAAGCTGAAATTTATTTGGTGAAGAAACATTGGGTGGAAGAGAGAGGACATTGTTTTAGGTATCTTTCATTACCAAGTTGTTCTGGTTTAAACATGAAAGACATTGTTGCCATTTTCTTTCCTCTCTGCTTTCAATCTGTTAAAAAAAATGGCTGAGTATATTTCTAAGTGACAGAATTTGTCAACAAGTAATTTTATAGCTGAATAAATATTAAGAATTATAAACAAAAAATGTATAAAAATTAAAAACTAAACACACAAATGTGACTACAGTGACTTTTGTTAAAGAATGCTTTCCTATGCTCTCCTCTCAAGCACATTCTTTCATGCTAAGGTTCTAACATAATATGAATACAAAGCAGATGCATTTTGGAGAACAAGAATAAAACAAAAACAGTTTAAGCAATGTCTTACACATTTCAAATTCATTATTAACTGTTAAAATTCATTAAGTTCATTAGGTTAAAAGTTTGGGTGTCTAGGTGTTTCTCCAACAAAACATGATCTTTGAGGGACTTCATGTCTATATGATATAATAATCAATGACACTTTCCAAAATTACTAATCTGAACACACCACTTGAGGAAAGGTCATATTTTATCTTTTCAAAACATCTAGGAAAATGAGCTTGGTATTTATAGGATGAAGAGCTTCTAGTGGTGTCTTAGATGTGTCAAGCCAATCAGTTTGCAATTGTGAAAAGAATACTGGTAGGTACAAAAGGGGGGTGGAAAGGGGGCAACAGAATAAAGGACTTCTTAAGTAATGAGAAAGAAACATTAACAGCATGTGTGATATACTTAAAATCTCAAAAATGAGATTTAAAAACTTTTGAAACTTATATCTTTGAAATGACAAAGAAATGGTTCATCATAAACTCACTAGGTCATCAAATCCTGTTAAATCTCCAACTGGTAAGAGCAGTGAATATAATCTTTACATTTAAGCTAACTGACTCACTTTGCACAGTGTCAATTTACTTCTCAGTTTTGCAAAAGGACATATTGATAAATTGTACATATCTACATCATTATGTAACTTGGTACAAAGTAACCATTCTTCCTATAGCTAAAAAATTTGGGTAGTGTAAGTTAGAAAAATAAATGCCTGTATCATTATCTGGTGACCAGGTTTAAGGCATGTGAATTTTCCCTTCATCCAGTGAAAGGTTAAAACCTTGCTATTAAAAAGAAGAACAGTATCAGTATAAGGTTTTACTCTTCAGTTCGCAAAATTTCAGGTCAAAAAAGTATCGCTTACGTAATTGCTTGTAGTTTATTCATTTGCTTTTCTCTTTTCTCTCTGAATCTTTGTAGCAATTTTTGAAAAGTGGAAATATAATTGTTGTCAAAAGAACAGCTGTAAAAATGATGAAAAGGCATGGAAAAGCAAACCATGAATGCCAATAATCTGTTTCTGGCAGTAATATATATGGAACACTATTTAGGGACAAAAGAGGAAAATGAAGAAAAAAGGGAGAGAGAAAGGTTTATAATCTTTGAAAAATTTGAAACTAAACTTCATTGCTTAATAGGAAAAAAATGTTCATATTTAAAATGAATTAATGCTAGAAACACCACATCAACATCACCGGATTCAGCAGGAGTATCTTTGAAGCTGGGCAACGTTGCAGGACAAAGTGGTTAGGATTTTAGAGCTGAGGGACAGGAAATAATCCCGCCTCTGCCAGGTGAATGACTTTCCGCACATTGGTTTACCTCTGCCGGGCTATATTTTGACAAAGAAAAATATGAAAGCCTCATATTCAGGTGAATATATATCTGTCTATGAAAAGTTTATTGGTTTTTAAATAGATAGCTCTGTGCAAATGTGGGCTATTGTATTGTACTGCCAATTGTCAAATATACTACTTAATTCCAGCCAGCTATACAGATTGGTATAGGCTCCTAATGGTCTTTTTAATGATTATGGCTTACGAAAAGGTAATTTTCCTAATGGGATTAACCTGATGCTTTTCTTAAACATGTAAATGTAACCTTGAATCCACTCCACAAAACAGTGCTTTGATTAGAGAAATGCACATAATAAAGGTTAGCCTAGTTTCTAAGACGTCAAGCATCATTCACAAAAGAGAACTACTTTTGAAAGAGAGGTGTTTGTGCCGGGAAGAAAAGAATTCTATTTCTAATCATGGATGATTTATTGATGAATGCAAATCATAGCTGTCTGAGAGGCACTTCCCTAAGCATGGTCATGTGTGGTTTGCAAGGTTAAGGAAGAGCGAAAAGTGCCTTGATAGCACGAATGAACATTATGTGGATTTTAATATTGTTAAAGGGAAATTCTTTTTAGGTATTTAAGAAAAATGTATTAAAATATGTTCATTAAAGTTTAGGAGTGGAGGAACACCAAAACTACAAAGAGGATAAAAAAAATCATAATCTGAACCAAACAATAATCAATTAACATATTGACATATACTCTACCTGTCATCTTCTATAAATATATCTTCTAAATAGAGTTTTGCATCTTACTTTCTTCCCATTTAATATCAAATAGACTTTTAAAGGGCACTCATTTGGGAATTGTCTCAAATACATGAGGAAATGTGTTTCAGTAGAAATAGTTCAGTCAGTGCACAATGGAAATATCATAAAGAGCCCCCAATTTTTCTCATCTCATTGAATAGAAAGAAATGTTCTCATTTCAAAGGACTGAGAATGACCGAATTGTTGTAGACCTCTATTAGTCCCATCTAGCAACAATATTACGGGAATAAAAAAAAAGCTGTCTAAATTTGCAGGAGGGTCATTTCTTCAGACTACCAAAGCCCATCTATTTACCAGCTCTATGCTTCAGGCTTAAAATGGATCTCGCTGAAGCAATGACAGAATTTTTGCCAAGTGACTAGGATATAAACACCCTTTTGGTTGCACAGTGAGACATATGCTCTGAAGAAAAGTGGTTCAAAATAGGCAAGTGGGTTTCTCTGGAACAAATGAGAGCCCTTGCAAACAGCTTCATCTTCAGAGCTCACGTCTGCACTTCTGTGGCGGCTCTTAGTTTCCTCCACAGGTAATGGCAGCTCTGTTTTTGTGATTCTTACTCTAATGAATGGCTATAAATTTGTTTTCCATATTTCAGAGAGCCTTCACTTCAGCCTTAGGCACTGCTGAGGATGCACCCTATATTCTAGGCTCACCTTTTGCAAGGTGTACTCTCAGCATTGTGGACGATTTCCTTGGAAGAATATTCTATTTAAAGAATTACTGTCCCAGCATAATACAAAGAATCACTTATGAAGACACAAGAGACATGGAAAGCTCTCAGTTATGTTTACACAAGGACAGTGTCAGAGCTTTCCTTCCCTGTTCCCCAAGGGGGTGGGGAGGAGAGTACTCAGTTGTAAGGAAAGACATACAAAAAATATTAATGCAGTCATAGGAGTGGGAAAATTGAATTTCCTCCAGAGGGGACGTGCACATACACTTCTTGAACCCAAGGGCGCGCCTTAGGGTCAGACAGACATTGACCTAAAGGAGCGGGAAAGGAAGGCACAGGCAAAACAACAGTCTCTATGGACCCTAATTTTGACCTCACCCACAGATAGAAAATTCTTCTCTCAGCATGTTTTAATGTGAAATATCTTTAAAACAAAGAATATTTAAAAGGCACGTTAAAATTTATTTTAAAAACTTTTCATAGACTAAAAGCAAGCAAACCACTCTCAGCTGACGCAATGTGGCAATGTGGTGTAATCACCTTCACCTTTCATTTACAGGCAGCCATATTCACAGTCCTTGAGGTCACTTACATTTAAAAATGGAAATGATCACAGAAAAATTTAAATGTTGCTGTTTTTCCAATAAAATTCGAAGATAAAAATGACAAAAAATTTTTTAATGTCATTAAAAAGAGAAAAAAAAAGCCAACTTCTGAGTTGTGAGGTATCTTTTTAAGGATGTTTCAGCAAAAAAAAAAAACTATAGTCTCTTAATTGTGTGCATCAGTAAAATGAGGATGATTTAACTTAATACTACAGTGGTAAAATTCATAATGAGAAGAACATCATTGCCCAAAAACCAAATCAGATGTCTTCCATAGGGAAGCTTTGTTGGCTTTGTTCACTGATGTATCCCCGGTCCTCACAACAAATACCTGTCACATAGTAGGTAGTTGATACACATTAGTTGAATGAATATTGAAAAAAGGGTGCATGATGTGTTTGTGAAGCTGTGCCAGTGGTATGTATATTGCTATTGAGGTACATAAATATCTGTTTTAAATTTATATTAAAGCATGAGGACTTTCAATGGAATGTATCTACTAAAGTCAAACAAAGACGTTACTGACTGAACTGTGTGGCAGGAGAAGAAAATCCACCAGCCGAGAGCAAGGTGAGTACCTCGTCAACCTCAAGATGCGTCTGGACCAAGCATGGGGCAGGGGAGGTTGCACCCAGGGTTCTGATTCTGGGCACTCAGGAGCAGGAGAGCAGCAGCTCTCATGGATGGAAGAGCACAGGCCAGGTTCAGACTGATCACAAGGATTACCTCATTCCGTCCTTAGAATCAGCCTTTAATTATTATTCTTACTTTGCTGATGAGAAAGACTGAACACAGACTTATACAGTGTATCAAAGGGCTCACTTAGGCACAGGTGCAGGCACAGGATTTTAACCCTCGCACTCGGATTTTAGAGCCTACACAGAGCCACTATGGTGCACGGACTGTTTCAGAGGAACTTACCTCCTTGGGCCTCAGTCTGTAAGCTGTAGGCACTTAAGTTTAAGAATTAAGGTTCAAGACACCCCAGAGTGGGCAGCAGTGTAGGCAAAATGGGTAAAGATATCAAAAGGTACAAACTTCCAGTTATAAAATAAATAACTCACAGGGATGTAATGTACAGTGTGGTGACTACAGTTAATAATACTATATTGTAAATTTAGTTACTGCCAATACAGTAGTTCTCAAAAGTCCTCATCACACACAAAAAATGTGTAACCATATAGGGTAATGGATATCAACTAGAATTATTGTGGTGATTTCTCAATATATATGAATATTGAATCATTATTTTGTACATCTAAAACTAAAATGTTATATGTCATTTGTATCTCAATTAAAAAAAGACACTGTAGGTTAAAGATCCAAACTTCTGATCTTTATTTTTCTAAAAAGCCCACAGTAGTCTCTTCAATGAAGCCCTATCATCTTGATACTCCTGGTACATTAAATATTGAGACCAAATTTCAGAGTGAGCACAGAAGAAAGTCTCCAAGAAATTGTATAACACGGTGACAAAACCATAGATATATTTCAGTACATTTATAATTACTTAACTGATTACAATATGCACTGTGATACCACAATAGCCAGAATAGGAATTCAAACCAGCTTGTTCCTTTAGACCAGAGGCTGACTTACCCAGGCTGAATAAATATTTTTATTGAATTTATCCTAACTTTGCTTGCCACTTACAGAGAGCCTACCTGTCAAAGATTACTTTCTAATTGCTTTATGTTTTCTAAAAAGCCCTTAGTACTGTTTTGGTAAGGATCTCAAACAATACTAGGCAGGCAGAGAGAAATGGGTGGTTAAATTGAATAAACAAGAAGATGCCCTCATTAGTACCTATGTATTGAAATATACTTTATTGTGGCTGGCTTTCAATCTGTTATTTTAAAATCTAAAACATTATGTATTTTATATAATAACAATAAAATCCTTATATGTTGAGAACATGAACAAATAAAACGCTTACAAGCTTAAAAAAATTGAATAGCAGTAATTATCATGTTTCCCCAATAACACATTTTAGCAAGGTTTTCATATTTTAAAAACTGAAAATAGCTTTATGAGTTCACAAAATAATACTGTATTTTTCTCAAGATATTAATATATTCTTGTGCTGCAAGTGTATAGGAAGCAATTTACTTGGAAATTTAACATTTGCTACTTTAAAAAATACTTATATTTCACTTTAACCTTCTGAAAACAGTATAAGTATATTTAACAGTAGTTAATTTTTAAAACTTTCGATAAACAGTTTTGTTTGAAATATATCTTTGGTAATGCCATGCAGTCAATCTGAATTTGTAATTAGTGTTTAATCCATAGTGATTTTTTCTATGATACAATCAATCACTAGTTTCCACATGAGGATTAAATTGATCAAATCTGTTGGTTCTGAAGGTAAAGCAAGATTTTGTACTGATATCAGTATATCACTGAGATCCCAGAAGGAAACAGCATTAAATTCAGATCATTCAAATGAAGAGATTTTAATGAAGGGACAACCTACAGAGGTGTTGGCAGGGTCAGGGGAATCAACATGAGATGCTGAGAACAGACCAGCAAACCTCCCATTCTCAGAGGGAAGCCTCAAAGGGGGGAAAGAGTGTTACTGGAGTGAGAGCTGGAGCCTAGAAGGGGCCACTGTGTAGGAACTAGAATCCTGCAAAGGGAAGCCACTGCCAGAGATTTCTCAGGTTTATTGCTTCACACTATGTGCACTGAAGCAGGGCAGGAGGAGGAAGAAGTAAATATCCCAGCTTCTCTCTTCCCGCTCTCTCTGATCCCCTGCTGGTACCCTCCACTGGCCAAAACCAGAAGCTTGTTAGGAGTCAGCTTTCAGGGTCAAAAACAGGGAAGAGGAAAGTAGAGAATGGCTCAGTTGGGAGGGGTGTGGGGCAGCAAACGCATTAGGGAACTCAATCATGTAACTGTCACTAAGGCTTTTTCCCAGGGGGGGTGTGGGGTGGGGTAAAGATCAACATGCTCCTCTGAACTAATTTCTAAGAAGTCTACCAGAAAATATCATTTGGGGAAAATAATGTTTTAAAAATACAAAAAACCCCTTTTCTTCTGTGTTTCCCCCCTTCAAATTCTATTTAAATTCTTCCTTTTGTTTGCCTTCTGGTAACACAGAAATCTGTAGTTCAACAAGGACTCCAGTTAAGCAGACTTCAAGACCCTATTCTGAGAGTGGTCAGAACTGTGGGAAGTCTACACAATTGCCAGTAAATGCAAGATCCAGGAAATGTCCCCAAGTTCCCTATTAAATTTAGTGATAACTTTCCCCAAATGTTAAATCCAGGCCCCCACAGATGATGACAACACTCACCATTTCTTTGATGTCAAATGCATTTGAAGTATATACCAGAAATATTTGTTTGAATGTTCTCTAATCCATTAATTTTATATGTGTGTGCAATTTTCATATGTCTTCTGATTACAGGGTAAATGTAAACAAATACAGAGTATCATCAAATCTACCATGTAAGAATTTAGGTAGTACCACTACTAAGAAGCCTTCTAAGTAGAACTAGAAGAGCTGTCAGTGAACGTTCTCCAGGCAGGCATCTCTGATTACTGCTAAACAGATTCCTGGAGGGCAGGAATTTATCTTCGCAGTAGCCACAGGCCCTAAAACAGTATCTTTCACATTGCAGGCACTCAATAAATGTTTGCTGAATTGGCCAAACCTTGGTTTCTCCCCATAATTAACCATTCCAAAGGCACACAGATAATGATTTCTTGGAAAAATTCCAACTAGTGTTTGATGTTACCTATGTGGTTTTCTCTCAAGAGCGGCTCTGTATGGTTATTTTGTTTTTTCCCCTTTGACCTTAATATCATCTACTTGAATAACAGCTTCATATAAAATTCCTAGCAGCACATACCATAGCAGATTCAAGGATTGTTTTAAAAATGATGCCAGCATCCCTCAATTTAGAAGACAAAGAGTTTCTCCTTCTGAACAGAGGCTAAGAAAATGCATGATGAGATTAACAGAGAGCTAAAGATATTTTGAATATATCTTTTTTTAAGATCAAAGTTTTTTTTAAGAATTAAAGAAAACCACAAACGTGGCCTTCATTAAAAAGTAATCCTGCATTTAATAAAAGTGTCCAATTACAAAGTTCATTTTGTAATGTAGCTTTTTAAACAAGCAGCAAAAATGCTGCATTTAAAATGGGCAAGTGCAAAAAAAAAAAATAACATGCCCAGGATGACCAATGTTTGGGCAACAGTTAAAATATTATTCTATATTTTGCACAACTTAGAATCATTCCCATATTGTATAGTCTAGATCCAAGCATTAATTTCAAATGACCTTGGCCCTTGAAATCTTAAATTTAAGTCTTCAGAACAAAACAGCTTTTCTGCTTTATGGGCAAATGAACTAAATACTAGGGAATGGTACTGTCTAGGCCTTTGATGAAATACTATTTGATGTGTATAAATATTAGAGAATCCATTTTGTTTTAATAAAAGGATGGCTTTATTTCATATCCTGTGACAAAATATTCCCATTTCCTGAACATGCTCTCTTATTCCAACAATAGGGGGTTGTTGTTGTTTTTCCCAGGGTCAGGGGTGGAGGGATCACGATCACTGTTAAATTCATTTCTCAAAATGCAATGTGGTGGGAAATTCAGAATGCAGTGAGGGGAAATAAACGACTGACTTCACCAAAACATAAGGCTGCATTTAGGGCAGCAGGTAAAGGCTATAACAACAACAGTATAACTTCATTACTTGCAATCTTGTAGTTCCCTAAATCTCGATAGCACATTACTTTAGAAGCTTCAGACAGATGGTTTTATAATACTTTATCAGTATTTTAACACCTGAAAAAGCCTTAAAGTCTTAAATTTCAGAAATGAACTAACTCAATCCTTTTATTTTTCACACTTTATCAAATTTTTCATGTTTTCATTAATTGATGAATAATGAAGATTTTTAGGTACCTATTCACCAAGAAATGAAATTTTTACCTTTCTAAGATCCTGAAAAATGAAGAGAAAAAAATCAATTAAAAAATATTGTCAAAGAAATCTTTCAGAATAGAATCTTACACTTAACAATTTATACTTACCTAGTTCTACTATTTGAAATGCATTCAGACTTTAAAGCTAACTTGCCTGAAAATGAAGCTGAAATCAGAAAACAGATCTTGATAACCTTGACTGATGGATTCAGCCATACAACTGGCAAGACCTACTCCATAGGCTTTTTGCATTAACCAAATAAAGTCCTTTATACTTAAGCCACTTTGAATTAGTTTTGTTACTTGCAGCTAAAGGAATCCTGAGTCTAACAATGTGACAACACTAAAAATAAACATGACTGCTTTTGAGATTTCTAATGGATTTTCCTCCTCATATATACCCTTAAGTAACACCAGCGTTTGGTTGTATCTGATTTCATGTTTAGCTGAGGTCTTGAAGATCCCAAAGGACCAAGACAGAAAACATCTGTTGTTTTAGCTACTGTATTAGTCTTCATCAGCATTCTTTTTGGGTGAAATATAATGCAACTGACCCTTTAAGTAGAACTAAGGTAGAATGTGCTGTTCCTGCCTGCTCAGCATCCCTTCTCCAATTTTCCTTTGGACAACTTCACTAACCTAGACAATTTGGAGCTAACACCAAACCCTTTTCCACAGGAAGACACCTGAACCAAGCTTAACCATCAGAACAGCCCATTCTCCATGCTTAGAGAGGGGCAAGTGACTCAGACTGCTCCTGTAAGAAGAGTCCTGAGACTTTTGCTGCAAATACTGCAAAAAAAAAAAAGTACTTTCTTTTTCTTTCTTGCTAGGACTAAGTTGGTGGGAGCTTTTAAAGGGCTTACATGTGGAAATAACTTGTCTGAAAATGAAGCTGAAACCAGAAAACAGATCCTGATAACCTTGACTGATGGATCCAGCCATACAACTGGCAAAACCTACTCCATAGGCTTTTTGCATTAACCAAATAAAGTCCTTTATACTTAAGCCACTTTGAATTAGTTTTGTTACTTGCAGCTAAAGGAATCCTGAGTCTAACAATGTGACAACACTAAAAATAAACATGACTGCTTTTTTATGGATTCCTAATGGATTTTCCTCCTCATATATATCATCTCATTTAATCCTCACAATTCAGGAAACACCTATCTGTTAATATTAAATTAACATTATTTTAGGAATACTTACTATGTAGAAGAGGGATGGGGAATGCTAGGGGAGTGATCAGTATGAAATATGGCGGCCACAGAACTCTCACTTACATTGGAGAAAAGCTGAAGACACGTATCTCAGGGCACCCAATAGATATTCATCAGTTGAACAAAAATAGACAGTATATAGCAGAGCCAGAGGTAATCCTTGTACTAATCCTGGAATGATAAATTAGGAGTCTCCGGCAGTAGCCCCAGCCAGAGATGATGAACCCTAAACTCATTCTCACAGGGCTGCCTATGAGAATGCCTCAAACATAGGACATAAAGATGGAGTCAAGTTAGGTGTGGGAGCCCCTAGGTAGATGTGGCTCTTGTCGGGATAGGAAAAGAATGAAGGGCAGAGATTGGGAGGCAAGGAAGGAAACAAAATATGGGTCTATGCCTGCAGGACATTTTAGCAAAGAGATCCAGCTAGCCCTCAGAATGACAGGTCTGGGCTGCAGAGAGGGTGAGAATGGAAATCTAAGATGGAGAATCACTGGCATACAAATTGCTATTCAGGCTTGGGCATTGCTGGCCACAGCCTCACATGAAGAAAAGAGGAAGTGGCTGGCAACCATGTTTCTTTAGGTAATCTCAGTGCTGCTTGTGAGCTCCATGAAAACAGGTTTTCCCCAGATAGGTCCAGCAGTCAATAAATAGTTGGGGATGACTGACTGTGTACAGTATGCCATTGGTTCTACATGGTGTTTCTCCTGGGACCCTCCACGGCTGGAGCTGGCAGTCCTGGCCATTATACTGGGTGCAGTCTCATTATTCAGCTCTCACCTCTTAAATTAGTTCATGCTCTCACATTAGGTGTAATCACAGCTGGCAACGCTTTCTGGGGAATGTCTCAAAAAAATCTGAGTTGAAAAAATATTTTTGTGTTATTTTAATTTAAAGTAAAATTGTTGTCTCTTTCTAACCCTTTCTCCTGCTGAATCCAGTGACCCTGGCAGGCCTCTGAAAAGAGGAAGGAGTCAGAGTTAGGTTGCTCCCGGGTAATTCTTTAAATGGTTATCAGTTTCAAAGAAACAAAGGATGTTGAAAAGCTGAAAGACATGGCTGTTGGCAGCTTTCCAAGGCAGGTTTCCCCGCGGCTTGAAGAGGGTACCCTGGGGGAGACCGACCCCGTTGGCAGCGAACCCGGAGGCCGAATGGAGGTGCTGTAGGTCCGCGCCCTTCCTCTCTCCAGATTCCCCAGCTCGAGCAGGCCGCCACCGGCTGCACATCTACTCTGGTTCCGCTAAGCACGCAGTTTCAAGGTCGCCTGGTAGTGACCAGAGCGTCAGGTGCCCGGGTGAGCCTCATCCCGACCAGCTTCTTGTTTCGGGTCCCAAGCCGGCGCTTTTGCTTTGGACTTGATGGAGAGGTCCGCTCGCCCTGTTACCTCCGCTTGGTTAACTGCCCATATTCATCCTGCAGGTCTCAACCTTTCGATATCCAGGGCTGGAAAGCGCCCTTCCTCTTGCCATCTCCGCAGCATCTCTCTGCCACTGAGCAGGGCTGTTTTCTCTTTTCACGTTTGTGACTACATGTATGTGTGAAGTTCTAAGCGCATGAAGGGTAAATTCGTTTACGGTCAACATTCCCCATGAAAAATCGCCCATAAATAACAAGATTTGGTGTCTCCACTAAAGGCAATGATATGCAGGTAGACGTGGATAAAACTCAGAGTAAAGGTGCACAGTAAATAAAAAAGTACGCATGCAAAATACAAAGTGTAATTGCAAAAGAGAAAAATGGCATCAGGGATGTGAGCCTGCCCTGAGACGCCGTTTTACTGCAGGAGGCACCACGGCAGGCTTTGTTTTTGCTCACTACGGCACCCTCTGCGCCTGGTCTAGTGCCGTGCATGCAAAGATCTATGCAGAATAAATTAACAAATGAACAAATGAATGAATACACGCTCAATCCGACTCCGCGGACTGCAGAGCGCGCGGTTCGAGAGACAGGCGAGGGCGGCTCTCCTAGGTTGGTCCTGGTGGCCGTGACCCGGGAAAGCGGGCGCGGACACACCGACCCAGAGCCCGGCGGGGCTGGCTCCCGGCTGCTGCACGTGCACCTCCAGCGGAGGCCGCGGTGCACACCCCGCCCCGTCCCGCTGCTCACGCACGCGCCCTGAAGCTGGGCCGCCCGGCTAGCTCTTAGGCCCAGGCTCACCCGCGCAACTGCTGTCCCTTGCGCCTGCGCCCGCTGGGGGGCGCTCCTCTCCCACCCCCGCGCGCCCACTCGCGGACGCCTCAAGGTGCCCTGCGATTCTGGTCCGACTCTTGGCGCACGCGCCGCCTCCTACCTGAGGGCCGGCGAGGGAGGCGGGCGGAAGGGCTGACGGGGCTGAACAAGACCGTGGCAGGAGGCGGGAAGCAAGAGAGCCGCGGCGGACAGTCCGGGCGTGGGGACGCGCGCGCGCGCGCTCCCGGCCCTCACTCCCTTAGTCGACTCCCAGCCAGAGCCCAACCCTGCTGCCGCGCGCCTCCCGCCTCACCGCGCCTAATAACAACTGCGCCCGGGGTCAGGTGGCCGCGCGCGGACAGCGCCGCCATTGGCCCGATGGGGAGCGCGGCGCACCAGGATTGGATGGGAGGCGGAGCCTCGCCGGTGCGGGGGCGGGGCTGTGAAGGGAGGCGGTTAGGGAGGCGACGGGGGTGGGGCCAGGCCGCGATCCGCGCCTTTGTGCCCGGCGCGCGCTCTTCGCCCGTTCCGGCTGCAGCGCCGGCTGCATCAATAATTCAGAGCAGCGGCGGCGGCGGCGGCGGGTACGGGCAGGAGGCAGCTGGACAAGCGGGGACGGTGCGGTAGCGGTTATGCATCCAAGTGCGGCTAAGCAACCTCGGTACCCCTGAGGCCCGGGCGGGGCTCCGGGAGCATCGCGCGGGGGGCACGATTGCCCAGGAGTGCAAGGAAGAGCAGTAGTGTTCAGAGCGGCGTCGGCAGAGCTGCGCACGGAACTGAGGAGGGGGCTTTGGAGTGGGGCTGGGGAGGGGGGGGCCGGCTGGCGCAGGCAGCCCCCGGGGTGGGGGGCGGGGTGGGCGCCGGTGCCGCGATGCTGGGCGTCGTGGAGCTGCTGCTGTTGGGGGCTGCGTGGCTGGCGGGCCCAGTCCGCGGGCAGAATGAGACGGAGCCCATCGTGCTGGAGGGCAAGTGCCTGGTGGTGTGTGACTCCAACCCCACGTCTGATCCCACGGGCACAGCTCTGGGCATCTCTGTGCGCTCCGGCAGCGCCAAGGTGGCTTTCTCTGCCATCAGAAGCACCAACCACGAGCCGTCCGAGATGAGTAATCGCACCATGATCATCTACTTCGACCAGGTGAGTGGTCCATGCAGATTGGGTTGGTGGGGGGTGGGCGTGGATGAGAAGTGGAGGACAGATGTTACTTCCTCTCCAAGGTCTCTCTGCGGAGGCGTGGGGACAAGAGTTCGGGACTGACTCTTGCTTACTCCCCTTCGTTCCCGTCTCGCTATAGGTACTAGTGAACATCGGGAACAACTTTGATTCAGAACGCAGCACTTTCATCGCCCCGCGTAAAGGGATCTACAGTTTTAACTTCCACGTGGTAAAAGTCTACAACAGACAGACAATCCAGGTCAGCCGCCGTCTCAGCGCCAGGCCCCGGCCCCAGTAGGGGGCTACTAGCTGCAGGAGTGAGCTGCCCTGTGGGCGTGGGAGATAGAAGGGGCAGCTGCATGTGCCCGGGGCTGCTGGGAGGGGCAGGTAGCCGGGCCTCACGGTTCTATGGTTTGGGCTTTCCCTGTCGCCCGCTCTCGGAACCTGATCCGCTTCCCAGACACGGAGTTTCCTGCCTCCGCCTTCTTGTCCCTCCAAAGAGGTTCTCTCGCTTTCTTACGGGACTCCAGGGATTTCCCTTAGCGGCTGAGGTTAGCATCACAGGCAGTTGTCGCTTCCAGAAGCTTTCCGCAACCCTCGCCTTCAGAATCACGGACAGTATATCCCATCCCTTGTCCCATCTCTCAAGCCTTGAAGACGTCCGTGCGTTTGCCTTCAGCACCACAGGCAGCGGGCCTCCAGGCCGTCCCTGAAGGGACCGACTCGAGGGTTTTTGAACTAGCAGCGCCGAGCCCAAGCTGTGAATGGGTGGGAAGAGAAGGGAGGAGGCGTAGTGCTGCTCCCTTAGGGCTCCAGCCCTGTCAAGGCCAGCACTCACCGTCTCTCCTAGTTTCTAAGGGTGTCCAGGTTCCTCTGGGCGGAGACAAAAGGTGGAAAGCGCCGCTGGGGAGAGGGCGCTGGGCCTTTGGCCCTGATGCCACCGCGAGGGCAAAACCAGGCGGTGGCAGCGCGGCTGGATCTTGGACAGGAATTGAACCTGGGGTTTGGGGAGGAAACACAGAGTGCAGCTTTGGCGAGATTTCTCATCAGCTGGAAGCCTTGCCCGGTTTCTCCACTGTGTCTCTGCTGTGTTCAGACAGTTAGGACCCCGAAGAGCCAGGGTTTTTGTTTATTTGTCTTCCAGAAGCTCCATTTGCCAGAGTTTCCCTTGGAGACTGGTGGGGGGCGGGGGAGGGGAAGCCGAAGGTCTCAGGTAACTTGAGCCACCTACGGGTTCATTAAACTGGATAAAAAAAAGAATGCAGTCGGAATTCACTTGGGAGCGCTCCGGGAAAAAGTGTCTCCCATTTGGGGGGCAGACCCTGCCTATCGTTCAGATGGGCCATTTTGCGCCCCACTGGACCCTCTGCAGTAAGCTGCAAAGCCCCTTTTCCTCTCGCTCACTCTCCAGTCACAATGCTTCCAGGCCTTTATCACTGTTAGTCCAGCCGCGAACGTTCGCGTCTCCGCCGCCGCTTTGGTACCCGCCCACGTAGCGCCTCTGAAGCGGGCCTTTCTGTTTCCTAGGTGAGCCTCATGTTAAACGGATGGCCGGTGATTTCAGCCTTTGCTGGTGACCAGGACGTGACCCGGGAGGCCGCCAGCAACGGAGTTCTTATCCAGATGGAGAAAGGCGACCGAGCATACCTCAAGCTGGAGCGGGGAAACTTAATGGGAGGCTGGAAATACTCGACGTTTTCCGGATTCCTCGTATTCCCCCTCTGACTGACTCATCGCCGGGATGCAGGCAGGGAGAGGGCGAAGGCAGGAGGAAGGCAGGAAGGGGAATGAGAAAGAGGCCGAAATTTAGAGGACGAGAAAGCGGCACGACTTGAAACTTCCTACTTGTTCCCCAGCCCAGCTGTATCCGGGTAAACGTTGTGCGCCGGCGGTGGGAAAACTTTGTCCGATTCCTCATTAGGAGAAGTAAATTCCGCTTAGCTCTGCGCACTCTCCTTTCCAAAAATAAACTCGCCTCCCCCATTCCAGTTGCGGTAACCAAGAAAGAGAGACTGCATTGTCATTGTTTCTTACCCACTTTCATGTTCCCTTACAATTTATATAAAGGAAACTTTGTATTTCACTGTATAATGTGAAATATCTTCCTCTTCAGTCCCCCTCTGAATCTTTACATCTGCTGAAATCTAATATGCCCCTCCCACCTCCCCATGTTTAATTTGGAGAGGGGATAAGGTGTTTTTGTTTTTGTTTTGGATGGGGGAGGTAGTTTTAATTTGGCAAGTATTGCTCTTAAAACACTGCTCAAGGGTTAATTAGCTGAAGATACTTTGTATCCATGGCTGCTTGTTAGCAGAGAAAGAACTCAACCTTAGTGGTGACTGGTTTAAAAAAATATATGTATAAATATATATCATTTGTACACGAAGAACTGTTCCCAGTGAAAACTGGCTGTATTTCCGTATTTCTATGTCCTATTCGGAGTGATCGTGAAATCTAAGGCTGCTTGATATTCTGATGCTTGTCAATGCCCTCGTGTTCTGTGGCTCCACTAAACGCCAGGAGGTTCTTCCGGATGCTTCCTTGTCCTCTGTAACATACGTGTGAATAGCTAAAATTTAATTTTGCTTCAATTGAATAAAATTGAAGTGGGACTTTTATTTTTCTGAAACAGCTTTCTAAACTCCACATCTTCCCCAGCTACGAGGTTTGGGGGCGGGGTGCGGAAGGGTGAGGTGCTGAGGTGCAGAAGACTTGGTAAATTGCAACCCGAGAAAGGCCAGGGCGGGAGGGATTCTTTGCGAAGTCGGCCTGCGCTCCTTCCTGCTCCAGGCTTAGAGCCAGCCCGGCATTCGCCTGTGCTCCCCGTTTTGGCGCAAACGGTAAGGAATTTGGCCGATATCTTTCCAGGCCAGGCGCGGCTCCCGGCATGGAAGTCAAGTTTGGGTGTTCCGAAATTCAAATGCATTAGGAATAATCTCAGTTCGAGGAGCCGGAATGAGCTTGCCCTGAGCGGCAAGCTTCCCACGCCCCTGCCCCGGATTTCTCCAATCGTCCGCTCCACAGTCCCCGAAGCAGCGTGTTTTGTACCACCGCCTCCGAAGCCAGAGTCCGCCCGCGGTATTACTCAGGCTCTCTGTGATTGCGCTCATCCCAGGACTTTTATTCAAGAGGATCGTCCAGGAGTTTTGATTGTATCGGAACATAATGTGAAAGCAAAATTGAAATAAACGACTTCTTTAAGTCTGGAAGTCTGACCCTGTAGTGTTGGCAGCAGGAGGTCGGGCCCAAGAAGGAGGGTGGGCTGCCGAAGGCTTGGGGCGAGAACCGAGGCCTGGGTGTCGCCTCTGGCTCCCGTCCTTTTACAAGCTTTTTCCTGGCTCGAGAATCAGGGATGAATTTAATAAGGTCCTGAAGAGTTGAGGAAAGCGGGGAGGGGGGCGGGAATTAACAATAAGACGATAATAAACGGTTCTCGTTATTTCTGCGGCTTGTCTGATTTAGAGATTCACTGAACACGCGGCTTTGGTTGAAACTCGGGCTCTGATTCTCCTCCGAGTACAATCTAGGGGCCGCGTCTCTGCCAGACCTTCTTTGCAACCCCAGCGGGGTTCCGCAGAGGACAGGTAGGGACCTTCAAGGATAAGAACTGGGCCCGACTGCTTTAAGGTTCCTGCCCCACGGTTCATTCCCCTACCCTGACCCCAGTCCCCAGGGAAATGGAGATGGGGTGTAATAGGGAGCTCTGGAGGAACTTAAAAAGAAAAACTAGTCTTTCAAAAAATTCAGCATTCTTCTGGTTGGGAGGCAGAGGTTAGGGAGAGCTGGATGGAGCCTTTGGCAGCCAGTGGAACTAGCTCTGTCCAACTGCTCTGCAGGCGCAGAGCAAGCCCAATAGGCTTGCAGGCCCGGCGCGTCCAGCACTCTGCTCCTAGGTGAGGGCTGTGGGCCCTGCGGATCCTGTAGCCACCACCTAAGGAAGCCGCACCGGGAACAAACTGGGAGCTCACTCGTTTGGGGGTGGATGGTCACCCTTCTCCCTGAGAAAGGGAACACCAGGGTGGCTGCCCAGGCTGTGGGACCACCAGGCTATGCTCCAGCCAGGTGACTTTGGCAAGTACCCTCTCTGGGCCTCAGTTTGCCCATCTGTATAAAGGCAGAGAGGAATCTAAACATATCCAGGAGTTCCTCCTGCTCTGAGGTTCCAGCCGTTCTCTGTCCTTTGACCAGCGGCCCACAGTTCTTATGCCTGGATTTAGTGAGTCTTGGTTGTGGCCTGTGCTTATCTGGCTCCCGAGGGCGGTCTCTTGAATGCTAGATTTGAGGCTGGGGGGAAGGGGAAGGGGAAGCTTGTGCATCCAGGAACTTGGGCTCTCTCTGAGCCTCTGCTCTGGGGCCTGGAAAGGGAATACAGAGGGGAGCAAATGAGCCCCAAATGGGACACACGGGAGAAAGTTATCCCTTGATTCTGTTCTAGCTCCAGCTGGCCCCTTCCTGGGGGTAGACCCCTGCCTCCCTAACTCTGACTTTGGCATTGAAGATCCTTCTCTGTTTGGCTCCATCTTCCTTCACCTGCTGATTCCCTCCCTTTTGATGAACCCAGCTCCCATTACTGTCCTCATGCCTCCTCACCTGCTGTTTCTTTGTTCAAGTTGAAGTGCACTTTGTCTCCTCCTCTCCTTTTCAAGATCCTATTCTTCTGGGGATCTAAGCAGTTCAACTAAAGGGCTGTCTCCTATGGGAAGCCGCCCTGTCCATACAGCACAGGCACTGCTTTCCCAAGGTTCGCCACCCCCTCCTCGCCATCTCACCAAGCTTTGTTTGGCTCTGTCAGGGAAGGGAGACATCTGGGGCTGGGCCTTCCTTCCTCTCTGCAATGGGTACCCCCAGGTAGTGGCAGCCTACAGCAGTATGCTCTCCCATGAGAGCTTGCTGGTGTGGGCCCATCTCCCATGAGCCTGGGTGGGGATGTGGACTTTTCTCCCCGGTGGACCTTGGAGTCTGGAGGCCTCACTGAGGCCTGGTACTTGGCACTTGGGCCACCTCCCTCACCTCAGGAGCACAGGTGACCTTCACCTCTGCCAGAGGCAGGTGAATCAACCCGAATCTAAAAATAGTGCTCCAGGTGGGAGGGATCCAGAGACTGTAACTAGTATGCTGGGGATTGAGAGGGACAGAGATCTCTGCCTCCATCCAGAGGCTGCAGAGAGGGAGTAGCTTCTAAAACCCACACCTCACAGTGGCATTCTTTAATGCTACAACTTTCTCGGCCCTTCCAGATCTAGCCCTGCGGCCTCCTTTGAGCTCAAATAAACCCCATCAGAATAAGGCCTTCAGGGGTTCTGGGACCATTCCCCTCTTGTTCCTCCAGCCCCCAATACTGCCTCCAATTCAACCTCACTATCTGAAAGACTCCTCCCTTGCTCAGGTCACCTAGGTTACTCCCCTATCTCCTGCCTCAACAGTAAATGTCGCCTTGTCCTGAAATCTTTCCTCATCCCAGATAGAGTTACCTCTTCCTGTCTTCCTCTTTGGAGTGGTCTCTCTTACCACACTTCCTCCGTCTCCTGCCCCTCAGATCCACGAGGGCAGAGGTTGTGTTAGAGTTGTGGTTCAGGGAACTCAGGGAGGTTTCTAGGAGGCCAACGAGCCCAGGCTTGACTTCGAGGACTCTGATTTTCTGGGCGGCGCCTAGCGCTTCGGGGAGCTTCCAGCTTGCTCTGGATCCCTGGCGAAGTGAGGTCACTGGTCTGTGCTGCCTGTAGAATGGTGCAGAGGTACGCTAGGTCCCGCATGGACTCCCCAGCTCGCTCGCTCCGTCGCCTCGGCTTCCACCTTTGCAGAGCCGCGAGCGAGCCCTCCAAGCTACGCTGGAGCGCGAGTGCTCAGAGCCTGGGCGAATCAGCTCCTAATGAGAATAATTACGCATTTGGAGAGGGAGCCCCACCAGGCTCCTTAATTGTCGTCTTAATTGGGAGTAGTGGTGGCGGCGAGCGCGGAGTGGAGCGAAGGGTGCAGGATGCTCCCGAGGGTCCTGGGCGGGGTCGCAGGGCCCCGAGGACCGAGTGGAGGGTGAGACGCTGAGCTGCAGATGAACGCCCTGCACACGGCCTCTGGACGGTGTGCGACCTGAGACTGCTCTCTTCCCCAGTCTGAGCCTCATTTTCCTCAGCTCCCAAGTGCGAAGAGTGGGCTAGAAAATATCTAGGGTTTTCTCCAGGCTATCTTACTTTTCTAGTCCCACATGTCTGTGGGTCTAAGCCGTCCCCTCCCTTATCTAGCCATCCACCTTCCAGCCTGTACTTGTCAAAGTCCTTGTCACCTCCACTGGCTCTCCAACCAAACAGTGAAACTGTTACTCATAATCCCTGAAGCCAGCCGCGCTCTGCACCTGCGAGGTCAATCCAGGAGGGGAAGCACAGGTACACCTCCCTTTGAGCCAATTCAATGGGAAAGAAAAGGTTTCCTGGGGTGATCACAAGATCTCTTGGTTTCTTTGCTCAGGACTTCTCACTGAAGATGTAGCCACATTCCTTCTGAGCCTCAGTTTGCTCATATTTCAAATGGGGACAATAATGCCTTCACAACAGGGTGTTTGTGAAGGTATAAACAGTGGTTTATAAAAGGTAGAAACAATGCTCAGCACTGCCTGACACTTAGTAGGTATGAATAAATGGTGGCCACAGTGAGGAGCAATGGACATATGTGCATCACGCTATCACAGATGCAGGACATAAGGGAACATCTGGGTAGATCCCTGCATCTAACAGATGGGCAAACTGAAATTGAAGAGCGCGTGAGACACAAGGCAAGTGAATGGTATAATTAGAGCCCTGTGACCTTCCTTTTCCCTGCTCACTCATCTCCCCAGCCTCTCCAATCAATTATGAGATCCCTAAGTGTTTTTCATCTCCATTTCTGTTACCCCTATATTTGCATCCATCCCTGTTGATGAATTTTCTCTGTTGTCATGTCTGCATGCTTTCCCATTATGGCATGAGCCCTGTTTGCATGTCTGTGTCTCTTAAGACAGCAAGTGCTTTCAAGGTAGGAACTGCATACTGCTCATCTTGCTTGGCCCAGTGCCTCCCATGGTGCCTGGCACAGAGCAGGTGTCCTGTGGTGGTGTCATGAGTGATACCAAACAGTGCCAGGCATGACTGCAGGACATGGACTCAGCCAATAAAACTACCCTTTGGGGGAACTTCCTGGAATTCTGAATCCCCCAACTCCCATCATCAACAGGAATGCTGACATGGAAGTGCTCCCAGACACTGTCTAGGCAGGGAAACCTTCCCAGGCATCTGCAGTTGCTCTCACCTCTTCTTATTTCACTCTAAGCTCAGCCTGTCCCCAAGGAATCCTCCTTTGGCCCTGGGAGAGCGTAAACAGGGACAGTGAGGGAGAGGTCAGAATTAGATGTATGGGTTGGTATTTGGATTTGTTGCTAGGTTCTCTCACTGGGAAATTACTTCAAGCAGCAGTGAGAATACACAGGGTAGTCAGGAAGGAGAATTTCATGATTACAAAGAAAAGACTTCCAGTTGTGTGGTCACGGTCCAGAGCTGTGGAGGTCTTTGTTCATCGTGCGAAACTCTGAAGAGGTCAGGGAAGTGCTTATAGGGAAAGGGACCAGAAATTGACCCCTTCTTGTCTTGTGCAGGCTCCAATGTGACCTTCAGGGCTTTGTTGAGCTCCACTTCATCTGTAAAGTCTTCTCTGATCCTCATCCATCAGGACCTCAGTCTTTTCTCACCACCTGAACTCTCCTATTCAGATCACACCCTGACCATAACTCTACCGAGCACTAAGCTTCTTGAGGGTTGGCTCTCATCTGCTGCTCCTCACAGTATAACCAGTGCCACACACAGTGTCAGGGCTGGTAGGTGCTCTGTAAAGTATCTACCTTGTTTTAGATTTATTTATAATTTCATTCTCAGTCACTTACACATTGCCTAGAATAGAGTCAGCATGAAAGGTATTTCTTGAATGACTGACTGACTGAATGAATGAATAATGAATTACAGTACTTTGGCGATTCGACTCCCTGAACTGTGAGATTCTGGAGTGCATACTGGCTTTGTGCTTCTCTCTAAATTTCCTGAAGAGCCACACTTATTTTAAAATGGAACTGAATTGATCCTGTTGTCTGAGTTGACCTGATAACACAAGTTGTCCTTGCATACTGCTACCCCGATCCCAACATACTGTCAGCTCCTGAGAGGGCAGGGACCATATTTTATTTTCCTTAAACAGCAGGAATACCCTCCTTATCCTAACACCTAATAACATGCTTCAGGTTGGTTGTTTAATCCAGGATCAAGCCATTAAGTCTCTGGTAATAGGTGGTGTTGAAGCCCCTGGTGATGTTGCCAATCAGCTGGTGAAGCCCAGGAGGTTCCCATGGTGTGAGTACAGTGACAGGATGTGAGCAGTTGTCACACAATGTCTTGGCCAAAAGGGGAGCTGGTATTTCCCCTGCAGGCCCTGGCTTCTGGTTAGCCATGGGGTCTCTTTTTTGCGCTGAAAACAGAATGACCTCTGAAATCCCTATAGAACTTTGGGTTCTGTGCAGACTATGGAGGTACAGTAGGCTCAGTTAATTTCTTCTAAAGAAGATCAAGGATTCCCCAAACCACCACTCCTTTCTCAGATCCAGTGTCCAGCTGGTAGTTCAGACCAACAAAGAATTTTCTGGAATGCTCTGCCAGCCAGCAGCAACCTGCTTACTCAGGTGAAGCTCCAAGAGCCTTTTCTTCAATTTCATTAGAAATTGCTGCCTACTTTCAGGGAAACTGTCAAAAAGAGAAGAGGGAATTATTAACAAAGGAAAGACAACTGGGCATCTCTTTCTCCTTATTTAAAAGGAAATTGTGTGCCTGCCCAGATCTGGTACTGGATAGACTCTCCTTTGTATTCTGAGAGACTCAAGAATAAACTCCTCAATGTATACTTCTGCTGAGAAGTTCAGATTATTTTATAATGACTGAGTGGCTCCAAATAGGCAGTTGGTGAGAAGCCTGCTATTTTACTAACTCATCTGGATCAAAGTTGGTCAGTTTAGGGTTCAGCAATGTTCCAAATGCTCTCTCCCTCTCTTTCTCTCTTTCTGAAGTTCATTTCAGGTAAATGGATTATTTACTTATTCTGCAGATGCCAAGGGAGAGGGCACATTGGTATTACCAATTCAGCCATGGGTGCAGGCTTACAGCTCATCCTTCACATGGCATCTGAGTGTCTAGTGCTTTTCCTTCCTTCTCCTCTGGGCTCTTGATGTTTCCCAAGTGGGAACCTGCCTAGCAGATTTGTCAGCCTGTGGGCCTAAATAATCTCCTACATCAATATGAGTGACAGTGGTGCCCTTTGAGGTTGTGAAGTTTGCAGCTGTTTTCCTTGATTGTGTGTGTCCCTGTCTCTGTCATAAGAAGATGGGGTCCAGGCTGAGGGTAGAAGCAAGCCTGTTCCCCCAGGGGTGAAACTATCCTAATTCTAGGGTCCCACTCCAACTAGAAGCCTATGAAATGCAACATTCTCTGGATAGCAGTTGGGGTCTATGTGTGTGAGTTTCCAGCTTAAATTTGTCTCCAGAATCCTGCCTTCTAGCCCCAGACCACAGAAAAAGCCATCTGGTGGCAAGCATGACATGTTACATTAATTCATTCTCCCCTCAGTAGCCAGAGTGAGCTTCTCAAACATAAACCAAACCACACCTCATAAATCCTCTGCCTAAAGTCACCCTATGCCTTCACAATGCATTGGGGGTCCTTACTGGGGCTTGCTGGGTCTCTGTGATCTGGCCCCTGATGACCTCTACAAGCTCGTCTTCTATTGCTTTCCTCTAATGCAGAGGTAGCTTAGTCTAGCTTTCTGTCAGTTCCTAGAATATGTCATGCTCTTTTCTGATCTCAAAACCTTGGCACATGTTGATCTTTTGGGGCAAGGATAGTCTTCCAGTCCCTGATGTTTTGTGTGGCTATTTGCTTCTCTTTCAGGTCTCAGCAGGCCACCCCTGATTACTCTCTAATCCTGAGCCACTTCCTCACTACCAGTTGAGCTCTATCACACTGTTCCTAAGTGCTCATTTATATATTTAATTCTTTACTATCTCTCTCCTTGCCTGGAGTCAGAGATCTGGACTGTCCCAGATGTCACTTTATCCCCAGAGTTTGGAACAGAACCTGGAATGGTAGGGGTTTGATTCATATATGAGCAAATCAATGGTAAACCAGCCATCCAGTCATGTTCTCCAGAGCTTGGGGCTTCTGTTCCATTAGAGCAGAGATATCCTCTCCTTGGTCTCCTCAGGAGCACAGGGGAGCCATTGAACATGTCATCCAACAGAAGTCATACCCACCTAGGGGGGGAGCCATGATGTAAGGATGGGGGCAGAAAAGTTGCTCTCTTCTCATCCACAGGCCCAAGGAATAGATTTTTTGCTTGTTAATGTCTATTGTTAAAATTGTTTAATTCAGCTAACCATGCAGCTGGATAGGGGAAACAGAAGTGAGCTGTGAATTATTGAATTTTTTCCCACTGAAGTTATCCTGCAACAGACAAGCCCAAAGAAGAGAAGAAAGAGAAAAGGGACATCTGGTCTGGGGCAGGCAGGAGTGAAGAGCAGGCAGGATACTGTTCCTGGAACTATGACTCTGCTTGGAGCAAAGATGGGCAGTGAGGTGGGAACTGAAGATTGAAGAATCATACACACAGGAGAGAAGGCACCATCTTGGCTTTCTCTAAGATGGGAGAAGGCAGCACTTTGGGTAGAAATGGCAGCAATATGAGTTGAAAAAATGCTGTTGAAAGAAGACATGTGTCTTCAGACTGCAGAATATCCACCACAGAAATATCCAGGTAACCTGGAGTTGTCAATCAAACATGTGTTCAGCAGTACTTACCTGATAAGCACTACATGCATTGTGCAACTCCAGCTCTGTTCTACAGATCCTACAGAAAAATCCACAAAGGGGCCTGCTTGTCCACCACCCAGCTGAAGGGTGTATGGTACAGAGAAGGATAAAAAATTAGGGTGAGGGGCTTGGTTGTTTGTTTTACTTGCATTAATCCTCTCCCTCCCACACCACTGTGAACATTTTGTGGCCCAGTCAATGTTCATGACCTTTGGGTTTCACCCTTCTTTACATTGGCAGAGTAGGGGACACTGGTTACGAGAACAGGCTTTGAATGAAGCAGAGCTGGTTTTGATTCTTTGCTGCTGTATTCATCAGGACTCTTATGGTTTCGAATGATAGAAACTCCACTCAAACTGGCACTGGTATCTCTTTCCTGAAATAATTTATTGGCTCCCAAAACAAAAACAAAACAAAACAAAATCTAAGGATGATTGAATTCAGGTGTGACTGACCCAGGCCTCTTAAGCAATGCTGTCAGAAATCTGTCTCTTGTCTTGGATCTGTTTCTTGTTCCCCAGTGATGGCAATTTGACTCCAGCAGCAACAAGCCCACATTTTATCTGCCTAGTTTCCTCATTAGGAAGAGAATACATTTTTCACCACAGCTCCAGAAAAAATTCCAGAGCTGATGAATGTTGGACTGACTTAAGTCAGGTGCAATCCCACAACCAGTCTCTTTGATCAGAGAAATAACATGGCCTAACTGGCCAGGTATGGAGCCAGGTGTGGGCCAGCTTGTATCAAAGAAGGGGAATACATGTGAGGTGAACAAAAACAGTAACTGTCAACCACCACAGCTGTTTCTTGGCTGTGTGACTTCAAATAAAGGGCTTACTGTTTCTGAGCTTTGGTTTCTTCATCTGTTAAAATGAGATGAGCAATGATATCTAATTCTGTTAGGATTAATGAGATAATAGCTATGAAAAATTTGGTAGAGTGAAGGACATGTGTAAAGGCACAGTAAATAGTAGGTATTACTGTTTTGTGAATGTACATATACCCTGGCATTATTATTTAATTAAATCACAAATATCTTTTTTCCCCAGGAAGAGCATAAACTCCTTGTGGCCTAAAAATGTTTATTGCTTTTTCAGATCATCTAGAGATCATGTTAAAATACAGATTCTGATTCTTTAAATCTAGGTTAGGGCTTAAGGTTTTCTAATTCTAATAAGCTTTTTAGAATTGACCTTTTCCTTTTTTAGAATTTTCAAATTCTAAGCCTTTGTAGAATTCTATGTGGTGCATTCACAGACCATAATTGAGTAGACATGGTATAGAACTATGGCCATTCCACAGTTTTTCCCAAATTCTGGTTCACCTGGAATTTTCTTTTTTTTGGAAAAGAATTTATTGGTGGCTAACTTAGCAGAATGGCAAGTAAGAGAGACAAAGATTGCTTCAGGCATAATTTGATTATTAGTACCTGGTCTCTGTCTCCTGCTCTCTTGGGCTCAGCTCCTTTCACCCCTCTCAGTCACAATGTAACTGCAGAAGCTCCAATCCTTTCATTGCCTCTACTTCAAATCCTCTGTCCCAGGAGTCTTTGCAAAATTCTCATGCCATCTCATTGGTGTGAAGGGATCACCTGCCAATCTCTAAACCAATTTCTGTGGAAAGGCAATGCAGACTCTGATTAGTCAGACCTAAATCTTATCCCCCTTGTAAAGTTAGAGAATGAAGTCCCCTTCACTGAAGCATCAATGATTAAGAATGTGTGTTGTGTGTGTGTGTGTGGGGGGGGGGGGGTTAGATTTCCAAACTAAAACTGAAAGCTAGCACAGAAGGTCAGAGCCGCCCAGCCCTAGTTCCAGTCCCAAGACTCTTACACCAATTCTCCAGTCACATAGCTAATGGGCATCTTATATATGACATTCAAAGTGGAGCCCTTGATAGTCTCTCCCCAAATCTGCTCCTGCCAGTCTTTTTCATCTCACTTAATGGCAACCTCATTCTTCCAGTAGCTCAGACCAGAAACCCTGGCACTATCCTTGATTCCTCCTTCTCTTTTATACCCAACATATAATCCATCAGCAAATCCTAATAGCTCTACCTTCAAAATAATCCAATAGTCAGCTGATCTAGGCCACCAACATCTCTCCTTTGTGTAATTGCAATCACCCAACTTGTCTCCTGGCTGGAGCCCTTGCTACACAACCTCTCTTCTCCCTACAGCAGGCACAGCATGATCCTGCTATATGTCAGATCATGGCACTCCTGCTCAAACTTCCAAATGGTTTCCCTGCTGATTTAGAATAAAATGTAAACTATCTATCATAGCTCCTCAAGATCTGTCCCCCACTCCACTTTACCTGACTACCTGTCTGTCCTTGTTACTCTTCACCTGGGAGCTTGTGTAAAGTATGCTGCTGCTTCCTGACCCTGGAGATTCTAATTCAGTAGCTCTGTGCTGGGTCAGGGGGTTCTGCATTGTTACACATCCCATTTGTATGTTACACATACACATTTGATGTGCAGCCCAGTTTTGCCAACATTTGCTCCCAACAGCTAGCCTGGGCTAATGGCGTGGAGGTAGTGAATACAAGTGTGCTGAATCAGCATCTCATCTTTCTTGGAATGTGTGATTTTCAGGGTAAAGTAGAATGTGGTAGGAGAACAGGGTTACTTATTATTTCCCATAATGAAATTTGATTATACAAAGGTTGTTACTTCTTTAATACCAAGGAGATCATCTGAGAAGTATAAACAGTGTCAGCTCACTTTGCAGGAGAAAGAGGGTCCTGCCTGTGTTGACACTGGCTAACATATTTGACTCTCAATAGGATGTTTGGGAGGCTGTTCGGTGACTGCATCCTTTACTTCCGCTTAATGGTAACAGTCCATTGCAGCACATGGTGTTTCTGCATGGCTTCTGTGCTGGTAATGAAGGTGACTTCACCAGAGCTGTTGTATAAATTGTCCCTGCTGGAGAGCATGCCTGCCTGACTCATCTCATTTTAGTTTGGTTCTTCACAATGCCAAAGCCGTCTTACCTGCTGTCCCTTCCTGACCTTTGCCATTCTCGGGCTTGCCTGTCCCCTGGTTGGGAGAACTCAGCTTCTTCTCTCCCTCCCCTACTCCCTGGGTTGCGCAGCCCAGGCCCTCCTGACCTGGTCTTGGAGGCCCCTGCTCACCTTTCAGGAGCTCCTACAGCTGTCCTTGTGACAGACTGAGCTCCCTGCTGCATTCTTTTTGTTAGGATATCAGCTTTCCAAGTGTAAGAAAACCTGCTGGTGCACATCAAAGGCCTGAGTTCATAATCTTCTGATTGGAGCCTAAACTCAGAGCTCTGGAAAGTGTCTTTTAGGACACTTCAGTTGTAAGGGACAAAATGTGGCTGTTTTAAGCAGAAGAGGAATTTCTTCATATGCCTAGTGGCGGCCCATGGGATTGAAGCAGAAACTGGAGAACTAGGTTCAGGAAAAGCTAGGAAGCTAGACAGCCCTGAGGTGAGGACCTTGGGGGCAGGAACTGGTGGCAATCCCTTCAGGAGTTTACCTCTGGGATGTATCAGTGATAGAATTTGCATTGTGTCACTAGGCTCAACATTTAACATTCATGGAGAGAGGCTTACTTCATCTAGGCTGGCTGGGTGTCATGACTGTCCATCACACTAATGCTGGACAATGCAGCTGAGAAAGTTCCTGAGGATGAAGTGTAGCCAGAAGTGTGAGCTCTGAAGCCAGGCTGCCTGGGTTCATATCCCAGGTCTGCCATGATCCATGGTGTAGCTTTCAGCAAGTATTTGTTTTTGTCTGGGCCTCAGTTTTTTCATCTGAAAGATGGGGATATTGATCATGCCTAAGATTCCGGTAAGGATTAATTAAATGAATACATGTTAAGCCCTTAAAATAGTGCCAGGCATATAGTAGATACTCAGGTCAATGTTAGCTTTATTGGTAATACAAAAAGGAGAGGGTGTGGGTATATGAAAGCTGAGAGGACAGTGATCCAAATGCTCTCTCCATGGGATTTTTGCACATCTCTTCCACAACCTCTGGCTCAGGTTTCTGTATGGTTTGTTATCCTCTCCCCCACTGTGGGTAATATATGTTCAGGAGGAAAGATGCCTTAGGAACTTCCTGGGACAGGTGAGGACAAAATAATTGATCAGGAGCACAGGTTTTAGAGGCGACTTGACCTGTTCAAATTCGGGCTCTGCTATAAACATCTGTGTGACATGGATAAGTTGTAGAGTGTCTGAGCTGTATAGATAGAAAGCAGGATAATAAAAGCCTATTTCTTTGGGAGGATCCATTAATTTAAGTAAAAAGCAGTTATTGGGCCCCTATTAGGAACTAGACACTGTTTCAGGTGCTGGAATTATAGTATGAACTAAATAGATACATCCCTGCCCCTGAACCAATAGGCATATCTTAGCGCAGCCATTATGTAGAGTTGTATAATGACAGAATGATAGGTGGTGAAGGAACTGCCTGGGCTGTAAGGAGTCTGATTTCAAGCTGAGATCTGAAGTGTGATTAGGAATGAACTAGGCCAAGGTTGGGAATGCACTCCAGGTAGAAGAAACAGCACATGTATGACCCCCAAGGTGGTAAACATCATGGATCTGTGGCAGTACTGGAAGGGCCAATGTTACCCGATGTTTAGGGGCAAAAGAGGATGAGGCTGGCTGCTGGGAGGAGAAAGGCTTGAAAGGAGGCAGGTGGTCCAGTGGTGACGTTTTGACAGTCATCCAGGGATGGGGATAAAGACAGCTAGGATTACAACAATGACAGTGAGGTTGCACAGCAGCAGATGGATCTGAGAAATATCGAAGAATTAAATAAAGTGTTAGGACTAGTGATGAATTAAGACATGGAAGTAAGTGAAAGAGGGTACTAAGGGTGGTCTCTGATTTCTCCAAGATTTCTGTTTGTGCTGTAGGGTGGGCAACACTGTCACTCGTGGAGAGGAAAGCTAGATCTGGGCGTAGGAGGGATTGTGAGGTCAATTTGCGACATGTTGCATTTGCGGTTCCTTTGAGACACTGATGTCAAATAGGCAGCCAGAGATCAGGGTTGCAGGCCAGGGGACAGGTCTGAGCTGGAGGAACAAACTTAGGTTTCATGTGTGTTAAGGTGGGTCAACAGCCCTGAGCAGAGATGAACTGGCTGAGGTGAAACACAGAGACAAGGCAGGGAAAGCTCTTTGGAAGTGCTACCATGTTACAGACTTCAGTGATTTCTTCCCCCACCCCTCTCTCTCTCTCTCTCTCTCTCTCTCTCTCTCTCTCTCACTCTCTCTCTCTCTCGCCCGCGAGCAGGCATGTGTGTGTTCCTGTAGCCAAATCTCTCCTCTTGAGGCTGCTGCTGTGATTGACAGGATGGACCTCTCCTGACATTAGTTCCTGCTGTCACATAATAAAGCCTGCGGTCCAGCAGGGGCTGTTCTCTGGTGTGGTCGGGGGTGGGAGAGGAAAGGGAGACCACTGAGCACAGGGGCTGTCTCATTATGCTCCTCTCACCTACACCCCAACACCCATGCGACTCAGACAGACCTGAATGACACTTTGATGGAACTTAATTTCTTTCTCTCTGAAGCCTTCTCTGGAAAAATTATGAGCCTGGCTTCCCTTGGCAGCACCAGAGGGAGGCTGGTATTGGCAATGGCATAAAAGCAGAGGAGAGAGGGAATAGCAAAAGACAGAGCATTTATCCTGAACAGGATCCTGTGGCACCAGCCACCTTCTGAGCAAGACAGAGAGAAACCAAGGGATTTAAAAATAGAACCACTTCACTGCTTCGGTCTCAGGAAAACAATCCAGACTGAAGCAGACTTTCTGATCCTAAGCACCTGATCCCTACTGAGGCAAAGAGAACCCCTGAGCCCCAGAGATTAGGTGGAGAACAGCTGGACAAGGAGAGGGGCTGTAACTGACTCTGGGTATGGAGTTTTGTCCTGGAGTGGTCAATGTGTTCCCTGCCTCTGAAAAGGTAGCAGGTCCACTGGACACGTGGGGCCCTGAGTGTGAACAGCAGGGTCTCTGGAGACGGCAGTAGGACAGGCTGTTTCTGGAAGAGACCAGAACATCTGCTTGTAAGCACAGGTGGTTATTGTCTCCAAAACAGTTCTCAGAAAATGCAATTTTTCAAATGATGGCAGGTTTAGTAAGTCAAGGATGACAGGATCAGTGCTCTGGGGAGGCTAAGGGACTGGAGAGGCGAGGCTTCATGGGAAAATTCAGCCAGTGCGTGGTAGGAGGAGGTGGCAAGTCCCATGGGATCTTGAAAGAAGCAGGGGGCTTCAGGGAGAAGTTGTCTTTGTTTTGTTTTTAATAGACTTAATTTTTTTAGGATAGTTTTAGTTTCATAGAAAAGTTGAGAAGATAGTACAGAGAATTCCCCAATATACTCTTACCACTTTCTTCTATTATTCATATCATACATTAGAGTGGTACATTTGTGAGAACTAATGAACAAAAATTAATTCATTATTATTAACCAAAGCCCATGCTTCTTTCTGGTTTCCTTAGATTTTACTTAGTGTCTTTTTCTGTTCTAGGATCTCATCCAGCTCTTACCACTTTCTTCTATTATTCATATCATACATTAGAGTGGTACATTTGTGAGAACTAATGAACAAAAATTAATTCATTATTATTAACCAAAGCCCATGCTTCTTTCTGGTTTCCTTAGATTTTACTTAGTGTCTTTTTCTGTTCTAGGATCTCATCCAGAATGCCACTAAATACATCTTGTCTCCTTAGCCTCCTCTTGACTGTGACCATTTCTCAGAACTTTTCTTGTTTTTGATGACTTTGACAGTTTTGAGGAGTACTATTCAAGTTTTTTGTAATATGTCCTTTTATTGGAATTTGCCTAATGTTTTTCTCATGATTAGAGTGGAATTATGGGTTTTGGGGGAGGAAGACCACATAAATAAAGCTCCCTTTTTCCTCACACCCTATCAAAGGTACGTACCATCAACATGACTCATCCCCACTGATGGCAGCCGTAGTTGCCTGGCAGGTGCAGTGCTTGCCGGCTCCTCCACAGCGAAGTAAACTTGCTCTCTCTCCTTGCCCTGCTGTATTGGGAAGGAAGGTAGTATGTGCAACACTCCTTGAGAGGTGAGTACATATCTATATGACTTATTTGGAATTCTTCTGCAAGGGAGATTGTTACTTCTCCCTCATTTACTTATTTATTCAGTCATTCATTTATATCAGTATGGACTGATGGATATTATTTTATAGTTTGTGTTATAATTCAATACTACTTTATTTTGTTGCTCAAATCAGTCTGACTTTGGCCATTAGGAGCTCTTTTATTTGGCCCCTGTTTCTTTGATGTACCCCCTTCAATGTAATTGCTCTTTTAACTTCCTCACTTTTTTGGCACTACAAGGTGCTTGAGGCTCATCGTGGATATTTCCTTCCCCAGTCCTAGAATCCGCCATTTCTTCAGGGAATCCTGGTTCCTTTATTGAAGAATAGTATTAGAAACCAAGGTCTGGGCACTAGGTGTGCTCAATGCTATTGGAGTGGAATTTCTTTAGAACATCTCAGCTGCCAGAACAAGAAAATGTATGTATGTATACTAACCCACCTGTATATATACATCTATAGTATTTCTATATGTAACCATCTGTGTGTGTATATATATATAATATATATTATTATATCATATATATTATTATTATGTAAATTATATTATATATAATATATATACATTATGATATTAAACTAAAGATGAGTTCATACCGATGTGTTCAACCTAATCTATTATCATTTGGATCATTCTTGCCACCTTCCCTTGCTTACCTGTAAATTTCTGCTTTAACAGTAAGAAATTTGGCTCCCACCATCCAACATCTATATACTTAATTGTTCAGTCCCAGCATACATTTATAGTGGATTCAGAATTATTAACCTATGCTGCCCCTATAGGAAATAACTGTGAAGCTTTTTTTGCCTTTAGTCTTACCAACTCCACTCATTTCCAGTTACGTAGGTTGGCACCTTTTTTCCCTACCCTCTTCACTGAGGCTGCTCCATACACTTACAATACAGGTAGATTCTTTTATCATAGTCTGTATTCCTTCCTGTGATTCCCCCAACATCCTAATTTAAAAAAATCTTCATATATTAAGGTTAGTTCTTTGTACTGTAAATTTCTATGGGCTACAACAAATTATGTTGAAATGTCATGTATCCATTATTAAAGTATCACACAGAGCAGTTTCACTGCTTTAGAAATCCCCTGTGCTTTATATACTCATCCCTTCTCCCTCTTCTCCCCCAATGCCTGGCAAACTTTTTCCTGTCTCTATAGTTTTGCTTTTTACAAAATGTTGTATAATTAGAATTATTGGGCATGTCCATGTAGCCTTCTTAGACTGTCTTTTTTCATGTGGCAATACATATTTAAGGTACGATGTCTTTACATGCTTGATAACTCATTCTTTGTATTGATGTGTAATATTCCATTATGTAGACATAGGAGTTTGCTTATCCATTGAAGGGCACCTTTTGAAGGGCATCTTGGTGACTTCCAGTTTTTGGCAATTAATCAATCAAGATTCTATATATATTTTCATACAGGTTTTTGTGTGGACATACACTTTTAAATTAGTTGGGTAAATACCCAGGAGGCAATTGCTGAATCACATGGTTAAGATCATGTTCAGTCTAATAGGAAACTGCCAAGTTATCTTCCAAAATGGCTACATTATTTTGTATCCCTACCAACAATGAATCAGAGTTCCTTTTGCTCTGCATTATCATTAGCATTTGGTATTATTAATTTTTTTGGATTTTAGCCATTCTGATAGTTCTATAGTACCCCATTGTTGTTTCAATTTGCAATTTAATATTGGCAAATGATGTTGAGCTTTTTTTAATGTGATTATTTGCCATTTAACATTTTCTTTAGTGAGGTATGTGTTCAGATTATTTGTCCATTTAAAAATTGGTTGTTTTGTTGTGTTAATGTTGAGACTTAAAAATTCTTCATCTGTTTTGGATACAAGTTTTGTTGTATCAGATATTTGTCAGATATTTGTTTTGAAAATATTTTCTCTCAGTGTGGACTGTATTTTCATTCTGTGAACAGTGACTTTTGCAGAGCATAAGTTTCACATTTTAATAAAGTCCAAATAACCAATTTTTTCTTTCATGAATTGTGCTTTGGCATCTCTATTTATAAACTAATTCACCAAACCCATGGTCACCTAGTTCTTCTGTGATTTTTAGAAGAAATTTAATGGTTTTGTACTTTATGTATAGGGTCTATTTGGGTTAATTTTTGGAAAAGGTGTAAGGTCTGTGTCTAGATTATACTTTTGCATCTAGATGCCCAATTCTCCCAGAACCATTTGTTGAAAAGACTATTCTTTACTAACTTGGCTTTGTTTCTTTGTCAAAGATCAGTTGATTATATTTGTGTGAGTCTATTTCTGGGCTCTTCTGTTCCATTAATCTATGTGTCTAGTCTTTCACCAATACTACGCTGTCTTGATTATTGTTGCTTTATTGAGTAGTGTCAGTTCTCCAACTTTGTTTTTTTTTTAGTATGGTATTATCTATCCTAGGTCTTTGTCCATATAAGCTTTAGAAAACTTTACCAATATCTACAAAGTAGTTTGCTGAGATTTTGACTGATACTGCATTGAATCTATAGATCAAATTGGGAAGAATCAACATCTTAACATGATCTTGCAATCCATGTACATGTAATATTCCTTCATTATTTAGATCTTGTTTGATTTCTTTCATCAGAGTTTTGTAGTTTTATGCATATAGATACTGCTCATATTTTGTTAGATTTATACCCAAGTATTTAATATTTCCAACAGTATTTTAAATGGTACTGTGTTTTTAATTTTTATGGTGTTTTAATGGTATTTCTAATTGTTCATTGCTGGTATAGAGATAAGGAATTGACTTTTGAATATTAACCTTGTAACCTGCAGTCAAGCCTATGAGTTCCAGAAGTTTTCATATTGATTTTTTGGGATTTTCTGTACACAAATACATGTCACCTGCAAACAAAAGCTGTTTTATTTATTTCTTTCTAATATGTACAGCTTTTATTTCCTATTCTTATTTATTTCATTAGCTGGGAATTCTAGTACAACACTGAATAAAAATGATGAGAAGGGACATCCTTTCCTTGTTCCCAATCTTAAGGGGAAAGCACCCCATTTTTCACTACCACATATGATGTTAGCTGTAGGATTTTTGTAAATGTCCTTTATCAAATTGAGAAAGTTCACCTCTATTCCAAGTTTGCTGAGAGTTTATCATGAATGTGTATTGAATTTGTCAAATGTCTTTTCTGAATCAATTGATATCATATGATTTTTCTTTAACCTATCAATGTTGGTGGGTTATTTTGATCTCATGGGTTAATTTGATTTTTGAATATTAAATCAGGCTTGTATATCTGGAATAAATGCCATTTGACTGGCATTCTATAGTTCTTTTTATACATTATATTTGATTTGCTAATATTTTGTTGAGGATTTTCTCATCTATGCTCATGAGAGATATTGGTCTGTGGTTTTCCTGTAATGTCTTTATTGGGTTTTGGTATTAAGATAACGCTGTCCTCATAGAATGAGTTAGAAAGTATTTCCTCTGCTCTTTTTCTCTGGAAGAGATTGTAGAAAATTTGCAGAATTTTCTACAAAAGACTATAGAAAAATTTTCTTAAACCTTTGGTAGAATTCACCAGTGAGACTATCTGGACTTGGTGCTTTCTTTTTAAGGCTATTAACTAAGGATAAAATTTCTTTAATAGATATAGATAATCTATTCAGATTATGTTTCTCCTTGTATGAGTTTTGATAGTTTGCATCTTTCAAGGTATAGTTCCGTTTCATACAAGTTATCAAATTTGTGGGCATACTTATTCCTTTATGATTTTCTCAAGTCCAAGGAATCAGTAGTGATGATCCCTTTTTATTTCTGATATTAATAATTCATGTCATCTCTCTTGTTTTTCTTGGTTAGCCTGACTACAGGTTTATCAATTTTATTAACCTTTTCAAAGAATCAGATTTTGGTTTCATTGATTTTCTTCTGTTTCAATTTTATATATTTCTGACCTATTTTTATTATTTTTCTTTTGATTTTAGTTTCCTAATGTGGAAGCTTAGATTATTGATTTTAGATCTTTCTTCTTCTTTAATCTGTACTATAATTTATAAAATGTTAATGTTATAAATTTTTGCCTAAATACTGTTTTTGTTGCATTTCACACATTTTGATAAGGTCTATTTTCACTTTCATTTAGTTCAACATATATCTAAATTTCTTTTGAGACTTATTCTTTGACCAATGTGATATTTTGAAGTGTGTTGTTTAATGTCCACGTATTTGAGGATTTCCCAATTATCTTTCTGTTATTGATTTCTAGCTTAATTCTATTGTGGTCTGAGAACATATTTTATATGATTTCTATGTTGAAATAGTGGCATATTTTGATGAATATTCCATTTGAACTTGAGAAAAATGTATAGTCTGCTGTTGTTGGATGGAGTGTTCTATAAATGTCAATTAGATCAAGTTGCTTGATAGTGTTGTTCAGGTCGAGTATATTCTTACTGAATTTCTGATGATGTGATCTATTGATTGCTGAAAGAGCAATGTTGAAGTCTCCAGCTATAAGAGTGGATTTATCTATTTCTCCATGCAGTACTATCCATTTTTGGTCATGTATTTTGACACTCTGTTGTTAGGTGCATATACATTAAGGATTATGTCTTTTTGGAGAAATTATATAATTCTCTTTATCATTATGTAATTCCCTCTTTATCTCTGATGATTTTCTTTGTTCTGGAGTATAAATCGTCTTTTTTTTTCATGGGTGTTAGTATGGTATATCTTTTTTAAATAATTTACTTTTAACCTATTTATGTCTTTATATTTAAAGTGGGTTGCTTTTAGATAACACAGTTGGGTCTTGTTTTGTCATTCACTCTGACATCTCTTTTAATTGGTATACTTACGTCATTCACATTTGAAGTATTTATCAATATCTATTTTGTTTGTAACTGTTTTCTATTTGTTGCATTTGTTCTTTCTACCTAAATATCTGACCCCCAACCTTCTCTGGTTTTAATTGAGCATTTTATATGATTTCATTTTCTCACCTCTCTTTGTATATCAAAAATACTTTTTAAAGAAAAATTTTAGTAGTTTCCTTATAGTTTTCAATATACATTTACAACTAATTGAAGTCTACTTTCAAATAACGCCATATCATTACACAGGTAGTACAGTTACCATAACACAAAAAATTTCCAATTCTGCCCACTAATTGCTTATAAAATTACTATCAGTGATTTCATTTGTCCATATGCTATAAACATACAGTACATTATTAGAATTATTTAAACAAACATTTATTTGATCAATTAAGAATATGAAAAATAAAAGATTTTACCTTATTTATTTCTTCTCTGATGCTTTTCCTTTTATCATGTAGATCTTAGTTTCTAACCTATATAATTTTCCTACTTCCTGAAGAACTTCTTTTAACATTTCTTTCAAAGCAGTTGTGCTGTTAATAAATTCTGTTTTTACTTATCTGAGGAAATCTTTATTTCTTCAATTTTGGAGCATGATCTCATGGGACATAGAATTCTAGGTTGGTGAGATTTTTTTCATTCAACATTTTAAATGTTTACTCCACTTTCATGTTGCTTTCATGGTTTCTGCTGAGAATTCCACTGTAATTATTATCCTTGCTCCTCTATAGGTAAGACTTTTAGTCTTCTTTGGTTTCTTTCCAGATTATCTCTTTGGTTTTTGGAAGCTTGAATATGATATTCCTAGGCATAAAGTTTTGGGGATTTTTCCTGTTTAATGTTCCTCTGAAACTTCCTAGATCTGTAGTCTGGTGCCTGTCATTATTTCTAGAAAATTCTCAAACCTTTTGACTTCAAATATTTTTCTGGTCCCTTCTCTTTCTTCACCTTCTGGTTTTCCAATTATGTGTATGTTAAATCTTTTGAAATTGTTCTGCAGTTCTTGGGTAGTCTGTTTTGTTTTTTTCTTCTTTCTTTTTGTGTTTTAGTTTGGGAGATTTCTACTGACATACCTTCAAGTTCACTGATTCTTTCCTCATCCATTTATTGATCAGCCAACCAAAGGCATTCTTCATTTATTTTCTAGCACCTCCTTTGACTCTTTCTTAGAATTTCCATCTTTCTGTTTACATCACCCATCTGTCCTTGCATGTTGTCTACTTTTTCCATAGAGATCCTAGCATATTAATTAAATTATTTTAAATTTCTAGTCTGATAATTCCAAGATTTGTGTTATATTTGAGTCTGGTACTGATGCTTTTTTTTACCTCTACAGTCTGTGTTTTTCCCACCTTTTATGATGTCTTGTAATTTTTTGTTGAAAGTCACACATCATATGTTGGGTAATAGAAACTTAGGTATATAGGCCTTTAGTATGAGGTTTTATATTAATCTGATTAGATGCTGGTCTATGTTTAATGTTTGCAAAAGTGCCATGGGCTTCAAATTTCTCTAGTGTCTTGTTTTTGTCTCTCTTGTTGTCTTTTGGTTCTCCTAGAATTTCCTTCTTAAATAGAATCTGAGCCTTGCAGCTTTTTCAGCTATAGGTCACTATTATTTCACTGGAGCCTGTTATTGTGGTGGTATCTGTCTGGGAAGGGTGGGATTCCTATAATTTTATTATTAAATATCATTGTTTTGGTGAGCCTGAGTCCCTGGGCTGTGACCTTTACAAGGGTTTCTTACCTTTATTTTTCTCTACTCTTTCTTAGGTGAGATAGAGAGGCTAGAGGACACTGCAGTTGCAAGATAAAACTCTGGTAAAAGTCTTTTAACTTGAGAATAGGCTTTGTTATAGAGAATGCTCTGGGTATATGTCAAAATGTTATTTTCAATTTCTCTTTGAGAAATACAAGGGATTAGTCTTGGCTCATCACTGTCAGAATCTGGTGGGATTCCTGAAGTTGAAAACCCATGGAAGTATAAAGGCATCCGTAGAACTTTGGCCCCCATGATTTAGTTCACACTCATTCTCCAGCAGTTCACCAAAATTACCAGTTAAATGTCCTACCAGTTATAACACCATTAGCTTCTGCTCCAAGTAAGCTCATCCTGGCTGTGGTTCTCTATATTTGCCTGTCTCCCCAGATTTTGGGACATCAGTTTGCCCCAAAAACCCAATTCTCTAATTGGTCCAAGAAATTACATTGATTTTTCAGGTTTTTGTATTTTTTAGCTTTCATCTTGTAAGGATGGGAGTGATGACTTCAAAGCTCTTTACGTGTTACTGAAACTGAAACCAGAAGTCCAGGAGGTGACTTTTGAGCTGGATACTTCACCTTCCCAGTAGGTGAGGGGATTTGTCATATGCAACTGAGAACAGGTGTATCTGTCTAGATCTGTCTTCTTTGGACAGTGCCTCTACCTTTCCTCCTTTTACTCTTGGGGAGTTATTACCAGGTATTTACCTACAAAAGTAAGTCCTGTCAGAGTGGAAATTGGTTGTGTTTTGCACCCAACCTTCTGTTCACTTTAGCATTGGTAAAGGTAATAGAAATATGAGGACAAAAAGCAGCCCTCATATTTTGGTTGGTGATGTACCCCTCCCTTACTCTCCGGCAATAATCTGTGCGCTCTAGGTGAAGCCAAGGCTTCCACTTCTTCCAGGCATGTGACTGGTCTGGTCAATCAGAGTCTCAAGTTTTCAAGGACATAGTGATTTGTTCCGGTGGTCCCATTGAAGTCAATGAAATGAGAGAGTAAATGAGTTCCGAGCTACTAGCATGTGTTATGGGATTATTAGGGAGGAGCTTGATGGCAATCACACCAACATAGAGGAAAATGGGTCTGAGCAAAGAGGAAAGCCATGTCCTAATGATGTTATTGAAGCTTTGGCTTCCAGTTGTGCCTGAAGATGCTTAGACTTGTGAAATTTTCACTTACAGGATCCTTTGTTATATGATTCCTTTTTGGTTTAAGTCATGTAGGCTGAGTTTACTTTTGCTGCCTACCAAAATGTCCTAAGTGATATAGAAATCTACAGTCAATCATCTAAATGAATGTCAAAGAACAATGTCTTATGTTAAGAGATGACCCTTTAATGGAGGATTTCCCACCTCATAAGGGAAGATACAATTCAAGTTCCACCATATACATGCTCACACCCAGGGTGACTATTCCCCAGTATGTGGTGCTGGGATGAGTACTTGTTGGCTGAGGTATCCTGTATTGGGGTTATTCATCTCTTTATTATATGCTCTTTACCCAAAGATTACTGGGCAGTTTACCCATTATCTTATTCGTTAATGCATGGGATTTTGAGATATCCAAGATACTTCCTTGAAGATGAGTCTGCCTTTCCCTGGCATTTTATACCCTCAGCCTCTTTACACACAGATGTCCATTTGTTGTGGGGTTTTTTCCTATAGTTTTTACTTTGAGGGACCAACTAGAGCCATAACAAAACCCCACAGAGTAGGTGGCTTAAACAGTAAAAATTTATTTCTTTACAGTTCTGGAGGCTCAGGTCAAGGTGTCAGCAGGTTTGGCTTCTCCTTGGCTTGTCGCTGATCACTTTCTTGCTGTGTTCTCACATGGTCTTCCCTCTGTGTGTGTGCACCTCTAGCATCTCTTTCTCTTCTTATAAGCTATCACTCATGTTGGGTTAGAGCCCTACTCTTTAACTTTAATTACATCTTTAAAGGACCTATTTCCAAATACAGCCACTTTGGGGATTAGGGATTTAATATATGAATTTTGAGAGAACACAATTAAGTCCGTAATACCACCATTCAGCCAGTGCCAATGATTTCTCTTAATTCTGGACAGATTTTAATTTCCTTAGTCAAGTGACAGTCAGGGGAAGTTCTACTGCTGAAAATGCAACTCAGCAAACACAGGTCAAGCACCTTCTCTGCTTCAGTTGCTGTGCCGAGCTGACAGGACTTCATCTCATCCCGAGAGGAGATCCCGGCTTAGATGGCACTAGGAGTAGAACTGGTCTTCAACCGGGCAATTTGTCCTTGCCGATCTTTTCTTTTTAATCCCATTTCACTCCTATTGTCCTCTGATTATCAGGTATTTTCCATCTAGGCCTTCTGCCCCCAGAAAATGCCCTATGTACTTAACTGATGCACCCTACAACTGCTTACCCAAGCCTGCCCTTAACTGCGTATCCCTGAAGTAATGATCCTATAAACCAATCCACACAGGAAGGCTAGTGATGGATAGTCTTAGGATAGCCTAGGAGAGGGAGCTCCCTCTCCTAGGGAAGAGGCACTGGGGAGGGGCTGGCTCAAGGACCCTTTCTGTTTTCTTTCTCACTGTACTAAGAACGTGTCATTCTTGCAGTTTCTGGAAGGAGTAATCACTGGAGAGGTAAAGACATAGCTTAATAGAAGGGCAATAATAAATACCTGGGTTTTAATCCCAATGTTGGCTCTGATGTGCCATAAAACACTGGCCAAACCCTTTCCCCTTGTGGGCCTCAATTTCCCCATCTTCACAATAGAGAGATAATTCCTGTCTGGCTCAACTCTCCAGGGACCCTGGGAATAAATGCCGTAACAGACAGAAAAGTGTTTCAGATGGAAAACACCATAAAGTAAATTCAAGGTGTTATTATTTTAAGGTGCAAAATCAGAACTTATAAAACCAGGCATAAAAATGTCCTGGTGGATATATTTTCATTCTGGAGAAAATTAATGGTTACATCTTGGGCTTAAATTTTCCATAGTGTCAGTCCCAGAAAGTCAGAGTTGGAAGCACATTTAGAGATATTCACTTCCACCCTTCCTGACGGAGAATCTGTGGCCCAGAAAGGAAAGGGACTTGCTCAGAGTCTCACAGCAGGTTAAGTACTCAGTTGGGACTGGGACCTACTAGTCCTGACATCTTTTTCTCCATTCTATACATTCTTTTTATGGGGATGGCACAGTGATAGGGCCAATAGCTATGAAGCATCTCTAAGAAATACCTGAGGCCCTCCTCAACAACTGAGCATATCTGTCCCTGATGCAAATCTTTGACTTCTGGGCCCAGAGTACTCCCATGGAAATTCCTGACAAGTTGCTGACCTCAGCTCCTTAGCCCTATAGACTGTCTTGACCCAGAAACTCTGCTGTGGGTCGCATCTCCTCCACTGGGCTGGCTCCTGTACAGTGTGGCTTGGTCTGGTTTGAGTGCAGAGGTAATTGCAATATATTGATGTTTGCTATTGTAATAAAAATAGGGGCCATTACAGCCAGCATTTATGTCATTAGTATTTAGTAGTGGTGTGTTGCAGCTTTTTTAGTGCTCATAAAACTGTCGCTGCTTGCAGATATGTCACGGCGCTGATATAAATTTAAAGGGTTGGAAATCCATAAGTCATAAAAACTAGATAGTAAATAGCAGCAGAACAGGATGGACAAGAACTGTTGCATTAGGCATGCAAATGCTTATAGATTTGCATGTCTAGTGCTTGCATTAGCATAATGAGGAGTCCATTTTCATTACAGATGGACTTGATTAACTAGGCCCTTGTAAATAAAGTCCACTCAACCTAAATAGGGGGCGTTTGGTCCCCAGAGAACAGATTGTTACAGGACCCAAAAGGCAAATAGAGTCTTTCTTGCTTCTTTTCTTGCATTGACCTAGTAGAGAAGTCTTCAAAATCACTGATAATGCCCAGATAGAAATGGATTTGGACTCATTTGATGTAATAATGATAGCTAACACGCACTGAGTGCTGACTGTGCACTAGCCACCATTTAAACATTTTGTACATGTTAGGTCACTTAATCCTCATAACAGCCCTACTATTTTACCTGTTTTACAGATGAGGAAACTGAAGTATAGACATCATAAGGGAATTTATCAGAGCCCAACTATTAATAAGTATCAGAACCAGAATACAAACCCAGGTGGCCAGGTTCAAAGTTTGTGCTCTTAACTGCTACTCTAGCTGCTTCTTATTCACTCGTTTCTTGCATGCATTCAGCTAATACTACTGAGGCATCTGCTGCATACCAGGCTCTGTACTACTGTTAAGGGTAAAGATAATAAGATAAAATCTTGTTCTCTACTTGAAAAGCTCACATAGTCTACTTGGAGAAATTGGAAAGAAACTCAAAATTCCCATGTTGTGCTCAAAGGGATCAGAGAAGGACCCTTAACTTCCAAGAAAGGTAGGTCAAAGGAGGTTACTCAGAGGAAGTGCCCATTAGGCCAAGACTTGAAGGATGTGTAGGAGTCCAGCAGGTGAGAAACAGAGGGTGAGAGACACTGCTTAGGGAACAGCAAGTGTGGAGCCATAGAAATGGGGAGCACTGGATGTGTTCCCAGACCCCAAGTCATTCCACACTGGAGTGTGGGGGACATATGAGTGGGAGGAAGAAGAAAAAGCAAAGGTGGACATGAGGACTTGCAGGGCATGGGACAACTTGAAGGGACAAATTGACTATCTGGGCCTATAGCCCTCTCTGCTCCAGATTAGGCACTAGGATTTGCATTTCAAATATCATTCCCTGTTTGGCTCCCAATTCCTGAGCCAAACTCCATTCCAAATTCCTGTGCCTCTTTCATCACTTCCATTGATTCAGAAACTCCCACAGTTGGTTAGGACATCATAGGCTTTCAAACCAGCCCTTGCATGGTGCATAATCCTGCCACAAGCTCCTTGTAATTGGTGGGTTGTTTAGCTTTCTGCCTGAGGACTCTCCATCTGCAGTTGGGCAGGATGGAAATTTGAGCTGACTCATTTTTGGGAGCCCAGCTGAATGAGAGATCCAAGGAGTACCCATTAAAATTTATCTATTCCATGAGCTCTCCTTGTGGTAACAGCTCCTAGTAGTAGATATATTATTCATTCCAGGTACATTTGAATGGAAGGCTCCCATAAATGATTTTTTATGGTGGCAGACAACTGGAGGAGTTCCTGAGAGCTGACAATTCTCTTTGAGTTACCTTAGGGTATCAAGATGTGGCATATTCCTTCTGCACCTCCAGATAACATGCAATGTAGATTATTTAAGGCTGAACTTTCAGTGAAAGAGCAATAATACTGGTTATTTTCTCCACCATTTCAAACCTTTTATTTCTCTTGATGGTGACTCTGGTGTCTTCAGATGTTATTATCTTGAAGGAGGCAATAGGAGTCCTTGAAAACACTGGTCCTAAGGACAATAAGCCTTAAGCAAGGGACAGAAGGGAGGTATCTGGGGACTGTGAGTCATGGGTGTTACAGAATCAAAAAAGTCTCAGGGAGAAATACAGCATAAATGTCACAGGCAGAACTTTCTCACAGGAGCAGGGGCAGCAATGCAGCAACTCCATAGGATCATGATCCTCCCCATTCATCTTCCATGCCACTCCCTACTCACCACTCCTGGTGAACTCTGGCCAGAGGAACATCTGTGTTTCCTCTTTTCCTCTCAATGAATCTAATCAGCTTGGAGTTTGCCACATTCTTGACTGGTTCCTCCCATGGTCATTCAGGAGCTCCTTAAAAATTCCTTTTCATACTGTGGAGCAGCTGGGTTTGGGGCTCAGAGCTCTGAGAACAGAGCACTCATGCTTAGCCCTCTGGCCAGCAGAGCCACTGACTCCCAGTGTTCACCGCCATGGAGTCTCAGGGCTGGCAAATCTCTGACAGCTTGATCTTTTCAGAGCCTGGGGACACTGTCTTCTCTGACCTGACTCTGCCTTCCACTCTGGGCCGTCAGTGTTGACTTTGAGCCTGAATTAAAGCTGGGGGTGTAGTTTCCTAGGTTCTCTGTTTCTTGAAGCTGTTGGACATGCAGTCCAGTGGATGTACCTTATGATAGTATAACCATGTGCCCAGTGAGATTTTATTAGGGTAGACATCTACGTCTAACTAACTTTTATCTTTGTTTTTGTGGGTCTGTATACATCAGTGCCTATTTTTATGTATTAAAATAGACATTTTATGTATACACACATACCTTGTTCTAAGTGTATATGTCTGCATATTTGTGTATTTCTCTCTCTTTTCAGGTTTGCATAAGTATGTATGGATGCTTATGTCTGTTTACATGTATGTATGCATATCCATACAAACCTTTGTGTATGGGTGCATCTGTATGTGTGCACATCTAGTAATGCTGAGCAGTGTTAGCCAGGTGCTTGGAGCAATGCTAAAATCTGATGCTGTAATTTCTTCTCTGGAATTTCAGAGCTTTTAAGGACAAAATTCCCCCACCGGAGGCAGCATCTGGGCTGTAAAGCTCCTTTATGTTGCCCAAGGTGAATGTGTGGGGCACTGGCCCTGGCCTGGCAGCCCAAGAGATGACAGGATCTGCAGGGAAGTATGGTAAGAGCCAAGGGGGCTACGGCCACAGGGCAGCAGACTCAGGCTTCCTCTCCCTACTCCTTCACCTTCCTGCTCCCGCTGAGAAAAAACTCACAAAGCTACATTTTACATATATGAACTCATTTGATTCTTATGACAGTGCTATGAGCATTATTAGTCCCAATTTCCAGATGAAGACATGAAGGCACAATGAATTAAGTTACCTATTAGAATTGAATGTCAGGCAGTATGACTCCAAATGCATGGGCTTTCATGCACTTAGTTATTCTGGAATGAACCACATAGACCTGAGATTTCTTGTTCCCAGTGGCCAGAGGCCATTGTAGCTCAAATGCCAACACTATGAAGTTTTTTTTCTGTGCAATTCTTCCTTTCTTTCCTCTTTCTTCTCTCTGCTCTGAAGATGTCTGTGTCTCATCCTTTGATAGTCAAAGCTTCCCACTGGGGTGCCATGCTAGAACTTTTCTTCCCAGTACCGCCTCATCTCATAATCTTTGGTCTTCATGACTGCCTGTGTTGGTGGTCATACTCTCCCTGACCCACTTTCTGATTTCCAAGGCTTTTCCATATTGTGCAAACAGATCAGTGATAATGTGATTATGTCTACTACTAATGAAATTAAATATCTCACTTCCCCAGGACAGAATGTAGAAGCTGAAAGTGTACTTCAAGTTCATGAAATCCAGTGTCTTCCCTTGGGTTCACAGAAGGGAAGGGGGCTACCCAAGCTACCTATAGCTAGTAAGATGGTGTATTGTCCTTGAGTTAAATTCTCAGTTTCAAACCCAATACTTCTCTCACTTCACCAACTTATGGCCTTATAGTTCATCCCAAAGAAATGTGATGATGGTGGAAACGGCAGGCATTGAAACTGGTCAATGGTGAAGACAGTTTGGTTATACTGTAGGACTCTAGCTTGAGTAAAACTGGCTTTCTTGAAGTGTAATGGGAGCCCTCATGAGTGGATTCAACATGACACCTTGTTTAAACCTCTCCTGGGTACTTGTCTAAGGTCATAAAAATCCCAACCTGGAATATCCAAGTATCCAAGATGACTACAAGTGTCAGTCACACAAGCATCAACATTCTTGGAAGAGTGAGATAGAGGAAAGGATGATAAAGGATAATTCTTCTGTAATATTTGGGCTAAATATTTGGTGCAGATCCCTTGTCTGGAAAATTTCAGCCAGGGGCAAGTCTGAGATAGGGAGAAAGTATTTAGCGGATAAGATTTAACTAATGTGTATAACCCAACCCCTCAGTATGTCCCAGCTGCCTCTCTGGGAAACTCCCCATCTGGGTGAAGCATCTTAAAGTACATGGCAGAACAGCAAGAATAAACAACCTTAATCTTGGGGAGAAGAAACTGGGGACATCTTCTGATGGTGGGTTCTCTGCTTCTCCTGAGTTAAGGCCCTAGGATCCCTACCAGGATTTAAGGGACTCAAAGGACACCAGACATCTCACTGTACAATTAACCTCAGGGTTTTCCTTCTCCAAGAAACTCATGAGCTGCTTTAAATAGTTTCCAAATGTGTGTTTAGGCTGGATTTACATCTGGGTTGCTGCATATTAAATGCTGATTATTAAAAACATTTGCATGGTGCTTTAACAATGATAGATTATGTATCTGTTACCTAAGTCTCAGTGAAGGCTTTATTAATTCATTATTATTTTATCAACATACAATAAACTGTTCTATTAAATCTAAATTAGACAGATATTTGGGGAGGGATCATCGAAAAGGACGTCAGCTAAGATTATCCCCAGGGAAGGACTTAATGAAGTTTCAAACAGTTAATAACCCTTGGTTCATAAATAAACCATGAGTATTTAAAGACCGGCAAAATACTATAATAAGATGTTGAGACTCAACAAAGGAACTATGAGAGAGCACCGTTGGAATTTCCTTCGCTGAATTTACCAACATAATCTCTACTTTTAGACAGTATTTATTGGGTACCTGTGAATATGTGGCAATCCTGGGGACTTTAAGATTAACCCTTCTTTTCACCCCTTCAAATTCACTAGGGAAATGGGCAGAGGCAGCCTTGAACAATACTCTCTTTCTGTCAAATAATCCACTTTTGACTTTAAAAAATATTTTGGTCTGAAAGGTGAAGGATGAAAAAGAGGTTCTGCCTTGATGTGAGAGATGGTAATTCCTTGGCAATCTTATATGGTAAATTGAAAGCCAAATCTCATGCCTCCATTCTAGGAATATCATTTTCAGGACCCAATGCAAAATTAAATGCAGGACCTCTTGTTCAAAAAATAAGAATTTTAAGAAAGCAACATCAGAACATTAAGCCAAGCATAGGGGCCCTTCTAAGCTTGGGACCCAGTGTGAATGCACAGGTCAAATGGCCATGAAGCTGGCCTTGTCTGGGTGACTTCCTGATAAAGATGAATGAAGACCTAAGAAACAAAAGCCTGAGGTGGGGAGGTTCTGGTGTTGACTGGATTATGAGAAGCCCCGAGGTGTGCAGGGCTCACAGTAGGAGAAGTGTGAGGCCACAGGGGTAAGCTGGAGCTAGGTAGGAAACCTGAGTGCCAGGCTAAAAGGGACAGGAAGTTATGGAAAGTTTTAGAGCAGAGTGTGTTGCTCTCAGAAATTCAAGTTCACTGATGCTCAAGGACCAAGGACTCACTCAGTTGGGAAGGTTTCTTCCCATTTTAGTGACCAGTCTTTCCAAACTTACTCATTTGGGGCCATTGCTCAGAGCCAACACTTGTTTTTTTTTCTTTTTAGCTTGATTTCTCAAAGAACCCTTTGTGGTTTCTTGGGTGGTGAGCAATGCAGTAGGAGTGAGCCTTTCTTAAACTGAAGACATATGACTTTGCCAATAACCAGCTCTGAGGCCCAAAACCATGATTTAATCTTAAGAGCACAGACTATGGAGAAGGGTAGCCCTGGGTTTGAATCCTGGTACTGTAACTTATCAGCTGTAGGATGTGGGGCAAGTCACTCATTCATCTATAAAACTGTTAACCAACTAAGCAGCTACTGAGCATTGGTTCTGTTCCAGGCATGGAACAAGACCAGGAGTCTCTAGGTAACAGGAGGAGATAGACAATAAAGGATAGGGAAATAATGGGTAAAAACAAATTGTTATAAGCCTATAAAGATGAATCATGTGAAATAATAGAGTATGGGTGGGCTGGGGAATGTGAATAAACTATGCAGACAAGGCAGCAAAGCTGAGTTTCTTACTGGAGTAAAAGGAGGCAACCATGGGAAAAGCAGAGAGAGGAGTTTCCCAGGCAGATAGAACAGCATGTGTTAAGGCCAAGAGGTATTAAAGAGTTTGCATATTCATGAAGCCAAGACTAGACCATAAGTGAGGGGAAGAGAGGCATGATATGAAATTGTAGAGGGAGGTAGGGTTTAGATCATGTTGGACATTTTAGACCTAGGAAAGAACTTTAGATTTTATATTATGTGCAAAGGCAAGCCATAGAATTATTTTAAGTAGAGGAGTGATATGATCCATTTTTTGGTTTCAAAAGGATCACATAATATAGTGAGGTGACTTAATTGGAGGTGGGACAAAGTAGCCATGGGAGACCAATTAACAGGATTTTCTGGTATTTTGGAGATAACAGTAGTAGTGAGGATGGAGGGAAGTGAGCAGATCTGAGGTATATTTGGGAAGTGGAATCAGCCAGATTTGCTGATGGATGTCAGGGTGGGGAGAGAAGTTGCAGGGATGATTCCTTGGAGAAACTGTGGTGTCACTTACTAAGATGGGTAAGATTGAGATGGATAAATAAGAACATGTGTGTATATGCATGTGGGAGATCAAACACTGGGCACATTGAATTTGAGATGTCTGCAAGGTGTGCAGGTCAAGATGGAAATTCTGTATTGGTTGTTTGGGTTTAGAGTTTGGTAAAAGCCTTTTGACTGAATACTTAGCTTGGTAGTTAATTACCATAGACACAGCTTTTGAAAGTCTAGGAAAAGATGAGTTCTGCAAAGCAGGGCAAGATTTATCTGCAGTATCAAATGTTGCTCAGGAGGTGCAAGTTCCTCCCTTCCTCCCCCACGCCTCCTTAACTTCCATCAAGGGAATTATCGGGCTGGCCCCCTGAAGGCTTGCATGAAGGCAGGAGTGGAGGAAGGCAGCCTCAGAGGAGTGGAACAGAACAATCTCAGCTTAGTCCTAATTATAGGCTAGTCTCACATAAACTTTCTGAGCAACATGACACAGTGGGCTGTGTTGTAGGACTGTCATAAACATGATGGACATGGGCCTTTGACAGTGGACTCATTCCCAAGGTAGAGGCCACATTGATTTATCTTTCTTTCAGTGTTGTGAGATGGAGAAGAGAGGCAGGCCCTTTTGTGTCAAGAACCTGAGTCCCACATGCAAAGCAACTGCGAGCCCATTTGAAGCTATGAAAAAAGGCCTTGGTTGCTAGGAAGAAGGCAGTGGAGGGGCCTCCCATAGGACGTTTGCCAGGGTGGATTAAATACACATTGAAATATGAATCATTGGAGGCCTTTTAAAGACTTTCATCTGACATATAGAAATCACATTTCTCCTCTAGTGGAAAATGGCAGCAGGAGTCAATTGTTAGGAGATGTCACGTGAATGGCAGACCTTGTGCCATGCTTTATTCCACATGGAACATTTCTATTGCATGATGACAGTTTCCGACAGTGTCTGCAAATGTACACAGGCAAAACCACATAGTCACTCCCACACAAACACACTGTTTATTCATTTATATATATTTTAGGGCCTCCTTTTTTATTCTTATTAAGAGATGGCTTTAAGACATGGCCTTAAATCTTCGGCTGAGCTCCATAAACTGTTTCTGCCAATGAAGAGTTTTCAAACAATCATAACATCAGCCTCGACTATAATATTCCTTTGTGTTGGGTTAAGAATCCCAGTTCTGGTCTCAAGTGGACATTAGTTCGAATTTTGGTTCTGCCACTGTGAACATGGACAAGTCACGTCATCCTTCCAGATGTTACACATTTTCTTATATGTAAAATGGAAATGATAATATACTATCAGAATGTGCAGTTATTGGAAGTGGGAAGAGGTTTAATGCCCAGAGATCATGTAGGAAAGCACCTGCACATGACGGGTACTTGCTAAGTGTTGTCTGCTACTTGCATCCCAAAGCCTAACTCGCAGATGGGCTGATGGAGGTCACTAAGGTTAAGTGAGTCAGCCAGGGTCTCACAGCTGCTGTGGGGTTAGAGACTGAATGCTGTGTCCCCATGAAATCTATATGTTGAAGTTCTAACCCCCAATGTGATGGCACTTGAGGTAGGTCTTTGAGTGGTAATCAGGGCTAGCTTACATCATGAGAGTGTGTCCCTCGTGATGGGATTAATGGCCTTATAAGAAGTAGAATGGAGCTCTCTCTCTTTCTTCTCTTTAAGTGCTTGTATTGAGGAAAGGCCATGTGAAGACATAGCAAGAAGCTGGCCATCTGCAAGCAAGGAAGTGTTCTCACCAGGAATGAAGTCAGCCAGCACTTTGATCTTGGGCCTCCCATTCTCCAGAACTGTGAGAAATAAATCTCTACTGCTTATGCCTGTGGTGTTTTGTTACAGCAACCTGATCAGACTAAGATAGATGGTAAGTCTCAACTGGAACTCATATTTTGGCCCCACATCTGGGTACAAATCTCAGACAAACCCTAGAAATGGGCTCAAAGCAACCATGGGCATAAACAAAGTTAGGAAGTAGGCCTATACTTTGCCTCCTTTTAGTCTTTCTTCTTGGTTTCCATGGGATTCTGCATGGTAAAACATAGTCTTCTGACCCAATGTTAAGTGTCCAGATTGTTAAGCATGGGTATGGCATTTTTGCCCACTCAGCATCCATTTGATTGACATTTATTTTTAATTCTTTTAGCAGATTTTTCACTCAACCTTGAACCACTCAGCATTTATTGAGCACGTATGCTACACAGAGTCTTTGCTAAACAAGAGAAATGTAATCTACCTGTGACTCTGTGGGTCAGGTGGCTTTGGAGACCCTGTGCAGCATGTTCAGAGTGTGAGACGGTTCTCCCCACCTGATCTCCTCCTAAAGCCTTGCACCGCGCATGCACCAGATCACGTCATGGTGCTCGACTTGCTCCCTTCCTGCCGCCTGGCTCCAGCCTGCAGCCTCTGGAGTGGGAGTATTCCAGTGTCTGCCCATCTTTCCCAGGTTCCTCTGAACCCTGTATTTGTTTCTTACTGCAACAAATTGCTGCTGTAACAAATTATAACAAACTCAGTGGCTTAAAACAACACACATTCATTAACTTTTAGTTCTATAGGTTAGCTAGAGTATGACAAGGGTCTTACTGTGCTAAACTCAAGGTGTCACCAAGACTGCATTCCTTTCTGGAAGCTCTAGTGTTTCCTTACCTTTTCCAGTTCTTAGGGCCTTTCACCTTCTTTAGCTCAAGGCCCCTTTCTCCATCTCCAAATTCAGCAATGTGGCATCTCTCTGAGTCGTCTGTAGTCACATGACCAGGAAGGATTCTTTGCTCTTAAGAATTCATGTGATGAGATTAGATTCACCTGAATAATTGGGCATAATCTCCCCTTTTCATGGCCCTTAACCTTAACCCCACCTGCAAAGCCCCTTTCTCCGTGTAAGGTAGCATGTTCATGGGTTGCATGGTTAGGACATGGGCATCTTTGGAGGTACAGTATTCTTCCCACCACATCCCTCAGGTCTCTGGGTGAGGCCAGGACCATCTGATGGCTTCAGAGCATCTGTCACTGGGCTCTGGCAGGCCTGCAGGAGTGTTTATGTCCTCAGCTAAGAAGAGCAATAAGTGGAAGTTCAGTTTAAGTGCAATGGATGGAGACTCTCCAGTCAATCAAATTATAGTTCATTCAGTTCATTTTAATCACTCCTCTGGAGAGAAGTAAAATCCTGTGTTCAGGAATACACAGCAGTTTTATTGATGACAAGTTTAATTGTTTCATTTTTCCTTACTGTCTCCAACACAGTCGACTTTTAATCAGTGGGAGCTGAAGTTCTAATGAAGTAAAGTCCACTTTTCCACAGTTCACAACTAGCTGGAAATAATTGGGCTGAGACTCCCATCCAGGCACTGCAGAGCCACTGGCATTTTCCTGAAAACTGGGCTTAATTGCTTTGCTGATGTTGTTAAGTAGTCCTGAGGGGGTGGAAGTAGTAATACTGCCCACATATGATGGGAAACATTACCCGAAAATGTCTTAAAAGGGTCCTCAAAATCTGTCCAATTGCTATCGAGGAAGAAAAAATGAAACTGTGTTTCCTGCAGGCAGTTGCCCAGGGGGAGTGTGCAGGAGCTGTAACATGGATGGCTGCAGTCTGATCAAGAGCAACATTGGTATCAGCCCCAACAGCTTTTTTCTTTCTTCTGAAAGCTAAGCAGGATTCTGAGACAGGTGTGAGTGGGAGTGTGCATGCCTGCATCTGGGTTTCTGAGGTGTGGTTTCGAGGATGGCTTCAGGATTTTTGGAGCAGGTGGCTGGCTCTGGCCTCCATGATGGCAGAACTGGGGAATCCAAGTAGCTGTTGTCTCAGCACTGAGAGGAGGCAGAGAGATGGGCTGATTTGGAGAAATTCTAGGAGCACTGAGTCGAGGCTTGGAAGAAGCAAAGGGAGTGTCTCCTTATTCTCCCCTAAACTGCACTATTTTGCTTTATTTTGTGGGATAATGATGATAATAACAGCATAGCTGATAGATTTTGCTCACTTAGTATGTGGACAGATACTTGGGCTATGCTCTTTTTTATTCCTCATAAGGTGCTATTTTTATACCCTATTACAAATAAAGAAATCAAAGCACACAGAAGTTAAAATTTGCCCAAAGCCATACAGGTGTAGGATTTGAATCTAGATCTATAGGACACTAAAACCAATTATTTTAGTCTATATACCACATTTTCAACCATGCCAACAACTTTAAACATAGGTCATTTTAGTGAACATTACATTCTCAGACCTCATTCTTAGCACTTTCTATATACTATCTCATTTAACCTTGAAAGAAACTTTAAGTGGTATGTTCCCATTTTGAAAATAAGGGGATTGAGGTCTGGAGAAAGGGAGACTACCAAAGGCCACTCAGCTGGGACTCAAAATAGGTTTGTTTGTTTGAGAACTGGTGCTTTTATAGTTAGCAGTCTGTTGGAGCAAGGACCCAGGCACTGAAGGGAGGTTGATATTAGTACTCTATCAATCCATCCAAACCATTAATTCTATGGTTTCAGATCTGGATGAAATGGGTCAGGATTGGGGCATCTCTTAAACATCTGAGAAAGTTGGAAAAAACCCAACCCGGAGTCCTTGCCTAGCTACTGTGGTTTTAGACACCTGGGTTCAATTGCAATCCTGACTTGGAAAAGACTTGGTAAATAAATGAACTTTCATAAGCCTCCATTGTATTATCTGAAATGGATTACTGTGGGGGTTAAATGAGATCATGTATTTATTCTTCTATCCTAGAAATTTTTATTGACCTACACCAGGAATGCTCAGCCTGAGGAATGTAGCAAGAAACAAGGCAGGTGAAGTCCCTGCTGTACTGGAACTTAGACTCTCATTAAGAAGTCAGATAAAAACAAGTAAGCCAATCAAAAAATAAGAGAATTCTTGCTTGTGATAAATTCTACAAAAGGTAATTTAGTTCAGAAAACTCCTAGGAGTTGTAAGTAATGTGAGTAGTCAGGAAAGTGCTCTGAGGAGCAGGTATGAGACCTGAATTATTTGTAGGAGCCACCACGCTGGAATTTTGGGGAACAGCCATTTAGCAAAGGTAACTAAATGTGCAAAGATCTTGAGACAGGAATGTAGACTAGAAAGAAGGCCAGTGTGGCTAGGAAGTGATAATGAAGGAGAAAGAGGTGGAATATGAGATTGAGGGTGAAGCAATGAGCAGGTCATGCAGAACCTAAAGAAACGGGCTGCAGAATTTGAATTTACTTCTAATTGCAATTGCAATCTACTCCAGGGCTCCTAACAGGAGAATGACTACCTTGGATTTACTTTTGTAAAAAGGCATTTCAGACTTAAGGAGGCAAGTTCAGAAATGGGGAGATCAGTTAGGAAACAACTACTGTGGGATATCTTGAGGTCTCAACAACCAATAGATGGTTATAATAATTACCATTCCAGAGGGGAGTTAGCACCTGAGGAGATACATGGTTAAATTTATAGGTACCAGGAGGACAAAAGGTCTGGCCAGTCCCACAAAATGTAAGACGAGCATTTTCAGAGACAAATATTCATGAATCATTGTGTTCCTTAATGAATCGAGGAGTGGTGAGTGTAGAAAACAGAAAAAGAATAAGCCTGGATGATAATGACAAAACAAGAGTGATTGATTAGCTGGTTTGTTTATGGTAATTATGACTGTATTATTGCCTAGTCATTTCAACAATAAATAACCAAAAGGGCCCTTGAATGGATGAATCTGGGAGAGCACAATATCATCAGAACCTTGTCCTTAAATTCTTACCACCCGGGCAGGACCTCAGCATTTGCTAACACACTTCCCAAACCACATTGTTGATGTCTCTGAGTCAGAAAGAGCAGAAAAATAAACTAGTGAGGAAGGTTGTTTGAGGCATGTGTGTGTGTGTGTGTGTGTGTGTGTGTGTGTGTGTGTGGGAGAAAGAGAGAGAGAGAGAGAGAGAGAGAGAGAGAGAGACTGAGAGAGAGAAAGGGGGACTCCTTGTCTTATTTTAAGCCATAGTGGTACTTTTACTTGAATTTTTTCTCCTAATATTAGGTAACAAAGGGTAGATTAAAATACAGTAAAAAATTATAGAGGGGGAGAAAAGAAGAACAACATTTTCCTGGCATTTGTTTTAAGGCTGAAAATGTAGAATTCTGACAGCATCGAGGGAGATTTTTCTCCTTTAAAGGGTGTTGGAAAATGTGCTTCATTTAAGCAAATCAATATCTTTAATTTCAGCCCACTGCTCTGAATTTAGTGCCTGATTTCCAGGGAAACATAGAAAGAGTCAAGCCTCATAACTTTGCATAGTTTCCATGTAAAGGAAGCAGAAAATCAAAGGTGTCACAAGGGGTTATTTCTAGGAATAATTTAACTTTCTTCTACTTCTTGGTAGAATATGGATGGACTGCCTTGTGAAGCTATAGTGTGTTGAAGAAAATAAAGGAAAGAAAGGGATAGGAAGTCTTGGGTGGGGGTGGGGTAAATATAAATATTATGGACTGAGAAGGCCTCACTGGGAAGGTGACATTTGAATAAAGACATGCAGGAGATGAGGAAGTGAGCCAGACAGGAATCTGGGGGAAGAGGATCACAGGTGGAGAGCAGAAAGGGCAAAGGCTATGTGATGAGAACAGGCTTGGGTGTTCGAGTCAGCGAAGGGGAGTGCGGCTGCTGTTGTGGAGGAGAGTAGTGGCTGAATTCAGAGATAAGAATTTCTGGATCATGTTGGGCTTTGTGGTTCATTTGACAGAATTTAGCTTTCATGCTGAGGGAGATGGGAAGCTCTCAGAGGGTTTCGAGCAGAAGAGTGACCTCATGTACCTTATACAATCTCTCTGATGCTCTGTTGAAAATATCCTGACGGTGAGCAAGCTAGAATCAGGGAGGACTGAGGGATCGTGGTAGGTTTGACCAGGATTTGAATTGGTGTAAGTGGCAAGAAGTGTAAAATCTGTTTTTTTCTTGTTGTTTAAGTGAAACCAGAAAACTTTGCTGATGGGTTGGATGTGGGAGAGAAAGAATGGAGTTATTGATGACTCTAAGGATACTGCCTGAAGCCATCAGAAGAACAGAGTTGCCATTAATGCATATGGAGGAAATTATGGAAGGACCAGTGAGGGGAGACTGGAGAGCAGGCATCCAGATGGGACATGCTAAGTTTGAAATATCTTTTATACATACAAGGGGTGATGTTGCAGAGGCAGTTAGATGGACAATTCTAAAGTTCAGGATAAAAGACCAGGCTGGAGGTACAAATTTGGGGGTTGCCAACATTTGGATAAAGTCGTGAGACTAGAGAAGCTCAATGAATGAATGAATATATATATATATATTAAAGAGAAGAACCTTAAAACTGGCCCAGGGGACTCCAACTTTTGAATTTCATTGATTTAAATTATGGGAGAATGAAGGAAATTGAAGGAGATGAAGGGATGCCTGAAAGAAGAAATTGCTGATCCTAATTTGCATGTTGGATTTATATTTCTGCAAATGCTTAATTTTTTCCTATGCACTAAGGCCAGGGATCCTTCCATCTATCCACCTATCCATCTATCTATCATAAATTTCTCTCATGGTATATGTGAAAGATTACTAAGATTTTATAAAATTGGGTTCTCAAATAAGCTTTGTTTCTAGTTAATTATTCACCTAGTCACACTACTTCCTTGGCCTCAGTCTCCCCATTAGTTAACTGAGAGGACTGTCTAAAATGTCAGTTTTAGACATTTTAGAAACATTAAAAGCATGCTTATTCTGGTGTTCTATGATTTTTAGGGATCTCAGAAAAATTTGGGGGTCCTTATCTGAGTTATCTAACAGGGACCCAGCTGAATAAATGTGGCAAGAATTGCTCTTTGCTTCTTTACTGCTTCATTTGTTCCTGATTGTGCCTGAAGAAGCACACATACAAAGTAATATGAATCCTCTGGGTCCACTGTCTCTAGGTTCTCCAACCTACTGTCATTCAAATTCCTTGAGCTTCTCTCTGCTCTGAGGATGACTTTGCTGTTCTGAGGTGCTGACAAGAAGATGTTGGAAGGTTTGCTGAACAGGCAGTGTGGGAAGCAGAGTGTCACATTGTCCAGGGGCAGAGCATGGGCAGTTCTCATTGGGACCACTTGCTGATGGATGTTCGCCAGTTGGCTCATCTCTTCTTGTGATATTGTTATTCTAGAGACAAGAAAAGTCCAGCAGTTTTAAAAAATATGTATCTCAGAAGTTGTCTTTGTCATCAGTCAAACTGCAACACCCCTATCCATATGCATGATACAATACTAATCTGTCTCTAAGCTTGACCTCCTGGTGTCTCCTTTGGACAATCCAACCTCCTTCTTCCACAGCTGTAGACCAAAGACCCTTATCACTGCCCTGTCCCAAATATCTGATAATCTTTAAGGCTTAGAACTTGGAGTCAGGGGTCCTTCTTTGGACCTTCTTATCATTTCTGGTTCACCCTGTGATTAGAATTCTATCTCTTTACATCAACTCTTGTCTGCCCTGCAAGACATCTTCTCATTGCTAGTACAAATTATTAACACAGATGACCACACCCAACATCTGGATAGATCAATCTTAGCCTGGGTCACCTTGAAGGCTCTAGTTATTGATGATTTGTTTGAAGCTTTGGCATGGACCAAGGAAGGCATGCCTAAGCATTGACCACTGGTTTCCAGGCAGATACTGGGCCTCTGGCCATGAACATCTTTATTTATGATCTTCCTTTCAACTCTCTCCAGGCAAGGCAGTTGTCAAAATAGAGTAGGTGCAATTTATTTTGGTCTTGGCAAAGGAATGTCCCCCTTCCCCAGGCTTTCATCTCCTTTGTCCCTCTGTCTTTGACATTATTTGTCGAATGATCCAAAGGTAATTTTTAATACCCTTACATCACACTGTAGCTAAGTTCTGCTGGATTATTAATGATTAATCTTTCCTAGTCATCCACCTGCACAGTCTGTAACAAATTATCCCCAAAAGGGGATTAATTTCATTACAATTTTGAATAAGAAAATGACAAGAGAATGCCCTGCAGTTTTTAGAACTGAACAGTTGCACCAAAAACTTCTCAGGTATCTGGGAAATTATTGGTTTTATGTAAAGGACTCAAATCTTTCCTTCAAGGTCATTTAGCAGGTGTTTACTGAGGTCTTGTGAGGTATTAGCCTGGTATGGGGTGATGCAAAACTTGGTTCATCCTCAGAGTAGCAGGAAGAATTTGTAGAACCGTTCACTTCAGATCTACTAAATCTGGGTTTTCATGAGTAGAGCTCAGGAATAGGGATTTTTGGAAGGCTCTCCAAGTAATTCTGATATAACCAGTCTATAAAACTGTTTTTGCAATCTGTGCTATGATGTAAAAGGAAGAGAGGCAGACTCCTTGCCCAAAGAGGATTTGCAATCTCATAGGGTCCCAGGATTTACCCAGGATAGTTTATCAAATAATGAAAGCCATTTGTAGTTTAGGATGTATGAGATTATTTCTTAGTGAGATAATGAAAGTGTGTTTTGTTAAGTTGTGACAAAGGTTGAGTCAATGTTAGACACATCTTTTTCTGAAGGGAAAACTTGAGATGGCTTCATAAGGACCTCTGTAAGGAACGAAACTGCCCATTAAGTAAAAGTGGGGATAATAGATAAGAAAATCTTAGATAATCCATGTACATGAGAATGGAGAATTTTCTATCATCTATCTATCTATCTATCTATCTATCTATCTATCTATCTATCTATCTATCATCTATCTATCTATATCTATCTATCATCTATCTATCTATATCTATCTATCTATCTATCTATCTATCTATCTATCTATCTATCTACCTATCTATCTATCTATCTATCTATCTATCTATCTATCTATCTTACTATAAATCTAATCTAATCTATCTAGCTTTGGTTATTAAGAAAATGACAAGACAATGTCCTGCAGTCTTCAGAAATAAAAAGTTGCACCACAAACTTCTCATATTTCTGGCAAATTTAATTTTATTATAAATGGCCTTCCTAGGATACATGTTATGAGCAAGGGTCAGGCATTCTGTGAGTCTTAGCTCTGCTTTGCTGGCTTTTTGACTTTGGGCATGTGTTTCCTCTTTTCTTAGTCTCTGTTTTCCCATCTGGGAAAGATGAGTTTGTATTTGATGACCTCTTAGGTCACTTCCACCTCCAACCCTCTTTGAAAACATATGAGTCCACTTTCCTGCCTTAACACAGACAGTCTAGCAGCCATAACAGAAACTTTTCTTCTGAATCAATAGGACCTTAAATGTTCATCCCAAATATTAGCTCCCACTTATAAAGGATTGAGGTGGGAAAGATAAAAGGTATTTGGCTGAAGGTTAATTGAGCACAGAACAAACTGTGGAAGATTCCTTGTTCTAAAAAGACTAAACGTTAGCTCTGAGTTCTTTTTGGAATCATTTCATTTTCCTCTCAAATGGAAAGAGGGAGCAAAAATACTAGTAACTTGGGTAATTATACTGAATGGATGTTACATTTAATTGTAAAATATTCTACTCATTATTTTCTATAGCAATGGAGAGAGCAGTGCTTTTTACAAACAAGGGCTTATTAAGCACCTATTATTTGGCTATCTCCATGCTAACTCAAATCAGTATGCATACACCAAATCAGAATGTTTTGGAAATTTTGTTGCAATATTTCTTTTGTTTATTAGGTCAAATAGACAAATGGTAAGAACCAGCTTGTATTTCCTTGAGCCACCCAGACTAATGACATTGGGTTGGTGGCCAAAAGGAGGCTTCAGGATATGTGTAGGGCCCTCTTTTTTTAGTGTCTTCCACATGGGCCATGTCCAGCAGCCCATTTATGCCTTTGGTCCAGTTATCCATACACTAGAAGGGATCCTTTTTTACCTGTCCAAACCCAGCCACTCCTTATCCCTTGAAACTGTTATGCTGCAAGAAAGCTTCCATGGCTCATCTCATCCTCCTTGTCTCTGATCCAGCTGCACCTTCTGCTATTTTCTAAGCACTTAGTAGGTGCCAGGTGTGCCAAATATGCCCCTCTATAGCATTACCTTACCTCTGATGGAAGCAATAGGATGCTATTCACATTTTGCAGAAAAGGAAGTTTAGAGAAATTCATTCACTTGTCTGAGATCCCATAGCTATTACAAGGGGGAGCCAATGCTGAAACTCAGGTCAATGTGTTTTTTTTGTCCCTTTTCTCTCCTGCTACCTCTTAATTGGGCCTCCATTCACCTAATTACCTCCTATGTCTCAAGTTTGTATTGAGCCTGACTCGTAGAAGTTCTGCCTGCAAGAGTCTTACCACTCATGTTTGTCTGTCTTACAGTTTTGAGTTCAGCATTCATGGTCTAATCGCTTCCTTAGTGAATAATTGCAGAGTTAAATGAAAGTGGTACATCTGGTTTCCACCCTCCTTGTGCCTGGGAGGGGAATGACTGGAAGAACACTGAGGCCCATGCCCATTCTTTTCCCACTAGCATCACCAGTGAGTCGCCCCCAGACACCTACAAGAAGCATGGGGAACCAAAGCATCAACTCCCCACAGAGAAGGCCTGCCTCTTATTAGAAAGCAAATTATTGCTGTCTCTCTCTGTGTGCAAAAAGGAAGGTGGGTGGGGAAAGGAGTGATAGCCTATCTGAGCAAGAAATAGGAATCAGGGCATATTGGAAAAGCATCTTTTTCTTATAGAATTAATCTAATCATCTAAAGAAAATTGTACTTACTGGGTACCAATTATTCTAACGATTGAACAATGTCTCTCTCTCTTTACAAATAAAATAAATACAGCCCTATTATGGAAAGAAAATTAGCTGCAGTTATTAGAAGGCTGAGTGTAGGTCCTTTGAGCCATGAGTTTTCTAGCAAATATTTATGATTTGATCTTATGCAAATGTGGAGCTTCAGCAAATAGGATGCTTTAAAGATCACTGCTCTCCCAGTAACTGCAAAAATGATGAACATCACTTAAGATAGTATGCATTTGATGTTAAGTTACTGCTAATTTTTTGGTATCTGTGGAAGTTCAATTTCCAGAAATCAGATGCAATATTATGAGGACACAAGGGTTTCACTTCCAGCACTATTTATTTAAATTTAAGGACTCAATGCAAAAGCAAAACAGAAAATGCCTCCTCAGAGTTTGGTTATGTTCATGGGGAAACAACCTCAAACCTGCTAGGTTTTGCTTGTTCTGTTTGCCACAGAAACGAATGTTATACCAATTGCCCATTAGCAGCTTGAAAAATGCACTGGGGCTTTATTTTGCATTCAAGACAAATGATGTATCTTTTGTTTTGCATTTACAATAGGAATGTTGCATCAGTAACCCCAGCCTAACCTCACCCAGTACCTGCAAAGGGAGATGGGAAGGCCAGCATATTTGTGTATGTAGATTCACCTCAAAACAAGGGACAAGGGCAAATGTAGTTTTACCCTTGTGAGGAGTTTCTGGAAGGAGACAGTGCTTTTTTCCTTTAAGGATGACTATATTCCCTGAATTCTGAGGCTTCATGATACAGGCCAACAATTTAAAAAGTGGACTTGAAGCCATGGTGACAGTAGAGAGGCTATTAGTAGCTACAAGGAATCTTGACTGAGTGCCGTGAGGCTGGGGATGTTTCCCCTGCATGGCATTTGGTCACAGATCATCTCTCCACACCCTGTGCAGTACTATCTGATAAGAAACACGGTTTGGCATCTCCATCTAGAAAATTAAGTATCTGGGACCCAGAGAGGTGAAGGGACTTGCTTGCTGTCACACAGCATGTGTTGGGGGCCTTTCTGAATTAGCACCAAGATCATGTTGCTAGAGCCTCCACAATTCCAGTTCACTTTACCTGGCTATGCTGGTAGCTTCCCCTTTCCCTACTTTGCTTAGGGTGTGGTTTTACCTCTTCCTATCAAAGCCCAATGGCCCTGATTCTCTAGAGCGTCCTGGGTGAAACCTGATGAAGCGGGATCAAGTATTAAGGGGTGGTGAATGGCAGATCTGGTGGACAGACTCTGGCTTTAGGCCATCACTTATGTGACTCTAGGCAAAATATTTAATTTCTCTGATCTTGCAACCTTCAGTATTGAGATGGAAGTAATAATACATATCTCAGATGAAATAGAATGATATACATTAAGTATGCAGTAGTCAACCATTGTGAACCCCAGTTCCATATTGCGATGGTTGTCTTTAATGGCTTAATCCAAAGGGAATGGTTTGAAGACAAAACAACAATTACGGGGAAGGCAGCTCTTGGAGTGCTAATGGGATGCTCCCATCCTGTCTCATCTGTGGCTGCTTCTTTCTATCTCACTTAGGAATTGAAACAGAATTTTATAATGGGGAGGATTATTGGGGATCCTTGTTTAACCCAACTGCATTACTCATATAGGCTTGTGGAGGCCCAGAGACAAGAGGGGACACACAGGGTATAAGTGAAGGGAGAAAGATGAAGGCAACAGAGTGAAATTTGGTGTATGGGACAAGGTTCAAAGCCAGAGCGCACAGTGCATAGGGGCCCTGGGTTGGGTGTGGGCAGTGACTACTCCCTCAGAGACTGTGAGTGCCAGGGCAGCGAATGTATTGTTAACTGGCATGAAAGTTCCACATGAACTGGCAGAGCCCTGCAGAGTACCCCTCCTGGGATCAGAAAACTTGGGTTTGGATCTCGGCTCTGCTGAGGTCAGGTGAGTCCTCTTCGGGGATCCAGTTTTCTTTTTCATAACATAGAGTATAGTTTCCTCATGGTCACAGAGCTGTTGGAGAATCCAGTGAAATAATGGATGGGACAGATGCATACAACATTGTGTAAAGCTCATGCTGTCTATGTAGCTGGTCTTGGAGATAATCTCTTTCTCTGGGCCTCATTCTGTCTTCCTTTACATCTAATCAGATTAGGCTTTTGTCCTGGCCTGCCTCAGTGATTCTGAGATCGCCTCACCTCTGATGTCTTAGTATTCAGATCTGTGCTACACACATTTGGTGGCTCCATTAGTGAGGACTCATTGGTTGAAAGAGACGGAAAACCAAGTCAAGATGACTTGAGTCGGGGGAAAGAGGGAAAAATTTATTTATTCACAAAACCAAGACATTCAAGGATAGTATGGCTTAATCTCCAACTCTCTCTACTTCGACCTTGTTGACTTCATTCTCAAGCAGGCTTTCCCAATATGGTGGCCGCGAGACATACCTGGTCGCCTAAGGTTTGTATTCTATGAGCTTGAAAACTGTTTGCAAAGAGACTGTCCTCTTTCCTAGTAATTCAGCAAAAGGTCCCAGAATAGAATCTTATTGGACCAAAACAGGCATTCCTCAATTTTTGAGTTTGTATTATGCCATTTCGCTCTTATGAAAAAATTTACATTAGTACCTGTTTTTGATAACCAAATGAAATTTGAAGAGGATTTTCACTTTTATAAATAAAGGCAAAAAAGCAAAAATATTGTTCAGCATTTCTTTTGCAGGAAGCCATAATTGAGGCAGAGTACACCCTGATCAGCAAGAGTGGCACCACCCAGCTCTTCCCCCAGGAATTATACTCCGTATCTCAGCACCAAACCACCATAGCTATGAACCGTGTCTGTGAGCATCTGTGTTTTATTTCTATTTATTTTGTGTATCTCTGGGCAAGATGTGTCCTATGGTCTAAGATAAGCTATTTTTTGTGTCTGAGAACGCTAAAAAGTGTTTTCATATAAATTAATGGTAGTTGCTTCTTCGCTTTATGCCATTTTGGCTGGTGAAAGTTTTCACAGGAATGCTCTACTTTCAAATAGTGGGGGAAACCTGTATTAGTCACATGTCTTGTTTGAACCAGTCACTGTGGCCTGAATAATGGAATACACTGACTATGAATGAGTGATGTTTACTGTGTTGAAGCCAGTTATAGGATCATCTTCTCCTACCCCACAGTTAATGAGTAGTGTGTGTGCATGTGTGTGTGTGTGAAAGAGACAGATTTTTCTAAAGCTAGAAATTTGCTTAAAATAAAATTTAAAAAAATGTTAGTGACCTGTAAGTCTCCAAAGAAAACTAAACTTATTGACTAGGTAAATAAACCAGAAGATAAAGAAGGAGTGTCAAGTGTTTAATAAAATTTTCTCTTCATAGGTTGGTTTCTGTCCTGACAGAATCAGAGCTCACTGTGGGCACTTGTCTTTCTTCTTCTTCTTTTAAATTGCTCCCTTCCTGGCTTTTGATCTCTGTCCATTTCCACCCTTCCTTCTCTTTAGGATCCTGAGTAAGGAGAGAGACTGCTAAGGCAGGTGTCTGTGCTTCTCCCTCTCCATGACTAAGATCCTCAGGGAAGCCTCTGGTGTTAGTACCAGGAACCATTTCCTGGCTCTCACCCACCCTCTCTCTGATCCCTGACAGATCTGTTTTGGTGCATCCATTTCTATCCCAGTGTCTTAGGCTTATTTTCTGATCCCAACTTTAATTGGCCATTTGCATATCTCCTCTGGGAAAATGTTCATTCAAGTCCTTTGTCCATTTCAGAATTGGGTTTTGTTGTTGTTGAGTTATAGGAGTTCTTTATATATTCTAGATATTAGTTCCTTATCAGATGTATAACTTGCAAATATTCTCTCCCATTCTGTGGGCTGCCTTTTTACTCTGTTGGTAGTGCTCTTTGATGAACAAAACTTTTGTTTTCTTGAAGTCCAAATCATCTATTTTTTTTTTCTGTTATCTGTGCCTTTGGTATCATTTCCAAGAAATCATCACCAAGTCCAATGCCATGAAGCTTTTATTCCATGTTTTCTTTCAAGAGTTGTATTGTTTTAAGTCTTACATCCTTTTGGGGGGTGATTTTTGTATATGGTGTTAGGTAAGGGCCTAACTTCATTATTTTGCATGTGGATATCCAGTTTTTCCAGCACCAATTATTAAAAAGACTATTCTTTCCCCATTGAGTGTTCATGGCACCCTTGTCAAAAATCATTTGACTATATATGTGAGGGTTTACTGTTGGGTTCTCTACTCTGTGCCATTGATCTGTACATCTGTTTTCATGTTAGTACCACACTCTTTTGATTGCTGTAGCATTGTAGTAAGTTTTGAATCAGCAAGTGTGAGTCCTCTGGCTTTGTTCTTCTTTTTAAATATTGTTTGGCTCTTCAGGGTCCCTTTAGATTCATATGAATTTTAGGGTGGGTTTTTCTGCAAAAAAAATGTCACTGGGATTATATTCAATCTGTAATATTGACATTTTAACAGTATTAAATCTTTAAATGCATGAACTTAGAATGTGTTTATTTATGTCTTTTTTATTGAAGCATATTTGACATACAATATTATATTAGTCACAGGTATACAGGATAGTGACTCAACCTTTGTATATATTGAGAAATGATCTCCTTAATTAGTCCAATTGCCATTCATCACCATACACACTTAATAAAGTATTGCTGACTATATTGCCCATGCTGTACATTAATCCCCATTACTTGTTTCTTTTATAACTGGAAGTTTGTACTTCTTGATCCCCTTCACCCATTTCACTCTCCCCACCGCAAATCTTTTCCCCTCTGATTTCACTTAGCATAATCATGGTCCACCCATGGTGTTGCAAATGGCAAGATTCCATTCTTTTTTTGTGGCTGAGTAATATTCCATTGTATATGTATATATAAAACATCTCCTTTATCCACTCAACCATTGATGGACACTTATGTTGGTTCCATATCTTGACTATTGTAAATAATGCTGGAATGAGCATACGGTGCATGTATCTTTTCAAATTAGTATTTTTACTTACTTCAGATAGATACCCAGAAGTAGAATTGCTGGATCATATGGTAATTCTATTTTTAATTTTTTGAGGAAGCTCCATATTGTTTCCTATAGTGGCTACATCAATTTATATCCCCATCAGCAGTGCCTAAATTCCCTTTTCTCCACCTCTTCATCAACATTTGTTATTTCTTGTCTTTTTGATGATAGCCATTCTGATAGGTATAAAGTAATATCTCATTGTGGTTTTGATTCACATTTCCCTGATAATTAATGTCATCTTTTCATGAGCTTGTTGGTCATCTGTTGGCATTCTTCAGAAAAACGTCTATCCAGAACCTTTGCCAATTTTTTAATTAGTTATTTTTATTGAATTACATGAGTTCTTTATATATTTTGGATGTTAACACCTTATCACATGTATCATTTGCAAGTGTCATCTCCCCTTCAGTATGTTGCCTTTTGTTTTGTTGATCGTTCCTTTCTCAGTGCAGAAGCTTTTTAGTTTGATGTTGTCTCATTTGTTTGTTTTTGTTTTTGTTGGCCTTGCCTTTGGAGTCAAATTCAGAAGAAATCTCTGAGACCAGTCAAGTACCTGCTGCCTATGTTTTCTTCTAGGAGTTTTATGGTTTCAAGTCTTACATTCAAATCTTCAATCCACTCTGAGTTAATTTTTATATATAGTATAAGATAGTGGTCTAGTTTCATTTATTTGCATACAGCTGTCCAGTTTTCCCAACACTATTTATTGAAGAGACTGTTGCTTCCCCTGTATATTCTTGCCTTCTTTGTCACAAATTAATTGATCATATATATATGGGTTTATTTCTGGACTCTTGATTTTTTTCCACATTGATTTGTGTGTCTGCTTTTATACCAATACCATATTGATTTGATTACTATAGCTTTTTAGTATAGTTTGAAATCCAGGCACATGATACCTCCAACTTTCTTCTTTCTCAAGATTACTTTGGTTATTCTGATTCTTTTGTGTTTCCATACAAATTTTATAATTTTTTATTCTAGTTCTGTGAAAAATACTGTAGAAATTTTGATAGGGATTGCATTGAATCTGCAGATTGCTCTGGGTAGCATGGACATTTTAAGAATATTAATTTTTGTAACCCATGAGCACAGAATATCTTTCTATTTATTTGTGTCTTCTTCAGTTTCTTTCATTGAGGTCTTATAGTTTTCAGTACAGGTCTTTCACCTCCTTGATTAAATTTATTCCTATGTATTTTATACTTCCTGATGCAATTGTAAAAATGGGGTGGTTTTCTTGATTTCTCTTTCTGATAGTTGGTTATTAGTGTATAGAAATGCAACAAAATTTTATATATTGATTTTATATTCTGCAACTTTACTGAATTCACTTCTTAGTTCTAACAGTTTTATTGGTGGAATCTTTAGGGCTGTCTATTTATGGTATCATGTCATCTGCAAATAGAGTTTTACTTCTTCCTTTTCAATTTGGGTGTCTTTTATTTACTTTTCATTTTTATTTTTCCTAATTGCTGTGGGTAGGACTGCCAATACTCTGCTGAATAAGTGGGGAGAATGAGCATCCTTGTCTTGTTCTTGATCTTAGAAGAAAAGTTTTCAACTTTTCACTATCAAGTATGGTGTTAGTTATGGGTTTGTCATATATGGCCTTTATTGTGTTAAACTACGACCCTTTTTACCCACTTTGCTGAGAGTTTTATTATAGTAGATGTTGGATTTTGTCAAATGCTTTCCTTGCATATATGGGGATGATCATATGATTAAAAAATTTGTTAATGTGATGTATCATGTTGATTGATTTGTGGATGTTGAACCATCTTTGCACCCCAGGAATAATCCCAGTGATCTTGGTGTATGATCCTTTTTAATATATTGTTAATGTGTTTTACAAACATTTTGTTGAAGATTTTTGAACTTACGTTCATCAGAGATATTGGCCTATAATTTCCTTTTTTTGTGTGTCTGGTGTCCTTGTATGGTTTTGGTATCAGGATAATGCTGACCTCATAAAACAAGTTTGAAAGTGTTGCCTTCTCTTCAATTTTTTTGAAGAATTTAAAAAAGATAGGCATTACATCTTCAAATGTTTGGTAGACTTCACCAGTGAAACTGGCTTTTGTTCGGTAGGAGGACTTTTATTACTGATTCAATCCCCTTAATAGTGATCAGTCTATTCAGACTTTCTATTTCTTCCTGATTCAGTCTTGGAAAATTGTGTATTTATAGAAATGTATCCATTTCTTCTAGATTGTTCAATTTATTGCCATATAACTGACCATAGTAGTCTCTTAGGATCTTTTGTGTTTCTGTGGTATCAGTTGTGACTTCTCTTTCATGTCTGATTTTATTTATTTGAGCTCTCTCTCTTTTTCTTGGTGAGTCTGGCTAAGGGTTTGTCAATTTTGTTTTTCTTTTCAGATAACTAGGTCTTAGTTTCGTTGATCAATCTATTGTCTTATTAGGCTCTATTTCATTTCTTTTCCACTCTGATCTTTATTATTTTCTTCCTTCTACTAACTTTGGGGTTTGTTTGTTCTTCTTTCTCTAGTTTCTTTAGGTGTAAAGTTAAACTGTTTATTTGAGATTTTTCATGAAGTCTTGAAGCCTGTATTGCTATGAACTTCTTTCTTAGAACCACTTTTGCTGCATTCAATTGATTTGGTATGTAGTATTTCTGTTTTCATTTATGTCTAGGTGTTTTTGATTTCTCCTTTGATTTCTTTTATGATCCAGTGGTTTTTCCAGAGCATGGTGTTTAATATTTGTGGCTTTTCCTGTCTTCTTCTTATAAGTGATTTCTAGTTTCATACTATTGTGGTTGGAAAAGATGCTTGATTTCAATGTTCTTGAATTTTTTAAAACTTGTTTTGTGTCCTAACACGTGATCTATTCTAGAGAATGTTCCACGTGCATTGTTCCAAAGAACAATATATACTTTGCCGTTTTTGAAGGAAATGTTCTGTATTAAGTCCACCTGGTCTAATGCCATTTAAGGTGGATGTTTCCTCATTTATTTTTCTTTCTGGATGATCTATCTATCCATTGATATAGGTGGGTTGTTAAGATCCCCTACTATTACTGATTACTGTTTATTTTCCCCTATAGGTCTGCTAATTTTGCTTTATATATTTAGGTGCTCCTATATTGGGTGCATATATATTTATAAAGTTATGTCTTCTTGGTTGACCTCTTTATCATTATATAGTGCCTTTCATTGTCTTTTATTACCCTCTTTGTTTTAAAGTCTATTTTTTCTAATGGGAGGAAAGCTACTCCTCCTTTCTTTTATTTCAACTCACATGGATTATCTTTTCCCATTCATTCACTTTCAGTCTTTTTTTTTTTTTGAGAGGGCATCTCTCATATTTATTGATCAAGTGGTTGTTAACAACAATAAAATTCTGTACAGGGGACTCAATGCACAATCATTAATTAACCCCAAGCTTAATTCTCAACAGTCTCCAATCTCCTGAAGCATAACGAACAAGTTCTTGCATGGTGAACAAGGTCTTACATAGTGAATAAGTTCTTACATGTTGAACAGTGCAAGGGCAGTCATATTAGAAACTTATGGTTTTGATCATGCATCATGAACTATAAACAATCAAGTCAGATATTTGATTTATATGTGAATCCCACATTTCTCCCTTATTTTTTTTTAATGAAATGCTGAAGTGGTAGGTAGATGTAAGATAAAGGTAGAAAACATAATTTAGTGCTGTAAGAGGGCAAATGTAGATGATCAGGTCTGTGCCTATAGACTAAGTATTAGTCCAAACTAGAACAAGTGCAACAAAACATCCATGGATGCAGAATATTTCTCTCAAAACGGGGGGGGGGGGTGAGGTTCTAAGCCTCACCTCTGTTGATCCCCAATTTCTCACCTGATGGCCCCCCTGTGACTGTGCCTGTCTTAGGTTGTTCCTCCCTTGAGGAATCTTACCCATCTCTGGCTAACCAGTCATCTTCCAGGGCCATACAGGGAAATGTAAAGTTGGTAAGTGAGAGAAAAGCAATATTCTTTGAAAAGGTTAGCTTTTTACTTCTTTGCAAATTTATGCCCTGTGGCTTCTATGCCCAGCATATTTCTTGAGGTATCTTTACCACTTGGAAGAATTATGATACTCGGTAAATTTTGATATGAGGCACAAATTCTACTAAAGGGCTGTAATTAGGAAGGAAGAAGAAAAACTATAGAAGTAGCAGATGGAAGAAAACATGGGAAGATTGATTATTTCTTTGACATAACTTCTTGTAGAGTAACATAAGCATGTATAGGTTTTAACAAACTACTAATTGTGCACACATATTAACATAATAGAAATACAGTTACATAAACAAAGCAGATCTATAATTTCCAGCCATCTCCAGTGAAGCCAAGAAAACCAGTAGACACCCTAGGCATTTGTGAAAATTTGTCTATGATATGATGGATATTGTCCAACTGTACTTGAACAGTCTGAGAGAAATCAGACAAATTAAAGCAACCCATTTCTGGGAACTGTTCACATCCCATATGTTCTTTTAACAGAAGATAGTCTATAGTCGCATGATTTTGGAGCGCTACAACTTGCACTTCTTCTAATTCTTGGTTGAGTTCTAACAATATAGATTCAGTCAAGTTTGTTGTTTTACTATATGCACAGGCCAACTTAGATATCTCCTTCTTCATTCCAGTGGCAAGTCCAGGAACCAGCAGGATGAATACAGCTACAACTGCAACAGTGCCAGGATCTTTGTTGAAGTTTTTTGATAATCATCTTCTGGAGTGACTCTTCCAGAGGATGTTGATGTTGGAAGTTCTTCTTCATATTGTATCTTAATTCATTTTCTGGGTAGCCAAATTAGGCTTTAATCCTCTGACTTTCAGTCTTTTTTGTGTCCTTACTTTTGAAGAGAGTATCTTGTAGGCAATATATAGACAAGTCTTTTTTTTTTAATCCATGCAGCCATTCTATGTCTTTTGTTTGGACAATTTAGTCCATTTACATTTAAAGTAATTATTGATAAATGTGTACTTTTTGTGATTAGTTAGTTGTTTTCTGCCTGTTTTTAAAGTTTTTCTCTGTTCTTTTCTTTTTTTCTCTCTCTTCCTTTGTGGCATAATGACTTTCTTTAGTGTTATGTTTAGATTCCTTTCTCATTTTCCTTTGTGCATTTACTATAAGTTTTTATTTTGTGGTTACTGTAAAGTTCACATATAGTATTGTAGGTATATGACAGTCAGTTTGAGGTCAATAGCAGCTTAAATTTGAACTCATTCCAAACTTTACATTTTTACTACCTCTCTCATGCTTTATGTTTTTGATATCATATATTTTTAATTTCATGTACCCCTGAATAAACTAATAGTTTTAATTTTACTACTTTTGTCTTTTAACCTTCACACTAGATTTATAAGTGATTTATCTATTACCTTTTACATATATTTACCTTTTCCAGTGATTTTTTTTTACTTTCATATGTTTTCTCATTGTTAATTAGTGTCATTTCTTTTCCTCTTAAAGAAGTCCTTTAATATTTCTTATAAGGCCAGTTTAGGGTGATGAACTTCTTTAGCTTTGTTTATTTAAAAAACTCTATTTCTCCTTCATTTCTGAATGATGCCTTGCTGGGTAGAGTATTTTTGGTTGGAAGTCTTTTCCTTTCAGCATTTTGAATATGCCATGCCACTCTCTTCTGGCCAGCTCAATCTGTGCTGGAAAAATCTGCTGATAGCCTCATGGGGTTTTCTTTGTAACAGTTTGTTTTTCTCTTGTTGACTTTACGATTCTCTCTTTATCTTTAAATTTTACCATTTTAATTAAAATGTGTCTTGTGTGGGTATCTTTATATGCATTTTGTTTGGAACTCTCTGGGCTTTCTGGACCTGGATGTCTGTTTCCTCCCCAAGATTAGGGAAGTTTTCAGCCATTCAAATAAGTATTCTGCCCCTTTCCCTCTCTTTTCTTCTGAAATCTTATTCCACTTTAAGTTATACTATAAATCTATTAAGTTATGGTCATTTCTTTATCCTTTTTTCTTTTGACTGCCCTGTCTGGGTGAGTCCTAATGTTTCATCTTCTAGCTTGGTGATGCATTCTTCTGTTTCATCTAGTTGGCCCTCTTGTGTATTTCTCAGTTCAGTTATTGTATTCTTCAGCTCTCTGACTTCTTATATTTTGTGTCTCGTTGTTAAACTATTCACTGTGTTCATGCTTCTTCTGCATTCAGTAAGCAACTTCATGACCATTACTTTGAATTCCTTATAAGGTAGATTACTTATCTCTGTGTCAGTAAGGTGGTTTGTCTTTTTTTTTTGAGTTTTTGCCTTGTTCTCTTGTTTGGAATAGATTTTTCTCTTTCCACATTTTGCTTGACTCTCTGTGTTTGTTTCTCTGTATTAGGTGAAACAGTTACCTCTTTCAGTCTTGAAGGAGCGTAGGTGATGAAACATCCTGTTCACCCTTGCTTTAGCTGTTGGTTGTCTTTCAAACAATTGTGATACACATGGCCTGTTTTATTCTTGGTATATCCCCAATGTTAAGGGTGTGCCAAGACCTGTCGGTGTTCCAAGGGACGTACTAATTGTATTTAGTACTTAGTTTCACACTGATTAGAATAGAACCCAGATCCTTAGGCAAACATATACAGTCCTGTGTGGATGCAAGTTTAAGTCTTGCTGGCCCCTGGATAAGATTTGGAGGTGTCCCCTGAGTGACAGTTGCAAAAATTGGGGCTCTAGATAAGTACATAAGCTCCTTTTCTGGGAGGTCTCATTGAGTTGTATGAGGCCAAAGTGGTGCACAAGGACAGTGTCTCCCTGGTTACGTTCCCTGGGAGCCTCCATAACCTCTAAATATGTGGGAAACCTAAAGTTTGTTCCTCAGGCTGGAGTTCCAGGATAAATAAGTAGGCCTTTCTCACAGAAGGCTTGATGTGTTTCAGTTTGTTGTCTGTGCAGTGCCCTGGGTTGGTGGCCTGACAAGAACTGTCTTTCTGATTGTCAGAGTCTCCTGGAGCTCAGGAATACCAGCCCCTTGCCACTGGTGTTGGGTGAGCAGGGGCACCCTCTGTGTGGCTGCCACATGCCCTCTGGCTGTAGCAGGGCAGCTGGGGAGTGTGGGGGGTAGCGCATGTTCACTGGCTTTAAAAAGCAGTAGGAAAATGTCCTGACTGTGCATACCTGCAGACTTCAGTGATGATATGGGACAGTGTTCTGTCTGCACACATATACGAGCCCCAGGTTGGGAGTGGGAGAATGCAACAACCACTCAGGCTTGTTAGCCCCAGCCAAGATGTGAGAGAGTAGGGCAACTTGCCCCAGCTAGGGAGCGAGGGATCACTGAAACTGCCCTTGCTCTCCAGCCTCAGCAAGGCAGCCAGTGTCATGACCACTTGCCCTCACTTATCCTGGAAAGGCAGCAGGAGGGTGCCAAGTGTAGGTGCCATTCAACACCACCTCCACCTCCAGTGAGAGCCCAACTGTCACCTGCCCCTCCAACATATGCCACCTGACCAGCAAAAATCTCCTTCACATATAGAACAGTGCTTTTCAAACTGGTGGTTTTGCACTGGATCCCATTGTGAGTGAGAACGCACACAAGTCCTTTAAAAAGAGAATGTCAGTTTCCTATAGCATTTTGGGTACCTTGGACATCAGCCCTGTTGGTTTTCTAAGCCAGACATTTTTGGGGGCTCATCTCTCCTGTGCAGATCCCAAGGGTTGGGGTGCCTGATGAGGAGGCCAACCCCTTGTTTCTCTGGAGGAAGCACCAGACTGGTGAGATTCCTCCCTATTGAGTGTTACCACATTAGGGGTGGGGATTTTGGTGAGACTGTGTATCTACCTCTCTACCCATTTCAATGTGGTCCTTTTATCCTTAGTTGTGGAGAAGCAGTTCGTCTAGTTTTTAGATATTTTTCAGAGGGAAATTATCCATATGTAGCTGTAGATTTGGGAGGAGGTGTGTTCAGGATCTTCCAATGCCTCCATCTTGGACCTCATATTTATGTTTTCTTTAATTTCTTTCAGCAATGTTTTGTAGTCTCCACTGTGCAAGTCTTTCACCTCCTTAGTTAATTCCTAACGATTTTAATTCTGTTAATGCTGTTGTAAATGGAATTGTTTTGTAGTTCCCTCTCAGATTGTTCATTGTTAGTACATAGAAATGCAGCTAACTTTTGCATGTTGACTTAGTATCCTGATATTTTGCTGATTCATATATTAGTTCTGACAGTTTGTGTATCTTTAGGGTTTTCTACCTATAAAATTGTATCACCTGCAAATGTAATTTTTTCTTCTTTTCCAATTTGTAAGACTTTCATTTATTTTCTTTGCATAATTACTCTGGCTAGAACCTCTAGTACCAAATAGTCCAATATTTGTAGGATGAGGTCTCTTTTCCCTACTTTGGCTCCCACAAGTTGTGTGCAAGCTGTTCCAGGAATATGTACACAGCTACCTGCCATGGGCTAGAAGTGGGTTAGCAGCAGCTGCTCCTGGGATAAGAGTTGAAATTAATGGAAATTAACTTAATTTTACCACCCAAGCCAGGACATTGCAAGCTTCAATAGACTCCAGAGGTCCAAAATAGTCACATCAGACATACTCTGCTATCACAATTGTTTTTAGGAAGAGAGACAGATTCCTAGAGCTTCCTACTCTGCCTTCTTTCCAGAATCTTCCTAGGCTGGAAGAATTTTAAGGTTCATGATAGAAAAAAGCTTAGATTGTTTTGAAGAGAGACTGTTACCATAAATATGAATGTTCAAGTCAGTGAGATCTCAGTGGAAATGAGAAACATGTTATTAAAAACCGGAGGAAGGATGATCTTTGTTGTAAAGCAGCAGAGAATTTGGCTGAATTGTGCTCTGTTTTGTGAAAATTAGAACTTGCAAATGATGAACTTGGGTATTTAGCTGAGGAGATTTTTGAGCTAAGTGTTGATACCGCGACCTGGTTTCTCCTTGCTGCTCATAGTAAAATGCAAGAGGAAAGGAATAAATTGAAGAAGGAATTGTTAAGCAAAAAGGAATTAGAACTTGAAGATTTGAAAAATTCTCAGCCTATCTTTATTACAAAAGATGAGAAAGCATGCTCTGGAGAGAAGAGCATCTCTCGACAACCATTGGCTAAAGAGATTATATGTGCAAATTGTTGATCCAATCGACCATCTCAGCAGAAATGCTACCAGCTTGGACTGAGGGGACAAAGATGGGACAAAACAAATCAAGACTGTTGGACTTTTGGGCATATCTCACTGATTTTACTTCCTTGATAGATCCCCAATCCATCTATGTCTCCACTTCTACTGGTATTACTCTAGTTCAGCTACAACCATCTTCTTGCTGGAATGTCTTCAATGGTCTCATAAATATTCATGCTTGAACCTTGCCTCCCACCAATCCTGATCCATTCTTTCTACCCAGCCAGGATTCTCTTTCACAAATGTAAATTGTATTGTATCACTTTCCTGCCTGCAACACGTTGATGCTGTCTCCATGTTTAGTATAAACCATGCCCTTGGAGGTCATATATACGGGCTCCTCACTACTTCTTTGACATAACCTACCATCGTTTCCTCCTTCTCTCTCCTCCAGCCATAACAGCTTCAATTTTGTTGTCGTTATTCTTCAAATAAGCCAGGCTTGCTCCTGCCTTAGGGCCTTTGGACTTTCTATTTCCTTTGCCTGGCATGCACTTTCCCCAGAAATTCGCATCTGTATTTTTCTCAAAATTAGGTCTCGTCTTGAATTTCATTTCCTCAGAGAGGGCTTCCTAGACCAGTAGGCATTTTTCATCTTATTTTACAGATGAGAGAAGAAAGATTCAGGAAGTTTAACAATTTGTTTGAGTTCATGTTGCTGGGCAGTGTAAGCGGGATTCAGGATGAGAAGGCAGAGATTTAGCTCCCTGGTTCTGGGCTTTCTGAACCCAAATACATTGTGTAGAATTACAAACTTTACTTCCATTCATCCTGAGAAAAGGTGGGAGTGATTACATAACCCTCTTCTTTTTGTCTGTCTCTCTCAGTAAGGAAGGCACCCCTAACTCTGAGCCAAACCAGTGGACTGGGGTTGGCATTTGTCCTCCATCCATCTTGGTTTGATTGTTATGGTATGGTTGACTCTTGAAAGATTACAACTTAGCTTGGGTGAGTGAGATGAAAAGCATGGTGGAGCATTTTGAGAGTCAGCCAGACATCAAAAAAACAGCCTCTGAAATGGAGGCAGATTTTCACTTTGTCGTGATGACAGACACAGCCCAAAACTCAAAGGTGGCTTAGACACCACAGAACCTGCTGGTCCATCTGAAAATACCCCTTCTCTATGGGACACTAGGTGATTGCTTCTTGCTTCTAACAGCAAAGCAAAGGATGCTCAAAACTCTCACCCACTCATCCCCACCCCCCATTCTCTACCACACCAGCACAAGCTTGAGACCTCTGCCCTGCTCCCCCTTCCCCACTCCTCCACCTTCTGATTTATAACTCCTCTGTAAGATGCAGTCCAAATCCCACCTTCTCTAGGAAGATTTTTAATGTGCTGGCCTTTAGTTTGGGTTTTGACTGGATCTGTTTTTTCAACCTGTTTCCCAGTCGTGTTGGCTTTGCTGCATGCTCTATGGGCTTCCCCATTCCCCAGTGCTACAAGCTGGCAGAGAGCAGCAGGTTTTGGACACCCACAGGGCCAGTGAATAAATGGGCAAAGCTGTTGGGATTTTGTGCACAATGGTCAGAGTAACAGCATCCTCCACGGGAGGGAAGATCTCTGGCCTAAGAAGATCGAACTTGGGAGCCTGCCTGCTTTGATGTCCTAAACCCCACTTCAGCTCAGGGCTTGTCAGGAACAGGAGAGCTACTGGAATTTAGCACTTTCCTCCATTCCCCAATCATGAATCACTCGTCTAGCATCACTTAGCGGCCAGAAATGATGGAATTGTTCAATATCATGGATTCAGGGGCACTGACCCCTGCAATCATCTGCTGGCACTGCAGCTAACTAATTTCTGGCCTCAGTGAACTAATAACAAAGGGCTCTTCCAAGCATGGGCAAGGCAAGTTGGTCCCTCTGAAAGTGCCTCCCTCTCATATTGGTCTGGCACAGGCTGGTTGTGCCTGACTGCCCTGGAACACCCCCAGGGGGCATGGTGCCATTGCCCAGACTACTACACACATCCCGGACACTTGCTGCCATGAAGGAATTCACTCATTCATCCATTCACCTATTCATTCACCACTCATTCATTGTTTCTTTTTTCATTCTTTGTTTAAGGGCTTTGGGTTTGGCATTGTGCTAGGCACTGGGGATAAGCAAAAAACAGACTTTCTTTACACTTTATGGGACTTATTGATGAGTGGAGGAGCTGGACAGTAATGAAATAATTACACTAATCAGTATATCATTGGGAACTGGAGAATCCCTGTGAAGGGGAAGATAAAAGTCCTTTAACTGCAGATTAACAAAGGAACCTTGCTGGGAGTAAGGAGAGAGATGGAAGCTTCCCCTAGGCCGTGAGGCTTGAGCTGAGAGATGAACAGTTAAGAGAAGCTGAGTGGGATAAGACATGGGGGAGTATAAGAACATAAGGGTAAAGCATGTGCAAAGGTCCTGAGGCAGGAAAGAACTTTCAAGAACTAAAAGAAGACTGTTGTGGCTGAAACAAAGAAAGGGATAGGAGATATGGGATGGGGGGGCCTGACTCTACAGGGCCTGTGGTTGGTAATTTCCTGGGTCCTAGAATCACACCCTGGGCAGGCAGACCAGGGATCTTCCTCCTTATCATTTGGTCATGAATATCCAACAGTGGTCATTCTTGGCTTACAGCATTAACCCCAGCACCAGTAAAATGCAGGAATTAGTGATGACTGATGACAAGTTGGAAATACCTTAGTATCACCTCACCCACATGGGCTTGAAGAATGAACACAGCAGGGGGTGGATCTGGATGGGACAACTTTTATGTATTTTGTTTATGCATTTTGCTTCTTTAACAAGATTATAACTTGAGGTCTGGAATGTTTGCATCCTCTGCAGAAGGCTTAGGAACATGCGGGGCACATACTAGGTACTTAGACGATGTCCTCATGGTCTGAGAGTCTCCCTTTCCTGTTTCTCGCTGCTTCCTACATAGGCCTCAGTGATAACCTCAGGCTGTGTATGTGAGACAGGGGCCCAGATGGGTCAAGAATGCCAGAAGACATGGATCTAGAAGGTCACAAACACAGTTCCACAGACCTATCTAACACCTGCTAGCTACCCCCAGGGGCTTCTAGCTATTGCTCTGCCTGTGGTGCTTTTCTTTTTATTTTGGGTAGGGGTTATTTCCCCCCCTAGCAGACTCAGGTACTCACAGGCATTCAGCGCAGCAGCTCTGAATAATTCTCCTGCCAAGAACCTGGAAGCCACCATGGATTCCTCTTTTATCTTCCCCCAACTCCATTTCTCATCTAGTGACAAGTTCTGCCAGTCCCTAAATACACTGGGGATCTGTCCACTTCTCTCATTCCCAAGGCCATTATTTGCACTGTGGTAAGAGCCTCCTAATTGCACTCTAGGTGGTCACCCTTGGCTCTACTTCATTCACAGCATGGTAGACAGAGAGATCTTTAAAGCAGGTAAAGCAGATAATGTCACTCCCCTCCTTAAAATTTTGATAGCTTCTCACTGCATTTAGGATAATCTCCAAATTACTGCCCCAGCTCCAAGCCCTATCCCTGACTCACCCCATCACTCAGTATCCTGGCCATTTGCAAGCTTCTCCCTTCGTCCGTCCGTCCGTCCGTCCCTCCCTCCCTTCCTTCCTTCCTTCCTTCCTTCCTTCCTTCCTTCCTTCCTTCCTTCCTTCCTTCCTTCCTTCCTTCCTTCCTTCCTTCCTTCCTCTCTCTTTCTGCCTCCATGCCTTCCTGCTTTTCTTTCTTTCCCTCTCTTTTTCTCCTTCCCTCCCTCTCTTCCTTTTTTCACTGTGGTAAAACTTCACATAATATCTTCCCTCTTAACAAAATTTTAGGAGCAAAATACTGTATTATTAACTGTATTGTTACTGCACTGTTATTGTTAACTGTAGGTATAACTACACCTACAAGGGTGGAGGGAGCCTGGAGGAATCATTTTCCCTTCCATTTGTGGTCCCTGAGTGTGTTGTCTGTCCTGGATGCAGAAAGCCACGTGTAGAAACGGTGTCTCATTTGGGGGGCAGCAACTTCTATTCCAGAAGGGGCTAGAAAGTGCTTTGGTGGAAGTTCTATTTTTAATCACTTTCCTAGGGTCAGGGCCTGGGCACTTAGCCCAAGAGCCAAGCTCACACCCCGGGCTGTACATTAAAATTTAATGGGCCTTCCTTATTTACACCTAAATGAGGTTTTTAATGGCTTAATTAGCAAAATATATCAGTTTGCTTCTTTAAACCTTGACTCTCCAAGGTAGCACTTTTAGCTATGTCCATTGTTTAATAAAAGATGAAAACCTTCCTTTCTCCCAGCTACAGAGGACCATGACTGCCTTGTCTCGCTAGCACAGACTTGGGGTGCCTTGGAAAAGTCAAACTCAAAAATTCTGTCAATGGTGCCATTTCCAACCTGGCCAAGAGCTTTGTTATCCAGGAATGTTTGTCATCAGCTTTGCCATGCTGATTGGAATCCAAATTAAATGGTTAAAGTGAAAGCCTTACGGGTGAAACCACAGTTCACAAGGGGCCTTTTCTGTAACTTGGAAAATCCTGTAGACACTCAGAGGGTAAGTGCAAAGAGCATTAACCTTGCCACTCAGAGCTGCCTGTGTTGGCCCTGCTTGGGAGCTCCATATGACAATGCTCTGTGTAGTGTATGTGAAAGCAGTCTCCTTTTTTTCCTGGACATAACCAGAAAATTGGGGACATTTTACTTTTAATGATAGTACTTTATATTAAAATATTGCAAAAACAACTAAAATAGTAGAATTGTAAGATAAAAATTTCCCAAAATTCTGTGACCTAATCAAGTCAATGTTTTTGTTATGTCATAACTCTTATCTACATGGTTACTTAATTGTCTTTCTTGTCTACATAGTTAAGTGAATGTTTGCAGTAGTGTCATAGATAATATTTTATATCTGGTGTTTTTACTTATCATATTAGTTGTTCCAGTTTGTAATGAACCTGTTTTCTTTCTTTCTTATACCTCTTTCTGTTGTCTCCTCTATTGATCCCTCCCCACAGTCCCCCATGGGGGAGATAACCAATGCTATCTTTCTTTCTTTCTTCCAGGTCTGTGCTTCCAGGTCTTTCTCTAAGCCTGGACAGATAATTATAAACATGTATACTCTTAAGTGGGCTTTTTCTTTTTTGCTTTAGTTCCCCCAGATGGGATTTTACTATACATATTTCTATGCAGCTTGTGTTTTTTCCCCACTATTTAATGAATTATGGACAATAGATAACAGATGTAACTTATTGTTTAACTTTTTTCTATTTTTACATTTAAATCTGCCTGGAGTTCCTTGCTGTAAATAATGTCAGACAGAGGTCTAACTTTGTTTTCTTTCAGACATGTTGTCAATTATACCAGCACTCTTTATTAATCAGAATATTCCAATCATTCCCTCAGCTTCCTAGATCTGCTTGGATCTTTCTAAACAAAGTACCTTATTTACCTCAGACCCCTTGGAGCCAGAGGTGGGGATGCTTCCTGGTTTGTGGTCCCAGCCACAACCTTTGGAGTCCAAAACCCTTAGAGGATGTCTGGTCTGATACCTGCATCTTGCAGAAGACCACGCTAAAGCCCAGAGAGGCCAAGAAAACTGAGAGTTCAGAGTGGTGGCATAGGGAAAACCCAGAACTTGGAGTCAGCGAGGTATGAATATAAACTCCAGTTCTGGTGCTTTTTAGCTATGTGACTGGGAAAATTACTTAAGTTCCTTAGACTCAGTTTTCTTATCTGAGAAGTGGATTTTCTAATACCTACCTGGCATAAGAACTAAAGGAAAAATACGTATAGTATCTGACACATAGCCAGTTCTCAATAAATGACCATAATTTTTAGAGCAGCCAGAAGAATTATGCTGTTATTCTGATTTTTAGTAGAGTTCTCTTTCCATTGGACCAATGTTTTCATGCAAGTGATTTCAGGAGGCACAGAAATGGATATTTTTATTTTAATGCAATTTATTTAATGAGGTTGTTTGACAATGACCTTCTATTGATGACAAACAATACTGTTTTTTTAATTTACAGGGATGTTATGAAGTTCACATTCAAAAATAAATGTATTTAAAATCAAAAGATAGTTGATTTACAAAAATTATTAAGTACCCAATAATAGAGGTTTAGAACTATGGCAAAGATTGTGCAGGTGGCTTGTAAATGTCTGAAGTTTTTGTGTACAGTGCCTCTTAATGCCATTTCGTTCATGGGATCAGGCTCAAGGCCTTCCTCAGAGTGGGGGATCTGGTCTCAGCGGTGAAGGTAGGCACATCGGCACCCCCTGTCTGGCTGCTTCTCATGGGGATCCACCCTGCTCATCCACGAGAAATAGGCCTCCAGTGGCTTTTGTTCTCACTGTTGAAGAGGAGCAGCGACTTCCCGTTTGCTCTATGTGTGTGTGTGTGTATATGTGTGATATGTGTGTCTGTGTCCTGAGGCCAGGCCTCTCACCTGTTCTTGTAGAGAGCTGGGCATACAGTTGATTCTCAATCTAAATCTATTGACCAATTGAGGACTTTTCTTCTTCAAATATTCTTTGGCTTTTTTTTGGGAAAACTTAGTGTGCTATAGACTTGCACCAACATTTATAGAGTATTTACAACGCAAATGATGGAAATATGGTGTGCATGCCACCCTCCTCCCTCCATCGCTACACTGTAGTCGTGGCAGACATCACAAACTGATGACAGAAACTTTTCTGACTGTATCAGCCTCAAAACCTTCCTAAAGCCTTCTTGAATTAGTGGAGTTGACAGGTGAAATGAAACCTTTTGGCCATGCCTGACCTACAATGTGCTAGGCCAAGGATGTGAGGACCACAGTATAGTTTTTGACTTTGCTAACATGTCCAGGACAGTGTCTCCTTGCATTGTCTCCCTATGTTTACATGACACTGTCCAAGGGGTGATGCAGTCTGGGATAGAAGGGCTTTTTAGGGAGGCAGCAGAGATGCAACTCCCCCTTTGCCAGACTGCTGGCTTTTTAGCCACTTCATCACTCTGTGGGGGTCCAGAAGTTCTTCTGCCTGAAAATGGCTACATCAGGGGAAGAAGTGTGTCTATCTTGTTTGCTGGGGCATCACCCCTACCCAGCACAGTAAAAGCACCACTTTAGCAAAACCTGCCAGACTGTTAATCTTGAGATAACAAATGGCAAATGGTAAGTTGTGAGGTCCAAGAGCACTCAAAATACATGTAGTACCTGTTGGGAGACAACATACTCTGGGAAGAAGGGAAGGCTAGGGTCTGGGGTGGGAGTGGGGCAGGCGGGAATGAACATTCATAAGGGAGAAGCCCTGGTTCTGCTCAGTTCTGTTTATTTCAAGAGACATTACTTAGCATGGACTGTGCCAAGCCTTATCCTGGGTATTGGGGAGGAGGGGACCCAGATCCATTCATCCTACAAAAGTCTACTAAGCACCTACTGTGTACTAGATACTGTGTTAGACACCAGTGATAGAGACAGGGACAAAGGGGCCAAGGCCCCACCCTGATGAAACTTAGATTGTTAGCAAAATACAAGTCCATGTTATAGCAGTCCACACAGGTAAGGCTATGTCTCAATAAGAACCCAGAGATCTCAGTAACTTAACACAACAGAGATTCATTTCTTCCTCACTCAGGTTTACTCCAGGTCCAGAAGGCTCTTGAGGACAGCTCGTGCAGCTCAGGCTGCTCTGATATCACGGCATCTCCATGTCAACACCTGTGCTCCCTTGTTGCCTAGCAGAGAAAGAGAGCACAGAGCACAGAGATTTGGGCTTGACCTCTTAACTGCTGCTGCTCAGAAGTGATGTGTGTCACTTCCACTTATGTTTCCTTGGCAAAAGCAAGTCATGTAAATACTCCTAGTCACCAGGAACTGGGAAGTCCAATCCTCCCATGTCTCAAGAGAATAGAGGACTGGGAATACTGACAAGCAGCAGCAGTGTCTACAACAAATCTGTATTTAAAAACCAGGATGAGTATATATAAGGGAAAAGAACAGAATTCCACAATAGAGTGTGTATTACTTTGCTCGGGCTGCCATACAAAATGCCATAGATTGGGTGGCTGGAACAACAGAAATTAATTTTCTCATGGTTCTGGAGGCTAGAAGTCCAAGATCAAGGTGCTGGCAGGGTTGATTCTCCTGGGGCCTCTCTCCTTGACTGTTTTCTTGCTGTGTCCTCACATGGTTTTTCCTCTGTAGAGTCACATCTCTGGTGTTTCTCTTCTGATAAGGACACCAGGCAGTTGGGATTAGGGTCTACCCTGATTAGGCAATCCATTAGGGCCTCATTTTATCTTAATCACATCTTTAAAGGCCCTGGCTCCAAATACAGTTGCATTCTGAGCTATTGAGGGTTAGGGCTTCAACATATTAATTTTGAGGGGATGCAGTTCACTCGATAATGGACTGAATCTTGATAAGGAGCCTAGGGAAGTGAGCTACGAATGGTGACCTGCAGGATGAGTAGGAGTTGGCCAGAAGAAGAATGGGAAAGACTGACCAGGGAAGAGGAACAAGGGCAAAGGCCCTGGGCCCGGAGCCTATTCTAGGAGACCCCACAGTCAAATGGGAAGATGACCCTAGAGAAAGATTATTTCTCTGTCTTGGTGTGTGAGCATGGGGCTGAGCGGTGGTGCTGAAGGAGGCCACTTACCTGCCCGCAGATGGCAGGAAGTGGAGAGGGTTGGTGGGGAAGCTGCTTGAGCTGAATCTTGAACAGTGAGCATCATCTGGTGGGGCAGTTGAACTGGGGAACCTTCCCAGTCAGAGGAATTGTCAAAAAGGTGGGAACAGCCTGAGAAGTTTGACTCCCTGCAGCAGGATGGGGGTCCCTGGATGGAACGTCACAAAGTGAGGAGTCTGGAGATGCAGGCAGCCCATGCTGATGGGGGGTGGGGATGGTGGGCTGTCTGCAGCAGGATAACACACCTCTGGCTTCCCTCCAGGGACCCTGGTTGCTGCCCAGCATACAGGCACAATGAACTGGGAGCCACACAGAGGGAGTAAGCTGAGGAGAGATTAGCTGTGGTGAGCAGTGGGCAGGAGTCACAGAAGCCTTTTTGGGCTTGGTTTGGGCTGAGCAATAGGCATGAGCTCCATCAGCAGAGTTTGGGAGGCTCCCTGTGGATGGGCAGTGTGGGCATCCGAGTCTGGAGCACTGGCCCGCTGAACTCAGCAGCTGTTCCCTGCACTGGGATCACAGTATCTGCCTGAGAGCCAGGCTCAGCTGGGAGTGAAGCCAGACTTGGGTCTGAGGTCCTGGGCCTTAAAAGGGAATCAAGAGGAGTAATTACTAGATATTTTCTGTTTTTCAATTTTGCTCTGGAACAGAGCTAGCTTGGAGTGAAACTCTCGGCTGCTTGTGAAATTTCCTTTTTCAAGGCTCCTTCCATCTAGTCTACATTTCTCCTGTTTTGGAGCCAGAACCAGGGCTAACATATACTGAGGCTTTACTATCTGCCAGATAATATTTTAAATGTATTGCATGTATTAACTCATTTGCTCCTATGGAAACCCTAAGAAGGTAGGGATTATTAGTCCCTTTATATGTATTTTACAGGTGATGAAGCTGAGGCACAGAGAGGGTTAAGTAAATTACCCATGAACACCCAGCTAGTGAGCAGCAGTGCTGAGGTTTGAGCGCAGGCATATGGTTCTAGCCTCCCTTGAGCTGTGATGAAGTTACAGTCCTCAGCCGCAGGTTAAGGATGAATCTGAGCTGGCAGTTCTTAGGTGGACAAAGAAGCCCAGACAATGCATTGTTCTGTCTCCTGCTGCTTCAAGGTCAGCAAAGGGCTAGTCTTGTTTGCTGTGCTGTGAAATGCTGAGGTCTCTTGGAGCAAATGGGACATTGCTTCTTTGCTCAGGGGAAAACAGGTAAGATTCTGGTATCAATTCCAGTGTGTGTAGGGGGCACTTTCCCCACCAACAAGCAATTCTCTGACACCAGCTGGGTGTCCTGCCACTCAACTCAATTCTATGTACCCAGAGACAGCAGCAGATACCACGGGTTAGAGTGAGTCCCACAGACTTGCCACTGCAGATACTAGTCCCAACTCCAGGTTGTCACCTGTGCTTCTGATTGAATATCTGTAAGTCAGAAGTTCTCACGACCTTCTCCTTGGGTTCGATTAATTTGCTAGAGCAGCTCATAGAACTCAAACATTTTACTTACTAAATTACCAGCTTATTATAAAGTGATATAACTCAGGAACAGCTAGAAAGAAGAGATGCATAGGGAGAGGTACGGGGAAGGGGCCAAAGCTTCCATATTCTCTCTGAATAGGCCACTCTCTCCAGATCTCCAAGTGTTCACCAACCTGTAAGCTCTTAATACCCCATCTTTTTAGGTATTTATTGATAGTTCATTATATAGCCATAATTGGTTGAATAATTGGCCTTTGCTGACTGAATTCAATCTCCAGCCTCTCTACCCTTCCCAGAGGTCAGGGGTGTGGGGACTAAAAGTTCCAGCCCGCTAATCACATGATTGGCTCCTCTGGCTACCAGCCCATTCTCAGATGTAGTCCAAAAGTCATTCATTAACATAGCAAAAGACATCGTTACTGCTCTCATCACCTGGGAAATTTCAAGGGTGTTTAGAGCTCTGTGCCTGAAATGGATGAAGACCACATACATATTTCTTACTATAAATTACAATATCACAACAGGGCTCCCTGGGAATAGGCTCCCATTTTCACTTCATTATTAGCAGTTAATATTTAAGGCTGAGGTCTGCCCACTGCCCCATGACTCCACTACAGTCAAAGGCTCCACATTCTTTGCTGAGGACTCAGGCATGCTTCTGAGCAGGGCCCTATTACCATGAAGACCGCCCAGGCCAGCTCTCCGCCTTCTTGTCCACCTGTCTACATTCTGGTCTGGTTCATGGGGCTGAGGGTGAGCAGGGGTAAGGCAGTGGGAAGGACTTTGGTGGGGACGTAACAGATGCCTCCACAACTCTAATTCCATGGAGAAGCATCACCCAGGAGTCATGGCCCAAACCCAGGTCCTGAAGAACTTAATGAAGAAAAGAAAACTAAAAGCCAGTGTGAAATTTGGAAAGTCACACAGTAAGGCACAGCTTTTAGTGAAGGGAGTTATTCATGCATTTGGTAAGTATTTTTTGGGCATCTGCTATATGCCAAACTGTTCTATGCCCTGGGTTACACCAGCTTCCAATGGGACTTGTGTTCTAATATGGAAGACAGGGAGTAAGCAATTGTAAATATAGAAAAAGGTAAAAATGGGTCATGAGAAGGGGTTAGAAGGAAAGGAAACAAGTGGAAGCAATGACTGGCTGGGCTGGGGGAGCAGCTTTGGACAGTGTGGTCAGAAATAGCTTCTCTGGGAGGGATAATGAAGAATCAGCCATGAGAAGAGAGTTCTAGAATGTTCTAGGCAGGGTAAGGGAAATGTCCTGAAGCTGGGGTTCAGGGTTGGGGGGAGGGGTAGCAAGGGATTAGAATGGCGAGGAGAGAGGGGCCAGAACTCCTGGGGCCATAGGTGCCACGGCAAGTGCACTGGAACTGTTGGAGGGTTGTCAGAGGACCAGTACCACCTCTGCCTTGTGAGTTTAAAAGTTCACAGTGGCTATTTCTGGGAGAAGAATGGGCTGAAGGGAGGCAAGAGTGGCAGCAGGGAGATGGCAGAGCATGGGTGTGGGTGGTTGGTGGTTGTGTTGCAACCATCCAGGGAAGGTTGCTGGAATGAATGTCTGTTGGGAGCTGGAAGTTAATTACCCAGTCCTTCTGGTCACCCATGCCGTGCTGTGTCCTGTGCCACAGCATTATCCTGGACATAATGAACTAGGGGAGAGTCAGTGGGGAGTGGTCAGCCCTTGTGGCAGGACCTCTGTGGGTAGAGGAGGCCTGGGCAAGTGGAGAAGGGTCTCTTAGGGGGATTGCTAAAACTAGATGTTTCTGAGAGGTCAGTATAAAAGGGCTAGCTAGTTCCCTGTAGCTGCAGGTGACATTCCTTCAGACAGGCTGGACACCCCCACAGATCCTGCTATGGACACAAGATCCTGGGCCTCTCTGCTCCACCAGAAGAGATGCTGGCATCAGCATGCCCAGCCAGCTGGCAAAGTGCTCCCTTCAGGTTCCTTACATTGGCTAGGCCATTTTCCGGCTGTGAGAAATGGAAAAACAGTTGGGTTGAGCAGCAGGAGATAGAGAGATGCCTTCTACCTGCTCTCCTGTAAATGGCTTTCAACCTGCTATTTAGTAAGTCAAGGAGGGGATGGTCAGGGTGGAAATGTTCTCAGTATTCTTATTCTTATTTCTGCAATTATATTTGTTGAGCATTTACTAAGTGCCAGCAACCATGCTAAGCACTTTACATATATTATCTTATTTGAGTTTCATAACAACTTGTAAGGTACATACTGTCATTACCTGCCTCCCATTTTACATTTTACGTTTACCTGCTCCACATTTTACAGATGTGGAAACAGTCCAGGGTCATATCACTAGTCAGTGTGGAAACCAGTATCACACCCCAGGCAGTCTGGCTATAAGGCTCAGCAAGCTTAGCCACAACCTTACACTGATTTTAGTCTAGCCAGGAGAGGGGGCCCAGTGGAGCTGGAGTGGGACCCTTTGGAGGTGCTGTTTAGAGACAGTGCCCCAGCTGAACTGGCATGAGATGAATGGGAAGGATCAAGGCTGAGATGACCTAGAAATATGGGAAGCCAGGGAGGCAGGAGGAGGATCCTATCAGAGAAGAGAGCAAAAGGGACAAGAACCACAGGACTGTCCACCTGGGGCAGTTGGGGTGAGGTGGGGTGAGGTCATCAGTTGCCTGCCTGTTAAGTACTAATTCTCCTTTTTCATTTCTCCGTTAAGACTGGGATTCCTTCCCATTCTTATGCACTAGGTATGTCTGAGGGTGACTATCCCCAGCTCCAGGGTAGGCACACAGCCCAGGTATGGTCATTGAGGGTGATAGTCAGGTCTTTTGTGGAACCATCAAGGAACAAGTATTCTTGTTCTGCTGGGGGTCCTAAACTTTAGATGTGAGCCTGAAGGTGGGGTTGGCTGCACTGGCTTAGGATCAAGCCAGTTTTCTTTGTTGAAAACACAAGTGTACAGAAGAAAGCAGAAGAGAGAGAGAGGTAGGTGGAGAGACACAATCCTAGCAAGAATGCCAGATCCAGACATATTGGCAGCACTCCTGGACATTTAGATTATGGTAAATTTATTCCCTATATTGTTTAAGTCTGCTTGGATTGGATTATGGTCACTTGTAGGTATAAGACACAAATGCTTTTCTCCAAAGCCAGCCAGTTCCTTTCCACTGGGAACCCAGGGTATGACTTCATCCTGCCCACCCTTCCTCCTGGATTTTCTAGTGAAGAGCTGTTTATGTGTCTGTGCTTGTGTTTATGTGTGTGTGTGTCTGTGTGTATGTGTGTGTCTGTGTGAGTGTGTGCATGTGCACACATGGAGGGTTATGTAGATGGTGACAATGCTCAGACAGGCCTGTGCTGCACTGGGGGTGGGGTGGGTGGTCTGGGCCCCAAGTTCTGGAGCTGTGGCAAGACCCGAGTTATGGCAGAGGTGATAATGTTGGGTTATGCTCTACAGGATCTCAAGTCTTTCTTTTCTTTTTTCACAGTGGCTGGGTCCCAGTCTTGGCCCATTCTGCCCTGTGGTCTCAGCAAATGGCAAGGGGACTTCTCATCCAGAATCACGGAGTTCATATAAACAGCTCTGGGCCACCCTTGCCATGTACCACCAGGGCTATTATGGGCTAGGCATAGTCTGCCTGCCATAGCAGCAAATTCTTATGTCTCACTGTGTATGGGGTAGGTATTACAGAGGAGAAAATGGAGGAGGTCAGAGAAATTACATAACCTGAACGAGAGAAGGCAGTGGAAATGGGATATGGGTCTTGGTCTTTGTGATTCCATTTCCATCAGCTGGCAGGTTTGACCAGTTGTCTTTGGGAGCCTGTCACGTCTATGCTGCTGTGGGTCTTCACACTTGACCTTCCTGGACAGTTTCTCCACTGTCCCTCCTTCTCTCCCTTGGACTTGGGCAGCACCACCCTCTTTTGCTGCAGAAATGGCTCTAAGATCAGACTAAGTGCTTTCTGCAACTTGTGGCAAGTTTCAAAATTGCCCTATCCAACTGTAAATTGAGGGTGGTCAGAGGAAAGTAGCTGTAGCAACCACTGCTAGCAAGGACAGGTGCAATTTAACCTCAATTAATGGTCTCTCTATGCATGATTATAATTTAGTGCATGAAGTCAAAACTGGCAAAGAAGCTGTATTAAGATTCCTAGTGGGTTGACAGTAATTAGCAAATAATCGTTATGGGAATGAATGAGGCTGGTCATTAGGGAACAGTTTCATTATTTAGAAAAAAATCTTTTGGAATGAAGATCAAAGTCTCACATCCATCAGTAAAATCCTTGAGAACCACAGATCCACAAGGCATTGGTGCAGAGACTCCAGATATCTGCTGAGTCTAACCCCTGCCCATAGAAGAGATCAATAAAGCACCCCAAGCATGTCTTAGACAGTCCTGCTGGCTCTGCTTGACCACCCCCAGCACTGGGAGGCTCATATCTTGAGTTGTAGATGATATAGACAAATCCGCTATTTCTAGATGGCTCTTTGGTGTTAAGAGATAGGCTCTGGTGTCACACTCTCTGGGCTCCAGTCCTGGATCTACTGCTAGCTTAAGCTTGTTCTAAAATCACTCAGTGCTTCCACATCCTCACTGGTTGAATAGGAGTAATTGTACTTAGGTCAGGTTGTTGTAAGTACTCAGCGAGGTGATACATGCAAAGCGTTAAAGCCATGGGAAGTGCCCATCAGTGTCACATAGGATTGTCATTGTCATCATTCTCCTTGTGGTGAGCTCTGTCCTGCTGTGTGTGCTTCATATCACAGAGCCTTTCTGTGGAAGTTGGTGGTGACTCCCAGGGCCCTCTCATAGTCTCCCACCAGAGCAACCTCTGTTTTATCTGTGTCACACTTTTGGCTTCTACTGATTCTTTGATTTTAAAAGAAGTTTCTGTAGCTAAATCCCTTTGACTGCATTGATCTTGTTGACTCTGTTTTACAGATGGGGGGCCTGAATTCCAGAGAGGGAAGCAGGTATGTTCGCAGGTAGATTTAGCAATAAATGTACAGGATGCCCAGTTATATTTAAATGTCAGATAAACAAATAATCTTTTAGTATAAGTATATCCCAAATATTGTATATGGAATATACTTATTTACCTGTAATTCAAGTTCTGTGTTTTAACTACTGCCCTCATCCACAGGTCACATGATAAGAAGGTTCCAGAGATTGGATGAGGACCTGGGTCTCCTGACTCTCAGTCTGCTGCTCTTTTCACTGACCAGGGGTTTCAGACACATGGTCTTCACACCTCCACCCCCTTCTTCCCATGCCCAGGGCAGACTGTGTTCAATGAGCATGGAGCTCTTTCCTCTTGAGCCCCACCTTGGCCCCAGGACTGTTTGTGGGCAGCCCACAATTGATCGGGATGGCCTTTGCTATAACGCCTATTTGCTATCCTGGCACTAGGTAATGCTGTGGTCCTCAGGAGTTCCATGACAATTAATTAGTCAGTCCCCTCCTCCCCAGTCTGGTCCAGGGGTGCTTCCTTGTGTCTGACCCTTCCGTACTGTGAGCCCTACACCTGGGTCCTACAACAGGAGTCAGTGAAGCTTTGCCAAATGAGCAAGTACAGGCCCTGGTGGACTTCTGGATGAGAAAGCATTTCTGATGTTCTTTTTCCAGCTAAGAGCCAAGGAAATGAAACCAGTAAGAACCAGTTTCAGACCTAAGATGGAGCAAGGGGAGGCCTTCTCCCATTTGAGGTCCAACTTGGACTTCTTATTTCAGGGGGTCACAAACGCATCTGCCTGTGGTTCCAGGGAGGTTTGCCGGTGAGGGAAGCTAGGTCAGGCCAAACAGCTGGCATGCGCCCCTAGCCTCAGCTGCTTTTGGCTGGCTGGGCACAACTGCGCATGAGCCCAGGATTGCTAGGTCTTCCCATTTGTCTGAAGAAGGCATAATCTGAATGTTTTATAAGAAATCTCCTGGTTTGTAAATAATGATTTCACATTTTCTTGAGGACCTCACATAGGCAGGCAAAACACAGCTGACTTCAGGGTCCAGCCATGGAGGGAAGGCAGGTCATGGCTCTTTAGCACTCCTGTGGAGAATTCAGCTGCCACCCAGCTCCAAGTCATCCTAGGCAGGCCTACCTGGAGCCCTCACTCATGGTTCCCTGTGCAGGGAGATGGTGAAAAGGTGGCCCCCACCTTACTCAGAGTGACAAAACAGAGAGATTAATAAAGATCCCAGCCGGGCTGATCTATCATCTTCTGGCACCAAATTACACACGTATCCCATTATCATTACAGAGCTTTTGGGTTAATTGCAAATCAGGGAGTTAAGATTATTAATGTGAGTGGAAGCTTACAGAGGTAAGGCGGGGCTCAGATCCAGCTGGCTTCCGTCCCGCCCCGGGCTGGAGGGCCCTCCCACCACCTGCTGACCTCTTGCTCTCTCCCACATCACTGATGCTCCCAAGCTTACCCGTTGGCTTGTGCACGTGCCTTTGAACCATTTCCCAGGAACTCTGTAGCAGGAGCATTAAAAGCAAATGTGCTCATTATACCTGATGGCGTATAATCCATGCAGAGGAAATTAGTAATGATTCGGGCGTCATTAGAGGGAGATGTCTCTTGTCACCCAAAATACCGATGGCAAAAAACCCAGCAGTGCAGATAACAAATGAATGAGACTTAGATACACAAAGCCCTGTTGTGATGGTCAGTGTTGTCCCGAATACGCCCCAGACATCTCCAAAACAGAACACTTAGCAGCTGTTCCAGATTCTTTTTAGTTATGGCAAAGAAGTATTCAGATGTCCTGATATATTCTTTCCATTCAGTTGTTTAAACCGAGTTCTCTGGGCATAACAGTGGAGTGGAATGCCTGAGTGATGTGGATTTTTATTTTTCAGAGGTCATAACCTGCTAGCCTAAACTGCCTTTAGACACAATTTGTTTAGGCTGTATAAAGTTCCTGAAAAAAAAAATTAGGATAGATTGCATATGTGCATATAAATAGCCAGATTTCTAGCTTCTCTAGTAAAATGGGACTATGGAGTAACACTCATACAGCTATAGTCAGTGGGAGTTGAGTATTAACTGCCCCATTAAATGTATCACCCCTTAACCAATCTCCACTACTACCTGTTGTCTCCATCAGTATAATGGAGGAGCAGTTCCCATTTATTATAGCACTTAACAATATCACCTGGCCCTCTTCCCTTATTGAGTGCCTAACTCTGGGAATTTGAGTTTATAATTCATGTTTAAGCTTATCTGTTTTCTTAAGAAAATCAAACCAATTTTTCTTAAAAACGGGCTGGATTGTATTCTCCATTTCCTCAAAACCCTTAGGGTCCTTCCCCCTATCACATACCACCACCATCACCAAGTGCCTATAGGGTGAAGGCCACACACCCATTCAAAGCCTTTGTGGCCTGTCCCACCTCATCTCTTCCATTGCTCCACGTGCTTTGATCTCCAGCAACACTTCACTGCCTCACACATGGAGACCCACGCACTCTCACCCTTAGGGCTTTGCTGCTACAATCCCTCCAGCTTTTATTTCTCATCACTTACCAATGAACTCTTACTCCATCCTTCAGGGCCCCCTTGGTTTTCTGGCCCTTAAATAAGAATGGCACTCCAGAGCAACCTGCATGCCCTTCTTCAGCACTTCTCAGTTATCTGCAGGCCTATCTACAAGCCCCCGTCTCCCACCATATCATGAGCATCCAGAGGGCAAGTCCTTTCCCACCACTGCCGCTGCTCCTGCAGATTCAGCCAGCTTTCTTCTTAGTTGATACTCAATAGAGTTCTACTTGGCACCAGTGTGTGATTTCTAACTGAGTCCCTATACTTTGCTGATGTTCCAAAAGAGTGTTAATTCTCACCAAGTGCTTGAATTAGGCCTAGTGGTCCTGTCTAGTACCTGCCAGCCATTGGAGACTTAAGGCCTTACTTCTAGCTCTAAGCTGGCTATTTGCTTTCTGATGGTCTCTTCCTAAGGTCCCTGCACTGCTGAGGTGTCTTCCATCCTCCCAGATTAATAACTTTAATTCAAGCTATATTTACCTGGAATAAATTATGAGACAAGAAAGATTTGGTCCAGATCAGTCACTCAGAACATATTGAACAACCACTATGCTTGATGTTGCAGGAGAGAGCAGAAAGGGTCTTATAGACAGAAAAGTGGACATATCCTGAGCATATGTCACAATAAATTTTCACAAACCATACACACCTGTGTAACAGCACCCAGGTCACAAATTAGAATGCAACAGCACCCCAGAATCCCTTCAGGCTCCCTTCTAGTCTCTAAACCCTCCTCTAAGATACAATATTGACTTCTGATGTGGTAGAATAGTCTCCCTGCTTTTGTACTTTATATAAATGGAATCACAGGGTATGTCCTATTCTGTTTCTTTCACTTGATACTATGTTTAGAAGATTCACCCATATTTTGGTAATTGTATTACCCATTCTCATTGCCTTATATTAGTATGCAACTATGTGAATGTACCACCAATTATTTATCCATGCTACTATTGAGGGACATGTGGATTCCCCCACATTCCAGTTTTTGTCTCCCATGAACATTCTGGTCCATGCCTCATAGTAAGCACACATGCACATTTCTCTTGAATATAGTTCTAGGAGTGGAATGGCTGGGTCATGTATAGCGCATAGGCAGGGTTGATACATACTGCCAAAAAGTTTTCCAAAGTGGTTGTTACTCATTAATTTTTAAGATTTATTCCTTCTTTAATAAATTTTTTCAATAATGACTTAACACCTGTTTTGGGCAGGCCATTGTGCTAATTGCTGGAGAAAATATAAAGATGAATAAGTACTAGTCATGGCATCCACCTATTTTTAAATTGTCAGTGGGTATTTATTGCCTGTAAGATAAAAATCTCAATGCTGTACCCTGTGTCACACAACACTCACTAAACCAGAATCGAGTTATTTCACCAGGCCAAAGGTCTGAACCTCAAATGCCTTCCAGGTTCAGTCAGATAATATGAATGAATGCAGAGAGCAGGGTGGAGACTGGTGGAAAAAGAGCTCATTTATCCCATTAACACGGGGCAGTAATTGTGGATTTCTGTTAATTACTGACACAAGGGAATAGGGACCTACAATGCCATATTTGATGTTTTCAGATAAACTAGGTATGTGGCTTTGATGTAAAATTTCTGATTTTTACAAATTGAAAACTATTTTAAAAATTAAACTACAATGCTGGTCAAACAAAACACAGGTATAAGCAGGATTTGGTTACAGAGTGCCAATTTTCAAACTAAGCACCAAACTTTGTTCTAGAACTTTCTCTCTTGCCCTGATGTCCCTGTGCTCATGCCCCGCTAATCCCAGAACAAAATCTAGGGCTTTTCTTTCACATCTCTGGGACTCGCATGTCCCGTTCCTTGAAGCCCAGTTCAAAAGCTGCTGTCTGACTGAAGCCCTCCTTCTCTCTCACATAAGCTTCCAAACTATATTGTCACATTTCTCTATCCTAGCATTTGTCTCACTGTAATACATGCTTGTTCATTTGTCTATTTTCCTCACTTGCTCCTCCAGGCCGAAGACCTGAGAGATTATTTATCTTTGTATTTCTAGCATGTGGTTCACAGGAGGGTCCCATAGATGTTTACTGAGTGAACAAATTGTTTCCCAAGCCTCCATTCCACTTTCCTCCAGCTCAGTACCTGGCTTTGATTTGGGGATGCACCTCTCCCTTACTGTGCATGTAGAAGCCAGGTCAAAGACAACCAGGGCCTCAGGAGTAGCTCAAATCAGAGCAGGTTATTTGATCCCACTGAATTGGAGTGGGATCCAGGAAAGCTTCCAGTAAAGAGGGATATATGTTGAAAGCATCTGGCTACCATTTTGCTACTGGGTAAAGCCTGATATTGGAGCCAACTCAGAGAAAAGGAGAACTACAAATGGGAGAGACTGGATCCTGATATTAACTCTGGGGCACCTGAATCTATCCATGCCTGAAGACAGCCTAGCCTTTTCAGTTGTGAATCAATGAGTTCTCCTTTTTGCCTAAATCTTGAGATGAGTTTCTGCCACTGAAAAATAAGGTAACACACAGAAGTTACTTAAATACAAAGTAGAATGTATAGATTTCATCAAATATTTAGTTGAAGAAAAGTGTTTATATGGAGAGGAGTTAGAAATCCCATTTACAAAGGACATTACAATCATGTTGGGTAGATGAAGAGTGCCTAGGTAAGAAGTAGAGATAGTGAGAAGTTTACAGTTGTGGAAACTTAATGTTGGCTGCAGTGAGGACAAATGACAGGAAGGGAGAGATGGATGTGGGCAGAGTATGCTGGGAAGATTTCATGGGGGAAATGGGATTTTATTTATTTATTCATATATATATATGTATACATGTACATATATATGTGTATGCACATATGGATATGTGGTGTGTGTGTATGTACATATACACACACATATATAACATAACATGTGCCATGCACTGTGCTAGCTGAAGCAATACAAAATTTTGCTTTTGAGGAGTTTAAATTTTAGTGAGGGAACACAGATAAAAACAAATAACCGGACAACTAGAAAAATTTCCAAGTTGTAAGTTCTAGGAAATAAATAAGGAATGATAGGAAGACCCTCTTTTGTATAAAGAGCTCAGGAAAACATCATTGAGGAAGTGGCATTTAAATTGATATACAAATCATAGCAGCATCTAGCCATGTGAAGAGCCAGCCTAAGGTGCACCCAGGTAGGGAGACAATATGTGCTTAGACTCTGGAGAGGGGATGAACTCCGTATGTTCAAGGAAACCAATGACTGGTGAGATTGGCACATAGTCAGTGAGGAGGTGAATCCTATATGCTATGAATGGAGAGTTTGGTAGGGGCTAGATCATGTGGAGCCTTGTTGGCTGTGGTAAATAGTTTGGATTTATTCCATGAAAATTGGGAAGGCACTGAAGGGTCTTGCACAGAGAAGTGGCATGATCTGTGTTTTTAGATCATTCTGGCTGTTTTGGGAAGAGCCTATTGGCAGCAAAAGCAGGTGTGTGTTGGTCAGATAAGAAGCTCCTGGGTGCAACATGGTAGTCCGGAATCAGATGTTAGCAATGGAGGGAAGTGCACATATTTGGAATCTCTTTGGAAATAGAATAACATGACTTACTTACAAGTTAGGGATTGAGGAAAAGAGCAGAAGCAAGGATGTCTCCCAGGTTCTAGCTTCATCATCTTAGTAGGGGGTGGTTCCCTTCACTGAGATGGGGAAGACATGATGAGATGTCAGTATGAAGATCTGGCCAGGACGTCGATAAGAACAAAGGACTGGGACAAGGGGGAGAATGAAGATGCCTGAGTTCAGGAGGGAAGATAAGGGGCTATTTGGCACATGGCATGTACTTGGAAATGGTTTTGGTTATCCATAGGATTTAGCCATGTGACCTCTGCTCAAACAGGGTTTGATTTGTGCTATGGGAAAAGTATCTGGGGAGATTTGATCACTAATTCTTTCCATGCAGTTAAACACAGCAGCCCAAGAGTGAGCAATGGTATAATTTAATAATGCACAACATGTCACTGAGATGCAGTCTGGCTAACAGGACTGATTAATAGCCACCTACTGCATCTGTGACTCGCTTTCAGTAATGGTATGAGGAGAGAGGAGACAAAGATTCCCATTATGCTATGACAACAAAGTCTAGACTTTTGTACTTGATGCCATGTCAGACATGATCTGTGGTGCACACAGCAAGATCCCAAAGTCATAACATACACACATATGCACACACACAGACCGTGAAAGATAAAAAACTCTAAGTATGCTAACTGTTCCAACTTTTAGTTGGATAGCTTACATGATTGAGTATTGACCAATGGAGTCAGAACCCCAAAATTATAGCCCCAGCCATTGTCTCCTCCATGTGACCTGTGATAAGGTAATACATCCTCTAAGTGTCATTCATCTATCCAGTCTTTCAGAAAATATTTATGCCAATTACATACCAGGAAATATGAAGGCACAGGATGTATTGTGGTGATCATAGCCCTCTTGGTTTCTGCTGAATCTTACAAGTCTAGTTGGTTAATCGAGTGCCAGTATCCCTGTCTGTTCAATGAGCTCATCAGATTACATGATCTTCCAAAACCCTCTTTATTTTTAAACCTTCTAAAGTTAAAAGTAGGCATTAAAAATTATAAACTATCCTTGATGTTTTAAAATTACTTTTCTTAAAAGATTAATTTTTCTCCAATTATAAAAGTAATATTTTCTACTGTAAACCTTTAAACATGACCAGATAGTAAATTTTATCAGGTAGTAAATGAAATTCCCCATTGCAAATCTCTCTAGTGACATAGGAGAAAATTTGAATTGTTACTGTATTCAAGCAGTCTAAGATCTACATTTTATTTACATTTTAACATTCTCCAAATTATAATGTCTAACAATTGCTATTGGCAGACAGTAATCAATATGTGGTTGTCAGTATTTATGTTTGCAATCAAAGCTTGTAGCAGAGATGATAGCTGCCTGGAATAAAATCCTAACGATTGATAGTGGAGTATTACTTCAATTAATTCTGTACCAACGATCTTAATGGCAAAGAAGACAACAGTATGTGAAAAAAACAGTCATTGATGGTTCAGAGATGAAAGAGATTCAGCAAAATTTGGATTCTAATTATGAAGAAATTTTAGGAATATCTAACCTATTGGTATAGCTTATATTTTCATTTTTATGTATTCCCAAGAGTAATATTTGATTTTTCATATCTAAGTATGTATAAAATTGTGCTTTTAATAGTTATAAAATAGAAATTCAAGGTTACAAGAAAACATTGTGGGGTTTATCCCAGGAATGCAAGGCTGATTTACCAAACTAAAATTTAAGAAAATATGATCATTTCAATAGATGTAGAATAAGCATTTGAGAATTCAAAATCCATATCTGATAAAAATTCTTGATCAACTGCAAACAGGAAAGAATTTTCTCAACCTGATATGGGACATCTACCGAAATCCTACAGCTAACATCATGCTTAACAATCAAGTATTGAAAGCATTTCCCCTAATATTGGTAATAAGGCAAGATCTGCCTATTCTCACCACTGCTATTTAATATAGCTTTGGAGGTCCTAGATATTGCAATGAAGCAAGATAAATAAATAAATGGCATAAAGATAAAAAATGAAGAAATAAAATTGTAGTTATTTGCAGATGATGTAATTGTTTACCTAGACAATCTCAAGGAATCTATAAATACACTGCCAAGTTAGTAAGTGTATTTAGGCAGTTGGTAGGATACAAAGTTAATAAACAAAAATAAAATGACTATTTATATAGCAGCAGCAAACAATTAGAAATGGAATTTAAAAAATAAATTTCATTTCAAATAGTGTCAAAAGCGTAACATACTTAGAAATAAATTTAACAAAGATATGCAAGACCTCTACTCTGGAAACTAGAAAACATTGTTAAGAAGTTAAAGGAGAACCAAAAAAATGGTGAACTAATACCATATTCAGGGATGAGAAGTCTCAATAGTGTTAAGATGTCAGTTATCCTCAAATCCTAAAGATTCAATGCAATCTCAAATAAAATCTCAGCAGGCTTTTTAATTTTTCTGATAAAAAATGAAAAGCTGATTTTGAAATTTATGTGTAAATGCAAAGGCCTAAAATACCCAAAGCCATCTTTAAAAAGGACAAAACTAGATGTCTACTGCCTAATTTCAAGACTTATTATAAAGCTACAGTAAAAGAGAGTGTGGTTTTGTCATAATGACTGACAACTAGATCAATGAAATGCAATAGAGAGTCCACGCTTATACAACCATTTGATTTTCAACAAAGGCAACAAAGCAATCAAATGGGAAAATGAATGTCTTTTCAATCAATTATATTGGAATATCTCTATATTCATATTAATAACCATAATTGCTACCTCATACCACACACAAAAGTTAATTCAATATGAATCTTAGATGTCAGTACAAGAGCTAAAACCATAAAGCTTTTAGAGGAGCAGGCACAGATTTCATAAAGTAATTTTTATAAAAGACAAAAGATCTTTACAGCGTATCAGAATTAAAACTTGTGCTCATCAAAAGGTAAACTTAAGAATATGAATAGGGAAGCCACAGACAAGAAGAAAATGTTGTCAAAACATATATCTGGAAAGGGTCTGGTATTCAGGATATATAAAAAACTCCTTATTAAACAATGATTTTGTCCATTAAAAATGGACAAAAGATTTGAATAGACACTTCACAAAAGAAGACATATGAATGGCAAATAAACACAAGAAAACTGGGTAGCATCATTAGTCATCAGAGAAATGCAAACAAAGCCATAATGAGATACCACTTCATATCTATCAGAATAAATAGAATTAAAGACTAACAACATCATATATTGGTAAGGTTGTGGGGCAACTTGAACCCTCATATATTGTTGGTGAGAATATAAAGTGATACAATTATTTTTGAAAAGGGCTGGCAGTTTTGTATATAACTAAACATGCTATCCTATGACCAAGTAATCTCACTTCTAAGTATTGTCCCACAGTAAATGAAAATATATGTCCACAAAAGATTTGTACACAAGTGTTCATGGCAGCTTTATTCATGATAGTCAGAATTGGAAACAGAACAGCTGTCTGTCAACAGGAGAATGGATAAATAAACAGATATATTCATTCAATGTTGTATTACTCAGCAAGGAAAAGGAATAAATTACCAATACATGCAGCAACATGGATGAATCTCAAATGCATTATTCTGAGTGTGATCAGTCTTAAATAAAAGTGTGGGTATTATATAATAATTCATATGAAGTCCTGGGCCAAATAAAACTAATCTAGAGTGGGGAAAAAATCAGAATGGTGGTTGCCTCTTGGGAGAATGGTCATAAGAATTTAGAGGGAAGAGGCTAGAGGGTGCTTCCTGGTGGTGATGGCAATGTCTTGGGAGGGGGTTTGGGTTACACAGATGTATGTGTTTGTTCAAACTCAGGGAATGCACTTAAGTTTTGTGTGTTTCATTTATATGTAAATTTCATATCCAACCAAAGAAAATATAAACAAATATTGAACTCTAATTAATGAAATCCACACTGAACTATCTAGAGGGAAACATATGATGTCTTCAATTTACTTTGACATGTCCTCCAAATAAAATAGCTTAATGGATGGAGAGATGGATAGATAAGTGATAAAGCCACCATAGTAAAATGTTAATGACAGACTCTGGATACCTTAGTTAATTGTAAAATTCCTTAAATTTTACCATATATTTGCGTATTTTCATAGTAAAAACAATGTCAATAGAAGAACATTTTTTGAAAAAGAAAAGATTCCAGAGCTGTCTTTCACTTTCTAGGTGACCTTGCTGTCTCTGAATCTCCCAGGAGTGTGGAAAGTAGCGTGTATGTCAATGAGTGCTTTACAGACCCTCAAGGGTTTACCCATGTTGGTCACTGAACTCTGCGGAACAGGATAGAAGCATCCTGTATCAATGTCTGCCCCACCCCCACCCTACACCTCATTCCCTGCCCCCCATCCCTAGAACAGCTTTGATGACCACATAAAATAACCAAACAGCAGACACAGAAGGTACTTTACAGAATATGGCTTAAAAACTCCCTGATTACATATTTACTCTAAACCTGTCAGAAAGTAGATGGCTGTTGGACTATAATGAGGGCTGTTTGAAAGTCAAGTGTTCAGCAAATTTGGCCAGTGGGCACTTAGGGAGTTCCAACCTTAAAATCACCAAGTATAGTAATACATGTGCCGGGAGAATCCTCTTCTGGCTGCTGAGCCTAGCCACAGCAAACCACCGTGAGCAAACCGACAGGCCTGGGTGATGCAGTCCCCACGTCCTCCTTTAGAGCCCACATGTCTTGGGAACACACAGCCTGGACCACAGGGCTTTGTGCGTTGAACCCACCAAAGATAAATGGGTACAGGGATAAACAAATGCAAGGAAAAAAGAGCCTGAAATTGTGAGGGGCTGTTCCAGCATGCTTGGAGAAGTGGCATTAGCTCCAAGCCAACAAAGAGCCAAAGTCTGCTTCCAGCTGGAACCAGGGGTGGTGGGACAGCTCTGAGAGGGAGGTAGGAACCATGCGTTACACCTTCTCCCTCTTGGGATAAGACCCTTCTGCTCTCTGGACCCCATACCTCCCTTCATCAAAATGAGACGGTTTAGATTCCTTTGATAGATTCCTAACTTGGGACTCCTGAGACTCTGTGATCTATTTGCAGTATTCCTTCAAACCTAAGAGACATCATGCATTCAGGCAGCTCAGGTTAATAAAGCAGTGAGATTCTTTCCTTGTATCTGGAATTGTCTCTACTCAGTGTGGCAGCAGAGGTCAGATCCAAAGTTCTGATTGGCAATTACACATATCTTTTTTTAAATTTTGAAATGTATTTCTTTCATTAAAAAAATACTATTAATGCCTTACAAAAGTGGGACACAATATTAAACACCTTCAATGTGCCAGGGTCTTTGCTAAGCAAATCAACATTTGGAAAGGTCGATATCTTGCCCAAGGTCCTCCAGCTGGTAACGAATAGAGCTGTAATTCCAGTCCAGGTCTGTATTCTTTGTAATTGGCTACTTGGACTCCAACTGCTCAAAATCAACCCTCCAGCCCTAACGCAACTGCTCTTAGTATTTTGATAAATATGTATCACACTTTTTTAGTTAGACATACACACTGTGTAATCTTTCATAAATTAAAATGTGAAAATGAGTTGTTAACAGATACTATTTGGTAAAAATGTCAAGTTAATGGGAAAAGAGTAATATAACATGTGGGATATTTTCATGGTCAGAGAAATTGCTGGACGAATCAGCTGAACCCCACAGCCTTTGTTGGCCCAGACTGGCTATTGCTCACATCTACAGTGCAGGCTGGCAAGGTCTGTTGTCAAACAATAGTTGACCCTAATACTTCTCCAAGGACCACTGTTTTATTTCTAGATTATGTTCAGTGGCTCTTTAAATTGCCAAACTGCTTCTCTTCATGTAGCACCAAGTCAAGTAAAAGAAGAAAAAACAAAACACCATTTCTCTCTGTGTGTCCTTAAATGCCGTTGAGCTCTATGCAGGTTTTTATGGCTGTTATAAACCCTCCACCTCAGGCTTACAACTGTGGCAGAGCTTCAGTGCTGTTACACAAACACGGCTGCCATAATAAAGCACATCTTATTTGATATTACATTGTATCAGAAGCATTAAATACACATTAAAGGGGTGTTTTAAGGCTCTTTGCAGTAAGTGGCAGATGTTATGAATAATAACCTGCAAAATCCTCCTGAATTCTAAAAAGGTGTGTTCCATAAAGCTTTCATATAAATCTTTAATAGAGCTGAAACACATTGAGCAGTGATTAGAGGAAATCTCTAATCGTATTAAGCTATTAGAGATAACTGGAGCAGGATTGGTAGCCTCAAAAATAAAATAAAATAAAATAAAATAAAATAAAATAAAATAAAATAAAATAAAGGAAGAAAATGAACACATCATGGATATGAAGGATTTCCTATACCTTATTATACCTCTTGACAGTTCTTTACTGGAGTGAGCCAGGCAAGTCTGTGTAATTACACACACAAACACACACACAGTTTAAAACCAAAACTGCCATAATTCACTGAAATTTATGTAAATGAATATGCATTCCTTTATACGAAAACTCGGTAACATCTGCGCTCCATTTAAACAACCTGATTTAATGGAGTCACCAAGAGATAAAGAGGAGGGCAGGGGAAGAATGACCTCATCTACCCATCCCTTAGAGTATCTTGAAAAACAAATAAAATAAAATGTAGGTTACAGGCAAACTAAACAGCATTGAAAATATTGTCCCAGAGGACTTCAGCTTCCCAGGAAGCAGAGGTGTTTAAGGAGACAGACAAGAGCCAGCTGCAATAAACCCTGGCTCAATAAAACTTAATTAACCCCTTGGGGCCTTTGCAAGGAAGCTTGTCAGCATAGAAAGAGCCTGGGATCCCAATGCCTGCTACCAAGGGGTTAATCCTGCCTTACCAGATGAGGGAATGCCAGACCTAAAGGTATAAGTGACACTGCTCACACACAGATGCACATACACACACCCAGAACTCGGCTGTGCATGGCTCTCACCTAACATCACGAAGGTTAATTAACCTTGAGCCCTGACTTTCAGAATCCTAGCATTTGAGGGCCAGAAGTCACTTCTAAATAAACTCATCTAAACCCCTATCTATTGCAAGGGCGATCCTAGCCTCCACTTGAATTCTTTCAGCGCCAGGGAACTCTTCTCAGTAACAATCCCATCCCCAGATCAATCTGACTGATGTAAGTAGCTCTTTCTTATACCTGTTTCCCCATGACCACCTACCAGTAGATCTGTTTCTACTGCAGGTTCCTGTGTTTTCTTTTTCTGGAAGGGATAGAGGATGAACCAAATCAAATTCAAGAGAAATGCCAAATCTTATTTTTTGCTTACTGGGTGTCTGGCTCATTGTTTAGATACAAACCTCTGTTCTTAACTAGATTTTGGAGGTTGACTAGAAGTTAAGTTTTCAGTCTCATGAGAAAGAGGATACATGTCCACAAACACATGCAATGTTAGGAAGAAAGCATGTTGATGGCTCAAGGAGCTAAGGGCTGGGGGAAGCCAAAAGAAGACAATGTTTCCTGATGAACAATCATGGGAGGCTTCATGGGAGATGTGGCATTTGATTTTAGTTTAGTGTGTCCCTAGGGGTGGTGTACATAACTCAGCTGAGATGGTTGCTGGTTTTAGGTGGTCGGCAGTTTCATGGTCTCTGCAATGCTTCTTCAATTCATCTCATTACGCCAAGGAGAAACTGCTGGCAGGTCTTAACATACTAGACTTCAGGCTTGAGCCCTTGGCAGGAAACATCTGGCTAAAATTTAGCAACTAGTTTTGTTTTTCTTACATTGATTTTTAAATCAAGTGGTGTTAGTTTTCTATTTGTGGAAGTTTTACACAGCTTCTTTCAAAATAAATTAAAAACTTTTTAAGTGGTGAATTAACTTGAGAAAAATATGTAGTGAACAATGGGTATTATGAGGCAAATTATGAGTGTGGGGTTTGGGAAGCACACGAGTGGGAGGTGGAGATGGAGAAGGTGAAATAATGCACCTCTTCTCCCTCACTTGACCCCCTCAAAGTGCTGCTGCTTTTGGAGGTGGCTGCAGGGAGAGTCAAATTTCTGCCTCTGGGCCTCTGCTTTCTCAGCCTGCACCATGGAGTGTGTGGTGATCTGTAGCTCCCAAGCCCAGCAGAACAAAGGTTTATAGCCAAGCTGCTGGAGGGCTTCCAGCCCATGGCAATAAAAGTGAGCTAATATTATCCTGCAGCATGCAGGTTCTCCTGAGCACAGCAGATCCATGGGCCACAGCTCACCTGGGCCACTCAGGAGAAGGTGGGGCAGGGCCCAACTGCATCCATCACCCCTGCTCATCTCAGTGCACCAGGGAACTGGCAGCTGCTCTGGCAGGCTTTGCTTCTTGGCCAGGACAATCTACAGAAAGGCCACTGGTTACTCAGCCTTATTTGTGTCTCTGCCATGGACTCACTCTGTGGTTCTGGGCCAGGCCACTTGCCTTCTCTATGCCTAATTTGCCATCTGCAGGAGGCAAGTTATTAAGGCAGTAATTAGCTTGGACACAGTGATCAATTCATTGGAGAAATTGCCCATTCAGCTTCTTGCACAGCTCAGAAATGGTGAGACTTCCAGGATGGCCAGAAGGAAACATTTCCAGACTGTGATTCTATAGCAAAATCTCTGGCCAAGTCTCTTTCTCTGTGGCTGCCCAATTTCTCAGCATATTGAGTGACAGCTTGACTGTTTTATAGCCTTGTGGAGCTTCCCTCCTTTAGTTCTGCTTCTTAGCCTTTCAGCACAGAAGTTGAGCCTACCTTTCTTCTTCAGCCTCATGTTTGGCCCACTAAGTCTCTTTAAATTTCTCTCCATTGTTCAGGGAGGTAGGGCAGAGCTCTTAACTGTCAAGAGGCCCCTGAGCCCAGTGGCCACTGCCTGAAAGGCTCCAGCTCTCACCATGAGAGTGGGATGTGGGGGGAGGTCCACAGGTGGACCACCAGGTACAAAGTGTCTTACGACAGGTTTTTATCTGGTTCAACAAAAAGATATGTTTTCAGACTCCTGTTCCATCTTTGATAATTGTACCTCAGACTTCTTATAGCCAGTATGTCCCCTGGGAATTCTGCAGATTCATTTTAGTAAAGAAAACTTTGTTTTTGTAAATGACTCAGTTTTGATCGAATGCAAAGACCTCCAAGTAGAGTTGCTCTGTCCCTCCCTTTAGATGCATTGGCATTTCTTATAATAAGAAGTAAAGTATCAAGGAACATTCTAATCCATCTACCTTCTCACTCCTACGAGCCATCTCCTGGTGTAAGGAGTTGCCTACTCTTTGTGAACACGTTCCCTTTCCAGATAACCATCTCTAAGTAGATGGGTGATCCTGGACAAGTCACTTATCCCATCAGAGACTTAGTTTCTTCATTTGTAAATTGAACTGATTAAATTAGCACAGCCATAGAGTATGTTAAAGTGACTTTAGAGGTTTTGCAGTTCGTTGTTGACTTTCCCTATGAAAACAGGAGTCATCATTATACATTCCCAAGAAGTAAATAAGTTCTTGGTTCCAGGAATTCTTAATGGAAAGGGACCCACTCTCTGTGAAGGGGTAAGGTACCCCTGCCATCCTATTCATCGAGCCCAAAGTGTAGCTTCTGAGTCAGGCTAGGGGAGTTTGCAGATGATATCCATGAAGTCATTCTTGAGAGTCAGGGCATCCCTAGAGCTTCCTTTAATTGACCCATCATGGATGGAGCTGTCACCTTTGGATTCTTTCAAAATGCAACTACTCCCTGGAGACAAGAGAAAAAACAGCAATGACACCCCGCCTGGAGCATGACTCATCTCTGACGCTTGTGAGGCATCCTGAATGGTCCACACCTGCCCAGCTGACACACCATGCCCGTGTGCACCCAGCAGTGTCCAGAAACACACAATGGGCTCAATGGAGGCATGTGGGGTAAGTGGAATGGTATAGTAGGAAGAGCAAAGGGCACACTGGCCAGTGAGTAGAAAATCTTGGTTCTAATACCTTAGTTATATGGCCTGGGTCATTTAACTTCACTGGCTTTCACCCTCCTGACCTGTAGAATGGCACTGTTAACAATGCTTGCCTCAGTGGTTTCTCTCGGGGATCAACTGAGATAATATGCAAGTGCTTAGTAAATTGTTAGGTGGTATCCACATGCAAGGGATTTTGTTCTTTGTAAGAGTGGGAGGGACTGTGCCAGCTGGGGACCCTCCAGCCCCAGAGGCCCTTGAATGGATCTGTCTCACTCAGTAACATTCCAACACATGGAAAACAATGTGAGCTCAAAAGCTAATAACCAGATCAAAAATGACAGGCTTGAGGAGGGAGGCTAGCCTGGGAAATGTGTTATGAACTGATCAGAAAGGAGAAAAGAAATAAAGTCATTAGCTTAATTAAGGGGCAGGAGGGAATGATGAAACACATCTCCAGCAAAACCAAATTAAGCATTTAGAAGATATTAAAAATGCATTTGAACTCCACTGGTGCTGCAGTTCTAATAACATTTTCTAGGGCTGTAGTCAACGATCAAGTCAGTCTGAGATAAAGAAAAGGTACCATTTCTCACTGTCTCAGGTCCCTGTCACTCCCAAACCTTCTCTTAGCTAAAGCCTCTGACTTCTTGTCTCTGCTCTGGTCTTCTAGCCACTCCTTGCCCAAGATTCCCTTGGGTCAGCATATTACTGGCACAAACTTTGAACATTTGGTAAATCTGGCTGTTATTTCTGTATTCTCAGTATCATGATTTCTTTTATATGCTGTATTCCCGTTTTGAAGGGAATCTAAAAGATTTAACATGATCTTATTTTGGATCATTAGGATAACCTCTTTGTGTGATTCTTGATATGACTCAGGGCCCAAGCTTGAATTCATGTTTATGATCACATTAGTATGAAGAAGTAGTAGTTGTCTTACTACCAGCAGTAATATGAACAGTAGTAACAGACAGCGAGCATTTGCTGACCATTTACTATGTGTTAGGCACTATTCTAAGCACACAATGTATCTCAACTCACTTTTAGTGAATTCTTTTAGTATGTTCATTACTATTACAGTGAGAAAATTGATGCATTAGTTTTCCATTATTATCCTCTAATATACATAAGAAAATAGTATGTGGAATTGCCATAGACTAATTAGAATAGACTTCAGGTATCCTTAATATATATCATGCATCTGATTTTGTAGTAATTTAAATAGAGAAAAATGATGGAAGCAGTTGGTAAAATGGATATGACAAGATCACAAAACACTAGTGCCACAAAAAATAGTCCCATATTTGCATAATCTGTTATTAAAACCATCAGTAAATTCTGTTTGCTATGCTACCAAGAGGTATCCTGAATCCATTAGCCTCTGCTCACCTTCATGGGATCATCCTATTCTTGATGTCTCAATTCAGGTGAGATAGATCCTTATGGGATCCGCAGTATGAGGTGTTGGCAGCCGCGCCCAGAAAATGGCGCCCAATGCAGGGCAGCCGGAAAGCCCCGAACTTCCTAGTGACAAAACACCCCACGCCACTAAACCACATGCTAATTGCGCCTTGGCATAAGGACCAATGAGACCCACCAAATTGTTATGCTAATGAAGCGTATGGAGCCGCACCAACCAGGTCAGAGCATGAGAACTATATAAGCAAGCCTCTCCTTCCCCTCTGGGTCCTGCCCAACGCATTTGTTTCACAAAGAGCTGAAGAATAAAACTTTCTGCAGAAGAATCCTGCTGTTGTTGCGTGCTGTTCTTGCCGGCGAGGACGGGGCGCGCGACCATGAGGGGCTTGGAAGAGCTTCATAGGACTTGACTTGGGCCTTGAAGTCTGGGCTCGATTTGAAAACATTCTTAGGGGAAATTCAAGGAAGAGAAGTCACAGGAGCAGGGAGTGGGAAATGAGGGCAACAGGCTTAGGGAAAAGGTAGGGATATAAGACCTTTCTCAAACTGGATGAAGGGCCCAAAGAAGGTTCAGTATCTCGAGAGGCAGAGAGTTATGCTTCAGTCGTGAGTGGGTCCTGGCCCTCAGGTGACATCCTCGTGTCTTGCCGTTCCACTTGGCCGTGCAGCCCTGCTGTCCTGCGTTAGCTTCGCTCCTGCCCTTTTATACATAGGTGCAACCAGACCTATGTCCTCCCAGCTAAGTAATCTAAACGAATAGCAGACTGTTTCTCTTTGCCAATCATTCCCGCAAAGCCCCTAATCTCACCTCACTTAGCCAACCTGGGTCACATCTCTTCCTGAGCTGATCCCAGGGCCCAGGGGGATGAGATACTCCTGATGGCCAGGACTCAGTCATGAATCCCTGTTGAAACCAAAGATGAAACATGTGAACCAATGGATCAAGTATGAAGAATGCGTTATTTATACACATGATAACTGAGGTACTGTTGCCAGAAATGGGAAACAGATGCTGAGAAAACAAAAGCAATATATTTCCATCATGGGAGCCAATCGTGAGGCAGCAGATGGTTTGACACTTTTAAAGTCTTGACTAGCCCAGAGAGTATCTGTGGTTGTGTTCTGAAGACCCCAGGAAGTGCTGAACATAACCCCAGGGTGGATAAGAATTCATGATAAAAAGACCCTCCTGGCAGAGCAGGCTATCTGCCCCAGACTCAGCAAATGAAGCCCAACTTAATTGCTTGCAGTCTTGGATGAACTTCTAACTCTTTAGCCTTAGGAGAGGAAAAATTGCATAGACAACCTGCTTTTTCTCCTTGGCATGCTGAGCCTCTGAGAAAGTTATTTAACCTCTCTCAGCAGTGATTCTCCAGCTGTAAAAATAGGATGACAGTCCTTGCCCATTCAGGGCTGTAGGCTGAGGGGGAGAGCATGATCTTTAACAAGTTTCTAGACTGTAGGCTGGACAGCAGTTTAGAAATATACATTAGGAATTTGGAGTCTTCACAGATTTAGTCATCTAAGGAGTTTAGAGAAACCTTTCCATCAACTCTCAAAATACTTGGCAATGTTCTCTCCTACTTCTGGTGTTAATGAGAAAATGAAATTTCCTGAAAACATGCTTTCTCTGATGGCATTAGTGCTTCCTGTGAATCCACCCAAGTGGGGATGATAGTGGCAAGATTTGAGGACTACCTGAAGTTGGTAGCAGAGGGGTTAGGTACAGTGGTTCGGGGAAAAGGCTTTCCTGTCCTAGGCTTGGGTGATGGAGAGGTGAATATACAGCTGTCCTCGAGGAACTCAGAATCTAGTAGTGGAGGGACAGAGAGGAAGGCAGAGATATGGAGAGAGAGAGAGAGGGAAGGAGAATGAAAATTTACAAACAATTACTCTCTAGAATAGGAGTTGACACACTAGTATTTCCCACAGACCAAATCTGGCCCACTGCCTGCCTGTTTCTGTATGAACTAAGAATGCTTTTCTTTCCTACATTTTTAATGGTTAAAAACATTAAAAGAATAATATTTTGTGACAAACGAAAATTATATTAAATTCAAATCCCAGTGTCCATAGATAAAGTTTTATTGGCACTTAGCCATCACATTCACTTGCAGACTTAGAGACTTCTATGCTCATTTTATAGATGAAGACCAAGAGGCTGAGGAATTTTAAGCCAACTCAGACTTATTTTATGGCTCAGCTGTCTCTAATTTACCTCTTCCAGCCTTTGGAAACTTAAAATGAGTGGGTACAAACTGTAAAGAGTCCTGAATCCTTTCCTAAGGAGTCCAACCCAGTTCCGTATCTAGTGGGCTACAATCTAAAGCTGTGAGCTGGAAAGCTGTATGACTCAAGCTATGAATATAGAATGATATAGAATGATGGTTTTATAAAGGGTAGGTTGGAAAGTAGAGAGAAATGACGTTGAGCAGAGCAGTTAGGAGACCATGCCTGGTGTTCCACCTGAGGATTTCAGCCCTGGGCAAGCTCACTATGGATTCAGTGAGACCAAGAAATGACAATGAAATGTTCTTGGGGTAAAAGGGTTTATACTCAGCTTTATTCTCCCTGTGGTAGATTAAGCACTAGAAGTACTTCTGCATCCAGCAGTCTGTAGGTCTTCAATCCTCCTCTATCACTACCTCCACCCAGAGCACTGGGCAGAGAGAGATCTTTATATAGTGATTAAGTCAAGAATGGCTCATTGCCTGCTGGTGTGGAAGCAGTAGCCTAGCAGCAGGCCAGTTACTTCATCAAGTAGTTTAGGGTCAGCTGAGGATCCTGGCCATAGCAACTTCCACTTCCCCACACCTGGGTTCTGGGCCAGAGCTATGGGGGCTTGAGGGGTAGCGGCAGTAGGGTAGGTGAAGGATGCTGAAGAGAGAGAGGAGCAACAAGTCTGAGGGGGATAACTTTTAGGAGGAGGTGGAAGGGAGATGGCCTCCTGGTTCAAACCTGGAATGATGGAGGCACTGGAGAAAGGCAAGGCTGGCTGCAGACATGGTGAGATCCACATAGTCTGTGCTGTTTGGAATGACGACAAGCTCTCCAGGGAGAGGTTTATCTGACCGTGCCCAGCCCCACCTAGGCAGCTTTGATCCTGGGTGGCAGCGGGGTAGACAAGTGAAAGAGATCTCAGAAAGGAGAAAGGGGGGAATTAGGCTTGTGTGGCAAGAAGAGAGAAGTGAAGATAGGATAGAAAACAATGTGGGATCCAGATCAACTTGGACTTAGACGTGGTGCTTGCTGATGGGTCAGTGGGTCAGAGAGGCAGCAGTGAACCCAAAAACTCATGTCCCACCTAGGGAGGCAGCAGTTTCCAGGTATGAGGGGATATGCATGAGAATTGCCAGATAGGACTTTTCAAGTGAAAATGGAATACTGGATAGTTTTTGCACTCTTTTGATTTTGAAATTTTGTCAAGAAATCCAATTAAAAGAAAAACACTGGAGAAGTCAATCGAACATATCTAAGGGCTGGATATAGCCTGCAAACACTAGTTTGCAGTCTCTTTCCTGAAAAGGCCCAAGCAATGTGAAATCTCTTTGAGGACCTTCTCTGCGCCCCTCCTGAATCCCCCCCCTGCAAATCCTCCCATCATGGGACCCAGGACCCTTCTCTGGGGACATTCTGGCATGTCTCCAACACTGCAGGGTTTGTGCCAGTGATTGCCTGGGTCTGAGATCAGAGGCTTCTTGGGTGTTTCACATTCAAGTCATAATAAAGAGAAGTGAGATGAGACAGAAATTCGACCACAAAGAATAATTAAGGAATGACTTTGTGTATGAAGATGATAAAAAGGAAAATCCTTTGGGGACTCTGGCTATTCTTTTGGTCCTCAGGAAGAACTCAGACAATACCCAGAGGCAGGGATGTTTGGCTGTGCTAGGAAGGAAAACTGCAGTGAGCAACCCCAAGATATTCTTAGAGGCCAGCTAAGGGTCCCTGTCTAGCTACTGCAGAGCAATGAGCCAAGTTTAAGTATGAATGAAAGTGGGCTTTGTCTTAGAAGCCTGCATTACTTCTGTCCCCAGGGTCCCTGCAACTGGAGGAAGATCTCTGCCCTAGGAATGCATTTGGCAGGTACTCCTCCTATCTGTTTCCCTAGGTGGTCAACTAGACCTTGGAAAAGGCCACTTCAGTATAAGGAGTTCAACAAATACTTTTTTTTCTGCTCAGAAGAATGTAGTTACATGTAATTCAGCAAGCCTTCAGGGAGTGGCTGCCTACCATGTTTCCAGCTTTGTGCTCAGGGCAGAGACATACCTATTCCAGTCCAGAGGCCCAAGGAAGGTGAGACAAGCCTGGACTGGGAGGTGAGAAGGGTTTCCTACTGGAGGATATGAAAGGGAATTGGGCAGGCATGGTCTTCATTACGAACCCCAGTCTTCTGAAAATGAGTTGACTGTTTGCCCTGTTGGATTTTGTACTCACTTGGGATCAGGCACCCCTTCCTTTTCTCTTATTTCTCCCCTTTGGAATGAGAATGTCTGTCCTATGCCCATCCTACAGTTCTTCAAATGTGCCTGGAAGACAGGGCTGAGCCATACCTTTTCCTGACATTGTGCACAACCCTTCTGTGCACAACTCCTGACATTTAAATTGTTCTTTAAATCAATAAATAAAGGATGAAGTCACTGGCTGCTAAGAGCTTCATGGTATAGAATCATAAGAGACCTACAAAACCCAGGAAAATGTGATTGAGAATCAAATAGGTAGTCAAGTTTGAGCATCATGCAAAGAAATGCTGAAAAAGGTAGAAGGCAACAGGATGGAAATGAGCAAGAGATTAAAGGAGAGAAATCAAGCTCAGAGAGGAAGTGAGAGAACTGAAAGTATTACGTGCTTTCTGTATGCCCATAGGACCTCCCCCAAGGATGGGGCTGAAGCCTTAGGGATATAAATTATTTAGACAGGTATTCTCCTGAAGTTAATCTGCATATATACCCAACACTATAATGTTGAAGATGTGTCTGGGACTGGGACAAATGAATTCCCCGAATATGACTTTGTCTTCACATAATGCAAATCAACTCTATTTTTCTAATGGCTGTCTCAGCCATAGACTTAGGCATCCTCCAAAATCATACCATAGTATTCAATTCAGTTGGCTGGCAAATCTGATCCTGGAGTTAATCCCAACCAGTAGCATGCTCGTCCTGACTTGCTAGAGATGATTATGTACAAATTTCCCCAACTCTGTGTTCAGTGATATCACATTGGTAACTTGAAATTGGTCAAAGTGGGAGTATTTATCCATAGGAATAGGTGAATGTTATAAATAAGTAGTCCCTCCAAAATCCTGCTTTTGAACATTTATGAGCACACCGGACAAATAGGTGTCAGAGTACACCATAGGCTCTCTGGCAATGGCTCTGACTGTGACCAAACTGTTGTTTGTACCAAAGGCTTTCAGTATTTAAGAAGTGGTTCCGGTGGTTACATCTTGCCCAGTTTAATGAGAGATGGAGTCTGTAGGAAAACTGGGGAGCCACTAGAAGGAATTTAAGTCAGATAGGAAAGAGTTATTTTTAGTAGAAGTGATTCTTCTAGGGAAAGTGATTGAGTCCAACTTTTCCATTTATTTTCTTATTTTCCCCACTCTGATCTGAGAAACTGGTCATACAACCAGACTCCACTTACATCTGGTACTAAGATTTGGCAGGAACAGTTTGGAGATAGAGAATGCCAAATAACTAACATTAAGGCTTAAAAAACAATTGGACATCTCACAATATCTTAGGCTAAATGGAACATGTAGTGGATACTGGATGCTCCATCCACATGCCTCCTTCAAGGCCACCCTCAGCTGCTGGGACTGTCAGCTGCGTTGGTTCACTGCTACAACTCTCATTGGTCGTTGCCCTTGGGAACAGGGAACTGCCTTGCTCTCCCAGAGGGTAGCCCACAGCCAATGACTGGCTGATGCAAAACACCAGCATCTTGTCTCAATTTGGAACAACTCTGAAGAGCCACTCTAGTCCCATAATTCCTGTAAGGATTAGCTGAGTCCTCAGCTGAAACTTCATTTCCCTCTGTTAAATCCAGCGTTCCTTCCTTCTTACATGTGACTCTCCCTAGAGCATCTGCAATCAATTTTCTGTGCACAACTCCCCACCTCACCTTCTGTTCCCATGGGAACAATTTTAAGATAAAAAACTTAAATTCAGCTGGCTCAATTCATTAAACTCATCTGCTGCATGGGTCCCTTCCATTTTCTGAAAAACAGAGGTCCATCCCTGCTCCTTTACCCAGTGAGAAGGGCTTACCACATCTCACCAGAGCACAATTGCTGTGAAGCTCTACTGTTGGAAACTCTGTCTTTAGTTTGAGTTGAAATCTGCCTCTCTGTTTAGAAAGATGCTCATTTTCCAGGTATGCATTGTGTCCTAGTTTATTCCAGGTGACATTGCTTTGGGCATGTAAGAGGAATATGATGTACAGTCCCCATCTCTGAAAGCCTTTCTGGGAGAGAGAAGATAGGCTGCCAAAATGGTTGCCACTGGAATTCAGAGAAAGGAGGGAACCTTGAAGGGTGGTTTTGGAACCACTTCTTAGGAGAGGTGCCTCTTGAGCAAGTCTCAGAGAGATTTGTAGGATTTGTATAGAATCCATTTAAAGGAAGTCCATCTATGTGGAAAAATGCTTTTCAGAGATGCTAGGCATGTTGATCAACTGAAACGCACCTCTGCTGTTTGTCTTGATCTATTTCCATTTTCTTTTCCACTAACAGCTTTTGACTATACTTTGGAATCTCCCTTCTCAGTCCATGATTCAGATGGAGTGGCTGCACTTTCCCAGCTTCAAGGATGAGCTTGCAATTCAGGTCTGGCCAGTCAGGTTTTTGCTCCCTCTTGATCACAGTATTAGTTATGTGATATAGTGATGTATGGGTACTCAATGCCAGGACTTTTATTAGAGTTGAAGGAAAAGAGAGGCTCTTATTTTGTTTCAGTTGCTAGGTGATACTGTAGTGATCCATTGAATCCTGTGGGCTAAGCAAAGAAGGCGGAGTATGTAAGTCAGGGTTCTCCAAAGAATGGAGCCAATATATGATAGATACAGATATAGATATAGAAGAGAAGATGTGTCATAGTAATTGACTCACATGGTTAGAGAGGCTAAGAAGTCCCACAGTCTGCCATCTGCAGGTTGGAGAGCCAGAAGGACCAGTGGTATAATTCAATCCAAGTCTGAAGGCTTGAGCATCGGGGAGCTCATGATTTAAGTCCTGATCTGAGTCTGAAAGCCAGAGAACCAGAAGCACTGAAGTCTAAGGGCAGGAGAAATGGATGTCTTAGTTCAAGCCAAGAGAGTGAATTCACCCTTCCTCTGCCTTTTTGTTCTATTTGGGCTCTCAAGAGAATGGGTGGTGTCAACGCACATTGAGAAGGGCCATCTGCTTTACTCAGTTCACTAATTCAAATGCTAATCTCTTCTAGAAACACCCTCACAGACACTCATAGAAATAATGTTTTACTTCCTATCTGGGCATCCCTTAGCCGAGTCAAGTTGACACATAAAATTAACCATCATTCAGAGCTTACCTTAGAGTGGAAATTATGGACCGGGAAGGAGTGAAGAGGAGAAGTAAGAGGAGGGAAGTATTTTAAATTGATTATATTGTTTGAGCCCTACCTAGCCTTTGCAATTGCATAAACTTGAACCAGAAATCTCTTGGTGTTTAAGCCCATTTGAATTAGATTTATACTTGCAGTAAAATAATTGTGAAACCTGTACTTAAACTCTAATCTGATGTCAAAGCCCTGCACTTACTGTTCAGCAGCACAATTCAGAGAAGGGACATACCCAGCAAACTTGATGGCAGCAGAAAGCTCCCTGAAGAAATTGAGCCTACAATTCAGCCAGGAGGAGTCAATTTGTAAAACTCCAAATGTATTTGTTAATTTACTACCTAAAGTTTTAGGATACTGTTGGTATTTCTTCAGTGCCTGGCCCTCTCTTGGCTCTTCTGAGGAACTTACACCTTTCTAGATGAACTGCTTTTAGAATAAGCTCTTCTTCAGCCTTGTCTTCAGTGAATTCTAGATGTTCAAGTAGCTCAAATGTCTTCGTTCCTGAGGTAAATTTGAAAATGGCTCATTCAAAAGTGATTCTCAATTGCAGACTATCTTAAAATCATGAGAAATACCGCACTGGATTGACCACATGATCCTGTCTGTGATGTGGGCATTAAGGGACCGGGGGCGAGGTAGATCTTCTCTGCCCCATCCATCCCTCCAGGATGTCAAAGACTTTGATCATTTCTTTCTCAGCCTTTATATTTCCAGAACAAAGAGGCCCATTTTGATCTATCCTTGGATGGCATTCCTGCCCCCACCTCCTTGATCATTTCCGATGTCCTCCTCCTCACTTCCTCTAGCTTTTTTATGTCTTTTAAAGGTATGCCCAGAACTGCACCCAGTATTTCCAGAGATCAGAGAATCAGGCTTTTATCTTTACCCATTGATGTTAAAAAACTTGATCACGATAAAATGAATCATTCTGAAGAACTTGTATTGGAACCTAAGGCCAAAGTCATTCATTCTTTTCTTCACCTACTCACTGAATTACTCAATAAGAAATTAGGAAGATACTACTGTCTGCTTAGGTGTGTGGTAGGCCTTTTGGGATACCAGACAGGATGAGAAATCATTCTTTTCTCCTCAGGAGTGTGTAAGAGATCTGGTAATACAAGACTAACTTAGAAGAAGCCACTAACCATAATGTCTTCCACTAGAATTTTACATGAAATGCTGAAATGCTTTATCACCATTATCTAAATTATCTAAATTGATTCTCTTATCAATTATGTTTTTGCAATGAGGAGAATGAGATTCAGGGAAGTGGGGATACACAGAATTCACATGCAAGTCAACTGTCTCCAGGTTCATGAGCTTTTCCCCTGGACAGTGACTTCTCTTACCACTCACCTAGGAAAGTTCTTAACTCTGAAGTGCTGAGACACAACAGTAAACATCCAGAATCTGAAGTGAGTTACAATCTGAAGTAACTATGGGAATAAAAAGCTTCTACAACGTGACTGCCTGTGGAGAGCAGACTTTTGAAATAAAACTCTCCCAGTTTAGCATTTTTCTGGAGCCTCACTAATAGATCTAGAATGGGCTGAGCTCACCTTCTATATCAACTCTGTTTCCATTGCATTGCCTGTTATCAGTCATTTCTTCTTTATTCAAATAAAAAATCTTGACTTTGGTTGACAAATCACCCCTCTCCCACTCTCAGTTCAAATTTTAATGACTATAGCCTCTGGGTTCTGGAGTGGCTGCTCAACCCACTATGAACTCCATGTTTCTGGAATTGATCCCAAGATGGGTACATGATTTGTGGGCTAAGCTGCAACAAGGAGGGCCAGTCCTATGATTTCTGGAAAAGTTGGAAAAGGCAAGTTCTCTTGCTGATGAGAGAGAAGTACGAGGTTGCTGGTGACCATCTAGTCCTCACATGACAGGAAGCAGTCTGAGAATAGTCACACAGAGGAAAGCAGAGAGCAGAGGTGAGCTAGATCGCCGATGAAACACACAGAACACCCTTTGTAATGTTGGGCCTTCAGTTATGTGAGCCAATGATATCTTCTTTTGCATAACCTAATGAGTTGTGTTCCTGTGATCTGCAACCAAAAAGTCTTCACTAATACTCCCATCCACCTGCCTCCTGGTGGCATGAACCCCTTTCTATCCTTTCTTCAGTATCCCCTAGACTTGTCTTCCTTCAATCGTGACCCATTGACTATAGCATATCTCTTTTTCAAATTCATTAGACTTAGGACTCCGTGAGGACTGGTACCCCATTTGCTATGTTCACTACGTAATAACAGCAGAGTTGAGTAGTGGAATAAACTCTGCATGGACATTAGAGATGACGCCACATTCCCTCAGTCTTGGCTGAGAAGAATGTAAAAATTCATTCTAAAGTTTCAATAACTTAAAATGGTATCATAAGAAATTTAAAATTCAATATAATCACATTGACCAAAACACTAAAGTTTGTGAATTACTAATATTTTTATAACCTATACTAGATTCAGTATTACCCCTATAACATCATAACTAAAATTCCAAGATGCCTTCTTGAACAGGAATTAAAGTGTGTGGGACATTAAGAGTAGCTGAATAATCCAGAGCCTTTCAAACTCTGTAATAGCCTGCAGTGAGAGCCCATGACTGAGTTACATTTTATATTTGTTGAAATCACTGATAACTTTAATGATTTGGAGGGGAATTTCATCAAATATGGTCGCATGAACAAAAGAAGGTGCACTGCTGTCCATCTTTTGGGTCATGGGGGGAAAACCTTGAGAATCAGAGAGAATCTCTCCTTTAATCTGGCCTCTGAATTACTTTGAAATTCTAGTTTACAATCTCTGTTTTCCCTAGCTACCATTTCCTAGAATAGCTATGGCACATTGATTCCCCATCCAGCAAATACATCATACCTATAGCCTCACCACTTTTCATGCTAATCACTTGAAGAGAAACTTTATATTCTCATATATTCCAGACTTGCTCATCTTTCTTCAATATCTAGGCAAATACCACCTCTGGCCTGAAGCCAAGAACTATTTCTCCAACTTAGATGATATTTCCTTCTACTTTACAAAATTGTTTAAGTTTTTAAATATTTAGAAACAGTAACTTCTTGGTAAATAGTTCCAGGAGTTTTAATACATGTGTAGGTCCAAGTAACTACTACAATCAATACAGAGCAGCACCAAAGAGCAAAAACATCCCCTTGTGCTGCCTGCTTTGTGGTCAAAGGCTCTCACCCCAAATCCATGTAAACCACTGGGCCTTTCTCTATCCCTGTAATTTTCCTTCCACAGAGCATCGTATACATGGAGACACACAGCAAGTAACCTTTGAAATTGGCTTCTTTTTTTCACTCAGCTTAATGCCTTTCAGATTCGTTCACATTGTGTATATCAACAACTCATTCCTTTTGATTACTGAGTAGTTATCAGTTGTATGAAGGTACCATCATTTGTTTATCTATTTCACCTGTTAATCAACATTTGGGTTGTTTCTAGTTTTAACTTCTATAAATAAACCTGCTGCAAACATTTCTGTGAAAGTATTTTTTTGTAGACATATGTTTTCATTTTTTCTCAGGTAAATTTATGGAATAGAATGTCTAGATCAGAATAACCATATGTGTAACTTTACAAGAAACATTTTTTTTTCTAGAATGGCTTTATCTATACCATTTTGCTTTTCCACCAGCAATAGTATGAGAGTTCCGGTTGCTTTGCATTGTATCAGCACTTGATATAATCATCTTACTTAATGATGTTGAGTATATTTTCATGTGCTTTCTGTCATCCATATGTCTCCTTGGGTGAAGTATTCAGATCTCTTGCACATTTTTATTGAGTTATTTTCTTGTTGAGCTTTTAGAGTTCTTTATGTATTCTGGAATAAATCCTTTATTGAGTATGTGACTTGTAAATGTTTTCTCTGAATCTGTGGACTGATTCTCTTGTCTGTGATAAGAGATCTCTTATCTGATTCTCTTTATTTCTAAAATCTGTGGATTTTATTCTCTTAACAGTGTCTTTGGCAAAGGAATAGTTTTTTATTTTGATGAAATCCAGTTTATCAATTTTTTCTTCTAAGAATCATGCATTCAGTGTCACATATACAAACATTTTACCTAACACAAAATCATAAAGACTTTCCCTATTTTCCCAGAAATTTTTTAGATATATGAGTTAATTTTATATAAGGTGTGAGATATGGATCAAGGTTTACTTTTTTTTATTGGATAGAGATGTCCAATTGTTCTATTAATGTATGTTGAAAAACTTCTAAACAGACTGAAAAAGAAAATAAAGGGAAGACACAAATTACTAGTAACAAGAATGAAAGGGAGGTGCGTTACCACAAACCATACAGGGATGAAATGGATATTTATGCTCATAAATTTTATATTTTAAGTAAAATGGACCAATTCCTCTTAAGCTACAAACCAACAAAATATACCAAAGAACAAATAGATAACTTTACATTGTTATATGTATTTTAAATAACTTAAAATGAGAAAAATAATCTATTAAATTTACCTAGATATTTACCATTTCTGGTGCTCTTCCTTCATTCCCAAAGTTCCAAGTTTTCTTCTATTGTCTTTTCCCTTCTACTTTAAAAACTTTCCTTTACATTTATTTTAATACAGTTTCACTGGTCATGAATTCTATTTATCTGAGAATATTTTCATTTCAACTTCATTCCTGAAAGATATATACTGTGTACAGATTTTGGATTGGCAGAGTGTTCTTGTTTTTTACCGTCAGCACTTTAAAAATATCCCATTAGTTTAAAGCCTCCATGACTCATGATGAGAAATCATCAGTAATTCAAAGTGCTGTATTTCTATATGTTATGCTTTCTTTTCCTTTGGCTGGTTTAAAGATCTTTTTCATTGTCTTCAGTTTTTATCAGTTTGATTATAGTGTGTCTCTGTGTGGGTTTCTTTGAGTTTTTACTATTTAAGTTTCACCGAGACTTTTTGAATACATAGGTTTTTATCTTTCCCTATATTAGAAATTTTTAAGATGTTATTTCTTCAAATTTCTTTTTAAGAATGAGTATACTACACCTATTCCCCTCTCCATCTGATGCTGTGACAACATATATGTTAAACCTTTTCCTGAAGCTCTGTTCCTCTTTTATTTCCTTTTTTTTCACCCTCTTGTTCAGAGTGGATAGTTTATAGTGGTCTGTCTTCAAGTTCACTGATTATTTCCACTGCAGTGTACATTTTGCTATTAGGTCAATCAACTGAAAATTTTATTTTGGCTACTATAGTTTTTATTTCCAATATTCCCATTTTATTGCTTTTAAAGCTTCTATTTCTCTGCTGAGACTTTATTTCCCTTATTTCAGAGTGTTTGCCCTTACTTCTTGGAGCATAATTATATACAGCTGCTTTAAAGTCTTTGTTAATTTCAACACCTTGGTTATCTTACTTGGTGTCTGTTGATTGTCTTTATCCTTTTAAGTTGTTGAGGTATTTTCATGTGTCAGGTGATTTTGGATTGTATCCTAGACATTTTGAATATTATGTGATGTGATTTTGAACTTCTTTTAATGCTATGAAGAATTCGTTTTATTTCAACAGATCAATCAACTCACTTGCATTTAGGCCATACCAAACTTTAATGGACTGTGTGCCCATGTCATTCAGTTTCAAAGCTTCTGCAGTGCTATTCACATTTGTTTCACTTACATGCCACTCTGAGCAATGATCAACCCTGTAGTTTAGTTCTGAAAGCTTCAGATACACTGTTTAGGAGCAGGTCCATGTACACACAGCTGTGGGTGAGGCCTGAAGTTCATGCATGATGCTGGGACATCTTTCTAAAACTCCTCCTCTCACCATTCTCTTTGACACTCTGACTCTCAGAATCTTCCCTTCTTGGTCCTCTGGCTAGAAAGCTGGAGTTTTAGAATAAAGATGAAATAAAAGAAAAAGAAAAACATAAAACAAAAAAAATCAGGCTTTTTTCTCTCCTCTCTCAGTTCTCTAGATACCCTCCTTCTCATTTCTTGGATCAGAAATAAATGACTTACTTGAAGATCTTTCTGTCCTACCTAGTGTGAAGGTTTAGGATTTTGCTGAGTTTGAGCACAGTTCTGCAGAATCAGAAGAAAAAAATCAGAACCTGCCTGTTACACTACTTTTGAGGGCCCTTAGATAGCTGCTCCATTCATTCTACCCATGTTTTAACTTACATTCAATGGACATTACGGAGTAGACTCTGCTTTGTCCCTCTTACACAAAACATGAACCTCTTTGCCTCAGTTTTTTGTCTGTCAAATTATACATTAGCATCTGGTAATAAGCGATCTTGTGTCAAACTTTTCTGTAGCCCCCACCATTCCTAAACTATGTGCTGTAAACCAGCACATGAACTTTACATGCATTATTTAATTTCATCTTCATGGCAACACTAAGATAAAGGTATTCTTACTCTTATTTTATGGATCAAGAAAGAAGGTCTAAAAGAGTTAATAACTCACTTGAGGTCACACAGTTAATAACAAATCAACCAAGATTCTAACTCAGGTCTATAAATACTTTTATTTGTGTCAAGGATGTAATCTTATAATACTGTTCAATGTTGGAATTATTATTAGTTCCTTATTATAAAGAAACAGGCTCACAGAAGCAATGTGACAAGTCAAGATTCAAATTACAGAATTGAAAGCTATGCTCCATATTAACTACTGTGGGAAATTTATGTGGCTGGATATGGGAAAGGGCTCAACAAATAATGTAAAATGGGGATTTTCTAAAGGAAAGAATGTGCCTCAACATTAAATAATTATTTTTTAATAATGGAAAAACTGGGTTAATGTTTAGATCCCCATAGCATTGTTTACACAACTCCTGACAGATGCATTTCCCCGCTTCTCCTTGTGTCATCAAGTACAACATAGGTTTTTTTTGATCTCCTAAATGTGTTCAGTTGGAGAAACCCAATTTCAATCTGACTATTGTCCTGTATTTTCCATATTTCCGATGGCAAACTAAAAAGCCATGGAGGTTTCTTCTCTGTACAGTATTCTTCTACTTCCCCAAGCACAGATAGAATTTCTGTAAACCTGGAGCTGTGTGGTTGTTCTCATCAGAATGGAGAAGATGATCACATCTGGAATTTACACAAGACTCCATTCATTGAAGCTGACTTTCCCTCTGGATGGGAGCCCATTCTCCATGGCCTTTCAGTCTTTCAGGTGAAATAAAGATGTTACTATAATGGTAGTCTATGAAATGAGAGTAAATACAGTGGCCTTGCATCAGAGAGCTTTTTATAGCAGAAAAGATTATAATAAAGAGAGAAAGTGCATTGTGACCCCCATCTTGCTGCATTTCCATAACAACGCAACTTTGTGGCTCCAGTGGGGCAAGGAATCAGGCAGGAGATTTACAGATGTCTTATTTATGTGCTGATTTTTTACTGTCAAAGAAGGAGGAGGGCCACTCTCAGTTGTTTGTTACTAGGTAATTGATAGAAGATAAATTCACCAAACTGATCAGCCTTCGGAAATCTTTTTACTAGTTGATTCTCAAAGTCTTTTACTAATGATTTTTAAGGTATATATATATATGTGTATATTTAAAAGAGAGATAGAGATTTGTACCATTAAATAAAACCTACTTGACTGAAATTGCGCTCTTTGGAAGAGTATCTTGATGTCTCAGAAATGTTCTGCCCTCTCCTCTGAGCTGTTTATTTTATTCCCTTTAGAGGTTTTAATTTAGTGAATGCAGAGGATATTTAGTTTGCACAGCCAAGTTGGGACCTGCCCTGAAGATATCCCTTCACACATACACATCGCTACTGCCACTAGTTGCAGGAGAAAAAGTACAGAATTTTAAAAGTCAGGTTTGGAAACAACCAGCCGCACATGTTGCCAGGCAGCTGCGTCTGGAGAGGTCTTTCCCTGCACACTAGGTGAAACTTCAGCTTGATTGGGGGAGGATTCTTGACTCTGAACAAGAAGGAATTCCTGAGCAGGTTGGACAAGTGTAGGTAAGGAAGAAATTCATTAGAGCAAGAGTAGTAACATATGGCAGCTGCCCTCTAGTCGGCTGAGGACAGGGAGATGCAGAGGGAAGGAGGGAAAGTTTGTTGAGCTCATACTAGGCCTAAGGCAGATTCCCTTGCCAACTCCTGAAGCCAGGGCCACCCGGTATCCCATGTCTGCTTGGATCTGCACAGTCTGTGGACTAGCCCCTGCCATCCCAGGATTTGGGGGAGCTGCAGAGCACAGGATGGAGTGAGACTATGTTCTGAGAACTCAAAGAAAGGAGATTTTCAGGCAGGCTAGTAAGGGCAGGTTGGGCAGCTGCCGTTCCATCTGGGTCACCAGGCAGTGGGAACTTTTGGGCCCAAATCTGAGCTCTCAGTAGCCCCTCCCTACTTTGTCAGGAGTAAAGCAGAGACAGAGTGAAGACTTGGAAATAAAATGAAATAGCCAAGTAACAATGGTGCTTACTATTGGAAGAGCACAGAGACAAAATGCAGCAAATTGAGCAGTGAGAATTTTTTTATTTAAGGCAAAAAATACATACTCAAAGAAAGGAGTGCAGGCAAGCTCAGAGAGGAGGTGTGCTAAAAGGCTGGGCATTCTGTGTTCTAAGGCTTTCAAGAATGGGACAAAGGGTGGAGGTAGGGGTTGTTGGGCATTGGCTCTTACTTGTGGTCGGTCCTATGATGTCTCTCTCTAGTGAAAGGCAGTATGTCCTCATCCACAGTCAGTAAACGTGACACAGGGAATTTATTAATCTTATTCCTCTCTAAGATAGCAGTTACCCTCAGGCACTGGGAACATGTTAGTTAATACTGCTTGCTCTGCCCTAACATAGGTTGTTGGTTGATTACCAAAGACTGTGTTAGGAATCTTACCTCCTAACTCCCTGGTTTTTAAAATGGAATCTTAGCCTTAAGATGGAGTCCCTCCTGTTCTTACTATGCCATTTATATCTTGGCTTTTTTTGAAAATTAATTATGATGCTTGTCCCCTGTCCCTGCCCTACATCACAAAGGCTAGAAATGAGCTGCATTTTCATTCTGTGGATAAATGGTATGGTCAGAAATATTTTCCCTAATGAGATTATAGATTCCAGGGTATCCTAGGATAGAAAATGGGATTTACACCCGTTGTCCATCAAAAGTCAATACCACATTTCCTAAGATCTCGAATTGGCAGCATTTGAAATTGATGCCATAGAGGTTGTTTACCTTGCACATGGTTGAGGATTCTTTAAAATTACAAAGGAAATTTTTAAAAAGAGAAAGAAGTGCTCCAGCAACAATTACAAAAACAAGAACTTCACCCCACTGTGTTTTATAGATTGTAGTTGCAGGCAGTGAGCTCACAGATGGGAGAGAGTGAAGTCACCAACTGAGGGGAAGAGCCTGCTTGGTGCCAGAGGACCACATGATCATAAAAAAATAGACCCACACTGAGCCAGGTGTCCAGGCTGTAAGAACTGAGGTCAAGTTAAGAATAAGTTCAACTGTTGGCTTCCTTGCAGGGCAAGGCCTCAGAAAGGGGGCAGAATGTCAGTGGATCTCAATCAGTGTGATAAGGACTTCCTCAACTGTTCTTAAGTTTCACTTCTATTCTGTAATTTCCCTCCAGCACCAATTTGCTTAACAGGTACTTTTACTAGAGATTTGGAACAACTCGTATAGAGTGACATAAACCAAAACATTTTTGAAAGAAGAATACCAAAAGCAAATGAAATGTGGATTATTGCTCTCCTTTTATTCCCAGGCTTGTTTGTTTTTTGATGACATCACCGTTAGGTTACTTTTTATGTGATTTGACCAATCGTTATGAAAAAAATGATTTGGTAGCTTATGTAAATCATAAAATTAACCAACATTCTCATTTTTTCAAATAACATATTTTTTCCTAATATTGAGTTATTTATTGAGCATTTATTGTTGTCCTATCTCCTATGCATAAAAGCACTCTTCTAAGAATTCGGGGGTGTAATACAAAAACGAATGAGATATGATTTTTGTCCTCAAAGCATTTAGCATGTATTAGGTTTGAAGCAAAATGAAAGTGAATAAGCAGAACAAAAGGTGAAATGTAAGAAATGCCATAAGATGTTTTAGTAAGTGATGTATTTGCCTAAGCAATCCAGTTTTTAAGTACAATGTCTGGTAGGGTGTGAGCCTATTTTGCTCTATGATGGAATCAATAAGCAAATGAAGTAAGGAGCCATTGAGATGAGATTCTAAGGAAGTTAAGAGGATGTAGAGATTATTTCTTTGGATCAGGAAAAATAAGATGGAGGAGTTGCCATTTGAGCCTTGATTGTGAAGATTGGAGTCTTTGGAGATGAAAGGAAGGGCTTTCCAGGACAAGAGAACATGAGCACGTGCTCAGCAGTGGGCTAATGAGAAATGTGCTTGGCAATGTGTGAGCCATCCAGATCTGCTGAGCAACTATCACAACAGCCACCAAAATACATTGGAACAAAAATAAAATGAAATAAGCCAGGCACTTGCTGCCCTGGCAGGATTAGCAAAATGTGGGACGCAGTCCCACTGGGAAGTGGCTTGTCATTTGAAGCAGGCCAAGTCCTGGAAACATCAAAGTCAACCAAAATGACATTAAAAGGAACACAAATGATCTAAATTCTCTGGACCTTGGTTTCTTCATCCATGAAATGGTGTTACTGATATCTATATTGCAAGGTTGTTTTGAGGATTATGTGAAATTAGGTCTATAAATTAGCTGGGATATAATAGATATATATATATGTTTATTATTTTTATTATTAATAATAAAGATAATAATAGCAGACATTATTTAACCAGGTGTGGCTAATCATTGCAATGTGCATACCATTCATTTGAATTCTACTGAGTTTATGTAAGCATAGATAATAAGACATCTAAATAACTTGCCCATTAATTCACTCTCTGTTTTGTGATTTACCTCATGCATTGATTTGCTCAGCTGCATCTGGTTAGAAATGTTAAACACTGTCATCACCAGAGATTTAGTGCATTTCATGTGGATGAATCTAAAGCCAAATGTTTTCAAACAAAGCAAGCTAAAGAAGAAAATAAGAAGGCAGTTGATGAAGGGGACAAATGTTTTGGAACTAAATCTAGATTCAAATCCCTGTTCAGTCACTTACTATCTCTGTGACCTTGGGTAATTTGCCTAATCTCTCTAAGCCTTGATTTACTCATTGTAAAAGGGGGATCATGATAATGATGGCAATAATGACAGCAATAGAAAAACAAAGCCACAACAGTAATAATAATATATATTTCATACAGTGACTATTTAGAGCATAGTGCTTGGAACAAGAATTATTACATATTGTTATCTTATTTCCCTTTATTTGTTCTCCTTAAAAGTTCCAAAACCAGGTGGCCAGGATTTGTGGGAAGGATAAAGTTCCATGTGGGGTGATGAGGGAAAGAATATTTGTTTTGCTCTTTGAAAACTTCAACCCTGATCCTAGCTGTGCCACGAACTCATTGAACTTCATTATTTGTTTTGACCCTGACCTTTCTTCATTTGTTAAATGAAGTTAGATTACATAAGTCCTATCTTCAAGGACTGCATTTTAGGACACGTGTGTACTTATGAGAAATTTCCCACCAAATTGAGTCTGTGTGTACATTGCAAAAGACGATTTGAAGGATCAACCAAAAGCGATATACCATTTCCCGTATTTATTTTGTTCATTTAAATCAACTGCAGAAACATGCAAATTAGTAAAAAAGAAAAAAAGAAAGAAGCCAAACTTCTGCCTTAATGCAGGGCGTCAGAAAGGAACCCGTACTTCTCCCTTTAATTCAGGTCTGTATTCTGGATAAAGACTGTATTGTGTAGGGTAAAATTCAGTGGGATAATTTTAGTTTTTCCATATTTTTGGCAACCTGAGTAGAGACCATCAGATTGTTCACTGAGATTCTGACTTAGTAATGAGACTAGATGTGTTGGATAGACTCAGACTAATTCTTTAAATAGCTGCTATCTTTCAGGATTGAAAGATATTCTGAAACCATTTGAAAAATTCCTGGATATTATTGATAGAGACCATTTGGAGAACACTTTTTTCTAATGGCATCACTGAGTTGAGGGTGAGTGTTTTCAAGCTTCCCCTGGTACCTGAGAATGCACAGCATCTGGCTTTCCTCAGAAACTAAATGGTAGAGGCATATTCTGTCTGGTCTTCTTGGTGCATTTTGGAGTGCATCCTGGACCCTGTGGTGTGTCTCATACCTTAGACACTTTTATCCTCAAACAAAGATCTATGGAAGACTGGAGCTGCTTATATGCAAGGGAAACCAGAAATGTGCAGTTTCTACCAGAACCCTGGACAGCCCACAAAAGTCCTGATCCTGTGTTCAGCACCCTGGATAGCGCACACAACCCACCCTCCTGGTGATCTGGGTGTCTCAATGACTGTCCAGAGGCCAGATCTGGGTGACATAAATAAGACATCCAGAGTATATTCCAAGAGTAAATGCTTTGTCAAATATTGTGCACTATGTGCTTTGCTTGCCTTGCCCTAGTTTTACCCTTGTGGCTGTGTGCAGTTCATTTGTTCATTTGGTGATACTTCAATGAGTTCTAGTAAGTGCCTGTCACTGTGCTACATGCTGGCAAAACTAATAAACAGTCCCTCTCCTCATGGGGTTTTATTCCTTTAGGGAACTGCAAGTCAATATGACTGGAATCGCTTGCAGGGGAAGCATTTCAACAAATAATCTTGGTAAGTGAGCAGGAAATAGAACATGGATGTATCTGTGGGCCACATTCAGGAGGATAAAACTTCTTGAGACTCCATGACATTTAAAGCTCCAGGACCATGGAGACACACTGTGTTGTTAGGCAGCTGTTGTTGTAAAGGCAGCACCTAGCAAGAGAACAGGTAGAGGCTCAATATTTGTGTGCTCTGTGTGGTAGTGAGTCATTGGATTTTAAGAAGAGTAGTAACGTCTCCATTTTGTATTTTATAAATATCGCTCTGGCAGCATTATGGAGGGTGGATCACAGGGAAGAGAGACCAGATGCAGGAAGACCAGTTATAAGATGATTGCAGTGTTAAAGTGAAAGATGATAAAAGCCAATTGAAATCCAAAATAGATATGAACAACAGGGTACAAGAAAAGGAAGAATACATTAAAATAAGTTTAGTAGGAGATGTAGATTTTGTGGAAAAGATTCACTTTGGGTTAGTTTGAGTTTGAAGTGGCTGTGAGACATGAAAATGAAGGTAACTGGGGACAATTGTTCTGGAGGCAAGACAGAAGTATGGGCTGGTACATATAGATTTATTTCCAGAAACAGTTATGGGATTCGTGGAGTCATTTACTTACCCTCATGAGAAAATTGGCAGGGGCTTAAGGTGTGGAGAGAGCTAAGAAAGGAAGACTAGCAAAAGTAGGGTACCTAAATTCTAATAAACCATGTCAATTACATCTTAACAGACCTGTTTTTTTCTCACTCATATAATTAAGATTTTGGTTCAGGTTATCTCTTTGTTCATTCCAAATTTTATGTTCTCTGACTATTCTAATTCTGGTTTAAAAGTCTAATGTCTTCAGGAGCAAGTTAAGTTTTTAATTGGTAAAGCTGACCAGGTGGAGACCATGATAAGCTGGAGAGTATATGTTCATCCTTATCTCTCTATAGAATACATACAGAGTATGTACAGAGAGCAGATAGAGTGCATGTTTATACCTTTTCTCAAGGTAACTGTTGCTACATGAATATTTAGACATCAAAATATATCTTTAAAGGTAGGTGAAGATGCCATGTCTCATCCTTGTGGCCCAGTTTTTTATTTCGGCTACAGGGGACAGATTGATGTGAGCTCTTAGTCATCTTGGGATGACAACATGCCATCTTTGTGCCTCAAGATCTTTCTTAAAGTTGTAGGATGTAGTGGTTTGCATATAAGAGAAGTCTAAAAATGCTGGGACAACCTTTTATGGGATGGGAGCTCATGGATAGATTTTCCAGACTCTCATCTTTCTGGTAGCATTCTCTATGTTGTCCAGAGGCTAGAGTGGCAATGAACCCTCATTGCCTTTAGCAGAAATATTGATAATTCACCCTTATACTGTAAAATGTAGAAAGCTTCCATGAAAATTTAAACTGGCTCTTATCTTGTGGCTGAAGATGGAATGTGCAACTTCAACAGAGTCCCTAAATCAGGATCATGTTAAGGGAGAGTGGGACCCTGAGACATGGACTTGGGACATTTGTGTAGATGCGTGCATGCGAAACTTGAATTCCTTGATTTCCACGAACTCTCTAGGACAATAGACATAGCCCCTTTTCTCTTATTAGAGAACAGCCTTCTCTCTCCAGGATACCTTAACTGGGGTAGGTGTTTCTCAAAATATTGCTGTTTTCCAAAAGATCCACTCCTGCTCCCATCACCATTGCTTCCATACCAATAACTAGACCAATAGCAGGTGTTAACATAGGTAATAAGAAATAAAATTCCCTTTCTAGAGAATATAAACTTTACTCATTAAATGAGTTTAGGACTTGGCTAATATGTACCAGCAGGAATTTGGGAAATGTGTGGGAGAAAAGATCTGGATGGAGTTGGACCAGGTGGAACAGAGTGCAAAGCTGTGTGAGGGTAAGTTTATTGATATGAGAGCACTATCCTATGATTTAGGACCTAGCATTTTTGTAAGGACACCTGGAACCAGTCTTATTAGCTTCTGGAATGATTCCCTGAAGCTTAAGCATGATGATGGATTACAATAAATGAGTTGGGTATGACACACTATTGTGAAATGAGTAATAAAGCCAAGGGAAGTAAACATGTTGGAATAGGGTACCAGGGACAGTTGACTCTCTACCTGGCTATTTCCCTGGGAGGGCTCAGAGGTCATGTCTTTCACTGGACAATTAGGATCACACTACTGAGGTGGCACCAGCATGACTAAACAGCTCGATGGTGTTTGATGCTGTAGGACAGGATTGACTGTAGGAGACACTGCCATGGATCTGGGCTCCACAATTTCAGAAGCCAGCTGGCAGCCCTTAACATCAGAGGAGAGGTGATCATAATGGCCACAGTGGCAGCAAGGCTAGGAGGACAACCAGAGTTCTCTGACTCACTGAGATCTGTCAAAATGGCTGATATATGATGACATTCTTGAGGGTGAGATAGTTGGGAGGCTGACCAGGGTATTGCTTGACTTGTATAATGGGAAATAATGGAGAACTGATGCGCACAGTCTGATATCAGCCATAGCAATGAAAGATTTCAGTTCCTTACTCAGTTCCTAGATATGTTCAATTTTCAGATTCAGGGCCTGTTGATGGAAGGGTGACCGGTTGCTCTTGAAGAAAGACTCTGAAATGCCATAGTGACATTTTATTTGTTTATTCCATTAATATTCTCCTAATCCCTCCCTAAAGGACTGGTAGCAATTTCTGAGAGTAAGTGTAAACAGAGAAAAGAGGAGTACCCAGAATTTACCAGGGCTATTACACACAGAGTCAGAGATCACAATGATGCTAGGGGAACCAAAACACCATCGTGGCCCCTTATTTAGAGTAATGGCTTATGAGGGCAGATAATAAATGAAATCCTAACCCAAGTCCATTTTAGAGTGGATCCAGTAGGTCTTTAGATATGCCCAGTCCTGAAGTATATAAGGAGTATGTATATACTTAATTGTTGGTATCACCCTCACATCAGTCCCTGACCTGTGGAATAAGAACCACTAAAATATAAAAGGCCAATTAGAAACTTATGAAACCCTTCATATTCTAGCTAAGACATATATCAGAAGAAATATCACATAATAGGAGGAACTACAGTTATAGCTAGTGCATTGGACACATCCAAGGGGTGGACTGTAGCAGATCCTTTTTTGGTACTCGGCCATATTTCCATGTTACACTTCTGATTTCAGCTCCAGTGGTCGTGGACAATTCTGGCTCACTTACCAAGGATAGGATTTCACCTTAAACTTGTACTACGTGTCCCTTTTTAACCAGTCTTCTCTAGTCATGGGAGTCAAATCAGCTCTCTTTTCCAGTCATGGGAGTCAAGTCAGGCTATGAGCAAACCTATCTCTTTTTCAGAAGTGTGCAGAAGTGGGAAGAAGTTACTGTCTCCAGGGTAGATGAGTACTGGTGCATAAATGTCAGAGCCTCTCATTTTGGCCATTAATTCTGGGAAGCATTCTGCTTGCATCCCAGAAATTCCAGTGCAGTGAAGCCTCTGTTGCTTCCAGCAGTAATTACCCTTTTGTCAGCTTCTCTTTGTTTATTTCATCTCCCTACACCCTTACCATTGATTTCTGGGATCAACTTCCTGCATAATCTACCTATACCCAAGACCTTGTCTAAGTGCTTGCTTTTCAGGGAAACCAAGCTATGACATAGGCTTGCAGCTGCCAGATATTCTAATTTTTAATGAGAACTTAGAAATCTGTATTTCTATGAGAAACTACTGATTTTTGAATGACAGCATCTAACAACAATCATAACACACCTGTCATTCATTCTTGCTTCCATGAATTAATAGTGTGCAAATTTTGTTCCTCATGAAGTTCTGTATTGTCTAGAACATGAGACTTTGGTGGCATAAGCTATTAGGTTGATAGGATAGAGTGGAGGGAATTGTGTTCATGGCCTTCTCTCTGCTCTCAAGCAAAAAGGAGAGCAAATGAAAGGGGATGTGTTTAGACCTGGATATTAAGCCTGACTTGGTATCCTTGCATAGAAGAATGTGCCATTCAGTTTTTGTCTGATCTCAGCAGTACATATATAACAAAATGTGAATTAATGTAGGGTTACATTTCACATAGGCTGGAGCCGCAGTGTTCCCTGAGTTTGGATGTAAACATTGGCATTTTTTCCACTGAGAGTTTGAATCTGGCCCCAGAGATCAAGCCATTGAACTGACTGCCAGTTTCCAGCAATGGCTACTTGGCAGAGTGAAAAACATGCAGCTGGTGCCTGAGTCTTTACTGCTCATGTCCCCTGGGGGAGTCCTGCTTGGTCATGTGTATCCAAGCACACAACCTTGGTTACCTGGGAAACCAAGGCCAAGTGGGTCTGGATGCTTTTTCTATGGCCCTCATGTTTAGCAGATGAGATGTTCCCAGAGCGCTCAGCTGAGAGCGTTTTGGAGATGAGGGATTCATGTAAATTCCTTCACAAATGCACGTGATGAGTATTATCAGGGGCAATTTGTGGTGACAAACCTCACTGAACACTTGAGCACATCACCATTTCTCTGAAGGTCTTTTGCCCTGGTTTACAAAATGAAGATAAACATTCATTCATTTAAAGATTAAGCACCTACTATGTGGCAGGCATTGTGTTAGGACCTGGGGACATAACAGTAGATGAGACAGACAAAGTCCCTGATCTCATGCCTTTACATTCTGTTTGGAGAAACACACTTTAATCAATCTAACAAGCAAGTTTTTTTATTAATTAAATAAACAAGACACATCCCATTGCTAATAGGGGCTATGAAGAAAAGAGAAAATAGCGTAAAACAAAACATAGACAGGTGAAAGAAGTTGCCTGGCATGTGTTCACAGGATGGAAGAGAAACCACTTTATAAGGGGAAGACAGGGAAAATCTCTCTGAGCGGATGTTACATCAAGAAGGTTTTACTGCCACAAGGGCGCCAGCATGTGAGCATCTACAGGAAGAGCTGAGGGAATGTGTTGCCTTGAGGCAGTAATGAGGGTGTCCCAAAATGTTAGGGGGCCTCTACCCACAGAAACTGATTCATCTTCCACCTGAGACCAAGAAAGGCTTTGGAAATAGAGGAACTGGAGTGTCAAAAGGTGTGGTGGGAAAAGCCTTGGGTCTAAGGAATAAACTACAGGTGTTTGCTTCTGCTCTCTGTTAACTGGATGACCCTGTCACTCTCCACTTTGGACTTCAGTTTCTCCATTTATAAATGAAAGGAATGAACTACCCCAGTGGTTTCCTTTTGCAGATTTTTTTTCTTTAGATATTGAACCTTTTATCCAAAGGAAAGATATAAAACAATGAGGATATGGAGCACAGTTTCCCAACCCTGGATGACATGATGTGTATGCAAAGAACCCTCCCTTACCAGCCCTGGAATTCTAGGATCCCATGGGTCCAGGCCTCCTTGCTGAGTGCTCAGATCCAAGAATGGCCCTACTTCTTTCTTCATTGCCTTGATATCAAACTGCCACCCATGAAGTTGACCCAACTGAGGTGCCAGGTCCCAGGGCTCTGTGTGTTTGGGTCCCTCCCTCTTGTTTATGATTGCAGAAGAGTCTAGGGATCATAAGGTCTGCTAATTCAAGGTGAAAGGGCTCCCGTCTGCACTGAAGCACCACAGAGCCCAGGTCCGAAAGAGAACTAAGGGAGGTTATGCCTCCTCCAAGACCAGAGTTGTGCAGGTGCAGGACTCAGGACAAGATGGGCAGAATCTCAGCCCTGAATTCTTCCCCTCCTTGATTAAACCATGGAACATGAAAGGCGTGGCAGAAGCAGGCTCTCTTCTGAGCACAAGGGGGACACATAGTGGCAGGTGCAGTCTCTCTGTCCAGACTATTTGACACTCTGGGATAGCAGAGGTGCAGGTGAGAGCTCTTCAGGTTGTGGGCCTGCCACCCTTCTGTCCTCTTTTTTCCATTCTTCTGCTTTGCTTGCCCATGTCAGTCCAAGAACACAGCCAGCAGCTGCATGGAAGTGGGGCCTGTGATTCTGCTGCATGGGCAACTGTCCTTCATGAAGCACCTCCTCATCACCACCCCAGGATCCGCACACACCTAGAGGACTGCTGAAGAGCCCATTAAATGCTTAAACATGAAATAGAGTATACCTACATTTTGAATTAGTTTCTCTGAGCATGAGAGGGAGGATCTGATTATGTAAATGATGCATAAATCCCCAATGTGAAAGGTAAACTTTCATCAATGTCAGTAACTCAGACTGAGCTTTGGGCTTGGGATGTGAAGAGAAAGTTGATTTAACTCAGCAGGTTCGTTAATTTTTTAAGAAATTGCAATTGAAGGAGGCAAAGCAATGTTCTACAGGATGAGAAGAACACTGGACAGGGCATCCAGAGCCCCGGGTCCTGCTCCTGGCCTGGTTCTGTGTGAGTGTGGATGAGCCCCTTACTTTTCCAGGCCTCAGTTTCCTTATCTGATTCAAGTGGGCCCCTATGACCCAGTTTTCCTACCTCCTTAGGACATGATGAAGACAGAATGAGACAATGGATGCAGAGAAATACAACTCAAATTGTGATATCACTCTGCCAGCTGTTTGTTACCAATCTGCAATGATATCATTGCAAAAAGTAAGAGTGAGCATTTAGTAACTTTTACATCAATTTGACATTGCAGTGACAGCCAAGTGTGATCAGCAGTCTTGCCTGAGCTTCATGCTATTAATTAATCCATGATGGATTAGAAGTAAAATGAACAATGTAACAACAACAAAAACTGATTCTTCAACACACGCTTTGAGAAACACTGATGTGGATTCTTGCCTTTAGAAGTCCCAGAACACTAGGAGAATCTGTAATTGAATAAGATGTAATGTGAAGTAGCTGGTAACAGAAAACAATAGAAATAACAGAAGGAAGTGCTGGACCTGGCCGTTCTGCTCACTTGCTCTGTGACCTTAGCTAAGTAACTCTCCTCTCTGGACCCCTGATGCCATATATAATTTCTACCTGAGGCTTTCTCTTTTTGCCAAAGGTGCTGGTATTAAGATTAAGAAGAAGTGTTAACAAAAAAGATCAGAATTGTTAATAAATTAGGTACCAGGTTGGGAGTAATGGTTGATTGCAGAAATGGCCACAATTCATCACTCCTTCCTCTATATCCATGTTCTTTCACAAATTATTTTATATTTTATTCCATCAGGAATATACTTCTCCTTCCTGTGAAATGGGATAGTTCTGTGACTTGCTTTGACTAATACAATGCAGCAGAAGTCATGGCCTAAGTCATGTCCTAAGCGAAGGCCTCAACAGGTCTCTACTTACTCTTTTGGATCCCTGCCTGCCTGCCATGTGAACAAGTGATAGTCCACCCTGAAAATTCAGTCCCCAGACAAGTTGGCAGCTAACTGCAGGTTCATGAGTGAGCCCATCTGAAATCAGGGGAATCACCTAGCTTGGTCTAGTCCAAATTGTTGACCTATAGAATTATATGCTAAATGAATGCTTATTGTTTCAAGCTAATAAGATTTGAGGTGGCTTGTTATGCAGCAGAAGCTAATTGATTCAGGAATAAAATATGATGTTGGCAGGTACTGGATGTGCTGATTGGGCTCCAGGCAAAATAATGATGGAACCATTTGACTAGAGCATCCTTCTGGTCCCCCATTGCCCTATAATTCAGCTCAAAAGTGGCTTTTGCTTTCCTGATCCTGCTCATTATGCTCTTTCAAAATGCACCTTCCACTATCACAGGTCTTTGACATTCTGGATGACAATCTGATTAAAGCTAAGGCTCCACACCTCAGAAAAAAATTGCATATCTCCATACTTACGTATATTCTGTATACAATTTTAAGACTCTAGAGTCCAATTATGACCTCCCCCTGCCCAGGTTAAGAGTTCCAGATATAGACCCAGCCACTCTCCTTAACTCCTCACAAATCACTCTCTCACCCGCTATGGTTAAATTTCCTTTCTCAGCTACATACCATACATAAAGGTAAACTCAAAATAGATGAAAGACCTAAATACAAGACCTGGAACCACACACTCAATTCCTACAGGAAACATAGGCAGCAAACTCTTGAATATTGGCATTAGTAATTTTTTTCTGGATATGTCTCCCCAAGCAAGGGAAACAAAAGCAAAAATAAACAAGTGGGACTACATTAAATGGAAATGCTTCTGCATAGCAAAGGAATCCATCAACAAAGTGAAAAAACAGCCTACTGAATGGGAGAATATACTTGTTAATGATATATCTGATAAGGGGCTAATATCCAAAATATATAAAGAACTCATACAACTCAATACTAAAAAAAAAGAAGAACAAAAACGCCCAATGATCTGGTTAAAAAATGGGGAGATGACCTGAATAGACATTTTTCTAAGGAAGACATACAGATGGCCAACAGATACATGAAACAATGCTCAGCATCATGAAACATGAGGGAAATGTAAATCAAAACCACATGAAATATCACCTCACACCAAAGTGGCTAATATAAAAAAAATAGCAAGAAATAACAAGTGTTGGTGAGAATGTGGAGGAAAGAGAACCCTTGTACACTGTTGGTGGGAATGTAAAGCATGCAGCCATTATGGAAGGCAATATGGAGGTTTCTCAAAAAACTAAAAATAGAAATACCATCCGACCTAAAAATTTTACTTCTGGGAATTTACCCAAAGAAAACAAAGTCACTGATTCAAAAAGATATATTCTCCCTTATGTTCATTGCAGCATTATTTATAACAGCCAAGATACAGAAGGAACCTGTGTCCATCAATAGATGAATAAATAAATACACACACACACACACACACACATACATACAATGGAATATTACTCGGCCACGAAAAAGAACGAACTCTTGCTACTTTGACAACATGGTTGAATCTAGAGGGTGTTATGCTAAGTAAAACAAGTCAGACAAAAACAAATACTATATGATTTCACTCATATGTGGAATCTAAAAACAAAACAAATGAACAAACAAACAAAATATAAACACAGAGAATGGACTTGTGGTTACCATAGGAGAGAGCAAAGGTGGTTGGATGAAATAGGTGAAGGAAATAAAGAGGTACAAACTTCAAATTATAAAATAAATTAGTCACATACAGATGTACAGCAGAGAGAATATAGCCAATAACATTGCAATAATCTTTTTATTTTGATAGATGGTAAGCAGTTTTATCGGGGTGAACATTTAGTAACATATAATTATCAAATCACTATGTTGTATATATGAAACCAACATAATATTGTATATTAACTATATTTCAATAAATTAAAAAAAATTTTCCCTGCCTCTGTTGTAGCTCCTAAGGGTCTTGCAAATCTTACCAATTAATTTATAGAAGACAATATTTGAACAACAGCCAATTAAAAATGTAGAGCTCTTAGAAATCCAAAGCATTCTCATATGCAGAAACTCAGTTAATCCTCTTAACATCCTTGTGAAATATATAGGCAGGGCTTATTATACCTAATTATCAATATGGAGACTAAGACTCAATCCAAGGGTGTAACTGCTCAAGATCACTTAGCTAGTTCCTATATTCCTAGTGGCATTCCACATTACTTTGCTCTTCAGAGACATGGCAGGCTAATGGTAGCAAATCCAGATGGGAAATGCTTATCCTGTGTGTGAGGAGCTTCAGGAAGGTTGTGAGGCTGCATGAAGAGCAGGAAAAGCAGTTAGAGTTGAGGTCAGGAGGCTGCAGTGCCTAGCAGATTTAGGACCTTGGAAGCCTACACTCCCAGAGCATGAACGGGGCAGATTGTCTGTAATAATTCAAGTTTCACCTCACTTAAGAAAATTCCACCATTAATTGCATGTCTATATATATTTTCCTCTCTCTCTTCCCAAAAAGGAAGGGATCTCAGAGTTTTTCACACAGTCCAAACTTAGAATGATTTACACTTTATCTCAAACATGCCAGTCTATACCTTTCACAGCAAAACACAACTTGTTGAGTTTTATTTTTAAAACAATCAAGAGAAGATGAGTCTGACTTGGAGAGTTGATGTTCTTCAAACCAACTCAAGAAGCATTTATTGAGCAACTATTAGATACAATACCCTGTCATCTCCCTTGAAATTGGTGAACACGAGAGAGGATTCAAAGGTAAATTAAATCTCTTGTTTCTTCAAGAAATATCAGTGAGGACAACCATTTCACTCACCTTGTAGACTATTTTTCAACCCTCAGGCATGAACTCAATGTTCTTTTCTTCTCTGCCCTTTCCCACTCCAGAAGAAGATGTTTTCTCATTTTCTATCCGCCTTCCAATGCCATAGGACTGGAAATTGAATCAATGGGAACCCACAGTATATTGTAACTTAACCATTAGCTTTTCATTTCTTTCTTTCTTTCTGTTGTTCTTTCCACTCATCTGTGAACATCTTGAAGGCAAGCATATCTTCTTTTGTATGTAGTTTTCCACTCCAGTTTTCCAATAGTATGACAGTAAATACATATTAAATTGAGCTGAATAACCACAGTACACAGAAAAAATGCTAAATGTCCAAAGAGACATACAGACAAGGGTCTTCAGATGTGCGTGAGTGGGGAACCTCGTCATATTGCATGACTGTTGTCCTTCAGGACACAGGCAAACACTCCATTAAGGAAAAAATACTAATATCAGCACTTCATATAGTGCTAGAAACAAAGCAACTACTACTTAGTGATTTGAGCTATTATTATTACTCATGTTGCTGTAATAACAACACCCCTTCAAGCAACAACATTTCTCTGGAAAGGGGCTCTGAAGCCGTTTTTCTTTTTTATTAAGGTATCACTGATATACAATCTTATGAAGGTTTCATATGAGCAACATTGTGGTTACTGCATTCACCCATATTATCAAGTTTCCCCAATATGCCCCATTGCAGTCACTGTCTACCAGTGTAGTAAGATGCTATAGAGTTACTATTTGTCTTCTCTGTGCTATATGCCTTCTGAAGCCATTAGTACAGAACCCTCTCCCTATTTCCAGAAAGCTGCCCTGCCCATTCACTCAATTAAATAGAAATAAATTCCTTTCCTTTCTCCAAGGAAAATGGACTGCAGAATATGCTTGCGCTGAGATGTTTATCTCTGACTGGTCTGAGAGCCATGGGATTCATAAGCATATTCTCTCCTCTAGGATTCAAGGTAACAAAGCACATGTTCACACTGTTACCATGGCTCCATTGCCTGGTTTGGCTTTCTATGAGAGCATTTCCAACCTGATGCCCCTTTTATTTAAAAATTGTTCTATTGTCTACTTAGGAACTGGAGAAGGGGAGGTGACTGGGCATGGAGAGACTCAGTGAATGGAAATGAACAGACTAGGGACACTGACCCGAATCCACCACCCACACAGCTCCTTTGGTGCACACTAATTCTGATCTTGCAGGTCACTAATTTATTTTGGGATACCCAATCGATACATAGGTTTCTTTCAAGTAAGGGGCAAATCTCAGGTTTGTTTCTTATAGAAATGGTGTCTTAGTTAAGAATCTTTTGACTGAAAGTTACATAAACCAACTCAAACCAGCTTAAACAGAAAAAGGAATTTGCTGGAAAGGATAGTGGGGCCTCTCACGGAATCCTAGAAAGACAGAATAATCATATCTCTAGAGAAAGCTGGAGGAAGACATTTTTGGTAAACCTGAGTGTTGTTGTTTTTGACTGTCCAACACTCATTCCCCTTTCTACCATCCCTGAATTTCTTTTTGAAAAAGTATCTTTTCCCTTTTGACTATAACCTTTTGGAATTGTAAACAGGAGCCCTACTCTACCCTAGGTAAGGGGAAATCACATCACCCAAGATAGGCAAATGAAATGCTCTGCCCTGGAATTTAAATCTTGATTAGAAATGTAAAGTGATTCAAAACAGTTGAGATACATCTCTTCTAGCTGTAGAACAGGAACCAGCCTGTTCTTCCCATAAGACTATTCCTGAAGTTACCATTTTTTAAAACCCCAGAGTTGCCTTGGTTCTGTGTTTTTCAGGTTTTTTAGCTTTCCAAATAATTCTTCAAGGTATCCATATTCTAATACATTCTGATTCCAATAAATAACCAGTCAGTCTTATTTGCTGGTAACAAAAGAGCTCTGACCGACACACAGACACCTCTCTGGAAAGCTGCCATTGACCCCGGCCAGCTTACTACTCCTGCTTTTTCTATATCTCACAGCTAGAATTTTTAGGAGAGGTCATTTGTCATATTTTGGGTCAAGTGCCCACTTGAACCAATCAGCTGAACCTAACAGGCAGAGTCATATATTGCGAACATAGCTGCCAGAGGCTAATCCCCATGGGGGAAAGGCAGTTCCCAGAGAAAAGGATAGGACTGATGAACTGGGCTAATGCTTTCTTTAAGGAAAATAGACTACAAACGAAAACCTTTGCTGACCAGGAAACATGGCATGGTGTGTTGAAGCAAATCTGGTACTGGGCACCAGGTGTGAGCAAGCAATATCACAAGCCAGATACTGATTAGATCTAAAGGACAGTTGATTATGAAACCCATAATTTTGAGTAGCAGTATAGGCTTGGGTTAAAGCAGTCCATAGGCTCTGTTCTGAGCCATATTTTTCAGTGACAAGAACTGCTATACCTTTAGTCCATCCAGTCTTTGAAAGTTCATTGAATAAACATAACAGATAAAAGATGTGATCCTTCACTGAACGTCAGAACTTTGGTACCTTTTATCCTGTTTCTTTCCCACTCTCATCTTCCACTGCAGCCCTGTGAAAGCAAATGTGAATTATCTAGATATTTGGTTTAATTCTCTATGTCACTTAGGCAAGAATAGTCACCCATTATTTCTGTCCAGGGGTACTCACTTTCCCAGTCATTGACTGGGTCATTAAGGGAAGGAGTCTTGCAAAATCTGAAATCTCAATTATATTTGCCTTCTCTGGTCTGTTTTACTCAAATATTTGTTCTCATACTCTTACAAATTTTTTACACTTGACTTGCACATCTTTAAGAGGCTTAACTTCTAATACTGTTAGAATCAAAGGCCACAGAAGCAGCTTATCATCAGTAAAAGCCCCATCAGCCTTTGAAGGGAATGTCCTTGGCATCCTTCCTCAGCTTGGTAGGAATAAAATTTCCAACTCCTCTTATTTTCCCTGATAAACACAAAGATGCAATTTTGACTTGATCAGTTTTTGACTCCTTACTTTTTCCAAAGGATGCTAAGGCAACCTAAGCTCACGTCATGAGCCAGTGGCTACATGGTGTCAATGCTGTAGGAACTTAATTCTTATACTCCTAGTATTCCTGATCAGAGAGCAGTGCTCCAATCTTTTCTCTGCAATGAGATGCATGGAAAAGTATAAAATCCTTAAAATCGACATTTCCCTGCCAAAAATCTCAGTATTGAACAACTGGGCATCTACAAGCAAAGAAAACGAATATAGACACAGACTTTATATTCTTCACAAAAATCACCTCAAAATGGATCACAGACCTAAATGCAAAATAAAAAACCATAAAAACTCCTGGAAGATAATATAAGAGAAACTTTAGATGACATTAAATTTGGTAATAACTTTTTAGATATGACATCAAAGACATGATCCATGAAGGAAGTAACTGATAAGCTGGACTTCATTAAAGTTAAAATTTTCTGCTCCGCAAAAGACACTGTCAAGAGAAAGAAAACATGAGCCACAGATTGGGAAAAAATATTTGCAAAAGACATATCTGGTAAAGGACTATTATCCAATACATACAAAGAAAAGTTAAAACTCAACAATAAGAAAATAAACAGCCCAGTTAAAAAATGGGCCAAAGACCTTAACAGACACCTTACCAAAGAAGCTATATAGATGGCAAATAAGCATATGAGAAGATGCTCCACATCATTTGTCAGGAAAATACAAACTAAAAGAACATCAAGATACCATTATACACCTATTAGAATGGCCCAAATCCGGAACTCTGACAACACTAAATGCTGTCAAGTATGTGGAGCATCAGGAATACCCATTCACTGCTGGTAGAAATGCAAAACGGCACAGCCATTTGAAAGATAGTTTGGCAATTTCTTACCAAATGAAATACTCTTATCATACAATTTCACAATTTCTATCATTGGTATTTACCTGAAGGAGCTGAAAACTTACATCCACATGAAAACCTGTACTAGGATATTTATAGAAGCTTTATTCATAATTGCCAAAACTTGGAAGCAACCAAGATTTCCTTCAGTAGGTGAATAAACTGTGGTACAACCAGACAACGGGTAATTATTCAGTACTAAAAAGAAATGAGCTGTCAAGCCACAAAAAGATATGGAGGAAACTTGAATGTATATCACTAAGTGAAGGAAGCCAATCTGAAAGGATGTATACTGTATGATTCCAACTACGTGATATTCTGGAAAAGGCAAAGCTATGGAGACAATAAAAAAGACCAGTGGCTGCCAGGGGTTATTGGAGGGTGAGAGATAAATAAGAGGAGCGCAGAGGACTTTTAGGGCAGTGAAACTATTCTGTATGGTACTGTAACAGTGGGCATATGTCATTACACATTTATCCAAACACACAGAATGTACAACAGCAAGAATGAATCATAATGTAAGCTATGGGTTTTTGGTGATAATCCTGTGTCAATGTAAGTTCATCAATTGTAACAAATGTCCCACTCTGGTGGGTCATGTGGATAATGGCAGAGGCCAGGCCTGCGTGGAGACAGGGAGCATGTGAGGAATCTCTGTATCTTCCCCTTAATTTTTCTGTGAATCTAAAACTGCTCTTTAAAAAAATTTTTTAAATACCCATATTTTAACAATGAATCAAGTAGACAACATTATGTTTTGCCAAGCCTCCGTGTGACGTGGGGGAGATGGAGGAGACACAGTCTCTGTAACCCTCCTGTCAGCACTCTGCCATAGACACTACAGTGATTCCCATTTCACCGGTGAGGAAACTGAGGCTTAGAGAGCTCCATGTGACTAGTGACCAAGAGAGCTGGGATTCAGACCCAGGGCTCTCCATGGCAAAGTCCATGCTTCTTGGGAAATGCATGAAACTACTGGAAAGACACAGGTTGTCGTGGGCTCAGTAAGTTAGTAAGGGTCAGACATAGAGCACTGGATTAGGGATTAGGGTCACCAGATGAGGAAAAGGAGGAAAGATCTGGTCATCAAAAAGAAGAGGAGAAGGCTTCTTGGTGGACAAGGTAGAGGTTTCTAGATCTTTGACATGTGTTTTGAAAAGGAACTGGTTTAACTGACAGCACTTACAAATAAAGAGAGTTCACCAAAAAAAAATACAGATTAATAACTTCTTTCAAAAAATCACATTTGGAAACCCTGAATCTCCCTCTGCACGTCAGCAATTAGCTCTGCTGAGTAGGTATTCATCCCTTTAAATGGGGTATCCCTATCTAGTTTGCCATTCAGTACCCACCTCTCCAGGGCTGCTTCAGCCATTGGCAATTTCTGCCCGGTCGCTGTAGGCTTCTGAGTTTAGTCCCCCTCAATGCCTAAGGGTCTTTACAACCCCCTTTTGTTCTCTTCCTTCTGACCCCAACTCCATCCAAGGAAAGGGTCAAACCTATTACATCTCAAGGCCAAAGGACAGTTTTGAGCTTCAGTGTCTGGAGCTGAGTGGGCTCAAATGATGAGGGAGGGGGGAAGAGCTTTTTGCCTCTGACTGGTGGGAATCTTTGGAATTTCTGACTTTAAACTGGAATGTCTAAAAGGCCACTTTCAATCACAGATCAGTAGTAAGGTGGTAGTAAGGGCAGAGAAATATGAAAGATTTCAAATTGTTACATTGAAATTTAAGCCACATATCTGTAAGAACTTCTTATCTTTTGATAAAAATGGCCATGTGCTGCTGGGGAATTTTTATCCTTGGACTAAATCCTCATATCAGTTCTACCAACTAACTTGCTCCCTCCCCATGCTCCTCCAATTATCATCAGAATTATGACAATAAAGTTAAAGGCACCAGCTATCATTTATTGAGCACTTATAACATGCGATTCTTAATAAAGGGCTTTACATACGTTAGTTCATTTATTCTCCACAATTCTCTAAGGTGAGTATTGCCAGCTCCATTGTACAAATGAAGAAACTGAGGCTCAGCAAGATTAAGCAACTGGGCCAAGGGACACAGGTAAAAAGTGCCAGACATGAGACCAGGCCCAGCAATCTGAATCCAAAGCTCAGACCCTAAACAATGATGTCATTTTCACTCTATGTGTGCCACAGGTTCTCTGCATCAGAATTACCTAGAATGGCTAAACGATAGACAAGCATATTCCTGGGCCCTACCAAGGATCAGAATCTCTGCAGATTCACTGGGGTGCAGGGTGACAGTGCTTGATGCTCATTAAAGATGGAGAATGTGCAGCTGCCTGGGCTGCCTTACTCCCAAGGCACTCCTCTGCCCAAACGCACCCTGTTGCACAAAGGGTTGGACTGGCTCACTGCTCCACTCCAACCTAAGCTTGGCAAACTGATGAATTATTGAAGTCATTTCATGGGATAAGAAGGAATCTTCAAGGGCATTACCTTTGCCTCCTAATTCTTTAGGCTATGAGGAAACTGAGGCTCAGAGAGGTCACAGGGCACACCTGCCTTGCCATCTCCCATGCTCTCCTCTGTCCTGAAAGTCCAGTGCTTCCTCTGCCCTGCCCTTCCCCCTTTTCAGGAAGATACAAATGTATTCTCCCAGACAACATGGATGGAACATCAGCTCTTCTTTGGGGCTGGCACTTACAGAGACAGAGAACACCTACAACTAGGTCACTTCAATAGCACTCGGGGAGGGCACGTGGGCTGTCTTGCACTTAGGGCAGAAAGTTGTCACCTTAAAGGAGTGCAGACACAGCATTTGCATTGGACTGCTGAACATCAGTAGCATCCACCTCCATCTGGAAATCAAGAACTTCACCCAGGCTGCCTTTCCCCAGACCCCATGTAAGCCCTGAGCATCTCAGTCTCTTTCCTCTCAGCAGCCCCTGCCTCAAACCTGTAAAAACCAATGAAAGTCTTTAGATGCCACTTTCCCCTAGCTTTGTGGTTGTTTTTTCCTCCCCTTCCCTCCACCCTGCTTTTCAGCTGCCTTCAAAATAGGAGAAGCTTCTATTTGGCTCTGACAACAAGATCTCCTGGTTCATTTTTCGCCATGTGTTTTACTTCTGTCATTGATCAATAGACTTAAATGCCAGGCCTCCATCACAGCTGCAGGCTTTGATTGCCCAAACTGTCTTGGCCCAGCGGAGCTTATCTGCCTGAGTTCTGATGCTGAGAAATGTCACTGTAGGGAGGGGCCGTGAGCCTCTGTCAGTATGCAAAGGCGGAGGACCATGACAGCTCATTCAGGGCATCTCCAGGCATCCCACAGGCCCTGAGGGTTACCACAGGCTGAAACTCATTCCTGTCTGGGGCCATTTGCAGCCACAGGTAAAGTCTGTTACAGCACAGGTACTGAGTGAGGGAAGCATCTCCAGTGCCCATGGTAACCAAACCTTATAAATCTGTTTTCCATGAAATCTCTAAGGAAAAAGGACATCCACAAGGAGTCTCCCAAATCCTGTTCTCAGCTGGGACACACCATGAGTGTGACATTTGGCCTATCACTCAGCGTACCTGGGCCTCAGTTACTACAGCTCTAAAACAGCTCCCCCTTCTCACCTGCGGTCTGATAAATAAAGTAGACGTGAAAGTGCTTTGGAAAGTGTAGAGTGCTATATGAGAGGGAAGCATGTCATTCTTATCCTTGTTGAAAACCGGATAAAGTGTTTTTTCCAATCTCCGTCCACTTAATCTTGTTGCAAAAATGAATCAGGAGCTGTACTGTTTGCAAAAACAATTCTCACTTACTAATGTACTGTGAAAGTTAAATAGGTAAATGTGGAAGGAAGGAGAACTAGGAAGTTGCTAAGTTATTCACAAATGTTCTTGTCCAACAGTTACCTTTCAGTAATCTTCACCTCCACCTGCCTCTGGTCCTAAGCTCACCTCCACACAAGAACTTGCTCACAAGAAGGTTAGGACTTGCAAGAAGCATTAGAAGGGATCTGTGATGAGGGTTTCCGTTCCGTAGGGTGTGTCTTAATCCTTTTTCTCTGTGGAATAAGGGGTGTCAGCCTTGGCTGGCTGGGACTCAGAGTTCTGCTCAAGTTTCATTAGAATAAAACTCCACAGGCCAGAACCCTGACGGTTTGTGTGATCTTATGGACCAGATCTGAATTTGGCCTTTTCCCCTGGGAAGTGGCTCAGCAACTGTTTGGGGCAGAACTACAAAGACAATGTGTCCAGGAACTACTTCTTTCTGCCCACATGCCCACCAATAGGCTGCCCCCCCAAGGCTGAGAGTAGGGTCTGGCCACCAAAAACAGGCTGACAATAAAAACACGTCCATCTGGTTGGGTGGGTTTCCTCCAAATCAGAGAGTGTTTCTGCTTAAGGGGGTGGCTTGTTGCTCCAGCAGCTTGTTGCTAGGAAGATGTAGGTCCAGAGCTGTTAAGTCCCTCAATGTTTCAAGAGAAGTTTAGAATGTGAATTATGATGTATGTGAAAGTAGTCGAATTTCCAAAAATCCAAAAGCATTTATTGGTGACCAGTCTGTAACTTTTGGTGTATGGACAGGGTTGGAATCTAGAAGGACAGGTATGGAGATGTCTGATTCACTACCTTTTCCTACCTTTGAGGGGACCAGATCCCTAGACCAGGCAGACCACGTTCTGTACAGTGGCCCTGTGTCTCTTTTCCTAGGCTGCCTTCCAGATTTCAGTGAAATTACTCACCCACCTTCTCCCACTGGGAATGTTGGCTGGAATTTCTGGGTTCCCACACTGGCACTGGATATACAGCCCAGCCTTGAATGTTAAGTGTAAAGGGAAATAACATTATAAATCATGCCAGCGATCAGGGTGGAAGGAGAGGGGGTGCTACCATTCTTTTCAGCAGCTTCCTTGATTATTTACACCTAGTTCAGTGGAGCCACAGCCTTTGGACATCTCTTCAATGTTAAGGAAATTATCCTTACTTTGCACAGGAAAAAATTTTTAAAAAGTAGAAACAGTTCAAATGGTTTCAGTGGTCTGCTCAGGAGTGAATTGGCCTGAAATGAGGGACATGCGTGGAGCTCGCTCAGTCATCTGCATGCCTCTTCCACTATAAATGGAATTCTATCTTTAAACTACTAATTGTTCTTAAACATGGACTGTAGGGTGCAAGTCTCCACTTTGTCTTATCCTTGCATGGCCTTAAACAATGGATTTAATTGGCAACTTAAGCAATGTTCAAGTCATTTGAACTTAACTTGATTTTCACCTTTTTCTCTAGAATCCAGTAGCTCATGAGAGAACCCAACCCTGAAAGTATGAGCTAATTTTTACATTTTTTATAATTTAGGGCTAACAAAAACATATATAACTGTACCCTTCACATCACTTGTGATGGGAAATGCATGCTTGAGCCAGAGAAAATGGGATGGATATACAGAGACAATAAGACGGAGGTTCAGAGAGGATGGGATAGAGGTACATTTCAGGCGCTGGACCCAGTGAGGCCATTAATGATGCCACCAAGGCGGTGGGAGGGATCACAGAGCTGTTGTACCACAGATCCCTACAACATCTTAGCAGGTTTCATCAAAACTGGGGCTTCGAACATCACCCGTCAAGTGTGTCAATGGGAAATTAAAAAATAAAGATCAGAGTCACTCCATCTCTCTGACATTTTTACTCTTCGTCTCTCCCTCTCTCGGGAAATAAGCGAGTACAGATGAGCTAAAGGCCAATCCTTCTGCTCTCTCCTCCTTCCTCCTTCCCTTCCAAGAGGGAAGTCGCTTTGTGTTTTTCCCTGGCTCATTCACGCTGACCTACACTCCTGCTGTGTGTGTGCTCTGTGTGTGCTCGGACCTAGGTAACGGTGCCGAGCAGCACCTTCCCTTTTACAGCTGGCTTTCCTGCTGCTCTTCTTTGCTCTACTATAAAGCGATCTTGCCTGATTCTCTGAGCACACTTGGATTCTTCCCCTGACATTTTACTATACTTGCTTCATTACATACCTGTTCATTCTTCTCTCCATCCAGCAATCCATCGTTGTTTTGGGGGCATATTAATGTAAATCACAAGCATCTGTACTCTCTTCTCTAAATACTGCAGCATACATATTATCAACTAGAGTTCAATATTTGTTTGCAACTTTTTTCTCTTTTGAAGTAAAATCTACAGAATGAAAGGCACAAATCTTAAATGTGCCATTGGGTGAGGTTTGACAAGGTATGCACCCATATAGACCAAACCCCTCTCAAGATATGGAGCATTTCATCGGTCTAGAAAGTTTCCCTACCCACCTTCCCAGATATTCTCTGCCCTCACCCCTCAGAATAACTTTTCTGGCTTTGTCCACCACAGTTTTGCCTTAGTAAAACCAACCTTTAAAAGTCAGCAAACACAGAATTATTTTCCTAATAAAATCATATCTAGATTCCCTATATCTTAAGTGACTGAGTAGAGGTGCTGCAGTGAGAGCTCTGTGGGTGTTCCATGCTGGTCTCCATGTTGTCACCTCCAGTGTCCTCTGAGGCATTTCCCCGGCACCCTGGTACTCACAGAAATCTCTCGTGGCACTGCTGCCTTGGAGGCCTGTTGTGGCAGCCATCATCTTCCTTCCTCTGGTCCTTAGAGTGCGGCTTTATTCTGGGGAAACCTTGCTCTCTCTCCTAAGTGTGAAAAAAGATTCTGGATTCCTGGTACAGCTTGGTACAGCAATTTTACAAAGATGAAGAAAAAAACACAGCTTCACTTATTGTTTTTTTGGTCTGTTGTTTGGGGAAAGTTTTCTCATTCAGATTTGGGCACATGGGTAACACGGTTTCATTTCACAATTCTCAATAAAGCTACCTGAACTCTGATTGTTTCAGCAACCTCCAGCTCCTTCCCCAAAACTTGCCCTTAATATAAGTCTGTAATTTTCACTGTGCAGCAGCAGCAAGCTTTATGGGTTGGGGGATGCAACAGAGTCTCATCTCGCTGCCTAGTTGCCACAGGCTAATACAGTGGAACAGAGCTCACCCTCAAAATGTCAGAGAGAATGAGAGAACAGCCCACCCCCACCCCAACTGGCTCTTTGGATAAGAGCACTGAGTGGTCTCTAGGCCCTTCTGGCCATGAGCATCTACCAGGCTCTTCTGGATGGACTGCTTGGCTTTCATTTCAACTTCCCAGGCTCCCCAGTCAATCAGTTGCTCTCGCACAGATCCTGGGGAGTGTTACAGACCCTGAGCCCTGCTCCTCTTGGTCTCAGTTTTCCATTTTTGCAGCTGCTTCTACACCTTTCGTTGAGGTGTGCATCTAGTATTAATATACAAAACAGGTTTTCAATGATTGTGTGCTGAATTGTTATATGAAAGATTGGATGCATTGCGACCTCATTGCCACATATTCTCCATTCCTCAGCCCCATGCCAGATCATTGTCAACCATTGTAGGCAGCCAGTTATTGCTTCTAGAGCTGCAGCAGGGACTCTTCTGACCTTGACAGTAAAAAGGGGGCTTTAATCAGCCACAGCAGAAGTCATGACTACCCCAAGCACCTTGGTTGTCTATTTTTGGATGGTGATGTTACTACTAAATGAGGATGTCTGGGAAGGACAATAAATGGATCAAGGATCAGTCTTTTTGTCAGCTTGTAGTTCAGGCTGTGCTTCATTATAATTATCCATCCACAGAGGTGTTGACTGAGCCTAAATCCCTAGTGTGAAGTTCAAGTGCGTTTGCTACAATTCAAACACATTTAGCAGATGGAAGACTCAGTCTACAGATGTCTGAGGGTGGGAACTATGAGTATCCTTTATTTGCTTTGAACTCTGAACTCCCATCCAAGCATGTCAGTGAAGAAGTCAATCTCAGCCATGAAAGGCACTGTCTCCACACCTCAGGTTTTACTGAGGTGCTGATACTTTAGTTAGTGAGGTAGTTAGCAACTGTGTTTGCCAGATATTCCAGCCACCTTTTCCTTTCTGGACCATGGGATGGTTTCACTTATAGTGTCGCTCTTGATTGGGTGGATCTGATGACCACTTCTGACTGATGAGTTATATATGAGTAGAAATGATAATTCTGATCTTTGGTCCCATGAGAATTGGCAGCCTGTCTGTACCTCACACTCAGAGAGAATAGAAAAGTGGTGTAGTGGGAAAGACTTGGGCTTAAATTAAAATTCTGACTCCAAGACTGATCTGCTGTGGAGCCTTGGGCAATTAACATGCCTGAGACACCATTTTCTTACTTACTAACTGGTACCTAGGATGCTTACTCCATGGGGTGTTTGAAGATTAAGTTGCATCATTTTTGTAAAACCCTTAGAAGAGTCCCTGGGACCCAGTAGAGGCTTAACAAATAGAAGTTACCTTTTGCTGACCAGCTGTAATCTCAAAGTATCTTTCTTCAGATGGTCTTGAGTGGTGTAAGTGGCTCCCTCAATGTCTGCCCCAGGTTCTACTGCAGAGTCATGTCAGAACACAGAACCAAGTAAGACATTTACTGGAAAGGAAGCAGGCAGCTGCTGGAAATGCACTGGTTCTCTGTATCAGGTTGCTATTTCAATGATCTGTTAAATGTCAAGTAAATGTTTTCCTCCTGCTTTTAGACCTCACCAAGACCATCTCTCTGCCATCCCGGGGAGGAAAGGTTAGCAGTCTTGATTCACCTTCAGGTTGTACACTATGATTTGGAGGGGAGTTAATCAGGTTTATGCATTAAGACAAAATCAAATCTCTAGCCTTGGAAGTTTGTATGGATCATGTTATTAAGAGTATATAGTATATATGTATGTATGTATACATTCAAAGATATTTATCAAGACCTTATCATGTACCAGGCACTATTCTAGAATTGCAGGACATAGGATAAACAAAAGAGATAAATAACCCTCTCCTTGTGGAGTTTACATTCTAGTGGGGGAGAGAGAAAATAGGCAAGATAAATGAGTAAAATAAAAAGGAAGCTAAATGACAGTAAATGCTGAGGAGAAAGACTAAACCATGGAAGAGGAATAAAAAAACATCACTTAGATAGTGTGGCTTAGGAAGGCCTCATCAAAGAAGACTTTTGAGAATATGTAGGTATCAGCATTCCCATGTTGTGAAAATGACCCTGCCATGTCATATCTTACACCACCACACCTGACAAACTCAAAATAACTACCAGCATGTGCATATGACTGGTACTGGGCATAATCAAGGGGTGAGCAGAAAAGAAGTGCACTTGAAGACAGCATGGTAGGAGTGCTGGGTGCAGAGAGGATTCTGAAAAAGTGGAACTATGCTCATTTATTCAGTTGTTCACCAAATACCTATATGCATCCTATAAATACATAAAGTAGATTTATTTAAAAGTACAACTAAGCCTTTTTTGCAGTGACAGTCCCTGTCCATGGTTCTGAAGCCCTTGAACCATTAGAGTACCTGCTATCAGGGAATTTATGATCTAGTTGAGGAAAGGGGTCCAAATATATATTAGTACTAGCAAACACTTGTATAACTGACAAGCCCTATTCTAAGGGTTTACAAGGAGTTCTTTAATTCTGACCACGACCCTATGAAACAGGAACTATTACTATTCCTCTATTCCTATTTTGCAGATGAGGCAACCAGGAAAAAGAGAGGTTAATTGCTTGCCTCAAGTCTCGTACCTAGCAAGTAGCAGAGCCAGGAATCGGAACTTAAGCACCACTAAAAAAAGTCTTCACTCTTAATTACTACACTGCATATCTATGAACACATAAATGGGTGGTTATAATACAGAATGATAAGTGCTAGGACAAAACTTGTACTTTTTTTATGTCACTGGTATTGAAAGTGATGCAAGTAATCAGACTGTGACAAAGGGTCAAGGATTCAGGTGTGGGAAGTGGAATTTCTCTTATACTTAGCTTGCTAGGACAGAGATATGCTTGATTTGCCCAAGAAGAAAGCAGTTTCGATGTTGAAGCCTCCAGGGAGCAGGAGGGTCCTTATTCACACATCAATTTTGTCTCCCTGTGGGAACTTGGAGTGCACTGAGGAGGAGCTGTTAACAGTGTTTGTTTCTGGTAAACACCTTTGTTCTTCAAGTTGACTATTTTTAAACTTTTCAAGCTGAGCTAACTTCAGGTGAGATATTTCAAAGCAGTTGCCCAGCTTTCTATTAGGTACATGAGGGATGGGGGAAGGATGGATGGGGAGAGCCTGAGAGAATTTATTTAGAACTGAGGAAATGGACAGCTAAGGTTTAGGAATGGCAATTAACCATCTGGTATATATCTGGTGAGACTTTGGTGTGGCAGAGGATAGAAGGTGGGTGAGGTGGAGTGGAACCTCCTTGTTATTGTCTTTCCTCAATTTAACAAACATTGATGTGACTAGTGCCTCATCATTTAGATTTGCACTGGGCCCCTACCCTCCAAGATGCTTATAGTTGCACTACAGCAATAGTAATTTCATAGGTGTATTCATTTCCTGTACATCTTGTTTTATTTTACTGGTCAGTCTGGAGTCTCAAAGCTAACTTTTAAAGACTGTAGTTAGGTTGTCAAGAGGAAACAGCTTCTCTAAATTCCAAGAACTGCCCCATTTACAAATCACTAACCAGGCCTACCTTGGACTCTAGAGCTTCATTACTGACAATGTTAAATAAAACTCATGAGCTCATATAAAGAGAGTGTCTATCAGAAAAGAGGGAAAGAGACCTTTCAGGGAGAGAAGATGGAAGAAAGTAAGTAAGAAATCAGAAGTGGGAATTCTGGATCACCCTTTGTGGGGAGAGGCTGTGGGGACCTAACAAATAATCCCACAAGTTTGAATAGCTTCCAGTGCAGAACTTACTTTTTATTTATTGAGATTCAGTCTGGAAAATATTACAGGTGTCTATGAAAAGTCTTCATGTGTATCATGGATCTGGAACAAAATGGTTACCATTAGCATTTCTCAGGCCTGCCTAACTTCATTGGTCATGGAAGAAACACAAAGATCTCATAGGCTTTCCAAGGGGATGAGACTGGTAGTTGAGGTGCATTTCAGGGCTCCCTGGAGCTTGCAGGCGGCGGTGTCAGCTATGACTAAGGAATGGTTAGTTCTTTGGGGCACTATACATTTTATTATGGCTTCATTAGTTGGTATCAAGATGTGGCCACCTCCAAAACAAGCAGGTCAGAAACACTCCCTTCCCCACCAAATAAAATCTAACACTTGATCCTGAAGTTCTTGCCTATCATCACTAGTCTACCCACAAAATACCCCTTGAACTCAATGTTGTCTTTTAAATACAAAAACCAGAGCAGGTGGAGAAGAGATAGCTCTGATTAAAATTTACATTTCCTAAATGCTTACCGAAGAATTTTTGTAACCCTTTGATACTGATACCATTAGAAAGTTTAAATTCCTCATGCCCAGCACCATTCGGCAAGATGGGATGCATAGGTAAGTTTACTCAGTTACAATATATAAAGAATGCTACATTTTGCCTCTGAATGCTGTATTTTACATTTGGCATCTGAATTGTTGATCTCACAATTTAGTCTAATTGTGGGGGATGGTAGGTGCCAAGTGAGTGGGTCAGACAGCGAACATGTTGAAGGTCTTGGGGGAGTGATCTGTGTGGTCTGGTAGGTTTGAGGAAGGCTCCCCAAAAGAGGAAAATCTGAGCTGCCTAGAAGGGTGGTCAGGACTGTGGTCAAGTCACATCCCCACCTCAGGGCCTCAGGGCAGGAAGTTGGGCCATTCCTATCTGTCTTGACTGGCCCACAGTTTGTTGTGAGATTCAAGTGATATTATAGATACCAAAAAGTCATGAAGACAGTTTAAAAATTAAAAAGAGATTCATATGTGCTCTAAGTAGTAGGCTTGCCTCATGATGGCTTTTCCTTTGTCACAGAAATGAGAGATTATTGTCACTGGCAGGTGCCTGTGCTTGGCACAAAACGGAGCTGGGCAGAGGAGTCCCCCTGCTCCCTTCTGAAGTCTGCAGGGCAGGGAGCCTTTCTTCCACCTGAAGCTAGTAAACACTTCACAGGCACAGGATACCCTTGGAAGAGAAAAAGGTGGTGGGGGATTGGTTGGAGAACTGGGGATGGAATGAGCAGGTGGCTGTGTGGGGAAAGTGAAAAGGCAGTGAAGAGCCCTGGCCCATCCTGCTGTGTGGAGGCTGTGAGGGGGGAAGGCTACATCCTGCTGACTTGTAAAGTTCTATTTTTAGAGGCTTCTGGGGTCACATATTGAAGACCTGGGCTCTTAGTGGCGAGAACACAGAATGTTCTGCTTAAAATATGTGCCATCACCCCCAGAATGGGCAAATATTGATATTTTGTCATATATGCTCCACCTTATAAAATACATTATAGGCACCATCAAATTTACCTTTGTAAACTTTCACAACTCCATTTCTCTCTCTCCTCAGAGAGAGCAACTATTATGAAGTTTATGGTCATCTTTCCTGTCCAAATCTCTATCCCTTATGAGTTCATAAACAAAGGTAGGGTATTATTTTATGTGCTTTGAATTTTTTTTATAAATGATAGTATATAGAATGTCTTATTCTGCAATTTGTTTTTTCTGCTTCACAATTTTGTTTAGACATTTCTATGTTAATTCAGGTAGTTAGATTTTTTTATGGGCTGACTGGTGTCTCAAAAAAAAATACACAATTTGAAGTACTAACACCCAGTACTTCAGAATGTGGTTGTATTTGGAATAAAGATCTTCAAATAAATGATTAAATTAAAACATGACCACTGGTGTGAGCCCTGACCCAATATGACTGATGTTCTTATGAAAAGAGGAGATTAGGATATAGACACACACACAGAGAAGGCCATGTGAAGACACAGGGAGAAGATGGCTACTACAAGCTAAAGAGAGAGGCCTGGAGTAGATCCTTCCCTCACAGCCCTCAGAAGAAACCAACTCTGCTGACATGTTGACCTCAGACTTCTTTCTAGCCTCCACAGTTGTGAGCAAATCAATTTCTGTTAAGCTACCCAGTAAGCAGTACTTTGTTACAGCGGTTCTAGTACCGACTCCATTCAGCAGGGAACTACTAGTGGAGAGCTAGTGGTTATTCATAGACTAGTACACTACTTCTCCCTGGGATCTGTGGATTATATCAGAGTAATGCTCAAAAACCTTAATGCCACTATATTGCTGGAGTAGAGATGTAGGTACTATCACAGGTTATTGGAGAATAAGTTTTGGGGTTTGGGGAAGAATAAAGTTTGGGCAGGATATAGCCTTCCCCCTTCATAGCTTCCACCCAGTAGGATGGATAAGGGCTCTTCACAGCCTTTTCATTTTCCCCATATAGTCACCTCCTCATTCCATCCCACGCTCTCCAAATGCTCCCATGGGTGTCAGAGGAGGCCCCTGAACCTCTAACACTGACCAAAACAACCTGAAGAAAGTACCTGGATAGATTCTCTCCAGTAAAAGGCCAAGAAAACCAAAAGGCCTGAAACCTGCTCTTCAGATTTGCTCGTAGCCACCTGTAAGGACTGACCTCACAGCCCAGAAGCAAGGATGGGATAAAATAACAATGGATGAGAAAGCTCCTTGCTGTGCATAGGCAGCAGTCTTCCTGAAAATTCAACATTCCACTGCAGCCCAAAATATTTAAGAGGCTCAGAGGAAAAAAAAGAGACATTTGGCCTCTTTCAGAAGCATTTTGGAGGCATTGTTTATAATGGTGAAAAATTGGAAACAAAGAGAATGTCCACAGAAGGAGGTATCTAAAGGGGAACAACTTCATTAAGTAAAATAAACTACAGCAGATTTATACCAATGTAGTCATTTAAAATGGCATGTTATGGCATGGAAAGATGTTGAAGAAATTGTGTTACTTGGGGAAAAATTATTTTTTTATAGTAAGTACACTGTTAATTCCATTTTATTTTAAAATAATATACTTACAAGTAAGGGAGTAAATAGTTACATAGAAAAAATGATACCTGGGTTATCTCTGAGTGGTAGGTTGAGAGAAGTTTATGTTTTCTTCTTGCTTCTTCTTATGGGATACACACGCACATTTCACAAAGAAGAATTTACTTGTTCTGGGTTTTTGTCCTTCTCCAGGTAGTGAGAACTATGCTAGGTGACAGTCTCTACAGCTGCCAACTTCCAAGACTATTAATCTGAAGAACAGGAACCTAGTTGGACTTAGTGACATATAATGTGATTACTAGACTTGTTTAAAAAACAAAGCTGTGGGCAGCCTCAGAGCTGACTGCCACACACACACACACACACACACACACAGCCTTTGGTCTTTCAGGATGTGTTGCTGATGAAAGGAAAAAAATGATAGCTCACAGTTATTCATCACCTTAGAGGCTTGGCACAGTGCCAAGTGTTTTACGTGGATCCTGTGGACTAACTCACAGCAACCCAATGGAGCAAATTCTATCACTGTCTACATGTTTCAGATAAAGCCGTGACTTTAGAAAGGTCAAGTCAGAGCCCAAGGTCAGTAACCAGAAGGGAACAGAGGGTAGATTTGAACGCAAAAGGAGATCCTTTAATCTTTCACTCTGTTGCCCCCTTACCCCTTGAGGGGTGTGAAAATAAATTAAGCAACAGGGTAAGGATAAGGGGGCACAGGTAAGCCTCTCAGGTCAATGGGCATAAGTAAACAACAATGAACTTGAGTCTCACTAGGGCAAACGAAGTTATTCCACAAAACAAGAGGTGAGCTTGGTGAGAAATGAATCATGAACCTCACTCATCCTTGGTAATGGTCAAGGTGTTTTTCCTCAATTCAGGTTCAAGAAGGCTGGACTTAAGTAAAGAACAGCTAGTAACAGAGGTTGAAAGAGAGCAGTAACCTAAATCTAGGTGTTGTGTTTCCTTAGAAGTGTATGTAAAGTTTTATATTGGAGATGAGTTCATAAATCCTGCTGTTACTTTAATAAAGTGTTTTAGTTTTAGATGTACGAAGTATTAGATTAAGGCTGAGCTAGTCCACCTTCGCTGTGCTCTGCTCTATATCGTGGGGCAGGTGACCCAGGTTTTCATGCCAGCTGACTTCCACCTGTGGTCAAAGGCTGCACTGGTGGGGAATCATAATGAGAGGCAGAGAAAAGCTAGGCTATTTCCCCTCCACTGCCTTTATTAATACCTCTGCAAAGAGTTGTGTCTCCTCCAAGGTTCTGGCTCTTACTGGGTGTCCTATCACTTTTCCAGCTCCTGCTGGGTGACCTGACCCCCAGGTTCTGGAATCTCACCTCCTCCCATTGTCCTCCCAGGTGGTAGCAGCTCCTTGCTATTGCTGCTCTTTGGCACACCTGCCATCTTTTGCTTTATTTCTCTGTTCTCCCATCTCCTTTGTAACCAGTTAAATTCCTTCTGTTTGACATGTCAGAATGATTTCTTTTTTCCTGACTGGATTCTGATTGATATATTCCCTCAGTTATCAATTTCTGAGGTATTCTGCCATCAGAAATATCTGCCATATGGGGTTAAGAGTATTGTGTAGTATAATGGAAGTTCAAGGAAAATTCTATAATAACATGAAGATGGGTGATCTTAATACCAACCAGGAGTATCGGGGTGACATTTAACATAGCCATTGAAGCATGAGAGGGTATGAGGAGATGAGAGCAGAGCCCTGTGGTTTGAGGATCTATGTAAACAAGGCATGAACAATACGAATCCTGGTCTTATGGTAAATAATGTCTGGATAACAAGTGAGAAATGGATGAAAAGTGTCCAGCACTGTGTAGGTAAGTTTCCCAATCAAGGTGCGTCTGAAGAGAGAGATGTACAGGGAATGTCAGGCGAAATAACGGGCAGGGCATGTGTCCAGAATGTAAGGTTGGAGTGCTGGAAGGGGTAGACGAGGAAGGGCATATTAGGGTCTTATAAATACCATCTTAAAGTTTGGGCTTCATCTTAAGACAACCTTGTCACTGTTAACTCCCAGTGCCTGGCTCATGAAAGGTGTTTAATCAATATTGCTGAATAAATTAGGAACTCCTGACAAATTTGGTAGAGGGGAGGGGTACAAACAGAGACATGCAGAATTTGCTCTGGCAGAAATGTACAGACTGGCTTGGGGTAGGGGGAAAGCAGGAAAAGGGGAGACCACTTAGAAAGCAATTGCAATCAGTCATAGGCTTGAGAAAGACAAGGAAGACTCATTTTTGTTAGATATCAAAAAATTGGAACTGCAGAGATTGGAGGGGATAGAAATTCCACTGTGACTGTAGCCATGTTGATCCGGCAGGGATCCAAGGAGGGCAGGACTGAGGGAGGTGGGGAGATGCACATTCAGTGGTGACAATAATTTAATATCCATGCTTGGATCTTCTGGCCTTTTCTTTCCTGTTATTGTAAAGACATTAATTTTTCTTCAAATCCAGTAAATTATTCTCTGTCAGCAAGCTGGAGGGGAGGGGATGGAGAAAAAGATCTTGGTTTGCTCTTGGCTTTTCCTCTGTCTAGTCCAAACACTGGAAATGTCAAGTTTGCCCACTAATTAAACATGTCTGTCTTAGACTGCACTTGTATCTTTCACTGAGAAGGTGTAGATTTCCAGGGAGACATTACACATTCATGTTTCCAAATACAGCATTTTGAAATCTCCTTGTGTGACACAAATACCAACCCAGTGAAAGTATATCCCGACAGGAAAGACACCTGAGTATGACAGCTCAGTTCCGGGGGAGCCAAGATATGCTTGGTGCGGTGCCCTTTCATTTATTTTCTGGGAGAGCCACTCTGGGACCCTCACAAGGGCCAGCTCTGAGCCTTTGTGGATTTCTGTGAATCCTACCACACAGCTGGTGCCTCCTAAGACTGGGTCCTGGAGAATCTTATTCCCTGATCAGGTCGAAACTGTCCCAGTATCATCCCTGGTATCTAGCCGGGAACTGACAGTTGTATCTGTGGCTGTGATTTTGCAAAGCCTTTCTGGAATGCTATGTGGGAAGTGCCATTATCACCCACATTCTGCAAATAAAGAAGTGGGCTAGCAGCTTTGAAGTCTTTATAGAATGAGATTCATTGATGATGTATTTTCTTGGTGCTAACTCTATGCTAGAGATTGTGTTAGTACAGTGTAGATGAGACTGACATGGTCCTCACACATATGGGGCTTTAGTCTGGTGATTAGGCACTAAGGAGCCTGAGAGGTTAGGTCAAGGAGCCTGAGAGGTTAGGTCACTTGCCAAGGACAAGTTACTGCTGGTTAAGTGGCCACGCCAGGCCTGCCCAATTTCAAATCTTGGGTCCATCTTCTTGGACAGTAAATCATGGAGCTTAAATACAGGAACTGAAGACACCTTCTTGCCATCTGAATCCTGTGCAAGTCAATGGAAAAAGAGAGCTGGAGGGGAAGTGGGCCAAGTCTTATATGTGAGAAGACATCTCTGTGATGTTGCCTGGGGTGCCAGGTCGGGCTGACCTTCTTGGAGGAGGCCACCTCAGGATGACTCCAGGGTCTTTCTCCTCCCCCACCCCATGAGGAGGGCTGGAGAAAAGCAGCGAGGCTGTGGGAAGGCAGTTTTCAGCCAACTCTCCTGGACCTGCTTTAAGTCTCACATTCTCAGCTCCTGTATCTGATCATGAGCATTTTCATCAGTCACTAGATCATGAGTTCCCAGTCTTCAGGAGCCCATAGACCAATGACAGGTTTTTAATGTGTAGGTGTCATGGGGAGTTTAAGATAGAACATTAAAGATATGTTTTTATAAAACCCTACCATCTACTACTACCAGCTCTTGTTAAAGAGAAGACACTTTCACATCAGGTAAAGAAAGAGGGAACAATATAATTTATAATATAAAATTAAAAATAATTATTGAAACAGCATCATTTTAGCTATTAAAAAAACACCTCACTTTGTAATCATTTTTCTCATTTTTCTGTGAACCATGGTGAAAACTGGACCATGAATCTGCCACATCTTTGGACAGAGGCTCAGCAGTTGAGACAGTGTCTAGGCACCTTTCAGCTTAATGACGTCCATGAGGCAGCTTTTTTTTTCTTAGAAGCAGACACTTCTGGCTCCATTCTGTCCCAGGGCTGTGTCAGGAGGCCTCTGTTTGGTCTGTGATCATGGAAATGGCAATGTCCTCCCAAAGCAGCTCCTTCCAAGGCCTGCCATATGGGGGCTGCATTTCCACTGGGTCTGGCAGCTCTTTTGCTCATAAAAATCAGTCCCCAATGATAGATTCGTTCCTGTCATACTATTTACTGAAACTAGGCCACTTAATGAAAAGCAAGAGCTTTTGCATAAACTCCAACAGTGGCTTTATGAATTCCAAGCTCTGTAAAGGGACCAGATGGGAGAATGGGTCAGTGACCATGGAGGCCAGGACCCCCACCCTTTCAAAGGGCTCCTCAGTCATGGAGGCACCTGCTCTTCTCAAGGGGTATGGATGTTATTTCCGCTGTCAGCTGTAAATACCCCAGAAAAGCTGGGTTAGGACACTAAGAAATGTTTGTATAAAACCCTTTCATCTACTATTGCCAGCTCTTATTAAAGAAAAGACATTTTTCATATCAGGTAAAGAAAGAAAGAATAATATAATTTATAATAATATAAGATTAAAATAACTTGAAACAGAATTATTTTGGCTGTTAAAAAAATATTAGTTTCTATAAACTTTATGAACTAGTCCTTTTATTAAACTCAAATTACCCAGCGTGAGTGAGCCAGTTCTTGACCAGGACCCTGACTGAGACAGGGGTCTTTAGGAATGTCAGAGATGAGTAAAGCACTTTCTCACCCTTTAGGAGTTTACAGTGGAGTTGGAGATATTAGCAATAAATAGGGAAAAAAAAGACAGTCCTATTAAGCTAGGTCTTCTATGTAACATTTTCAAAATACTTATCTGATGAGAGAAAGGGAACAGAATGGGCTTGAACATCAGTGGAAACTTCCAAGAGAAGCTGAGGGTGATCCTTGAAGCACAGGGGTGCTTAGGGAAGTGGGAGATGGTGTGCTGGCTGGGAGAACAGCCCACACAAAGAATAGGAGTCAGACTCACCCTGAGGCATAGGACCCACTCTGAACCTCACTGGCCTGAGAGGAAACAGTGCGGGAGGACAAAAGGGAAACATTTGAAAATGTAGAGGAAGCACCATCAGTCTGGGACTTCATCAAAACTAGGGGAACCCAGGTCTGCTCAGGTCTCTTCCTCCTCATGTGTCCAATATGTGGGTGCTTCCTTCAGGTTCGTATGCATTTCACCAAAAGGTCTTGACTTGCTCTTCACTTGGATGAGCTGGCTGGCTTGTTCTCATCATTGAACATTCAGATTAAATATCCCTGTTTTGAGAAGACTCCCTTGGTAGACAGCCTGTAAGATATTCCCAATGATACCCTCTTCTTCATATTTACAATCTTATGTAGTCCCTTCTCAATGAATAAGGACTGGACTTAGTGACTTGCATCAAAAGAATAGAATAAAGTGAAAGTTTGTGTGTGTATGTGAGATGTGTGTGAATGTGAATGTATGTGTTTTAGACACTAGATCATTAAAGGCAGTGTGGCATCCTCTCTCTCTGGGGGAATCTAGATGCCATGCTGTGAGGCTATTCTAGCTTTCTTATGGAGAGAACTACCTGGCAAGAGCTGAAGCTTTGGGTCAATACCTTCATAAGTGGGTTTAGGAATGAGGCCTCAGATGATTGCAGCTTCAGCTGACAACTTGAATGCCTCCTTACAAGGGACCTTGTGGCAGAACCACCCCAGATAACCCACTTCCAGACTTTTGACCCATAGAAACTAAGAAAATGTTTGTGTTGTATACTGCTACTCTGTTTAGCAGAACTAGATGGTCAATCATCATCCTGGACCACAAAAATTAAATCAGTACCTCCCTCTCCACACTGTATTTCCTGTCACTACAGTGTCATATCTTGACCATTATAAGGTCCATATGATCTGGTTCTTATCTCTGAGATCTCCTCCTATCCCACTCTGTCCCTCAGTGCTCCAGCCACTGATGCTCCTTGAACATGCTGGGCATTCTCCCAATTCAGTGCCTTTGTGCCTGCTATTCTTTCTTTCTAGAATATTCTTTCCAGTTATGTGCTTGACTTGCTCACTCCCCTCCTTCAGTTCTTTGTCACAGGTCAGTTTCTGCATGAGCCCTCCTTAACTGCCCTGTTTCAAATAATAACCACATGCTCCAATCCACCCTAGACTCTTCCCCAATTTACTTTTCTCCATAGTACATATCAATACCTGATACAGTGTATATTGCATTATTTGTCTGTGTCTTTCCTCATTAAGTGTAAGATTCAAGAGGCCAGGGATTTCTGTCTCTTTTGTTCACTATCGCATAACCAGCACTGAGAACATTGCCTGGTATGTAAATGGGTGTTCAGTCAATATTTGTTGAATGAATGAAAGTCACATTATTTTTTTTTCTATTAGAGTCTGTGGTAGGCAGTACTTTGACCCCCATAATTTTTGTCCCCTGATATCATGCTATGATTATGTAAGATTACATGGTAAATAGAACTCTGTGGATGTAATTAATATTACTAATCAATTGACCTTAAAATAGGGAGACTATCTTGGATTATCCAAGTGGATGTAATACAATCATACGAACCCTTAAAATCAGAGAGTTGGGCAGAAGAGGAAGTCAGAGAGATTCAAAGCATGAGAAAAAGCAGATGAAAAGGAATGTGGGAAGTGTAACTAGAAGTCTAGAAGCTGAGAGAGCAGCCCCTAGCTGACAGCCTTCAGTGACACAGGAGCTTCTGTCCTACAGCCACAAAGAATGGGATTCTGCCAACAACTTAAATGAGCTTGCAAGGAGATTCTTCCCAGAGCTTCCTGACAAAAACCCAGCTGGTTGACACTTTGAATTTGGCCTTGTGAAACTCAGCCCACCTGGACTTCTGACCTATAGGACTGTGAGATAATAAATGGGTGTTGTTTTAAGGTTTTAAATTTGTAGTAACTTGCTATGGAAGCAATATAAAATTAATCCATATTCCTTTTAGTTTTTCAATATTATGTTACTAATTTTCTTAGTGTGAGTTCAAATCTATTGCCTATCTTGTATCCCCAGTGTTTACAATAGTGTCTGGCACAGACTTTAATAAATATTTGCTGCATGAATGAATGAATGAAGGACCCCAATTTTGTAGTAGAGTGTGGGTATCTGTGGGCTTACTACACTGTGAGACTCTTGGGAACTAGGGACAGTTGCATTCATCTTCAAAGCCTCAGTGCCCTTCCCAGACTGGCAACAGAGGGGTCAGCAGTACACCTTTGGTGAATTTGTGGTCAGCTTAGCACCAAGTCAGAATGAGGAGCCCATGTTCCCGGCAAAAGACACTGGCATCCTTTGCAAAGTTCTTATTCTCCCACCATTTAGATATCAAACTCTGGCTATGCTGGCTGGAGATTCAGAGGCAAACTTTGGCATCAGATAAAAATGCAGCTGAGCTACTTATTTATTTATTGAAGCATAATTGATATACAATATTATATTGGTTTCAGGTGTGCAACATAGTGATTAGATAATTATATACATTACAAAATGCTCACCATGGTAAGTGTAGCTACTTTCTGTCACCATACAAAGATATTATAATATTTTCTATTATATTCCCTATGCTGTATTTTGAATCCCCATGCCTTAGAGCTTTTAAACTATTTGTGTGACCTTAGGCAAAAGACCACTTCTCTCAGCTTTGGTTTCCCATCTCTCAAATAGGGGAAATGGTAATGCCCACCTGCTAAGATTTCTTTGTGAAGATTAATGAAGGACTTTACATATAGTAGGTGATCAATAAATAGTATTTACTGTTATTTTGCTTTATGTTGAATATTGCTCCTTGGTGTTTTCTGGGGAAAGCTGCAAATGAGTTTTCAAAGAATTACACTTGAGGTAAGTGACAAATCAGTCATTGAGGAGCCAACTTACAAAAGAAAATATAATTGATATTAATAGAAACATAATGGTTACAAGACATTGGTAAAAATGATGAATATCTGCTGATCCATTTAGAAATGATGGAATAAAATAGAGATGTTCATGCACACACATATACTTATGCACACAAATACACACATTTACATTCATATGCATACACATACACACACACACACACACACCCCTTACTGAAAAGGTTAGACACTTAAACTATCATGGGAGAGGATACAAAATATTGCATGGGGATTTAGAGGCAAGAAATACAAGGAAACATAATACACTGTAAATTAAAGTCATTTATAAACTGCAACTGGCACCTAGCTAATGGAAAAATGATTAGTCAGCAAAAGTGGGGTGTTATTTATTTACGGAATATTTCCATGGGACAAGAGAGAATGTATTTATTAAGGGCTTGCTGGTATACAAATACAAACATATAAATGTCAGGCACTGAGAACAACTAGCTGAATTATTTGCTTCAAACTGATTTTATTTGTTTGTTAGTTTAAGCCCACAAGCCCCCTCTGACATTCCTTGGAGAATATGACAATTCCTTAGAGTTCTGGTATTGGTGCGGCCGGGATCCATGAACACTCAGCATGGAAAGGGTTACTTCGGGAGGTCACCACAGCTTCCCTCTACTTGTACAACACTGCTGCCTTTATTGAGCGATGCCAACATGCTCCCTGTGCTGGATTTTTCTGCCCTGCCTCTGCAAGGAAGCACAGTTGTTGCTTGAGGAGAGCTGCCTCTAGCCCAAGGAGCAAAGAGCAGCAGATTTGGTGCACTCACGCTACCTCCTGTTTTCAAAAGGAGTACGTGTTACCTAGGTATCAAGTGGGGTCTTTTGTGATGCAAATGAAGCAATGAATAAATCTGGAAGACAAATAAACAGATTGTGTGTGTAAACAGATTGTGTGTGTAAACATTTAGCATGGTATTTGACAATGATTATAAAGAAAAATATTTTCAACGAGAACTTGTACATTTTAATAACCTGTTATCTAAGCAGCTTATCTGAATTTAGAAGCATACTGATATTTTTTTGTCATAAAGACTGTGTTTCTCAAGCAGTACTACCAGTTCAAAAACTGGAATCCAACTGAGGCCCCATGGGGACAGTTACACAAAAACAATTTAAAAACAATACCAGCTACTGATATTTTTAAAGAGGCATTTCTTAAGATCAAGGTAAAATAAGAAAGTCTCATGGAAATACTTGATATGATGTAGTTCAAATTTTTCATTACAGTATTTTCCATCTTATAGTAAGAACATAACCACGCACCCAATGAAAAGTTCAGTTATCTCCTAACTCTGCAATGGGTAATATAGTGAGTGCCATGGGAAGTATCTGTGGGGAACTCCAGGAGCTTAAGATTCAAGCGATAAAAATTCAGCCTTGAAGAAACTGCAACAAAGGGAAACAAATGACTTGCTTGATCCCTGGAATTGATTAAAGGTAGGACTGGACACCAGACTCCAGGTGGGATGGACAGATCCCAGGTATAATGGATGTCTATTTTTTCTGCCTGACCAGTTTTGTTTTTCCCTTTTAGCAGCATTGCTCCCCCAACCTTCCTTATAGAACCACATGTCTCCCATTGACAAAGATGTGCTTCAAAAGTATCTGATTCCACTCTAGCCCCCTGGGGAATGTGTGACCCAGGTGTGACCAGCTGGAGCGCCATGTGCCCTGCCCGCAGTGACTGGCTCAGGGAAGATCACATGACCCTCCTGGAGGCAGTAGGATTCACTTATGAGACTTAGGTTGAAACTGTTGAGAACAATCTCCCTTCTTAGAGGGGTTGTCTGGGGCCACCCGAAGAAATCCTGCTTGAGAAGGGACAACACAAAGAAAGCTGGAAATGAGAGACAGTAGGAGGCCAGGTCCTAATATTAGCTTTGAAACCTGCTGTCTAAGTCTCTTTGGGCTGCCATAACAAAATGCCAGAGACTAGGTAGTTTATAGAAAACAGAAATTTATTTCTCACTGTTCTGGAGGCTGGAAGCCTGAGATCAAGGTGCCAGCAGATTTGGTGTCTCGTGAGAGCTTGCTTCACTAATCCCGTTTATGAGAACTCCAGCCTCATGACCTGGGCACCTCCCAAAGGTACCTCCTAACACCATCACGTGGGCATCAGGATTTCAACATAAATTTTGGGGTGGGGTGGGGCACAAACATTCAAACCATAGTGCCAGTGATGTTGGAGATACACACAAACATATGCTCTATTAGAGTGCGTGTGCCCTAATGCTAGTTTGAGTTGGGGTTTATGTCATTTGCAACTGAAAGAATCCCAACTGATATAAAGTTCATTCCCCCCTGCTTTGCCACTCTGCCTCTTGAGTGTTGTCATTTCAGGAAATATTACAGCCTGGTAAACACTAAGCATTTGAGTATGTCTCTTCAGGGGAAGTCCTTGCCCATAAATCCAGCAAGGGTGCCTGGAGGAGGTGCTGATGAAGTTCTCTGGCCCCCTTGCAGGCCTGTGTGCTGGGTGAAGGAAGAATGAAGGGAGACAGGGGCAGGGAGTGCTGCTGGGAGCGATGAGCAGACCCTCTGGCCTGCCCCACGATGACACGACACCTTACAGTGACAGCTTTTAGCTCAGGTGTCAGCTCCGCCATAGCAGCCTCAGAAAAGGCAGTGAAACCACCTTGAGGGTGGCTGAGAAGGCACAGGAAGGTGGCCATGGGGCAGAGAATAGTACAAAATCAGGAGATGTGAGATCTGAAGTCCAGTTTGGGCTTTTTCCTTGTGGGGCCTTAGAAACCTCTACAGACCCAAGTTCCCAATCTATAAAATAGGAATAAAGGTACTTCCTCTCTCACAGGGTGTCCTAAGAATCAAAAGTGGTTAGCAATAGGAGTAAAAATAATATTCTGTTTTTATTGATCTGTCAGCCAGCATTTAAACATTTTGCTTACCTTTCTCCATTGAAATGTCACAGACCTCTAGGAGGGAAGTAATTACTATGCACATTGTGCAAATGAGAAAAAATGAGGGCCAAAGAAGTTCAGTATCTTCTTGAGGGCACTTGAGCTCACAGTATTCTCCAGGACAGCACACTGCTCTGTTCCCTGATATACTCAGAGAAGACCAAAAAGATCTTGAAGAGGTGGACAGTGAGGTCCAAATGCTCAGAGCAGGCTGTATTTGGATTAACTTTTTCTTTTTTCCATTAAGTTTTCTGTTATTAGTACAGCAACCTTTCCTTAAAAAAGCTATGGCCCTTTGGCATCCTGGGATAACGTATCACTGGGCCCAGGCAAGTGAACTGTCATAATAAATAACCTTAAAACCTTAGTAGGCTAACACAGTAGAATTTTATTTTTCCAGTCACATAATACACTGTGGGGGTTTGGATGGTGACCTTTCATGAGGTCACCAGGGGCACAGAATCATTCTATCTGGTAGCTTTACTGTCCTCTGTGGTCCTGGACTGCCCCACTGCATCCTTTAATTCAGCTGGAAGACAGAGGATACAGAAGAATGCACATGGAAAAGCTTTTAGGGGCCAGGATAGGAAGTAGCCAGCTTTAAGCTGCACACATCTTGTTGGGCAGAACTCAATCACATGGCTGTACATAAGGGCCAAAGAGGTGGGATGCGGGATGTAATTTAGCTGTGTGCCCAGAAGGAAATGGGTTTTGTTGAACAAATAGAAGTCACTGCCACATTTGTAACTCTGGCTTACAAGGTCTTAGGTGATTTTATTGAGTTAATGTTGCTTATCTGGTCTGTCCAGGAATCAGAACAATGAATGTCTTCAGCCCAGCCTCCAAATGGATATTTTTAATAAGATGTAATGTATGTAAGAGAGGAAAATAAGACTTCATTTCACTGAAGCATCTGATAATCCCCTCTGCAGGGGATGCTGTGATGTGCACCCCAGATTCCTTCTTTAGGACCAAGATGCTCATTCCCCCAGCTGGTGGCAGTGCTGTTGTCAGGCAGATCTCAGCTGAGGTGCTCTCCAGGGGCTGTCCTCAGGTCAGGACAGCATCTAACTCAATGTCAGGACTTCTTTGCAGGGACAGCTCCCAGGTGATGTCCCTCCAGGTGGGATAAGGAGGGTGACCCCAGGCATGAGCTCCTGTGGGATTAGCTGAGGCCTTTATTGTGACTGCGTCACAGTTCAACCCATCCTTTTGCACAATCCTACTTCCTTTACTCCCCAATAGGTGTGGTTCTGAAGATACTTCTCAAGAGGTTTCTTGTGGGCAAGCCTCCATCTCAGGATCTGTTTCTCTGGAAGCCCAACCTAAGACAATTAGTGCCAAGAGCAGTAATGGAGAAGCAGACTCTAAGATGGCATTTTGGAGCTGGACCATCTGCTAACTAGTTGACAATGAGAACCACCACTGGTGGTAGAAAGACATAGATAATGCCACAGATATGCCCCCAGAATGCTACAGCAGTCCAATTATGGGATGGAATAATGGTGGAACAGAATGTACTGGAAAAGTCAATATCACAGACTTTTGAGAAGTGTAAGGGAAGTAGAAATTATAAGGACTCTGGGATTAGATGGCTCTTCTGGTATTCTATGCATTATAAAAAGACAATGAATGGGTGTGTGATTACCAATTAAAGTCTAAACTAAAATCCAGATGATACATTTGGCTGTATATAGAAGAGTCTCACCCTTTTCAATGAAAGGTTATAAAAAGGTAAGGACCAGGTCACATTTTTTTATTGTAAGTACATCAAAGGTCCAGAGGTAATTGAACTTTCAATCTTGACAAACCTCTGCAAGGGCCAGAGTTAGGAAAGAGTGGGACACTGAGATGTGGGGTTCAAAAGTCTTGAATCCATAGATCCCTCAGAATACCCCCTGGCTGAAAGAAGTGGTCCACTCTTGCCCATTAATGGGTAGCATGTTCCACTTGCTTGATGACAATGTAGAAATTTCTGTGTTGCAAGAAAACATGCTTTCCCCTCAGGATCTATGCTCACCTCATCTCCTCGCCATCAGACAAGTTATGAGGGTTAAGTCTCAATATAAATCAGCAATGGAAACACTGGGCCTGATAAGACAGACATATAACCTGAAGGAACTGTGGGACCTAGCAAACATGTTTTGACTGGACGTTGGAGAGAATGAAAAGGAATGGATACTGGGGGTCTTGGATCAAAGGGACAATTATATAAGTGAGAACTTATCAGTATGGGTGCACCAAAAATATTAACACAGAGAGGGGATGGCTCTTGAAAGTGTGGATAAAATGAAGATCCATATTAAGTAAAAATGCCAAAATTTCTAGTGAAATTCTGAATAAAAGAGATCAAAAGGCTTAGGGAAGTGGGCAAGCTAGAATGGACATATTAAATAAAACCCATTGGCCAGCTATATTTGGCAGGTGTGAGCAGAAAATATTATTTACTAAAGTGATAAGGAGCATACCGTTAAGAGGGAAATGAACATTGTTGACAAGTTCAGTGATGGCTCACCTCTACAGTGCAGGGTGATGATAGGAAATGACCTTTCAGAACTGGGCTCCTTGATAACAAAGGAGATGATAGAATCTCAAGACAACAGAGGATGCAGTATCCAGTGTAAGATGGCAGTGCCAAACCACCAGAAGCAAGGTAGATTGTAGTAAGTAGACAAGTCAGAGTGGCAGCCAACAGGACTTGATCCTCAGAGAGCTCTGGAGATTGTTAAGAGAACCCAGATTTCCTGTAAGATAGGTGGGCAGCCAACAACTGTATTACTGAACCTATACCATAAAATAAATCCACCATGGCTGATTAGACAACTGGGAGCAGTTGTCTCAATAAAAAGTACAATCCACTGAGTAGGTTTGCATCTGACTAGTTTTTAGACCCAAAACTGATTAAGGAGAGGCCACGTCCCCAGGAATAAGGATCCTGTAGCACTATGGCAAGCGTATATGGAAATGATTATCCAGCTCCTCTGTAGAGGCTCCTATAATCATGTAACAGTATGCATAGGAAGAAGGGGTGCCCAAACACTGGGGCTGGACACAGGGTTGGAGCTAACATTGCTATGCAGGGACTGAAAGTATCATCATGACTATCCTATTAGAGTGGGGCATCTGAGGTCCAAGTATTAAATCGAGTCCTGACACAGGTCTAACCTATGTTGAGTCTCTGGGAGTCCCACCCAGGAGTCAATTCCCCAGTTTCCAAATGTATGAGACCTGACATAACAGGTAATAGGCAGAACCACCACACTGATTCTCAAGCTTGTAGAACAAGAACTATCATAGTGGAAAAGTCAAGTGGAGCCTTTAAACTGTCTTCCACCACACTCCCCAAGATAGTAAATCAAAACAGAGTTGCAAACTAGCTGAATGACATAAATTAGTGCCACCCTTAAAGGCTAAGAGATGCAGGTATGGTCTCCATCATATTCTGATTCATAGGTCTGGCCCCTGTACAAACCAGACAGAACTCAGAGAATGAAAATGTACAATGAAATTCAACCAGGTAGTGATCTCAATTGTAGCAGTTGTGTTAGGTTTGAGATCTTTGCCAAAGCAGATTAACTTAATCTCAGTTACAAGGTAGGGGGTGATGCTTTTGTTAAATTAATACATTCTTTTCCATTTCTTTAAGTAAGAGATCAGAAATGGCTTGCATTCACTTGGGACAGTCAATAGCCTACCTGTACTGTTTCACCCTAGAGATATGTTAGCTCTCCCACTTTGGGTCATAATGGAGTTCAGAGGGATGTGGGCCATCCAGGTGGTCAGCAGGACATCACGTTCTTCACTCTCTTGATGACATCATGCTGATCATACCAGATGAGCAAGAAGTGACAAATGCACTGGACGTACATACACTCTGGAGGGTGAGAAATAAACTATACAAAGATTCAGGACCTACCATATTAGGGAAGTTTCTAAGGGTTCAGAGGTCTGAAGCATGCAGTGCTATCCCATACAACTACAAGGAAAAAGTATTGCATCTCCCATTTCCTTCTAAGAAGAAAGTACAAATTCCAGTTGGTCACTTTTGGTCTTGGAGGCAGCATATTTCATACTTGGGAATACTGGCTATGACTCACTTATTAGGTAACATGAAAGGCTGCTAACTGAGTAGACAGAGAATAGGAAAGGGTTTTTTTGTGAGTATAGACTGCAGTGTAAGCAGTATTGTCTCTTGGGCCATATGTCCTAACGGACCCTGAGGTATTAAAGGTACCAGTAGTGGCTCCCAGGATTCCATATAGAGTTTACATCAAGTTTATAGACCCTTAGTGTTCCACAGCAAAGCCATGACATCTGGCAGCAGAGAGTTATACATCATCCAAAAAATACTTCTGGCATGCTGCAGGCACCTGGTAGGGATGCAGCTCCTGACCATGGGATAAAAAGTGATCATTGTAAACTGGATTCTGTCAGAGTCACCAAACTATAAGATGGAGCAGACCCAAGAACAATCCATTGTAATATTGAAGAGGTCCATCCAGCCATCAGAGACATCAGGGAGGGAGGCACAAGTAGGCTGCATAAGCGTGTGACCCAGAATGCCACATCATCAGAACTGTTGCAAGGCACCTTCCCCTCAGTTCATGCATAAGGCTCCATGGGAGTTTCTTGATGAGCAACTAACAGGGGAGGCAAAGGCTTGGTTCACAGATGCACTTGCTTGGTATGTCAGGGTGAGCCAAAAATGGACTTCAGCTAAAGGGCAGCCCCGTCTAGGGGTATACACATAAAACAGAAATAAGAGGGAATTCCTCCTCATTGGTAGAATTTTGGATATTGCACTGAACTATCCACTTTGAATGAAAAGAAAAGTGGCATGAACTGAGAATATATGTATATACTCATGGACAGTGACAAAGGTCTGGGTTGGGATCATGAAGGAGAAAAATTAGATCAAGATCAAGGAGGTTGGGGAAGAGGCACATGGATACAAATGTGTTAATATGAAGTGTGAGACTTTGTATTTGTTAATGCTCATTAAAGAGATCCATCATGGACAAGCTACTAAACAACCAAATAAACAGAAAGACTTGCCTTCAATGGGTTGATATCCCCCAACCTCTGCCATCAGCTGTCCATGTGCTGGCACAATGGGCACACGAATGGAGTAGCCACAGTAGCAGGAAATGAAATTATGCATGGGCCTAACTGGCTGGGCTCCCAATCACCAAGGCTGATCTAATTACCTCCATTGCCAAATGTCAATCTGCTAGCAAGTAAAACCAAAACTGAGTCCCCAATATGGAAACATCCTTTGAGGAAACCAACCATTCACAGATGGGAAGTTGATTACATTGGGCCCCTTCTTCCCAGAAGGGGCAATGATTCATCATGACTGGAATTGATACATAATCTGTGTAGAAGCTTGCGTTTTGTTCTCTCAAGACCTCTGGTAGTACCTGTATCTAAGTCTGAGTGCCTGATTCATTGACATAGTATCCCACATAATACTGCCCCAGAATAAGGGTCCACTTTACAGCAAAAGAGGTGCGGGAATAAGTCCATGACCATAATATGTGTTGGTCCTATCGAAACTTTATCCATCAGAAGTTATGAGAAGGCCTTTTGGAAGCACAATTTTGATTTGATACCCTACAAGGATGGGGGCATTATCCTTTAGGTCACAGTAGGTACCCTAAATCAGTGGCCGTTATATGATGTATGTCTCCAATACATGGAATGCCAGGGTCCGGGACCTAAGAGGTAGAAGCAGGAGTCTCCCTACTTGCCATGGCCCCACAGTGATCCTACAGGAGGGATTTATACACCCTATCCCCGTTTCTCTGGAATCTGTGTGTTAGAGGTCCTAGTGATGAAGGGAATGAATGCTTCCACTAGATGACACAGCGTGAAGCCCATTTAACACTAAGTAACTTCGTCACTTTGGACTCCTCAAACAAGAGATAAGTAGTCAAATAAAATACCATTCTGGCAAGGATATTGACCCAAATCATATGATGGATGTCAGGCTGATATTACAAATGGCAGCAGAAAAGAATATGTTTGGCATCCAAGTAATCTACTAGAGTGTCTCTTGGTACTTCCTTCCCCAATTTTGATGGTAAATGAACAACTGTAGCATCCTTAACGTAGGTTAGGATATGGGACACCTCAGGGACGAGAGCTTGGATGACCTATCAGATAAACCACCTTGACCAGCACAAGTATTAATCCAAGGATGAGGGGAATCTGGAAACAGCAAAGAAGGGAGGCAATGGGTATCAGCTGTGCCTTGAGATTAACTCCTTGGTAGGATATCTAGTTCTTCCATTAACCTTCCTTTTTTGAGCTTCCCCAGTGAAACTGACTAATCAGAGCCATGGATAAACTGTCCCAAGAACATGTTATGTAAATAAAATACATATAAATGGTACATTGATCTTTGGATAATGGTCTTCTGTGCATTCTGCAGTGCACCACCTAGACTCCCTCTTCAGGTCTGGCACAATTACTCTCCAGCTGCTGGGCATTTCAGAGGCTGATAGTATCAGTTGAGTCCCTCTTCAGGAATCACCTTCATCCAGTATCACACACCATCTGGAGAAGGGAGGTACAGCCTACATCCAATGGCTTCTTAATAGGGCTATAATAGCCCAGTCTCCTCACCTTAAGACAGGACAACTCTGAAGAGCCAGCCCAGCTCCAAAGCTCTGCATAGCAATTTAACCCATTTGTCTGCCTATTCCTGCTGCCTTCACTCCCCCACTGGTGTTGGTCCTTGAGGGCACTCCCAAGTCAACTTCCTGCATGCACATCTCTGTCTCATAGTCTATTTGCCAGAGAATCAGACCTAAGACACCCTCCCAGTCTCAGTCATCAACCAGTTACATGAAACTCTGAATAAGTCAGGGAGTAGAGTAACTTTATCAAGGGAGACTGAAGAATCTCCACCCCCTTTACATTTTCCTTAATCATTTGTGAATGGCCCCTTCTGCCCTTCCTTTGTGCTCAGAACATGTTTTGGTATATCACCCACTAGCCCAGAAGATGAAGACATTCCTGAAAATCAAGGGCATCTCTTTGATCCTTCCTCTCAGATCTAATATCAGTTGAATGAAGTAGTAGAAAGTTCAATAAATCCAACATATCAACTTGGGGAAGGCAAATGGCAAATTTTCTAAGGAAAAAAACAATGAATTATATATTATCATTCCAATGCTCTGACACAAAAATAATAAATACATTCTGGAGTCCATGAGAATAATAGAGAGGCAATTGGTAACTGTCTTACCTGAGGGGGACTGCCCCCAGATGAGTTCAGTTTGGATTCCATAGGACCAAATAACAACAACAGAATGTTAGGGGTAAAAGGGTTTATACCAAACTTTATTCTCATGGTGGCAGGTCAAGTGACTCTGGGGCAGTCTGCAGGCACCAAGCTCATCTTCATCTCTGCCTTTGGGCAGAGCACGGGGTGGAGCTCTTTATATACACAGTAGGCCAATTACATCATTAAGTACTTTAGGGTCTAGTGAGATCCTGGCCATAGGAACTTTCATTTTCCCTACACTCCTCCCCTCCAAAATTCTCACCTCACAATCTACATTCACTCAATCTTCTGTGATGGTCCCTGTGTGAGAAAGCTGGAGCATTGTAAGCAGATTCCACAACAGCAACAGGATAACAACAACATACAGATAACAATAAAAATAGTAATAATCCTCAAGCCTGAGATTGATTGCCACCAAGTTATCCCAGCTGTATTCAAACCAGTGCCAGTTTACAATTCACACTTTCCATGGGAGGCCAGTAGCAGTACTGGTAGGGAACTCTATGAATGCCCAGCAAGTAGCAGTTTTTGCTGGGGTGTATGCCCAATCCACAAAGACATCAGAGGAGATTAACTTTAAGGGTGATAGGACATGTTTTAATGACACTAAAGTGGTCCTGTGATAGGACTGTGGCAGGAAGGGGGTACAGTCCAGCTCTAGTATCCCATACTTTTATCCCTCTTGCTGGGGAGTTACTGAGGGGTTTATATATAGTGCTACTGAGGGCACATGCACTGGCCATAAAGATAAAACAAAACTCCCCAGTAAGATGCTCTTACCCTCTGGTCATTCCAGATACACTACCATGATCTTTGGGGGCCACTCTGCTGTTATTCCAGCAATACATAGGAGGCCAGCTTCCAGGCCTTGTCCTCAAGGTACCAGGAAGGCCAGCCATCACTGGTCCATGTGTCCAAACATACAAGGCCACATCCTCTGAACAGAGTTTCCAGGGTTTATTCCTGGTAGGAAGTTACTTTTCTGGTGGCCAAATCCTGGCTTCAATGATTCCTCCTTGGTTTGTATTTGCAGTTACATAGGGGAGGCAGCCATATGTGTTAGCATGTCTATAGGGCTCAATGCCCCTTTCTGGGGCTTCTCATTTAAACTCTTTAGCACTGTCCATAAGCAGACTGATCATACCCTAGACAGACTACTGGTGTCTGATTTGAGGTCAGATTTTAGCAAATCATTGTACCTCTCTATCATGCTTGCCTTAGTAGGATTATATGGCACATGAAACTTCCACTTTATCCCTAACTGCTGCACCCATTCTTGTAATGCATGTCTAGTAAAGTGGGTGCCTTGATCACTCTCAATTACCTGTGGTCAGCCATAGGCTGCAGAGAGAGGCTCTAGACCTTCTTTGGTCTGTGAAATGTGCAGGAAAAGCAAACATATGTCCAGTAGTTGTGTCCACACCAGTCATGATGTATCAATACTACTCTTAGATGGGAAGAGGCCCAATATAGTCTATCTGCCACCTGACAAGGGGTATCAGTCCCTTAGCTACTGTCCCATGTTGCTGTAGGACTGGGTGTAAGTTCCTTTTAGAGCATACAGTGCACTCCTGCTGAGCTCTGCTGATTTCTTCAAAGGTTAAAAGCAGGCCCCACTGACAGGCTACAGCCCACATTGTCTTCTGCCTTGCATGCAACAAATGTTGCTGTAACCACTGGGCCACATCAGAAGCAGGCTTTCCTTCTAGCCCTCATACTGGGCCAGTTCATCTGCTTCATCATTTCCTGGGGATGCCAGTGGCAAATGGCCTCTCACATGATAAACTGTAACTGTTTTAGTCTGACCACAGGCCCAGAGGGTCAGTGACCAACCAATAAGTTGGCATGGTACCATGTCGGTAGTCAGAGTCAAGCCTCAATAGATGGCTCAGCTGTCAGTGCACACAATTATTGGGGAGCGCTCCTGGCTGATCACAAACCACACTGCCCGTAACTCTGCCCAATGACTGCTCTTCCCCTCACCATCTTTCATCCATATTATCTCAGTCTTAGGATGGAAAGCTACAGCCCTCCATTTCAGGGGGTGTGCACAGATGGCTCCAGCTATCTATACCATGCATCTTTGGGTATAGGGGCTCTTTGTTCCTGATAAGGGCTCTCTGCTGCTAAAGGCTCTAAAGCAAATTCTTCCTGCCTTTCACTGATATATGTCACTGGCCCCAGTGAGTGTTGGAGCTCTTCACTCAAGGGACTAGTAGAGAGGGAGCTACTCTGCTGTAGGTATGTACCCCACTTGGCCTGTGTAGGTAAGAGTGCCACACCACTCTGTGGCTTTTGAGTCCAGTCTCAAAGCCACCCCACAATGAGATAGGTGGTTAGTACTTTTATTGGGGCCATTTCGGTGATGGGCTCCATAGCTAGCAAAGTGTGGTACATGGCAGCCAATTGTTTTTCTATTAAGGTGTACCATACCTCTGTTCCTTTCCAGAGTTGCAGCCAGAATCCATAGGTTGGCAAGCTCATTCAAGCTGTAGCCAGAGACCCAGTAATAACTATCTTTGGTCACATGAACATGCAGCTCAAAGAGCCTTGATGGGTCTATCACACTCGAGGCATGCACAGCCTTGACTGCCCATTTTTCAGTGGTAAAAGCAGATGCACATGTCTCATCCCAGTCCCACCTGACACCCTTACATACCAAATGGTATAAGGGCTTCAGAATTTGTGCCAAGTGCAGGCTAAACACTCCCAGTAACCTGAACGACCCCCAAACTCATGTCATAATGCCACAGTTGTTGGGATAGGGAATCTTGGACTGTATCTGTGACTCCTTTGGGGATAACTTTAGTCTTACCCAACCAGACAACCCCAAGAATTTGACAGACAAACCAGGTCTCTGAACCTTGGTGCTGTTCACAGCCCATCCTTTCTCCTGTGGATATTACATCAGTCTAGGCGCTGCACATTCTAGATCTGAAAAAGAATCAGAAATTGAGCATGATATCATGAATATAATGGTACAGCTGCACCATTGGCAGTTTTTCCCATGCTGCAAAGTCCTGAGCTACAAGTCCATGATAGGTGGTGAGGCTGTGGAGGTATCCCTGTGGAAGGTCAGTGAAAGTCCATTGCATCTTTCCCACATGGAGGCAAACTGTTCCTGACTTTCCTGCTCTATGTCAACAGAAAAGAAGGCATTAGCAAGATCTACAACATAATGATATGTTCTTAGTTCAGACTGAGGGTGTCCATAGGCCTGTAAAAGAGGGGATGGAAACATGTAGAGGAGGTATGACTTTGTTCATTTTTCTGTAACCCAAGGTCATATACCAGGAGCTATCCAGATTTTTTACTGGCCACACCAGGCCACACCAAAGGACTATGGGTGGGCTTTATAATACCCATCTTCTCCAGTTCCTGGAGAGTTTCTCCAATTTTTTATGATATCCAGGCAATTTGTATTGTTTGGTACTAGTCACTGACCAAGGCACAGGCAAAGCTATGGGTGGATGCTTAGCATGTCTCCTCAGAACTTCCTTCACCACATGTATCCTCAGTCTGAACTCACCTGCAGTGTTCTGTAACTGATATCTATCCCTCAAGTATATTCAGGGGTGGGAAAGATATACACAGTATACTCCTTTGGAAGTAGAATCCCTATTTCTAATGGGATTTGGGCTTTTCACTCTGATAGCCTTATCCTCATACCCATCTATAATGGTGTTGGTTCTGGGAAACCACTCAGGGTTGCCATAAATCAGTGAGCATTCAGTTCTTGTGCTTACAAGAGCCAGGATACAGTGTACATTCACTGAGGACCAATGAATTGATATTTCAACATGTGGCCTCTAGTCCCCACCCAGTCTCCCAAGGTGGGTGCCTCAACCATCCCTCCAGTTAAACACTGTCACCCAATTGTCTTCCTGTGCAGGTTCAGGTGAGGTCGACTCACCTTCCAGCAGGAAGTCTTGCAGGTGCACAGGCCAGGCTTATGGCTTTGTCTCCAGCTTCCATTTCTTGGTGCTTAGCAGCAGAAACCGCTGCTCTAGCTTCAATTGTTGCCATAGCTCCAGTAAGATTCTCCTGGACTTCCCATCCAATTTTTCTCTGTCTGCTCCTGCCCCTATTAAGTCAACCCACATCTGGGTCCTCATGACTCATGGGGCCCTTTAAGCCCTTCCTCTCAGTAGTGGACCATACTCCCTTCTGTGCCTGCATTGCTTCAGCCTCCACCAAATCTGTCACAGTACACATGTACACAGCCTCCACCAAATCTAACCACATTTATGGGCTGTACTAAGTGAGAGGCAAGAATGGTCACTAAGGGCCCAAAGAAGCATGAGGGAGCCACTTGCAGAACCATATCCCATCCTATTATTTTCAAATATGCTGATTTGTGCTCTGGGCTTCAGATAACTATTCTGTTTTTTTAACCAGCATTTACTCCATGGGGTATCAGGGACTTCTAACAAGATTACTCAGAATATCACTGCACTTTCACTTAGAAATACACACACCCACACCCACACACACACTCACACATAGTCACCAAACTCTGTGCCAGACCCTGTACTAAGCACCAGGGATACCAAAGTGAGCAGTGGCCTTGCTCTGGAAAGGATACTGCCCAGAGTATCAACTTCAGCATTGAATTACACATCTATATGTCCTGAAAGATATTTGAGAGCTTTCTATTCATAGGGCATAGGAAACATTTTCTTTCTATAGTGATTCTTTTTGCATTTTTCAAGTCTGAAAACTGAATAAACACAATAGTCCAGGGCAATAGTTCAAGACCTCATCTCTTTGTGATTGTCCACTGGGTTCTATGTTGGTCCGACTTGATAGAGCAGAGGAGCTATGGAAGCAGGGTGTAGAGCTCTCATGTGTAACTCTCCCTGTATAATTTGGGGACATTGGTTTTAGACAGTCAGCCTCCCTTTCCAGCACAAATGCTGTCAGGTCCTATATGGTGTTCTAAGATCTCTTGCAGGGTAATCAGGCAGGCAAGTACCCATGTTTGCATTTTATTTTTTTAAATTAAATTTTTATGGAAGAAAAAGTATTGTCTCATGTAAATGGTTAAGTCTAGAATACAGGATTTTGGCAAAAGCTGGATCTAGGTGCTCAAGTCATTAGGAATCCATCTCTATCCCTCTCTTGGGTTTGCTTTGCTCTGTGCTGGCTTCATTCCCACCCAGGCTTTCCACACGTGGAGGCAGAGATGGCCCCCATCACTCCCTAGTTTACATGGTCCATAGTGCCTAAATGTGCCCATTGTCTCTTGTTGCTTCATCCATCTTCCTGGTTTCCGGCTTGTGGCTCCTTTTGAATAACTACTGATTTGCTATTGCCCATCCCAGAGCTCATAATTCATCTTGACCTCATGTCATAACCTCATAGCCCTCCGACTGGCTCAGACAGGTCTCTGGGTCTCTGTTTAATTTGGTTCACATGTTTTAAGTTGGATAAATGGACAATTAATGATTTTAATTTTTTCTTGCAGGAGAAATTCCATCTTGTTCTCTAACCATGTTTGCTCAATGCAGGGAAAAATCCATATCCTCATATAACATTATTTGAAGTGGGAATTGAAGGCAGATGGGTGGATCTGGAAGCTCTGAAATGGGAGGCGGTGCTATATGGATGCTGCCCCGGTCTTTGCTCTTCCAGCTCTGTGCCCTTTCCTACGTGAAAGTGATCACTGTTCACTGGCTGGCAGATCAATGGGTGACATTGTGCAGGGATTGGTATTGTTTAAGAGAAATCTCCCCAACTGACCCAATTCCTGTAATGCATAAAAAAAATGACAGAAGTAATATTTTTGTTCTTGTTTCACTTTCATTCATCTTATTTGATCAGAGCTGAGCAAAACTGACATCTCATCACAAACTCCAAAGTGTGTTTCAGCACCAGGTTCATCAGAGGGTGGCATTTAAAACACAGACATCGCAGGAACAAATGTATTTGCCAATCCTGTCCAGCAATGTAAACCTGACCTTTCTCCTGTAGATTTATTGACATGGACCTGTTTTATATCATATTTCATTATTGTGCATGGAAGGATTGAAAGTTCTTCTCTTGGAAAACAACTCAGTTGGGGCCAGAGTGGCCAATATGCCTTCCCTTCATAGTGAGGAAGAGGGAATTAGAAAGTCAGGTACTGGCAGGATTAACACAATTCCTCAAAGAGTGTCTTTAATTAAAAAACACCCGGTACCAGCAGTATGGGCTTGGAAGAAATTTCCATTTGGCATGTGGTGAGAACAGAGGAATTACATCCAAGGTTGCTGTCATTTACTTGTGGGGTACATCACAGGTTCTTTGCATTTGGGAGGCCTAGAAAGCATCCCCTGCTCCATGCAGAAATTCACCTCTGATAACTGTTCACTCAGTTATGATACACTCAAGTGTTAGAAACCTACCACTTCATCAGGCCAAACAGCTGTAGAAATTATACATTTGTGCATTTTTGTGACAAAATATCTGAATCTAGATACATTCTTATAGGCACTGGGGATATAGCAGTGAATAAGAGAAGCAAGATCTTTGTATTTAGGGAGTTTCGATATTGCAGAAGAGATAGTCCTTAAGTACACAGATAAACAGTATAAATAAGATAATTCTAGAAAGTGAGGAATCTTTATTATTGTATACAATAGGGAAAGGGAATAGAGAATGCCTGGGGGGTCTTGAGGTCATGGGTGCTACTTTGCACAGTTTGTTCAAGAAAACTCTTCTGAGGAATAGGGTGGGTGTTTGAGCTGAGATATGAATAATGAGATGGAGTTAGTGATGTAGGAAGTAGACTACAGAATGTTTCAGGCAGAGAATATTGAAAGTACAAAGACCTTGAGGTGGAAATGTGTTTGGCATTTTTGAGAAACAGAGGAAGCTAGTGAGGAGTGAGCTTAGAACTTCAGGAGTGAGGAGAGGCAGGATCTGAGATGAGCCCAAGAGGTGAGCACAGGCAGATCCGGTAAGCCTACCTTAAGAAAGTTAATTGATTGCAATGGGAAGCTACTGGAATTTATTGAGCAGGGGAATAATAGCAACTGATCTGGACATTTAAGAGGTTACTCTGGCCACAGGATGAGGACTGAATTTGAGGGAAATGAGTGGGTAATAACAGAAACCTGTTGTGTGGCTGTTGGAGCCAGTTATGACAAGAGGTGATAGGTGTGGTGAGCTACTAAGTCAAATATTATCTGCTTAGTTGAAGTCTGTGTGTGTAAATCAGTTCTTCCCTCCCCCAGCACACTACCTATGGAAGTGGAGTGAATCTGATTCTTTTTTACCACCACTTCAGGCACTTGGTGATAGTGTTTATGATTTCCCATTAGTTTCTCTTCTCTGGGCAAAACAACCCCATTTCTTCTAAATCTTCTCCATGAGACAAGACTTTAAATCTCCCTCATCACCCTCATCACTCTTTTCTGGCTCTGCTCCATTTTTCTCATGTCTCTCATTAAACATAGAACCAACACAGAGCAAAATACCCCATCGTGGGTTGTGATTTTGCTTCTAATCTCTGCCCTGGGGGAAGCCCTCTACCCTCCACTGTCAGCCCATGGGTTTCCATAGCGCGGACTCCCAGCTGAGAGCCAGAATTTGGGACCTGAGATTAAGCCAGGTAGTGCATTCCATTACCCAGCTGTCATTGGTCCAGACACAGTCACATGATCCAATCTTGGCATCAATGAGGATGCAAAGGGACATGGACTGGGAATGCTGGGATAAAATTCTCATTTTTTGTCCCTGAATTAAACTTGAAAAATGGAGTCTTAAAAGTTTCCAGCATTCATCTGATAACCATGGAGGGTGAGTTTGCTCTGAGAATAGATCCTCTTTCCAACAACAAAGCCAAGAAATAGAGAGAGAGAGATTAAGACATGGCATTTATCCACTGGATAAAGCAATGTCTGAAGTCTGATTCTGGATAATCAAGCTAAACGAATCAACAATTTTCTCTTTCCTGCTTAAGCCAAGTTGAGTCAGGTTTTCTAACACTTGCTATCAAAATAATCCTAAAATACCAATCAAAGAACAGTGGGGCCACCACCTCCCTTGAACAGGGTCATTACACCTCATTCAGTGCAGTCGAAAACCATCACCTCTGTCAGCAGTTGTATTGTCCTGTCAATGTCTATTGTTTGAGCATATAGCCAATGAGAGCTCACGTTTTCCTGTTCAGCAATTTCCTTCCTGTTTCTCTCTGAGACATCCTTTGAGGGTTTATGTAAAGCCCTTTTATGAATTTTGTATTTATTAGACCTCCCTCTTGCACTTGACATGTATCCGTTTTTGCCCGAGATGCAAACTCCTGAGAACCCAATATTATGACCCATTTGGGAGGAAACAGCAAAGAGAACCAATAAAACCTAACAAAGCTAAGTCTAATCATTGCCAAAAACACCCATTTGACTCAATAATGGGCCTAGGCGGAGGGGGCTGTGATTCTTAGTGCTCTAGGCTTTCACGCTCATTCCTGTGATGCCGGAAAGCCCTCCATTAAGCCACACAGCACAGCCATTTGTGCGGGGCCTCCGAGAGCCATGGCTGTGCTGCAGCTTTTGCAGTTTGACTGAAGTCAGAGAGCTTTGCCGCTCAATAGACGGACTGCCTTGATGAAAGTGGGGGCCGGCAAGCCTAGCCCTCAACCCTGCCGACAAAGTGAGGCATCAACGAAGAGAAAAGTATAAAATTCAACTCTTTGAAAAGGTGCTCTGCCCACTTTGCTTTCTACCTTGCGCTGGGCCCTTGCCCAGCAAGTCCCTCTGCACTCCCCACCTCCCCACTCCTGGGTCCTCAGCCTCATGCCCAGGATGTGCCCCAGCACCCCGCCCTGTGGTGTTTCATGTTTACCAGTACAGTTCTGTCCCATGGGGCGAAAAATCAGACCGGGCTTAGAAGGTGCTGGTGACTGGCTTACAGCACCCTACACTGAAAAGCCGGAAGGACCGTTTGTGGGCTGCCAGTTCTGTTGGAGAAACTGAGGCCTGGAGAGGGACAGCAACTTCCCCCAAGGGGACTCAGAAAGTTAATGACTGAGAGATCCTAGATTAGAGTCAAGGTCTTCTGTTACTTTAGCCACTATAGGAGAGTGGTTAAAACTGAACGGTCTCACCGTTAGGGACGTCCCTTCTGCTCTTTGCTTTCCTGGGGCAGGCGAGCTGGGCCATTCTGTGGATGGGGAGGCTCCCATATCACACAGGGGATCCTGGAGACAAAAGGCCTAGAGATGAGATGAGGAGTGGCATGTGGCTTCTGGATCAGGAGGCAGTGGATCAGCCTTTGTATCCTGACACCGTCCCTGGCTGGGCAGCTCAGAGCAAATCACATCATTCCCAGACCTCTCTTTACCCATATGCAAAGTGTGCAGAAACAATACTGGCTCCGTGTGCCAGGCACTGCTCTCCCACTTTACATCATGTGCTCCTTAGCCCTTATTAAAGGTTATTCTTCAGGGTGTTGGCTTTTATCTCCAATCCAAAGCTGAGGAAACTGAAGTACAGACAAGTTAAGTAACTGGGCCAAGATGACCCAATTCAAAGCTAAGCAGCCTGACTCTAGGACCTACCTTCAACTTCTATGGTAAGTGCCAAATTTTATTAATAGTAAAATAAAATTAGTAAACAATAAAATAAAAAACAATAATGAAACAATGCATCCCTCACAGGCTTCTTATGAAGAGTCACTGAAATGACAATAAATTTATTAATTTAAAAAGTATTTTATTTTCTGTATTCCAATGCATTGACATCTGGGGCCTTGCTAAACTTGGAGGAACTGCCCCTCCCTGGGTTGGCCAATCCCTAGAGGTAGTGAACAACTCTCTTAGGCACCTGCTTTTCAAATATGAGTCAGCCCACTGGAGCCCATACTCAGGCCACATCCTCTTTGGGGTGCTCACACTTCAGGCTGTTATCGTCCTACCTTAGGGGCAGGTACCAGGCAACTCTATGCCTCAGAGTCCACTAAAATCATTCAAACTAGCAAATCCTAAGCCTTCTTACTCTGCCTCACCTGGTCCTCCTCTCAGTAACCACAGTAAAGGCTCCTGCCAGTGTCCACCCCTCCCTCTGCCCCCTGACTGACCCGTGTGCTTCTCTGTGTGGCCCCCTTGGTCTCTTCTCTTGGGAACTCCAACAAACTATCTCGTCAGTGAGAGTCATCTCCTGATCTATTGGACTTATCATACCTCAACATTTCTATTAATGCAGTGTATTTTAAAATAATAAGGGAAAGCTCTTTGCACACTATAATGCTAAGCAAATATAAGTTATTATCCCCATTTGGAGAGAAGTACTATATATTTGAATACTTAGCAACTTGTGCTTGATATCTGACATACATAATGTCATTTAATCATCACTACTGTTACAGTGAAAACTAGGAGTTGCTATCCCCACTGTACAGGTAGGAAAACTGAGACTCACAAGATTTGAGTAATTTGGTTGGATGACCCATCTAGGTGGGCAGCTTCCAAGCTTGACTCTCATTTGTCTGATCTTATAGCTTCTGTCCCCTGTTCCATCCAAGAGAAACCTTGAAGACAGTGTGAATCTCATGCCTGAGGAAACAAGAAAACAGACCTCAGAAGAGAAGTCTCCTACTCCATTTTCTACCAAATCACCTTCCCTTTCTGCTGTATCTCAGGGAGATTTTCTCCATAAAGAAATTTTGCCTCATACCAGGCTTTGCTTCTTCATGTAGTAATTAATTCACCATCCCATTTGCAAGACAGAGGGGAAGCTTGGCTTTTAAACAACACATGGTTTAATTTCACCTTGGTCTGGGTCAATAATACCACCTGGTCCAAACTGGCAATTCGTCCTCTATCACCATGCCTACTGCCTGTTATCACGCTCTCACTGCTGCTCCCTTGATAAAGAAGGCTCAGCAGGCTTGGCTCTAGCCCCTGGGCCAGGGACGGGCTATGAAAGCAGGTGCTCTCGCATGTCGTCTTCTTACAATGTGGAACTCCACCATGATAGACAGTTCTTTTGTTGCAAAAAGATATTTTGATGAGGACTCTTAAGAATGAATACTTTTGGGGATGAGAAGGTGTGTGCTACCATCTAGTAGCAGTGGGATGGAGGAATATGTTAGTGGGACATGAAGGGCTCTGATCTCTGGAAAAAGAGAACGGGCTGCTGTGTGGAGTTGCCCAGCCAGTCTGCACTCATGTCATATAAGCCTGACATTTAGCACACAGAGGGGACTGTACTGGACACCTATGTTTTTCGCCTGCTCTGCCTCCTCTCTGTGGTCTCAGCAGCCATCTCTTCCTCTCGGGGAATCACTCCTCCTCCACTCTCAGTGCCTGTGGTTTCAGTGGTGAGGGGGTTGGCCAGACCATCCCCACAGCGCCAGAATCGACCATTTGGGTTGCTACAAGTGCTCTAGAGGTAGGCACAGAGCCGATTCAGGTTCATGAGAAAGAGCCCTGGGATTCAAAATGAAGTCATTGGGAATGGGGTGTGCTGTCTGTCAGCTCAGCTGGCGGGACGTGGGTATGGAGCTGCTAGTGGCCACACTGGCAGAGTTGCTGGTTGGTACCCGCAGGGGACAATGATGAGGTGGGGGACAGTCATCCTTTCAGCCTGGTTTGAACACCCAGGTCAAGTTGAGCCTTAAATTACATCCCCTGCTTGACTCTCAGCGGTGTGAACTAATACTGTCTCTTTTATTCTTAAACTAGTTTGAATTGTGTTCTGACTCTTGCAGCTGCAGCTAGTGCCCTCTGAGCCGCACAGGGTGAGTCCTGTGTTTGCTCCAGCCACGCTGGCTTTGCTTCCACTGCCTTGACTGCTCCAGGGTTGTGTCTTGAAGTTACCTTTACTGAGAATGTCCTCCTCTACTCTGAGTCTGCCTGATAACTTTTGTTTGTTCTCTAGACCTCAGCTTGGATATCATGCCAACAGACCAAGGCAGACCCACTTGTTACACACTGCATACACCCTTCAGCTTTCCTTTGGAGCCCTTAGCACAGTCTGATTACGCATTCACTTTGGTAATTCTCTGGTTGTCTGCTTTGCAATGGGCAGCCCCACGGGGGCAGAGATTCTGCCTGTTTTGCTCCACACTAGTTCCCCACACCAAGCAGTGTGCCTGACACACAGTGGGTACTCAATAAACGTTTGCTGAGTAATTGTATAAGCGAAGGATATACTTATTCTTTTGTGGACACCAGAGAGTAAGAAAGACACTGACGCACTGGAGTGGGGCCTGGGACAAGCCAGTGAGTGTCTCATCCCTTAAGTCTCAACAGAAAGAAGTGGACTTGGGGGAGTGGGATCACTGCTTTCAAACAGCCCAAGGTGGGGGCATTTGGGTGGGGGCAGACAGACTTGCTGACGCTCCCCCAGAGGTGGGGTCTGCAGACAGTGGGGGTTACTGTTGAGGAGGCAGATCCTGACTCTGTAGGAGGAAAAAGTAGCAGAGAGCCAAGCTGGGAATTTTGAAGGTAGATTCTATAAAATTTTATCTATTTATTAAAGTTCCCATAAGGATAGTTTGACTGGTCCTCTGGACCTTTGGCTAGATGTGCAACCCCGGATTGCAGGATTAAGGAGCACCACAGAGATCTAACTTCCTGCCCTTTTCCTCCCTGTGGCATTACCCTCACATGGTGGCCGTCTGCCATAACTGTGCCCTATAATGAGGAACTGCCTACCTTGCAATGCTAGTATCCTCTAAAGTACAGGGCTGCCAGTGTGCTTCCACCTCTACTCTTCCTTTATGCTCCTTGAGCAGGGTGCCGTTTGGATTATGACTTCAGAGTCATCTGGTTGGTCTCCACATGGTCAACAAGCCCCAGGGTGTCAGTATTGGCCTTATAGCTAATAATGCTCAGAAATAGGATTTTTGGCAAGACATATTTTTGATAATAAAGATGGGCCTGCTGGCAAACTAGCTAATATCTTGGCTTCCACCAGACCTTTTCCTACCTTCACACAGATGACTCCAATGAGATAAATTACTTTTCCACCAATATAAACATGACTGCAATCAATACAGTTAGTAAATAACGTGATTTTCAGAAAAAAAGAAAATACCAGTATTAAATACATTTATATTGACCTAATGCCAGGTTGGTCTGACACGTATGAGTGCATGCACAGTTCTTCAGAAAAGAACCTCAGCATTGCACATCTTCCCATGCCCCAATGTGGCTGAGGACACACCTGCTCCTCTGTCCCAGATACAGGCTCTGGGGAAACAGTATGAAAATCATGCCTGGGAGAGTTAGATTCTTCTAGAAAAATATTCTTCAGGGACTCAGATCTCTTTTTGTTGGAGGTTTGAATTTTTCCTTTTGAATTTTTTCCTTTTTCCTTGCCAATTGTTTTACTTCTCTGGGTTTCATTTGCTTCATCTAGTAAGAGACTAATTTCTTCCCCATTTGAAACACCCTCTAAATGATGCTGTAACAATCTGATGATAAAGTTGGAACAGTTTTGGAAACCATAATGCCTTTACCACATACAAGAGTTTTTCTGTCCTGTCTACCTCTTTGTTTCCTTCATTCTCATTTTATAACACAAGTGAGGGTGGAGGGTCTCCCCAACTCAAACTTGCTACCAGCTTCTGGGGAATAAATTTGTCCAAAGCAGAAGCTGTAGAAGGAGAGTGGTTAGAAGAACAGAAAATAATAATAACAACATCAACAATATTAAATATTTATTGAACACTTCTTATGGACTGGCCTTAGGTTAAACATTCTACTCAATTATTTAATTTAATTGTCATAGCAGTTATGTACAGATGGTACCCAACTTGAATGGTTCAATTTAGGATTTTTCAACTTTACCTTGGTGTGAAACCAAATCACATTCAGGGAAGCCACAGTCTGAATTTCGAATTTGGATCCTTTCCTTGGGTAGTGATATGAGGTACAATCCTCTCTCATGATGTTGCCAGCAGCAGCCAGCGCAGCTCTCCATCCACCATGTGATCATGAGGGTCAACAGCTGATACATTGTGTTTTTTACTTTCAGTATGATATTCAATGAATTGCATGAGATATTCAATACTTTATTATAAAATAGGTTTCGTGTTGGATAATTTTGCCCAACTGTAAGCTAATGTAACTGTTCTGAGCAGGTAGGCGAGGCTGTTTTGATGTTCAGTAGGTTAAATGTAAATGCACTTTCAGCTCATGATATTTTCAATTTACAATGAATTTTTTTGGACATAACCCCATTGTAAGCTGAGGAAGATCTATGCTGTTATAATTCCTGTTTTGCAGATAAATAAACATAGGCTGGAGTGAGTATAAAAACATGGAGAGTGCTCTTTCAGAAAGAGTGGACAGGAAAAGCCTCTCTGAGGAAGTGATATTCAAGCCAAGAAGTGAACCAGAAGTGAAGGAGGGAGCTCTGTTAAGTATCTGAGAACATTCCAGGCAGAGGGGAGCGCATGTGCAAAGGCCTCAGGAACTTGCTCAGTGCATTTAATAAGCACCCGAAGCCCAGTGTGTCTGCCAAGCTGTGGGCTAGGGGAAGAGTTGTAGGAGATAAGTCAGACAAGTGGGCAGGGTGATATTGTTGGAGTTCTCTGGGATGGTGGCAAGAAGTTTAAGTCTTATTCTAGGTGTGAATGCAGTGGCTTTGATAATTAAACAACAGGTCCAAAGGGATTCACGAGCTGCAAAACATTCACTTGATAGATACACCATTGTAGTCATTCACTCATTCTGTCATTCATTCAGCTCTGCCCCTATCCCCACCTCTGTGTTAATCCAAGTCCAGGGAGCTTTATTCAAGGAGCTCAGATTCAAAACACTTCTAGCTGTTTCCTGGATTCCAGATGAACTGTTTGTTAATGGACCAACCCTGTTGTCTGAGGATTTGTGAGCTAAGATCCAATCAGGTGTGAGAAGCCCAGAATCAGGTAATCTTCAGAAATCCCTCCTTTTGATTCCTTCCCAAACTAACAAGACATTAAAAGAAGACCTGCTCCCTGGGTATGGGGAAATGTGTAACAGGCCATTGAAAAATGAGCCATGACTACTTTCAGGATGGACTTTGAGCGGTTCCAGGGAGAAAGGCTCATTTCTAATCATCCAGAGTTTTTCTCTTGGAATTTAGTGTAGCTTGGAAGGAACCTATATTAAATGCTTTTTCTCAGCACCAAGAATTTACACATTTACTAACCAGAGACCTGAGGATTTACACAGTCCCACATTGGTTTGCAGTCAAATCTGGACTCATTTTATGAGTATATATAAGGGATAAAGCAAAAAAGACATGTCAGGGGCATAAAGTAATCACAGCTGATGGAGCTAAGCAGTATCCAGGCTGAGATGGATTTACTAGGCAATCACCCAAACCTGGAATCCTCCACAATTCAAAATGTACAGAAGAGTATGTTTTCATTATCCTTGGTCTAAGGCTCTGTAATTTTGCCGATTTAATGGATCTAATAATTTTTCACTGTTGCTTTAATTTTAATTTTCTTGATTACAAATAAAGTTAAGCACATTTTTTTAAAGGAGGAAGGTTATTCATAAATAATGATGTTTGCACTGATTATAGCAACATAAAGCAGATCATCTTTAGTTTATTCTTGTGAGCATTTTTTCCTTTTTCTGGAAATATGGTATCAAAATTAATACCATTTAGCCAAGTACATGCCTAGAATGCCTATTGTTTGTCTCTTGAGTGTTAATTCACTCAATAATCAGGTAAGAGATACCACTTCTATTAGTAGTTAATTTTAGCTTCCACAACAAAAAACTCTCAGATCTCAGTGGTTGAGCACCGTAAAGGGTTATCTCTCATTCATACCAAGTCCTGTGTCATTGGATGGCAGTCCTGCACAGTGCTTCTCCAGGTAGTGACACAAGGATCCAGAACAGTGCTCTCTAGAGCAATGAGCTTCCCAGACCATGGCGGCAGGTGAAAAAAGCCTGAAGGATTGCGTGGGATGATTTTGAGGGCTCACCTTGGAAACGATTCACATCACTTTTACTCACATTCTATTGGACCAAATCCAGTAACCTGACCCTGCCTAGTTGCAAGGGAGTTTGGGAAATGTACGAGAGCACATGGATAGATATGAGCACTCACAGCCTCTTCCATACACTTCTGTGTCAGCCCTCACGCTTGTGAATGAGAGGGATATGGGGTGACTAATACATGGACCCACCCATCAACTCACAGACTAATTGGAAAAAAAGCATATACAAAATTATCCCATAAAGCAAAATATGATTGGTACATAATGAAAATTATTGATCAAGTGCTATAAATCTCTCCACATTTTAAATGGCAGTATAGCTAGAGAGAAAAGCAAAGCAAAGTTGTGGAGGCCAGAAAGCATGAGCTGTGACTTGATAACAGTGAGACAACACTTTAGCAAAAGACAAGGATATGTGAAGGGCACAAGTAGCAGGAAATAAATTTGAAAATTTAATTTAGGGGCAGATCAGGGAAAAGCAAAGGAGGTTAGGAAGTCACTGACCGCTTTTGAAAAATAAGAAGAAAAGAAGATTAAGGCACCAATTTAATGAGCACCAGTTCAACAAAAACAGAAAAAGTATGTGACCACTTTGTACCGTGGTTTCCTTATCTGTAAAATGGAAATATTAATCTTTATTTTTTTATATTTTTTGCAAGGATTAAATGAATAAATACATGTGAACTGTTTACATGCATTTACACTAATACATGTAAGAATGTAGTAAGCAGCTCACATTAATATTAGCTGGAGACTATGTAATCTTGGTTCACTAACACCTCTAAGATAGGCAGTCATAACTCAGAACACAGTCTTGACCAGGCCACTAAAAAGATTGCCCAAACGGTTAACAACCAGCGTAAGAAGAGCAAAATATCCACAGTAGATAGAAATGTTTTTCTGGAGGCTCTAATATTTCAGGAAGGTCACATTCCCTTCCATGCACCCTCTTGCTCTTAGAAATAAGGGTTTATCAGGGCATATTCCAGAGAATGCGGGGAGCTGTCCAATGAGCCTTGGGAAAAACCACACGGCCATTAAGAGAGTTAGGGCTGGCCTCGGACTGTCTGGGAGAGAATTCCAACTCTGCCATTGAATAGCTGTATGATCTCATGCATTTAAAACCTCTTTAAGTTGCAATTTCCATGGTGTAAAATGACAGTAATACTTACCTCATGAGGTTGCTGAGCAATTCTATAAGATACTATGGGTGTGGCATTTAGCTCAGTACCTAGTTTTTACTAAATATCCAAAAAATGCTGGCTATTATTAATTAGAAGGCAAAAAGCAAATATAAAATTTAAATTCTGTGATGAAATTGAATCAACACAAATTCAAATAACTGGATATTTGAAAACAATTCAAATAATTTGAGGATTCATTTCTATTTCTTTTAAGATGTTTAGAAATGTTTGGATATAAACCCAGAGAAGTAACTACATCTGGGCAGTTGTTTGCTTCCCCCAAAGGAGAACCATTCAGCATACTGCTGACTTAGGAGGTAACTTACCTAAACCCATCTCAGCAAAATTCCTACAGTTGAGTTTTGACCCTGATCACGTTTCACTGTGACCTGACAAAATCTTGGGTCTTGTGCCATTGGAGGGAATAGAGCTAGCCCTGTTCATTCAGAAAGGGATCTGCAGAGCAAGGGCCCTCCTCTCTAAAACCACCCACCGAAGGGCCCTGAACAGGGCTGGCTCTTGCACACAGGTACAAACAATGGTCCTCCTCGACCCTGCTCCTCCAGAGCAGCCCTGCTCAAGCTTACTGTCTTACCTGGTCTCTCCTAAGGTTGAAATTGCAGTCTAAGGCTTTACCTTCCTGGTCAAAACCCAAGAGGCCAGGTGGGTTATAAGAGCCACTCTTTCCTCACTGTGTTCCACTGAATCTTCCAGAATGAGTCCCTCTACTTAAACAACTTCCTTCTCCTTCAGCTAAAAACAAAACAAAACAAAACAAAACAAAACAAAACAAAACAAAACCCAGAGGCCTCACTTCAAGTCAGGAAAATAGTTGCATGTAATCCCATATACCGTCAAACTCTGAATCTAGTTTGGACTTAGTGGCACATGTCCCAAACCATTCTCGGTGGTATGAACAAGGGCTAATTCAGGGAGAGTAAAAGGAGGAAGCAGAAAAGCTCAGTCACCGTGTGTACAATTTAGTTCCACAAATGCATAGTCATGCCTACTGCACTCCAGGCCCTGTGCTGGGCACTGAGGATAAAGAAAGCCCTGTCAACAGCCTTAAGGAGTACAAGTCAAGTGGAGGAAACAAGAGAGTAAGCCAGTAAGCACGAGGACCACAGAGCAGGATACGTACTGTAATGAAAGTGATTATCATGTGAGTATCAGCATGATGGAAGGGGTAAGAGTGCCAGAAGAAGTCTTCTAGGGGACATGACATTGAATCTGGGTTTCTAAGGTTAAATTGGAGTTAACCAGATGTAGAGATGAATAGAGGAGGAACTAAAAGGGAAGAAGTTTTCTAGGATCTTGCTATTCAGTGTGGTCCATAAATAGGCATCCTCATGATCACCTGCACAAGTTCAAATGCCATCCCAGATTTGCTGAGTCAGAATCCTCATTTCAACAAGATCCCTGTGTGCTTCACGGACACTGTAAGTCCTGAGAGCACTAGTCTTGGAGGACCAAACAGTCAGCGCAAAGAAAGAAAGGATAGGAATCCGAGCCTGCACAGGGAATTACAAGAAGCTTAGACCAGCCAAGGAACCAGCCAGGGGCAGAAGCAGATGAGGCTCTGAGGACAGATCCCACATCCACACCATGTTTGCAAAGAAAATAAGACCCTCCTTAACCCAAAGCCCTCTACTTGGAACCCCTGACCTTTACAATAGCAGTAGAGACTCAAACTGTGAGGGGCACTGGAAGCTTGACTCTGGCGTCTGCCCCACCTGAGAAAAGAACTGACCTCCATTTGCATTTTCTCCTCCAGACCTGGATCCATTAGAGCCAGTTCAGCTGTTTCCTCCGCCCATCTCACAGGGCTGCTCTGATGAAAGTTCATACAGGCCAATCAGTCAGGCAGATTTCAATTAATCCTAATTGTCCTGTTGGGATTGCTTGCCAATAACTAAGGTGTGGTGAGCTGCCGGCATGACTTCCTCGTGGCTTTCAGAATTCCCACGGATGCCGCAGGTTTCACAGCGTTGTGTGTGTACACAGCTGTATATTCACCTCTGCACCACACACCCTGACTAGTTCCTCAGATCGACACACCTCACCCTTTTGTTTGTGGACCCTCTTCTGGGAGTAGAAGTGGATCTACCAGACAGATTGGAGACATAGATGCTGGTATATTTTCTCAACCTTCTTTAAAAAATTCTATGGACACCTGCTTGATCTTTTGGGTCTCCTTCCCCTCACTAAGTGGCACAGTCATGGGGCTGTTTCCCTCATCCCGTACACATGTTGTCCTTATCCTCAAGTGCCGTGTGCTCCTTCATATGGTCTTTGCACCATGCTATTCCATCCCCCCTGTAATGCCCTTCCCATCTTCTGCCTGTTCGAAGAACTCAGCTCAAGTTGTGCCCCGTCCCTGAAGCCTGCTGCAATACTCTGGGGCAGGGAAAGTGCTCTCTTCTCCCTGGACATAGTTCATAATCCTCTCATGGTGAACTGTGGGATTTCTTCAAGGCAGAAATTAGAACATCTTTGTCTGCACCCTTGCACCAAGCACATTGCTTAGTACAGACTAGGCATCCAATAAATATGTGGGAAAATTCTACTCTATTGGGACTGAGATGTCAGAACACCAATTTTTGTGAGTAAATATGGTCAAGTAATAAGGGTTAATTTTTATTAAATCTGTATCATGATTTAAAGAATACAAGGCAGATATATAGTATCCAAATCTTTCCTCAATGCTGCCAGGACATCCACAAAGGAAAAGTAGAGAAAAGATGTGAATTGGAAAATTGGGGAAAGAAAGAAAACTTATGAATCTCGAGAGTTTTGCGAAGGCAGGCCCAACAGAGGTGGGCAATATCTCTCTGAGCCCCAGAAAGAGGCCCCAGAGCCAGCCCAGTTTAAGGAACTTCTGTATCCCTTTCCCAGCCAGACCAGACCCTGGGACGAGGGCATGAGGAACCCCAGGAACCAGGAGGAACAGGTCCCACTGCCAGCCACCAGCTCCCATGACCAGCAGCACAGTGACCACAGGACTACAAATGGAAGAGCCCGTGATGGGGAACTTCTGTGCATCCCTGTACTTGGAGCATCAAACTGTCATCAGGGAGGGGGCTTCAGGTGGCAGCAAGAAAGGCAGGTTAAGAAGATGGGTACAGGAGCCAAGTAAGCTGGGGTCACACCCAGGTTCTACCATTGACCAGCCAAGTGACCCAAAGGAAGTTTCTCGACTTTGACAAGGCTCAATTTTCTCACCTACAAAATTGAAATATTTACATCAGCTTCCTTGTGGGACTGGTTGGGAGAATTAAACAGGGCATTGCACATGCAGGGCTTAGCACTATGCCAGGCACAATGTATGTGCTCAATAAATGGTGGCTTTTTCCACCTTCTCACTCAACAGTCATCACTACCAGACTCAGAAAAGGGTGCCTAGCAGGACCCCAAGTAGAATAAGGACCAAGATCACGCTAAAAAAAGACCTTTCTTCTCCTACAGCATTCTCCAGTGTGTCTTCATAGGAACTCAGAGAATCAAGAGCTCCAGCTTAGACAATGGCCAGATGCTCTGGTTCTAAATCCTATTGTGCCAAGGGACTTTGAGCAAGATGTGAGGCCTCTCTGTGTCCTACTTTCCCTCTCTGTAAAATGGTGCCATTCACAATTATCCCACAGGACTGAACAACATGATACAATGATACATACAATTGCGTTTTATAAACTAGAGAGCTTGGGATAATATTATCACAGTCCTACTTGGTGGAGTGGGTGCATTGCTTTTAGGATTTGTGTTGGACCTGGACTTGGGGGAAGTTGGAAGATTTTTGTGTTTTTTCCACTTCCTGTTTAGGGGCCTTTGAAATCTTGCAGACTTCTTTTAGATACTAAGTTAATCAAGGCTTCAACAATTCATTCATTCAACACATATTTATTTTGGGCCTCCAATTTGCCAGGTGTTCTATGTGCTGGGACTACACCAATGAGTGCAATGTACAGCTGGTTTGGATTCTTCTCACTCTCCTGTGGGCCTCCCAGATCAAGCAGGCTGTGCCATTCTGCAGAACATGATGTCATAGTCTATGAAAGATGAGACAACTCCAGCCCAGAGAGGTTAAATAACTCAGTGCATTTCTTAAGATAGCACAGCAAGTTGGTAGATGAGCTGTGGTTTGATTCTAAAGCATCACAGTATTGAAGTAAAACAATGTACTAACAATTTAATGTAGTATGGTGACCTCTTGAGAAATTAGCTTGAGCATGATTTTGGCCATTTTAGAGTCCTTTGGAAAAAACAAAGGAAAGAAAATTCCAGCCTCCCTCAACACCCTGTGACCAACAGGCCTTTAGTCCTGATGGGGGAGAAGTGTCAAAGCCATGTGAGTACCTTGTTCCCTATAAGCCCCACCCAGCTCCTCAAGGGGGCAATAGGTACGTGGATGTAAAAGTCTTCCAAACACTTAGATTTCTTCTCCCCTGTGGACACTTGGAATTACTGCTGATAGAAAAGTCACCTTTCCTTTGGGTGCTGGAGAGGACTTACATTCTCTTTGTTAGTAACATTAACCTCTGAGGCTTCCTGGATTTCCTTACAAACCTGTCCAAGTCAATAAAGTACTTTCTGGGCAGCTTCCAGTACTTCTGGGAAGATAAGACTAACCTACAAGGGCCAGAGGTCAGGGCCAGACAGAGGCAGTGAGATGATAATTGGGCAACAGTTTGGAAAGTAATTGCCAATTTACTCAACAAGATGATCCCTGTCCCCCACCCCCCAGAGCTCACTGATGACCCGGGTTTGGTGTCACTGAGTCCTGAATCCATTAGACCTCGCACAATGCCTGACACATAGTAGTTGTTCAGTGCTTCTTTGTCAAGTGTTTGAATGATAGTCACATATTATTACAAGAGATAGTACAGTGGTAAAGGGGGAGGGCAGACTCTGGAGTTCAAACCTAGCTCTACCACTTATTAATTGTATAGCCTTGGGTAAGTTACTTGAACCTTTTAATTTAACTGTGTCTCAGTTTTCTCCTTTGTAAAATTAGGCCATTAATAGTACTGACCTCCTAGGATTATGAGGAGATTTAAATGAGTGAATGCATATAAACATCTAGTACCTAGCACATTGGTTAATACTAAATATTATTATTATTACTGTATTATTTCTAGCTCATACATAATATCTCAAAATGTCTATAGAGTAAGATAACAATTAAAACAGCAAAGATGTATTGTTACATCCTAGATGTAAGGGAAAGCTTCCTGGAGGAGGTGGCATTAATCCAAGCCTTGAAAGATTATCCCTTTGATAGTAAACAATATTCTAGGTAGCAGACAATCACAAATCCTTAGGAACATAAACAGTAAATACTCCTTTCCCTCATAGATCAGCTCAAGGGAGGGGTGTCTGTGCCAGGCTGGATGGGTGTGGCTCTAAGCTATAGGATGGGATGAACAGATTAATCCAGGCATGTTCTTCTTGAAATGATAGTATAAGTATGAAAGAACAAGAGGAAACTTATAAGGCGTCTTAGGATCTGGGCTTAGAACTGGCACATTGTCACTTCTCCCTCATCCAGAATAAATTATAAGACTGAGCCCAATATCAAAATGGAAATAAACTCCATCTTTTAGTGGAAGGAGCTTCACATGCCAAGGAAATGTATGCATCCCCTTTGGGGACAAAGAATCGAGGACAATGAGGCAATATTCCTAAGAGGGGAGGCTAGGCAAAGGCCTGACCTGTGAGCAAATGAGTGCGGCCACGGCAGGATTGCAAGGCAGCTGGTCAGGCGGGAGAGGAAGGTGCTTGGATGGAGCGTGTGAGGAGAAAGGAAGGCTCTTGGAGGGCAGCCAGACTTAAACAGGTCAGGGAAATCCAATGACTTCCTCTTGCACTTGGAGTAAAACCCAAAGGCCCTAACCTGGAGCATCTTGTAGTGCTAGAAAGTAAGAAAATACTGAAAAAAAAAACCCAACAATAATGGTAGTATGTCAAAGAGACCCAGGACACAACTGAAAAAGCTCCCAGTGGCCAAATCTCAAAAATTTTGGAACAATGAAATAAATAAAGGAGTACTGGTTATAACTCAAAGTATAAAATAAATATCCATAAATCCATACTGATATAGATTCATAATAAAATAAATAAATAAGGGAGAATAGATAAATCTCCCATGCAGAAAAAAGCACCCAAAGCCCCTAACCTGCAAGGCCCCATATGATCTAACCCCTGCTTGCGTCTCTGACTTCACTTCCTGCCACACTTCCCCTCGTTCATCGGGTTCCAACCACACATTTCTTGGGGGCTTTGCATCTGCTATTCCTTTGCCTGGTATATTCTTAATTCTTCCTTTTAATTCTACTTCTTAATTCTTCACCCATTTAGGTCTCAGCTTAAAATGTCATTTCCCTGACCACCCTGACTATTCCCTCTTCTTGCCTTGTTTTATTTGCTTCATAGCACTTACTTTTTCAAACACGACCTTACTTATTTCCCTATTAACTTGTTATTTGTGTTCTCCCCTAGTTTATGAAATGAACCACAAGAACAGTTCTTTACCACTGGGTTCCTGATGCCAAGCACATAGTAGGTACTCAGGAAGTTATTTATGGAATAAATGAGTGAGTAAATGAATGCTTATCAATCTCCAAATTCTAGAAGCCAGGCATGGTGCCTAGCACAGAGTAAGGATGAATATTGTTTGTTTTGTGGATGTGCCTGGATTAACACATAAATAAATGGGTCGATTGACAAATGAGTGAAGAAAACAAAGACTGTGTATATCTATAAAATCCCGGGCTGGTCCCGTGTAATACATTAGTAATAAATGCATTCATTCAGGTTAATTCTGCTAAGTTGAACAGCATGTTGGGCTATGGAAAGCCATCCTGGTTGGAATTTATATAATTTGGACTTCAGTTTTTAGAAATGCCTGTTTGGTGTAGGAAAGAAAGAATGCCTGTAAACGTCTCTCTAAACACTTACTGAGGCTTTTGGAACAGATAATTTGGAGAGGATGCTGCAGAGATGAGGGCCAAGGTATAAAAATAGATGGATTTCCTTACTGAAATGGCTACCAGTCATATTTTCCCTATGTGGCATAATGATTAAAACTCATAAATTACCATTAAGAGTGAAGTGAGCAAACAGTGTATCTCGTCTATCCCTGATCTGGGTCTCGGGAAGCCTCGGGGAAGATTTGATGGCTGTAGCAATGCACTTTAGCTGGAAGTCCAGAAACCACATCAGTAAAGAACCTCAAAGGCCTTGTGATCTCCAACACAGATCAAATGAGTGCACAGCTTCTGGAATCTCCTGCTGAAGGGGAAGGCCCAGGGGAAGGAGGGGCTAAGGATGCCTCACTCTCAGATGAAGTTTTCTCTCAGGTCTCATGGCTACTGTGTGTACCCTGCACTGAGTATGGAAGGCCCCCACCCCACCACCGCCACCATTAAAGCAGCGAATCTGCAGTATGATCCCATTGAGCCCAGTGGAAGGCATCTGGGGATCCTGGAGAAAAGAAAATTGCTTGCCCACCCTATGTGGTCCCAAGTGGGGCTTGGAGCAGCGAGTCCCAAACTAGGTGTTGAACAGGCATCTTCCTAGGATTTTCAAAACAGGACTGTCCAGGTACCAGCCCAAATCAATGAGTCAGAATCTCTCAGGATGGGGCTCAAGAAAGCTGTGTTTTAAAAACTCCCTGAGTACCTTTCTTGCCTTCTTTCTGTCATCAAAATAGAAATGAACAAAAGGAACGAGGCAATTGTTTCCTGGTAATCACTTCACAATATATGCATATATCAGATCATTATGTTGAACAATTTAAACTTATACAATATAATATGTCAATTATATCCCAATAGGAAGAAAAGGAAATGGGTAGTCAAAAGATATAGACTCTTAAGTGGCACAGGTGCTAGAACTAACAAAAGGACATTTAATTAGATATTATAAATATGGTCAAAGACTTAAAGAACAGATGGATGTAATGAGCAGAGAAATGGAACCTAATAGAAAGAATCAAATGAAATTGTAAAACTGAGAATTACAGTATTTGGAATGAGAAATTCACTAGATGGGGTTTTTAACAACAAATTGGTGACTGCAGAAGAAAGGGTCAGGAAACATGATGATAGCTCAATAGAGATGATTCAGTGTGAAGAACAGAGAGCAAAGAGTTTAAAAAAAACAACTATTATTTATACAGTCAGTTGGCTTTAGACAAACATGTCAAGATTATTAAATTGAGAAAGAAAGTCTTGTCAGAAAATGGTATTGGATAGCAATATGGTGGAAAAAAGAACCCCACACTGTATGTAAAAATCAACTTTAACCATAGGTTTAAACATAAAATCTAACACCTGGAACAACATGAAGTCTAACACCTGAAATAAGACAAGAGAACATTTGGAGTAAGCTAAGGTATCTTAAGTAGCATGCAAACAGCAAATAACAAAAAGAAAAGAAAAGTGATAAATTAGATGTCATCAAAATTAAAGCGTTTTTCCTCAGAAAAACACCATTTAAAAATGAATATACAAGACACAAATGTGGAGAAAATATCCTTAAAACATAAATTTCACAAAGGATGGGCCTCTAAAATATAAAAAGAACACCTGCAACTTAATAATTATTCTTAAAAACCCCAAATTTTAAAAAAGCAAAAGATTTGATCAAACATTTCACAAAAGGAGATATGTAGTTGGCCAATTAGTACATAAAAAGTGCTCAATATTGTTGGTGATCCAAGAAATGAAAATTAAAACCAGAACATGTACAAATCTATAAAACAAAATAGCTAAAATTTGAAAGACTGACAACAGAGTGTTGGAAAGCATATGGTACAATCAGGACTCACACACTGTTGGCAGGAATATAAAATAACACAACCATTTGAAAAAGGTTCTGGCAATTTCTTACAAAATTGTACACTACGATGAAACAATTCTATTCCTGTTATTTACCAAGAGAAAGGAAAACACCAAAAAAAATTTAGAAAAGACTTGTATAAGAAGATTCATAACAGCCTTATTCATAATATTCCCAAACTGGAAGTAGCCCAGTATCCATTGCTAATAGAATGGCTAAAAAAGCTGTAGTATCTTTATATAGTGGATTGTTACTTAACAGTGAAAATGAACAACTCATGGTACATATAAAAACATGGATCACTCTCAAAATCTTAGCAAAAAAAAGTCATACAAAAAGAGTATATACTTAGTCTGACCAGGTCATACTCCTTGGGCAACTCTCCGATTTCTGTACCTTTAGATATTTTGTCTTGAATTGGTCAGATTCCCCAAATAAAAAGTACTCAATCTCAAAAAAAATAGAGTATCTATATTATAGATTTTATTTATATGAAATTCTTAGGACTAAAGAGAAATAGAAAAAGAATGGAAAACAAAATCAACCGTAAGGAATGAAGAGTAGAGCCATAGTAAATTTATGTATACAAATAAAGATTATCATTTTTATTTCTTAATTTTTTAAAGAAATATCTTAAAAATAGACAAATATTTTAGATATTTAGACAAAATATCTAAAGGTACAGAAATCAGAGAGTTGCCCAAGGAGTATGACCTGGTCAGACTAAGTATATACTCTCTTTGTATGACTTTTTTTTGCCAAGTTTTTGAGAGTGATCCATGTTTTTATATGTACCATGAGTTGTTCGTTTTTACTGTTAAGTAACAATCCACTGTATAAAGATACCACAGCTTTTTTAGCCATTCTATTAGAAACGGATACTGGGCTATTTCCAGTTTGGGAATATTATGAATAAGGCTGTTATGAATCTTCTTATACAAGTCTTTTATAGAGTAATCTATACTATAGATTTTATTTATATGAACTTCTTAGGACTAAAGAGAAATAGAAAAAGAATGGAAAACAAAATCAACCGTAAGGAATGAAGAGTACAGCCATAGTAAATTTATGTATACCAATAAAAAATTGTCATTTTTCATTTCTTAATTTTTTTAAAAGGCACCTAGTTGTTTAAAATCAAAAATAATAACATTGTATTGTGGAATTTATAATATGTATAAGTAAAATACATGACAATAATGGCCCAAAAGTTGGGGGAATGGTAAAAAGAATTATACATTCTGTGTAAAGTGGTACAATATTATTTCTAAATAGGCTATGGAAAGTTAAAAATACATGTTTTTACTTTCCAGAGCAGCCACAAAGAAAATAATACTAAAATGTATAGACAAGAAGCCAACTGAGGAAATAAAATGGAACACTACAAAATACTTAGTGTACAACAAGAAAGGAGAAACAAACAAAAGCTTCACACATACACACAAAAGATGACAGACTTAAAGTCAACTATGTGAAAATTTACATTAAATGTAAACTGACTAAACATCCAATTAAAAGGCAGAAATTGTCTAAATGTATTAAAAAATATCTAGTCATTGTATATTGAAGGCAAATTCTGGTACGCTAAGACCCCCATCCCTTAAGATCCAATCACCAACGCAGAACACACCCTACCCCTACTCCTTAAAAATACGCTTCCTCACCCACAAGCTGCTGCTGCCTCCCTCTGGGGCAGCCATTTTCTCTTTCAGATAATAAAATCTCTTGCATGGACCCATGTCTACTGAGTTGTTCTGGGGTAAGGAGGGTCGTGGTGAGATACCCTTTCATATATGCTGTCTAAGAGATGCTTTTTAAATATAAAGAGATGGGTAAGCTGGCAATCACATGGCACATTTGCCAAGAGAGAAGTGAAAATAGCAATGTCAAAAGATGCAAGGTCAATATAAAAAAATCAACTCTATAGTAACAGCAAAAAATTGGAAATAAAATTTAAAAACAATTCCCTTTACAAAACATGTAAAAACATAAATATTTAGACATAAATATAACAAAATATGTTAAAGGCATTTATACTGAAAGGCACCAAATATTGGTGAGATAAAATAAAGAAGATCTAAAGAAATGAACTGTATAATGTTCATGGATTGGAAGAGCCAATATTCCTAAGATGCAATTGTTGCCAATTTGGTATATACATTCAGTGTAAACTTAACCAAAATACCAATGGTCATTTTTTTTTTTTTTTTTTTAGAAATTGACAGCTTAATTCTAAAATTTATATGGCAATGCAAAGGCCTTAGAGGACTAAAACAAATATGATAAAAAGAAAGTTGGAAGACTCACACTAGATTTCAAAACTTACTAAAATGTTACCAATAAAACTGATACTGGCAAAAGAATAGACATATTGAATGGTTGAACAGAACTGAGAATTTAGAGATAGAACCATACATCTATAGTTTATTGATGTTTGGTAAAGGTATTGGGGCAATTCAGTGGGAGAAAAGAAAGACTTCAACACATGGTACTGAAATAACTAACTAACTGTATGGGAAAAATTTAACTTCAACCCCTAACTCACACCAAACAAAAATTCACTTTTTACTAGATCAAAGACAAAACATAAATGCCAAAACTCTAAAGGTCTAAGCTTAGAAGAAAACATGAGAAAATCTTCATTGTTTTGAGGTAGGCAAAGATTTCTCAGAGAAGGCCTTAAAAGTACAAACCACAAACACTGGTAATTTGGACTTCATTAAAATTAAAAAAGGAGAGGCAGACCACATACTGGGAAAATATTTGTATATCTGACAGAGGACTTACAAAGGACTACAGCTCAATAACTGAAAGAAATATAATCCCCCAAAAGATGAGCAAGTCTTGAAAAGACAATTCAGAAAAGGAAATATATGAATGAATGTCCAATAAGCTCAGAAAAGGTGTTCTACACCATTTGTCATTAGGGAAACTCCAGTTACAACTCTAATAACATCCTACTTCATAACCACTAAAATATCTGTCATCACAAAATGTTGGAGACAATGTGAAGAAGTGGAAGCTGTCATACCTTGCTAGTGGGTGTGTAAAATGTTAGCTGCACTTTCGAAAACCCTAGCAGTTTCTTAAAAAATTAGTAGCTGTGACTAATTAGCTGTGACTCAGCAATTCTACTCCAATGTTAGTCTCATTGCTAAGGGAGGAAACAATGAATAAAGAGGTCAATAATGAGGAAAGAGATAATTTAAGATTTGACATAATCTGATAATATTTTACCTGCTTAGCAAGGTTGTTGTAAGGGTGGCTGCTGTTATTTCTATCAATCTATGGGATCTGTGAAGGCAGAGATGGCTCTGAATTATTCTTAGCTCTAGCATAGTGCCTGAAGACCTTCAAAATAAGCTTTATTGAATGACTGAGCTGGGATGAGTGAATCGACTAAAGGAATGAATGGAAATCAATGATCCCAATATACAATTAAAAGAAAGCAATCAAGTCCCAAATCATGATCATTAAATACTACGATATGAACAGACATTCAGATAAGGGAAATGGGCTGGAAAACCTGGAAAGGCTTTCTGGAGGAAGTAAATTCTGGTTCTCCAAAGAGAGTTCAGAACCAGCAGGTGAATAAAAGGAGAAATAGACTGGGCTGGAGGTGAAGATTCAGGTGAGGAGTCTCTGGAGAGAAGCCTGGTTGGAACTATGTTGTGCCTCTGTGTTAGGAGTGATCCATAGCTGGTGGCATAGAAAACTCTTGCTGATGACAGCCATGCAACAAGAGGAACAGTCTTCTCAGTCCTGCTGCTAGGCTCTTAGCTGGCTCACAGCATAGCAGCTCTCAGCATAGTCCTGCAGGGCTCTCTAGGTGGTGGCTTAAGGGCATTTGTTCTCACTATGCTCTCTTCCTCTGGCCCTGGTGGAGTGTCTGACCTTATTCAGCCTCTTTCTGAATGCTTGTCTGGCCTCTCAGTGAGCTGCTGAGGGAGGGGCTTGTTCCAGAGGTGATGTGCATGAGGGGTAGGAAGGAAGTGAGGCAAGAATAGAGCCAGCCTGAGCACTGACCTCAAATTTAAACTAGCTATACTAATTTGTTGACCCTTAAAAAGAACCCATTTTAAAAACTGAATCATAAACCTAACCTAGATCATCATTAAAATGAACCATTTCAAATTAGAAATGTAGATTTTTCCAAAATTAATAACCTGGAACAGTGGTCTTCAAACATTAGTGAAGACCAAATTCGCCTGGAGGGTCATTCATAGATGGCTGAGGTCCACACCAATCAGCCAGCCTGTAGGTCTGGGGTGAGGCCTAAGAATCTACATTTCTATGGAGTTGCTAAGTGGCACTGTCTTGGCGGAGGGTTTCAGCCCTGGGCAAGTTCACTATGGATTCAGTGAGACTGAAAAATGACAATGGAACATTCTTGGCATAAAAGGATTTATACCTGGCTTTATTTTCCCAGAGTTAGGTTAAGCACTAGAATCACATCTGCATCCAGGAGTCTGCAGGCCCGTAATCCACCTCTGTGTCTGCCTCTTCCCAGAGCACTGGGCAGAGCTCCTTATATAGTAACTCAGTCAACAATAGCTTATTGCCTAGGGTGTGGATGCATTAGCCTAGCAGTAGACCAATTACATCACCATGTAGTTTAGGGTCAGGTGAGGATCTTGGTCATAGGAACTTCTATTTTCCCTACAGGCACCAATGCTGCTGGTAGAGGGATCACACTTGAGAACCACTAACCCAGAATTATCTCAAAACATCAATATACTCTCAAATTTGAACTACACAGCTTTTTTGGGTTGGGGGGGTCTTATTAAATCCCTGACTTAGAGTAACAACTATTAGTTTTACTTCCTGAGTGGCTACCTCTTCAGCTATGGTTCTTAATCTTCCTGTTTAAGATTTCCCTTGAAAATCTGGTTTTAAAAATCATGTGAGCCTTTCCACAGTAAAATGTGCATGCACAGGTACACAAGAAGTTTCCCAGCACTTTGCTGGTTGAAATGAAAAGGGTTGAGTCCAGACTGCACTGTTTTGGCTGGTTCATGCGCATCCCTGATCTTACATTAAGAAAACCTGGCAATGCAACAACAAGCTGCACCTAAAGTGAAGAGCAAGGTGTCTGTGCTCCCCAGACCTGATAGCTGTGTGACTTTCAGCTAACTGCTTACCTCTCTGGGACAATAAACTGAGGGTACTTGAAACTTCTTTTGACCACCTACAGAGAATGGATATTTCTTGGGAAGCTGGATAAGAGATATTCATTTTTGATTTGACTTCTTTATTTTTATTACTTAAAAATTTTGGCCATGTATAAACTAAAACACAGATACACCATATACTCTTGCATTTTAGTTTTCCAAATATGTGCCCACAATTTTTTTCCTGAAATCCAAATCAATAGCCAATTAAAAACCATTAACATCTTTTGTGGTGCATACTACTGAAATTGTAAAAATCTGCAGCTATGTTAGTTTTAGTTTCCACATTCATGATAATGAAAGCACACTAAAATGGCAAATAACTCAAGTTAAGTAAATGTAGTATAAATATTAAACATGCACCATCCTCCCTGGGTTGTTTGAGACTAGGTTGGAAAATGTACATGAAAGAACTTTGGAAATGTGTCATCTGAGTTTAAAAGTTATTTTTATTGGGATGGCCATCATGTCTGTGGGGTTTGAAACCCTTTCAAGGGCCTCCTGAAAGCTCCTTTCTCCTAGTAGCCAAAACCTGTTCCCCTCATACCTGACTATTTTCTGGTGGGAAGTAGGTGGGAGGTTCTTCTTAGAAAGATCAACTCCTTAGCATCCAAATTCCAGTGTAAGTTTAAGAGTGTGTGGGGAAGTTGGGGTTCCTATGGTGAAGATCCTCACTGAACTTAAACCACCTGATGATGTAACTAACTTGTTGCTAGGCTACCACTTCCACACCTCTAGGCAATAAGCTATTATTGCACTATATAGAGAGTTCAGCCCAGTGCTCTGGACGGAGGCAGAGACACTAGTGTTTGACCTACCGCTGGGAGAACAAGCCAGGTAATAAACCTTTTCACCCCAAAGAATATTTTGCTGTCAATTTCTCTGGTCACATTGAATCCATAGTGAACTTGCCCAGGACTGAAACCCATTGGCAAGACAATTGGCAAAGTTGGCAGGATTCATTGTTGACCCAGGAACAAGACAGGCTGCCCATATGGGAGGGTTGCTTCAGCAGGCTGCCCCTGTGAATAGGGAGACAGTGGATTATCCCCCAGTGGGTATATGGTCTGAGGTGGCTTACCTCCTAGAGGACTGGGCCCCACCCCAGGAATGGATGCAAGTGGAGGTGATACCTGAGGCAGTAGGGGTGGCCCTTGGTATAGTAAGTAGTCTTTTGAGAGACAGAGTGCCCATAAGGCAGCGGAGACTGTGGGTTGGCTGCTTCTCACAGTATTAAAAAAGTCTACAGAAGAGAAGGACATGCTCCTGAAAAAGACCCAAGAAATGGCAGCACAAGAACGTGAGCTGCAAACGTCTGTGGATTCCCTGAAGAAGGAAATAGCATTGATGCAAGAGGAGGCAGCCAGAGACCACCAGCAGTGAGGTGCCATTGAAGAGGTAAAAGAGTCCTTATAGAATGAGATGGAAGTGCTGCCAGGTGCTCTGAAGGAGAAAAAGGCCATCAAGGAAAAAGACAAACTCCTGAGGGAAGCACAGGCAGAGGTGGCATGAGAATGCCAGCTGCGAAGCATTGAGTTGAAGGTAAGAGAGCTACTGAAGACTGAGCTAGCATTGCTGCGAGGCATGGTAGAAAAGATAAAGGTTGTAGCAGAGCAGGCACTTGGGGGAGGGGAGAGGAAGGTGCCATCAGCCTCAGAAATGGAGGAGTTGGGGAAAGATGAAGGGGTGGTGCTGGAGGCACTGACCCCTCCTGTACTGAAAGTATGCCCAGTGGTTGTAAAGAAAATAAAGACCCAGAAGCTGAAACTTACACAAGGAGAGGAGCAGCCCCCTCCCCAGGTCATGGAGCACTTTATGCTCTGCCCCTATACTCAGGCTGAGCTGGTGGATTTGGGCTCCCAGTTTAGGCAGAAGCTCTGGGAGTCAATGTCAGCTTGGCTTCTGCATCTGTGGGATTTAGGGGCGGATGGAATTGTTCTGTAGGGATCAGAGATGGGAAAGCTGTCTTCCCTGACAGTGCCGCCCACCTTGAGGCAGTGATTACAAAATGCACATGAGACCCAGGGAATCACTCCATCCTTGATGGGCTTTTGGCTGCACTTTGTGCTGTGTGGCCCAGTCTGGGTGATCTACCATCCTCTTCTGTTAGATGGCAGACATATGCTGAGCTCCAACAGGTGTTACGAAAGCTAGGCATAAGAAATGCTATCCATAGTCTGACAATTATGGCCCAGATGAAGAGATTTTCACTACTGGGATGAGAAATATTGTACTTCAAATGGCTCCCACATTCCCCTTTGGGTATCTAGTGGCCATTCTTTCCCCTCACATAGGGCATCCCATAAGTGAGGTGACACATACAGTAGCAGACTTAGGAGAGGCTGAAGCAATGAGAACCCAGAAAGAAATAAGGTCTGCTATTCACAAGAAGAATTCAAAGGAACCCATGAAGGTTATGAGGAGCAAGATGGGGGTTGATTTAATACAGGCAGGAGCAGATGGAAGGAAATAAGATGGGAAGTCAAATAGGATCTTACTAGAGCTATGAAAACAACTGAAACCAGAGCAGCAGTTCCAGCCATTAAGACCAAAGAGGCAGAGGTCAGAGACAGAGCCACAAGTCTGGCCTGTGTATTTGCAAGGCTTCCTGCTGGAGATCGAGCCAACCTCACTGGAGCCCACACAGGAAGATGATTGAGGAACACGGTTTGACTGAGGGGAAGGTTGAGGTATCTGCCCTGAGGGACAGGGGGACCAGAGGCCACATGTTGAAATAGCTATCCATTGGTCTCCAGTGAGCAGACAACGTGTCCTGGCTCTGGTGGACACAGAGGCTGAATGTTCACTGATTTGTGGTAACCCTGAGCGGTTCTGCAGGATCTCCACTATCATAGATGGATATGAGGGTAAGGCTATCAGAGTGTAACAAGCCCCAATGTAACAAGCCCCAAACCCTTTGGGAATAGGGCATCTACCCCCAACAGAGTATACTGTGTATATATCTCCAATCCCTGAGTATATTTTGGGGATTGATATCCTGTAGGGTCTGTGGTTGCAGACCACTGAAGGTGAGTTTAGACTGAGAGTACGTGTGGTGAAGGCAGTTCTGAGGGGACATGCTAGACACCCGCCCATAGCTTTGCCTGTGCCTCGGTGGGTGACTAATACCAAACAATACAAACTGCCTGGAGGGCATAAAGAGATTACAGAAACTCTCCAGGAGCTGGAAAAGGTGGGTATTATAAAGCCTACCCATAGTCCTTTCAGTTCCCCAGTGTGGCCAGTAAAAAAGCCAGATGGCTCCTGGCGTATGACTGTGGATTACAGAGAACTGAATAAAGTCATACCCCCTATGCCTGCTGCTGTCCCCTCTATTGCAGGGCTGATGGATACCCTCAGCCATGAACTAGGAACATACCATTATGTGGTAGATCTTGCTAATGCCTTCTTTTCCGTTGACATTGAGCAGGGAAGTCCAGAACAGTTTGCCTTCATGTGGGAAGGATGGCAATGGACTTTCACCATCCTCCCACAGGGATACCTCCACAGCCCCACCGTCTGTCATGGACTTGTACATGGGAGTTGGCTACATGGGAGAAACTGCCAGTGGTGCGGCTGTACCATTATGTTGATGATGTCATGCTCACGTCCTATTCTCTTTCAGATCTAGAAGGTGCAGTACCTAGAGTGCTGCAACATTTACAGGAGAAAGGATGGGCTGTGAACAGTACCATGGTTCAGGGACCTGGTTTGTCTGTCAAGTTCTTGGGGGTCGTCTGGTCTTGTAAGACCAAAGTTACACCAGAAGCAGTTATAGATAAGGTCCAGGCCTTTCCTACCCCTACAACTGTAGCATTGCTACAGGAGTTTTTGGGTCTTCTAGGCTACTGGAGAGTGTTTATCCTGCACTTAGCACAGATTCTGAAGCCCTTATACCGGTTGGTACAAAAGGGCATCAGGTGAGACTGGAAAGAGACAGGTGCATCTGCCTTTACTACAGCAAAATGGGCATTCAAGGCCATGCAGGCCTTGAGTGTGATAGACCCATCAAGGCCCTGTGAGCTGGATGTTGATGTGACTGAAGATGGTTATGGCTGGGGTCTCTGGCAGTGGCTTGAACACACTTGCTAACCTATTGGATTCTGGTCACAACTCTGGAAAGGGGCAGAGGTATGATACACTTTGATAGAAAAACAACTGGCTGCTGTGTATCATGCCTTGCTGGCTACAGAACCCATCACTGGAATGGCCTTGATAAAGGTAATAACCACCTATCCCATCTTGGGAAGGGTACAAGACTGGACCCAAAAGCCAAGGAGTGGTGTGGCACAAACCCACATTAACCAAGTAGGGTGTTTACTTGCAGCAGTGTAGTGTCCTCTCTAGTAGCCCCTTGAGTGAAGAACTCCAACGCTTATTGGGGTCGGTGACATATACTAGTGAAAAGCAGGAAGAACTTGTTTTTGAGCCATTAGTAGCAGAGAGTCCCTATCTGGAGAAAAGAGCCCCTATACCCAAAGATGCATGGTACACAGATGGCTCTAGCCATGGGCAGCCCGCAAAATGGAGGGCCATAGCTTTCCATCCTAAGACTGAGACAATATGGATGGAAGATGGTGAGGGGAAGAGCAGTCATTGTGGGCCGTGTGGCTTGTGATCAGCCTGGAGCCCTCCCCTATAGTTGTCTGCATTGACAGCTGGGCTGTTGATCAGGGCTTGACCCTGTGCCTACCAACCTAGTACCATGCCAACTGGCTGGTTGGTCACTGAACCTTTTGGGGGCAAAAATTGTGACAAGACTTATGGGCCTGTAGTCAGACTAAAATAATTATAGTATACCATGTGACAGGTCATTTGCCACTGGCATCCCCAGGAAATGATGAAGCAGATAAATTGGCCCAGACATACATGTTGGTTGAAGGAAAGCCTGCCTCTGAGGAAGCCCAATGGCTACATCAGCATTTGTTGCATGCAGGGCAAAAGACAACGTGGGCTGTAGCCTGTCAGTGGGGCTTGCCTTTGACTTTTGAAGAAGTTAGTAGAGCATGGCAGGAGTGTGTCATGTGCTCCAAAGGGGACTTATACCAAGTTCCACAGCAGCATGGGACAATAGCTAAGGGGCTTATACCCCTCGTCAGGTGGCAGATAGACTATATTGGGCCTCTACCTGTGCCAGAAGGATATCGGTATGCCATGACTTGTGCGGACACAGCTACTGGACTTCCGGTTGCTTTTTATCCTTGTTGTGCAGACCAGCAGATGACCAAAAGAGGCCTGGAGCGTCTCTTTGCTGCCTATGGCAGACCACAGGTAATTGAGAGTCATTAAAACACCCATTTTACTGGACATACACTGCAAGAATGGGTGCGACAGCTGGGAATCAAGTGGAAGTTTCATGTGCCATACAATCTTACTGCAGCAGGCATGACAGAGAGACACAATGGCTTGTTAAAATCTGGACTAAAGTCAGATGCCAATAGTCTGTGGGGATGGTCAGTCCATTTATGGACCATGCTAGGCATTTGAACAAGAGACTCCAAAAGGGAGCCCTAAGCCCTGGTAGACATGTTAACACATGGCTGCCTACCCTATACAACTGTGAGTACAAACCAAGGAAGAATCACTGAAGCCAAGTTTCAGCCACCAGAACAATATCTTGCTGCCAGCACCAACTGCAGTGAACCCCGGAAACTCCATTGAGTGGACGTGGCCTTGGACCTTTCAACACATGGACCAATGATGGCTGGCTGTCCTGGCACCTTGGGGACAAGGCCTGGAATCTGGCCTTCTGTGTATTCCTGGAATAAGAGCAGAGTGGCCCCCAAAGGTCACAGTAGTATATCCTGAATGACCAGAAGGTAGAAGCATCTTACCGGGGAGTTTGTTTTATCATTATGGCCAGTTCATGCACCTCCAGTAGTACTATGTATAAACCCTTCAGTAACCTTCATGGGGAAAAGAGTAAAAGTATGGTATACTAGACCTAGAAGGGACCCCCTTCCTGCTACAGTCCTATCACAGGACCACTCTCTTGCATGCATCCTACCTAATGGACAAGATTTACCTATGTTGGTGACATTAAAACATGTGTCCTATCACCCCTAAGGTCTTTGTGGATTGGAAACTTCCTCTGGCTTGAGAATTATTATAATTTTTGTTATTAGGAACCTCCTCTGGCTTGAAGATTATTATAATTTTTGTTACCTGTATCAAAATCTTGTTGTATCTTAATTTTTGTTATTATCTCTAAGTTGTTGTTATCCTCTGTTGCTGTTGTGGAATCTGGTTACAGTGCTCCAGCTTTCTTGCACAGGGACCATTGTGGAAGACTGAAAGCATGTAGACTGTAAGGTGAGAATCCTGGAGGGGTGGAGTGTGGGGAAGTTGGGGTTCCTATGGCCAGGATCCTCACTGAACTTAAACCACCTGATGATGTAACTGGCCTGTTGCTAGGCTACGACTTCCACACCTTTAGGCAATAAGCTATTATTGCACTATATAGAGAGCTTGGCCCAGTGCTCTGGGCAGAGGAAGAGGCGCTAGTGCTCGACCTACTGCTGGGAGAACAAGCCGGGTAATAAACCCTTTCACCCCAAAGAATGTTTTGCTGTCAATTTCTTTGGTCATGTTGAATCCATAGCGAACTTGCCCGGGGATGGAACCCATTGGCAAGACATAGTGTATGTGAATGTGTGTGTGCCTGGCAGGGTGTGCAAGTGTGGTGCTTCATGTGTGCTCCTCAGTCCTTTTGTTTCTCCTCTCTGTCTACACACACACACACACACACACACACACACACAGCATTAACAAGGAAACAAGAACAAACAACACATAAAGGCCAGGAGCTGCCCTTGTCTGGCCAGCAGGCTCTGTCCCCATGTTGGCCTTCTTGCCCTGCTTTCCCAGAGTCATCAACTGCTCAGAGACTTTTCAGTGAGCTCATCACTGGTCAATGACTCCCTGGCAGTGCAATTAGTGTCCACCTCACACAACAAGCAGGTTCTAGCTGGCTCCATGTTCCCTGCTCTGAAGTTCTCTTCTCCTGCTGTGGTAACGTCCTCAGCCAAGCTGCCCTCATTAAGGCTCCTGGCTGTCCTTAACTGACACTGTCTAGGCTTGGCTGAGTCTGGGAGATAGATGGGAACTTGGCCTTGGAGACAGGACATAAGGTCCCAGGCCCCACTCTGCCTGACTCGTGAGCATAGGTCATGCCCCTTCCCCTCACTGAGCCTCAGTTTCTCCATGTATAAGATATGAACAGTTGGATTAGATCACTGGTCCTTTTGGGGAGCCATGGGACCCTGTGACAACCAAATGAAGCAATAGGATCCTCTCTACAGAAGAACACACATAAACATACATGCAAAAACCATACATATTTAAGTTTAAGGGTTCAGAAGTCTTCTAGAGCCTCTCCAAAAACCCCAGGATAGCCCTGCATTTCTTTCCAGCACAAACTACTGCACAAGACAATGATAAACTTCTCTCTCTCCTCTGTCTGTCTCTCCTTCTCTTTCTGTCCCTCAATGTGGTTATATGGGTCAAAAGAGGCAATGAATATAGAAAATCTTAAAGAACTGTAAAGTGTTGTGCACATGTGAAGGGTGATTCTTATTATCAACATGTAGGCTGCTGTTCCATGCCTCCTTGTTGACTCCATAATGATTATAGCTACCAATTTAGTGCCACATAATGGACTAAAAGCTGTCCATGCATAATCTTATTTGGTTCTAAATTAATCCTCTGAGGTGGGTGCTATTATTACCCCATTTTTCAGATAAGAAAATTGATCACAAAGAATTTAACTACCTTACCCAAGATCACACAATCAGTAAGTGGCAAAGAACAAGTAAGTTTGAGATAAAATAGACAGATAATGGGATGCCCCACAGTGATGACTTTAATCCACTGGAGGAAATAGTAAAAGGCACCCTGGGACTGAAAGAGCAGGGCATCCACTCAAGGGAAGATGCACACACAGACATACACAAACACACAAATGCACACAGACCCACACACCTGCACAGATGTACACACACACATGCACATGGGGACTAAAGAACCTCAGTTAAGCCAATACAGTTGGATATGGCAGCTGGAGCAGGGGCTGAGGTGCCTGAGGGACCAGGCAAAGAAGTGAATCAGAGGCACTTCCTGGAAGATGTAAAACTAGGCTAAATCTGAAAAAAGAATGGGAAATATAAACAGAGTGAAAGAGGAAGAGGGTGACCTTCCAGGCAAGAATAGCTTGTAAACAAAGAGAGGCAGGGGGAGCCCGTGGGTCACTCGAGTTCAGCAAACATTTAATGAGCATGTACTCTGTGCAGTCTGCTGCAGCATGAGAGGTCCTGCTCTCAGCCACTCACCATCTAGTGAGGGTGACAGAAGGGATGCAGGGATGTCAGTCTCTGCCACTCAGGCAGCCAAGGGGCTTGTGAAGAGCCCATGTTCATGGCGTGGCCTCCCAGACGTGGCTTCAGACCCAACTGGTCTTGGGTCTGAATGCCAGCTTTGACACTTACTGATTACATGGTGGATTTGTTATTTAACTACTGCAGCCTCAGTTTTCTTCTCTGTAGAATAGGGATAATCATAGAATCTGCCTTGAAGAGCTGTTGATCATATTAAATGAGATAATGCATTTAAAGGACTTAGTATGGTGCTGACCAAGAATAAGCACCGAATGGTGGGGACTGTTAACTGCCATTCCATTTGAAACTGTAAGAGTGTTAGTAGCATGATGCCTGGCTCCTGCTGGGTACCTGAGTGTTAGTGCCTGTTCTTTCAAGATAGAAAAAAAATGTTTTATAATTTCAGAAAAGGAAAGCTGTCCAGGGAGTGAACCGCACAGTTCTTTAGAAGAGGGGCAACGTGCTAATATACTGCACAGAATCTGAGACTGGGACCCCTCAATGAAAATTGGTAACTCTGACAGGTGAAATGGAACACTTAGAACTTTTCACTTGATTCCTTTCAAACACAGAGAGAGAGACAGGCCTACATCTCAGCTTTGTCCTTAATTGGTCACATTTTGAAGCATGCTGCTTACTTGTGACCCCAGAGTTAATAAACAGCCAGTCAGAGCCCTCACTGTATCAAAAGCAGTTTACAGGAAGGAGATTTGCTGGGTACCAACAATCATCCTCTGGGATTTAGAGAAAATTACCCATCCATCAATTTCTCTTCTCCTGGGAGGTATTCTTTCAGGCCAAGGGATCCTTGATGGAAGTGAGATTGATAAATAGAAATTCAAATGTACCCCAAAGGCACCTAAAACACAACACATCCCCAGTTGCCAGTATCCCTCCTGCCCTGGCTGCTCCAAGCTGTAGACTCAGCATCCTCCCCTCATTCCCCACTTTTAATCACCAAATCTGTTGATTCTGCCTCTGAAGAGTCTCCCCACCCCTATTCCCACTGCCCTAGACCCTCATTTGCAGTACTAATGAGACACCTGCCACAATCTCCTAACTGCTCCCCCTGCCACCATATTTAAACCCTTTCAACCTATTCTCCATGTGGCTGCAAAGGAGATCCTCCTAAAATGCAAATTCAGTTCCATCCCACTCTGATTAAAACTTTCCAAAGGGTGCCTATTAACTTCAGGATAAAGTTTCAGTTTCATATGCGCAAGGTGCTCGAGATATCAAGGCTGCCACCTCCCTGCCTCCCTGCTCCTTCCATCATGCCCAACTGTGGATGTTCTGGCAGGACTAAATGTCCTAAAAGACTTCCGGTTCTGCCCAGCTATGCACACGTTATTTCCAATCCCAGAATGCATGCCTTTCTTTGCTGGCCTTGGAATTTCACCCCTTCCCATCCTGTGAAACGCAGTCTGGCATTACTATTCATGTGAAGCCATGTCTCATAGGAAGTTTATCACCATGTCTTGTAACTATGTGAATATATTTTAGTTTTGGATGCATCTCACTGTATTAATATTTCCTGTATTCAGGCCTGTTCTCTATTTCAAACTGGGCACAAGTTGGTGTCAGGATCATTGTACCTTTCTATCCAAAGTGCCAGCCCAATAGGCTTCACATGATGATTTCATTTACCATCACAATACTCATATTTGGTAGGTTCTATTACAGTTTCCATTTTACAGAGAAAGGAACTGAGCTTAGAGAGGTTAAGCAGCTTATCCAAGATCACATAGGCAGCAAGTATCAGAGCCAGATTTGAACTTAGGTCTCCATGACTTGAAAGGACCCAAGAAATACTGACTTCTTTATTGGATATCGATAAGGTACTCATTCTTATAAATCATCCTCCCCATCCTGAAAACACATTTAGAACAAGAACCTAACGAATCTTAATGAAATGTTTAGACATATGTTTATTGTATTAAGGGGATTCTACCTATATGACCTCTTCCAAAACAAAACTCACTTGAAAACATAATCACAGAAAGAGGCTGAATTTAGAGAACCCAGGACCAACTCTAATCATTTTCTTGTTACACAAATTTTCTCAAGCAAAAAGCTTCAAGTGCCTGGAATGGTGGGTATCAAGGGGCTGTGAGTGGGGCAGTGACTGTTGGCTACAAACAGTAACAGTAGTACTTACACAGTTCCATTCACTGACCACGGACTATATCCCAGGCACTGTGCTTAGCACTTGGCGTAACTTAGCTCTCTGATATCTTGCCCCAGATTGCACATGTGCTCTGGTTACTATTGCGCCACTACTATATGCTGCTACATATTATGGTCTGCTGAGGTTTAAGCAGGTTCAGTGGCTGTCAGGGACTGCCATGGTGGAGCTGCATGGTCCAGATGCTCTGCGCCATGCCATATGATCACGGGGCTGTGAAGACCACCACAGCAGACAGCAGGTATCCAGCTGCCTATGAAAGCTTGGGGTCTCTTATTCTGTGCTACAAACTTCTCTACAAGTCCCCTGAGGAGGATTAGGTCTCCTCAGAGTCCCCAGAAAAGTAGAAGCAACAAAGAGGTCAGGGGAACAGGAAACCCCTGCATTCTTGACCTTAAAAAAAATTTCTGGCACTTCCTCCCAGCCTGGCACTGAAAGAGTTAACTTGAAACTGCCTCTATGATGAATGGTTATAATACTGTCTATGTAATGGGTTTCCTATTTAAATTTTGTGAGGATTTAATCAGTTGGGCGCAGCTGTGCAAGATGCACCATAAACTATGTTGAAAAATATGTAGACATATACATTTATCTGCTACAAATTAAGCTCACTTAGAGGTGGTCTTAATGGCCCATGTAGCCATCATTACAAGCATAAATTCTAAACTGTCTGTTTCCAGTGAATTTGCTTGGAGAAAAAAATTAATGCTCATCCTTAGCAGAGCATGGTAATAAATGAAAGGACCCTTAATTTGTAAAGCGCTAATAGCCTGGCCATTTTTCATTAGGAACCCCACACTGGATCATGGATGGCAGGGTGGCTTCATGGGGGATTCCGTTGCCCAGACTGCGGAAGGATGGGGCTGGCATTCTGGAGCTCTACCCTCTGTGATTCACCTGATCTGCTCAGAGGAATGCTGAGGTCCTGGTTCCATAGAGAGGTGGCCAGTTGGCATGGCCTTTGGTTTTGGCGGCCTCCTTTCATCTGTAGACACACCCTGGGCTTTGCTATGGCAATCGCCATGCACCTTACTCAGCACTTCTGGTGGCTGGCCCAGCAGTGAGCACACTTGGTGCTAATGAGAAGTCACAGCAATTGGAAGCTCTCCCACTTTCTCCTAGGTCCCAGCACTGGAAATGGTGTGTGGGTTTGAGTCCCAGCCTCCTGCTTCAGCACAACCTAATCCTGGCAACTCCCTTCTCATAGAAACCAAGACCTGACAGTTTTCAAGAATCCCCTAATTTTTCATCTCCCATCTTACTTGATCCATACCTTGCAACAAGACTAGGATGTAGGTACATTTCCCCCACTTTAAATACAGGGACAGTAACTGGGTGAGGCAAGGGAGGCAGCTAAGCGCGAAGTTCAAGGCAGCATTCGTTCTCAGGGGCCTGCAAGTGCCAAGCTTGCATTTGTATGACCATGACACTGAACACCTTCTTTTCTTTTTTATCTGTTTCACCAGCTTTATTTAAGTTTTTGAATTTTCACATTTGAATTAACAAGATTTCTTGTTTGCATACATAGACATTATTAAACAATCTAAAGTGTATTTTTTAAATTAAGGTATCATTGATATACACTCTTATGAAGGTTTCACAAGAAAAAGAATGTGGTTATTACATTCACTCTTAATTATCGAGTCCCTCTCCATACCCCATTGCAGTCACTGTCCATCAGTGTAGTGAGATGCCACAGAGTCCCTTTGAATACCTTCTTAAATTTTGTTCCTTAAGTGTCTTTCTTGTCTCACCCTAGTGCCAGCCCTAGTTGGGGTCCCCAAGACACAGAGAAGTTCAGTAACTTGCTTAAGGGCACATAGGTGTTAAGTGAGCGAGTAGAGTCCAATTTATAGCTGGTATCTCTAAATTCTATTATCTTTTCCATGTGCCATGCTGATGTCCATTTGAACTGAGAAATTTGATTTCTTTCAGCCCCAGATGGGCACTTACTGTGAGTCAAACTGCATAGTAGAAGCTTTCACAAATTTTATCTTGTCTCATTTTCTTCTGAGCACCTTTCACTTTCAGAAATAATCTTCTCAATTCGCTTTTTAAATTTGTCTGTGGCCCACTAGAATATTCACCACTTAATCTTCAGTGGCTAGAAAAGTGCTTGACACATAGGTGTTCAATCAATATTTGTTGAACAAATTAACTTACTTAACAAATATTTAGATTTATTTTAATTAATGAATTAATTTATTATACTTACATGGATTTAAATTTGTGTGAAACTAGTCTGAGTATCCTCATGTCTGGTCCCAGGCACCCAAAAGATGTGACAGAACCATCTAGAATGTTGTGTTTACTTCCTCTCTTCTAAGTGTCAGGTATTCCCACAACTCAGCCATCCTGGGGAAGGAATTGGTGTTGGAAAAATCCAACCAGATAGAAATTAAAATCCAGGTTCATTTAGTATGCATCTTTTCCGTCAATCAGAGGTGCAGAAACACTCACATTCACCGACATATGTGAGGGTAAGAGTCAAGGTCACACTACAAATGGAAGAGGGATTGAAATGCTGAAAATCAGAATCTTCAAAATAAATGAGCCTATTGAAACCTGACCAGTAGCAAAAACACCAGCACTGCACTCCCAGGAACGTCTCGAGAGGCATGCTAGATGGCGCCTTTTTAGAGGTTTTCCCTCTGTCTCCGGCCAGCCTATGCAGCCTCTCTATTTGAGACGAGTCATCAAATGAGGACACAAGCTAATTCCCCTCTAAGCCACCTCTAGGAAGGCTTCAGCATTCCCCATACCATTTCCATAGAAAGCACCCGGGGAGCAGAATAAATCTTTGCAGATCTGGCCTGTGGTTTTGCACAATTTAACAACTGACAAGGTTGTGGAAACAGGCAAGGGTCATTACTGCATTAGCACCATTGCCATTGAAATGGATGAGATTAGGAGCAGCCAAAGATATGCCTTTGTCTGCTGTGTTGAGCAGAAGAGGCAATTACGGGAAGCTGCACTCACAATACCCCTAGGTGGACTCCCCTAGGCAGGGTCCACACAGGACAGTTTCAACGGGCACTGGTGGACTGGGTGAGCGGGTAGCCACATGTAGTATTGGGGTTCATATGCAGAGAATGCCAGGCTGAATCCCTTACAGATTGCAGTGATAACATATTTAAAATCAAACACATGAGCAGATACTGCACAGGTATTAAAAATTATCTTACAGCAAATAAGGGTGGTACTCAGATCTGAACACATGCCTGATGCCAGACAAAGCTAAGGCCCTCTCGTCTGTACTGCCAGCTGCTCAGCCAGCTGCCCTCTGCCTGTGCAACTCCAGTCCCCACCCTTCACCTGACTCACTTGGCATCACTTCCTACAGGTGGCTCTCTCTGATGCCTCATCCTGCCCCAGACTTGCAGAAGTCTCTGATGGTATTCCCAGAACTCCTGGAAGGGTACAACTCTGCCCCCATAGCCCTTCCCAGGCTTGGACTGCCTCCCTTGCAGCCCCAGGAGGGCAGAGGCCACAGTGACTCATTGGATGCTCATCTCTAGCCCCAAAATAAACACCCAGTAGTGCAAATGGTAAATGAATTAACAATGGTCTACATGGAGCTTTAAATACCAAACTTCAAGGTTCATAGAGTCACCAGAGGAACTTGTTCGAATATAGATTCTGATTCAGCAATTCTGGGAATTTGTGTTCCCAGCCAAGTCCCCAGGTGAGGTGCATGCTTCTGGCCCTGGAACCACACTTTGAGCAGGGAGGGTCTTTGTCACTATGTCAGATGTGTAGAAGGGCTGTTAGAAGTGCAGAGAGATGGGACCCCAGCTTTTATCTAATGACATGGGTTAGTCAGGCTACTTGAAATCTTTTCACAATCTTTAGTTTTTTCAGAGCAGATGGGCAGTCAGCCCATACTAGCCCTTAAAGAGCCTTTTACTGTGTGCTCTTCGTGCTGGAAAAGTATTACCTGAAATGAGAGGCTGTTTGTTGTAAGGGGAGGTTCCACTGAATACAGGGCCAGTGTAGCCCTGCCTGTGACAGGCTGGCCTCTGGAGGTCAGCCTGCTTGGTTTGTGCTTCTGCCCCTTGCAGCCTGTGGGGCCCTGGGCTGTTGACTCAATTCCCTGTGCCTCAGTTGCCCCATCATTAGCATAGAGATAATTATAATGCTACCTTATAGTGTGGCAAGGACTGACCAAAAAAACATATTCTGGTTGAGTCCTGAGTGCAGGATCAATGTCAGCTGTTCTTCCAAGTTACTTAATGAACACATGGTGAAGTGTTCAGCCAGCCTCGACCCAGAGCAATAATTACAGGGCATTGCTCAAAGCCCTGACTGGAGACACTAGAGGCCAAGAGAGAGCTGCCATCCAAATGTCATGATTTAAATGGCATAGAGTCATCTGCCTGTAATGATGTTTCAAACAAAGACTTGTTCACATGTTGACACATAGAGATGTGTACACTCCAGCTGTAAATCTCCTCCCAACAGGTCAGGTGCTTGGGGAATTCTGTGCTGCCTAAATCACTGGGCAGGTCACCTTGCCTGGCCTGAACCTGACCTCACCTTCTGTGGAGGCCCCAGAACCTTGGCCTCCCCTGGGAGCAGCACTTTTCATGCAGTTCATCTCTGTCCACATGGCCTGTGTCCTGACATTAGCAAATGGCAGAATTATGAAGCTCAGCGTTGCCAGGTGAAAGGAGTTCTCTCCAACCCCACACCAGGTAGAGAAGGGAAGGTGTGATATTGTGTTTCATTAGAAATACATATTTGGTCAATCAGAGGCTAAAATATATTCTTCATATATGTTTGGTCTTCATCCGGAGTTTCAGGCTCACACCTCCCAAAACCCTTGGAATTTCCCAAGAGGTAAGAATAACATTTATTCTTTTGTCATAATATTTGGTTTCTGGTCTTCAGTTCCTGAAAATCCTCCAGAGCCATAAAGATGAAATGGGTGTCTTGTTATTTATAACAAGTCCCTTTCCACCCTGCTGGGTTTATGTAAATGAGGTGACTTTGGGAAAGCACCTAAGGATGAAGGCTGGTTGCCAGGGGAAACTAACCCTGAAGAGACGGTGGGAACCTTCAGTCTCACCCCAGATTTCTGGGGAGGGGAGAGGGCCGGGAAGTCGAATCAATCACCAACTACCAATGCCTGTGTAATGGAGCCTCTATAAAAACCTAAAAGGATGGGGCTCAGAGAGCTTGCAGAGTGGAGAACCAGGATGTTTTCATGTGCTACCACATGGGGCCCCAAATGCCCCAAATAAAGAGAGAGACTCCTTTGTTTGGGACCTTATACTATGTATCACTTCATCTGGCTGTTGATTCATATCCTTCAATATTTACAATAAAATGGTAACCTAGCGAGTAAACTAGTTTCCTGAGCTCTAGGAGCTGCTCTAGCCACTTAATAGAACCAAGGAAGGAGGGAGTCATGGGAACCTCTGATTTGTAACCAGTAGGTCAGAAGCACGGGTGACAACCTGTACTGGGGATTGGTATCTGAAGAGGCAAGCCATCTTGTGGGACTGAACCCTTAACCTGTTGGATCTGATGCTATCCCTGAGAAGAGTTGAATGGTGGGACAGCTGGTGCTGGAGAACTGCTTGCTGGTGTTGGAATAACCCTCTGCACCAATGTCTGAGTTTGCAATCAGAACCTTTAGCAGTTCACAAGCAGAATGGCTGAGTCCTCCCCAAATAGGAGGTTGTGTTATGTCCCTTCTGTCATGTAACTGAGTCAATCCCATGTAATAAAGCACATCTTGTCTGACCTTAAGAAATTTTCTTTCCTGAACACTCCAGGAAGAGGGCTTTCCTGCTCCTGCACACCACTCCTGCCCTGTTCTCAATCCAAGGTCTCTCTGAAACCCCTTGGTCCTTAGTGTAGCTTTCTAATTCTAATCCTTCAGGTCTCACCTTAAAAACTCTCTTCTCAGGTTTGACCAAATGCCAAGATTAAAAAGTGTAGCCCCACTATCAATCTCTCCGAACATGCTGTTTGTTTCCTATGTAACACTTGCCACTATTTCTAATTGCATATTTTTGTTTGATTACTTATTTTTTATCTAACTCCCCTGCTAGACTGTAAGTGCCATGAGAACAAGGTTGTGTCCATTTTACTCACTGCTCCACCCTACATCAAGCCCTCAGTCATGATGGCTAACATGTACTCACTCTGTGCTCACACTTTGCTAAGAGATTTTTCCCTGCTTTATCTTCTTTCCTCCCAGTCCCCCGTGAGGTAAGTACTATCATTAGACCCATTTTTATAGGTGAGGAAACTGAATCACAGAGACATTCAGTAACTTTTTCAAGATCACAAAGGAAGTAGTAGATCTTTTCAGATCTGGCTGACATCAGAGCTGGCCCTTTTGGACAGGAGACCATGCTACCTGTTATGTCATAGATTCTCAAAAAAGAATGGGCTGAATGAATAGATGATTAGAAGCACTCAGCTCAATATGATCCAATCTGAACCCATTCAACTCAGTTAATTTGATTCAACCAATATTCACTGGGTACTTTGCAGTGTGCTAGGTGCTGTGGGGACCTTACCCTCGAGGAAGTTAATGGTGGCTGAGGCAAGAGAAACCCACATGTGCCAGCTTCCTCTGGTTCTGTCCCATACACCTGATTAGCTCCTTGGATACCCTGTGGACACTGAGTTTCATGAGTAAGACAGATGCACACAGCCTTCTGTGGTCTTGGCTTCCACCATGCCATCCTTTATTTATAGACACAGATGCCAGAGAAACTAGGTAACTTGACCAAGGGGCAGTAGCTGAGAAGGAGTAGAAAGAGGATTTGAATTCCTCCAGACTGGCTCTGGAAACCCCATCACATTATGCAACCTCACAGTTAAAAAAAGATTTAAAAGAATGCACTAGGTTCATTCATCCTGAGCTTTCTGGCGTGCAGCCAAAGACAGAGAGAGCCGTAGGCAAGCAATGACTTGTTTGCAGTGGTGCAGCCATTGAGGGGCTGAGCTGGGACCCTCAGACCAGCAGAGGAGTCAACAAGCCTCCTTATATGTGCACCTGCATGGGCGAGAAAGATCCTGCTTGTAGGAGAGCAAAATATCAGAAATAAGAAAAAAAATTAATGTTTGATAGAATACTTCAAAAAGGATGGTTCTTATCTTTCAAGTTCAGCATCTTCTCCTGGAAATTATCTCCAACAGACTTGGTTCAGCCCAGAAGCCATTTGTAGGAAGTGCCAGCTGCAAAGCAGTGTTTCCAAACTTCAGCCATTCACATTGAAACCTTTGTGAGCTTTGTCACACTCATGAACCACCTATGTTACTAATCACTTAATGTTTTAAATAAACTCACTTAAAGAAACTCAAATAAAACTATTTTTTAATTTATGAAAAATAGTTATTTAAAAACAATCATTAAAAAACTCTAAGTGGAGTATGAGTAACAGTAGGTAGTAATATTTAAAATGAACAATAAATGCAAAAATACTCAAAAAAATTTTAGCAAATTGAATTCAAAAATATCAAGAGGATCATACACCATGACCAAGTGGGATTTATCTCAGGGATGCAAGGATGGTACAACATTCAAAAATTCATCAACATCATCCACCACATAAACAAAAAGAAGGACAAAAATCACACGATCATCTCCATAGATGCTGAAAAAGCAACAGAAAAAATTCAACATCCATTCATGATAAAAACTCTCAACAAAGTGGGTATAGAGGGCAAGTACCTCAACATATTAAAGGCCATATATGATAAACCCACAGCCAACATCATACTGAACAGTGAGAAACTGAAAGCTTTTCCTCTAAGATCAGGAACAAGACAGGGATGCCCACTCTTCCCACTGTTATTCAACATAGTACTGGAGGTCCTGGCCATAGCAATTAGACAAAACAAAGAAATACAAGGAATCCATACTGGTAAAGAAGAAGTCAAAGTGTCACTATTTGCAGATGACATAACATTGTACATAAAAAACCCTAAAGAATCCACTCCAAAACTACTAGAACTAATATCGGAATTCAGCAAAGTTGCAGGATACAAAATTAATACACAGAAATCTGTGGCTTTCCTATACACTAACAATGAACTAATAGAAACTGAAATCAGGAAAATAATTCCATTCACAATTGCATCAAAAAGAATAAAATACCTAGGAATAAACCTAACCAAGGAAGTGAAAGACCTATACCCTGAAAACTACAAGACACTCTTAAGAGAAATTAAAGAGGACACTACCAAATGGAAACTCATCCCATGCTCTTGGCTAGGAAGAATTAATATTGTCAAAATGGCCATCCTGCCTAAAGCAATCTACAGATTCAATGCAATCCCTATCAAATTACCAACAACATTCTTCAATGAACTGGAACAAATAGTTCTAAAATTCATATGGAACTACCAAAGACCCTGAATAGCCAAAGCAATCCTGAGAAGGAAGAATAAAGTGGGGGGAATCTCGCTGCCCAACTTCAAGCTCTACTACAAAGCCACAGTAATCAAGACAATTTGGTACTGGCACAAGAACAGACCCACAGACCAGTGGAACAGAATAGAGACTCCAGACATTAACCCAAACATATATGCTCAATTAATACATAATAAAGGAGCCATGGACATACAATGGGAAAATGACAGCCTCTTGAACAGCTGGTTTTTGCAAAATTAGACAGTTACATGTAAGAGAATGAAATTGGATCATTACCTAACCCCATATACAAAAGTAAATTTGAAATGGATCAAAGACCTGAATATAAGTCATGAAACCATAAAACTCTTAGAAAAAAACATAGGCAAAAATCTCTTGGACATAAACATGAGTGACTTCTTCATGAACATATCTCCCCAGGAAAGGGAAAGAAAAGCAAAAATGAACAAGTGGGACTATATCATGCTAAAAAGCTTCCCTTTTTAGCATGATACAGCAAAGGACACCATCAATAGAACAAAAAGGTATCCTACAGTATGGGAGAATATATTCATAAATGACAGATCTGATAAAGGGTTGACATCCAAAATATATAAAGAGCTCATGCACCTCAACAAACAAAAAGCAAATAATCCAATTAAAAAATGGGCAGAGGAGCTGAGCAGACAGTTCTCCAAAGAAATTCAGATGGCCAACAGACCCATGAAAAGATGCTCCACATCGCTTGTCATCAGAGAAATGCAAATTAAAACCACAATGAGATATCACCTCACACCAGTAAGGATTGCCACCATCCAAAAGACAAACAACAACAAATGTTGGTGAGGTTGTGGAGAAAGGGGAACCTCCCTACACTGCTGGTGGGAATGTAAATTAGTTCAACCATTGTGGAAAGCAGTATGGAGGTTCCTCAAAAAACTCAAAATAGAAATACCATTTAACCCAGGAATTCCACTTCTAGGAATTTACCCTAAGAATACAGCAGCCCAGTTTGAAAAAGACAGATGCACCCCTATGTTTATCGCTGCACTATTTACAATAGCCAAGATATGGAAGCAACCTAAATGTCCATCAGTAGATGTATGGATAAAGAAGATGTGGTACATATACACAATGGAGTATTATTCAGTCATAAGAAGAAAACAAATCCTATCATTTGTAACAACATGGATGGAGCTAGAGGGTATTATGCTCAGTGAAATAAGCCAGGCAGAGAAAGACAAGTACCAAATGATTTCACTCATAGGTGGAGTATAAGAACAAAGAAAAAACTGGAGGAACAAAACAGCAGCAGAATCACAGAATCCAAGAATGGACTAGCAGTCACCAAAAGGAAAGGGACTGGGGAGGATTTGTGGGAAGGGAGGGATAAAGTGCGGGGAGAAAGGGGGCATTACAATTAGCATGTATAATGTCGGGGGGACATGGAGAGGGATTTGCAACACAGAGAAGACAAATAGTGACTTTATAGCATCTTACTATGCTGATGGACAGTGAGTATAATGGGGTTTGTGGAGGGGAATTGGTAAAGGGGGGAGCCTAATAAAATAATGTTCCTCATGTAATTGTAGATTAATGATACCAAAATTAAAAAAATGAGCACAATGAAAATAAAACAATGTAATTAAATTCAAACTGGATATTGCTACCTAGTCTAAACCAGAGGTCTGCTCTGTATTTGTTTCAAAGGGCAAGAAAGAGTGTTCCAGAGGTGTGAAAGGCCTGTTAGTACCAAACTAAGCTTTTCTCCCTGCTCTAATCCAGAGTGAAAGTAAATAAAGTTGAAAAGGGAGTAATTTTCTCTCTAGATGAATAAATATTATTTATGCCATTGGATGTCATGAACCACCCGAAACCACGTTGGGCAGCTTCAGTAGACACACATCACACTCTGGGAGACACTGAAGTCAACAGGGAAAGAGCTAGACTTCAGGTCCTTTCTCAGTCAACTGCTAGCTTTGTGCCTTTAGCTAAGTCACTTCTTTTCTCTGGACCTTGGTTTTCCCACTTGTAAATATAAGATTAGATTAGAGTTTAGTTAGTAGGTGATCTGATCTCTCCTATCCTGTGAGTCTCAGGTTCTATAACTTAACTCAGGGCAAGTGATATTACTTCCAGCTATGGCTGTACTTGGAAATTGAGAATGTGTCCTGTAAGGGAAGTTTAAAACTACCATTGTTTTCACACAGGGCTCATTCCTGGGCTAAAATCAAGTTTCATGACTTTCTAGAAAGGCTTCCTCCTTCAGCAAAGACCATTCACATGTGTAAGGAAAAGCTGGGGGCTTGGGCGGGAGGAGGACTCAACAAATAAAAGCCTGTTGAATTCTAGAAAACCAGCCTTGGTGGGCAATTGGAGTAGCTTACTTTATTTAGAACTTTTGTAGCCAGCAGGATTATCTGCAATGATAAAATTCATACCTCCCAGCCTTCAAATAAAGATGTCCCCAGGAGGGTATTGATGGCATCATTGTTGCTGGAAAGAGAAAGAAAGACAGGCCAGTGATCCCATTGTCTGTGGAATAAAAGTGCAGAGGAAACAGATCTATTTTTGTATTAGAGAACCACAGACCATTGCGCCCCCAGATAAGTTCATTCTTGAGCCACAACAGCCCCCACCAGGAAGCCAGGATGTGCTTACAGCAAACAAGCACAGGCCTGGACACCCTAGGGGCAAGGGCCTGATTTAGGGGCACGAAGAAATGCAGGCACCATGGGCTCCTACCACTGCCAGATGTGCATTCTCCACACACCTGCGTCCCCCATGACAGGCTTCCCACCCACGGCTTCTTTGGCTGCACTGGAAAATGCCTCCCTGCCTGCCCCCTCTCCCCCATTCTTCTCTGCCCACCAGGTTGTCTCTGGACACCCTAGGGGATGTAGTAAACTAACAGACAGCACTGGCCTTGCCCAAGGATAAGGAATGGCTCAGAAAGCTACAGAATTAACAGCTTCATTCTCTGGGCCTGAGCATTACTTATATTTTCCAATTCTGCTTGAGGACCATGGGGTTCAGCCAGGCAGTGCAGAGACAGAATTTGATCCCCAGATGACTATCCACAGTCTGGTTTCTTAACCACTGTGCAAGCCTCTGACCATGGCAGGCAGCCACCATGAAGGCTGAGAGCTTAGCTCTGGGAGAACAGCAACCTTACATTTGAGTCAGAACTCTGCCACCTACCCCTCACCAAGCCTCACTTTTCTCATCTGCAAAATAGGGGTAGTGACATTAAGTACCTCACAGCATATAAGGAATAAATGAGGTACCATATGATTTCACTTCTTGGAATTTACCTGAAGAAAACATAAACACTAATATGAAAAGTTATCTGTACCTCTATGTTCATTGCAGTTATTTATTTACAATAACCCAAATAAGGAAAAGAGTATCCATTGACAGATGAATGGATAAAGATATAGTATAGTGATTTTTTCTGGATATCTCTCCCCAGGCAAGGAAAACAAAAGCAAAAATGAACAAAGGGGACTACATTAAACTAAAAAGCTTCTGTAACAGCAAAGAACACCATCAACAAAACAAAAAGGTAACCTATAGCATGGGAGAATATATTCATAAATGATTTATCTGTTAAGGTATTAACATCCAAAATACATAAAGAACTCATACACCTTAACACCAAAAAACAAATAACCCAATTAAAAAATGAGCACAGGACCTGAACAGACATTTTATGAAAGCAGAAATACAGATGGTCAAGAGGCACATGAAAAGGTGTTCCATATTGGTAATCGTCAGGGAAATGCAAATCAAAATCACAATGAGATATCACCTCACACCAGTCAGAATGGTCACTATACAAAAGACAAGAAATAACAAGTGTTGGGGATTCAAGATGGTGGTGTGAGAGGTGAGATAGAGAACTCCTCCCAAAATCACATATAGTATGAAAATATAGTTAATACAACTAACCCTAAAAGAGCAACAGGAAAGAAGGCTGCACCAGACTGCATACACCTGGAGAACAGAGAAGATCTCATGAAACAGGGTAAAGTACCAAAGCCTTGATCTGGCAGGACCCAAGCCCTTCCCCCACCCCAACACCAGCAGAAGAGAAATGGAGCAGGGAGGGGGTGGAACCCTAGAACTGCTGAGCACCCAGCCCTGGAGATATACTTTGGAACACTACTGGAGGTTGGTGGGGGTTGGGGAGCTGGGATAGGCAGAGTGTGTGAAAGACTGAGATTCCAGCTGTTTGTGGAGGATGGAGATCCACATCCGGTCACTCTGGAACAAAGGAAAGGCAGGTGGTCTGAGAGGCTTCCTAGCAGCAAGAGGGCTGCTGAAGGGGAGGGGTGCACAGAGCTTGCTGTGTGGGAGAAGGGAGAGGCAGACAAAGTTGTCTGGGCATGCTGTGCCCAGCAGGTTGGGAGCTTTGAAGAGCTTCAGGCTCTCCATCTCCCTGGCTGGTTACTCAGCTCCAAGATCCCTCACTGGCCTGCCGGCACTGGCTCACAAACTGGCAGTCACTGCGCTGGCATCAGGCCAGCCAGAGGGAGGTCCGCCTAAACAGCTAGAGATGCAAAGCATTGAGTCTTACACCTGTGTGCTTGACCCACTGGCTCTGACACTGGGGATAGGCACTGCAGCTGGGAAAAAGGAGACAGCTCTTTCCACCCCTCAGGCACCAGTGCAACTCCCTTGCAACTTGCAACCTCACTCCAGGGACTGAGCAGCTCCAGAGAGTAGAGCTTCTGGGCACTAGAGGGTGCCACATAGAAATATGAAATGTCAAAGGAACCTGGTTCAGACCAAAATCTCACAAACCCCAGAAAAAGGGCCAAATGAAATGGAACTCACCCATCTTCCTGAAAGAGAGTTCAAAATAAAAATCATAAACATGCTCATGGAGGTACAGAAAAACATTCAAGAGCTCAGGAACAAATTTAAGACAGAGATTTAATCATTCAGAAATTCCATATCTGAAATGAAACATACAATGGAAGAATTTAAAAGCAGATCAGATGTAGTAGAAGAGATGGTAAATGAAATAGAAATTAGAGAAAAGGAATATGAAAAAGCTGAGGCACAGAGAGAAAAAAGGATCTCTAAGAATGAAAGAATATTGAGAGAACTATGTGACCAGACCAAATGGAACAATATTCACATTATAGGGTACCAGAAGAAGAAGAAGAGAGAAAATGGGATAGAAAGTGTCATTGAGGAGGTAATTGCTGAAAACTTCCCCAATCTGGGGAAGGAAATAATATCTCAGGCCATGGAGGTGCACAGATCTCCCAACAAAAAGGACCCAAGGAAGACAACATTCAGACATATAATAATTAAAATAGCAAAGATCAAAGATAAAGACAGACTTTTAAAAGCAGCTAGAGAGAGAAAAAAGATCACATACAAAGGAAAACCCTTCAGGTTATCATCATATTTTTCAACAAAAACCTCACAGGCCAGAAGGGAGTGGCATGACATATTTAACACAGTGAAAAAGAAGGGCCTTGAAACAAGAAAACTCTACCCAGCAAGGTTATCATTTAAATTTGAAGGAGGGATTAAACAATTTTCAGATAAGCAAAAGCTGAGAATTTACCTCCCACAAACCACCTCTACAGTGCATTTTGGAGGGACTGCTATAGATGGTAATATTCCTAAGGCTAAATAGCTGTTACCTGGGGAAATAAAACCACAGCAAAGTAGAACAATTAATTACTAAGCAGATGCAAAATCAAATCAACAACCCCCAAAATCAATCAAGGGACAGGCAAAGAGAACAGAATATGATACCTAACATAAAAAATGAAGGAGGAAGAAAAATGAGGGGAAAACAAGAACTGTTAGGTTTTGTTTGTAATAGCATACTAAGTGAGTTAAATTAGACTGTTATATAGTAAGGGAATTACCCTTGAACCTTTGATAAACACTAATCTAAAGCCTGCAATGGCAATAAGCACATACCTATCAATAATCACCCTAAATGTAAATGGTCTGAGTGCACCAATCAAAAGACACAGAGTCACTTAATGGATAAAAAACAAGACCCATCTATATGCTGCCTACAAGAGACTCACTTCAAACCCACAGACATACTCAGACTGAAAGTAAAGGGATGGAAGAAAATATTTCATGCAACTAAGAGGAGAAAACCGCAGGAGTTGCATACCTGTATCAGACAAAATAGACTTCAATACAAAGAAGTAAGAAGAGACAAAGAAGGACATTACATAAAGATAAAGGGGTCAGTCCAACAAAGAGATATAACTATTATAAATATCTGTGCACCCAACACAGGATCACCTACATATGTGAAACAAATACTAATTGAATTGAAGGGGCAAATAGAATGCAATGCAATCATTTTAGGAGACTTCAACACACCACTTAATCCAAAGGACAGATCAACCAGACAGAAAATAAGTAAAGAGACAGAGGCACTGAACAATGTGTTAGAACAGATGGACCTAACAGACATCTACAGAACACTCCATCCAAAACAACAGGATACACATTCTTCTCAAGTGCACATGGAAAATTTTCAAGAATAGATCATATACTAGGGCACAAAAAGAGCCTCAGTAAATTCAAAAAGATAGAAGTTGTACCAACCAGCTTCTCAGATTACAAAGGTATGAAACTAGAAATAAATTACACAAAGAAAATGAAAAATCTCACAAACACATGGAGGCTTAATAGCTTGCTCCTAAATAATCAATGGATCAATGACCAAATAAAACAGAGATCAAGCAATACATGGAGACAAATAGCAACAATAATTCAACACTGCAAAATCTATGGGACACAGTGAAGGCCATGCATGCTAAGAGGGAAGTATATTGCAATATAGGCCTACCTTAGGAAAGAAGAACAATCCCAAATGAACAGTCTAAACTGACAATTAATGAAAGTAGAAAAGGAAGAACAAATAAGGCCCAAAGTCCAGTAGAAGGAGGGACATAATAAAGATCAGAGCATAAATAAATAAAATCAAGAAGAATAAAACAATAAAAAGGATCAATGAAAACAGGAGCTGATTCTTTGAGAAAATAAACAAAATAGATAAACCCCTAGCCAGACTTATCAGGAAAGAAAGAGTCTGCCCACATAAACAGAATCAGAAATGAGAAAGGAAAAATCACTACAGACACCACAGAAATACAAATAATTATTAGAGAATACTATGAAAAATTATATGCTAATAAACTAGATAACCTAGAAGAGATAGACAACTTTCTAGAAAAATACAACCTTCCAAGGTGGACACAGAAAGAAACAGAAAATCTGAACAGACCAATTACCAGCAATGAAATTGAATTGGTAATAAAAAAAACTACCTAAGAACAAAGCACCTGGAGGCAGAGCCAAGATGACGGCATGAGTAGGACAGTGGGAATCTCCTCCCAAAAACATATATATTTTTGAAAACACAACAAATACAACTAATCCTAAAAGAGAGACCAGAAGACACAGGACAACAGCCAGACTACATCCACACCTGTGAGAACTCAGCGCCTGGTGAAAGGGGTAAGATACAAGCCGTAGCCCGGCGGGACCTGAGGCCCCTCACCCCAGCTCCTGGCGGGAGGAGAGGAGTCAGAGCCGGGAGGGAGAGGGAGCCCAGGACTATTAAACACCCAACCCCAGCAATCCGCACCAGAGCGCACACACAGTGTATACGTGGGGTCCTGGATACTAGGGAAACAGAACAGTAAGACCTTTGAGTGGGTCCTGAAGCTGGCGCCCCTGTGACAAAGAAAAGCAAGTGCTTTTTGAAAGTCTTAAAGGGACAGGGACCCCATGGCTGGACGGAAGCATCCTGCGTCACAGTCCAGCAGCTGGAAATTCCAGGGAACTCCAGGTGCACTAACCCCCTGGGCAATAGCTCTGAGACCCCTCACAGAGGTACACAGCCAAACAGCCCCCGTTCATTACCCCTCCCCGGCCCCACCATAGCAGAGCAGAAGCCTGAGGCTGGCCACGCCCACAGCATGGAAGCTTCCTCCATACCGGCCGGGCCAGATACAGACCCAGTGTACATGCAATTGCCCAACACAAGCCACTAGGGGTCGCAGCTGTCCCAGTAAAGAAAGGCCAGGAGCAAGTGGAAAGTCTTGGCTCTCCCAGCTGACAGACGCGTCAATATTTCACCATTGCATCTATCAACATGAAAAGGCAAAAACATTTGATCCAGACAAGACTAACCCAGACAGCTTGGACATCTTCTACATCTTCCCCTGAGAAGGAACCTGGGGAGATAGATTTAACCAGTCTTCCTGAAAAAGAATTTAAAACAAAAGTCATAACCATGCTGATGGACTTGCAGAGAAATATGCAAGAACTAAGGAGGGAGAATACAGAAATAAAACAAGCTCTGGAAGGACTTCAAAACAGAATGGACGAGATGCAAGAGCATTAATGGACTAGAAAACAGAGAACAGGAATGCAGAGAAGCTGTTGCAGAGAGAGATAATAAGAACAAAACACCTGGACCAGATGGCTTCACCACTGATTTTTATCAAACATTTAGTGAAGACCTAATACCCATCCTCTTTAAAGTTTTCCAAAAAGTAGAAGAGGGAATACTTCCAAACTCATTCATTGAGGCCAGCATCACTCTAATACCAAAACAAGGCAAAGACACCACAAAAAAAAAAGAAAATTACAAACCAATACCCATGATGAACATAGATGCAAAAATACTCAACAAAATATTAGCAAACCGAATTCAAAAATACATCAAAAGATCATCTATCATGATCAAGAGGGATTCATCCCAGGGATGCATGGATGGTACAACATTCATAAATCCATCAACATCATCCACCAGACCAACAAAAAGGACAAAAACCACATGATCATTTCCATAGATGATGAAAAAGCATTTGACAAAATTCAACATCCATTCATGATAAAAACTCTTAACAAAATGGATATAGAGGGCAAGTACCTCATCATAATAAAGGCCATATATGACAAACCCAGAGCCAACATTATATTTAACAGGGAGAAGCTGAAAGCTTTTCCTTTAAGATTGGGAACAAGACAAGGGTGCCCACTCTCCCCACTTCTATTCAACATAGTTCTGGAGGTCCTAGTCCTGGCAATCAGACAATACAAAGAAATAAAAGGCATCCAGATTGGCAAGAAAGAAGTTAAGCTGTCCCTGTTTGCAGATGACATGATATTGTACATAAAAAACCCTAAAGAATCCACTCCAAAACTACTAGATCTAATATCTGAATTCATCAAAGTTGCAGGATACAAAATTAATACACAGAAATCTGTTGCATTCCTATACACTAATGATGAACTAGCACAAAGAGAAATCAGGAAAACAATTCCATTCACAATTGCATTGAAAAGAATAAAATACCTAGGAATAAACCTAACCTAGGAAGTGAAAGACCTATACTCTGAAAACTACAAGACACTCATGTTAGAAATTAAAGAAGATACCAATAAGTGGAAACACATCCCGTGCTCATGGATAGGAAGAATTAATATTATCAAAATGGCCATCCTGCCTAAAGCAGTCTACAGATTCAGTGCAATCCCTATCAAAATACCAACAACATTCTTCAATGAACTGGAACAAATAGTTCTAAAATTCATATGGAACCACAAAAGAACCTGAATAGCCAAAGCAATCCTGAGGAGGAAGAATAAAGCAGGGGCAATATCACTTCCCAACTTCAAGCTCTACTACAAAGCCACAGTTATCAGGACAATTTGGTACTGGCACAAGAACAGACCCATAGACCAGTGGAACAGAATAGAGAACCCAGATATTAACCCAAGCATAGATGGTCAATTAATATATGATAAAGGAACCATGGATGTACGATGGGGAAATGACAGTCTCTTCAACAGCTGGTGTTGGCAAAACTGGATAGCTACATGCAAGAGAATGAAACTGGATTATTGTCTAACCCCATACACAAAAGTAAACTCAAAGTGGATCAAAGACCTGAATGTAAGTCATGAAACGATAAAACTCTTAGAAGAAAACATAGACAAATATCTCTTGAATCTCATGAGTAACTTTTTTCCTGAACACCTCTCCTTAGGCAAGGGAAACAAAATAAAAAATGTACAAATGGGTCTACATCATGCTAAAAAGCTTCTGTACAGCAAAAGATACCAGCCAAACGAAAAGGCATCCTACTGTATGGGAGAATATATTTGTAAATGAAAAATCTGACAAGGGGTTAACATCCAAAATATATAAAGAACTCATACACCTCAACACCCAAAAAGCAAATAACCCTATTAAAAGATGGGCAAAGGATATGAACAGACAATTCACCAAAGAAGAAATTCAGATGGCCAATAGGCACATGAAAAGATGCTCCACATCACCAATTATCAGGGAAATGCAAATAAAAACCACAATGAGATATCACATCCTCCCTGCTGGCTCCAGGTCAGATGGTCAACATAGAAAAGAATAGGAATAACAAATGCTGGCAAGGATGTAGAGAAAAGGGAAACCTCCTATACTGTTGGTGGGAATGTGAACTAGTTCAACCATTGTCGAAAGCAGTATGGAGGTTCCTCAAAAAACTCAAAATAGAAATACCATTTGACCCAGGAATTCCCTCTTAGGAATTTACCCTAAGAAGGAAGTTCTCCTGTCTCAAAAAGACATATGCACCCCTATGTTTATTGCAGTACTATTTACAATAGCCAAGATGTGGAAGCAACCCAAGTGTCCATCAGTAGATGAATGGATAAAGAAGATGTGGTACATATACACAATGGAGTATTGTTCAGCCATAAGAAGAAAACAAATCCTACCATTTGCAACAACATGGATGGATCTAGAGGGTGTTATACTTAGTGAAATAAGCCAGGCAGAGAAAGACAAGTACCAAATAATTTCATTCATCTGTGGAGCATAAGAACAAAGCAAAAACAGAAGGAACAAAACAGCAGCAGACTCACAGAACCTGAGAATGGACTAACAGGTACCAAAGGGAAAGGGTCTAGTGGGTGGGTGGGTGGGTGGGAAGGGAGGGAGAAGAGGAATAAAGGGCATTACAATCAGCACTCATATTGTAGTGGGGTGGGGGCACGAGGAGAGCATTATAGCACAGAGAAGATAAGTATTGATTCTATAGCATCTTACTACACTGATGGACAGTGACTAATTGGGTATGTGGTGGGAAATTGATAATGGGGGGAATCTAGTAACCACAATGTTGCTCATGTAAGTGTATATTAATTATACCAAAATAAAAAAAATAAAAATAAATAAATAAAAGAAATAACAAGTTTTGGTGAGGATGTGGGGAAAAGGGAACCCTCCTGCACTGTTGGTGAAAATGTAAATTGGTATAACCACTGTGGAAAGCAGTATGGAGATTCCTGAAAAAACCAAAAATAGAAATACTATACAACCTAGAAATTCCACTTCTGGGAATTTACCCAAAGAAAACAAAATATCTGATTTGAAAAGATATATGCACTCCTATGTTTGTTGCCACATTGTTTATAATAGCCAAGATATGGAAGCAGTCAAAGCATCCATCAATAGATGAATGGATAAAGAAGCTGTGGTACATATACATGATTAAATATTATTCAGCCATAAAAAAGAAAGAAACCCTGCCATTTTTGACAACATGGATGGACCTAGAGGGTATTAAGCTCAGTGAAATAAGCAAGGCAGAGAAAGACAAATACTGTATGATTTCATTTATATATGGAATCTAAAAACAAAGCAAAATAGCAGTAGAAGTGATTGGTAGTTACCTTAGGGAGGGCTGGGATGGGTGGGTGAGGTGGCTGAGGGGGATAAAGAGGCACAAAAATCTCCATCATAATATAAGTTGTTCACAGGGCTGGAAGTGCAGCATGGTGAATATATTCAGTGGTTCTATAACATGATCTGTGTTACAGACAGTAACTACATTAGAGGGGGTGAGGATTTAATAATGTGTGTAACCGTTGAATCACTGTATTGTATATTTGAAACCAATATAATATTGTATATCAACTATATTTCAATAAAATATACACTTAAAAATGATATGGTATACAATGGAATATTACTCAGCCACAGAAAGAATGAGATCTTGCCATTTGCAACAACATAGACGAAACTAGGAAGTGTTATGCCAAGTGAAATAAATCAGACAAAGACAAACACTGCAAGATTTCACTTATATTTGGTAACTACAAAAATAAATGAACAAGCAAACAAAACAGAAATAGACTCATAAATGCAGAGAACAAACCTGTGGTTGCCACAGGGTGAGGAGGGTGTGGGCGAAGAAGGTGAAGGGCATAGAATAAATAAGTCATGGGGATGAAAAGTACAGCTATAGGAAATACATAGTCAATAATATTGTAATATCTTTGTATAATGACAGATGGTAACTACACTTAATCATTGTGAGCATTTTGTAATATATGTAATTGTCAAATCACTGCTGTGCATCTGAAGCTAATGTAATATTGTGTATCAACTATCCTTCCATTCAAGAGAAAGAATAAATGAGGTAAAAGATGTTCTGCCCTCAGTGTGATGCCTAGCCCACAGGAAATGCTCAGGAAACACTAGCTCTGTGAGGATTAATGATGGCAACAGTAACTGCTTCTACATCTTCCCTGCTGGCTCCAGTCCTTGCTTCTTAGTGCAGCCTCCACCACAGGAGTTCCACATTCCCCTCCAGGTCTCCAACATCCACATGGGAGACCTGGGCAGTAAGCGCAAAAAATGATGGCAGAGTCTCTCTGGTCAGTTTGTAGATAAGGCTAGGAAGGGCAAGCCCTGCCCAGCCTCTCAGAAGAAATGACAGAACCCAGAATCCCAGAGCCCTACACCCAGCTCAGGGCTGGGCTCACCCACCGTGCCCATCAAACTCCTTCTGCAGACCCTGATTTCCACCTTACCTTGAGGCCCCTGGGGGCTTGCATCCTCCTCCCAAACTGGCCTGTACCTCAGCCAAGTCACTTGACAGCTGTTCCTAGCACAGCAGCCATCAGATCTGCCACATCTGTTCTCTGTACCAACTGCAAATCAAGTGCCATTCTGGGACCCTCCTTCCAGCAGGCTTGAAACTTGCCACTGTGATACCTCTCGAATTTCAGCCCCATGCTGCCCACCCAATCTGATGATAACAGCCCCTCCCGTCTCACATACTGCCCCCATCCTAGTAGTCACCCCACCCTCTTAGTCCTGGTTAAGGACTAAGACACCCAAATCAGGGAGCTAGGACAGAGACAAAAAGCACTGAAAATAACTGACAGACTTGACTCCTGACTGAGGGAATGAATGCCTCTCCAATCCATTCCCCTCCTTTAGAGCAGTGGTTAACACATTCCAGGCGGCAGGAAGAAAGCGAGCCTCTCTATGAGCACTGGTCAGTCATACTCAAGGCTGCAAAGGCCTCCCAGCCACCAGCCTGTCTTCCATGGCACAGAAATCATATGTGCCCAGGCTCTGGAGCCAGATGGCCTGGACTCAAGTCCTTCTTTGATCCCTGACTACATAGACAGGTGACCTGTAGGTGAGGATTCAAGCTGTACATTGGACCAGTTGGCACTGATATCACAGGGTTCCTAAAGAAAAGACATGAGTTGATGTGTGTAATAAGTACCAGCCCCTCAGTAGGTCCTCAATGACTGAAGCTATCTTCCTGTCTCGGGGTGCTGCCTGCACTGTGCCCACGCCTTTCTTCCAGCACTTCCTTGGGATCAAACAGTAGGATGACATCCCAATGAACTGAAAAATCTTGTGCCTCTTCTTCCTATCTCCGTGGGCACCTCACATGTCTACTGGTGAGCTCAACTAGATAACAATGGAGACAAAGGCCAAGGGTGGCTCCTAGAGTATTGCTGGGGAAAACAAGAAAAGCCTTCAATTTCTCGGTGCACATTAGAGCAAAACCGTAATGATACCACTTATGTTCTGGTGACTCCTGATTTTTTTAATGCTCTTGATTTTTAAAAATATATGTATTAATGCCTTAGATTTTTTTAAAGTATGTGATTTGGATACAAATAATTTTTGTAATTCCAGATAGCCCTCACTGTAAACACAATGATCAACTTTGTATCTTTGTGTTGCCCCTGTTGCAAGGAGACTGCCTTCAGGACAGAGCGTTCATCCTTCGAAGGCCCCCACCCCTGGGGTTGTACTTAGTACACCTTCAGTGGGAGGAATCTTGCGGCAGGCATGGGAGGGCATCTTTTTCCTGCCTGAATTTCCCTCCAGCCCTTGGCGTAGGCATCAGGAGAGGAGCCAGGCAAACTAATATCAGCACTCGTTTGAGTTTCAGGCTTCTAAGTGCTGAGGCGCCATGACTTTCAGAGCCTTGCTTTTCTTTTCCATGAAATGGGTGACAGTTGAATATGGTATTTTTCTTGCTGGGCTATTTAGGGAATTAAGTGAGATAACATGCTTATGAAAACAACAAACTCATTGCAGAAAACAGAGCAGGCCCAGGTTGGACAAGCTTGTTCTTTTCCTAAATTCTTCATTCTGGGAAATGCAAGCCAACTCCTCCAATCTCAAAGGGAAAGCCCTGGAGCCTACAAGCTGAGCCAAGCAGAGAGTTAAACATCCAAACTAACAAAGGGGTGCAGAGCTATTCCAAACACCCCACTGGCCCAGCAGATGGTCCTGGGCCAGATGGCTCAGGAAGAGGCGGGGTAGAGGGGGCTGCAGCCCAGGTGTTTGTTGTGGCAGCAGAGATGTGAGAAGGAGAGTTCACTTATCCACCTCCCTGCCCTCCTTTGGAACTCTCTTCCGGTGGGCTGCTGCCCAGCCCTGACAGATGTGCAGTCTGGGAAGGTTTCCAGCTACAGTGTCAGGGAAGTGGGCAATTAACCCCATGCCAGGACCTGCTCTGGCAAAATGGGAAGTAGGTGAGTGTGGCGTGGTGCTTTTTGGCTCCCTTGTTCATGTTTGCTCACCTTCAACCAATGACCCTCCGTAGGCTAAGGGTCTATACTCCAACTTGATAGCTCCCACTTCTGTTTCTCTCCAGCCCATCAAAACTTACCCAATCTAGTTCCATTTTCCCTCAAATGTTTGTCCCACCTGCTGAAGCCATTAATCAGTTGCAACAGTCCATGCCAAGGATCTAGACCCTAATGCATCTCCCTCCTAGAACTCTCCATGATGTGACTCTTCCTCTTGGTAGAATTTTAGTGTTTTTACAGGTCAGAGAGAATAGCAGGTATGATGGGCTTCCTATGTCTTTTAAGAGAGAGTATCTGCTCTACCCACATAAGAGGACACTGCGGAGAGAGCCATGGAATTCTGCCACTTGCTGGGTGTGCAACTTTCTGGGAGTCATTAACCTCTCTGAGCCTTGGCTGTGAACATCCAGGATTAAAAGGAAATAAGAGGAAGTGATAATGGAGCAGTGTGGCAAAGATCTGGATGGTACCACCATGGAAACTAGGCCACGTATTTCCTGTGCTCCGTCACAAAGCTCTTTCACCCTGCTCATGGTGAGTTACATTTGGAGGTGAGGGGCCAGAAAAGCACGCATCCACGTGACACTGAAAAATTGAAAGTACTATGGTTCAGGGGCTTGTATTAGGATTCTGGGGCTGCTATAACAAAGGACTACAGATTGGGTGACTTAAACAATAGAAATGTATTGTCTCACAGTTCCAGAGCTGGAAATCCAAACTCAGGATGTCAGCAGGGTAGTTTCCACCTGAGGTGTGAGATGAATCTGCTCCAGACCTCTCCTGACTTGTAGATGGCTGTCTTCTCCCTGTGTCTTCACATCATCTTCCCTCAATGAATTCTACCTCTATGAACGTCCATCGCTGTGTCCAATCTTCTCTTTGTATAACGATACCAATCAATCTGCATTAGGAACCCATGCTACTCTGTACTATCTTAACTAATTGCATCTAAATACATGGGTAAAGATTCTGTCTCCAAATAATTCCACATTCTCAGGTGCAGGGGTTTAGGACTTTAACACATAAAACTTTTCTTGGTGGTGGGGACACAAACCCATAACAAGACTAAACTTGGCTCTGCTGTCATACAGGCCTGAATTCCAACTGACCTTACTTAGGTGAGCCCTCTAGTGTGTCTAAGCATTAGTTTTCTTATCTGTAAAATGTTATTATGGCTATTTCACACATGATCCCATATGGGGAACTGTCCACATTACCCCCAAATCAGGACACCTTAGCCCATAATGGGAGATGAAAGACGACTGAATCCTTAGCCACCAGTGGATGTTTAACCAAGTCTCCATAGCCAAGACTCAAGAAAATGCTATATTGAAAAGAATAAAGATTTCCATTGTAATTAAAATTCTTTCAGAAGAGAAGCAAAAGATTTGTGTAAGCAAGGAGTATGAAGCAGAATGATCATTCAGATAATAGCAATGGATGTTATTTTATGTTTTTAACAGGAGCAATTTATTTTTTCAAGCACATTCTTACTTGAATCTTGATTACTTTTGTCTTTGGAGGCTGCAGACAGCTCTGGACTGAAGTTCTAGAACTAGGAACCATTCTCTGGGAATCCTCCTATTTCTCCCATTTCACAGTCATTTTTAAATACCATGAGGGACCCAAAGGGAACAGATTCCTTCCTAAACATGTCTTCTGTCCCCCAAACCTAATGGTCTCCTGTCTGCAACAGTAAAGCACCACAATAGCCATGTTTCTATCCAATTAGGAGCCTGAGCTGATAAAATATTTCCTGCTAAGAATAGCAACTCAAGAGAAAGAGAAGAAGAGAGATTTTCTTCTTCAAAACTATGGGAGAAAGGCTTTTAATCATAGAAGCAGATCTTCCTTTTTATTACTGAGGATAATGTGATATGAAATTCTCCTCAAAACTGCTCATAATGAAGGTAAAAGGAATCATGGGAAAATTGCTTTCTGTTACTGTAAAATTCTGATGAGAATAGGAGAGTTATGGAGTGTTTTAACTAGTTAGTTTGAAAAGAGGACATCTCTTTCTAGTCAAAAAAATAGCTCTGGTAACTGTGGTAGACTGAATAATGATCCCTCAAATATGTCCATATCCTAATTCCCAGAACCTGTGAATTTTACCTTATATATTCTGTGATGGTTAATATTATGTGTCCTCTTGGCTAGGCTATGGTACCCAGTTGTTTGGTCAAACACCAGTCTAGATGTTACAGAGATGGTCATTTTTTGATGTGAGTAGCATTTATGTCAGTACCGATTGACATAATTATTAAATATTATTAAATCAAGCAGATGACCCTCCATAATGTGTGTGGGCCTCATCCAGTCAGTTGCAGGCCTTAAGAGAAAGACTGAAGAAAGAATTCTGCCTCTAGACTGACTTCAGACTCAGTACTGGAACAGCAGCTCTTCCTTGGGCCTGTAGTCTGACAGCCTGCCCTGCAGAGTTTGGACTTGCCAGCCCCCAAAATCCCCTGAGCCAATTTCTTTGTTTATTAACTACCATCTATCTACCCACCTACCTACCTACCTACACATCCTATTGATTCTGTTTCCCTGGAGAGCTTTGACTAATACATATGGCAAAGGAGATTTTGCAGATGGGATTAAGTTAAGAATCTTGAGATGAGGATATTATCCTGGATTATCTGAGTGGACCTGTTGCAATCACAGGAATGATTTTAATAGGGATATAGGGGAAGTCAGAATCAGACAAGAAGATGTGATGACAGGAACAGTGGTGTTCTTTGAATATGGAAAAAGGGGCCACAAACCAAGGAGTACAGGTGGGCATTAGAAGCTAAAAAGGGCAAGAAGACAGATTCTTCCTTTAGAGTTTCCAGAAGAAATCAGGCTGTTGACATATTGGCTTTAGGTCTTTGGACCTTCATAACTGTAAGAGGATAAGTCTGTGTTGTTTTAAGCCACCAAGTTTGTGGTAACCCACTATGATAGTAACAGGACAATGATATAGTGACCTAGAGATACCAGAGAGAACTTGCTGAATATGCAAAATTAGAAGTGCTTTTAGAGTTTCGTATTTTCAAATATTTACAATTATTGCCATTAAGGGTTAACATTCTTACTATGTGAATAGCTCTCATAAATAAGTAAAAAGGCAGATATCTCACAGTGAAGAATATCGACAAGAAATTCATAGAAGAAATGGCAACACCGAATAAACACCACAAATATTTTGGCCGTGCTGATAATCAGAGACACGTAGGACAGAACAGGGAGACACTGGTTTTGCCTCTCTACTTAACAAATGACTTCAGTGATAATACTCACTGGGGACAAGGCGAACCTTGACAATCACTTGGAAATTGTTTTACTAACATACATTATGAGCCTTAAAAGTTCATATCCTTTTCATCTACATGTTCACTTCAGGAGTGTAGCCTAAGGAAATAATCAGAGATGTGAACAAAAGTGAATGTACAAGTGTTACACTATCATATGTGATATAATGAAAACAATTTATAAGTATCCATTAATATAATAGTGGTTAAGGAAATCATAGTTACTATTATGCAACTATTACATATAGTGTTTTAAAGCCTCTGTACTGGAGTATCAGCAAAAATAGTGGAATAAGGGATTCCAAAAGTTCACCACTCAATAAAAGCAGTGAAAAAAACCAGGCAAAAATGGTCAGAATCAACTTCTGCCAACTGAACCGAAAAATAAAGGCTTACAGCAACCAGGGGAAAGCTTCATCAAGGGAAGTGGCTGAATATCCATGAGAACAATGAGCTTTGTCATTTTAACTGATCCTGGTCCACTCCCTTCTCCTCAGTTCTGCGGTAGTCTTGAAAATAACAGTTCATACTCCCAATACCAGCTACAGAGTTGCAGAACAAGTCTCAAGAGTTGTAATTATTAGTTAGGACTTGTCTGGTGTTTCCCGGGTAGACCAGTTTAAAAGGTTTGCCATCCCCTCAACTAACTCAGTATTCACCTAGTAGTAAAGCACCCATGTGAAAGAATTTGTGAAAAACAGGCAAATGTTTTAGCTGCTGCTGCCTGAGACAATGAATAACAGTTGGGACAAACGATAGATTAATCATAAAGCTTGGGAGGAAAGACTGGGGACTGAGATGCTTTGAGAAATAAAGGCTATGAAAAACTCCAACCTATTCCTGGGAATCTAGAAGGCCAAGTACATTCCTAGGGATGTGTACATGCTCAGGAAAGAACCAAACAGCCCCCACCTTTTCACCTCTGAGTGACTGATTCTGTGCAAACAAGAAGTAAAGGCTAAGGCATAGTTGTAAACTGTAAAAAATGGGAAACCTGTAATAAGGTGTTAAACAAAATCTCTGTCCAATCATTATCTGACCACTAAGCTAGTGGAACTAAGCAGTGGCCACACATGATAAAGAATACAGACCTTAAAAAATTAGTTCAGAAAAGCCACTAAACAAACAACAGCCTCAGCAAGCTGCAACAAATCCATGGGAGGCAGGACTATCTGTTTCCAAAGTTTCCATGTTGTTATATTCAAAATGTCCAGTTATCAACCAAGAATTACAAGGCTGGCAGTAAAATAAAATAAAAACAAAAATGAGAAAACCTATACCAAAAAATTAATAGAAATTGTCCTTATTGCAAGCTAGACATGGAAAGTATTCTAAACAAAAGACAGACACTGGCAGAATAAATTTTAAAAGAATCATCCAACAATAAGCTGTCTACAAGAGACTCACTTTAGATTAAAAGACAAAAACAGATTGAAAGTAAAAGAATGGAAGAAAATAAATTTCACAAACAAAAACCAAAAGACAGCTTGAGTGGCTATACCAGTATCAGACAAAATAGACCTTAGGACAAAAAAGTGTTATAACAGAAAAAGAAAGACATTAATTAAGACAAAAAGGTCAATTCAACAAGAAGACATAATAATTACAGTTGACACTTAAACAATGCAGAGCTTAGGGAGGACCCCCATGCAGCTGAAAATCCACATGTAACTTTTGACTCCTTCAAAACTTTGCTAATAGCCTACTGTTGACTAGAAGCCTACTGGCAACACAAACAATTGATCAACACATATTCTTTATGTCATGTGAATTACATACTGCATTCTTATAATAAAGCAAGTTAAAGAAAAGAATTTTTTTTCAAATTGTTGCAAATCTCCAAAAAGAGTTTTGAATATATTTATTGAAAAAAAGACATGCATAAGTGGACCTGTGCATTTCAAATCCATGGTTTTCAAGGGTCCCAAAATACCTGAAGGAAAAGAGGACATTACTGAAAGGAGAAGTAGGCAGTATAACTGTAGTAATCAGAGATACCAATACTTTTTTCAACAGTGGATAGAAAAAGTAGACCGAAGATCAGGAGGAAAATGAAAGACTCGAATTACACTTTACACTAAGTAGAATAGACATCTACAGAACCTATCCCAAAAGTTGCAGAATACATATTCTTATGTGGATATGGAACATTCTCCAGGATAGACTACAAAACAAGTCTCAATAAATTTTAAAAGATTAATATAATACAAAATGTCTTCTCTGGCAATGCTATTAAGCTGAAAATTAAAAGAGAAGGTAAACTAGGAAATAAAAAATATGTAGAAATTAAACAACATGTTCCCAGTGGATCAAAGTCACAAAAAGTCACAGGGGAAATTAGAAAATACTTTGGGATGAACAAAAAATGAAAACACAATGTATACCAGAACTTATGGGATGCAACAACGGCAGTGCCACAGGGAAATTTATAGTTATTCTCCACTAAGTATGATGCTAGCTGTGGATTTTTCATAGAGGACCTTAATGAGATAGAGGAAGTTGCCTTCATTTACTAGTTTGTTGAGTGTTTTTGTTGTGGAGTGTTGGATTTTGTCAAATGCCTTTTCTGCATCAATTAAGATGTTCCTGTGGGTTTTTTTCCTTTCCATTCTATTAATGCAGTGTACTATATTGATTGATTTTCTTATGTACAAAACCACTTTTGTACTCCTGGGATAAATCTAACTTGGTTATGGTGAATAATCCTCTCTATATGGTGCTGGATTCAGCTTGCTAATATTTTGTTGAAAATTTTTGCATCTGTATTCATAAGGGATATTGGTCCATAGTTTCCTTGTGATGTCTTTATCTGGCTTTGGCATCGGGGTAATGTTCATCTCAGAATGAGTTAGGCAGTATTTCTTTCTCTTCTATTTTTTGAAAGAAGTTGAGAAAGATTGGTGGTGGCAATGGTTGCAAATGACACTAAAAGCAACTGAACTGTACACTTCAAAATGATTAAATTGGTAAACTTTACAGTCTGTGAATTTTAGTCCAATAAAAATTTTTAAATAGTGAATGTATAAAAGTAAAATCTGTCACCTAAAACTATTAACTAAATTTAAAAGAAAACTCTGTAGTGACATAGGGAATACCTCATTCAATAACATTATAGATTTATCAGTTTCCAATTTTGTAAAAAAAATAAGTGCAAGTGGTCTGTATAAGCAAGAAAAATATAAAAAGAAATTTTGATAAAATGTTAATGATGATTATCTCTTGATGTTATATATTTCTTCTTTATGGCTTACCTAAATATCTGTATTTTAAAAATTATCTAGGTGAACATTATTAATTTTTGTTTTTAGGTATATAAGTTACATGAATATTTTCAATGTAAAAAAAAAATCAAACAATACAAATAACCAAAAAATCTCCCTTCATTTCCATTTGCCAGTTGATCAGTTTAATATTATTTTGCTTCATGTCTTTCCAGATCATTTTCTATTGCTTTGCAGAAGTACATGCACACTCAGAAAACTATAGGATTGTTTGCACCTTTGAAACGCATAAATAATACATGGACCATAATATGCCTGTTATTCTGGAAGTTATTCCCATCCTCTTAATCACGTATCTGGGAAAACTTTGAGTGTCCTCACAGAGCTCTAGTCTTACAGCCACTGCTCGGAACTCCACAGCATGGATGGGCTACATAAGGTCAACCATTCTCTTGTTGGACAAAATATTGGTCATTTCTGAATTTTTGCTTTACAAACATCCTTGGTTGTACTTCCTTGGGTACCTGGGATAGGATCTCCCTAAGAGAGCATTGCTGGGTCATGCATTACATGCTCTTAGAATGGTAATGGATTCTACAACACTCTCCTCCAGTGATGTCCCAACTGCTCTCCCTCCTGCAAGGTACGAAATACATTTTTTTTGCCATCACTGATGTTACCAATATTATTTTTTTGCCACATATTCCTTTACAATTAGAAGTCAGTTCGGCATTGCCAATGTCTATTCCTTTAGCTTGGCCATCAGAAACCACGTTGGGCCACTGGACAGAGACTCACTTTTTAGCTCTGGTGCTCACTGATTTATCAGAACAGAGTTTCTCACATCACCTCCTTCATTTTCCTTATCTGCAAGTAAGAATAATTAGAGTTGTTCTTGGGAAAATGGTAATGAGTCTGATATTTGTATAATTATTTGCAGTACTTCTGATACACAAGTGTCCCTGAGAACCTCAAGGCACTCAAACAAAACAGCAACGAGGCAGACAGGCTGGGGCCCAAACCCTGATTTTGCCCCTTACTGACTGACTAGGTAATCCTGGGCTCCTTGCTCAGCTTCTCTGAGCTTCCATATGCTCATCTGCGGTAAAGCAGGACTAACAGGAGTGCCCATTTCCTAGCTGGTGTGTAGATGAATTAGGTGATATGCCTGGCACATAGTATGCCTCCATAAAAGCCAAACTGCGTTTATATTAATAGTACAGGAATATGCAGCTTGTTTTACTATGGCAAGGTAGCTCCTTTGTTTTTCTTCCTGCTTCAGGGAAGCAGCAGGCTTACTATCTCCAGGCTGATTATAGCGTTTGCCTTCATAGAAACAGGAATATGCCCCTTCACACACACATTTTTTAGAAGTTTGGCTGCTGATGTTTCTGGTTTCATGTATGATAGACCACCAGGCTCTAATGTGAAAGAACCAGGTGGGAGAAATGTCTTTGAGGATAGCAGGGGAGGAAAAGCAGGGACTTCCATCCAACATCAGGAAAGAGAAAGTCATGCATAGCAGCAACAGAAAACAAGCTTGGAGGGATCCCAAGGGCTGGGCTGGTGGACTCCTCCAGAGGAATCCTCCAGTGCTTGGCATTTAAAGGTCTGTGACGTCTTGGGACTTTGTGAGATCCCAGTACATCTGCACACCCAGGGATGGGGGGTGGGTGGCTTAATACATGTCTGTCTCTGTAGCCAGGCCAATTGAATTTGTTGAGTTTCTGCTTTGTTTCTTAAGGCAACCTCATTTATCACAACTGTTTTACAGCTCTGGATTGTATACCAACTCAATTACAAATTTAAGACTACCATTACTAAGTTGTTACCGTAAATTTTCAAAATTCTATCAGTTCTTTGTGAAGATGTTCTGACAGAGTGGAGCCCAGTGCACTCCAAGCATGGTACACAGGCCACCAACAGTAGATGAGACAGTGATTGGAGGCACACAAACATTTCTTGGTAGTTATTTATATTACTTACATTAATATACATATTATTTACCCTGATTTTTTGCTTGCGATATGATGTGAGGTTTCCTTTGTACATAAATTTATTTAAGTAGAATGTATCAATTAAAAGTAAAGATAATAGATAACAATAGGACAAGTAGCTCTAGGATATGGCAAAAACTGTGCAATGATTAAGGTTTGGGAAATTTCATTGTAGGCAAAAGCAATTCACCATGTGTGTTTGTAAGTGAGGGTCATAACCTGCTTGCTCATCCTCCTTTGGGTCATGGAGAAACGGGGGAAAAAGAGCAATTTTCAGTTAAAATACCCTCCACTTTGCCACTCTCTGTAGACTTTTTTTCTCTTTGCCATGTGGCAGTGAAGTCTTCTATTACATTCCAAAACCATCAAATCACCTGTCTCTTCCATGTGAGTTTCTTAAAAGAACGTGTATGTTTCCCTAGAGAATGTGCTTGCCCTTCCCACCTCCAAAAAGCAGTCCTTTCAAGCAGCCCCTGCTTGCTGATCTGAGTCTCAGTGGAGAGCTGACCAAGAACCTGCAATTCATTCTCACTGGCACCATTTTATAAAATTTTATCAGAAGCTCTCACTAGGAAAATTAAAATAATTTACCTAACATGTGCAAATTGGCATCATTTACAGATATGGAGGAATGCAATTTCTGGAAAATATTTGATTTTTTACACATTATAGTTTTAATTAGAAATGTTAATTAAACACTTGCTCACCTGAAGCTGTCAATAGGAAAAAATAATATTTGTTAAGGATAAGTTATGCAGTGTGCTGTCATGTGATTTGGCACAGATGTACATATCCTGGTAAAAAGTTCATGTTTAGTTGCAAACACTTAGAGTTTGCAGATGTGTGTTCTGGTCTCATCTTTGCTGTCTAACTATTATAAGTGAATAAATCACTTCTCCAATTTGTGTCTCAGTTTCCTCATTTGTAAAACAGAGGAACCATGATATCCATCATGTGATGGTTGAGAAGGTCAAACGAGAAAGCTTCCGGTGTTTTGCGAAGTTTAAAATGTTGTCTGGATACCTCACAGTGTCGCAGCCCTCCCTTGTTTTTGGAGCTCAGCTCATGGGTTGTGGGAACAGATGAAGGGTTTGTATCCTCCAGCTCCAAATGGAAAGGCAAATAACTCACAGCAGGGCTGAGAATTCCAAATAGTAAGAGCCTGCTTGTGTTTGTTGCTCCTCTCCAGTGCTTGGCAATAACATAAGGCAAATATCAGGAACCCAGGGGGGAATTAATGTTAACCTGGTGTGCTCTAGTGTAATTAAGCAATATAATTAACGCCCTCCAGTTGAAATCAGCTGACAGAGGACACAGATCACCATTTCAGAGGCAGCAAAGATACCAAAGTTCATTTGCTCCTTCCAAGGTTTAGCCCTATTTTATGTTTTACGTCATTCTGCTTGTGTCAGAAAAACAGAAAAATGTGTCTAAGTGTCTATCTTGCCCTTCCAGTCTATAATTCCCTTGAGGGAAGGCATCTTGCTGTGTTCATTTTTGCTTCCCTCTGGTTACCTCCCACAATCTTGACATGTGATTAGTCTTCCCCAATCTCAGGGAGGCCAAATATTGCCCAGTACTTATTCTTGGAAGTCCTCACTGCAGACTGAATTTGCACACTTTTCTTTGTGGATATAAATGAGTCCATGGTTTTTATAATTCTGAATGAATTGGATATCCAATTTATTAATAGCATGGTGTAGCAATCCTGGTCACCATAGCTTCTCAGAGTGGTACCCAGGGCCTGCTGGACATTCAGTCATTCGTTCATTCATCAGATATTTATTGAGAACCTAGCCAGGCAATGTGCTAGATGCAGTAGACACAGTGATAAATAAGGCTGTCAAGGTCCTGGCTGTCATGAAGCAAAGAAGAAAACACTTGTTATATGTTAACAGCTGGTGGTACATGTGATCAAGGACACCAAAGAGGTGCAGAGGGTCCCTAAGGAAGGCCTCTCTAAGAAAGAGACCTGAATGAGGTGAGAAAGGGAACCACAGAAAGATCTAGCAATAGCATTTCCAATTAAGAGAACACTATACCCCAAGTCTAGGGGTGGCAACAAGCTTGACGTGGACTAAGTAAGAACAGAGAAAGATCAAATTTGCTAGGACACAAGTAAGGGGGAGACAGGTGGAAGCTGAGGTTGGAGAGATAGTTGATGTCACATCAGAGGGCCTTATGGGCCATGGTATTGAGTCAAGTCCAGATGGTATCCTAAGAGGAAAGGGGAGACCTTGAAAGGTTTTGAACAGGGGAGTGATACAGTCTGATTTGCCTCTTTGGAAGATCTCTGGCCAGTGTGGTGAAATGACCATAGAGGCATGAGTGAAAGCGGGCAGTGGACTTGGGGGACTGGTGGAGGAGGGAAATGCTGGACTCTCGGATCAGATAGTGGAGGTGAAGATGGGCATGCAAGAATATGGAGCAGATTCCTGTGCTGGGTGAGATACACTGAACCAGATGCCTTTCTTGGTCCCTTCCAGCCCTAGGTTTTTACAGCTCTAAGATTCTATGATTTCATGTCTCCTGAGCTCAGGGTCTCACTCCCCAAGTTTGGGCCGAGTTGTTGACCTGACCATGTTCCTAGAGCATGAGGTCATGCAGGGATGAAATTTCATGACAATCCCCTTCTTGAACATCAAAAACAGAGTGTCTTATAATAGACATGTCAGTGTCATGACCGCAATCTCAGGTTACTATCTCTGGTGAGCAAGAAATATATATTTACTTACCCATTCACCGAATTGGCAAGCTGAGTAATAGCCCCCACAAGATATCCATGTCCTCATCCCCAGAATCTGTGACTACAGGGCAAAGGGGACTTAAAGTTGCACATGGAATTAAGGTTGCTAATCAACTGACATCAGAATTATTCTGGATTATGCAGGTAGTCCCAACGTAATCATAAGACTCTTTAAAAGTGGAAGAAAGAGGCAGAGAGAGAGATGGGACAACAGAAGATCAGGGTGACACAGTGGGAGAAGGACTTGACCCACCACTGCTGACTTTGAAGATGGGGGAAGAGGCCTCAAGTCCAGGACTGTGGGAGGCCTGCAGAATCTCAAAAAAGCAAGGAAACAGCTTGTCCTCAGAGTCTCCAGAAAGAATTCAGCCCTGCAGACATCTTGGTTTTAGCCCAGTGAGAAACCAGGTCAGACTTCTAATCTGCAGCACTGTAAAATAGTGTATTGGTGTCACTTCAAGCCTCTAAATTTGTGGTATTTGTTACAGCAGCAATAGGAAACTGACACACTGGACTTAATCAACATTTTAAAGCCCAACTAGACAGTGAGAAGTTATTCTCAGTCCATTTGAGATTTTCCTTTTCCCCAGGATTGTTGCTAACTTCCAAGGGAAGTGGTGGGTGCCAGAAGATTAGGGTGGGGTATCTGGCCGCTGGTTGTCATTTATTCACACTTGTGTCCTCTAAAGAAGTGCACTGTATTGATTGATTCTCAGTTGTCAGAACACATTGGTTGTGCCTGTGTCATCCTTCACTCCCAGCCTTAGGGTCCCCCCTAGACTGGCTCCGTCAGCTACTTGCGTGCCCCTCTCAAATGCAGGGTGGACACACAGGGGATGGGATGGGATGGCTCTTCTCCAGCCTCACTTTGGATCCCCAAGAAATGCTGGGAGGCTGCCTCGTGCCCTTTCTGCTTAGACATGCCTTGTGGCTTTCAATTCTACTGCTCCTTCTCCATGTTGGGGACTGGAAAACTCTGAGTGAGGCCCCGAGACAGGAACTGAGTACCCTCTGGTCTCAGACCTCCTGGGGTGGGGGTCCTTTTCTCAGGAAGACGCCAACTTCTATCCCTCTTTATTCCCATCTGATTCTTCTCTCTCTCTCCCAGACTAGAATTTGTGTATCCTCTGGGGTAGCAAAACCTGCCTGAAACTACCAAATATTCTTCTAAATCTATTTTACGCTTGAGCCTTGGTTAGAATCTTATTCCTTAGCTTGCTGATTCTGGTGTGACATCCCTCTGTTTGATGGCCCATATCTCCTGCCCCATGGAGAGAGCTATGAGAAAACAGGAAACACCAGAGGGACACCTGGATTAACACTTGCAGACAGTTTTCTTCTCAATCAGTAGTGGTGTCGGCCAGTCACTGTCCCTTTCAAGAGGAAGCAGGCTTACCACCATGCCTGCATCTGGGATGGAATGCTGACCATTCACTGGGGCACCAGGGAAGCATTTGGTGGCCAGGGCCAGGCTTGAGATAAGACTGGGGCAGAGTCATCAGTTAGAGAGACTCTCCAGTTTGGAATGTAAATCAGGAATTCAGGAATGGCCCAGCTGGCTGCTAATGAGTAGAAAGACAGGAGGACCCACAAAGGGAAGCAGAGCTTAGAGGCATAGTGGTGGTGAAAATAAGGGAAATGGGCCACAGCTCCTGTTTTGGAGGAGGAGCCTGGGACACTGGGTCCCTGAAGCTTGTGGAACTACAGGGCTGACAACAGCCTTCCTGGATGCCAAGGGATTCCTGCCCAACTTGGGCTCAGGTGGCCATACAACAATCCCATCACTTGAGGCAGCCAAATGAGGCTCCAACACATCATTGCATCATTTTATTCGCTTGATTCCAAAGACCTTGTTATGGACTGAATTGCATCCCCCAAAATCATATGTTGAAGTTCTAAACCCAGTACCTCAGAATGTGAGTTTTTTGGGGAAAAAAAGGTAATTAAGGTTAAATGAGATCATTGGGTTGGGCCTTAATCCAATATTACTCCTTATAAGAAGAGGAAATCTGGACACAGATTACACCCAGAGGGAAGAGCATGAGAAGGCACGGGAAGACGACTCACTGCAAGCCACGGGGAGAGGCTTCAGAGGAAGCCGACCTCTGCCGCCCCGATCTCAGATTTCCAGCATCCAGAACCGTGAGAAAGTGAATTTCTGTTGCTCAAGTCACCTGGCCCGTGTTACTTTATTACAGCAGCCATAGCAAACTAATTCAGATCTTAAGATGCTTTTTCCAGTGGCCACGTGGTCAAGGGAGAACGGCTCTGAGGTGCAGCATGACTTCCCTCTTTTATTTTTTAAATTTATTTTTGCCAGCTCTGGGAAGCTACTTAGAAAAACACCCCTCCTTCCCTCCCAAATGAAAACTAGCTCTCCATCTCCCAGCCTACCTTCTCCCTACCCTTCTCATACCTCAGTTTCCTGACTGGATTTCTGAGCCCAAAATGCTTGGTATCTTCAACTGGAAAGATTGGTCGAGTCTTTTTGGGGAGAAAAATGCATCTCCAAACCACATCCAGAGGGGCTGCTTCTTTTACGCTCTAGCTCATGCTCAGCCACAAATTTTGTGCCACAACAAGTGTTTCTGCAGCAACAAGTTCTTTTCATGGCTTCTAGAGCAATGTTCCAGAAGTACCTCACCTTCATTGCTGGTCAGTTACAGGATGATGTTAGGCGGCATACAGAGAAACACTTTCCATGTTGATAGTTGTGTGTGTATTTTAGTATGTAGTGGGAAAAAATAAAGCCAGGATTTCACAGATATTATTGCTTGTGCTGAGGCTAACATAGGTGACTGAATGTACTAAGCAAATAGTGACACAAGGGATATGGCAAAAATCAGGATGGCGGCATGAGGAGGGCCTACGCTTAGGGGACTAGGATTGTCACAGTCAAGTGTGTGCAGCATTAATCATGGAGATGTCACAGTGGGGAGGTGTGGAGAGGAGACCTGTGAGTCAGTAGGCATGGAGGGGCAGGAGAGGTTTCTAGTCTGCACCAATGTCTCCATTACTCCTTCTCTGTAATTGACCCAGGAAAACCTCGCCTCTCTTGTCTGTAACAAGACTACCTCACATGTGCAAAGCTGCCAGGGAACTTGCAAGGGAGGCTGGAGAAGCCCTCAGGAATTCATGCTGTTATGGGGGCTTTTGCTTCCAACTCAGTAAGCATTTCAGAGGTTGGATGGGGCTTCCATTTTTTCCAAACTCCCTGGCCTTGTTGGAGACTAGCAAACTCGCTGTGAAATGAATTTGGTTCCTCCTGTATATGCATTAGACAAATGTGAGCCTTTTACCTGAGCCCAGCCACTCAGCGGCATCCTGCAGGGAACACAACTGTCACAGACAAGGGACAGAAGCCACCCAGCTGAGAGGCTAAAGGTGGCATCCGGATGAGGGCACAGGGAAGAGAAGGCAGGAGCTACAGAGGGAGGCACTTCTGCAAAAAGTCAGTCTGCCAGGTGTGGACATTCAAATAAGTGTGGAGGCCTCTGTCCCCAAACATAGGGTGACATGCCAGAAGCCAGATAGGCCAGGGGTCTCTCTCCCTGTACAGCTGAAAGATCATTTAGCTGCAAATGGTTATGATTCCCTCATTTGACTGAGTTTTAGCTTGTTAGTTCTAAGGAGCCTTTAAAAAATTGAGTATTATGGGAAAGCATGCAACTGTGTGGGCCCTTTCTGATGTAACTGTACATCTCCAGTTATATTCATCCAATGGCATTTAAGGCTCATTAAATTTTGAATCCCGTGTCACCTGCCTTCGGCTCAAAATAATTCTCCATGTGCCTTTTGTCTCCCAACTCCATTTTAATGGAAATTGTTTCCACTCACCTCTCTGTTCCCTTCATCCTGCTAACAACACATGATCTTTAATAATCTCCAGTGCAGAATTATTCACTCTGTGAACCTGTCATTTGGAGAATACGGTGGACCTTGACGGATGTAAATAGCTGACGGTAAAAATGTGAGGATCACTATTAGAATGCTCCTTCCCCTCCTCCTTCCTTCTCTGGCTGTGCACAAGGATTTCACAGCACCCACCTGCCCTCAGTGTCACCACTGACAGCTTCATCAGACACTGGGTCATGTTCTGTGTCTTAACCCAGGAGAGTTCCAGAGTCTAACAGAGAAGCACATACCCCACCTAAAGGAGGTAGCCATTAGTCATAATAAATAAATATAGCTTACATAGCACTTGGTAAGTAACAAGGCACTATTCTAAGTGTGTATAATTTGATGATGTGGAGACCATTCACCTTTTTTATAGATTAAGAGACTGAAGCACAGAGTAGTTAAGTAAATTGCCCAAAGTCACACAGCAGTTAAGATGTGTAGCTTAATTGGATTTGATCCCAGGCCATCTGAAGCCAGAAACCATATGCCTACTCACTCCACTATACCCACCATTACACCCCTCTATGTGGTCATTTCCACCTAGTAGTATCAGACAAGAAATGCCATATCTTTGGATTTTTTCAGAGAAGCCAGAAATCTCAACTTTCACAGGAAATGTCCCAATTTTTTAAACTGGCAAGTAAGATCATTCTTTTTTAACACTTCAAGGGCCAACAAAATACATCCATGAATAGGAACTGGTTTGTATGCCTTCTGTGTGAGACCCCTGGTTTTACCTAATTCTTAAAGACAACCAAGTGGCCATTAAATTCAAATCCTTCCTCTCCAAGAATAAATTTCCTTCCTTTGGAGCTGGGCAGAAACCCTGAAGAGCACGTGGAATTCAGTGGCTGGGTAACCCAAAAGTCACCGAGGTTCACAGAGCAGGCAGCTTCTCCCATTCTGATTGTTTCTTTGCTTTAAAGAAGGGCTCAGGAAACTGGCTTTGCGATTGGTTGACACCTGAACTGCATTAAATTAAAGCAGCAAATGTAGCAAACAGCATAAGAAATGTCAGCTCTCATTAGCCTGCATATAAATCTGCCTCCACAAGAGGTGGGATAAGAGAACGACAGGGAAAATGCCAGGAAGCAGGAACATATGCTGCTCACACAAAGAGAGCCCCCAGCAATGGGTGTCTTCCTCTGCAGCCCAGGTACCTGGAGCAGGAAGGCTTTGTGTTGCCTCGGCCTCCTCCGCCTCCCTGACAGGAGACTGGGAAATGTTTTCATCATTGGTAGTAGGAGGTTCCGCTAAGTGTTTGCTGACACAGCTGAACAGTCATAAAATGTCATAAAGAGTAAATGACTTGATAATGCAAAACAGTAATTAGGATGTGGTACATGTTTATGCTATTTCCATATTTTAACACCCTAGTATTAACGTGTGTCTTCCCTAATAGTACATAAATGCTCTAGTCTTTGTGCAGTTCGCTCCCAGCTGCCACAAACAGGCATCCCTAAAAGCAAGAGCCCCTTCCCCTTCTCTTTCCTCAATCTACATCTGCGTGCCTGGAAGCCCCCCTGGCAGGGAAGTGGGCAGAGGACCTCCCCCGCAGGATGCATGGGTGTGCATGCCGCTGGAGGAAACGCAGGAGAGAAGGAAGCTCTGCCCTTGGTGAGAATCTCACCGTGCTATTGAAAGGGGCTGGAGGCAGTAGGTGTGCTGATGAACGGGCAACAATTGCTCTCAAAAAAAACGAAAAATGAAACTCCTGATTTGTAGAGTTTGCCAGTTTCCATGGAGTAAATACTCCCACCATGGCCAATTTCAAGCTTCTAACACAGAACAGAGAGTTGGGAAGAGATTCACACAGCTGGCTCTCAGGAGCCAGCTGCCTCTAGCACACTGTTAGTTGGAGGTCCACGACCTCCCGTGGCTGCTATCTAATTGGCCTCAGCCACTGCCTTAACCCCCTCCCTCACAGAGAAGCATGAAAGCGCTGTACCTACGGAAGTATGCTCCATTCCACATAGTTCCCAAGATGCCAGGCCCCACATCTTTTATTGTACAAAAGAACTTTAGCTGGGGAGCTGGTAGGAAATCACACAGTCCTTGTGGTACGAATGGGGAAATGGCAGCCAGGGTGGGGGAGAATTTCTCCAAGAGCACACAGCAATCTGGCATCAGCATAGGGGGCTGGAACTCAACTCTTCCTATTTCAACCCAGTACTCTTTGCACTGTGACCCTTGTCCTGTGCATCCTGATTCCTGCTCAGTAGACACAGCTCTCCTTTGTGCCTCACGGTCTCTTTACTCACCAGCGCCTGTGTGTTTGTGTGCATGCATGTTGGAAGACAGGGCCGAGCAGGCTCACACAGCCCCGTGTGGTGATGATGGTTGCCAGGTAACAGGAAGGCACCATGGTGGGGAGCTTTCCTTGGCAGATATGGGTAACCAGGTATAGCAGGGGGATAGAACCTCCCTGGAGGAGGAGAACTTGGCGGTGTCTGGTGCGAGGGTCCTGAGTCAGCTGAGGTACATGGCCCAACCGGCTGGGGAGACATTATGGCTCAAATGGACTTTGGAGAGCAGCTGGTCCATGCCCTTGTGTACTCATTAGAGAAACCAAGACCCAGAGCTAGGAAAGGACTTGCCCAACACTACGACATCAGCGTCAGAACCAAGGCTCCTGGAAGAGGATGAGGTAGGTTCTGGGGCTCCCACTAGCCCTGACTAAATAGGAAAGCAAGGAATATGGCAAAAGCAGCCCGAATGCCCAGCGCGGGCTTTCTGGTAACCTCTGTGAGGTCTCTGAGGTGCGGTCCCTGCCCACCACGGACTCCCCCCTCCCCTTCTCAGCCCTGCCCCCACGGGAGAGGAGAAAGCCAGGAAGCCTTAAGATGGATAAGAAGGCATGATGCTGACGTCACTGGGTGGGGATGAAGTTTTGAGGGGTCACTCGGCTGAACAGATGGCCGGCAGATATTGGTTTTTAACTCTCACATGGTTGAGTAAATAATGTTTAAGTTTTCCTTGCCAGCCTGGGGAGCAGAGCAGACCGCACTGAGCGGGGGTACCTCCACCTCCTGCTCGCATCATCTGCTCTTCCCGGGGTTTTCATTTCCTACCCTGTTTGTGCTTTAGAGCATGGCTGGCTGCTCAGGAAGCCAGTGCCCTTGGAAGCAGGAGTGTGTGTGCCGAAAGAGGGAGGGAAGGTGTGGAGCGGGGCAGGCAGGAGGGGGCAGCCTGGCATTTGGCTGCAACGTGTGCCCGGGTAGTACCTGCCAGGCAAAATCACAGGCAAGCGCATCACAGGCAAACTGCCTGGGGGGGGAGGGGTGGTGGTTTTGTTTTAATTCTTGACAACAAGGAACCTCAGAAGAAAGAACCACGGGGGTGCCTTTACTCTGCCTGTCAATAAGGTGGTTTCTCCATCTACAGATCAAAAGGCTGGGTCCATGCAACCTCGGATGGGACTCCTGAGTTCTGACCCTGACTCAGCCACTTGCTGGTCTTAGGCATTTCCCCTAACTCCTCTGAGCCTCGGTTTCCCTGCGTGTCCAATGAGGATGTTGGCATTGGCTCAACTGCCTTCAAAGGGAAGAAATGTTTAAATGAATGACGTGTATGTGAATGAGAGAAGAATGGCAGAACAGGAATGGATTCACTCAACCATTATTTTTGAGCCCCTCCTCAGTCAGGCACTGGGACACAAAAATGAAAAAGGCACGGCCCCATGCTCACAGAGCTCACTTCTGAGTGGGGAGACAGGCAAAGGAACCAAATTCCAAGAGTGCTGGTTACGCGTGGGCTCTGGGGTCAGACTGCCCAAGCTCAGGCTTCTGTTTGCCACCTAAAAGCTGTGTGACCTCTGTGCCTCAGCTCCCTCTCTGTAAAGTGAGCCTCATAATAATAACTTCAGTGAGGCATGTGAGGATGACGAAAATGCAAGCAAAGCCAGTACTCCAACCCATGGCAAAGGCTCAATAAATGTCAACTCTTGTTATTACCAAGTGCTCTGCCTGAGGCAACCCAAGATGCCGGGGAGCACAGGAGAAAGACTCTGCCAGCCTTGGGGGGTGGGGTCAGGGAGGGCTTCTGGAAGTCGGGGCTCAGCTGAGTCTTTAAGAACAAGTTAAGAGTCAGCCAGGACAAAGCAAATTCATTCAACAAATACTATGGAGCAAGGACTTTGGCAGGAGTGGACAGCAAGGCAGATAGGACCTCTGCTTTCTGTGTGTCTCTCACTCTGGACCTGGAGTGAGCAACCTTGTTCTATGAAGGCTCAGATAGTAAATATGTTAGGCTTTGTGGTCCATACAGTTTCTGCTGCAATCATTCAACCCTGCTGCTGTCGCGTGCCAGTGGCCACAGACAGTGCAAATATGACTGGGCATGGCTGTGTGTCCGTCAAGCTTTAATTTGGAGGGTGTTAGCTAGACATCATGGTGATCATTTCACAATGCATGTTAATACCGAATCTATGCTGTACACCTGAAACTAACATGTTACATGTCAATTATATCTCAATTTTAAAAACGTCAATTTTGAACACTGATATTTGAATTTCATATATTTTCACATCAGGAAATATTACTTTTACATTTTTCCTAACCATTTAAAAATGTAAAAACCATTCTTTCTTCCTGGCCCATACCAAAAATAGGCCATGGGCCACAGTTTATAGACTTCTGTTTTAGAGTAATGATAGGCATAGAATCAGTAGCAACATGAAAATTTTGGATAGTGGCCAGTACTAAGAAGATAATTATTCTTTATACAGTGAGGCAATCATGAGGGGAGAGTAAAGGGGGATTTAGTTAAGGGGGAAGGCTCTATGAGGAGGTGAAATTTGGTCTGAAATTTGAATGATCAGATAAAACCAAGTATTCCTAAGTCTGGACAGAAGAATGATCCATTCAAAGGCAGGCTCAAAGGCTTCACATGTTAAGAACAGAAAAAAGGCCAGTGTGTGGCTGGAATATAATGCTTGTTGTAGAAAGGGAGGAATTGGCTGGAAAGCAGAAGGAAGATTCAGGAAAACATATAGTGAAAGCTTGAGTTTATAAGTAACCTACATGTGATTAATTCAATATCTGTGAAACTGGCCTTGGTTTGATTGAAGGAAAATATTTGAAAAGGGATTCACTATTTAAATACCTTTTGTGATTTCTTTTTATATGTGAGGACAAAAGGAGAGAATGTATACATACTGAAATACTCAATCAGCATTGGCCATTATTGTCCACCAACTCTAATGAGTCTATTTCTTCTGCAGAGGATGTGACCAGGCTGAGTTCTCCAGGACCTCCAGGCACAGACTGTGCATCACTTCTTGTATATCTATTAATTTCCCACTAATCACAGTGAAAACAATGCATTCTGAAGCCAAAGCCCCCATGTATCCTACTTTGCTAATGCCTGACTTGGCACTTGAGTGATGTCACCAACATAGGGTGATCAGAGAGATTTAATCAAAATGCCAACTTCCAAGACGGGTGGGGTGGGGAAGAAGTTGTTTGGCATTCAATGCTGTCAGCGATGACATGGGTCCTGGCCCCCTTTCCTGTTGGTCTTCCTTCCTGATCTTGCTGCTTGGGTGGGAAAGATGTTTCAGAAAGAATTTTTATAATAAAAAATATATCAAGAAGTCTTTTCTACACATCCCTGGGTTGAAGAATAGAACAGAGGGGATACCTCCATGCTTGGGCAGTAGTACCAGATGTACCCTAGATCCTGAGAGTTGAGAATCTGGAATCCCACTTCCCTACACACACAGACACACAGACACACACGGACACACACACACGTACAACTCCTGTAATTCCAAATAAAGTGGTTTCCACATTCATTCCCAGTTTAACTTGAGCTTCATCAGTTAAATACCTACTTCTTATTTTGCCATTTGGCAGCTGTTGCTGTCTGCCTAATTTCAATCAATTAACTTTTACTTAAAAACATTAAGTTTCTTAATGCTGCAGCATCAGGCCAATTGTACTGTAAATTGCAAGTGCGAGGGAGATAAATCACTCACATTTGCCTTCCTGCAGAACAAAGCCACCTGCAGGACAACACCTTGTCAGGAATCTCAGGCATTAAGCAAGGGGAAAGAGACTGAGAAGCCTGGGAAGAGGACTCGGGTCCTGATCTGGGCATCCTGACTACCATCTGGCTGTGTCATATCCACCTTGGGAACTAGGGCAAGAGCGTGTAATGAAGTTCTAAATAGGCAAAGTGGGCTTTTCAATGGAGAGAATTGGAAAGGTTGATTTTGAGACTAAGCATTGGAGAGACAAAGGGAAATGTGGGAGCTTGAACAGAAGGTGAGGGAGGAGAGAGAAGGGCCAATAATAGTCTCAGGGTAAAAGGGAGGCCTTTCTTGACCTCAAGCCCCCACAGCTCACCTCTGGTTTCTGCATCTCCAGCCTCATCCTGCAGATGTGACCTGATTCTGCAGTTGGGAAAACACAGGTTTAAACTTCAGTCTGAATGTCTTGCATGGCCTGGAGGCCTGTGGTGTCCAGCACTGCCCACCTGCAGCCCTGTCTCCCATTGCTCTCTCTTGTTCACGCTGCTCTGGCCACCCTGGATCTGGATGCTCCGTGGACATTCCCAGCAGGCCTTGCCCAGCCATCCCATGCCTGCAGTGACCTTCCCCCGGAGTGCTGGCTCCTTCTCCTCACCACAGGCCCTGCTGGTCCTCTGAACAGCACACCCGCAGTCCGTGGAGAGCACTGTCTTCTCACTTCTTTATCTACAACTAAGAGGCCACCTCCTATCTGCTTATTCCCTGCAGTATCCCCAGTGTGTAAAGCAATGCCCAGCCCATAGTAGGTGCTCAATAAATGTGTGTTGCTGGTCTAAAAGGAACTTCTCTGGCTAGCATTTGAGCCTTCAGTGATAACCATCCTCCTTTCTGGCCTTATATCTGAGGACTTCCCTCCATATGCACCCTGGCTAAAAAGGCTCCTCTCTCCTCCCCAAACATATACTGCTCAGGCCTGCTGAGCCTGCACTCCTGCTGTCTCTGCCACATCTCCTGCCTGAAACACCTTCCAACACACACACACACACACACACACACACACACACACACACACACACACACACACACACACACACACACACACACACACACACACACACACACACACACACAGCCTCTTCTTCCAGGAGGCCTTCCCCGATCACACCAACCTCCAAGATTTATTCCTTCCTCTGAGCTTGAGTACTATGGGCTCTCCACCACATGAGAATTACCAGGGAACCTTTAAACAGCCCATAGCTCAGCACTCTCTGCTAGAGACTCACGTTCAGGAAACCCAGATGGCTCTGGGAAATGTTTTTAAAGATCTTCAGGTGGTTCTGATTATCAGTCAGGCCTGGACTCTGGTCTAGTGGTTCTGCTTAGTCCCCAGCTTATTTAGACTCTCCTAGTGAGACAATAACTGTCTAGAATAATCGTTTTTCACTCCTTCCCCAATATCCAGTGCATTCAAGCAAACAGCGAGTTTGCCATAAATGCCACTTAAGAAACTACAGGTCACAAAGGGCCAGCAGGAGCTTCCTGATGTGGAGGAGCAGAGTGCTGGGTACCACACTGTCAGGAGACAAAACCTGGTGTTTGGAGTGAAGGAGACTTGGGGTTGAGTCTTCTCTGTGACACTTACTCCCAGGGCAACCTTAGCGACCAACTTCCTTCCCTAAGCTCCATTTCCTCTACTGTAAAGATGATCCTAACCTCCACCTAATGCAAGAACTTATGCCATCTATCAAGAACAGCACTAGGTGGAGTCTGGCATGCAGTCAGTGCTCAGTGAATGGTTACTACTTTTATTCAGTAAGCAAGGCTTTTCCAAAGAGACTGAGCTCTAGATCTCTCCATGTGCATCCAGAGCTGACTCAGCAGCAATATGGAAAGCTGTGTTATTATCACCTGGCTACTCCACCTTCCCACCACCCACCCCTCCAATTCAACTCCAGTCGGGGGTCTACCTGGGCAGCTGTAGAAGTGCGCATCCTACCTACATCCCCTCCCAAGCCTCCACTTACACCCCACCTGTCAATTATGCCACATGGCCGCCCTCCATACCTGAGGAACCCAGCCGAGCAGTGGCCTCACAGCACATGCAGGGCTCACACATGCTCACCCGGCCAATTGGCATGCAGGCCTGTGTGCTGCCATGGCATGGTGCCCACTCCTGGGCACAGCTAGAGCAGTGCATGACCTGGCAGATGGCAGCAGGGTGGGGGCCAGGAGGGGAGTGAGAGCTCCTGCTGGTGCTTGAGGTGAGAGTTGGGGTGGAGGTGTCGGCAGGGGAAGGGAAGGAAGCCTGGCAGGCAGGCAAGAGATGCTGTAATGGTTTGTGCCTATAGAGTGGACTCTCACACTGAAGTTCCTGCCTGGGTTTTCCCAGAGGACTGGCTCAGCCCAGACTTGGTAACATCAAGGCCATTGCTGATGAATTGAAACCTACAGACAAATACGATTCTGGGACTGAGAGTCCAGGGATATTATAGCCCTCTGTTTTGTGGTCCGAAATCCATCCCCATCCCAATTCAATTCAGTCAAATTCAATGATTTCGGGAGTGTCTGCCCCAGCCCCAGCCCCAACCCCAGCGCCAAGAAACAGCATGGTATCTTGTTTAGAAGCACGAGGCTTAAGTTAGGACACGTGGGTCTGGTCGCAGCTCTGCCACTGGCTTAACCATGCCTTTGGCTCCTCAGAGCCTTGGCAGATCGTCTGTGCCATGGGCCCCAGTGTCAGACACACCTGTGTCCAGTTCTGGCTCAGCTATGTGTCAGCTGTGGAACTGTCAGAAAGTCACTTCTCTGGACATCACAGCCTTAATTGGAAAAATGAATCAGGATAGTTCTTACTCCTGCAGTCCTGAGGAGTTAATGAGATTGGCAAGCACAGAGCCTGGGACACAGAAAGATGTTGTTTTCACTATGACTGTCAATCCAAAAAGATTACACAAATCAAAAACCTATCTTCCTCAAGAATCCTCTTAATACTTGACATTTTCCATTAAACATAACCAATAACCATGGATAATATTTACAGAGCATCATTCCATGCTAGGCATTTTTAGAATTTACTATTGTATTCAACCCACATGACACCCTTGAAGAAAGGGTCTACTACTGTGCCTCTTTAACAGATAGGATAAAATGGAACCCAAGTTATGCAACGTACTCAAGATGATGCTGTTAGAATTTTGACCACAGAGATTTGAGCACAGGTCATCTGACTCCAAGATTCTCCATCTTCACCTACTTTATTGAAAATATTCCTGAGTATACCTCACCTAACTCCTTGAAAGGAGCAGTGGAGCGAGTTTCTCTAGGAAATGGACACTGGGTGGCCTATTAGGCATCTTGTCCCCAAGGCCATCTGAGGAGACAGAGTGGAGGCCAGCGTTCCTCTCTCCCTGAGTGCAGCATGGCCCTGTGTGATCTGGCCCCTGCTGACCTCACCAGTCTCCACTCTGCCCCAGTTTCACTCCAGCCCCACTGGCCTCTTTGGTATTGGGAAAGCTCTCCAAGCTCATTCTTAGCCAGTTCCTTCCTAGGACAGGGCCTTTGTCCTTGCTGCCCCTTCTGGGAAAGCTGGATACTTTCCCTGGTCTTCACAGGGCTGCTCAGCATTTAGTGCTCAACACAAATGTCAGCTCCTCAGAGATGCCTTCCCTGATACCCCCCACAGCACTATGTCCCTCAGATCTAAACTGATCTTGCTCATGTTTCCGTGCTTCCTATTTGTTTCCCCATGGGAGAATGGGAGTTCTTGAGTGAGGGATTTCTGCTGACCTGTTGACTGAGTGTAATATCCCCAGCACAGAGGGCAGTGTCTGGCAAGTCAGTGCTCATTGAAGCCCTGTCAGCTGTGTCTGAAACACCCAAGGGAGAGAGGACACTAGGTAGAGTGGGTGGGATGTGCCCCACCCCAGGTCCAGGGCAGGCTCCCTTGGAAGAGCTCTGGGTCTGCTGCAGAAGGAGCCTGAGACAGGAGAAGGCTGCCTTCTCTGCTTCTTCCTGCCTTCTCTGAAGCTGGAGCACAAAGTCTGGGTCACTGTGACCTGATGAATGAGTAGGTGAAACTCTTCAGATGGCAAATCTCTCTAGATGCAAGTCATCCCTGAGTCACTATTCTTCACGCAGACAACTGCCCAGCACCCAGAACTCATGGTCTGGAGCCCACTGAGTATCAGAGCCACTGCTGAGCCCCAGAGTCCCTGTGTCTGGTATGAGCAGTCACCCACAGGGGGGCCTTTCGGGCTCCAGTTTGATGCTCCCACCGAAATACCATCTCTGCACCCAGGGGAACTTTCTCCTGAAAGGCCCTTCTATCCAAATTACATGCTCACCGTATTGGAAGCAAAAGAAGAACAGGCCTCTTTGGAGACACTCAAGAGTTCTCAAAGCCTAAAGACAGCGTGGGAGAGTGTGTGCCTTCTTGGGCACACAAGTACTCCACCCCCACAGCGAGATTCTGTTCCTGGGTATACCTCACCTAACTCCTTGAAAGGAGCGGTGGAGCAAGTGTGGAACAGCGTGGGAGAGTGTGTGCCTTCTTGGGCACCTAAGTACTCCACCCCCACAGCGAGATTCTGTCCTGCCCGGAATGTGTGTGCGCAGCATAGGGGGGCCTGCATTGTTCTCACCATATCCTGGGTTTCCAAACAGTGCTGGCTCAGACATAGGCACAGGGGAGCCTCGTGGAATTACAAGTCATTTTACTTTGCTCTTCCGGCAATTCTGTGCAGCCTTTAGTTCTCCTTCTATGCTTTCTCCTCTGCTCCAGAATCACCCTGGTATAAATCATAGTTTCTAATTAGCAGCTGTGTGATCTTAGGCAAGTTTCTTAGCCTCTCTGTACTTCAATTCCTTCACCTACCTCATAGAATACCAACTTAGTGTGATAATGCATGTGAAGCACTTAGAACAGTGCCTAACATCAAATAAGCAACACCAAAAAAGCACTTCACAAATTATTCTTGTTGGTTTTTTTTTAGCTGTGGAAATGATACCTATTATAATAAATAAATACCCAAATCTTAGTGGCTTAACAAAGTAAAAGTATATTGCTTGCTCATGTTATAGTTCCCTGTAGGTATTCCCTCTACACAGTGATTAAGGATCTAGGCACTTTGCACAAGGTAGCTACAACCTTAGAATCTTATTTATTCAGCTGCTGAAAGGAGAAAGAAGCTGGAAGCTCTCACATAGGCAAGTTGGGGGAGTCAGGTCTGGAGGTGCTATCACTCTTACCCACATTCCATTGACTGGAAACTAATCACACTGTCTTGTCTAACTGTAGAGGATTCTGGGAAATATAATTTAGCTTAGTGACCAGGAGGGAGCGGAGTAGCTTGGTGGACAGCTGGTCTCTGCCACAATTTTTCTGTTTTATTTTCATACCATATTACCACTCAGAACTCTTCCATATCTCCACATCCACAGATAAAGCTCCCACTTGCCTCAACCTACCCCAGTTTGACACAGCCCCAACTCTTCCCCCCATCCTCCCTTCTTTACAATATACACGTATTCCAGCCAAACCAGCAACCTACATACTTGATGAGAGCACAAAAAACATGCATTGAGACAGGAATACATACATCTTACTGTGGGCAAAATTTATCTTTGCATTGCCACCTCCCAACACTGTTCTAGGAATATAGTCAGTAGCTAAGAAATATTAGCCAAGGGACTCAATGTCTTATCTCAGAGACATTCTGAATTATTTGATAATTTGATCTGGACAGAACAGGCATGATGAAAAATGGCGCTGATCCTCAGCTTCAGCAACAGGGAGACATATGGGAATGATACTGAACTGGTGACACACACACTGACTGGTGGCACTTGAAGGGGCAGCAACTACTTAGTGGGAGCTGATGGTGACCATTTAGGAGCCAATATTTTTTTTTTTTGAGCAAGAAAGGTAGAATTTTTATGTGCCATCTCCTGGCTATTTAATGCAAGTTTAACAATGCTTAAAACCTAGTATGCTAAAAACAACTGCAAAAATACAGTGTGGGGAAAAACCCACGATGTGGTCAAATAGAACAGATCTTCAGGGCTTCAGGACAACACCGCCTAAAGCTCTTGTTTGCAACCTCTGCCATAGACCATGTCTGCAGATGTAGTTGAAGAAATGGTATAGCAATTTCAATGAGCCAAAAATGCTATATATTAAAACAAACAAATAAAGCAAGAACTCATGGAGGAAATGTATCTTGGTCCTTTGGTAATGACACATTTATGTATTCAGGTAAGAATGCTGAATATTTCTTTGAGCTCCTTCAGATGTCAAGCTTTTGGGTAAATCAGCACTTTTTTTTCTCTCAAACTCATAGCCCTGAATTTGTCAGGGTTCTCCGGGGAAACAGAAACCAGTACATACATCCTACTGCTTCAGAACCTATACTTGAAGATATATATATATATATATATATATATTGCTTCTGTTTCCCTCTCTATATATATTTAATATATAACACTTATTGTAAGAAAGTGGCTCACGTGATCACGGAGGCTGAGAAGTCCCGAGATCCGCAGTTGGCCAGCTGGAGCCCCAGGAGGGGCGGCACTGTGGTTACGGTCTGTGTCTCAAGGTGGGTAACGAGGAGGGTATGTGCTCCAGTCCAGATTCTAGCACTCTCAGGATCCAGGATGAAAGAGCCAGCGTTTCAGTTCACACCTGAGGTCAGGAAGAGACCCAGGCCCCAGCTCAACAGCCAGGCAGGACCAGATCCCTCTTTCTTAGCTTTTCTGTTCTCTCCAAGTCTCCAAATGGTTGGATGAGGCCCACCCACATCGAGGAGAGCAATCTGCTTTGCTCACTCTACTGACTCAAATGCTAAACTTGTCCAGAAACACCCTCACAGATACACTCAGAATAACATTTCACAAACTTCCAAGTACCCTATGGCCCAGTCAAGTTCACACATAAAATAACCCTCACAGGGACCTGCCAAGGCTCTTACTTTATCTATCTTCAAATTTGAGACAGCATGGTACAGTCTCAACTCTGTCACCAACTCGCCTGTGACCCCAGGCATGTCTCCCAATCTCCCTACCTTGCATTGTTCATGCCTGTGAAAGGGAGACATTTGAATTCCATGGCTTACAAGGTCTTTTCCACCTTAGCATTTCCTGCCGTAATCTGCTATATGGACTTGGACTCAAAGCAGACCACATTTACCAGACACATTGCTTGTGACTTTATTGAGTAATTTGTACAAAACCTCCAAGAATAATTTATTCAACTAGTGGTGTGAGACAAGGGGAAGAAAATCAATAGAACAGTGTCTAAGTCATTTTTTATTTTCTAAACCTTGAAGAGATTTTCTTCCATTTCAGAGTTCTTGCAGGTGCCTTACCCTACAGTGTGTCTTTACAGCCAACTTACAAGAATGCCTAAAGAGATTAATTTTAGGGACTGGAAACCTCCTGCCTCACCTGGAAACTGCAGGAGAAGGCCTTGCTCCTGGGGAGAAGACTTTTCCAGGGCTTTTCGCGACACTTGAGAGATTACTGGAAGAGAGGGGAGAGGGTTTGGAAGGAATGCAACATTCCCTGTCTCTCTCTGACTCATCTCAAAGTCATTCTGGGAAGAAATTTAAAGGCCACTTCTTTAAAATTCAATTGCCACCTCTTCAACAACTTAAGTTGTTACACTGCTCTTCCATCAAAGTAATGGGCAAAATGACACTTTGCTTAAACAGACTTCCCGCACTGCTGACTGAAGAATATCCGTAAGTCTTTTGTTTTCTTTTCTACAGCATCACCAACCTGGGAGGTTTAGTAGCTGCTTCTGTTTTCCAGTCCTAGCAGTTCAGGTGAAGAGTAAAGTGAGAGCTCTGGAGAGGCCTTGGACTAAGAGGACCTGGGTTCTGGTCCTAGCACCACCACTGACCAGACTGAGTCAAAGAATTGGTCTCTTCAATCCTCAATTTTTTTCATCTATAAAATGGGTATCATGCTTTCTAGCTACTTTCTTCATGGAGTTGTATGGAGATACATAAGCTAACATCGTACATGCTAGGTTTCTTGGTTGCAAACAACAGAAAACAAGGTCTGGCTGCCTGAACAAAAATAGATCAATTAGAAGCACAGAAGGGGTTCATAGGGTGTACAGGACACTGAAAAACCAGGAGTGGATATGGACAGAGCCAAGGCTCATTTGACAGATACCACATCTGCTAAGTCTCCACTCCAGATCCACCCTTCTGCACTTCACTGCATGATGCTCTGACTTTCCAAACTAGACCCCCTCCTGTGGAGTTCTTTCAGTAGACGTCGATAGAGGGAGATGCCCTTCTCTCTTCAGGTTTTGAATATCCCTGTTTTTCTCTTACAAGGACATCTGTTGTTGGACTCAGGCCCACCCTAAATCTAGAATGATATCATCTCAAGATCCTCCACTTAATTACTTCGGTAAAGATGCCATTTCCAAGTGAGATCACATTCACAGGTTCCAGATGAGCATATCAACCCACTACTGTGGGTGAATCATTCAACTCACTACAGTGATTTCTCTTTTACTTTGCTTACTAGTTGCTCAAACCATCATCTTCATAATTAAAAGAACAGTTAGTGTCTCCTTTTTAAGAACTCTCCCAATTTTGGCTTTTCCAGAAATCCTCAGGACTTACCACAGTCCAGCGGGAGCAGATGGTGAACCCAGCGTCCCACATTGGTAGATCATCCACCAATGCAGTGAGGGGCGCTCACTCCCAGGGCGCTGACCCGCAGCTGCAATCCCTCCTTCCTGATCCCTGTAGAGGCTGATTTGTTCTTGGGGGAGGGGCAGCAATATCACTCTGGTGCCAAGCGTGGCTCAGGGCTGCCTAGAATCAGGCACGCAAGAATGTAGCTCATTGTCTCTCCCCACACCACCTCCAGAGATCCAGGCTGCTCCAGGGGTCAACCTGGATCCATTTCTTACCACCTCTTAGAACCAGACCACCAGTCCCTACTTCCCCTGAATCCTCCCCCTCCAGGAACAAGAAGGTTTCCCTCTTTAACATGAAGGCCCCCATGGTCTGATACATGACCTTCCTACAGACTCTGAGCCACAACACTTCCTCCTGAGGGAGGCATCCAAGGAGATCCAAGGTGCCCACACCTACTCTTTGGAGGCTGGAGATGACCTTCAGTAATTCCAAGGTGTTCTGCTAGCTGTGAATAGAGGGAGGAAATTCCACAAGCTCAACCTCTGGCAAAGCACACCTCTGGGGATTACATATTATTATGTGGAAAATCAAATTGCAAAATAGTACAAAGAGTGTTGTCCCATTTCATGTAGATAGATGTAGATCTAAGGATGATATCCATGAAATTATTGTGGCAGTTTCTCTCTAGGTGATGGAATTATGGACTATTTTTATTTTCATCATTTTCTTATCTACATTTTCTAAGTTTTCCCCAATGAGCATATATCACTTTTGTAATAACATTTTTAAGGTTATAAAAAAAATAACACTAGCACCTTGCAGTCACATAGTGTTTTCCTGTGTCTCACATCTCTAATCTAATTTCCTGTCTGTGAGGTCACGAGGGCAGATATTTTTATCCCTGTCTTATAGACAGGGACTCTGAGGAATGGGGAGTGTGAGTTGTGACCTACCCTAGGTCTGACAGCAAAGCTAGGAGCAGGACCCAGGGAGGGCTGCCAACTGGAGAGTTTGGGTGGCTTCACCCATGCCTAGAGCAAGCCAGCTGTGGGTAGGAATTCTCAAAGGCCCCCAGAAAGTATGAATTTGTAAAGTGAAAACGCCACAGTGCCAAAGGCAGCAATGGTCTTGGCTTTGGCCAACTGGGAAATAAGCAGGGGCAAGAAACCACAGGGCTGTGTGAGAAGCAAGCCTGCTGATTCTGAATCCTCAAGAAGGGAAGGAGGCCCTGGTGCTCAACATAAAAGAATGGAGGGGAGGTGGTTCCCCAGTTGGGGTGTTTATCCCATATAAAAGTGAGGCCAGGGTGTAAGTGGCAAAATGTCCGGGTGCTGTGAAGTCTCAGAGGCAAACAGCCATGTCCTCACTTAAGTAGTAGACTTCTGCAAGTCCTCCTTGGCCCATCAGGGGTAGGAAAAGGCAGGTAGGAAATGCCCTTCTTCCCCAGTCATGCCTTCCAGATATTAGTCAAGGGAGCAGAGATCAAACGGATGAGCATATACAATTCTCAAAGCCCTCTGCAGGAACACACAGTGCCAGCTCAGGATAGCCACTCAATGAAGGTCTGTGAATTCATGAATTATTTCATCCAAAAACAGAGGTCCATGAGACAAATATAACATATGTCATCATCTCCACTTTACCAATGAGGAAACTGAGGACCAGGCCATTGCTTGCTCTAGTTCTTGTTAGTGGCAAGCCAAGCAGAGACTTGAAGCTGGATCCCCTGACTCCCGATTCAACATGCTCTCAGCTATGCACATTGGACTGCCTCTCAAAGGACCACCTCAGAGACACCTGCATTTGCTCTTTTACTACTAAATTGTCCTGAGGCAGCATCACATAAACATTACAGAAAATAACTCCAACTGCACTAATTAACTCCCAGGGACTTAGCATTCTCCCCAACCCCAAAACCCCTCCAGGTTCTGGTTTATCCCACAACAGATGTGGAAATAGAAGACAGAACAAAGTTTAAGGCAAAATTCTGTTGGGATGAAAATGAGCAGGGGATAGATAAGGTGTTGGATTGATGGCTGTTTTGATTAGAAGGTGTTTCACTGCAAGTGTGAGGAACCGAGCCCAAATTTGCTCAGGTAGAAAAGAGAATGTTTGAGAAGGATGGGAAGTAGCCTCATGAGCCCTGGGAGCCCTGGGCTTGCACTGGTCTTGGGATCAGTAGGATCAGACAGAGCATAGATACCTCCAGGCTCACTTACTCTCTCCCCACTTTTTCTTTCAGTTTCTCTGCACATGTATTGGCTTGATTGTTTTCTGCTGCAGACTAGCTTCTTCCTTCTGGGGGGATCTTCGTGCTGAGAGCTTAAGGTCATCACATCTCTCAGCTTCTACCAGCATAAAGGGCTGAACTGCCCTTAAGTCTAGTATTTTTTAAATTCCAGGTAAGGAACATGATTGACCTATCTGGACTCAGGTGCTTGCTCACCCCTGTGCCAATCAGCAAGGCCAGGACAACAGGGTCACACCATAGGGGCACATCTATCAGGCTGGCAATATTTATCATGGGGTGACTCTTTTTGGCTTCCAATTGGATTTCTCATCTTTGAAGACCAACTTTGTGTTATGAACTATGCTGGGCTTGTTTCCTGCATGATCTCACCTGTCTTCACTACTGCCTCGTGAAGTGGCTATCACTGCCCTGATTAACAGAAGAGAAAGCTGAGATTCAGAGAGGTTAAGTAACTTGCTCCCACCCTATAGTGATGGAGCCAAGATTTAGATTTATTTCTGCTTGGCTCCAAACCATGCTCCCTTCCCTATACCACCTTGTTTATTTGACTTAACAGGCATTTAAAGAATACCTAATGTGCACAAAATCCTGTGAGGCCTACATAGAGTAACCTGAATTAGTGCCTGCATTTTTAGTCTATTTGGATGACCTCATTCATCCCCAAGAAGATGTAATACCAGCAACAAAGTGTCAGGTACCACACAGTAGGAGTAAAGAAATGAAATATGCACTTATTTAGTACTTACTGTGTGCCAGGCTCTGTACTGAACACTTTCACTTTTATCCTCCAGACCTGCACTAATAGTCACAAATTTAAGTACTACACATGGATATTTTAAATTTAAATCAATTAAAATTAAATACAATTTCGTCTGTCACTAGCAACATTTCTTGGTTTTTTTTTTAAGTTGTTTTTAAGGAGCATGGTTTGGGTCTTGAATGTTGAGCTTTGAACAGCTTATAATTTATAATAGCAGGAGCTTAATTTTTAGTTTTTTTAAAATTGAGGTACATACAGTAAGATGCATAAATCTTAATGTATAGCTCTATGAATTTTGACACGTGTCATTAGCTGCATTTCAAGTACTCAGTAGCCACACATGGCTAGAGGCTATCATATTGGACAGCAGATAGGGACCATCTCTATCATCAAAGTAAGTTCTACAGAGAGCATTGGTCTTGAGCGGAAGCTCCATGACAGCATGTCCTGGATCTGCTTTTTGCTCTTCATTTTATGTCCAGCAACTCACAGAGTGCTGGACACATGGTAGGCACTCAATAGTTACACGAATGCATGAATATATATATTTGAGATTCAAAGACAACTACCATTAAAAGACCATATGTTTAATTATAACTTTAATTATGTATTTGTTAATAAATATATGAAAGAAAAAAGTCAGTGGGATATGTCTGGATTCCCTGCAGGCCTCACATTTTGGGGGTTAGGCTGGGGTTAGTAAGGGACAGAGGCGTCATAATGACCATCTTGTATAGAACACCTAAAACTTCCAACTTCTATTTGTAATTTAATTGCTTCCTCTTAACAACCCCATAAGCTCTCATATCCCCATTTTATAAATTAGGAAACTGAGGCTCAAAAGGCTAAGTAGTTCAGTTAAAATCACACACAAAGCAAATTTCAGAGTCTTCAAAGCCCCACACTGTCTCTCACGACTGCTCCCATTTCATTTCTGTTCTGTGCAGCCGGGTCTGTCTTGCTCCTGGCACAAAGAGTTTTCATACTTGGGGTGAACCTGCCTCCCCTCAAGCAGGCAGATGCTCGGTTCCCTTTTAGTGCTCCCAAACTCAGCAGATCACATCACGAAGCCACACCTGGCCCTGAGGTGAGAGGCCTCCCAGGTTTGCCGTTCCAAGCAGAGAAAAGTGACTCTTCCACGCCCTCTTGTGGCCAGGTGCGGCATAAGCTCAGAGAAATCGGACAGCCCTGAGTTGCAATCCAGGAAACCACTGTAGTGGTCTGGGGAAGGTAGAACCAGCAGGGAGCTCCTCCCCGTCCTAAGAGCATCCGGGCTGGGGGTGGTGAATGATTTACCCCAGCGTCCCCGTTTTCAGGACCATTGTGACTCATCACCACTGTACTTTCACCCAAAGGAAAAAGCAAACTACCTTTCCTTCAAGAGCTCTCATCTGGAAATTTTCAAGGTGTTTGTCTAACAGTTCTTTTCTTGCTTATTTATTTTTGCCCATATTTGATTAAAAACGTATTATAGTCTCAGGAGCTCCCCTCCCCTAAAGGTCACTTTCCACAGGCTCAATTTAATTAACGAGTGCTGACTTGAGGATGAAAGGTAGGAAACAAAAGGTCTTCCTTATCCAATCTGAGCCCAAATAAAATCATATTAACATTTCACCTTTTGTTCCTGTGCAAGAAAAGCCTATGGTGCATTGTATCAAAGTTATTGAAATCATTAGGAAAGAAAGAAAAGCAGCAGACAGCTATGGCAATGCATTTGGATCTCCCCAAATCCTAACAGTAAAGAAAGAGGAAGAGAAGGAGATGGAAGGTAGAGAGAGACAGAGTGACAGTGCTTACCGTGAGCCTTGTCCTAAAATCAAATCGAGAAAAGACAATCACTTTGTGCAACAGCATGTGAATATTCTAAAACTACCTCTATTTTTAGCTGGGTCCCTGAGAATGTAGGCCCCATGAGAGCACAGACCTTTTCTGCTTTTTATCAGCATCTCACCAACCCCTGGAAAAATTCCTGGCCCATGGTAACAACTCACTAAATATTTGTCAAACATGCTAATAAACACAATCCAGGCTAGCTGGGTTCTCACTGTGTGTTTTTAACTCACTCTGGACCCTGAGGCAAGTCCCTGCTTCTCTGTGAGCCTTAACAGCTCCACCTGCAAATAGAAAGACAATACTCCTTGTCCTGCTTTCCTGGCAGGGAAGCTGTAAAGGTAAAACATAAACATGGAGACTCATTGGAAAGGTCAGAGCATCACACAATATAAGCCACCGCATTATTACCACTTCCTCCCATGCCTCCTGAGTCAAAACCACAGGCCCACTTCTCCTGCCACCATCACAGATGAAAATCCAAAGGAAAGAAGGGAGAGTGCAATTGTCACTGTGGAGGAATAAGGCAGGGATTGGGGAAAACACCACACATTAGCAGACCATTTCTATTGTCCAGAAGGGAGAAGGTGGCTGGGCCACTTAATCTCCGTTGTTTATCGGACTGCAGCAAGTCTCTGCCTTATTGCCTGAATCCTCAAGTCCATACATAAATAGCGGGTGACCCACAGAGGCCCTGCAGAGGGTGAAGGTCACCGGGTGTGAGCTGCTACAGTGGAGAGTTTGTTAAAGGCCTGGAAGATACACCTGCCCACAGACTAAGAGCTTGTCAGCAAGGAGTTCCCATCCCCCAGCATGCCCCAGGGAGCCCAACAGGCCAGGCCCGCAGCTGGTCAGGAAAGGCTCTCCTGCTCAGCCGCCTTGCCCACGCAGGCTCTCCCCAACAGCAGACGCTGTTCGCAGACACTTTCAGCCTGAGAGAGGGGAGTATGTGGCAATATCTAGGGTGAGAAGGCTGAATTCACCTCAGGTCAGAAACGAGAACGAACCCCCTCCGTGCCTTTCAGTTTCGTCTTCTGCAGCAGGGCCACAGAGTCAAACGCGGCTGGCTCCACGTGACTGATCTTCTCTAGCCTCTATTTCAGTTATCACGAATTAGGACAATTTGTTTTTGCTCAAGACAGCCTCTGCCATTGCCCTTCAGGGAAAATGAGAAAGAGCCGGCCCTTCTCCACCTTTCACAAGCACTCGGGTTGAAGGTGTGGTTTCCCACCCACTGGGCTGCCCATCACTCAGGTTCTCCTAGCCTCTCCTTTGGTTTTACTTGGTCTGTATGGTACCTTTACCAATTCCCTTCCTTTCCCTGGGCCTCAATTAGTAATTTTCACTTATTATTGACATCCTGATAAGCAGAGAAGCTGACCAAGAGATGGAATTTCTTTTGAGGAATTTTAATTCCCCTAAATTAAAACATGATAATCCAGAAAAGAGGTTTCCATTCTCTAGACCACAGGGTTCCCCGGGAGGCCAGGGCATTACTGGGTATTTCCTCTGGACATTCAACAAATATTTATCAAGCACCTGATATGTGCTAGCACCACCCTGGACATTTGGGATACATCAGTGAACAAAACAGGGAAAGATCCCTGCCCTTGGGGAATCCAGATCTAGATGACTGTGGGATAGGGGCAGCAAATAAGCAGTATGCAAAAGAAACAAATAAATTGTGTAGTGTGTCATAAGGTGATAAAGGCTATAGGGGAAAAGAAGGAGGTGGGCCAAGGAGAAGCAGGACTGCTGGCAGGCAGGGCACGGAGGGCAGCCAGTGCTCTAGGGACAAAGAGGAGAAGTGGCAGGCCAGGATCTGGGGCTGGAGAGAGGAAGGGCCAGGGCTGGGACTGTGATGGGTTTTCAAAGGACGTTATTTCCATGTGGGAGCCGATTATGTTCTGGCAGTGGGAACGGCTGGTGGGACATCACAGAAGAGAGAGAACAGCAAGGGTAGGGAGCTGAGAGCGCCTTGGTGGATGAGCTGGATGAGAAGTGGCGATCAGATTCTAAAGCTCCTCAGTGGTTCGGACAACCAAAACAGAAATAGAAGGCTGTGAAAGGACCATGTCTGCAGTTAAGTGACTGAAAGTGAGTGAGGAGGGGTGATGACTGGATCTGTCCTGCTGTCTTCTCCTTATAAGAGCAGGAGACCATGGCACATCTCTGCCCACCTGAGGTTAGCTGTAGCCATGTGACTGGCATTGGCTGCTGGAATGAGAACAGAAGCCTCATATACCCCTTCTGGGGGATTCACAGAAAAGCTGGTATGCGATCTCCAAGAGGACCACCAGCTGTGGCCTGCAGTCTCCCTCAACCAAATCGCTGACTCACAGTGCACAGGAGAGCTGCCCTGGACAGTTGCCCAGGGCTGAGGCTGGCTTTGTGTGAACAAGAAATAACTTTTGTGGCACTAAGTCAGAGACTTGGGGGTTGTTTTTACTGCAGCATAGCTTACCTGATCGAGACTAACACAGGGATATCTCAGCTCGCCCAGTTCCTCATGACGCCTTGACCTTATTCCCCGAGTCTGGGCAGAACCTTCCTGATCTCAATGCACTTCATGGCCCCTTCCTCATGCCCAGCCAGCAGCACCCTTGCTCAAGCCCCACTGTGTCCTGTGAATGGGAGCCAGGGGCCCTGAATTCTCAGGAACGTCTTGAGTCTCCTGTTTCATTTCTTCTGTCCAATCATGCTATGAGGCAAGCAAAGAGGGACCACTCTGACTCCATTTTGCAGAGTGAGAAAGGAAGGCACAGCTGAGCTCAATGACATGGCCAAGGTCACAAATGAGAACACAGGGCTGGCCTCAAGCATGGGCTTTCTAGGCCATTGTGTACTTGTCCCAGGACCTGGAGATGATCACTGTGGGGGTGAGTGCTGAGGGCAGTTCTGATGTGAAAGCCACCAATTTCTAACCATTCTTTGACCATAAGGGTGGCTTTCCTTTCTCCACACCAGGCTGTAGCTGGCTGGATGCAGGGAGGTTGAGGTTCACCAAAAAACTCCTTTCCAACTCCACCCCCATCTGCCACCCACGCTCCATCTGCCCAGATACAGTGGCCACCTGACAGCTTTGCTCACAGCTCAGCCTGCTGCCTGATTTACAACTTCACACAAGTTATTTCCCAGCTTTGAAAACCCTGTCCCTTCCCTGGTCACCTATTCCAAATCAAGTCTTATGCTTCTAATCTTGGTTCAAGTGTCACCTCCTCAGGGTGGCCTTCCCTGGTTTCTCAGGAGGTGCCATGTTACCTTGTTACCTGCTCTCATACTCCCTGTCCTTCCCCCTATGAAGTCTTTCACCAAGTGCTTCCCTGGGATAACATCTCCCGTCCCTTCTCTGCTGTAAGCATCACAAGGGTAGGGTATTTTGCTGTTTTTCTCATCCCAACATTTTGAACTTAATAAGCCACAGAAAATATTTGTAGACAGAGTGAATAAACTGGCAAAAACTGTATAAATGGAAGGGATTTTTGTCCGTCTACATTAAGTGGAAATACCACCTTCACCAGCTTAGGCAGGATTTCACAGACCTCTCATCGTAGGTGCTTGATTGCATCTTAAATAAAAAGACCCAGTCTCCAGACACCACGGGCAGCTGTATCAGAGCCTTTCCCAAGTAATGAACTTCCCCAGCATTATTGCTGCATTAAATTGTGTTAATCAAATGGGAAGTGGTAAGTGGTTTTCCTGCCTGGGTAATCCTTCCTGAGCAGTACACTCTCAGTGGGAAAATAAAAAGGCTGACGTGGATCAGAGTCCAGAATGGATCAAAGAATAGCAGCAGTTTTGATTTGTGTTAATTTTGCATGTACAAATCCCTCCTTGTTTCTCTTTATTAAAAAGAGGCAGAACCACGACGAGAACTCTCTGTTTGAAGAGTGACAATCAAAAGCAAAACATTTTGCTCAGACACTCAGAGGCAGAGAGAGCAGAAAAGGCACTCAAATGCAGTGTTGCTCACCAGCTCTGTGCCCAAGAACAAAGCTCTTCGCCAAACCTCCCTTGGAAGGGTGCATATTTTCAGCTGTGTGTGTGGGGATGGGAGCATTGCTTTCCTTTGCACCAAGTGGTTATAAACTCAGAATGAACTCATCCTTAACTCCTGTTTCCCATGACTGGTTACTAAACTCAGCTGGGCATACAGAGACAGCTGAGACGTGGCCCCAGCTTTCAGAATGTTCCTAGTCAGGTAGGAGAGTGGAAACAAGTCAGATACATGTACCACAGAGGAGAGAGAGCTGTTGTCTTGGAGGGAGGCCCAGACAGTGGGGCAGCACCAGAGGCTGAGTGGGTGTCAGGCAAGGAGGGGGTTTGGGACCCCAGGGCAGGGTTCACACCATTCTTTGCCACTGAACTCATGGTCGGCAAGGACAATCAGCTTTTAAACGTTCCCTTCAGGGCCAACGGATCTCCCAATATCTGGGCTCCAGAAAAACTTCCCTAAATATAAGTGTTCAATGACATCCAGTGTCAACTCACCTGGTTAATTCCAAGTTGGCAAAAGTCTAACAGCACAAATCTGGAGAAGGTAAAAAAGTCCCAATTATATTTCCCTAGAAGTGGAACTGTTGGGTCAAAGTATATAAATATTTTTTAAGGCTTATGCTGCAATAATCAACCTGCCTTCTCGAAAGATAACTACAATTTCTAACTCCAGCTATGAGACTCAAAACCTAAAAATCTTGGACCTAAACTAAAAAGCAATAATGAAGATATCTGGAAAAAATCCTTGAATATTTAGAAATTGAATAATACACTTTTAATAATCATGGGTCAAAAGGAAGACTCAGGGAAAATAGAAAATAGTTTGAATGAATAATTGAGTCAAAATAAAATACAATATACTATGTTTATAGGATGCAGATAAAATAATGCTTAGAGAGAAATGTATAGCTTTAAATGTTTATATTTTAAAAAAGAAAGACCCCATATTAATAACCCAGTTTTTTACTTAAAAAAAAAGTTAAAGGAGAAGAGGAAAATACACCAAAAACAAGTAGAAAGGGAGAATAATGATAAGGATGGAAGTCAATGAAATTAAAAACAGAAAAATAAAAAATCAGTGACAACACAAGTTAACTCTTTGAAAATATCAATAAAATTGACAAACCTATAGCCAGACTCTCAAAGAAATAGGAAAGACACAAATACCATTATTAGGAATGGAAAGAGAGGATATCAGTATAGACTACCCAGACATAAAAAGTCACTAAAACATGAATTTGAAGCTTAGATAAAATTGCTTAATTCCTTGAAAGCCACAAACTCCTAAGCTCACCAAAGAAAAAAATAGAAAACCTGAGTAGTCCTATCAATAAGAAATTTAAATTACAGTTTTAAAGCCTTCTGAAAAAGAAATTTCCAAGCCCAGCTAGTTTTCTTGAAATCTATCAAACATATAAAGAAGATTCTACACAAATTCTTCCACAGAATAGAAGACGAGGGAACACTTCTCAACTTATTTTCCAAGGCCAACATTACCTTAATACCAAAATCAGGAAAAGATAATAGAAGAAAACTATAGACCAATATCCCTTATAAATGTAGACATAAAAGTCCTCATCACTATAATAGCAAATTGAGTGTGGCAATATGTAAAAAAGAATGATACATCATAAACAAATGTAGTTTATCTATCCCAGGGATGCAAAGCTTGTTCAGCATTTGAAAATCAGTCATTGTAGTCTTCCATATTAACAGATTAAAGATGAAAAATTACATGGTCATGTCAATTGATACCAGCAAAGCATTTAAAAAATTCAATGTCTATCCATGATGATAAAAGCTCCCAGCAAACCAGGAATAGAAGGATACTTCCTGATAAGGTACAGCCACAAAAACCCTACTGCTAATATTATATTTAGTGATAAAAACCTGTATGCTTTCATTCTAAGATTGAGAACAAGGAAAGGATGCTTCCTCACATGACTCCTATTCAAAGTCATACTAGAAATCCTATCCCAAGCACTAAGACCAGAAACAAAAAAGGCGTATAGATATTGGAAAAGAAGAAATAAAACCATTTCTATTCATGGATAACATGATTGTTTACATAGATACTTGCACAGGAATCCATGAAAAATAAAATCTAGAACTAACAAGTGAGTTTAGCAAGGTCATGAGATTCAAGGGCAACATTTTTAAAAATCCACTACATTTCTGTGAGTGGATGAAACTCTGCACTTCATATGAGTGCAGAATGAGTAATCAGAAATTGAAATTTTAAAAAATAACACATATAATAGCTCCCACAAAAGAGGACGTAGCTAAATAGATATAAATTTAACTAAGATGTGTGTAGGTTATGTATGTTGAAAAGTACGAAACACTAATGAAAGAAATCAAAGAAGATCTAAATGATTGGAGAAACATAATGTTCTCATGGAATGGAAGACTCAACATAGTTAAGATGCTAATTCTTCCCAGATATTTAATGCAATTCCAATCTAATTATTTGATCTAGATATTGAATGTAATTTCAGTCAAAATTCCAGTAGGGATTTTTTTTAGGTATAGACAGATTAATTCTAAGATTTGTATAGGAAAGCAAAGGAGCTAGAAAAGCCAAAACAATTTTTTAAAAAGAACAAAGTTGGAGAATCCATGCTATACAATTTTAAGGCTTATAAATCTATGGTAATCAGGATAGTATGGTACTTACTGACCAAAGGACAGACACATAGATCAATGAAACACAATGAAGAGTCCAGTGATAGATAGACTCACACAAATATAATCCATTGTTTTCAACAAAGATGCAAGAGAAATCCAATGGAGAAACAATAGTTTTTTGAACAAATGGTGTGGGAACAATTGAACAACGCCTAAGGAAAGAAATAATGAATAATTGAAGAAAATATGGGAAGAAGGAAGGAAAGAGCATTGTTGTATCACATAATTAATACAAAAATAAACTCAAAATGGGTAACAGATCTAAATATAGAACTATGAAACTTTTAAAAGAATATTTAGGAGAAAATTCTTATGACCTTGGTTTAGGCAAAAAGATCTTACATGTGACATGTGACACCAAAAGCATGACCCATAAGAGAAAAATAAAAAGATGTAATTAAACTACATTAAAATTAAAGGTTTTTTTTCTGCAATAGATACTGTTAAGAGAATGAAAAGATAAGATACAGACTGAGAGAAAATATTTACAAATTACATAAGTATTTGTACTCAGAATATATAAAAAGCTTTCAAAACTCAACAATAAGAAAATGAAAACTCAAAAAGAGGGTAAAACATTTGAATAGACACTTCACATGTCTCTCACAGGCATTATCCTGCATGGAAGATGCGAGTCGTAAAGGTTGCCTACCATGATTCCGTTTACATGACATTTTTATGAAAAAGCAAAACTGTTCTAATGGAGAATAGATGGTAGTTGGTAGTTACCAAGAATAGGATAGGATGAGGGTTTCACCACACAGGGGCAGCATGAAGGAATTGCTGGAGCAAAAGAACAGTTTTGTATCTTGATTTTAGTGGTGTCTGTGTGTTAAAACTCATAGAACTGTACACTCAAAAAAAGGGGTTAGTTTCACTGTATGTAAATTTTAAAAAGTTAAGCCTTTTGCCACCATACATTCTGTGTCTCCAAAAAAGGCAGGTGTCACTTAGAATAACTCCTAGCAAAGGGCAGGTCCTTCACAATTTCACTTTATAGAGTATAATGTCAGGTTGTTCAATTTTGTCTCCCAGAACCAATTTCCTCCCTTAATTACAACTGTAGTTTTAATGGAGAAAATCTTGGTTTCCTATTATGCATGTTCTGGGTGAAAATGTAATTAATTCTGGCTATGAGAATACTGTTTTCTGTGTCCTTCCTACTCCTTGATCTTCCCAAACTTTTATGGCTCCTGTCTGTGTCTAAATCTTGCTCCACCACTTCTTTTCAGTTAGGCTGCTCATGGTTGCAAGTAACAACCTTCTGAAAATGGTATGGAGACTTTATTGTCTCACATGACCAGCAGTTCAGAGGTTTAGCAGCATCAAGGTTGATTAATTTTGTGAGCACATGTCCACAACAGGGCTCTACCATCCAGGGAAAAGGCTAAGGGGGTGAAATTCAGGCATTAGGCAACCAGCGGGGCCTGCTGCCTCCCCATCCTCTTCCACCTTACCTAACAGCCTTCAAATAAATTACTTTTTGTTGGATGAAACCTGTGTCTGTACCTGTGGCTTGCAAACAAGGAATCTTAACTGATGTTCAGGTCTGGTACAACCCTGTACTACCTCTGAAATATAAATCTGGAGGGCAGGAGCTCACTTTCATATCTCCAGCTCTGGCACAAAATAGCAATAAAAAATTTGATTGTCAATGACCACTCAACCAAATGACTAGAATGTAGACTGGATGAAGGCACATGTTTTTCTTTTGTTCACTGCTGAATCCCCAGTGCCCAAAAGAGTGCCTAACACATGGTGGGCATTCAATAAGTATTTGTTGAATAAGTGAATAAATTTCTGGAGCATCTGCAAGTGGGCCTGGTCCTGAGCTAAAGTCTGGAAATACAGCTGCAAACAAGCCAAACGAATAAGCTCAGACTCCCCAGAGCTATTTGAGACACAGAAATTATTAGCCTTAGGAGCAGCTTATTTCTAACAACCACTCTCAAGAATGGGAACAGGAATCTGAGAATCCAAGGGCAAACCAGACCACCTTCTTCAGCATTGATCTGCCCTTTCTTATTGCCATCTGCTCCCTTTAGGATTCCTCAGGAAAAAAGAAGAAACCAAATAAAATTAAAGATGTCACCAGATGCTCCCAGCAGAAGTAACATCTTGGGGGAAAATTCCCCAGGCCCATTGATACATTAATTGTGCTGGGAGGTTGGGGATGTCAGAATGAGGCAGATATAAAACATGTATTTTTCTGGAGACAATCTCTGGGAGGAAGAATGAGGACCCCAATTAAAGGTCACAGCATCACAGCTTGAACTATTGGTACAGTGCATCGCCATTCTGGAGGTGACACCACTTGCCCTTCCCACTCTACTTCTCGGTTCCTGAAGGGCAGAACATGTGGTTTCCCACACAAGTGGTTTCATTCTGTGGTTGGTGATCACTCACTCTGTCTCTGTTCCATCCAGACAGCAGGTATCCATGGAACACCCCACCAGTAGGCCCAGAAGGCAATTCTAAGTCAACTTGTCAGAAATGCAGCTCTTCACTTCCTCCCCTCCATCACCAGCCATTGCTACTTTCTGCACTACCTCAAAACTGCTGCAGCATCCTCTGCATACACTGTATCTCTTGTGCTGGGAGGTTGGGGATGTCAGAATGAGGCAGATATAAAACATGTACATTTCTGAGTGCCTCCACAATGTGCCCTGCCTCTCTACCCTACAGCCACCACCCTAGCACAGCTGTCCCATCTCTCACCTGAACTACCTTGACAATCTCCCACATGATCACCTCGTCCAGTGGCTCTGACATCTCCAGTCATTCCTCACAATACCTCCAGATCCTCTTCGTGATGTACCATCCGGATCCTTTACTCCTCTGCTCAAAAACCTTTGATCACTTCTCTGCCTCGTTTTCAGGGAAGTTAGTGCCAATCTAGTCCCAATGCCACTCCACTGACTGCCCTCCCCACCCGGCTCCATTGCCCTCCTCCTCTTCCTCTGCCCCCCACACCCCAGCGCTCCTTCCCCATGTGGGCCTACTAGTGCACAGATCACATTATCTGACAGCGGTGCACATGCCCATCTCCTCCTCTGGACCGGAGTCCCGGTGATCCAGAGCTGTGCCGAGTTCATGTGTGCATCCCCACCTTAAATGCCTCATTACTCCCCGAGGCAAACCATCCCCAGCCCACTCCGTCTCCCTCACATATGATATTTTCCCCACTCCCATCCTATTGCTCCTACTATTGCTGTCATGTCATAGTTCTCCTATACTGTGTTCCTAATACCCAAACCCTACTCCTTTTGTAAGCTCCCCTCATCCACGCAGGCTTCCCTGATGGCTCCTGCACTTTCTGGTTGGCTCTATTTTTCCAGAATGAGTTCTGTGTGGGTGTGTGTCTAGTCAGCTTTGCTGCTCCTTCCCCACTGCATAGAACCAGGCATTGTTTCTTGTCTTATGAAGGAAGGATGTGAAAAAGGAAGAAAGGGAGGGAGGAAGGGAAGAAGGAAGACGAAGGCAGGCTCCCCAGCACTGAGACCTTGCTATATCCTACTCTTTGTTCTTCCTCATTGTTTATGTTTATCTGGTTTATATTACACAAGAGGTCAGAGAAGAGAGAAACATCACAATTGCTCAAAGTGATTAGAGGTAGTTTCCTGGCATATGCAGGCCTTACTTTGCATATACCAATTCAGCAAAGATCTATGTGGCACCTACTCATAGTGACAGACACTGGTCCAGTTGTAACTGAGACACACAGGTGGTAAATGACGGCACAACCAGCAATCAAGAGTGCGTGGGGTAAAGGAAGAAGCAGAGAAGACACCCAGCCCACGTGCACAGGTGTAGGTATATCCATTGTTAAGGTAGCAAAATAATATCACACTCATTTTTAAATAGCTATTCCCTTGAACTCTCAGGGCCCCTCTACAACCTCAGTTTCCCTGGGCCTTCTCCTCAGGGTCCAATATCTCCCCACAGCCCAACACCTGAAGGGTTAACACCTGGTGCTATAACTGATTGGCATTCATTCTGATTACCTGTACCCCTGCCACAGAGGTGCTTAAATATTTTGAATATCACCTCTGAGTGGAAGGACAAATTGGATGTCAGGGTGAGTTAGTCAAGTGTGGGCTTGAATGTTTTCTGAGTGAACTGTCCACAGGAAAGGGGGCTGACTGAGAATCTCCATCTCCCAGGAGTTGCTGTGTGGAAGTGATAGTCGGCCATTGCTAAGAAGGAGAGAAGAAAGGTAAGAAACTCAGGGCTTCCCACCTTGGGAAAATGATCCAAACCTTGGTGCTGGTTTTCACTGACGAATTCTTTAACATGGCTTCTTGATAAGCTAGTTGTACAAGTGAGGTACATGCTAGATTTCCTACAACAGGATTCAACTTGTTTTAAACTTTGGGTCAAGTTTCTCTGGTATTTTTCTATGCTGGTTATCATGAGGGGAAGTCTCCTTACCTCTGAGTTCTTGCTCCCAGATGAGGAGGAGGTTAAAAAAAAAAAATCTCTTGGGAAAAGTCAAACGTCTGGAACTTTGATCTTATTTTTGTATCAGTGATGATATCCCAATTGTGTTATTATTACAAGATGTTACCATTGGTGGGAAGCAGGCAAAGTTTACAACTGACATCTGAATAGTTCTTATAATGGCATGTGAATCTATAATGATCTCAATAGCAATTAAAAAATTTGGATCTAGTTGCCTCCTCTCACACTGAGGACTTGATCAGAAACTGGCAGGTCCTATGTACATATATATATATAGGCAACAGTCATCAGAGAGGGAACAGGAGAGGCTAGAGGTCCTCATGCTAAAAAGGCAAAAGGAAGTCTTTGACAGCTGTGAGAGCCTCATCAGACTGTAGGCTCAGCCCCCAGGAATAATGTCTCATCTACTAGGACCACCAGCTTTGTGGCCCCTTCAGAGTCCTCCCAAAGGATATAGGTCGTTTTATATGTTGAAAAACCCCTCTATACTGCAAAAGCAGACTGCTTCTACTAGTGAGCTCCCCCTTTCTCATTCCATGTGCCCTGGATGGGCTACCAATCACACTGCCTTACCCATCAGCCAAAGAATGGGCATATGACACAGGCCTGCGAATGTGTTGTCTTTTCTGCTCGATAACAAATGTTTATTGACCCCCTATGAAGAATACTGGGAACATTTTTTGTCTGAAAAATCATAAGCATGATTGATGTGCTGGTTATCAGGGGTAGTAAGAGACGGGTCTCTGAGGAGGTGAGTGGTAAGTGAGACCTGGAGAAGTGACCCAATAGGACAAGACCATGCTGAGATGCTTGGGTTCCTGTTTCCAGCTCTGCCACTTACCAAATGCAAGGTCTTTTCAGGCAGGCACCGTGAACTCTCTGGCTGTTAGCTCTTCTACCTTTAAAAGGAGGGTATTAATATCTGTCCTGTTGAAGTTGCCTGGTTGTTTGCAAAACAAACAAAAAAGGTGCTTCAAATGTTAAAAGCAACATATATTTGGCTGATTGAAAATCATTTCATAAATTGATATGAGACATTTAGCTTCTGGCCAAGAGAAACAGAGCAAGATTTATCCTTGTACCTTAAACAACTAAAAAACAAAATAAAATATATGGAACAATGGTTTTCAGGCATTTTTTCAGGTGGTGGGATTCCTAAGAAAGGGGAAACAAGCAAGTCAGCCCTGCACTTTGGCTAGCTTACTGTCTGAATTGAGTCTGACTGCAGTGCAGGGAGGGGCATCCCAGGCAGGACCTGGTGGTCTCTCTTGTTGAAGAGGTAGAATTGGAAGTTTGGAGAAGCCAAAGGAGCTAAAGTTTTCAGAGCAGGGTACCATAGAGATCTTCACAAAGGATTCCAGAGATTCCTGCTCTAATGTTCTAATATGCAGAGTACTGAAATGTGTAGGTATTAGGGAGAATATCCAAAGTTAAGGAAAGAACCACTCGAAATTAGCAAGCAAAATAATTCCTAGAGCTCAAATAACACTGGAAATACTTCACAATCCTAAAAGCCAGAACAAAGAAATCTCAAAATACACAGGACATCAGGTGGAGTACTCAGAAAAGTATTGCCTCCATAGTGAGGTCATATTAACTCTATATCAAAAGACTGGTGTTGTTCAGCTTAACAAAGCTTAAAGCAAGGCTTAACAGGATCAAACTGTCTCCAAGTAACTTCAATGAGTCTCAGAACAAAGCTCAAAAACATTTGAAGGATCACGAAAAATCCATTTTGATATTCAATGAAAAATTATCAGACATGCAGAGTAAGGAAAGTATAGCCAATAATGAAAAGAAAAATCAACCAATAAAAACAGACCCAGAAATGATACAGAGATATAAATGGTAAACAAGGACATTAAAGAAGGGCATTATATTTATTATAAATATATTCTATGTGCTTGAGAAGGTAGGAGAAAGCATGAACATATTAAGGAAAAACATGGAAAATAAAAAGAGCAAAATTGAACTTCTTGACATAAAAAAGACAATGTTTTGAGATGAAAAACTACACTGGAGGGAGTTAAAGAGTTCCAGGATATGAAGGCCATGAAGAGCATCCCAGTTTAGGGTATTTTGCAAAAGTGGAATGAAAGCAAACTGTTTGGGAATGGAAGGTGAAATTATAAATTCAGGGCAGTGCTGGAGCATACTGAGTCTGTGAAAACTGTAGAGAAATACCTCAACCATAGGACTATTATTAAGAGGGTTATTTTAAAATGCACTCCTTTGTTAGGGCTGACACAGCTCTGAGCTAGGACCACACAGTGTGGTGAGCAAAGCATCAGCTACATTTCAGTCCCACGTGTTCACCAAGCCAGGGATAGTGTTTTAGGCCAACAGCACAGCCATAACACACACAGTGGCTGTCTTGCCAGTGGGTTTCAATCCTGAGAAAGTTCACTGTGGATTAAGTGAGACCAAAAAAATGACAGTGGAACATTCTTAGGGTGAAAGTGTTTATACCCAACTTTATTTCCACAGTGGTGGGTCAATCACTAGAATCCTGTCCACTCAGAGGAAGTCTGCGTGCAGCAAGCCAGTCTCTGCCTCTGGGAACTTGCTGCCCCTGTAGCTGTCTCCGTCTCCATCCTTGGCTCTGCCACCAGTCCAGTCCTTGCTCTCTGCAGCCATGCAGCCTTGCAGCAGCCCAGAGCACTGAGCGGAGCTCTTTGTATAGAGTCAGTAACAACGTATTGCCCACACACGTGTAGTGAGCAAGCCGAACAGGGCCAGGTGAGAATCCTGTCCATAGGAACCTTCGCTTTCTCCACAATTGCCCAAAGGCCGTTGCATGCACCAGCCCTCTGAGACACAGAAGAGATGAATGAAGCAGGCTTCTTAGCTTCATGGTTAACCAGTCCCACACAGAGGCTACTACCAATTTAAATGCTGAAACATCTTCAGGAAATGTCTTGATGCAGATCCCTAACAAGACTCCATAGTTTTAAAAATAAAAAGAAATAGAAAAATCTTTGACCTGCACTGGAGCCCTCAGCAAAACACCAAAGGATTGCTTGGACTCTACCCAGAGAATCTTCTCACTACACATTTGCCAAGGAAACACCTCATTCTGATTCTTCTTGGCCTGAGAACCCTAAGGTATATTTGGAACCCTGGAGACAGAAACAATATAGAGAGTCATTTCTTTCTGAGACAATTTATATTTTCATATCTTTGATACACAGTCTAATACTCAAATCAATAGACCAATGGAGATTCACCAGTGCAGGTTTAATAAGGAAAACAGTTAAAAAAAAAAGATTTGGAAAGCTAGAGATATGACCTGCAGGTGTATTAAATTGTAGGGGTGGGGTTAAGTTGGCTCTTTTCTTTCCCTAGTGTTTTGAAACAGAGAAGCTAAACCACTGAGTTGATTATAATCACATAGAAATAGGAGCTTCTGGCTGTTTTTTTTTTCTTTTTCGTTTTGCTCTCCCTCATTCCCTTCTACCCTTGTCCCAATCAATATAACAAGTTTTATCTTCTCTGATGAAAATTCAACTTTTGGGCTGTTTTTGCAATTTAGGCTTCCTCTCTCTGGTCTGAGTTTGCAATCAGGCAAATCAGCTTGCATCCAATATATGAGATTTGGAAGCCTGAAGCAAAGTCCCATTTCAGAAGGTGGGTGAGCAAAATTAATGAAGACAAAATCCATAAAATAAAGACAAGAACCCTGAGGCATTTGCAATCTGCCCATCTTTGTATCTGTCCCTTGGGAGAACACTGGATGGAGTCCTTTATATAGTAACACCAACAGTAATGCTTAATTGCCAATAGTGTGTAAGCATTAGCCTAGCAGTAGGCCAATTACATCATCAAGTAGATTAAGGTCAGGTGAGGATCCTGGCCATAGGAACTTTCAGTTGCCCCACAAATGAGAAAGGGAGAATCATATGAGATGGTTAAAAATTAGTAAAATAAAGATCATATAGGAACTTGTTGGCTTTTATGATAAGTTGTGATGGGAAACAATAACTCTTATGATTTGGAAAGGTCTTTCTCACTGCTGCATGGATAATGGGTTGTTGGGGGTGGGGTGGTATGGAAGAGTAGAAGCAGAGGAAACAATTAGAAGGCTGTGGGGAAATGGAAGTTTCTATGGCCAGGATCCTCACCTGACCCTAAAATACTTGATGATGTAATTGGCCTACTGCTACTACTGCTTACACACCCTAAACAATAAGCTACCATTGACTGAGTCACTATGTAAAGAGTTTGGCCCAGTACTCTGGGAGGAGGCAGAGACAGAGGTGGATTACATACCTGCAGACTGCTGGATGCAGATGTGATTCTAATGCTTAACCTACTGCCAGGAGAATAAAGCTGGGTATAAACCCTTTTTCCCCAAGAATATTCTATTGTCATTTTTCAGTCTCACTGAATCCATAGTGAACTTTCCCAGAGCTGAAACCTTCAGGCAAGACAAAGGCTAATACTGTAGTTTAGGCAAGGCATGATGAACAGTTGAACTAGGGTAGAAACAGAGAGTGAGAAGTGGCTGGAATTGGAGTACATTTTGGAAGTAGGGTTAATGGGATTGGCTGATGCTTTTTGTATGGGAGACATATAGAGAAGTTGAAGATGACTCTTTTGGTTCAAAGGTTTTAGTTAAATGGATATCTACTTACTCCTGAGATGAGGTAGACAGAAGAGAATTCAAGAGCCTATCTTGGATGTCTAATGTTTGAGATCTTTATTTGATATCTAAGGGCAGATGTCAGGAAGGCATTTGTACATAAAAGTCAAGAGCTCAACTGTAGGGGATTTAAATTCTCTGAACCAATCTTCAACTGTATAGCTCCAAATTTCTCTCTTCTGGTCAGCATACTCAACAAGCATTCATTGTATCCTGTGCTCTAGGACCTGTGCTCAGTGAGTTACGATGAAGTAAATAAACTTTGGGACATGACCCTGTCATGAAGGACAGAAACGTCAACCCTTTATCCTTGGTGTATATGGGCCACTCTAGATTTTGTTTTCCTTGCTGAATGGCCATCTTAGTGAACATCAATGCTGTACTTATTTATTCAGGAGTTTCCCAGTTTGGTATCACAGTAGCTCATTTACAAAGGAATCTTACAGAGTTATTACTCAAATTTCTTCCAAGTGCTTACTTATACCAAACTTGAGTACCTCCAGTGACATGGCACTCACTATGTTCTTTGAAGAGTTTTGATAGGTTTTTGGAATTGGGCTTCTTTGGGGGCAACAGAGGGCATGGGGTCAAATTGCCAAAATTTGCTTCTAAGTGGTAAATACTGTGACTTTGAGCAGCCATAGGATCTTTAGGGCTGCTATGGAAGGTGTCTTGCCTGAGGGTTTTGGCCCCAGGCAAGTTCACTATGGATTCAGTGAGACTGAGGAATTAAAATGGAACATTCTTGAGGTAAAAGGGTTTATTACTCAGCTTTATTCTCCCAGTGAGAACTAGAACCACATCTGCATCCAACAGTCTTCAGGTTTATAATCCTCCTCCATCTCTGCCCCTACCCAGAGCACTGGACAGAGCTCTTTATATAGTGACTCAGTCAATAATAGCTTATTGCCTATGGGTGTGGAAGCAGTAGCCTAGCAGCAGGCCAGTTACATCATCAAGTGGTTTAGGGTCAGGTGAGGATCCTGGCCATAGCAACTTCCATTTTCCCCACAGAGGGTCTGCAGATAGGTTCCAGACTTCCCCCAGGAAATTAAGTATATTATCCCTTTCCATTTCTGTCCAGCCTACACATAGAAACTTTTGGGTTATGGCCCCAGCTGCAGTGTTTCTGGAGGAAGATAACTTGGGAAGAATGTATAACTTTATAATGGAGATAATTTTGCTCATGTTCCTAGGTGTCTGCAGAAATAGGTCTTGCTTAAGTTTTATTACCTTCCTGAGACTGACAGAGCCACACACAACACCCACAAGCTTTATTTATGGACTTTTTCATCCCTGGCCAGAAAAAACCAGAAGTAAAATCCTCACTTCTTCCAGATGAAGAGAAGGAAGTCAATCCTCCTTCTTTGGGCCTCCATCTTTGGCTCCTAGTAGTCTACCTTGGCCTGTCTCCACCCTGCCCACAGAAGTTAGCTGTTCCCTCACCCTCCACCCCCACTTGTTGTCATTTCTCAGCTCTCCTATGTAACCCAGGCTTATTTAATTTGGGCTAATCTCCACTCCTGACTCAGGTAGGTGTGGTAGTAATAAATCAAAATGAGGACACAAGCTGTCAGGAGAGACTTGTCAGTCTAATCAACTTTATTAGCAGTGAGTCACAGGAAAGTCTCTGGCAGCTTTTTCTCCCCTTTTGCTTGATGCCTCCCTTTAGTCTCCATGAAGTTGCCAGCAAAGCACTGGCAACCAAGTTGGAGCTGAATTAGCAACAAGGATGTGGGAGTTGGGAAATCTTCATGTGGCACCCAGTGGACAGCCACAAATACTGCTGTGATCAGGGCTCACAAGGATGGGGGCAGCAGCCTGGGTTTTCCAGTGGGATTCCAAGGGTCTTCTCCCACTGCATTTGGGGAAACTATAGTTTAGACACCGGTTTATAACCTCTAGAAACCTGGAACTGGACAGTATGAAAAAAACCCATCTAAGCCAACTTTTTGCTTTGGGGCAGGGAAAGATATTTAACAAACTTTCACCAAACCAGAGGGGGGGGTGCATGTGAGAAAGAAAAGTGGCCTTGAATCTGGTGGCTTTGCAGCCCCTGATTCTAGATTTTGCTGAGGCCATGCTTTTTGCTATAGGGTATCAGACCTGTGTCCTCATGATGGATCTTCCCTTTTTTGCTTTAGTAGTTTCAGTAGGTTTCTGTTTCTTGCAACCACAGCAGTTTTTATTAAGAAAGCATATTGAAGCACAGCATTTTGCAACATGCACATACTGAACAAGTCTCCAATTGGGGTCTTCTCTGAGCTTCAGAGTTATACATCTAGCTGCCTGGTGATCTCCCACATGGGGTCCTACAGGTCTCAACTGAATAGCAAATCTATTGTAAACATGAAAACATTGAAGCCCCCTGGACAACATTCCCATTCCTGATACTTTCTTTGAAGGTCAACACTGTTATCAGTTACCTTATATGCTGCCAGACCTTCTTGGATATGTTCACACATAGACACATACAGAAATAAATGTAGATATAGATAGACAGATGGATGTATGTTTTTGTCTTAAATGACATTGTATTCTACATATCATTTGATAACTCATTGTTTTCCTACTTAAGATGTCTTGGCCATCTTTCCACATCAGAATATTTATCTCAGTCTTTTTACCTGCTGCATAGTATCCCACAGGGTGGCTATACCATAATTGATTTAGCTATCCTTACTGTAGAACATTTAGGTTGTATCCCCTTTTGTTTTTTTCAATTACAAATATGATTGCATGGATATTCCTTCTAAAGGCTCTTTTGATATGTGCAAGGGCTCCTCTGGTATAAGCATTAAGGGCTGGGCTTGCCAGCTCCCAAAGAATGAATCCAATCCTATCCTCCTTGCCTGTCATCCAGCCAGGGGAATCCACAAGTCTTCCTTCTCCCTTCCAGCCAATCACCAGTGCTGGCCAGGATCCATGCCTTGCTTCAAAATTCAGCTCCTGCTGTCAGTCTTACTCCTCCTCTCTCCTTCATACCTGCACCCCTCCAGCATGGACCACTGCCTACCTTCCATGTTCATGCTTGGCCCCTTCTGATCCACCTCTACTCTCTGCTGGAGAGACCCAGAGAAAATGAAACCTGATAGGGTTGTCTGCTGCCTATCCACAGGCTCCCCAGTGCCTCAAGGGAAATTGCAGCTCCCCACCATAGCATGCAAGGCCTTTCATAGTATGAGCCTGGCTCCCTAGTCCAAGTTATTTCCATGTCACTTCTGCCTTAACCCCCTAGAAACAGGGAACTGACTGTAGTTCTCCACTTACCTCCATGCCACTATTTCTTGACTCTTTGCTTTTTCTCATGCTGCGCCTTCTGCTTAGAACACACTTATCCTTTTCCGTTTGCCAGATTAACACCTATACATCTTTTAAGACCCAGCTCAGGTGCCCTCATATGTTCCTGGAAGTGCACTCTGCCCGCTCTAGTACTGCACTTCTCAACTGTAATCTAAAGATTTACTTAAGTATCGGTTCTCTCACTAGACTATGAGCTTTGTAAGGGTGAGACATTGGTTTCAGCCACCTCTATGCCTGCAGATCACAAAGACAGCATCTCCCACTGTTAATCCACATCCTTTTGTGGGGTCTGTCCCCACTTCCTGTCTCCAAGAAGTTGCTGGGGGACCCAGACTGAAGTCAGTCAATGGGAGCAGGTATTAGTCCCAGGACTTTTTGTTCAAACTGTTGGGGAAAAAAGGCTCTCTTTTCGATTGGACTTGGCATTATGAGAATATAAAGCTGGTGAGGTTGCAGCCATCTTTTCACCTTTAGGAGTTGGTCTATGTGAGAATGAGAGCCGAGAGAAGAAAAGAATAAACACTGAGTTCTGATGGCTTCATCTGAGCTCCTAGATTCAGCCATGTACACTCCACTGAACTTTCCATTGTTTAAGCCAATATGTTCGTTTACATTTTAAATCAGCATGAATGGTGTTTTCTGTCACTTGCAACTGAAGGAGACCAGTGGACATGAAAAGAAAGGGCAGGCATACCTCACCCTCGTGTAGTATCCCCACCACACTGAATAGGCTGTGACTAATAGGATACTGCAGAAGTAGCAGTGTGTCACTTCCAAGGCTCAGCCAAAAAAGCCCTGTAGCTTCCACCTTGTTCCCTCCTGAGTTGTGGCCTCTGGGGGACACAGGTGCCATATGTGAGGACATTCTAACAGACCTGTGGAGAAGCCCACATGGGGAGGAACTGAGACTTCCAAAAAATCATCAGCTGTGTGAGAGAGTTACCTAGGAAGCAGGTCCTCCAGCCCCGATAAAGCCTTCAGAAGACTGTGACCTGAGGACAGACCCCAAGCCAACATCCCCACCTGAGCTGTTCCCAAATGCCTGCCCCACAGAAACTGTGAGAGATAAAAAATTATTGTTGGAAGTCACTGAGTTTGGAATAATTTTTTACATAGAAATAAATAACTTATAGATAACTACTTTACCTCCCAAATCTGCTGCCCCAACAAGGAGCCCCAACCCTCATAGCTCCTCAACATTTAAAGGGGAGCAGCATTCATAAAGCATTTCAGGCAAAAAAAACATCCATCAGAGTCATCCCTGAATACTCTGTTTTCCTCACAACTCATGTGCAGTCCAAGTATCCATCCTGGTGACTTTCCCTCAAACTGTATCCTGAATTGCTATGCATTTCCACTTCTATAACCCTAACCCAGCCACCATGATCTCTCAGCTTGACTGACACGATGGTCTCCTAAAAACTCTCTTGGCTTCACTCTTAAACCCACATAAAAGTTTCTTCTTGAAGACAGAAATATTTTATTAAATTTCACAACAGATGCTATCATGTTCCTCTTTGTTCTAGTGGCTTCTCAGCCAACTTTAAATAAATCCCAACTCCCTACCTCAGTTAAGGTCCTGCATGCTCTGGCCTCAGCTCCCTTTATACTTTATGATCTGCTGTGCCTTCCATCTGTCCCTTGAACACACCAGGACCGCTGCATACCAGGGCTCAGCCAGGACGGTTACTTCCCCAGATCTTCACACGGCTGTTCCTCCTCCTCATTCCGGTCTCCAGAGAGTCACAGTCAGCCTGCTATGGCAACCTTGACCACTTCGGCAGTAGCCTTTATTTACATCTCCTACATTTATATTTACCTGAAACAATATTATTTTTTCAAATATTATGTTTTCAAGTTTCTTGCCTTCCTCCCTCTTAACTGAAACAAGTTCTGGGAGAGCAGGGCCTTGTCTTGTTATTCTCTGCTACAATCCTACTGCCTATATGAGTATCTGGCTTATAGCAGGTGCTCAATAAATATTGTCCTAGAAGCTGACTAATGTTCTATGGGATAGGCCTTGGGCAATACTGAGCCTAATCATCTCAAAAGTCTATAGCAGCTCCCAAATGGTGCTTTTCCTCGTTCAACTGACCCTGCTCTTCTCTTTGCCAAATACACACCCTATGAAATGGAGAAAACATGCCTTCTCTTTGTAACTAGAGTTTTCCCATCACCAAATTCAGGTGGCCATGGCTTACCTAGGACTGGTGGCTTCCTGAAAGCTATGCAGCCAGTGTGTGTCAGGGCTGGGAATTTGAGTTCCACTCCAACAAACCCAAGAAGCTGTGATGGAGAGGAGAGGCAGGACAGGAGTCAGCAGAATTTGATTATTAATGGAAGTAGAATCATCATGAAGCTTCAAGGTCCCTTCGCACAACAGCCCCTTTCAAGGCCCTGGGAGAGGCACTAACAATGGGGTCACATGCTCAGATGTTTTTGTAAAACTTACATGAGTAAGGTAGTTTGTCTACTTCAGCTGAGGCTGTTGTTTCTTTCTGTTGCAATACACTCCCATCAGGTGATGTTGGCAAGCTGTGGGCATTTTGGGATCTGGCTAAGAATATGTTGAGTTAGAGTCCTATTTAGCAAAAGCATAGTGGGATATATATGTATGGTTTCCAGTTGATTTCACACAGAGCTAAGCTATTGCCAGCCATTCCGGGAATGGCTTCCCGGAATATTCCTACTCTGTCTTACTGACTCACCTGTGCAACAACATGAAGATATGGGGCCAAGCGTCATAGCTCCAAAGCTTGTCCAGTCATGCGCAACACCAAAAGACAGCGAGGAAGTAGAGCTAGAAGCTAGTCTCTGGGACATTGTTTTAATCTTCATACATAAAACAGAAAGTGAGGGAGTTGGTCCTCATTGACACCTCAGCAACATGAAAGCTTTCTTCTGCCCAAAGAACTTTTCTGTTCTCTCTATAGAAAAATCCTATTACTGAATCATTGTCATATGAAGAGGCAATCAACGAGTATAAAGCAAAAATATGTAGAGAATAAGAAAGTATTTTAGAGGTGTGCCAGCAGTTAATACAAACACTATGTTATTTTTCTGGTTGCTCTGCTATTTATGTAGCTTGTCAATTTTTTAAGCTTTCTTATTCATTATGATTTCTTTTCTTCACTCCAAATCAATATTCACTTCTACACTTAAATTTGTTTTCTTTTTTCCTTAAAGAGGATTCCTAAGTGGTACAAGCTTCTCCATGGATCTCTTATCCACAGCTGATTATCAGCTTGGACTTGGACTTGAATGAGGAGGCTGTAGTGGGACTTGTGAGGGAATCAGGGTGGGTGTCCTCGGTTGTGAGGTCTGTTCTGGCCAAGAAGAGGCCAGTCCCGGTTTGCAGTGACAAGAACAGCTATGGTCCCCCCTCCAGCACTGCAATCCTCTTCCCTTCAGCCCTCACCATGGGCTGAAAGCCAAATGATTTCCTGTGCTTTCTGTTTATCAGCTCTCTTATCATGATGGTGAGAGCCACCTACTCAATAAAACAAAGCAAATAAACTCTCACAAACGCACCAACAGCTCTGAGTGCACAGGCCCTGATTTTATTTCCTAATTAACCAGTCATTCTCAGCCAGTCAGATGATTTGCTCGTCATCCCATTCAGATTTGTGGGCAAACAAACCATCCCTGGGTCTCAGGCAATAGCTCCTGGGGTGGGGAGGAGGGAGGACGGGGAGGGAGAGGGGGAGGGCCCTCACCCCCATTCCTCTTTTCTGTGGCTTCCTGCGTCCCTCCTCCCTGCCCCTCTGCTGTCTGCTCAGAATTAACAGGCTTGCAAGGCTGTTTGCAGAATGCCCAGGGCCAAGGTGATGACGAGGTTCCCGGGAAACCTCTTCCCTCTGCTGTGTCCTTTCCTTTCCGTTCACTTGTCAGTCCCCAGGGTGCTCTGATTGGGAAGGTAGCCCCAGTGAGCCGATGAGCACGATTAGTGCAGCATCTCTTCCCAACAGGCTGGACAAGGAGGCAAAGGGGCCCCAGGGAGAAAAGGAGAGATGTTCCACCTTCCCAGAAGGCATGTGGATGCTCCCAAGCACTTACTTCTCTGCTTCTCACCAGCTCTGCATCCTTGGGAAAGTCACTCCCCACCTCTGGGCCTTTGTCTCCTCAGCCTTGAAAGGAAGAAATAGTATTCTAAGGTCTCATAATAGTGGTTCTCACACCAAAACTGGCAAGCAGATGTGTTTTGAGGGCTCCACATAATACATTGCCTTGTTTTGTTTTTATATTTGGATTAGTTGGTAACACTTTAAAAATGTGGAGTCATCGTTTTGAAAATGTAGATTTCAGGCTTCTTTCAAATTGCTCAGAAAGTCTGGTTTCAGTGGGCCCACATTCCCTCATGACAACAGTTAGCTGCAGAAGAGAAGCTGCCCCTGAGAGAAGGGACATGTTCCTTCTCATTCACCACAGTCCCCACCATTTCTATCATATTCTACCAAACCATCTTCATTCATGAAAGTTATTTGTGTGACCCTTGAGGGCATGTAAGTTTGTGATGGTAGTCTCTATTTTGTTTCATATTCTGTCGTTTTAATGCTGCATTCCTTCTGAGTACTCACAGCTCATTCTATAGGTGTTTATTGACCCTCTCTCATGGTGCCGGTCCTATGCTAAGCAGTGAGGAATGCAGAAATAAAGTGTGGCCTCCCCCTTGAAGAACCTAAAGTTCAGTTCCAGGGACATGGGGCTGGCTAGATAAGAGTCCATGGAGGAAGCCTTCCTCCGTGTTGTGGGGAAACACAAGACCAGTGTAAACCATCTCTCTTTGTTTATCACTGTATAGCCTTACTCCTAATATTTATGTGGTACGTGAAAGTTTTCAATATACTTTCCTATCCATTAGATCTCTGAGTCCTTATCACAATGTAGAGAGGTAGGTATTACTTCCAGATGCTCACAGAAGGTACTATGGTCTCAACGTTTATGTCCCCCTAGATGCATATATTGAAAACTTAAGGCTCCAAGTGGCATTAAGTAGTGGGGTCTTTGGGGGGCAATTAGTTCCTGAGAGCACAGCCCTCATGAATGGGATTAGTGACCTTGTAAAAGAGCCCCGAAAGAACTACGTGAGCCCACGTGAGGATGCAAGAAGGCTGCAACCCAGAAAAGAACCTTCACCAGAGCTCAACTATGCTTGGCATCTTGATCTCAGACCACCAGTCTCCAGAACTCTGAGATATAAATGTCTGTTGTTGATAAACCACCCAGTCTCAGGCATTTTGTTATAGCAGCCTAAACAGACCAAGACAGATGCCTTGTGACTTGCTGTAGTCCTCCACAGGCTGTGTTTTTAATACTCATCACAAACACCTCCAGACATAATTTTAAGACTTGGCATCTGCCATTCTGAATGCATGAAGTGCTGCGCCCACAATACCCTTTGCCTGGCAATCGGTCTTCATGTTCCTGGTCCACTGTCTAAGAAGATACTGGTGAGGTGTCTCAGCTACAGGCAGATACAAAATTCCCCCTAGTTCTCTGCATGTCACTGGCCTCTGAACTCCCTATTTTCTCCCAGGTCTGCTTTTATCTCCAAACAGCATTGCAAAGGGCAGTAGCCAATCCCAGACTCTCTGACTTCCTGTGGTCCAGGGAGCATCCAACCTGGCCAGCCCTCTCTGACTGTATATATGTGGAGCAGCAGTTGTATTCCATTCCCTTTGGACTGACCAGAGAATAAGTATCTAGGGTAGGAGATATGGAAGAGTCTATAGATCTAAATATCCCTTTCTCTCAGAAGACACACTTCTGAATTCTTTTCCTAGGCTCCACACCAAAGGTTGGAATACTGCTCCACCCTCTGTGACTGCCACAAAGGTGGGTGTGAGTGATGGTGATGGATGACCCCCTGACAGGCTGCCGAGGACACTGTGGGCTGTGCTTCCATCTTCATGGACATGTATGATGCTCCTCTCCTAACAAGCTTCTGTCTGGTTGAAAGTAATAAATCTCCTGTGATTTAAGTGACAAGCTGTTGGGATTATTTCCTTTGGCTTTGGCATAAAGAGGAAATGTGAATTCAACATCATCTGGAGTGGAAGGAATACATCAGATCTGAAGACTGGGTTTTTCCAGCTGAGCAGGACATAGAGGACTAATCCTGGTAGGGACATGAGGTCACTCAGCTGGAAGATGGAACAGTGAAGATACAGAGCTAGGCCCTCAGACTGCAAATCAGGTGTCATTTTTCTCCATTATCCTGTCTCATTCTTTACCTCTAACTGCAGGTACTCCTACCTCCACTTAGGTACCTGTGTCATTAGCATGTTCCCATCACCCACTGAGCTGCCTTTATCGTGTACCAACCAGTAGACCTTTTCTGACCCATCCCTTAACCCAATTTAATCTGCCCCATCTAATTAGCCCACATGCTAACTCACTCCCTGATGCTGATGCCTAATGGTTATCACAAACCCTTTACTCACACAGAGAGTCACACTTTTCCAAATCCTGCCTCATCCTTCTCACATCATATGTGTCTACAACTGGCCAGACTTGAACATCAGTCAAAGAGACAGACTAACATAAGGTAAAGCAGGGTGGTTTCATTGAGTCAGGGACTGGAAGGGACCACAGAGGGTGCTAAGGTCACAGGTGGCACAAAGCCTGAGCTCCTACTCAGGGCAAAGTCCCTAGTTTGTGCTCAGTGCATTCTTGTTGGATGAGAGAATGAATGAATGAATGAATGAATGGGAATGGGAATGGAAATTGCACCAATATCAGGAGAAATGTTGGAGAGTGCCCAATTCAGTGACTGGTACAGTGGAACAGGAAGGATAGAACAGACAGATAGAGAACAATTGGAATGAGTTGGGGAGAGATGATACTGTGGCTGCCTGGCACCCATGTTCCCTTCCTCCTGTAACAGATCTTGATTTCCCCTGTTCCTTACTGCATGCTGTCTAAGTGGGACTGCCAATCAAGGTGATCCTGGCAATGCCTGGTACATCACCCAACCAGGCTAATCAGTCTCTTTCTCTCATGAGAATTTGAGCCTTAAGCAGAGTGATGTAAGGACAGAAAATGCTGGTTGCTGTCTCATCCCACCGGTGATGACTTGAACAGACTATCCCTCATTTCCTGTTGCCTTGTCCACCAGAGCTGGCCTGGTTCTGTCTGCCCCAAGCTTTGTAGTCAAGCTCTTCCTATGAGCAACCCCTATCATTGTAATAAATTTCTTGTTTTAGACTTAGATTAGCCAGAGTGATTTCTGTCACTGACAATCAGATATTCCTAACTAATACAAGATCAAGGGTTAAGATGGTTGGAAGTACTAGGGTCTTAGGCAGTTTCTGAGTTATCCCCCTGGTGGCTTGCTATGTGGTTATTAGTTGGTCAATACACAGGATAATCTGACTGATTTTTAGACCAGAAGAAATGACACCAGTATGTGCCTCCCCAAGTACTGCTCCTAAATAGTAAATCAGTAAGATGGGGGCAGGAATTGAGAGCTCTCTGGTGGTCATTGCATCTGGTCTCAAAGCCTCAAGCCCACCTCAGACCTATTGGGCCCTGACACTCCTAAAAGGGGACCTGGGATACTCAGAGGGCAGCACTGATGGGACTTCAGTGCAATGAACACAGATTTTCCTTCTGCTTCTGCCAAAGACTGACAGCCCAGTCAACAGGACACGCAGGTTGGTATAAGAAGCTAGCTTGACAGGTTCCTCCAGGAAATTCTCTCTCTAGCTCTCTCTTTATCAAATAGAATCCTCCCACACCTTTGTCAGACAATGTTTTTAAAGAGCACTGCTGCTTTATTGTCCCGTGCTGAACAGCTCTGAAGTCTCATTTGAGAGAAAAACCAAGACAGACAAAAAGGAAAGAAGGGGAGGCGAGAAGGAGGGAGACCTGGGAGGGGCAGGCAAAGAGAGTGAGAGCTGAGTCACATCAGGTCTCCTCTGATGATGGACTGGACAGCAAGGGCCTGCAGAAGTGATTCAGGTGGACAGGGAGAAGCGGCTGGCCCCCTAATGAGCTGAAGTCATTAGCAGAGTCCAGAAGCACACAGTGAGCATTGGCTTCTGGGGCCAGAGTCATGGTCCAGCCTCCTCATAAGGGTCCTGGAAGATTAATGTTAGGATACAGGGCAGAATAGGGAAAGCTGACTAGCCCCACTCCAGGGCCCAAGAAAGACAGGGTGGAGAGGGGACAACTCTAGCACCTGGACCTCGAGCTCTCTCCTCACCTTCATCCTTCACTCCCTAGTCCCATGTCTCTGTCCATTGTGCTGATTCACTCTGCTCATCTCTGCTCCCACCATCTCCACCACCACCACCACCTTCCTTTTGTCTACTTTTCCTTCAAGCCTTCCACTCCTTTATCTCTGTGGCATTTCATCTCAGACCCTACCTGCTAATAACTTCTCAGTCTCCTCAGCTCAAGTTCAACGTCTTCGAAAAGGAGGGTATAATAAATTCAGCCAGGGGCTACACAGTATAGGAAGCCCTGGCTGGTAGAACGTGCACACCAAACTTTTCTGTGGTTTACTGGCCTGTCCAGGGACTGGCTGACCGAAAGAGCTGTGGCCAGGGCAGCAGGGTCGTGTGGTGTAGAGCGGGTCAGCCCACTGGAAATACCCGCAGAAGGAGGTGAGGCGGGCGGCCCAGGGCTGTAGAACTGGGGGTCAGTGTGTCACTGGAGGTCAGGAGGTCCACCTGCCTGTCACTGTTGCAGAGACTTCTGAAGGTTCCATCCAGGAGCATCTATCAGTGACACCAGGGACTGGAAGGGACACAGTGTTAGACAGTAACCAGAGACCATTAACAAAAGAAGTCTGAACATTCAAAGACAGTTGGTCATCTGAAATGTCAGAAAAGACCACGAGGACCAGTCAGACAAAATCTCTCCCTTCATCAATGGGGCATTCCTAACCTGCAGATGAGACGAGGGGCAACCCAGGCCTGAGCATCTGCTCTAAGCAGGCAGGCAGTGAGAAGGGGCTGTCTCCTCAGGCCTTGGGTCTTTGCATTCTGGTTGTCATCTCTGCAATGGGAGAATAACAGTACTGAGAACATGGGACTACAGGAAGCATAAGTAAAATCCCACACACATAACCTGCTCAGCGTCTGGCCCACAACTAAGTCTCCATGTGGCTAGCCTTTTTAAAAATGATTTTGATTTAAGTTTTGAGATTTATTAAGATGGTGATTATTACTAGCCAAACCCATCGGCCAGAAGAAAGATCTGAGCAGAGAGGGAGGTAGCTCAAAAAGTGATGGCTGAGAACACAAACCTGCTGCTGCTCCATTCTTCGTTTTGTTTACACTAACCAATCTCCAGCCCCCAACGCCCTGGTTAGGGATATGTGAAAAAGGTTATCACAAGGGTCACACTGAGAATTATTAATTCTCTGTTTTCAACTGTTGTGCAACATGGACACACTCTTCCTCTGAGATTGCCTGAAGCCAAGCTGGCCGACCTCTGGGGTAGGACTTTACCACTGCAGTGACAACAGTGTTCTCCTGGAAGAGGAGCAGCCTCAAGTTACAGGCATGGCAACACACTGGGGACCAGGGGTCCCTCCCACTGGGCTGCATTGTGTTCTGTCCTCACTTGTGCCCTGGTCAGATGAGTCACTGATGGTGCTGGGAGGTGGGAACGGTGGGTGGATGGCGGGAATTCTGGCAGCAAAACTAGCAGCTCCTGGCAGTGGAAGAGCTTTTCAGAAGGCACACTGGCATCACAGACATGGAAGATGGTCAGTTTTCCCCTTTCCAGAAGCACCAGAGATCCCCTCCAGGGAGGGTGGACTTAAACTCTTTACTCCTGATCCTTAACTCCAAAGACAAACATCTTCCTAAAGATGGTCTTTTTATGAAGCTTGGTCCCTTTCTTTTCTCTCTCCTTTCCTTAAATCAGTCTCTCCCCCTCTTTCCCCATTCCTCATATTCTGTGATTGTTAACTGAGTTGATGAGTCTGTAGACTGAATGGAGGCATAAATCCAAGAGCAGAACCTCTTCTTGTATCAGGGAAGTTAAATGCCCAGAGAGTGAAGGGACTTGCCAACATTGCACAGCAAGTAGTTACAGAGATGGAGCAAACCGAGGTCTCCAGGTCAGGTCCCAAGTAGGTTCTTCCGCCTGCAGGAGAGGGTCCTAGATGAATCCCACTTGACACTACTTCTGGCCAGAGCAAATAGGCATGAAATCCAAGTAAAGAGATCTGTGGCCAGTTATCATAGGAAACACTGGATTGAGCAAGGGTGAACACGCTTGCCTGATGTAGGGCTCCTCACAGCCTTTGACATATTACAGTACATGAGAAATCTCATGGTTTGGGTCGGGGTGAGGTACACTAGGATATACAGTATTTTACAGACTTACTTGACCTTTATTTTTCCAATAGCCATCTTACAGACTAACATGCAGCAGAACATACCGGAAAACACTGTGCCACACAATGCTGCTTCATGACCCAGCCTCAAGAATGGATACCCCTTTTCAAACTTCCTTCACAGGAGAGAAGCAGCTCCTTTCACACAAAGAGACTGGGCTGAGTTTCTGGAAACATGAGCCTTTAAAAGGAAGGGGACAGCATAAAACAGATTCAAACTAATGAAATGCTCTTTCTCTCACCCTACTTTATTTCTAGAACTCTACATTTAATGAAATATTTCAGGATGGAAGGGGTGAGGAGAAGCAAGTTTGCCCTGCTCCCAAGACTCTGCCACATTTCAGCCCAGAGAAAACTAAAGCAGGCCTCCTGAAATAGAAATTAGATATTATCTCTCTCTTTCAGTGTGTGCATCTCTGTCTTTCTCTCCTTTTCTCTTTCTCTTTTACTCTGTGTCTGCATCTCTTTCCTTTTTTACTCTATCTTTCCTTTTCTCTCCTCTCTTTCTGTGTGTGTGTGTGTGTGTGTGTGTGTGTGTGCGTGTATGTGTGTGTGTGTATGATTGTCTCTACCTCTCCTTTTCTCTCTCTCTTTCCCCATCCCATACCCTTTTTTCTCCCCACTCTCCATTTTTCCCTGTGATGAGAAAAAGAGAGCAAGCTAAAGGATTCTGGGCTGATCCCGGGCCAACTGTGGTAACAAAACTCAGTGTGCGCATGTAGAGGCTTTGGAACAAAAATACCTTGTAACTATTATTTTCATGAGTCTCTGACCATCCACACACTCCCTCTCCCATTCTTTTAATCTGGAGCTACTGAGAATCAGTATTTTCCTCACCTTTGTAATATGAGAAACAAGTTAATTAAAATCAATCTCAACTCCAGTCTCAGAGCGTCTCTGCTTTGGCTGCAGATCTATCAACAGTATGTTTTGATAGCAGCGCATGAAGGTGGTTATTCAGAGTCACTGATAATTGAATTAATTTAGGAGGCATTAACTAAGCCCTATGATTAATTACACAGGCAGCAGACAGAGCAGTAACTCACCATGGTGTAACTCATCATGGTGGGTAGCTGGATGAATAAGGTAAATGCCAGCTCCCTTTTATCCAGATCCAAACACCCAGAACACTCAAATAACCAGAATGGTTTTCACAGCTTGCAGATGTTTACAACACTGACCCTAACAAACATTGGGTCCTTGAAGGTCTTCCTGAACCCTGAAAGAGAGGTCAGAAGGTATATGAATATGCTCATTTTAAGGAAATTTTATTTGACTCTATCTCTTTGAAAGTTGGTCATTTATGAAGGATATTTGTAACATATCTCATGGCATCAGAATTCCTTAATTAGTTTTGATCCCATTTCTCCATTTATTAACCAGTCTGAAATAAATAGAAATTAGAAACTCTCTCTCCCTCTATCTCCTTCCCCATTTTTCACAATATACACATACACACACAGGTTAATGTCCATGCCTATCACATACATATCATTCCTATAAATATAAAGGTTACATGCAAGTATATATGTTCATAAATAATAAAATAAAATTGGGAATATAGATGAAGAATTATACTCAGAAAATAATTAATGTAGAAAAGACAGAAGAATAGGTGAGGAGAAGGTAGGGGATATTTCTGTTTCTCCTGTTGTAGTCCTCTGGCCCCTCTCTCCACCTATTACCCATTTCTTAAGGCCCAATTCAAGAGCCTTGCTTTTTCTTGAAGAGTTCACAAATGCCTGATTGGGATGCCAGTTTTCTGGGACAGTGCTTCAAAAATGTTTCAGGCAAATGTTAGATACAGTGTCTGGCCCATAAATGAAATGTGAACTCATACTAACATAGCATCTGGCCAGGTATGGTTTCAGAAGGGCTCCCCTGAAATGGGTGCTAACCCAATCCTGCAGGTTCAAAACTGAAGTTCAAAAGCCATGGAAAAGTCACACATGCCTGACTCCAAAGCCCAGGCTCAAAGAACCACTTCCTCCATGGAGTCCTGGAGACCTTCCAGGGCCATCTGATTTAAGAACTGCTTTCTTTGGGTCCAGCTTGACCACTGAGGATGGAAGCGAAATAGTTTTTATTTGTATTACTCAAGTAATATGTGATTGCAGGCTCATTATAAAAGATTGGAATGATCATATGTGTGCCAGAAAGCCCCAAACGGCCAGTGAATCATCCTCTAATCCCTCTTTTCTCACTAGAACTCAACAGTTTTGTTCATGCATTCTTCTGATCAGCAATATGGACCTTTACATAAATCAGTTTTGTCTGTTTTATGATCACACCACCTTTTACAAGATGCTTCTTTATTTAAAACATGCCCTAGAAATCATTTCATAGTGGTACATATAAATCTATACCCTGTCTTAATGCATAGCCCTCTAATCTGCTTTTTTCAAACCATTTTACTAAATACCTCTGTGAACACATGCCAGGAGATTGCCAGTCTAGATTCCTAAAAGTGAAATTTCCAGGTGTTATGGATTGAACTGTGCCCCTTCCCCAAATTTGTATGTTGAAGTCCTAACCCCCAGGAGCTCAGAATGTGAATTATTTGGAAATAGAGTCGTTACAGATGTAATTAGTTAAGTTAAAATGAGGTCATTAAGGTGGGGTTTAATCCAATATGATTTGTATCCTTCTAAAAAGGGGAAATTAGGACACAGAGACAAGCCCACAAGGAGAATCCCATATGAAGGTGAAATCAGAGATTGGGATGGTGCTTCTGCAAGCCAAGGAATGCCAAAGACTGACAGAAAACCACCAGAAGCTAAGAGAGAGGCATGGAACAGTTTCCCCCTCACGGCCCTCAGAAGGAACCAACTCTGACGATACCTTGATCTTACACTTTCTGCCTCCAGAACTATAAGACAATAAATTTCTATTGTTTAAACCAGTCAGTTGTTAGTACTTTATTATGGCAGCCCTAGCAAATTAATATGCCTTGTTTGCACATTTAAGCTTGATGTATAGTGCCAATTGCTCCACCCCATCAATATTTATCATCGCAAAGTTCCAGGTATAGTTTTTAAAACAGTAAAGGTCTTCAGACCCAGCAGGTACCATACGTATATGCATTACCAGCAATAAAAGTTATAATAATGATAATGACAAAATAATAATAAATATTAAAATAAAATAAAATTATTTTTAATGTATTATTATTAAATAAAATAATGATAATAATAGTACCTGTAAATGCTGAGAATCACTTTTGTGATCTCACTGAGTACTGGAAATGAGCCTGTCCTGATTTCACCCCTATCAACTTGGATTTTCCAAGCAATTGTATCACAATCTTTTTGGGGTGACAGTGGGGGAAGATGCCTCACAATAAGGCAGTATAGGCTAAGAGACAAAGAAGGAATGCAGACAGAGAAGTTAGATGTTCAAAGGACAGAGAACTTCCTCCCAGCTGGCATGAGCTATGTAGAAATAGATCTCAGGGACTGGGAGGATGAAATCATTCTTTGCTCACCAGACTCTCTGCCCAGAGGGGTGCGGCAGAGCACAAGGGCCAAGAAAGAGCCTGTGCTTTGGGAGTCTGGCAGTCATGAGCACTGCACGAGTTATTTCATGGCTTTTCAGTTTTGGTTCTGCATCTGCAGGACTGGGTTAACACCCATCTCAGGGAGCCCCTTCTGAAACCACACCCTGGGCAGATGCTACATTAGTACGAGCTCACATATGAACATGAATGTTTCCTCCCACCATATCCCTAGGTTCATATTTGCCATCTATCCAACATGACTTTAAGAAAAAGAAAAATCATAGAAAAATGTTGATGACAATGATGATGATTGGGACCAGACTGGACTGCTCTTTCTCTGAGTCATAATGATGGATAGTGCATGGACACCTTTCTGATGTGTTTTAAGGGAATAATAGAAATCATGACTAGCTCCAGAATCATGTAAAATGTGGTAAAGGTAAAACCTGCCACAAGCATGTTAAGTTCTGTCATTAATTATTACATTAAAGTATCCCAAGTCCACTCAACAGATAGGACTCAAACTTGTTCATGTAGGAAATCTAGGGTGATAGAAATATTGGTGGAATTGATGTTTATGGTAAATAAGTTGATAACAAGGGCAGGACATGACAGTAGGTCTCATCAGCAAATTGAGACTAGCCTTGTTTTCTGCCAAACTACTGGAGAGAGAAGCATTGCATAATTAAGGTTCTCTGGTTAAGCTGATGAAGATCATCTCCTCACATCAGCTAAGAGGTCTGCCCCATGCCCCATAACAGATGGGGCTTGTTATGGGCAATCAGTGTGCTGTAACAAAGGAAGAAGCATGGCCTTATAGCCCCTGAAATTAGCTGAAGTCTTCCACAAACATAAAAGATGGTGGATGTATCTTCACTCATTCTCTTTCCAAAGAATCCCAAACTATCAATAGTAATGCGACAGTGTATACTCAACAAGTTCACATATATAATGGAGTTACATATTCCATTCTGACTTTGAGATGGTCAAGCTCTCAGATTGTTCATAGAATCTTCTTTTTGAAAAATAAACAAGCAAAGCAGAATCAGCCACTAGTGTGGTCTGTGGTCAAGAACTAAAAATCACACAGTCTTAGACATGGACTCAAAAGAATAGGGCTCTCGTCCAGCTTCCTCTGGGGGGCAGGGTGCCCTTGGACAAGGACCCTCACCCTCTTGAACTTCAGTTGCTTCCTATGAAGAGGATTCTAACACCATTGGCCCAGCTCACCTCATAGTATTATAAAGATCAGATAGGACAAGAAGAAAAGTGCTTATAATAATAGTTAACATTTGAAGCATTTACCATGGGTCAATCACTATTCTAAGAGTTTCACATTTGTTAACCCCTCTAATCTTTAAAACGACCCTACAAAGTAGGTACTGTTAGTTTAATCTCCATCCTGTAGATGACCCTGAAGCACAGAGTAGCTGGGAAGCTTGTGCAAGGCCTTGTACACTATAATGGAGGCTGCCGCTGCAGTCACAGACAAGGGTGTCACTGTTGATGGGAGAGTTCAGGAGAGTAGCTGAAAGAAGATGGCCAGGCAGACAGGATAGTTGGACTGGCTGGCCCTGTGCCTTTTCACAGAGGAGAGGTTTCTGAGCAAGACCTCAAGACTTGGGCCTGGGCCCATGGCTGGAGCAGGGTGTACAGACCTGAGCAAAGGCTTTATCCAAAAGATCCAAGGCTAATCTCTTTAGTCTGGTTTAAGCATGAGACTTGCAGAATGAGTCAGTTTCAGAACCTGACATGGGCATCCAGCACCCTGCCTGGCTCTGGTGAGATCCTCAGGAAATGTTATATGATCATTAGCACCTTGGCATGGATATTTTTAAGCCCTCAGCTTCCAAGTAAGCACTAACCTGGGTACCCCCTCCTCTTAAAGTAGGGATACAAGGCAAGGTGGTCTTATCCAGGCCTCTCAGGAGGTGAGCAAGCATGCCATGCAGGATTGGCCCTAAGCCAGTGATGCCAGCCCTACCACACAGGCCTCACTTACCATCTCTTAGGAACCTGCTCTTCCTCTAACCAAACAGATCCCTGAGTTTCTCAGCAAATTTAATATTAGGGCTGGAACAATCTTTCTACTATAGCCTGTGCTTTCTCCAGAGAAGGAAGACCATTCTTTGCCAAGGCTTTCCAGCTCCCCAAAGACAGAGGGATATCGATGTTCCCTCTGGCTAAGAGAGAGTGAAAAGAAATCATTTTTTAGCACCTGTCCAAGTGGTGGTATACTGTATTAGATGATTTAACACTGTTTCAGCCTGCATTTGATTTTGCTTGAAGATTTATACTAAAGCTGGATAAAGATGTCACAGTGTTTCCTTTGCCCAAATAAGGATGGCAAATGGCTACCATACACAGCCCTACTTTTCCCTTCCATGTCAGTGGCAGACATTGCTAATCAATCATCTGATCCACTGACTCCAGAAATGGCTTAGAATCCTCAATGAGACTCTCCTGGCTATCTGAGCTGGCATGTAAGATGAAAACCATTTGCTATTTCTTCCAAAGAAGGAAGACAAGCTGAGAAGAACAAAAAACAACAGAAGAGACAGACATAATATCAGGTGACTGGGAGAAAAAATAAAGAGAGAGGGAGAGCTGAGAACTTTGCCAACTGGATGGTTCTGGGGGACAAGTGATTGAAAACAGCATGGAGAATTTAAGAGAGCTATTGAGAAGCTGTAGCTCCAGTAACCAAAAAGAAAGTGCTAATGTAACACTTATCACATGGACTATAACTCTTTAAGAGTTGAAAATAAGCTGGGCAGAGTCAGTGCTGTAAAGGAGACCAGAGACAGTCAGTAGGATATACACAGTGATTGTTTAACCATGAAAAGAGTGAGGGATGGACTAGCCCAGGTATTCCTATGCCTGGGGAATTTCTATTCTTATGCATGTGTTTGCTCATTCATTCATTCATTCGCTTACTTTTACACAAATATTTATTTTGTGCCACCATGTTCCAGGAGCTGTGTAGGCACTGAAGATGCCCAATGAACAAGACATTTGAGGGCCCTGAATTCACATAGCTTTACTGCCTTTCCTTGAAATTCAAGAATGGCACAGCAGCTAAGATACCTTAGACTAAGCCCTTCATGTTACAGTTGGGAAAATGGAATTGGGATTTGGGAGAAGGACTGGAGGCAGCCAAGGCTCACCTTGGAAAGCTCTGAGCTTAACAGAACCAGCTGAGCCCACCTCAGGAACAGCTCTTGCCTTTTCTGGGTCAGTGAGATCTGGGGCTCCTTCTGGGTTGGGCTGGCGAATAAAATTACCCCTCTGGCTAGAAGGGATCCTTTATTCCTGATTGATTCTGATGAGAACTACTGGGATGGAGGAAGGTCCAGCAAATGCATTGGTGTGAAGTACAGAAGACAGGACAGCCCTGCCCCTCTGGACATCCTTGTGCCAATTCTAACATGAGGAGTGGGCTACATGGTGTCCATAGCACTTGACCTGTGATGTTCCTTGGTGGGGTCCAGTTTAGGATTGGTATTATGGTGATTTGGCACCTCACTGCTCCTTGGAAGGTCTTGCAAAGAAACACTTAGAAACAGCATGGGCAGTAGGTAAAGGGCACAGGTTGAGAAGTGACTCCGGTAAGCCAGCCTGGAAGCCCAGAAGCAATAGTTGTTTGGGTTCGTCTCAGAGACTATTTTGATAATCTGGTTCAAAAGCTTCAGACAATTTTAAGTTCATTATAAATACTAATTGGCTTAGTGGGTATTAGGGTCTTCTGCTAATGTTAGAAAAAATAAAATTATCTTGGCTCAGTACATAAATCTATAAAAAGAGAAAAAACTCTGACCTGCTTTGGATACAGCTTGGGCTTCTGCAGGTGAATGGATGCTTTTAGTTCATGGTTTCAGAGGTTCAGACCCATGAGTGTAGTCTAACTGGGCAACACCAATCTGATTGTCTTAACCGGGCTGGGAGTTGGGGGCTGTAGGCTGCAGCAGCCATTAACCAGCAGTCCCAGAGAAAGAAACATTTTGTGGAAGGTGGAGAGCTTCTGTAAAGGAAAAACTCACTTCTCCATGTCCCTCCTCTACTCACACAGTGCACTTCACTTCTGACATTTCTGGCCACAAAATGCAAGGATTTTTTTCCCACCAAGCAATTCTCTGTGATACCAGCTGAATGTCCTACAATTCGATTAGATTCTGACACTGACTGGAGTTAGTGCAGACTCTACGGGTTAAGGATTCAGTCCCACAAGACTACACCCACTTCAGACAGCCGGTCCCCAAGTGACCTACAACTTCTGTCCAACTTGGCTACATATTGGAGGTTCCCCTTTACCCCTCTCCCATCCTTGCATTCAATTATTTGCTAGAACATCTCACAGAACTCAGGGATACACTTATGAACATTTACAAGTTTATTATATAACAAAGGATATGATAGACAATACAGATGAACAGCCAGATAAAGAGACACAGGCAAGGTCTGAAAGGGTCCCAAGCACAAGAGCTTCCAACCTTGTGGAGATGGGGTGCACCACCTTCCTGGCATGTAGATTGCTCACCAATCCAGAATTTCTCTAAACTGCACACTATTGGAATTTTTATGGAGGCTCCATCACATAGGCATGATTGATCATTCAATCAGTTTCAGCCCCACATTCTTCCCTCTCTGGTGAATGGGGGAGTGTGGCTGAAAATTTCAAGATTCTAGTCAATGCTTGGTCTTTCTGGTAACCAGCCCCCATCCAGGAGCCCCCTAAGAGTCACCTCATTAGTGCAAAAGACATTGCTATTACCCAAGAAATTATAAGGATTTTAGGAACTCTGCATCAGCAACTGGAGTCAAAAACTGAATGTTGGAACAAAAGATTCTCCTAGCACCCCTATGTACAAGGGTTTTAGGAGCCCTGTGTCAGGAACTGAGTGTAGAGACCAGTGTACAGGCATACCTAATTTTATTGTACGTCATTTTATCATGCTTTGCATGTACCACATTTTTTTACAAATTGAAGGTTTGAGGCAACCATGCTTTGAATTGGCACCATTTTTTACAACAGCATTTGCTTACTTCAGGTGTCATAGTTTGGTAATTTTCACAGTATTTCTAATTTTTTCATAGTTATTTTATTTGTTACGGTGATCTGTGATCAGTGATCTTTGATGTTACCATTGTAATTGTTTGGGACACCAAGAACCATGCCTATATAAGATGGTGAACTTAATCAACCCATGCTGTGTGTGTTCTGACTGTTCCACCATTACCCCATCTCTCTCCCTTTGCTTGGGCCTCCCTACTTCCTGAGACACAGCGCTGAAACTGAACACCAATATTGAAATTAGGCCAACTAATAACACTACAATGGCCTCTAAGTGTTTGAGTAAAAGGAGGAGTCACACGTCTCTCACTTTAAATCAAGAGCTGGGAATGACTCAGCTTAGTGAGGGAGGTGTGCTGAAAGCTGAGATAGGCTGAAAGCCAGGCCTCTCATGCCAAACAATCAGCCAAGTTGTGAATGCATGGGAAGTTCTTGAAGAAAATTAAAAGCTCTACTCCAGTGAACACACAAATGATAAGAAAGTGAACCAGCCTTACTGCTCATATAAAGTTTGAGTGATTTGTATAGATCGAACAGCTACAGCATTCCCTTAAGCCAAAGGCTAACCCAGAACAAGGCCCTAGCTCTCTTCAATTCTATGAAGGCTGAGAAATGCAGTTCATGAGGTTTAAGGAAAGAACTCATCTCTATGACATCAGAGTGCAAGGTGAAGCAGCAAGTGCTGATGTAGAAGCTGCAGCAAGTACCCAGAAGATAGAGTAAAATTTTAATGGAAGTGGTTACACAGAACAACAGATTTTCAAAGTAGATAAATCAGCCTTCTACTGGAAGACGATGTATCTAGGATTTTTATAGCCAAAGAGGAGACTTTTAGGAAGGGCTAATGCAACTGTGACTTTAAGTGGAAGTCAATGCTCATTTACCATACTGAAAATCCTAGGGCCCTTAAGAATTATGCTAAATCTACCCTGCCTGTAGGAAAAAAATGGAACAACAAAGTCTGGAAAATAGCATTTATTTAAAACATGGTTTACTGAATATTTTAAGCTCACGGTTGAGACCTACTGCTCAGAAAAAAAAGATTCCTTTCAGAATACTATTGCTAATTGATAGGGCACCCTGTTCACTCAATGGCTTTGATGGAAAAGTATGAGATTAATGTTTTCATGCCTCCTAACACAGCATCCACTCTACAGCCCAAGGATGAAGGAGCAATTTTGACCTTCAAGTCTTATTGCTTACAAAATACTTTTCATAAGGCTATAGCTGCCAAATATAGTTATTCCTTTCCTGGATCTGGAAAAAGTAAACTGAAAACCTGTGGAAATGATTCACCATTTTAGAAGATACTAAGAACATTTTTGATTCATGGGAAGAAGTAAAACAAAATGTCAACATAAACAGGAATTTGGAAGAAGCTGATACCATCCCTCATGGTTGACTTTGAGGGGTTCAAGTCTTCAATAGAAGTCACTGCAGATGCAGTTGAAATAGTGAGAACTAAAATTAGAAGTGGAGCCTGAAGATGTGATTAAACTGCTTCAATCTCATGATAAAACTGGGAGGAGTTGCTTCTTACAAATGAGCAAAAAAGGTGTTTTCTTGGGCTAGAATCTGCTCATAGTGAAGATGCTGTGAAGATTGTTGAAATGACAACAAAGCATGGGGCATATTCCATAAACTTAGTTGATAGAGCAGTGGCAGGGTCTGAGATTATTGACTCTAATTTTGAAAGAAGTTCTATTATGGGTAATATGCTATCAAACAGCATTGCATGCTACAGAGAAATCATAGCATGTGAAGGGAAGGGTCAATTGATTTGGCAAACTTCATTGTTGTCTTATTTGAAGAAATTGTATAGCCACCCTTATCTTCAGCAACTACCACCCTGATTCATCAGCAGTTATCAACAACGAAGCAAGATCCTCCACCAGCAAAAAGATTATGAGTTCCTGGAAGCTCAGAGGATAGTTAGCATTTTTTAGTGATAAAGCATTTTTAAATTAAGATATGTACATTGGTTTTTTAGATATAATACTTTTGCATACTTAATAAACTACAATATAGTGTAAATGTAACTTTTATTTGCAGTGGGAAGCCAACAAATTCATTTGACTTTATTGTGGTGGTCTGAAACCAAAACCACAAATCTATGAGGTATGCCTGTATGTATTTCTTATTATTTCACAGGTTCACAGAGAAGAGAAAAACAACTCCCATCCCAGATAAACTCCCTCTGTGACGGAGCCACCACAAATCCCTCTGGATCCCAGGGCCACAGAGGATAAGTGAATTCTGCTCACAAATACATCCTAGTGGAAGGTCAGAGGAGACAGTTAGAAAATGGGGACTAGAAACACAAAAGTGAAAAACAGGTTTTTTTTTTTTACTGTCCCCTGAAAAACTCAGGGAGTTGGACAGGTGACAAAAGGGAGTTGGAGGCTGATCTTATGCTCCACCAAAGAGTGACCTTGCAGGCAGATGACTTGCCATGACTCCTGGAGCCGGAGAAAATGGTCTCCCAGGAAAGGAAGGATGAACCAGCACTCCCTCCAGGATGGGAACAGATGGAGTTAAATTAGCAGCCTCTTCTCTCCCACCAGGTTCTATTAAGTCTGGCTGCTAACTCACTCCCTTCCTAAGGATTCCTCACTGATCAAGGGGAGGAAGAAGTGTCTGCCAGGAGGAAGCACCTGAAGCACTCACACCCTGCTTTGGCCCCACCCACGTGGCAACAGGAGCCCATTCAGCCCCTTAAACCCAAGTCACCCCACAGAAAGGTGCAGCCCAGTCATGCCTTCTGCAGCTCCTTCATCTCCTCACGGCGGGTATGTCCTTCGAGACACTTGGTCAAAACTCTTGTTTACTTATCTCCTTCTTGTCTATGGTCTAAACTTGAACTTAAGAAGGCAGGGATCTCTTCTGGATTATTTATTGTTGTATATGCAGAACAGGATCCAATCTATTAATGGTGCTCAAAATTTGTTCAATTAAATGAAGGAATGAGTGCATGGGCAATAAATCAGACTTGCTAAGCCTCAGTTTCCTCACTGTGAGGGTAACAACAGTCTTATCTCTTAGGGCTGCAGTGAGGATTTAGAGAAATTGTGTGGGTAAGGGCTTGGCACAGTGCCCAGCAGGTAGCTGTTTTTCTCAGGTCAGAAACTGCAATTCTAAGCCAGCTTCTCTGGGGGCCTTCCTGAGCCCCTGACATAAATGTCTTCTCTACCCTGCACAAATACCCTCTCTTGAGAAACTCAGGAAGGAGCTGGGAAAATAAACCACTCAAGTGCCAACACCCTCAGGTTTGGTGTGGGAAGGCAGAGCCTGTTCAATCTCACAGGAATAGTTCACAGGATTGTTCTTGCACAAAGGTGGCCATCATATGCCAGGGGCCTTCTTTACTGGTTTGTAACAATAATGAGCATTTCTAAATGGTATTGACCGCAAACCTGGGCGAGTCTCCCTGGCTGTAGACAAGCCTGTAACCTCACACAGGGCGAGATGCTGACCTTGGAGACCTCCTTCACAGTAGTGGGCTGTCCCTCCCCCCTGCCTTTCTGGGTCTGGAAGCCACCTTCCTTCCAGGCCTCAAAAGACCCTGCATCTCAGGTCAGAGAATCAAGAATCAAGCTTCTTTTTTTCTTTCTATTGAACACAATGTCCTAGGAAAAGAAATTGATTGACCACACTCTCTATGTGCCTTGGGATAAGTGAGCAGTCTGGACAAACCCTCAACACCTCAGATGAGGATTTGGCTCAATCCCCAGCAGGTGGTCTAGGAATGTGTTCTGCCTGATGGCAGGTGAGGGCCAGCTGACCATGTTTTTCTTTCCAACAGTGTGGGTGGAAGCAAGACCTTGATTTTTTAAAACTATTTTAAGTATCCATCAACTTTCACCAAATAAAACTGCCATTGCCAGGAGAAATTTCCAGAGCTGTTTCATAGCTGAGGATGATTAAAACATTCTATGACCTCCCTTGAAGAATTTCTAGGATTCTTGGAGTGCCTCACTCCTCAGTCTCTGGTTGGGCTACCCCAGCCTTGGGTAGAGGAAAGATGCTGTTGACTGCCCCGGTGGAAAAATGCATGATGAATTACCCATGAGCAGGGAAAACAGAGGTAAGAAACAGGATCATACAAACTAGCTCAGATAACAGGGATGTAGGAAGGGTGACTGGCCAAGGACAGGAACAAAGGACAGCTGAGCCACGTGGGGCCTGGGACTGGACAGCTAGTGTCCATGCCTGTGCCTTCCTCTCATGGTGCTGCTCATACCTTCTCTCTGCTTTTCTCCAGACATCTGCTCCATCCCCTTGGTGCCCACTGCACACTGCCATTTTATGCTGTCATGTGACCTCTCTGCTCTTCCAAATGTCAGCTGCAATGTTGTTTGACTTACTTTTCAGTTTAAGTCCTGCATCACCATAATTGAGATTATGCAGACTCAGAACCAGGTGGCCTGGGTTCAGATTCTAGCTCTGCCGCTTAACTGCCTATGTAACCTTGGGCCTGTTATACCTCAGGTTCCTCTTCTGTAAATGTGGAATAACCATCATTTCTGTCTCATAAATCTGGTATGTATTAAATGAGTTACTTGATGAATAGCACTCAGAATAATGCATGGTAAACGAGTGCTTAAAAACATTAGCTACTGTAGACCCCACAAGGGATGAAATCTCAAATGCCCACCCCACCAAGGAGAATCCATAAGTCATCTACAAAGCAAAACTGGCCCAAGGTAACCAAAACAAGGGAGGGATGGGGCTGAGAAGCAAAAATAGCAATCATCCATCCCAGGAAGATCATTATTTCTAAAGGACACTGCTAGACAGCTCTGTTTAAAAAAGAAAAGTTCTCCCTGATATTCAGCCAAGTCCTGCCTATTATTTCTACATTCTTCCCACTGTTCTTAACTCTTCCCTCAAAGAGTCAAGAAGAAATATTCTGCTGCCAGCATGGATTTGAGAGTCAAATAAACCTGGGTTTGAGCCAGCTTTGCCCACTTGCAATGCAATTTTGTGCAAACTACTCAATCTTTCTGGATCAATAAAATGGGGATAATGACCCTATCTACCGGACATCATTGTAAAGATTGAGAAAAATATATATGCAAACAGATCTTCAAGAATTCAAAGCTGGACCCCAACACTAAGTTTCCAGGACAACCGGCCTCAACTCTTCCTGTCACTCTTTGGGTGGCATGTGCCCAGATTGCTCCCTATTCTGGCTGATTTGTGTTGCCCTTTGCCTGTGTGCCTAGAACATGCTCTTCTTTGGACAATGACGCACTGTTTTGTTTGATGGGAACCACCTTCCCCATTAGACTGTCCAATGAACTGTCAGTCAAGTCTCTGCCTCTAAGGCTCAACCAGTCAGCTGTTCTCCCTGTAAGCTTCCGCTTGAGCTGAGTGATACACATGATGATCGGTGCTTATTTGCTTTGACTGGAGAGATGGTCCAGCTTTCCTGTCACCTTAATCCCTTCCTTCCTCCCTTCTCAGTCTGGATCTCCAACCTCCCAATGCCAATGTGAACCACTACTAAATTCCTTTTCTCTTTGTTGGACAAAGTACAATCCCACTGCTTATAACCAAGGAACACTAACAGAGCACGTCCCGATGGAAATTGGGTTTGTGAGTATTCCTGTGGGCAAGCAAGTTTAGGATGAACTCTCTGGGTCTGGTGAGAAGTGTTGGAAATAAACACCATAATGAGAATATCTGGGAGAAAGACATTATTAAAATGGGAGGACCCCCTGCCTGTGTGTGGTCTGAGGAAGCACTTAGAAGTGGTGGGATTTCAGGAAGAATCTATCAGGTGAATTAGTTGGGAGGCATCACCTACTCCTTCTGTGTTCTGCCAGTATAACACCACACCTAGAATGGAGGGGACACAGGAAGGTTTTTCTAACTGGCACAGCTCCCAAGCTTTGAGGGAAACAGGGAGAAAAAAATGCTAAAATTTGTTTCCTCCAAATGTTCTGGAATGGGTCCAAGTGCACCCATAAAAGAAAGTTGGCACCCATCTCAGAAGTGAGGAGATACAATTCTCTAAACTGCAGTCATAATTTGTAATTGAATGTCTCTCTCAAAAATTCATGACATGAAAGACTGAATTATTAAGTAAATAAAATCATAAATGAGGATCATAACATAGCTACTGGCTACACTAAACAGCTTTCTATTGGGCAGGAGCTCTCAAACAGCTCTGCGATGGCAGTGTTGGCATATACCTCCAACTTCCAGAACAACCGTCCCTTCACCACTAGGAAATGGGGCACCCTGTTCTTTATATCTTGCTGTTTGTGGGTTGGGTTTTTCTACCTAATTAAGACAGCTCAATAGCACTACTTTCTTTTCCCCAAGATGATCTCAACTTGGAGACAGCCCCGGCTTGAGCTGTCACTCACGTTCCCCAACATCGACTTCTGCATTCCTGATAGCCTTTGACAACTGTGAGTCAATTTACCACTTAGACCCCCAAATCCAGTTTTGAATTCTAGCTAGCTTGATCAATTTTTTACAAAGTTCAGCAGTTTTCTTCCATAACTTTTATATTTAAGCCAGAACTCCAGAAACTAGTGGTAGGGATGGAGACTTCAGTGATTCATATTCTGCCCATTCTGACCTCATTTATTTAACAAATGTCTAGTGAGCCCCACTCTGTGTTCAACACCGTGCTGAGCAAAGGGCATTCTGCATTGGATAAAATGATCCCTATCCTACTTCCATGACCTCATGGTTCAGCAGAGGGGAGGAATTCAGCAAATAGGTCCACAGCTAAAATTAGATTCACAAACTGGGATATGTCCTATAAAGGAAACAAAATGAGTTGTTCTGAAAAGGGTTAATCAAAGATATCTTATTTGAGGAAGCGAAGTTAGACAAGATTTTTTGAGCAAAAGACATGTAAGCTGAGACCTGAGGAGGAACAGCAACTGGACAGGCAAAGTCGGGAAGGCTTGGGCTAGAAAGAGCTTTTGGGGAGGGGGATGCATGTACTAAGGCCCAAGGAAGGACGTGGTCTGTTCAGGACCCTGAGGGCTGCCAGTGTGGCTGGAGGAGAGAAGGTACCTGAAGGAAGGGAGAGCAGCTTCCTCGATGGACAAAGAATGTTGGCTCACCTGGGACTCCCCTTGGAGGGGACCTGCCCATGCCCCTGAGTGGTGGCTGTTGGGAGACACTGAGGTACTGAGTGAACCATGGGAGTCAGGAAACAGATTCTGGGGAAAACTGCCCAACACTGTGGCAGGGATTAAACAGGTGAAGGAGGTGGAGCACTGAGCACAGCAATCACCCAATAAATGGGGGCCCCAGCTCTCTCACAGGGTGATGCCAGATTCCTTCCTTTTCTTGGGTCACACAATCTATTAACTAATGAAATGGAGGAAATGTCTTGCAAGGTCCCCTCTTATAGAATTGTGGACGGGGGGCAGGTTGCACATGTGGGATGAGGCAGCCCATCTGAATTCTAGTGTCTCTTCTGGGTGGGGATGGTACGTGCTCCAGCCTCCCAACCTGGGACCATGGTCTGCGCATCCCATTTCTTATCCCAAGCACCACAGGCTCAGATGCCTGGCTGACTTGCTGGAGGGTGGCTGGGCCTTGATTTGATCCTGGTATTTTCAAGAGTCAGTGAGAGGACCCTGCTAGATCAACAAATCTGTCCTGGGCCCTTTCTCCTAGTGTCCACAGAAGCATCCTTAAATTAAGAACAATAATATATACTTGACTTTCCCCCAACCTACCCTGACTTAGCCTTCACTTCCCACCACTGGAGCATCTCCAAAGTCCTAGCCCCAAGTAGCTAAGGGCAGTGGTTGACAGCTACCCCAGGGCCAGAGGGACTTGGTTTGAATTCCATGTGTGATCTGGGGCAAGTTCCTTTGCTGAGCCCATTTCCTCATCTGGAAAATGGGGATGACAATATCCACAGTGTTTCTTTGAGAATTAAATGAGAATGACACATAAACTATCTAGTACAGTACCCACCTTCATGGTACATTTTCAATATAGGCTAGTGGTTATCACAGAATTATTATTTTAAAAATTATTATTATAATCAGCAACAAAGTGAATTCCTAATAAGAACAGTGAACCTGAGAGCAAAATAAAGGTGGAGACCAGACACCCAGCTTCTCATAGGTCCTCAAACGTTAGATCCTAAAAGAGAAGGAGAAACAGAAAGCCCTTTTGAGTCTTAAGTTGGGGGCTGGAGGAAGCAGCAACAGTAGGCTCTGGGGTTTTTCACAGGCACTTCCCACAACTTCGGGGGTTAGAGCCACCATGTCTTTCTCAGCTGTAAGCATGGCTCAGGGAGCATGAGGCCACACTCTGAAAGCCTCATCTCATCTGTGAGCCAGTTGTGTAGTAATGAGGTCTCTGTGTGTCTACCATTTCCCCTCTCTCCACATCCCAGTCATCCCTGAATGAGAAGGTCCTTACACAATCAAACTAAAGTTTTCTGATAAGCATAAAGAAGAAATTTTAGGATGTCCAAGAACTGGAAGATAAGGGAATCATGGATTTCCATAGTATGAATAATGTTGACTAGGTGCTTGACATGAATTGACTAGTTTACTCTTCACAGCGATGACACAGATGTTCTATCATTATCCCTGTTTTACAAATGAGAGAACTGAGTTTGGAGCTGCTTGCTCCAGATCACTCAGCTGGTATGTGCAAGGCAAGTCTGCTTGATTCCAAATTCAGACCCTAAACTACCACACCACAGAGCAGCTTACTATAGGGTGATGTCTCTGTGGCAGCCCGATCTGGGCTCTGTGCCACCACGTTCAGACCCAGGCAAGCTCAGCTGGCAGAGCCAGGACTTCCATACAAGCAAACTGGCTCTAGACCCCACATATGGTGCCATGCTGCCTCTCAAAGGATCCTAGTAACTAAAAACAAATCTTCCCGGAGGTTCCTTCTAAATCACAGAGTCAGGGAATCTCAGCCAGAATCCTGTTCTCCTGTGGAGTTTACTTAAGAATATGGGCTTTGAATATACATGGAGCTGAGTATCAGTCGTGCCTCCTCCACCTCCTAAGACAAATTATTCAGCCTTCTGTGCAGGAATCATCCGTACTTTATGTTATTTAACCAGTGCTTGACACATAGTAGAGGCTCAGAGCCCTGCCCATTGCCAATGAAGCCAGAAGCAACAATGCCTCTCTACCCAAGCCTGGGCCACAGGCAACTTGACAAAAGTGATCTCCAACAGGTTTCCTAGTTGACACGTCCACACTACTTCAACTCATTAGTCATCTATGACCTTTTGATCTGTGGCCTCTAAGCTCAGACCTAGGTCCTGAAGACATTCACTGTTTTTGTTTTGATTGACTGAAATGCATTTATCTGAGTCAAATCCAGCTCCCTCCATGCAGGCCAGGAGTCTCTGGAAACAGAAAGGATTTGCCCACAGGCCCACAAACAGGGCCCCGGAATGAGCAGCTGGACCCTCAAGCAAAGCTCACGGACCTCTTCTTCCCTTTCCTCCTCAGCAGGTGATTAAGTGGATCAGTAACTGAAAGAAGGTTGGTCCCTGGCTCAGGTAAAAGCAAAGCCAGAGCAAACCCCTCGGATTATCCAAGCAGCACGGGGCACGCTCCTGGCTCAAGCCGTGGGCCCCTCTTGTTCTGGCCTCCGCATCGTCTGTGGGTGGAGGCAGGGCTTGCTCTTTAAAGTTAACTTACAATTAGCATTAGTTCAGCTACTAAACACTTCCAGAGTGTCAGGATTGTGAACTCCTGACACTCCAGGAAGTAGGGGAAACCTCTTCCCATGTGAAAAAAGATTAGAAATTCTCTTCTTAGGCTGGTTCCCACAGAACAGTATGAGACGCATAAGGGAACCCTGATAATAACTACTTAGAGTCCCTCAGACTCTGAGCGTTCTCCCCAACATGAGGGACGGAAAGTGCCTCTATTGAGGCCACTGCTTTTTAACAACTTTATTGAGGTATAATTGATACACAAAGAACTTCACATATTTAATGTGTACAATCTGATGAGTTTGGACATATGCAAACATCCATGTTACCATCACCACAATCAAGGTACTAGACACATCCATCACCCGCAAAGTTACCTTGTGTTCCTTTGTGGGTTTTTGCTTCCATTTTTTGTAGTAAGAATGCAATATGAAATCCACCATTTCAACAAAATTTTCCATGCACAATGCAGTATTGTTAACTCTGAGCACTATGTTGTGCAGCAGATCTCTAGGCCGTGCTCATCTCGCTTAACTGAAACTTTATACCCATGAACAATTTCCCATTTCCCCCTTTCCTCAGCCCCTAGCAACCACCATTCAATACTCTGCTTCTCTGAGTTTGACTATTTTAGATATTGCATATAAACAGAACTATACATTATGTGCCCTTCTGTGACTGGATTATCTCCGTGCCACTTTTGAAAGGTCCAGCAAGATTAGCAGCCATACCAATAAAATAAGGCAATATAGTCTTTTCAGGTCTTTTAAAGAAGAATACTAAGCCTGTCTCTGACTCCCCCAGGCAAACGCCTGTCTTTTCATCTCGCTGGTCCCTCTGTCCTGCCAATTACAGCATTTGTGCATTTCTTCACAGCTGCTTGTATGTGACCCATTCTCTCCACTAGCACAGAACTAGGAGCAGAGTCTGTGCTTTCTTGCAGGACAGCATCAGTCACATAGTAGGTGCTCAGTAAATGTTTTAGGGGTGGGGGGCAGTAAACTCAGCTACCACCTATACACCACTTTCATGAATGTTATCACCACCACACGAGAGAACTGCAATGCAGTCTATAGGGAAGCAAACAAGGGGAGACAGATAGTAACTGTATATATTGGGGTGAGCATTTAATAATAAAGATAACTGTCAGATTACTATGCTGTCCACCTGAAAACAATACAATGTTGCATATCAAGTATACATCAATAGAGAGAGAGAAAGAAGGAAGGAAGGAAGGAAGGAAAGAAGGAAGGAAGGAAGGAAGGGAGGGAGGGAGGGAGGGAGGGAGGGAGGGAAGGAGGGAGGGAGGGAGGGAGGGAAAGAGGGAAGAAGAAAGAAAAGGAAAGCAAACAAACAGGGTGGAAGAAACTAACTGCCTAGTGCAGGGACACAGAATTAAATTGAGACATGGAGCTGAGCCTAGAATACAGGTGAGTGAGCACAAGCCTTTTGTTCCCTCCATGACACCAATCACTTCCCACGGTGAAGTCAAAGGAGACCTGCCATTACCAAGTAAGTCCATTCTGCAGGTGAATAAAGAGAGGCCCAGAGAGATGCAAATTAATAACTAATAAGGAACATGGCCAGGAAATGGCATCCGGATGATGATGCCTTCCCAGGCTGGTGGCACCTGGACTCTACAGGCCTCCCTTCCTTCCTGAGCCTTGCACCTACTGTTCCCTCTGCCAGACCCTCACCCACTAGCCCAGGTGCACATACAGTGCACCTGGCCCCAGCTGCATCCTAACAGCCTGCTATGGGTTGAGTGTTTGTGACTTCCCAAAATTTATATGTTGAAATTCTAATTGCCAGTGTGATGGATTTTGGAGATGGGGACCTTTAGGATAGAGTGCTCATGGGACATTAGTGGTCCTGTAAGTGTAAGAAGGCATGTGAAAGATTTCTCTCTCTCTCTCTGCCATGTGAGGATACAATAAGAAGAGAGATGGCCACATGCAAACCAGGAGAAAGGTCCTCACTAAGAACCCAAACACACTGGAATCTCGATCTCTGACTTCCAGCCTCCAGAACTGAGAGAGAAATGTCTGTTGTTTAAGCCACCCAGTATATGGTATTCTGTTACAGCGGCCTGAACGGACTAAACATGACCAGGAGTCATGAAAAACCTCCCCTCCTGACCCCTGGTGGGTCCCTGAGCTCACCTCAGTCACATACTTGAACAACTTAAACCCTGCCCTGCAATTGTTGGAGCACTGTTGGCCTTCCCATTCTGCTATAAGCTAGAGGGGATGGCCTAAGTCAGGTAAGCTTTGGAGTGCCACAGATGACCAACATACTACTGCAGATAACTGACCCAGAGCTGGCAGTCCCTCCAACAGGTACCTACTCAACCCCTACCTGACCCTTGGCTTAACTGAACCAGGCAATTCAGTTGAACCACGGGTGGATTGTTTTTACAACTCAGCTCAACCTTAAGGGAACCTGTCTCTCTCATACACTTATGGTAGGAAGGAGCATGGCCCAGGCTTTCTGAGGGAGAATTTGGTAATTTAGCTACATGTGTCAAAAGCCTTGGAAATGTGCATGCCTTTGACTATGAAATGTATCTGCAGCATTATTCTACGCTGTCCCCCACTATTTGTGTTTGAGGACATCCAAGGCAATATTGTTAACAGTAAGAAAGAATTGGACTCATCATAACTGTCCAACCATACAGGAATGGGGTAGAGCAGTTATGGTTCATCCAAATAAGGGAACACTTTACCTGTGGCCCCTGCACCCTGTGTGGACGAGGATTACATACAGACATGGTAGTATTCCCTGATACAATGTAAACTGCTTTTCAGAGCATGTAACAGAGCATAATCAGTATAGTTATTTAAAAAGAAAATATATATGTACACATAAAGAAAAAGATTAAGTTAAAACATACCACATTTTTATCTCTGCACCATGGCACTGTGCGTAATTTTTTTTCTTTCTACTTTTCTGTATGTTCCAAGTTTTCTATAACGGAATGTTTTGGGATGAGTGAGCAATGACCTTTATCCTACTTTGTTACCTAACCAGAGGTTTCTTTTCTAGAAATTTTTGGACAGTCAGTCTTCATAAAATATGTAAGTAATTCCCCCCATTTAACAACACAAAAAAAGTGCAAAGACAGAAACAAGCAGCCATGATCTTCCTGACCAAATAAACCCTGTTGACTACAATAAACTTTTATAATCAGAAATCAAAAAGGTTACTTTTAAAAAACTCAGATTAGGGACCCCAAGGAGACCATTCTTAGGGGAAGCACAACCAGTGCCAGTTCTCAAGAGGAAGAGGGTGCCTGGGCCTGGCTGGGGCAAGGTTTTCTGCCTGTTTCTGCATAACGTGAGAGTGTCTCAGTTCTGCTCCAGCTAAACTTCTCCCTCAGTTATAGCTGTTGGAAGTAGGGTGGGCAGGCCAGGCCCCACACTTACCCTTCTTCCCAGAGCCTTCTGGAATGGAGGCCCCACCCTCCTTCCTCAAGCAGCACCCGCAAAGAGTCTCCAAACCATCTTTGAGAGGATCAGGGTGACGGGCGGGTACATACAGTACAGGGAAGGGAGGCAGCACTGTTCTCAGGGGTCTGTCTGCATGCTGCCCCCACGTCAGTCCCCATTATCAGCTGTCACGTGGATGTCTCCACTTTGGAATGCCACAGTTTACTTAGTCATTCTTTCTAGTTTATCACAGTTACAGACAAGGCTGTGTCTTGTGATGGCCCAGGCGAGGGACCCATATGCATTGACAGGTCACCCCCATGACAAAGCTTCCCCTTGTACTTCATGTCCCCCCAAGTTCAGTCCCCTGGGAAGGTCCTGTCATCCTCCTATTTAAACTCCTGCCTCTATATGTCAGCTGACCTGGGCAGGGCTGGGTTGTGGCAGAGATGGTGGTTGCCCCCTAATATCTATTCTCCCTTGTTCTCTAGTATCAGACTCCAATTTTATTCTGGAGTTGTGGGGCCCAGCCAGCAGGCCTCCTTTCCTAGCCTTCCTTGTGGCTTGGTATGGCCAGTGGGTCATTCGCAGACATGTCAGGTGGGACGCAGAGGCACACCTTTGAGAAGGTGACAGCTGACATGTGCCCTTTGCCACCTGCTTGCCTTCTGCTTCCTGGCTGGAGTGTGGCTGTGATAGAGGCAGCTGCACCACTCGTTTAAGACAACCTTGATGGAGGAAGCCACACAGCAGGGGAGGGTGGAGCAGGAAGAGTAAAGGACCTGGGACCCTGCTGGAGGTGTGGCCACCATCCTAGCCCTAGACTGCCCACGTGAGAAAGAAGCGAACTCCTGCCTTAGGAACTGGTATGTCTGTGCTCTGCTACCGTTAGCAGTTCCTGCCAGTCACAAGTCCCTGATAGCACCCCTTCAGAAGCTAGCTCAGCTACCAATGAAGAAGACTGCGCCTTCACTTCTGCCATTGTTCCTGGTGTGTGCGGCCCCCTTCTGTCGGGACCCCAGGGAGCAGAAGGATGGGCTGTGGGGTGAAGGAACCCCCAACTCTCTAACACAATCTAATGAGGGGAGCGGAGCTATAGGAGAGAGAACCTTGTTCATGGGGGAAAGGAAATGGGAAGGCAGCTTCCAAGGGGAGTCAAATATACATACACATCCTCACATTCTTTTGTGGTGCAGATTTCCATTTTAACAATATTTTCAAATGTTAATTTGCTGTAAATATTGCTGGCACATGCAGTAAAAATAAGCTTGTCAGCTCACAGCTACGACCAATTAATCTAGACAGACACAAGGTTGAGTATTTAAGAGGGGACTTGTCAGACGTTTTGAAAGCAACAGCACAGCAGGAGGAAGCGGAAGCACCGAGGCACCCCTCCCTCATCTGCAAACCCAGCGCAGCCGACAGAGCTGCCCCTGGCAGCTGGTGGCCTTTGGAAAGCTCTGGAGCTCTGAGTGCAGCTGAGAGGGTGTTTCCAGCAGATCACGCAGGGTCCTGACAACTTGCCACTTAAGCACTGTCATGGGGCACACACCGCCTTTCTGAGATCCAGCGCCCCGTATGCCTGTCCTGCGGAATTTCAGTCCTTCCCACCCACTTAACTCTGGGGAATGGGCACACAGAGTCGTGGAATCCCGGGGTTTGGGGAATGACTCCCGTGTGTATTGGTTTGCTGAGCTAACAAAGGACCACAGACTAGGGGGTTCAAACAACAGAAACCTCCTGTCTCATAGTTCTGGAGCCTAGAAGTTCTGCTGGTCAAGGAGTCAGCAGAGTTGGTTCCTTCTGAAGTCTGAAGAGGGTCTGCCCCAGGCTTCTCTCCTTGGCTGGAAGATGATTGTCTTTTCCCTGTGTCTTCACATTGTTTTCCCTCTGTGCCTGCCTGTCTCTAAATTTCCCCTTTTTATAAGGACACTGTCGTATTGTATTGAGATCTACCCTAATGACCTCATCTAACTTGATTAACACAATAAAGACCCTATTTCTAAGTCAGTTCACATTTGGGGTACTGGAGGTTAGGACTTTAACATATGGATTCTGCAGGAGGGAGAGGAAGACACAGTGAATCATTCATCAAGTTTGGGGGTCCAACATGAAAATCACGTAAATGAGTAAAACATGAGTTAGTGACCCACATGGGTAGGACCCGTGTGGAACCATGTTCCATGAGAATCATGAGGCAGTGTCTCATCTCCAGCCAAAGGCAGCTGTTGGACTCCTCCCACTTGCCCTTCCAGCCACCTCCCCATTCTCCTCCACTCTATTCTGTGCACAGGAGGACAGCATCTTGGGGTTTCTTTGCCCTCTGTTATATTGTTCAGCCTGTGCCATATGACACAGACCCTAACTGAATGCTATGTATTAAAGTTCTCCAGAGCAGCAGAACCATAGGATATATACAGACATACATAAGAAGAGATTTATTATAGGAATTGGCTCATGTGGTTATGGAGGAAGGATGGTAGTGTAGGTTAGCCCAAATCCAAAGGCCTGAGAACTAGGGGAGCTGATAGTTTGTCCAGACTGAGTCCAAAGGCCAGAAACACCAATACCCAAGGGCAGAACGGCTGTCCCAACTCAAGCAGGGGGCAAACACGCCCTTCGTGTGTCCGTGTTTCCTTCAGGCCTGCAGTGGATTGGATGGTGCCCGTCCACCTTGGGAGGGGATGATCTTTACTCATTCCACTGATTCAAATGCTAATCTCTTTAGAACACTGTCATAGACCTGCCCAGAAGTAACGTTTTCTGTGCATCTCTTAGTCTGGTCAAGCTGACTCATAAAATTAACCATCACATGTAGTTATTTAAATTTCATTACTTGAAATTAATTAAATTTAGATTTTAGTTCCTCAGTCACACAAGTCACATTTCAAATACTCAATAGCTACAAGTGGCTAGTTGCTATGGTTTTGAACACTGCAGATATGGAACATTTCCATCACTACAGGAACTTCTATTGGGTGGCACTGGCTCAGCCAGGAGAGGCACCAGCAGGAGAGGTGGAGGATGAGAGGAGTGGGAGTCAGGACGGCTCTTTCCCAGCCTTCTTCCTGACGGGTGGCCTGAGGTCGGCTGTGGCTCTCTGCTGAGGCCACATCTCCTATCACGGAGCCCTCTCCTACAGCTACTCTCTCTGTAACTTCTCCCTCCTTTTGGTGCAAAGCCTTAGGGTGCTAATAGCTCCCAACCATTTCTAGCCCTGAGGTGCTGTACCATCTCTTGTTGGCTTTCTTAGCCCTAGACCCATGTTTTTGTAAATAGTGCCTTAATACAAATCTTCTCATATATGCTGTCTGACTAGTTACTTAGTCTTATAATAAGGCCCTACCTGTTGAACATCAGATTTTCTAATTTTGCAAGCTGAAAATATAGTTTTACATGAAATCTAGAACTTGAACATGGCAACCATCTCAAAAACAATTTTCAAACATTATACAAGCAAACTAGATTTCATCTACAGCTGAAATGTGGCCTTAATTGGCTATGTCTCTCTATGCCAGTACCTGACAGGCTGGCAGTCACGCACTCTGTGTGAACACCTTGCTCAGGTAGCACCCTGCCCCAGGGACTCTAGGGTTTCTCGTGATGTCCTAAGCCAGCAAGAAAACAATTTCCAGACTCTTCATAACGTCTATGTTTTCTATAACCAAATATCCCCCTTCTTTTGTTCTCTCTGTTCTCTGCCTAAAATTAATCTTTGCTTTACAACACCTTCCTTTTCAAGACCCAGTTCAAATGCCATCCTCTCTGAGACTCCTCTTTGACGCTCCCAGCCAGAAAAGTTGACTCATCTGGGATCCCCTAAAGGCACTGTCATCAAACATTTCAACATCCACCATTTCATCTCACTCCATTTGAGCTTTACAGAAATCTAGTAATAGCTAAATATTATTATCCCTATTTGCATCAGAGAAGACCGAGGCACAAAGAGATCAAGACACAAGCTCAAAACCACACAGGCAGTGAGTAGAAGATTTAGGACTTGAACTAAGGTCTTCAGATTCCAAAGTCCATGTTCTCTGTCCCTGTTGCAGCATTTTTTATAACTGTAGCTTTTTTCATTCATTCATTGACACAATATTTATTGAGGTCATCCTAGATACCAGGCATGGCCCTGGGGACTGGAACTACTACTACAGTGGGAGTGAACAGACATAGTGGGTTGGCTTTGTCCCCTCCTTCAGCACCATGCACACTAGACTGTGTGGGCGGGGACAAATCTGATTTGTTTCCATTTCCTCTTCACCTGGTAGAGATCCTAGCCCATCACCAAATATTGAATTGGGTTGAAATGGATGAACTGCAAGGCTGAGCATCAAAGGAAAAAAATCAAAGGAGAAACTGAGTCCTTGAGCCTAAAACAGGCCAGTGGTTCTGAGTGGTCCAATCCAGTGCTGACTCCTCCTGGTGTAACCTGAGAAAAACTCAGTGTGGCTGAATATGTGCTGAGCACCTACCAGGTGCAGAGGATGGCAGGGGGAGCTGCTCCAGTAGTGGAAAAGAAGACCAGAAGTGGGGTGTTGAGTAACACCTTGACTCAGCTGGGGAGTACCAGTTCTAAGGGTACATGGCGTAGGGGGGGAGGGGTCTGGGTTAGTCTTTGCAAGCTGAAGTTGGCACTGTGAGAGGTCCTAAATCAAAAGAGGAGAAAAGGGATCAGGTGTAGGGGAGACCACAGCATGTCTATAGTGGTCCCTGTAAAGGCAGAAAGGCCATGGGTGATGAGCTTCCACCCATCAGCCCCCTTTCCTGCATCTGATGTGTTGTGCAGTGGGGAAGCAGGGAGGGCTGGTCTTCCTCAGCAGCCCTTCTTTCCTGGAGAACCAGTGCACAATGGCGGCATCCCTCCACAATCATGAGGCCTGGAATCACTGTGCTCCCAGCAAGGTACCAGCTCTGCTGCATCAGCTGCGGCTCTTCCATTTTCCCACCCGCCCATCACAGGCTCTCTGTGGGGGAGTTGTCCCTGTTGTCAACAGATTTCTATAAGGACTCGGGGGGGAGGCAATGGGAAGCAGGGCCTTGCTACTTTTTATTTTAGCATTGCTCAGGCCTGAACTGGAACCTAAAAGGAGAGAGATGAGCAAGACATGGACCCTCACCTCAGAAAGCTCCCCAGTTAAAGCCTAGAGGCCCAGGCATGGCTGGAACCAGAGCTGAAGCTGGAAAGATCTAAGGGTGCGTTAGGGAAAGGTGCCCTGCATGGAATGCTGACCGGGTCCTCACTCTCCCTCCACCCCCTCTGGATGCCTACCCTCCCTTCTTTGTTCTGACCATCCTTTACATCTGTATCGGGTCACTCCCTCCCCTCCATGAAGCCTTCCCTGCTCCAGTCCACAGAGCACTGGAGATGGAAGTAACTTCAGACTAACACTTACATTTTATCTTAGGGAAGCTATGGCCCCCAAAAGAAGCACAGCTTATTCATGATCACACAGCTGGTTCTTTGTCAAACAAGGACAAAAATCCAAATCATCAAGCTCCAGAGTTCTATCTGGTGAGACTAGCTGCAGTGCACTCTGGGTGCTCAACCCAGATCAAATCTTTGGGGCGGACACATCTATCCCTCAGCAGCTGGGAATCCCAGCCACCACAGGCCTCTAGGGTACCCTTCTGTGAGTCATCCTCAGCTGCAGAGAACTGCCTGGCCCAGGGTTAGGCCTTTCCCACGGCCAATGATTGGCTAATGCAGGGATACAAAGACTGCTCCCTTGTCTCAGATTGGGACCACTCAGGACACTCCAGCACCAGTGTACCCTGTCGGATTAACTTCACTCTCTGCCCACTCCTGCTTCCCTCACCTCCTTACAGGCACTATATCCTAAGAGCACCACCCAACAAACCTTCCACATACAGTTCCTCACCTCAGTCTCCTTGCAGGAGCCCAATCTTGGACACATAATTATTAGTACCAGTATAAACAAGGATGGCAATATAGATAACAGTTACTGAGTGACACTATAAAAAGGACTAGCATTCTTTGAATGTATACCATTTGCTAGGACCTGTGCTTTTTCCTCATATTGACCTAAAAGAAAGATCTTATTATTGCACTTACTTTCTAGATGGAGAACTGAAGCATCTTGCTGTAGTTTCCACAGTTCATAAGTAAATGGTGGGGTTGAGATTCTGATTCTGGGCTTCCTGGTCCTGACCCAAACTCTTAACCACCCCATTGTCCCTTGGTAATTATTCCATGCGCATGTCACCTTTGCTAGTGGTCTGGAAGCTGTTTGAAGATGCCCATCAGGCTTGTGTCACCAGGCAGACTGCAGGTGGTCAGTAAATGCTGGTTGGTCAAGTGCCCATTAACAGATGAATGGATAAAGAAGTTGTGGTATATATTGGTGGAATATTATTCAACCATGAGAGAGAAGGAAATCTTGCCATTTATGACAACATGGATGGATCTTGAAGGCTTTACACTAAGTGAAATAAGTCAGATAAAGACAAAAACTGTATGGTGTCATTTATATGTGGAATCTAAAAAAACAAAACAAAACAAAAATAGAAACAAACTCATAGAAAAATAGCTCAGACATGTGGTTACCAAGGTAGAGGGTATAGGGATGCAGAACTGGAGGAAAGTGGTTAAAGGGTACAAACTCCTAGTTATAAGAAAAATAAGTACTAACTTATATAGTGATATACAGCATGTTTATACATAATGTACAGCATAGTGACAATAGCTAACACTGCTGTATGACATATGAGAAAGCTGTTGAGAGTAAATCCCAAGAGTTCTGATCAAAAAATTTTTTTTTCTTTTTTTTGTTTTCTTTGTTTACTGTGTCTATATGAGATGATGGATGCTAACTAAAACTATTTTGGAATTCACTTCACAGTATGGGTAACTCAAACCATCAGCCTGTATGCCTTAAACTTATACAGTGATATATGCCAATTAAATCTCAATATAACTGGAAATTTTTAATATTAAAAATTAAAATTAAAAAAATAATAATTTTTTTTAAAACATGTGGTTGGTTAACTGGCTGGTTGGCTGCTTTGGAGAAGGGCCTTCTGAACATGCTGAAATCACCTTAGCAGCATGACCTGCAGGGACAGACTTGAAAATTCCACCTGAAGGTTCCAAGTCCCACATTCAGCTCTCTGCTATTTACCTGCAGACGTCTAAAGGTCAGGGTGTTCCACTATGTTCCATTCAGCTATGAACTTATCACTTATCCCAGGATCACAGGTATTAAAGAGGCAGGTGTGTGTGTGTGCGTGTGTGTGTGCGTGTGTGTGTGTGTGTGTGTGTGTGTAGAAGGGGCAGCTGAGCTCCGGGTGAGGTAGCTGCTGTCAAGCTCTCTCCTGGGTTTACTCTAGAGTGTCTGTTTTCTCCCAGCAGGTTTGCAGGACTGCCCTTGATTTGAAAATCTTCTATCAAGCAGCGGGCAGCCGTTTTGGGTCTCTGTGGGAACTCGGAAATCCCTATCTGCTCCACAGCCAGGTTTCTGAACTCATAGCCCTGAGCTGCCTATCAGCCATCCAATCTAACAGCAAAATATTAAGTCTTAAACCACTTACTAATTATTTAAGGCAGTTCTTAACTCCTTAATTAGACCAAGCTCCCTCTGGGAGGTGGGCAGAGATCTTAACATCTTCTCCTGGATGCCCTCAGCCTCTATCTTGGTGCTGGACACATGAGAGATGCTCAAAGAACAGCTGATGACTGGAAGAGAGTCAGATTCCTACATCCTCAGGGCAGCTCTGGAGACACAGTCCTGGCCATGGTCCCATGGTGCTGTCTTTGAGCTGTGGCATAGAATGGGGAAGGAAAGGAGGGGGAACAGGAGAAAGGCTGTTTTCCAGGGGCATTCTCCACTAGTGGTGCATTTTGCATTTTAGACAAGTTTAAGGTGCTAGGTCGGCATGAATGATTGTTAAGAAAGTGACAGAGACATTAAAAGAAGCAGCAAGAACATCATAGTCAACCTGGTCTGTCAGATATGTCAATTTCCCACCTACCATTCCTCTAGAGTATTCCTGTCACAGCACTAAAGTCTGAACTCCTCTCTGGCCTACAGCAGATGGCATTGCTGGTGGCTCACTCCTTATCTCTCCCTCACACACTGCACTCTGGCTTCACAGGCTTCTTTCTGCCCCTCCATCACACAGAGACACCTTTAACCTCAGGACCTTGTGCATGCTGGTGCAAGGCTCTGCCTCCTGATAGCTTGTATTTCTTGTCATTCATATTTTAGCTTAAATGGCCCTTCCCCAGAGACAGCTTTTCTGGCCACCCAACTGAAACCTAAAAACCTCCCATCCACAGTCATCCCCCATCATAGCACTGGTCATAGCTGGTCTGTCCTTGCTTTTCTATTTTTTTCTTTGTTTCCCCTCACCAGAATGTAAGCTCCATGTCAGGAGACATCTATTTGCCTTCCTCACACTGGATCCTCAGGACCTGGATAAGATTCTAGTAGATCCCAGGGTCCCTGTACATACAAACTTGTTGAATGCAGCCAAGCTTAACTGAAGACTTGAAGGGTTTCACCTGTGTGGACCCACTTACTCACCACAACAAGCCTGTGAGCTACACACTACCATAATCTCACTTTTACACATGAGGAGACTGATGCACAGAAAGATGACATCTATTGTCCTCAGTCCTAGTAAGAAGTGGACAGAAGTTTGACCCCACAGTCTGACTTGGGAGCCCATGCTCTTAACCTTGACACTAACTGTGGTGGAAATGTGCCAGGAACACTAGCAGTTGGATGGCAGAGATGGAGACTCTCCACAGCATGCTCCCCTAACGTTGTACCTGGGTGAGGAAGGGCTAGTGCTCATCTCAGGTGCCCTTACCTTCTTCAGGGGTCTGTCCTAAGGATGGTTAGAAGATAATTTCTCCATCTGGACCATGCTTTCTCTCACCTCACACTTTTCCCAATGTGAACACACACAGCCTGTGGCATCCTGCCCAGCATCCTTCTAACCTCCTCAAGGAGGTCCCCCCAGGCTCCCTAGATTGGGTCTGGTCTCTGTGATACACGTCATGCAGTAAGGGGCAGAGCTAGGCTAGCAGAACCCGAGTTCACAGCAACCACCCTCTGTTCAACAATTCTGTCATGTACAGCCTCTCCAGGTCCTCCTGTGCAGCACTTATATCATTGTGAGTTTTTTGTTCATTTATTTATTTTTATTATAATTACTTGTTCAATGTATCACTTTTTCCACTCTTAAAAGTAAGCCTATGCACATCATCTACTATATCAATAAAAAGAAGGGCAAAAATCAGGCAATCATCTCCATCGATGATGAAAAAGCATTTGACGAAATTCAACACCCATTCATGATAAAAGCTCTCAACAAAATGGGTATAGAGGGCAAGCACCTCAACATAATAAAGGCCATATATGACAAACCCACAGCCAACATCATACTTAACAGCGAAAGGTTGAAAGTTTCTCCTCTAAGATTGGGAACAAGACAAGGATGCCCACTCTTTCTGCTTTCATTCAACATAGTACTGGAGGTCCTAGCCATGGCAATCAGACAACGCAAAGAAATAAAAGGCAACACAAAGAAAAAGGAAGAAGTTAAACTGTCACTATTTCCAGATGACATGATATTATAAATAAAAAATCCTAAAGAATCCACTCCAAAACTACTAGAATATCTGAATTCAGCAAAGTTGCAGGATACAAAATTCATACACAGAAATCTGTTGCATTCCTGTACACTAATGATGAACTAGCACAAAGAGAAATCAGGAAAACAATTCCATTCACAATTGCATCAAAATAATAAAATACCTAGGAATATACCTAACCAAGGAAGTAAAAAACTTATACCCCCAAAACTACACTCTTGAGAGAAATTAAAGAGGACACTAATAAATGGAAATTCATCCCATGCTCTTGGGTAGGAAGAATTAATGTTGTCAAAATGGCCATCCTGCCAAAAGCAACCTACAGATTAAATGCAGTCCCTATCAAAATTCCAGCAGCATTATTCAATGAACTGGAACAAATAGTTCTAAAATTCATATGGAACCACAAAAGACCCTGAATAGCCAAAGCAATCCTGAGAAGGAAGAATAAAGCAGGGGGGATTTCACTTCCCAACTTCAAGCTCTGCTACAAAGCCATAGTAATCAAGACAATTTGGTACTGGCACAAGAACAGACCCATAGAACAATGGAACAGACTAGAGAGACCAGAAATTAACCCAAGCATATACAGTCAATTAATACACAATAAAGGAGCCATGGATATACAATGGGGAAATGACAGCCTCTTTAACAGCTTGTGTTGGCAAAACTGGACAGCTACATGTAAGAGAATGAAACTGGATTATTGTCTAACCCCATATACAAAAGTAAACTCAAAATGAATCAAAGACCTGAATGTATGTCATGAAACTATAAAACTCTTAAAAGAAAGCATAGGCAAAACTCTTGAATATAAACATGAGCAACTTTTTCATGAACATACCTCCCCAGGCAAAGGAAGCAAAAGCAAAAATGAACTCATGGGACTACATCAAACTAAAAAGCTTCTGTACAGCAAAGGACACCATCAGTAGAACAAAAAGGCATCCTACAGTATGGGAGAATATATTCATAAATGACATATCCAATAAAAGGTTGACATCCAAAATATATTAAAAGCTCACACACATCAACAAACAAAAAGCAAATAATCCAATAAAAAAATGGGCAAAAGATATGAACAGACACTTCTCCAAAGAAGAAATTCAGATGGCCAACAGGCACATGAAAAGATGCTCCACATAGCTAATCATGGGAGAAATGCAAATAAAAACCACAATGCAATATCACCTCATACCAGTTAGGATGGCCACCATCCAAAAAACAAACAACAAATGTTGGCATGGATGTGGAGAAAGGGGAACCCTCCTACACTGCTAGTGGGAATGTAAATTAGTTCAGCCATTGTGGAAAGCAGTATGGAAGTTCATCAAAAATCTCAAAATAGAAATACCATTTGACTCAGGAATTTCACTCCTAGGAATTTACCCTAAGAATGCAGGATTCCAGGTTCAAAAGGACATATGCACACCTATGTTTATTGCAGCACTATTTACAATAACCAAGAAATGGAAACAACCTAAGTATCTATCAGTAGATACATGGATAAAGAAGATGTGGTACATATACACAATGGAATATTATTCAGCCATAATAAGAAAACAAATCCTACCATTTGCAACAACATGGATGGAGCTAGGGGCTATTATGCTCAGTGAAATAAGCCAGGTGGAAAAAGACAAGTACCAAATGATTTCCCTCACTTGTGGAGTATAAGAACAAATCAAAAACTGAAGGAACAAAATAGCAGCAGACTCACAGAACCCAAGAACCGACTAACAGTTACCAAAGGGAAAGGGCCTAGGGATAGTGTGTGGGAAGGGAGGGATAGGGGTATTAAGGGGCATTATGATTAGCACACATAATGTGGTGGTGGGCGCATGCGGAAGCAGAGAAGACAAGTAGTGGCTCTATAGCATCTTACTATGCTGATGGACAGTGACTGTAATAGGGTATGTAGTGCGCACTTGATAATGGGGGAAATCTAATAACCACAATATTGTTCATGTGATTGTATATTAATGATACCATACTAAATAAATAAATAAATAAATGCTTTGAAAGTCCAAAAATAAATAAATAAATAAGCCTATGCAGAGAAGCAAAGAGAAACCTAAGCACAGAGAAGACAAGTAGTGACTCTATAGCATCTTACTATACTGATGGACAGTGACTACAATGGGGTGGTGGTGGGGACTTGATAATTTGGGTGAATGTAGTAACCACAGTATTGCTTATATAAAACCTGAGCATAAGACTGTATATCAATGATACCTTAATTAAAAAAATTTTTTTAAATAAGCCTATGATCAGCGGTTGGCAGGGGTTTAATAGGGAGGGAAGAATGAATACAGTGCACAGAGGTTTTTTAGGTAGATTAACTATTCTGTAAGACATTACAATGGTGTTTATATGTCATGATGCATTTGTCTGAACCCATAGAATGTACAACACTAAGAATGAACCGTGTATAAGCTGTGGACTCTGAATAATAATGATGTGTCCATGCAGGTTCATCAGTTGTAACAAATGTACCATTCTGTTGGGGGATGTTGATAGGGAGGCTGCACACGAGTTTATGGGAAATCTCTGTACTTTCTGCTCAATTTTCTGTGAACCTAAAAAATAAGGTCTATATTTCTAATAGTGAAATGGCAAATTTTGTGTTACACACAACAATTAAAAATAATCCTATGTTGTGGAGAAAAGTGAATCCTTGCACACTGCCAGTAGGACTGTAAATTGGTGCAGCCACGATGGAAAGAAGTATGGAGGTTTCTCAAAAAACTAAAAATAGAAATGCCATGTGGCCCAGCAATTCCACTTTGAGGAATTTGCCCAAAGAAAATGAGATCACTAAATCAAAAAGATACATGCACTCCTATGTTTATCAAGCATTATTTACAAAAGCCAAGATATGGAAGCAATCTAATGTTCATTAATAAATGAGTGAACTAAAAAGAAGTGGTACATATATACAATGGAATATTTCTCAGCCATGAAAAAGAATGAAATCTTGCCATTTGCAACAACATGGATGGACCTAAAGGCTATTTTGCTAAGTGAAATGAATCAAAGATAAACAGCATATGATTTCACTTATATATGGATTCTAAAAAATAAACAAATGAACAAACAAGCAAAACAGAAATAGACTCATAAATCCAAAGAGCTGACTGCATTGCTAGAGGGGAGAGTGGTGGGGTATTGGGTGAAACAGGTGAAGGGAAAAAATATTGTGAGAGTAATTGATATCCTGACTTGAACAATGATTACATGAGTGTGTATACACATGTCAAATTCATCAAGCTGTATACTAAGATTCATGCATTTTGTTGTATGTACCTCAATACAAAATAATAATTTTTAAAAAATCCTATGAAAGTAAGACTCTTAATTCCTGAGAATCCCTTTCACCCTTCAGCTCTCTCCTCTCAGAGTAATCAGTACTTAATGCTGTGACACGTTCAGAATAGCCACAATACCTGTATTAAATCAAGGCAATGGGACAGGTTTTCTCACAAGAAAAACAAAGAAGACCCTGCAGCTGAGGGCTCTTGATTGGGTTTCTGAAAGTTCATCAGTTTCTAGTTGGAGTGGGCTGAGGTTGGACCTTCCCTATCTTTACTCAATCTTCTCTGTGTTTCACTGGCAGCTGGTGGGAATGAAATTTTGTTCAGCATGAAGAAATCATGTCCTTATGTATCAAATGATGTACACTTTAACATAGGAATTCCAATTTCAGAAATTTAACCTAAAGAAATAATCAGATATATATTCTAAGATGTATGTGTAAATATGCTCATAATATTACTCTTTAAAATGGTGAAAAATCTGAAACAGCCTAAATATCCAAGAACAGAGAATTTATTAAATAAATGACTCAATAAGCCCACATAATTAAACACTAAGGAGCCTCTTTTTTTTTCAAAGCAACTTTGAAGAGGCTTCACTTACATGCAATGAAACATACCCATTGGTTCTATGATTGTTGGCAAATGTTTATACCCATGTGACCCCAACCCTAACCAAACACAGAACATTTCCATCACTTCACAAAGTTCCTTCATAATCCTGGCAGTCAATCTCCCCCAACCTCTCAGTTTTAGGCAACCAATAATCTGTTCTCTGTCACTGTAAATTAGTGGTGCCTATCTTAGAATTTCTTCTTCAAAGTATGACATATAAAAAACTGTGTATATTAAATATATACAGCTTGATGAGTTTGGAGATAAGTATACATCTGTAAAAACATCATGACAGTCCATACCATAACCCTATCCATCACTTCCAAAAGTTTCATCCTACTCAGTTCATTTTTTATTATTTTTGTGATAAGAATATTTAATAAAAGATCTATCCTCTCAAGTAGGCAAGATGGTATTAACTATAGACTCTATGCTGTACAGTAGATTTCTAGGACTTCCTCATCTTGTACAATTGAAACTTTTACCCTTTGACTAATACCTCCACATTTCTTGCCCTAGCCCTGGGCAACCACCACTCTATTCTCTGCTTCTATGAGACTGACTATTTTAGATACCTCATTTAAATGTCATCATGTAGTATTTGCCCTTTTGTTTTTGGCTTATGTCATTTAACATAACAACTTTCATACTCATCCATGTTGTTGCAAATGGCAGGATTTCATTCCTTTTTAGGGCTGAATAATATTGCATTGTATGCATATACCACATTTACTTCATCTATTAATTGTCAGTGGATATTTAAGTTGCTTCTGTGTTCTTGGCTCTTGTGAATAATACTGAATGGGAGTGCAAAATTTCATCTAAATGGAATCATAAGATATATATTCTTCTATATTTGGTTTCTTTTGCTAAGCATAATGTTTTAGAGATTTATCAAAATTGCTTGTATTGTTGTTTATTGCTGAGCAGTGGTACATTGTATGAATATACCTGTTGGTGAACATTTGGGTTGTTTCAAGTTGGGGCTATTCTGGGTAAAACTTTAATGAATATTTATCTTCATGTTTTTTGTGGATATGTTTTCAATTATCTTAGGTAAATACTTAGCAATGAAATTGCTGGATCATGTGGTAAATATTGTTAAACTATATAATAAATTGCCAAATTATTTTCCAAAGTTGTGTTATTTTGCACTCCCACTTAACAATGCCTGGAAGTTCCAGGTGCTCCACAACTTGTCAACAGTTGGTATTGTCATTAGTTTTCATTTTAGCCATTGAATCAGTGCATAGTTGTATTTCATTGTGGTTTTAACTTGCATTTTCCTGATGATGTAAAGGCTGTTGGTGTGCCTGTTGGTCATTTGAACATCTTCTTTTGTAAAGTTTCTTTTCAAATCTTTTACCTATTTTAAAAGTTGGGGTGTCTGTCTTCTTAATATTGAATTGTGAGAGTGCTTTTAGATTCCATTTCTGAGCCCATTTCTGATGGGTGTATTGTGAATCATTTCCCAGTTTATAGCTTGCCTTTCCTTTCATAAAAGGTGTCTTTCAAAGAGTATCTTTGGGGATTTTATGAAGTTGAGTTTTACCCAATATTTATGATTAGTCCTTTTTATATCCTTTCTAGTACAGTATTGCCTAACTTAAAGTTGCAAAGATCTTTTTCCTATGATTTCTTCTAGAAACTTCGTAGTTTTAGATTCTATGTTTAAGTTCATAATAATTTTTACTTTTGTGTTTTATATTTAAATGTTAATGGTGGAGGTTTATATTTTCAATATTATATAGTTTTCTGCAATATTTATCATACATTATTTATCACATCAGGTCTATATCTTTTTTTTTATCACATCAGGTCTATGTATTTTTTTAAAGACTGCTCACTGTATTATTTCCTAAGATAGACCATATGCCATGTACCACCCCCCTGAAAAGAGCCTTCAGAACTGAAATTACATAGTGTCTATATTCTGACCATATGAAATCAAATTTTGTTTCTTCCCACCCCCTTCAAATTTTAAAACATTAAGAAATAAATAATTAGAAAGTGCAGACATTTGTAAACTTAGCAAGAAACTTCTAAAGAACATATGAATCAAATAAAAAATCATAAGGAAAAACAGAAAATATATTTGAACAAACTGTATTATAATGAAAACACAACCTATGAAACTTGTGTGATGCAGCTAAAATAGTGCTTAAAAGAAAATTTATACCTTTAAATATTTATATTAGAAAAGAAGAAATTTTTAAAATCAATGAAACCAACAGCCAGCTATTTGAAAACAAAAACAAAATTGATAAATCTCTAGCCCAACTGATGGAGAAAAAGGGTAGGAGGTGAGGGATAGCGAGGAAAGAGAAGAGTGGAGGAGAGGAGAAACAGAGAGGGGAAAGAGAGAGAGAGAGAGAGAGAGAGAGAGAGAGAGAGGGAGAGAGAAAGAGAGAGAGAGAGGGAGAGAGAGAGGGAGAGAGAGAGGGAGAGAGAGTCAGCAATGCCAGAAGAGGCGTCACTACACACGTCTATAGATCTTACAGAAAGTAAACAGCTAAATAAGAAAATTATTGACAACTTTATGCCAATAAATTGAAAAGAACAGAGGAAATGGTCAAATTCCTCAAAAGACAAAAATTGTCAAATAGAAACAGGAAATCTGAGTAGCCTTATATCTGTTAAAGAAACTGAATGTTTAAAACTTTCCCACAAAGAAAACTCCAGGCCCCAAAATCTTCACTTTGTGAATGTTATCAGACTTTTAAGGAAGAAATTACATGAAAACTCTTCAGAAAATAAAGGAGAAGATACTACTTCCCAGTTCATTTTGTGAAGCCGGTGTAACTCTAATACCAAAGCTTGACAAAGATTTTTACAAGAAAAAAAACTATAGAATGATATTCCTGATGAATGTAAGCAGACATTTAAAAGGATGGCATAATGTTACACTTACTTATATGACAAGTCATTCACATTTCAGAACATTTTAAGAAGAGACCATTTATACATATGTCTATTTAAACACATATTTTCACACACATGTATGTGTGTGCATATATGGAGAGAGAGAGAAGAAGATGAAAGGAAGGGACAGGAAGAGAAGAAATAGACGACTATGTATCAAAATGTGCCCAGTGGATACCTGAAATTAAGAGTAATTCTTTGTTTTGCTTTTTGCTTATCTGTTTTTTTTTCTTAATTTATTTCTGAATTAAACATTGCATACTGTATATACCCTTAAAATTTTAATAAAAGGGAGAAATAAAAGATAAATTATTTAAAAACAAACCAAGCATCAGTCAAGAGAGAGAGGCCACCAGTCAAAGTCCATGTCCTAGAGCTAATGTTGCCATCACCAGGAGTACAGACAGCACATGCCTTGCTGGGGAAGGAGAAACCCACTTCACTCAGGGTGATCTCCCCTTGGATAGCTCAACTGTTGTTGACTTAACGTGTAGTTATTTAGGAACCCTCCCCATGCTTTCTTGTCCCTATGAGATTTGCAGATATAAGTAATAGTCCAGATATGCTGCTCCACTCCTGTTTGTGCCTTTAATGCAACTATATTCTCTCAAAAATGGAAAGAACATCTCCATCTGAACAGCACTTCCCAAGAGAGGCCTGTCCCAACTCCACAAACCCAGTGAGGCCCCTCAGTAGGGAGCACACTGCCTTGGTCTGCAACATTCTTTCTTCCCAGCACGAACCTCCATGCCTTGGGAAACTGTCCCTTCCCCATTCCCTTTGACTAAAGTGGAACTCTCAGTCTCAGTTCTCTCTACCCCTAATCAAAGGATTGGGCAAGTGACTGCCACACTGCCCATCAAACTCCTCCCTCAGGAGTTCCACAAAGGACACAGAGCGAGCTAGTTTCTCTGTTTCTCCCAGGATCACAAGCTGTAAGAACATATCCATTGAGCTGCTAAGACCTGGGGGACAAGGCTGAGAGAAGGCTGAGAGAAGAAGGCAATGAGGTAAAGTTCGGTTCACCCAAACCAATTCATCTTTCCGCTTGGAAGTTCTGAGTTTCTACTGCTTGCAAATGGAAGAAATCTAGCTAATGGGGGACCCTCACACCCGCATAGCATGTTTTCCACAATAGCACTTAATCAATTAGTATTATGTATCCATTTGGTCTCTTGTTTAATAACCTTCTCCACCAATCTGTGGGCTCCATCTGGACAAGACCCATGTCCATTTAATTCACTACTGTTTAATCCACCAGACACAATGTCCCCTGGAATATAATAAAAAAGCAATAAATATAGATGAACTGAATGGACAAATAAGCATATGAGCCCTGTGCCTGAGCTATGTCAAATTCTTCTGTGACTTCTTATTTATTTATTTATTTACTATTATTATTTTTTTGTTTCATTAATATACAATTACATAAGCAATATTGTGGTTACTAGATTCACCCCATTATCAGTTCCCCTTCACACACCCCATTGTAGTCACTGTCCATCAGTGTAGTGAGATGCTAGAGTCACTACTTGTCTTCTCTGTGCTATACTTCATTCCCCACTGCCCCCAACCCATGTTCTGTGTGCTAATGGGCAAGTAATGTCCATTACTCGCCTTGTCCCTCCCTTCACACCCTCCCCAGTCCCTTTCCCTTTGGTACCTGTTAGTCCATTCTTGGGTTCTGTGAGTCTGCTGCTGTTTTCTTCCTTTAGTTTTTAATTTGTTCTTATACTCCACAAATGAGGGAAATCATTTGGTACTTGTCTTTTTCCACCTGGCTTATTTCACTGAGCATAATAGCCCCTAGCTCCATCCATGTTGTTGCAAATGGTAGGATTTGTTTTCTTATTATGGCTGAATAATATTCCATTGTGTATATGTACCACATCTTCTTTATTCATCCATCTACTGATGGACACTTAGGTTGCTTCCATTTCTTGGCTATTGTAAATAGTGCTGCAATAAACATAGGTGTGTATGTCCTTTTGAATCTGGAATCCTGCATTCTTAGGGTAAATTCCTAGGAATGGAATTCCTGGGTCAAATAGTATTTCTATTTTGACCATTTTGATGAACCTCCATACTGCTTTCCACAATGGTTGAACTAATTTACATTCCCACTAGCAGTGTAGGAGTGTTCTCCTTTCTCCACATCCGTGCCAACATTTGTTGTTGTTTGTCTTTTGGATGGTGGCCATCCTAACTGGTGTGAGGTGATATCCCATTGTGGTTTTAATTTGCATTTCTCCCATGATTAGCTATGTGGAGCATCTTTTCATGTGCCTGTTAGCCATCTGAATTTCTTCTTTGGAGAAGTGTCTGTTCATATCTTTTGCCCGTTTTTTTATTGGATTATTTGCTTTTTGTTTGTTGATGTGTGTGAGCTTTTAATATATTTTGGATGTCAACCTTTTATTGGATATGTCATTTATGAATATATTCTCCCATACTGTAGGATGCCTTTTTGTTCTACTGATGGTGTCCTTTGCTGTACAGAAGCTTTTTAGTTTGATATAGTGCCTTTTGTTCATTTTTGCTTTTGTTTCCCTTGCCTGTGAGATATGTTCATAGAGAAGTTGTTCATATTTATATTTAAGAGAGTTTTGCCTATGTTCTCTTCTAAGAGTTTTATGGTCTCATGACTTACATTCAGGTCTTTGATCCATTTCGAGTTTACTTTTTTGTATGGAGTTAGACAGAAATCCAGTTTTATTCTCTTACATGTAGCTGTCCAGTTTTGCCAACATCAGCTATTGAAGAGGCTGTCATTTTCCCATTGTATATCCATGGCTCTTTTATCATATATTAATTGACCATATATGCTTGTGTTAATATATGGACTCCCTATTCTGTTCCACTGGTCTATGGGTCTGTTCTTGTGTCAGTAGCAAATTGTCCTGATAACTGTGGCTTTGTAGTAGAGCTTGAAGTTAAGAAGTAAGATCGCCCCTGCTTTATTCTTCCTTCTCAGGACTGCTTTGGCTATTGAGGGTCTTTTGTGGTTCCATATGAATTTGCAATGATTTGTTGCAGTTCATTGATGAATGCTGTTGGTATTTTGATAGGGATTGCATTGAATCTGTAGATTGCTTTAGGCAGGATGAGCATTTTGACAATATTAATTCTTCTTGTCCATGAACATGGGATGTTATTCCATTTATTGGTATCTTCGTTAATTTCTCTCATGAGTGTCTTGTAGTTTTCAGGGCATAGGTCTTTCACTTCCTTGGTTAGGTATATTCCTAGGTATTTTATTCTTCTGATGCAACTGTTAGTGGAACTGTTTTCATGATTTCTCTTTCTGCTAGTTCATCATTAGTGTATAGGAATGCAACAGATTTCTGTGTATTAATTTTGTATCCTGCAGCTTTGCTGAATTCATATATTAGTTCTAGTAGTTTTGGAGTAGATTCTTGAAGGTTTTTTATTTACAATATCATGTCATCTGCAAAGAGTGACAGTTTGACTTCTTCCTTACCAGTCTGGATGGCTTTTATTTCTTTGTGTTGTCTGATTGACATGGCCAGGACTTCTGGTACTATGTTGAATAGAAGCAGAGAGAGTGGGCATTCTTGTCTTGTTCCCAGTTTTAGAGGAAAGGCTTTCAGTTTCTCTCTGTTAAGTATGATGTTGACTGTGGGTTTGTCACTTATGGTCTTTATTATGTTGAGGTACTTGACCTCTATACCCATTTCGTTGAGAGTTTTGATCATGAATGGATGTTGAATTTTGTTCGAATGCTTTTCAGCATCTATGGAGACGATCTTGTGGTTTTTGTCCTTGTTTTTTTTGAAGTCGTGGATGATGTTGATGGATTTTCGAATGTTGTACCATCCTTGCATCCCTGGGATGAATCCCACTTGATCATTGTGTATGATCAGTTTGCTAATATTTTGTTGATTATTTTTGCATCTATGTTCATCAGGAATATTGGTCTTTAGTTTTCTTTTTGTGTGGTGTCTTTGCCTGGTTTTGTTTTTAGAGTGATGCTGGTTTCATAGAATGAGTTTGGAAGTATTCTGTCCTCTACTATTTTTTGGATAAACTTTAAATGGAGTAGGTATTAGGTATTCTCTAAATGTCTGATAAAATTCAGCGGTGTATCCCTCTGTCTGGGATTATTGTTCTTGGGTAGTTTTTTGATTACTGATTCAATTTTTGTTGCTGGTAATTGGTCTGTTTATATTTTCTGTTTCTTCCTTGGTCAGTCTTTGAAGGTTATATTTTTCTAGAAAGTTGTCCATTTCTTCTAGGTTATGCAGTTTGTTAGCATGTAGGTTTTCATAGTGTTCTCTAATACTTTTTTGTATTTCTGTGGTGTCCTTAGAGATTTTTCCTTTCTCATTTCTGATTTTGTTTATGTGTGTAGATTCTCTTTTTCTTAATAAGTCTGGCTAGTGGTTTATCTATTTTGTTTATTTTCTCAAAGAACCAGCTCTTGGTTTCATTGATTTTTGCTATTGTTTTATTCTTCTCAATTTTAGTTATTTCTGCTCTGATCTTTATTATGTCCCTCCTTCTGCTGACCTTAGGCCTCATTTGTTCTTCTTTTTCCAATTTCGATAATTGTGACATTAGACCATTCATTTGGGATTGTTCTTCATTCTTTAAATAGGCCTGGATTACTATATACTTCCTTCTTAGCACTGCCTTTGCTACATCCCACAGAAGTTGGGGCATTGTGCTTTTGTTTTCATTTGTCTCTATATATTACTTGATCTCTGTTTTAATTTGGTCATTGATCTTTTGGTTATTTAGGAGCATGATGTTAAGCCTCTATGTTTGTAAGTCTTTTTTTTTCTTTGCAGAATTTATTTCTAGTTTGATACCTTTGTGATCTGAGAAGTTGGTTGGTAGAATTTCAATCTTTTTGAATTTACTGAGGCTCTTTTTGTGGCCTAGTATGTGGTCTATTCTGGAAAATGTTCCATGTGCACTTGAGAAGAATATGTGTCCTGCTGCTTTTGGGTGGAATGTTCTATAGATGTCTCTTAGGCCCATCTGTTCTAATGTGTTGTTTAGTTCCTCTCTGTCCCTACTTATTTACTCTCTGGTTGATCTGTCCTTTGGAGTGAGTGGTGTGTTGAAGTCTCCTAAAATGAATACATTGCATTCTATTTCCTCCTTTAATTCTGTTAGTATTTGTTTCACAAATGTAAGTGCTCCTGTGTTCAGTGCATAGATATTTATAATGGTTATATCCTCTTGTTGGACTCACCCCTTTATCATTATGTAATGTCCTTCTTTATCTCTTGTTACTTTCTTTGTTTTGAAGTCAATTATTCTGATACAAGTACTGCAACACCTGCTTTTTTCTCCCTGTTGTTTCCATGAAATATCTTTTTCCATCCCTTCACTTTTAGTCTGTGTATGTCTTTGGGTTTGAAATGTGTCTCTTGTAGGCAGCATATAGAAGGGTCTTGCTTTTTTGTCCATTCTACTACTCTGTGTCTTTTGATTGGTGCATTCAGTCCATTTACATTTAGGGTGACTATTGATAAATATGTACTTATTGCCATTACATGCTTTGGATTCGTGGTTGCCAAAGGTTCAAGGGGCTGCTCCCTGGCTATTCTGCAGCAATGGTAGCTCAGCCAGTTTGCTTGCAGTGCCAGCGGGGGTGAAGGAACGGCAGGCTGCTTATTGCCATTGGGGGCCTTTGAGCTGCATTGCCAACCAAGGGGTTAGGGTTCCTGATGTTCCTTAAAGTTCCCAGCCTGCTGGGCTGAGTGTGCCAGGACGATTTTGTCCACCTGTTAAAACCTTGTCTCTTTAAGACTTTTAAAGCATCTGCTTTTCTTTTGTCCCAGGGCAGCTGGCTGTGGGAACCTATTCACAGTCTTAGTCTCAGATTTTGCTTTTCTGCTCCTCTAATATCCAGAGCACCATGCAGTGTGTGTCTGTGCTCCTGGGGCAGATTTCTAGGGCTGGTTATTTAGCAGTCCTGCGCTTCCACTCCCTCCCTGTTCTGATTCATTTCCTCCTGCCCTTGAGCTGGGGTGGAGGGAGTGCTCGGATTCTGCTGGGTCACGGTTTTGTATCTTCCCCTTTTCTGTGAGATGTTGGGTTCTCGCAGATGTAGCCTGGGTGGTGTACTGTATAGTCTGGTCACTCTTTTAGGAATAGTTGTATTAGCTGTATTTTCAAAATATATGTGATTTTGGGAGGAGATTTCTACCACCCTACTCATGCCACCATCTTTTCCTCCTCCAATGCACTTGTCGACTCCTTATAAATTTAGACTCAAATACTAATGGAGATTGAGAAAGACAGGTCTCCTGTTTCTTGCTTAGCCCTGAGGGCAAGGTAACTTTTTAGCTTCAAGTAAAAGTCTAGAACCCAAACTGAGCCATCTTACACACCTTCCCTGGACCCCTACCCCTGCCCTCTCATGACACTCCTGTGGGATCCAGTAGCTTAACTCTTCAGAGTGTTTGGAAGCAGACAACAAGCGTTGAATGCCCCATTGCTCCCCTCCTGACCTTCAGGGCCAAGTGTTAACAAAGATGGGGACCCCTAATCTACATTTGTAGGTTCAGGGGTAGAGACATGTAGGAAGACAGAATATCATTGAAGGGCAGTGGGACAAGGTATTCCATGCCATTCCCTGGATTTTCAGGTTGAATAGTAAGCTTCAGGCCTCCTTACCAATACCCAGATGGCAAGGAGAGGCTTTGGAAGTCATGGCTGCATATCACCCAAGTGAGAATTACCTGGGCCTGTTAAAATGCAGATTCCTAGGCTCCGCCCCAGACTTACTGAATCTCTTATGTGTGAAGCACATTTTTAACACATGTCCGCACTTAAGTTCAGAATCAGGCATCCTTTGTTTTAAGCTCATTTTCACTCTGCTGGTGAGGGATTTCCACCCTAAGAATACACAGATGAATGAACACTCAAAACCCAATACTGGACATGTGAGACCAACAGTGGCATATTAGTCACGTAAACTTATAGCCAGAGGAGGAGGAAGATACAGGGTCACACAGGGGTTGCACTCAGAAAAAGAGAGAACCAGGGGCTGTGGAAGGCAGGCTTGGTAGTATTAGAGAGTGGGTGCTTCTTGGTTCCCATGGGAAGATGTGGTTGTTGTTTTAATAATTCTGCGGACTGGCAGGGAACTGAAACCCACTGCTAGGGATAAGCAGGAACTCTGCTTGGTCCTTTGGTAAGAAGAGTTGTTGAGCTGCGGACCTTACCCTTGGGAGCAGTGTTAGGAGGGGAACTTGAAGTTAGGCCATTGGAGATCCTCCTAATGTCAAGGCAGCACACAATAGTGAATCTTAATTTTAATTCTTATACCACACCCTTTCGTCACCTTCTGCAGCACAGCCTCCTTCAAATTGTGTGGCTATCTGTCTGCTTCAAAATGGGTACACAGTAACTGCAGGTGGGGTGAGAGACTAAACTCAGGATAACAGGCTCTAAGTGGGAAACTATACCACGCATGGCCTGCTCTAAACTATTAGCTTCAGACAGAGAGAAAGTGGGAGAAGGAGCCCCCATTTCTAGGAGTTCCCATCCTCCTGATGCTGAGTGTGAGGAGTGAGCATCACATTGCCATCTAGGGAACCTCATATTGAACACAGCAGCTCTGGACTGTAAACCAGGCTGCACAGGGCTAGCAGTCAGCCACAGAAGAAATCCAAAGAGAGTTTGCATTTTGCCACCTCCCCCCACTAAAGGAAAAAATAAAAAAAGCAGAGAGAGGGAACAAATCCAGACCCATACTCAAAAGTATTCACCCCCAAATGGACAGAACACCAGTTGAGAGACCACCTGCACAACAAATAAATAGAAATAAAAGTCCCAGCCAGTTTGGCTTTCATTTCTAGTTCCATTTGGGACACCCTTTGGCTTTGTCTCCTTTCCTCTTTCCTCATCAGGTCCACTAACTCTACCCCACAAATGCCAGTATCTTATTTTATGGGGAAAAAATGTTCCAAGCAGTTGGTCTTTTTATGTTCCTGATGCTTAAAATAAGATCATTCTTGACATGGAGAATTGTCATTCACTTGCTTATTTGACCAATATGTATTGATCATTACCTATGTGCTAGGTCTGTACTGGAAGCCTTTGGAAATTCAAGATGAATACAAAATGAGGTAGACTCATACAGTGGAATGCGATTGCAATTTTTAAAAATGAGACAGTTCTAGCATACTTAAATGGAAAGATCTTCAAGATCGATTGCTAATTTCACAAAAATGTGTAAATAGTGCAGAATAATGCAGATAGTATTGTAAAAATTGCAGAACAGTGTGGATCATATTTTGTCATTTGAGTTATGGAGCGAGGGAGGAAGATGGAGGCTGAAGGAGGAGTAGGGAGGGAGACAGATACTCATTTGTGCCTCAGGTCTCTGGAAGAACACAGGAGTTCAAACAATGGTTGCCTCTGGAGTGGGGCAACTAAGGCTTCTCAGCATAGACCTTCTTGTACTAATCTATTTTTTAAACCATGTACCTCTACTTTCAAGTTTTTAACCACCTACCTGTGTTACCTACCTCTTCCTCCAAAAATAAAACACTTAAGAAATGAAAATGAGAAAAAAGTCAGGTAGGGGGCAAACTAGTAATCATACAAGTAGTAAGCAACATAGTAAATGCAACAATAAAATGTTCACACAGCTCTTTGGGTTCATGAAGACCATCAGCAGGTGTAGAAGTCAGGACAAACTTGTTGGAGGGAAAATATATCTTGATTGACTCTTAAATAGTTGAGGGCTGCTGTCCTTCACATCATTTAGCTGTCAAAAAAAAAAAATCCAGAGGCTCTCTGGTGAGACGTCATAGGTCTATTGTGGCTGGCCTCTTGGGACAGTTAAAGGCTGACACCAGACACCCACAGCAGAAATGGCATATCTCCATATTCTCCAAGGTGCTTTGATATCACAGGAAAACAGGCCGGTTACTGAGCTAACCCAAGCTGGGTGCAGTTAAAGAGCATTTGCAGAAATCATTTCCTAATTAACATCACATCCCTCCCACCCAGTCCAGATCTCCAGCAATGTGCAAAGCTTGGGTAAGGCCTCCCTGGCTTTGATTCCTCAGAGTTATCTTTAATGCACTTTATTTCAGTCAGGCGAGATAAAATTTCTAAATTCCAACTTAACAGAGAACTGCCAATCCTGTCCCCACCACCCATTCTTGAGCAACCTCTCAGAATGAGTGTTCTTTTAAAAGAGACAAAGTCCTTGCTGACATCTCTCTTTAGAGAACTCCATCAAAATCCCGCACTTGCCCAGTGTCCTTTCCTTGGCCACTGGTAACCAAGGTAACAAGAAACTATGGTAACACAGGGAGGAGAGAAAGGGAGGCATCCAGAGCCTTGCCTCGTGGTCTCTCTCCTCTCTCCTGGAATCAAGGCGGCTGCAAGAACAGAAAGAACATCTGTTCTCAGCTTCTAGGGAGAGAGGACCAGGACACCCACAGGGGAGGCTTAATGACTAACACCCACAGCTTCCCTTCTATAACCTGAAGACTGGTGTCCCAAGGGCCCCCAAACTATGCCTTTCCCCAGGACCAAGGGCCCACTCCATTCTAGAACCTATAACATAATACCCAAAATGACAGATGTAAGGATGAGTAGATGTTTATTCAAATGAGTGAGCAAGTTACAGATTGGGTTCATGTATAAGCAAAGCCCTAAACATAACTGAAATCCTGATGTATGACAAAATTACTAAGTGCTTGCACAATCTTCAGCAGTGTTGAATTTACCTCTTGGTTTCGCCCTGTCTTTCTGCCTCCAGCCTTCTGCCTCCTTGTTCAGCCCTCGCCACCCTCCGCCCACCACCACCACTCTCTGTGTCTCAGATGCCCAACCCCTGTATTTTTCTCTATTTAAGTACCTCTTCCTCCGAGGCCTGCCTTCCTGCTTCTCTCCACCTCACTCTCCCCTCCTCTCTCCTCCTGACCCACAGTTCACCTGTCGCTCTCAGGACCGAGTGGCTTAAAGAGAAAGTTCCCCAGGTTCTGGTGCCAGCTCAGGCCCTGTACACTCCACCCCATGGAGGACACTGGGCTCACTCCCGGTGGCCTCATCATGGACAGGCATGATGTCAGGCACGGAGGACCTTGGTGTGAGGCAAATGAAACCTCTGCTTGAGGAAGTCCAAGCATTACGAACTGTGATATGAGCAATGACATCGTAAATTATCCGAGGAACAGGTGCTCGAGGGCAATGGGGAAACCTCCCTTTCCGTCTCCAGTCTTGTTTGGTTGAATCCTTTTTACAACCTTAAGAATTCTCATTAGAGTTTGAAAATCTTTTCTCCTGAGATTCTTCTATTAAATCCTCCTCAATGGAAGCTGCCTGTTCTAATTTCCTGCACTGACTCCCTCCCTAAGGAGAGTGCTCTCTGAGCTGCTTGATTACACACCTCTATTGCTCAAAACATTTTGAACATGGACACCCCCACCCTCAGTATAAGTACACATTTATCTAAAAAGCATGTACAGGTACTACTATACTAATACTTTGTACATGATGAAATATACACAAAAATGGGGATTTAAGAAGAAGTGATGATGTACTGTGATATCTTCTTCCCTCAGCCTGCTCACCCCGACAGACTGTGTCGCGCATCTCGTGTTGGCCCACTGGTCGCTTTAAATGACTGAGGACCTTGCTTTGCCCCTCAGGTCTGTGGGTCAGGCTTCCCCACGAACCCTGGGAGGACCGTGAGGAGAGCCAGAGTGTGGTAGAATTTCTTCTTCAGGGAGTGTTTTAATTTCCTGGGACTGTCCTAGCAAAGCACCACAGACCGGGTGGCTTGAACAAAGAAACATATTGTCCCACAGTTCTGGAGGCTGGAAGCCTGAGATCAAGGCGTCAGAGGGTTGATTCTTCCTGAGGACTGTTCATGCCTCTTTCCTAAATTCCGGTGTTTGCTGGTAATCTTGAGCGCTCCGTGGCTTGGACATGCATCACCCCGAACTCTGCCTTCATCTTTACATGGTGCTCTGTCTGTGTACGTGCCTGTCTTTATGGCCAAACTGCCTTTTTATAAGAATGCGATTATACTGAACTCATGCCCATCTTTATGACCTACCTTAACTTGATGATTTTAATTTGACCATTCTATTCCTAAATAAGGTCACTGTTATGGATTGAAGTGAGGGTCTCCCCAAAGTCATATGTTGAAGCCCTAACCCCCAATGGTCACATATTTGGATATAAGACCTTTAAAGAGGTAATTAAGGTTAAATGAGGCTGTGACTAGCTGGGCACTAATCCAATATGAGGGGTGTCCTTACAAGAAGAGGAAGAGATACCAGGAGTGTGCCCATACAAAGAAAAGGCCGTGCGAGGACACAGGGAGGGGCAGCCATCTGCAAGCCAAGGGCAGAGGCCTCAGAGACACCACTCCTGTCAACATCTTGATCTTGGACGTCCAGCCTCCAGAAAAGGTGAAGATAAATTTCTGTTTTTAATCCTCCCAGTTTTGTTATGTCCACCCTAGCAGACTAATACAATCACATTCACAGGTGCTGGGGTTAGAACCTCAACATCTTTTTGGAAGAGACATAATTCAACCTATAATAAGGGGCTAATGGTAGATGGGATAACAAGCCATGGCCCATAGACCAGAGTGAGGGCATGAAGCCTCTCCAGGTGGTAGGTCGGGGCAGCCAGGAGAAGCAGGCAGGAGTCCCCTTTGGCAGGCTGCCTTCCACCAGCAGACAGGACAGGCTTTCTCTGAGGGCTGAGATCACCAGACCACAGGCTGCGGTGAGCCGCTTGTTCTGGAAGGGTCATCATTCGCCAAAGCAGTTTCACATTATCTTCTACTCTGAGGTTTCCAAAAACACTGTAACTGTTATTTCTAGAAGAAACTACTGCTTTGAAAAACCTGAAATGTCTGCATTTGAAACAGCGACACAGCCAGGCTATTCCTGGAAGAACAAGGACACACCCTCCAAGCCCTTGAATGAAGGGAAGCCAAATAGTGGTGCTTGTTTCCTAAACAAGAATTGAATGTTTGTCACTTGTATTACTTAATTGTGACCCAAGAGGTTTGCTAACATTGCACATTCTGTCTGCGATGCCTGTTTAATTTTGGTATTAAAAAGACACAGTGGCTATACAGTTACCAAGTAACAAGTGTTTAAACCTCAATAAATAACATTTTTAATAATAAGGTTCTGAAATGCATAGATCACATCTCCCTGTTCATTCTCTAAGAAAAACATTTTAATTATCTATTGACATGTATTGCACATGAAACAACCATCTTTTTAAAAGATAAATGGGTTTATAGGCGAGTCGGGTTAATTAAAAGCCAGTGGAGTATTACAAGTGTATTTACTGGGGAATATTCACTGTAGGAGAAGAATGGTTCTTACACAGTTGTCAGAATTCTGTAAATGTATTGTTTAATAACCACTTGGCACTTAATTATAGTGAGATTGTGAGAGCTTAAATCTAAACTAAGTGCACATTCCAGTTATCTCTTCTAAATGGCTTCTCCTATGTGTCATAGATTTTCTAGTTCAGGCCACACTAAGGCAGGATCTGATGATCTGAGCAACCTGCTGGCTAGACACTTTCCAGGACCATGGGCTTGTTATGAGCAAGTGCCTGCTGTCATCCTGGACACCAAGTGGGAAAGGTTAGATTCTGCTCCAGAGGTAAAGCTTATTCTGAGTAAGGTCTATAAGACAAAGTAAAAACTCCTTATCATAGCACTCAAGGGCCTTCACCACCTTTTCTAGATGAATCCCTCCCCACTACACTCTTCTCTAACTCTAAAACACAGTGTGAGTCTCACCAACTCTGCCTCCCCTCCCCACAATGATTGCAGTGTTCCAGAGAACAGCTGTTCTATCAGCTTAAACCCATAGAAGGATGAACAATAGTCCACAGTTGACCTACAATGACAGCACAGCATGAGCAAGAAATAAACCCTGTTGTTTAAGTCACAGAGATTTGGAGAGTGTTTGTTATTCTAGAAAAACTTAGCCTATCCTGGCTCATACTAATCCCAGAGCCTGGCATGGAGAAGATGCTCTGTGAATGCTTGACAAGGGTTAAATATGTGAGTCTGCACAGAAAAGGGAATAGATCTTACTTTCCTTCTCTTCTGGAATAGTATCTACCCTGGGAAACAACCTCCAGGCTTCTGAGGGACTTTAAGGATCTATTCCTGTATGATGTGAGCAAGAAGACCTACAACTGAGCTGAGAAGCTTGAGTTCTGGATTCTATTCAGAACCTACTAAGTACTTTGATCCATGGTTATTGCTGTAAGCAAATTGTTATTGTGAAGGGTTTGGGAAAAGTCACAGGGACCAACAAACCACTGAAACGTGTGTGTGTGTGTGTGTGTGTGTGTGTGTGTGTGTGTGTGTGGTTAACCCTCCCATCATCCATTCTCTTGCCTCTAGTAATGGTACTCTAATTTTTTTATTTGGGGGACCAACGCCCATCCCCACTCTCAGGTATTGTCTGGATGGCATTGACTACACCCTAAATTCTAGGAAAGGATGTAACCTATGAAGGTCATAAACAAGGTAATGATAGAACCAAAACTCCCTACCTTGGGCCCAGTCCATTCTTTTACATCTACTTGGTGAGTGTCCGCTCTGAGCCAGCACTATGTTCTGAAAATATAATGGTGAGAAAACTAGATGAAGAATTTGGTTTCAAATTTAATTCAATGTTCTCTCTACCCAGAAACCACCCCGTGTCCTCCCCGCCACCCATCCAGATGCCCCTCTTCCCAAAAGCATCCACTGGCTGCCTCAACCAGCACCAACCCTGCTCTTCCCTGGTTTCCTTCTGCCACATGCGCCAGCACATGGACAGACAGAGGGTGGACAAGTCACCTAGAGAAATGACCAGGCAGGGCTCCATGGCCTAGAAGAGACGGGGTCAGGGGTTGAGTAGGATGATGCTCCTTTGTGGCACCCCACAAATCCCACTGAAGCTAGAGCTGCTTAGCTCGTGCAGGGCCCAGGGCACTCAACAACCTGTCTTCTTCCCATCCCAGGTTGGGGAGCTCCTGGCCAGCCCCTCCAGCCATCCCACCTCTGACCAGATCCTAAGATCTGGTTCCGTACCTCCAGTGAAGGTAAACAGAAAGTCCTGGAAATGACAAGGCCCCAAACCGCTCTGTCGGAAACAGAGTCATCGGAAGCCACAGGGAGAAGGAATGGGCCCAGACGCTGATTGCATTGCCCTTGGCAACCACACGTCCCCCAGGTCCAGTCAATACCACAGCACTCATGGGGATGTGGTTTCCTGAAGCTCACGAAAAATCTATATCATTCTTAGGAGCAACCAACCTTTCTGCAGGCACCACATGTTCCCTCCAGTCTGTGGCCAGCTTAAAGGGACACAGAAACCCAGCCCAGAAGATGGCTAAGCCCCAGTCCCCAGACTCATAGCCTAAAGAGAAAATAGCATTTCACCTGCACACTCTCTCCCTCACACCCACCACCAACACCTCTCAGCCCCACAGTTGCAATGGCTTCTACACTGAGATGTGATATTTATTTTAGTCTTTTTCCTGCCCACTCCAGCCTAATAATAGTAGCTAACATTTATGGGGCCCTATCATATGCCAGACTGTCTCAAAGATACTTTCCCAGTATTAACTCGTTTAAAAAAACTAAGAAAACCCAACCCTATAGAACAGATATTATTAGTATTCCCATTTTTTGGCTGAAGAATCTGAAGCACAGAGCAGTTAAGTTACTCACCCAAAGTCACCCAGCTCATCAATGGTTGAAGCAGGCACTGTAGCCCATGGTCTTCACCAACATGTAATACTATCCCTCACAGAGAACCCTTCCCATTGTTCCCATGGCTAAAGGCAAGGGCTTTGGAACCACACCAATCAGGATCCAAATTTCAGTTATAGCCCTTGCTAGTTCTGTGACTTGGACAAGCTACCTAGCTTCTCTGATCCTCATTTTTTTCATCTGTAATATAAGTGTTGAAGGCAACAGTACCTATAAGGGTTCAGTTAGATGCCCTATCACACTTTCCATTCCCACTGCCTAAAATACTCTCATTATTTATTATTTTCTAGTAATACCATATTGTTTTCATGTTCACATGTGCTTTGCTTATCTCTGCTCCCTCTAACTGGAATATTCTCTACCCTCCTCTTACGTGAACAGTTCTTTCTCCTGTCTTGGGTCTCCACGAGGTGCTGCATCCTCTAGAAGCCTGCCTGACTTTCTGATTCTTCGCTGTCTGTCTCTTCAGTATTCATACACAGCCCTGCAACTCTTTGTCATGGTCCCCTTCACACTCAAGTGCATCTGTCTGTGGACAGGTCCTCCACTGGGGTGTGAGCTCTGCAAGGGTCCTGACAGTGAGCTTGTTCCATCCTGAATCCAAGGTGCCTAGCAAGGTACCTGGGATACATTAGTAAATATTTTTTGCACAAATGACTAAATGAACATTTCTTTTTATTAACGTTTATAATCTTGCTTTGTCCCTTTTAATAGATAGCAAGTGTCTTGAAGGCAACAGCCACATCTCACTATTTGTCTCTGAATTCCCCACTATGCTCAGCACATAAAAGCAGAGCTGAGACAAGGGTGAGCCTGGTGAGGCACACAGGGCACAAAATGTAAGAAAGCATTGACTCGGCTCTGCACAAGTGAAGGAAGACTCCAAACGCCCTCTGTTAATGATCATCTAATATAAATGAATGGATGTTCCAACAGTTGGGTTATAAATCTCCATCTCTGTCCTCCCAGAGTTCTCAGACTTGTGATGATTTTTATTCATCAGTGAAGAATGACAAAGCCACACCTACCAACTTCCTTTGGACCCTTCTCTGGGGCCACCCCATCATCTGGCACTATGCTGTGGACCCACAGATGGGCCAGGCTGTAGGAAAAACAGATGTTTATGCAGACCAAGGAAATGTGGTGGGCAACCCATGAGGGGCTGGGCTGAAGTCAGACAGGCAGGGAGGGAGACAAGAACATTCCAGGCAGAGAACTGGATAAAGAAAGCCAGAAAATGACCAAATTCATCAGGGTCTCCACAGAAACTTGTGTGTCTAGAAGTCAGCCTATTTATACCAGTGAGCACAGTCAGAAAGGTACAACAACCTCTAGTCTTTGCACAAAGCCTGCAAGGTATTTTCCCATCCATTGTTTCACTTGATCCCTATACAAAGGGAGTTATAATTACTCTTATTTTATTGATAAGGAAACCAAGGTTTAGAAATCAAGGGGCTTGCTCAAGGCACACAACTAGTAAGTTTGGGTTTAAAGCCTTGCTCCCACTTGGTGCCCACATTCCACCACTCACATCCTCTACATCTAGTGTCACATTGTACCTCCTGTGGAGCATCTGTGGGACCAGAGTTTCTTGTGACCTGGATTTAAAGACTCTTTTTGAGAGTGGCTGCAAAGCGTTTGGGATGGAAATCCTTCTTTCAAGCAACTGGACACAGAGGGCTGAGGGGACCAGGATGAAAGTGGCTTGTTTTGTTACTCTGGCTTCTTGCCCAGCCCAGCAAATGGAATAACTAAGGCCTCCAAGGCAGTGTGCTTTGGCTTAAGTGAAAACAGTGATTCAAGGAGTCTCTGACAAACAATGCGGACATGTCACTGCTCCGTGATGTGTCATCCTGAGCTCGATCCATTCAGCCGAAGGACTGCGCCTGCCGCCTTTGTCAGTATGGATGGAAGAACAAAACAGAATGGATTAGCTAATCCCCTGCTGGTGGTGAGATGGGAGGCTGAAATTCAGCTCTGCGGACTCCTTGACTCTGGGGGTCAAGAAGTTAGCAGTGTCCAGAGCTGGCCCTGCATGGCTCCCATTGCCGACAGCTAGCTGAATGTCCCACATGGGCTGGCAGGAGGTCACAGCAGGGGTGTTTCCATTTTAACCCCATTGTTTAGCCAAATGAAGCCAAGATGTTCCTGCTCCCCACTGGAGAAGCCGGCCCGGTTTCAATAATTTCTGAGTGCTGACAGATAATTCAGAGATATTGGATATTTCACCACCTGGGGACCGCCCTTCGCCACCACAGTAATCAGTTAGTGCCCGCCAACCAGGGGCCATGCAGAGGCCCTGGGCCCCCTCACGCCTTTACGATCAGGCTCCAGCATCTTGGAAAATATTGTTTAAATTTATTTATATAATCGTATTAGGGAGGCTGTGAGTTATTGTGAAGTCAGCATTCTTCCATCTTCCTTCCCACAAATCCTTTGTTTGAGATTCTGCTCGAAGGACTCCGACTACTAATGAAATTACATGCTACCTGGTAAAGGGTAATCCAAAAAAAATTAAACCTCTTCACATAGAGTATTTTTCACTCAGAGCCTCCCTTCTCTTAAAACTGAGTGCTGACATAAATCAATTAGCTACTGATTTTATGACTACCTGCATTTAAGGACACATAGGCTTTTGACACCTCCCTTCCAAGGAGTTAAGTCATCTTAAAGGTAAATGCTGCCTCTTGTTTGGAGCACTAGCCCTTCAGAAATCTCTGAATGAAAACAAACACTGAGCAGGGTTGGCTCTAACGACAACAGAACAAAAGATGGCCACTAATCTGATGACATAGCCATGTTTTATCCTGGTATCACCAAAACTGAAGGCTTCAGGCTGTCTCCTTGACATTCATGGGTGCCTAATATTATGCCCTCTGTCTTCTGCAGGCCATTGAACAAATGCAAGAGTAAGTAAAATGGGGCTGCAGATTCTAGGAATATTCTTCTTGAAGTGATTCAGGAGCCATGACATTGAGCATGTGGAGAAGGATTGTAATCCTAGGACTTCGGTTGGTTCTGCCATAAACTGTATTATAAAAATCACCTAAACATTAGTTATTGGGTTTTAAATTTTACATCAACATTTAGACAAACCACCCAGGCTTACCTTTGGTTACAGAACAAAATATACACGTTATCCAACTTAATAATATAAAAGTTAAGATACGGTACACCTGGGTGGGTGGAAAGGATTAGGAGTGAATAGAGAGGCCAATATTAAATAAATAAGAAGTGGAGGTGTTAAAATACAGTGGAAGTTGCATAGATGACCAGTAAGTGGAGGAAAATAGTGATTTAATTATCTTTCGAGAAGAAAGGATGGAAAGTGGGGGCTGGTATAAGGATGCTACATCTTTTATCATGGAAGGAAGTCTAAAGATAGTGTCTAGAATTGATCAATCAAAAAACAACTGTATAATTACATCATCTTGATATAGGGAAGACACTGCCAGAAGAATTAAAAACAAACCATGGAAGTGTTTATTTTAGATTATTCTATGCTGTCAGAGATCAAGATAATGACTAGCCTTGGGAAAGGATGGCTAGTGGCTTCTGAGGAGCTGGTCATGCTCCACTTCTTGATCTGTGTGCTGGCGACAAGTGTTCACTTTGTGAAAATCACCAGCCAGCCATATACTTATGATATATGTGATTTTTCTGTTCATAGTGTATATTTCAACTAAAGATTGCCTTAATAAAAGTGGCTGCCACTAAGGAACAGGACTAAGAGAAATGAGGGGAAAGAGACAGGGTCTTACAGATTTTTTTCATGATCAGCCCAGCTGATGGTTTGATTATTTTTAGTCATGCAGGTATTGCTTGGATGAAAATTAATTATTTTTATGCTGTTTCATACTGGCCCTTCAGATGGCTTCACATGTATAAAAAATTCCATGACCCCAACAAGCAAGACAAGTGATGTGTAAGGTTTTGGGGGATGGATATCAGAAGATTCGGAGAAGTGCTTTCTAAACATCAGCACTTCCAACAATTTGGGCAGGGAATTCATCATCGCTGGAGATGCTCAAGTCAAAGAGACCCGGAAGGAGCTTTGCCCAGGTGACCATGGAGGCAGTTCGATCACTGCTGAGGCTCTGCAGTTCTGGGACATGCTCTGGATGCCGCGTACACTTTGGTCTGAGGCACCTGCACTCTTTTCTTTCACTTTTCTGTTCCTTTTCTTCTTTCTTTAAACCTTTTTGGTCCAGAAGAAAACTCAAAAGGTCAAGAATTCCAATGAAAATAATGCTCCTTATGAATTGGGACATGACGATCTGCACTGGAAGGGGGAGGGTCAAAGGAAGCCCTGTTCTCCACATTGACATTGAAAGGGAGCAGCCTGTGGGTGACCTTGGGAAGAGGGTTGAGAATTTAGGATTTCTTCTGCTCTGACTGAGACCTCAATACCAGGAGTCAGCAAACTGTGGCC